>NC_045616.1:103253707-105753707 GCF_009829155.1 Mustela erminea | reverse complement strand
GTTCAAACTCCTAATCTTAGCAGCCAGAATTCTTCACCATCCTGACTACTCCTCTAGTTTTGCCCCCATCACTCCCTCATAGTCACTGTACTGTTAGTCACCTAAAAGCATTTTCCGTTTCCCAAATTTGACAGGATATCTCATGCTTCTCTGCTTGCTTTCCCTTACCTGTTTCCACTCTCTGGTATACCTTAACTCTGTTCACATTTTCATCCAACTAATAGCAGGTGGCTCCTCAATATTCAACTAAGAAGTTAAGTTTTCATTTTCTATGAGAAACTTCCTAGAGGACATGTTTAGTTTGACTTTTTATCTCCAACATTTAGTCCAGTGCCCCGTATAGAGAAAATGTTGAATACATGTTTGTAATACAAATAAGTTAAAAACTTATAGACTTTGGGCAAAAGTGCCTGGGTTTGTTGTCGCTCTGTTTTTTCAGGAATTCTGGGCAATAGCTACTCCCCCTGCTTTTCAGTCAACACAGGTCTCCACCCATGCTCTTCTGATGATTCTCTCAGCAAAGTATATCTGGGTTCATGGACAACAGGTCAACAGGAGTGAACCAGTCAGCTCTGACAGTTGGCATTGCTACTGGGTACCAGTGCAGATAGAAAGAGCCCAAGTAAGCACCGGACAGTGAAAACAGATTCCTCGAATTTTCAAGGAACACAATCAATGCTCCCTTGCTTCATTATGGAAAATTCAAAAATCAAGGACTGATCTTTTGGAGTCTAGAATTACAGTCCATACCATGAGGTCTTTGCTGACATCTGCAGCTCACACTTAATCACTTTCTTGACCCTCTAGAACAATTCTTGATTTCTGTCATTCATTTTAATACCTTACCACATTTTACGTAACTCTTTACCTATTGTGTAGTTTCCCACATTTACATGTAACCATTTTGTAGGCAAAAACAAAAACCCACACAAAATAACCTGGCATATTTCTCCATGTGAGAAGTACCAGAAACCTGAGAAGGTTAAATATTTTCAGTTTTTCTAAGAAAGATGGGATGATTCTATAATTTATAAACTTATTATGTCTAAAGTTAAAAAAAATTGGCATAAAAATTATTAAAAGGTGTTTTTTGAGTATATAAAATGGTGAATTTGTAATCACCAGAGGCCACTTGCATTCATGGAGGACAAATTATGCTAAATGAACCTAACTGTCTTTTCTAAATGGTAAACTGAATTATGATAACAATTCATATTAATCTGAGATTTTATAATACAAAACACTTTATACAGATAATTCTCAGGTACCATAGCATTGTGGAAAGATAATGTATTTTTAAGCAAAACAGATGCGAGTTTGAATTTTGGTGTTACTTTACTTCGTTGAACATTTTTCTTTAACTGTATATTTAAAACATATGCAAAGATAATCTGTATTTCAGTCCAGTTACTGAAATAAGCAATATCTGCATTTTACGGAGAATTTATTCTAATTATCACCATTCTTAAGGTGATAAATGGTGCGGAATATAATAGGTTGTAATGATAAAAGGTGAGGAATGTAATAGTGTTGTCTTTTTTGCATATGGGAAAATCAAGGGTAAGTTTAAGTAGTTTCTCACATGACATCCAACAAGTGTGTTAAAGAACAAAGATTTGAATCCCTGTTCTCAGCTATATGTTTTCCCCTGTGCCACAGAGGAGGGAGATAACTTCATTTCATCATTTTGCAAGCATGGAGTATATAAAATGGAAAAGAACTGAGACCTGGATAGTATTACAATGCAGACAGTTTCTAGGATTTAACTGATTAGACCTTCATAATGTTGATCAAAATCCATCTGGTTGGGGGTGGGGTGCACTCTTTCAACCTACAGAGCTCTGACTTGGCCTATCCAACAATTTAATTAAATTAAATAAAGGACATTCTGATTAAATTTGTAAACAGAGAATGCAGCAAGTAGGTAATATGCTGGATATCAAAATCCGGACTTATTTTAAAAGTAATGCTAAGAAAAATGAGTCAAAATAATGAAACCAGTTTTATCAGAGATGAAGAAAAAAACCCTGTATTTATGATTAAAAATTAAACATACTTCAACAGCACATAAACTGATATTGGAATGATAGAGAGATGGTTAGCATGGCTCCTGATCAAGGAGTGTTTGTGAAGTTTGTGAAGTGTTCCATGGTTTTTTTTTTTTTCCTTTTTAAATTAAACTTCATGAGTATGGTACAGGAGAGACATGGTTTAACAGCAGTTAAATATGAAAACAACTCTATGATTTAAGTTCATTAAAATAATGAAACCAGTTTTATCAGAGATGAAGAAAAAAATCCTGTATTTATGATTAAAAATTAAACATACTTCAACAGCACATAAACTGATATTGGAATGATAGAGAGAAGGTTAGCATGGCTCCTGATCAAGGAGTGTTTGTGAAGTTTGTGAAGTGTTCCCTGTTTTTTTTTTTCCTTTTTAAATTAAACTTCATGAGTATGGTACAGGAGAGACATGGTTTAACAACAGTTAAATATGAAAACAACTCTATGATTTAAGTTGACAAGTTCAATATGAATCAGTAATATGATAAACCGACCACTTAAACTTTGGTTGCCTTCAAAGAAATTCAGCATCATACACAATGAAGACAATGGTTTCAAAATTGTTCTGGGCTGGTCAGTCTTCACCTGGAATTTCACATTTAAATCCAAACACCATATTTTGAAAAGAAACTTGACAAACTAAAGATCATCTGGGAAACATTCCCAGGATGGTAAAAAGCAAGAAATGCTTTGGAGATACTGGAGAAGTATACACCAGAGGAAAGAACACACCTGGGAAACATCAGAATGAAGAATCCAACTGGTAGAAAAATTTGACTTAGTCTGTGTAGATCCAAATAGTGGGCAAAAGACCATGGGAGGGAGATGTCTCTCAGGACAAATGGATAGAGTGAATGTTAATGAAGTCTACTGTTTACCAAGCACAGAGTTAATATGTATCTTAATATACTTTATATCTCACAAAACTCCTTTAGATAGCAAGCACCGCTACTGCTATTTACAGATAAAGACATTTCTAGCTTTAAAGATTTAAAATAACTTGCCCAATGTCCTAAAACTAGTATGTTTCTAATCAGAGATGCATCCTAACAACCCTAAGTTGTAGGTATTATTTCAGTTAGAGTCTGAATTAACAACTTTGCTAAAGGTCAAATGTGATTACATGACGGAACTGGCTTAATAAGCACTTAACTTGTACCAGGACCTGGGCAATATATTTCACAAGTATAGTTTATTTTAACACAACAATGGTGTGTGATGGGTATTATTATTCCCTTCTTATAGATAAGGACAGTGAGGCATAGATAGGTAAAGCAACTTGCTCAAGATCACAAGTGACTGAGATGGGATTAAAACCCAGGTCTATGTGGCTTAACCATTGTGCGATGGTGCCTCTCCTAGAGAAGCAGAAAGAATTTTCTATTAACTAAAGCTCCCTAAAAATGCTTGAAGAGGCAGCTAGGTCTTTATCACTGAAGTGGTCCAAGTAGAGGCTGGTGGGCCCTGTGTGAGGGTAGAGCTATGATGAGATTCCTAGAAACTCCAAGCCTTTATGATTCTGTCAAATTTGTTTTTCAGATTAATTTTTCACAGGGTGTGCTAAGTACCAAATAGGTGCTTAGTAACTAGCTGTTGACCTGAATGGAATAGAAGTCCTCTCTCTAGAAGGGAACCTCCAAGGGCCTTGTTGTGGGAGTTGTGGCTTTGCAAGTGAACTTTCTAGCTATTTGTGTCAAGGCTGAATTACAGGGAGGCAGGCTTCCCAGCACAGCTAGCAATTAGAGTCCAACCCACAAATTTATACACTGGACTGGCTGCTTGCGTGGGAAGGAGAAGGAAGGAGGCACTTTCAAGGGATAAAGTAGAGGCAGCCATAGGCAGCAGCACTGTGAGTTGTGGCCACAAGACAGCCTGGACAGCTGGCCTCAGTCTTGACTTGGATTAAGATGTTTATTCTGCTTTGCCTCCCAGGCCTCTCCCTTCCTGCCCCAAGGGCTGTCCACTCCAGTGTCTGAAGAGGTGATTAATTAGATACAGACTCTTAGAACCTGCCAAAAAATGTTTTCAGACTAAGATTCACATTGGGGGTGAAATATACCCTCCCAGTGGTACTATATAGAAATCCTCTCCCTTTACTGACTTCTATAGTTGAAAGTCATGATCCATGAAAAAATCTGAATTAAATGCATGCCATGCTGAGCTTTTGCCTGAGCAAAGATTTAACTGGCACTGTGAAATGGTAATGTAAGGAGAGCATGCAACCCAAGTCTTGATTGGGGGTTTCCTGGGAACAAGTTTTCTCAGAAGAATATGCATGGATTGTATATTTGGTTTTTAGAGAGAGGGTAAAAAGTTCTCTTGCTCAATGGCCACTCCACTCGTTTATCAGAAAGACCCAAATTATCACTTCCTTGCATTAAAGCAATGGTTTGCAAACATTTTGGTTTTAAATCTCATTTATACTCTTAAAAAAATAATGGAGGATTACAAAGAGCTTTTGTTTGTGTGAATCATAACTTTCAATATTTACTATATTGGAAATTAAAACTGAGAAAAATTTTAAATTTCAATTCATTAATTCCTTTTAAAATAACAATATATCATCGTATATTAACATAATATTTTTCTGAAAAAATAAATATATTTTCTAAATAAAAAATATTTGGTTGAGAAGACTGTTACTGTTTTACATTTTTGAAAATCTCTTTAATGTCTGGCTTAATAGCAGGCAGCTGGATTCTAAGATCTGCTTCTGCTTTCAGTCTGTTGTGATATGTTATTTGGGTTGAAGGTTATGAAGAAAATCCCATCTCACACAGTATGTAATTAGGCAAGGGAGGAGTATTTCAAGAGACTTTTTAGATAACTGTGGTGATTTTTTAGTACACCAAAACAGGTTATTTGTAGAATGGAACCTGACCCTATATCAATGAACTTTTCATACTCTATTACATTAAAGTCCACTAATCTGTCCTGTACTTTGAATGGATATTTTACCCATGCATGGTTCTGTAATACCATACATTAATCATTTAGGAAATATCGATTCACTGAGTTATGCAGATCTTTCAAATGTTGATACATTCCACTATACAATATAAAAAAATCTCACATCTATTAATATCACCCCTGATCTTATGAGACAAATATTAAGTATTGGAAATTTGTCAAGCTCATGGTGGCAGGTAAAATTTTTTTTAAGTTCTAATTTTCACTGAAAGCTCAAATTTGATCATTGAAATCAGATAGCATCAGCTGTTTTCCTTGAAATGACAGACACACTTTGTTCATTTTTGAGAAAATGTCTGCCAGATACTTAAGTGTGAATAACCAGTTTGTCAGTCAATTTTTCAAGAAAAGATGGTGTTCCATGGCAAAAGTGGCTGGTTTAGCTCACAGTTTAAAAAAATCTCATAAATGCTTTTTCTTCAGAATTTGGTATACTTCAAAAATGTTTTATCTGTGCCTCTCATTTTGTCACAGAAAAATTTAAAAATAGGTGTACCTGAGGCATCTTAGTGGCACAGTCAGTTAAGTGTCTCACTGTTGGTTTCAGCTCAGGTCATGGTCTCAGGGTTGTGGGATCGAGCCCTGTGTTGGGCTGTGTGTTCAGCATTGAGTCTGCTAAAATTTCAATATCTTCCTCTCCCTCTGCCTCCCCTATGCATGTACTCTCTCTCTCTCTCAAATAAACAAATAAATTAAAAAAATATATATGTGTACTCAGGGGCTGGGATTTTAATAAAATTAGTAATATAGCTTCATCACAGAAAATCTTAAGGAAACTTCCTTTTTGTTTTTCCCATGAATGTGTGGTGTGGAAGTATGCAATGATAGTTGGGTATCCTGCCTTGATTTGTTCTAAAGTGGCAGCAGTTATGTCCACAATTGTTCCTGCACCATCAGTGCAAATGTTAACTTAGTGAGAATGACAGATCTTAGCATTATTATGAAAATAGTTGTGACTTTGAAGACCTCCTGAAAGTTTCTTAAGGAGCCCAGAGGCCATGAACTGCACTTGAGAACTGTTGGGATAAAGTGTTGAAAGACCTTATTAAAATGCAAGTGTCTTCTGGGAAGGATGAGTGAAAAAATAAATTCTTGGCAGTCACTTTCAGCTTTGTGTGGAGATAGGGAAGTTCAACAAATATGGCCTTCAACTTCAGGAATCAGATAAACCTGGGATAGGATTCCAGATCCCACACTTTCTAGCTCTATAAGCCATATAACTTTTAAGGTTTTGGTTTTTTACCTGTAAATGTAAATAATCCTAAGCCTTAACGTTTGCTATAAGGATTTAATATGATGAGTAAGTACCTAAAGCATAGTACATATGTAATAACTGTTAGCTGGTCTGACAGTTTATGTTCTTATAAACTAGAAAGAATGGGATAAAAGATGGCTAAGTTCTTAATGGGAACGGGGAACAGGAGGCTGCCTGAGAGTTGGGTAGGAAATTGCTAAGTATCAACTAAGATTAGCTATCTGGGGGGGCATGGAAAAGAGGTGAAGAAGGGACTAAAGACAGCCTTCACTTTCTCATTCATCTATTCAAAAAATATATGATGATAATGTACTGCATGCTAGGCTCCAATTTTGCACTAAGAAAAGCCACAAAGAAATGTGGGCTGTATATACAACTGGTATAGTGGCCAGGATGTGGGATTCATGTCAGGAGACCCAGATTTTGGTTCCAGTTTTGTATTAGCTGTGTTACCTAGGGCATGCCCTTTAAACCCTCTCAAATTTGGTTTTCCTATTTAAAAAATGGGAAAGATAATGAATGCTTTGCTATGATTTTTGAAAGAATAAATGTTAAAATGTGGTTAAAGCAGTCTTTAATTAGTTTGGTGCCTGTGGTTCCTGAAGTGATTCACCTTTTAAGGTCTTGAAAATCAGCCTCATATAGATGAAGGAATCCCTCTATCCCAGGTTTCTGTGACTCTAAGTAAGAATAATAACGCTTGCTTACTTTTGAGGGGTCTTAGTACATACAGTGTCAGTATGGTTTGTGTGTGGCCCATGGTGAGGTGCTCAATGAATGGCAGTTATTATTTATGATTTCACAGTGAAACAGATATACCTTCCATAAGAGCTGACACATAACAATTGAAGAAAATAAATGGCAAAGAAAAAATTTTATAATGATGCTGCATTAAAAACACACACACACACACCAGCAAGCATTTAATATTGATAGAATGAAAGGTCTGATTATCATGCAGAGAGTCAGTCTGTGACCAAACCATGGTGAGAGCATCTTCTTGTCTTCCTGCCTCCATTCTCAAGATCTAACTTGCAATCTTTAAATAGTGTTGGAAGCAAGAGACATGAATAAATGATAAATTATGCCAGCAGATGATTAGACAGAACCTTAGTGAGGGCTAAGGAGTGGAGTTTGGGAGAAACAAAGGAATTGAAAGGATTAAGAAGGCATGGAAGCAGATGAACTAGTGCCCAAGAAGGGATGTTAGGGGTCTCTACTGGTATTAGTGATGCTACCTGGAGTCCCCAGAAGCCCACAGCTAATAATCCAGGCTTTTAGATGAACTGAAAGATTACAAGAATATTATAAAGAACTCTTCTCTACTCTCTAGCCCATATATATAAGATAGGGAATACCACCACACTCAAAGACTGAATGTTCTCCTAGATTTTTCATGGAAGTTTGACAAACTAGCAGTTAATCCACTTGGTTGTGGGCTGTATTTTATAATATTTTATGATAAATATTTTTTTAAATATTTTATTTATTTATTTGATAGACAGATCACAAGCAGGCAGAGAGAGAGAAGGAAGCAGGTTCCCTGTTGAGCAGAGAGCCCGATGCAGGGCTCGATCCCAGCGCCCTGGGATCAGGACCTAAGCCGAAGGCAGAGGCTTTAGCCCACTGAGCCACCCAGGCACCCCTTAAGATAAATATTTATATAATATTTACTAAGTACCAGGAATTATTATAAGTACTCACATATATTATTTTAATCCACATAAATTAGAGTACCGATTTTATAGATAGAGAAACAGGCAAAGTAACTTGCCTAAAGTATTCCATCAGTAAGGAGCAGATTCTCAGAATCTAAAGAATCTAATCTGCTAAAGAATCAAGCTCTAGAGTTCAGGTTTTTAATCATACAGCTCTACCATTATAAAGGGAGTAAACTTTGAGTCCAATTATTTTGATGCTGTTAACAGTACTCAGGGATGATGTGATGATAGTAAAGAGGAGGAAGTGGCCCATTGTCGAGGTGATCCTTGCACTACAGGGTAAGATTTGCAGACTGAACAATGGGACTACTATTCCTCCTTAAAATGAAAAGTAGTATATTTTAACTCCCAGTTTAACCTGCTGATGGATCGTCTCAATTCTGTACAAGGGCAGTTCAGAGGAATAGGAAAATGAGAGAGCTTATTAATGTCTCCTCCTTCTACCCAAGCCTATCCTTAATTCCTCATCTTTCCCCCCAAACTCCTTGCAGATCTTAACTAAACTTTCAAAGTTTCCCCTAGGGATGAATAGAGCTGCAACCTTCAGGAGCCATTCATCTACCTGAAAAGAAACTGCTGGAGGATGGTAGGAAGAGAGACGTTGATTACATTTCCTCAGAAGCTGCTCAGCATAAAATGAATTTTTGGAAGAGATCTGAAACTATTGTTCAAATGATTCTGTGAAACCAAATAGTCTCTAGAAACCCTAGTTATCATATTTGGTTCTCGAAGTGTTCCTTTGTCCAAGTGTACCATTCAGGAAGTGATGTAAGCTCTCCATCAGACTCTAGTTAACCAGGTGCTGAGGCTGTCTGCTCACCTGGCCTGGCCAGTGGGCTTAAAAAGGGAGAAACAGCCCATGAGGATTGTCTCAACTTGAATTAGGCACCTTCTAACCAAACGAAAACAGCTTCTCAATTCTGGATATAAATTAGAATCACTTGGAGCACATTTAAAAAATGTATCTGGACCTCCTGTTCCAACACAGTCCAATTCAAACAGAATCCCTGAAAAGAGGCATACGTATGATTATTTTATGAAAGTTCTACATGAGCTTATGATGCCAGGGTTGATTGTCATTTATAGGGACCCTTAAAATTTCTTCTGCACAGGCAGCGTAACTTTTATGACTTCCTGGTAGAAGAGGAAGACTTTTATCAGTAGCATTAAAAAAGCCCAGGCTTTGGAGTTCTGGGTTCAAATTCTGGTTCAAATAGTCATTGATGCTGTACAATTTGAGGCAGAATATTTGTTGGGCATTAAGTAGCACAACAGAGATAGATTAGATACAGCATCTACCTTGAAGTGACAAAGGCTTATGGTTGAGTCCAAGTTCTTTCAGTCAATAGCTAAGTGACATCATGTTTATACTTCTTCATCTGTAGAATGGGTATATTAATGTCTTCTTTGCAGGGGAGTGTGGCTTGAGATTAAAAATTCTGTAAGTAAACCATTTAGTACAGGGTTGGGCATATGGTAGCCATTATTATAAGGACTTTGGAATCTCTCCCATGTACTACCCCACTGTAACCTACTATCAGGCCAAACCAGACCTTTGAGGGCTGAGATTTCTAAGAAGTGGTTGAGGGTAGGCCAAGCCATATCTGAGAGGCCTTATAGAACATAGTAATTATTGTGACCATTATGCTAATTTATGCAGAATAGGGATAGTCCAATTTATACTTTGAGAAGGCCACTCTGGCTGCTGTGTGGAGAACAGGTTGGAGATGGATAAGAATGGAAGCAAGGAGACTGTTTAGGAGGCTGTTGCAGTAGCCCTGGTAAAAGATACCAGAGATTTAGAATAGTGAAGTGGCTAGAGGGATGAAGAGACGTAATCTATTGAGGTTAGCTTTGAAAGGAGCAGGAAGAAGGCTTGTGTATCCATTGGACATGGAGGGTATAAGAGGAAAGTTCAGCATGTCTCTCAGGTTTCTGATTTTAAGTCCAAGGTAGATTATGGGGCCATTTATAAGGATGGTAGAAAGCTGGAGAAGGATTTTGGAGGATAACTGAAAGTTGAATTTTGGCTGCATGACCTTTAAGATTCATTTGTGTCATTTCATTTGCAAAAACATAGAGATGGTTAAGTGTATGGGTGTGAAGTTCAAGACAAGACCAGATAGGTCATATATATTTCAGAATCATCTTCATTAAAATGGTATGATTTCATGAGAATGGCCAAGATCACCTAGATGAGAATATAAAGTAAAAACAGAAAGAAAGGAAAAGGAATACAGAAAGAATCCCTATAGAACACTAAAGGAAGACTGCTGTGTTTCATATTAGATTATACCTTCCTTGAGGCCAGGAATATGCCTTAATCACTCCTGGGTTCCTAGTACCTGATACATATTAGGGTCTTACTAAAGATTAAATGAATCAATCAGCAAATCAATAAGGTAGGTGATGTCCCAAGCAGTATCTCTGACTCTGATATTCCAGATTGTGAGTGTCCTAATGCATGTGTGTTCTGTGAAGTAGGAGTTTTAAGTTTTAGAAAGTGAGCTCAGGCCCTGAGGAAATATGAGGACTCCTAATCGTCCAGAGAATTCTTACTACTGTGAGTCTATGGCTATCACTGTCTTTTGCTCAAGGAAGCTGTTTGATGAACAAAAATGGTTTAGCTTAATTATACGCTTTCAACCAATTGTTTCTATTTAATAAATTAGGTTCATCTCCTGAGACACTCTAATAAAGATGCAAAATAATCCTCTCTGAAAGGGACTGACATTTCCACGGAGACCAAGATAGGACCAGTTATCTCTGATAGCTGTCACCCCTGCATCTCCCTGGTAACCTCTTCATGACTTCTCTGAACCACTGCCTCCTTCCTCTTTAAAATTTCTTTAAAATTCAGTGAACTTTCCCATTACTCTTGTGCAGCTCTGTCTCCCAAAAGGGAAAGACAAAGAAGCAATTCCTCCTTCAAATTCCCTTTAAAAAATCGACCAGCCACCTGGTTTAGATTTGCCAATAATAGTATGTCAAAGACCCAAAAGGAAGCAGTTGAGGCACCCTGCAAAAAAAAAAAATTAAAATTTAGAAGAGAAATGTTCTACCTGGGCTCTTTTTCTTCCACCTCAGGATGGGAGGAGTGGGAGAAGAGTGCAGGGGTTAAGAACACTGCCTTTTAAGCCAAGGAGTTGGCAACTCACTCTCCTGCTTCTTAGCTGTCTCTCCTTGAGCATACTGTTTAACCACTCTATACCTTAATCTCTTCATCTATGAAATGGGGAGAATAAAGTTATCTATAGTCTAGGGCTTGAGGGAGGAAGAAATAAGATAATAGATATAATGCATTTAAACAGTACTTGGCCCAAAGTAAGTACTTAGGAAATATGCACAACTGTACCTGAAAGAAAACCTAGGCTCCTCTGTCCTTCAAGCCATCAATTATGAATGCAATTTCAAATTAGCATTCTAGGGAACTCCAAAACTGTCTACAGAAATGATGACTGCTAGACCAAAACTGGGGCTTTCCCAAGTTGTTATTATCATTCTGGATCTGATTGCTTTCTTATGCTTTAAGAAGCCCAAGTCACATCTTGACATCCATAAGCAATCAAATGTAGATTTAAAAGTATGCATGTGACATTAATATAACTTTCCCCATATACACAGAGAGAAGAAAACATGTCCATCACTCAGAATGGGAGTCTTGTGCCCAGGGTATCTGCATCCCATCCGTGGTGCAGAATATTTGCTGGAGTAACAACTAAGGATTCTACTGGTGCCTGCATATGTAAATTAAATCTCTAGCTGGCTGGAACACCTTAAGGGAGAAGAAATAACAGCCATCATGTTATTCATGTCTGGCATTTATATTACATAGAGGGCCTATCGAGGCACCACTGTGGAACTCTAACAGGTACAGTTTTTACATAATAAAGGTGTTTTCTCAGACCGCACATATCCCATCTGGGAGATCTATTCCAGAAGAGATTTCAACAAGTAAACTTGTTTAATGAGCACATCTAGGAGACAGAAGAAGGGGTATAAAGGGGCACTTTTAGAAAGATTATTTTGTTATTTAGTTAAGCATTCTGATAAATAGCTTTGGTGTGGAAGACCCTGCGGGCATAGCTTGCAAGGAGAGAGCTCTGCATAAGTAATGAGCAGAAATTTGTGTATTGTTAGAAAAAAAAGAATAAGAAATGCGGAGAGTAATGAAGAGAGGAGGGCTAGAGCAATATGCTAGAAGACATAATACAAAGGAAAAGGGGGCAAAAAATAAATTCTCAGTGGCATAATGGATAAGAGATTTAAAGAACTGTATTATCAAAGATTTACTTTCAAATCATGTTTAACAGTGAAAATTGCCTCTATCATCACCATCAGTAAACTCTGTCATGCACCCAGATACTACATGTGTGTGGTTTTAAAGGCTCAAGAGGATAAGCTTATGTCAAGATCATGGCAGAGAGTTGAGAAAATCCAAGACAAAGAACCATGAGTAAGATAGAGTTCTGTGGACCTAGAAACTCAAAGCCAGAGGTTACCTTAAGATCATAAATTGCCAGGAATTCACAGAAACCTTGGGTTGGGCCCTGGATTTCCCACAGGATGTGGGATAGAAGGCTTTAGCCAATTTTATTTAAATCTCAAAGGACAGACTGTCCGAATTGACATCTGTTTTATATGACGAATAATGGAAGTTACTAGACATATCTGGTCGGAATGGAAGATACCAAGGGGATATGAACTGTATTGCAGTGTCTGAAGGAAGATTCAGGAAACATAATATTTAAAACAAACAAACTTATTCCATAAACTTCCAGAGGTCAGAATCAGAGCTAATGCCCTAAATTTACAGATTATTTGCCTTAAGCTTAAAAAAGAAAAAAATAATAATTTTCTAAGAATAAGGATTTTTCAACAACAAAATGATTGGCTTATGAAAATGGTGAATTTGTTGCTTTTTCTCTTTGGTGATGTCTTAATAAAGGATTTCTTAAATGAGTCAGATTGGTTTAGACGATTTCTAAAGTCCTTCTTTAAATGTAATACTTATATGCTAACATTTTCACAAATACTTATTGGGTACCAATACTGTACCTGGCACTGTGTTAGGCACTTAGATCTATAATGATCAAAATAAACTACCGAGTGGAAAAAATAGTTCATTGGATTCTATCATTCTATGACATGTTTCTACCTTTGTAGGCAACTAATAATATTGAGTGCCTACACAAGTCAGGTATATTATATAATTTCCTTATCCAATTATCCCATCAAGACTAATTACTATTTACTCAATATGGGGCTTTGCATGATTAAACTTTTTTTGCTTCCATTTCTTCATGGTTATAATAATAACATTTAGTGCTTACAGTGCTTGTGATCATAGTGAGTTAAAACATGCAAAGTGCTTAGTAATTCATTTAGTGATTATAATAGTTTTATAACTGTCACTATTGCATAGTGTTCAATAATGGGTCTGAAAGTGGAACAAAGTCTGCTAATTTCAGGAAGCCTTGGCCTCACATACATGGGCCAAGATGGAGCAGTGAAGGGATCTCAGTGTCCTTTTATTTCTCTTGACCAAGAAACCAAAGCCATTAGAGCCCCTGGATAAGGAAGGACAGGCAACTGAATCTCCAAACTGGTAATATCTCATTTCAACTGTTACTAAACTCAGTAGTCACTCCTGCCAATCAGGAACTTTTAAAACAAATATATCAGAGGATGAAATTAAATTACCCAATAGGCTTCATGACCTTTTGTTCATTCCATATTTTAAGAAATTAATGAACTTTGTTGTCTCTCCTACTTACCATGTAATCTTATAGAGGGTTAAGT
Organism: Mustela erminea; assembly: GCF_009829155.1. Taxonomy (NCBI): domain Eukaryota; kingdom Metazoa; phylum Chordata; class Mammalia; order Carnivora; family Mustelidae; genus Mustela; species Mustela erminea. The sequence goes on along the minus strand of NC_045616.1, from coordinate 105,739,893 downwards.
AGATGAAGAATAGAAAGGCCAATGAGCTTATTTTCAAGCAAGATATTGAATAAAACATTTGTATTTTAATCTTGTTTTATTTTTATCTTATCTATCCCTTCCATAATCAATGGATAACTTGTTGAAATGTTTAAGAAACATGAATGGATTCTAACCATTCCTTAATGATTTCTATCTCTTTCTGATTATCTTAGTTACAAGGTAAGCCTGGGATGGAAAAATACTTTCTTTCCACTTACATAGTTTGAAATTCTCAATAATGTGCTAATTATATGATTATTTCCCATTATGCCAGAGAGATTTAACAGTTGCTGCATTGGCGTAACAATTAGTAAGACATTGTCCTTGCCAATGACACAATGATAATAATAGCTATTTTAAATTGAGAGCTCATTATACGCCAAATAGTCTGCTTAATATTTTATTAATGTATCATTTGGGTCTTACAACAAAACCGCAAGATCAATATTCAGGGACTCTGCAGATGAAGAAATCAAGTCTTGAGCAGCAGTGGATTAGGTGGTTTAAGCTGGTATTCTGGCTGAATACAATTTTAAAAAATTCTAGAAAAAATATGTAAAACATCTTCCTCTAAAAGCGTTACAGAGCAAGCAAATTAGAGTGGAATTATTAGGGAAAGACCTGGGTGAAAACAAACATTCAGAAAAGGGAAGCTACACTTAGTTCCACTTCAACTCAGAGGATACTTACTAATATTACTAATGCCTATTAATGCAGAAGAAGTAGATAAGAGGCTAAGCTGTGCTTTTCACAGCATCATACAGGTTTAGGGAGATAAAAGTTGAAATCTGGGGCTTGCCAAACTTAGGGGTCCTAAGAAAACATGCTACATTAAGGACTAGAACCTGGAAGAACTAGATTCTAGATGCAATGAAGAAATCACATTCATATGAAATAGTTTTAATTCATCTGAGTGGCCAACAAAAATTTCAAACCCTGAATTTTGATTCAGAAGACCCTATGCTGCTAAAGACCCCAGGTATCTAGAAAAAGCAAATTAGAACTCTTTCTTGACAAAGATAAGAGCACTGTATCCATCAAATTATTTTTAAAAATGAGTTTTCATATACAATAGCCAGCACATAATCAATAACAACCAGGCTAACAGAAGATAAGACAATGTAAAAGAAAACCAATAAAAATAGCTTACATTGAAAAGTGCTCCAAATAGTGGAAATTCTAGACAAAACTTATGAAAACAATTAGCTTATTATTCTCACAAATACAAAAGTTGAACTTAGTATTTTCAGCAAAGAACTAGAAACTATTAAATCTAGCTTTGCAGATCTAGAAGATAACCAGAAATTCTAGAATTAAAAAGGAATGCACTGGCTTGATTCAACAGTTTATTAAATAGACTGGAAGAAAGAGTAAGTAAACTAGAAGAGAGGTCAGAAGAAACTGTTCAGGAAATATCATAAAAGAAAAATGTATATAAAACAGAGTAGATCAGGCAGAATCCCAGAGGATACAATGAGGAGGTCTAACATACCTGTAACTGGAGCACTGGAAGAGAAAAGGGAAGATGGAAGAAGGAATGATGACTGAGAGTGGCTCAAAATTGATGAGAATATTGACCTACTGATTTGAGATAACCTAATAAATCCCAAGCATAATATAAAAATAAACCCACACTTAAAAACATCATACTGAAAATTTTTAAAAGGAAATATTCTTAAAGCAGCTAAAGGAAAATGCAGATAACCTTCAAAGGAGTAACAATAAGAATGACAGCTGACTCTCCACATCAACAGTGAAAGCCAGCAGACAGCAGAATGACAGGCTTTTATTTATTTTAAGAAAACAATTGTCAACAAAAAATATTTTTCAATAATAAAGGGAAGGGAAGAATTCTGGGAAGATAGCTGTAGTGGTGGCAATGGTTGTTCTTAATCTCTGAATCATCCTGTAAAAATCCAGAGCAATTAAGTTGAAAAACTAAGAGACCAAGAATAATATCTACAACAAAATAGAGACAAGGTACCTCCACCGATCCAAACACAAGTGATTTGGATGAATCACTGTACAGCAGCTACTGGACATGTGTGGTGTCAGCATGGATAAAAATGGCAGCAGAAGGAAGCAACGGCATTTATTGCCCTGAAATAAGAACCACGAAATCCTGGACAGTTATTCTCCGAAAAATGTAAGAGTTCAAACTAAGATTGAGAAGCTAAAACTGGGAGGAATTTTTTACACTGCTATTTACAACGGAGGGCAAGGGATCTTTAAGAAGGTATGAATGGCTGAAGCACCCAGGGTCCTACAAATTCTCAAAACTAAACTGCTCAAGTTTTCTTCCAGCATGAAATCTTCCACTGTAGGAAAAGGGTTGGAAAAGAGTTAAAGTTGAGTAGGACAGGGTCTGTAGGGGCAAAGAAAAGAGAAGAGCCAGGTAAAAGGGGAGAAGGGGAAAAATGCAAGGAAGTTTCATAAAATATGAGATCATATTTTTTTAACACTTTACAAAAAAAAAAAAAACAACAGAAAGAGAAACTCTTGAGTAGCAAAGCTAGAAAAACTATTTACCCTCATTCCTGAAAGTCCAATAACACTAATTTGATGTGTAAAGAAAAGAAACCAAAAAGAACCTTGTTCATTACCCATTGGAAGATATGATGAAAAAAAAGAAAATGAGGAGCAGAATAACACCCCTACAGACAATGAAACTACACCAGAAACAACGATAAAGATTTTAACCCACAGATATAGACTGCAAAGCTAAAAGTGATTAAGAAAATTGACAAAAATATTTTAAAAGATAGTATACATCAGAAATAAAAAAAAAACTCAGAAGTGAAGTGATGGAATTCAAGAAAAAAAAATAAAAGGAAAATAAATGTATTTCAGAAATGAAACTTAAACTAGAAGGAACATAGGAATAAATAAAATAAATTATGACTTGAGAAACAGAAAGTGAAAGGGAAAGAAAAAACTGAAATTAAGAGACTAAAATTAGCTGAGAGAAAATAAAAAATGAAGAAGGTAGGCAAAGATATTTGAATACATAGTCTCTAAAAAAAGTAAATCAAAGCAATGGAAATATTGAATTATAATTCAAGAAAACTTTGTGGAAATTGAAAAAAAATAAGATATGAAAGTACATATTGAAAGTACTCACTAAATTAAGTGCATATTGAAAGTACTCACTAAATTAAGCCAGAGTAATGAACACCAAATACATTCTAGAAAAGGCAATTGAACTTTATAGAAATGGGAAAAATCATTTGGCTATCCAGACAAAATTACTAAGTCACTTATAATATAACCATCTTATTTTTTAATAGCTATTTTTTATGCCAGAGGACAATGATGTAACATATATAAAATTCCCATGGAGGGAAATGTGGGCTTATTATTTAGTCATTCACATTATCTTTCAAGAACAAAGACCTAAACAAACCCTGAACATTAAGAATATTTATCTCATTAGCACTTTTGGAGGAAAGCATTAGATGAAAGGCTTCAGACAACCAAAGTGAGTTGTCTAACATAATATGAGAGTTACTGACATAATATAGTTACACTTAATGGATAACTGCTCTCATCAGAAAAAAAAAGCAACCAGGTATTATGTGTGTCCTGAGGAAAAGATTCAATACCATATATGAATAGTCTTGCCAAATAATTGAATCTGTATGCATAAATCCTTTAACTACTAATTTGTGAGAAATAGAGGGAGAGAGGGACATGTTAAATGATGCTCCAGGGACGCCATCAGTAAAACTAAGTTTACGGGGAAATTCTATAGGAAAAATCAGGATAGCTTCAAAAATTAAAATGTAATAAAAAGAAGACCTGGAGAGAAATGATAGATTAAAATAATTGAAAATCGTATTATGTAGTTACCATGTATATAGACTTGATCAGGATTTCAGTTCACAAAAACAAACTGGAAAAAAATTAAATGCAGTCATTTTCAGACCATGAAAAACAGAGAATGTGCCGCCAGTAGTTTTGCACTAAAGGAAATACTAAAGGATACCATTAAGACAGAAGGAAAGTGAGATTCAGGAAGGAACAAGGAACAACTAAAATGATAAATATGAGAAATAATCTAAAAGAAATGACTAAGCAAAATAAAATTAACATGGTTGATACATATAAAAATCAATTATATTTCTAAATTCAAGCGGCAGCTTGAAAACAAGTTTTATAAAAAGATACCATTCACAGTAGATTTTAAAAAACAAATTCATAGGAATGAATCTAACAAAATTTGTGAAAAAATTCCAATAGAATATCACAAAATATTATGATAGAAATTTTAAATGTCTTAAATAGAGATATATCTTGATTATAAATTAGAAGACTCATTATTACAAAATGTTCAATCTTCTCTTCATATTAGTTCTGCCTTCAAAAAATCCTAAAATCTTTTTTGTGGAATTTTTCAATATGATTTAAAAATGTAAATAAGGGGCACCTGGGTGGCTCAGTGGGTTAAAGCCTCTGCCTTGGGCTCAGGTCATGATCCCAGGGTCCTGGGATTCAGCCCCGCCTCCCTGCTCAACAGGGAGCCTGCTTCCTCCTCTATGTCTGCCTGCCTTTCTGCCTACTTGTGATCTCTGTCAAATAAATAAATAAATCTTTAAAAATAAATAAATAAATAAATAAAATGTAAATAGAAATGCAAACATGCAAGAATATCAAAGACAATTAAATAGGGAAAACAAGGTGGGGAGAATTGCTATATTGGATATCAATATTTATTATAAAGTTACAAGAAGAAGGTAATATTTTATAAGTATCAGTTTCAACAAATAAACAATAATGTAAAATAGAAGCAGATCTACACAATAAAGGGACACTTGATTATCCTAAAAATGTCACTGTAGAGAAGGAAAGGATGGCTTTTTCAATAAATAGTGCTGGGATAATTAAGTAGCATATGGGAAAAAATAAATTTGACTCCTATCTTAACACCATAAACAAAAAGTCAATTCTAAGAGTATTACAGATGTAAATATGAAAAGCAAACAATAACATTTTAGATTATAATGGAAAAGATTGTCTCTATGACTTTAGTTTCAGACAAAAGTTCTAAATATGACATAAAAAAAGGACCAGGTTGATACATTTGACTACATTCAAATTAAGAACTTCATTTCTTCAAGATGTACTACTAAGACATAAAAAGGCATTCCACATGATAGAATATTAGCAATTCTATTAGTGACTATTAGTGAATAGATATTAGCAAATATAGCCCAAAAGGAGTTCATATTCAGAAGATTTAAAGAATTCTTATAAACTGATAAAAATAATATAGACAATCCAGCAGAAACATAGGCAAAGAAAGAAAAGTTTAAAAGAAAAAAAAAAGGAAAATGGAGCAGAGACTCTAACAGATCCTTCAAAAGGGGGGGAAATCTGGGGCCTCTGAGTCAGTTCCGTGTCCAACTCTTGACTTTGGCTCAGGTCATGATCTCAGGGTCATGGGATTGAGCTCCACATCGGGCTGCATTCTGGGCATGGAGCCTGTTTAAGATTCTAAAAAAAAAAAAAAAAAGAGAAGAGAGGAGAGGAGAGAAGGGAAGGGAAGAGAAAAGCGGGAGGGAGGGAGAAGGAGAGAGAGGAGAGACAGAGAGAGAGAGAGAAAGAGAGAAAGGGAGCAGGAGGGAGGGAGGGGGGGGAGGGAGGGAGGGAGATAGGGAGCAAGAAAGAGAGAAAAAGAGAAAGGGAAGGAAGGAAGGAAGGAAAGAAGGAAGGTAGGGAGGGAGGAAGGGAGAAAATCCAAGTAATCCATAAACATAAATAAAGATACATATTCTATCAATAATCAAGAAAAGGAAAATTAAAACCAGAATGAAATATTATCACACACCTAGTCATATAGTTGAAACTTTAAAAGATGGAACAATATCAAGTGATGGGAGTTCTCATACACTGCTGATAGAATTTTAAGTTGGTACACTTTGGAAACACTTTTGCATTAGATACTAAATTTGAAGCTAATCCAAGCCTGTGACCCAGTAATACAGGATTCAGGAACAAGTACCTTGGAAATAAAAAGCAAGAAGGTTCACAGCAGCATTACCTGTCTTGGCTCAAAATGGGAATAACCTGACTGTCTATCACAAGTAGAATGGTTATATGAACTGGGGTATATGCATGCAATGGGACGTTGCACAATCACAAACGTGAGTGAACTACAGCTACACACAATGAGGTGGCTGAACCACTCAAATACAATATTGAAGAAAAGAAGCCATGCACAAAGAATACATACTACAGATTTCCATTTAAACAACATTCAAACCGGGGGCTGGGGGAGGGAACTGCAGTATTTAGGAGTATTTACATGGTGAAACTGAAGAAATGCAAATAAGGTTTCACTATATACCTCAAATTATAGTTATATTTAGGTGAGGGGGATGATGTGTGATGGGAAAAGGGCACAGAGAGGGCCTCTAAGGTCCTGATAAAGTTCTATATCATGCCCTGATTGGTGTGACCTGGGTGCATACATTTCATAAGAATTCATTAAGCCATATGTTTATGGTTTGTACATTTTCTCTGTTTTAAAAGAGGTTTTAAATGGATAGAAAACCAAGGCTCAGAGATTTTAACTGAGTTTTTTAAGATGGGATACCCATCAACTTAAGACATCCCTGGCCTCTCTGATCTCAAGACCTGTGTTTTAAAGCACTATTTATAAATTAGTTATCATCTAGTGGAGCACATCAGTTATACCTATAATATAAGAAATATAGAAGCAGTGATATAAGAGAGGTAGAAAGAGAATCAAACCAAGGAAGAGATCCTGTTCAGCTATTGGAGCATGCTTCACGGAAGTGATGTAACCTGTAATAAATCCAAAAGACCATGGCTTTTGAGATTCTAAAATCTTCCAGGTCCAGATAGATGTGGTCATTTTGACCTAGAAGGACAAATATGGTGCTAATGCTGTTTCTGGCAATCAGGACACACAGCCTCTCCAGCCCTCTCTGGAATGGAGAGGTCTCATTTCTAGAACAAGAGGCCTGAGGAACACCCAGCTCAGTCTTCAGTGCCCGAGGTCTTCACAGATAGGAAATCATAGCCGTTAGGAGTCAACTTTGAGAGATGTACAGTCAGAAAGTTGTTCTCATTAAACAATAGCTTAATGAGTTTAATGAATGAGCCCATAAGGATTAAATTTCTCCCGCAATGTGCAGATGGGCTCAAAGAGCAAGAAAGAAAACTCATGCAAATAACCATCTCTAGAGAATTGCTCAAACCCTGTGGGACTAGAGGGAGGAGACTAGGAGCTTGATTCCATCTGAAAACAAATCTCATGTCCCTATTCCAGCTCCCTTTCCACACCCCACTCTCAGCCTGATCCCCCACCCTCAACCTCATGTTTCTTCACGGGAGCCCAAGCTTCTGCATCTTCCATCTGGCACACAGAGGAGTGACTCATAGCAATAAATATCAAGAAGAAAGGAGCCTTCTTGAATAAAAGGGAAGGAGCGGGGCTGGCATGAAGCACTCAACTCCCCTTCCTACAAAGTAAATAAATAAAGCAATGCTAACAACTGAAAAGTGATGTGCCTCCTTTCCACACTCCCTGTCACAGGCCCTGGTGTCTTCATGGCATCTGACAGCATGACAAGACAGCCATTCACTAGTTCCTGTCTCTCTGCAAAGGCAGAGACTTGGTATAACTTTCAGAAACTTCCTCAATGTGCCCCAAAGCTGGCATAGCTGGCCTAGCTCCTGAGAAAAGAAACACTGTCTGGAAGTTGCACAATACAGCTAAGGTAGAGGCTTCTGTATTGATTTTCCTCTAGTCATCATATCTCCGTGTACTTCTGGGTCTGCTTGTATCTTGAGTAGCCTTTGCAGTTCTTTTCAAATAATAGAGCCTTTAAGAAGGGACAGTTCTAAGGGTGCCTGGGTGGCTCAGTGGGTTAAAGCCTCTGTCTTAGGCTCAGGTCATGATCTCAGAGTCCTGGGATCGAGCCCCGCATCGGGCTCTCTGCTTGGCAGGGAGCCTGCTTCCCTTCCTCTCTCTGCCTCCCTGCCTGCTTGTGATCCCTGTCTGTCAAATAAATACATAAAATCTTAAAAAAAAAAAAAAAAAAGAAGGGACAGTTCTAGCAGATTTGCTGACAGATCATACAGACATGACCTAGGCCCAGGGCCCACTCAGGAAGCAGTCTAGCAGGAGAGATGGCCTCATTAATACATGAATGCCATTTAGAGGAATTAGTATTACAATGGAGGGAGATTAAAAAGTACTGGGGGGGGGTGGCTGGGTGGCTCAGTGGTTTAAACCTCTGCCTTGGGCTCAGGACATGATCCCAGGGTCCTGGGATGGAGCCCAGGGCTCTCTGTTTAGCGGGGAGCCTGCTTCCCCTCCTCTCTCTCTGCCTGCCTCTCTCCCTACTTGTGATCTCTCTCTGTCAAATTAAAAAAAAAAAAAAGTAACAGGGGGATGGATAAATTCTACCTGGGAGAAAAGGGGGGGTATCCTAGAAGAGATCTCATCTGAAATGGATTTTGAAGGATGATTTGGTATCTACAAAGAACACTGGGGAAGGGCCACTCAGACAGAGGCATAGAATATGTGAAGACAAGGGGTACTAATATTAATGCTAATTCTAATCCCCATTCCAATTGGTATTGCTAATCCTAATATTTCACTTACTTAGGATTACTCTGAGAGAGGTTCTGTATGACATTCTTTGTTTCACTTAAAGTCTATAAAAACTTTACAAAGTAGAAATCATTATTATCATCCCCATTTATAGATAATGGCCTGTGATTGAAGAATTAATACTGCTGGTACTTGAGGGAACCTAGATAGTGAAGCACATGTTTGGCTACTAACTTATCCTGTCCTTTAGGATGTAGGCATCCCAGCCAAGCCTGGAGTTAAAATTTGTAAGAAAGATAATTCAAAATTGTAATCTTCCTGCTTCTCATAGGACATCAAAGAAGAGAGATATGTGAATGGCTCTTTAAATGGGCATCTGTACTTGTGAAGAAATTCTTCCTTATAGGGAAGAATCAAAGACAGGTGTTATAAAACTATAATGGACATGGATAGAGCAAACAGAGATAAGGTTACATAATCCTAGAAAACTAGACCTCACAGGGTCAGATCAGTTACAGCTGAAATGCTACTTTACAGAGCAGACAGGAATCTTCTTTAGCTTTTGGATATAACTCCAAATAATTCCAAAAATGATTTAGGTAAACTCCTAGATAAAAAGCAATGTGTTTGGGATATAGACCTGGCATCAAGAGCACCCATTTCTACCTGGGCCCTAGGTAGCCTTGTCCCTACCTACCTGTCATATGGCCATGAAAAAATTAGACTGGAGAAGGCAGGCTTCAGAGAATTCCAGAGGATAAGGCTGTGTCTTCAATTTAGGATATTTATGCACAATCACTTGTTAACACTTAATAGCTATAACAGTAACAGTAGTAATAGTCTCCATCGCTTATTGGGAGCTGACAATACTGAGCACAGCCTACCTTGCTCACTCACCCTCCCACCAATCCTATGGGGTTTTTTTACATGGTTCCCCAGTCAATATAAGTGGAGAAAAGGGGGCTCAAGCCCTGGGCTCCAGGACTCCGAATCCTATTCTCTTCACCACTGTGTTACAGCAAAGTGTGAGTACAAACACTGTGTCCTGGAGATAATCAACAGCTTTAGCCTGCAAGGATTCCAAGAAGCTGAGTTGGGAGCAAAGATGCACAGATCCACAGATGCTAACCACATCTGTCCCTTTGTGGGTGTCAGCGCAGAGAGCATTTACTCTGCAGTCTATGGGGGAATGTGAATGGAATTCCTCATAGGATTCCCAACCCATCTCCAAAGCATCTTGGAACAATAAGAGACTCTCCAGAGTGCTCTGCATGTCCAAGATCTCACAAGGGTATAAGCTGATTTAATCACCCAAAGGTCACACTTGACTGCAGCAGAGAGATGCTCACAAATTTGTCATTAGGCAGGAAGCAGCCAGATTTGCTCATGAAACTCTGTTCTTTGTAACAAAGGCTGGCAAAGAGAGGATCCATTTCTGGATTCCTAATAGAGAGATATCGGTTCTACGGGGATATGGGGATGTTTTGAAGGAAGGAGAGCTTGGTTCCTCTGGCCCACTCCCTGGGTCTATCTCTGGAAGGGAAAGATGTGAAGACAAAGCCAAACAAGTCTCAGAGGAGATTCTGACTCCCTTGGACCTTGCACTAGGTTAAATGAAAAGCTCTTCTCTACATGGTAATCTCCTGCTGTCCCCAAAGATTGTGGAAACAAGTTGTGACCCCTGAAGTCCCCTGAAAAAAATCTCGTGAACCTCTGGTCCTGTTTAGGGCCTGTTTCTCTGCATACCCAGAGTTACCCATACTTATGTCTATGAGAGCATGTTTGTATCAACCAGTAGCTCTGGCCATTAGTTGAACTGCTGGAATTCAAATCCCAACTTTGCTATTTACTGTTATTTTGGACAAGTTGTTTATAAGTCTATGCCTCAGGTTCCTCATCTGTAAAATGGGGATGATAAAATCACCTTGAAGGGGTGTTATGAGGATTAAATTATATAATGCATGTAAAGTGTATTTCATGTATATTTCATCAATATCTGGCACACTCAACACTCAATAAATATGAGCTACCATTATTTCATATCACTTGTTGCTGTCACCTTGTATTTATGCAGCTTTCTTTCCCATCCATCTGTGAACATCTTCAGGATAGGGTTCCTGTCTTTTATTCCTCTATCACCATCTGGTATAAAACTTAAGACATGACAGGCACTCAACAAAGTTCCTGATTTAAAGAACACTTCAGGGCGCCTGGGTGGCTCAGTGGGTTGGGTCTCTGCCTTCAGCTCGGGTCATGGTCTCACGGTTCTGGGATTGGGCCACACATTGGGCTCTCTGCTTAGGGGGGAGCCTGTCCCTTCCCCACCCCCCGCCTACTTGTGATCTCTGTCAAATAAATAAATAAATAAATCTTTTTTAAAAAAAAGAGCACTTCATTCATTCATTCTTAGTGAAAGATAATATTAAATTTATTCAAAAAGAATCCAAGGAGTAGATATATGAAAATATGATAGCAACTCAGGGCAGAATATACTCTCCTTTCCCACCTCATATAGGGACCAGACTAGGGAGGAAGCTTTCATTTTAAAATATCAAGAAAGTCACACCATTCCCAACCTATGGTCAAGCCAGATGAAGGTTCTGATTTTAGAAGACTGTTTCTATACAGAAGTACTCCCAGTACTCTTACCTTATTATGTACAATAAAACTTCTCATTTTTCTATAATACTTGAAAAACAACAGGTTTCCTTCCTTTTAAGTCCCTCTCTGCCCTCTTGCCAAGGAGGAAGGAATGGTTTGACTCATGAAATGGAAAATGGAGAAAAATTTGCAGGGCTCAGCCCCATCTGAGTTGGCTCTCTGGGACCTGTCCACAGAGCTTGAGTGTTTTCTGCATTTCCTGCAGTCCCATGGAATGCAAACTCAATGGAGCAGGGCTTCTCCTCTCTATATATGGGTGAGCACATAAGTTAAATTTCAGCTAGAAAGGGGGAATGCATTCTCAAAAGGCATTAAAGTTGAAATCTGTATTCCTTTCTGCTTTCAATATCTATTTCCCCCAAGAGGTTCCAAAGTCAAGTCATGGGGAGACTGAAGATTGGCTTCTCTAAAACAACATATGCATTCAAGGAGATAACACCGCCACCATTCAGTAATCCAAGGATAATGGTTGAGAGAATGGAGAGGTATTCTGAAGCTACTAAATGTAAGAAAAGTGAAATTTCAAGATGGATCTCCTTTGAAAAGTAATTAGTGATATACAAAATTAATCTTCTAACACTGTCATATGTACAAGGACTATTCTATCAGCTAGAACCCCAGGGTTACACTCATTGAGGAAGGTTTATTTACAAAGAAACTAACCGCAAAGCTGTAGGTGGGTTATAGAAGGGTACGTCCAAGCCACCTCGCTCTTCTTCCGTTCCTTCTTTCCCACGATAGATAACATATCCGATAGTGAAGCTAGAAAATGTGGCTTTATCTACTTCCTCCTTTAAAAAATAGAGCTAGGTGTGCAGACCCATAAATTATTAATCCCACAGTCCGTGTGGCCAAGGATGACCAACCTGTCTGAAAAGAGCAAGGCCCTCTGCTGAGTAGCATAAAGAGTCAGCAAGAGAAGAAAGACCATACCTGAGGCCTGATGCAGCTAACTCACCCACTAGCATCAGGTGGGCCCAGTGAATATTTTTTATTCAATCAACGGAGTTAGCAGCACTTCTCTTGGGAAGGATAGAGAATGTGTGTGGAGACGGGGAGAAGGATGCAGTTTCTTCCCCTCTAGACTTATGTAGAATTGTGGAGGGAGAGGAGATAAAGTTCTCCTCCCCATAAAGGCCTTTTCTTAATTTATGCTGCCCCAAACAAGCCTATGCCATTTGCAAATGACCTAACTGACCTAATCTGGGAAAGAGCATTCACTGAAGTTAAAACTGACGCTGAGTTGTATACAGGTGAGGTAGGATTTGTCTACATATAAGTGCACCTGCTCTGTCTATAAACATACCTTTAAAGCGAGCCCTGATGCAGACAGCCAAATCCTCATTTCCTGTATTCACGAGAACACATGATAGGAACCATGAAGAAGACAGAGTCCTATCATTACAACGGAATACAGCTCAACTATACTCCCCTGCCCACTTAGGAGAAAACCTGTCTAACCATCCCAGACACATGTCACTTCATCTGAACCTGAATGATCTCTGCGGAAATAGCATCACAGCTGCACTTGAAAACTCTTCAAGTTCCTGATAGGAAGTTCTTCCAGTTGTCCTACCTCTCCTTCACCCCCTTGCAGTGGGAACCCATTTTCTTTTTACAGGTTGCTGGGCAGACTTTATTAAGTCATTCCTTAGCTTTGATTTCTATCTCTAGGTAACCACAATCCCAAGGGATTTCTTCATACCCTGCCTGTCAATAATTAATCAGCCTCTCTTGAGAGCTCTGAAGATCTCTGATAAGGTTAAATGATGATATCCAGAGTCAATCTTGTCTAATCAACAGGTCTGATGCTTGCCTAGCCTCTTTCACATGATGAAAAGCTGTTTGTTCCTGCTGAAGTGTGTATATCTGAACTAATTTTCACATTTTAAAAAATCTAGAAATCCATTTTCTATGCTTAGTTTAGCTGTCCTGTCTGTGACTTACTTATTTGTCGGACCATTCAAGCCTATCACTATACTGGGCCTTTCAATCTCGTGACTAATTGGGAGCGAAGTTCACATCACTTAGATGGAGACTTGTGTCATTTGGTTTTTGCAGATGTACTGAATCACAGCCACACATGAGGCATCAGTATCGCAATTTGAAAATGACATAGTACATCTGATATAGAAGAGCCTTTAAAAAGTCTAAAAAGCCTCTAAAAAGTCAGGAATATGCAAATTTTTGTAAACCAGAATTAACCTTCCATATGTATTGTCAACTACATTCTAACAATTTTCAATTTCTGATTCAGTATGTCAACCTTGGGTTTATCTGTAAATTCCAGCTCCATCTCTTCCTAGACAGAGTTAATTTTATGGATAATGACAACAATAAAAATCCAAACTTTAAGGAACTAGTGATGTTCTCTATTTTAGAGATTACTTTAATAAAGGAACTCTTTAGTCATTAAGAGATGAAAATAGAAATCTATTACAGTGATTCCTATACTTTTGGGATTTACTAGGTTATAAAATGGCTCAAAGTTAAAAATAGAATTACCATATGATCCAGTAGCTCCACTACTAGGTATTTACCCAGAGAAAACGAGAACACTAATTCAAAGAGAAATACTCGTTCCCTGTGTTTACTGTAGCATTATTCACAATAGCCAAGTGTCTATTGATAGATAGATGGATAAAGAAGATGTGGTATATATACACAATGGAATATTATTCAGCCATAAAAAGAATGGGATCTTGCCATTTGCATCAACATGGATGAATCTAAAGGGTATAATGCTGTGTGAAATAAATCAGTCACAGAAAGACAAATACCACATGATTTCACTCATATGTGGGGTCTAAGAAGCAAAACAAAGAAAAAAAGACCAAAAAAAAAAAAAAAAGATTCTTAAATACAGAGAACAAACCAGTGATTGCCAGAGGAGAGGTGGGTGGGGGGATGGGTGAAATAGGTGAAGGAGATTAAGAATACACTTATCATCATGAGTACTGAGTAATGTATAGGACTGTTAATATTGTACACCTGAAAATAATATAACACTATATGTAAAATATACTGGAATTTAAAAGGTAAATAAATATAAATTTAAAACAAAAGAGCCCAAAGTATTTAGGAATTGACAGGATTATTAAAACTTCAGTTTATTAAAACTTCAGTTTGCAAGTTAGGACATTATACAATTTTTTTAAATAAATACCATTTTTTAAAGATTTATTTATTTTATTTGTTTGTGTGTGAGAGAGAGAGAGAGCACAACCAGGTAGAGCAGCAGGCAGATCTGGCAGAGGCAGAGAGAGAAGCAGGCTCCCCACTGAGCAAGGAGCCTGATGCAGGACTCAATCCCAGGATCCTGTAATCATGACCTAAGTGGAAGGCAGAAGCTTAACTGAGCCACCCAGGAGTTCCAATAAATACCATTTAGAATCACGATTATTTCATTATAGGAGTGACATCTGAACACCAAAATGCAAGGAAGACATAATCCTCCAAAGAATTAAGAAATAACAGTTGGAAGTAGTACACTAATTTTAAAATAGATATTTTTTACTTCAAATTTTATTTATGTATTCATCTTTTATTTTATATTCTTTTTAAATTCAAATATAATTAACATACAATGTTATATGAAACTTGGGTGTACAACATAATGATTCTTGGGATGCATGTGTGGCTCAGTCAGTTAAGTATCTGCCTTCTGCTCAGGTCATGATCCCAGGGTCCTGGGATCGAGTCCCACATAGGGCTCCTTGGTCAGCAGGGAGCCTGCTTCCCCCTCTGCCTGCCTCTCCCCCTGCTTGTGCTCTCTCTCTCTCTGACAAATAAATACAATCTTAATAAAAAAAAAACCAATATAATGATTCTTTAAAAACCTTTTAAATGTTGAAGAATTGCAGAATACATTTTAAATTTGTGGTGTTATTTTGCATGTAATTCATTTTGGTACAAATTAGGTCAAGTTAGGAAAATACATTCGCCAGCAAAACACAATATAGAGCTCATTCATATTTTAAAATTTATCATGGCCTTTATTTAAAATCCAGGTTGACACAGGCATGTGGGCACAAATGGAAGCAATATAACTAATAATACCATTTTTTTTTCAGTAAAGACTGGTAGATTAAATTGTGTCACCCAAAGAAATATGCTGAAGTCCCAACTCTTAGTACCTATGAATATGACTTCATTTGGAAACAGTTTTACAGATGTAATCAAGTTATAATGAGGACATAATGGCTTAGGGTGGACCCCAGTTCAGCGATTGGTATCCTTATGAGAGGAAGGAGAGCAGCACAGAGACAGAGGCAAACATAGAGGAAGATGGCCATGTGAAAATGGAAGCAAACCAAGAAATGCCAAGGATTGCCAGGAACCTCTAGAGGCTAGGAAGAGGCAAGGAAGGATTTGTCTCCAGAGTCTTCAAAAGGAGCTTGGCCCTGTCAACAGCTTAATTTTTGACTTTTGGCCTCCAGAACTATAAGACATTAAATTTCCGTTGTGTGGTTTTTTTTTTTTTAAGATTTTATTTATTATTTGACAGAAAGAGAGAGAGATCACAAGTAGGCAGAGAGCTAGGCAGAGAGAGAGAGGGGAAGCAGGCTCTCTGCTAAACAGAGAGCCCAATGCGGGGTTCAATCCCAGGACCCTGAGATTATGACCTGAGCTGAAAGCAGAGGCTTAACCCACTGAGCCACCCAGGTGTCCCAAATTTCCGTTGTTTTAAATTATCCAGTGTGTGGTACTTTGTTACAGTAACCCTAGGAAACTAATAGAGGCTATTCTGAGGGAACTAAATGAAGTCAAGGAAAAATACTTCCTCTTCTCCTAGTTTTTGGCCCTACTGTCTTGCTACATGGCCAAAGAGAGAGCAGGGGAGGTGACAGAGGATCTGGACATTGGAGGCTATAGGAGAGTGTGCCCCATTCAGCAGTTGCCCATTTGAGGGCAGTGGTTCTCAGGGCCACTCACAAGAAATAGTCAAAAATTTATATAGAAGTATTGCCACACATTTTGTCTAGATCAGCACTGGTCATCAGAGTTCTCCCAAATGACTTAAAAAAAATTAAAAAATAGCCCTGAAAAAGTATCAAGAATCTTGGTCATTTGTACCTTCTCTGATAGGTGTTCTTGGAGCAAGCAACGTTAAACCATGAGCTGAAGCAACCATTGCCCGAAAAGGCTCTTCTGGAAGCTGAAGTCCAAATGGCCAAGCCTGAGGAGAAAACTCTAGGGCCTTTAGCCTTCTGAGTGAAGAATTATCTTTTTCTTTCCTACAGGCTCTTGAGCTAAGTCCATTAACACTGAGTTTCCTGCAGGGTCCAGCTGTCCCCAGTAGAGACAGGGCAATGGTCTCTGGAGGAACAACTGTCCGGGCCACTCAAAGCACTTAAACAAACCTATAAGAGCAGCTCTTAAACCAAACACAAGAGTCCCCATCTGTGTTTGCCCTCCTCCACTCTTGTTTGCAAGCCGAGGGAGGGCAATGTCTTTCCAATGGCTCCTGGGTTATGGAATGTATTTAAACGCCTGGTTCAAAATCCTCATCTACCCCTCTCAAATTTGACAATTGTTTAAGTATTATTGCTTGAATGGATGCAGATGTTCAGCTCATCTCTTGTTGGGAGGAGTGTTTCTTTAGAAGGAAAGGGGAAATTGGCTTTTTTCTTCTTTTCCTTTTTTTTTTTTTCCCAGACACATATTTTATCTTTATGTTTGTATCAAGGACTGCCAAGAGATGCATCTGGTCCCCAAATCAAGAATCTCACACTCCTCCTCCCAACTCACAGCTTTCCAAGCGCCTTTCTTTGTGATCTCTGCCCAAGTAAGCTGTAGGCAGAGCTCACTGGACAGATGACCCACACCTCATAGGGGAAAAATAAGTAACTTTCTCATCAATGCCAGAAAGAATGGCACCTATGGAATTTTTCATGTTGCCACCCACCCCCGCCTTTTACCTTTTTTTTGCAAAATTCATTTTCTGATTAATATTTTCAGCAGCTAGAGCAAATGCCAGTTTAATTAAATTTCCACACCATCCCCCACTTTATCCAATTAGTGGGTTCAGTGGCTCCTCAACAACCTTCAGCGTCTGTGTTTTCAGTGAATGCTCAGTTGCTTCTGGCCTTGCCAAAAAAATCTGTTACATATTAAGTTATAATAAGATATAGGCAATTATAGTAGCAGCAGGACAAATAGATTTGTATGGTTCATTACAAGGGATTTCTGGAACATACGTATTGTAAATAGCCAGTTTCTGGGGCAAAGCATATTTCCAAGGGGAAAAAAGGCATGAGGGAGGGAAGGAGGTCATTATCAGTTAGTATAAGAAAATTTTGGATAAAGGAAAATTCTATAAGTCTGGTAGCTCTCTGTTATTTAGATGAGCAATATTTCATCATGTAAACCACAAACTGAAGTGAAAAATTAAAGGACTTTCTCTAGAAAATTGGTGGGACCTGTTTTTCATTTTTAGAAAGGAAGAGAGTAATACCATTGTCATGGCATTGGAACAGACTCAATAAACAAGAGGAAGCATCTGATATGTGACTGGCCATGTGCTACGCACTTTCTTTACATTATCTCATTTAAAACTCATGACAACCCTGGGAAATACTCGGTACCAGCCTGACAGGTCAGGAGATACTAACCTGACAATTTCAAAGAGTTCACCCCAATAGCTATTGTTCTGCAAAGGAGAAAACAGAGACTTAAGAGTTAATGACTGCTCACACTCACTCAAGGTCTGCCTAGCTATTTCCATGATACTACACCAGGCAAACAGGTCCAGGGTCAATGCATTAATAAGGTGGAGGGAGAGCATTTCTGCCTTTCATAATTTTGGAAATATGAGAGAAGTCCCTCCCTTAAGTTAATCCATATATTGGATGATGATCATCACTCAATATACTCTAGGTTATGCTTAATATTTAGCAGGTTTTGATAACAGAGTAAGGGAGTGGAATTCCACTGGAAGGGGGAGAAAAGGATTTCTGTGATTGGAGTGAAAATGTGCCTAAAAGAATGGTGGAATAGCAGATAAGTTGAATTCACAGTTTTGTCTAAGTAGACCTTAAAGTTGACCAACTCTAAATGCCACAGCTCTGTCTCAAGCACTTAAAAATATATAAAATTGAGAAATGTAGTATCTTCTTCTTCTTTACTATATTTAAGAAAAATACTACTTCCTAAGAGCTGCACCTGGAAAGAACCTTGACAAACTTAGTCCTCCTGTCACCCAATTTATCCTTAAACTATAAACATTATTGTTTTTATCTTAAAAATCTTCAAGGAAGGTTGTTCTCCAGCACTCTTCTATGTTCCATATGGAGAACTATTTTTTAACCAATACCGCTCTGCAGAATCCATTTTATGATTCCCAGGATAAATTCAAGGCATTTTGCCTAATTCTTCAGCCCAGAGTGGAAAGTGGGGTTGAAAAATCCCATATAAGTAAATACTCTATGAGTTTATACAGCCTGAAGTCACTGAGCCCAGAATATTATCAAAATCCCCAAAGAGCCTATAGCAGCATGTGAAAATGGCTTTATAGAGATGTGCCAAGATGCTGACCTCTTTCTCTTTGAGAAGCAGGGGTGGGACGGGAGATTCAGAGCTAAGCCCAGTCACTGGGATGGGCAGAGAGTTGAGCTAACCAAGACTTGCATACTGACTTGTAGTGAGGGTCACTTGGACCTGCAAATGCCAGCAGTCAACCAAAGAGTAAAAACCTGATTGTGAGAAAGTGAGTAGTATTTTCTGTCTGAATAGGGCTTGCTGGCATCAACACAGGCCCACCTGCTCTCATTTTTGTTCTGTGTATCTACTTTTTCTGGTCACAGAGTTGCTTGTTCCTCCCAAGGAAAGATCAGTGTACACTGGGGAGGCTGGATTTGGAGTCTTGGGAAATGAGTTTGGTCTATTTCTGCCTTTATGCTTAGGGAATTTATAATCAATATGCTTCTGAAGTCACTATTTCCTCATCTCTAAAATGAGGGTTCCAGAACTTATGACCACATGTTTTATTCAAGCACTAAGATATTGAAGTGTATTCTCTGACTCATGGACAACAAAGGCCAAGGTTAAATGCCAGTATTTGTAGATGTTATCCTAATAGAACTATGCAGCAAAATTTAAGAGCTACAAACTGTATGTCAGACATAAGACAGAGGCTCTGGAAATAACCTCTCTGAACTTTTGGTCCCTTTATAATTATATAAGTTAATTATCAAATCCTATAAACAAAGGAAAAGAAAAAGCAATTTGTACAAGACATGCCTTCTAGAGTGATTATCCCACCCATAACCTTAATGAGAACGCAAATCTGGTTAGTGCCACTTGGCTCCACACAAAGCTGGCTATAACTGATAGGAAAGGAATTGAACAAGCAATCCATAGGTTGTCCAGGGAAACTTTGGAGAGAGTGCGCCGTCAAGAACTTGAAATTGTCAATATCACAAATCATCAGGGAAATGAAAATAAAAATGAGATACCACCTCACAGCAATAAGAATGGCTAGAATCAAAGACAAGAAGTAACAAGTGCTGATGAGGATGTGGAGAAAAGGGAACCCTGATGCACTGTTGGTAGGAATGTAAATTGGTGCAATTACTATAGAAAACAGCATGGAGGTTCCTCAAAAAACTAAAAATAGAAATACCATATGATCCAGTAATTGCACTACTGGTTACTTACCCAAAGAAAAAGAAAACTCTAATTCAAAAAGATATATGCAGGGGCGCCTGGGTGGTTCATTGGGTTAAAGACTCTGCCTTCGGCTCAGGTCATGATCCCAGGGTCCTGGGATGGAGCCCTGCATTGGGCTCTCTGCTCAGCAGGGAGCCTGCTTCCCTTCCTCTCTCTCTGCCTGCTTCTCTGCCTACTTGTGATCTCTGTCTGTCAAATAAATAAATAAAATCTTTAAAAAAATGCTTAGCATTATTAAAAAAAAGAAGAAAAAAATAGATATATGCATCCTTGTGTTTACAGCACATTATCTATAGTAGCTAATTATGGAAGCAACCTATGTGTCCACTGCTAGATGTATAATAAATCTATGTGTGAGATATGGGGTGTGTGAGATGCCAGAAGTAACTGAAGGGATTAAGAGGTACAAACTTCCAGTTATAAAATAAGTAAGACATAAGGATGAAATGTCAAACATAGGGAATATAGTCAATAACATAATAATGTTGTATGGTGACAGATGGTGGCTATACTTACTGTGGTGAGCACTGAGTAAGGTTTACAACTGTCAAATCATTGTTGTACACCTGAAACTTAAATAACATTGTATGTCAACTACACTTCAATAACTAAAAAAAGTAATATACAGAAATGTGTCATGACATTTTTAATTAAGCTAAATACAAAGCCATTATAAAAAAATTGAAATTTGTTAACTAGGCGAGTAAGCCAGTGAGAGTAAGGACAGGAACTTGAAAGAATGTCACAGAAAAAGTCTAGAGAGGCCAGGGGCAGCCATTGGAAGGGATGACATGCAAACTAAAGTTACAAGGGAGCAGAAACTATGGGTAAGCAAACAAATGGTCCTATGGTAACTGGTCTCCAGAAATGGCCCTCTCAGTCAACCCTAATATCCAGTTGGTATTCATGTTTCATTGTAGTATTTTCCCTTTGAATCTGGCCTGACTCTATAATCAGTCACATATGGTGAAAGTGAGAGAGTTGCAGTTTCCTAGTATAGGCTACAAGAACCCTTGCCTTCCACCTAGGTCTCTTGGAATGTTGGCTCTTGAAATGGTCTCTCTTGGAAACCCAGATGCCATGCAAAGAGAAATCCAAGCCACACGGGGAGGCCACATGTAGTTCCTCCAGGCAACAGCCTCAGCTGAACTGCCAGCAGCAGCAGCCAGAATCAAGTGCCAACCATGTGAGAGAGACATTTTATAAGTCCAGCCCAGTTGAGCCTTTAGATCACATTATCTCCAGCTGCCATCTGACTGCAACTACATGAAACACCTCAGGTGAGAACTATAGAGTGTAGTCAACTCACAGAACTATGAAAAATAATGGTGAGCGTTATTTTAAGTCACTAAGTTTCAGAGTGGCTTGGGCAGCAATAGATAACCAGAGCAGGTCCACGGGAAAGGAAGGAGATGGACATAGAGTATAGTTTCCAAGAGAAGTGTCAGTTCCCAGGACTGCTGTGGTGTCCAAGGTTTCTAGCGTTTAATAGAAGCACATCTATCTTCAAAATATCTTCTTTTACTTGAACCAACTTGAGGAAATCTTTTTTCCTTAAACTCTAATCAATATAACAAATTAAAATCCAACTAGAAGGAGACTGAAATACCTATGTGGTGATAGTATAGGGCAGAGATTTCCAGAACCTAGTCCATGGATAAATACTTGCACTAATGGGTTTCTCACCACTCAGCAATGTAATGAGAAATATAAAGACAATATAGGAATTTTTGTTCATGAAGCTAAATTTATTCAGGTTAATGAAGTCAAATAGATGTGCTCAGAGTCTGAAATGTGAAGCAAGATAGAATCAAATCCCCACTTCCCAAGCATTCATCATCAAATTCTTGGTTATTAAGAATGGCAACATTGATGATTCTCCTTGATCCCTCTCCCTCTGTCTCTCTGCTTTTCCTCACAAACCCCAGGACTGAAAAGGTTAGGAATTGCTTTTATCTCCCTTTCTTGTTCAACCTGCCCTTTCCTTAGCAAAAGGTAGTTCCAGACCTCCCACTCCCTCTTTGTCATGTCCTTCTTCCTCCCTATCCCAGCCTTATGGCTAAGCATCTATGCAGGCACTATAGAGGGGCCATCAGAAGTACAAACTTTTGGGAAATGGGGGAGGGTACATAGCTTTTATCAGACTCAATAAATTAAGACTCAATTAAGATGGGTGGGAAAAATTATTTCCCAATATCCTTGGTCTTGCTCTAAACTCAGCTTCTTAACCTTTGAGTAAAAATATGTAAATTAATAAAATCTTTTCAACAAGATGCCCTTTCCTCTCCAGCTTCTCCTGTGCCTCTTATGATGTAAATGATCATAACTCAGCTTAATGACTGCTGCTATGAGCCATGTTACTCTTCTACAGGATGAAAGGAAAGCCCTTCCACAGGCTCTACTTTACCCAAGGTTACAGTGGGTGAGAAAGGACCAGGGCACATGGCATTGCCTACCAGCCTTCTCCTCTGGTAGGAGATCAAAGACTGGGCAGAGAGCCCAGTGATCCTAATTTGCATTTTGAAAGTCACATGTCCAGCTCTGCTCCAGAGGCATAGAGATCAAAGCTGGGAGGGTAGCTGGGGGCAGGGAGGAAATAAAATATTGATTTAATGAATGCATGATAATTCTCTTCCATTCACCTTCTCAGTAATGCAAGTGGGGCCAAGAAGTGACAGTTATTCATGCTCCTTCCATGAGCTCACATTATGGCTTCCATTTGCCCTGCCAGATGGGTCCCCTACAGCTTTTGCCCAGAAATATGGTACAATCAGACAGTTTCCCAAGAATCCCTAACACCTCTGCATAGATGTTCTGTAAGGAGGTAGGTTTTGAATTCTTTCAGTTCTGGCTCAAAAAGAATTATATGTACAAGCTCAAAATCTAAAACAGATAAAAGAGCATCTGCTGTCCTTAAAAAGAGGTGAGGAGAGAAGGTTTACTCTGGTGCCCCATCCTTCTCCCTAGTCACTGAAGAAGCCACAGAGGACAAATGGAAAAGTGAATGTTCCAAATTTGGGCATTTTTATTGCTGAAATGCTCTGAAGTTCACCATACTTGAGCTGGGCTTTGATGAAATGGGTTGGCAGTGGGTGGTAGATGAGAGTAAAAAGGAATATCAAGCTTGGTGGCAAGCTGAGATATTAGAGCAGCATATAAAACTCAAGGAATGAATATATTTTCTGTCTAGGAAGGCGACAGGGGCAGGAGACATATTGATTATAAGGTCCTTAGGGAATTCTCCATCTGAAACTCCTCCTGAAGATGACGTCATTAACCCGCATCACAGGCCAGGCCCCAGGGAGCTGTGGCTTACCACAGAAGCAGCTCCAGTTTCTGGGTAAGAGAAGCCAAGGCCTCTTTGGCCCCAGCTGCAATAGTGTGGGCGGGCAAGGGAAGATTTAAGGATTAAGTGGTGAAAATGTTAAGTGAACATGGGCTCCTTATTCATTGTCTGGATCTTAAAATCGTTCAGCTTATTTACTGCAATACCCAGGAAGAACAGCTTATGTATTTGTTCCTCATTTTTCTAAAAGTATAATAAAAGTCATCTTTAAAAAAAAAGGCTGACCCTTCTAGCCATGACAGGTACCTTTGGTATAATTTGCAGTGTAGTTTCCCCACTTACCTCAATATCCTAACCTTTTACATTTTTGTCTTACACATGCTCATTGCATCTCTGCCCAGATGGGTTTTCCATCTTCTCTATGGCAAATACAGACACCAACAGCAATCAAATTTGGGGTTTGGGTTTAAATTCTGACTCTTCTACTTATTGTTTATGTGATTTTGGACAAGTCATTGAAATTCTCTGAGTCTCAGGTTTTCTATTTATGAAATAGAATAAAGAGGAAAAGAGATAACAGATATGCAACTAGCCAAGGACATAGTATGTGCTTGTGGAAGGTTACTATTCCCCTGGCAAACTACAACTTCATTCCTTAATATGTAGCTCTAGGGAAAGAAGCCCTGAGAACCTCCAGTGACTGGGATTCACTTCTTTCCTAGCAAGGCTCTGAATTGTTGACAGAAGTTGACTATATTGTATCAAAACTTATTTCCACCAGCACGTTCTGAGGAATTAGCAACTACCACTTCAAGTCAAGGCAAATGCTTTGTGAGGGTCACAGAGGATTCATCGCTCCAATGTGTCTGACTCCCCTGCTGATGCAGTCATAGCAGAGCAGAAATTCACAGGGATCCAAGTAGAGGAAGAGAAAGTTTCTTCTCTTCCTAGCTCCAACAAATCCTTGCTCCACTAATGCAGCAGCCAGTGATTTTCAAACCCAGTTATTCTTAACACCTTTCATCTAGGTTCAAAAGTCCTTTCTTTGCCAAGAACCCACCCAAAGCATCTGGAGCTCTGAATGCGAAGCAGTTTTCTTGGATGGTAGAACCTCACTAAGTAGGCTCTTGAAAGACAATTAAAATTGTCTGTAATCCAAATATGCTGTGGTCTTACACTTTTAGGGGCCTCAGGGTGACTGGGTAGAATAATCTAGAATAATCTAGGGGGCAGGGAAGGGAAGGGAAGGGAAGTGCAACCTGTGACATTCAGAGCATCTGTCCCCAAACTCAAGTTCAGCGAAAGAGTTGGATCCTCCATGGTATGAAATCAGGCAAAGAAAGAGATTTAGTATCAGATGGCTTTGCACATATTTCTCAACCAAAAGAATTTTCTTGACTACTTCTCCTCACCATCAAAACACCAGTTCCATACAAAGACACCATTCATCCATTCACGAATATATACTGCAAGTCTAGAATCCTTTAGGCACTGTTCCAAGTCCTGGAGATACAGTTAAGGAAACAGATGACAGGGCACCCAGGTGGCTCAATCAGTTAAGTGTCCAACTCTTGATTTCAGCTCTGGTCATGTTCTCAGGGTTGTGAGATAGAGGCCAGCAGGAAGCCTGTTTAAGATTCTCTCTTTCCCTCATCCCCCCTGCCCTCGACTCACATGCTCTCTTTCTCTATAAAGGGGAAAAAAAAAAAAAAAGAAAAAGAAAAAGAAAAGGAAAGGAAAGGAAAAAAAAAGAAAACAGACAACAAGTCCTGCCTGTCTTGGGGAATGTGTATTCTAGTGAAGCATTCTTTGCACAATACCACAGTGAGATTCAGGTCAGGATTCACAAATCCAATGACTCTAGAGGCTGGAGATATAGCAGCCAGGAACAGTGATTTGGTTACAGGACAATAGGGAGCAGTAGGGACTGTGAAGACTAGAGATCTCATAACCCATCTAAAGAAGAAAGCTGCTATTTCATTTCAGACAATTGTTTCTGCACAATTCAGGTTCATTGCTTTCACATCTGGTTTGTCAGTAGAAGTCAGAGACATGGATGCTTTGAAATTTTCCAATTTTTAAAAACAGAAAAAAATAAAACTAAATTTATCTGATGGCTAGGTCCTGTATGAAAGATATCTGCTTGTGACTCCTTCTCTTGATGTCTAGTCCAGACAATTGGGAATAGAAAAATGGAGTTATCAACTGGAGTCAGGAAGACATGGTTTCAAACTAGCTTCACCATTTACCACTAATGTAGTAAGGTTACTTTTTAAAAGCAGATTAATTTTAGAATGTCTCCCAATGATATCAGATGGAAATCCTGTTTAAAAGCTATGTGAGAAAGTTTAAAGTGTTAAGCACATTCCATTTGTGTTCAAAATTCTATGAGAATCATTACCAATAATAAAAAAAAGTTTGAAGAATGTTATAAATTATCTTCACCACAGTAAAGTCTTTGAAAAACTAAAACTTGCTATAATAATATTTACAGTATAGGTAAAAGGAACAAACATTGAAAAAGTGCCGTCAGAAGTTAATATTATCTACTGTGCAATTAAGCAGAGCATTTTTCATGGTGAACAAAGGCTGTAACCAGATTGTGAGCAGTGCATGTCCCTGCAGTTCTGCTGGCTACAAACCATGTATCAACCATAAGAAGACAAGTATTTGGAAAATTTATACTTCTAGGCAATAAATCATTGTCAATATACTTTCGACTATACCACAAAAAATAAAAATAAAAATAAAAAATAAATAAGTAAAAGCAGATTACTTAAGCTCCTTGAGTTTCAGTTTCACCATCCATAAAACAGGAATACAATCATAGAGAGATAGCATTAAGCAATAAATAAGAAGTATATAGCACCCATGCCTAGTACATAGTAAGAGCATAATAAGTGTTAATTGTTATGATTGTTAGGGTCCTGGCAGGAAAAGATGCACATTTAAAGATATTAACTGAAAGAATTTAAATGTTCTTTTTATAGATGCATATACAAGGTTTGGGGGAAATATGTACCTAGTACCATTTAGATGGGTAAGGGAAAAGATGATTCTTCATTTGTAGCAGATCCTTAGGGCAGCAGAGCTTAGTTTTCATGATGAGCACCATTAAAAGAGAAGAATAAACATTGTTAAAATGTCTATGCTGCCCAGAGCAATATACACTTTCAATGCCATCCCTATCAAAATACCATTGGTACTTTTTACAGAGCTGGAACAAACAATCCTAGAATTTGTATGGAATCAGAAAAGACCCCAAATGCCCAGGGGAATGTTGAAAAAGAAAAACAAAGCTGTGGCCATCACAATGCCTGACTTCAAGCTGTATTACAAAGCTGTGATCATCAAGACAGCTTGGTACTGGCACAAAAACACATAAAGAACAATGAAATAGAACAGAGACTCCAGAAATGGACCCTCAACTCTATGGTCAACTAAACTTTGACAAATTAGGAAGAAAAATACACAATGGAAAAAAGATAGTCTCTTCAATTAATGGTGCTGGGAAAACTGGACAGCTACACACAGAAGAAGGAAACTGGACCATTCTCATACACCATACACAAAGATAAACTCAAAATGGATGAAAGAACTCAATGTGAGACAGGAATCCATCAAAATCCTAGAGAAGAACGCAGGCAGTAACCTCTTTGACATCAGCCACAGCAACTTATTTCAGGACACATCTCTAAAGGCAAGGAAAACAAAAGCAAAAATGAACTTCTGGGAGTTCATCAAGATAAATAGCTTCTGTACAGCAAAGGAAACAGTCAATAAAACTAAAAGGTAACCCACAAGATGGAAGAAGATATTTGCAAATGGCAGAACAGATAAAGGGCTGGTATCCAAGATCTACAAAGAACTTCTCAAACTCAACAGCCAAAAACCAAATAATCCAGTCAAAAAGTGAGCAGAACACATGAACATACATTTCTCCAAACTAGACATACAGCTAAGAGACACATGAAAAAATGCCAATCATCACTAGCCATCAGGAAAATTCAAATCAAAACCACAATGAGATACCACCTTACACCAGTTAGAATGGCAAAAATTAACAAGACAGGAAATAATAAATGTTGGGAAAGATGTGGAGAAAGGGGAACCCTCTTAATACTGTTGGTGGGAATGCAAGCTGTTATAGTCACTCTGGAAAACAGTATGGAGATTTCTTAGTAAGTTAAAAATAGAGCTACCCTATGACCCAGCAATTGTACTACTGGTATTTACCCCCAAAATACAGATGTAGTGAAAAGAAGGGGCACCGGCACCCCAATGTTCATAGCAGCAATGTCCACAATAGCCATGTGGAAGGAGCCAAGATGTCCTTCAACAGATGAATGGATAAAGAAGATGTGGCCTATATGTATGATAGAATATTACTCAGGCATCAGAAAAGATGAATACCTACTATTGACATTGGCATGGATGAAACTGGAGGGTATGATACTAAGTGGAATAGGTCGAGCAGAGAAAGACAATTATTATATTGTTTCACTCATATGTGAAACATAAGGAATAGCACAGAGGACCAATGGGGAAGGGAGGGAAAACTGAAGGGGAAGAAACCAAAGAGAGAGAGACAAACTATGAGATACTCTTGACTCCAGGAAACAAATTGAGGGTTTCAGAAGGGAGAGGGTTTGGGGAATGTGGTAGCCAGGTGATGGGTATTAAGAAGGGCACAAGTTGTGAATGAGCACTGGGGTGTTATATGCAACTGATGAATCATTGAACACTACATCAAAAACTAAAGATGTACTAAATGTTAGCTAACTGGACATAATTAAAAAAAGATAATACCATAAAAAATGAAAAATAAAATATTTATATGTGACTTTTGATGGGCTCTAATAATGTACGTGATTGTAGGACAGCGTACACCAGTAAGTACACCACCTAGTGTAAGAAGTAGAGCATTATCATTCCTGGAGCCCGCTTTGGAATTCTTTTTGATAACAGAAGAAGGTAGCAAAGTCTTATATAAAAAGAGAATGTGTTAGTCACTGGGGCCTTCCCTTGCTTTTCTCTTTGAGGTTTATCACATGTTGCTTCAAAAATAAATTATATAAATAGTGACAAAAAACTTCATGTTTAGGCTTTTTAAAAACAAAGGTTTATTTCTCATCCATGCAAAGAATCCAAAGAGGAGTGATTGGGACTTTCGCTCTGCATCTCCTGCCTCAGAAATTCAGGCAGATAGTGTCTCCACCATTCAGAATGTTTCTGGTTGCTCTGATAGGGGAAAAGACAGCGATTTTCACACTGCCTCGTAAATTTCCACCTAAAAATGACACATGCCAATTCCACTTGCATTTCAGTAACCAAAGCAAGTCAAGTCACACAGCCACTTCTAACTTTAAGGCAGTAGAGAAGTGCAATCAGACATTACGCCTGGAAGATGAAAAGGGAAATATTTGTGACAAGCCCTAGTAACTATCACACAATGTTAGCAAGAGTTAGGTGAATGGATGCTCACTGGCATCTTGGTAGCAGGGCAAATTGGCACAGATTCTCTAGAAAGCAAGTTGAAAATGTGTATAACAGGTCTAAAGGGAAGTTCATTCTCCTCTTCAAGTAACCTTCTCTTAGTATAAGTAGAAACCCAAAGATTATGAACAAATGTGTATGTTGAAGTACTACATATACAAATAAAAAACCTCCAAACAACCAGAATGTCCAATAGAAGGGCGATAGTTAAATAAATCAATGTATAGCCATATGATGGAAAATTCTCTAGCATTCTAAAATGTTGCTTTTGAAGAGTGTTTAGTGACATAGGAAAAATGCTCATAGAAAGTAAAAGTTAAATAAAGAATAAAAAATTGTACCATACAAATGAATATAAAAATCAAGTATCAAGAAGACAAAGGAACGAAATATTAATGATGGATATCTTTAGATAAATGTTATTGTCTTCTTTGTTTCTCTGTATTTCTTTAATCCTCTATATAGATGAGTTAATATTTTTTCATAATCAGGAAAAAAATATTATTAAGAACGTATGTAAGGATATTCATTACAATTTTTATAATTGCAGAAATTGATAACATCTAAACTCCATTGAAAGAAAGTTGGTTAAACAAATTACAGTTCAGTTAAATAACAGATTATGATGAAGCACTTAAAAATTAAGATATATTTGGTCTAGGACACCTGGGTGGCTCAGTCAGTGAAACCACTGCCTTAAATTAAGCTCAGATCCTGATCCCAGGGTCCTGGGATCAAGTCCCTCATCAGGCTCCTTGCTCGGCAGGGAGCCTGCTTCCCCCTCTGCCTCTGCTTGCTGCTTGCTCTCTGTCAAAAAATAAAATCTTTTTTAAAAAAAGATTTGATCTGCTAGGGAACATTTGTTATGATACATTAAGAAAAAAAAACAAGGGACATGAATGAAATGCTTTAAAGGTTATTCCTAAGATCTGAACATTACAAGAAATAATTTAAATATCCAACAGTGGTTATATCACGGTGAGACCATAAAATGGATTATTTAGCCCTTAATAACCATGGATTTGGAAGAATATTTAATAAGGTGTGAAAACACACTCAAACTAAAATGTCCAGTGAAAAAAGTAGAAGGTGAAATTATATCCATTTGTCTTGGAATGCGATAAACTAGTTTAGTATCCCAAACAGTACTTGGTGTATGGTAGATACATAATAAACACTAGCAAATACCTTAAGTTAGTTGTTGAATTTAACTACGGTGGGGAAAAAACTAGAAGATACATCAAATCATTAATGGTGGTTGACCCTTAGTGATGGAATTCTTCATAATTTTCTGTGGTTTCCAACATTTCTACATTGAGAAAAAGTATTATTTATTTTTAAAAAGGATTTGAACACAGAATATTGCATCTGAACCCTTCTGCCATGGACACAGTTGGCCGCACATGCCCTGATATCAGTAGCTACAAAAAAGCCAAAGAGTTCTTCACCTTGCCTGAAGTTTCTACCATTGGGAACCTTCTTAGAGAAGGTTATTATTATCTAAGAACGTCCATTCATCAAACACATATTTTGGGGCCAGAAAATGTGCTATTCTTTTTATATAGGTGTTCTCAGCTTTGGCTGCACATTGGTATTTCCTAGAAGCTGCACTGCACACCAATTAAGTTATATTTTTTGGAGGTGGGGCCAGGGCATCAGTATTTTTTAAAGCTCTGAAGATGATTCCAATATGCAGCCAGAGTTGAAAACAACTGAACAACTGTTTAAGGTACATCTTTTTTTTTTTCTTTTTTTTTTGGAAAAGAACTTTTTTTAAAAAAATTTTTTCAATTTATTTATTTTCAGAAAAACAGTATTCATTATTTTTTCACCACACCCAGTGCTCCATGCAATCCATGCCCTCTATAATACCCACCACCTGGTACCCCAACCTCCAACCCCCCCACCACTTCAAACCCCTCAGATTGTTTTTCAGAGTCCATAGTCTCTCGTGATTCACCTCTCCTTCCAATTTATCCCAACTCCCTTCTCCTCTCTACCACCCCTTGTCCTCCATGATATTTGTTATGCTCCACAAATAAGTGAAACCACATGATAATTGACTCTCTCTGCTTGACTTATTTCACTCAGCATAATCTCTTCCAGTCCCATCCATGTTGCTACAAAAGTTGGGTATTCATCCTTTCTGATGGAGGCATAATACTCCATAGTGTATATGGACCACATCTTCCTTATCCATTTGTCCGTTGAAGGGCATCTTGGTTCTTTCCATAGTTTGGCGACCGTGGCCATTGCTGCTATAAACATTGGGGTACAGATGGCCCTTCTTTTCATGACATCTGTATCCTTGGGGTAAATACCCAGGAGTGCAATTGCAGGGTCATAGGGAAGCTCTATTTTTAATTTCTTGAGGAATCTCCACACTGTTCTCCAAAGAGGCTGCACCAACTTGCATTCCCACCAACAGCGTAAGAGGGTTCTTGGGGTACATCTTATTTTATTTTCTAAGTATTTCAATCCCCAATGTATAGATGAGGAACTGAGGTTCAAAGAGGTGAAGGTAAGTTTTCACAAGGGCATATGTTAAAAAAAGGGAAAGCAGGTGATATAAATGCAGAACTGATGGAAATCATTGGCCTGATATATATATATATTTTAACCAGAACACAAAGTAGAAATACTTATTTATTTATTTATTTATTTATTTTTTAATAAACATGTATTTTTATCCCCAGGGTACAGGTCTGTGAATTGCCAGGTTTACACACTTCACAGCACTCACCAAAGCACATACCCTCCCCAATGTCCATAACCCCACCCCCCCTTCTCCCAACCCCCCTCCCCCCAGCAACCCTCTGTTTGTTTTGTAAGATTAAGAGTCACTTATGGTTTGTCAAGTATTTTTACTTGAGGTAGCTGATATGCAGAGAGGGAACTGGAAGGACTTACTCCAAGGCAAAGGCTGGTTCCTTGTGAGTCAGTACCAAAACTGAGGTTCCTATACCCTGCTTGGGTCGCTTTCCAACTACTCCTTGCTGCTGAGGCAGGGAGGATAACAGCTCACACACACACACACACACACACACACACACACACACACACGTGACTGTGAGTTTCACCTCTACCTAAGCAAGGTTCCATAAGAATTCCAGGTCTAGTTCTATCTAGTCCCACCAGCATGAGATATAGGCTTCCTTCTCAGGCTAAGGCATGGCCTCTAGGAGTGCAGAGTCCTTTTAAGGATGCTCAGAATCCTGGGCCATTAAATGAGGGCTGTCTTGGTGGAATGGTTGGATGGGAGCCAAGCTAAGCCTTAAGCCCAGACAGTTGTTGATCGTTGGGAACCATCTGGCTGATGGCTGGTCATTCTCATTGGTTGACAGTGACAAAGAGAAATGGGTGCTATCTCAGCTGCCACTTGGCTCTGCTGATAAATGGAGTCTGCCGGATTCATCAGTCTCACATTGTTGACTCCCCTTCCTTTCTTCTCAACCCAACTGCCTTTTTCCTAGTTATAAGGTAGGACAACTACCTTGCAGCTTCCAAAGGAGTGCTCCTTCTGTCTCACATTTTGAAAAATTGATAGTATGGGCTTTTGGACTTTGTATCTTGGTTCTGTAGTGGATGACTCATGCCTTGTATCAGGGACAGGGTGAAGGGGGGACAGACCTTCTTCAGGGTCATACTCAACTCATCCTATTGACTCAAGGTACAAAGGAAGCATGGAGAGGAAACCAAGATGACTGATAAAGCAGTTCCTTCCCTTGACAAAGACAACAGGTGGAGTATCTCAATGTAGGCTTTAAAATGCTTCTTTTACCCCTGGGTCAATGTATGTGAAAATGAACTGTGTATTATTAGTATTACTGAAGCTATTATCTCGGCTCTAGGTTATCTATATTAAAGCTTTAAAGAAATCTTTTGATTTCTAACAATTGATTTCCTTTTTGGAAGGCCAAAAAATTCCTTTGGAGGACTGCATCAAGCACTCTGAGCCGGATGGAACACATTGGCACAAATAAAAAAGGTCATCTTGGAGTCAGCTGAGTTGGTGAATGCTAGTGAGCTGGAGCTCCCTGGAACCTCAGCTTATGCATATCTGGCAACTAACTTCACCATCAGGCCCAGGCCTCTGCCTCTGCAGCCCATGCTGGCCTGGGTACAAAGGGTTTGCCCTACTGAGGGACCCCTTCAGGATTGCTCACATGGGAACTTATCCATCCAGGATTCTCAACCTACTAAAAGCTCTGGACAGACCCTTTTGCATGCTAGGTGTTTTTTTCTGCATATAACCCTTTAGAGATTGGGTATTCCCCTCCTTGGCATGAGGAAAAACAAGAACAGGGCACCTCATGAAATTGCAGAATCACAGAATGCAGTTCTATGTGCCCTTTCTATAGGTACACTCTCTTAGTTCCATTCAGGAGTCCAATTCCTCATTGTTCCATGGGTGTTTTGTCCAGAAGTGAGATTCAAAGAAATTAGAACATAGAGTCATACATCAACAGGTCTATAAAACACCCTGAGAATCTCATAGGAATGGGAGGCACAATACCCCCTAAATATTAACTTCTCTATCCCAATCCCACTGCATTTGTCTATGTCAGTTGAGAATTCAGTCTTCTACTAAAACACACACTTTCCTGGGAAAAGTTCTGCTCCTGATTACATATCAGCATCTCTTTCAGAATCTGTCATGTGCACAGGGACTTCCTGCATTCAAATCCAGGTTCCAGCCCTTACTAATTAGGTGAACTTGGGCCTGTTCTTGAATTACCCCAGGCCTTGGTGTACGCATCAGTAAAATGGAAGTTATAGTAGTATCTATTGGATGTTCTGTGGATTAATCAAGCCAATCCATGTAAAGTGCTTAGAATAGTGCCTCCCACATAGTGTTCAATAAATGCACTTATTTTATTCCCTAAAAGTAGGGCTTGACCAACAGAGCCACTTGCACAGAACTGGACCTATCTGGAGGAAAGGGATCATGGAAAGGGTGGAAAAGGACGTGGAAAAAGGAAAGCTGTGGGTACTGAAATAGAAATACCATCTTGAAATTGTGTTCTTGTTCTCTCTTGCAGACATGTGCACAGACTCAGGTAGAGATGGAGATATAGTGATTGGGGCCCCAGCATGAATGGGATATAGCATTGAGAGGATGCTAAGGGATGTGTGAGTGGCAAAAAACAACACTTTGCGGTTTTGAGGGGTTAAATTTGCATTAAAATTATAAATGTAATGAATGATTCTATTGAACATTTGAAAGAATACAAAGGGAATAATTTTAAATCAATATTTCTACTGTCTCCTGACCATTTTGATATATTTCATTCTAATCTTTTTTTTCCATGGAGAACTTATATAAATAATATACATTTGTTCTACTCTATAGCCAATTTTAACAATATTGGGATCATATTTTAAACTACTTTTTCCCTACTTACTACAGCTTGAGCACTTCCTCTCATTAAATGTGGCTTTTAATATATACATTATATTCCATCATATGGATTCATTTATCCAATTCACTATAAACTTTTACACTATTTCTGTTTTTTTATTTTTATAAATCATATAGCAATGAGCACCCATGCACATAAATCTCTATGTGCATGTCTAGTAAATTCCTCAGGATAAATTCCTAGAAGTGAAATTAACAGATGAAGAATTATACTCACTTTGTAGTACCTTGATACATACTGCCCTCTTTCTTGCTATGAATGTACACACAGGAATGGCACAGTTATAATTCAAGCATCCTTTTTAACTCCCTCTACTTTCTTCCTGTGGCTAAATATCTCTCATCCTTGCATAATCAGTCCAGTCACCACCTTTCCCAGGAAGCCTTTCCCAACCTTTCTAGACTGGTTTAGATATCCTTTTTCTCTACTTTCATAGCCCTAGTTCTTTGCTCTAATATAGTATTTAGTATACTAGACTGTACTTGCTGATTTACCTGTGTGTTTACCTGACTAGACTAGAAACACCTTCAGGGTCAAGTAATTTCTATAATCCTGGCACCTGGCACGTAATAGATTGGTAGGAGTCAATGCAAACCAGGCACCTGAGTAGGCTGGGGCTCTGCAAGAGTATATGTGGTGCATTTCTCTGCTCCCAAAGGCCTCCTCTATCACCACCTCTTTAGGTAACATGCTTCAGGTAATGTGTTCTGTTGACCTCCAGGCCAATGAAAATGCTGACCCGGGGACTATTACTATACTTCCCATGGAAGGCTGATCTAGGGAAAATAACATACAAGGCTTGTCTAGTAGAAGCCAAGACTCTTATCAATCATGATCTTTGGTCAGAGGTGTCAGGACAAAAGATCCCTAAAAAGGCCATAGAAGGTAATTAATGGGATCACAGATTCTTAAACTGAGACTACCTTGTATTATAGGTCAATGTATCAAGGCCTAGAGAAGTATGGTTAATAAAACTTACATTGTACATTGTTCTAAGGACTAAAAGAACAACAAATGATGATTTCTAGTGATGGACATATAATATTTTCTCAACAAATTGATTCATTCATTCATTCATTCATTCAGTTAATATTTACTGAATGCCTTTTATATGCTGTTATGATTGAATTGTGTCCTCCCAAAATCTATATTAGTTGAAGCCCTAGCTCCCTGTATTTGGAAATAGAGCCATTAAGGAGTTAAAAATGTTAAATGAGGTCATAATGGTGGAGAACTAATCTGACAGGACTTGTGTTCTTGTAAGAAGAGGAAGAGACATCAAAGTACTCTCTCTCTCTCTCTTTCTCTCTCTGTGAGCACTAAGGAAAGTCCCTGGGAGGACACAGCAAGAAGGCAGCCATCTATAAGCCAAGAAGAGAGGCCTCACTAGAAATCAACCCTCACAACACCTTCGTCTTGCACTTTTAGCTTCCAGAACTTGAGAAAATTAATTCTGTTTAAGCCATTCAGTCTGTGGTATCTTGTTATGGCAGTCCAAGCTGACTAATAAATGTGCCATGGTCCAACATCTAATATGTGGTAGTGTCACCTGCAATGTAATTTCCGGGGGAAACTGTAAAAAGACACCTGAGATAAAATGCAACATTATCCTTTTGATCAGTAAGGGGTCTCCGTTTTCTCATTACTCAATGATGCTTCCCTGCTCCCAATTGGAAAGCCATCCAATTATTACATTCTGTAAGTTGCTACCTCTTCAAGACCACTACTCAGTTCTATGACCTGCACAGAAATGTTAGAAAAGACAGCTTGCTGTTCCAGAAAGAGTGATCAACTTCTGAGTCATACAGAGCCAAGTCTGAATCTCAAATCTGTCACTTATTAGACATGAGACTATGGAAAAGTCACTTCACCTCTTTGAGTCTCAGTTTCTTCATCTGTAGAATGGGTTGTGGTATAACAGAATAACAGCCTCCCAGATATGCCCACACTCTAATCCCCAGAACTAGTGAATATGTTGTCTTATATGGCAAAAAGGACTCTGCAAATGTCATTAAGAATAAGAACCTTGAGATGCAGAGATTATCCTGCATTATCCAGGGGGACCAATCTAATCATCTGAATCCTTAAAAGTGGAGAACCTTCCTGGTTGTTGTTTGATGCAGTGTGGCAATGGAAGTATGCAAGAGAGAGAGAAGCATGAGAAGGATTTGACTTACTGTTGCTGGCTTTGAAGATGGAGGAAGGTGCCACAGGCCAAGGAATGCAGATCATCTCTAGAAACTGGAAAAGACAAGGAAACAGATTCTCCCCTAGAACTTCCAAAAGGTATTGTATCTCTGCCGACACTTTGATTTTAGCCTAGTGAGGCCCATGTTGGACTTGGGACCTATAGAACTTAGTTGTGTTGTTTTAGCCACTAAGTATGTGGTACTTTGTTATAGCCACTGTAGGATACTCATATAGCTTTATACAACTGTTAAAACTTTTAAAAGAGAGTATCTGCTTGTCACCTAGGAGACCCATTCAGAGTCTTTTAAAGGAGGACAGGAGATCATTATTGAAAAGAAATGCTGTTTTTATTTAAATGTCTCATAATAAGGGAAGCAAAGGAATAAAAAAACAAGAGTTCCTTAACTACAAGTGATGAATGTGTGCTTACATCTATTCTCCATCCATCTTTTCTCAGCATTTGACTGAATTAGCAGCAGCTAGCTGGCATAAGCTCATCTCCTAATGGCTAACCAGGGCCTGGGTGACAGTCAGTTCCAAACAGCCCCCATCCTTTGTCTGATAACACATCTTCTCTCTCTACCCTGTTGAAGGCAGGTTCCATAATGGACTTTCTATGCATTATGCTGAAGCATACACATAGTCACACCCTGGGGTTCAAATTATGTTGCTGCCATTACCTAGTTGTGGGACCTTGAGCAAGCATCACACTTCTGTAAGTCCTAGATTTCTCTTTTGATTATTTTGATAATTAAGGGTAACTTTTACTTTATATGGTTGTTCAGAGCAGGAAAACTTTGTTTGCAAATTGTTTAATATAGTGTCTGTCACACGGAAATTGCTAATAAAGGGACTAATTTATCCAAAACTATAAAAGGAGCACTCAAAAATAAATAAATATATATGTATATAAATCCATCAGATATGTATATTAAATGCATAGAGATATATTGTTGTATATAAGTATATACACACACACCAAATAAGACCTAGGGTTTGTCCTCAAATCTTCCATAGTCCAGTGGGGACAAGACAGGTAAAACAGGCAATGATAAGGTAATGCAATCAGTGCTAAAACAAGAGGTAGTTTGGTACTATTGATTCAAAGGAGGGAGGCAACTACTCCAGGTTATATGGCCAAGGAAAGCTTCTGGGTAAAGTCATTTCTAAAATGAATCCTGGGGGGCCTTGGTCACTCAGTCAGTTAAGTGTCTGATTCTTGATTCCTGCTCAGATCATGATCTCTAAGTTATGAGACTGAGCCAGATGTTGGGCTCCACACCCAGTGCTTAAGATTCTATCTCTTCCCTTCCCTCCCACCTCCCACAAAATAAAATAAAATAAAATAATAAAATAAAATAAAAATAAATGAATCCTTCAGGATTAACATGAATTGGGTAAGAAATGAATATTATATGCAGGTTGATAGCAAGTATAAGACTAATGCAAAGAAGAACAAATTAAAAAATCAAGAAATGAACATAATTTAATACTATAGAGTTGGAAAGGAGAGGAAGCATAGAGAAATGGCTTATTGATATAATCATCATATGCGTGTGTGACTATTATTGCCATGTGTGTCAGACAAGAGGTAACTTTACAATAGTACCCAGCCTATTTCTCTCTGCAGCCTACTAAGGAAAATTCTAATTTCTATTCAATCCTGTCCCGAAACTTAATGGAAAGACTGAGGTAATCAATGAAGTAGAGAAGGGCCAAGACAGGGAGAGAATAATTTACCAGAAGAGATGAGAACCTAAGGGGAGAGAAACACTGGTGATGAGGGGCAGAAGTCCTCTAGCTTTTGTGTTTTCTTAAAGCAGCTGTAGTAAAGATTTAAATTAGTTTCAATTTTTCTAACTATTAGTTATTTGAATTTGATTCCAGGCCAAAAGTGGACTTTCTGGGGCCTGGTTTTATATAGTTTATACATATATGGATATGTCTGAACCTTTTCCAGACAGACTATTTTATTTATTATTCCTTCAAAATACCTCTCTCTAGCCTTTTACTTATGCCATTTCCCCTGCCTGGAATGTTTTCTGTACTTGTCTAAATCCCTCCCATTCTTTAAGGCCTAGCTTGCACTCCACATGCTCCCTCAAAGCTCTGTCAGCACAGAGAAATGCCCCTTCAATTACTTTAATGTATTTGTTGTCTGAATTGTAGACATTAGTGCTTATTGTCCAGAAAATCTTCACAAAAACGTCAAAGAAGAATATAGAAAAAAATACATCATGCTTTAAGACCATTGCCCTAAAGGAAAAATTACATATAAGCCCTTCCAGTCATTAATTATGGGTATAGATGACCAGTAATATTACAACCATGCTAGGAATTTTGATTTCATCACTTTTTTGAAGTATGCCCATATTTATTTTTTTTTAAGTTTTCAACTTTAGTTAGATGTTACACAGTGTTATCTAGTATCAGGTGTATGATATAGTAATTCCGTACTTCCATACTCATCACAACAAATGCACTCCTAAATTACCATCACCTACTTGGCCCATCCCCCCACCCACCTCACCTCTAGTAACCATCAGCTCTTTATAATAAGAATCTGTTTCTTGACCTCTCTCTCTCTCTCTCTCTCTTTTTCCCATTGCTTGTTTGCTTTATTTCTTAAATTTCACCTATGAGTGTAATTATATGGTATTTGTCTTTCTCTGGCTGACTTATTTCACTTAGCATAATATACTCTAGCTCCATCCATGTTAGTTGTTGCAAATGGTGAGATTTCATTCTTTTTTAATGGCTGAATAGTATTCCATTATACATACATAATTTTTGAGGAACCCCTATACTGTGTTCCACAAGGTCTGTACCAGTTTGCATTCCAACCAATAACGAAGCAGTAGAAAGAATCCCATTTATAAGAAAACTGTCTCATTTCTAATTGGACACAAAATCATAAGATATCTAGTAATAAACCTAACCAAAGAGGTGAAAGACTTATGAAAGAAATTGAAGATTACACAAATAAATGGAAGACAAAACAGTATGGAGATTCCTCAAAAAGTTAAAAATAGAACTAGCTATGATGCAACAAACACACTACTAGGTAATGATCCAAAGAATACAAAAATACTAATTCAGAGGGACATACCATGCACCTTAACGTTTATAACAGCATCATCTATAATAGCCAAATTGTGGAAACAGCCCAAGCATCCATCAACTTATGAATGGATAAAGAAGATATGATATATATATATGTATATATTGGAATATTATTCAGCCATAAAAATGAATGAAATATTGCTATTTGAAACAACATGGATGGAGCTAGAGAGTAGTGTGCTAAGCAAAATAATTCTGTCAGAGATAGACAAATACCATATAATTTCACTCATGTGAGGAATTTAAAAAACAAATGAGCAAACAAAAAAAAATGAGACAGAGAGGCAAACCAAGAAACAGAGTCTTAACTATAGAGAACAAACTGATGGTTACCTGAAGGGAGGTGTGTGGAGGGATGGGTTGAATAGGTGATAGGGATTAAGGTGTGCACTTGCTGTGATGAACACAGAGTGATGTACAGAAGTTGTGAATTCAGGTGTTGAATTGTACACCTGAAACTAATATTGCAGTATGTTAACTAACTGGAATTTAAATAAAAAAGAGAAAAAAGAAAGAAATAGGCATTGCATGCTCATGAATTGGAAGGCTAACTATTGTTAAAACATCTATACTACCCAGGGGCGCCTGGGTGGCTCAGTGGGTTAAGCCGCTGCCTTCGGCTCATGTCATGATCTCAGAGTCCTGGGATCAAGTCCCGCATTGGGCTCTCTGCTCAGCAGAGAGCCTGCTTCCCTCTCTCTCTCTCTCTGCCTGCCTCTCCGTCTACTTGTGATTTCTCTCTGTCAAATAAATAAATAAATAAATAAAATCTTAAAAAAAAATCTATACATCTATACTACCCAAAGCAATCACATATTAAATGCAATCCCTGTCAAAATACCAACAACACTTTTCACAAACTAGAAGAATCCTAAAATTTGTATGAGCCCCTAAAAGACCCCAATAGACAAAGCAATCTTAAAAAAGAGAAGCAAAGCTGGAGGCATCACAATTCTGTACTTCAAGTTCTATTACAAAGGTATAGTGATCAAAACAGTATGATGCTGGCACAAGAACAGACACACAGATCAATGGAACAGAATAGAAAATCCAGAAATAAACCCACAATTATATGGTCAATTAATTTTCAGCAAAACAGGGAAGAATACCAGTGGGAAAAAGAATGTCTCTTCAACAAATGGTGCGAGGGAAAACTGGGCAGCAACATGCAAAAGAAAGAAACAAGACCACTTTCTTACACTATATACAAAAATAAATTCCAAATTCTAAGTATGATACCTGAAACCATAAAAATCCTAGAAGAGAACACAGGCAGTAAATTCTTTGACATCAGTAGCAGCAACTTCTTTCTAGATGTCTCCTGAGGCAAGGGAAACAAAAGCAAAAATAAATTACTGGGACTACATCAAAATAAAATGCCTCTGCACAGCAAAAGAAATAATCATCAAAACTAAAAAGCAACCTACAGAATGGAAGGAGATGTTTGCAAATGACATATCTAATAAAGGGTTTTATCCAAAATATATAAAGAACTTATACAACTCAACACTCAAAAAACAAATAATTCAATTAATAAGTCGGCAGAAAACATAAACAGACACTTCTCTAAAGAAGACATCCAGATGGTCAACAGATACATGAAAAGATGCTCATCATCACTTATCAGGGAAATGAAAATCAAAACTACAATGAGATATCACCTCACACCTGTCAGAATGGCTAAAATCAACAACAGAAGAAACAACAGGTGTTGGTAAGGATGTGGAGAAAAAGGAACACTCAGGCATGCACTGTTGGTGGGAATGCAAATAGATTTCATCTTTTAACTTTCTACTTTACAGTGTTAGTGACCTTTTTCTGTCTAGAGTATATGTCCCCTCTACCTTTCTGACTTTGTATAACATGGCATCATAAGGTTGTAATCTTAAATTTGTAGTAGAGAGCAGTGTCTCAAAAGAGAAGGTGCTCAATAAATGTTAGTTCTTCCCTTGAACAGCTCCAAGTTCCCTAGAGAAATGTTGTATCTTTTTTTTTTTTTCTTTAAAATCTCAACAACTTAACAAAGTCCACAAACTCAAACAACTCTAGGAGACAAGAAGATTTTGTGAATTAATAAAAAAGACTTGGGTAAGATGACATGGACAGGTTCAGTACATTGCAGTGGTTTTACCAGCTTGTAAGAGCCAACTGTTACACTGTGAAGACTTTTGTGAACCAGCTTAAGCAAAGCTTTTATTAACTTAACCACTATATAGCAAAGCTTTTATTAACTTAACCACTATATAAATT
Source organism: Mustela erminea (assembly GCF_009829155.1). Taxonomy (NCBI): domain Eukaryota; kingdom Metazoa; phylum Chordata; class Mammalia; order Carnivora; family Mustelidae; genus Mustela; species Mustela erminea. The sequence continues at coordinate 105,698,189 of NC_045616.1, read as the reverse complement.
ATATTAAAAAACAAAGGGAATAAAACTCAAAACTCATCACTTCCTAATTATTTTAATAAGAGTTGCTTTATCTATTTTTTAAAATATTTATTTATTTTGGAGAAAGGGAGAGCACGCAAGTGGGAGAGAGGGGCAGGGGGAAGAGGGAGAGGCAGAAGAAGAATCTTTAAGCAGACTTCCTACTAAGTGTGGAGGTAGACTTGGGGCTCAATCCCACAACCCTGAGATCATGACCTGAGCCAAAAATCAAGAGTTAGATGTTTTACTGGCTGAGCCACCCAGGTGCCCCTATCTATGTTTTTGAGGTTGTGTCTACTGTATTTGTATGATGGAAATGCTATACTGTGTGTTCCTGTGCATCTCTTTAAAATTCCTAGCCCAGTGATGTCAAGTTGATTGACTAAAATTGTCTATGGTGGGAGTTTAGGCATCACAGAAATTGGCTAATGCTACAAAACAGGGTTTGGCTTATGTTTTGTTGATTTCCTGGACTGAAGAGAGTGATGGCAAAATGTCATAATGATGACAAAAGTCAAAGCTATGTTATGTTTACAATCATTACACGATGAATAGCATAAAAAATTGAGGAAATAGTCTTCTAGTATTCAAAATCTAGTATGATTCAGCAAAGAAGTCATTTGTTTTATTGAAGAACAGTGAAATTCTTTAATGCTAGGTAAAATATAGGATGCCCAGTTAAATTTATTTGCTTGTTTGTTTGGTTGGTTTTTTAGTAATCTTTACACCCACTGAACTCAACAACCTAGAGATCACGAGACACATGTTCTTCTGACTGAGGCAACCTGCAGCCCCAGTTAAATTTAAATTTAAATCAGCAAGAATATTTTTAGCCTAAGTGTATCTCAACTATGGCTCAGAACATACGTACACTAAAATTTTATTTACTGTTTATCTGAAATTCAAATTTAACTGAGTCTTCTGAATTTTTATTTGTCAAATCTGGCAACCTTAGAGACATGTATATCTTCATTGTTTCATCTTACCCTTAACATAGATAAAAATATCAGTAACGGGTGCCTGGGTGGCTCAGTGGGTTAAAGCCTCTGCCTTCAGCTCAGGTCACGATCTCAGGGTCCTGGGATCCAGCCCCGCATCGGGCTCTCTGCTTGGCGGTGAGCCTGCTTCCTCCTCTCTCCCTCTCTGCCTGCCTCTCTGCCTACTTGTGATCTCTGTCAAATAAATAAATAAATAAATAAAATACTTTAAAAAAAATCAGTAATCATTCTTGTTGGAATTGTACTTGTTTGTCAGTTGCAACTATAGGTTGTCTATGGATAAGAGAGTTCAATGAAAATCAGTGAAATAATCCCTTGAGAATCAAATAGCTATATGAAATTTACAATAAAAGATACTGTATATTTTATGATTTACAAGCTTTATATTATTCATCCTTTATGTCAGTAAAAATTTATAAACACACACACACACAGACACACACACACACACTTTATTAATTTTTGGAGAACTGGTCATTAAATATTCATCAACAAGCCCCTGAGACACTGAGATGGTAATAAAGCATCCCTTGAGAATGCATACAAATTCATTTTATAAACCCTGTTCTTCTAAACAACCCTGTTCTACCTTCCTCCAAATGCCATTTTTGCTATGTCAGACCTACAGTACGTCAAGATCAGGACTCACATGAACAATAATACTAGAGTTTACATTTTTGAGAAATGTACATATTTCTGAGGAACATATGAACATATTTGGATATGCTCATCTCCAAAGCATACAGACACAAGCAACTGGAATAATTTCTCTCCCTGTGTAAAGCCTAAGTTTACAAAGAATGAAGAAGGAAGATCATTCTTCCTTAACCCTCCATCCTGAATGTGAGTCCCATCCAGTCATCTGAACTATTGTACACCATGCCTGTCTTTACCTGACTACCCACTTAAGCTAAGGAGGCATCTCTGGGTGCATCAGGCTCTGACGTATGGGACTCATAACCACAAGCCCATGCCATTTCCATTCTTGCCAGAGTGATGTTCACTGATGAATTGGCAAACCTGCCTACTTTTCCTTCTGCTGCTATTCTGACCAGGGACAACCTGTATCTTGCTTAGGGAAGTCTTGGAGCCTAAAAGGCCTCTGGAATGCAGAATCCCTCTGAATCAATACGGTTAACACAAAGAGCAGGAAGCATGTCCGTGAGGAGACATCTGTAGACTCACTCATTCCTGCAGAGGCAAATTGGCAAGGACAGAAAGGAAGACAAACTGGGCTTCTAATGCAGATGACTGGAAAGAGTCAGAAGCTCGAGACAGACCAGAGTTTTACACCCCAGGGCTTAGCTCAGCTCCTGCTTGGTTCTCTTGCCATACACTTGCTTTGTGTTAGTAATAAGAGAGAACAAACTTCAGAGAAATAAATATTCTGTTGCTTATTTTATGGGTGGTAGTCTGTCTGTCTTTCTCTCCAGAATGAGCAAAGGCAAAATAGAAAAAAAAAAAAACCAATCTCTGGGGTGTTTAATACTACAACTGTTCCCATCCATTTATTCCCAAATCTAAATTTACGCTTTAGGCCAGTATTTCCCATAGTGGGCTTCCTCAGATGTTTCTGTATAATTTATAAGTAAATGGGGTAAGAGTTCCATGATCAAGTAAGTTTGTGATACTGCAGGTTTAAAGCTTTATTTTTATTATTTTTTTTTTTTTCTGCTAGACTTCGCAGAGCCTTTAATATGCTCATGTGCTCTGGGAATCTACTCACTGGAGTAAAGGTCACTATGTTTTCCGAATTTATTTGAGTCAAGAACCCCCTTCATGTGGTATATCTTAAAGAATCAGTGTTCTGTAGAGGAGACTTTACAGAACTCTTAGGATCCCACTATTTTCAACAGCTTCTCATTAATCAAAAATACAACAGATTTCACATTTCCATGACTGTTCATCTACTCTCTTCTCTCATCCTCAACTATTAAGATTGTTTCTCATTCTTCAAGGCTTAGTTCTCTCAAAGCCTTTATCAACAATTCCCTTCTCTCCTTTCTTTGCTCAACCAAAACTTGCTTGATACCAATGTCATCACTATTACCATAAGCTCTTGAAAAGCAGTGTGGTTTGGTGGGGAGGGCCTGGACTAGGCCACAAGGCCTGTAGTCAGGATATAGTGCCAATGACCTTAAACACGGTACTTTATCTTTTAGCAGCTCAGTTACCTTTTATGTAAAATGGGAATAATATTTTTTTAAAAGTTTTTATTTATTTATTTGACAGCAAGAGAGGGAGCCCAAGTAGGCAGAGAGGCAGGCAGAGAGAGAAAGAAGGGGAAGCAGGCACAATGCTGAGCAGAGAGCCCTACGTGGGGCTCGACCCCAGGACCCTGTGATCATGACCTGAGCCGAAGGCAGAGGCTTAACCCACTGAGCCACCCAGGCACCCCGGGAATAATATTTTTGTCACAGACTCATGATGATGATCTTCTGAAAGGGTTTCATGAAAGCACTTTGTTATTGTAAAATAAAAGTGAAAAACTATTAGCCCCATGTTTCCTAAATTCCTCTGTTCATAAAAATCACCTAAAATGAGGGATTTGTCTGAGAAATCTGTTTGCATGGGTAAGACCTAGAATCTCTGATTTTAACAAGCGTCCCAGGTAATTTTTACCATCAGAAGAATTTAGAAAGTTCTGAATTATCTGAAAGAACTGAGGGATGAATGGAGATTTTAGCAACAAGAGGTATAGACAAGTGAGAGATAAGTGGCTGGGGACAAGGCCAAGGAAGCAAAACACTACAGGCTCTTCCTATTTATTACACAAGGTAGGTATGTGTATATCCCTTCACTGAGCAAAGCTGCGCTGGGCATTTTAACTTTGTACAGTATCTCTGGAGTACACATTCCAAAAGATATATATTACTAAATATCCCACTGGTCAAACTTATCTTGGTCACTTCTTCATTTGAATCTTGAATCTTTTTAAAAAAATCAATTATAACCTTGTGGATAATCATAATAGAGATCTTCATCTAAGAAATCAGTCTCACATTTTTTAAGATTTTATTTATTTATTTGACTGACAGAGATCACAAGTAGGCAGAAGCAGGCAAAGAAAGAGAGGAGGAAGCAGGCTCCCTGCTCAGCAGGGAGTCTGATGTGGGGCTCAATCCCAGGACCCTGGGATCATGACCTGAGCTGAAGGCAGAGGCTTTAACCCACTAAGCCACTCAGGCACCCCCAATCTCACATTTCTAATTAAGGACTTGTTTGAGCGCAAGAGAAGGGGCAGAAGCACACACACACAGAGATACATACCTGCCATATTTGCCATTTATAACTCTTATAGTCGTTGAAGTGCTCATAAATTACAAAAAGGATCCCATCTCTGAAATGATCTCTTTGCGTGTATTCTTTATGCTGCATGCATACAAGAGCTGGGATTACTTAGAGATTTTATTTCTTGTGCAGAAGCAAGGGAATAAAAACAGTATTTGCTTTATTAAAAATAAAAGAAATACCCTAAACAAAAATTCATTATTTCTAGAAATCCCCCTCTCATGTCCAACCACCAACGGAGACTCTACTGCAACTGATTTCTTGGGAAAGTTCAAATCAAAGCCGGGAAAATCTTGTAGCCATTAAACTGCAATCTCTATGAATCATCAATTTGTTTTTCATGACTTTTTCTGCATTCCTTCTCTATTCTGTAGTTTATTTTGTTCAACGTTTTCAGCAACTGCTTTGCCAAGCCTCAGTGTAGCAGCAGGAGTATGTTTCCAACTCCACGATCTTCTTGTCCAAGGAACAAAGTAGGCATCTGATTTTTCTCCCATCCCTTTCTTTGCCTGTGTGGTTACAGGCACAGGAAGAAAACAGCTAGAACTAAATACTCATTGAATAAGGCCTTAAACACTTGAAGATGCCATGAACAAATTCTGAGATAAATAATGTCTTCTTTCCTATTACTCAGAGTGTATCTTACAGAGACTGAGGTCTTAAAGAAAAAGAAGGGACTGCAGTTGTGATCAGTTGGCAGTGGCGACTTTGTGGCTTAGTGCAATAAATAATTTACTTTAACTTAGCTCCAGCTTACTGAGTCTCTAGCTTCTCTACCCCTATCCACAAACAATTCACGTCTCATTTACAAACATTACACATCTGCATGTGTGACCACACACTTTCATTAAATAGATATTTATTTCTCTTTCTGCCTAACATGGGGAGCTGGTTTTGAAGTAAGTTAACAAGATCAGCCTCTTTCACTGCACTAACTAGATTGGAATTTCTGGATCAGTCTTGGTGGTGACAGGGTGGGTATCTAATTTATTCATTCAGCCATCCATTTGTTATCCATTTATTCACTGAGTAAATATTGTGAAGTGTATACTCTGTGGTGTACAGGTATTGGGGTAGACACTGGTATTGTGAGTACAATAGTCAATTAAGCACATGGAGACTGTGCTCTGATGGAATGTATTGTCTAATGGAAGAGAAAAACATTAAACAAATGATTATACATATTTTAAATTTTAATTTTAATAAGGGCTGCAAGAAGAAGGAAAGGGAGCTATGAAATTAATGAAAAGGGAACTAAGGACCACATATTGTATTATTCCATTTATAAGTAATGTCCAGAAAGGGCAAATCTGGAAAGAAAAAGTACCTTAGTGGTTACCAAGACTGGAGGCAGTGCTTGGAGCATTTGAGGATGACGGCTAAGAGAAATGAGCTTTCTTCCCTAGTTTATAAAAATGTCCTAAAATTGATTGTGGTTATGGATACACAACTCACATATATACTCAAAGCTCTGACTCCCTCTTTTTCCACCCACTGATACTTTGTTTGGGGCTACATTCATTTGCTCAGATTATGTACACCTGCAGCTATTGGCTGTTCATTCTACTAGCCCAGCAAACCTTGGATAATGAAGGCATTTATCTTGGAGCTCCAACCAAAGTGGTAGGTGGGCCTTAAGTGACCTGACTTGGTAACTTGTACATCTTTGCCTCATTCATTGGTTGGGGGAACAAGGTGCCAGGATGGGTATATGCCTAGGTCAGGAGGCGGAGTCAGTTCTACCAGAACTTAATGTTCTGAGGATAGAGAAAGAGATGTTCCTGTTTCCAGATACAGAGAGGGTAGGTAGGTAAAAGCAGCAGCCCCCGACTTGGGATGATCAGTTGCCTCATGCAACCTTGGAATAAAGGTTTTGTTTTGAGGGACCACAGCTCTTCAGGAGACAGAGTCACTACACTTCAACTGATGCATACAGTCTGAAATTGCTAAATCATTCAAAGTGTCACATAGAGAACCTATAAAATTTGTAACTCTTAAAGGATTCTATCACTTGGTTAAATAAGTAAATACTATATACTAGCTGTGAGATAAGATTAAAAAGCAGTTAAAATATTTGTAAACTGGATTATGCAGACATATTTAATTTATATTGATAATTCTAATTAGCATTGTGGGCTTGGGTGTTCTTTTCGTGTGCAGGGGGTAGGTGATGAGGTTGGGATTTTCATTTGGTTTGGTTCCTATGAATTTATATCAGCTTCTGGGCATCCCTAAGTTCCAAGCAGTATGCAATAGAAAGTAGTTAAGTAACATACATCTTGGGATATTTCCATCAACAAATGTAGAGGAATTATATGCAGCACATTTATCTGCTAATTACTGTCACATGAAAGTTGCTTTGCTAGCAGGAAAATGTAACCACACATTGATGGTAGATGCAAGGCCAGCAAGTCTTACTACCTTTTCACAGGCAAACATCATGAATTGATCATGGAACTCTTTGCTATTGTTATACAACATGACCTCAGAATCCTCCTCAACACAATGGTTCAAGGAAACACCACCAATCAAATGCAGTTAGAAACCAGGATGAGGGGCGCCTGGGTGACTCAGTGGGTTAAAACCTCTGCCTTCGGGTCAGGTCATAATCCCGGGGTCCTGGGATCAAGCACCACATTGGGCTCTCTGCTCAGCAGGGAGCCTGCTTCCCTTCCTCTCTCTCTCTGCCTACCTCTTTGCCTACTTGTGATCTCTGTCTGTCAAATAAATAAAAAAAATTTTTAAATCTTTAAAAAAGTTATTTAATCTCACCAAGCTTTAGTTAATGTTATTTAATCTCACCAAGCTTTTATTTATAAAATGTATTTGTGCTTGATAAAAGGTAGTTATTATGATGATGAAAATGACTGCCTTCAGATTATACCTAAATAGAACCCCTTCCAAAGTTATTCTCCATGGTTTTCTTCACAGTGGTGAGGAGAACAGCATAAGTGATTTGGTTTTTGGATTTATTTCAGACTCTCTCAGTGCATCAGAAAGGGGATTCTTAGTTACTTGAATTTTCACTTTCATAAACGGTCAAGATGAGAACATACGGTTGAAAAACTGCACATTACATAAAAAGGCATGGAAGGAGATATTGTCCATTCTGCCTCACAGTGACTCATGTGATAAATGCCTAAGTTTGGTTCCAGGAAAAAGTTTGTCCTTACAGAAAAATGTGTATGCTTTCCACCATCAGAAAACCAAAACTAAATAACCCAACATGTTTCCATTTTGCCTTCACTGCCAGGAAGCTTGTGCCAAAAATGTATTACCGCAAGTTTTATAATTAGCCCAAATCAGGTGTCTAAAGACATCAACTCCTTTTGAGTCCTTCAGATATTCCCAATTTTCTTTTACTCTTAAATTATTTATTTTATACTGAAAGAATCTGCAAGCTTCTTTAATCCCACTGGAAGAAGAACTGTAAGAAGAACCTACACTGACCTTTTAAGGTCTCTTCCAACTATAAAATTCCATGAAATCTGTAATAAAATTCAATAATTAGAACAAAAATGACTAGTTCTTAATAGGACATATGGCTTCTGGTACCCAAATAAATGGAAGAGAGATTATTTAAATGTATCAGGAACCCATGGTTGGTTAGGCATTCCACATTTATAATAGGTGTTCAAGATGGTCTCACCAGCCTGTGGACACAAATGTTGCCATGTTCCCTTGTATAGCTACATTTGCACCTCAATGCTCTCCAACACCACCCCGTACATGGCAGCAGGGCCTCAGAGTTCCCCCAGATGATTTTTGGGACTCACTACTAGTGTCAGAAATATTCCATGCTCTCAGGATCCTGCTGTCATGAATACAGGGTGTTGGTATTGTTAGACCACTGATCATGTCCCCATTTCAGCCTACCTCAACTGCTCCTCCAACAGGCTCTTGCTTATCTTCTAGGGCAATGTCTTCCGGAAAAAAAACAAAACTGAAAAACATCTGGGTGCCAATATGTTACTATATATTCCTTTCCTCCTTTCCTCTTTTTCTATTCCATGAGGAAATGGAAAACCATCCTCCTATCCTTTCTAGTGGAATAAAAATAAATATAGTATGTGTGAAATTAGGAGAAAAGTGTAAAGGGAGAAGACAATTGCTTTTAGATCCAAATTTTGAAGAGCTTAATTCAACTCAAACTAGCCTAGAGAAAAGAAAAGGAGACTGAGAAGGAGGAGCTAAAAAGGTAGTAATAAAATGCAAGCAGACTCCATAGGAGAGAAACATGTTTCACAAAAGAGGACCAACCCCTGCTACAGGTGTTATCAAACTTGTATAGCCTCTTGAGGTAGACATTAGCATTCCTATCTTACAAAGGAAGAATCTAAGCTCAGGTTAATTTTATTTACCCAAGTTCATAAAGCTAGTTAGTGTCAGAGCTAAAACTCAGTGCCAAGTCTGCTATGCTCTTTCCATGACACACCTGTGTGAAACAGATTGCAGAACACGCCTTTCCTGTTCCTTTCATTCTCCTAATATCTATTCCCAAACCTACAATAGAATATCTCAATTTCTCATTCTAACAAATGCCAAGGATAGAAACTAGTGACAAAAAATCAGACTGCCATCCTTTTATCAAAGCCACAGTGACAAGAAAGGAAGGTCTCATAGAGCAGATCTAAAACTAAGATAGATCTTGGAAGGTTTTCTTTTCAGTGTTGTTTTCTCCTATGAATATTGTAATAGATGAAAAAATGCTTTGTAAAAATTATAATGCACATATATATGCTTTATATATATGTGTGTGTATATTTATGTGTGTGTGTATATATATATGATTATTGGCTCTATTGAAGAATGAGAAGAGAATGGATCTTTGAGGATTTTGTATCTGCTAATTCTAACTATAAGCCAAAATCAATACACAAAAATAAGATTTTAAAAATCTATGATAATTCTTTCTCTTTACCGAGAGAAGTCTGTCTCCATCCATATCATCGGCATGACTGACTTTTCTCAAGGTAGGGTGGATTAAAGAGGCTAGAAATAGTAATTTAATCTAGGAGTAATGGGGTAAAAAAATTTTTTTTGAGGAGAAAGTATATTATCTGAATATTGTACAAGGTTCTAGCATTCCAGAACTGCAGCCTCTTTGACTCCTTAGGAAAGGGCCAACAGTATCTCCAAGCTCTGGAGTATTGGAGGAGCTCTATCCAGGCTGTGTGCTCCAGCCTTTTCTGATCCATCATGAGGAGACATGTACGGAGGCATCTCAGGCTGCTAGGAAACTTCATTTCCCTGGAATCATGGAATTTTAGAGGCTGAAAACACCCTGAAGACCTAACCAGTGTTTTTAATACTTATTTTTAACACATGGAACACCTTAGGGCACCTGGTGGCTGAGTGGGTTAAAGCTTCTGCCTTTGGCTCAGGTCATGATCCCAGGGTCCTGGGATCAAACCCTACATTGGGCTCTCTGCTCAGCAGGGAGCCTTCTTCCCCCTCTCTCTCTGACTGCCTCTCTGCCTACTTGTGATCTCTGTCTGTCAAATAAATAAATAAAATAGCTTTAAAATATGGAACATCTATAAAATATAACATATAGAAAAAATATTATCTTGACATTTGACATCTTAATCCTTCTTAGGGAGGGAACTATCATTGTTTGGAACACACCTTGGTAAACATACTTGGGATAGGACATCAGCAGGAGCCAAGAGCTCAGAGGAGAAAGAAGACAAACTAATCTGGGTGAAAATAGAGACAAGTCATGGACATATTTTTGTTTTTGTTTCTGAATGGGAAAAAGAGAGGTAAGTGAGGAGAGAAAAGAATGGAGAAGGGAGTGAGAGGAACTAGAAATTAAAATAATAATAGCCCAATTTTATATATGGAATCAAATATAATATAATATAATATAATATAATATAATATAATATAATATAATATAGATTTTTATCTACCTACCTACCTACCCACCTACCTATCATCATCACATCTGGCCTTGTTCTAATCATTTTATTTATATTGACTCATTTCCTCTTCATACTATTCCTATGAGTAGATATTGTTGTAGTCTCCATTTTAAAAATGACAGTGAGGAACAGAAAAGGTAAACAACTTAACTAGAACCTACAACTAGCAAGCATGCGGCAGGCTGCCCCAGCTGCAACCTATAAATCACCACATGGATCATCAGATTCCACAGATATAGGACTTTTCTCTTACTGATGAACAAACTGAGAAAATTATACCCTGGGTTTTAATTTTTTTGTCCTGACCAGTGTTTTTAAAAACTAAATCATGAATATTTATAATGAGGGAATTTTACATTTTAAAGGTCAAGATTCCCTGCTTGTCTTGAAAATATGGAAATCTCTATCATCTTCAAGCACAACACTTAGCCAGAGGTGGGTCTCACCACCTGCTATGCATGGGGCACAAAATTTCCAGAGTAGACATGGTTCCTACCCTGATTGCTTCATTCACTTGCTATCTGATAAAGCACTGAGTTTGAATCTCCTGATATAGCACTAAAACAACAGATTTAATGTTAATACAGACCCAAACCTATACTTACAGCTTCCTTTTTCAGAGCTTTACAGTATCATAGACATCAGATTCCAGTACCCAAGTTTTTCTTCCAATGTATTCTGGTGTCTAGCACCATGTTTGGCATATCAGAAGAACTTAATACTTCTTTCTCAAATCATGGATAGATGCACTGATGGATGAAAACTCATAGTGGCCAATGAACAGAAGGAAGTATATTCCCATTTTCTTCCTACCACTATCACTATCACCAAAGAGCTTCACAGACATGGCAAGTGTCTGTTTTGACTTTGTCCCATTACAAAAAACCTACCAGATGAAACTATTTTATTGGGGCCTAAAACTCCCCATCTAGGCAAGAAATGCATCATCTCTTAAGTATCAACTGTTCCAGTTTCCACGGGTCATGCTTCTTGGATTGGGGATGTGAAGAAAACAAGACAACTCAAACCAAAGCCAGGGCATGGACATCTCAGAGGGTCTTCGGAAATATGAGAGAGGCCCAAGGAATCAGACACTGACTCATCGTGATAAACCCCAGAACCCAAGGCACAGTCCCGTGCAGCTTTGCTGTTGGCCGGATGGCATTTTAAGCCTTAATTATTATTCTGTTTTATACTTGCAGCCTCAGAGCCTTGCTATTAAAGTGCTTTCAAATGTTTGGGAAGTCAGTCGTGTTCAAGTTTATCCTCTTACTGTTTGGTTGACAGGAACTATTTGTAAACGGAGCACCCTGCCAGTTACCAGCATTTATTTGCAGTTATATCACAAATGTTTTTGAAACTTGTGTTTATCTATAATTTGACACATCAAGAGGACTTTTGCTCTTGGCCTGAGCTCCTGCCAAAGCAAATGGTTATGTGTTAAAGTTGCTTTCATCAGGCCTTCACAGAGCTAATGGCTGACTCTCACATCTCCCTCACATCAGGGTTACCCAAACTGATGTTAAGAAAGCAATTGAACACATATGTGATAAGTTGGAGGGCCCAGGCCCAAGTAAGAGGGAAGGGGGTGGGGTTGGGGGCTCGCTTCACTTGGAGTAATGTTTTAAATAAACGGATGTTTTCAGAGAAGCTGGCTCTGACATCCACAAAGGCAATTTGGCAGAGGACCTAGTTACTCTCTCATCCACCTCTTCACTGATTAAGATGATTGCTCTTTGCTCTGTTCCTAAACTCAGAGAAAGATGTGTCGGCACCCGGAGGCATCTGTTTCACTTAGCTTGCTTACCCACCATTTCAGTTAAGCCCTGAGAAATCCTATCTTGGCCGATTTATGGAGAAAACCTCTGTGTTGGAAAGATGAATGCTCTTGGTGATGGATTTTGAAAATCATAGTACTTCATAGCTGGAAGGAGACCCGCAGAGATGATCTAGTCCAAACCCCAGCTTATCTAAGTCGTGTATTCATTCAACAAATATTTGCCAAGCTCTTTCCACATGCCAGACACCATTCAACATGATGGAGAAATACTGGGAACAAAGCAGACAAGTCTCTTCTTTCATGGAGCAAGTAAACAAAAACCATGATTTCAGGGACCATTAGTTTCTATGAAGAAGACAAAAATGAGATAATGTGATAAAGAAGTGGTTCTTTGATACAGAAGTGGTTCTTTCGAGAAAAAGAACCTCCTCTCCCTGAGAGGAGGCTATAATGTTGGACCTGATGCTCAGTGATAAGAAACTAGTCAAGCAAAGAACTTTGGGAAGGCAGACAGAAGGAAGAAAGAGCAAGTGCAAAGACTCTGAAATAGGACAAGGCTTGCATACTGGGGTTCAGAAAGCTGGCCATGAAACTGAGCTTACAGGGTGAGATGTAGGTTGGAGAGGAGCAGGGACCAGATCACACAAGGCCAACAACTGAGGCACTAGTTGACTTAATAATGTCTGTGATATAGCACATGTAAGCAGAGATTTCTCCATCCCTATCCAGAACTTTATTACCCAGCACATGTTGTCCCTAAAGCAAAACCATCATACTTTCTCTCTTTATATTTCCCACCAGATTTGTGCTCTGGGAGGCACAAGATATGGGAAAATATGTCTTGGCACAAGACAAAGAGATTGATCTAGGAATATGTCACTCTCATAATGAAAATCACTCTTGATTAAAATGATGTTTCAGCCTGAATTGTTTTATATGATTATTTCTCCATGTGCTTTTCAATATTTTTCTTCCCCTAAGATCCAGGTTACGAGGAGAAGAAAATCTCTGCATCTAGCATTTCCCCAAACTCAACCATTTGTGAATCACCTTCAGAATTTATGCCATGCCATATCTGTGTCCCACCTACTATATTTATTTAATACTTATGTTTAAACTTATCTATTATCTTATCTTTCTTATCCTTCCCCCAATTGATAACATCCACATAATTATGAGTTTGATATGCTACTTAATTTTTAGTTTACTACACATAAAATGAATATAATATTAAAGCTCTTTTATACCATCTAAAATCATATCTTATGGGTAAATTTTTTAGGGGGAAAAACCAACTGCCTTTGTGCAATAGGGACATGCTGTCTCAGAAGGTTAGCAATATAAACATTCTCTTTCAGTTTCTCTTTTTCATTCCTGACATAAAAATTTATGTCAACTTTCAATTGCTGCTCTTATCTCAATGCTAGAATATGCAGAATCTTCAGAATGCCTTATTTTGAAAAGATTACAATTCCTAAATGAAAATAAGTAATATAAACATCAATTCTTTTCACCTCCATTTGAAAATATCACCTACAAGTGGCTTCTGTAGGGGAATGGGGGAGAAGAAAAGACAGAGATCTCCTCTGGAAAGCCATCATCAAGTATCAGAGGCACATGCATGCCATCGGCCAGGACAACAAAACATATTCGCATGTAGTATTTGTTAAAATCAAGCATATTTTTAAAAATATTTATTAACATATTTAATGAATCTTAATTTTAAAAATATTTACATAAGTAAAGAGAACAGTATAATAAACACCCATGCACTCACTCATCACCTACTTTCAAGAATTACCAACTCATGGCCAATCCTGTTTCCTCTATACTCACACCCACTTCTCCCTCCCCAGTCACAGATGTGTTGCTTCATTTCACCTGTAAATATATCAGTATGTGTTTCTAAGAAGAGTTTGATTTTGACTATAATCACAATACCAGCTTCCCACTTAACAAAATTAATAATTCTTTAATATCATAAAATAGTTAGCTTTCAATCTTTCAAATATAATTTTTTTACAGTCATTTTGTTCAAATCGGATTCAAGCAAGATCCACAAATCCATTTGATGGGTATATTTCCTAAGTCACTTTAAATTGATAATATACCCCCCCTTTTTTTTAAATTTGTGAAAGAAACCAGATCATTCTCCTAAAAGGTTTCCCACATTCCAGACCTCTTCTGATTACATCCTTGAAGTATGTGTAACATATCCCTCTGTTCTCTAATTGTTCTACAAACTGGTGTTTAATTCTAGACTGTTCTATCCAAAATTGTAGCCATTAGCTATGTGCTTTTTGAGCACTTGAAATGTGGCTAGTCTGAATAGAGAGGTTCTGTAAGTATAAAATACACACCAGATTCCAAAGACTTGGTACCAAAAAAAGTAAAATAACTCATTAATAATGTTTATACGGATTATATGCTGAAATAATAGTACTTTGCTTATACTGGGTAGAGTAAAATATGCAATTGATTCTTGAATAATGCAGGGTTTAGGTGCATTGACCGTCCACGCAGTCAAAAATCCATGTATAATTTTGACTCCTCAAAAACAACTATTAAGAGCACAGGGTTGACCAGAAGCCTTACCAAAAACACAAGTCATTGATTAACACATATTTTCTAGTTCTTGGTATTAAATATTGTACTCTTATAATAAAGTAAGCTACAGAAAAGAAAATGTTATTAAGAAAATCATGAGGAAGAGAAAATTTATTTCAAGTACTGTACTGCAAAAATCTGTGTGTAAGTGGACCCATGCTATTCAAACCTGTGTTGTTCAAGGGTCAACTCTATCATTAAAATTAATTTTTACTTGTTTCTTTTTATCTTTTAACATGGCTACTAGAAAATTTAGAATTACGTATGTGGCTCCTATATTTCACATAGTCAGTGCTGTACTAGAATTTTGGTCAGGCTCAGATTTGATGTTTTGGTGAGAACACTTCATATACTACATCATGAGGGGACATGGAACAATTGGCTATCTCTTTTTTTTCTGGTAAGACTAATCAGTATTATCAGATTGATCCATCCATTCTAAAATTACCTAGCAGCCTCTCACCTAACAGTTTTAGCAATTAATAATTATTGTTGTAATCAGAGTTTCTCAGCCTCAGCACTATCAGCATTTTAGACAGGGTAATTCTTTGTTGTGGGAGTTGTCAAGTGCACTGCAGAATGTTTAGCAGCATCCCTAGTCTTTACCTACTAGATTCCAATAGCACCTCCCCTGCCTCCAGTTGTGACAATAAAAATGTCTCTAGACAATGCCCACATATGCCCTGTAGGGCAAAACCATCTCCCCTACTACCCCCACCACCAATCTGAGAATCACGGGTCATAAATTTAACCCCTTCAGTGAAGTCTTCCCTAAAGCCATATTCCTATAACTAAGAATTTACACCTTCAACTTTGTATTTCCCTAGTGCCCTGTGGCTCTCCATTAGCATTTATTGCATTATTTCACAACTGTTTGGGTATGTTTCCATCCTTAGAATGTGGGCCCCTTAAGGGCAGCCTTTTTACATTCCTACAGCCTGGAAGAATATGTGAATGCAGGGCTCAGTGGATGAAATACCAAATAAGGGCAAAAGGCAAGAACTTCTGGGTTCCCCGATGCCATTAAGAGGAAAAACATAACCACCCATCTGGTTCCCAGGAAGTTTATCTGTTAGAGGGCCCTTGTGTAGAATGTATTGTCTGTGAGAAGTTTAGAGACAGATCTGTCATTCATTATACTGAGCATTTATTTATTTGTTCTAGAAATATATACTGAGCATTTAACTGCTGGATAAACACTTTTCTCAAAATTACATATAGAGTGAAAAACAAGACAGAGGTAGTCCTCCCTGAGGAAGCTATATCTTATTGTAGAGGTAAAAGGCTGGAGGATAAATAGGCAAATATACAGATAAATACATAAATAAACAAGATTTAGGATTATGAGTGTATAAAAAAAATTTAAAGTATGATGTAATGGGGCACCTGGGTGGCTCAGTCCTTAAGCATCTGCCTTCAGGTCGGGTCATGATCCCAGGGTCCTGGGATTGAGCCCGCATCTGGCTCCCTGCTCAGTGGGAGGCCTGCTTCTCCCTCTCCCACTCCCCCTGCTTATGTTCCCTCTCTTGCTATCTCTCTCTCTCTCTCTCTGTGTGAAATAAATAAATAATAATAATAAAAATCTTTATAAAAAATTAAAAAAATAAAATTTGATGTGATAAAATGTATGGAAGGAGAAGCAATTACTTTAGACAAAGAAAAAGTGAAATGGAGAAAGCCATGGGCAAAGCAGAAAAGGACATTCCAGGTAGAAGGAAAAGCAAAAGCCAGGATTCTGCAGGAGAGTATTGTGTTCTACAGGGGCAGGATAGTGTAGGCCATGGCCAAACTTTGGACTTTATTGTAAGAATAAGAAGAAGCTAGCTACCGAAGAGCTTAAAAATGTATTTAGAATAATATAATTTACATTTAAAAAATAGTAGACTTATTGAACTATAATCCACATACCATAAGACATTCTTTTTAAAGTGTACAATTTAGTAGTTTTAGTATGATCACAGAGTTGTACAACCATCACCATTACTTAATTTTAGAACATCTCTAATATTTCATAAAGAACTCCCATCAATAGTCACTCCTCATTTTCTCCTAGTCCCAGACCCTGACAACCATTGATCTACTTTCTCTGTAGATTTGCTATTATGGATATTTCATATAAATGGAATCTGGTTTCTTTTACTTAGCATGATTTTCAGAGTTTATCCATCTTGTGGCATGTTATCAGTACTTCATTTCTTCTATGACTGAATAATACTGCATTGTATGGATATATCACTTTCATTTATCCATTCATCTGTTGATGGATATTTTTGGTTGTTTCCACATTTTGGCTATTAAGAAATATGCTGCTATAGTCATTTGTATAAAGGTTTGTGTGGTTTTTTTTTTTTTATTTCTCTTGGGCATATGACTAAGAATGGAATTACTGAGTAGTATGGTAACTCTGTGTTTAACTTTTTGAGGAATTGCTAAACCAATTTCCAAAATTGCTATGATTTTACAATCTTACTGGCAACACAGGATAGTCCAATTTCTCCACATCCTCACCAATACCTGTTATTATCATTTTTTATTTTTTATTTTTGCGATCTTAGTGGGTATGGAGTGGTATCTCATTGTAATTTTGATTTACTTGTCCAGAATGATTAATAATGTTGAGCATCTTCTATGTGTTTATTATCTATTTTTACATATTCTTTGAAGAAAGCTCATTCAAATACGTGGCCCATTTTTAATTATTTTGTGTTTGTTTCTTTTTTTTAATTTTTAAAGATTTTTATTTATTTATTTGATAGACAGAGATCACAAGCAGGCAGAGAGGCAGGCAGAGGGAGAGGGGGGAAGCAGGCTCCCTGCTGAGCAGAAAGCCTGATGCGGACCCAGGACTCATGACCTGAGCCGAAGGCAGAGGCTTTAACCCACTGAGCCACCCAGGTGCCCCTTTTTGTTTGTTTCTGAGTTGGAAGAGTTCTTTATATTTTCTAGATATATGTCTTTTATCAAATATATTATTGATAAATATTTTCCCCATTCTGGGGGTTGTCTTTTAATTTTCTTAATAATAACCTCTGAAACACAAAAAGTTTTAATTTTGATAAAAGCCAATTTACCTATTTTTTCTTTTGTTCCTTGTGTTTTTGTTGTTGTATCTAATAAGGCTTTGTCTAACAAGGTCACAAAGATTTATTCCTATACTTTCTGCTTTTAAGAGTTTAATAGATTTGGCTTTTACATTTAGGTCTATGATCAATTTGAATTAATTCTTGTATGTGGTATGACAAGAGTCCCACTAAACCTTTTCAATATAAATATCTAGCTGTCCCAGCACCATTTATTGAAAAGATTATTCTTTTCCCGCCGAACGGTCTTAGCACCCTTTTCAAAAATCATTTGACCATTAAAGATGTAGATTTGCAATTTCATTACTTTACCTATATGTCTACGTTATGATAGTACCACACAGTCTGGATAACTGTAGATTTGTGGCAAGTTTTGAAATTGAGAAGTATGAGTCCTCAAGAATTTTAGGTTTAGCTTGTCAATTTTTGAAAAGGAGCCAAATGGAATGCTGATAGAGATACTATTAAATCTGCAGGTCAGTTTGTAAAGTATTGCCATTCTAAGTCTTCTAGACTGTGAATATATGATGATTTTTCACTTAATCATTAACATCTTCTTTAATTTCTTTCAACAATATTTTGTGCTTTTCAGTGTACATATCTTATACTTTTTTCTTAGATTACTCTTATGTATTTTATCCTTTTTGATGCAACTGCAAATGGGATTTTAAAATTTCATTTTGGATGGTTCATTAGTGGTGTATAGAAATACACTGTTTTTTGTATATTGCTCTCATACCTGCAATCTTGCTGAACTTTTTAATTAACCCAATAGTATATGCATGTATGTGTGTCCCTTTTTTGCCTAATTACCCTGACTAGAATCTCTAAAACAGTATTGAATAGAAATAGAAATAGTAGACATCTTTCTCTTATGTATGACTTTAGGGGTAAAATTTTAAGTCTTTCATCATTAAGTATCATGTTAGAAGTGTATATTTTACATAAGTTCCTTATCAGGTTGAGGAAGTTGCCCTAATTCCTACTTTGTTAGGTATTTTTATCATGAAAGGGTGTACTATTTTGTCATTGCCTTTTTTGAGTCAATAGCACTATTGTATCTATGTTATTTGTTTTGTTAATATATTACATTGATTGATTTTCATATCATAAGCCAATTTTGCATTCTTGAGGTAAATCACACTTGGTCATAGTGTATACTAGTTTAAATATGTTGCTGGACTTGGTTTGCTAGTATTTTGTTGATGAATTTTGCTTTCATATTCATAAAGGATATTAATCTGTGGTTTTCTTGTGATGACTTTGTCTGGTTTTGGTATCAGAATAATATTGGCTTCATAGAATATGTTAGGAAGTGCTCCTGCATCTTCTATTTTTTTTTTTTTGGAGAGTTTGCTAATGATTATATTCTTTTTAGACATCTAGTAAATTCAACAGCAAAATCATCCAGACCTGAGATTTTCCTTGTGAAAAAAAAATTATTAATAATTTACTCCACTTACTGTAGGTCTATTCAGATAGTCTATTTCTTTTTTTAAGTAAATTTTGGTAGTTTGTGTCTTTCTAGGAAATTTTTTTTTTCATTTCATCTTTGTTATCTAATTTTTTGGCATGCAAGTGTTCACACTATTCTCTTATAATACTTTTTATTTCTTTAAGTTTGGTAGTGGTGTCCCTTAGTAATTTGGGTCTTCTTCTTTTTTTTTTTTTTTTTAATGGTCTGGCTAAAAGTCTGTCAATTTTATTGATCTTTTCAAAGAATACACTGTTGGCTTTATACATTTTTTATTGTTTTTCTAATTATTTTTTTCATTAACTTCTACTCTCATCTGAATTATATTCTTTCTTCTTATAGCTTGGCTTTGGTTTGCTCTTCTTTTTTCTATTTTCTTAAAGTGGTGTTTAGGCTCTTGATATAAGATCTTCCTTAATATAAGTTAAAGGTAAAATTTCCCTCTAAGCCCTGCTTTATACTACATTTCATAGTTTTGGTATTCTGTGTTTTTATTTCATTCATCCCAGAGTATTTTCTAATCTATCTTGTGATTTATTCTCTAACCGATTGGTTATTTAGAAGCAGATTGTAAAATTTCCACATATTTGTGATTTCCCCAAATTTCCTTTCATTATTGTCATCTAATTTCCTTCCATATAATTTGTATGTTTTCAATCCTTTTTAAAAAATTTTTAACTTGTTTTATGGCCTGAAATATGGTCTATCCTGATGGATGTTCCATGTGTACTTAAGAAGAATATCTATTCTATTGTTGGGTAGTATTTTATACATATCTGTTAGGTCTACTTGATTTATAATGTTCTTAAAGATTTCTATTTCCATTTGATTTTCTATATAGTTGTTCTAAATATTATTGAATGTAGATATTGAAATTTCCAATTCTTATTGTTGAATTTTCTATTTCTCTTTTCATTTTTTTTAATTTATTTATTTTCAGCATAACAGTATCATTATTTTTTCACCACACCCAGTGCTCCATGCAATCCGTGCCCTCTATAACACCCACCACCTGGTACCCTGACCTCCCACCCCCCCCCACCACTTCAAACCCCTCAGATTGTTTTTCAGAGTCCATAGTCCCTCATGATTCACCTCCCCTTCCAATTTACCCCAACCCCCTTCTCTCTAACTCCCCATGTCCTCCATGCTTTTTGTTATGCTCCACAAATAAGTGAAACCATATGATAATTGACTCTCTCTGCTTGTCTCTTTTCAATTTTGTCAGTTTTTTGCTTCATGTATTTTCAGCTCTATTGCTAGGTACATATGTTTATAACTTTTATTTTTTCTTCCTTCTAGATTGACACTTTTACCATTAAAAAATCCTCTTTAGTCTCTAGTGACACCTTTTGTGTTAAAGTCTGTTTTGCCTGGTTTAATATAGTTCTCTTTGGTTATTGTTTGCATGGTATCTCTTTTTATTTTAAAATTATTTATGTATTTTAAGTTTAAATGTGCCTCTGAGCATACAGTTTTTTTTAAAATCTATTTTGTGGATTAAAGACCTAAATGTGAACAGGAATCCATCAAAATCCTACAGGAGAACACAGGCAGTAACCTCTTTGACATCGGCCACAGTAACTTCTTGAAAGACGTGTTTCTAAAGGCAAGGGGAACAAAGGCAAAAATAAACTATTGGGACCTCAACAAGATCAAGTACTTCTGCACAGCTAGGGAAACAGTCAACAAAACTAAAAGGCAACCTACAAAATGGGAGAAGATATTTGCAAATGACAGTATAGATAAAGAGGTGGTATCCAAGATCTATGAAGAACATCTCAAACTCAACCCCCCAAAAAACAAATAATCCAATCAAGAAATGGGCAGAAGACATGAATGGACACTTCTCTAAAGAAGACATACAAATAGCTAACAGACACATGAAAAAAATGCTCCACATCACTAGTCATCAGGGAAATACAAATCAAAACCAGAAAGAGATACCACCTTACACCAGTTAGAATGGCAAAAATTAACAAGACAGGAAACAACAAATGTTGCCAAGGATGTGGAGAAAGGGGAAGCCTCTTACACTGTTGGTGGGAATGCAAGCTGGCACAGCCACTCTGGAAAAGAGTATGGAGGTTCCTCAGGAGTTAAAAATAGAGCTACCCTACAACCCAGCAATTGTACTACTGGGTATTTACCCTAAAGATACAGATGTAGTGAAAAGAAGGGGCACCTGCACCCCAATTTTCATAGCAGCAATGCCCACCATAGCCAGACCGTGCAAGGAGCCAAGGTGTCCTTCAACAGATGAATGGATAAAGAAGATGTGGTCTATATGTACAATGGAATATTACTCAGCCATCAGAAAGGATGAATACTTACCATTTACATTGGCATGGATGGAACCGAAGGGTATTATGCTAAGTGAAATAAGTCAAGCAGAGAAAGACAATTATCATATGGTTTCACTCATATGTGGAATATAAGAAATAGTGCAGAATTTCATAGGGGAAGGGAGGGAAACCTGAATGGGAAGAAATCAGAGAGGGAGCCAAACCAAGAGAGACTCTTGACTCCAGGAAACAAACTAAGGGCTACAAAAAGGGAGGTGGGTGGGGGTTGGGGAGTCACTGGGTGATGGGCATTAAGGAGGGCATGTAACGTGATGAGCACTGGGTGTTATATGCAAGTAATGAATCATTGAACACAATACCAAAAACTAATGATGTACTATATGTTGACTAATTGAATTTAAATCAAAGAAAGCAAGGCAAAAAGAAATCAATTTTGCTAATCTCTGCCTCTTAATAGAGTGTTTAGTTCATTTACACTTAGTATAATTATGATAAAGTAGGATTTACATCTGCCATTTTGTTATTTGTTTTCCATATATTGAACATCCTTTTTGTTCCTCTAGTCCTCCATTATTGCCTTCTTTTGTGTTAAATACATATTTGGTCATATATCATTTTAACTTATATATATAATTTTTTAAAATTTAAGTTAGTTTTAGTGGTTGCCCTGGCATGTTAACCTAAAACAAATTAGATCAGATTAACACCAACTTATTTTTAATGCTACACAAAAAATTTTGCTGCAATAAAACTTCCTTTATTTCCCCTTCTTCATGCTTTTATTGTCATACAAATTACATGTTTATACATTAAAAGCTGATCAAAAGCTTTATAATTACTGCTTTATGCAGTGTTTTTAAAATCAGATAGGAGGAAAAAAAGAGTTATAAACAGAAATATATTTACACTTTCTTTTATATTTACCTATATAAATGGTAACTACATAGTTACTATACTGGTGATCTTTATATCTTCATGTGAATTCAAGTTACTGTCTAGTGTCCTTTTATTTCAGCCTGAAGGACTTTTTTTTTAAGCATTTCTTATAGGTCATATCTGCTCATAACAAATTCTCAGTTTCTAATTATCTGAAAATTACCCAATTTCTCTTTCTTTATTGAAGAATAATTTTCTGGTTATAGAATTCCCAGTTGACAGTCTTTTCTTTCAACATGTTGAATATGTCATCCCACTGCTTTCTGGCTTCCATAGGAGATTCTGAATAGAAATCAGTTCTTAATTATTATTGAAGATCCCTTGTACAAAGTGAATTGTTTTTCTCTTGCTTCTTTCAAGATTTTCTCTTTGTCTTTCAATAGTTTGATTATTATGTATTCAGATATATATCTCTTAGAGTTTTTTCTACCTGGATTAATTGAGCATTTTGAATGTTAATGTTTTAATAGGTTAATGTTTTTCACCAAATTTAAGGAATTTTTGGCAATTGTTTCTTCAAATTTCTTTCTTTTCCTTTCTCTTTCTCCTCTCCTTCTAGGATTCCCACTATGTGATGTGTATGTTTGTAGGCTTGGTATTTCTCACAGTTTTCAGAGGCTCTGCTCTTTTTTCTTCATTCTTTTTCCTTTCTGTTCTTCTAACTAGTTAATCCCACAATTGATCTATTTTCACTTTGTCTGATTCTTTCTTCTCCTATCTCAGATGTGCTCTTGAACACCCCTAGTGGATTTTTCAAATTGTATCTTTCAACTCCAGAATTTTTATTTTTGAAAATAATTTCTATCTCTATATTGATATTCCCCATTTAGAAAGTATCATTTTCACCACTTACTTTTTCAATGGCTTTCTTTATTTCTTTGAACTTATTTTTAGGACTTGATTTAAAGTATTTAACCAGTTAGCCCAATGTCTGAGATTCCTCAGGGACAGTTTGTATTGACTTCTTTTTCTCTTGTGTCTTTTCTGGGAAGGTGTGCTGCCCTGCATATATGTAAGGCCTTCTAGAATCCCAGGAATATATCATTAGTTTTCAAATTCCCCTGTGGACATCTTATTCCCAAATTTTTCCTTTAAAGTTGTTTTGGCTCAAAGTTTCTTGTTAGCCTCAACTGATAGTGCTACCACAACAACTCTGATGTTAAACAATTGCCATTGATTGTTTTTGACAAGTGGGCTATTCACAGACAGCAGAGCTTTGCATCAGTCAAATAAAGACAAATCCTAAGATTGGAGTTTTTTGGGTTTTTTTTTTTTTTACTTTTAAAGGTCAAGTTTATTGTGGCTTACATGCAATGAAATTGAGGATTTTAAGTATTTAGATTGATGAATATTGGCAATACCTACACTCTTTTAACCAATGTCACAATCAAGATATAGAACATTTCTATTACCCCCACCAAAAGTTTTAATTCCCTCCTTTGAAGTTAATCCAGTCCCTAGACACTGGAAAACAGTTTCTTTTTCTTTCTAGTTTTGCTTTTTCTATGTCATATACAGGGAATCATAAAGTAGGTAGCCTTTTATTGGATGTACATTTTTAAAAGTGCATCACTGCTGCATTGCAGAGAATGAATTGGAGATAGGGAAGACAGAAATCAGTAAGAATTATTAGAAAGCTATTTCCTAGTCCAGGTGCAAGATAGCAGGGACTGAGAAACATTGGTAATAGTGGAGATAGAAAAGGAACTCAAAGTAACAGCAGATGAGGGACATGGAAACCCCAAAGATGACTCATAATTATCTGCATGTCTGTACCTTTCCTTAGTTGAGGATACTTGTAGAGAAAAATATCAAGAGTTCTCATATAATCACACTGGAAACCTTTTAGGTTAAGAAAAAGTCATGCTTCCTATAGCAAACTAATAAAACTTATGCACTTTAAAAATGTAAACCCATTGGAGGGTATGTGCTATGGTGAGTGCTGTGAAGTGTGTAAACCTGGTGATTCACATACCTGTACCCTGGGGGACAAAATATATTATATGTTTATAAAAAATAAAAAATTAAAAAGAAAAATAATGTAAACCCATTCACCCCTTCTCATGGTACTCAGAGTTCTCCACAAAAAAAAAAAAAACAACCATTTTTATAGGCACTCGAGAAAATGCCACTCTTGGGCAGCTCTATCATGAGCTGTATATCTGTGGGCAGAGTTCTAAGTAGAGCTTTCATCTTCTTCCCTTGTACCAACAAACTGAACAGGAGACTCTTTGCCTTGCCAATCTTCCACTTAAAACAACCTAATTAGATTGTCTTCTGGCTTTGATCAGAGAGGGTCTTCGGAAAGTTTAATGGGTCGGAATAGATTCAATTGCCAGACAGAAACCAGCATGCCAAAAATAAAGCATTAACCAAAGCCAAGAAAACCGTTGGCTGAGACATGGGTTGGTATGGGGCTCTAGGTATTTCAAACAGCCGGGTTTGATGGAAGCAATTAGGAACAGCAGTAATTGCCTGTCAGGCAACATTGCCATTTGCTGAGGACAGAGCTGATACATTTAGACACAAAGGCTGCTGGGCCTCTGTTGTAGCCTTTCACTTTTGGAGATTGTCTTCTGGTTTCCATTACAATGAAGTTCAAGCTGCCTACCCCATTAAAATGTCAAGGTAGGAGGGAAAGGAGGTCTTGAAATAAGTCTTTCAAGGCTATTGCTGTGGTTGGTTTTATTTATGGAGTAAGGTTCCTGTACACACTTATTTTACCTTTTCTTACCCTTAAGTGATGAAATAACAAGTCTGTTAGCCCCATCACCAAGGAGCTGAGAAGCCAACTTTTGTTCTCTCCATGGCAGGACTAAAGTCAGACCACACTCTACCATCTCCAGTTCTTCCTCATATGTGGAAGAGTAAGTTCAGGGGCTCCAGAAGGACTTTTCTATGTAAGTCCCTTGACCAGTGACTCTCAACCCTTCAGAGGGCTTTAAATACTTACTTCCATAACTCGAAGTGTGGCAATTTGGAATTCCCTTTCTCCCTCTTCATTCAAAAATGCCCCATCACAAGCAGCTATTCTTGAATCAGATTATTTGATCCCAAATTCAGGGTAAAGGGAAAAAAGGGTGTCCATCCTCAGGGCTAGAGAGGACTGTAATCATATATGTAATGTATCTGTAGGGAAATATAGGTTCACTATTAAGAAGATAGGTTCCTGAGTTCCCAAGAGAATAGCAAAACAATCTAGGCACATTCACAAGCAGTATAAGCATTGCCTCCTTACTTTGGAGGATATAATGAAAATAAAACAAAACAGAAATGCTGATCTGAAAGTCCAGAGACCTGGGTGTCATTATATTATTTGTCTTTAACAAGCTGTATAATCTAGAGCATGATTTAAATTTTGTTTTATTTAGAGCTGTATGGATTGGGCTTAGAAAAGTACCTCGCACACAACTGACTAAACAAAAAATTGCTGACTAAACTTTTTAAAACTCAGAATACTGGTCAGAAATATAGGAACTATATTAGTTCCCTAAGGCTTTCATAACAAGTACCACAAACTAGGTGGTCTAAAACAACAGAAATTTATTCTGTAACATTTGTGTAGTATAGAAATCCAATATCAGGGTAGCAACCCTCTGAAATTCATAGGTGAGAATCCCTCCTTGTCTCTTCCCTTCTGGTAGTGGCTGTTAATCTTTGGCATTCCTTGGCTTACAGCAGCTCCATCTCTCTAATCTGTCTCTGTTGTCACATGGTATTCTCTCTGTGGGTTTCTTTCTCCTTTTCTTTTCTTTCCTTTTTTTTTTTTTTTTTTTTTTGAAGATTTTATTTATTTATTTGACAGAGGTACAGCAAGAGAGGGAACACGAGCGGGGGAGTGGGCAAGGGTGAAACAGGTGCTCCACTGAGCAGGGAGCCTGATGTGGGGCTTGATCCTAAAACCTTGGGATCATGACCTGAGCCGAAGGCAGATGCTTAATGACTGAGCCACCCAAGTGCCCCTCTACCTTTTTTCTTTTTTTTAAGATTTTACTTAATTATTTGAGACAGAGAGAGAATGAGAGAGGGAGAGAGCACAGGAGGGCAGAGGTCAGAGGGAGAAGCAGACTCCCTGCCAAGCAGGGAGACCAATGTGGGACTCAATCCCAGGACTCCAGGATCATGAGCTGAGCCAAAGGCAATCATTTAACAAATGAACCAACCAGGCACGCCTCCTTTTCTCATTAGTACACCAGTCCTATGGGTTAAGGGTCCACCTATTCAAGTACGATTTCATCTTAACTAAACCTGCATCAAACTATTTCTAAATAGGTCCGCATTCTGAGGTACTGGGGGCTAGGACTTCAACATATCTTTTTCTGGGATACAATTCAACTCATACAGAGATAATCCCACCTTTCTAACCCAGATCATCATTTTTTATGAGGACTCAGTAGGATAATGTCTTTAGACATACTGTCTTTACAGAGAAAGTCTTTAGAAATGACATATTACTATTCACATGCCTGGAAGACTTTCTCCCCCTTGCCATTTACTGTGAAGATTTGGTAATATTTCAAAATACTTGAATTGTCAAAATTAATACTTATTAGGACTTTATAATTAATCCAAATTATATACATTATCCCGCTTTAAGCCTGTGAGATGGACAGGGAAGGGTTATCATTCTCATTCTAGATGTGAAAAATCTGAGATTGATATATTAAATTAAATGACACAATCAAAGGCAGAAAGTCTAACAATGGAATACCTGGTACTAAATACCAAGGTTTTAGCCTCCTGGTTGTGATGCTTTCTGGTTTACCATAATGCTGAGATGACAATTTCTCCTTGGAGCTTTCATCGTCTCATCATCAGAAGGCATGTTGCAGAGACCACAGTTCATCTCCTGACCCATGGAGACTTGCTAGTGCTATGAAACCTCTCTTCAATTGGATCTAACTCCCTGTATTGTGGTGCTGGAAATACAAGGCAGGATAAGAGAGAAGGGGGCAGTAAAAATGAATGAGGGTAAGGAGTAATTACAATGAGTAGGTGAACTCACAATTCAGCCAACAAGGCATGAATTAAGTGTGGTGTATAGGGTAATTAGTGGTCATTTAGTGCAAGAAAATTACTACCAGCTGTTCAAAACTCAAGACTGAGGGGCTGATCTGTAAATGGTTATCTGAACAAGCAGGCAGACAGATTAAAAATGAAGCTGTGCCCTAGAGCTTAAAGGCTGTTTTATTGTCCAGAGATGGCATTGCCTCAAGACAAATCCATTATGCTCATTAATTGTTGTTACACAAATTTCTTGGCTTTACCAAAAGCTCCCAGAGAACACTGGGTCATGGATCTATGGACAGTCAGACCTGCAAAGAGGTAAATAGGAATGTCAGAGTTCTAAAACCCCAAGACTTCTCCTAATATGGATTTCCCACTTTCTGTGGCTCAGTCAGTAAACAGTCTTATCCATTAGCAATGCCCATTTCCTCATTAAATCCCCTGCCCACCTCTAAATATACTAGTTTAAGCACTACCCCCAAAAGTTTGTTATCTTTTTTTTTTTCAATTTAGCACCCAAATGAGGCAGAGTTATCCTAATCCTTCAGAACAACAACAGCAACAACAGCAACAACAACAACAACAACAACAACAGAGGCAGAAAATGTACAAGATGACCCTGGAATGTCTTACCATACCTGAGAGTAGGATCACTGTCAAAAACTATGGGAGTCAAATCAGAAGGTCAAGTATTAGTCCAAAAAAGACTTCCATTGACTAAAATGGGGCAATTCAAGCACTGACATGAATAATATCATACCAAGGAAGTCATATATATATATATATATATATATATATATATATATATATCTCCCCATGAGTTCATAAGGTACTAAAAACAATACTCAATGTCCTCTTTGGAGCTTGCTGAGGAACCACATCACTCTTAAAACTGGTAAAGAAAGGAAAGAATTAAGATATTATCCTGATTTCCTGTAGGACCTATTCCTTAGATAAGGGTTGATGAGGAAAAGTTTTTTTCTTTATAGAAGAGTTCCTAGTAATAAATGAAGGAAAAATGCTATTATTCTCTAGTAAACCCCCAACTAAATAATGGATCTAGGTAAAGATCAATGATGGCAAATAACAACACAAAAAGAGAGACAATGAGATGTTATGCTCCTCTTGAAGAAAGTACACTTCACTACCTACAGAACATCCTTGTAAAAAGTCATGTCAGTGGAGCCACTAGATTTAACTATCAATTTATAGGAAATGCAGAAAACTAAGAAACATGTAAAATGATACCACGGATATGCAGATATGCAATCAGAAATATCCAGAATGTGGGATATTCCACAGGACAATGTATTTAGTTTCTTCAACAAATAAATTATAGGGAGGAAAAGGGGAACTGTGAACTGACTGAACTGTTGGCCTCCATTATTCAACCCTTTCTACATCCATACCCATGGCAATGCTCCACTGTGGAAGACATGTACTTGCCTGCCATTGACTCGGCTTGGCAATGAAAGTTGCCTGAAAAATAGAATGCAGCAGAACTGGCAGTGCAAAGCTCTGAGCTTTAGCTTTAAGGCTTTAAGAGGCCTCTTGGGTTTTCACTCACCCTCTTGACTCCTGCTCTTGATTTAGGAAGAACTTCCTTTAGGTAGCTGTTGATTCTTCAGCTTGAACGGTAAGAATATCAATAGCAATAGCAACTGACTGAAGATAGGAAGCTACAATCTGATATTCTAGACAAGATGTACAAACTGAAAAAATGGAGAGCAACCTCCCCAACCCACTTAACCCCCATGATTTGCTAGTACCACCACCACCACAATCTTGACTACATTAAAATTTCCTGACTTCTTTGTAAGTAGAGTGAAACCAAAGGAAGCTGATTTAAGAACAAGAAATAAAGAGTAAAGTATCTAATTCAAATTCACTATAAATTAATTTTAGTTCCCAATCTTTAGTAGCTTGAGTACCAAAGTCATAAAATATATCAACTGGCCACTGTGACAGAATCCTTTACACTTGTGGCAGAAAGAAAGAATGTGTCAATACCATCACCATGTTAAAATATTTATGTGGGATGTTTCTGGGTAGAAATGTAAATGAACAGAGATGAATGCTCCTTGCAAGCAGATATCCTACAAGAAGAATGAATGCTTTTCTAACTTGGTCCCTAATTCAGATTCCCAGTCTGGACTCCTTCTCTGTAGAGTCCTAAGGAAGCATGCTTGTCCATGTCATTAACTTGGTAGAACCTTGGTATCCAAATGTTGGGATTTGGGGTATGGGAATTAAATATGCTTTCAGTAAAAAGACAGATGATTTGATTAACTGAATCTTAACTTTAAAGGGCAGAATTTATTGTGGAAGGTTTGCAGCCTGGAACAATGCAAGAAACATGTGAAAATATTTTCTGCTATAGGTCTCTACTTTCTTGCCAGAAAAAAAACAACCAGAGAAACTCTAAAAGAACAGCCATCCTCAGCCCTCAGCATAGTCCATAAACTGAAATCATCAAATTAAGAAGTCCCAGAACCATTTCAATTAGCAGTCATTCCAAAAGTTGCAAGTATGTGATGATCTCTACGATCCCAGGATCTTTAGAGCATTTAAGCTATGAAAGGTCATAACTTCTAAAATTGGCTATAGCATATTTCTGGTCCCACATGCTTTTTCAGAAATTTGTGGACTGTATCTTCCCTTCCCTTGAAACTGGGTAAGACTTTGTAACAAGTTTGATGAACACAGTGCTAAAGTGATATTCTGTGACTTCGGAGGTTAAATTATAAAAGGCTCTCTCTTTCAAGATGTTTCTACTTGGAATCAGTTGCCATGCTGCAAGGAAGCCCAATCAAACCTGTGTGGAGGCCCACAAGGAGAGTAACTGAGGCCACAAGCCAACAACCGGTACCAACCACTGGACATGTGAGTAAAAAAGCCTTCAGATGATTGACTCTAGCCTCCAGCCTGTAAGTGTTCCAACTGAGACCCCGGACATCATGAAGCAGAGTAAGTTATCCCTTTACTGCCCTTTCTTAATTCCCAATCCACGGAATCTACAAGAAAGCAGAGACATAGTATGGAAACTCAGCCTCTTTTTTTTGAAACTCAGCCTCTTAATCTCAAAAATCTCAAGGGCCAAAAGCTCCAGTGCTCTGGTACCCCTCTGCTGGTTTCCCATCACGGTCATTTTTGCCTCAGCAATGTGTGAATAAAATAACCAGAGGAGTTAGCCTTGGCTGAAAAAAAGAGTGGTTGATTTTTCAAGGATTTTTAAGGTCACACTTTAGATGTTGCCTCTTTAGAAGAAAGTACTCAAGGGGACATAAAGTGGGATAGCCAACTACAGGGGCAGCAGGAAATCAGGGTCACAAAGCATAGAAAGAGCCTCCTTTGAAAAAGGATACACAACAGTGGAATGTAAGACAATTCTCATATGGTTTCACTCATATGTGGAACATAAGGAATAGCATGGAGGACCATTGGGGAAAGGAGGGAAAACTGAATGGGAAGAAATCAGAGATGGAGAAAAACCATGAGAGACCCTTGACTCTGGGAAGCAAACTGAGGGTTACAGAGGGGGGTGGGAGAATGGGGTAACCTGGTGAAGGGGATTAAGGAGAGCATGTGTTGTGATGAGCACTGGGTGTTAAACACAACTAATGAATTGCTGAACACTACATCAAAAACTAATGATGTATTGTATGTTTAACTGAACATAATAAAACATAAAATAAAAAATGAAATCACATTTTGAAAATCTGAAAAAAAACAAATGTTTGGTAGAATTAAAAAAATGAATGAATAAATAAACATCACAAGAGTAAAAAAAAAAAAAAGAGAGAGAGAGAGAGAGAATAGAGTAAAAAGAACCAGACATCCACTTAATAAATGTCCATAAATAATCTAATAAAGTAACCAAAATTCTTTTTAGAAGAATAAAACAACTCAAAAATAAGTTGTTTTTCTTAAGGACTATTGTGTGCTACAAACTTACAAATTTGTATATATACAAATATAAGTATAAATTTATATTAAGTCAATTTAACTTTACAAAAACTCTGAGAGGTATTTGCCTTTTGCATCACCACTTTCTCTTTTTATTTTTTACTATTATAGAAGACTTAGTTTCTTTTTTATTATTTAAATTCAGTTAGCTAACATATAATATGTAATTAGTCTCAGATGTAGAATTCAGTAATTCATCCGTTTCATAGAATACCCAGTGCTCATCACATCATGTGCCCCTTGGTTTTTAGGGCTTCAAACTCAAACTGGAATTATACCACTGGCTTTCTGGCTCTCCAGCTTTCAGCTGGCGAACTGTGGGACTTCTCAACCTCTGCAATTGTATAAGCCAAATCTTCCTCATATTTTTCTGTCTGTCTAACCATCTCTCTGTCTCTCTCTATAGATATATGTAGGGAGATAGATATTGATATATAGAGATAGATATCCTATTTGTTCTATCCCCTGGTGAAGCTTGATTAATACAAACACTTATTAGGCAATTACTATATATCAGTCAATGCTCTAAGCATGCTGGTGAATGATCTCATTTAATCTCACACCAACTCTGACATAGTAACTAGTCCTTTTTTTCACATTTACAGATGAGAAAACTGAGGAACAGAGATTAAGTTATTTTTCCAAGTTCACAGAGCTAGTTAGTTCAGACAGATGATGGCCCAGCTGTCAAGCTCCCCAGAACTTATTTAAGTGGCTTTCTAGATCTCAAATCAGATACTCTCATATTTGAAAACAAAAACAAACAGCACTTCTCATGTTACAAAGACAGTTTAAATTCAACTTTTTCCATGCAAATAGATTTGAATTTTCTTTATTGCCCCTGGCTTAATTAATCATATTTTTGGGTTCCCATTATTCTTCATGGCAGCTATAAATCCCTTTCTAGAAAGAAAACCTTCAGTCTTGCCCTAAGAGGAAGGCCAGGGAAAAAATGGAAGATTTTTGTTCCTGTTTGAATCAAGTGTTTACTAACACTGTGGCTGAATTATAAACAGATATTTTTTTTAAAGACTAAGGAGAGAATGAAATTGATTCAATAAATGACTGAAGGGAGTCATTAGAAGGGAGAGGGCCAAACCCTGACCAAATGTTCAGGGCCAAATGTGCAGGAATGCGTCATCTTTTTTTCATATGTTTGGGTTTTTCATTCATACCGTGTTAAAAGAAACAAGAAAGAGGAGGAAAAAAGCAGAGGTAGAAGAAGAAATGGAGATGAAGGAGGGAAGGGGGTAAAAGTGAAGGAGGAGGAAGAGGAAAAAGCACATTGGGCACATTGCCCTACTCTCTGAAGAAACTAAAGATAAGGTTCATTTTGTTATGTCTGGGTAAAAAGCAAATCTGGTACTCATCTGGTAGCCTCAGCTAAGGCAGTACTAGAAAATAGTTATGCACTGAAAATGCTGATTTGCAAACTGGCTAGTGAATATCCATTGCTTCCATTGCTCCTCCTGAATGTTCTACTATCATACCAGGTGCTTGGTTCACCTCCTATGACCAATACTTCCATACTACCCAGCAACCAAAGGGGTGTCTCCTAATACTGCAGGAGTCTCCCCAAACTTGCTCCATTACCAGGGTGGCATTGCCCAATCTTCCTGTCATTAACTTTTACTGTCACCTCAGGAAAGAAATCTCTACTCTAGTAGTAACCTAGTAATGAGGTTGCCATATCAAATCTTCCTTGTTGATGAAGTTCAGGGCAGGCTGCCCCCAAATATGCCACTTTGGTATACTGATAACTTAGAAATTAAAGCTACTTCAGAAACAATTAAAAAAAAAAAAAAGGACACTCTGATCCTCCTTTGTCCCTCCACCCTGAAAACAGGAAACAAATTTCCTGTATGAAAGGTACCCTCTCTGTACCAGGAGGTAGAGACATCGTTATCAGAAAGATATGGAATTCAGGACCAAGAAAGCTTTAAACTTTGCTACTTCTTCACTAATTTACTATCTCAAGCCCCGACTTCTTAGGTCTTGTCAATTCTGCACAAATTTATTGTTTTTATGTTTAAATGTATAAAAGATGCCTGCCTGCTTTGGTTACTTCTTTGAGTCTCATATTTTTATGAGGTCCTGTATAGACAAAATTAAATTTTTTTTTCTCCTGCTAATTTTTCTTACATCAATTTAATTATTAGGCCAGCCAGGGAACCTAGAAGGAAAGAAAAGAGAAGTTTTCCTACTCCTCCACACTGCTTTATTCACCCGTTATTGTCCCCAGCTGAATACCTGTTGGTCCGAGAACACCAACCACCAGGCCAGTTTAGATGTTATCATCAACTTGCCTTTGGCCACCCACTCAAGACAAAGCTAGTGAGATGGTGTGCCATCTCTGAACTGGGAAGTAAAAGATGGAGAGACTGAAAGAACAGAGAATGGGGCAGGGCTGTAAAGTTCTCAGGGTGAGAATAAAAACCAGAGAATAAAAACTAGAAGCTTTCTTGTTCACATAATAGAAATGCCTAGGATGACTCCCTGTTTGGGTTCTGTATAGTTTACATGATGTCATGCAGTTTGTAAAACTCTTTTACATATATGATCTCATCTGATCCTCATGACAAATATTTTAGTAATCAGGGCAGGGGTGATAATTCCAGTTTCACAGAAAAGAAAATGTAAGTCCAGAGAAGAGATGTGACTTGCCAAGGTTCTCAAGCTAAAATTTGAACTGTGCCATGCAGATGCTAAGTTGAGCCCTCCGTGGTGCCTTGTTATCAAAAGGGAAGGACTGTCAAAAGTTCCCAAGAACAGTGATCAAGTTGGGTATGACATCAATTAAAATCCCTGCATTTTTATAACATGTTACTCTTTGAATTTATTTTGCTGTAATTCTTTCTTGTGTCCTTCACAATAATTCATGTGAGGACATCAGAGGATATGTCGTTGGCTACACTTTAAAATGAGAAATTGGGGTCCCAAAGATGTTCAGTGATTGACAAGGCCATACCCACAGTGGTTAACAGCAGAATTGGTCTGGGACACCAATGTTCTGAATGCCTGCCCAATGCCTGTCTCTACCCTGTACCATCTACTGCTGTACACATATCTCATGTCTTTCTAAGGAAGGAAAGAGACAATTTGGATTAGAAGATGCTGAGTTATCAGCTGTTGATTCTCTATCACCATGAGGAGAGTGGAAATGCACATGATCTACAACATAAAATAAACCAAAAAGAACTTATCATTTGAGAGCATATTCTCAGGTAGGAAATCTACATCTTCCATAATGTTTCATTCTGCTTGCTATAAAAAGGAAGGAGACTGAAAAGACATGAATATTTACTACTTCTATGACATTATCTCATTTAGCCATCATAACAACTGTTATGCAAGAATACCATATAAACAGGGAAACAGTTTCTGAGGCATTACATAATCAGCTCAGTCTTAAAGGCAGGAATTTGCTTTCCTACATGTTCATGAACTTTGGAAGGAGGTGACTCTTTAATAAGATGCAGCTTTTCTATTCAGAGGAACAGTAGGAATTCTGGTTCCATCTTTCAGAAGTTGTGTGATCCAGGAAGGCACTTACTAATTTATTCCCTGACACTCAGTTTCCTCATTTCTAAAGTGCAATATACCACCCTCCCCCTATTATTTCAAGAAGGGTACAAGGATTAATATCAATAGTTAACATTTGTTGAGTATTTACTCTTCTATACCCTTTCTATTATCTCACTGCTGCAATACCATTTAAGTGATATATCTAAATTAGTCTGAAAGTCTGACTTCACAGTCCATGCATACAATTGGAGCTCAATAAAAAGTGCCTATCTCATCATCTTAGGGCAGCAGTTGAAGAGAATCTGGAGTGGGCCAGTCACTGGGATCAATCCACAAGCAGGTTAAATTACCCACCTAAGGTGTACAGATGGGGGAGAGGTGATGAGTCTTACATATACACAGAAGTAATGTAAGCACTGATAAGCTTTAAATGGTGTGATGGAGGCCTCAGAGAGAAAGAGGCCATCCACTCCACCTTCTAGACCACAAAGGGTCCTACACCATCTGTGGGAGGTTTGGGGCTCCCATGCCATTAGTCTCTTCTTTAAGCTTGGATGAGAGAATGGCATTTGTACAAACACACACACACACACACACACACACACACACACGTACACGCACACACCCCCACACACGATGTTCAGCATTTTTCTTCTATCACTCTTTCATATGCTTTGCAAACATTCTCTTCAGCATCTGGCAAGTGGTTTGTTCCTCATCCTCCCACTCAGCTGAATGCCAGTTTTCCCATCATCCCAAACCAGCCTCTCATAATGATTTCTGTTTCCAAGAGACAGCTTGACTCAAAATGTCATCTAGTCTTGTGCCAGGGAGAGGACTAAGACTTGTCTAGCAGGGAGGGAAAGAAAAGATGACAGCCAGAACCATCTTCACAAGAGAACTGTAGGAACAGGAGAGTCTCAAAGGTGTTTCTGCCTAGAAATGGACCTGTGACCTCTGAAAATGACCAGCCTATCAGGAATTATGTCATGGGGCAAGAAGGGTCTTCAGTATTAGCCTCTGGTCTCAACTTGCCTTAAAAGTTAAACGTATGAAACAGACTGTGTATTCCATGTTACTTATCTGCATCTTGTTTTTCTTTACTTAATGATGCATTGTAAGTACTTCACTTTGTCCTAAATTTTCCTCATATTTTAGCAAGAAAACCCAGAGGCCCAAGAGGGACACACTCAAACATGAGTGTTCTCTGACTTACCTTTCTTTGATTCAGTCTTTTATTGACTGTCAAGTTTGCATGTAATGTATTTGCAGTAATTCTCTGGAAACATCTGTACTATGACTCTATCATCTGGGAAAAGACTATGACCCCAGCCATGGCCACTGAGGTAGACTAGTACCCAAGATGGAACAACCATAGCTTCTTATCACTTGTGCACTTGACCCAAGCTAGTCAATCAGAAAGCTTTCCTTTTCTGAACCAAAAATTGGATTTTCTGAACCAAAGCTAGGATTGAGAAGGTATCTTTCTTCTTTGTTTGTTACACTTTGAGGACATGAGCTAAGCACTCCCTGGTACAGATCCAGTCCACTGAAGAGAGCTTCTCAGAGAAAACAGAAAGACAATAAAGCTAAGAGGACAACTTTTGTGGTGTTTCTGGGTTTCATGAGGGACTTTTTATTTATTTACTTATTTATTTTTTGGTATAAGCTAGATTGTTACTGCCTTTTGACTAAAATAATTGCCAGAGTTTGAAATATGGTGGGGAGAGGGAAGGAGCTGATAAGCCATCTAGCCTCCCAAACCCTGTAATAAATAGTGTAATAGCCAAAGATGAACAGATTTTTAGAGTTTATATCTCAGGATGATGTGTTGCTAAGTTACTAAAAAAAAAAAAAAAAAAAAAAAAAAAAAAAAAAAAAAAAAAAAGTCAGCTCAAAAGAGCTAAAAAATAAAATAAAATAAAGTGAATTTATTGACCTATGTAGCTGAAAAGTTCAGATGTGGTTCCCAGATAGATAGCCAAGTTTAATCTAACAGCTCAACCACTGTCTCCAACAGCTCAGAACCTTTGCATTGCTTTTTTTTTTTTTTTTTTGCCATAGGTTCGGTCATATCCTTGGGCTCCATTCAGAAACCAAGAAAATTCTCATAAGGCTGGTAGATTCCTGCCTTAATTTTGTCACATGCTGTAATATTTAGTTGTAAAATCAATCTAAAAATTTCAAATATGATGCATATGGGAACTGTGCTTCCATTTTTATAAAATAATTTCAAAGTCATCTATCAGTGGGTATGTAAAAAAGAAAAAAGCATGAAAATGCATGGAAGGGTAGGTACATAACAAGTCATTAAAACTGTTTATATGGGGTGGGGAAGTAAAGACCAGGAAAGGAGGTAGAAGGACTTAGGTTGAAAAGTGTTCTTCATAATAATAGTATTTACAGCATGTATTAGTTTTATACGCCTTTCTAGCTTTAAGAAGCCAACCACATTCCTTGGCTGGTGGCAGCATTTTTCATCTTCAAAGCCAACAATGACCAGTTCAATGTTTCTCATATCATAACAATTTGACATTATTAACTCTTCTGCTCCTGACTTCTACATTGAAAAATCCTTGTGACTATATTAGGCCCAAATGAATAATTCTGCATAATCTCCTCATTTTAAGGTCAGCTAATTAGCAAACTTAGTTCCACCTGCCACCTTCATCCCATTGGCCATGTAATGTAACAAACTGGTTCTGAGGATTAGGAACTGTGAGAGCTCTGTCTACCACAAATCATATTCCATTCCTGCAAATGTAGATGCATATATTTATGTGCGTGCGTATATATATACGTGTGTGTATACATATATAAGTATGCAAATATATATGCATATATTATAAATATGCATTTTTATATATACATATATAATGACGAATGGAAGATGGTCATCATAATTATAGTAGTTATAGTTATCACAGGCAGTAAAATTTAATTCTCCACCATTTTCCTCAAAATTTTACATAGCGTTTTTATCTTTTTGACTATTTGTAAATCTATGTACAGAAAAAAAGCAACACAGCAAGTTTCATTAGTGATCAATTTTAAGAGGATGTGTGACCTGAATTCTTTTTTTTTTTTTTAAAGATTTTATTTATTCATTTGACACAGAGAGATCACAAGTAGGCAGAGAGGCAGGCAGAGAGAGAGAGAGGAGGAAGCAGGCTCCCCACGGAGCAGAGAACCCGATGCGGGACTCGATCCCAGGACCCTGAGATCATGACCTGAGCCGAAGGCAGCGGCTTAACCCACTGAGCCACCCAGGCGCCCTGTGACCTGAATTCTATCAAATATTAGAAGTACTAGGCCCTGGATGGGGAGGTTCCAGCCTCAGAGGAAATTTGTGCCTACAGAACCACACCAGCATCAAACCTTTTTCCGTACACAATGGGAGATATTGATCTAAGGCATCAGAAAGACTTCTGTCTGCTAAAAATCTAATTAGAGAGATTCAAAGTCAAGCAGAATATGCAGACTGATGGATATAAAGAAAAGTACTTTGCAGTGATTCTGCATGGAGCTGGGGAGGGTGGGGAGAGAATGGAGGTGACTCTGAAGGTCTTAGAATATATATCCGAAAGGAAGCCACTTGCCCTTGCTTCTCCAACAGCCCACTCCAAAATATCTACACATTTTCATAACCCTCCAAGGTTTCTCTTTCCAATACTTGGTCACTTTCATGCATATCCCTTTCAACTTCTCCATTTCCTGGTTCCAAAGGGTCAGCACACCAGCCATCCAAGGGCATCCTCCCCCAGTTAATTTCTGCCCTCTGGAGGACAATCTGTGACATCAACATTCCCCAAATCCTGAGGTATTTATAAGGTGTTTAGTGAAACATATGATGCTGTGATCAAAACTTGGGAAGACAGAGTAAAAACAAAATTATATTCTTTTTTTCCCCCCTGCAGGACCTCCCAAGCACTTAACATGCTGAAGTACACTGCAATAATTCAGGAGGTGGCTACAGTAGTAGTAAATCAACCTGAGTGTGGAGTCATGCTATCAAAGGATAAGTGGTGAAAATAGTCTTCCATATATTGGAAACAGGGTTAAAAAACCTCTGTATGATCACAGAGTATGCTAAAAACCCCAATCTTGGTGCCTAAAAGAAACTTAGGGATCATCCTGTCCCACTTTATTTTATTTATTTATTTTATTGTGTTATGTTAGTCACCATAAAAACCAATAGTTTTTAAGATGTAGTGTTCCATGATTCATTGTTTGTACATAACACAGATAAAGAAGATGTGGTCCAACATAGATCAATGGAACAGAATAGAGAGCCCAGAAATGGACCCTCAACTCTTGATCAGCTAATCTTCAACAAAGCAGGAAAGAATGTCCAATGGAAAAAAGATAGTCTCTTTAACAAATGGTTCTTCTGCGTGTTCCACATGCAGAAGAATGAAACAACCATTTCCTTACACCACACACAAAAATAGTACCAAAGTGGATGAAAGACCTTAATGTGAGACAGGAATCCATCAAAATCCTTGAGATGAACACAGGCAGCAACCTCTTCGACCTCAGCTACAGCAACTTCTTCCTAGAAACATCAACAAAGGCAAGGAAAGCAAGGGCGAAAAGGGACTATTGGGACTTCATCAAAAGCTTTTTTTGTGCAGCAAAGGAAAGAGTCAATAAAACCAAAAGACAACCCAACAGAATGGAAGAAGATATTTGCAAATAACATATCAGATAAAGGGCTAGTATCCAAAATCTATATAGAACCTATCAAACTCAACACTGAAAGAACAAATAATCCAATCAAGAAATGGGCAGAAGACATGAACAGACATTTCTGCAAGGAAGACATCCAAATGACCAACAGATACATGAAAAAGTGCTCAACATCATTTTGCATTAGGGAAATACAAATTAAAACCATGGTGAGATACCACCTCAAAGTCAGAATGGCTAAAATTAACCAGTTAGGAAATGACAGGTGTTGGCGAGGATTCAGAGAAAGGGGAACCCTCCTACATTGTTGGTGGGAATGCAAGCTGGGGCAGCCACTCTGGAAAACAGCACGGAGGTTCCTCAAAAAGTTGAAAATAGAGCTGCCCTATGACCCAGCAATCATACTACTGGGTATTTACCCTAAAGATACAAATGTAGTGATCCGGAGGAGCATGTACACCCCAATGTTCATAGTGACAATGTCCACAATAGCCAAACTATGGAAAAAACCTAGATGATG
This sequence comes from Mustela erminea, assembly GCF_009829155.1. NCBI lineage: Eukaryota > Metazoa > Chordata > Mammalia > Carnivora > Mustelidae > Mustela > Mustela erminea. The sequence goes on along the minus strand of NC_045616.1, from coordinate 105,658,065 downwards.
TCCATCAACGGATGAATGGATAAAGAAGAGGTGAGATATATATGTATATATGTATATATATATATTTCATTTTTTGATGGCTGCATAATATATCGATATATTATATAATATATATTATATATTATAGATATATTATATATATTATATATATATAATAGTAGTATAATAGTATATAATAGTATATATACTATATATAGTAGTATATAATAGTATAATAGTATAATAGGCTTATAGTATTTAGGGATAATTTGTAATCTCCTACAGATCTGCCACATGTGGTGTGCTTCCTTTCTATGTGTGATAGAGAAACTTGAGATGGTATAAAATAGGGACCAGGAGGTGGGCACTGCAAAGAGATTCCTGTCTTTGCCATTAATTAGCTATGTACCTTTAGGCAAGTCACTTGCCCTCTGTGTTCCTTTATTCAGTTTTAAAATAAAGTGGTTTTGATTTGAATTTTAATATATATAATATATATTATATATTATAGATATATTATATATATTATATAATATATCGATATATTATGCAGCCATCAAAAAATGAAATATTGCCATTTGCAATGACATGGATAGAACTAGAGGGTATTATGCTAAGCAAAATAAGTCAATAAGAGAAACATAATTATCATATGATCTCTCTGATATGAGGAATTTGAGAGTCAGGGTGGAGGCTTGTTGGGGGGAAGGGAAGGAAAAATGAAACAAGATGGGAATGGGGAGGGAGACAAACTATAAAAGACTCAATCTCAGGAAACAAACTGAGGGCTGCCAGGGGTGGTGGAGGGATAGGGTGCCTGGGTGATGGACATTGCTATGGCGAGTGCTGTGAATTATGTAAGACTCATAATTCATAGACCTGTACCTCTGAAATAAATAATATGTTATATGTTAATTTAAAAAAAAGATGTTTTCTATATACATGGAATATTACTCAGCCATCAGAAAGGATGAATACCCAAGTTTTGCATCAACATGGATGGGACTGGAGGACATTATGCTAAGTGAAATAAGTCAAACAGAGAAAGTCAATTATCATATGGTTTTGCTTACTTGTAGAACATAAGGAATAGCATGGAGGACATTGGGAGAAGAAAGGGAAAACTGGAGGAGGAGAAATTGGAATGGGAGACAAACCAGGAGAGACTATGGACTCCAGGAAACAAACTGAGGGTTTTAGAAGGTGGGGATGGGCGAGCCTGGTGATGGGTATTAATCATCAGCCATCAGGGAAATTCAAATCAAAACCACTTTATTTTAGTCTCCATGTATTTGGGTTCTTTCCAAATTTCCTCTTGTGATTGCATTCTAGCTTCAGGGCATTGTGGTCTATAAATATGCAGGGAATGATCCCAATCTTTTGATACCAATTGAGACCTGATTCATGACCCAGGATGTGATCTATTCTGGAGAATGTTCCATGTGCACTAGAGATTAATGTGTATTCTGTTATTTTGGGATGGAATGTTCTGAATATATCTGTGATGTCCACCTGGTCCAGTGTGTCATTTAAGACCTTTATTTCCTTGTTGACCTTTTGCTTAGATGATCTGTCTATTTCAGTGAGGGGAGTGTTAAAGTCCCCTACTATTATTGTATTATTGTTGATGTATTTCTTTGATTTTGTTATTAATTGGTTTATATAGTTGGCTGCTCCCATGTTAGGGGCATAGATATTTAAAATTGTTAGGTCTTCTTGTTGGACAGACCCTTTGAATATGATATAGTGTCCTTCCTCATCTCTTATTATAGTCTTTGGCTTAAAATCTAATTGATCTGATATAAGGATTGCCACCCCAGCTTTCTTCTGATGTCCATTAGCATGGTACATTGTATTCCACCCCCTCCCTTTAAATCTGGAGGTGTCTTCGGGTCTAAAATGAGTTTCTTGTAAGCAATATATAGATGGGTTTTGTTTTTTTATCCATTGTGATACCCTGTGTCTTTTGATTGGGGCATTTAGCCCATTAACATTCAGGGTAACTATTGAGAGACATGAATTAAGTGCCACTGTATTGCCTGTAAGGTGACTGTTACTGTATATTGTCTCTGTTCCTTTCTGATCTACTACTTTTAGGGTCTCTCTTTGCTTAGAGGACCCCTTTCAATATTTCCTGTAGAGCTGGTTTGGTGTTTGCAAATTCTTTCAGTTTTTGTTTGTCCTGGAAGCTTTTTATCTCTCCTTCTATTTTCAATGATAGGTTAGCTGGATATAGTATTCTTGGCTGCATGTTTTTCTCGTTTAGTGCTCTGAATATATCATGCCAGTTTTTTCTGGCCTGCCAGGTCTCTGAGGATAAGTCCACTGTCAATCTAATGTTTTTACCCTTGTATGTTACAGACTTCTTTTCCCAGGCTGCTTTCAGGATTTTCTCTCTGCCACTAAGACTTGTAAATTTTACTATCAGGTGATGGGGTGTGGACCTATTTTTATTGATTTTGAGGGATGTTCTTTGCATCTCCTGGATTTTGATGTTTGTTCTCTTTGCCATAGTAAGGAAATTCTCTACAGTAATTCTCTCCAATATACCTTCTGCTCCCCTCTCTCTTTCTTCTTCTTCTGGAATCCCAATTATTCTAATGTTGTGTCATCTTATGGTGTCACTTATCTCTCGAATTCTCTCCTTGTGGTCCAGTATTTGTTTGTCGCTCTTTTGCTCAGCTTCTTTATTCTCTGTCATTTGGTCTTCTATGTCACTAATTCTTTCTTCTGCCTTATTTATCCTAGCAGTAAGAGCTTCCATTTTTGATTGCACCTAATTAATAGCTTTTTAAATTTCAACTTGGTTAGATTTTAGTTCTTTTATTTCTCCAGAAAGGGCTTTTATCTCTCCAGAGAGGGTTTCTCTAATATCATCCATACCTTTTTCAAGCCCGGCTAGAACCTTGAGAATCATCATTCTGAACTCTAGATTTGTCATATTACCAGTGTCCGTATTGATTAGGTCCCCAGCCTTCGGTACTGCCTCTTGTTCTTTTTTTTGTGGTGAGTTTTTCCACCTTGTCATTTTGTCCAGATAAGATTTGCTTTCTCATCCTCTGGAATTCCGCTGTTCTCCTTGGTGAGTAAAGTTGGTCTTGGCTGAGTTTCTTGTTGATCTTCTGGGGGAGGGGCCTGTTGTAGTGATTCTCAAGTGTCTTTGCTGGAGGCAGAATTGCCCCACCCTTATCAGGGGCCAGGCTAAGTAATCCACTTGGGTTTGCTTTTGGGGGCTTTTGTTCCCTGAACGCTTTCTTTAGACTTCCGGAGGACGGGAATGATAATGGTGGCCTCTCAATCTCTGGCCCAGAGGAGCCGAGAGCTCGGGGTCCTGCTCCTCAGTGCACCCTCAGAGAAAAGCGCCCAATCGCTCCCATCTCCGTGGCCTCTGGTCATGCTTGGAGAAAAGTGCTCAATCGCTCACACTTGGAGAAAAGAGCTCGGTTGCTTCCGTCTCCCTGGCCTCCAGCCAGGCCCTTGGAGGCAAGTGCTCAGTCACTCTGTCTCCCTGGCCTGTGGCCCCGCTCCGAGCTCACCCAGCCTGTGCCTGGTTCAAGGTAACCCTGAGCTGAGAGCTCACTCCTCAGCTTTGTCTCTGTAGCCGGCTTCCCTGCTCTAATATCTGTGAACTCTGTGACATTCAGACACCCCCAGTCCTGTGACCCTGTGGGACCTGGGGTTATGCTGACCCGCATGGGCTTCTCCCTGGTTTAGCCTCTGGAGCAATGTCCCTCGGTGGAGCAGACTTTTAAAAGTCCTCATTTTATGCTCCGTTGCTCTGCCGCTTTCCGGGAGCCGGCCCCTCCCTCCTCAGTCTATCTTCCTGTCGCTTTGGACCCTGGGATAATGAACTGAGCCAAAGGCAGGCACTTAACTGACTGAGCCATTCAGGTGCCCGTCTGAAAGAGTTTCAGTTGATTAACTGGTAACTTTGGTTGAATACAAGACATTGTGAATTCTACATTGTTGGCTGTTGACTACTTTAGTATTCTTATAAATATTCTTGAGCTTTGTTCTACAATACTGTTAAGTTACTTGGAGAGAGCTTGATCCTTTTGGTCTTGGTTCTAAGTTTTGTTAGGTGAATTTATTCTAAGGCTAATTTTACCATACTACTAAAGTAAAACCCTTTTGAGTACTTTCCCTTATATATAGTTAAGATATCAAAATTTTCCACTCTAGCTGGTAAGAACAAGCATTAATCCTGGTCTTGTACATATGAACCCCAGAGTGTCCCTTTATTCATTTCAAGTGATTATTTACTTGGTTTTGGGTAGTTTCTTCATATGGATACATTAGTCAGTTTTCATCTGAATATTAGAGAAGAACCATCTTCAGACTGCTGAAATTCTCTTTCTTTGCATATTTCTCCCTCCTGTATTCTGTCCTGTGAATCCTAGCTGCCTTGCCCTACCCAGACTCTCTGCTACCTTTTGTCAACTCATGGAGTCCACCAGGCACTATCAGGGATCCCTCTGTGTTGAAGCCTGGAAACTCTCTCAAGGAAGTAAGCTGGGACAATTTTAGGGCTAACCTCATTTTTTCCCATCTCACATGCATCACAATGCTTTGTTGCTCAATGTCCAGTATTTTGAAAACTCTTGTTATATATTTCTCTGTTTTATTGTTGGTGGTGCTTTATTTTATTGTTTTATTGTTGGTGATGGTGTTTTATTTTGTTTGTTTTTTTCAGGTGGGAGGGTGAATTTGATCACTTTTACTCTACATTAAGTGAACATGGAGGTCCCTGGTTATAACATTTTGTAAGGCTGTGCTTCCTTATTTTTCTATTTCTATTCATTCTTTAAAGCTTGGTATTTTTCCATTCAATTATTCTTCACCTTTATCACTCTATCCCTGGGTTATCTCATCCCAAAGTTTCAAGTAAACCCATGTGTTGATGAATACCAAATTTCCATCATTACCTCAGTCTGTTGTGTCTAGATCTATCTAGCCAACAATTTACTGTTCATGTTTTGCTAGATAACCCATAAGCTATTAGAACTGAACGTATACAAAATAAATAGCCCCTTTCTACAGGTTCCCACCAATTCTTTTTTAAATCTCCCTGTAGTATTCATCACACTATTTATAGCTACTTGTTTGTGTTTCTCTCTCTCAAGTTGTTAGTAGAGATTATGTTTTTGTCATTGTTTTTCCTGACACTAGAGGGCTTCTTAATAAGTATGCTGAATTAGATTGAATTCCACATATATGGAGATCTTCAGAGACAGGGGAGAGTAACATTCTAAGCTAAAAGCTATCACACTAAACAGGACCTGGTTTTTCTCTCTGAAAGATGGATTAAGGAAGCAGAACTAGTCTGGAGTACTCACGGACTTTCCATCTTGGGCCACAGTGAAGGAGATACCTAGGGATAAGCAGGGATGAAAAATTAAGTGGAAAGAATGGAAAGGAACCAAATTCCTGGGCTCCTTAGTGCTAAACACTGCTTCTTAGAACTGTGCCCAAATTAACTACTCCTATTGGTCCCTTCCGTGCTGAATGTGCTTACATTAAATTCATTATACATTGCTTTTTGAAGTGTTCTTGAGTCATTTTGTGCTGACATTTCATTTCATTAACTATACTGTAAATTTCAACTAGACATAACACTATCTATTTTCTCAGTAGGTGTGGGGCATTTAGGACCAAGGACCATGTCTCTTTATCAGACTAGGTGCATCCCAAGGATAGGGACCATGCCTTTTTTCTTCTCAGGGAAAGGTAATACATGAAAATATTGATTACCAATATAAGGAGTAGAGATGCAAGGCTGGCTTGGAGCCTACAGCCTATATCTGATAAAAAGCCTCAATTTCACCACAGTTTCCCTATCTTTACTACTACCATGCTCCAATCATACTAAAGAGCTGGGCTGTTTCATGTTGGCAAGTCAACATTAGCTTTACCTAAAATTTTTTTACCAAGGAGATCTTGACCCAGCTTCTCTGGACTCAGACTCTCTGGCAGAGGGTATTGGTTTGTCTTTGGAGAAACTTCTCAGCCTGCTTTGCTTCTGTTCAGATTGGTTGCTTGGAGTCAACAGGGAATTTGGAGAGCAGGCCAGGCAGGTGTGAAAGTCTCTTCCAGCAACTCAAATATTAGAAGCCTTTTCAATCATCTTCTGATACCTAGGTCTGATTCCTCTCAGAGAGGGGGCTGGGATGGTTCAGCCCTCTAAATTCCAAACCCCAATGTTATAGAGAGTGTGAAGTAATTAGATCTGCCTTAATCCAGCCATACTGTACTCACATCCTGTTCTAATAAAGTTTAATAAAAATTTCCATACTGGAGATGCAAGGCCAAAAAGAGATTTAAAATAAAGATTAAAAAATGGTGTTTAATAAATTTAAACAATCATTATTCACACAAATTGACAATTTATTTAACTGAAAATACCCACTGTTGGCAAAGGTATGAAGAAATGGTAATTCTCATATACTCTTGGTAGAAGTATAAATTGAGACACCATTTTAAAGGGCATTTGGGAATAATATATCAAAATTTACTGTGACTATGCTTTTCAACTCAACAATTCCAATTCTAACTTGAGAACTACATTCACATGTGCACAAAGATACACACTAAGAGATAATTCAGCATTGTTTTTAACATCAAAAAGTTATGAGCGATCTAAAGCTCTTTTATTAAGGGTAATTCCATATAACCACATGATGAAATAATATACCACTATTCAAAACAATAAAGGAGCCTTTGGTATTACAACAATCTCTGAGAGATATTGTTAACTAACAAAAGCATTATAAGACAATATGGATAGGTGATCAAGGTCATGAAAAATAAAAGAACTTTGGACTCTGTCCATTTATGAAATCCATTTCTATAAGACAGTATATCAAACCATTTATAGTAGTTAATGCTGGAACTTTGAGAAAGCTAGTGGATAGGGAATGGTGAGGAAAAGGAATGTAAAGAGAGAATTTTTAAATTTAATTATAAGCTTATTTTGAAAAATTAATAAAAGGAAACATCAAGAAAAATCCCATTCCCATGTGATATTCTAGAAGAGATGGGAGTTCACATCTTTCTCAGAAGCAGTGCTTTTCCATTTTGGCTATAAGGTAGAATCATTCAGGGAACTGAAAAAAAAAAGGCCTGAATTTAAATTCTGTAGAAAGCAGAGCGTGAAGAAAAGATTAAAAAGCTTGACACTTTATTTGTGTGATGCAAGCACAGGACAGTGAAGGTGAAAAGATAAGAGAAATGGGCAAAGAAAGATGCAAAGTAATGTCATATGGGCTTACTTTGATGGCCAGCACTTCACCAAAAGTATGAAGAGACAGAGCAGTTGCTCATGAGGACCTCTGCAGAAATGCAAGGAGCAGTCTCACATCAGAGCAGTCCACAGAAGAGAAAAAGAGGGGGGAAGTTTATCTGCCCTTTTCCCTTTTGTCTCCTATTTCCCAGTTTCACCTTATGGCAAGCTGCTTCCTGGATATCATCAGCCCATGGCTACTCTTGGGAAATCAAATCCCATGCCCTGGCATGTAGCATTTTATCCAAATCTACAGAAAAAGAGAGATGACTCTAAGTAGCAAACCCTCAACATTTGGTTCTTAAGACTCTTGCTACTTGAAGTTTGAGCTCCAGCTAGCTCAGGAGAAGTGGGAATTGAAGAGGTGGTATATGTGCGGTGTGGGAGGTGGCTGAGCAGCCGTCTAGCAAAGAAGAAGCAGTGGAAAATGGTCAGAGAGGCAAGAGGATCCTTTAGAAAGATGGAAGAGATGTGTCCCTTGTAATTCTGACCCTAACTCACTCCTGACTAATTACATTAGAATGTCTGTGAGCTTGCATTATTTTTAAGGCTCCTAGGTTATTTGAATGTTCAGCCAGCATTGAGAATCACTGCTCAAAAGCACCCATCAAAACAAGCCTCTTGGAGCAAATTTTATCTTATGGTACCCTACTTTTCCCTTTCAATTAAAAAATGGGAAAGTTACCTAGAAGGATACCTTAGAAAGCCATTACGCCTCAGAAGTTTATGTTATTTCAGAGTAGATTCTGGAAGATGCAAACACTTCATGACCTTGACTTCCTGTTAGACAAAAGGCCACAGAAATTCCTGAGGCAAAACAATGAAATTTTCCATTAGGTTACATTTAAACAGCAATTTTGCAAAAGGTAGAAAGAAACAGCAGGTTCCTCAGTCAGACTAAATAGGTTTTGTCTAAAAAAGAAATAATCAGTTCACTGCCCTGGATTTGAAGGGCGAAACCTTCCTCAAAATGAACAATGTCATGTTTTATTTTCTCCTCATAAATTGTGCTCTAACCATGTGTATCCAGATGAAACCAAAACATGAATAAAGTGATTTCTTGGGCTTTTCCTAGATATGTATTTCCTGATACAAACCTTCAGTTTTTACATTTGTACTTTACAGCATGCTGCTTTACATATGGATAAAGAGCAAGAAATTGGTCTCAAAGAAGTTAAGTATAGCTATCATTGTGACTTTCTTAGATGATCTAATGTTATTTTTTAAATGATTTATTTATTTTAGAGAGAGAAAGACAGTCCACAAGAAGAAGCAGAGGGAGAGGGTGAGAGAGAATCTTGAACAGATTCCCCATGGAATGTGAAGTCCAATGTGGGGCTCGATTCCAGGAACCTGAAACCATGAGGTGAGCCAAAATCAAGAGTTGGACGTTTAACCAACTGAGCCACCCAGGTGCCCTGGTCTAATTTAATTTTTTAAAAAGATTTTATTTATTTATTTATTTATTTGATAGAGAGAGAGATCACAAGTACGCAGAGAGGCAGGCAGAGAGAGGGGGGAAGCAGGCTCCCCGCTGAGCAGAGAGCCTGATGCGGGGATTGATCCCAGGACCCTGAGATTATGACCTGAGCCCAAGGCAGAGGTTTAACCCACGGAGCCACCCAGGTGCCCCCTACTGTTATTTGAATGCCTTTGTATGTCACTCCATGTCCTTACTCTACTGCCCTTTTGTCAGTCCAGAAATTAGAGTAAAAAATAGCAGAAGTGATGATGAAATTGGGAGTCTACCAAGGATAAGATATATAAGCAATAGCCTATGAGATATAGCACTTAGGCTTAGGTATATCACTTTTATCTGGTCAGTTTCCCCACTAAAAACGAGGTATTAAGCCTCAGTAATGTCTTCAGTCCTTTTGACTAAGATTTTATGTTTCTAAATTCTTGAACAATTTCCCAAATGCATTTGTCAGTGTATACACTTAGCTGTGAATTCTGCCTAGAAAATTTCCAAAGACTTAATGGTCAAGATAAATAATCTCAAAATAAAATAACAAAAATTCCTATTTAAAACAGACTTGGTGCAATATATGCTGCCAAACAAAGTAGAAAGATGTAGAACCCTCCTCTGGGAACTTACAATTCCTCCTTTCTTGTCAGCAGAGATAGAGAAAAAAGTTATAATGACAACAGAACTTGCATGTTGAGAAAATATATGTCAAGTAAATTTCTTTATCATATATTATGGTTTGGGAATTTTGAAGATTATATTTGATGAAGATAATCATGAGCTAAATATGGATGAATTTTTTAAATGACAAATAATAATAAGGACCCAATTCTTTATGTGTAAAGGATCTCCTTCAGGCTCTGTCTATACATATCAGTAAAAGAGCTTGTTGATATTTGCAACTCAGATTCATGGAGTGCTAGAGAGACTTTTTACAGAATATGCATGTGATGACTGTGTACTCCCACAAGTCCTAGTTCACATTCTCATTGGACCCTGTGTTTCTAATTTTTAGTAATTAAAAAAATTATTTATAAGTTATTTAACGTCTTTCATTCCCAGTGGGTTATTAGAATAATGGGGATGAAGGCAGAGGTTCTTATTTACCTCTGAGTTCTCTGCAAATAGTACAGATAGCCCAAAAATACCTGTTCCTGGTTGTATGAATAAATCAATGAATGGATAATATCCACTTCCTAGAAAAAGATTTGAGGTGACTCACCATACGGTATATGTAGACCATTTTAAGAAGGACATTGGATCAAGAACCATGAAATGGTGGAGAAGGGAAATTTAATTTGACCAGAACCATTACCTAAAGCTACTTACCACTATTAAACACAAAATTTTACCTCTGGGACTTCTGGCAATTAAGACATAAAAAGTAAACATCATTATGAGAACATAAAAGAAACATGCTGTACTCTGCCTAAAGAGGAAAACATGACATTAGGATTCTTTTTATAAGTATCTTGAGGGATATTGATCAACATATCTCCACCCATGTTACCTGAACTCAGAACACATCAATTAGTTGGGTATCTGACAGTGAACCTGTCTTGGCACATTTTTCTCAGGGGAGTTGCATTTGGCAAGCATTTCTTTAGCCTCTTTAAGGCTCTGTTCAATGCAAATTATTCTGATCCACTGCATTTTGGTTCAGAATAGTCTCAGGAACATTGAAATCAAATAAGTGCTTTTCTGATACAGTGAAACATTTAAGGCTTTTGTGTCACGTTGGGGGAAAATTTCATCATTTTTCTCAGCATATCATTGAAAACCAAATGCCATTTTCAAATGTTCCACAAATGGAAATAACTATGAAGAGGCTCATCTATAACTGGTATTACTCCTATTCTCAAGTGCGCTAATGTCAGGATCTTCAGTCAGGGTAGTTTAAACATCTGTGAGTCAAATGGGACTCTGCTTTGATGAAATATTTAATGCTGTTTTAGGTAGATTCATGGATGGGAGAAAAACATGTCTGTGTTTTAGCACAGTGACTGATGGCACATAGGAAAACCTCAATATTACTCCTATATACATAATTTTTTAAGCTTCTTAGTAACCATGGGAAGTGAAGATTATTTGTTTCCATCCTATAGATAAAGAAACTCAGACACATACAGATTAAGCAGATTGTCCAGGGTCACAGAACCAGTAAGTGGTTCATTAGGTATGTAAGCTCAACTACTAGAGACTACAAATTCCAGGCTCTTTTCACTGTAATATTACTGCCTTTATTGCCTCCAAGAAATGCAAGGTCTATTGCTTTTGAAATCCAGAGTACTGCCATGAATTACTTGGAAGATGAAAAATACTGCCCTTGACTATGAAGCATAGTTAACTCTTTAACAAATGATGAATTTCTCAAGTACATTTAGTACCCTTGGAAACAATGGAAGCATCTAGTGATCCTACCCATGCCTTCACTCAGAATCTATTGATATGTATCAGTAAGGATGACTTTTGTTGCAAGTAACAAAAGTCCCAACAAAAAGTATCTTCAATAATAATGAGGGTATGTATTATCCCACAAAATAAGATGCCCAGTGGTAGGTAGCTACAGAGTTGGAGTTAGTTAATTCAGAATTTCAGCAATATCATTACTATTGGGGCCCTGCCACCTTCAGCAAGGCTGATAAAATGCCCCTCACATTCATATGTTGAATGCTTATATGTTTTATGCAGTCCTAAATATTTTATAAGGATTTAACATAATTGGTCCTCTTGACACTCTAAAGAGAGATACTATTATACTGAGACAAAGACCCTTCATGGACATAAGATAGCTGCAACAGTCCAAATATCAAAACCCATAAAAGCACAGTCAGTAATAAACAGAAGGGGTATTATCTCCCAAGTACCTCTTCCCAAAAGCCACTGAGCAGACTTTCTTTAAGGTTCCATGCTCAAACTAGTCACTAGCAAGAGGAATGCAAATTCTCGCAATTATCTTAAGCATATCACAATTCACACAAGCTCCTCCAGAGTGGAGGCCCCTCATTTCTTCAAGCAAAGGGCCACAGACATCAGAATAAAAGCTGGGCTCTGACGCTATGGCTAACTTCTTCATCTCCAGTTATAAAAGGAACATCCTTAGACACATTCAAGGTTGATATGTTTCTCAAAAAGGCAAGGTGGGCAGGCCGGAGATATTTAAAAGACTTGCCAATGCCCTTCATAGATACTAGAGGTGTCCTACTTGAGCAATTGTAGAAACACTAAAGAAAACCAGGAACTGAGTTGAAACAAACAAACAAAAAAAGCATTGGCTGTTGCAGGAGACAAAATCAAGGTCTGAGTTTCATAAGCATAGCATGGTTTAAAGTAATACCATTTGGAGTTTACAGACATGGGAAAAGAATCCCCAGTGTGATTGTAAAGAGTGCTGCAAAACAGAAAACATTCCTGGTGGGCTACATCATGCAGCATTCAGTAGAATTTACTGCATATCCTCCACTCATGCCTCCAGCAATGGCAGAAATCCTTCAAACTTACTAAAATGCATGCATGTGTGCTTTTGTGTAGCAGCTAAAAATGTGTGTCTTCAGATGTAGTGCATGTGTGTTATATGTGCACTTGTGCAGAAATTTCCCCAAACCTTCCTGTTAATAATTTCCCCAATAACCTTACTGTTATGAACTGAATTGTATCCCCTGAAAATTTGTATGTTCACGTCCTAACCCCCAATACCTCAGAATGTGACTGTATCTGAAAATAGGCCTTTAAAGAGGTAATCAAAGTAAAATGAGGTCGTACGAGTGGCCCTTCATTCAAAAGGACTGGTGTCCTTCTAAGAAGATTAGGACACTGACACAGAAACTGAGCAAAGACCAGGTGAAGAAAAGGGAGAAGACATCCCTCTAGAAGACAAGAAAAAAAACCTTCTGATGAAATCAACCTGCTGAGATCATGACCTCAGACTAGCCTTCAGAACTGTGAGAAAATAAATTTCCATTGCAGTCTGAAATGCTTCTTATAGGAAAATTTGGCCCTTTGCCAAGTGCTAGCTCTTCCTCAATTCCTTCCTCCTGAATGGGCAGCAAAATGAAAGATAATGGGGTGGAGCACTGCCTATTGGTCAGTTAGCTATTTTGACTGAATCAGATAAAATTTGCAACTAATTAGGTCCACTGTGCAAAAATTCAACATTTAGATAGTCCTGTATTACCCAGACAACTGTGTTCCTTAACTCTGGCTCTTGGACCCATGAAAGAATATTGGTCATTAACATGAACATACAATTTGGCTCCTCTTCCTCCAAAAAAAACCCCCTTAGATTTCATAGGAGAAATGAGGGGTGAGGTGAGAGTAGTTTATATTAATTATCCAACAGCGAAAACCTTAAAACCTGCCTTTAGCCTTTTTTATACTCCCTCAAATATTTTTCTTAAAATTGACAACTTTGGAAGCCCTCTCTTTTCTTTCTCCAACAGCGTTCACCCTAAAGGCTCACCCTCTCTAGATGCCCCCAGGAAAGCCAAATCCCAAATTCCTTCTCTGCTATCTAACAGTAAAACCTCTCTCCTTTCAAAACCTGGATGCCAGATGACAATTACCTAGGCCCTGAAACCCTGAGGTGAATTTATTATTGCACTTTTTTTCAACAAAACCCAAATTTTCTTTATAAGAAGCTCTGATACCAGCTGTGAAAAGAATAAAATTATTTTTTCATTTTTATAAGAAAAATAAAATAAAAAGAAAGCAAATAAAAGAAAAAACAATGGTTGAATACAAGAATCTCCTGGAAGAGAGGCCAGTGTTTTGTGCCCTAAATAACCGGACAAGAAAAACTAGAAAAACTTACCGGCCTCGAAAAACTAGAATATGAAAAGTCACATATCTCTGTCTGAGTGAGAGTCAGCTAACCCCAATGCCAGAGAAAAACATCGTTGTTTTCCTTTTGAATGAACATTAACTTGCATCAAATACACACACACATACGCACACACAAATTATATTTAGAAATGTTTTAGCCCTGACTTCTTAGCAGGGGTAAGTGCCTCAATTTCCTGCAAATCATTGTCAAGTGTCTAGACAGGAGAAGTGGAAGCAAAGATAAGAGATCCTGAATTTCAGCAGTGGGGCCATCAAGCTAAATCCAACTCAGCTGTGCTTTTTCACTTGGCAATAAGCGATAACCCTCTGATAGCCACATATCTTTCCTGTTGCCTTTGACTTCTGATAAAGGAAGAGAAAAGTGGAAAACAATGATGAGCCTTGATGATAAACACCACTGGCTGTGCTTTTGCCTTGGTTGTTTTAAGTTAACAGAGCCCCAGAGGAATCCAAGCCCTATAGGCCCATCTAATGATATCTGCAGAGGTTTATGAGCATTTGAAGCTATAGATTGAGATGAACAATATACTTAAAAGGATTTGTGACTGGTTTAGCACCTTAATTTAAATATACATCTAAGTCAATCAAACATGCTTTGTAGAAGTTCCTAGTTTCAGTACTCTTTCTGAGAGTTTCATAGTCTCTTAATCTTTAAGAACTGGATGGTTCCCTTCAACAGCAGCCTATACACACACCCTAAATCTACCATGGAAATACCTGGGATCTGTAGCAAAGTTTCTTTCCTTACAAACATTCAGAGAATACCCTCCCTGAGAAGCTAATCTCTTACTGTGTAACAAGACTTGGACATGTCAAACCGGATCCATTCCTCATTCCCTCATGCATCCATCAACTCTTTTCCGAGTCCCTTGTTGAATAGCACAGGAATTAAATGGGTAGGTAGTAGAGTCAGGCTGCCTAGTTTAGAACCCTGACTCTACTATTCACTAGCTGTATAAATATGAGCAAGTCATTTAACCTCTTGTGCCTCATGTTCCCTAAAATGCAGATAATGACAAGACTTACCTCTTGGGATTGCTATGAGAATTAGAGAGCTGTAAGTGCAAAACAAGGGTTTGACATATAGTAAGTGTTTAATGAATTTCAATTGTCACTATTAAGTGCCAAACACTAGTCTTTACTCAGAAGTGGAAAAGATAGATGAGAAGAATATTTTAGAAATGAGGGTGAAGAAGGGAAATCCATCAACTATTTAAGAATTAAGAAATCAGAAAAGATGCCATACAATCTCACTTATATGTGGAATATTAAAAAAAAAAAAAAACCTCAATACAAAGCCAAGAAAACAAGCTCACAGTTACAGAGAACAGATTGGTGGTTCCCAGAGGTAGAGGGGTGGAGGGTAGGAGAAATTGGTGAAGAAGGTCAAAAAGTATAAACTTCCCAGTTACAAAATAAGTAAGTCATGGGGTTGTAATGTACATGGCAACGATAGCTAATAATACTGAATTGCATTATTTCAAAGTTGCTAAGAAAGTAGATCTTAAAAGTTCTTATTATAAGAAAAAAAAAAGTTTTTGTAACTATGTGATAGGTGTTACTGTGATGATCATTTTGCAAATATATACAAATACAAAATGTTATGTTATATACTAGAAGCAAATATCATGTTATATCTCAATTATACCTCAATTTAAAAAAATCTGTGTATTTATTTTTAATTTTTTAAATTTATTTATTCATTTATTTATTTATATTATGTTATGTTAGTCACCATACAGTACATCATTAGTTTTTAATGTAGTGTTCCATGATTCATTGTTTGCATATAACACCCAGTGCTCCATGCAATCTGTGTCCTCCTTAATACCCATCACCAGGCTCACCCGTCCCCAATCGCCCTCCCTTCTAAAACCCTCTGTTTGTTTCCCAGAGTCCATAGTCTCTCAGGGTTCATCTCCCACTCTTATTTCCCCACCTTCATTTTCCCCTTCCTTCTCCTAATTTCCCCCATGCTATTCTTTATGCTCCACAAGTAAGTGAAACCATATGATAATTGACTTTCTCTGTTTGACTTATTTCATTCAGCATAATCTCTTCCAGTCCCATCCATGTTAATGCAAAAGTTGGGTAGTCATCCTTTCTGATGGCTGAGTAATATTCCATTGTGTGTATGGACCACATCTTCATCCACTCATCTGTTAAGAGCATCTTGGCTCTTCCTACAGTTTGGCTATTATGGACATTGCTGCTATGAATATTGGGGTGCAGGTGCCCCCTCTTTTCACTACATCTGTATCTTTGGGGTAAATACCCAGTAGTGCAATTGCTGGGTTAAAGGGTACCTCTATTTTTAACTTTTTAAGGAACCTTACACTGTTTTCCAAAGTGGCTGCACCAAGTTGCATTCCCACCAACAATTTAAGAGGGTTCCCCCTTCTCCACAACTTCTCCAAAAACCACATGGTTCCCTCGGTGCAGAAAAAACATTTGACAAAATACAGCATCCTTTCCTAATTAAAACTCTTCATAGTATAGGGATAGAGGGAACATTCCTCAACTTCATAAAATCCATCTACGAAAATCCCACAGCAAACATCATTCTCAAGGTGGAAAAGCTAGGGCCTTTCCCTTAAGATCAAGAACATGATAAGGATGCCCACTCTTGCCACTATTGTTCAACATAGTACTAGAAAGTAATAGTACTAGTCAGAAAATAAAAAGAAACAAAATAATCAAATTGGCAAAGAAGAAGTCAAACTCTCTCTCTTCGCAGATGACATAATACTTTACATGGAAAACCCTAGAGACTCCACCCCAAACTACTAGAACTCATACAGCCATTCAGTAATGTGGCAGGATACAAAATCAATGTACAAAAATCAGTTGCTTTCTTATACACTAATGATGTAACTGTAGAAAGAGAAATTAGAGAATAAATTCAATTTACAATAGCACCAAAAACCTTAAGATACCTTGGAATAAACCTAACCAAGGCGGTAAAGGATCTGTACTCCAGGAACTATAGAACACTCATGAAAGAAACTGAAGACACAAAAGATGGAAAAAAAAAAAAAAAACCAGTCCATGCTCACAGATTGGAAGAATCAACATTGTTAATTTATTTTTGAAAAAAATTAAGAAACCAGACAACACAGTAGTACATAGCTGGTTCCTAGCACTTTTCTAGACATAATTATGAGTTTCAACAATAAGTTATAAGACAGTGCTAATTTAGATTAACTCAGACCAAATAATTAAACAGTTTGGCTTGAAAGTCTGTAGGAGTTCAAAGAAGAGAGAGATGACCGTGGACTGAAGGGGACGGAGCAGACTTCATGAAGGAGGCATGGATTGTCCTGGGCTGCACTGAACAAGTGGTATGTAGATCCATCTTCTGATGGATAAGGAGGTTACTGAGGGAATAGAACCAAAAGCAGAGATATGGCAACTATTGTGCCACTGCACTAAACATCTGCACTAAACCTATGGACTAATTTTCAGTAGTCAGCCCAGGAAGCAGGCTTGCCATTAACCTTATTTTCTGTTTTACAATTAGAAGGTAGACCTCCACACAAAGCCTCAGGCTGCCTTTGGGTTCATCCCTTCCAGTGGAACTTCTACCACTGGATCTTATACTAGTGGATCTTACGTACCCTCCACCAGTTCAGCTTTCTTTCAACACTATTGCCCACTTGTCTCTACCCTACTCCCAAGCTTTCAGTGTCTGACCCCTCCTTAATTCCAACCCATTGCTTTCAAGGTAAAACCAAGCTCCTTAGCCTAATAGGGGATGTTCTTCACAATCCGTCAATGAGCGCGTCCCAGTATACCTTTCCCCTCTTTTTCCCTACACCTCCTCCAGCTAGGCTTTTTGCTCCTCCTTTAATCAGTCTAAACTCTAATACAGAATTACTTCCATTCAATCCTTAGGCATCTAATTCATCACTGTATCTATGGATAATTTCTTTGTGAACTTTCTTCTAATTTTCTAATTCTCTTATTATTTGCTAACTTTCCAATCCACCACAATTTCTTTCCTTTGTGCTCACAGAATAAGTTTGTTCCACTCAAAGCAAGTAGATTTGTAGTATTGCTTAGCTAGATTTTCATTATCATTTGATTTGGAGGAACTTTATTTTTTTAATTGAAAACTTAGTTTTAAATCTGATTTATAAATTACTCAAGACCAGGACTTGTATTGGATTCTTCTTCTTGCAAGCACAATAGGTGATTAATTAATTATGAGGGATGACAGGAATCAGGGTTATCAATTTACAAAAGTAATGGAAACTACCCAAATGGGGACAAGCGTAAGAAAAAGCTGATTTCAAGGTCAACACGTTATAGATCAGGCTCCCTATAAACAGACAGTGAAAACTCTAAGGGTTTTTTATCATTATTTTGTTTTCACTTTTACTTTTGCTTTTGTTTGAGACTCTGAGATTTGAATTCAGAAAGTTATTGCTCTGAGATCAACACCTCTGGGGCACGAGGGACAAGGAGTAAGGGATGAAGAGTGGGCAGAGGAAGAAAGAAGCTGAACTGTGCTGTAGTTTTAAGTCTTCAGTCAATTTCATAGGGAGCTTTGGTGCTGAAATGGCCCTTGAATCGTCCCAACTGAAGCAAAGGAGCCAAGTGTTTATATATCCACTGAGCCCACTCTTTGGATATCCATTATACCTAAGGAAAAAGGATAACCCTGGGCAGGGCAACTGCTTTAGGCAATTCCTCGGGAAGGACAGAGCTGTGAGCTGTCAGGAGTCAACATTACTGGTGCCTAGCAAGTGTCTCAATCCAAAGGCAGAGCCAGGTGGTATATCACAGTATCCACTACAGGTGGGTAATATGACAATATGATCTCTTGGCCTTCTCAGATTAACCTCTGTGTTTGGCATTCAGCTCTATCTATTCTCTGGCTATTATGTTTTACATGCCTGACCTGACTTAAAATGTGTTCATTTTAGATCAAAAATAAAATTTTCATAGGTTGTCCCTTCCTTGCAGTTTCTTGCTCTTGCTCAGAAATAAACTACCAAAAACTACTTATTAGCTAAACCAGCAACTGGTCAGTGTCCGAATCACCAGTTTTTGCTCCAGAATCAGGTAAGTAGCTACTCTATCAGATCACTCCTAGAATCTCAAGTGGAGATTCAGACTCCATGGGATCCTGGCAAGACTGGAAAAATAGCCTTGGGGTTTTTAGCACTTCCCAGAAACACCAGCTGACTGAACACTTGAAAGTGTCTAGAAGCCAACAAGAGGGCAGAGCTGTCTTAATGTCAGGAAAGGAAAACTGACTTAGCAAAGAGTAACAAAGAGACAGTATGAACTAGATAAGGGAATTGCTGTAGGTTCCACTTGGGTGGCCCTTCTCCCCTGTCCATCAACTCTGCCACTTCTCATCATTAGAGCTTTTGTTATTGATGATGATGATAATGACAATTTGAGAAATTTAACAAATACAGACAAGAACCAAAAATAATAAAACAAGATGTCCTCTTCCTAGAATTTAAGCATCTTCTTGCTAGAATTCACTATCATTCACTTTTTGCTTTGCAAAAGCATTCACTTTTTTATATTTGCTTCTGTGTTTTTTTAATTAAAAACATTATAGGCATAATTCAAATCACCTCTGTTCCTCCTTTCCATGGGTAAAGAGGATCATGATTTTGATGTGTATCTTTCCTGTTTGTTTTCATTCATTTTAAATACATATGTTAGTATCCATGATAATATAAAGTATTGTAACATATGGTTTTTAAGTTGACAATAACACATAATATACTGTACTTTAATTAACTTTTCTTCATTAATTCTTTTTGAGAATTTTTCATATTGCTATATATAGATTTAGTTCACTTTTAACTGCTTACAGTAGTCCATCAGAGAACCACATTACATTTTATTTATTCTCCTACTGATGAACATTTCCAAGATTCTCCTTTTTGTACATTTTTTTTTCCTTTTTGACAGCTCAACATGAATTAACTGTCTTTCTTTCTTTCTTCCTTCCTCCTTTCCCCTTTCCTTTCCCTTCCTTCCTCTTTTTTTTTAAATTTCTAGCAGAGATTGACCAGGCCTCCAGAAATGAATTCCCACTGTATCTTTGTTCTTTGCCCCTCTGCCTCAGCCCTGACAAACACCAGGTGCTGGTTTCTAGAATTACCATTGTTTTCTGAGTTGTTTCTACCCAAGATTTCATTCCTAACCAGACCAAAGGAACAGATCAAGGAAAAGTGATAAATATGGGCAAAATGAATAGAGTTCATTAGGCCTCAAAATAAAAAGTGGAGACACTTCTAAAAATTCATTCCAAAACAAATAATTCAAAGAAAGGAAAAAATCTGTGTTGATGAAGATTTTTATTATGGAAGATTTTTTAATGGGGAAAAATGAGAAATAACCAAAATGGTCAACAATGGGGAATCTTTATACAAATCATGGTATATCAGTTCAATAAAATAATCTTTTACAATGATGATTCTAAAAACTCTGTATTAGATGGGAATATATAAAATTCCTTTATCTGGCTCAAAACAGATGAATATGAGCAATTTCATCTATCCAAACGTAAAAGAAATGGAGGAAAACAAATGATGGTATAACATTAGATGAAAAATGCAAGAAGCAAAATTACATCCACTGCCTTTGAAGATATATCTGCATTTGGACAAGAACTTGAAAGTACAGAAAAATTAAAACGTTATAGTAAAGAAGGAGAGTGGGGGAGAACTAAAGCTTATTGAAAGTACATATCCAGGACCTTATAAACATTATTGCTTTAATACACACACACACACACACACACAGCTTTTTTTATTTCCACTTATAGATAAAGAAGCTACAATTCAAAGAGATTAAGCTTTTTTAGTGTCATAAATCAGTGGAGTGGCAGAGCTAGAAGTTGCACCCAGTCCTCCTTGATTTCAAGCCTGCATCCATTCATGTCCTCTATTGAGATGAGAACACCATCTTTATAACTCTCATTATACTACTTGGTTAATAAACAGAAATTCAAATTAAAAATTTCTCAAGGAGAATATTAGGAAGATGGGTCACTAAACACCTATTCCTATTCCAGGCTGGTCCAGAGTAACAGGGCACTTACTAGGATGGCTCTTTGATTTTCCAGGCTTGCCCTTAGGGTTCTTGGTGTAGAACAAAAAGACTGCTGGGAAGAGGGTGACAGTCAACAGATAGAGACAATTGGATTGGGAATGGAATGAGCCATGTACTGCCTAAGGCCACTTGATCAAAGCTCTTGAACAAAGGGAATTTAGCTATTACATGATGCTTTTGAGAGTGAGTTGAAAACTGTTTGTGGGTGTTGTGAAAGTTCTCAGGGAGAGAAGTCTTTAAGTTCAGCCCGAGTCAATGAACAGAGAAGCACTGGGAGTAGAGTCAGGACTTCTGGTTCCTTGGTTCAGTTCCTAAGGAGATGTGTGTCCTCAGGCAAATCACTGAAGTTCTTGGTTTTCTACCTGCAAAATTAAAGAGTTTGCCTCTTCCAGAACTAAGTGTTTTTCCGGCTCTTTTTTCCACCCAGAAAGAAGAGTTCTATAGTCTGCTAAATGGAGAAATCATACGTTAGATGTCTGAATGCTGAAGGAATTCCTTACTCTTCTTACCTTTACTCTTTCAGAAAAGGGTATACTTCCACCAGCACTTATACTCTTCTCTCCACCCACTAATATGATCACTACTTTCCTTCCCAGTAAATTCTCAGGAAGGCCAAATCCTGGATCTAGTGCGTGGAGATACTCTGCCACAAAAGTGGGAAACAGGCTCTGCCCACTCTCACTTCAGCCAGCCTCCCAGCAAAGGGATCAAATTGTACTTTGTGTTCCTGCTCTTACACAGACAGCATGCCAGGTCAGGCTGTGGATCTGTCTCCAAGGGAAGATCTAGAAACTTAGTCCCCTCTTCAGCTCTTTATCCTGCTATCCTGTCTTTATCTATACAGCCCTTCAGGTAACGGGTTAGTTACCTATCATTTGTGCAGACCCAAAGAGAGTACCAAAGTTTAAACTTAGGGTATGGGCAAGAGGCAGTTATTGGAAGACCCATTATTACTTCAAGGTCAGTCTACATTCCAGCACAGAGTGCCAGCAGCCCTAAATCTGGGTATTCATAAAGCTGATCTAGGAATTTGGTCTTCCCCATCTCCTTATATCTGTCTGCCACTGGTGAAAAAAGGAGGACAGAAGGAAGGAAGGAAGGAAGGAAGGAAGGAAGGAAGGAAGGAAAGAAGGAAGGAAGGAGAGAGGGAGGAAGGGAAGGGGAAGGGACAGGAAGGGAAAGGAAAGGGAAAGGGAAGGGAGGAAGGAAGGGAGAAAGAAAGAGAGAGAAAGAGGAAGGAAGGAAGGAAATGAATGTGTAACTGGTATCAAACCTCAAATACAGAACCAAAATCTGGAAGAAATACCAATTTAGAATCAGATATAACATCCTTATCAGGGGCGCCGGGGTGGCTCAGTGGGTTAAGCCTCTGCCTTCGGCTCAGGTCATGATCTCAGGGTCCTGGGATCGAGCCCCGAAGCGGGCTCTCTGCTCGGCAGGGAGCCTGCTCCCCCCTCCCCCGCCTGCCTCTCTGCCTACTTGTGATCTCTCTCTCTGTCAAATAAATAAATAAATAATCTTTAAAAAAATCCTTATCAAACTGTTACTATGAGAATGTGAGAACAAAGAGGTCAGAAGACACATTAAAAAAAAAAAAAAGTAGGTTGCAGAACTGAAATAGCATTCTGCAACTGAGCTTACTGAAAGACAGAGGTAAGTTAAACAAGAATGCTGAATTCTTAATTCCAGGACCTAAGAGAAGAGTGAGATGTTGGTGAGTAAGCCAAAGTCCAGTCAGGGATGTGTCCTGGTTCCCAGGACACCAACACCCATGTAAACAGAGCAGAGATAAGATATATAACTGTTTATAGGACTATGTTGGGAAGTCTGAGAATGGATGAATAGGTATACTGTCTTCCACCCTAGAGTGCCTGAAATCAATTGTCACTAACACCATTTTTAGGATACATGGCCATAGGCAAAGATAAACCATGCATAACCTCAATTTTCCTAATAACACAACAGGTATCATAATAGTCCCCCAATAGTGTTGTTGGAGTATTTAATAAGATAAACCATGTAAAATACTAGCACATCCAGTGTTCTGAAAAACACTGGGCTTCCCTTTTAACACACAGGCTCGGAAAGGGGAGAGACCAGTGCTACATTTGCTATTGGTGGATCTCTAATGCCTAACCCTGTCTCAGAGAAACATTTATTGTTGTTTTGACAATGTGGTAATGGAAAAGAGATTGAAGAAACAATATTTTTTTGCCTCATATCTTTTCATTCTCTTTAGATTAGCTTCTCTCTCATTTGATTATTCATATTAAATAATATTGATTATTCAATATGAATATTGAATAATATTGAATAATGAATATTGAATAATTGAATAATATTGATATTCTTAGCTTCTCTCTCATTTGAAGCCAGATAAATACAGAGCTGAGGATGAGCCTATGTCTTTCCCATCTAAAGATTCCTTTTTCTCCTGCAGCTTCAGCAACTATCACTGTATGGGAAGATGGAAACTAAATAAACACAACCAACCTAGCTGGAGTTCTGGTAGGATTATGGCTGCCTAAGACAGATCCAAAAAGGCAGCCGCTCACCCTGATTGGACTCATGATGTGATTAACTTGACTTCATGTGACTGATTTTCAAATTACTTTTTAAAAATATTTTATTTATTTGACAGAGAGAGAGACAACAAGAGCAGGAACACAAGCTGGGGGAAGTGGGAGAAGCAGGCTTCCCAAGGAGCAGGAAGCCCAATGTGGGTTTCGATCCCAGGACCCTGGGATCATGGCCTGAGCGGAAGGTAGGTGTTTAATGACTGAGCTGCCCAGGAGCCCTTCAAATTTCTTTCTTATTTTCACTCTGAGTTCCCCAAAATTCAAGGAGATAGCAAGAAGGTAGTAGGAGATAATCTCCAATGTCAGAATAAGTGTCTTTCCCTCACTTGGTTGGTAGTGACTGGGGAGGACGGGGCCTCTCTTGGAGTAAAGACTAAATAAAGAGGTACCTTTTCCAGTTCAGATCAACTTATTTTTTTGAGAATAAAATTTATACACTTTCTTATAGCCAGACTAAACACTTGGCAATGAGAGTTTTTGGGTCTTGGAATCCTGCCAATTAAGAGGAAAACTGTATTTTAATCATAGTAGACCAAAGCTAGTAGCCTAATCAAGTTCTTAATATCATTTAGGATTTGGATTCTAGGTAGACTAGATATATTCTTTCCCATTCACTAATTCACTATCTTGTAGCCCCTGAGTTGCCACAATCAGAGAATATCTTTGCTGGCCAGATGACCAGACTGATGTAGCGTCAGGAGTATCTTAGATGAATAACAGATGTTCAGTCAGGTTTAAACATTGAGGTTGTCTGTCTAGACAGCTAGTCAAACCTCTTCCCATCTCATGAGCCCTGCCCTGACTCTCCTCCTCTCCAGCTGTGGAGATGACTGACATATACTTTCTAAACATAGATTCTTGAAGAGAGAAAAATAGAACTGAATAGGTACCATAGGACCCCAGGAGAGTTCAGAAATGAAGAAATTGTTAAAAAAAAAAAAAAAAAGTCCTTACAGCCTGTGGCAGAGTAAGAACTTGAGCTCAGGTCTTTGGACTCCAAGGCCAGTACTGTTTCTACTAGATAATCTAGATATTGAGAAGCAACTTCTTTTTTTTTCCCCCCACACTTAATAGAATATTGATTGTCTATGAAAAAGGGATTTACTAAGCTATCTTCTGTACATGCTATTGGGCATTACAGGCACTTGGAAGTTCCCATCCTTTAGAAGCCCACACTTCTGAGATTTCAACAATCGTCCAGGAGGCAATTGTTCGCAACTTTACAAAAATAAACTCTGTTAGGGCTACTAAAATGAAGTAAATCAGATGTCTTAAGCAATAGATATTTATTGTCTCATAGTTCTGGAGGCTAGCAGTTAAAAATCAAGGTGTGAGCAAGGAACAGTTCATTTTTCCTGAGTGCTATGAAGGAAGAATCTGTTCTAGGTATTTTTGCTTGGTTTACAGATAGGTGTCTTCTCTCTCTATTTTTCCCCATGGTCTTTCCTCTATGCATGCTTGTCTTTGTGTCCAAGTGTTCCCATTTTATAAGGACACTAGTTATATTAAATTAGGGCTCACTCTTAGTAAAAGAACCTAACTAAATGAGGTTACATTCTGAGGTACTAGGGGTTATGACTTAAACATACTAATTTGGGGGGAACACTACTGAACCCATATAAAACTTGAAATGTGTTTCCCAAATGTCAGCTCTTTGTGTATGTATCATCAGCATCATACCTTTCTTACATTCATATACCATCTATATGATAACCCCCTTACTATTTAAAAATCATCTTGTTGTACTGACATAGATTCACTAGAAAAGGTCATTTTATCTCTTGTATAAATCATAGACCAATGCTTTTCTTATATTAACATATATATTAAAATTAAAGTCCACACACCACATAACATTATCTCATGTACAGCTACTGATAAGAATATATCACTTGAGAAACACAAATCCAAATGACTCATAAATATACAGGTTTGCACGTATATCATGTGATATGAGATTTTATGGGTTTTTATTGAATGAGGCAAACCTCATTTAAGAGGTAGTAGTTCTTGCAATTCCAAGTGCTCCAAAGAAGTTTTCTGCATCCCTCCACCCTCACAAAAATAGGCCACCTAACTTTCCATATAGTAGGGTCACAAAAAGGCTCTAAAATGGGAAAGCAGGATGGGGAGGAATCCACTCCTCACTTCTCTCTAGGAATTTGTCCAACTGCTGGAAGTAACACATAGGAGAGTTATGGAATAATTTTGAAGAGATACATTAAGGTGGGGTCAGATACCTTCAATCTTGCAGCTCATTGGCTAAATGCTTGCTGAATGAGTTATTAAACCTTCCACTATAGAAGGTGTGGAGTGGAATAATTTTATTTTAAGGGTAATAGTGGGAACTACATCATCCTCATATTCTTCCCAGCTCACCTCCTAGAAATCAGACCACCAGAAAAATCCTATAGAATAGGAGGGACAATTCTGTCCCAAGAGCCCTTTCTACTCCCACAGCAGGCACAACCAATTTTCCATAGACCTCTTTACTATCAGGACTTTAAGGACCTAAAAGACAACACTTGAGGAAGCCAACTTATCAGCATTGCACAGAGAGAGAAAACCAATAGGCAGCTCCTATCTGGTGACAGAGGCTGCTTTCTTTGGCCTGCCTGAAGGGCCAATCCTGTAAGTAGCCTAGGAAAAGCTCTTCCCTGCCCTATTCCCCCTTCCTCTCTACTTTCTCTTCACTCCTGATTTCTTATCCTCTGGAACTCAGCTATAACACACCTCTCCAAAGAGACTTGCTCATAGAGACCTTAGCTCTCTAAATAAATGCCTAAATGCTTTCCATTATTCTCTATCTCAGATTTTTGTTTGATTCCTTCACATCATTTACCATGACAGTTAATTAACTATTATTTGCTTGGTACTTACTTTTTCAATAGTCTTACCCACTTGATGTAAGCTCCTTGAAAGTAAGGGTTATATTGGTCTTGGTCACCATTCTATCACCAGCATACACCAGGCACTCAATAAATATTTATTGAAAGGAAAATATAAAGAAAAAGGGAAGAAAACAAAAAAAAAAAACAAAGGAAGGAAAGACGAAAGAAAAGAAAAAATGGGAGTGCAGAAAACGGAGGAAAGGGGAATGGAGGCGGGGCGGGGGGAGGAGAGGAGAGGAGAGAGAGAGGCTTTCCTTTAGGCCACCAACAACTGGTCACAATATGGAGATGCATAGTGATTGGTCAGCAGTTTATTTGGGAATGAGGTATTCCTCTGTGTGTGTTAGATAACTGAGCATTTTTCCTCTGCCCAAACATCTTGACTCAAAAATAGGAATGTCCCCTATTGGGTGTGGGGGAGAAGTGGGAGACTGCTGCACTTCTCTCTACCTCTTTCTGGCTCTCCTCCTTGATGAAGAGAGACTTCTCTGCTTGGTGAGGGGATCAGATTCTGGCATCTAGTGTTTGGTGAGGGGATCAGATTCTGGCATCTAGTGTTTGCCAGTCTCTATGGGCAGGGTAATGATTTGAAGGGACTATTGCCTAGGGCCAAGTCTCTGTGTCTCTCTTTCAGGACTCTGGCCTCAGCAGGGTATGAGGCCAGCCATGTCTGTCCATGTGGCTGGTTAGAGGAGAGTCTGCTATGTAGACCCACTTACTCCATGTTCATCCCAAGATCTAGACTTAGAGGTAAAGAACAGGATGCTCATTAGGCCCTAACAAATCATTCTTCTACCATCTTTGACAATTATGTTATAGATATTTTGAGCTCCATCTGACTTGGGTGACTGACTTTTCTTAAAAGGCTTAGACCTCAAAGGGGGGAAGTGTGAGTTTAATTACACCCTCACAAAACCCAACAGGTAAAGAGAAAGAAAGGTACTACATGATATGCATGATACCAGCTCTACTTTGCAGTACTAGAAACCCAGCTAGTAGAATATGCAGACCTTTTTGACAGGCCAACAAATATTCAAGACCATTCTTTTGGAATTATCCTCCTCCGGTTCTTCCTGAGCTTGTGATGAGAGCCCTAGGACACCTTGTAGATCAGAAACATCACAACAGACATCACAATAGACAGAAGAAAAGACCTGGGGATCTGGGTGAGGCCATTTCAGAGAAAGCCTGGCTCACCACAGGACAGTTGCATGGATGAGCATCATTAAGACGGATGTCAGGACTTCTTGCAAGATGGCCCCATCAGATATTGAGAATATTAATATGGAAGTAGAATATTTCCTGAGTAACTTACTGCAGCTCTTTATGGGATGTGGGAGTACTGTCTAGGGTTAGTAGGGATTTGCAAATTCTTTTAGGTAGGGAGGCTGCCAGCATCTGCAAGGATGCACTTGGTGCTGTTTATATGTCAGAATTTGCTTTTATGGTTTGAGAGGTGAGAAGCTTTTCTAGATACATAAGTGAGAGAGACTAAGGGCATTTCATAGAGAGAAGAAAATGATTTGCTAAAAAAAGAGAGGGGAATATAGATACATTATTTTAAGGATCTACATTAATTTGTGGTGTTAGGGGGCCATGACAAAAGAAATTCTGCCCCTCTGAAACAGCCCATGACCCATCTCACCCATAAGCCTTCCCTGATCATTGCAGAAGATAGTAGCTTCCCTGACCTCTTGTGCCCTGGCACTTAGAGCCTATTCCATTCCACTGCACTTTACCATCTACTGTTTAGGGTGGTCAGTCTCCCTAGTCAACTCATTAAATAAGGGAATTGCATTTATGTGTCACATACAGTGGTATCACCACATCATCTAGTGTTTTGTTGTAGGGACATGAGAAGTAGATTAAACAGCTTAATTTTTTTTATTGGTATATCCCATATGCTAAGAAGAGGTCACATTCATGAATTTAACACTTGCAGTGTATATGCAATAGGCCAGGAACTATTTTGGGATTTGAAGCTATCCTGATATTGAGGATAATGAGAATAATACTAATACCACTAATATTTATAATGGTTATAATACCTAATAGTTACTGAGTGTTTACAATATGCCAGGTACCATCAAAAGCACTTCACATATATTATCTCATTTAACACTCACAGAAAACTCCTATTAGGTATTATTATTAAGCTTATTTTTCAAATGAGAATGCTGAGGCTTAGAGAGAATAATTACAACAAAGTTCCTACCCTTGAGAAGTTTGCCATCTGGTGAGAAGTAAGACTGTGAAATGATGATGATGATGATGATAATGATAAAGATGTTCATAGTATTAATAACAGTAGCAATTTAAATAGTTTTAAGTGGGAAACTGGAAGACCATACATAAGAAGAAGATATGCTAACTCTATGAGTGGTGTGTGTGGGGGCAGGGGTGGGTGGGTGTTTGCGGTGTGTAATAAGGCATCTCAATCAAATTATTCTGTGCTTCTTTTCTTCATAAACTGAATGGGTGTGATCCAGAGATGTTGATAAATGTTCAACAACTACATTTCCAGGTGTAGTTCTGATGAATGTTGGTTGATATTTCATTTGTGTTAATGAGTAAGATGAAAAAGAGATAAACAATGAGAACATCTGTCAAAATTTTATTCCTTTGTGAAGGATGTGAGTAGCTTCTTTGTTGAAGCAGGTAACAGTTTTCAAACACTAGAAGAACATCTCCAATTTTTTTCACTGTTCGCAAATGTGTATTTATATATACAACACACTCTTAAGTTAATCTGCACTAACATTTTCTCTATTATTTTCTTATGTCTAGACCAGGGGTTAGCAAACTACAGGCCATTGGTTCCTTTCTCTGTAAAGCTCATTAGCTAACTGTTTTTTCTCCATTTTTAAAAGATTATAAAGAAGGAGGAGGAAGAGCTGAGGGGGAAGAAGAAAGTGGGGGAGGGGGTGCAGAGAGCAACGGCATGTGGCCAGCAAAGCCTAAAATATTTACTCTGTGGATCTTTATAGAAAAAGTTTACCAACTCTTGGTCTGTGTAATCAACAAAACAATAAATCAAGCCTTGATTTGGTAGCATCGCTGATTTCTATAGTGTAAATCCTCCCTATTTGGCTAATTTCAAGCTAACAATACAAGGCAGAGTTGAGAGATTAGAGTCATGCATCATCATATAGTATTTCCACCACACAGAAATAAGACATAAATAATTTCAAGAGCATAATCACAAGTTATTGTGAAATAGGAAGTGTTGAGTTTTGAGTACTTACTACCTTTAAAATATAATTTTATTATACTGTAAAATTAGATTGTGTTTTTAATAATGGATATTTTTAACTGCCTTACAGAATTCACGAAATTTTAACAACTGCCTTTTGCAAAACAAGACAAGCTGGCCACAGTGTGATCACAGGTTGCCCTTGATGACTATGTTGAAGCTACAATAAACCATGTTTCCTGTGAAGTAGGCAAATCTAACTGGTAGAACATGCTAAGAACATCCTTTAAGAGGTTATTCATTATAGCTTTATTTGAATTTTTGAATATTTTTAAAAATCTAAATACCCATGGGTAAAAGAATAGATAAATAAAACATTATATATTTGTATTATGGAATATTTATATTATAGCATTCTTATTATCGCAAAATGGTAATGCATCAAAAGTGGACAGATCTCAAAAACAAATGCGCAAAAGAAGTTTCAGAAAAATATGTACGGATGATACAATTTATAGTGACTTAAAAAACAAAGAATCAAACCTAAATAATGTTGTAAGGATATATCAAGTATGGTAAAGGTATAAAAACATGCAGGGGGAGGATGCCTCCCAAGTTGTATTATTAGTTGCCTTAGAGCAGTTCGGAAGAGCAAGAAAACAGAATGGGTAAGAATAGGATAGAATGGGAAAGAAAAAGAACTTCAACTTCATCTATTTATAATGTTTTATTTCTTTTTAAAATATTTAGCAAGTAGAACAAATGTTGGCAATTATTAATATTACATGGTAGGAATAAGAGTGCTTATTATACAAATAAAGTTTTTTAAAAAACTCTCTAAATGCAATTTAGAGGACTTAGAACTATCACTATAGGTCCTAAGTTATCCAGTGTACACTCAAAAAGAGTTTCCCTTCCATCCCACAAGATCTAACCAAGATGAGGACATAAATATGTATCCTGCTGACAGAGTACAAGGCCTCATTTTCAACTGATGGCAGCCTTCATACTTTGCAGACATGTCATCTTATTGTAATCAATAGGAAAATATTTTGACGGAGTGTCTGGCTTTATAGGTTGGATTCCAAATAACGATTGTTTCCCAACCACTTGTGGACCAAAGTATAGTAAACACTCAGATCTCCCAGGGCCGAGGTTAGCAAGGAAATCCTGTCTTTCCTCACAGAGGTTTCCCCGCAACTCTGCAATGTCTAGAAAGCACAAACCCGGTGGTGCTCCCACATCCAGACCTGCTTGCTCTTACCTACAAACTCACATTGAGGCTGAGGTCTCCCTGCCACCACCAAAGAATACCTGCTTGCCACAGAGGCCTAAGTTGGAGTGAAAGACTGGTTGGGATCCTCACCATTCTGGAAATATGCAACCCAAACGGGTTACAAGCTTGGAATGACTCCATGCCCTACTTGATGCTGCTGTACACACCAAGGACAGAGTCCAAGTCAACATTCAAGGAAATCCCAGCAGTGCAAAGACTCGTGATCGGGGCTGAGTATCCTGCTCACTGCTGACGTGGTGGCTATTGCATATTCATGATACGAGGTGATAGTGGTGGTCAAATTCTGGCCTCTTTATATTCATACCCACTGCTTGGTGTTCTAGGACTGTGGCCTGACACCAAGATGCGTGATTCACGACAAGTTTTAGTGTGTCTGTAACTTTGCAGACCCTTTTGAACACCACCCCACATGACCCATCTCATTCCACTACCAAAATATTACTTCAGGGTATAATTCCTGCCCCAGGGACTTAACAAACACCAACTTCAATCTGTCATCCAGATGGATTTGGATTCTTTTGGGTGTGTGAGAAGAAAAGTTGCAAAGGCTTCTCTTCCAAAGGTATCTAAGATCCAAATGCAAATTTACCCATCCTTTTCTCTAAACTTCTAAGGTCCAGCAAGAGAGTTCTTATAAAACAAACACTAACATATTTAAAGGTACCAACTCTAGGATAAAGACTTTATTTATTTGCATTCTGTCATTTAGTCCTCACAGCAACTTTAAGAAATTTATATTCTTCATTGGCCCCATTTTCTAGAGAGGATGAATGGAAGCCTCAGTGTGTAAGTTACGAAGCGTAAGAATACAGCTAGATCATTACCAATAACTGTGTGCTCCTGCCTAATCCTATCCTTGTCCTTTCCTTCACTCCCCAAAGTAACCATTACTCAGTTTTAGACTGGTACTTTATAAAATTTGTTTTATGTATGTGTTCTAAATAATATTTTTATTTTGCCTTTTTTGTGAACTTTATAAAAATAGTATACCTTATGCTGTCTTTTTTATTTTTGTCATTGTATTATTGCTTCAATATGTAGATAGATGTTTGGCAAAGATCGGTTGGTCTGATAATGCAAAGTATCAGTGGGGATTTGTAGCAACCCAACTCCTTACAGTTGCGTAAATTAGCATAAATACTTCTGGACATTAGGAAACAACTGGACATTATTTTGTAAGATTGAACAATTGCATTTACTATCTTCCACCAATTCCTTTCCTAAGCCAATACACCAAACTCTTGCAACCCCGCACCAGAAGACATGCAAGAATGCTCACAGCACCACTGCTCATAATAGCAAATACTGAAGGTTAAGTAATTTTGATCCTGGGGATTATTCCTATACTCCCTCTCTGAATAAAGTACTTTTGAACTAGGCAACATATTTGCTGTAGGAAAAGGCATGAAAATGTGGTTTTATCTGTTTCATTTGTAGCAAAGCAGTTTAGTGCTAAGCTAAAACATGGTTGTTGTGATTGCATAATATATTTAGGCTAAACATTTTAAAAATGTCAATTTTTAACTCTTAGAAATCAGCAAGGTTAAAGTCATAATATAGTAGTATGTTCTCTGACTTCATTTGCCATGGGTCAGACAGGGTGGGAATGGTGATGACAGAGGCAGACTGAGGAGAAATGAAGAGCTTATAGATATCAGACCCCTGTTCTCCATACTCTCCCCCATCCCACCTCTTTCTACTGGGCATGGAAATCTGTCTCCTGTGCAGAGAACCATGTTTGTTGAGTCTGAGAACATATTAGATTAATTTTTTGGCACTTATTACCTATTTAGAAGTATATATTTTTGACTTCATGTTCAACTTTGAAGGGTTTCTTTCTCAGAAACTTTTCTTCTCCAACAGAGAAGTTCAAGGTTTGACCTTTCTCCCGAAATGATTTTTTGTAAAAAAAAAAAAAAAAAAGAAAAGAAAGAAAGAAAAAGGAAGGGAAGAAAAAAGACAGAATAATTCATTTCAGATTCTTTAAAAATGAGCCACATTTAAGCCGAGATTTTAAAAAATCTGCTGCTTCTTTGGAGTAACATGAACCCCATGTTAAAATGCATGCCATAGATTTACATACAAATACACCATGTATTAGAGAAGAAAAAATATTCCAACTTGCAAAACAAAACACAGAACTCTTATTAGTGAACACTTAGCTCTCATCCTTCGCCAATGCCAGCTTGCTCCTGCAGTCACAGCAGATGTCCCTGCATTTTATCCTAAAATTCCATTAAAAAAAAAAAAAAAGTTAACCCTGTTAACTGTCAGAGGTTAAATGACCTGCCCATGATCTCTGGGTAAGTATCATGGACAGGACCTAATGACACACAGGAGAAGAATGAACCACAAACAAGTCAATTGTAACAGAGAGGGAGCAGGAGACCACAGCTGGAAGGACTGTAGCCCTGAACAACATCTTTGTATTAGATACAAGATAGCAACAAAAGAGAAGAAAAGAAGGCTATACAATAGTCATATGTCTAGTAGGTAAACAAGGAGGAATGTGAGTCATATGTTGGTCACAAGTCTTAAAGGCAAACGAGGTAAACAAAAGAGTAAGGTGTGTGGGGTCCAGCAGCATGGATTTGTAGTTGAGCAAGTGCACTTAAAGGGATTACCTTTATGGCAAGCTTTCTCTGAGGTAGGGGAGACAACAATAAAGGGAAGCAGGCAGTGTTTCACCTTGAGCAGGCCAGGCATTCCCAGATGCTTGGCTCATATGAAGCAGGTGATGTCCTGCCCCTGTGAGAGCTGGGCATCCCCAGCTGCTTGGCTTCAATAACATATCATCCTCTCCACCAGAGGCCTGCTGCTAGTATGTGTTTTTCTCAAGGTCATCTTTAAGCATGCTTGTGTGACCAGTACAACTCCTCATTAGTTAAAGTTATATTTTAAGCAATATATTATTGAGGGACGGTTACAAGGACCAGAACCCAGGCCTGAGGAAAATCTTTGTTCCTAGTCAGGCTGTTTCCTGCTTCTCCAGAAGTTTTCATATGCAGTTCCTGGAGAAGGAAATACTTTGTTTTTTTTTTGTTGTTTTTTTTTTTTAATTAATTTTTTATTTTTTATAAACATATATTTTTATCCCCAGGGGTACAGGTCTGTGAATCACCAGGTTTACACACTTCACAGCACTCACCAAAGCACATACCCTCCCCAATGTCCATAATCCCACCCCCTTCTCCCAAACCCCCTCCCCACAGCAACCCTCGGTTTGTTTTGTGAGATTAAGAGTCACTTATGGTTTGTCTCCCTCCCAATCCCATCTTGTTTCATTGATTCTTCTCCTACCCACTTAAGCCCCCATGTTGCATCACCACTTCCTCATATCAGGGAGATCATATGATAGTTGTCTTTCTCTGCTTGACTTATTTCGCTAAGCCTGATACGCTCTAGCAAAACCACAATGAGATATCACCTCACACCAGTCAGAATGGCTAAAATCAACAAGTCAGGAAATGACAGATGCTGGCGAGGATGCGAAGAAAGGGGAACCCTCCTACACTGTTGGTGGGAATGCAAGCTGGTGCAGCCACTCTGGAAAACAGCATGGAGGTTCCTCAAAATGTTGAAAATAGAACTGCCCTATGACCCAGCAATTGCACTATTGGGTATTTACCCTAAGGATACAAACGTAGTGATCCAAAGGGGCACATGCACCCGAATGTTTATAGCAGCAATGTCCACAATAGCCAAACTATGGAAAGAACCTAGATGTCCATCAACAGATGAATGGATCAAGAAGATGTGGTATATATACACAATGGAATACTATGCAGCCATCAAAATAAATGAAATCTTGCCATTTGCGACAACATGGATGGAAATACTTTGTTTTTATTTGTTGTTTTGTTTCCACTACACTTCAAAATGCTTTGAGAACTTTTTTCATTTGTCTTTTCACATAAATTGTTTACATTTTCATCAAATTAAAAGGAGGCCTGACAGATGCTCAGATAACCGCACTATGCTACATACAAGGATACCAATTGCCATCCATAAGACCAGTTTGATCTCTACTTGTCAAATAGTGTCCTTCCTGATAACATGTCCTGTTATGTAGGGGGCAGGCTGGGCTCCAAGTTCCATAGAGTAGACAAGTAAGCTTCCTGCTGACTGAAGAGGAAGCTTTTCACAGACATGGCGCCCTTCATCTCCTGCCCTGTCTCCTTCCAAGTACAGCCAGACAGTAACAGTTTTTTAAGCACTAACTGCAGAGATGCATGCGTGTGTTGGGAGGGGAGAGGATTCCATAAAAAATGGCAAGAGGGTGCTTTAGCTCTTTGCTACAGAGGATTTAAAAAGGAATGAGAAATTCTGATTGTCCTAGAGAAGAATGTAACATTTACTGCCTACCCTCCATGCACCTGTGCAAGCATGCTTGTGTGTGCTCCCACACAAGAGTGCGTGTGTGCACGCGTGTGCGCACACACACACACATACACTGGATCTAAACAGTTCTTCAAGATGTTAAGTGGCAGAACCTAGTATTCTTACCATAGTTTGAGAACCACTCCATTGCAACAGAGTCTCTCTGGTTAAGAAGGAAAGACAGTGTTTCCCAGGGAAAGTCTATACTATCATGGGAAAGGTAGGGAGAGGAAACCAGTGCTTACAGAATTCTTGTAAGATAGAAGATTGAGAGGGATGTTTCAAAGTCAAGGCACTTGGTAATTTACCTCTTGGTTAATCAATGTGAATATCCTTTGCTTCCTGATACATTATAGTTAAAAGACTGTACACTTAACAGCCCATATCAGGAGGGATACTATGTAACACAAATAGGGAAAAATAAAGAAAAGAGAAGACTGAGTAGTCCTGATTCTTCAAATGAGCAATCCTCCCCAGACCTACAAGGATAGAGCATGAAGATACCCCAATGGCCCCAAAAATGAGCTGAGAAGGTTTCTGTCCTGGGGGCTGCCTTGGGCCATAACACAGCATACAGCCTCCAATACTCAGAATGCATTGCCCCAGATCCAACAACCTCATTTTCTCCTTGATGCTTCTAATATGCTTGTGAATTCAGCAGAAACAGAAAGGATTCAAAGTGGTTCTTTGTGCGGATGAACAAGGCTGGGGAGAGTCGAAGTCAAAATAAAAATGCAGTGTTAAAAATATGATGTTCTTAGGATATAGATGAATACATTTACAACTGTGTACAGAAAATACTTCTCCCAGGAACTCTTTTTTAATTTTTTTATTATTTTTTAATTTCTTTTCAGTGTACCAGAATTCATTGGTTATGCACCACACCTAGTGCTCCACGTAATTCATGCCCTCCATAATACCCACCACCAGGCTCATCCAACTTCCCACCCCCTACCCCTTCAAAACCCTCAGATTGTTTTTCAGAGTCCATAGTCTCTCATGGTTCATCTCCCCCTCCAAATTCCCTCAACTCCCTTCTCTCCATCTCCCCATGTCCTCCGTATTATTTCTTATGCTCCATAAATAAGTGAAACCATATGATAACTGACTCTCTCTGCTTGACTTATTTCACTCAGCATAATCTCTTCCAGTCCTGTCCATGTTGATACAAAAGTTGGGTATTCATCCTTTCTGATGGAGGCATAATACTCCATAGTGTATACTCCCAGGAACTCTTCAGAAAATTTCAGTGGTTGAGACTTGAGCAGAAAGCCTCGTTAGCATAAAATGGGGGTCTATGTTATTCCTGGCAAAATCTCTGCGGACATCTAGATTCATCCTAAAAGGTAGAATGATTCCTACAACTCTGGACTAAAAAGTCATATTGATAAACTCATCAGGGGCAGGGATCCAACTCTTTCCTTAGCACTTCAACTTCCACATTTGTGGTAATGATGACTTCCTCACACAATTTTTGTGTGACATAGGTGACAGCACTCCAAAAAAAGACAAAGTGCCATGTAAATGGAAGATCCATTAGCTATAGCAGGAGTTTTGAGCTCTGACCTCCTAAATACAAGACCAAGAACCAAGAGCATCTTCTTGGTTGTATAGGGTAGGCAGTCCCCTTGGACAAGAAGTCAGATAATAGGAGGACAATTCTGTTTCTATAGAATGTGCATTAAATGCCACACATGCTAGGAACATTTAAGTCCTTTACCTCATTTAGTTCTTGCAAAAATCTTTTATGGATAGTTTTTATTACCCTACTTAATAGACAAGGAAAATGAGGCTCATATTAGAAAAGGTTTGTCAAGTGAAGGAAGCTGATGGTGACTGTCCTGCATATAAGAGGCTACAAATGCCAGGTGCTCACTTTTGACACCTATCCGAGCTAGAGTATGGACATGTGTTGCAGTTCAACCTTTGGAGGAATTTGAGGCTTCTATGAAGATTTTACTCCCTAGTAAAAGGTATACAGGAAGAAGCATGCTACTTGTCTTCACTATACATCCTCACCTCTCCCTGTGACATCTGTTGTATCATGAACTGTTGCAGACATCCCATGGCCATGAGGGAGATGTGAGAAAAGGAAAGTGCTTTTGAACAAGTCATGACACTATAGCCGTGAGCTACTGAATTAATCAACAGGGAAGCCAGCTTCTGGATATTTCCTCATAAAAAATGCCTTTGGTACTCTTTTATATTCACCCGAAGGAGTTGAAAACATATATCTACACAAAAACCTGGACAGAGAAGTATGTTTATGGCATATTTATTCATAATTGATAAAACCTGAAAGCAACCAAGATATCCTTCAGTAGGTGAACAGATAAACAAAGAGTAGTACATCCAGGCAATGGAATATTATTCAGCCCTAAAAAGATACGAGCTATTAATCCAAAAAAAGACACAGTGGAAATTTAAATGCATATTACTATATGAAAGAAGCCAATGTGAAAAGGTTACATACTGTGTGATTCCAACTACATGACATTCTGGAAAAGGCAAAACTATGGGGACAGAAAAAAGATCAGTGGTTGTGGATGGGATGGGGGAGAAGCCAAGAAAAGAAAAGGCAGAGCACAGAGGATTTTTAGGGTAGTGAAAATACTATGTATGATATTATAATGATGGGTGTATGTCGTTATACATTTGTCCAAACACACAAAACCAAGAGTGAGCCCTGAGGTAAATCATGGGCTTCGTATGATTACCATGTGTCAACGTAGGTTTATCAGTTGTAACAAATATGCTCTGGTGAGGGATGTTGATAATGGGGGAGGCTGTGTAAAAGTGGAGACAGGAGGCATATGGGAACTCTCTGTACCTTCCCTTCAATTTTGCTGTAAAATTAAAACTACTCTAAAAAATAAAGTATTAATTAAAAAAAAGGAAAGAAAGAAAAGCCTTTGGGTTAAGCCATTGTATTCAGGTCTTACTGTTACTGCTCTCAATCCTCCTAACTGATCTGTCTTCCCATGGCTAATTTGAACAAACAGGGAGGAATGGAGCATTTTACTAAGCAAGGACTACAGGCTGAACCAGAGTCCAGTTAGGAAGGAGAAACTACATTAGTTATTTTAAGGGTGAAGTATATTTTAAAGACTTGTTAACTTGGTACTAAGAACTGACAGAGCAAAAAGAGACTATGGCATACAGACTAACTATAGCTGACCACCCTAGGGCTGTGGAAGCAGAGGTAGGAGGTCAGATTATTATCATGTAGAAACTTAGAGGACAATCTCCTAGGACATGGAGCCCCATGATTGTTGTGGGGAAATGAGAAGACTGATACTGGTTTCTTGGTTGGGGAGGTCAATGAGACTGGTTCTGAGAGTATGGGCTGCTCCCGGAATTAACTGTCCACACTAAGGTGAAGAAGCATTGCTGTGTTAACACATATCAGAAGAGTAGCAAACAAGACAAAGCGTGCCTCATAACTCATAGCTCTCCCCAACTGTGAAGCTTCCTTCTATGATTCAAATTGGGAGATCTAACAGGGAGCTGCTGGCAAAGCATAAACATGGCTTCAAAGTACTAGCCCTGGCATCACAGAATCTAGGAGGGAGTATTTGAAGCATTGAGAAAATAATTAGCACAAAGAGTACATTAGTTTCCTAGGGCCGCTATACCAAATTACTATAAGCTGGGTAGCTTCAAATAATAGAAACTTACTCTGTCACAGTATGGAGGCTAGAAGTCTGAAATCAAGGTATCAGCAGGGCCATGCCCCTCTAAGGGCTCTAAAGAAGAATCTTGCCTTGCCTCTTCTAGCTTCTGTTGGTTGCCAGAGATTCCTGACATTCCTTGGTTGTAGCTGCATCACTCCAATCTCTGCCTCTGTTTTCACATGGCCCTCTTCCCTCTGTGTGTCTGGATCTTCACATGGCTATCTTATAAGGACACCAGTCACTTGGTTTATGGGTCCCTCTAATCTAGTATGACCTCATCTTAATTAATTATATCAGCGAAGACCCTATTTCCAAGTAAGGTCACATTCTGATTCCAGATAGTCATGAATTTTGGGGGATACT
This sequence comes from Mustela erminea, assembly GCF_009829155.1. NCBI lineage: Eukaryota > Metazoa > Chordata > Mammalia > Carnivora > Mustelidae > Mustela > Mustela erminea. Next base: position 105,619,037 of record NC_045616.1, on the reverse strand, counting down.
ATTCAACCCACTACAAATGGTTTAGTCTTCTATCATAGGATTATAGTCTGGGAGAAGTGAGATTTCAGTTGCTGGATTATCTGTCTGGATAAATGGTCCATGATATAATGGATACCAAGAAGAAAGGCATTTATATTTCTATGAGAACACAAAGCTATTCCCAACTCTGCTCAAAGCTCAGTATGTTGGCTCTTTCAAATGAGATACAGTGATCCTCTCATTTCAAAAAACCAAAACTAAGAAATGAGAAAGAAATAAATAAAATAGCCAAGTAACAGTAAGCTGAAACAAAACAGTTTAGGTAGATAAAATGAATCCATATTGATAGTCCGCTATGTGTCAGATTCTTTGCATAGTATCTCTGTGGTCTGTCTGGATCAGAAGCAATGCCAACCCTGCTGTATGTAATAGGTGAGGAGATTGGTCAGAAGCAGTGGATAGCATATTACATATACGTGCTGGTAACTCTGAAGTGCAGTTCAAGCAAAGGAAGCAGAAGACATTAATGAAGTAGTTTTAATGGGACAAGGGCTAATGAGCAGGAGATAGTAAATTTAATATATTTAATTTCTTTTCCATGGAACTTTTTCTAGACTACCTGGATTCAAATCCCAGCTCTGTTTTTAATTTTTTGAGGAACATCCACACTGTTTTCCAAAGTGGCTGCACAAACTTGCATTCCCACCAACAGTGTAAGAGGGTTCCCCTTTCTCCACATCCTCTCCAACATTAGTTTCTTGCCTTGCTAATTTTGGTCATTCTAACTGGTGTAAGATGGCATCTCAATGTGGTTTTGATTTGAATCTCCCTGATGGCTAATGATGATGAACATTTTTTCACATGTGTGTTAGCCATTTGTACGTCTTCTTTGGAGAAGTGTCTGCTCATGTCTTCTGCCCATTTTTTCACTTGATTATTTGGTTTTGGGGTGTTGAGTTTGATAAGTTCTTTATAGATCTTGGACATCAGCCCTTTGTCTGTAGTGTCATTTGTAAGTATCTTCTCCCATTCCGTGGGTTACCTCTTTGTTTTGTTGACTGTTTCCTTTGCTGTGCAGAAGCTTTTGATCTTGATGAAGCCCCAAAAGTTTATTTTCACTTTTGTTTCTTTTGCCTTTGGAGATGTGTCTTGAAAGAAGTTGCTGTGGTCCATGTTGAAGAGGTTACTGCCTATGTTCTCCTCTAGGATTTTGATGGATTTCTGTTTCACATTGAAGTCTTTCATCCATTTTGAGTTTATCTTTGTGTATGGTGTAAGAAAATGGTCCACTTTCATTCTTCTGTATATAACTGTCCAATTTTCCCAGCACCATTTATTGAAGAGACTGTCTTTTTTTCATTGGTTATTTTTTCCTGCTTTGTCAAAGACTATTTGACCATAGAGTTGAGGGTCCATACATGGGCTCTCTACTCTGATCCATTGGTCTATGTGTCTGTCTTTGTGCCAGTACCATGTTGTCTTGGTGATCACAGCTTTGTAATATAGCTTGAAATCAGGCAATGTGATGCCCCCAGCTTTGTTATTCTTTTTCAACATTTCCTTGATGATTCAAGGTCTTTTCTGGTTCCATACAAATTTTAGGACGGTTCCAGCACTTAGAAAATGCTGATGGTATTTTGATTGGGATGGGGCTGAAAGTCTAGATTGCTCTGGGCAGCATAGACACTGTAATGATGTTTATTCTTCCAATTCGTGAACATGGAATGTTTTTCCATCTTTTCATGTCTTCTTCAATTTCCTTCATGAGTGTTTTGTAGTTCCTAGAGTATAGATAGTTTACCTCTTTGGTTAGGTTTCTTCCAAGGTATCTTATGGGTTTTTGGTGCTATTGTAAATGGAACCAATTCTCTCATTTCTCTTTGTACAATTACATTGTTAGTTTATAAGAAAGCAACTGATTTCTGTGCATTGATTTTGTATCCTGCTACATTACTGAATTGCTGTATGAATTCTAGTACTTTGGGGTAGAGTCTTTTGGGTTTTCCACATAAAGTATCATGTCATCTGTAAGGAGATAGAGTTTGACTTCTCTGCCAATTTGAAATTCTTTTATTTCTTTTTTTTTTTTTTTCCTGACTGCTGTTGCTATGGCTTGTAGTACGATGTTGAACAACAGTGGCAAGAGTGGGCATCCTTGTCATGTTCCTCATCTTAAGGGAAAGGCTCTCAGCTTTTTCCCATTGAGAATGGTATTCATTGTGGGTTTTTCACAGATAGATTTTATGAAGTTGAGGAATGTTCCCCCTTTCCCTATACTCTGAAGAGTTTTAATCAGGAAAGGATGCTGTATTTTGTCAAATGCTTTTTCTGTCTTGTAACCGTCTATCAGAATAATATGCTGCTTAAAACATAACTTTAATTAATGAGGAGATGTACTGGTCATGCAAGCATGCTTAAAGATGACCCTGAGAAAAACCTATATTAGCAGCAGGCCTCTGGTGGAGAGGATGATATATGTCATTGAAGTTGAGCAGCTGGGGATGCCCAGCCTGCTCAAGGTGGAACACTGCCTGCTTCCCTTTTTCCTTGTCTCCCCACCTCAGAGATAGCTTGCTGTTAAGGTAATCCATTAAAGTGAACTTGCTCAACTACAGCTTCATGCTGCTTGACCAGACACACCTTACTCTTCTTCTGTTGACGTATAAGACTTGTGACCAACATATGACTCATATTCCTTCTTGTTTACCTACAAGACCTAGGGCTAATATATAAACTTCTTCTCCTTTATTGGTTGTTATCTTATATCTAAAATAGGGGATTGAGGAGTTGTTCAGGGTGACAGCCCTTCCAGCTGTTGTCCCCTGCTCCCTCTCTCTTAACAGCTGACTTGTTTGTGCCTCATTCTTCTCCTGTGCACCCTTAGGAAGTTGCACTGTATCAACTGAGAGGACCCTGTGGTTCTTCCCTCTCTTATTAATTTATTCTATCACATTGATTGATTTGTGAATGTTGAACCACTTTTGCATCCCAGGGATGCAGAAGAATAGGTATTATTTCTCCTTTGAATGTTTGGTAGAATTCCCCAGGGAATCCATCAGGTCCTGGTCTCTTGTTTTTGGGAGGTTTTTAATCTTGTTACTAGGTTAACTAGGTTACTAGGTTACTTGTTACTTAAGATATTTAACTATCTTGTTACTAGGTTACTAGGAGATTTTCATCTTGTTACTAGTTATTGGTCTATTCAAGTTGTCAATTTCTTCCTGTTTATGTCTTGGTTATTTATAGGTTTCCAGGAATGCATCCATTTCTTCTAGTTTGCATAACTTACTGGCATATAGCTGTTGATAATAATTTCTGATCATTGTTTCTATTTACTTGGTGTTAGCTACAATGTGCCCCCTTTCATTCATAAATTTTATTAATTTGGGTCCTTTCTCTTTTCTTTTGGATTAATCTGGCCAGTGGTTTATTGATCTTACTGTTTCAAAGAACAAGCTTCTAATTTTGTTGATATGTTCTACTGTACCTCTGGTTTATAATTCATTGATCTCTGTCCTAATCTCAATTATTTCCCTTCTCGTGCATGTGTTAGGCCTAATTTGTTGTTGATTCTCTAATTCTTTAAGGTGTAAAGACAGTTTGTGCACTTGGGATTTTTCTATTTTCTTGAGTTAGGCTTGGATGGCTCTATATTTTTCCCTTTGGACCACCTTTGCCATATACCATGGATTTTGGACCAGATGTGTTTTCATTCTCATTAGTTTCTCATTGATTTCCTGGTTAACCCAAACATTCTTGAGCAGGATGATCTTTAGCTTCCAAGAGTTTGAATTTCTCCCAGGCTTTTTCTTGTGATTGAGTTCCAGTTTTAAAGCATTGTAGTCTGAGAATACACAAGGAATAATCTCAATCTTTTGGTATTGGTTGAGACCTGATTTGTGACCCAGTATGTGGTCTATTCTGGAGAAAGTTCCATGTGAGCTCAAGAAAAATGAGTATTCTGTTGTTTTAGGGTGAAATGTTCTGTATGTACCTATGAGGTCCATCTGGTCCAGTGTGTCATTCAAAGCTCTTGTTTCTTTATTGATTTTCTGCTTAGAAGATCTGTCTGTTGCTGAGAGTGGAGTGTTAAGATTCCCCCAAAATTAATGTATTATTATCAATATGTCTCTTTATTTTGGTTAACACTTGGCTTATGCAGTTGGCCGCTCCCATGTTGGGGCATAGATATTTACAACAACTTCTTGTTGGATAGACCCATTAAGAATGATATAGGGTCCTTCTGTACCTCTGACTACAGTCTTTAGCTTAAAATCTAATATGTCTGATACAAGAATTGCTGCCCCAGCTTTCTTTTGAGATCCATTGGCATGAAAGATGATTCTCCATGGCTTCACTTTTAATCTGGTTGTATCTTTAGGTTCAAAATGAGTCTCTTGTAGACAGTATATGGATGGGGTCCTGTCTTTTTATCCAGTCTGCAAAACAAAGCTACCCTATGACCCGGCAATTGTACTACTTGGTATTTACCCCAAAGAAACAGATGTAGTGAAAAAAAGGGCCGTATGTACCCTGATGTTCACAGCAGCAATGTCCAAAATATCCAAACTGTGGAAAGAGCCAAGATGCCCTTCAACAGATGAAAGGATAAAGAATATGTGGCCCATATATACAATGGAGTATTATTCAGCCACCAGAAAGGATGACTACCCAACTTTTGCATCAACATGGATGGGACTGAGGAGATTATGCTGCATGAAATAAGTCAAGCAGAGAAAGTCAATTATCATATGGTTTCACTTACTTGTGGAACATAAGGAATAGCATGGAGGACATTAGGAGAAGGAAGGGAAAAATGAAGGGAGGAAAATTGGAAGGGTAGACAAACCATTAGAGACTGTGGACTCTGAGAAACAAACTGATGGTAGAGGGAAGGAGGGTGGGGGATGGGTTGGTCCAGGGATGGGCATTAAGGAGGGCACGGATTGCATGGCAATGGGTGTTATACGTAAACAAGGAATCTTGGACACTACATCAAAAACTAATGACATACTATATGGTGACTAACATAACATAGTAAAAAATAATAAAAATAAAATTAAAATTAAAAAAAAAATCCTAGTTCTGACTCCTACTACTTGGGTACAAATGCTTTAGCCACTCTGTGCCTCGATTTCCTAAACTGGAAATTCCTAAAATATGAATAACAATAGTATGTACCTCATAGGGTTGTCATAAGAATTAAATAAGTTAATATTTGTAAAATACTTAGAATAGTGCCTAGTACATATAATAGTTCTTGTGAAATAAAACAGACATTAAGTGATTCTAGGGAATTTCTTGTAGTACTACAATTAGACCCACAAAAACTGTAATTTGTTGTTTATGTCATATTTCTTTATTTTTTTTAAATTTTTATGAGGTTTCCTTTCAGAATATTTTAGCCAGAACTGTAAACAATATTTCATATGTATGTGTGGGTTATATATACTCACATGCATGTATGTGGGTGGGTGCTAGGGGCAAGGCAGGTTATAGGAAAGAGGATGATAGAGCTGACAGATGGGTCATTCTAGCAGATTTTCCCATTTACTTTCTCTGACACTTTTGGGAAACCCATTCATATGGAGTTCATGTGGGTCTTGCTGGGATTATCAACCACAGTATCACTGTATTCCTTAAAGCTTGATACGGACATGCCAAGAGAGGGAAGTTCTCTCTCTCTCTCCCTTCCTTTGGATCCTACATTATCAAGATGAGAAAAAGGAGGCTGCTAACTATTTTTCTCACTATGTGTAAAAAGCCTGACTAAGAACACTAAAGCCAAAAAATGAGAAAAAGAAAAAGCTCCTTAGATCAGACTGTACCTAAACCCCTTCATTGGGTATCCCACTAATACCATCCACTTTTTTTTTCTTTTGTGTCTGTGCCAATTTGAACTGTTTCTGTCTTGTGCTACCAAAAGAATACTATGTAATCTACCCAAATCATCCTGTGGAGACATTTTTATTTTGTAAGTGAAGGCTTGGGTCAGTAAAAAGTATGGCATTCCTAGGTAATCTACAACCAACCCAAGAATCTCTGATCCAAGATTTCCTCACTATGAACACAAATACAGATTTTGTCTTCTTCACATGAGACCTTCTCAGATACTCTGTTTCTCACAGAACTTGTACTCACCCCTGGGCCATTGTGGCATGACCTCCCTACCTAGTCAAGCCCTGCCCCCAGGTCCTACACCAACATCAACCCACTTGAAAGTTCAGGAATGGGTAATGAAGCAATCAGAGCCCCAGTTGACAGACTTAAGGAAACCCTTCCTAGCCCCTGTACCTCATCAAACTTTACAGTGCACTGAGTTGATTTATGAGAAAAGGGTATTAAAGCATGTAAGGGCTCCTGCTGGAGAGAAAATTATCTGTATAAACAAAATGTTATTATGGGAATCAGAGAGGCCACATACAAGAAAGGTCATTAAAGAAAAAAAAAAAAACCTAGCATATCAATCTTTTCTAAATCACTGAACTCACATGAGAGAATTTAACTGTCTTTATACCTCACAGGTTTCTGTTTGATCATTAGTCCTTATAGCTCAGAAGGGGACATTCTCAGATGTTAAACTGTTGAGCACTTTAAATTAGAGGGAATTTCTAAGACATAAGTCATGAAGTTAGATTTTTGAAGGAGGGCTCAATTAGAGACTGTCTAGTAATAGAGCAGGCATTTCAGTCCCAGGGGTGTTATTTTCTCTCCTACAAATGAAACTCTTAATTTTTTTCCTTTGCTTCATTTGACAAGATTTGATATTTTCCACTCTTTCTCCTAATACAGGGAATGCACAATAGTCACACTGTATACAGTGATGGACTTCACAAAAATGATTTTCAGGCTTTGGGTTAAGAAAACAAATCCCCTTAGTAGATTAGTTTGTACTAAATACAATTTTGATCTAGGGCCAGATTCCTCCCATGGAAATCATATTAGTAAACATTCAGTTCTGTTAAGAGGTTTTACTCAAGTTTGGTTTTTTGAGCCAGATTCCTTTGTTCTTAACAAAAAGTTGTGACAGCCCAGCTCAGACTACTGCTCTATATTCTTCAAGTGTGTGAGCAATATAATGTGCCTTTGATTTCCCTTTTATTTGTTCCTTGGACCTTTAATTCTGGAGTTTAAAGCCAATAATATTACATCTAAATGTTCTCAAAAGTTGTGTTTGGAATGTATAATTAGGTGCAGTTAAGTGATGGTATAAAGATATTTTGATGGTATTTTAGCCAGAGGACCTAGTACTACCTGAATTCTTACCTTGAGTATACCACTATTTCTTTTATAATGTCTACAAGGGAGCTATTAAACAAATATAAAGTACAGGAGCTTTGACCCCAAAAGCCAGAGCAAAATTCAAGCAAGTCAGGACTGAATCTATAAACAGCTCCTATATATCAAAGTGAAATGGGTCTGAAAGGACTATAAGCCAACAGAAAGGATATTCCATCTCAACAAAGCCCAACCAGTTTGAATGCTTATCTCTGCAAAATTTTTAGCACCCAAAGCTAAACTGGGAATTCTTAGGACCCACTGGAAAAGAAGCACCCAAAGAGAGATGGCTAGGCCTTCTCCCTACGTAGTACGACCAAGTGGAATACACTATTCTAAAAAGAGGAAATGAACTTCTTAACCATCTGTGTATAGGAACTTCACACAAAGTACCCAACTGTAGCCATAATTCCCCCTTTTGCAGGTGGAAGGAAGAGGTTATAAATGAAAAAAAGAGCTCTTCTCCATTCTTAGAAACCAAAATGTGAAAATCTTTCATACCTCAGCATTATATATGTTAACATATATCTGCTTGGTTCATTTAGGAGATCCACTATCTCTATTGCATTAATACTGTCTTTTATATAATGCTAGACATAATCCAGTGTAATGGGTTTGGACACACAACAGAGCTGAATTGTAATAACTAGGGTCCCCATAGTTGCAAAGTAGTCCAACTCTATTTAAAAGCATTCACGCTGTGAACATCTTTTATTTTGCTATCTGGGATATTTTTATCTTTCTTCTGGCATCTATTCCCCAATTTCCCCTACTTTCAATCCATGTGCTTGCTATGGAGTTGACTCCACCTTTAACTCAAAAATGGAGTTAATGATCCAGACCTGGACAAAATGGCATCAGTTATCAAATCAAAGATGAGCACACAGACTGACCTAGTCCAATCAGAGTAGACCCCAGAATGTTTTCTGGGAATTCAAGGATAAAGATGCTCACTCCTTTTTACTGGATTTCAACATAGAAGCACGGAGCTCCAAAGGCTGATAATAGTCATCTCTCAGGGGCACCTGCATGCCTCAGTTGGTTAAGTGACTGCCTTCAGCCCAGGTCATGATCCTGGAGTCCCGGAATCAAGTCCCACATTGGGCTTCCTGATCAGCAGGGAGTCTGCTTCTCCTCTGGCCCTCCCCCTTCTCATGTTCTCCCTCTCTCTCTCATTCTCTCTTTCTCAAATAAATAAAATCTTTAAAAAAATAATCATCTTTCAAACATAAGAAAGGAACCACCAAGAATGGAAACAAACCAAGGCAACATAGCTGAGAAACGTATAGAGACAAACTGAATTCGGAGACATCATTTGAGCCCTGGATCAAACCATACTGGAAACTGGTTTGTGAATTGCTTAATTTACAAGAGTCAGTAATTTCTTTTCTATATATAAACCAGTTGGATCAAATTTTTATCTTTTGTAGACAAAAAAAAAAAACACACTCCATGAATCACAATCCACATTTTGTAAAAATTACCTACTATAAAACAAAACTAAAGGATAAAGACAATTCTATAAACTCTCACACTAATAATATTAGATTTAAGATTTTTGAGTACTTACAATGGGCCAGATACTGTTGTAACTTCATTATATGTTTTAATTTTCTTAATCTTAATAAAAATCCATTATGTAGTTGTTACTATTTTTTTCTCTTTATATAATAGGAAAGTATAACATGAAGAGATCAAGAAACCTACCCCAGGTCACTTAGCCATAAAGTAGTGCTCAAAAACTAACCAGAGCATCAGATACCAGAGTTTATATATATAACCATGACATTCCACTGCTAGAACCTCCCCCAAAAGATACTTTTCAATATTCATCAGCTATAAAAATGTCTGCCAGAGAGATAAGGTTCATCTCATGACACAAAGATCAAAATGGCAAAAAGTAAGAGCCTCAAGTTAGGATATATCTTTAATCTGTAATATAACTGGACTTCATGGAACAATTTTCATATTCAGAGAATGGCCTTGAGCATCAGTCTTTTCAATCACGGGCATAATGACAGGCATTCTGAAGTCCCTTTTTCTGCTGAATGGGAAGGGATGCAAGTTAAGACAGACTGTCTCCAACTGAGAGTTCAGCGTTAAAGATACAGTCAGAGTCACCCCATTGATGGCAGCTCTAAATCTACCTGGGCAGTTTATTAAAAGCAAGGCAAATGTTGTGGTTCCCAGACAAATGGAGAACTGGAATGCTGAAAGGAATGCCTCAGTGAAAACAAAAACTGTAGGGACAGGCCAATGGGCAGTGTTTGACAGACACTGGATCAGATCACCGGAGTTAAATTCTAACTCTGCTACTAACTGGATGTGTGACCTTGTTTATTACTTTAACCATGTGAGCCTGAGTTTCTTCATCTATAGGATCCCTATCTCATGGATGTAGTAAGGATTAAATTAAAAGAGATTACATATGAAAAACAGTGCAGTTTCAAATTCATGGTAGGTACTGAATAAGTGGACACCATTTGGTAACTGAGTTTTGGTGGATGCTACATGCCTAGGGTTCACCCTAGTTGGAACCCACAATTTCTAGCCTAACTCTCTGCACAGCTCATGGCTGGTCAGCCAAGTCTTCTGACCTTCTGCCTGCCTGAGTTGAGATTAACTTCTCTGTACTGTGTTGTGTTAGCCATAGCAGAAGTTCAAGGCCCATAGCTGAGAAGACTGAGAAGCCAGGGCTGAGGTTTCTTCCCCCATGCCCCCAAATAGATAGTAAATTTCTTTTATAGGGTCATCTTAGGGAAAAATAAGACAAGAACAGATTCCATCATCCAGTCTCATGCCCCCTTCAAAGCACTCTGATCATCTAGACCTCCCTTGAATATTGGTGAGAGAACACTCTGAACGGGGGAAATACCAGGGATAATATGCCAAGAAAGGGTCATTATTTTGATATGTAGGTGTCATTTGCCTAAAAAACAGCTTTTGAGTAATAAAAAACACACCAAAGAGCAATCAGTGAATTAGGACTACACATCAAAAAAGCCCCAGACCACCACTACAATGAAGTTAAAAAGACTTTTTTATTCAATTATGATTCTAAGAGAGGGTTTTTATAAAAAGTGGGAGCTAGATTTTAAAATCACTTTTTGAGATTTAGTCACATTAGGGAGGAAACATCAAGATATTCCCATCAAGGATGACTTTGATTTCTTTCTCTGCTGAATAAGAAACCCATTTAAAATGCCAAACCATTAGAACAGGACTGATCCTGTTATGACAAATATCATTGCCCTGGCCAGTGGTCCACTCACTGCAAAATGTATTTAATAAAAATTTCCAGAACCACCAAGAATGGAAAACTTATGAATGCCATTACCTGTTGAAGTGTCTGGAGTAAAGTGTAACAGGAGAACCACACAGTGTCTGGAGATCTCTGGTGTTGAATCTAGTAGTGTTTACCCAAAGCACCTAGAGGGAGCATGGCTGGAAATGGATAGGGAAGGATAAATCGGAATAAGGGAGCAGTTAAAATAGTCACCAAGAAAACAACTTCAGATGTTAAAAAAGAAGGGTAAGGCAAGGACAGAAATTAGAAGATGAGTCTTAGCAGATATGAAACTAAAGTGCAAGTGGGAGAGAAATGTGAAGTCAGAAGTGGGGCTGTGAACTTTAAACACAGGCTTTCTTTTTCTTTTCTTTTTTAAGACTTTATTTATTTATTTGACAGACAGAGTTCACAACTAGGCAGAGAGTCAGGCAGAGAGAGAGAAGGGAAAGCAGGCTCCCTGCTGAGCAGAGAGCCCAATGTGGGGCTCGTTGAGGGGCTTGATCCTAGGACCCTGAGATCAGGACCTGAGCCGAAGGCAGAGGCTTAACCCACTAAGCCACCCAGGACCCCTGAACACAGGCTTTCTTTATGGGGTCAGGAAAATAAAGAGTACAGAGTTGGACATCATCTGAAATCTGTTTCATGACATACATTTTTGGGAAAATTTAGCCAATGAATGAAGACACAATTATTAAATTATCACATAAAATCATCAAAAAGTATTCTAATATGTTGAATTCTGATAAAAGTAAATATTATTTTTAGCACTTATGTTTATAATATTATCACTGAAAATGTTTAGTCTTAAGATTGCTATTTTTGACCAAAAACAGTTTAAGTATAAACCAGAATTGCAAATTGGGTATCGGTGGGCTAAGTTTAGCTGTATTTGTCCTGCACAGTCTTTTTTAAAAGATTTTTAATTAACTAAGTTAATTAATTAATTAATTATAGAGACAAGAGTGAGAGAGCACAAGCAGGTGTGGGTGGTGCAGCAGAGAAGTGGGAGAAGCAGGCTCCCTGCCAAGCAAGGAGCCTCACTTGATCCCAGGACCCCCAGGATCATGACCCTAGCTGAAGGCAGACACCCAACTGACTGAGCCACCCAAATGCCCCTCCTACACAGCATTTTAAAAAATAAATTAGTTTTTACTATGGTGTAACTTCTACTATTCCCCTGGCCTTATACCTTACATTTTCATGTGTAAGTGATAGTGTGTGTTGGGGACTTCCTCTCTAGGAACCCTCTGATTTCTCTCCCAAATGTGTAGAAGACTATATATGATCTCCATTGGTCATTTATTAATTGGGTAAAGTTATCCTATTAACAATTTGAGAGCAGTATGAGCTCTCTCTTTTTTCATCTCCACCCTCCCCCCACCTTGAGGCAGTTCTGCATACCTAATGTTTCTTCTGAGGAGAGTGGTGATTAGAAAATATATCTGGCTGAAGATTTCAGACTTGTTCTTCAATCAGCTTTATCAGTAATAATGCTGACATCTTGATCTCCACCTATTTTACTCCTGTGTCATTTCTTAATTGCTAATGAACTCAAGAAGCAAAGTAAGGGGGTGTTATTAATTGGCTTCTACAAACTTCAAGACGTTGTCAACATTTAAACATTGGGAAATTTCATATAAAGATATAGGTTTCTGAGTTTTGTTGAAAAATGGAAGATTTGGCATGACTGGGGTCATATTTGCACCCAGAATGCATCGGATGAACTGAGTAATGAATGAATGCTCTCTTTAGATGAGGCATGAGTTCCAATTTGCTGTAGTCTCCACCATTACCTATTGTTTATACTTGGGTATTTAATTCAGTCATCTTATCCTGACATTTAAGTTTGTATTTCCTGCTATAATCATATAAGTCTCCTCTTTTAGAATATTGACTTTTTCTAAGATAGTGGAATCCTGATAAAATGATTAGTAAAAACTTTTATGAAAACTACTGGTGTGAAAGATATTATTTGTAAATCTGATTGCAAAGCTGCTTTGGCATCCTAGTTCCTGATCTTCAACAGCTACAGATCTCTGTTATTTCTCTCCACATACATCCAGTGCAACGCAGACCTGGGTCAACAATATTTCCTAATTTTAGGTGAAACTGTACCTGCCAGGTCAGAAAAATCCTATTCAAGCCTTACAGCATAGAAAATTCTCCATCTCAGGGTGCATGGGTGGCTCAGTGGGTTAAAGCCTCTGCCTTCGGCTCAGGTCATGATCTCAGGGTCCTGGGATCGAGCCCCATGTCAGGCTCTCTGCTTAGCAGAGAGCTTGCTTCCTCTCCTCTCTCTCTGCCTGCCTCTCTGCCTACTTGTGATCTCTGTCTGTCAAATAAATAAATAATTTTTTAAAAAAGAAAAAAAAAAGAAAATTCTCCATCTCTATTTTATATTCTATGTCCAGACATCAAAGGGTTGTGTCTCTTTGGAGGAAGTAAAGTAAGGGATTGGAAAAAGTATTGAACTAGTTCAAGCAAACTACATGTCAAGTGACCCAGCTAATTTCTAGAAGAGCCTATGTTTTCTCTGAATTAGAGTACTTGGAGAATTGCCCTAACCACCTGCATTGCTTAGGTCATGAAGACTGAGACTGTGTTTTCACAACTAAAATAAAGATAGTTGTACAAGCCATGGGGGCCTATCTCAAAAACAGAATTTTGCTGCACCACTGTGGATCAAGTTACCATTACCACAATCAGTTATATAGATAGTAAAATGCAATGATTTAATCATCCCAAGGGAATTTAATCGTATTACAAAAATCTAACATTAAGCTTATTGCCAGTTTCATTTTATAAGATAGCAAAAGTGACTAATCAATCAACCAGTCTAATTCAATGATAGCAAAAGCTGGTCTGACGTTGTTATTTAATTAATTGATTGCAAATTTGAAATCCCTTTATATATTCATATAGTTTAGGTGCTACAGGCTAAGATTTAGCTCCATGAATTTTTTTTTCCTGTTTTAGAAATTAGCATTATTTCCCCCCACATATCCTGGTTAGATGATTTCTAAATCATATTTTAAAGTTGAATAAAGTTGAAATCCTCATTTGGCTTTTTCTCTGTGGGCTCTTGCTTACACCTTTACTGTTTGAGAATGGTCTCTTTTGGCGTACCATATGAATTTTTTTTTTCCCCAAAGGGTGAAGTATCTCCTAACTACCCATTAGTGCTCCGTACCTGGAGTCCTGGCCACCATGATACTATTCACTTCAGAAAATAAGTGCAAAGTAAATATGACTCCAGATTTAAAACAAGCACTATAGACCAGAGTGTTTGGCTTCCTTTCTTGCCATGAGTCAGAGCCAGGAGGTTCCCATTAAGGTGTGTATGAATTGTATTACCCCACACTGAAGTGTGTCCATAACGTAATGTTGTAAGGCAGCCAAGTTCTTCTAACATGGACCTATATTCAAAACATATCAGTATCTCGTCAGCTCCTTCATTTGTAAAAAGTTTTAATCAGAAAGCTATAGTTACATAAATATTTCATTCTAGGGTAGAGTAAACCCTGACTTAAATAAGTGTATTACTTCCATTTTATTAATACCTCTCAGACTGTCACATTCATCTAGAATGAGCTGCCATTAAAAAAGAGAGAGAGAGAGGAGGTAAATGCACGTAATTATGCGTGGAGTGTGCTCTGATATAGTTCTAAGTATTAGGAGAGGTATTTTGGGAAAAAATTTTTTCTATACCCCTCTCACTGTTCAAAACAAGGGGAGAGCCCCTCAAACTAAGTCATTTGGAAGGCCAAACACTGCTCAAAGAAGCTCAAATCATGAGGGAAAAAAAGCAATAAATATTTTCTCTTCAGCTCTGAACCTCTATGTTTCCCTTTTGTTCCTGTCCTTTAAAGGAATCCTTAAAGAATTTTAAGCAAATAGATTTTGAAAAAGTGCTGAATCCCCAAAGATCAGCAGTTAAGAAAAGAGTTAAACTACTCCTTCATAACTTGTGAAGACATCCCTCATCATTAGGTCATCTCTCACCCTAGTATGTTGCCACCTTCAAAGATAAATGACCTGGCATGAGGATGAAACATACTGAAGTTCAAAAGTGCCTATGGAGTGATGTTCCCAGAACTAGAGCTGGAATATTTCTTTTCTTGTCTTTCTAAACCTGGTGTTCTGTGCTGAAAGGACAATGACTATTTCATCGGTCCCGGAAGTAAGACATGAAGAAGGATCGGGGATGATAACAATTGGCACTAGTGAATATAGTCATGGGTTTTCTAGGGGAAAAAAATCAGACAAACAAACATTGAAAAAGAAACTCTGGTAGCATAAAATGAAGAATTAACACTGGTCTTTTAAACCTTTAAAGAGTATATTATTGAAGTATTTCTCTATTGATGTTCTCTATAAGATGTTCTCTATTGTCACTGGGAAAAATAAAATAAAATGGAACTGAAACATATCAAAAGAAGATAAGGTTATATACAAAGCAAAACTCCATGACTAGGCAAGCATCTCCTTCTAAACAGGTCTTTCAAATTGAAATAGTAATAATGATAATCATTTCTTGTTCTAAGCAGGGAAGTGAATAAAATTTCTAGCAGAAACTGTGCATCATGTTCCCTGTTTTCCTGCTACTGGTTCAACCTATTTCATGAAGCCTGACTACTAATGTGACAAATGGGTTTGTCTTTGTATGTTGTTCCTATCAAACATTGCCATGTATTTTCTTCCTGTTTGTATATACTTATTTCTTCTACCAGACTGAAAACTCCTGAAGGCAAGAACTATTATCCTATTCAATTTTCCAAAATTATACTATGGAGACATGTACTGTGAGAAGTTCAGTTTCTAAAATCAACTTGAAAGGCAAAAATATTATATGGTCAAATCATCCTTGGAAAGCTCTTAGAAAGGGGCAATTTTGTAACCATTTTTCGTTAAGTTTAACATCAGGTTTCCTTTGGTGTTGGAACAGGGTGGTGTATTATTAAATCCTTTATTTGCATGAAGCTTTACATTCTACTGTTTTTAGCTGCCTTATGATTAAGGCCCACATTATTTGAAAAGGAGAACCATAAACACTAGAATCTCATTCAGTGTTACAAGATGTCTCAACTATCAGAAGCACCAAAATCTGATACTGAATGAGTAAAGAGAACATTCACGTCTCTCATCTCATGCTCACTGTAGTCAGAATCCCATCAAGTAAAGAGAAACCATTCATGACATTTCAAGACAGAGGTGATTTAATGCAGAGGATCAGTTATACAACATTTAGAAGGCTGAAAGAGCAAAACCAGTTGCTAAGGGAACCCTGGTATTAGTAGCTCAGGAAGCAGTAACCGTTCTGAGGGCTGAGAGTATGAAAGAGAAGAAATGATGTTAGCAGAACCTGGGATCTTGGGGGAAGTGTCTCCACAGAGCAGATGTTCAGACCTCCAAGGCGTCACTGCTCAGCTAGTTCTGGGACTTCTGAGAGGGGCATCACATGATTGCTACTTGCCTCTGGTAGATGGCTAGAAGAGGAAATGTGGCACAGTTGCTACTGGTACCTCTACAGGGACTATAGGAGAACTGGTGCTAGAAATGCTAAAATAAGCTCAAGCCTGGAGTCCTACTTGAGTGCTACTGATGGAGAGAAGCTGGCTAGAACAGAAAACAGAAACAATATTTTTTCTGCTCTCCTGTCCCCTGCCAGTGCCTCCAGTCAGCAGAACCTAACCAGAGGCCAGCAAAGAAGTCTGGGAAATGTAGTTTGCATAGTCTCAGCTCCAGTGTCCTAGAGTGGAGTGTAAAATCCTCTCAGCTTGAGGCTGAGAGACAGTAGGCAAAATTACTCTTCCGGCATAAATTCACTGAGTGGAATAATAGGCAGAGTTTTCCTTCATTTTCTTTTACCATAGTTGAATTCCAGTAAGATAAATGTATTCATGATGCCGATTCACCTTCTCTTGGAATCCTATAGTTCATTAGCCTAGTAACCTGCTTATAGCATGTGATTAATGTACATATTGAACAGATAAATGAATGTCTTTTTGGCTCTTTGGTGCTAAGGGAATTTTCTCTGATTACTAATCTAGTTTAACTGCCACTGAGAAATGAGACTAGAGAAAATATATAAGAACTTAAGGGCAAACTCTGCCATAGTTCACTAACATTGTAAATGTACCTACCCCAGCAGTTCAAATGGTTTCTATCCCTAGCTCTATCTCCTAACTATCCACTTCCAATTCACTATCAAAAATCTCTACTGCAGCTATACTTGCATAGCATAAGAGTGACATCCAGTGGTTTATAACAATCACTTATTGTAATGCATCTAGAAATCTAATCTGCCCTCAATTATCCATATAAATAGAAGCATAATATATAAAACTCTAAACAAAAGATGAAACTTAAAACTTTTAGTTTTACTTTGGGAGATTATTAAAGTAAATTTGCCTACCCATTTTAGATTTCATATTCAAGCTCATTTGCATTTTTCTATTCTTGAGTTTATGCCTCCCATACTTCCGGTGACATCTGTCAAAGACAGGAGCTGAGGGGCAGAGAAGGAACCTGGGAACAGGTAGGATTAGGAGTATTAACCATTAACCAGTTCTAGACCTGACTCCCAAGGCCAGAGTTTAGTTTAGGTTCACAGAAAGTACGGAAAACTCAGCCTAGATTCAGGTTTCAACTAATATCTAAAGGTGTCCAGTCTGGCACAGG
This sequence comes from Mustela erminea, assembly GCF_009829155.1. NCBI lineage: Eukaryota > Metazoa > Chordata > Mammalia > Carnivora > Mustelidae > Mustela > Mustela erminea. The sequence goes on along the minus strand of NC_045616.1, from coordinate 105,601,810 downwards.
GTTGTAGATGGAGGCAGAGTTGGGTGGGCTCTTTAGTCATGGTCTCAGGGGATCAGGCTTCTCAGAGGAGTCCCAGCCAGTAGTTGGGACTAAGAACCCTGAGATAATAAAAATATCAGGGCAGTACCCAAACTGCCTCAAGTTCAGAATATGCTCTATTCTTAATGATACACTATAGGAAGCTGAAGGTGATTTTTATTTATGGCTTGGAAAGTCAATATCATACTAGAACAAACAAAGCCTTAAGAAAAAAGTAACACAGAAACTACATATGCTTTAGTTCTTCTTTCTTTCAATAGAATAGTCAAAAGAACCAGTAACTCCATTATAAATCTCCCACCTAAATGAACTAGGAACAGAAATCTTCTTATCTGTGTTTAAATAGATCTTAGCCTGAAAAATACTACCAACTCAGAATTTACAAGGATTTGAATATGCTTTCCAGCTTAAAGGAATTCAGCCCAAACAAGCTACTTCTCTATTTAATATTTTTTTAAAGGCAACCCAGTAAAAAAACATGTATTTATTCATAAATATATAGCAGTGAGTTCAAAGGAAATCTAAGTGGTAACTACAGTTAGAATTATTCAGACACCTCTTTTATTCAGCTTGATTTGGGAGCAGTATGCTAATAGTGAGTCATGAATATGATTAGTATAGCTCATGATATCAATATATGGTAAGAGACCTGTTGTGGCTTCTTCCCATGTAACCATATCCCACAAGAAAATGGGACATATTGTTCTGACTATAGAATCTGAAAGGAAGCAGTTTCTACAAAGTTTGCTTGCCTATCACATCAAAAAGATGAGCAGGGTTAGCCTCATTTATAAAAATGTCCATGTATTTAAAAAAAATACATGGAAAGAGCAGAGCTATGAAAATTAAATACTTATAACCTTAAAATGTTCTTTTCCTCAGTTGAGAATGCACTGTCATGATGACAATGAAGATGATGATAATGATAATCTTACCTTTCACCGGACACTTTGTTATTCCTGTGGAAAACAGGAGCTCTCGGCAATCAAAGGGAAATAATTCTGAAGCCCAGCCTCAAAGACAATGTTTTAATTATCAGAGCAAAGGTCAATGTCTGAAATTGATGTAGGTGATGTTCATCTTTCACCTTTTTCAATGGATCTGGCCTAACAATGGCTGGCTGGTCAAGAGAGAATGTAGCAGATATTTCAACGAAGATAGGAAGTTCTTGATTAGTATTTATTCTAGTAGGGTTTTTCCAAAAATGCTTTTTTTCTAGGACATTAGATTTTGATAGGAAATAGACGATGTGTCTCAAATCTAATCAATGAATGCAGGAATGTTCACATACCCCTTCTAATTTATTGTCCACAGCAAGTCAGCCTCTTGTGTTTTGTTTACTTAACTTTGGGCATTCTTCTAGCAAAAGGGAGTCCACAAGAGATGCAGTAAACTGTGAAATGCTCCAGAAGTCAAAACACATCAGTGACTTATTCTATGCAGTGGTGGAACTGGTGCTAACAGAAGACACACTTTTCAGGAGACCCCTCAATTCTGTTAGTTCCATCTCCACTGATGTTTTGCTTCTGATTGTGGCTCAATTTGCTGCACAGCTTGCTGGCAGATTCTCCCTTTAGTGGGGGAAGACCTTGTCCTTCTGGACCCCTTGGTCCACATGCATGGGGAAGGATTTCAAGGGAGAGACTCAAAAGAATCTGGAAAGAGACTGAACTCATCTTTCATGAATTGACTTTAATTCAGTGATAAAATTTCTGTATTAATTTCTACCATCACAGAGGTTAGAAATGCCATTACTTAACCATGAAATGGAGACTTGAAATAAAAAGATGTATTTGACTTAGGGAGTTGTATGGCATACATAAAAATGAAGGGAGGCTTATAATTAAATTTCTCTTAAACACCAATTTTGACCACTTCCATCAGTTTACCTGAAATACAAGAAATGAACACCATATCACGTATTTATTAAAAGCCTTAATGGAACATACATCACCTTAAGGCATTGGCAGAAAGAGAATATTTGTCAGGAAAGCAGAATACCATTCCACCAACAAGCACAGGTTTCTTTCTTTTCTCTAAATATTCTGTCTTCTCTAAAAATGTTAACAGAGTTGGATCCTTAAAAAATGTCCTCTGCTTATCCAGGTAGGGACCTCTCAGGTAGTTCCCCAAAAAGAAAGTTTCATGTTAAATCTGATTTCATAGTCTCTATATCACATCACATGATTGATTACTTGATTACTTTATGCCCAGGGTACTCAAATATAAGCCCTTGCTTGCATTTTCAATAAATCAAAGCAAAGATATTTGACTACTTAGACATTTCAGCTCTCTTAAGTCAGTTAAGGCACACATCTGAATGAGAAACTTAACATAAATGTGCAATCTTGGACAAATGACATCTAGACAAATGACATCAAGAGCACTGTTAAGAGTCCAACCAACCGGAGGAGTCAAGATGGCGGAGAAGTAGCAGGCTGAGACTACTTCTGCTAGCAGGAGATCAGCTAGATAACTTATCTAAAGATTGCAAACACCTGCAAATCCATCAGCAGATCGAAGAGAAGAACAGCAATTCTAGAAACAGAAAAACAACCACTTTCTGAAAGGTAGGACTGGTGGAGAAGTGAATCCAAAGCGACGGGAAGATAGACCCCGGGGGGAGGGGCCAGCTCCCAGCAAGCGGCGGAGCAATGGAACACAAAATCAGGACTTTTAAAAGTCTGTTCCACTGAGGGACATCACTCCAGATGCTAAACCGGGGCAAAGCCCATGCGGGGTCAGCGTAGCCTCAGGTCCCACAGGGTCACAGAAGGATTGGGGGTGTCTGAGTGTCGCAGAGCTTGCGGGAATTGGAACGGGAAAGCCGGCTACAGAGACAGAGCCGACATTAAGCTTGCAGCTGGGGGTTACCTTGAACCGGTTGCAGGCTCGGTGAGTTCAGAGCGCGGCCGGAGGTCAGGCAGAAGGGAGTTACTGGGCGCTGTTCTCTGAGGGCGCACTGAGGAGTGGGGCCCCGGGCTCTCGGCTCCTCCAGGCCGGAGACCAGGAGGCCGCCATTTGTATTGCCGTCCTCTGGAACTCTACGGAAAGCGCTCAGGGAACAAAAGCTCCTGAAAGCAAACCTGAGCGGCTTACTCAGCCTGGCCTGTGCAATTCCGCCTGGGGCAAAGACACTTGAGAATCACTACACCAGGCTGCTCCCCCAGAAGATCAACAAGAAATCCAGCGAAGAGCAAGTTCACCTACCAAGGGGTGCGGTTTCAATACCAAGGAGAGCAGCAGAATTCCAGAGGAGGAGAAAGCAAAGCATGGAACTCATGGCTTTCTCCCTGTGATTTTTTAGTTTTGCAGTTAAAGTAATTTTTTTCTTTTTCATTTTTTTTTCTCTTCTTTTGCTAAATTTTTTTAAACTTTTACCCTTTTCCTTTTTAACGTTTTTAACTAGTTTACCTAATATATATATATTTTCTTTTTTTTACTTTTCTTTATTCGTTTTCTTTTGAAAATTCTTTTCTTTTCTTTTTTTTCCTTTCTTTCTTTTTGAACCTCTTTTTATCCCCTTTATCCCCCCCTTCTGTTTGGTTAAAGCATATTTTCCTGGGGTTGTTGCCACCCTTTTAGTATTTTACTTGCTCCTTCATATACTCTTATCTGGACAAAATGACAAGGCGGAAAAATTCACCACAAAAAAAAGAACAAGAGGCAGTATCAAAGGCTAGGGACCTAATCAATACAGACATTGGTAATATGTCAGATCTAGAGTTCAGAATGACAATTCTCAAGGTTCTAGCCGGGCTCGAAAAAGGCATGGAAGATATTAGAGAAACCTTCTCGGGAGATATAAAAGCCCTTTCTGGAGAAATAAAAGAACTAAAACCTAACCAAGTTGGAATAAAAAAAGCTATTAATGAGGTGTAATCAAAAATGGAGGCTCTCACTGCTAGGATAAATGAAGCAGAAGAAAGAATTAGCGATATAGAAGACCAAATGACTGAGAATAAAGCTGAGCAAAAGAGGGACAAACAGCTACTGGACCACGAGGGGAGAATTCGAGAGATAAGTGACACCATAAGATGAAACAACATTAGAATAATTGGGATTCCAGAAGAAGAAGAGAGAGAGAGGGGAGCAAAAGGTATACTGGAGAGAATTATTGGAAAGAATTTCCCCAATATGGCAAAGGGAAAGAGCATCAAAATTCAGGAGGTTCAGAGAAGCCCCTCAAAATCAATAAGAATAGGCCCACACCCCGTCACCTAATAGTAAAATTTACAAGTCTTAGAGACAAGGAGAAAATCCTGAAAGCAGCCCGGGAAAAGAAGTCTGTAACATACAATGGTAAAAATATTAGATTGGCAGCAGACTTATCCACAGAGACTGGCAGGCCAGAAAGAACTGGCATGATATTTTCAGAGCACTAAATGAGAAAAACATGCAGCCAAGAATACTATATCCAGCTAGGCTATCATTGAAAATAGAAGGAGAGATTAAAAGCTTCCAGGACAAACAAAAATTGAGAGAATTTGCAAACACCAAACCAGCTCTACAGGAAACATTGAAAGGGGTCCTCTAAGCAAAGAGAGAGCCTACAAGTGGTAGATCAGAAAGGAATAGAGACAATATACAGTAACAGTCACCTTACAGGCAATACAATGGCACTAAATTCATATCTCTCAATACGTACCCTGAATGTTAATGGGCTAAATGCCCCAATCAAAAGACACAGGGTATCAGAATGGATAAAAAAACAAAACCCATCTATATGTTGCCTACAAAAAACTCATTTTAAGCCCGAAGACACCTCCAGATTTAAAGTGAGGGGGTGGAAAAGAATTTACCATGCTAATGGACATCAGAAGAAAGCAGGAGTGACAATCCTTATATTAGATCAATTAGATTTTAAGCCAAAGACTATAATAAGAGATGAGGAAGGACACTATATCATACTCAAAGGGTCTGTCCAACAAGAAGATCTAACAATTTTAAATATCTATGCCCCCAACATGGGAGCAGCCAACTATATAAACCAATTAATAACAAAATCAAAGAAACACATCAACAATAATACAATAATAGTAGGGGACTTTAACACTCCCCTCACTGAAATGGACAGATCATCCAAGCAAAAGATCAACAAGGAAATAAAGGCCTTAAATGACACACTGGACCAGATGGACATCACAGATATATTCAGAACATTTCATCCCAAAGCAACAGAATACACATTCTTCTCTAGTGCACAGGGAACATTCTCCAGAATAGATCTCATCCTCGACCTAAATCAGGACTCAAAAGATTGGGATAATTCCCTGCATATTTTCAGACCACAATGCTCTGAAGCTAGAACTCAACCACAAGAGGAAGTTTGAAAAGAACCCAAATACATGGAGACTAAACAGCATCCTTCTAAAGAATGAATGGGTCAACCAGGAAATTAAAGAAGAATTGAAAAATATCATGGAAACAAATGATAATGAAAATACAACGGTTCAAAATCTGTGGGACACAATAAAGGCAGTCCTGAGAGGAAAATATATAGTGGTACAAGCCTTTCTCAAGAAACAAGAAAGGTCTCAGATACACAACCTAACCCTACACCTAAAGGAGCTGGAGAAAGAACAAGAAAGAAACCCTAAGCCCAGGAGGGGAAGAGAAATCATAAAGATCAGAACAGAAATCAATGAAATAGAAACCCAAAAAACAATAGAACGAATCAATGATACTAGGAGCTGGTTCTTTGAAAGAATTAATAAAATTGATAAACCCCTGGCCAGACTTATCAAAAAGAAAAGAGAAAGGACCCAAATAAATAAAATCATGAATGAAAGAGGAGAGATCACAACTAACACCAAAGAAATACAAACTATTATAAGAACATACTATGAGCAACTCTATGCCAACAAATTTGACAATCTGGAAGAAATGGATGCATTCCTAGAAACATATAAACTACCACAACTGAACCAGGAAGAAATAGAAAGCCTGAACAGACCCATAACCAGTAAGGAGATTGAAACAGTCATTAAAAATCTCCAAACAAACAAAAGCCCAGGGCCAGACGGCTTCCCGGGGGAATTCTACCAAACATTTAAAGAAGAATTAATTCCTATTCTCCTGAAACTGTTCCAAAAAATAGAAATGGAAGGAAAACTTCCAAACTCATTTTATGAGGTCAGCATCACCTTGATCCCCAAAACCAGACAAGGATCCCATCAAAAAAGAGAGCTATAGGCCAATATCTTTGATGAGCACAGATGCGAAAATTCTCACCAAAATACTAGCCAATAGGATTCAACAGTGCATTAAAAGGATTATTCACCACAATCAAGTGGGATTTATTCCAGGTCTGCAAGGTTGGTTCAACATCCGCAAATCAATTAATGTGATACAACACATCAATAAAGAAAGAACAAGAACCATATGATACTCTCAATAGATACTGAAAAAGCATTTGAGAAAGTACAGCATCCCTTCCTGATCAAAACTCTTCAAAGTGTAGGGATAGAGGGCACATACCTCAATATCATCAAAGCCATCTATGAAAAACCCACCGCAAATATCATTCTCAATGGAGAGAAACTGAAAGCTTTTCCGCTAAGTTCTGGAACACGGCAGGGATGTCCATTATCACCACTGCTATTCACTCCATATCACTCGGCATCAGGGAAATACAAATCAAAACCACAATGCAATTTCACCTCACACCAGTCAGAATGGCTAAAATCAACAAGTCAGGTAATGACAGATGTTGGCGAGGATGCAGAGAAAGGGGAACCCTCCTACACTGTTGGTGGGAATGCAAGCTGGTGCAACCACTCTGGAAAACAGCATGGATGTTCCTCAAAATGTTGAAAATAGAACTTCCCTATGACCCAGCAATTGCACTACTGGGTATTTCCCCTAAAGATACAAACGTGGTGATCCAAAGGGGCACGTGCACCCGAATGTTTATAGCAGCAATGTCCACAACAGCCAAACTATGGAAAGAACCTAGATGTCCATCAACAGATGAATGGGTCAAGAAGATGTGGTATATATACACAATGGAATACTATGCAGCCATCAAAAGAAATGAAATCTTGCCATTTGTGACAACATGGATGGAACTAGAGCGTATCATGCTTAGCGAAATAAGTCAAGTGGAGAAAGACAACTATCATATGATCTCCCTGATATGAGGAAGTGGTGATGCAACATGGGGGCTTAAGTGGGTAGGACAAGAATAAATGAAACAAGATGGGATTGGTTGGGAGACAAACCATAAGTGACTTGTAATCTCACAAAACAAACTGAGGGTTGCTGGGGGGAGGGGGGTTGGGAGAAGGGGGGTGGGGTTATGGACATTGGGGAGGGTACGTACTTTGGTGAGTGCTGTGAAGTGTGTAAACCTGGCAATTCACAGACCTGTACCCCTGGGGATAAAAATATATGTTTATAAAAATTTAAAAATAAAAAAAAAAGAGTCCAACCAACCAAAAAGACCTGAGAAGGTCCCAATGAGATGGAACTCTGGTCTCCATTCACAACCCCCTGGGCAACTGGTACTCCTCTGCTAATTGCATCATTACAAAACAAGCCAAATGCAAATGAAATAAACAATAATTTGGGGCAGAACAACATGTGGACTAGGCAATTTCTCCTTAGAGAAAGATTGTGAAAGGAGTTTTGCAAGGTCCATGAAGCAAAGGGTGAGATCACAGTATAAAAGAATAAACTGGGCTTGAGTGCTCAGACATTTCACAAATCCTATAGATGGACCTGTGATAACTTGCTCTGAGTTTGTTTGTTTTTATTTTTTAAAAAGATTTTATTTATTTATTTGACAGACAGAGATCACAAGTAGGCAGAGAGGCAGACAGAGAGAGAGGGGGAAGCAGGCTCCCTGCTGAGCAGAGAGCCAGATGCGGGCTCAATCCCAGGACCCTGAGATCACGACCTGAGCCAAAGGCAGCGGCTTAACCCACTGAGCCACCCAGGTGCCCCTGAGTTTGATTTTGATCATGGTCAATAACAAGCCAAATACAATGGGCCTTCATTTATCTGAACTATCACACTTTACTTTTTTTTTTTGACTTTATGAATAATAGCTCATTTATTTATTTATTTATTTTTAAATTTCCAGCATAACAGTATTCATTATTTTTGCACCACACCCCGTGCTCCATGCAATCCGTGCCCTCTATAATACCCACCACCTGGTACCCCAACCTCCCACCCCCCGTCCCTTCAAAACCCTCAGATTGTTTTTCAGAGTCCATAGTCTCTCATGGTTCACCTCCCCTTCCAATTTCCCCCAACTCCCTTCTCCACTCTAAGTCCCCATGTCCTCCATGCTATTTGTTATGCTCCACAAATAAGTGAAACCATATGATAATTGACTCTCTCTGCTTGACTTATTTCACTCAGCATAATCTCTTCCAGTCCCGTCCATGTTGCTACAAAAGTTGGGTATTCATCCTTTCTGATGGAGGCATAATACTCTATCCCCAGGGGTACAGGTCTGTGAATCACCAGGTTTACACACTTCACAGCACTCACCAAAGCACATACCCTCCCCAATGTCCATAATCCCACCCCCTTCTCCCAAACCCCCTCCCCCCTGCAACCCTCAGTTTGTTTTGTGAGATTGAGAGTCACTTATGGTTTGTCTCCCTCCCGGTCCCATCTTGTTTCCTTTATTCTTCTCCTACCCACTTAAGCCTCCATGTTGCATCACCACTTCCTCATATCAGGGAGATCATATGATAGTTGTCTTTCTCTGCTTGACTTATTTCGCTAAGCATGATACGCTCTAGAATAAACAAGTCAGGAAATGACAGATGCTGGCGAGGATGCGGAGAAAGCGGAACCCTCCTACACTGTTGGTGGGAATGCAAGCTGGTGCAGCCACTCTGGAAAACAGCATGGAGGTTCCTCAAAATGTTGAAAATAGAACTGCCCTATGACCCAGCAATTGCACTATTGGGTATTTACCCTAAGGATACAAACGTAGTGATCCAAAGGGGCACATGCACCCGAATGTTTATAGCAGCAATGTCCACAATAGCCAAACTATGGAAAGAACCTAGATGTCCATCAACAGATGAATGGATCAAGAAGATGTGGTATATATACACAATGGAATACTATGCAGCCATCAAAAGAAATGAAATCTTGCCATTTGCGACAACATGGATGAACTATCACACTTTAAAGTGTGCATGCCTTTTGACCTAGACAGTACATTTTTAAGTCTCTATCCCATAGAAATATCTGTACACGAAACACAAAGACATATAAACAGGGATTTTTCAATGTAGTATTACTTATAATAGTCTAAAATTGGAATAACCTAAATGTCCAGGAATAGGTGAGTACTAAAAAATATATTTCATATATATATCTCCTATTAGGAGCAGAGTATAGTAGTTGGAACAAAATCTTCAGAACCAAATTGCTTGGGCTTACGTTTCAGCTCCACTGCTTATCAACTATGTGACCTTGGCAAATTGCTTAGCTTTCCAGTGACTCAGTCTTCCCCAATGATAAAAAGAAAAAAAAAACTTCCTTGTTTGTAGGGCTATTGTGAGAATTAAATGAGATACCTCTTTTAAGAGCCAGAACATTATCTGGCACATAACGGGTACTTAGTACATGTTAGCACGATTCTTCTTTTAAATACAGGATTATGCAGTATTTAAAAATAGAATCCAGCGGTAGCTTCTGCCAATAAAAACTCTGCAAAATACACTGTGAGGTGAAAAAAGATGGCAGATCAATAAGTGAAGGATGATTCTATTAATTATTTAAGTATAATGAGGCAAACATGCATGTATAAGTACATAAAAGCATAGAAGAAAGTGTGAATGGACGAGTCAATAGCAACAATTATCTCTAGAGAATGAACTGGATTGAATGGAAAGAGGAACTGAAAGGAGATCACCTTCTTCCTCTCTACATTGCTGCATCTGAGAAGCTTTTTTACAAACATAGACTTTTATTTTACTTATATGCATTTAAAAATACAGTTGATCCTGAACAACACAGGTTTGAAGTTATCGGTCCACTTACACGTGGACTTTTTCAATAAATATATCGGACTTTTTTTTTTGAGATTTGTGACAATTTGAAACAACTTACAGATGAACCCTGTGCCCCAGAAATACTGAAAAATTAAGACAAAGATATGTCAAGAATACATAAGTTATATGGACATACTCTTTTATCACTTACTACCATAAAATATACATACATATATTATTAAAAGTTAAACTTTATCAAAACTTACACACACACTTACAGACTGTACATGGGATCATTTGCAGTCAAGAGAAATGTAAACAAAACATCAGGATGCAATACTAATCCTAACTACGTGAAGTAAATTGTAGCACATGCTGTAATACTGTAAGAATTTCATAGTGGTGAGTTCAAGTGCTGTGAGCATCCACTTAAAATGCTATATGACACTAATCATCTCTGCGAGCAGTTCATTCTCTGGTAAATTGAGTATTGCTGTGAAAAGTGATTTCTCATGGTTCTTGCATATTTTTCATGGTGTTCAGTGTAATACCGTAAGCCTTGAGTAACACCATGGAACCCACATAAAGTGCCATTAGTGATGCTGGAGGTGCTCTCAAGAAGCAGAGAAAAGTCATGACATTATAAGAAAAAGATGAATTGCTTGGTCTGTATCATGGACTGAGGTCTGTAGCTGTGGTTGCCCACTATTTCAAGATAAATTAATCCAGTGTAAGGAAGTGGTAAAAATAGAAAAGGAAATGTGTAAAACTGTTACTGTAGCTATCCTAGCAGATACAAAAACCTTGCACTTTTTGTGAACTACCTTTTTATGTTGTATTGAAAATGTAGCTTATATATGAGTGCAAGATTGCTATAAGAAAGTCATGTCTATAGAATCTAACACAGCTTGAGAAAAAGCAAAGTCATTATGTGACAACTTTAAGCAAAAAGAATGTAAAGGGTCTAAAGCTGGAGAATGTGATGCCAGCAAAGGATGGTTTGATAATTTTAGAAAGAGGTTTGGCTTAAAACTGAATGCTATGTTGAGATAACAAATCACCTTCTGCTGATCAAGAGGCAGCAGATGAGTTCCAAAGGCCAGAAGAAATCACTGAGGAGACAGGATGTCTGCTATCAACACGTTTTTAATACAGACAAAAGTGTCCTATTCTGGGGGGAAAAATGCCACAAAGGACATTTATTACTGAGGAAGAGCAGTGAATACAGTATTTAAAGCAGGAATGGAAGCATTTGCATACTGTTGTATGCAAATGCAGTTAGGCTTATAATCAAGACTACTTTTATCTACCCTTATCTATAAAGTGGTTAACCCCCAAGGCATAAAGGGAAAATATAAACACCTGTTGCCAGTTTTCGATTACAAGAAGGACTGGACAATGAGAATGCTTTTCCTGCACTAGTTCTATCCATGTTTTGTCCCTGAAGTCAGGAAATACCTTCCTAGTAAGGGATGGACTTTTAAGTTCTTTTGATATTGGGTAGTGCCCCTGGCCACCCAGAACTCCATGAGCTCAACAATGAAAGCAATTAAGTGTTCTAATTGCCCCAAAACACAAATTCTCTATTTAAGCCTCCAGATCAGGGTGCCAAAAGGACCTTTAAAGTTCATTACACATGGTACTTCATGGAAAGAACTGTCAATGCTATGGATGAGAATCCCGATAGGGAGAACAACATGAAAGTCTGGAAGGATTGCACCATTAGAGATGCCATCCCAGTTACATAAAAACCTGTGAAAGCCATCAAAGCTCAAAACAATAAATTGCTGCTAGAGAAAACTGTGTCCAGATGTTGTTCACGACTTCACAGGATTTACAACACAGTCAATCAAAGAAATCATGAAAGAGATTGTGGATATGGCAAAAAAAGGTGAGAGGCGAAGGGTTTCAAGATACAGATCTTGGAGAAATTCAAGAGCTAATAGACACCAGAGGAATGAACAGAAGGGAATTTGATGGAGATGAGTACTTCTAAACCAGTGCCAGACGTTGAAGAGAATGTAGAAGCAGTGCCAGAAAACAAACTGACAGTAGACAATCTGGCAGAAAGGTTCTGATTATTCAAGACTGCTTTTGACTTTTTTACAACATAGAGGCTTCTATGAAACAGGTGCTGAAATTAAAGCAAATGGTGGAAGAATTGGTACTATAAAGAAACAGTTTTAGAGAAAAGAAAAACAAAAACTCAGGAATTGCCATGTATTTCTGTAAAGTTATACTAGTGTGCCTACTGCTCCTGTCTCCCCTTCTACCTCCTTTACTTTTTCTACCTCTGCTACCACAGACACAGCAAGACCAACCCCTCCTCTTCTACTCCTCAGCCTGTGCAACATTGAAACTGACAAGGATGAAGACCTTGATGATAATCCACTTTCATTTAATTAACAATAAATAATTATTATGCCATATAGTAAATAAACTTACCTGTTTGTGTATGCATGTATGTGTCTTCATGTGAAAAAACTAACAACTGTATAGCAAGAACTGTAAGAGAAATTTTTTGTGTTGTCATCATCACCTAAGTATTATTGATTATGTAGAACACTGTGTGCAAGACTTGTAAAGAAATGGGACAGCCACAAGGTGAATGATATTTAGTATAAAATTAATGATGTGGTTTTTTTAGTACTGATTTATAAATTTGTTCTCAAAATATTATATTACTATACAGTATGCCTGCCTCTCTCTCTAATTAGAGAAACTTTGTAACAGCCTACAATCACAGGTGCTTTTTTAAAACATATTAGCAATGTATCCACACTGTATTATGAATATGACTGAAATACTCTATGTCATAGAATTTCTATAACTATTCATTCATTTGTGTATAGGCTAGGCTACCAAGAAGCAATCATATTGATTACACTAGGCCACCAAAAGCAATCATAGTGCTGCTTCTTTATTATCGATGAATGAACTGTTATACCTGTAAATAAATACTTTTCACATTCTTTTCATTTTTGATGTCATGTTAGTAATACTAACTGTAGTCAGTATTATAATACTATATAATAATAATAACACTACACTATTTTGTATTATATAAGACAGTAGACATAGGTACTGAGATAATCCATCTTGCAAGCAGATGATGTAAATTTACATATCAAATGTATTTTGATTATAGTATCAAATGCAGAACAGTAAAATAAATGTATTTTCTCCCCCTTGTGATTTTCTTAATAATATTTTCTTTTCTCTAGCTAACTTTATTGTAATAATACCATATGTAATAAATATAAAATACCATATATGTGCTAATCACTATTTATGTTACTGGTAAGACATCTAGTCAATAGTAGGCTATTGGAAGTTAAGTTTGAGGGCATCAAGGTTTTATGTGGATTTTCAACTGTGCAGGTGATTAGCACTCCAAACCCCTGCATTGCTTAAAGGTCAACTGAATATACTTCTGAAAATAAAGTAGGAAGACAACTAATTAAGTAAAGAACAGTTCTTACTGCAATGCAGTAAGAATATTGAAAACAATTCTGAGCAAGTGCATGTCTGCAATGCTTTAGCAATCTGAGTTTCCAAGGGAAAGGGAAGTAGGATGTTCTCCAAATATCATTTTAATCAATGTCTTTAAATTTTACTGCAGTAGGCAGAATTGAAAGATGGTCCCCAAGAATCCTACCTGCTGGTGTATTTGTGCTGTGTAATTCCCTCCTTATGAATGTGGATAGGGACTGTAACAATGGGATAGTCACTCCTGTAATTGTGTTATGTTACATGAGACTATATCATAGCAGACAAGAGTGAGATTCTACTTTTGGCCTTGAAAAAGCAAATGGCCATGTCTAAACTTCCTGTGGAGGGGAACATGTAACAAGAACCTGAAAGTAGCTGAGAGCTGTTCCTCCTGCTAGCAATAAAATGGGGACTTTAGTCCTATAATCACAATGAACTGAATCCAACCAACTAGTGAGTGTGAAAGAAGACCCTAGTCTCAATGAGGTCACAGCCCCAGCTATAACACTATAACGGCAGATTCATGAGAGCCTTAGCAGAGGACCTGGCTAACTTACACTAGGACTCCTGCCTTATAGAAATTGTGAGATACATAACAAAATGTGTTGTTTTAAGCTGCTAAGTTTGTGGTGACTTCTTATGAAGCAACAGAAAACTAATACACTAACATATTTTTCAAATGCTTATATTGTTTGGTTAAATATTTAGAAATTCTCTCAATCAACAACAGTGAACATGGAACAGTGAACATGAAAAAATGGATGCATCCTAAGAACATATAAACTATAAAAACTGAACCAGGAAGAAACAGAAAACCTGAACAGACCCATAACCAGTTAGGAGATTGAAACAGTCATCAAAAATTTCCCAAAAGGGCACCTGGGTGGCTCAGTGGGTTAAGCCGCTGCCTTCGGCTCAGGTCATGATCTCGAGTTCCCGGGATCGAGTCCCGCACCGGGCTCTCTGCTCAGCGGGGAGCCTGCTTCCTCCTCTCTCTCTCTGCCTGCCTCTCTGCCTACTTGTGATCTCTCTCTGTCAAATAAATAAATAAAATCTTAAAAAAAAAAATCTCCCAACAAACAAGAGCCCAGGGGAATTCTACCAAGCATTTAAAGAACTAATTTCTATTCTCCTGAAACTGTTCCAAAAAATAGAAATGGAAGGAAAACTGCCAAACTCATTTTATGAAGCCAGCATTACTTTGATCCCAAAGCCTGAAAAAGACCCCATCAAAAAAGAGAATTACAGATCAATATCCTTGATGAACACAGATGCAAAAATTCTCACCAAAATACTAGCCAATAGGAACCAACAGTACATTAAAAGGATTATTCACCAAGACCAAGTGGGATTTATTCCTGGGCTGCAAGATTGGTTCAACATCTGCAAATCAATCAGTGTGATACAATACATTAATAAAAGAAAGAGAAAGAACCATATGATACTCTCAATAGATGCTGAAAAGCATTTGACAAAGTACAGCATCCTTTCTTGATCAAAACTCTTCAAAGTGTAAGGGTAGAGAATACATTCCTCAATATCATCAAAGCCACCTATGAAAATCCCACAGCAAATATCATTCTCAATGGGGAAATACTGAGAGCTTTTCACTAAGGTCAGGAACAAGGCAAGGACGTCCACTATCACCATAGCTATTCTATAACATACTAGAATTCTTAGCCTCAGCAATCAGACAACAAAAAGAAATAAAAGGCTTCCAAATGGGCAAAGAAGAAGTCAAACTCTCACTCTTTGCAGATGATAGGATACTTTATGTGGAAAACCCAAAAGATTCCTATCCAAAACTTCTAGAACTTGTACAGGAATTCAGTGAAGTGTCAGGTTATAAAATCAATGCACAAAAAACAGTTGCATTTCTATATACCAACAACAAAACAGAAGAGAAATTAGGAGTTGATCTCATTTACAATGGCACCCAATACCATAAGATACCTAGGAATAAACCTAACCAAAGATGCAAAGAAACTTTACTCAGAAAACTATAAAGTACTCATGAAAGAAATTGAGGAAGACACAACGAAATGGAAAAATGTTCCATGCTTATGGATTGGAAGAACAAATATTGTGAAAATGTCTATGCTACCTAAAGCAATCTACACATTTAATGCAATCCCTATCATAATACCGTCTTTTTTTTCAAAGAAATGGAACAAATAATCCTCAAATTTATATGGAACCAGAAAAGATCTCGAATAGCTAGGGGAATGTTGAAAAGAAAGCCAAAGTTGGTGGCATCACAATTCCAGACTTCAAGCTCTATTACAAAGCTGTCATCATCAAGACAGTATGGTACTGGCACAAAAGTAGACACATGGATCAGTGGAACAGAATAGAAAGCCCAGAAATAGACCCTCTACTCTATGGTCAACTAATCTTCGACAAAGTAGGAAAGATTGTCCAATGGAAAAAAGACAGTCTCTTCAACAAATGGAGTTGGGAAAATTGGACATCCCCATGCAGAAAAAAATGAAACCGGAGCATTTCCTTACACCACACACAAAAATAGACTCCAAATGGATGAAAGACCTCAACGTGAGACAGAAATCCATCAAAATCCTTGAGGAGGACACAGGCAAGCAACCTCTTCGACCTCAGCCGCAGCAATCTTCCTAAAAACATCAACAAAGGCAAGGGAAGCAAGAGCAAAAATGAATTATTGGGACTTCATCAAGATCAAAAGCTTTTGCATAGCAAAGGAAACAGTCAACAAAACCAAAAGACAACTGACAGAATGGGAGAAGATATTTGTGAATGACATATCAGATAAAGGGCTAGTATACAAAATCTATAAAGAGCTTAGCAAACTCAACACCCAAAGAACAAATAATCCAATTAAGAAATGGGAAGAGGACATGAACAGACATTTCTGCAAAGAAGACATCCAGATGGCCAACAGACACATGAAAAAGTGCTCAACAATCACTCGGCATCAGGGAAATACAAATCAAAACCACAATGAGATACTACCTCACACCAGTCAGAATGGCTAAAATTAACAAATCAGGAAACAACAGATGCTGGCAAGGATGTGGAGAAAAGGGAACCCTCCCACACTGTTGCTGGAAATGCAAGCTGGTGCAACCACTCTGGAAAACAGCATGGAGGTTCCTCAAAAAGTTGAAAATAGAGCTACCGTATGAACCAGCAATCGCACTACTGGGTATTTAAAGATTTTATTTATTTATTTTTCAGAGACAGAGAGAGAGAGAGCGAGTGAGCACAGGCAGACAAAGAGGCAGGCAGAGGCAGAGGGAGAAGCAGGCTCCCCACTGAGCAAGGAGCCCGATGTGGGACTCAATCCCAGGACCCCGGGATCACGACCCGAGCCGAAGGCAGCTGCTCAACCAACTGAGCCACCCAGGTGTCCCACTACTGGGTATTTAACCTAAAGATACAAATGTAGTAATCTGAAGGGGCACATGCACCCGAATATTTATAGCAGCAATGTCCACAATAGCCAAAGTATGGAAATAACCTAGGTGTCCATCAACAGATGAATGGATAAAGAAGATGTGGTGTATACATATACTATGGAATACTATGCAGCCATCAAAAGAAACGAAATCTTCCCATTTGCAATGATGTGGAAGGAACTAGAGGATATTATGCTGAGTGAAATAAGTCAATTAGAGAAAGACAATTATCATATGATCTCCCTGATATGAGGAATTGAGAGGCAAAGTGGGGGGTTTGAGGTTGGGAAGGGAAAAATGAAACAAGATGGGATTGGAAGGGAGACAAATCATAAGAGACTCTTAATCTCACAATACAAACTGAGGGTTGCTGGGGGTAGGGGGGTTATTGAGAGGGTGTTTGGGTTATGGACATTGGGGAGGGGATGTGAAATGGTGAGTACTGTGAAGTGTGTAAGCCTGACGATTCACAGACCTGTATCCCTGGGGCAGATAATACATTATATATTAATAAAAATAATTAACAAAAAAAAAGAATTTGCATTTAACAAAGAAAAAAGAAAACAGTGAACAGAGTTGTTGGTGAGATGGATTAGGACAATCAGATTCTATTGTTAAGAGCAGTACATTTCTGAGTGAGGACAGATTGTAAAATATTCTGAGTGAAGACAGTGAGGACGTGTGTGTGTGTGTGTGTGTGTATGCATGTATATATGTAAATGTATACATAAAAACATACATATGTGCATGTATATATGTATGCATGTATATGGGGAACAGAGAGAGAGAGAGAGAAGACAAACTTGGAAAAATGTTAAAAAATTGGTGTATATTGGTAAAGTATACATAGGTTTTCACTGTACCATTATTTCAAATTTTCTAGTTTTAATTTTTTTTCAAAATAAAAAGAGGAAAAAAGTAGACAAAGGAAAATGATGCATTATTGACAAAGAAGACAAAAAATTGACACTGACTTCTCAACATAAACAATGGAAGTCAGAAGACAATGGAAGCATATAAGAAAAACACTGGGAAAAACCTGTAAATTTATAATTCAATGTCCAATAAAAAAATTCTTTAAACACGAAGACAAAATAGTCATTTTCATATAAACAAATAGTGAAGGGAAGTGGAAGGGAAATGATCCTAGGCTGAAGCACAGAGATCCAAGAAGTAATAAAGAGCAACAATAAATATGTGATTAAATACATATAAATACTAACTTCAGAAACAGTAGTAATTTATTATAGAGCTATTATAGATTCAAGTCTACAAACTTAAAATCTTTCACCCAGCTCTCTGGCAATTCCCTAGTCATGACTCATTGGAAAAAGGACTAAGAAAACTACTGAGTGTAGGGGCTAAAGGTCAGATGCCTACATATGTAAATGTGATGGGACTCTATTGCTGTCCCTGAGACAAATTTGAAAGCAAAATATCGTACTTCTCAAATATCTGTTTTCAGAGTACACTGTAATAGTGCAGATAAAACTACAGGAGACATAAATCATGCATGTAAACTAGGAGTTTCAGACTCCTCCTCAGTTAAGTATTTTACCCAGGTTTTAGGTAAGTAACAGATTAAATTTTCTTTCATTATTTTTGCTCTCACATACAGCCATAATTAGTCATAGTAATAATAATAAGGAGAAAAGAATAAGCAGGAGAAGCAAAAAATAAAATAAGTGACATATACACATACACACATAACTCTTACCCCAAACCAGGAAAAAAGAAAAAACAAAAGAAACCTGAACAATTTCCAAATTTGTCCTGTTTTGAACACTGAACCAGGGTTAGAGAGGGATATGGAAAACTTAAACTCAGAGCTCTTAGGATAGGGAGCATTAAAAATAAAGGTTTTTATTATTGTATTTTCCTTCCCTATTACCTTGTTAGTCATGTATTTTTATATACTCTTAGAGTGGTTTTCCTAGAAATTAGAATATTCACCTTTAACATATTTAAATTTAATATAAATAAGTACTTCTGCCAATTCCCAAGAAATTCGAGGATGGTAGAACACTTTAACTCCATTTATCTCCCTCCTGCCATCTTACTTCTGAGCTACCATGGTAAGATAATATATTCCATAAGAGATATTGGCTCATTTTCCTATTGGTTTGTCTTTTTTCCTTACTGAGCTGTGTAAATTTGATTTATTACATTCTGGAAATTAGTCCTTTTTAAATTTTATATATCATAAACATTTTCTCCCAATCTATGCTTTCTTTTTTTAAAACAGCTTTATGGAGGTATAATTGATATACAATAAATTGTAGGTATTTAAGGTGTAAAATATGATGAGTCTTAACCTATCCATACACCTATGAAACCATCACTAGAGTCAAGAAATTAAACACATGCATCATCTCCCAAAGTTCCTTCATGCCCCTGTGTAGTCCATTCCCCTGAGACACCCTCTCCCCATTCCATCTTCAGGCACCCACTGGTATGCTTTCTGCATCTACAGATTACTTCACATTTTCTAGAGTTTCATATGAAAGGAATCATATCATATGTATTCTTCTTTTGCCTGGATTTTTTTACTCAGTATAATTATTTTGAGATTTATCCAGGCTGTTGCTTCATGCCTTTCTATTGTTTCTCTGAGTAGTATCTCATTGTGTGGACATACTAACATATTCACATCTTGACAGACATTTGGGTTACTAATACCTGGTATTAGCAGTCTTTTTAACATTATCCATTCTAGTTGGTGTGAGATGGTATCTCATTATAGTTTATATTCCCCTGATGACTAATGCTATGAGTGTCTTTTGGTCTGCTTATCGGCCAAAGTGTCTGTTTGTGTCTTTTGCCCATTTTTAATTGGATTATCTGCCTTCTTATTATTGAACTGTGAGAACTTTTTGTAGATTCTGATAAAATTCCTTTATCATATAGGTGAATAGAAAATATACTATTAGTAAATAGTCAATATACTATTAGCAAATAATATATATTTTTCCCAGTCTATGACTAGTCTTTCAAAGAAAAGTAGAGTTCTTTTGTTTGTTTGTTTTCTCTTTTATCCCCTGCACATCTCTGTAGTAGCAAAGCATGTTCTGAGGGATAACTGAGTAAATCCCAGAATCTGAGCTCAATTGTTTATGTTATCATTGAATAAGAATAATTACTCTTTTGTGTTGCAATTAGTAAGTATTTATACAACATCTCCCTACATCAAGTAAAATACTGCCTAGAACAGTACAAAAGGCTGTTAGTTCATTGTCATAAAGTTGTTGTCTTTGTAATATAAGCCTCTCAAAAGTAGTGAGGTTATCATGCTGAAAACCTGCAAATGATTTAGACTTCACAAGTTATCAGCTCTAATTAATAAACTGAGCTCATCTGCCCAGAGACAGTTTCAGAGACAATCAGAAAGCAAAGACACTCTTAACTTGCTACACTTAACTTGATGCTGTTACTGATGCTTTTAGCTACAGGAGGCCTGTGCAAAAGCAATTCACTTCATTGCCAGTGTCCTGCAAATTTTCATCTTTAACAGTACTGATTTCGGGGTGCCTGGGTGGCTCAGTGGGTTAAAGCCTCTGCCTTCAGGTCAGGTCATGGTCTCAAGGTCCTGGGATTGGGCCCCACATCAGGCTCTCTGCTTAGCGGGGAGCCTGCTTCCCCTTCTCTCTCTACCTGCCTCTCTGCCCACTTGTGATCTCTCTCTGTCAAAATAAATTAAAAAAAAAAAAGAGTACTGATTTCATACTGATCCACAGGACTGTCTTTCTAAATTTAGTCAGCGTCCAAAACATCCCTCCAAAAATCCAACTAAAAGTATTTGTTCTCTAGCATCAGTTGCAATAATATGACACTAAGAAGGGTATCAGAAGAGAGAGCAAGGTGAGATGGAAGAACACCATCCTCCAGAGACTGAGTTCTATAAGGCAGAATAAGATGACTCTGGGACACTATCAAGAAATCCCCAAGGAGAAGAATCTACTTTAATGGGAGATACAAATCCATTTTTCTGTAATAACACTGGGGCAGGGTAACAATTTGAAGTGTAATATTAACTGGCATGATTTTTCTCCTTCCAGTTTTCCTTTGCTAGCACTCATATTGCCTATAAGATAGGCAGCTGAGCAATGAGGCAGATAGTGGTACAATAATAGATCTCTTGGCTTCTGAGCCTTAAAAACCAAGGGCTTGGCCTAAAGAACAAAGTGAGGTTTTCCCTCTCTACTCTCTCCTTCTTTCCCTCCATGCACTCTGACAAGATAATTCTCTGAGCTGATAATCTCATTTAAAGGTAAGTCAGATCCATAATACCTAAAGGCAGTTAGTAGTCGCAAATTGGATCCCAGACTATTATATAAAGATTATTATAAAAGAAAAAATGTATAAAGGACATTGCCAAGAGGACTAGAAATTTTTGGATATGGATCTATATTAGTAATACTAGTAAAAGCATTGTGTCAATGTTAAATTCCCAAATGCAATAAGGTAGAGGAATGCCTCATCCTTGGGAGACACATGATAAAGTATTTCAGGATGAAATGATATGTTGTAGGCAACTCTATTGATTCAGGGGAAGGAAAACTGTGTGTCTGTGTGTTTGTGTCTGTGTATCTCTGTGTGTAGACATAAGGAGAAAAATCAAATGATATAAAAATTAACCATGGGCATATTTAGGTAAAAGGCATACAGATGTTCATTATATTAGTCTTACAACATTTCTTAAGGTTGAGTTTTTCAAAATTAACAAACTTTTTGCAATGGAGAAAAAAGAATCAGAAAAGAGAGCATAATAGTGAGATGTTAATGGGGGGCTCTCATCAAAGTGGCTAGTGTTTGCTGCAGAAGGGGAAGAGATATAATGCTCAGATATGATAACAGAGAAGACTTGTATTATACTTCCCACCTGGATTTTTGGAGACAGTGGCCTTGCCTGGAGGAAAAAGGTAAAGAAGGCTGCATGCACTGTTGAAGGCCTAGGGAGCGGAAGATGGCCAACCACATTACTAAAGAAAGACCAGAGTAGCTAAGCTTTGCATCATTCCCAGTGCTTCAGAGAGATTTGTAAATTGCCACGATGCTAATGCTATTCCAGGAAGAAGGACAGAGAAAGAAACTCTCAACTTACGAAGCTTAAACTTGGAAGGACAAAGTTTACCCACACCTAACTTTATGTTTTATGCCATTCAACAGAATGGGGGCTTGATATTAAGATATAGGTCAGTGCTAAAAAAAAAAAAAAAAAAGGAGAAGAAAAAAAAGAGAGAGAGAGAGAAAAGCATATTCCATTTCTTGTATATTTATCTTTCTGTGGTCTGAGAGTGTATATCCAGAACAAAAAACATTTTCTCTCTAATAGATTTTGCTTGTACATTTGTAACTTTTTCCAAACCCTAGACATTGGTAATTTAATCTGTATTCTGTTCCCTAGGATTCTGAGATCAATATTAATGGACGAAGGCAAGAAGAGAGGAAAAGGTGACTTAATATGAGAACTCAGCTCTTTGCCTTCCAGCAGCCAAATTCCTCTTTTGGTAAGTGCTTTTCTTTTAAAACGATGAACACTTTCAGAGTGGCACGACTTTTAAAAAGTAGTGTGTGGAAAGGCTTCTTAAAATCAAAATCCAATTTTGATTATTACACAGTTGTTTCTTTAAGCTCAGGCAAGGCACTTGTATACTCATAGATTTTTTGGAAGAACTTATAGTAAAATTATCAGCTTAAATTGTATTTTAAATGTCAGTCCTCTAAAAAAAGCCCCAAAATATTCCTTGTAGTCTGTGTCATTAAGCTAGATTTTTATTTGGCAATGTTGAAGGTGGGGATTCTTGCAAAATTAAGACAACCATCTCTTCTGTGTAGACTTTTAGTACCTTGGGAATACAAAGTTCAAGTTGCTTAGAGACCTCATGGAATCTGCAGAAAAAGCAAACTTTAATCTTGACATCTGTAATTAATGTTTTATCTTGCTCTGAAAATTTAGTTTCCTGGCAGCTTTAGCTACTCTTTGGAGCAGAATGATGCTATTGCTATGCACATCCCACATGATTTCCCATCCCAAGAGTAGGCAGGGTGTGTTAGGGTTCACTATGGGCTTTTCTCCCTTGGGCATAGCATCAACCTCTCAAGATCCCCAGGTTTTCTAAGTGAGTCTGATGCTGGTGTGGTTTCAGGGCTTTTAATATTGGGGTCTACAATGGATAAGCGATGTATATGTATGCTTAGAGCACAGGGTCAGTTGAAGGTTGTGAAAATATCTGTTTAACATATTATGCAGTAAAATGTGAAAATAGCTGCATAATTCTGGCATAATTTTAAACAGTATCTTTTCCTCCGTTATCTAGGCCACTGGCCACCCAGTTAAAAGCAAGTTATAGAAACCTGACCAACCAACATGTGTTACACACATACACCCACACACAAATATAAATTTTGTTGTGACTAAGGCATGTGCTAGTTCTAACTGCTCCAATATATTTCCACTAATTTGTACTGTAACTCTTCAGGCCAAGACATAAGTACTCGGCTAACTCATAAATTGATACCACGACCAAAACTAAAAAGAGAGACTTCATCTTCCATCTCCCCCTGAAAAGATAATGTATTGACTTGACTAAATAGTCAAAGTAGAGAGAGCATCATAGTCACTCTTTCAACAATTCATTCAACATATAATTTATTGAACTCCTACTCTCGGGCCCGACATCTTCACTGGGGATGCCACAGTGAACACGATAGAGTGGGTCTGGCTGCCTCTGATAGGAGATGCTATTGAGGGGAGAGATACAATGAACAAGGAGCAAAACTAACAAAATAATGGCCAGATGGTAATAAAAGTCTAGAAAAAACTAAAGTGGAGTTATATCTTAGAGTGGCTGAAAGACTGCCTCAGACTGAAGAATTAGGGAATGTTCTACTGGAGGTGACTTTTGAGCTGAGAGCTGACTCACAAATGTTAGGATATAGCTGTTTTCTGATTTGGGGGCCATTTTATGGCTTGGCCATGAGAAAAAGATCTTATTGGTACAGGTTCAAAGCCGTTATTATAATAAATATCTTGTGGATGAGGTTGTATATTATAACCTTAGTGTCAACCTTCTTCCTTTTTAAGCTTCACTCTAAAATGATATTATACCACTGGAATTCACTTTGGAAATGTAAGTTGCAAGTCCAGACTCATTAGCTGTGAGTGATACAGAAATCCCAAAAAGATGTTCTCGTGGAGGCTGAGCTAGCCTTTTAGACAAAAATAATGAGTTCATTGCTGTGCTGGCTGCCATAGGCTTGCACATCTCAACCTCTATCAGTGACCAAAATCATCCAACAAAATGACTCTTTAAGTGCTTATGATGAAGAACAGCTACCAATACACTCAGGCAAGCATTTTTCATGTATCTTCTGTGAATTCATCAGCCAGTAGTTCCCATGCTCAGGGAGGGAGCAGACACATTTCTTGTCAGGCAAGTTTATTTGTTGAGATGCTGTAGATTGTTCATAGTCTTTATCATCTTGTACTTCATATACCTTGTGACTTATGACTTGCACTAAGCAGAAATAGCCACCTTAAGACATCACCATACAAAGTTCCAGAATATGTTTATAAAAAAAAAATCTACTAGTCAAACAAACTGGTGCTAATCATTTACTCTCCCTAAATATTTTTTTGCAGTAAAAAAAAATAATAATTTAACCAGAAGAACTCTATTTCTAATTAAGTTTCAATTTTAGTTTTACTTTTAGCTCTTTAGAATTCCATAAAAATCAGTCAAAGAGTATTTCTACACAGGGTAGGTTATAAGACATTTTTAAGTGCAATAAAAAATAATACCTGAGCATTTTGAGTACTCTGTCCATTCAGAATATTCTTGGTTGCAAGTAATAAAAGAGTTCACAGTGGCCTAAAAAAATAAGGTTTTCTTTTTCCACACAAAATAAGAAGTCTGGAGGTAAGCTTCAGTTGTTTTTGGTTCAGCAGCACCATATGTTAGGATCAGAACATCTCTTGATTTTGCCCTCACTTGTAACCTCAAATTCACAAAATAGCTTCTATAACTGCAAAAATCATGCTGTCACAACTGGCTATCAGCTTGAGGGACAGAAGAGAAGTACAACTTAGGTTTGATCTTTCTACCAGGAAAAGAAAGTATTCTGTAGAAGCTCATGCAGCAGCCAGCCCCTTTGGTCTCTTCTGTCCCATGACCAACTCTAGGTCCAACAGTGGTTGTGAAAGTGAGTATCCAGCTTTCCTAATCTGCAGAATGGAGATCCCAACAATGACTAGTTGGGTAACTAAGTAACCATGTCTATTATAATCATTTCAGTATTATATATTCATATCCCTTCAACCTCCTTAATTGCAACTCACAGGATAGTTATATAGAGTTTTATTAAAATATAGATGGGAACCAACATTAAACTGTTTAATAACTGATATTTAGGAAGCTACTGACTTGTAGGAAACATTAGCAGGGAAAACCAATACCAACTAATTTAAAAATGAATGCCCTGGGTGGCTCAGTGGGTTGGGCCGCTGCCTTCAGCTCGGGTCATGATCTCAGGGTCCTGGGATCAAGTCCCGCATCGGGCTCTCTGCTCAGCGGGGAGCCTGCTTCCTCCTCTCTCTCTGCCTGCTTGTGATCTCTCTCTGTCAAATAAATAAATAAAATTTAAAAAAAATGAATGCCCTGAAATTTGTCAAAACAAATTTAAGGTTAAAGGTTGGATGGTATTTTTTTTAAGTACCTTTTAAATTGTAAAAACAAAAACAAAAACAAACAAACAAACAACAACAAAAAAAACCCTACTAAACAAGAATCTCAGATTGTAATCAATTATAAAGAAGAAAGTGGAAGTCATCTAAAAGTAACCCCAGATATATTAGGCATAAACTCTTGCAAATTTTGTTTAAGCATTCTATATATATTCTTCCTTCCTCCACTCTATTCTTCCTGTAACCATGCTACATTCTTCTGAAATTTACTTGCCTCTACTTAATATATCCTTGTCCCATTTCCATATACTTGTTGTGTTATAGTCCACAGATGCAGACTCATGCAAGAGTACCTGGGTGTCACCCCCAACTCAACTGCTTGGCAGATGCATAACCTTGGTCAAGTTACTTGACCTCCTTGTGCCTCACTCCCCTCATTTTTAAAATGAGATAATAGTACTATCTATGCAGAGAATTCTTATGAGAATTAAATGAGTTAATTCTTATAATGAACTTAGTACAATAGCAAGCAAACAGTGAGTGTCAATAAATGCCAGCTATTTTCATTTTATGGATATATGTCAACTAAGTTCATTAACCCTGATTAGTAGATATTAGTATTATTTGAAAATATTTGATTTTATAAATGGCCCATCCTTTAATATACTTGAAAACATATCTTTAACACATATACAATGATTTCCTATGGACATGTTCCCACAAATATAATTGCTGGGGCAATGGGTATTCACATTTAAAAATTTGACACTTATTTCTAAGCCGCCCTTTAGGAAACTTCTTCCAGGTCATGTAGGAGTGCATGTTTTTGTGTACAAGACCACCTTGTTGTTTTTCTACAGCATTTCCCACAATGGATATTAATTTTTGCCAAACTGGTCAGTGAAAAATCTCACTACTCTGACATTTCTTTGATCAGTAAAAAATTTAAAAATGCTTTTAACTATTTGTATTCTTTTTAAAAAAAAATTAATTGATTATATTCTTTGATGCTTAACTGATTTTTTAAAGTATAGGTGTTAGTTGACCTATATGCTCTTTAACTTATAAGACTCCAGTGCCAACTAACAGACACATGAAAAAATGTTCATCATCACTAGGCATCAGGGAGATTCAATTCAAAATCACATTGAGACCTTACACCAATTAGAATGGCCAAAATCTACAAGACAGGAAAAAATGTGTGTTGGAGAGGATGTGGAGAAAGGGGAACCGTCTTATACTGTTGGTGGGAATGCAAGTTGGTACAGCCACTTTGGAAAACAGTGTGGAGGTTCCTTAAGAAATTAAGGCTCTGCAATTGCACTACTGGGTATTTACCCCAAAGATACAGATGTAGTGAAGGGCCATCTGTATCCCAATGTCCATAGCAGCAATGGCCATGGTCGCCAAACTGTGGAAAGAACCAAGATGCCGTTCAATGGACTAATGGATAAGGAAGATGTCGTTCATATACACTATGGAGTATTATGCCTCCATCAGAAAGGATGAATACCCAACTTTTGTATCAACATGGACGGGACTGGAAGAGATTATGCTGAGTGAAATAAGTCAAGCAGAGAGAATCAATTATCAAATGGTTTCACTTACTTGTGGAGCTAAGAAATAACATGGAGGACATGGGGAAATGGAGAGAAGAGAGTTGGGGGAAATTGGAGGAGGAGATGAACCATGAGCGACTATGGACTCTGAAAAATAATCTGAAGGTTTTGGAGGGGTGGGGGGTGGGAGGTTGGGTGAACCTAGTGGTGGGTATTATGGAGGGCACGTATTATATGGAACACTGGGTGTGGTACATAAACAATGAATTCTGGTACATTGAAAAGAAATTTAAAAAACAAATAAAAAAATTTAAAAAAAGACTCCAGTGCCAAAAGTGAGTCTGTCCATTTTTCAAACATTTCTTTTTGCAAACTGCTACCACATTTTTCTCAGTTAGAAAAAAATATATAGTCAGGAGCAGTTTTCAGCCTTTCTGAGATATATATCTCAGGAAAACCTACAAAAAGAAATAAATGACACAAGAAAGAAGTGTTAGCAAGGATTTAGAGAAAAAGGAACTGCTAACGGAGTGCAAACTGGTGTTGCCACTGTGGAAAACAGTATGAAGGTTATTAAAAAAATTAAAACTAGAATTACCATATGAATCAGTAATTCCACTACTGGGAATTTACTCAAAGAAAATGAAAATACTAATTTGAAGGTATATATGTCTCCCTATGCATATTGCAGCATTACTTACAGTAGCCAAAATATGGAAGCAACCCAAGTGTACATCAACAGATGAATGGATAAAGAAGATATGTTGTATGTATACAATGGAATATTACTTAGCCATGAAAAAGAACAGTGAGGGTTAAGTGCAAACAATGAATCTCAGCACACTACATCAAAAACTATTGATGTAGTGTATGATGAATAACATAACATAATAATAAAAAAAGAATTAAATCTTGCCATTTGCAACAATATGGATGGATCTAAAGGGTATAATGCTAAGTAAAATAAGTCAGTCAGAGAAAGACAAATAACATATGATTTCACTCATACATGAAATTTAAGAAACAAAGTAAAAAGAGACAAGCAAACAAAAAAACAGACTTAAATATAAAGAACAAACTGATGGTTATGAGAGGGAATGGGGGAAATAGGAGATGGAGATTAAGAGTACACTTATTGTGGTGAGCACTGAGTAATATATAAAATTGCTGAATCACTATATAGTACACCTGAAACTAGTATAACACTGTATGCTAGCTACACTAGAATTTTTCTAGAAAAAGAATTTTACAGGATGCCTGAGCAACTCAGTTGGTTAAGCAACTGCCTTCAGCTCAGGTCATGATCCTGGAATTCCAGGATCGAACCACATTGGGTTCCCAGCTCCACAGGGAGTCTGCTTCTCCCTCTGACCTTCTGCTTCTCCTTCTGACCTTCTCCCCTCTCATGCTCTCTCTCACTCTCTCTCAAAAAAGTAAATAAAATGTTAAGAAAAAAAAGCAAAGGATTTTACAGCAACACCATATATCCATTACCTAACTTTACTTAAAACAACAGAAATCCAGGGACACAGTGAAAAAATGGGGAGAAAACAGAAAAATTATTTTAAATGAAAATGAGTTACTGAATTACTATTTGATTATTTTAGAAGTTTGTTATATTTTTATTTATCCCAAAGTACCAGGGACAAAGGATGGGACTCCAATGTTTTGCTAAATGTTCCTGGTGTATGTCTTTGTAGGGAAAATAAATCACTTGAGGCAGCTTTTCAAAATGCTTATCTAGGACCATTTGTGTCAGCATAACTTGGAGAGCTTAAATACCTGATTCTGGAGTTCATTTCTCATCCTAATGATGAGAGTCCCTCGAAATATAGAATGGACAGTTCCATCTTTTGAAGCCCTCTCCAGAGAATGCTTACACACAAGAATGTTGGAAGAACTTTGAGAACCACCAGTTTACTACCATTAGTTCATTCAAGTATTCATCCAGTTATTCAAAAGGGAATTATAGTAACTATGGAGCACCTACTCTATGCCAATCACTGTGCTGGCAATATAACAGAGTCCATGTTCTAATAAAGCCTGCATTAAAATAGAGGAAGGTGAACAATAAATAAATAGATCCACATTGTTATGCAAGGCAGTAAGTGCTATTTCAAAGAATAAAACAAAGAGGAAAGAGAGTGATAATTGACATCAAGTGGTGCTACTTTATATTTACCAATAATCAATGCCTTTCATTTATCTTTTTTATAAATAATAAAGTTACTTTAATTTTGATCGTAGACGTATTCCAAGTTCTCAGTTCACCCGAATCTGGGGCTGGCTCTCTAGTCTTCAGCATGTCCTTGCTTCCATCCAGCTCCACCTGTTCCTAGAGAATAGTGGACGCTATGACTACTAGCACGAGATGGACTCAATGGCCAAAGAGCTGGCCATCTCCGTCAATAAGATCTTGAACCCACTAGTGTATGGTACACAGCAGATAGCAATCAAGCAGTGTAAAATGTGAACCAAGGCCAATATTTATAGTCTATGCAAGCCAAATAAATGACCATCTTCGATATTCAAGAAATGCAAAGCAGAGTCCTGTGGGAGCATCCAGTACATCGGACAGCGCCAGCAGCATGGTAAGGTGCAGCTGCTGAGGCTCTTCTGGGGAGCTGCCACCTTCCGAGCATTCTGTCACCCAGAGTTTGGGCTAAAGGACGGTCTGGGTAGGGAAGCTGTGAAGAGTCTAGAAACAGATCTGGTTAAATTAAGCATTGGCCAAGAAGCTTTAAGGAAGGCACATGTTGTGATGAACACTGAGTGTTGCACACAACTAATGAATCACTGAACACTGCATCAAAAACTGGTGAGGTACTATATGGTGGCTAACTAAAAATAATTAAAAAAATAAAATATATGAAAGACTTTAAAAAAAAAAAAGCTTTTAGACTCTAAATCTGAAATCCAGCCATACCCATACCAAGAGTTCTTCCTCATTCACTAGTAGCTGCAACAGCAATTACAATGAAGCAAATACCTAGACAGTTGTCTGGCAGTTAGCATTGACGATGCAGCCACAGGGATTCAGTGCTCATGCAAGATGACTGAGCCACGAGCCCCCAGGATGTAAGCACACTTACATTCATGCATGCACATGCAGATGTGCATGCAAAGTGATCTGTGTACACACGTATTTGTTTCTAAGAAGAAGGTGTATAGACTACATCAGATCCTCAAAGGAGACTGTGACCCAATAAAGCTTGGGTCAAGGATCAGCATCCCTTAGACCTTAAACTGAAATATCTAATTCAGCCACGGAAGGCTATGTTACTTAGGATTCATGCCATGGGATACTATTTCCACACAAACCCTAGCATGCTGATAATCTCTCCCAGAGTTGTAAAATGTCTGAAACCTTGTGAGTTCAGTCTTCTGGACAGGATGGTAAAAGCTTCATGTTTGTTATGTATGAAGACCTGTGCTAGGCACTTTTAAAAACACATCACTACATTAGGTATCTATTGCTGCAAAATAAACCACTCAAAACTTAGTAGTGTTATTAACTCACGATTCTGTGAGGTCAGCAGTTGGATTACGCTCAAATGGAC
This sequence comes from Mustela erminea, assembly GCF_009829155.1. Taxonomy (NCBI): domain Eukaryota; kingdom Metazoa; phylum Chordata; class Mammalia; order Carnivora; family Mustelidae; genus Mustela; species Mustela erminea. The sequence goes on along the minus strand of NC_045616.1, from coordinate 105,571,078 downwards.
AATTTTTGGAGGTCTGAAATCCCACAATATCACTTTCTCCAGATTCAATAATCAAGGCAAGTCATAAGACTGGAAACAGACTCCACTTCCTAACTGGAGGAGATATAAACTCACATTGCAAAGTCACATTGTACACAGAAGAGTATTTGTGGCCATCTTGCAAACAATCTATTGTATCGGCATGCTGAAGATTTTATGGTTAAAATAATGTAACATCTGTAACTTACTCAAAAAGTCCCAGAAAAAAACTGATGGACTAACAGTTGAAACAAAAATGGCAAAAAGTGATCATTGTTAATGCTTGATGATGGGCATACACAGTTATTTATATTATTCTCCCTAGAATTTATTTTTGGTTCTTTCTTTGGATTTCCATCTTTCTGCTTACATTGCCCATCTGTTCTTGCATGCTGCCTACTTCATCCATGAGAGCCCTTAGCATATTAATCACAGTTGTTCTAAATTCTCAGTCTAATTCCAACATTCCTGCCATATCTTGCTTTGTCTCTTCAAACTATTTTATATATATATATGTATGTATGTATGTATACATATAAAAAATAGTTTGAAGAGACAAAGCAAGATATGGCAGGAATGTTGGAATTATATATATGTATGTATGTTGGAATTATATATATGTATGTATACATACATATATATATATATATATATATATATATATATATACACACACACCTATATCTATCCTACTTTTGGCATGCCTCATAATTTTTTCCTTGATAGCCAAATATAATGTTCTGGGTTAAAAGGATTGCTGTAAACAGGTGTTTAGTAATGTGGTAGTAGCTGGGGAGAGATGTACTATAGTGCTATGATCATGTTTCAAACTTTCAGTGAGCCTACCTCTCTGGACTGTGAACTTCACAAGTGTTTCTCAGTTGTTGTTGTTGTTGTTTTTCTCCCCCATTAGTTGGCACAGAGTAGCTGGAGCCAGATGAAATGGGTTATTTCTGGGTCAGTTAAGCTATGATAATACTTTGCCAGGTTAGGCCCTGGTTAGCTAGCTTCTCCTCATGGCAGGTCTTGTTAAGAACAGAGTGCTCTGGCATATTTCAAAATGGTTTATTTTCCCCTCTCCTTGCTGTAAAGGTGATGGGATTTTTCTCCCATATTTACTGTGTGAACCTGGCCAAGCTCCTGGAGGTAAATCTCCCAATATTATAGGGTCCCCTTATGCCTGGATTGCCCTCGAGTTTTTAACTCTGACACTTGTTTGCACTGAGCCTCAAGCAATTTGGCAATTATGGCTTGTGTTTTCCTACATGGCACTTATTGCTCTAAGGGTACCCACTTAAGTCTCTATTCCAGAAAGTTATGCCTTTCTGTATTCATCTCTCTGTCTCTCCAATGTTGAAGGCAGGGGTTTACCCTGCATCCTCTCCTAACACATACTAGAAGAGTTCTTATTTTTCTTGTTTATTTGGCTTTTTACCTATTAGAACAGAGAGGCAACTTCCAAGCTTCTCATATGGAGAATTAGGAACAAAGGTCACATCAGTCTCTACTTTTGTGTATGTTTACAGTATTTTTAATAAAAAGGTTAAAATTAAATTAACAAAATACACACTCTCAATTAATCCTTATAATAATTATATTCTCCCTTTTTATATAAGGGGATATTGAGATAGGAAGCAGTCATGTGACTGGCCTTTTCTAAGGTAACACGTTTACTAATAGTGCCTTCCTTATATTTACTAAAGATATACAATGTGCCACCACCTTTCCAATCATGATGCACATCATATCTCATCTAATCCTTACAACACTATGTATTAGGTGGTATTATTGTCCCCATTCTGTGAGGAGAATACAGAAGTATCAGGAGGGTGAACAGGGTCATAGAAGAAGTGTGAACACAGGATTTGGATCTAAGAAATGTGGTTCCAAAGCCTCCACTCTTAGACTACTTTCTATTAAGAAGTAAGAGAGGCTGGAACCAAGATTAGTTTGTCTCCAGTGGCAGGAATTACCCATTCTACAGTGGCCAGCTGGGACTTTCAGAGCTGGGTCCTTCCCCAGTTGTGTTCAGCCCACACCTATCCAAGCACCTTCCTTCCAAGTTTGCATGTTGCGCTGATTATTTTTTTTAAATTATCTATTTATTTGACAGAGAGAGAAATCACAAGTAGGCAGAAGTAAGCACAGAGGCAGGCAGATAGAGAGGGAGAAGCAGGCTCCCTCCTGAGCAGAGAGCCTGATGTGGTGCTCGATCCCAGGACCCTGAGATCATGACTTGAGCTGAAGGCAGAGGCTTAACCCACTGAGCCACCCAGGCGCCCCTGTGCTGATTATTAATACATCACACTCATACACCCATTTCCTACTGGGGAAACTCTTATTTTTTCTTATTTTCTTCTACTAAATAATTTAATCTACCTGCAAGTGCTTCATAAACAAAAAAATTTATGAAGCAAATGCTTCATAAATGAAAAATTTACTCCATCTCCAACTTAAGTAGCAAAAAAACCAAGTATTTTTTAAAAAGTTATTTTTAAAGATTTCAAAAGAAACCAGGGTTCCTCTTCGGAATCTTCTTTATCAACATCTACAACTGCAAATGTGTTTTATTTTATACCTACGTCATTGTAGGGTGAGAAGCAGGAACTCATGAGCAAGAGGGAGTTTTGACTATGAAAGTTTGTTTCCAGGAATCAACTGAGAAGAACTGCATGAGCAGCCTGGGATTTTTCAATTATTCTTCCTTCTAAATTAAGGTGCTTTTCGTCATTTAGATTCTAAGTACTCTCCTGGCTGTGTGTCAGAACCTTGGCCCTCCCAGCCTGAAGCCAGAGCTCATCAATCCTGACCCTGAGAGAGAACATGAAATTTACCAAAATACTCAGTAGCGAAATAGGAGGGAAGAAATGTCATGCCTATGTCTTATGAAGTGTCATTGGGTCTTGCCAAAGAATTCTTCTGTCCAGCTCTCTAAATAGCAGCAGCAGTTTATATCCCAACTATACCAGAAAGATTGCAGCTGAGGTGTGTGTGTGTGTGTGTCCATGTGTGTCTGTGTGTGTCATGCTGATTTAGATATTAAAAGAGATTATGACTTATTTAGAAACACACCAAAATTTTACAAAGGGAGTAATCCTGCTAAGAGTTAACTGCTGATAGAAAAACTTGATGAAATATTTTATTGAGATTCTCTGGGGTCCTAAAACATTCTTTTGTAAGATGGGCTTGTATCCTTTCCCATGATAAAGGGAAAGTAAGCAAAATGGTGCCTTCCTAATAGACTCAGAACATTGGCTCTATATGTCAATACTATTCTCGCAGGCATCCCAGATTTGCAGAAGGGACATTAAAGGACTGAGAACAATAATTGGTCAATCAATACCGAGCTGTGCAATATTCTCTGATGCTTCATTTTCTTAAGAAATCAAAATTAAGAAGCATGAAAAAGTACAGTGATCCTTACTTTAAAACTTGGTATTTTCAAAATACAAAGAGAGAGGTAGAGGAAAGGGAGGGGATGGAAAGGAGGAAAGAAAGGAGAGAGGGAGGGAGGGAGAAACAGACAGAAAGCAAGAAAGACAGGGAGACAGGAAGAAGAGAGATGGTGGCAAGCTCTTTACAAACTCCTTAATTGCCCAGACCTCAAACTTAGTGAATACAAAAAAAAAGTGAAAAGTCAAATATTTAATAAAAACACAGTCAGAACGTGACCTCCAATAACTCATAGGTGCATTGTATGTATTGTATGTATCAGGTTTCCCAGAAACAGGAGTCGTAAAAACAGATTATTTATAAAGAAATATTTTCTCTCTCCATGCAAGTAAATTTTTCCCTTGGTAACCATGCAGCTGTTGCAGCAGCCTTTGGGAAAGATGCTGGGTGCAAATGTTCCTTTAAGTTTCCTAACACTAGACAAAAGGTAAATCAAAATTTGAACTCTCCTTAGCTTTCTGAATTTCCAAAAATTTTTTTTAAAAAATCCATACTATAAGACTGGGCTAATCGATTAGCAAGATTACTGTAAAGGGATCATAACTGACAGAGTTACAACTACTAGATTTTCAGTTTTAAAGTCCGCGTTACTCAGCCTGGAATGTGCTCTAGGTCACAGCCCTCAGCACATGCCCCTTGCAATCATGGTCACCAGACATTTTTCTTTCACTGTGGGAAAGTGTCAAATCCTTTTTCTGTGTATGCATATTTGAGTCACAGGAAATGGTCTTAACATCCCACTCATAGAAATGAATGAGGTGTGAGAACATTTTAATTTCACATAAATGTCTTTATTAGGCTGTATTTGCCTTTGTTTCTTTTATATAACTGTTTTAAAATTCTAACAATTATAAAAATGATATAGATCCTTTATGGAAAATTTGGACAAACAGAAAATAACAGGAAAGAAGTAGAGGAAGCCATCTAAAACTAGGCAAAGTCAACTATTGCTAGCATTCCCTATTGTTTGAAAGCCTTTTTTAAATTAAAATATGAATTATAAATTTTTCATTAATAAGGGTCATCTTCATATTTTCAAGAAAAGTATGAAATGATCTATAATTTTATCATAAATAATTCTATTAATTATAAAAAGCATAGCTATGATAAGGTTAAAATAACTACTAGTATAAATAATGCTATGGGAACAAATAACAATGAAAATTGAGAAGTAAACCTGAAACTATACCTATAAATTAGAAGCAATCAAGTATAAGAGAAATGACACTGACCATGGTTAAAGTCAAAAGAGATGGTTTGGCCCCAGCTCTGACATAAACCTATAGTATGACTAAGAATAAACGGCTTTACTTCTCTTAAATTCAGTTTTATCAGTAAAACAAAGGGGTCAGATTTTATCCCGAAGGTCCTTTCTTGAGTTAAGTTGTCTGATCCTAGGTTGAGTCAGCAGTTGAGCATTTCTTTGCCAGATTTTGCCTGCACAGCCAATCCCTTCTGAATATTCCAATTATTAATTTCTGGTTTTCACTAATTAATAAGTTTATCCTGATGATCATTTTAATTCCCATCAATAAAAACACAGCCAAAGAAGAAAATCAACTGAAGAGTTAGTCTGTTAGTCATAAATTCATTCACGCTTTCAGCAGACCAAATCAGAAGGACATAAATGACTTTTAGAGCTACAATACAGTGAAATTCTTTACTCTAGCAAAGTATCAGATAATCCCTAACAATATTAAAAACTCCATTTATATAAAAGAGAAGAATCACAGAAGCATATTGAAGGACACTGGAGTGATAATACAATCTAGTCTCATATTATGGATGGCAAATTCAAATACATATAGGAACCATACATAAATGTAATATAAATATCTTCTTGTATTTGACCTATTTCATTGAATGAATAAGTCCAAAGATAAAATGACAGGCAGGTAAACTGGAAAATGTGTGCCCAGAAAATATGAAGATGCTGGCATGAGGAATGTGTGTACTGCATGACCAAATCTTCTGATTTTTCAAGAGAGGCTGGCAATCCAAAATCTGTATGTCCATATGAGTGTGAGTGTGTGAGTGTGGGTGTGTGAGTAAGTGTATTGTGTGTGTGTGTGTGTGTGTGTGTGTGTGTGTGTGTGTGTGTTTAAATTCCCAGGTTTCTTACTTTGGCACACAATTTTTTTTTCCCTTTTTTCTGCACTGTGTTTACTAAACAGTGGGCCACCAGTTTGCAAACCTCCAATTGACATAAAAAAATGGACTTCTTCCATTTTCTGAAGTGCATGCTGTATAGGCATGCTACTGAAGCATTCAGGCCAAAAGGGGGAAGCCAAAAAAACTATCTAGAGAAGAGGAAGACTTAATCTACATTACCCTAAAACATGCTCAACATTTAGACTCAAGGAGATCAATTTTGAAACTATTATCTCCAACAAGATACATGCTTGCCCACCTATCTGATATCTGATGATGATTTGATCATTTCATCCACAGGCAAGTAAACATGCAGCTCTTTGGTTTACAGAGTAGAGTCAGCAATCTAAAAAATAAATTAGCCCTTTTTAAGTAAACTTGGAAAAAAGCCTTACTATCAACATATGCAATTTCTTTGAACTCAGTCTGAACAATAAATTTATCTCAAAGCCTCTGATCTTCTACCTCCACCTCCAGCTACAGAAAGGAGCAGCATCACAGAGATATTCCACTGCTTCATTAATGTGCCAAATACTAGAACACCGATCCCTCCTTCTTGTTCCTATAAAAACATCTGCACAAAGTGGGCCCAGCTGACTTGAGAATATGTTCCATGATGCAAGCCAGTTTTCAGCCCCTTCTTATCACCCTCTGTCTTGTCTCCTTTCTGCTAGTGTGCATTTTCCTTTTAGACATCTAACATTTAGTGGGGGGGAAAAAATCCGTGTTAACAGATTAAAAGTTAATGTGCTTCACCTCTTTCACCTCCTTCTATTAGTAAACTTGGACTGACAAATGGGGATTTGACATATTACCTGTTTGCCTATCTCCTCCATGGAGGAAATTATGAGAGGTGCTCAAGAGTTGTTCATCAAAATGTCAGGCTCCAATTTGGTTAAATCATGACATCACCTGCTTTCTGGGAATTACTGTGATATCTTGCTCCTTTTCCTTTTGTATAGAGCCTGCTATAGACCAAGAAATACACCTATCCATGACTTTTATGACTTTTTTATCTACAGCTCAAAGCCCATTTGTGACGGTGGGATGGAAGGAAATTTCAGGGATCAGCATCAGCTTGTGGTGAACAGCCCTTTGAGGATGGGGCTGAAAGGCACCCAGACTGCTTGGGAAGCCTCTTGAAATGAGTGGGTTCTTTTTTTTTTTTTTTTTTTAGAGGAGTGAAAGTGAGCACAGGCAGACAGAGTGGCAGGTAGAGGCAGAGGGAGAAGCAGGCTCCCTGCCAAGCAAGGAGCCCGAGAGCCCGATGTGGGACTCGATCCCAGGACGCTGGGATCATGACCTGAGCTAAAGGCAGCTGCTTAACCAACTGAGCCACCCAGGCGTCCCAGAGATGAGTGGGTTCTTAAAGATTGCTAGGGACAATCTGAAGTTTCCATTAGTTCAGACTCAGTAAGCTATAGGAACAGTTTCACCTGGAATCTATCTCAACTCCAGCCAAAGGAGAAAGGATCTGAAATTCAGATAGATTAAGAAGAAATAATAATTTTTAAAAAAGCAATTCTGAACTACTTGAAAGTCACAGAAAAGGTTCAAAATGGCAATCCTCTTGAGAGCACAGACAGAACTGGGATTCCTGAAACTAAAGTTTATATTGAAGATTCAGATCTCCACCTCCTTCAGTGTTCTCTTTTCTTGCATGCTGACCCCCCTCATCTCCTATGCTGCTCCCCTGATGGGTATCACCCAATGATACCCTAAAGAAAGGGAAAATGTGAGTGTTCTTGGCTCATTCCAGGATTTTAAGCAATTTTTAATTCCCAAAATGCTCCTGCCTTTTTATCTACCACCTCTACAGCTAGAAGGGGTAAGAGCTAAAATACAGACTATAAACTGAAGATTAAAAGGGTGGAACTCCCCCTGAATTCAGCTGCTGATTTTCCCAAGAACGAGCTATGCTCTCCTACCACTAAGCATTGTCAGAAGTAGCAAATGGAAATACAGGATACCTGTTAAATTTGAATTTCCAATAAGCAATCTTTTTTTATTATATATCACAAATATTGCATGACCATACTTGTACTAAAAATTATTCATTGCTTAGCTGAAGTCAAATTTAACTGGCTGTCCTGAATTTTATTGGGCAATCCTACCACCAAGAAAATGGTTGGACTTAACAGCCTAGTGAATTGAAGAAAAAATACATTCAACAAAGCTAGTGAACAATAATTTTAAAATGTACAAAGCTCTTAACTGCCAGGAAAAGACTAAAGGACCCACCTTATCCTACCTCTTTCTACAATCAACTAGCCCAGTGATTCCACCAGAGCTACACATTAGAGTCACTTGGGGAACAGCTAAACATTTCCAATTCTATTTTTTTTCTAAGATTTTCTTTATTTATTCATGAGAGGCAAAGAGAGAGAGAAAGAGAAAGAGAGAGAGAGACAGGCAGAGGGAGAAGTAGGCTTTCTGCTGAGCAGGGAGCCCAATCCAGGGATTCGATCCCAGGACCCTGGGATCGTGGCTCAAGCTGAAGACAGACCCCCAGTCAACTGAGCCATCCAGGTATCCCAACATTTCTGATTTTTACACACTGCCTTGTGACCAAATAAATAAGATTTTTTAAATTTTTTTGAAGATGCCTGTGATTCTAATGAGCAGTCAGGGTGAGAACCAGTGAACTAAAGAAGCAATGAAGAAAAGCTGGGGGGCGCCTGGTGGCTCAGTGGGTTAAGCCTCTGCCTTTGGTTCAGGTCATGATCTCAGGGTCCTGGGATCAAGCCCTGCATCGGCTCTCTGCACAGCAGGGAGCTTGCTTCCCCACCCCTCTCAGCCTGCCTCTCTGCCTACTTGTGATATCTGTCTGTCGAATAAACAAAGAAAAATCTTAAAGAAAAAAAAAAGAAAAGCTGGAGTGTAGAAGAGAGTACATGACTGTGTTAACCCAGGTTCCCAACTTCACTGGACATTGCATTCTCCCTGGTATCTTTAAAAATTACTGATGCCTGGCACTCAACCCCAGATATACCAATTTAAAGATTTTTTTTTAATTTATTTATCAGAGAGAGAGAGAGGGAGAGCAAGCACAGCAGACAGAATGGCAGGCAGAGGCAGAGGGAGAAGCAGGCTCCCCGCTGAGCAAGGAGCCTGATGTGGGACTCCATCCCAGGGCGCCAGGATCATGACCTGAGCCGAAGGCAGCTGCTTAACCAACTGAGCCACCCAGGCGTCCCCCAGATATTCCAATTTAATTAGTGTTGCATACAGCCTTAGCATCAGAGGTTGTAAAAGCTCCTCATTAATGTTCTATATAAGGTGTTTCTAATGTAGAACAAAGTTTGGAAACCATTCTTTGAAATGTACATATGTATATCTATTTCTTAGGATGAGAGTAACACTACTTATTTTTGTGGGAGTAGAAATGAAATCAGATCTCCCAACTGTATTTAAAAATAGACTAGATGTTACTTTTAAACCCATTTTCCATTTGGCTGGGAGATTTAAATCGTATGAATGGGATGCTGTTTTTAAGAACTTAATTCTGCCTCTATTTATAGGATAACTATTAATCCCTTTGCCAGGAGTTTTATAGGTAGAATGGTAACAGTCACCCAAGACCCTTTCATAACTCCTGCCTTCAGTCATATATAATAATAATGACTACACACCTTCGTAATTCAGAAGACATACTTTCTTTGTGCATAGAGATTTAGGCCTTGCTACATTCAAATGTAGTCAAAAGGACACTGTGTTCCTTCTGATTTTTCTTACAAACTGCTAAATGAACACTGATCCCTGGAATTGTTATGTCTCCAACATTTAAAAGGTCACTCACCCCCAAGAGATTATTCAGTGCTGATCTGAATCCGACAGAAAGTGTAAGAGCATTACTTTTTAGTGCCAAAAGCCAATAGATCAGAATTTACAAAGAAACATGCTTTGTGGGAGGATGCTGGCTTTACCCCAGCTGGTTGGGTAATCTGAAAGCCAAAGGAAGACATGAGTGTCAGAGAGGACACCTGACAAGTTCCAGAACTTTAGTTTAGAGAAGTATTTCACAAGACTGACCAATTTATCAAAAGTAGACAAATACTGCCAGCATGTGTTGTGTCATGGGGGAGTTGACGGAGTTCATTTGTGATGAATCCAGGATCCAGGCATCCTGCCTGATAACGCAGAGGCAAATAAAATGGTAAGGCAATGACTGAAAAAAGGATCACATCCTGTATCAAGGCTGCCTAAAGGTTTATCACCATGATAGGAAACAGGGAATGTTTCCTATCCATCTACGGTATATAAAGCCCACAAAATACTTATGCCCCATATTTTGAGAAAACGCTGGAAACAAAAAATTATCTGTTTAAACATGAAAAACTTAACACTTCTTATTATTATTCTTTTGGGTCACCTTACTGACTTAGCTGGCCATGTCACATCCAAAGGACTTTAAGATAATTACTGAAATTATACACCCTTTTTAATATTTTCTCTTTTTGGAAAACTAATAGGACCACAAGCTTTGTTTTCCAGGAAATAGATAAATCCACCCACGGCATGATAAAATATTAGGAAAACATGAGTCTTAAAACTTTAACTTCATCAAGGGTCTATCTTCCTTTAAAAGAATTTAATACAACTCTGTATTTATACAAAAGTGAACATCTACTTAAGCCAAGAATTCTTTGCTTTATAGGCCTCTCCAGTAGAGTATTTCCTATACCGGGTTCCTTAATATAATCTAAAATGTTTGAATTAAATACATTATATCAATATATAAATTCTCAATGAAGAAATATTGATTCAAATGAGGGACACATATAATAAGTGAATGAAGTGATTAATGAATGAAGTGAATGATTTCAGATTATTTGGTATACCATCTTTAGGACACTTAATTTGTTTCACATAAACAATTAATATATTTTCTGCACTTTTCATTCAGAATTAAGAATAGTAATTCTTTTACAAGTTACCTTACTTGGTTCTCTCAAAAAGAGTTTACAGATTTCTCATTTAAATTAATGAATTTAATTTATCATTCATTAATCAAACTCAACTTTGACACCTACCTGTCCCACACAATACGACACTTGCTGAGAGAAACTGCAATGAGTAAAACACATATAAGACTTTCTAGACTCAAATAGTTTATAGTTTAGTAAGGGGGGCATAGATTACACAAATTATTGCAAACTATTTTAAGTGTTCCAAAGGATAAGCACAGGGTGCTACAGACTATACATAAAAGACACACCCTAGTATAAGGATTCAGAAAAGGGGAACCCTTTCCTATCCCAGACAGTGTAACATTTGAGCTGAGACAATGCTTTATTAACAGGTGACATTACTGATATGATGCTAAGTGTTTAAACTACACAATGACCTATCAAATTGGGTACTTTATCTCACTTTGTACTTGAGGAAACCAAGTTTTAGAGAGGATAAGTAGTTTGTTAAAGGTAACAAAGCTAGGGAGTAACAGAGCCTACAACTGAACCCAGATGTTGACTCCAGAAGATGTATTGCATTCTTAACCATTACTTATAAGGCCTCTCCAGCCATGGAGTGTCTGCTCTAGGCTACAATAATGAAATACTTAACAGAGAATTCATTTCTCACAGTTCTGAAGGCTGAGAAGTCAAAGTCAAGGTGCTGGCCTACTCAGTTCTTGGGGAGGGCTCTCTTCCTGATCTGTAGGTGTCACCTTCTCACATGACCTTTCTTCTGTGCTGCATTGGGAGACAGAGAGAGAGTCAGAGAGAGACGAAGATTTTTCTCTTCCTCTTCTTATAAGGCCACCAATCTTATCAGATTAGGGCCCCACTCTTATGACCATATTTAACCATAATTACCTCCTAAAGCCCTATCTCCAAATACAGTCACATTGGGGGTTAGGGATTTACATGAATTTTAAAGCAATCCAGTCTGTAGAAAGAAATAAACTTTCTAGGTAGGAGGAGAAGTTACTCCTCCAGATGAAGAATAACTATGACCTCAAGTGACCAAAAGTGTAGGTTATAACAAATATATGCACTTGCTTAATATTCTAGCTGAAACTAGAAAGGTAACCATCTCTCCCAACAGAATCTAATTTCTGTAACAGAAAGACACTCTTCCAGATAAAATATTTGTAAAGACTGTCACCTAGTGGCAATAGGCAAGAGGTAGTTCATGAGCTAGTTTTATGGAACAGGTGTATTCTGAGGCTTACTTGGGGGTGCTGACTCATCAATTTCTCCTTTTACTGTGTATACTCCCAAATTGTTTTTTCTAAGAATAAAATATATTAACTTAAATATTAAAGCATCTAGACAGTTACCACTTCTTTCCACTGAATTCACACATATACACACACACACACAAGAGAGAGAGAGAGAGAGAGAGAGAGAGAGAGAGAAAAGCAGTGTGACAGTTTCAAGCTCTCAGAGAAAGAACAAAACCTCAAGTTGTATCCTATCTCATTTTGAGTCTGACCAAATAAATCTGGGTCAACAGAATAGTGAGTAATATAAATTATAAAATAGTGAAAATGTTTTATTCAGCAGTGTAGATTTGGGTCACTGTACTGGAATAAGAGCCCCAATTAGTTGAGATACTGACAAAAAATGAAGGAAATATGTAAAGGGCACTGGAAGATAGGTTGTCAGAAACTAACTACAGTCTTGTGAATAGTTGCAGAAATTAGGACTGGTATATTTTATATATATATATATATATATATATATATATATATATACACACACACACACACACACTCTCTTACATATTTGTATTTATAAATATGTATATATCTTTAGCTAGATTGGGTACTATTTTTGGCAGGTAAAAACTGCAACTGATATAAACCTTCAGTTTATTCTAACTGTCTGAGGTGCTAAAATCACCTGAAGAAGTCAGCTTGACAGGGGCATAATGATAATGTGAAGTGGTGCCAAGAAAGGGATTACATACAAGCTGTTTGGATCCTATTTTACTCTACTCTACACTAAGCCCCTTCATTTAGGAGAAGTCTTCCTTTTAGTTCAACCAGTGCATTTTTCTCAGAGGAACCATCACTAAAACCTCTCTCTGGACTTTAGCAACTTCCAGTTTTGATCTCATAGCATCCTAAATGCAGACTGGGAACTTGACATGTTAATTAGTCCACTCAAGTCCAGACTTAAGTATTATTGTGTTCGTTGGTTAAAACCCTTCATGTTACAAGTAAAAGAAAACAAAAATTGAAGCCACTTGAGAAAAAACTATTGTTCAGGGATATTTCTTGCTTTAAGAGGAGTTTAATGTATGGGCGCAAACAGTATGACCTGGACTCGTTTTCAACCTCTCTAATTATCAGCTGTTTTTGAGTCTATTCCAGGTTGACTTAAGTTTTACAGAACCAGGATGGCAGCTGGCAGCTTTGGGTTACAGAGTTTAAATACAGAGGGGGTTAACAAACTCCATTTTTCCAGGAGTCTCGCTGAATATCTCATTTTGTTTCACTGGCTTGGATTCAGTTGCATGCCCATCTCTGAACAAATTACTATAACCAGAGTGTTGGGATACCTCACGACTGAAGGATAGGATCAACTGTAAACAATCCACATGGTTGAAAATGGACAGAAAAATGAATTATTAAAGAATAATTAGAATGGAGATGCCTGGGTGGCTCAGTGGGTTAAAGCCTCTGCCTTCGGCTTGGGTCATGATCCCAGGGTCCTGGGATCGAGCCCCACATCAGGCTCTCTGCCCAGCAGAAAGCCTGCTTCCTCTCTCTCTTCTCTCTGTCTGCCTCTCTGCCTACTTGAGATATCTATCTCTCAAATAAACAAATAAAATCTTTTTTTTTTTTTTTTAAAAAAAGAAGAAGAATCAGAATGCTTTGGACAGGATAAGGAGAATGGAATTGATTCTGAGAAGTTAACCAATAAATGTCCTCTCTATTGGGATGGTGCAACTTTGCTCCAAGTGAGGACTGCATCCATTCAGGAGGAAAAGGAGTATAGCAATAGGGCTCACGAAGAGCTGAAGCTGGCTATAAATAGCAGGGCCAAAAAAGACTGCCGCTGTCATTGTTACTATTAAACAGTCAAATCTGCTGGCCTGATGCAATCATTCATATTGACATCTAATTAACACAATAACTTTGACAGTTAAATTTCCTGATCACTTCTCTGATGGTTCTTCTGATTGTTTTTTCTTGTTGTTGTTTTATCTTACTCTTCTCCTGCTCTATGGATTAAGACAATCATCAAAGTCCTACACACAGCCCTCTCTTCTCCCTAAGACTGTTTCTTGATGTTAGCCATTCTCCAGGTCTCAATTATCACAGCCTTGAGTAGGACTTCTAAAACCTCATTTGTTATAAATTATGGAATTTTGTAGATCAACCCAGTTCCTTTTTGCAAACTGTATCACAGCATCCTGGGCTTGTTCTTGCTTGATACCCCCCAAACTATCTTGGAACTTTACTTAATAATATGAAGGAACAAGAAAAGTCTAAACCACACTCTGAGTAAGGTTTATTGTTTGCTATATGCCTCTCTCACTAAATTCCAAATCCCTTGAGGACAAAGACTATTCTATTCTCCTATAATATCAAAAAAATTTAATCAGTCAGCAAATTCATATCAAAATACACACATCTTTCAGTCCAATGCAACACTCCTTCTACGCCATTTCTGATAACCAATCCTCTCATTTTCACTGAAATAGTCATAGTGAAGGAATGATGGCCAGTTCACTATAGTAGTCTCTCCTACTTTTGAACAGCTATAATATCAGGAATTGTACTGGGGAGGAGGGTTGTTCTTTCCTAGCATCTAAATCGCCTTTCTATGTGTGGTGAATCCACTACTCTATGTAAGGAAGCAAAATCCCATCTTACTTTATATGAATGGAAAGTAACAGATATATGGGTTGTTGTTTTTTTCCTGACCCATGGCATTTAGTGCATGGTATGTTGACCTTATCTGGGTATGTGCATCTGTTTTGGAAACAATGAATCTTAAGCAAGTTATCCAAACAAGCAGGAATCATCTAGAATTCATCTCTTTGTAACATCTAGTATCCAGTGGTAGTAGTGGTAACACCTTACCCAGACTGTTCCTAAGGAATGACCATAATTATGATACGGGTAGCTTGTATGATTTTGCTAATGTTATCCCCTCCCCTTGAATGTCCTCCTCCTTAGCTTAGCCATTCTTCAAGGCCCTGCTCAAGTGCCTCCTGCACTGTGACAAATTAATGGAACAGCCACACAAAACTGATTTCTCCCTTTACACCCTTTAGTGTAGGGTATATACAATTCAAATGCCTTTTATATACAGCCTTGTAGTTATTTATATTTGTTTAGTCCCCTACTATTTTGTGAACCTCTTCCAGACTGTGGTAGAGATTACCGTATCTCTGAATTCCTCCCACTGTGCTTAACACATTACGGCCACTCAGTTAAGAGTTTAAAATACTAAAAATTAGATTTAGAAGAAGTCTTAGTGAAATGTAGGTCTACCTTCTCATGTAACAAAAAAGAAAAATGAAGTTTAGGTGTTTTAGGTTACCTAATCTCAGTCAGTCATGGTTGATCTAGGCTAAACTGGTGTCTTACTTTGAGGAATTCAGTTGAGGAATCTTTGTTAAATCGTACAGAAAATGGAATTTCATTTACTCAAGAACATGAGGGTGATGACAAATGAGCAAGCATCTCACTCATTCAGACCCCAAGGTTATCTGCTAGGCAACTGAAGGTATCATTGTTGCCAGTGTTCAATTGAGATAAATCCTCCACGTCTGGCCCCGCTCAATCAGAACTAGATCTGCAAAGGAAACTAAGAGAGAAGAGAGGGTATAGCACATCAAGACCTAAACCCAGACTCAGTGAGAGTGATCAAATCTGTCATAATACAAGAGAAGTGAGGATTTTGCAAAATTGAACTCACTGGTGATGTTGAGAAGAGTTGTTTTACTGGACTCGTGGGGACCAAAACCTGAAGTGGGAAAAAATGTTAGAATGAAAAGTAAGAAAATAAAGATATCCAGTCTCGTTTTTTTCCCCCAGGAATTTTGTTATCAAGGGGGAATTAATGGGGTGGAAGCTGACTAGAGTTAATTAAGATTGGAATTATTTTTTGAGAGGTCAGTCATTTTATTTGCTGATAGGTAAGATCCACCAGGAATGGAAAAAACTGATGATGAAAGAGAGGAGCTATGGTCAAGGGCTCAAGGAGGCAAGAAAGATGGTTTCAAAGCCCAGGACCCATATAAAAGCTACTAGGACTCGGAAGTGCTCAGTAAATGTTGCATGTGTAATCTGTGATTGCTTACATTCTCGAATAGTGAACAGGCTTACAAAACATAAACTCGCTATTTAAACACACACACAAAAGCCTGTCCTCTAGCGGTAGACTGCGTTAGTTCAAATTGGAGTTCTACCACTTGGCCATTGTATTTTTCTTCCTCGGGCTGTTTTCCTCAGTAGAAAGGGAGGATTATTAATACTCACGTCATCAGGCTGTGGACTTAACTGAGATAATCCGTGTAAAATTTAGCACTGTAATGGCACATGGTGAAAGCTCAAATGTTAGTGCCATTATAATGATAACTGTCATCCTGTTCTGTAACGGGGACCGTGATACTGTCCTACGATGAGTTTAGACACTGTCACACGGATTCAGATTCCTGGAACCGTGGAAGATACGAGAGAGCACAGCCCCCACGACGCGCGCCAGCCAATCTGCGTGCAGGACGCCAGAGGCTTGCACACCTCAGAACTCCCCACCGCCTCGCCTTCTAGTGACACTCTCTCCAGAAGGTACAGTCCCCAGAAAAACAACAACAACAACAACAACCAGAAACAAACAGCACGGCAACTAAAACTAGACATTGGTAAGGCACATACAAAATCAAGCCCAGCTACAGAGACCTAAACCCCGGGCACGCCACATCCTTCTGCGCAGGCGCGGTAGAGGGGGGCGGAGCGATAGATCGGACGTTCCTCCCCGTTTTTCCTCGGCGCGCGGTTTGCGCGGAACACCTCGCGAGAAGTGTGAGCTGTCGCGGGAACTGCTTTCAAAAAGCCCTGGCGCTTCCCCGAGAGCTAGCTCGGTGAATGGGCGAGCGTCTCTGGTCGTGAGGTGGTATTGCCGTCGCTAACCTGGGCGCCGTGAGCCCTCGTCACGAGCCGCCGGCTGCAGCAGCTGGGGAAAGGGTGAGGAGAGAGGTAGGGGCCACGGGCCTGGGCGTGTGGAGAGGAGCGGTGGGAGCGGCCACGGGATTCTCTCTGGGGAGTGGTGAGAGCAGGCCCTCAGGAAACCTGGGGTCTGGGTCACCGCGGAGGCCCGTAGCCGGAACAGCTTCTTCAGCGGAACCCAGAGTTCTTCTCAGCCGGCTTCCGAGCGGGTCCCAATCTTCCGTTGGGCTGCGGACCGCCCCCCGCCCCCACCCCGGTATTGTGCATCAGTAAGAAAGGCCGGGTCGCCAGCCTTGGGCCCCCGGGTGACAACAAACACCATGTCAGCGCGGTACAGTATGGTAGCCACTAGCCACATGTGGCAGTCCGAGTCGACAAATGCCGTAAATATAAAATGCACTCTGAATTTCGAAGACTACTCCCAAAGAACAACAGCCCGTTAATAACAGTAAAGAGTACCTGTTGAAATGCTAGCGTTTTGGGTGAATGGGGTTGAATAAAACATTACTAAAAAGAATTTCACCTGTATTTACATTTCTTAACATGGCTCCTGGGAAATGAAAAGTCACATATTACAGCTCTCATTCTTTTTCCGTTGGTCAGTGCTGCCCCAGGACAGCTGCGTATCAGATTCTGCTTGTCATCCCGTAGCTGGTTTCAGCTCCCAAACCCTGTCAGTTCGTTGTTAGTGTCTTTATCTTACGGATGAGAGCACAGGACCTTAAACTGTCCACGCTCATGCTACCAGTGTGTTGTGGAGTAAGAACTGAGGCAGCCTGAATCCCCGAGCAACCTGTTCTGAATGCTTTGTGCACGCTGTTTCTGAGAGGCTGAACAGAAAAGTAGTTCGGGGCACCAGGCTTTGGAGCTAGACCCTGGTCCTGCCACTTGCTAGCTGGTAACCCTGGGCAAGTTACCTAACCTTTCTGTGCCTCAGTTTGCCTATGTGTAAGTGGTGGAAATGCCTTCTGTTTCATGGAGTTGTTGCATTAGAGAATACCAGCAAAGCACCACGTACAATGTCTGGCATATGTTAAGTATAGTTCTTCAGCCCCACTACCCCTTTGCAGATTGACAGGCTAACGCTTACTCATCCCTTAGACCTTTGCAAAAAAAAAAGTCACTTCCTCAGATCTTTTTTGTCCATACTCCCTTACCCCCACCTCACTTCTCAACTTAGGACAGAGCCCCCATGTTACAGGCTCCCTCTTGCACTTAAAACACTTCTAAAACTTGACAGTTATTTAATGTAATGCCTTTCCACAAATGGACTGTAAGATTCAATAAGGCAGGGACATTGTCCCGTTCTGGGGTCAGCATTCTGTCCTCAGTAATACCACAGTACCTGAGATATAGGAATTCTAGCAAATCTTCTGAAAGAATAAGAGCTGTTGGTTTTTTGTTTCTTTGGTTTTTTTTCCCCCCCTTGGACA
Organism: Mustela erminea; assembly: GCF_009829155.1. Taxonomy (NCBI): domain Eukaryota; kingdom Metazoa; phylum Chordata; class Mammalia; order Carnivora; family Mustelidae; genus Mustela; species Mustela erminea. Next base: position 105,552,892 of record NC_045616.1, on the reverse strand, counting down.
TTGCTGGCTGGGATGTCTTGAGGCTAGCTCCCTTTTTCCTTTGGTAAATGTTGATGACAATAATGTTTAACTTAGTCCCATCGAGAGGATTAAATCACTTAATTCATTTGAAGCACTCTGCCTGGCAAATGGTAAATCCTCAACAAATATAATAAACAGTGCAGTAACTAGTGCCTAACCCCATCACCTACAGGCTTTGGAAAGTTCCTTATGTATTTTTAAAGATTTTATTTATTTGAGAGAATGTGAGCAATGGTGGCAGGGGTGGGGGAGCAGAAGGAGAGGGAGAGAGTCTGAAGCAGATGCCTCACTGAGTGAGAAGCCCCACACGGCTCAATCTCACGACCCTGAGATTACGACCTGAGCCAAAACCAAGAGTCAGACCCTTAACTTACTGTGCCATGCAGGCACCCCGGAAAGCTCTTGTATTTTAGAGCAGTAACTGCCAGCCTTCGATAACAGGATACCTTTTTTCCCCTTCTCTCTCTTCTGAAAACATTTATCTCCTCCTTCATCTTTATTTTTACTTAATGACCTTGCTTCCTAATTTACTGATAAATTGGAGCATTTAGAAGGGCACTTATGCAGACTCCCACCACTAAGCTACCTATTTATCAGTGTCTGTACCCATATACTTTGCTTTCCCTTAGTTTAGATGAAATATTCATGCTCCTGTCCAAAATCAGTCGCTGTATATTAGACCTGACTCTTTTTCTTTTTAGTAGCTCTCCATGCCTTCTATATCATCACTTTTTCTTCTCGCCTGAATCTACCCCACGACATACAAGGATGCTGGTTTTTTCTTAAAATATTGTCTCTTAAAAAAGACGAACTTAATCCTACTTCCCCTTCAGTTACTGCCCCCATTTATTCTGCTTTGCAGCAAAACTGTGTTTCCTGTTTTCCCACCATTTTCTCCAACCCATTTCAGTTGGCTTCTAGGATAACACATACCCTTCATTTTCCTCCTACTTCACTGGTCTTGCCTGAGTATATTTTGCTGCTAATGGCTCAATCCTTGGTCCTCTTCTCTTTAATAATGCTCTTACTCTGGTGACACCAAGGCTCAAGGATTTATGTTAATAACCCCTACGTTTATATTTCCAGCCCAAATCCTACTCATATAGCGAACTGGTTACTTGATATATCTCATGTCCAAAACACAAGCCCCTGATTTTCTTTCAAAAAAAATTTTTACTTATAATTTTTGATGCTTCAGCTGATGGCAAATTTGCTCTACTAGTTGCTCAGGCCAGAAGCCTTACAGGCATTTTTGACTTCTCTCTTTTTCATATACCTCATGTTAATTTTTCAGAAAATCATGTTGGCTTTACCTTCAAAGTATTTGTGCAGAATGTGATCATTTTTCCACACTTCCTATACAATCACCCTTGTGTAAGCAATCATCTTACCTGGTCTTTCTGCTTCCCACTTGCTCCCCTTCAAACTATTCAACATAGCAGTCAAAATGATCCCTTTAAAGTATCAAATCTCTACTTCAGACTTTACAAGGACCCCCAGTTTCACCCAGAGTAGAAGCCAAAGTCCTTTCAATGTCCTGATTTGCCTATTCTGTATTATCTCCCGTGACTTAAACTCTTATCTTGTTCATTCCTTGGATGTCCTTCCACTTTAGTGCTACCCCCCTTCCTCTACTCCTTTTTCTTTCCCGAAATAGATACATAGCTAACTCTCTTATCCTCTACAAGGCTTTTTTTTTTTTTTTTTTCAGAAGTCACTATGAGGGTTTTTCCCTCCAACACTTATTTTAGATTTCATCCTAGTTGCAATACCCCCCACTTCTTCCAAGTTCTTTTTATCTTGTTCTTTTTTCCTTTTTCTTTTTTTTTTAATCCATATAATTATGATACTATTATGGCTTGTCTTCTCCCATTGGAAGGTCAATTTCATGACAGAGCTTGCCCCTTTCTTTCTTTCTTTCTTTCTTTCTTTCTTTCTTTCCTTGGCTGAAAAGTGGGGAAACAACCTTATTAACAGCCTGTTGCTCTTCAAATGCAAAGCTGAGTTTGAATCTGGCCTGAGATGGACCAATTTGGAAAGGCTGATGAGTAAAGTCGAATTATGTGGAATGTTTCTGTATAAAATGTTTAAGTCCTTGACTGAAGATCTAGGATGAAAGAAATGTTTTTAATTACTCTGAACATGATTCTGTTTTGCATGTCTTCTCATGCATAATGGAAAATAATAGTGAGCCTGTTCTCAGTACAGCAAATTTAATGTGTTCAAGAACTTAGCACTGTTGTGAAAAATTGTTGACATGATAGTCCTTGCCTTACAAACCTTATTCAAAGCTGCCTTTTTATATTTTAAGTAGCAGTGATGTTACTGTAAATTCTTGATTTCTTTCATTGTGCTCTTAATTGATTACCTGTTATGGTGATATAAATATGAGACCTACCCTACCTCAGCTTTTAAGGAAGCTTAGCACACAAGTGAACAATTTCCTGATAACTGCATTTCTTAGGAACAAAGTTAAATGTGTCCAATATTTTTTGTTTGATTTAGTCTCAAATCAGGTAAAAGAATTTTCAGACCCTACTTTTAGAATAAGAATGCAAATTAGACTACTTAAAGGCAGTAATGCAATCTTCAGTGCTATGTTTTTTATATGGCAGTAGTATTGGGGGGAAAGATATATTTATCTTTTACTGTTGTTATCATTGTACAGATTATTTTGTTTAAGCTTAAGTACTTTCATTTCCTATATTTACAGTAGACTAAAAACGAAAAAAGAAAAAAATATGGAGGCAGATATAATAGCAGATCTTCGATGCAAGCTCAAAGAGGTCGAAGAAGAGCGACTTAAAGCTGCACAGTATGGCTTACAACTAGTGGAGAGCCAAAATGAGTTGCAGAATCAGTTGGATAAATGTCGTAATGAAATGATGACCATGACTGAGGTAGGACCCTGGACTCTGTTTATAAAGTAGTGCTTAAGCTGTAGAACATTTGTATTGTCTAGCAATTATTATTATTATTATTAATAGATTTATTCCTTTTTGAAGATTGTAGCTCTAGTTGCTGTTCACACCTCTCTCTCAAAAAGGGTACTGAAGTGAATGAACTGATAGTGTTTCTGACCATGTATGTTCTGAATTTGAAAAATCTGGTTACTGTTTTCTTTAGCACATACTGGATTTTAGGTTTGTTTTGTCTGCACTCTTCCTTGGTGACCTCATTTGTTTCCTAGCTTTAGGTAACATCTAAATGCCTTATGACACAACACCAAGTCCTTAGTTTACTCCTAAAGTCTAGACTTGTGTATTCAATTGCCTACTAATGGACATCTCAAACGTAACATAAAAAGAAAAGTTGACTCCCTGCCAGCTAACAACATTCTCTTGCAATTTAGTTTACTTAGTAAATGTATAATAACTTGAGCCAAATTTAAGGGAATTTTACTCTGTATCCTTGTGGCCCTTATTTCTCATGTTTAATCCATCAACAAACTCTAAGAACCTGACCTATAAAACATCCATCTGTGCTATTGCCACTCTAATTCAGACCACCATCATCTGTCCTGTAAATTACTACTGTTGCCTTCTAACCAGGTTGCCTGCTTTCTTCATTGCCTTTCACACTGTTCATTCTTCACACAGCAGCCACATGGCCATTGAAAAATAAATGAAAGGGGTGCCTGGGTGGCTCAGTGGGTTAAATCCTCTGCCTTCGGCTCAGAAGCCTCTGCCTTCATGATCCCAAGGTCCTGGGATCAAGCCCCTCATCGGGCTTTCTGCTCAGTGGGAAGCCTCCTTGCCTTCCTCTCTGCCTGCTTGTAATCTCTGTCTGTCAAATAAATAAATAAAATCTTAAAAAAAAAAGAAAAAGAAAAAGTAAAAGAAATGAAAGATCCTGTAACAGTCCTGCTAAAAACACAACTATGGCTTACGATTGTATTAACAATATTCAAACCCCTTACTTGGGTTTGCAGATTCCTATGTGATCTGACCCATGCCAACCTTTTGACCTTATTTTAAACTACTTTCCCTTGTGCTTAGCTATATTGCCTTCATCTGCATTGCCCATCCCGTTACTGTCTTGGATTGAGTCCTCAACCTTTAGGTGTCTGTTAAATATCACTTCAGCTGAGAGGCCTTCCCTGAGTGTTCTGTAAATTTGCTATCATTCACTGATTCACCTAATTAACTCTGAATTATAAGCTCCATGAGAAAGGGAATTTTGTCTCTCTTGTTCACTTTTATATATGTAAAATCTGGTACACATTTATTGAAAGAATGAATCTGTTTTATGTAGTAAATGCTCAATAATATGTTTAAACTTTGATCTCAAAATTTAAGTACAGTAAAAAAAAACTGCATTTCTTGGTTTTCCCTCTTATTTAATCTAGGTTTTTTTTTTTGTTATCTTACTTTTAAATACTAGTTAAATGATTTTTGAACTAATGCTTTTTTTAATCTTTAAAATTCCCTGTCAAAGGGGCACCTGGGTGGTTCAGTTGATTAAGTGTCTGCCTTGGACTCAGGTCGTGATCTCAGGGTCCTGAGATTGAGTCACATGTCGGGCTCCTTGTTTAGCAGGGAGTTTGCTTCTCCCTCTCCCTCTGCTCCTCCTCCCTGTTTGTCCCTACCAAAAGCAAAAGCAAAAGCCTTCTTAAATCTTCCTTTTGTCTCGGGGCACCTGGGTGGCTCAGTGGGTTAAGCCGGTGCCTTCGGCTCTGGTCATGATCTCAGGGTCCTGGGATCGAGTCCCGCAACGGGCTCTCTGCTCAGCAGGGAGCCTGCTTCCCTCTCTCTCTCTCTCTGCCTGCCTCTCCATCTACTTGTGATCTCTCTCTGTCAAATAAATAAATAAAATCTTAAAAAAAAAAAAATCTTCCCTTTGTCTCAACACTGTATTCATCTGAGTAGTCATTTGTAAACATTTCTCAAATGACTACATTCTGGAAGTAAGGGATAATTTAGTATTTCACTTTGTGCCTTGTCCACTATTTTATTTTCAGAGCCATAAATATCATTATCAAACCAAATAATTCTCACTGGGAAAACTGAAATGCTATTAAGTGTTTTTTGTTTTTGTTTTTTTCACTAGCAAAGATTACTTGACATGTTGATGTGCCACGGAACACCTTACTTCCTTGACATGGCATAGAAATAATTACCACATCAGTAGCATGGACTAAAACCCTCTGGGCTTTTCTTAAGACTGATTAGCTACAGAGTTACTTCAGGTCTAACCTGTGGTTTTTACTTAGAAAGCAGCAAATATGTGAAATAAGAATGAAACAGTTGAAGGTGAGAACTGTTTATATGTGATGGCTTTAAGTTATTTTTATGTAATCGAATTATAATTGAATCTGTTTTCAGAATTATGAACAAGAAAAATATACTCTTCAGAGAGAAGTTGAGCTTAAGAGTCGGATGTTAGAAAGTTTGAGCTCTGAATGTGAAGCTATTAAACAACAACAAAAAACACACCTGGAGCAACTGAAAGAACAACTGAGCAGAAGCCATGGACAAGAAGTAAATGAACTAAAAAATAAGGTTTGAATATCTACGTATATCAAAACAAAAATGTTTCATGCTTAAGGAGTTAGGAATATGTAAATTTTAGGTGATGAAGATTTTCTTAATGCCATCTGTGCAACATAGCTGAGATCAAGACTCCATCATTAGAATATTGCGAGTGGGAACAATGAGAAACAAGAGTTTGCCCAAGGGAATTGTAGTAATAACATTCTTCTAATTAAATACAATTATTTAATTTCAGTAACTGGATATTTGTTATGGAATTTTAGTTTAGTGAAAAGCATGATCTTCTTGCTTGTAGTGCATAGTATAACAATTCCCTTTCAGAAAGACTTGTCCCCTAGCTTTCACTGAAAGAAGTAATCTTTTGTAATCTTACGAAAGAAACCAACAGTTTATTGTAAGTTAATGAACATTAGAATAATCAAACTTTCTTGCTTGGTTATTGAAGATAAGCTAATGACATATGATCTGCCTCTTAGAACTCAGTAAGGAAGGTACCATTATTGTCTGTGGATAATAGGTGAGAAAACCAATGTGTAAACAGATTAAACAAATTGGACAAAAATTTCAGAAATCAGTCAAGATTTGGATTAAAGCTGCCTGATTCCAAAGCCAATGTCACTATACTTAGACTAATGACATGTTACACTGGCTTCATTTCACATGTTAAAAACAAGTTGTCCATTCTTTTTTGGTTACCTCCAACTATCCAGTTCCTTCAGGTTACGTCAAAGGAATCTGGAACTTTATTATGCTCTTCTTTGTATAGAGTCCATACTTTCCAAACTTTTCTCTACAAAACCTTACCCGACTTTCGGCTTGCTTCCTAATTTTCTATGTTTTGTGTAGCATCTTTTAAAATTTTTCCATATCTGTACCACCTATACTGTTAATTAATTTCTTTAAATTGACTCTCTTTTTAAATGTTTATTCATTTTAAGTAAGGAGATCAATGAAATTATATATTTGAGTTGGTTGTATTTTTTTTCTAAATTGTAGTCAGATGAACATAGCTATCAAAATGCACTTTCATGTAATACTTAGAATCATCTTACATTCGTACTGGCAAACAGTAATCCACCTTGTCTGGAACTAATCTAAGTTGAGACACCAATGACTGATAATGATACCTTTCCCCCACCCCTGTCATTATATTTTCATTTTAGCAGTGGCTTTCATTACTTAAACAGAAAAAGAGTAATGTAGGAAATAGTCACAATCTGAAGCAAGGCCACTTATATAAGAATGGCTTTTTGGCAGAGCAAAGACTAAATTAGCCAAAAAATATTTTCAGTCTTACGGATGTTCTCAAATCACTTCTTCCAAAATTTTGGAGTTATAGTTGATATCTTTAACTTACTTACTTTCTTTCGAGAGAGAGAGAGAGTGAGTGAGCAAAAGATGAGTACAAGCAGGGTTTAGGGGCAGAGGGAAGGGGAGAAGCAGACTCTCCCACTGAGCAGGGAGTGTGACCTGGGGCTCAGTCCCTGGGACCCTGGTATCATGACCTGTGCTGAAGTCAGATGCTTAACTGACTGAGTCACCCAGATGCCCCTTGCTTATTTCTCACAATTACTCCATCAGCTGGTTTTAAGAATTTGATCTACAAAGGATCCATCTTGGCTGCTATCATTCTAGTCCAGATTGAACCTCTCTCCCCTAGACTATTTTAGACCTCTATCCAGGTAGGCTGCTTCCATCATTGCTCTTTATACTATTCACTCTTCACATTGAAGCCAAAGTGGCCAAGAGTCCAGACATACTTTGATTACTTGTATGGACTATTTGTATGTTTGTAGGTCAGTGCATATTACTGTTTTAAGATGCTTAGCCTTGGCCAAATAGGAAGACTTAATAGTCTCATCATGAGTAAATTTAGGTTAGCCAGTGATGTTTTTCAGAAGAATAGCCACATTTCAACATAGATTGTTCAGCTGAAAAATTTTTTTTTCACCTCATGAAAATAGAAAAGGGAAAACAAGTCAAGATGCTCTTATTTTTTAAATAGAAAGCAGATATCAGGATATAGAACATTGATACCTAATTGAAGATAATTCTGTATAGGTGATAATTATAACCCTGGAAATCAAGCAGAAGTTTTTTATAGATAACAGAAATTGTTTAATGAATGCTACGTGTGGTGCTGTTTTACCCCCACCCTACATCTCAGTTGAGAGCCACACAGTAACCCAGTAATTGTACATTCATTAACAGTTTTTACCTAAGAGGAATGAAACAGGCTAAATCTAGGCTTGACCTTAAAACTTCATCGTTCTGCTGTAAGTTTGTTCCCTTTAAACTATATATTTTTAGTTTTCCAAGAGAGAACTGTATGAAAGTGTAATTAGTTTGTTCATCTTGACTGTCTTATAAAATAGTTATTCTGCAGTTACCAGAGTAATTTATACTACAACTGTATATTCTGATGACCTTCAATTACCTTTTGATTTTTTAAGATTGTGAATTTTTCTTTTTTACTTTAGTTAGAAAAACTGAAAGCTGAATTAGATGAAGCTAGGCTTAGTGAAAAGCAATTGAAGCACAAAGTAGATCATCAGAAAGAACTCCTTTCATGTAAATCAGAGGAAATGCGAATAATATCTGAGCGTGTACATGAAAGCATGTCTTCAGAGATGCTAGCTCTTCAAATTGAACTGACTGAAATGGAAAGTATGAAGGTAATTTTTATGGCATGTATGTTCTTTGGTTGGTTTTTTTTTTTCTTTTTTTTTCCTTGTGTATTTTTTTACATGTTTTTGTTATAATCCTTAGGTAATTTTAAGGCTGAAATATATTTTATTAAGATTTTATTTATTTATTTCACAAATAGAGATCACAAGTCAGACAGAGATCACAAATAGGCAGAGAGGGAGGCAGAGCGGGGAAGCAGGATGTGGGCTCCCAGGACCCTGGGATCATGACCTGAGCCAAAGGCAGAGACTTTAACCTACTGAGTCACCCAGGTGCCCCAGCGCTGAAATATTTTTTATCTTAACTTTGATGCTACTAATTAAAAAGTACTTTGTAGAGTTTTTAGGTGGATTATTCATTCATGGTAAAGCTTCAGATTATATGGTTATGTAAAGCAGATTATCTTTAGATTAATGAAACCTTTGGAAGAACTTAGAGTCATTAACTTTGATCCTAGTTTGTGTCATAAAAGCCCTATATAAAATATTGGTTTCACGGAAATTGATATGCATATGAATGTAGATTTTTTTCATTGCTGGCTGAGGTTATTTAAAAATCAAAGGCTTAAATTTATAGAAAAGAAAGATAGCCTTTCATATGGCTCCCTGCTGAAAAATTTTAATAATTATTATTCTTTTATTATGCATCTTACAACTACTGACTAACTCTTTAGTTTTCGTTTTGGGCATGAGCCACTTCTGATAGATAAACTGAGCAGCTGTTAAATGAAAGACTATTCAGGACGATTTCCTCTTTTTCAATTCCTGTTGAATAGACCGCCCTCAAAGAAGAAGTGAATGAACTACAATATAGACAAGAACAACTAGAACTTCTTAGTACTAATTTAATGCGCCAGGTAGAACGACTTAAAGAAGAAAAAGAGGAGCGAGAGAAAGAAGCAGTTTCTTACTATAATGCTTTAGAGGTACTATGATTAGAGTCACATTATCTTTTCTAATAATAATAAGTTGTTTTCTTGCTAATCTAACCTCTATTAGCTAAATTGTTTCCTTTCAAATTTAGAAAGCTCGTGTAGCAAATCAAGATCTTCAGGTGCAATTAGACCAGGCACTCCAGCAAGCCTTGGACCCCAATAGTAAGGGCAACTCTTTGTTTGCAGAGGTATGTAACAAATACCCCATTGATTAAATTAGCATTTCACTGAATACAACAGTAATGAAGCATGTTAATATTTTCTAGGTGGAAGATCGAAGGGCAGCAATGGAACGTCAGTTTATCAGTATGAAAGTCAAGTATCAGTCACTAAAGAAGCAAAATGCATTTAACAGAGAACAGATGCAAAGAATGAAGGTATAGTGTTATCACCATTGAAGGTCTGTTAAACCAACTTTGTATCTGCATTACGTGTATAGATATATCAAAGAAAGCATCTTTTCCTTCAAAGAGTGTACTTCATTATTTCTAGAACTGCATTATTTTAGAAAAAATATCTTTAGATTGACTAAAAGTTCTATTATATCAATTTCAAAAAATTAATCTGTTAGTAGGTGTTTAGTAGTACAGTTAGCATCTGTTGATTGATTTTTTTAATGGTTACTCAATAGCTTTGTGATTGATTTCTTTTTTAATGGTTACTCAATTTCTTTCCCAGAAACATACAAATCTTTGTGTAGCAGAGAAAAATTTCACAAGTTTTCATTTCCAGCTGTTGGCCTGGCATTTCTTAGCACAGGCCTAAGATTCCTACTTCAATGAAAACTAGTTCTCTCACATTCTGCAGTTCTCCTGCAAAGGCTTATTATAGAGTGAGATTTGGATACCTTTTTCTTGCAGTTCCTCAAGACAAGCTTATAGGCCCATTTAATTAAAAAAAATTTTTTTAATTTAAATTCAGTTTAATTAACATATTGTATTATTAATTTCAGAGATAGAATTCAGTGATTCATTAGTTACATGTAACACCCAGTGCTCATTTCTTCAAGCACCCTTCTTAATGCCCATCACCCGATTACCCCATCCCCTCCCATCACCCCTCCAGCAACTGTCAGTAGGCCCCTTTAATTTTAAGGGGATTTTTTGGTCATTATTTAAGTCAAACAGGCAGTAACAGAAAAACATGCAAAAGTTGGAAAGATTGTAGTATTGTACCGTCTTTTAGAATCCCGATCCCTGAACTGTTATGCCTAACTGGTAACTAGAAGTCTAGAAGGCTTTCTGCCTTTTATTCAGGGTGGTGAGATTTAAAAATAGGAAAAATTAGTAATGAAACTTTGGTATTAGATCAACCTGGGATTGAATTATAGTTCTGTCACTTGCTAGCTGTGTGACCTTGTCCAAGCATTTTTACTTTTCAGTATATCATCAGTCACCCTGTTTATGAAGTAGATATGATAGAACCTGCTTCTTAAATTGTTCTGGAATTAAATGAAAGCATAGTAAAATGCTTATACAGTACTTGGCATATAAGGAAGTGCCAATTTAACAAACAGCTATAGTTTTTAAGGATTTCGACAGTACTGCCTGGTTTACCAAGATTCCCCTATCCAGGAATGATTTTTTTGTAAATTTTCTCATATTTGCTTTTTGCTTTCTTTCAGTGTGTGTGTGTATAGAGTAATATATACATATTACATATTTTCAGTATAATTACTATTATTAATCTCCCAATGTTCCCATGATATTCCAAGTTATCTTTAGAAGCAAGTAGATACGAATCTTTTTAGACTCCAGTCTGAAGCAGGAACAAAAAGCAGGTCCTTAAGAATGTTAAAAGTCATCTTTCTATCTTCATAACCACGACTGCAACTGTATTATCATTGCTTGCTTTACTCAAAACTAAACTATTGGCAATTTTTAGAACTCTGGAAATTTCTGAAAGCAGAAAGAAATGGTAATTTTAGATTCCAGTTAATTTCCCTTCAGTAGGTATGTAACTCCAGGTTTTGGTGGATTCATAATTAGGTAAGTTGATTACTGTTATTAAAACATAAATGTATTTATATTTTTATTGAAGATTCCCTTGGTATCCTTCGATGTCTCTTACCTTTGTTTTCCATCGTTGTCATTTGTAAATCTCGCCATTATAAATGTGAATAGCGTAATAATTTCTTCCACTTAATACTATTGAAGTTAATCAAAATTTTTGAGAAACCCATCGGAACCTTAATGACAGTGCATATGATGATTAAAGTATAGCATTACAGTGTTTGGACAGGTTTATTTACCAGTTAAGTGATGCTTCTGGATCATAGCCATTTAGTTCAATTTTATGTTTTACAGAAGTACAAATAATTGTTACAGTTGTCATGTATTACTCATAAGTACTCAAATAAGTACTCAAGAGTTATATCTGTAACTAAACTTCTTGATATAAATATTTTCAAATTATTAGATTATTGAAGTAGACATAGTTAGTTTAGTTTCCAAACTGAATTCAAGGTTACATAGTACAGAATGTGCATTGTACCAAAATACAGTCATCAGAATCTTCCTTTCCTCCACTCAGTTCTCTGTGGGGTGTTGGGTGGTAATTTTTTTTTTTTTTTCCTAGTTACAAATCGCCACATTGCTGCAAATGAAAGGGTCTCAAACTGAATTTGAGCAGCAGGAACGGTTGCTTGCTATGCTAGAGCAGAAGAATGGTGAAATTAAACACCTCTTAGGTGAAATTAGAAATCTGGAGAAATTTAAGGTACATGTAACCCCTTCAATAATGCAGCCAGATTTGGTTTGAATATCTTAAATCAGTTTACTCTTGAACAACATGGGGTTGGGGATGCCCAACCCTGTGCAGTCAAAAATCTATATAACTTTTGACTCCCCAGAACCTAATGAGTAGCTTGCTCTTTACTGGAAGCTTTACTGATAACAGGAACAGGTGATTGACAGATATTTTGTATGTTATACATATTAAATACTGTATTCTTAAAGTAAGTTAGAGAAAATAAAATACCATAAAGAAAATTACAAGAAGAGAAAATACATTTATAGTACTCTACTGTGAAAAATTCTCGTATGAGTGGACCTGTATTCAAACCTGTATTATTCAAGGACACCTGGATTAACGTAATTTGTTATTTATGTTAAGTAATAAGAATTCTTATTTTCTGTAGAGCTTATATGAAAGTACGGAATCTAAGCTTTCTGCCAACTCTGGAGCTCCGGAAGATAACACCTATTACACAGATTTACTTCAGATGAAGCTTGACAACTTAAAGTATGTGTTGGGAGCTTAAAAAGATGGACATTCTCTTGACGTACTTTTAATAAGTAGTGTTAGTGACTACAGATTTTTGTTTTCAAATTGCCAAAAGAAATTCCAGGAAAAAAAAAGCATCAAAAATACCTTTGTATAGCAAATAAGATGTAGTCAAGATATAATTAGTGCTGGTTATTGAAGAAAAAAATACTTTAAATGAATAATTAAATATTTTTTATTTTCCCATGTTTAGCATTTTAGATTGGTAAGAGAAAAGAACTTTGACATAGAAAATGTTCTTATAATCTAAATTTTTCAGGAACAAATATCATCTAATTTGAAACTTGAAATTATTTACACATGCATTACTGTGGAAAGAATATTTTTCTCTTTTCCTTTGAAGGATGTATGACATTTTTTATTTGAAATTGCCGTTGTTAAAGCTTATTTTGTTTATTGTCTCTTTGTTATTTAAAACCCCCAAAATGGGTGTTTATCTAAGAATTCAAATATCTAATAAAAGATTTGCACTAACAATATATGTTTTACATATGTGTATAAAACACTTATATATGTTATGTGTTATTTTAATATTCTTTGGTTCTCCTTTTTTTATTTATATAGCAAAGAAAATGAAAGCACTAAAGGTGAATTGTCCATACAACGAATGAAAGCATTATTTGAGAGCCAACGGGCTTTAGATATTGAGAGAAAACTTTTTGCAAATGAAAGATGCCTCCAGGTCTCCCAAAGTGAAAATATGAAACTGAGAGCTAAACTAGATGAGCTAAAACTGAAGTATGAACCTGAAGGTATTTATGTCTCATATATTTTGTCTTTTAAATTACAAGAAACTCTGAGAAATCATATCAGGTTTTTTTTTTCTTACTACAGCTTTATGCAAATCCCATTACAAACTAATTTGTGGTTATGTATCTCAATCTAATAAAACAAATTTACTGCTATAAAATGTGTAAGAAAATTCAAAGAAAACTAAGTACTGGGTATGAATGAATATAATAGATATTCTGTTGGATATCTGTGTATTAGAACCTTGATAAGGTTTGAAAACTTAGAGGCTTTTCCATTTGCAATTACAATCAGAGAGTTTGATTTTATTGAAGCAACTGATGTTTGGGAGCTGTATTAGTTAATATTGTTTATAGAAAACCTAAAATTGTGGAGACTTAAACAAGATAGGTATTAAGTCCTCTTGTTACAGAAGTCTGAAAGAGACATTCTGGGACTGGTCAGAGTGTCACAATCTAGGCTTCATTTGCATTGTTCATCAGCATAATCCTTGAGCAAAACTGAGTCATGTGGCCTCACCTATAAGAAAAGCTGAGAAAGGTAGTCTTGATTCTCAGGAGCCATGTTCCTAACTACATCTTGGGATTTTCTTTTTTTTTAAGTGTAATGGACATCTAATATTATTCTGTTAGTTTCAGGTATATATCATAATGATTCAATATTTATACATTACAAAATGACCCCCCATGATAAGTCTAGTTTCCATCTGTCACCATACAAAGTTATTACAATATTACTGATTACACTTTTGGGGATTCTATTATTGAGGAAGACTAGTAGGACAAATATTAGGGGACGGTTAGCAAATCTAATCAGTAAGCTAGAAAATAGCATTACCATGTGGGCTCTGCATGTTATACACTAAAAAGAGTGATTTTACTGTTTGTAAATTTAAAAAAGATGAAAGGCCAAAAGTAAAAAAACCTAAGAATGCAATGGTTCTTAGACCCAAAAAAGGTGTTATTACGTGTTTTAGGTTATAAATTTTCAGCCAGTTTTTGCCCCTACGCTGTTCATATTCCTAAGACTGTCTTCATTATTGTCTCACTGACTCGAGGGATTCTTAACAGTAGTGGGGAGGTTGTCAGCAATAGTGAGTTTTTTTTATAGTTTAAAAAGGCTTCTTTTTCATCCTTTTTCTCTTCCCTGATTCTAATAGGCTTTCCTAATTAAGAATAATACGAATTTCAAGTCTGCTGAACTGAGCACAGCAAAGAGACAGAAGGAAGTATAGTTAATCTAGTTGATGTGGGGTGCAGTAGAGAAAGGGAAAATAATGATTTAACCCCATGTCCAACTATGGTTTCTCCAACTTTACTAACTTTTTTGATTTTGAATATTGATTTTGATTTTGAAAGTGAAAGACGCATTGGTGGGGGATAGGGAAAAAGTATTAGAGCAATTTAGTGACTGAAAATAGACCTTCATGGGGATGGAATGATATTATGTTACGCAGTAGGGGGCAGAACGCTATTGCCATAGTCTGCAGTGAGACATACTATGGTTTGAACTTGGGAAGTATCCATACTAGAAGTACTAAGATCTTGAATTTATTTTGTGGGTGGAGCTAATAGGCACAAGTTGCCATAGAGAATTTGACTCGTTCTTTGCATGTAATCATTATAACAAACAATATTAAGTGGAGTGGATGTTTTTAATCCCCATTTGACAGATTAAAAAAAAAAAAGCTCAAGAGGTTAAGTACTTCCCCAAAGTCATCCAGCTGCAGAGTGCTGGTATGGGATTTGGACCTGGATTCCTTGACTCTTAGCCACTGTATCCTTTGTTACCTCCACACTGAAGTCTTACAAAGCCCCATATAACTTTTATCACAGTATCAGAACATAGAAGTTTTCATTGCGAAAACTAAATCTTTTGATTTCCCAGGGAAAAATTTATAGCCAGATAACCTTTTAAAGGTATAGTTAGTGAAGTCCATGAAAAAAGAAAGGATAAAAGATTTCAATAAGGAGATAAGTGGGTTTCAAAAGAATGAGGAATAGGAAAGGAAAAAGCTATATAAGTAGTTCTCTTATGTTTACTGTGTCTTTGTTTTGACTTATTGACTGAATATATTTCTAATGGTTTTTGTTCTCAGAGAAAATCGAAGTGCCTGTACCCAAAAAGAGGCGGGAAGTCCTGCCTGTGG
Organism: Mustela erminea; assembly: GCF_009829155.1. Taxonomy (NCBI): domain Eukaryota; kingdom Metazoa; phylum Chordata; class Mammalia; order Carnivora; family Mustelidae; genus Mustela; species Mustela erminea. The sequence goes on along the minus strand of NC_045616.1, from coordinate 105,537,573 downwards.
ATATAATCACCCCTAACAATGTATGTACCAAAAGTGCTGTTGGGGAAGAAGTTTATAAATTACCACCTCAGAAAGAGGAGGTCCAGTGCTGTCCCAGCATTTCTGAAGTTAACTTGCAGTTAGAAAAGACAGTTTCTATAAATACACCAGGAATCAATCTCTCTCCTCACAAAAGTCTGCCCATGGACATTCAGCCAAAGAAGGAAAAGAAATGTGTGAAACTTATAGGAGTTTCAGCTGACTCTGAAGCCTTAAGTGAAAGAAGTGGAAACACCCCAAATTCTCCCAGGTCAGTGTCCTCTTTTCTTCAGGGCAACCAGCAGGCCTCTCCATCTCTTCTCTATCGCTGCATGAACTGTGCTATCTGTGTCTTTATCTATTTTCTTAGTATTGCATGTAGTATAATTCCACAGTTTCATCTGCCTACTTTCAACTTTTCTAAAACCTTAAGAAAAACTAAAATGATAACAAAGGGAAAGGATTCCTGAACAAAGGAATTACTTTCAAAAGTTACACTTTGCTCTTTTATGAAACAAAAATATCACAGTCTAGTACATCTCTGAATGTTTGTTGGTTTGAATAAATGAAGTTATTTTTTTTTCCCTAGTTCAAGAGTGGCCATGAAAGAAAAATTATCTTACCTCTTAAAAGGGCTTTCTAGTAGTCTAAGAAATTGCAGCTTTCTTGATAACTGTTAGGTGAATTTTTTTTATGGCTTTTGAAAATGTTTCTCCTAAGTCTTTAAGAATGAGCTTTGATTTTGATATTTTTAAATATCAAAGGTAATTAATTTTCATTTTATATCAAAACTTCAAAGCCTCCCATTTCTACATATTTGAGTTTGTGACTAAAAGAGAAAGTGTCAGACATATATGTATATAGGACTTAAAATTTTAAGAATCTTATCTTTAAGAAAATAATAGAGATAAGAGAAAATGAGTGGAAGAGAAAGGTAGGTAACAATGGCCAAGGGTAGGGTGGAATAAGGCACAAGCCCAGGTCTTCACAAGCAGGACCAAGGGTAGGGCAAGAGAAATGAAGAAAATGGAGAAGGTAATAAAAAGATGATAAAGGATGTCTGTATGCAGTGGAATAATAGATGCATTTAAAACACATTATCTTCAGATTTAAAAAATTAAGAATATTGATGTGGAAAGAGCTTGGATTGTTGGCTTATGAAAGGAGATCTTTAAGGTGCTGCTAGGGCTACATGAGTTGTAGATGGGAGGGTACAGAATAAGACATGTTACTAGTGTGCATTTGAATTAATATTGTCAGGCATAGCTCACCTTTTTAAAGGGGCTGTTTTATATGTTTTATCTGATTTTTTTTTTTTTTATTAAAAGTCTTCAGTGCTATTAAATGTGGTGCTCTATAGTGAAAGGCCCTCAACAACATGAGCTGCTATTAAGAGAAGTACAGTTGAGGGCACTTGGGTAGCTCAGTTGGTTAAGCGATGGCCTTGGGCTCGGATGATGATCCTAGAGTCCTGGGGTGGAGTGCTCCATCTGGCTCCCAGCTCCATGGGGAGTCTGCTTCTCCTTCTGACCTTCTCCCCACTCATGCTTTACTATCTCTCTCTCAAATAAATAAAGAAAATCTTAAAAACAAAAAACCATACAGTTGACCCTTGACCAACACAGGTTTGAACTGTGCAGGTCCACTTATATGTGGACTTTTTTCACTAAATACATTGTTGTAAATATAGTTTCCTTATGATTTTCTCTTATAATGTTTTCTTTTCTCTAGCTTTACTGTAAGAACACAGTGTGTAATATATATACAAAATATGTGTTAATTGATTGTTTATGTTATGGGTAAGGCTTCCAGTCAGCAGTAGGCTATCCGTAGTTTGGGGGAGTCAAAAGTTACATAAGGATTTTTGACTGTACAAAGGCCAGTTCCCCTAACCCCTTCATATTCAAGGGTGAACTGTAATTTATTACTTCATTCCTTGAATTTTTATATAATAACATTGTAAGTCTCATAAAATAAAAGTTTAATATTCTTGAGGAAAAATACCTTGAAATGAATTTTATCTCTCTGTCTCTCTCTCATACACACACACGCACACACACAGAGTTCCAAGTAGTTCTGAAATGAATTCAATAGGTTATGCTCGTATATATGTGATTCATTGTGGAAGTGTGCTTGACCATTGTATATTTCTGGAGGCAAAGTTCCAGAATTGAACAGTGTGGACCTTGCTATCTGTGTTGTCTTCATTTCTTTTTTCTGCCTTTTTTTTTTTTTTGCTTGATAAAAGTTACTTAAACAAATGTATTTAGCTACTTGTTTGACTCAAATTAAGTAACATGTTGGAATTTTGTCTGGCAAATTAAACAAAAACAAATAAAATACCACAAAACATTTGTTTTTGTGTATGTGTGAGTCCATCTGCTACCTTAAGACGTTTCCAACCTTTTGTTCTCTGCATGATTAACTTAGATGCGCAATCCTATGATATTGTAACAGTAAATACAGGTTTACTGGGGACTACACTACTGCATGCTTTATAGATTTAATTGATGCTCTTGCTATAAAATCTTTATAAACCTTTTAAAATATTTCTCCACTGTTTATTTTTTCTTAAGTTAATATTCTGCTATTGAAATTCAGTTTAAGTTTTGGTTTTTGTTTTTTGAGGCAAATTGGTATGTATTCATGCAACCCAGGTTACTATGTTATTTTTATCTTGTGTTTGCCTTTTGTATGTCATATTAACATTAAAATTGTGCTCTAGCATTTAAATTTTTTTATTAGGTGTATTATCACAATTGACATTCCATTATATTTTAGAATTCTTGAATTTAGGCTTTGCTATGACTTTTATCAACCTTAAAAATATCTTTTTAGGTGTTTAAAAAATTAAGTCTGTTGATATAAAAAAGTTTCTTTTAGAGAGGCAGTGACTTAGTTCTTAATGGTATTGGGGTCAACTATAATTTTTCCCTCATATACATAAAAAAATTGATCATGTCTCATTCGAGGTTCGTTATATGAGAGGTTTGTTTCTTAAATTTTTTAACTGCATTTAAATTCAGAGTGGATGCTTTAATGCCTGTAGGTTAGCTGCTGAATCAAGGCTTCAAACAGAAGTTAAAGAAGGGAAAGAAACTGCAAGCAAATTGGAAAAGGAAACTTGTAAGAAATCACACCCTATTTTATACGTGTCTTCCAAATCAACTCCAGAGACCCAGTGCCCTCAGCAGTAAGGACTTTTCTTTAATGAGAGTAAGGTACCACTTGCCCCAAAAAGTTGATTTGGAGCTTAGTTAAGATTGTCTTTATCTGAAATATACAACATTGTAGATTAGTTCTTTCAACCTGCTGTGCCAAGACCTGGCCTTTTCATGTTCCTTTGATCAAATGTTCAAAATATGGTTGTGATTCCAACCAGAAGAGTTCCTTAAATGATGACTCTTCATGGAGCTTCTATGAATTACAGTAAATAAACTAATAATTAAAGGAAAGTGTTATAAATCTATTTGTTGTATTGTATATGGATTTTTAAGTGTTATTAATGCATACCTTCAAAGTCACATATTTGAAAAGAGAATACAAAATTAATTATTATATTTTCCTATGTACTTTTTTTTTTTTTTTTTTTTTTTTTTTTTTAAACTTTTTTTTTTTTTTTTTTTTTTTTTTTTACTTTTTTTTTATTTCCAGCATAACAGTATTCATTATTTTTGCACCACACCCCGTGCTCCATGCAATCCGTGCCCTCTATAATACCCACCACCTGGTACCCCAACCTCCCACCCCCCGTCCCTTCAAAACCCTCAGATTGTTTTTCAGAGTCCATAGTCTCTCATGGTTCACCTCCCCTTCCAATTTCCCCCAACTCCCTTCTCCACTCTAAGTCCCCATGTCCTCCATGCTATTTGTTATGCTCCACAAATAAGTGAAACCATATGATAGTTGACTCTCTCTGCTTCCTATGTACTTTTTAATGAACTTAGTTTTTCACTATATTATGAAAACAGAAAACTTGTTTTAAAAATATATATTATAACTGAGTTTTGTCAGTGTTTTAATTAGCTATGTCCATCTTTGTGTCCATGTACATGATTTAAATTTTATGTCTCAAGTATATGAAAAATATAATTTTGAAATTTAAAATAAAACTGAAAAAATTTATCCCCTTTTAAAATTTTTTTACTCTGTATAGATAACACATTGTTATCAAAAGGGGATAAGAGAAATAAAGTAAAACTTGATGAATTCTTAATTCCCTGGCACATATAATTTTTATATATACACATATATAATTTATATAATTATATACATTTTTTAAAAAATTCTAAACTTTCCAAATAAAGACTTATTTTTCCTTTAAATGATTGTAGCCTGGTCTACAACTTAATTTCATATATACTGTAAGTGGATGTATTATATATAAAGAGAGGGATGGTGGTAGAGGGAGAAAAAGAGAGTTATGTTAAGAACTTGGCTTATGTGATTATGGAGGCTGACAAGTTCAAAGTCATCAGGATGGACTAGCAGCCTGGAGACCCAAGGAAGAGCCAGTGTTAAATACAGTTCAGATCCAAAGGCTGTTTGCTACAGAATTCTCTCTTGCTCTGGGGAGCTCAGTCTTTTGTTCTATACAGGATTTGCACTAATTGCACACACAGACCCACTCACATTATGGAGTGCAAACTACTTTACTCAGAGTCCACAGATTTAAATGTTAATCTCATCCAAAAACACTCTCATAGAAATATCCAAAATAATGTTTCACTGCATATCTATGTTCTGTGGCGCTTAACACACTATTTTTTTCAATTCAATTAGCAAAGGTATAGTACATCATTAGTTTTTGATACGTTAATGATTCATTTGTTGAGTATAACACCCAGTGCTCATCAAATCACATGCCCTCTTTAATGCCCTTCATAGTGGTTTAGACAAGTTTACTGAAATATATTAAGTAAAAGTAAATCCCCTCCCACTTGTAAGAAATTAAATAAACTTAATTTTCTGCAAAAAGCGTACTCTAAGGGATTTAGAGATTTCACATTAAATAATATCTCTTGCAAAAAGAAGTAGCTGAAGGCACCAGGAAATGAAAATTTTCACCTGAGGATAATAAAAAATATTTGACTGTATTCATTGCATATTGTAGAATGTAGATCCATTCCTTCCAATATGGAGTTTTTACTATAGGCTGAGTGCTGGGGACATAAAAATAACCCTTTAAAATTCACAGTTTAATAGACCCACATAGATGAGTAGTGGTAGTGCTATTATTACTAGTAGTAAACACTTGTATTTAACATTTGTATAAATCTAATGTCCAGGCATTCTTCTAAGCCTTTTCATAGATTTCCACATTTGACCACCCCCCCAAACATCTCTGTGAAATATTGCACTTAGTCATTCTCATTTTATAGATGAGGAAGCCAAGTTCAGAGAAGTTACTTGTCCAAGGGCACAGGTATTAGCAGATGATGAAAAATATGTGGTAGAGGTTGTTAATAGCAGAGTATAAAGAGTCCTGTAGGAACAGAGAACGAAACAAGAAAATGCCTTTAGGTTTCTTATATTTTTGTCATCTTTAAGATTGTCTCAGAGGTTTACTAAGGCATGGAGAGAATAGCACTATAGGTAGAAGAAATAGCTGTTTAAAGAATAAAGGCATTAAACAACATCTCTAATCCTATAGAGCAACTGTGATAAAAGGTTGAAGAATAGGGATGACAAGAAAACCTTATTCACATACCTTCTGCTTCATCATCCTTAGAAACTGAGGCAACCGTGTTGAATGTTGAGTGTTTTAAGAATATATTTTGAGAACCACTGTAGATGATAGGAGGACACTGAATAATTTATATAACAAAGCAATTATTGAATAAATTGAAAACGTTGAGTGAATTATTAAAATTATTTTTAGTAAAAACACCTTAGAAGCATAATGGAAGATTGGATTAGAAAAAAATAAGAATAGAGGCAGGACCATTTGATTACTCCAGGTAGTAAATACAGATGGGAACTGAGGCAGTGGCAGTGAGAATGAAGATTGGTGGTTGGATTCGAGGTACTGTTTAGAGAAGTATATTGGTCAAGAGGTGTTGGCAAGATAGAATGTTAGACTTTGGAGTAAAGTATACATCTGATATGAGTGGGTAAGTGGGGATATTAACAGAAAATGGGAGTGGGAGATTTTTCAGTTTTGAGGAATACTTTCATTGAAGTACCCATGGGTTGCCCATGTTTGGGATAAGGATTGTATTCATTTCTTTATGTAATCAAAAATAATAAGAATAATAAAATCAGAATAATAAGAAGAATAGAAATAATAATAAGAAAATGAATAATAAGAAAAATCAGTGATTTTGGCATTTCAGGAAATTTTTTTTTTTAATTTTCAGCATAACAGTATTCATTATTTTTGCACCACACCCAGTGCTCCATGCAATCCGTGCCTTCTCTAATACCCACCACCTGGTTCCCCCAACCTCCCACTCCCCGCCACTGATGAATGACTTAACTGACCACTAAGCTAAAGAAGCAGAGACTTCTGTGGCCACACACAACGAAGAACACAAGACTATAAAAATGGTGAAGAAAAGTCATTTTAAAATCACAGAAACAACTAAAGCAGTTACAACAAAATCTGGAGAAGGGGAAATGTATAATTTCCAGAGCTGTCACATGGTGTAATACTAGAAATGTCCAATTTTCAACACAAAATTTCAAGGCATGTAAGAAATAAGTATGGCAAATATATGGGGAGGGGAGAATAAACTATAAGGAAGCCCCAAAATTGGACTAGACAAAACCTTTAATCAATAATTTTAAATACGATTAAATTGCTAATGGAAACTCTTAAGAATAAGGCCAAAGAAAGACTATTCAACAAATTGTAAAAAGGAACTAGATAAAGATGCTACAGTTTAGTACAATAATAAATGAGAAACACTGGAGAGGTTCAGCAGCAGATTTGGACAAGTAGATAAATCAGTGTACTTGGAAGATTGGCTAATCGCGATGATACAGGCTGAAGAGAAGAGAAATGAACAGGGCCTAAGAGACATGTAGGATCCTGTCAAGTATAGCAACATTTGTTTAAGAGGAATCCTAGAAAGAGAGGTGCAAAAAGAATATTTGAAGAAATAATGGCCCCCCAATTTCCAAAATATGAAAGACATTCATATATGAATGAACCAAAGATGGCCTCTGCAGACTGATTTCTAGTTTATTTCTTTACTACAGACTGAGACCTATAAGCTCAAAAGCCCCAGTAGTGCCAACCAACTTCAAATGTTTTTACCTCAAATTATTATAAAAATACCAAATAAGCAGATTCTTAGCCATTTAGAGCTTGTGTCTTCTGCATACTCTGCAAAACTGACTACATTAGTTATTGCCTAATAAGAGAGGGCCTTGTGGTTATAAGGTCTTAAGCTGCTATTGCTCTTCAGAATCTCAGACCCGGAGACTCCCATCATTTTGCTGAGTAATATCACCTAGACATGTGAGCTTTCTCTTCTGTCCCCTTCTCTGTTAGGAGTTTCTTTATGCTCTTCTTGATGTTGTCCCCTGCCCTGTAGCTTCTGGACATTTCTCATGCTATGAGGGACTTCCTCACTCAGACAACACGATATAGGTGCCACCCAGTAAAGCTTACTGTGTATGTTAACTGCCATTCATGGTTATATCATTTTTTTTTTCCCTTGATCAGTCTCCAAATCTCAAAGCTCCTACAAACATGAATTTACACATCTAGGAAGGACATTATATAATTGTAAAACGGTCAGTCCATCAAGAAGATGGGACAATAGTAAACATGCACCTAGCAAGAGAGCCCCAAAACACATGAAGCAAAAACTGAAAGAATTGAAGAAATAGATAATCCAACAATAATCATTGGAGAGGTTAGCACCCAGTTCAATAACAGAATTAATATAAACAAGGAAACAGAAGACTTGAATAACACTATAAACCAACTAGACCTCACAGAAATAAAGAACTCTCCATCCTACAACAGCAGAATACATCCACTTCCCAAGTGCACATGGAACATTCTATAGCATAGATCATATGTTAGGCCACAAATGAAGTCTCAATAAATTTGAAAAGTTAAACTCAGAAAAGGTATCTTCTCTGAACACAATGGAATGAAGTTAAAAATCAATAACATAAAGGAAACTGAAATATTTGCAAATATGTAGAAATAACACAGTTTTAAGCAGCCAGTATATCAAAGAAGAAATCACTAGGGAAATTTAAAAATACTTTATGATGAATGAAAACAAAGTACACTATTTAAAAAAAAAAACTTTGGGGTATAGGAAAATCAGTACTCAGAAGGAAATTTGTAACTATAAATGCCTACATTGAAAAAAGAAAGATTTCAAATCAATAACTTTTATTCTGAAAAACTGAAAAACAAAACTAAACTCACAGAAGGAAGGAAATCAATATTAAAGTAAAGATAAATGAAAGAATAGAAGAAGAACAAAGAGAATCAATGGAACCAAAAATTTACTCTTGAAATTACTAGAAAATTGGAAAATGTTTAGCTAGACTGACCAAGAAAGAAATGAGAGAAGACTCAAAGTACTAAAGTAAGAAATTAAATTGGAGACAATATTACTGATCTTACAGAAATAAAAAGGATTATGAGAATACTACTGACAACTGTATGCCAACAATGTATGCCAACAATGTATCCTACATGAAGTGCTCAAGTTCCTAGAATCAAACTATCAAAACTTATTCAAGAAGAAATAAAAATCTGAATAGAACTATAACAAAAGAGTGGGACTGAATTAGTAATTAAAAAAAATTCTCAATAAAGAGAAGCTTAAGATCATATGGTTTCACTGGTAAATGCTACCAAATGTTTATTTATTACTTTTTTTTTGCTACCAAATGTTTAAAGAAGAGTTAATACTAATCCTTCTGAAACCCTTCTGGGACTGATCCTTCTGAAATCCTTCTGGGACTGAATTAGTAATTAAAAAAAAATCTCAATAAAGAGAAGCTTAAGATCATATGGTTTCACTGGTAAATGCTACCAAATGTTTATTTATTACATTTTTTTTTGCTACCAAATGTTTAAAGAAGAGTTAATACTAATCCTTCTGACACCCTTCCAAAAAACAGAAGAGATAATTTCCTCACTCATTCTCTGAGAGAAGTATTACTCTGATACTCCAACCAAAGACATCATGAGAAAAGAATACTGCAGACCAATATACTTTATGAATATGGATGCAAAAATCCACAACAAAATATTTGCTAATCCAATTCAGAAGCATTTTTAAAGGATCATGCACTATGACCAACTCAGATGTGTCCCAGGAATGCAAGAACAAATCAAGATGAAAACCAGTATAATATTACTGTATTAGTGTCCAAGGACTGCCATAATAAAGAACTACTAGGTGAATGAAACAATTGAAATTTACTGTCTCATAGTTCTGGACACTGAAGTCCAAAATCAGTGTCAGAATGGACATGGCTGAGGGAAGAATCCGTGAGCATGAAGGTATGCCAATAGAAACATTTAAAACTGAAATGCAAAAATAATGAAAAAGAAAATTAAAAATCAACAAAAATGTAGGACAAAATATCCAAGAACTCTGGGACAATTATAAAAGGTGCAAAATACCTGTAATGAGATAAATAGAATGAGAAGAAAGAAGGAAACAGAAGGTTTTAGTATTAATATATTAACATACTTAATATATTAATAATGGCTGATAATTTTCTAAAATTAATGACAGATGCCAAGCTATAGATTGAAGAAGCTCAGAGAGCACTAAGCAGAATAAATTTTAAAAATCTGCAGCTAGGGGTGCCTGAGTGGCTCAGTTGGTTAAGCAGCTGCCTTTGGCTCAGGTCATAATTCCAGGGTTCTGGGATCAAGCCCTTCATCAGGCTCCCGGTTCAGCAGAGAATCTGCTTGTCTCTCTCCCTCTGTCTGCCACTCTGCTTACTTGTGCTATTTCTCTGTTAAATAAATAAATAAAAATCTTTAAAAAAAAAAAATCTGCAGCTAGAACTATAATGAACTGAAAAAAAAAATTCAAGAAACAGAAATCTTGAAAGAAACCATAAGGGAAACACACGAATAAAAAAAAAATACCTATAAAGAAACAAAAATATGAATCACATCAGACTTCTCTTTAGGAGCCTGCAAGCAAGAAGAGAATGGAGTAAAATAAAGTGTTGAAAGAAAAAAAACCTAACACACCTAGAATTCTGTACTAAGTGCAATTTTCCTCCAAAATGAAGGGGAAATAATTTCTCAGGAAAATGAAAATTGAGGAAATTTTACCAATAGACATGCTTTGGAAGAAATGTTAAAAATAGTATTTCAGAGAGAACAAAAAATAATCTAGGTCAAAAACTTGGTTATACACAAAGAGCATTAGACAAGGAATGAGTGAAGGTAAAATAAAGTCTTACTGTTTTGTTTTATATTTTTTTCTTCTAGTCTATTTTTTTCATCTTTTTTTATTTTTTATTTTTTTTTAATAAGCATATAATGTATTTTTATCCCCAGGGGTACAGGTCTGTGAATCGCCAGGTGTACACACTTCACTCACCATAGCACATACTCTCCCAGTGTCCATGACCCCACCCGCCATGACACCCCTCCCCACAGCAACCCTCAGTTTGTTTTGTGAGATTAAGAGTCACTTATCGTTTGTCTCCCTCCCAATCTGATCTTGTTTAATTTATTCTTTTACCACCTCCCTAAACCCCCACGTTGCATCTCCACTTCCTCATATGAGGGAGATCATATGATAGTTGTCTTTCTCTGATTGACTTATTTCACCAAACATGATACGCTCTAGTTCCATCCATGTTGTTGGAAATGGCGAGATTTCATTTCTTTTGATGGCTGCATAGTATTCCATTGTGTATATATACCACCTCTTCTTTATCCATTCATCTGTTGATGGACACCTAGGTTATTTCTATAGTTTGGCTATTGTAGACATTGCTGCTATAAACATTCGGGTGCATGTGCCCCTTCGGAACACTACGTTTGAATCCTTAGGGTAAATACCCAGTAGTGCTATTGCTGGGTCATAGGGTAGTTCTATTTTCAACATTTTGAGGAACCTCCATGTTGTTTTCCAGAGTGGTTGCACCAGCTCGCATTCCCACCAACAATGTAGGAGGGTTCCCCTTTCTCCGCAACCTCGCCAGCACCTGTTATTTCCTGACTTGTTAATTTTAGCCATTCTGACTGGTGTGAGGTGATATCTCACTGTGGTTTTGATTTGTATTTCCCTGATGCCTAGAGATGTGGAGCACTTTCTCATGTGTCCATTGGCCATCTGGATGTCGTCTTTGCAGAAATGTCTGTTCATGTCTTCTACCCATTTCTTTATTGGATTATTTGTTCTTTGGGTGTTGAGTTTGCTAAGTTCTTTATAGATTTTGGACACTAGCCCTTTATCTGATATGTCGTTTGCAAATATCTTCTCCCATTCTGTCAGTTGTCTTTTGGTTTTGTTAACCGTTTCCTTTGCTGTGCAAAAGCTTTTGATCTTGATGAAACCCCAATAGTTCATTTTTGCCCTTGCTTCCCTTGCCTTTGGCGATGTTCCTAGGAAGATGTTGCTGCGGTTGAGGTCAAAGAGGTTGCTGCCTGTGTTCTCCTCAAGGATTTTGATGGATTCCTTTCTCACATTGAGGTCCTTCACCCATTTTGAGTCTATTTTTGTGTGCGGTGTAAGGAAATGGTTCAGTTTCATTTTTCTGCATGTGGCCATCCAATTTTCCCAACACCATTTATTGAAGAGGCTGTCTTTTTTCCATTGGACATTCTTTCCTGCTTTGTCGAAGATTAATTGACCATAGAGTTGAGGGTCTATTTCTGGGCTCTCTATTCTGTTCCATTGATCTGTGTGTCTGTTTTTTGCCAGTACCATGCTGTCTTGATGAGGACAGCTTTGTAATACAGCTTGAAGTCCGGAATTGTGATGCCACCAACTTTGGCTTTCTTTTTCAATATTCCTTTGGCTATTCGAGGTCTTTTCTGGTTCCATATAAATTTTAGGATTATTTGTTCCATTTCGTTGAAAAAGATGGATGGTACTTTGATAGGAATTGTATTAAATGTGTAGATTGCTTTAGGTAGCATAGACATTTTCACAATATTTATTCTTCCAATCCAGGAGCATGGAACATTTTTCCTTTTCATTGTGTCTTCCTCAATTTCTTTCATGAGTACTTTATAGTTTTCTGAGTATAGATTCTGTGTCTCTTTGGTTAGGTTTATTCCTAGGTATCTTATGGTTTTGGGTGCAATTGTAAATGGGATTGACTCCCTAATTTCTCTTTCTTCTGTCTTGCTGTTGGTGTAGAGAAATGCAACTGATTTCTGTGCATTGATTTTATATCCTGACACTCTACTGAATTCCTGTACAAGTTCTAGCAGTTTTGGAGTGGAGTCTTTTGGGTTTTCCACATATAGTATCATATCATCTGTGAAGAGTGATAGTTTGACTTCTTCTTTGCCAATTTGGATGCCTTTAATTTCCTTTTGTTGTCTGATTGCTGAGGCTAGGACTTCTAGTACTATGTTGAATAACAGTGGTGATAATGGGCATCCCTGCTGTGTTCCTGACCTTAGCAGAACAGCTTTCAGTTTTTCTCCATTGAGAATGATATATGCGGTGGGTTTTTCATAGATGGCTTTGATAATATTGAGGTATGTGCCCTCTATCCCTACACTTTGAAGAGTTTTGATCAGGAAGGGATGCTGTACTTTGTCAAATGCTTTTTCAGCATCTATTGAGAGTATTATATGGTTCTTGTTCTTTCTTTATTGATGTGTTTTATCACATTGATTGATTTGCGGATGTTGAACCAACCTTGCAGCCCTGGAATAAATTCCACCTGGTCGTGGTGAATGATCCTTTTAATGTACTGTTGAATCCTATTGGCTAGTATTTTGGTGAGAATTTTCGCATCTGTGTTCACCAAGGATATTGGTCTGTAGTTCTCTTTTTTGATGGGATCCTTGTCTGGTTTTTGGGATCAAGGTGATGCTGGCCTCATAAAATAGGTTTGGCACTTTTCTTTCCATTTCTACTTTTTGGAACAGTTTCAGGAGAATAGGAATTAGTTTTTCTTTAAATGTTTGGTAGAATTCCCCCGGGAAGCCATCTGGCCCTGGACTTTTGTTTGCTTGGAGATTTTTGATGACAGTTTCAATCTCCTTACTGGTTATGGGTCTGTTCAGGCTTTCTATTTCTTCCTGGTTCAGTTGTGGTAGTTTATATGTCTCTAGGAATGCATCTAATTTCTTCCAGATTGTCAAATTTGTTGGCGTAGAGTTGCTCATAGTATTTTCTTGTAATTGTATTTCTTTGGTGTTAGTTGTGGTCTCTCCTCTTTCATTCATGATTTTATTTATTTGGGTCCTTTCTCTTTTCTTTTTGATAAGTCTGGCCAGGGGTTTATCAATCTTATTATTTCTTTCAAAGAACCAGCTCCTAGTTTTGTTGATTTGTTCTATTGTTTTGTTTTGTTTTGTTTCTATTTCATTGATTTCTGCTCTGATCTTTATGCTTTCTCTTCTCCTGCTGGGTTTAGGCTTTCTTTCTTGCTCTTTCTCCAGCTCCTTTAGGTGTAGGGTTAGGTTGTGTACCTGAGACCATTCTTGTTTCTTGAGAAAGGCTTGAACCTCTATATATTTTCCTCTCAGGACTGCCTTTGTTGTGTCCCACAGATTTTGAACTGTTGTGTTTTCCTTATCATTTGTTTCCATGAATTTTTTCAATTCTTTTTTAATTTCCTGGTTGACCCATTCATTGTTTAGAAGGATGCTGTTTAGTCTCCATGTATTTAGGTTCTTTCCAAACTTCCTCTTGTGGTTGAGTTCTAGCTTCATAGCATTGTGGTCTGAAAATATGCAGGGAATGATCCCAATCTTTTGATACTGGTTGAGACCTGATTTAGGATCAAGGATGTGATCTATTCTGGAGAATGTTCCATGTGCACTAGAGAAGAATGTGTATTCTGTTGCTTTGGGATGAAATGTTCTGAATATATCTGTGATGTCCATCTGGTCCAGTGTGTCGTTTAAGGCGTTTATTTCCTTGCTGATCTTTTGCTTGGATGATCTGTCCATTTCAGTGAGGGGAGTGTTAAAGTCCCCTAGTCTTATTGTATTATTGTTGATGTGTTTCTTTGATTTTGTTATTAATTGGTTTATATAGTTGGCTGCTCCCACGTTGGGGGCATAGATATTTAAAATTGTTAGATCTTCTTGTTGGACAGATCCTTTGAGTATGATATAGTGTCCTTCCTCATCTCTTATTATAGTTTTGGCTTAAAATCTAATTGATCTGACATAAGGATTGCCACTCCTTCTTTCTTCTGATGTCCATTAGCATGGTAAAATTGTTTTCCACCGCCTCCTTTTAAATCTGGAGGTGTCTTCGTGTTTAAAATGAGTTTCTTGTAGGCAACATATAGATGGGATTTGTTTTTTTATCCATTCTGATACCCTGTGTCTTTTGATTGGGCCATTTAGCTCATTAACATTCAGGGTAACTATTGAGAGATATGAATTTAGTGCCACTGTATTGCCTGTAAGGTGACTGTTCCTGTATATTGTCTCTGTTCCTCTGATGTACTACTTTTAGGGTCTCTCTTTACTTAGAGGACCCCTTTCAATATTTCCTGTAGAGCTAGTTTGGTGTTTGCAAATTCTTTCAGTTTTTGTTTGTCCTGGAAGCTTTTAATCTCTCCTTCTATTTTCAATGATAGCCTAGCTGGATATAGTATTCTTGGCTGCATGTTTTTCTCGTTGAGTGCTCTGAATATATCATGCCAGCCCTTTCTGGACTGCCAGGTCTCTTGGATGTCTGCTGCCAATCTAATATTTTTACCATTGTATGTTACAGACTTCTTTTCCCGGGCTGCTTTCAGGATTTTCTCTTTGTCACTAAGACTTGTAAATTTTACTATTAGGTGATGGTGTGTGGACCTATTCTTGTTGATTTTGAGGGGGGTTCTCTGCGCCTCCTGGATTTTGATGCTTGTTCCCTTTGCCATATTAATTATTCTATATTATAATTCTTCTATAATAATAATTTTCTATAATAATTCTAAATATTATAGAATATATAGTAATATAATAATTAATTCTATATTAATATAGAATATATTATAATAATTCTATAATAATTCTATATACCTATAATAATTCTCTCCAATATACCTTCTGCTCCCCTCTCTCTTCTTCTTCTGGAATCCCAATTATTCTAATGTTGTTTCATCTTATTGTATCACTCTTCTCTTGAATTCTCCCCTCGTGGTCCAGTAGCTGTTTGTCCCTCTTTTGCTCAGCTTCTTTATTCTCTGTCATTTGGTCTTCTATATCATTAATTCTTTCTTCTGCCTCATTTATCCTAGCAGTAAGAGCTTCCATTTTTTATTGCACCACATTGATAGCTTTTTTAAAATTTCAACTTAATTAGATTTTAGTTTTTTTTATTTCTCCATAAAGGGCTTTTATCTCTCCAGAGAGGGTTTCTCTAATATCTTCCATACCTTTTTTGAGCCCAGCTATAATCTTGAGAATCATCATTCTGAACTCTATATCTGACATATTACCAATGTCTGTATTGATTAGGTCCCTAAGCCTTTGGTACTGCCTATTGTTCTATTTTTTTTTTTTTTGTGGTAAATTTTTCTGCCTTGTCATTTTGTTCAGATAAAAGTATATGAAGGAGCAAATAAAATACTGAAAGGGTGGCAAAGTCCCCAGGAAAATTTGCTTTAACCAAATCAGAAGAGACCCCAAATCATGGGAGGGAGAAAGGGGATAAAAGAAGTTCAAAAAAAAAAAAAAATTAAAAAAGAAAACAATAAAGATGAAATATTAAAAAAGAAAAAATATATATATTTGATAAACTAGTTTAAAAAACGTTAAAAAAGAAAAGGGTAAAAGTTAAAAAAATTTAGCAGAAGAAAAAAAATTTAAAAAATTAAATTAACCACAAGAAATCATGAGGAGAAAGCCATGAGTTCCGTGTTTTGCTCTCTCCTCCACTGGAATTCTGCTGCTTTCCTTGGTAGTTGAACTTTGTCTTGGCTGGATTTCTTGTTGATCTTCTGGGGGAGGGGCCTGTTGTAGTGATTCTCAAGTGTCTTTGCCAGAGGCGGAATCGCACTGCCCTTACCAGGGGCCGGGCTAAGTAATCTATTCGGGTTTGCTTTCGGGAGCTTTTGTCCCCTGAAAGCTTTCCGTTGAGTTCTGGAGGACGGGAATGAAAATGGCGGCCTCCCAGTCTCCAGCCCGGAGGAGCCAAGAGCTCGGGGCCCCACTCCTCAGCACCCCTCAGAGAAAAGAGCTCAATCACTCCGATCTCCCTGGCCTCTGGTTGTGCTCCGAGCTCACCCAGCCTGCGACCAGTTCAAGGTAACCCGAGCTGAGAGCTCACTCCTCAGCTCTGTCTCTGTAGCCGGCTTCCCTGGTCTAATACCTGTGAGTTCTGTGACATTCAGACACCCCCCATCCTTCTGTGACCCTGTGGGACCTAGGACCTCTCTGGCCCCACATGGGCATCGCCCCGGTTTAGCCTCTGGAGCTATGTCCCTCAGTGGAGCAGACTTAAAATCCCGATTTTGTGCTCCATTGCTCTGCCATTTGCTGGGAGCCGGCCCCTCCCCCCATGGTCTATCTTCCCGTCGCTTTGGATTCACTTCTCCACCAGTCCTACCTTTCAGAAAGTGGTCTATTTTCTGTTTCTAGAATTGCTGTTCTTCTCTTATATCTCCCGTTGGATTTGTAGGTGTTTGCAATGGTTTGATAAGCTGTCTAGCTGATCTATTACCTGATGCATTCTCAGCCTGCTACTTCTCTGCCATCTTGACTCCTTCCCCCTATTGTTTTATTTTTAATTGGTCTAAAAGAAAACATTTTATTCAAAGTAGTAAAGTAACAACGTATTTGGTGATTACAGCTGATAGCCAAGTAAAATCAAGACAACATGAACTAAGAAATGGGAGGGAGGAATTGACAATGCTCTGTCATAAGGTATCTGCACTACCTATGAAATGGTATAATGTTATTTGAAAGTAGAATTAAATTAGTTGTAAATGTATATTGTGAGCTCTAGGTCAACCACTAATGTTTAAAAGTGTAACTGATAAGAGAAAAAATAAAATGGAACCCTAAAATTCTCAAAACCATAGAAGATGGGAAAAAAGTGAGAGACAAAAAATGAACAAGAGTGATGAATAGAAAACATTTACAAATATGGTAGATGTTAATTTAGCTGTCACTTTAAGTGTGAATGGCCTGAATACAGCAATTAAAAGACGCCTGTCAGGGTAAATAAAAATACACCAAGATAAGCAGAAGATAATAAATAATAAAAGCAAAAGTTAGTAAAATTAAAAGCAAGAAGTTAATGGAGAAAACTAATGAAAGCAAAAACTAGTTCTTTGGAAGGGTACATAAAATAAACCTATAGCCAGACTAAGAAAAAAGGAAAACACAAGTAAGAAATGAAAGATTGATCAACACTACCAATCCTATGGACATTAAAAAGATAGTAAAGGAATATAATGAATTACTCCATGCCCACAAAGTTGATAATTTAGATGAAATCAATCAATTCTCTGAAAGACAATATTTATAAAAACCCACATAAGGAGAAAGACATAATCCAAATAGACCTAAATCCTTTAAAGAAAATGAACGAATAATAAACAATCTTTAAAAACAGAAAGCAGTATACTCAAGTAGTTTTACTGGTGATTACCAAATATTTAAGGGAAAAAATTATACTAACTTTCTTCAGTCTCTTATACAAAAAAGAAGCAGAGGGATTACTACCCAGCTCATTCTATGAGGTCAGCATTATCCCCAATACCAAAATCAGTCAAAGAAATTACAAAAAAGGAATATTACAGACCAATATTTATGAACATAAATGTAAAATTATTTTTTTTTAATTTTAAATTAATTTTTTTATTTTTTATAAACATATATTTTTATCCCCAGGGGTACAGGTCTGTGAATCACCAGGTTTACACACTTCACAGCACTCACCAAAGCACATACCCTCCCCAATGTCCATAATCCCACCACCTTCTCCCAAACCCCCTCCCCCCAGCAACCCTCAGTTTGTTTTGTGAGATTAAGAGTCACTTATGGTTTGTCTCCCTCCCGGTCCCATCTTGTTTCATTGATTCTTCTCCTACCCACTTAAGCCCCCATGTTGCATCACCACTTCCTCATATCAGGGAGATCATATGATAGTTGTCTTTCTCTGCTTGACTTATTTCGCTAAGCATGATATGCTCTAGTTCCATCCATGTTGTCGCAAATGGCAAGATTTCATTTCTTTTGATGGCTGCATAGTATTCCATTGTGTATATATACCACATCTTCTTGATCCATTCATCTGTTGATGGACATCTAGGTTCTTTCCATAGTTTGGCTATTGTGGACATTGCTGCTATAAACATTCGGGTGCATGTGCCCCTTTGGATCACTACGTTTGTATCTTTAGGGTAAATACCCAATAGTGCAATTGCTGGGTCATAGGGCAGTTCTATTTTCAACATTTTGAGGAACCTCCATGCTGTTTTCCAGAGTGGCTGCACCAGCTTGCATTCCCACCAACAGTGTAGGAGGGTTCCCCTTTCTCAGCATCCTCGCCAGCATCGGTCATTTCCTGACTTGATGATTTTAGCCATTCTGACTGGTGTGAGGTGATATCTCATTGTGGTTTTGATTTGTATTTCCCTGATGCCGAGTGATATGGAGCACTTTTTCATGTGTCTGTTGGCCATCTGGATGTCTTCTTTGCAGAAATGTCTGTTCATGTCCTCTGCCCATTTCTTGATTGGATTATTTGTTCTTTGGGTGTTGAGTTTGCTAAGTTCTTTATAGATTCTGGACACTAGTCCTTTATCTGATATGTCGTTTGCAAATATCTTCTCCCATTCTGTCAGTTGTCTTTTGATTTTGTTAACTGTTTCCTTTGCTGTGCAAAAGCTTTTGATCTTGATGAAACCCCAATAGTTCATTTTTGCCCTTGCTTCCCTTGCCTTTTGCGTTGTTCCTAGGAAGATGTTGCTGCGGCAGAGGTCGAAGAGGTTGCTGCCTGTGTTCTCCTCAAGGATTTTGATGGATTCCTTTCACACATTGAGGTCCCTCATCCATTTTGAGTCTATTTTTGTGTGTGGTGTAAGGAAATGGTCCAATTTCATTTTTCTGCATGTGGCTGTCCAATTTTCCCAGCACCATTTATTGAAGAGGCTGTCTTTTTTCCATTGGACATTCTTTCCTGCTTTGTCGAAGATTAGTTGACCATAGAGTTGAGGGTCTATTTCTGGGCTCTCTATTCTGTTCCATTGATCTATGTGTCTGTTTTTGTGCCAGTACCATGCTGTCTTGATGACGACAGCTTTGTAATAGAGCTTGAAGTCCGGAATTGTGATGCCACCAATGTTGGCTTTCTTTTTCAATATCCCTTTGGCTATTCAAGGTCTTTTCTGGTTCCATACAAATTTTAGCATTATTTGTTCCATTTCTTTGAAAAAGATGGATGGTACTTTGATAGGAATTGCATTAAATATGTAGATTGCTTTAGGTAGCATAGACATTTTCACAATATTTATTCTTCCAATCCAGGAGCATGGAACATTTTTCCATTTCTTTGTGTCTTCTTCAATTTCTTTCATGAGTATTTTATAGTTTTCTGAGTATAGATTCTGTGTCTCTTTGGTTAGGTTTATTCCTAGGTATCTTATGGTTTTGGGTGCAATTGTAAATGGGATTGACTCCTTAATTTCTCTTTCTTCTGTCTTGCTGTTGGTGTAGAGAAATGCAACTGATTTCTGTGCATTGATTTTATATCCTGACACTTTACTGAATTTCTGTATAAGTTCTAGCAGTTTTGGAGTGGAGTCTTTTGGGTTTTCCACATATAGTATCATATCATCTGCGAAGAGTGATAATTTGACTTCTTCTTTGCCGATTTGGATGCCTTTAATTTCCTTTTGTTGTCTGATTGCTGAGGCTAGGACCTCTAGTACTATGTTGAATAGCAGTGGTGATAATGGACATCCCTGCCGTGTTCCTGACCTTAGCGGAAAAGCTTTCAGTTTTTCTCCATTGAGAATGATATTTGCGGTGGGTTTTTCATAGATGGCTTTGATGATATTGAGGTATGTGCCCTCTATCCCTACACTTTGAAGAGTTTTGATCAGGAAGGGATGCTTTACTTTGTCAAATGCTTTTTCAGCATCTATTGAGAGTATCATATGGTTCTTGTTCTTTCTTTTATTGATGTGTTGTATCACATTGACTGATTTGCGGATGTTGAACCAACCTTGCAGCCCTGGAATAAATCCCACTTGGTCGTGGTGAATAATCTTTTTAATGTACTGTTGAATCCTATTGGCTAGTATTTTGTTGAGTATTTTCGCATCTGTGTTCATCAAGGATATCGGTCTATAGCTCTCTTTTTTGGTGGGATCCTTGTCTGGTTTTAGGATCAAGGTGATGCTGGCCTCATAAAATGAGTTTGGAAGTTTTCCTTCCATTTCTATTTTTTGGAAGAGTTTCAGGAGAATAGGAGTTAGTTCTTGTTTAAATGTTTGGTAGAATTCCCCCGGGAAGCCGTCTGGCCCTGGGCTTTTGTTTGTTTGGAGATTTTTAATGACTGTTTTAATCTCCTTACTGGTTATGGGTCTGTTCAGGCTTTCTATTTCTTCCTGGTTCAGTTGTGGTACTTTATATGTTTCTAGGAATGCATCCATTTCTTCCAGATTGTCAAATTTATTGGCGTAGAGTTGCTCATAGTATGTTCTTATAATAGTTTGTATTTCTTTGGTGTTAGTTGTGATCTCTCCTCTTTCATTCATGATTTTATTTATTTGGGTCCTTTCTCTTTTCTTTTTGATAAGTCGGGCCAGGGGTTTATCAATTTTATTAATTCTTTCAAAGAACCAGCTCCTAGTTTCGTTGATTTGTTCTATTGTTTTTTTGGTTTCTATTTCATTGATTTCTGCTCTGATCTTTATGCTTTCTCTTCTCCTGCTGGGCTTAGGGTTTCTTTCTTGTTCTTTCTCCAGCTCCTTTAGGTGGAGGGTTAGGTTGTGTACCTGAGACCTTTCTTGTTTCTTGAGAAAGGCTTGTACAGCTATATATTTTCCTCTCAGGACTGCCTTTGTTGTGTCCCACAGATTTTGAACCGTTGTATTTTCATTATCATTTGTTTCCATGAATTTTTTCAATTCTTCTTTAATTTCCCGGTTGACCCATTCATTCTTTAGAAGGATGCTGTTTAGTCTCCATGTATTTGGGTTCTTTCCAAACTTCCTTTTGTGGTTGAGTTCTAGCTTTAGACCATTGTGGTCTGAAAATATGCAGGGAATGATCCCAATCTTTTGATACCGATCAAGTCCTGATTTAGGACCAGGGATGTGATCTATTCTGGAGAATGTTCCATGTGCACTGGAGAAGAATGTGTATTCTGTTGCTTTGGGATAAAATATTCTGAATATATCTGTGATGTCCATCTGGTCCAGTGTGTCGTTTAAGGCCTTTATTTCCTTGCTGATCTTTTGCTTGGATGATCTGTCCATTTCAGTGAGGGGAGTGTTAAAGTCCCCTACTATTATTGTATTATTGTTGATGTGTTTCTTTGATTTTGTTATTAATTGGTTTATATAGTTGGCTGCTCCCACGTTGGGGGCATAGATATTTAAAATTGTTAAATCTTCTTGTTGGACAGACCCTTTGAGTATGATATAGTGTCCTTCCTCATCTCTTATTATAGTCTTTGGCTTAAAATCTAATTGATCTGACATAAGGATTGCCACTCCTGCTTTCTTCTGATGTCCATTAGCATGGTAAATTGTTTTCCACGCCCTCCCTTTAAATCTGGAGGTGTCTTCGGGCTTAAAATGAGTTTCTTGGAGGCAACATATAGATGGGTTTTGTTTTTTTATCCATTCTGATACCCTGTGTCTTTTGACAGGGGCATTTAGCCCATTAACATTCAGGGTAACTATTGAGAGATATGAATTTAGTGCCATTGTATTGCCTGTAAGGTGACTGTTACTATATATGGTCTCTGTTCCTTTCTGATCTACCACTTGTAGGCTCTCTCTTTTCTTAGAGGACCCCTTTCAATATTTCCTGTAGAGCTGGTTTGGTATTTGCAAATTCTTTCAGTTTTTGTTTGTCCTGGAAGCTTTTAATCTCTCCTTCTATTTTCAATGATAGCCTAGCTGGATATAGTATTCTTGGCTGCATGTTTTTCTCGTTTAGTGCTCTGAAAATATCATGCCAGTTCTTTCTGGCCTGCCAGGTCTCTGTGGATAAGTCAGCTGCCAATCTAATATTTTTACCATTGTATGTTATAGACTTCTTTTCCCGGGCTGCTTTCAGGATTTTCTCTTTGTCACTGAGACTTGTAAATTTTACTATTAGGTGACGGGGTGTGGGCCTATTCTTATTGATTTTGAGGGGCGTTCTCTGAACCTCCTGAATTTTGATGCTCGTTCCCTTTGCCATATTGGGGAAATTCTCCCCAATAATTCTCTCCAGTATACCTTCTGCTCCCCTCTCTCTTTCTTCTTCTTCTGGAATCCCAATTATTCTAATGTTGTTTCGTCTTATGGTGTCACTTATCTATCGAATTCTCCCCTCGTGGTCCAGTAGCTGTTTGTCCCTCTTTTGCTCAGCTTCTTTATTCTCTGTCATTTGGTCTTCTATATCACTAATTCTTTCTTCTGCCTCATTTATCCTAGCAGTGAGAGCCTCCATTTTTGATTGCACCTCATTAATAGCTTTTTTGATTTCAACTTGATTAGATTTTAGTTCTTTTATTTCTCCAGAAAGGGCTTTTATATCTCTCGAGAGGGTTTCTCTAATATCTTCCATGCCTTTTTCGAGCCCGGCTAGAACCTTGAGAATTGTCATTCTGAACTCTAGATCTGACATATTACCAATGTCTGTATTGATTAGGTCCCTAGCCTTCGGTACTGCCTCTTGTTCTTTTTTTTGTGTTGAATTTTTCCGTCTTGTCATTTTGTCCAGATAAGAGTATATGAAGGGGCAAGTAAAATACTAAAAGGGTGGCAACAACCCCAGGAAAAAATGCTTTAACCAAATTAGAAGAGATCCAAAATCGTGAGGGGGGAGAAAGGGGATAAAAAGAGGTTCAAAAAGGAAGAAAGAAAAAAAAAAAAGAAAAAAGAAAAGAAAAGAATTAAAAAAAAAGAAAACACCTAAGAAAAATGTAAAAAAGAAAAAATATATATATTAGATAAACTAGTAAAAAATCGTTAAAAAAGAAAAATATAACAGTTAAAAAAAAAATTTACCCGAAGGCGAGAAAAAAAAAACAAAAAATGAAAAAGAAAAAAATTAAATTAACTGCAAGACTAAAAAAAAATCACAGGGAAAAAGCCATGAGTTCCGTGCTTGGCTTTCTCCTCCTCTGGAATTCTGCTGTTCTCCTTGGTATTGAAACCGCACTCCTTGGTAGGTGAACTTGGTCTCGGCTGGATTTTTTGTTGATCTTCTGGGGGAGGGGCCTGTTGTAGTGATTCTCAAGTGTCTTTGCCCCAGGCGGAATTACACCGCCCTTACCCGGGGCCGGGGTGAGTAATCCGCTCGGGTTTGCTTTCAGGAGATTTTGTTCCCTGAGTGCTTTCCGTAGAGTTCCGGAGGACGGGAATACAAATGGCGGCCTCCTGGTCTCCGGCCCGGAGGAGCCGAGAGCCCAGGGCCGCACTCCTCAGTGCGCCCTCAGAGAACAGCGCCCAGTTACTCCCGTCTGCCTGACCTCCGGCCGCGCTCCGCCGAGCTCACCGAGCCTGCGACCAGTTCAAGGTAACACCGAGCTGTGAGCTTACTGTGGCTCTGTCTCTGTAGCTGGCTTTCCCGTTCCAATACCCGCAAGGTCTGCGACACTCAGACACCCCTGATCCTTCTGTGACCCTGCGGGACCTGAGGCCACGCTGAACCCACGTGGGCTTCGCCCCGGTTTAGCCTCTGGAGCGATGTCCCTCAGCGGAACAGACTTTTAAAAGTCCTGATTTTGTGCGCGGTTGCTCCGCCGCTTGCCGTGAGCCGGCCCCTCCCCCCGGGGTCTATCTTCCCGTCGCTTTGGATTCACTTCTCCGTCGGTCCTACCTTTCAGAAAGTGGTTGTTTTTCTGTTTCCAGAATTGCTGTTCTTCTTCTCTTCGATCTGCCGATGGATTTTCAGGTGTTTGCAATCTTTAGATAAGCTATCTAGCTGATCTCTGGCTAGCTGAAGCAGTCTCAGCCTGCTACTTCTCCGCCATCTTGACTCCTCCCCCATAAATGTAAAATTCTGAACAAAATATAAACAAACAGAATCCAACAACATACAAAAATAATTAATTATATGCATGCCAATGATATTTATTCCAGGTATGGAAGAACTGTTGAACATTCACAAATCAACTAACCTGTCAGTCACATCAACAGACTAAAGAAGAAAAATCGTATAATTTATCAACAGATACAAAAAAAGCATTTGACAAAATCGAAAACTCTCAGCAGACTAGCAATAGAGTGGAACTTTCAACCTGATGAACAAGATTTACAAAAACCCTATAGCTAACATCACACTTAATGATGCGAAACTAGCTGCTTTCCCTCTAAGATGAGGGATAATACAAAATATCCCCTGTTACTTTTCCTATTCAACATGTTCTGGAAGTTCTAGCTAATGCAATAAGAAAACAAAAGGAAATAAAAAGTATAGAATTTTTGAAGGAAGAAATAAAACTTTTTGTTCCCAGATCACGTTATTGCATATCTAGAAGATCCCAAATAATCAACAACAAAAACCCTGTTGGAACTAATAAATGATTACAGCAAGATTATAAAATATAAGTTAATATACAGAAGTCAATTGCTTTCCTAAACACCAACAATGAAGAATTGGAGTTTAGGGATACCTGGGAGGCTCAGTTGGTTAAGTGTCTGCCTTTGGCTCAGGTCATGATCCTAGGGCCCTGGGATTGAGCCCCACATCAGGTTCCCTGCTTAACAGGGAGTCTGCTTCTCCCTCTCCCTCTGCTCTTCCCCCTGCTTATGCTCTCTCTCTCTTTCCTTTCTCTCAAATAAATAAATAAAATCTTTTAAATATTATTAAAAAAAGAAGTTTAAAATTTAAAACATAATGCCATTTACATTATCACTTCCCAAAATGAAATAGTTATTAATCAAACAAAATATGTACAAGATCTATATAAGAAAACATGAAACGTTGATGAAAGAAATAAAAAATATATAAATAAATATTCTATGTTAATTGGTAGGAAAACTCAATATTTTTAAGGTGTCAGTTCTTTCCAACTTGATACATAGATTAAATGTAATCCAAATTAAAATGCCAGCAGGTCATGTGGGATGAGCCCTGGGTATAATATGCAACTAATGAATCTTTGAACACTGTAGCAAAAACTTATGATGTACTTACTATATGTTGACTAACTGAACATAATGATAAATAAATAAGTAAATAAATAAGTAAAATTTTCCCACAGGGGAAAAAATGCCAGCAAGTTGTCTTGTGAGTATGGATAAACTGATTATAAAGTTTAGGTGAAAATACACAAGACCAAGAATAGTCAACAAAGTATTGAAGAAGAACAACATTGGATGCTGATACTACCCAACTTCAAGACTTAATTTAAAGCTGTAAAACAATGTAGGATTGGTAAACAAGTGGACAAAATAGATTAATGGAATAGCATAGAAAGCCCAGAAATAGAACAATGGAAATATAGTCATTTATGAAGAGATGACTTCCCATTGTATATTCTTGGCCCCTTTTCTGTAAATTAATTGACCATATATGTGGGGGCTTCTCTCTTCTGTTCTATTGATCTATGTGTCTGTTTTTATGTCAATACTATACTGGTTTGCTTTCTATAGCTTTGTAATGTAATTTACAATCAAGGAGCATCATGCCTCCAGCTTTGTTTTTCTTTTATAAGATTGTTTTGGCTATTTGGGTGGTTCCACACAAATTTTAAGATTATTTGTTCTATTTCAGTAAAAAATACCATTAACATTTTGATAAGGGTTGTGTTGAATCTGTATATTGCTTTGGGTAGTGTGGACATTTTAACTATAATTCCTCTACTCTTTGAGCATGGAATATCTTTTTATTTGTGTCTTCCTCAATGTGTTACGGTTTTTCAGTGTGCAGTTCTTTCACTCCTTGATTTAATTTATTCCTAGGTGTTTTGTTCTTTTTGATACTATTGCAAATGGAGTTGTTTTCTTAATTTATTCTGCTGGTAGTTCTTGATTAGTATATAGAAACACAATAGATTTTTGCATATTGATTTTGTATCCTGCAACTTTACTGAGTTTGTTGATTAGGTTCTAATAAAGTTTTATGGAGTCCTTAGGTTTTTCCTTATATCATATCATGTCTACAAATAGAGACTGTTTTACTTCTTTCTGTCCAATTTGGATGCCTTTATTTTTATTTTCTTGCCTAATTGCTCTGGCTAGGATTTCCATTACTATGTTGAATGAAAATTGTGAGACTGGGCATCCTTGTCTTGTTCCTGATCTTAGAGGAAAAGCTTTTCACTGTTCAGTATGATTTTAGCTGTGGTTTTGTCATATGTGGTCTTTATTATGCTGAGATATATTCTCTCTACCTCCATCTGTTAGAGGGTTTTTTTTTAATTTTTTAAATTTATTTTCAGCATAACAGTATTCATTGTTTTTGTATCACACCCAGTGCTCCATGCAATCCGTGCCCTCTAAAATACCCACCACCTGGTACCCCAACCTCCCACCCCCCCGCCCCTTCAAAACCCTCAGACTGTTTTTCAGAGTCCATAGTCTCTCATGGTTCACCTCCCCTTCCAATTTCCCCCAACTCCCTTCTCCTCTCTATCTCCCCATGTCCTCCATGCTATTTGTTATGGTCCACAAATAAGTGAAACCATATGATAATTGACTCTCTCTGCTTGACTTATTTCACTCAGCATAATCTCTTCCAGTCCCGTCCATGTTGCTACACAAGTTGGGTATTTGTCCTTTCTGATGGAGGTATAATACTCCATAGTGTATCTGTTAGAATTTTTAATCATGAATGGATATCAAATTTTGTCAAATGCTTTTTCTGTACCTATTAAGATCATCATGTGATTTTTTATTCTTTATTTTGTTAATGTGGTATATCACATTGATTGACTTACATATTTTAAATCATCCTTGCATCCCTGCAATAAATCCCAGTAGATTATGGTATAATGATCTTTTTAATGCACTCTTGAATTTAGTTTGCTAATATTTTGTTGAGGATTTGTGCATTTATATTCATTCCAGGATATAATTTTCTTTTCTTATAGAAAACCATGTCTGATTTTGGTATCAGGGTAATCCTGGCCTCATAAAAGGAAATGTTCCCTCCTCTATTATGTTTTTAGAAGTGTTTTGAGAGGAATTGGTATAATTTTTTTTAAATGTTTAATAGAATTCAGCAGTGAAACTGTCTAGTCTTAGACTTCTTTGTTGGAAAGTTTTTGACTGCTGAGTGTATCTTCTTACTAGTAATTGTTCTGTTCAGATTTTATATTTTATATTTTTAATGATTCAATCTTGTTAGGGTTTGTATGCTTCAGGAATTTGTTCATTTCATATAGGTTTTCCAATTTGTTGGTATGTATTTTTCATAGTATTTTCTTATTATTTGGATTTCTCTGGTATGGTATATATTTGTTGGTATATATTTTTCATAGTATTTTCTTATTATTTGGATTTCTCTGGTTTCAATTGTATTGTCTTTTTTAAAATTTCTAGTTTTATTTATTTGAATCCTCTTTTTTATTGGTAATAGTAGTTAAAGTTTTGTCTGTATTTTTTTTAATAACAGCTTTTAGTTTTGTTGATCTTTTCTATATTTTTTAAATTTCTATTTTATTTATTTCTACTATGATTTTTATTTCCTTATTTCTACTAACTTTAGGTTTAGGTTTTTGTTTGTTTGTTTTTCTAGTTCCTTGCAGTGTAAATTTAGGATGTTTTTCTGTGATCTTTCCTTTTTTTTTTAATGTAGCTATTTATTGCTATGAAGTTCCCTTAGAACTGATTTTGCTGAATCTAAGTTTTATATGTTGTCTTTACATTTTAATTTGTTTCAAGATACTTTTTTAGGTCTCTTCTGATTTCTTCCTGGATGCTTTGGTTGTTCAGTAACATATAGTTTAATCTGCATACATTCATGAATATTCCAGTTTTCTTTTTGTAAACCAATTTTTTATCCCATATCATTGTGGTTCGAAAAGATGCTTGATATTATTCAGTCTTCTTAAATCTATTAACACTTGTTTTGTGATGTAACATATGATCTGCCTGGAGAACATTTCATGTGTACTTCAGAAGAATATGTATTCTTCTGCAGTTTTATGGAATATTCTTTAAATGTCTGTTAAGTCCCTCTGGCCTTAACATGCATTCTCTGTCTGGATGATATATCTCTTGTTGAAGTGGGATAATGAAGTCCTTTACTTTTATTGTATAATGCTGTCTTTTTCTCCTTTTAAGTGTGTTAATATTTGCTTTCTATATCTAGGTCCTCCCGTGTTGAGTGCATAAATATTTGCAAATGTTTTATCCTCTTGTTGGATTATTCCCTTTGTCATGATATAATAACCTGCATTTTCTCTTATTTCAGTCTTTTGCTAAGAGTCTATTTTGTCAGATGTAAGTATCACTATCCCTGCTTTCTTTTGGTTTCCATTTGCTTGGACTTTTTTCCATTTTTGTTTTAGGGTTTTTTTTTTTTTTTCTATTCCTTCACTTTTAGTCTATGTGTGTCTTTAAAAATAAAGTGAGTCTCTTGTAGGCAGCAAATAGTGGGTCTTGCTTGTTTTTATTTAAATCCATTCATGTCTTTTTATTAGATATTTTAGTTCATTTACATTTGAAATAATTATTGATAGCTATAGATTTATTATTGACATTTTGTTCATTGTTTCCTAACTATTTTAATTCCTTTGGTCTTTTGTTCCTCTCTGATGTCTTTTGTTGTGATCTGATGTTTTTTATAGTGATATGTGTTGATTCCTTTCTCTTTGTCTTTTGTGTGTTACTATAGGCTTTTGCTTTCTTACCATAAGGCTTATATAAAATATCTTATAACAATCTAGTTTAAGTTGATAACAACTTAATTTCTAATGCTCTACATTTTTACACTTTCCCTCCCTGCATTTTATGTACTTAAAGTCATAATTTACATTGTTTTACTTTGTATATTCATTAACAAATTATTGTAGTTTTATGGTTTTTTTAATATGTAATTTTGTCTTTTGCTCTTCATGGTAGAGTTATAAGGGGTTTACCTATAACCATTAAAACATTAGAATATTCTGAATTAAGATATGTATTTACTTTACCAATGAGATTTATACCTGCGTATATTTTCCTATTACTAATTAGCATCCTCTTGGTTTTGCTTGAAAAACTCCCTTTAACATTTCTTGTAAAGTCAGTTTAGTGGTGATGAACTCCTTCAGCTTTATCTTGCATTGAAACCTCTTTATCTTTCCTTCAATTCTGAAGATCACCTTCTTGGTTGTCATTTTTCTTTTTTTCAGCCCTTTCAATATATCATGTCACTATCTTGTGGTCTGCAAAGTTTCTGCTGAAAAATCAATTGATGGTCTTATGAGGTTTCTTTTGTAGGTAACAAATTGTTTTTCTGTAAAAACTTTTAAGATTCTCTTCTTGTCTTTAGGCACCTTAATTATAATGTGTGTTGGTGTGGGCCTTCTTGGATTTATATTTTTTGAATTCTGTATACATTACATTCTAGATCTGGGTATTTGTTTCTTTTCCTATTTTGAAGAAGTTTTCAGCTATTATTTCTTTGAATAAGTTTTCTGCCCCTTTCTCTCAACCTTGTCTTTCTGGAACTTCTATAAAGTAAATATTGATCTATTTAATGGTATCCCATAAATTCCTTTATCTGACTTCACTCTTTCATTCTTTCTTTTTCTTTTTGCTCTAATTGGATGAATTTCACTGCCCTGTCTTCAAATTTGGTGATCATATCTTTCATTTGATCTGGTTTACTATTGAACCCCTCTACTAAAATTTTTGTCACATTCTTCAGTTCTGTGAATTCTGTTTGGTACTTCCTTATATTTTCTATCTCTGTTGAAATTTTCACTTGTTCATACATTGTCTCCTAACCTTGATGAGCATCCTTATGACTGTTGTTTTGAACTCTTTATCAGGTAATCCACTTATCTCTGTTTGATTAACCTAGAGTTTTTTTTTCCTAGTCTTTTTTTTTTTTTAAGGATTTTTATTTATTTATTTATTCAACAGACAGAGATCACAAGTAGGCAGAGAGGGAGGCAGAGGGCGGGGGAAGCAGACTCCCTGCAGCACAGAGAGCCTGACGGGGGCTCGATCCCAGGACCCTGAGATTATGACCTGAGCTGAAGGCAGAGGCCTAACCCACTGAGCCACCCATGCACCCCTTTTTTCCTAGTCTTTAATGGAGTGATCTCATGTAGAAGATTAACCTTATTGATTAGCTCAGTTTGAGCTTTTGGTTGTCTCTCAATCCTTTGTAATTGTCCAAGCCACCTTCTTTTTTTCATGTGGCTTTTAGTGGGGTTTGTGTTGACCTGTCAGTGTTCCAAAAGGGAGGATTGCAGCCAAGACCTAGACCCTCAGGCAGCAGCCAAGAAAGCATGTAGTTAGAGACCTTCCATGGGAAAAGTAGGAGATGGGATTTTTGCCTGCTCCCTCTGTACTGGAACCAGGTATATAGTCACAGACAAGCACTCCTATACCTATTAACTGCTTCTTTGTTTGCTATAGTCCTATGGGACTCATGAGTATAAGCCCCTTTGGCTATCAGAGGCAGGCATTGCATGGGCCCAGCTCTTGGGTGGCAGCCACAAAAGACAGCCATCTGTTCAAGCTCCTTCCAGGGAGATACTGGTGACAGAATGAGCTAGAGAGAGAGAGGGTAGAGAAGGTTTCTGCAGACTTACCTCTTCTCTGGGAGAGAACACAGTCAGCTTCTAGATGGATGCTTAATTAGAAGCCTAATCCTCAGGTATCAGCTTTTAATGTATGTAAATAAAGAAAGAAGCCAGTGTTAACAGTCTATATACTGTATGGTTCCTACTACATGGTACTTTGGGAAAGGTAAAACTGTAGATATAGGAAAAGGATCAGTAATTGCCAGGGTTTTAAGAGGAAATTGGGGATGGAGGGAAGGATGATTAGGCAGAGCAAAGAGGATTTTTAGGACAATGAAACTATTTTACATGCTATTGTACTGGCAGATACATGACATTATGTGTTTCTCAAAACTCTTAAAACTGTATAACACAAATGGCAATCTAATATAATCTATAGACTTTACTTAATAGTAGTGTATTAGTATTGGTTCATCGATTATAAGAAATGTACCACACTAAAGCAATATTTTAATAATAGGGGAAATGCTGGTGGGGGAGAAAATGTTTATGAGAACTCTCTGTATTTTCTTTCTTTCTTTCTTTCTTTCTTTCTTTCTTTCTTTCTTTCTTTCTTTCTTCCTTCCTTCCTTCCTTCCTTTCTTTCTTTCTTTTTAGACTTTATTTGACAGAGAGAGATCACAAGTAGGCAGAGAGGAAGGTGGAGAGAGAGAGAGAGGGAAACAGGTTCGCTGCCAAGCAGAGAGCCCGATGCGGGGCTCAATCCCAGGACCCTGGATCATGATCCAAGCTGAAGGTAGAGGCTTTAACTCACTGAGCCACCCAGGTGCCCCTCTCTGTATTTTATGCTCTATTTTTATGTAAACCTAATATTACTTAAAACAGAAAAACCTGGGGCACCTGGGTGGCTCAGTGGGTTAAGCCTCTGACTTCTGCTCAGGTCATGGTCTCAGGGTCCTGGGATGGAGCCCGCATCTGGCTCTCTGCTCAGGGGGGAGCCTGCTTCCTGCTCCCTCTCTGCCTGCTTCTCTGTCTGCTTGTGCTCTCTCTCTCTCTCTCTCTCTCTCTGTGTCAAATAAATAAATAAAATCTTAAAAAAAAACAAAAAAAAACCCACAAAAAACAAAAAAACCCACAAAAAACAAAAACCCAACTTTATCAATTTTAAAAAGTTGAAACCAATAAGTAATTTCTTATTGAGGATTCCTTTGTAGATTGGAAATAAGGGGGAAAGAAACAAGAGGAAAAATGTGGGGTCTTATAAGACAAAAGAACCATAGCAGAGGATTCAGAACTCTCCCAACTTCCCTATCACTGACAACAAAAACTACGTATCAAACTACTTATTAAAGACTGTACTTCTATGCACTGACAGGAGGGGGCACCCTTTGACTAGGAACCTTCCATGACACAAGGCAAAAACAGCCTAAAACTATATAAAGCTGTTTTATGAGGGAAACAGAAAACAGGAACCACTTTATGAACTGATGAGCCCCCTCCTTTTTGACCCTCCACAAAAGCTCTATGAAGTAGAATCAAATAATAACACAACACTCCAAATAAGGAAAGTTGATTCTGAACACTCAAAACTATTAGCTTTATTTATTTATCTATTTATTTCTTAAAATATGTACTGGTCTCTGCCCCTGGTTCCTAGGCAAGGGTTCCTAAACCCTTGTAACCCTTGTAACTTCGTCAGTGATAAGAATAGTAGTAGCATCTCCTCTTCTTCTTCTTCTTCTTTTTTTTTTTTTAAGATTTTATTTATTTATTTGACAGATAGAGATCACAAGTAGGCTAAGAGTCAGGCAGAGAGAGAGAGGAGGAAGCAAGCTCCCTGCTGAGCAGAGAGCCCGATGTAGGGCTCGATCCTGGGACCCTGGGATCAAGACCTGAGCTGAAGGCCGAGGCTTTAACCCACTGAGCCACCCAGGTGCCTCTAAAACTATTAGCTTTTTTTAAACAAAGAGAACTCCTCATTGACTCCTGGGTGTGTGTGTGTGTGTAATGAAATAACTTAAAGAAGTGAGAGAATTAGTCTGACATCAGACTTATCTAAAACAACATGAATGATGATGCAGTCTTTAAAACAAAAACAAAACAAAACAAAAAAGAAAGAAAATGTGAACCAAGGATTTTATTTGTATTTAAGCTATTTTTTAGACATCAGGGCTTTAGGAAAACAGTTTAAATGTTGTAAGATTTAGGAATATTTGTACCCATGGACCTTTTTTGAGGAATCTCCTAAGGGTAATCATTCTAACAAAAAATGACTGGGGAAACTTGCAAAAGGACTGAAGTTTCGACCAAATAACTAAATGTATTGTGAATAATGGGAGCCAGATTTCTCACTGCTGGTGAGATAAGTAAAGATTAATGAAGAAGAAAACTAAAAATGAACTCTTTGATGTTGACTTGGAATTGGAGGTATCAGTAATAAAAAAAATCTTACGTAGATAGATACACATGTATGTGTACACTTTTATACATGCACACACATGCATATAGACACAGACATGGGCATACATATATAAATACATATATATTTATTTCTATCTACTGAGAAGCCTTAGAAGCAAGAGCATCTCAATAGCAATTAACACATCTAGTACATCCAGCACTCAGATCTTTGTTTCTTAATACAATCCTCCACTAAAATGATCCTCCACTAAATGAACCATTTATTTGAGAAATGACTACTTTCTGGTCTAAGGCTGAGAATGAATGAGATGGACCCTGAATATCTTGTTCCAGAAAGTAAGAAAGTACTGGAAGAATGATGGGGACATGTCAAAATGGCATGGAACACAACTTGAATGGCTCCCACTGGCCAAATCTAGGATAGTTTGAACATCTAAATAAATGATAGTAATGGATTATAAGACATTGAGGAAAATCACAAACCATAAGCTCATATTCATTTAAATAAATAAGTAAATATATGAATGAATAAATAATGAAAGATTAGCTCTTTTTCTCAGTAGAATTCCATTTAATAAATGTAGAAAGATTGATAGAATTAAAACTTTTTTGTCTATGATTCAGGAAAGAATCAGTTTTATAGATATTAAAACAAGTGGGTTGAAAGTATGATGAGTTATAGAACATTTACATAGTCTCCCAATATCTCACCATAAATACATATTAATTACAATGAGAAATCTCCTCTAACATTCATGTGGGGAAACCCTAATTAATGATTAAAGTTAATACCAGGAGTAACAGGACAAATTGTTAAGATGTGTCTCCTGATAAAAAGTAGTGAGGAAAATAAACATCACTTACTTGGTATTCCTGCCAATAAAGTATATAACTTGAATATAATCACAAGGAAACATCCTGAACCCCTAACTGAGGGGCATTCAATAACTGGTCTGTGGTCTTCAAAATGTAGGATTATCAATGACTAGTAAGTAGTGGGAGTGACCCTGTTTAAAGGAGACTAAAGAGACATGTAACTCATGACTGCAGGTTATGACATGGAATTTTCTGGGATAACATGAGACAATGGGCAAAATTTGAACGAGGACTTTGATTAGCTGATGCTATTTTGTTAATTTTTAATTTACTAAATCGATCATTGTATTGCAAATCTGATCATTATACTGCCCTTGTTTTTAAGAAATTCACAGTGAAGTATTTAGGGACAAAATAGTACTATGTCACACATCTTATTTTCAAATGACTCAGAAAAAACATGTATATATATTGAAAGACGTGTAGTTAAGCAACTGTGGTAAAATGCTAACATTTGGAGAATCTGGATGAAGAGAATACAGAATTTTTTTTTATTATTCTTGTTATTTTTCTATAAATCTGAAATTGTATCAAAATTAGAAGTTCTTAAGTTTCATTATTCACAAATGATATGACAGGATATGTGGAAAATATAAAACACTTTGTAGATAAAACTGAAAATTTAGAACTGTGTTTACTAAGGATATCTATTGAATACAGTGTTAATTTTAAAAAATACCAGC
Source organism: Mustela erminea (assembly GCF_009829155.1). Taxonomy (NCBI): domain Eukaryota; kingdom Metazoa; phylum Chordata; class Mammalia; order Carnivora; family Mustelidae; genus Mustela; species Mustela erminea. The sequence continues at coordinate 105,502,631 of NC_045616.1, read as the reverse complement.
TACAAACAAATAGAAATGAAATTTTAATTTTTATGCTATTTATAGGAGCATAAAAGATATAGTATGCCTAGGTATAAAGTGAGCAAAAGTTGTATGAGACCTCTACACTGAAAATGACAAAATATAACATGCATAAAGAGCTAAATAAATGGCAGAATATACCATAGTAAAAATATCACTTCTCTCCAAATTGAACTAAAGATTCAAAGCAGTTTCAATAAAATTCCAAGCAAGCTTTTGGGGTTTTGTTTGTTTATTTCCCTGGAACATGACAAGTTAATTCTAATGTTGATTCTAAAATTATATGGAAATGCTGAGGTGCCTGGGTGGCTCAGTGGGTTGAGCATCTGCCTTAGGCAGTCATGATCTCAGGGTCCTGGGATCAAGCCCTGCGTCGCATCAGGCTCCCTGCTCAGCCAGGAGTCTGCTTCTCCCTGTCCCTCTCCTTCTGTGCTCGCTCTCTCTCTCCCTCACTCTCTCAAATAAAATCTTTAATTAAAAAAATTTACATGGAAATACAAAAGGCCAAGAATATCCAAGGAAATCTTGAAGAACAAGTGGAGGACTTATATTAACAGATACAGAGATCTGTTATAAGATGATAATTTAATGTGATGTAAATGCAAACATAGAAAACAGGTTAAAGAAAGAGAATAGAGAATCCATAAACAGAGTCAAATACATTTGCTCACCTGATTTATCACCAAAAAAATGACACTACAGATGCAGTGAGAAAAGGACAGTCTTTTTAAAGAATATCCTGGGTCAATTTGTAAAATGTATCAAGACAAAATAAATCTTTATCCCTATCTCTACCTAACAGAAATAGTTTTTAAAAAAAAATCTTTGTAAAGACTTTATTCTGTTTCTAGATATTCCAGATTTAGGTTATTTTAAGATAATAATATATAGCTAGCTAAAATCTACAAGAAGTTTATGAGATACAGATGAGATAACCTGAAATTTTTTAACTTAATTTGAACTATGAGGAACATTGGGACTTGTGAAATTGATACTGACCTTGTGTATCAATTACTTTTTGCTATAAGTACTTGTTGATCCTTCCAGAGATTATATTGTGCCATTGTGTTTAAAAATGCCAATGTAATTGTAAGGCAAGGTAATTTTTCTTCAGAGCCCAGTCTTAAGTCCAGAAATTTTGACCCCATATGTAGTGTTCTTTTTTAATAATGGTATTTCTTAAGAGCCTTGAGAGATATGTTATCTGGAAAAAGAGGGCAAAGAAATGTCAACAAAGAAACTAAAAGAAGCACAGGTAAGGAATAATTCAAAACAGAATAAGAACAGTGAAATTTGAAACCTAAAGAAGTGATTTCTCCTAAATGAAGAGATGGCTCTTTGAAACAATGTTTTTCCTATCTTGTTAGAATGAATTTCTTTATCCTGAATAATCTGTTGTTTAAATTTCCCAAGATTCTGGTTTTGAAACCTCTCTTTTTTGGAAAGAAGGAAAGGAAGAGAAGGGAGGGAGGGAGGGAAAGAGAGAGCAGGAGAGAGAAAGCAAGCAAGCAAACTTCATGTTGGGGTTGCACATTAGAAGTAAAGAGAGCTCCTGGGTGGCTTAGGTGGTTAAGTGTCTGCCTTGGGCTCTGGTCATGATCTTGTTACCTGAGATCAAGTTCTGCATGAGGCTCCCTGCTCAGTAGGGAGTCTTCTCCCTCTCCTTCTGTACCTCCCCCTGTTCATGCTCTCTCTTTTGTGCACTCTCTTGCTCTCACACCCTCATTCTCAAATAAATAAATAAAATTTAAAAAAGAAGAAAGAAGAAGAAGAAGAAGAAGAAGAAGAAGAAGAAGAAGAAGAAGAAGAAGAAGAAGAAGTCGTAGTAAAGAGAAGAAAGTAGAAAGTTGGCTTGAGCTATTTTTACTGTGCAAGCTGTCCACAAATTTGGGAAACATAGTTTAATTTTTTAAACTATATATTACATTTCAAGTAAAAATATTCATCAAGTTTTTGAATGAAATACTTGAAATTTAAAGCAATAGGTCTAATTCCTAATCTGGGAAAAAAAAGTATAACAGGAAAAATGTTTATTGTACATTTTTTAAGATTAACAATTGAACCCTTGGTCTTAAATTTAGAGGTCTTTCACCCGAAAAGGTATGAGGATGATGAAGTAGAATATGTTGGGCATATTGTTTGACAAAGTAACCAATAACTCTTTAAAAATATATTTACTTCCTGTTTATTGACTTTGTCGACAGATTGTATAAAAGGACGTAGTTTTCAACACTTGGTACTTTTCTATTTCACCTAAGTAACAGCATGTAAAATCGCATAAGGTTGCATTGGTGTATATTTGGTACCTCTCTTATTTGATGTTTTTTTTTCCTGTTTTTTTTTCTGTTTATCTTGCTGAATTACTATAAAAAGAAGATATCAACTATGGCAGTTTTAAAAATTAATAAGTCCAGTTCCATTATGTAGCTTTGGTAGTTATTATTTGAATATCAGTGTCTGTTGCTTTAGCCCCCCTCATCAGTTCTGTGACCCACTTAATACACTGTAATATATTGCTCCCTACTTAAATTAGTTATAGCAGATTCTGTTCTCTGTAACTGAACTCCTTTTAGAACAAAACCACTTTAGGTCAATTGGGTTCAAATAATTCTCATGGCATACTTCAATTACTTAAGTTTTTGTGTGGTTTATGTAAAACATCTGAGGGGCTCACAATGTATTTGGCATGTGGGATAAAGATATATGATCACAAGCTATTTCTCTTCTCAGAGTAACTCCCACATCAACAATTCTACCCCAGTGGGAACTGCAAGCCCTGACTCTTCCAGTTTTCTACTGTCCATCATGGAAGTCTTCAGTTTTTTCCTTAACTAACTTATATTCTATTTATTCATAATTAATCCTTCCCTGAACCTCTCCTCTGAATTCCTCTGGACAGGCCCCCAAACTTCAGGTAAACCCAACTCCGTAAAACTGAGTTAGTTCTTCCCTTCTTCTAGTGCTTTTCTGCTCTGGCTGCACATTAGAATCTTTGAAAGTCTATTGAACTCCCATCTCACACCAGTTGGGAGTACCTGAGACATAGTAAGTTTTAAAAGCTCTCCAGGTGGGGCACCAGGGTGGCTCAGTGGGTTCAGCTCAGGCCATGGTCTCAGAGTCGTGGGATTGAGCCCCACATTGGGCTCTCTGCTTAGCAGAGAGCCTGCCTCTCTGCCTCCTTGTGATCTCTCTGTCAAATAAATAAATAAAATCCTTTAAAAAAAAAAAAAAAAGCTCTCCAGGTGATTCTTATAGCACCCAGAGTAGAGAATCACAGTTTAATTTATGTCTGTGCCCAAATAGCTAAATGTGGCAGAAGAAATCCAGTCATCTTGACTCTCTCACTTTAATCTCATGACCAGTGAGCACTCATATACCAATTCTGCAAGATGACTTTCACTTCTCTTTCTGTACCTTCTTTCCTTCCTTAATCTCAGCTGATGACCTTCATATTTTGCTGAGAAAATAATAGTTAACATTTGTTACATGTTTATGTGTTAAATATTAATGCTCTACATGCTTTCAAGTATTAGCTCATTTAGTTCTGTGAACTTGCTGGAGTTGATGCTGCAAAATATGTCCGTTTTAAAGATGAGAGAACTGAGGAACAAAGTAACACAGCTGGCATTGGAAGTAGTTTTCCTTTGAACCTTGTTAGGCTGGCTCTAGAATTCAGCCCTCACCCACCTCTTCATCATATGCTGAAACAACTACTTCTCTGAAAACATCCTTTGTTTCTATCACCTTTACTTACAAGTCTACAGCTGCACCATGTCTTCTGTCTTCCTTTTATTTAAATTCAATTAGCCAACATACAGTACATCATTAGTTTCAGATTCAGTGTTCAAGAATCCATCAGTTGCTCTGAGTATAACACCCAGTGCTCATCTCATCTCATCATGTGCCCTCCTTAATGTTCATCACTCAATTACCCCATCCTCTCACCCATCTCCCCTCCAGCCAACCTCAGTTTGCTTCCTATAGTTAAGAGTCTCTCACGGTTTTGCTCCCTCTCTGATGACTTCACATTCAGTTTTCCCTCACTTCCTCTATGATCCTCTGTACTGTTTCTTATATCCCACATATGAGTGAAACCATACACTAATTGTCTTTCTCTGACTTCTTTCACTTAGCGTAATATCCTCCAGTTCCACCCATTTTGATGTAAATGGTAAGTATTCATCCTTTCAGATGGCTAAATAATATTCCATTGTATATATAAACCACAACTTCTTTATCCATGCATCTGTTGAAGGACATCTCAGCTTGTCTCACAGTTTGGCTATTGTGGACATTGTTGCTATAAACATTGGGGTGTAGGTGCCCCTTTGGGTCACTACATTTGTATCTTTGGGGTAAATACTCAGTAGTGCAATTGCTGGGTTGTAGGGTAGCTCTATTTTTAACTTCTTGAGAACCCTCCATACTGTTTTCCAGTGTGGCTGTACCAGCTTGCATTCCCATCAACAATGTAAGAGGGTTCCCCTTTCTTCATATCCTAGCCAACATTTTTGTTTCCTGTATTGTTAATTTTAGCCATTCTGACTAGTGTGAGATGGCATCTCATTGTGGTTTTGATTTGTATTTCCTTGATGCCAAGTGATGTGGAGCACTTTTTCATGTGTCTGTTGGCCATTTGTATGTCTTTTCTGGAGAAATGTCTGTTCATGTCTTCTGCCCATTTCCTGACTGAATTATTTGGTTTTTCTTTTCTTTTCCTTTTTAAAAAATTCTTAAATTTCCTGGTTGACTCATTCCTTCTTTCAGTAGGATGCTCTTTAACCTGCAAGTGTTTGAGTTCCTTTGAAATTTCTTCTTGTGGTTGAGCTCAAGTTTCAAAGCATTGTGGTCTGAAAATATGCAGGGAATAATCTCAAGCTTTTGGTGCCATATAGATCCAGTATGTGATCTATTCTGGAGAATGTTTCATGTACACTCGAGAAGATTGGGATGGAATACTCTGTGTATATCTGTAAAGTCCTTCTGGTCCAGTGGGTCATTCAAAATCCTTGTTTCTTTGTTGGTCTTCTGCTTAGATGAACTCTCCATTGCTGTGAGTAGGGTGTTGAAGTCTGCTACTATTATTGTATTATTTTCAGTGTTTTCCTTAATTTTGTTACTAATTCGTTTATATAATTGACTGCTTCCAAGTTAGGAGCATAAATATTTATAATTGTTAGACCTTCCTGTTGAATAGAACCTTTAAGTATGATATAGTGTCTCTCTTCATCCCTTAGTGTAGTCTTTGGTTTAAAATCTAGTTTTTCTGATATGAGGATTGCTACCCCAGCTTTCTTTTGATGTACAGTAGCATAATAAATGACTTTCCACTCCCTCACTTTCAATCTGGAGGTGTCTTTAGGTCTAAAATGAGTCTCTTGTAGACAGTATATGGATGGGTTTGTGCTTTTTTATCCAATCTGATACCCTGTGTCTTCTGATTGGGACATTTAACCCTTTTACATTCACAGTAACTATTGAAATATAAGAATTTAGTGCCATTAATTGTATTATCTGTAAATTTCTTGTTTCTGTAGATTATCTCTCTTTCTGGTCTATGTTACTTGTGGGGTCTCTCTTTGCTTTCAGAATTCCCTTTAATATTTCTTACAGGGCTAGTTTAGTGATCACAAATTCTTTTAGTTTCTGTTTGTCCTGGAAGGTTTTTATTTCTCCTTTCATCCTGAACGACAGCCTTATTGGATAAAGTATTCTTGACTGCGTATGTTTCTCAATTAGTATCCTGAATGTATTATGTCAGCCCTTTCTGGCCTGCCAGGTTTCTATGGATAGGTTCACTGCCAGTCTAATGTCCCTACCCTTGTAAGTGAAGAACCTCTTGTCTCAAGCTGCTTTCAGGATTTTCTCTTTATCTCTGAAATTTGCAAACTTCACTTTTTTTTTTTTTTTAATGTCAGGGTTTGATCCATTTTTATTGATTTTGAAGGGGTTCTCCTATCTCTTGGACTTGAATGCCTGTTTCCTTCCCCAGATTAGGGAAGTTCTTAGCTATGATTTTCTCAAATATACTTTCTATCCCTCAATCTCTTTTTTCTTCTGGAGCCGCAGTAATTCTAATATTGTTTTTTGCATTATGGTATTGCTGATTTCTCAAAGCCTCCCCTCATGATTTATTAGTTTTTTTTCCTCTCTTTTCCTCAGCTTCCTTTTTTTCCATCATCTTGTCTTCTGTATCACTGACTCTTTTGCCTCACTTACCCTAGCTGTTAGAGCATCTATTTTAGACTGCATCTCAGTTAAATCATTTTTAATTTTGGATGATTAGATTGTATTTGTGCACTAAAAGATACTCTAGTGTCTTTTATGCTTTTTACAAGCCCACCTAGTAACTTTATAATTGATACCCTGAATTATAGCTCTGACATTTTACTCATATCCTTATCAATTAGATCTGTGGCAGGGAGTATTACCTCTGGTTCTTTATTTTGTTGTAAATTCCTCCTTCTAATAATTTTTCCCAGAGAAGAATGATAAATGAGAGAATGAAATAAAAAATACCATTTGTGACCCAAACAAAATACTCACTAGACAAATTCAAAGAAGTCAGAAATGAAAGAATAAAAGATGAAGAAAAAAAAAAGGAGAACAAAAGGACAATACAATTTCCCACATGGACAAAACAGGGTGATACACTTGGTTATTTGGTCCTGGGTGTATTTTGGTCTGTTTGTTAGAAGACACTAAATTCCATATGTTTACACACACACACACACACACACACACACACACACACACACAATTGAATACAGTGAAAGGACGCAAAAAATGAAGAATATGTCTATAAGATGTAAATTTAAAAATGAAGGGTGCCTGGGTGGCTCAGTGGGTTAAGCCTCTGCCTTCAGCTCAGGTCATGATCTCAGGGTCTTGGGATTGAGCCCTGCATCAGGCTCTCTGCTCAATAGGGAACCTGCTCCCCCCCCCTCTCTCTGCCTGCTTCTCTGTCTACTTGTGATTACTCTTTCTGTCAAATAAATAAATAAAATCTTTAAAAAAATAAAAATAAAAATGAAAGTTAAAAAGACTTGAAAACAATGAGTTGATAAAATTAGAAACTAGTTGAAAAGAAAAAAAAAAGAAAAAGAAAGTTTTCAACTGAAAGGTAAAAGAATGAGAAAAAACCTTGAATTCTATATATTTCTTTAGGACTGGAGTTTTGTAGTCCTGTGTGCTCTGTAAACTTGGAATTTGCCTGCTCTTCCAGCTGGTCCTCTGGGGAAGGAGCCTGCTGCCCTGATTTGCAGGTGTCTTTGCCTGGGCAGAGTTGCACCGTGCCTTGCCAGAGGCTGGGCTTAGTGTAAGCTGCTTCTGGTTCCTCTATGTGGCTTTTGTTCCCCGACGGTTTCCATGGGGCTTTAGAGGGTGAAAATAAAAATGTCCATGCCCTGATCTCCAACCCCAGAGCTGAAAGATCACAGCCCCTTCTCTTCAGTAAACTCTCAGAGAAAAGCAGGTTTCATTGTTGCATGTGCCAAACTCTGCAGACTCCTGTGTGTATGCCTGGGACAATCCTTCCAGGGAAAGGTGGAGGTTCACCATGTTTCTGCCCTTTGCAAGGTCTCTGCTAGAGGAGTCACTGATGGTGACAAGATTTGTCAGAGGTTAGGGGTTTGGGATTTATGGCAAACCAAGCTAAGAGCCCCCTCCCGTAGTCAGTTTCCCTGTTCCAATGTTTGGGAATTCTGCTGGTTCAGGCACACCTGGTCTTTCTGTTACCCTGAGACCACAGTGTCCCACCTAGGATTCTGCCCTGCTTCACGACCTGAGCAGCTTTCAGGCATGTATGTTTCTCACCAGAGCAAACTTCTCAAAGTTTTGGTTTTCACTCCTATCACTTTCCTATAGTTACCTTATGGAGGTTCCCTCCCCCCACCATTTATCTTCCAATATATTCCCTTAGATTCACTTCTCTACACACCCTGTCTTGCAAAAGTAGTCACTTTTCTATTTGTAAAATTCCAGCAGGTATTTTCTTAAATCTCAGATTGAATTCATAGGTATTCAGAATTATTTGATAGGTATCTAGCTAAATTCAAGAGACCAGATGAAACGAGGTCCCCTACTCTTTTGCCATCTTGGCTCTGTCTTCATTCATTTTAGAATGGGTGATTCTGGGTACCCCCATCTAAAAACATGTATCCCATCCCATATACTCAAGGATTTGTCCTCTGTAATTATTCCCTTTCCCTTAAGCATGTTCCCTTTTCCCCGTCATCCCTGGATCATTCCCTTCAGGCTATAGATAAGATCCAATATCTCTTCTTAGAACAGTTTAGGTCTAATAAGAAGCAGATTCCAAGACAGAATTAGATGCACAAAAAATATGTTTGGACATTTCACTCTCATGCACTGGTGAGAAAAAATGGGAAGATTAGGAGAGTCATCAGATTGTGATGCAGATTTGAGCTCTGAACAAGAGGGGGAGAAAAAGGAGGGAAGAGACAAATGAAGATCTAAGGTTGCATTGTAATTCTAACAAAGTTTTGGCAATGCCAAGAATGAGTCCTCAGGCTGAAGTTGCTGATCAGAGAAGTCCTGTGTCAATGCAGGAACATACCTGCCCTGGTCTCCCTGCCACCCTTAGTCACTGGCTGTGAGCAGCCCATGGGACATATAGTCTTGTTATGAATGAGGAGGAAAGAATTTCAGAACATAGCACCTGGGACCTTAGGCAATTTTGTTTTTCACAGGAACAGATTGAAAGGCACATATCCATTGTCACAACATCTCTCTTAACTTCTTGATTTCATGATCTTTTCCAGCTGTCACCCCATTTATCTGACTCTCATTTCTCATAAAACTGTTTAAAAGTGTTTGCTTATAGGGGTGCATGGGTGGCTCAGTCTGTTAACTATGTCTTGATTTCAGCTCAAGTCATGATCTCAGAGCTGTGAGATTGAGCCCCACATTGGCTCCATGCTCAGCATGAAGTCTGCTTGAGATTATTTCCCTCTCCCTCTGCCTTTCTCACTGCATCCCCCCACTCATACATGCACTCTAAATAAACACATAAATAAGGAAATAAATACGTCTTTTTAAAAAAAAAGTTGCTTATATTCACTGCTTCTATCCTCTTATATTATAGCCTCTCCTTAACTAACTCCAACCAGAGTTTGTGTTTCCTCCCCACTCTTTCAATGACTGTTTTCCTCTTCTCTCACAATAATAACCATTTAATTGAACATATGGCCACACAGAATAAAGGCTATATTTTCCAAACTAGAATCTAGAAGTTTAGGTGTAATCCCTTGACTGATAGTTCTTGGTAATATTTATTTTTTTATTTAAACACTGTGAGAATCAAATGAACTTGTTGAACAAATAGGCTATCCTCCAGATTTGGCTTTTGGACTGCTGGTGCTGGAACACTGGTTGAAAGTAGTTTTTTCTAGATAAGGACTCACGTCAGTGACAATCAGACATGCACAAGGGACAAGATTAATATTGGTGTAGCACAGTATGAGCCTTGGCAGATTTGCCCAGAGCTTCTGGACAAATAGCCAGTTAAAGAATAAGGATAGTAGTTTGTGGGCATGGGCTGCTGTAGGTACCAAGGAAGGTTGTCTGGCTGTGGCTAAAAGAGGAGCTGGGAGATGGGGAGGGGGTTACTGAGGAAGTCTTCTTAGAACAGGTTGATCTAGAGATGAAAAAGTGTTCTTATTGGGGGAGGAGATGAGAGCACACAGAGATGTGAGAACTTGTGGTACTTTGGGGAGACTTCAAACACTACATGTGATAAGACACCATCCATTTATATGGTGTCATGTGGTGGAGAGTGACTCGGTGTGTGTGTTGCAGGGAGGGAGTGGTGATGGAAGAAAGGGCAGTGCAAAGGAGGCAGGAAGTGAAGCTGTAGGGGAGAGCTAGAATCTGATTGTGAGGGGCCTGTATGATGTTCTACTTAGTTTAACTAGTATCTTAAAAGGTATAGAGGATACACTGAGGGACAGTTAACTAGGGCCTTGACATCTTAGCCTTGCAAATTAGATAGGTTTTTCTGGCAGCCTGTGGAGTGTTAATTAGCAGTAAGTTTTAGGCTATTGACATTTAATGGAATAAAGTAAACCCTATTAAGCAGTAAAGCTTCTGATCTTCCCTCATCTCCAACTCTCACTCCCATGTTCACTTCTAGAGATTTCACTGTTACCTTAAGGCATAATTACTTTGAGTGCCTCTTTACCTACATAAAGTCTTTGTCGTCACCCCTGCTGCTTCCTTTAATGTAGCTAATTACTTTCGAGTATGTATATCCTTCTTACCTAGAGCCTTTCTGGTCATGATAGGAACCTAGAGTTTACTCTGGTAAATAAAAGCTGGGTAGTTGGGTAGTACAGGTTTTAGCTCCAGACTATTTGAATTGATTGGAACATACTCATAGAAACTATTTGCCATGACTCTTATGAGTAACACAAAGAAAGATGATGGTAAAAATATTGAATGATACTGTGGAGGCCAAAGTTCCCAAAGGCAGCCACATGAAAGACACCAATGGATGAGTCAGAAGACCCTCAGCATTTACCTACTGACATGCCAGTGCTACCTCCAGGCAGACATCTTCCTACCCTGGGTCCAGCTGCACTCTGGCTGGGAACTGTGAAGACACAGAGAAGAGACCACCTCCCTGAAAATTATAGGGGACAAGCTGGCAGGCAACAGAGTGACCCAGTGGTGCCCACTGAATCCTTCCCAAGGCAGGAATAGGAGGAGACCACTCCAGGGGCTTGAAACAGTGGCTTTTAAGCAACTTATATGGGAATATTTCAATATGTAATAGTTGTTACAGCCATATGAGTGAATTGTAGCAAAATTGCACACCTGAATCTATGATTCTGAGGAAAACAGACATTGAAAGTTTCCCTTTCTCTGTGCCTTGTGGAAAGAGATTTCTACAATTGCCTAAACATAGTTCCAGATGGATTTCTTTGACCTGCACTTGAGGCTTTTGCATGGCCCTTTTCTATGTAATGTGTTGATTTAAAAAAGGTAGTAATATTTTCTAAGTTACCACAAACCTGCTTTGTCTATCTTTTCTAGCATGTTCCAGGAATTTGAGGAGACCACAATTGCTTGGGCAAAGTGTCCTGGAGTAACATGATGAAGAGATTGGAAGGAGGCAAGACTGGAGGCAGGGAGCTTGTAACCAAGTTTCAAATGAGGATCTTGACAAGGTAGTAGCATGGAGGAGAGGGCAGATCCAAGAGCTGTTTTTGAGATGATCATATACAATAAAAGGGAGATTAAGATGAGTCAAATTTCTAAGCTGAGCAAAGGGGAAAGTGATGATACCACTCACAGGTAGTCATAGTGGTTGGTGGCTATAAAAAGGGTCTCACCTCTCTGGCCTCTGTTTACTTATTAGCAAAATAGGATGATAATGGTACTTCTTCATAAGGCTACTTTGAGGACTAAATGGGATAATGAATGTATAATGTTAATTGGAGAGTGGCATGCGCTAAGTGTTCAGTAAATGTTAGCAATTCTTTTCTTCAAGAAACGGGCTTAGAAAAGTTATATAATTTGCTATGAAGTATACAGTTAGGTAAGTGATGAAGTTGGGATTCTAGCACATCAGTTGGAGCACAGAATCTGATCACTTTTCCTGTTACATAGTATAGAAAGCCTCAAAAGAAGGACAGGTCTGGTATGTGACTATGATGATGAGTTTGGTTTTGGAAATAGAGACATAAATGTGAGTTGGGAAGAGGAGGTACAGAAAGAAGTTGGACCCATGGATCTGGATCTCAGGAGGATCTCACCCAGAGAAGTACTTGTTCTTCACTCAGAGTGTGTGAAATTACAGTCATGAATAGTGCACAGCCTAGTAGCCAGATATATGACTTTGATAAATAGCCAGATGGTGTTTAATAAAATTGTATGACCAAGACAATTATAAATTCTTTAAGACAATTTAGTAAGATTTTTATATTTGACTATCAGTCTCACTAAAATTTTTCATGGTGCCATATACTATAATAAAAAGCCTATATTTCAGAAATACAAAAATCATATGCTAATCAGTTTGAAGTTTAAAGGTTTCTATGTTAAAACTACTCCTTTAAGAAATTTATTGACCTTATTCAAAATAACTTCCTAAACTTCATCTCCATCTACTACAAGCAGTGTTTCAACTCTTTTAATATGTTGAATAATTTGTTTAACATATATGATGCCTACTTTGGGTTGTGTCACAAGCTGAATGGGGAAGATATCTTCAATACTCTTCAAATCTCAACCTTATTTACTTTCAGACATCTGCACCTACTGTTAGCCCCCCACCAAGTACTTTAGAATACTGTTGATGGACTTGTCTGTGTACGTGTTAGAAAACTGAGATGAAAACAAAGAAATAAACAAATAAACAAAACCAACCAGGCATCTTTTAGATTACTTGGCCATGGATTTATGAAGATGATAGAATTTTGTATAGCAAGGAATGAAAAATTATGGTTCATGGCCAACCAGGCATCTTTTAGATTACTTGGCCATGGATTTATGAAGATGATAGAATTTTGTATAGCAAGGAATGAAAAACTATGGTTCATGAAAAACTATGGTTCTGGCTCACCAAATGTTTTTATATGGACCATGAACTAAGAACAGTTTTATATTTTTAAATAGTTGAAAAGAAATAAAAATAAGAATGAAAATTATATGCACTGAAAATTTCATCATCTATAGATGAATAAAGCTTTATTGGAACATAGCCTTACTCATTCATTTACATATCATCTACAGCTGCTTTCATGATATGATGGCAAAGTTGAGAACTTGCAACAATTTCATTGTTTTGCAGTGTTGTTCAGCAACCTACAAATCTCAAGCATGTGGTTATTAGCTCCACAGTGTTTCAAATGCCATGAGTATTTCTGTACATTTTATTTTATTTTATTTTATTTTATTTTATTTTATTTTAATGACCAGTACAATAGCCATCATGTCAGAAAAAGAAGAAGTAGAAGAAGGAGTAAAAGGAGAAGGGAAGAGTAGTAGGATTCAAGTGTCACGGTGTTAATGCACAGTGGAGTATGGGTTATTTTGTTGCTGAATTAGACATGAAAGCAGTGTGTTTATGCAGTCATACTGCTGTGCTAAAAGACTACAGTATAACAGAGGACACGCTCATCACAATACTCTCAACCACAAGAAAGCAATGGCCAGAAAAATTGGAAAATTTAAACAGAATTTGTCACCATAGTATAATTTCTTCATGAAAATAAAATGAGACTGCAACTGAAATAAGTTTCAAAGTGGCTCATTTACTACTTACATGAGGAAGGACATCTGTTGATCGTGAGATCTTCATGTTTGATTGTAGCAGCAGACAAAATGTATCTGAAAATAAAGTCATTTAAGACCACTAGCCTTTTGCTAGCAGTGGCTTCCTGAAGAGTTGAGGACATTGGGAGCTACATCAATAATCAATTTAAAAACAAGGCGAATGATTTCTAGTGGTTTTCCTTGGCTCTTGATGAGCTGACAGATGTCACCAATATCATGCAGTTGTTATTTAATGAGTCAGTGCTGAGTTTGAAGTGCATGAAGAATTAGCTTCTGTGAACAGTCCATGTGGAAAAACTATCAGCAAAAATATTTTCAAAGGCAAGGAGAGAACATTAATTCAGTAAACCTGAAGTGGACTCTGTTAAGATGTGTCACAACTCTTAGTGGTAAAAATATCTGTGGAACAAACTATAGAAATGATCCCTGAAAGTATAGTCTTGATCTGTGGAACAAATAAAGCCTATTTAAATGAATTTACAAAGCCTATGGTAATTTATTGCAATAGTCAACAGAAGGTACTTTGTAGAAAGTATTTGAATCCATCATGTGTTATTGAACCAATTGTATCAAAAGGTGAATTTCATTAGCTTTTCTGGACTTAACCATTGTCTGTTTCGTGAACTTTTGTCAAAAATAGAGTTGAATGTCCTGACTTGCCTTACTAACTCATAGAAGTTTGATGTCTTGGGGTGCCTGGGTGGCTCAGTGGGTTAAAGCCTCTGCCTTTAGCTCAGGTCATGGTCCCAGGGTCCTGGTATTGAGCCCCACATTGGGCTCTCTGCTCAGCAGGGAGCCTGCTTCCCTTCCTCTCTCTCTGCCGGCCTCGGCCTACTTGTGATCTCTGTCTGTCAAATAAATACATAAAATCTTTAAAAAGAAAGTTTGATGTCTTAACAATAATAAGTCACCAGTTACTCTTTAAGCTCAGGATTGAGACTGAATTTTTTCTTAAGAAGAACAGCTTTCAACCACTATTATTGACCAGTGGATGACTTTGGAAATTAGCTGTTACTGTAGATGTTATAATGATTCCTTTTTTTTTTTTTTAAAGATTTTACTTACTTATTTGAGAGAGAGACAGAGAGAGTGTGAGCTGGAGGGTGGAGAAGGGACAGAAGGACAAGGAGAGGGACAGACTCCCTACTGAGCACAGAGCCTGAGATCATGACCTGAGTTAAAGTCAGATGCTTAACTGACTAAGCCACCCAGGAGCCTCTGTCATAATAATTCTTAATGGAGTCAACCAAAATTCAAAACAAAACAATGACTATATACAGAGCTCTGTGATAAAGTCATTTTGATTACAGTTAATGTTTAAATCACAAGTAATGTAAACCTGCTTTAAAAACTTCCTGTGCTGTCAAAACTTAAAACAAAAAGTGAGATTTCCATTACTACACAAATTTTCAGTGAACATATTTTCCCAACTCAAACTTTAGTTCCCTCAACATTTTTCAGACCTCAATGCAAGTATAACAGAAAGGTTTAAATTTCAAAATCCGTTTAACTGAGAAATTGAGGAGTTTCCATATAGCCTTCAACTCAAAGTGATTGATCTGCAGTATGACATGCTAAAAGACAAACATCAAGATAATATTTAATAAAATTCTATAAATGCATTCCAAGCAATGAAAATGCTTAATAAAATCTTGTGCTCATGGATCGATACCAGTATTTGGCAGTACCTTCCTTTGAGAGTTGTATCCGACTGTGAGACATAGCCAGTCACAAAGTTTAGAGGACACACACTCCATACAATACTATCCTCACTTGTGACAACAATTACAAGTTTGGGGTATTCCCCAAACCATTGCCAGGGTCAATAATCACTAGAAGGACTTATAGAGCTCACTGAAAGCTATTATGCTTGGTTACTATTTGTTACTGAGAAAGTATACATATTTAATTCAATCTAGGGAAGAAGTACATAGAATAAGAGTCCAGGGAAGTATCAAACATTTCCACTGTCCTCTCCACATGGAGTTAGGAATTATTAGTTTCTTGGCATTAACGTGTGACGATATGTATGGAGTACTGCCAACCAAGAAAACTTACCCAAACCTTAGTGTCCAAAGTTCTTATTCGGGCTTTATCACATAGGCATGATTGATTGATTGCCCACATAGTTGATCTCAACCTCCAGATCACCTGATACCATGTGGCCCATATCACATTGTTTGTCTCTCTGGCATAGTCAGGCCCTACTCTAAATCGTATTTTTAGACTCCTCAGTGTGACCTAAGTTTCCTAGGCAAACCATGATATTCCAAGGGCCTAAGACCAATTCCTAGTAGCTGAGGGCAAATATCAGACCTCTTATCAGACCTCTTATGGGACAAGAATAATTTCTCACTACATAGCACCTATGGGAAAAGAAATTTTCTACCATGAAAACTGCGAAATTTAATTATGGATCAGCATTAACACAAATATTTGCAATCAATTTTGATTAAATGGAATACTAATTTTTAACTCCAATGAAGTGAAATATGATCTCTTCCCCAAATTAATTAATTAATTAATTAATTAAACATAAGATGTATTATTTGCTTCCGAGGTACAGGTCTGTGAATCATCAGTCTTACACAGCAATCATCATAGCACATACCTCCCCAAATTACATAACCCAGCCACTCTATCCCTTCCCCCCAGCAACCCCCAGCAACCCTCAGTTTGTTTCCTGAGATTAAGAGCCTCATATGGTTTGTCTCCCTCCCGATCCCATCTTATTTCAATTTTTCCCTCCCTTGCCCCCATGATCCCCTGCCCTGCCTCTCAAATTCCTCATATCAGAGAGATCACATGATAATTGTCTTTCTCTGATTGACTTATTTCGCTTAGCCTAATACCCTCTAGTTCCAACCACATTGTTGCAGATGGCAAGATTTTGGGCGTTTGATGGCTGCATAGTATTCCATTGTGTGTGTGTGTGTGTGTGTGTGTGTGTGTGTGTGTGTACATATACATATGTATATGTACACACACACACACACGATGAATGGCTAGAGAAGATGTGGTATATACTGTATATATATATATATACAGTATATACCACATCTTCTCTAGCCATTCATCGTTGATGGACATCTAGATTCTTTCCATAGTTTGGCTATTGTAGACATTGTTCCTATAAAAATTTTTGTACACATACCACTTCAGATCACTACATTTGTATCTTTAGGGAAAATACTCAGTAGTGTGATTGCTGGGTTGTAGGATAGCTATATTTTCAACTTTTTGAGGAACATCCACACTGTTTTCCAGAGTGGCTGCACCAGCTTGCATTCCCAGCAACAGTGTAAGAGGGCTCCCCTTTCTCTGCATCCTTGCCAACACTTGTTATTTCCTGACTGGTTAATTTTAGCCATTCTGACTGGTGTGAGGTGGTATCTCACTGTGGTTTTGATTTGTATTTCCCTGATGCTGAGTGATGTTGAGCATTTTTTCATGTCTGTTGGCCATTTGGATGTCTTCTTTGCAGAAATGTCTGTTCATGTCCTCTGCCCATTTCTTGATTGCCCATTTCTTGTTTTTTGGGTGATAAGTTTGATAACTTCTTTATAGATTTTGGATACTAGCCCTTTATCTGATATGTCATTTGCAAATATAATCTCCCGTTCAGTCAAGAATTCTCATTCTTGTCTTTTGGTTTTGTGGACTGTTTACTTTGCTGTGCAAAAGCTTTTGATCTTGATGAAGTCCCAACAGTTCCTTTTCGCCCTTTCTTCCCATGCTTGGCGATGTTTCTAGGAATAAGTTGCTGTGGCTGAGGTTGAAGAGGTTGCTGCCTCTGTTCTTCTCAAGGATTTTGATGGATTTCTGTCTCACATTGAGGTCTTTCTCCCATTTTGAGTCTATTTTTGTGTGTGATTTAAGGAAATGGTCCAATTTCATTCTTCTGCATGTGATTGTCTAATTTTCCCAAAACCATTTATTGAAGAAACCTTTTTCCATGGACATTCTTTCCTGCTTTGTCAAAGATTAGTTGACCATAGAGTTGGGGTCTATTTCTGGGCTTTTGATTCTGTTCCATTGATCTATGTGTCTGTTTTTGTGTCAAAACCATACTGTCTTGATTACAGCTTTGTAATAGAGCTTGATGTCTTGAATTGTGATGCTGCGAACTTTGTTTTTTTTTTTTTTTTCAACATTCCTCTGGCTATTCAGGGTCTTTTCTGGATCCATATAAATTTTAGAATTATTTGTTCCATTTCTTTGAAAAAAAAGTGATGGTTTTTTTATTCCTTTTTAAAAAATTTTATATTTTTTATCTTTTATAAACATATAATATATTTTTATCCCCAGGGGTACAGGTCTGTGAATCGCCAGGTTTACACACTTTACAGCACTCACCAAAGCACATACCCTCCCCAATGTCCATAATCCCACCCCCCTTCTCCTAACCCCCCTCCCCCCAGCAACCCTCAGTTTGTTTTGTGAGATTAAGAGTCACTTATGGTTTGTCTCCTCGCAATCCCATCTTGTTTCATTTATTCTTCTCCTACCCACTTAAGCCCCCATGTTGCATCACCACTTCCTCATATCAGGGAGATCATATGATAGTTGTCTTTCTCTGCTTGACTTATTTTACTAAGCATGATATGCTCTAGTTCCATCCACGTTGTCGCAAATGGCAAGATTTCATTTCTTTTGATGGCTGCATAGTATTCCATTGTGTATATATACCACCTCTTCTTTATCCATTCATCTGTTGATAGACATCTGGGTTCTTTCCATAGTTTGGCTCTTGTGGACATTGCTGCTATAAACATTTGGGTGCACGTGCCCCTTCGGATCACTACGTTTGTATCTTTAGGGTAAATACCCAATAGTGCTATTGCTGGGTCATAGGGTAGTTCTATTTTCAACATTTTGAGGAACCTTCATGTTGTTTCCCAGAGACGTTGCACCAGCTTGCATTCCCACCAACAGTGTGGGAGGGTTCCCCTTTCTGTGCATCCTTGCCAGCATCTGTCATTTCCTGACTTGTTGATTTTAGCCATTCTGACTGGTGTGAGGTGACATCTCATTGTGGTTTTGATTTGTATTTCCCTGATGCCAAGTGATATGGAGCACTTTTTCATGTGTCTGTTGGCCATCTGGATGTCGTCTTTGCAGAAATGTCTGTTCATGTCTTCTGTCCACTTCTTGATTGGATTATTTGTTCTTTGGGTGTTGAGTTTGCTAAGTTCTTTATAGATTTTGGACACTAGCCCTTTATCTGATATGTCGTTTGCAAATATCTTCTCCCATTCTGTCAGTTGTCTTTTGGTTTTGTTAACCGTTTCCTTTGCTGTGCAAAAGCTTTTGTTCTTGATGAAATCCCATAGTTCATTTTTGCCCTTGCTTCCCTTGCCTTTGGTGATGTTCCTAGGAAGACGTTGCTGCAGTTGAGGTCGAAGAGGTTGCTGCCTGTGTTCTCCTCAAGGATTTGGATGGAGTCCTTTCTCACATTGAGGTCCTTCATCCATTTTGAGTCTATTTTCATGTGTGGTGTAAGGAAATGGTCCAATTTCATTTTTTTGCAATTGGCTGTCCAATTTTCCCAACACCACTTATTGAAGAGGCTGTCTTTTTTCCATTGGACATTCTTTCCTGCTTTGTCGAAGATTAATTGACCATAGAGTTGAGGGTCTATTTCTGGGCTCTCTATTCTGTTCCATTGATCTATGTGTCTGTTTTTGTGCCAGTACCATGCTGTCTTGATGACAGCTTTGTAATACAGCTTGAAGTCCAGAATTGTGATGCCATCAACTTTGGCTTTCTTTTTCAATATTCCTTTGGTTATTCAAGGTCTTTTCTGGTTCCATATAAATTTTAAGGTTATTTGTTCCATTTCTTTGAAAAAGATGGATGATACTTTGATAAGAATTGTATTAAATGTGTAGATTGCTTTAGGTAGCATAGACATTTTCACAATATTTATTCTTCCAATCCAGGAGCCTGGAACATTTTTCCATTTCTTTGTGTCTTCCTCAATTTCTTTCATGAGTACTTTATAGTTTTCTGAGTATAGATTCTGTGCCTCTTTGATTAGGTTTATTCCTAGGTATCTGCTGGTTTTGGGTGCAACTGTAAATGGGATTGACTCCCTAATTTCTCTTTCTTCTGTCTTGTTGTTGGTGTAGAGAAATGCAACTGATTTCTGTGCATTGATTTTATAAACAACACTTTACTGAATTCCTGTACAAGTTCTAGCAGTTTTGGAGTGGAGTCTTTTGGGTTTTCCACATATAGTATCATATCATCTGCAAAGAGTGATAGTTTGACTTCTTCTTTGCTGATTTGGATGCCTTTAATTTCCTTTTGTTGTCTGATTGCTGAGGCTAGGACTTCTAGTACTATGTTGAATATAGCAGTGGTGATAATGGACATCCCTGCCGTGTTCCTGACCTTAGCGGAACAGCTTTCAGTTTTTCTCCATTGAGAATGATATTTGTGGTGGGTTTTTCATAAATGGCTTTGATAATATTGAGGTATGTGCCCTCTATCCCTACACTTTGAAGAGTTTTGATCAGGAAGGGATGCTGTACTTTGTCAAATGCTTTTTCAGCATCTATTGAGAGTATCATATGGTTCTTGTTCTTTCTTTTATTGATGTGTTGTATCACATTGATTGATTTGCAGATGTTGAACCAACCTTGCAGCCGTGAAATAAATCCCACTTGGTCGTGGTGAATAATCCTTTTAATGTACTGTTGAATCCTATTGGCTAGTATTTTGGTGAGAATTTTCGCATCTGTGTTCATCAAGGATATTGGTCTATAGCTCCATTTTTTTATTGGATCCTTGTCTGGTTTTGGAATCAAGGTGATACTTGCTGCATAAAATGAGTTTGGAAGTTTTCCTTCCATTTCTATTTTTTGGAACAGTTTCAGGAGAATAAGAATTAGCTCTTCTTTAAATGTTTGGTAGAATTCCCCCGGGAAGCCGTCTGGCCCTGGGCTTTTGTTTGTTTGGAGATTTTTAATGACTGTTTTAATCTCCTTACTGGTTATGGGTCTGTTCAGGCTTTCTATTTCTTCCTGGTTCAGTTGTGGTAGTTTATATGTTTCTAGGAATGCATCCATTTCTTCCAGATTGTCAAATTTGTTGACATAGAGTTGCTCATAGTATGTTCTTATAATAGTTTATATTTCTTTGGTGTTAGTTGTGATCTCTCCTCTTTCATTCATGATTTTATTTATTTGGGTCCTTTCTCTTTTCTTCTTGATAAGTCTGGCCAGGGGTTTATCAACCTTATTATTTCTTTCAAAGAACCAGCTCCTAGCTTCATTGATTTGTTTTATTGTGTTTTTTTTTTTTTTTTTTTTTTTTGGTGTCTATTTCATTGATTTCTGCTCTGACCTTTATGATTTCTCTTCTCCTGCTGGGTTTAGGGTTTCTTTCTTGTTCTTTCTCCAGCTCCTTTAGGTGTAGGGTTAGGTTTATACCTGAGACCTTTCTTGTTTCTTGAGAAAGGCTTGTACCACTATATATTTTTCTCTCAGGACTGCCTTTGTTGTGTCCCACAGATTTTGAACCGTTGTGCTTTCATTAGCATTTGTTTCCATGATTTTTTTTCCAATTTATCTTTAATTTCCTGGTTGACCCATTCATTCTTTAGAAGAATGCTGTTTAGTCTCCATGTATTTGGGTTCTTTCCAAACTTCCTCTTGTGGTTGAGTTCTAGCTTCAGAGCATTGTGGTCTGAAAATATGCAGGGAATGATCCCAGTCTTTTGATACCAGTTGAGTTTAGGACCTAGGATGTGATCTATTCTGGAGAATGTTCCATGTGCACTAGAGAAGAATGTGTATTCTGTTGCTTTGGGATGAAATGTTCTGAGTATATTGTGATGTCCATCTGGTCCAGTGTGTCATTTAAGGCCTTTATTTCCTTGTTATCTTTTGCTTGGATGATCTTTCCATTTCAGTGAGGGGAGTGTTAAAGTCCCCTACTATTATTGCATTATTGTTGATGTGTTTCTTTGATTTTGTTATTAATTGGTTTATATAGTTGGCTGCTCCCATGTTGGGGGCATAGACATTTAAAATTGTTACCTCTTCTTGTTGGACAGACCCTTTGAGTATGATATAGTGTCCTTCCTCATCTCTTATTATAGTCTTTGGCTTAAAATCTAATTGATCTGATGTAAGGATTGCCATTCCTTCTTTCTTCTGATGTCCATTAGCATGGCAAATTCTTTTCTACCTCCTCACTTTAAATCTGGAGGTGTCTTCGGGTTTAAAATGTGTTTCTTGTAGGCAACATATAGATGGGTTTTGTTTTTTTATCCATTCTGATACCCTGTGTTTTTGATTGGGGCATTTAGCCCATTAACATTCAGGGTACGTATTGAGAGATATGAATTTAGTGCCATTGTATTGCCTGTAAGGTGACTGTTCCTGTATATTGTCTCTGTTCCTTTCTGATCTACCACCTGTAGGCTCTCTCTTTTCTTAGAGGACCCATTTCAATATTTCCTGTAGAGCTGGTTTGGTGTTTGCAAATTCTTTCATTTTTTGTTTGTCCTGGAAGTTTTTAATCTCTCCTTCTATTTTCAATGATAGCCTAGCTGGATATAGTATTCTTGGCTGCATGTTTTTCTCATCTAGTGCTCTGAATATATCATGCCAGCTCTTTCTGGCCTTCCAGGTCTCTGTGGATAAGTCTGCTGCCAATCTAATATTTTTACCATTGTATGTTACAGACTTCTTTTCCCAGGCTGCTTTCAGGATTTTCTCTTTGTCACTAAAGCTTGTAAATTTTACTATTAGGTGATGGGGTGTGGGCCTATTCTTATTGATTTTGAGGGGCGTTCTCTGAACGTCCTGAATTTTGATGCTTGTTCCCTTAGCCATATTGGGGAAATTCTCCCCAATAATTCTCTCCAGTATACCTTCTGCTCCCCTCTCTCTTTCTTCTTCTTCTGGAATCCCAATTATTCTAATGTTTCGTCTTATGGTGTCACTTATCTCTCCAATTCTCCCCTCATGGTCCAGTAGCTGTTTGTCCCTCTTTTGCTCAGCTTCTTTATTCTCTGTCATTTGGTCTTCTATATTGCTAATTCTTTCTTCTGCCTCATTTATCCTAGCAGTGAGAGCCTCCATTTTTGATTGCACCTCATTAATAGCTTTTTTGATTTCAACTTGGTTAGGTTTTAGTTCTTTTATTTCTCCAGAAAGGGCTTTTATATCTCCTGAGAGGGTTTCTCTAATATCTTCCATGCCTTTTTCGAGCCTGGCTAGAACCTTAAGAATTGTCATTCTGAATTCTAGATCTGGCATATTACCAATGTCTGTATTCATTAGGTCCCTAACCTTCAGTACTGTCTCTTGTTCTTTATTTTGTGGTGAATTTTTCCACCTTGTCATTTTGTCCAGATAAGAGTATATGAAGGAGCAAGTATAATACTAAAAGGGTGGCAACAACCCCAGGAAAATATGCTTTAACCAAATCAGAAGAGATCCAAAATCGTGAGGGGGGAGAAAAGGGATAAGGGATAAGAAAGGGATAAGAAAAGGTTCAGAAAGAAGGAAAAAAAAAAAAAGGAAAGAAAGAAAACAATTAAAAAAGAAAACGAATAAAGAAAAGTATAAAAAAGAAAAATATATATATATTACATAAACTAGTTAAAAAACGTTAAAAAAGAAAAGGTAAAAGTTAAAAAATTTTTAGCAGAAGAAGAGAAAAAAAATGAAAACGAAAAAAAAATTAAGTTAACTGCAAGACTAAAGAATCATAGGGAGAAAGCCATGAGTTCCGTGCTTTGCTTTCCCCTCCTCTGGAATTCTGCTGCTCTCCTTGGCATTGAAACTGCACTCCTTGGTAGGTGAACTTGGTCTTGGCGGGATTTCTTGTTGATCTTCTGGGGGAGGGGCCTGGTGTAGTGATTCTCAAGTGTCTTTGCCCCAGGCGGAATTGCACCGCTCTAACCAAGGGCCGGGCTGAGTATTGCTTTCAGGAGCTGTTGTTCCCTGAATACTTTCCGTAGAGTTCCGGGAATGAAAATGGCAGCCTCCTGGTCTCTGGCCTGGAGGAACTGAGAGCCTGGGGCCACACTCCTCAGTGCGCCCTCAGAGAACAGCACCCAGTATCTCCCGTCTGCCTGACCTCCAGCTGCGCTCCGAGCTCACCAAGCCTGTGACCGGTTCAAGGTACCCCCAAGCTGTGAGCTTACTGTCATCTCTGTCTCTATAGCCGGCTTCCCCCTTCCAATACCCGCAAGCTCTGCGACACTCAGACACCCCCGATCCTTCTGTGACCCTGCAGGACCTGAGGCCACGCTGACCCTGCTTGGGCTTCGCCCTGGTTTAGCCTCTGGAGCGATGTCCCTCAGTGGAACAGACTTTTAAAAGTCCTGATTTTGTGCTCCATTGCTCCACCGCTTGCCGGGAGCTGGCCCCTCCCCCTGGGGGTCTATCTTCCCCTCGCTTTGGATTCACTTCTCTGCCAGTCCTACCTTTCAGAAAGTGGTTGTTTTTCTGTTTCTAGAATTGCTGTTCTTCTTCTCTTCGATCTGCCGATGGATTTGTAGGTGTTTGCAATCTTTAGATAAGCTATCTAGCTGATCTCCTGCTAGCTGAAGTAGTCTCAGCCTGCTACTTCTCCACCATCTTGACTCTTCCCCCTCAAAGTGATGGTATTTTGATAGGGATTGCTTTAAATGTGTCAATTGCTTTAGGTAGCATAGGCATTTTCACAATATTTTTTCTTCTAATCCATGAGCATGTAATGTTTTTCCATTTCTTTGTGTCTTCCTCAATTTCTTTCATGAGTACTTTATAGTTTTTTAAGTACAGCTTATTTGCACCTTTGGTTAGGTTTATTCCTAGGTATCTTATGATTTTGGGTGCCATTGTAAATGGGATCAACTCCTTAATTTCTCTTTCTTTTTTCTTGTTGTTGGTGTATACAAAGGCAATTGATTTCTGTGCATTGATTTTATATCCTGGCATCCTATATGAGTTCTAGAAGTTTTGGAGTGGAGTCTTTTGGGTTTTCCACATAAAGTATCCTATCATCTTTAAATAATGAGAGTTTGACTTCTTCTTTGCCCATTTGGAAGTCTTTTATTATTTCTTTTTGTTGTCTGATTGCCGAGGCCAGGACTTTTAGTACTATGTTGAATAGCAGTGGTGATAATGGCCATCCCTGCCATTTTCCTGACCTTAGGGGAAAAGTTCTCATTGAGAATGATATTCACTGTGGGTTTTTCATAGATGTCTTTGATGATATTGAGGTATGTACCCCCTATCGCTACAGTGTGAAGAGTTTCAATCAAAAAAGAATGCTGTACTTTGTCAAATGCTGTTTTAGCATTTATTGAGAGTATCATATGGTTCTTGTTCTTTCTTTTATTAATGAATTGTATCACATTGATTGATTTGCAGATGTTGAACCAACCTTGCAGCCCAGGAATAAATCCCACTTCGTCTTGGTGAATAATCCTTTTAATGTACTGTTGGTTCCTATTGGCTAGTATTTTGGTGAGAATTTTTGCATCTGTGTTCATCAAGGATATTGATCTGTAATTCTATTTTTTGATGGGGTCTTTTTCAGGCTTTGGGATCAAAGTAATGCTGGCTTCATAAAATGAGTTTGGCAATTTTCCTTCCATTTCTATTTTTTGGAACAGTTTCAGAAGAATAGAAATTAGTTCTTCTTTAAATGTTTGGTAGAATTTCCCTGGGAAGCTATCTGGCCCTGGACTCTTATTTGTTGGGAAATTTTTGATGACTGCTTCAATCTCCTTACTGGTCATGGATATATATATATATATATATATATACACACACACATAGAGACCCTATTCACCAATTCACCAGATATATCTATATATATATAGAGAGAGAGAGATATAGATATATCTGGTGAATTGGTGAATAGGGTCTGTCTGTATGTATGTGTATATATATATATGTATGTATAGGTATACATATATAGATATCTATATATATATATAGATATATAGATATATATATATATATGGTGAATTGGTGAATAGAACAGAGCCACACACTTGATTTTTGTGTGTATTTTGGTTTGTTAGAAGACACTTCCTCCCCAAATTTTAAAGCAAAAAAAAAAAAAATTACATATGTGTGTGTGTGTGTGTGTGTATGTGTGTACATACACACACACACCACACACACAGGGTAAACAAGATGAAGGGGCAGAATATGACTGTAAAGATGAAAATTTTAAAAAGATTCTAAAAAATGAATTGATAAAAAAACACAAAAAAATGGAATAAAGAATGTGATCAGGCTGTAGACTAGAGCAAAGCCATGTGCTAGATTTAAGGTTTACTTTGATCTGTTAGAAGAAGCTGTATCCCGAAATTTTAAAGAAAGAGAAATTAAAAAAAATAAGGTTAAATACAATGAAAGGATAGAATATGCCTATAACAATGAAAATTTAAAAAGATTTTTTTTTATAAAAAAGGTATTGATAGATAAAATAGTTTTCTTTGAAATGGTCTTTCAAAGTTAAAAGGTTAAAATAGGAAAGAGGAAAAAATTTTTAAAAATAGAATAAGAAAAAATAAAATTAAATAATTTTAACTTAGAAAGTCTAAAACATCGTGGGAAAAAAGCCATGAATTCTATGTGTTTCATTATCCTTGCTCTGGAGTTCCACAGTTCTCATTGATCAGTGAACTTGGTCTTGGCTGGATGTTCTTGCTAATCTTCTTGGGCAGGGGCCTGTTGCCATGATTCTCAAATATCTTTGCCAGAGGCAGAATTACACCACCCTTGCTGGGGGCCAGGTTAAGTAATCTGCTTAGGTTTGCTCTCACGAGCTTTTTTTCCCTAAATGCTTCCCATACAGCTTTGGAGGACAGGAATGAAAATGGCAGCCTCCCAATCTCTGGCCTGGAGCAGCCAAGAGTTCAGGGGCCCATTCCTCAGTGCCCTCAGAGAAAAGCAGTCAATCCCTCCCATCTCCCTGGTCTCCACCGCACTCCATGCTCACCCCACCTATGACCGAACATTTCTATCTCTGATACACAGCCCTGTTTGGAGTCTCCAAACCCAGCAGATTCCTGCTGCATGCTCCTGCACCCAAAAAAAAGAAGGGAGTCTCTCTGGATGTGCCATTTGGGGGGGGGGGGTCCCTGTTCAAAGAGCAGTGGCTCGACTCTGCCTTGGATCATGGTTTAAGGTAACTCTGAGCTGAGACCCCACCTCTCAGCTCTGTCTCTGCAGCCGGCTTTACCACTCTGATACCTGGGCACTCAGCAGCACTCAGACACCATTAGTCTTTTTGTGACCCCATGGGTCCTGAGACCACACTGTCCCCACAAGGGCTCCACCCTCCACTTAGCCTCTGGAGCAACATCCCTCAGTGGAGCAGACTTCTAAATGTTCTGATGTTGTGCTCTGCTGCTCTATCACCTGCTGGGAGCTGGCTCCTCCCCCCATAGTCTGTCTTCCTATAGGTCACCTCAGATTCACTTCTTCACACGTCCTACCTTCCAGAAAGTGGTCTCTTTTCTGTTCCTAGAATTGCTGCTCTTCTTCTCTTCTATCTCCTGTTGAGTTTGTATGTGTTTAGAATGGTTAGATAACTATCTAGCTGAATTCCTGGGACCAGACAAAATTTAGGTCTCTTATTCCTCTGCCATCTTGCTTCTTACCCCCCAAAATTTATTTTTCTCATTACTAGACCTAATCACAAAATAATATACTCAGTTATCAATATCAAATTTTGCATTTTATCAATAAAAATTATTATAACTCTCTTTTTTATGTATCTATCTTTTTATGTAAGATAGATATTTTGTATCTTTTTATGTAAGTATCGACATAATATCCTTGATTTTGCCTATTGGCCTACAAAGACTGAAATATTTACTAGCTTATCATTTACAGAAGAAATTCACCAACTATGATGTATAATCTCATTTGTAATACTGCTAAGATCATTAGTTTTATGAGTTGATTTGGTGAGACTGCAGACTTAATTATTCAATAAAGCACCAATCTTGGTATTGCCATGGATGCATTTTGTAGATGTAATTAACATCAACAATCAGCTAACTTTAAGTGAAGGAGATTCAATAGTCTGAGTAGGTCTGATCCAATCAGTTGAAAGGCCTTAAATGAACCTTCTTTGAAAAAGAAGAAATTCAAACTATGTGGACAGTAGCTTCAGCTCCTCCTGAGAATGTCTAGACTGAATTTCCTGATGGCCTGCCTTGTGGATTTGGGATGTTCCTACTCAGCCCCACATTCACATAAGCCACTTTCTGGAAATATATTTCTTCATGTATCCATACCTTTCCTACTGGTTCTGCTTCTCCAGGGGAATCCTGACTGATTCAACTGCTCACTACAATAGGTACTACCTTATTTGTACTATTAGGAAACAGAAAAGGAAATAACTTTAGATAATATGAAGATAATGTTTGCCATAGCTGTCCATAAGCTGTGACATTGCCTAATCTATCTTGTTGATTCTCTACTATAAGGTAGAAAGAGGTAGTGAGAGTTATGAATAAAGAAAATTCAGGAAGACTTCAATTCTGTCTTATCACTGTGAGTCAAAGAGACCTTTTTTTTTTTTTTTTTTTCCTGATAGCATCTGTTTCCAGAGCAAAAATGAGATTTTTCTGAGAAATGCCTCTTTTCCCGGGGATGCTGTTGCGGGCTCTCAGAGCACCCTTACCTCCTGGCATTGTTGGTAAATCCCATGCTTGTGTACTTTCAGAAGTACTTTCTGGGCTTTTACCAGGTTTTCAAATGGGTCTGTGACACCAATAGTATAAAAACCACAAATCACATCCTCTGTACATGTATATTGAACTGCTATGTGTCACCTGCTGTGTCCATAATCTCTTCTAATCCTCACAATAATCATATGAAGTACATACTAGTATCCCATTTTACAGATGAGAAAACCAAATCTTACAAAAAAAGAGATAGTTTGTCCTACTCTACTGTCATGGCTGATAAATATGGATTTATAAATAAGTATAAATAAATAAATAAATAAATATGGATTTACATTCACATAAGATATCAAAGCTCATGTTAGGGAGCCTTGGGAGGGAGTTCTGTTCAGTCACTAGGCTGTTATCTGGCAACTTCCTGCACTTGTGGTGGTGGCCTGGGTGGCGCTAAGTACCTACACGTCTCTCCACACTTGCCTGGGGGAGATCAAGCTGGTGATGGCCCCCAAGCTTTGCTGGGGTCTCCTGGCTTTCCAGTCACTAGGTTTCTAATGTGCCCCAGCCCAGTGGGCCTGGTGGAGGAGGTGCAGAGCGCCCTGGGGAGAGGAGGGCGGGCCCTGAGAGGGAGTTTGAAAAGAGGAAGGAAGTGGGGCCCGGCCGAGCGCCTAGCCACCCCCTGGCTGCTTCCCCACAGGACGACCTGAGGCACCCGCAGCTCCAGTGGCCCAGCCATGGCCCCCTGGCGTAAAACTGACAAGGAGCGACACGGCGTGGGTAGGTCTGGGCATGAGGGAAAGGCAGGTGGCCTGAGAACCGTGTGCTGGAAGATGCTGCGGCAGCCAGCCGTGTGGGCACAGGCAGGGAGGGCTGACCCAGCGTCCCGGGCTCAGTGACTTCCTCAGCTTGCTTTAGGGCCAGCTGAGTGGAGAAGAGGAGGCAGGGGGAGAGGAACATGGGCACCCTGCCCAGTCGACTTTGCCCATGGGACACAGACTGTTGTCTCTCCACAATGCTTCTGCAACCCCTACATGGGATCCAGTTCAGGGTGACTTTGTGTGCCCCAGTCCCAGTGTTTCAGGGGGTAGACTTCATTGCCCCACGTAGAGATGACCTCAGAGAAGGAACATCTGCCCTCTCCTCTTGCCTGGCCCAGCATGCCTTCCTCCACCCCTGTCCAAAGTGACACCTATCTGCCTGCTTCTCCTGCCTGTTTCTTCTGGGTCAGATGATCCCTGATTTGGTGGAGGGTCCAGAGGGCTGTACAGGTTTAGGGAGTGGGGCTGGAAGACAGGGTCCTTCACTCAGCCCTTGAGAAGCTCTGGGGAGAAAGGCTCCTGCTGGGTTATCTGGGGATATCCAAGAAGCCCGCTTCATCAGCTTCAGCCATCTAAGCTCCCAGAAGCCTCTGCCTCAAGCTCAGGGCGGAAGTGGTGGCTGGGGGAAGGGAGACTTCAGGTACTGGGACTCTTTCTACTAAGTGGCACCCGTGGTGCAGCCTCTGTAAACTCACTGTGGTTTTCAAACACAAGTGTAAATTTGAAAACCACCGTATGATTTCCTACATAGGCAGATACAAGACGCCACCCTCAAAGATGAGCATTGAATAAGACAGAGGTTAGAGGACCCAAGCCCCAAGTCAGTGAGACAGAGAGAGAGAGAGAGAGTGAGGGAGAGAGATTAGATAGATACAAGGAGTCCCAAGGCTGCTGTTGGAGAAACACTGCCCCAGAGAGTTCAACATTTATCTCTTCACTTGCTCAGCTCTAGGCAGTAGGGGTTCTGAACAGAGAAGAGACATGAACAGATTTGTGCTGAAGCCAGTGTGGAGGGAGGCTGGGTGGCAGACAGGAGACAGTATTGATTCAGGGTAAGTAGAGCAGCAAATGGGGGGAAGAGTTCTACCCTTCATCTGAGGGGCTATAGTGCATTCCTGCTGTAAAGGCCCTGTGCTATGGTGTGAAGATCGTGGGCTCTGGTGACAAACTGCCTGTTCTTGGATTATAGTTTCTAATACTTTCCAGCCCTGTGACCTAGACAAGATACTTACTCTCTCTAGGGCTCAGTTTCCTTATCTGTATAATGGGGATAATAATAGCACCTGCTTCCCAGGGTTGTTATAGATATAAAGGAATTCATCCACATAAAGTGCTTAGAATGACAATTACACAAAGCGATCCTCACTCACTAGGTGTTACCAGTTATTATTCTTAGACTTTGCCCTCTGCATGGGGGTTTAGTTGAGGACACGACATCACAGGATGGGACAGAGTTACAAGATGGAGTAGGGTTCCCACTTTCCCTAGCAAAGGAAATCCTATTTAGGTGGTCAGGGATTGGGAACTTTGTTAGACACTAGGCCTGAAGTCTTCTTGATGATGGTATAGCTGACATTTTTCATGCCTACTTGTGAAAATTCTATTTCATGGGGGGTCAGAAGGTTGATGACCATCTAGGGATCCAGAGAGCACTTGGAAGGTGTCTGCTTCTCAAAGGGAGTCTCTTTTCTCTGCATCTGAATGCTGGACTCTTTGTCAGGCCCTGGGTAGATGGAAAGACAAAGATTAGGTTATGATGATACGGGGGACTGGATTCATGGGACAGAAAGAACAGGGACCTGACAGTAAGGAGCTGGCCTTTAGCTCTGGCACCATCACTATTTGCAGACAGGTCTGTCATCTGGTCTTCTCAATGTAAATCTAGGTCTTAAATTTTTCTATTTTAAAGTGTTCTTTTATGAAAAGCATTTGAGATAAT
Organism: Mustela erminea; assembly: GCF_009829155.1. Classification (NCBI taxonomy): domain Eukaryota; kingdom Metazoa; phylum Chordata; class Mammalia; order Carnivora; family Mustelidae; genus Mustela; species Mustela erminea. The sequence continues at coordinate 105,471,895 of NC_045616.1, read as the reverse complement.
GAATATGGGGGCTTGGAATAAGAGAGAAACATATAAAGGATTAGGGGATTCTCGGAGTATCTTCGGAGTCCCAGCCAGGCCTAAACACAAGGAGAACCTGTGCTTTGCTTTCCTATTTGGTTTCCTCATCAGTGCTGGTGGCATTAGCCAGCCTTCTTCTGGCTTAATTCTCAAGGAATGCTTATGTCTGTCTGTCTGTCTCATGGGCTGGCTTTACTCGAGACTGCTTCTTCACCAGAATCACTGGCTTCTTTGTCATCTTCTTATCTTGTGGGCAGCCCCAGGTGACCTTCATATATATACCTCGTCAGATTATTTTTCCTTCCTTAATGGAATATTAACATGTGATCCATTAGAATTACAGAGAGTTCCAGAAGTGGGGCAAAACAGCATGACTATGAAGTAAGAATAGGCACAGACTGCCTTTGAGGAGATATTTGTAAGGTTGGAAGCTTGGGTTGTGAAGTCAGAACTGATTTCAAACCTGGGCCTGTTTCCTCATCAATAAAGTGGGGGTAATAAGGATAATGTGCATCTTGTGAGACTGTTGTAAGGATTGAATGGGGTAATGTATGAAAAGCACTTAGTAATGTGGTTGGCTCAATGAAAGTTAGTGACTAAGGTCCAGGGGTTACCTAATAGTTGCAGAGCTAAATGAAACACAGGACAATGCCCCCGAATACAAGATTCAGGACACTTATGCCTTCAAAGAGTGTAGTGTTTTGTGGTTTATAAGACCCATTATCATGCAATATCTTTGGCTCCAGAATATCTCTATGAGGCATTATTTTCATTTTATGGATGAAGAAACCAAGACCCAGAGTTCACATAATTTAGAAGTACTTGGGCTTGGTCTTAGATTCAATTATCTTCAGATCCCAGGTCTTTGGTACCACACAAGGAGAGAATCCAGGAGAGGGGGACATCATAGAAAAATTTAGGATGTTGGAATGTATGTAGCATTTGGGTCAAACAACAAATATTCTGCTTTGGTTTTAGTAGATGTTTGTAATGAAAACAAAACAATACAAAACTTTGGAGAGGTAGAGTGCACCCAGATTGTGAAGGGCTTTGAGTGCCAACCTTGTAAGCTTGGACTTAATTCAGTGCACAGTGGAATTTTAGAGTGGGCATGTCATCTATAAGAATTTAATATAATTAATTATAAGAAGGGCAGGGATTGAACACAGAGGTATAAGAACAGAAGTAGGTAAAATCTTCCTGTCTCCTGACTGCCTGATTAGTTAGCCCTGCAAGAGTCCACTTACAGCTAACATTACCTTTGGCCTTTTACTATCTTAATCCTCTGAGTCTCAATGATGAGAGTTTCCACCTTGGAGGAGAGAAGGGAGAGCAGGAAAGGAGGAGGTAGGAGGAATAAGTTACAGTGTCAGTTAGGAATAAGTGTGAGGAGTGATGGAATACCTCCAAAACAGTTTTGGCTTAACCAAACTAGAAGCTTATTTCTCTCTCAAACAGAAAGCCCAGAAATGGTCCATGAAAAGGTGGACCTTCATTGCCTCCTGCACTGCTTTCTTGGCATGAGGCTTCTGCCTCCTGAACTGAGCTGATTGCTCAGTCTCCAGCTGTCAGATCCCCCCTCCAACCAGCAAGAGGGATGAAGGGAACAAGAAGGGCATGACCTTTCTCTTTAAGGACACTTTCCTGAAGGTCATCTTAACACTTCCTCTTGTATCCTGTTGGCTAAAACCTAATCACATGAGGGAACCTAGCAAGGGTAGGTAGGAAATGTAGTCTATTATGTAGGCAGCCATGCACCCAGCTGAAAATTAGGAGTGCCATTCCTAAGGAAGGAGGGGAAGAAGGACACTTGGGATGATGTATTAGTTTGCTTAGGTTTGCCATAAGAAAGTGCCACAGGCTGTGCGGCCTAAACAATAGGAATTTATTTTTGTGTAGTTCTGGAGTCTGGAAGCCTAAGACCAAGGTACCAGTAAGTTGGTTTCATTCTGAGGCCTTGGTTTACAGACAGCTGCCTTCTCCTTGCTTTGTCCTCACAGGGTCATCTCTGTACATGCTCATTCCTGGTGTCTCTTCCCTTTATAAGGATGCCAGTCATATTGGATTTGGGCCTTACTCTAACAGATTCATTTAATTTAATCACACTAAACACCTGATCTCCAAATATGTTTATATTCTGAGATACTGAGGATTGGGATTTTGACATATGAATTTAGGCTCTAGGTGGGAGCAATAGTTGAGTCCCTAATGGATGACCCATGGTCTGTGGTATGATATTTAAGGGCTGTACAAGAAAGCTTCAAGGCCAGGCTTCTGAGACAGAGTGAGGATAGAAAAAAGGTTCAGTTACCCTGAAGCTGAGCCTGCCAGGAAGGATTTGTACAGGAGCTTCAGTGATGTTGAGAAACCTCTTCTCTATGCAGGTGTCTCTGCTTAGGATTGTGTACCTATGTGTAACTCTGTATGGGGAGTACTGGTGGTTCTTTCTAAGAGCTGTGAGGGAGAATCTGTTCTGTGACTCTCCCTAGCTTTTGGTGGGTTTCTGGCAATCTTTGGTGCACGTTGGCTTATAGACCCTCAAAGCATTCTTTACTTCCATCTTCACAAGGTGTTCTTCCAGTATATATGTCTTTCTCCAAATTTTCCCTTTTAAATAAGGACATCAGTCTTCTTGGTTTAGGTTCCACCCTGGTGACATCATTTTCACTTGGTTACATCTGTAAAGATTGCATCCCCAAATAAGATCTCACACTGATGTACTAGGGCTTAGGACTCTAACACCTCCTTTGTGCGAGGGCTACAATGCAAACCATACTAGTCTCTGCAAAAGTAGAGAAAGTGTCTTTTCCACACGTTGACTGGGGAATGAAGATGAAACTGAGACCACTCCACGCTGAGGAATGCAGGTGGTGCTGTTGTAGTGCAGGACCCTGGACAGAACTGGTCTGCCCCCAAATGGACAGATCTGGAGTGGGCCATGGACACTTGAGTCTCTTGCAGCACAAACTTTTACTGAAATGAAAAAAAAGTCCTTTCAAAATGGTTCAGTTAAAAGGTGTGTGTTGCATATGTGTGTGTGAAGAGGCGAGTGGTGTATTTTAAGCATCAGGTGAAATCAAACAGAAATCCAGGAAACCTGAAAGGCAGACCTCCAGAAGGGCCTGAATAAAGGTGGCCCTGCCTTCCTTCTCATGGCAACCCAGCTTCTCTTAACACATCAGTGTTGCTCTCCTTACCAACTCCTTCTAATTCTATCACTCCTTTATAACTTTGATATTCTGATAACACGATGGTCCCATGGTGGTCCCAGCGTGCCACCCACCCCAACTCTGCATGATTTTGCAGTTCAAGCATCCACCAAATCTTCTTCTGTCTGCATTTATTTATTCAAAGTTCTGAGAGAGAGGTCTGAATGGACTGACTCACATTTTCAAGAAAGTCCACTTAGATCAGAGGCCTTTGCCAACGTAGGAGTGAGTTCCACTCTAATCAAGGGGCTGCTCCTGACTGGTCCAATACACTGTGATTATGGCTTGGGAACATGTGGCTTGCTACTCATCTAGCAGGAGCCACGGGGCGGGGGGTGGATCCTTTGAGGAAGAAGCATGAGTAAAACACGCATCCCAAATACACTCAGGGAAGAACTCTACTACAGAGGGGGCAGTTATACTGCTTTTATAGCCTGAGGTAATAATCAAGGAGGAAGGAGAGAGAGCATTGTTCACTCACTAACTTGTTGACTCATTTACTTCATTTACTCATTCATTCTTCATTTATTTGTTAAATATTTCTTGGGCATTTTCTATGTGCCAGGCACTATGCTAGACACTAAAATTACTGGAAGTAGGCCAATATGATTCCCACACTGTTGGAGCTGATAGTCTAATGGGGAAGACACAAAAGGACTTTGTAGATGAATCAGTAAGCACATAATTATGTTATGAGATGTGCCATTGTAATAAAAATTTGTCCCATGATTGAGAATATTGGAGGGAGGGCTCTTAAATTAGATGGTCTGGGAAGGCCTCTGAGGAGGAATGGGAGAAGAATTCCAAAGGAAACACTTGGAGGGATCTTAGTACATGTATCTTTGCTATGGAGGTCAACTATATCTTTTGACGGGTCTCCAGAAATTAGTCTGGTGAAACAAACAAACACTACTGGAAACCTGATTCCATCCTACTAATTCTTAACTGCCTGGCCTCCCACTTTCTAATGCTTCAGTAATTTGGCATTGTTTAGAAGTGGCTGCTGGGCTGGCTCTTTGAGTCCACATAAGATTTGTCCTAATCCCTAGGCTTACAAGATTCTTAGTGGCCACCTTAATGTTTGTATTTGAATGAGCCCTAACAGACTGTGTTTACTAAGTTCTGCTTTTTCCCAAGATCAGCATCCTTCTATTGTTGCTGTATGTTGAGACAGACAATGTAGTCACCAGAATATTCCAATTTCTGGACCTTTGGACTGATGTTTGTTTGTTGTTAAAGTTTACAAACCTTTAACTTAGTAGTCCGTTACAGGTGGGTGCCACAGTCTGTGTTCTGCAGCAAGTGTTCTATGAATGGGAAACAATAATGCTTATCACCATCTGACTCCAAAGGAGTCTGGGTAGGGACACTATAAATGTTCCCTTTAATAGGTACTTTCTCCTTTCTTCCTACTTCATTTAATTCATGTGAGTTCAGGCTGAGTTTGTAACCTTCTTAGGTCTTATTTGGTTTTTAGTTCTCCTTGGAGAAAGTCGTCTCTTGCCCCTGTGACCTCACTAGGTCACTGTCAGCCTCTGCATTGGTTTAAAGTTACAGTCGCAGCAGCTGGGGCTAGAAGAGGATAGGACTGATAATGGTCCCTCTCTAGACATTACTTCAGGACAGTTAGAGGTCCTCTGACAACATGCAAGCCCTTGGGTCCAAGCCTACACTAGGATAATAGAAGGAGACCTAGGTGGACACTGTGACTTGCATAAATGGCCCAGGATCTAACACAAATTCTGAACAAAGCAGACGCTGAGCAGGCATTTGTCAGACTGGATTGAGCAGTGACAGTTCCAGGCCTGAGACACCATGATCAGCATGTTGGGTTGCAGCAAAAGGACATATATTGTGCCAGCTGAACCCAGAGGGTTTGCCTGGGGAAGTAGGATTGTGCTGCTTGCCTTATTGGTGGTGGCAGTTCGGGGTTGTATCAGAAAAGAATGTTCTGGATAGAATAAACAGCCAATGCAAAGGTCCTGAAAAGGAAGCCTCTCTAATGTGTGGGAGTCCTTGTGACTGCTGGAGAGAGTAAGCAAAAGGGTAGAAGTGTAGGAAATGAATTGTCTGAGGGGAGGTTGTAGTGCATAGTGTCTGGTACACAAAATGACCAGAGCTTTGACTCTAAATTGGAGGGGGTGGGGCATTTTAGGGTTTTCAACAGAATGGCAGAATCTTCTATCTTTTTAAAAAGATTATTCTCTTTTATGATGGATAGAGGGTAATTAAATGTGGAAGCAAGGAGGCCAGTTAGACAACTACTATAATGGCCCTGGCAGGAGATGGTGGTGGCCCACACCAGGGAGACAGCAGTGGAGGAGGAGAGATGCACTTCGATTCTGAATGTGTCTGTTGTTGGTGGAACAAATGGGATTTTCTTCATGGATTAGAATTGGGTATGAGAGAAAGAGAGGAATCAGGAGCGACTCCAAGGTTTTTGGTGTGAGCAGCTGGAAATACAGAATTGCATACGGGACTTCATTAAAAACTTGATTTGAGTTCTCATCTGCATTGTCATAAATAATACATTGCCTCACTTTTTTCCAGCATGGTACATTTGCAGAGCACTTGTGGTACCATGTTTAAGCACACTGAGAGGTGTGTACTTTTATCATCCTTTCACATATGAGGAAATTGGGGAGCCGAGACCTTCAAGGTCTCACTGAAAGACAACAATTTTCAGATAGTTTTCTTTTCTTATTTATTTATTTATATTTTTTATTTTTTTATTAACATGTAATGTATTATTTGCTTCAGGGGTATGGGTCTGTGAATCATCAGTCTTACACAATTCACAGCATTCAACATAGCACATACCTTCCCCAATGTCCATCAACCAGCCACCCCATCCCTCCCACGCCCCTCCCTTCCAGCAACCCTCAGTTTGTTTTGTGAGATTAAGAGTCTTTTATGGTTTTTCAGACAGTTTTCTTACAATTCAATCCTGGAGGTACGTCTTCTGTTTTATCGGAGACTGGTTTTGTACCTTGTCTTTTAGTTATGTAACCACATGTCATCTCTCCCATTGGACAGCACATTGTCTGAGGGCAGGGCTGTGTTTTGGGGTCAAGTTTGAGTCCACCAGCCTTAAGGCACTAGCAGAAGAACATTAGAGAAATTAAGCATTATTGTAAACTGGGACAACTTGGGAAGTTGTATACTATCTTGGGAAGCTATAAACTATCTTCTTGCAAATTAACACATATGCAGTTTTGCATTTCAATTTCATCAAGGCCTATTCATGGATGTGAGTTAAGTAAGGGCCTGATAAATGTACTCAGTAATTATTTAGTAAACCAATACAATAGACACAACTAAGGCATTCTGCCCAAGATGTAAAATGTTGGTTTTGGGAGCTGTGAAGAACAAGAAAACTGTTTTTTTTAAAAAAGATTTTATTTATTTATTTGAGAGAGTGAGATAGTGAAAGATAGCACAAATCAGGGGGAGGGATAGAGAGAGAGGAAGAAGCAGGTTCCCCAGTGAATGGAAAGCTTTACATGGGGCTCCATCCCATGTCCCTAGGATCATGACCTGAACTGAAGGCAGATTCTTAACAGAGCAAGTCACCCAGGCATCCCAAGAAAGCCATTTTTTAAAAAAAAGATTTAGTTATTTATCTGAGAGAGAGAGAGAGTATATGTGCACAAGTAGGGGAGGGACAGGGGGAGAGGGCAAGAATCTTAGCAGACTCTTTACTGAGTGCGGAGTCCAACGTGGGGCTTAACCTCACAACCCTGAAATTATGACCTGAGTTGAAATCAAGAGGTGGACTCAACCAACTGAGCCATCTAGGCTCTCCAAGAAAACTATTTAAAAAAAATATTTTTGATTTATTTATTTGACAGACAGAGATCACAAGTAGATAGAGAGGCAGGCAGAGAGAGAGAGAGGGAAGCAGGCTCCCTGCTGAGCAGAGAGCCCGATGCGGGACTCGATCCCAGGACCCTGAAATCATGACCTGAGCCGAAGGCAGAGACGTAATCCACTGAGCCACCCAGGTGTCCCAAGAAAACTATTTTTAATATCTGTTCATACCAATTAAATTCAGTAAGCCTGTGCTAAGTGATAGTCCTGAGCTGGTCCTTACATACACATAGTCTTTCCACTCAGGAAGCTTACAAGCAAGTAGTAATCTCTCTTTCTTCTTTTTGCATGAAGCCTCAAACAACACCATTATTAATACTAATGTCCCCATTTCACAGGTTGGGCATGGGTACACCTTTTGTTTCATGTTACCACAGTTCTGCCATCACCCTTGTCATATTTCATTGCAGACTCATGTTTGAATTATTTGGGTCTTCCATATAATGTAAACTCCATTATGGCAAGACAATGTCTCTTGTTCTTCTCCAGCATGCAGCAGGTGCTCAGTTAGTAATTGTTGATTGGATGGATGGATGTGTGAGTGGGTGGATGGATGGAAGGGAGGGTGGATGGTTGAGTGGGCTGGATAAGTGGGTAGATGAATGAGTTGGTGGAGGATGGGGATAGGAAGGTGATGGGGTTGGAGGTTTTTCACTTTCTGGTGGCCTCATAAGATTCAGATGGACTGAGTTGCCCTATCTTGATTTCATGTCTTCAACCATAACCTTTCCCTGTGAGGAGGCTGGGTCCTATGAGAACACAGAAATAACTGGGATGTTTTTGAATCCTTCCTCAAATATCTGGACCCCTGTAACTGGCCACAGTCCCAACTCCACAGTTTTTACACTGGGACTCTATTCACATGGTCCAATTGTCCCTTACTGAGACTGTGTCTACATCAAGCTAATTTCCCCTTCCTCCTCCCTGCCCTTACCACTTTTTACTCCACCCACTTCTTCAGGGGCTCTCACTCCATTTCTTCCCCTTGTACCCTGACTCTTTTCAGTCTCACTTCCTTTATGGAGCCCCTCTTGATCACTCTCCTCAGAGAGTCCACAGCTGCTATGCACTCTCTTCAGAGAGTCCACAGCTGCTCAGCCACAGCTGAGCCCTTTATTTTTATTTTTATTTTTTCAAATTATAATTGCTGATACCCCAATCATAATTGCTGATCTTTTTAAAAAGGTTTTATTTATTTATTTGACTGAGAGAGATCACAAGTAGGCAGAGAGGCAGGCAGAGAGAGAGGAAGGGAAGCAGGCCCCCTGCTGAGCAGAGAGCCTGATGCGGGACTCCATCCCAGGACTCTGAGATCATGACGTGAGCCGAAGGCAGAGGCTTAACCCACTGAGCCACCCAGGCGCCCCTGGGCCCTTTATTTTTAAGATGTTTCTTGTTTCTTGTGGGTTCAGCTAGATTTCACAAAAGCTCCAGGACAGCAGGAGGTACCCCTTCTCACCTCACTTTTCTAACATGCAGGATCCAGCAGAGTGCCAGATACTCCCTGTAATGGAGGTGAGGGGCTAAAGAAATCAGCCTCATAAAGCCACTCTTCCAACTCTGGCATGTGAATGCATGAACATAAGGGAACATGTGTGTGAGCGCATATGTGTGCGCTTATAGCAGCACTGAAAAGGAAAGAGTGAATGCCACCATGATATTTTAGAGCAGTAGTTATCAACTTTGACACTGTTGACATTTGGGGCCCGATACTTTGTTATGGGGCTGTTCTGTGCATTGTAGGATGTTTAGCTGCATCACTGACCTCTACCGGCAAGATGCCAGGAGCTCCTTCACTTTCCACGCCCACCCGCCCCCCACACCCCCTCCAGATTGTGACAACTGAAAATGTCTCCAGACATTGGTAAATATTCATTGGGGGCAAAACTGTCCTTAGTTGAGAATCACTGTTTTAGGGAACTCATGGCAATTCCAACTTTCTCTTATTGGCTGACATGTCACTTTTATTCACTAAAAACTCAGTACAGTTGTATATAGTTTGGCTCCTTCCTAGCTAAGTCACCCTGGACTATTCACTGAATCTTACACTACCTCAATTTCCTCATCTGTAAAACAGAGGTGACAGTAATTGTATCCAAGAATTATGGTGAGGATGACGTAGGTGGATAAAGCCCTTGGAATAGTGTCTGGTGCATAGAAAGGGCTCAGTAGAGGTTGTAATTCCTCTGTCTCCTCCTGGTCTGTGGAGGAGCATCTCTTCCTTAGTTACCTCTGTTGTGATTCTCCCACCTTATTCACTACTGACTTGCAGTGGATGTGAGCTCCGGCCTTACTGCTGGAAGCTTCTGCTGGGTCATCACTGTTGTTCTCCCTGATGCAACATCAGGATGTCGCCTTGATGCTAAGCCTGTCAACACCTTGCCCACAGAGTTCAGGTAAACTATGCATTTTCAGTGAGTGCCTTTCACTCAAATTGAAAGCTAGTTTAGTTCCCCGCCTAGAGGAGAGACCCTCCAAAGCCCAGTTCAGGGACTAGAGAAGTGAGCTTCAGGCAATTGCATTCTTTTTCTCCATTATTTTTGTTTCTCAGATGCATCAACTTGTCCAAACTCTATTAACACTTGCTATTTGCTGAAGCTTTTGTTTTCAAACATGTCAGCAAAGAGCAGGGCCCCAGATGAGGTATGAATCCATCCTAAAGATCACAGGGCACCTGATGGCTACCATCAAAATTGACAGCCCAGCTACGTCAACATCTCCTGAAGTAATCTCAAGAAATTCAAGAAAGCATTTAGCCAGAAGAAGGGGCATATTTTATCCTTTATCTTCACATTCCTCCAGTACAACAAGTATTTATTAAAGCTCAGTAAATATTGATTGAACTTCCACTGTGGGCCTGGTGCTGTTCTCAGCCCTGGAAATTCAGTGGTCAACAAGGCAAACTGTCTTCACCCTCACTGACACTAGAAAAGAAACTACAAACACTAGAAAAGAAAATGAACAGGTATCATATATGTGTACATACCATATATATATATATACGTATATATACACACGTATGTATATATATACACACATATATATATGCATATATATGTATACTGAGTATATATTCAATACATACATACATACCTACATATATACATACATACATACACACAAACACACAGTAAATTATAACATCAGAAATGAGCTGGTAAGGGAAGCAGGGACTTTGGACACTGATCTGGGCTTGAATCCACTTTTTACCACTTTCTAGCCATGTGGTCTTGGGCAAGTTTCTTAATCTCTCTTTGAGTTTCTCATATGTTACATGAGGGTATTATCTTGAGGAGTACTGTGAAGATGAAAGGAGGTGATACTCATAGAATGCTAGGGATTTTATCTGTCTTATCTGTCACTGCCACTCCAGTATCCAGAATAGTAACTAGCACACAGTAGATGTGCAAACGAATGTCTCTTGAAATCATATATGCCTGGTACATAATATATACCCAATAAGTGTTTACCATTTTGGGGGGAGTAGCAAGCAGTGTGTACAGTACTTAGAAGGTAGACTTCTGGATCGATCTATCGATTGACCTATGTAACTAAGTTATGAGGTGGATAAGATTACCCTCCTCCTGTCTCAGTTTCTTCATAAGTTCAAGTGAAACATTGTACTTCTCTTCTAACATAGCACAAGCTACAGAGACCCCATCGTAATTGCTTCTGTGAATTGTGTGCTATAACAGTGTGTTTACTTTTTTCTTATTTCTCTCAATTTGGGTTCCTGATGAGCAGTATATCGCAATATGTTTACATAGAATTAGTGGCTAATCAGTGGATTCTATTTCTAGGGTTGTTGGAAGTTTCCCCTGTCTCAAAGTAGCTGCTTCCACTGGCTTGCCAACTCAGATTTCCAACATGAGTGTCCTCATTGGGTTTAATGAGCTCAGATGGCCCTAGCACTTTAAACATCCCTTTGGTTTTCAGCTATAAATATTTTGGTCTGAGTGGGCTTATAGGTAACCAATTGCTGCCTTCGTTCCTGAGTATAGTATTTTGATAGAGGGAGAGGTCAAATCCTTCCTGAGGATGTGTCGATATTCTCCAGTTTCTGGAGACCTGATATGAAAAGGGAAGCTAGAATGGTTGTTTTTTTGGAATCCTGCCATCAGTCACCTGTCTGTCTTCCTTGGGCAAGCATGAGCAGGGTGGAGCAGGATATGATTTCAGTGATTTTTTTTTTCTTATTTTTTATCCTATATCTTCTTATGTTTTTCTGCCCCTTTCATCCCTCATTTAGAAGTTGACAGTGGTTAAGCCTACAGGGAGTAGGGAAGAAGGTGATCTGTTTTACACTGGTCAGAAATAACTCAAATGAGGATCATAAATAAGTAATCGAACTTTAGCAAACAGTGGCATGCTGGCTCAAAGTTTCCTATTAGTCATTTAGAAAACATAACAGAATTGGGTACTGGTATGCAAAGCCACTTCCTTTGTCAGTAATGTCTGCTTTTCCCCAAATGGAGCCTTAAAAACAGAGGCCCTTATGCAAAGGCAGAAATACATTTATGAATTAAACAGTGACATCAGTTACTTTCATTTTCAGAATGTGTGAATCTTTGGAATTAATATAGACCTTCATGTTGAATACCAGGTTTCAAGATCTGCCTAAGACACCTTCTTAAGTTGACTGAATGGAACTTTCTTCCCCGAAAGAGCTGAACAAGGAAGAGATTTCTAAGGAAAGATGGGGAGGAGACAAGGAACAAGTCACAGTCTTTCCCCACCTTAACAAATAAGCGGATGGACAGACCTAGTTTGCTAGTGCTTCGGAGGCCAACTCATATTATCGATGGTTTTCTTCTGTTAGAAACCTCAGCTGCCTCCTTGGCCCTACCCAGCCTTGTGACAGGCATGTTCTTAGCCAGACTGCTGGGGTTGGAGGGAGGAGGGAGTGGAGAGTCTAAGTCAGGGCACAAGCAAGCTGGAATGTGTCCAAATGTCAGCAGCCTGTGTGGGGGTTGGGTTTGAAATTGGGCCAAGTGTAGAGGGAATGAAGAAACGTTCTCTGTTGGTTCAGGAAAAGAGATTCTTGATTCCCCTGAGGGCCTTCTCAAGGTTTGCTTTTAAACAAAGGATGAGTTTTATTCAGTGTCAACCAACAGTGTCATTTGTTGCCAACTGCAGGGAGGCAGGTTTAAAGGTGACCTAAAGAAGCACTCTGAAGGAGTCCTTCTGAGCAACTTGCCTTAGGAGTTTTTATAATGCTGATAAAGAGAAAAATAACTACCATTTATTGAAGACTTACTATGGCCAGACATCAGTCAAGCCCTTTGTGTCTTAACCTCAGCCGAGCTTCCAAAGGACCCTACAAATTAGGGACTATCATCTCCTCCATTCTACAGTTAAGGAAAATGAGGCTCAGGGAGATGAAGTTGCTGCTCAGGCAGGTTTCCACTGACCCTTACTGTGATTTTGTCTGGAGTACAAGAAAACATCCCTCCCCTACCCAGAGAAGGTGCAGGTCTTGCAAGTAGGTCACAGGTTGGGTACTAGCCTCCAGTGCTTTCTTGCCTGCATGGCCTGGTACAAGGCAGAGCCTGTATATCACATGCTATGGCCCTGGGTTTGAGGCCAGAGCCAACAAAGAGTAGAACTGGGCTCAGGAGCCACATCTCTCTGACTCCAGAAAGATTCTTGGCTCCCAAGATTTATCAACTTTTAGGATGGAGACTTTGCATTATTATGAATACCTATAAAGACTAGCTGTTCTCGGGGCACCTGGGTGGCTCAGTGGGTTAAGCCGCTGCCTTCGGCTCAGGTCATGATCTCAGGGTCCTGGGATCGAGTCCCGCATCGGGCTCTCTGCTCAGCAGGGGGCCTGCTTCTCTCTCTCTCTCTCTCTCTCTCTCTCTCTGCCTGCCTCTCTGTCTACTTGTGATCTCTCTCTGTCAAATAAATAAATAAAATCTTTAAAAAAAAAAAAAAGACTAGCTGTTCTTTTGGTGAAAGGGCTGATTTGTATAGATGTTTGGACTAAATAGCCCGTAAGCTTCCTCCTTTTCTCTTAGAGAATGTGGCAAGATGGAAAAATGAAGCAGGCTCTGGTGAACACCTGAGTACCTGCCATCTAGGTTTTGGGGAGGGTGAGAGGGGCAATGGTATAGAAAATGTGTAAGGCATAGGGCTGGGTTTGAGTCCTGGCTCTGTGACTTACCACCAAAAGGGTAAAGGGAGATTTTGGGTGAGCCACTCAAACCCTCTGAAATTTATTTTGCTCATCTGTAAAATCAGGGTAGTAGCTACCTCATGTAGTAGTTGTAAAGACAACATGAAAGGGCAACTGAGAATATGCTTCTCTGGGACACAATGAAGCAGCATTATAAGTCCCTTTTGTTTATATTTGAGAACAGTTTTGATCTCATTTCTTCTTGAAGGCCCCCCTTCGCTGATATGCTATGATCACTACTTTCATTTTCATCCATAAGTTTTGGTAGGTTGTTTTCATTTTAATTTGTCTCAAAATATTTTCTGTTTTCCCTTATGAGTTCTTCTTTGATCCCTTGTTGCTTAAGAGTATGTTGTTTACAGGGTGCCTGGGTGGATTAGTCAGATAAGCATCTGACTCTTGATCTCAGCTCCAGGTCTTGATCTCAGGGTCATGAGTTTGGGCACTGCATTGAGCTATGCTGGATGTGGAGCCTACTTAAGAAAACAAACAAACAAACAAACAAACTGTATGTTTACTTTATATGACATTGTGAATTTTCCAGTTTTACTTCTGTTACTCATTTCTAGCTTTGTTCCTTTGTGGTTGGAAAAGTTACTTTGTATGGTTTCAGTGTTTTCATGTATTGAGATATGTTTTGTGGCCTAACATATGGGGTGTTCTAGGGAATGTTTTATATGCACTTGAATGTGCATTCTGCTGCTATAGGATGAAGTATTTTGTATATGTCTGTTAGGTCTGGTTATTTTTAGTGTGGTTCAGGACCTCTATTTTCTTTTTTTTTTTTTTTAATTTTTAAAAGATTATTTATTTATTTATTTATTTGACAGAGAGATAGAGAGTACAAGTAGACAGACTGGCAGGTAGAAGGAGAGCAGGGAGCCCAATGTGGGGCTTGATCCCAGGACCCTGGGATCATGACTTGAGCGAAAGGCAGCCACTCAACCAACTGAGACACCCAGGTGCCCCTGGGACCTCTATTTTCTTACTGATTTTATTCCTTCTTGTTCTATCCATTATTGATAGTGGGATATTGAAGTCTCTGATTATTATTGTAGAAGTGCCTAGTTCTCCTTTAATTTTGTCAATGTTTGCTTCATACATTTTGGTGCTGTGTTATTGGGTACATATGTTCATAATTGCTATATGTTCTTGGTGTGCTGACCTTTTTGCCAATATATAATGTTCTTTTTTGTCTCTTGTACAACTTTTGACTTAAAGTCTGTTTTGTCTAATATTAATACACTATAGTGTTTTTTTTGTTACCATGTGCATGGAACATTTTTTCTTTCACTTTGAACTTGTGTCTTTGGATCTAAAGTGAGTTTATTGTAGATAACATATATTTGGATCATGGTGGGTTTTTGTTGGGAGTGGTAATGGTGTTTTATAATCCTTTCTGTCAATCTCTGCCTTTTGTCAGGATGGTTTAATTCATTTACATTTAATGTAAATACTCATAAAGAAGGATTTACTGTTAACATTTTGCTATTTGTTTTCTGTATATCTTAATGTTTTTCTGTTCTTAAATTCTTCATTACTTCCTTTTTTATGTTTAATTGATTTTTTTCCTAGTTTGCTGATTTGATTCCTTTTCTTTTCTCTCAAGAAAAAAAAAATTTTTTTTTTTTTGGTTATTTTCTTAGGGATTAATCTGGGGTTCACAATTAACATCTTACAATAATAACAATATATTTTGAGTTAATACTAACTTAGCTTCACTAGTATACAAAATTTCTGCTTCTGTACAAATCTATTTCTCCTCTTTTATTGTTATTGTCACACATTACATTTTTATACATGATATACCCATTATTTTGATTTATAATTATTGTTTTATGCATGTGTCTTTCCAATTGTCTGTTAGCAATGGACCTCTGTTTCTGTTTATCTCTTAACTTCTTCTTCATTTTAGAAAGATATTTTGTGAGAAATAGAATGCTAGGTTGAGGTTTTTTGTTTTTATTTTTTCCTTTTAGCACTTTTAGCACTGCCTTCTAGCCTCTGTGATTTCCTTTGTGTGTGTGTGTGTTATGTTATTCACCATAGAGTACATCATTCGTTTTCTTTTTTTAAAAGTCTATTCTTGGAGCAATTTTTTTAATTTAGTTTTTTTTCAGTGATCCAAAATTCATTGTTTATGCACCACACCCAGTGCTCCATGTAATACATGTCCTCCTTAATAGCCAGTGGTGGGTATTAAGGAGGGCATGTATTACATCATTCGTTTTTGATGTAGTGTTCCATGATTCATTGTTTGTGTATAACACCCAGTGCTCCATGCAATACATGCCCCTCCTTAATACCCATCACTGGCTAACTCATCGCCCCACCCTGCTCCCCTCTAAAATTCTCAATTTGTTGCCTCTCTAGTTTCTGAAGAGAAATCATTTATTAATTTTATTGAGGAGTCTTTGCACATGATGAGTTGCTTCTCTCTTGCTGTTTTTAAGATTCTCTCTTTGTCTTTGGTTTTTTACAGTTTGGTAATTATGTCTCAGTGTGGATATCTTTGCATTTATTTTGTTTGGATCTCACTGAGCTTTTTGGGCTTGTAAATTCATATCTTCCATCAAATGGAATTTTCTGAACATTATTTTTTCAAATACTCTTTCTGTACCTTTACCTCTCTTTCCTCTAATTATGGAACTCCCCTTATGTGAAGCTGGTATACTTGATAATCCCACAGGTCACTTAGGTACTGTTCATTTTTCTTTATTCTTTTTTCTTTTTGTTTTGTAGGCTGGTTGATCTCAACTGACCTAATTTCAAGGTTATTGATTCTTTATTCTGTCTGTTCAAGTCTGTTATTGAGTCTCTCTAATGCATTTTTTCACATTTGTTATTGTACTTTTTAACTTCAGCATTTCTGTTTTATTAGTTTGTCATTTCTATCTATTTAATGATATTCTCTGTATTATGAGACATTAATATTTTGGTTTTGTTTAGTTCTTTGCCCATAGTTTCCTTTAGCTAGTTCAGCATATTTAAGACAATTGATTTAAAGTCTTTGCCTCATAAATCTAATGTCTATCCTTCTGTGTGGAATCTCTATTATTTTCTTTTTATTCTCTTATACATGGACCGTCCTTTCTTTTTTTTTTTTCTTTTTTTTAAATAAGCCTCATAATTTTTGTGTTGAAAACTAGTTATCTTGAATATTATAATGTTCTAACTCAGATGTCAGATTTTCCTTCTTGCCAGAGCTGGCTGTAGCTGCTTAAAATAGGCTGTAGTAGTTTGTCTGTTTAGTGACTTTTCTAAAGCATTTTTGTGAAGACTGGTCAGTTAAACCTCCAAATGCCTGGAGTTTAAAGAAAAAAAAAATCTGGTGTTTGTAGCTGGGCTCTATGTGTGGGTAGGGTCATAACTTTAACATATAGCCAGATAACTTGCAACTCTGCCTTAGCTGGCATTTCTTGCCAGCATGGAGCTTAAAGGCCAATCAGAGTTGACAGTTTAGGACCTTCTTCCATTGATTCTTTCTTTTCTTCATTTTCTTTTTTTTTAAAAGCTAATTAAAAACTAAAATATTTAATTGAAGGAAGTCTATTCTTATTTTTATCTTTGCATATATTCTAGCATTAAAATACAAACATATTTTATTCTCAATAAAGTACAAATTATATAAATATTTAAACCTACATGTAGGATTTCTTTTTTTTTTTAATTTCTTTTCAGTGTTCCAGAATTCATTGTTTATGCACCATACCCAGTGCTCCATGCAATTCGTGCCCTCCATAATACCCACCACCAGGCTCACCCAACCTTCTTACCCTCCGCCCCTCCAAAACCCTCAGATTGTTTTTCAGAGTCCACAGTCTCTCATGGTTCATCTCCCCCTCCAATTTCCCCCAACTCCCTTCTCCTCTCCATCTCCCCATATCCTCCATGTTATTCCTTATGCTCCACAAATAAGCAAAGCCATATGATAATTGACTTATTTCACTCAGCATAATCTCTTCCAGTCACATCCATGTTGATACAAAAGTTGGATACTCATCCTTTCTGATGGAGGCATAATATGCCATAGTATATATGGACCACATCTTCCTTATCTATTCATCCATTGAAGAGCATCTTGGTTCTTTCCACAGTTGGTGACCCATCCATTCTTAGCATGTGTCCAGATCTGTGCATAGCATTCTAGATCCCTTGGTATATGGGGGTGTTATACATGCAAGACTTATCCATATTGTAACAACTGTCAGTACTTTGTTCCTTTTTTTGACTAAAGAATACTCCATTGTATGGTTAAACCATCTTTTGTTTATATGTATGGCAGCAGATGGGAGGTTGAAAGGTATTAGTTAAACAGAGGAGTTTATAATCTCATTGCACTGACTATTGCTCTCGCTGCTATGTGGAGATTGGATGGAAGGAGGCAGAGTACATGTGGAAAGGCCCAGGAAAATGTTGTTGCTCTCTGTCTCTAATCCCAGTGGTCTCCAAAACAAATAGAGACTTTCTGCTGATGAATTATGTGACCAAACATGGCGGAAGGAGGGTTGAACTAAATGAGAGGAATTCTGAGTCTTCCTGGTAGTCTCACCATTGACTCAATTCATTTCTTCTTCCCTTGGTCCTCCAAAGCATAAATAATAAATAATAAGAAAGGGCAAGCTCATAGCTGTAGTCCTTTAGGGATCCTACAGACAGATCAAAACAAACAGTTACAGTTTCCTGGAACAAGGTAGTCTCTGCTCCCTCTGGTTCTAGCAACCCTCACAAATGAATTGGAATACCATTTTCAAAACTGACACTGAGATGGGGAGTAGAGAATGGGACAAGAATACGTGAAAATCCCAGCTTTACCAGGTTTCAATTGTCTTTTTCTTGAGTAAACATTTGCTTGATTCCTATAAACTGTTGGCTATCTTCCAGAGTTCTGATAAAGTTGATTCTGGGAGCTTTTGTCAGATTTTTCTTTGCTTCTTTAGAAAGACGGGCACTTGGAGTTCCTTACTCTGCCATTTCTGCTGAAGTCACCCAAAGAAAAAATTTTGAATGCATTTTGTTTTGTTGACATATGAAGCAACTGAGGACCAATGGGAGAGGGAGTGAATTGAGTTCATATACCTACCACATGGATGAATTTTGAAAACATTGTGCTAAGTGAAAGACCATATATGATATGATTCTATTTGTATGAAATGCCCAGAATAAGTATACCTGGAGAGGTAGAACGTAGATTAGTGGCCACTTGGGGTTGGGGGAGATTTCTGAGGTGATGAGATTGCTTTGAAATTAACCATGGTGATGTTTCACAACTCTGTGAATAAATCATTGAATTATACACTTTAAATGGGCACATTATATCTCAATAAAGCCATGCCCAAATAAATAAATAACATCCCTCCAGATTCCCATTCTCTTGGAATAAATCCCAAATCCATCACAAGACTGTATATGACCTGGTCCTTCAGCCTCATCTTTTGTCATCCTCTTCTCTGTTATCATGCTCCATCCACAACAGTTTCTATTGATGGTATCTGCATATCTCAAGTGTCTTCCTTTCTGTGGGCCTTTGTACCTACTGTTCCCTCTTCTTGAAATGTCCCTCCCTTGTTGTCTCCATAGCTGACCTGCTCAAATATTTCATGTATCAGCTCAGGGAGGCCTTTACTAAGTACCCCAACAAAAGTTGGTGTGTCTTATAACACTCTACTAGGCCCTGTTGTTCCCTCTTTCACATGTCTCATATTTTATAAACTTATATTTATTTCTGTGTTCACCAAAAGAACAAGATCAGTGCTTAGCATGTGCCTGATACATCACACCCACTTACTGAATGTCTGCTACATGAATGTGTGATGACAACATTCTAGGATCATACTGTCCTCCTCATCAAGAGTCTTTCCTCAAGTAAAACTCCTGAAAGCCTTTCCTTAAATAAAACCACGTGCATTGTGCCCTATTCTGTTCTTGAAAACCACCCAAGCTGATGGTTCCATTTAACCTTTGGAAAGTAGGCCACATCCCTAATCTGGATGAAGAATGTGACCTGGTCCCCACCCAGCAAGTGACACTGAACAGGGCCTGTGCACTGCAATGATATGGCATGATCTTGTGTTCTCAGGGGTTAGCAGAGCTTCTGACAGCACAGGGGAACTCTGAATGTTTATAGCCAACTACTGTTCCCCGGGGACTGATAATAGAAATGGGAAGACAAGGCACACCCTTGAATGTTAGGGTGTTCTCACAAGGAGGGAGTAACTGTGGAGCAGCAAGTAGCTCATCATAGTGGTTGAGAATATGGAAGTTAAATACTGATTTTCCTGTCACTTCCTGACCTGAAGACTTTGACCAAATTGTTTAAATTTTTAGCACCTCTGTTTTCCATCTGTAAAATGGGATCACAGTTTATACCTCATAAGGTTGCTGTTAGAATGGAAGGAGAAGATGTGCAGAGCACATGCCTGGTGCTCTGGGAGAGGTCAAACTATGGTCGATGATATCAAAAACCTCCTTGTCATGCAGACTGGAGTGCAGGACCTGTGCTGGGAGGAGTCAGGTTCGGTTAGTGAGTGGGGGCCTTTAGCAGCCAAGCTAGGCCTGCATTGAATCCTATGGTAGGCAGTGGGTTTCAGTATTGGTCTTATTAACCTATGTAGGCTGCATGGGTATGAGGTAAACTCAGTGATTTTCAGTATCCAGAGGTCTCACCATGCTGCCCCTCTCTTCTCTTTCACAGCAATATACAACTTCCAGGGCAATGGAGCTCCCCAGCTCTCCCTGCAGATTGGTGACGTGGTGCGAATACAGGAGACCTGTGGAGGTGAGTCACTGGTTCAAGTGACCTACGGATGCCAGACCCCCTGGCTGATGGTGTTGGGACATCTACAGTGCATACTTAGTACCTCCAGCCCTCTCTTGGAACTTGGAACTTTGTGTGGTCTGTTAATGCATTTTGATAATATTAGCAATTAGAATTTACTGAAAATAATGTTTTGTTATTTTAGGAATTTATGCTTAGTAGCAAAGGTCTGACTTGAGAGGTTTCATGTTTGCTGTGCTATCCATTTACCACAGCCATGGGACTATTTGGCCTGTGACATCCACCTTTTTTCTTAGTATAAATACTAATTATATTCTAAAGGGAAATCTGCACTATTGGGATTAGGATTTTGAAGAGTTCAGTATATTATATCTTTGATTCCAAAAGGTTTGCTATGTACAGCTGAGTGGTGTGGCACTGCACCTTGTCCTGGGAGCAGTGCTCATTCCCTATATCAAGCTGGGATCCTGGTCTTGGGCAAAGGGGGCATCTCTTTCTTCCCACAGAAGTGCCATCTTCTTTTGAAGCCAAATGTGTATTGGACTGTGTTCAATGGTGATGGTGGTGATAGGGGAGCTTTTTAAAATTTGCACAAAAGCTAATGGCCTTGGATCCCTAAGTCAGGGAATTATAAATCAGTATATCACCTATGTCACTGATAAAATTGATATTGGGAGCATGGCTTGGGTGTACGAGCCAAGTGAACTTGCCAGTGTTTTGGCCACAATCAGGCAGACTCTTCCAGTTCTTACTGACAGAGCAGGGCATCCACCATTCTCCCCGTCCCTGGACCTACCTCTACCCTGCATATGGAGAGCATATATCCTTCCTGTAGCTGGGCAGGGCAAGAAGCAAGAAAGAAGTGAAAGAAGTGAATGGCCTGAGCCCCAGTTCCACCCCTCCCTCTCAGCTAATCTCTCAGATTAGAGAGTTCTTGTGCTGAGACAGGAGAGAGGGGTGGACAGGAAGCAGGCCTGCTGCTATGAAGGAGGCCCCCTCCAGGGGAAATAGCCAGCCAGAGGAAAGGAGGTTGCCTACAGAACTCGCTGGGTTTGGATTCTTACTACATACTGGGGCACTATGCTAACTTCCTTATAACATGTTAGTCTGGTCACTCCTCAAGGCAACCCACAGGACAGGTTTTATCCCCAGTGTCAGACCAACCATGTGTAACTTCCAAGGCAATTCTGGAGATTGGCACACACATACATGCACACACACACACAAACATGTTCTCACATGCATACATACACACACGCATACACAAGCAGATGTGCACACACATGCAAACATAAACACACATAAGCATGTGCGCATATATACACACATACAAACACATGTCTATAAGCAGACACACATACACACACATGCATGCAAACCAAAAAACAAACAAGCATTAGAGCCTTTGTGAGGGGGAATGTATTTGATATCTGATATCTCAAAACAGCTTTCAAAGAGTCATCATGGTAGAAAGGAGAACATTGTTCACTTCCCTTTCATTTATCTTATCCTTTAGTATTATTGTTATTCTGGGTTGTATCTGAGGTAAAACAATGCACTTTTTAATGTCCAGGCCTCTAAAAATTCCAGTCTGGCCCTATGCAAATCTTTTAGACACAGAGTGAATGTGGCTGGGGCAGGAAGGAAGGAATATGATTCCAAACACCCAGCCCCCTTGCCTCAGTGCAGCCCATCTTTCATAAATCCTGTTCTACCCAGTGGCAAATAAGCAAACTGTAAGTATCTAACAAGGGCAAAGAGTGAAAATATCAGCATGACCGATCTCCTTAGTGTCTCCTGTGCTACCGAATGCTAATCCTTAGAAACATGAGGCTTCATGTCTGCAAGGGAGGAATCAAGACTCAGGGAAGGGAAATGACTCCCTGAGGATCACACAGGGAGCATAGCTCTGTATCCCTCCTTATGTATGCCAGCCCGCGCCCTTTCTTCCACCCTGTGCCTACCAAGATTGTGCCTACTGTCGGTGATGATTTGTTATGTTCCACATTTTGAGATTCAGACAAGTATATTCCTCTTCTTTTCATGAGATTTTCCTGGAGAAAGAGTTTCTGGGCAGTTAACTGACCACACAGGTTGCCTAATCAGAGCCTTCTGTTATTTTCACCTGGCATGCTGTCTGACCTTCAGAAAGGTCTGACCTTCAAACCACACTTATTGACTTGAGCCACTTTCATTTGTCTTTGGGGTTAATGTCCTTGTTACTAAGTTCTTTGGCTCTGGTTTTCCATTTTTGATTCTATTTTATTAGTTTTATTTTAATGTATCCTTATAATAAGTGGCCACAATGCCTTTCTAGAAAGAGCTGGGCATACTAATTTAGTGAGTGAGTGCCAATTCATGAATACTTTGAAAATACATATTCAATGTTCAGAAGTCTGTTAACATGAGTCTATTTATCTGAAGCATTTGTATGCAAAACAGCAGGAGTTACCATGCCCACCCCCATATGTATATGGAGTTTTAACTGTAATTTATGGACCCTAAGTTTTCCCTGAGGGCCTTGGATGGCTACAGGCTCTGAGACCATGCCTGGTATTGTCTGTTTTGCAGAAGGGGAGTTCTGCCTATGATCCTGATTGAAAACCTGCTACCACCAAATATAAAAAAGTGAAAACCACAGTGTTGGTCAAAAATGAGTCAGGATGGTGTAATGTAAAGAACTTGGGTGTGCCCATGAAACCCTTTTGCAGAAACCTACTTGAAAAATGAAATCCAGCCAACTGAGACGTGAACCAAAATTTAAAAATACAGGAATTAAAAAGCTGTGATAAAAGAAAATAGTGGTGAGCATCGAGTCTAAATGAATCAATTTATAAAGATTGATACTAAAAGTCACATAAACAATGGATTTTGGAACACTGAAAAGAAATAAAGTAAAATAAAAATTTAAAAGTCACAATGTTTATGAGTACCAAAAAAATGTTATTGTTAGGAAAGTGAATAATATTAAAAAAAACATGTAAAATCAAGAAGTGAAGAATAGGAAGGAATAGATTAACTTTATGATACTATTATAACAGAGTTTGTCAATATCAATTAGAAATAAGATACTATAATTAAAATCATAATCATTTCAATTTTTTAATGCTTTTCATAGTTATTTTTATTTTAAAGGAGTTTTTAGGAAATCTTTATAAAGAAGAAACATGTATTTATCTTATTTTGAAGTTTTTATTTAAATTATAGTTAACATACACACAATATTAGTTTCAGGTATACAATATAGTGATTCACATTTCCATAAAACACCCTGTGCTCATCACAAAAAAGTACATTCCTTAATCCCCATCACCTATTTCACCCATCCCTTCATCCACCTTCTCTCTGGTAACCATCAGTTTTTCTCCATAGTTCAGAGTCTGTTTCTTGGTTTGTATCTGTCTCTCTCTTGTTTCCTTTTGCTCATTGGTTTTGTTTCTTAAATTCCACACATGAGTGAAATCATATGGTATTTGTCTTTCTCTCACTGACTTATTTCACTTAACATCATGCTCTCTAGTTCCATTCATGTCTTTGCAAATGGTATGATTTCATTCTTTTTATGGCTGATCTTCTTTGTCCATTCAATTGTTGCTGGACACTTATGCTGTTTCCATAATTTGGCTATTGTAGATACTGCTGCTGTAAACATCAGGGTGCATGTATCCCATTGAATTAGTATTTTTGTATTCTTGGGTAAATACCTAGTAGTGTAATTGCTGAATCGTAGGGTAGGTCTATTTTTAACTTTTTGAGGAACCTCCATACCCTTCTCGAGTGTGGCTATACCAGTCTGTGTTCCCCCTAGCAGTGCATGACAGTTCCCCTAAGAAGAATTATTTAATGACCAGAGCCGAAGGCAGATGCTTAAGTGAGGCACCACCGATAGTTTTTAAATCCTCCCCCAAACTAACAAACCAAAAAAGGAGTGGAAAGACTGTGAACTTTTGAATCAGAAAGTTATTCTCTGGTCCTTATACCCACTAGTGGGTAGGTGGGCTTCAGTTTTCTCACCTGTGAAATGTGTTAAGGTTGCCTGTTCTTGGACTTGTTATGAGGATAGTGTGAGAAAATAGAGAAGCTATCTAGCACCACGCCTAACTCTTCAGTGCTCTGTATTGGCTAATTCCATCCCTGCCCCCATTATTTAAAGCTACATGGAGATTGGCAGGTATATATCTTTACAGTATGGCCCAGAGAACCTGAAAGCTGGCTCTTGGATTGCCTGGAATGGGTGAGGCTAGCCCTTCCTTGCCTGTACTAAATTTACTCAGCTGGATGAATGAGGAAGACAAAAACCTGACCTGGAACCTTAGATGTGAATGAATTTCCTGTCACTGGAGCTCATTTTGGTTAACTTTTTATTATAAAGATAATATTTTGTTGTGTTGAAAACTCAAATTGTTCAGTAGGATACCTGTTGTTACTAAGCCTTAGATATCCTAATGCTTATTTTTTTGGTCTGTAGTATATCTCTCAGGTCACCTCTTTTACCCCAGAGTCTACATAAACATTCTATGTTCTGATTTTAGATATGGGAAAATACATATGTTTATTGGGCTGTCAGAATTCCTAATGGGAGGATAAACAAAAAAAAAATCATGTGATTTTTCTTTAGTCACTTCCTTCAGTCCCACTTGGTTGACATCATTCCTGATATTTAATTACATTTCCAAAAGAAGACTTTATTCCTATATCCAGTTTAATGCCTCCATTCCTTCTCCAGTTTAAACAAGGTTGGGGGTGGGAAGGAGTTCAGGGTACTTTCTTTCCAATTCTCTGTCTTTCCTGATCAAATAAGCCTGAAGATCTGTCAGTGCCCTATATGAATAGTTGTGTAGCTGGGGAATGAGAGGCCAGGTGTCCCTAGGAGTAAATCTCTTGGACGGCACCCCCATACTTGGATTTGGCTTGGGGGTGGGGAAGCTACACCAAGTGCTCCTAAGGCAGCAATTACCACCTCCTGTCTCTTTGTCTCTTTGTCTGTCTCTCTCTGTCTCTCCCTGACTCTCTTTCTCTTCTAATTGCATAGACTGTGGTAGAGGAATGGTCTTTTGGGGTAGCCCTGCTTGTTTAGACTCTTCTTTATAAGCCCGTCAGAGGGAATGTCTGCTCCACTTTCAATTATTTCCTTCCTTTCTAGAATGACAGGGAAATTTCCATTCCACCTACTGATATATACACTTGTCTGGGTCATGGGGGCCTATTATTAACAGGAAGTGAGTGGGTTCCCAAGGTTCCCAAGGAGCTTTTGAATTGTGTTTACTAGTAAAATGAAACAAAGGGAAGGTGCGAGGGAGGAGGCTGACATTAGAAGCTTTTGCTTTTTAAGGTAAGGCATAGCTTTTGTTGTTTCCTAGAAATGGGTCCACACTGTGCATACCATTCTGAGACTTGCTTTCCTCACTTAAAAATATCTGGAGATCTTTCCAAGTTTTAAATGCATTACCTTGTTCTTGGTTCAGCTGCAAAGAACTCTGCAAGGAGAGTTTTGCGTCTACTGCTTGCTGAGTAAGGTATACCCAGAGCCATGCAGTAGCTTCTGGGGCAACAACTCTATTGAGAGTGATCTAAGTTCTTTGCTTTCAGGGTAAAAGGGTATCATTACGAGCACTTGACAGGGTGTCTTATTAAAATGCCACTTTGCAGGGAGATGGCCCTTGTTTGGGTCTGCTTTAGAGATAGGTCATGTGAAAGTGAAGTTTTCTTCTCCTCTGAATGAGGATGAGTCCAAATCATCAATAAGCTCCGTTTTGTTAAATTTGAAGTATGTTTCATTCACTTTGTTGTTATGGAAATATGTTGAAATGACTGAAAAAAAATCACTGAAAAAAGCAGTGGTATTCAAAATCTGTGGGTTCTGAAAATAGAATAGTAAATATGCCCAACTGGGGTGCCTAGGTGGCTCAGTGGGCTAAGCCTCTGCCTTTGGCTCGGGTCATGATCTCAAAGTCCTGGGATCAAGTCCCACATCAGGCTCTCTGCTCAGCGGAGAGCCTGCTTCTCCCTCTCTCTCTCTGCCTGCTACTCTGACTACTTGTGATCTCTCTGTCAAATAAATAGATAAAATCTCAAAAAAAAAAAAAAAGAAAATATGCCCAACTTTCTCTGGTTGTTGTTGATGATAATGATGATTTTTTTAAAAAAAGATTTTATTTATTTATTTGACAGAGAGAGACACAAGGAGAGAGGGAATACAAGTAGGGGGAGTAGGAGAGGGAGAAGGCCTCCCAGAGTAGGAAGCCCGATGTGGAGTTCAATCCCAGGACACTGGGATCATGACCTGACCCAAAGACAGAGGCTTTAACCCACTGAGCCACCCAGGCACCCCTGATTATTGATTTTTAAAAGAGAGAATGGCATTTACTGAATTTGGACACTTACCATATGCCAGGTACTGGGAAAATTCTGAATTTCTTATCTAACTTCAGCTTCATGAGACAAGCACCATTATTATTCCCACCTTCAGATAAGAAAACTGAGGTTCAGAGAAGTAAAATGACTTGTCTAAGATTACACAGATAGTAAGTCATAGATCTCTACTCAAATCAAGGATTTGATTCCAGAGATCATGCTCTTAACCACTAGCTTCTTTTTGATCTTGGTATCATTAGATATTTCAATTATGCAGGAAAGTAAAATACATTCAGGCAATGACCACTCAATGAACAAATAATAACACTTTTTTTGAGAAGTAAAAATTTTAGATTCAGTTGAAAACCTCATTTTATCCCTCTTCCATTTTAGTCTCATCTTTTTGTCTATGCTGTAGGTAACATTTATCCTAAATTGGTATGTTTTCTTCCTGTCCAAGGTTTTATGCCTTTACTTCATAATCATGTTTAAAAAACAGTTTCTGCAACACCCTGTGGGGTAAATGTTATTTCCCTCATTTTATAAATGTAAACACTGAGGCTTTAGTGACCTGACTGAAAATTATGCTTCCTATAGACCATGGATTTTTTTTCCTAATGTCCTGGGATATTTTTAATCTCTCCTCAACTTTCTCCTGACCCTCCACAACTGCTGATTAGAGAATTTAGGTACATTTCATTTTGGTATTTGAGATGTGGGAAGGGAGGAAGATTTGAGAAATTAGTACTTCACGATTGTCCAGAAGAATGGTAAACATTTTCCTTTTCTCATCTTCCTCCAGGATACACTTTGGGAGTTTTCTATTAAAAACAGAAAGGGGGTTGGGAGAGGGGCGTGGGGTTATGGACATTGGGGAGGGTATGTGCTAAGATGAGTGCTGTGAAGTGTGTAAACCTGGCGATTCACAGACCTGTACCCCTGGGGATAAAAATGTATTATATGTTTATTAAAAAAATTAAAATTAAAATTAAAATTAAACAAAACAAAACAAAACAGAAGTGCTTATCTCCTGGATGGTGTTGCTTTTCTTTAACTGGAAAGGGTGTTCAGCCTGGGGGCAAGTACTATGTTACACAGCCTGCTTTTGATCATGGTTTTCATTGTCATGGATTTTACTATGGATGCCAGCTATTGTTATCTGCCTGGTCAGGCCTTGGAGTATAGCCAGATATAGGTGACAGGTGAAAAGATTAAGGAGCTGATAATGGGGAGTCATGGAACTCAATGACCTAGCAAGGGTGGAGATGTCAGAAAAAGTCCTAAAAGCAGCCCTGATGCATTTGAGATTATTATGATCACCTTGCAAGTGAAGGTGGTAATAAGCTCTTCTCATGAGGATCACAGGGGATTCTTCTGAAGTACTTAGCCCAGTACCATGTACATAATAGGTGAACTATCAGCGGTCGTTGAACTTGAATCTTGAAACCAGTATGCTGGAGTAACAGTCAATAGATTCCTTCCCTTGCTCAAGAGTGAGCTGAAGTTCTGATCATCAGAAAAGCTACAAGGTGTGCATAAGTAACTGAGTCTCAAGGGTCTAAGCAGGCAATGGCCCTGGACCAGGGAGTCAAGGGACCCTGACGGAACTCTTGTCACGGAGATGTAGAATTGAGCATGAGCTTTGGGTAGCTACTGTTGGCCCCTTGATTATTTTTCTTTTCTCTGGTAGATTCTGATGGCCTTAGCCGTCAAGTGGATTTAGGTCACTGCAACTAAGAGACCCTTGTCTGTATTTGTAGTCCGAGAGAAATTTTTCTGTATATGTGCTCATCACACTAGGGCTAATGTGGCAGAACAGCATTGAGGGCTGGCTTTGAAGCTGTTCCGATTTGCCCTTGAATCCTGGCTGTGTGATTTAGCCCACTACATCAACTGACTTGAATCTCAACTTCTTCATCTATGAATTGGGAATGATAATACTTAGCTCACAGTATTGATATGAGGACTAAATGAGGAAATGAATGTATAACACTTAGCATACAGCTTTGCATACATTAGGTATCAGTAAATGGTAGCTAGCAATATTCCAAAGATGTTTTTATATCTAGTTGGTGGCATGGGGTTGAACTGCAAACGAAGGAGTTGTTACAATGCAATGTTGTGGAGTGTCATCTCTGTGGGGTTATGGTTGGATTTAAATCTTAGTTATATCACCCACCAACTGTGTGACCACAAGCAAGTTGTTTGATCATTCTGTGCCTATTTTCATTCATAGAACTGAGGCAATAATAATATCTGCTTTGGAGGATTGCTGTGAAGATTAATTCATAATTTTAAAGAAACAAAATAAAAACTTTACTAAAATTCTTAACATGCAGCAAGCACTCAGAAAGGAAAAGTGCTATTGTTAATGGTTAATTATTACCAGCAGTTATGAACAAATTATTAGAGGAGTGTAAACAGAATGCGATGCTTCTTGAGGTTTCCAGCACTGGAAGTATTCCAGTGGTTGGTAAGTTGCTTAGTAGGATCATGGGGATTCAGATATTAAGGGAAGGAAATACTAGGCAACCACCATGCTTCTTCCTCCATCAGACAGGAAACACAGTATGATGGCTGCTTATATTCAAATCCTGAGGTGTTGTCACTTACTAGCTGTGTAACCCTGGGTAGGTTACTTAAGTTCTCTCTGTCTCAGGTAGGCCACTCTTACAAAGTAGGATAATTACAGTTCCTACCTCCTGGTTTGTACAAGGATTAAAAGACTTCATACATGATGATGCTTGGAATAGTACTTTATTCCAAACCTGAGATTCTTTCTCTCTGACCTCCATTCCTTTCTTTGTTGTTTTGTTTTCTTGTTTTTGTTGTTGTTGTTGTTTTGCCTTTTCTTTCCTTCCTTTTCCTCTTCTCTCCTACTTCTCTTTCTGTTTCTCAAAATAGGAGCCACTGTAGCTCTGTAGCTTTAGAATTTTCTTTAGGACCTGACCTTCAAGCTGGCTCATGATTATGAAGAGTGACTTCGCATTTTAACTTGTTTGTTTGGGGGCTTGCACGTATGTCTGTTGAGAACATATTTCGACAACAATCTGTCAGCCTAGTAATGAGGGTTTGCTAATGAGGCTCCCGACAGACGCTTTTTATTTACAAAGATGACAAATGCCGCTACTTGGCTGTGCTTGAATCATTGCAAAGGCCAGTGGACTCATTATAGTCATCAATATTTGCTACATGGAGGCTCATTTTGTTCAAAGACTGTGTATAATTTGGACTTCTGTTAATTGAAACATTTTTGATGTTCTTGCAAAGGGAAGAATCTTTTAAAATTCCTATCCTTTTACCCATCTCTAAATTTGTCTGTTTTGTAATAACTAACTTTTGCAAATCACATATGAGATCCTATTTGCTGCTGTTAGAACTATGGGTATTATTTTAGGATGTTTGACGAGCTCCCTAAGCCTTTCTACATCTTTAAGGCAGAGGTTGAAACATGCACATGAGTATAGGACCAAGTCAGGTAATGGAAATAAGTGAAGGGCTGGATAGAGGCTCGTGAGTTGGAGGCACCTCCCATCTAATGGGACCAAATGGTCTTCACTGTCAGCCGACTGTGGCCATGGGGAAGCACTGGCCACCATCCCTGGGCCTCCTATTTTTTCAGAAGGAGGAAATTTGTATTGCTATGTGAAATCCCTGTCTTTTTAAATGCTTTTTGGAGATGTTCACAATGAATCCAACAGATTTTGTTGAAGCCTGAGGGCTTCCAGACTTGTATTTGTACCTAAGGTCTAAAGCACATGGCAGTAGCTTCTTTGCTAGTTAAAAACAAACAGAACAACAACAACAACAACAAAAACCCCAGCAATAAATTTATAGGAATAGATAAGAGACCTGTTTGTTTATTTTCTCTTTGCAGATTGGTATAGGGGATACCTCCTAAAGCACAAAATGTTACAGGTAAGGCGGATCTGTTTCTATTTGAAACAATGTTGGATGTCTTTACATGAGATTGCAATCCCTTTGGGCAATTATTTCCACTATAGCTCCCCAGCACATTTGTCTCATTTCTTCCTTGAGTCCTGTGCTTTCCCACCTCTACATGTTGGCACTTGTGCCTCAACTCCCTTCCCCTTAAGGCTGACCTCGCTTTCTTTTCCCTCCAACTTTTCCTGATATGCCAATTATATATGATTTCTCCCTTCTTTGAGTCCCCATGGAAATGTGCATGTTTTATTTGAAATTTATCTTCTGCTGCCTTTCTCTAGTGGTTTGGGGGCATTTAACAGTCCCTCACGTCACAGAGTGAAGTCCAGCCTCTGTCCTCAGGGAGTTCACCTGTTCCAACTCCATATTACACCATTTTCCCCATGAGAGCAGCCACCTGTTTTACTGGTCTTACGGCTCATCGTGTCTAGCACAGAAACAGATGCCTCCAGTGTGCACCCTGGTTCATTTATGAAGGAATTTTCAAGTAATTGATAAGTTTTTCTTATTAACTGAGCCAAGCTTTGGGGACAAGGGAATAAGACTCTTGTTCCTTCCTCCCTGACATGCTGATTAGGAGGCATGATCCTACTCTGGTCTCCAAAGAACAATAACATAAACCCTGGGAAAACAGGTCTTTTATCAAAATAGCCCATATGCAACCAAGGACCGCTGTTGCTTTAGGACCTGATGTTCCAGCTGTTTGTGACTGCGAAGGGTGACTGCTTTCCTGGAATTGGGCAGGACAGGGGAGAGACAGAGCATTTTGTCTCACCTAGAGTGAGTCTTTTATGTGCTGCTGTCTTGTCATTTGGTAGGATGGGTGTCCACAATGGGCCTGGAGAATCCTTGGGAATCTAGGGCTATTATGGGATCTAGGACAGCCAACTGGTGGAGAACTGGTAAGAAGTAGAAGTAAGAGAATGAATTATTCCTGTAATATTTGAGAGTTTTACCAGTCAATGGTTTTTGGGAAAAACCATGAAGGCCTGGGGTCAGTTATGGCTGTAAGGATTTGACATTTTATTTTATTTTATTTTATTCTCAACAGGGAATTTTCCCGAAATCCTTTATCCACATCAAGGAAGTGACCGTGGAGAAAAGAAGGTATTTGTCATTCTTCACCAGGCTTGACCCTCCCATAGCTCACAGATATCTCTGTCTTGTCTGCTTTGAAAGCCTGACTTGGCAGATGTGAATCAGCTCATGCCCCTTCTCCATGCCCACATGTATTTGCTTGTCTCCTTTTCCGCATACAGTAGGAGATCTAATCCACATTGATAATCTGTTCAGATCTGATTCTGAGGGGGTATTAGGAAGTTTGGAGAATCAAACTTTTCACCCGCAGCTGTCTTTGGACTGTATTAAAGTTGATTAATCCTGAGTAATGAGCTCGAAGGGCCCACCCCAGTGAAGGAGGACATTAAAAAGGAAGTTCTTTGCATTTACATAATGTAATTGGTGTGGCTATTGGAGGCGGTTTAGTCTCCTGCCAGCAGGCCCCTCTCAGCAGCTGTAGCTAAATGCAAATTTGCCAGCATTTTATCTTGTTAGCACCTGGGTATCAATTTCACACAATTTTGTCTCCCACCTTAAATAGAAATATCGAGAACATCATTCCTGCAGAAATTCCTCTGGCACAAGAAGTGACAACAACACTTTGGGAATGGGGCAGCATCTGGAAACAGCTCTACGTGGTGAGGCCCAGAACCCTGCTCCCGGGGATGGAAGCTTCCTGCGGTCTTTGCTTTGGTTCAGTTTTGGAATTTGGCTGTGAGCAGGGCAGGCCAAGGTAGCTCTTGTGACACAGTAGAACAAACATTATGAATACATGGAGGTCCAGAGAGGTTAGGTAACTTTCCCAAAGCCACACCGCAAGCTTGTGAGCCAGCTGTAATACACAGGGGTCTGATGTGATCCTTCGGTTTTAAAATAAGTTCAAAAATGTTTGTTAAAAAATAAAACTTCCTATCATGAAACTCCACATTATAATAAACCCTGGGGATTTTGGTTTGGTAGTCTGCTGACAATACCTAGAGAAATAACATTCTCATATATTAATTAACTAATGCTATTGTCCTTAGATCCATGAAGAAGCTTTGACCCTGGAAAAACAAAGAGCACATTTTGTATGTGTTTTCCCTGTGTGGAAGCAAATCTAATTTTAAATCCTCCTTTGATGCTTCTAAAGCTCCTAATGAAAGCAATTAGCTAAGAAAACCATTAAGCCGAGAGTGAAAATGTCAACCAAAGCTTACTGCATCTCTGTTAGAGTACTGCGCACACCTGCTGATGTACACATGGTATTTGTAGACTTAACTTTTATGGTCATAAATGTCGATTCCTATGTGGATATTTCATAATATATGGGAATTGGCATATCCTACTCTGTAAGTTTCTCAAAAGTTGTTAGGAAAGTTTAGGAGAAAGTTCATTTGAAGCTCAAGTGGTTTAATTATTCATCGCCACTCCCCCTTTTTAAACATTGCATACACCTACACCATGGAAGCTTGGTGCTTTCCCTTAAGAAATCTTTGAATATAAAGTCTATTGTGCTTTTTATCCTTGTAAAGAGAACCTTAAACCTGTGGTGTTCCAATATCACCTTCATGATTCTTGCCAAGTCTGCATACCAGATGAATAACGTTCACTTAATATCTCAGTTGGCTCCCTTTTTAGTAAACTGAAGTAATTTATAGCATGCCATGTCATTCCAACAATTTCCAATTCTCCAACACTGACCAGATACCCTGTAATTCAATTCAATTCTACCACTGACTCCCCAGAGTCCGTTTAGGATTCTATAGGTTTAAGAACTCAAAACTACTGGATTGCCCTCACTTCAGATGCCAATTCCCAGTCTTGGGTCCCCAGGCTACCCACACTTCTATCCAAACATAGTACAAAATCAGGGGTTCATCATTCCCCTCCACCTCCACCTCAGGTCTCCTAATTATTTAGAACAACTCACAGAGCTCTGCAATGAGGTCTACTTATGGTTAGTTTTACTATAAAGCCTACAATGCAGGGGTGCCTGAGTGGCTCAGTCAGTTAAATGTCTGCCTTTGGCTCAGGTCATGATCCCCAGGGGCTCTCTGCTTAGCAGGGAGTCTGCTTCTCTTTCTCCCTGTCCCTCTCCCCCTGCTCATGCAATGCAGGAACAGCCAAATGGAAGAGATACACAGGTAAGGGAACTAGGGTGGGTGAGCACAGAGCTTCCATGCCTTCTCTCAGCATGCCACTTTTCCTGTACAAAGATATGTTCACCATCTGGGAAGCTCTTTGAACCTTATTGATTGAGAGTTTTAATCAAAGTTTCATTACATAGGCATGAGTGATGAAATCTTTAGTCATTGTTGATTGAGCTCCTTGAAGGGGAAGGGTGAAGGGGGTGGGGCTGAAAGTTCCAACTTTCTAACCACGTGGTAGGTTCCTCTGGCATCCTGCTCCCCATCCAGAAGCTGTGGAGGGGGCCTCCATGAGTCATAAACTCAGGTATGGTCAAAAGGGGCTCATTATGAATAAGAAAAGAGGCTCTTAGCACTCAGGAAGTTCCAAGGGCTTTAGGAGCTCTGTGCCAAGAACGGGGGACAAAGAACAAATACATATTATTATTATTATTATATATTTATATAATTTTATACATGTTTAAAAATACTACATTATTATTATTGTTGTTCATTATTATTCCACATGCTTTCCCAAATGGATAGCCAAAAGTTCTTGGCATGATTAGAAAAACATTATTCAAATAAATACAATGAAAACAAGGCAATGTTATTAAATGCTTGCTATATAGTACCTGTCAAAAGCTCTGCACTCGAGGCTTCTCTCTCCCTGTTAACAAAAGGAATTGAGAAATGTGAGAGCGGAGTTAAAGATGTATCACCACGTAACTGCACCTTTCTCCTTCCTTTCTATAGAAGGATGGAAGGAGAATCACCGTATGGGTCTATGTTATTTAATGTTGGGTCTTTGTATCACCAAAAGCCATTCCGTCCCATAGGTTGCACATGTCACACGTCGGAGAACACTGCCCTAGAAATAGGCCTTTATCACCAGAAAAAATGGCCCTGGTTCCCAGCCCTAAAGGGCTTGAGCTCTGGGACCTGCATTATAGCAGCTTTCATGGCATTTCTGATGAGAGTCAGAGATAACCCTTGCTTTAACCAAGATGTGATTGGGATTATTACTTTCATTTCTGGAAGTCTCTGTGGCCCAGCAGGAAGAATTATGTGAACGATGGAGACTACCACCCAATCCCTTGGCAGTTGTGTAGGGACCAGGAGAGATGCTCTCACCACGGCCCCTGAACATGCTCGACTAACTTTGGCACAGTTTGCCACACAGATGCCCACACACCCTCTGCCCAGGTGACTGTGCCTTGTTTCCTATCTTGTAGGCCAGCAAAAAGGAGCGGTTCATGCAGGTGCAGTCCATGATGTACGACCTGATGGAGTGGCGGTCCCAGCTCCTCTCGGGAACTCTGCCCAAAGACGAGCTGAAGGAACTGAAGCAAAAAGTCACATCCAAAATTGACTATGGCAACAAGTAAGACCTTCTTTCCTCAGAAAAGATGCTCTCTTCTCCTACCTGCCTCCCTTCTTCCCTGTCTCCCTCCAGAGAAACTTGGTTTCATTTTTAGATGTGCGTTTGCCACTTTCTATTTGAGAGAAGAGTGTTACCAACGCGGTGCTTGTGTGCCTTTCTCATCACCCCCATGGGACCTAGGGACATGCAAGCGGAGGAAGGGCTTGCTTATGCAGTGGTTATTACTGGCTGAGAGATTTAGGACACTCATTTAACCTACTTCCGAGGGGCTGAGGAGCACAGTCATGCTGGTTCACTTTTGGCTTAGTTGTCATTTTATTCCTACACTGAACAAAACTCTCCCTTATATATCAGTGTGAGACCTAATGTCCCTTTCCCCATCCTAAATTACCCAAGCCACGTGCCATCAACTAAACTTATATGCATGGTTTCAGAAGTGTTTCCTCAAAAGGGAAGAAGCAGAAAGTGGTTGCAGTTGAATGCTTTGAAGAGAATATGAGAAAATTTTTTGAGGCAGGACAACCCACTGATAATAATGGTAGTGTTAATAATATTACAAGTAACACTTAATCTGAGCTTATTATGTACCAAGCTTGATGTTATTTATTTATTTATTTTTTAGTTCTTATAATAGCTTTATGGGGCAGACAGTTTTATTATCCACACTTGTTTCCAGATGATGAAACTGAGGCCCTTATAGAGGTCAAGCAATTTGTCCAGAATCACATAGCTAATAATGGCAGAACCAGAATTTAGACAAAATCAATCTGACTCCAGAGTTCATAGGACTGCCACTATGCTACCTGGATGCATTTGAGTACTGTAAGGCCTCCCCTCCCTCCTGCTTATTTGGGTGACCTCTAAATCCTACTCATTTGCTCATTTATCCCAACAACAAACATGTACCAAACACTTATGACTGGTCTGATACCTTGCTGGCTGTTGAAGCTGTAGAAATAAAAGTTCCTGTCTGCTAAGGAACCACATTCTGGTTAGGAGTGATCTACAAGCAAACTGATGATATGTATTGTGATAAGTTTGATGGCTTATGAAACAAGAGTACTCTTAATTTAACTTGGAGAAGGAAGTCAGGGAAGGCTTCCTGACGGAGGTAACCCTGAGGGAAATTTTAAGTGAAAGATGAAGTATTGAGTTGGGGGGAGTGGGGAAGGAAGGTAGGAGTGCATGAGAGTATGGCAGGTTTAGAAGATTGTGAAGTGCATCAGAAGCCTGGGCCATAAGACCCAAGGGGAAAGTAGAAAGAGCCCACTTAGTGGAACAAGAAGGAAATTTCCTAGCAACCAGGCTTTCTTGCCTATGTCATATGTACCAGATCCATAGGCACTAGGAAAGTCAACATGTCCAGCTTACAGCTGCTTCCCATATGAGGAACACAGTCCCTCTGTTGGTTCCCCGGCTGGCAGCTGGCAAGTGTGTCCAAATCTGCTTATACTGCATGTGATCCCAAAGGGACAGGAAGGGTTTGCCACCCAGCTGCTGCCGCCACTGGTGCACTGACATCGTTAGCTGAGTACAGTCACAGCTGGGAGTGTAAGTATCGAGGGAGTTTTGCTCCTTTGCAGTAATGGCATCTGTGACCTTCAGATGTGGTTTCTTCACAGGGATCCTAAGAAAAAAGGCTAAGGATGGAAGAAATGGTCACTGCTCATAGGAAGTCTTCTCTGATTTTCCTCTACCTACCCCTGCTGTGTTAGGTGCCCTTGCAGGTCCCTTGTCCCCTCTGCAGTAATCACCTCGTTACTGGCCTGTCTCCCCTACTGTGATGGGAACTCTGTAAGACAGTGGCCATATAATCCATCTCTCTGTGTCGGGAACAAGGTCTGCCTATGGGAGGTGATCAGTGAATGGTAGCTGGATGAGTACGTGAATGGCGCTGATGGGGAAAGGAGGAGACGAGGGTCCTGCCCAAGTCTGCTGTGCCTGTGCAGCATTGTCTGGGCCAGCCCTGTGCTTTCAGTTTTAGTCACTTCCCTAAAGGGGAAGAGGCATTGTTGGAAATGGAGGCCCTGAACCAGGGGGCCCCTTGCTTCTTGCCTCCTTTCCTTGATGACTTCCCTGCAAGGGAAGGAGATTTGGTCACCTTCATTTATCACTGGCCTGATATGTTTGGAGCTCAGAGCTCTAATATAGGGTGGATGGCTTCCTGAGAGACAGAAGGCCAGACCTTGGGCAGAGTGTCAGGAGCTGTATGAGGGGCACACCTCACACTGTGAGAGTCAGGGAATTTAGTGCTGCAGGACTGATCAAAATCAGCTTATTGCTCCCATCATTCACTTTGTTCCTTCATTCAGACATCAAACTTTTGTTGAGCACCTGCTAGGCCTTGAGGATACAGATATTTACAAAATATAGCTTCTATGTCAACACTAAAAAGCAAGCAAGGAGAACTAATAATAACTCACCCAGTGGTTACTATCTACCAGGTGCTGTTTTAAGCACTTTCTGTACATTAATTCGGTTAATCTCATGACAACTCGATAAGGTAGGTAAGTGCTATTTTCACCCCTCTTTCTCAGATGAGGGAACTGAGGATTGCAGAGTCATTAGGCCATTTTGTCCCAGATGTCTAAAATTTGCACCAAGTAGCTTGGTTCCAGAGTTCAAGTGCTTAACTTGTACTGTATTCTATTGCCTCCGAGGACAATGGTAGATTAAGATGAGAGACAGAGAAGTGAACAGAGAGCTGAGTAGGAAGCCATGCCTTTCCCAAGAGCAGGAAGCATGGAAAGAGAGTGGGGGAGGGAAGGAAGTGGCTGACACCTGCTGGAATCTAACAAGACTAGTGGGAATTATTAGATAATTGAGAAGGAAAGAGGGGTGAGAGAGTGATAGAGAGAGAGAATGTGGGAGAAGCTCAGAGATTAACAGGAACATGGCGGGGAAGACACACAGGGGGCCGGAACCTTGAGGGCCTAAGTGCCAAATAAAGAAGTTTGAATTTGTCCAGAGGATGACCATGAGCCACAGAAGGACCCATTTCTGTTTTCATTACCACTAGTTTTTTTTGTTTTGTTTTGTTTTTGAAAAATGCTTATGGTGGAGACTTCCCCAAACCCTTGTTTTGGGTTTACTTTATCGCCTTCCTGAACAGAAGAGAACAGTGTAGGGCTACCTCTGAGGAAAAAATGTAAAAATGCTCATTTCGCCAAAGAAAATGGTATGCTGTTCAGTTGGGAGACAGCCTCTTCTGACCCTGAGTTATGGGAATTCTGGCAGTCCTGCCTGGCCTGTGACTACTAAAGCTTCTAAAAATTCCACATGAGACTAGTGGTCTCCTGTGGTCTCCAAGGAGTGAGGAATCCTCAAATGACTCCTCCAAATCCCAAGATAGCTGGACCCTAAAGAATGTTTTATTCATACATTTTAGAACCATAATCCACTCTGATAAATTTTGAAGAGAAAGAGCTAGAGAGATCTTGGCATTAAATTATGTATTGGCTATGCTCCATCTTTCCTGAGGTCATGCGAGTCTCTGTGCCCCATTAGTTGAAAGCATTTATCCTCCTTTAGCTTCACCCGTTCGGCAGCATGGTCAGGCAGCATTGTGAGTCCTATCTAGTTGGAAGTTAATTTCTTAATGAATGTGGGCAAAAGGGTGAGCCTTGACTCCCTTCTGTTTGCATTTAGATGAGATGAGGGATGTGCTTCTCTATCTGGTTCTCAAACAAGACATGGAAACTTAATCTCCTTCATTTGTCCATACTGCCCTTCCACAGTCAGTACTCAGGAATGGTGCCTAAGTAGGGTCACTGACGACCTTCTCAGTCTTATCAGCCCACTTTCCCTTATCTTCTTTGTACGGACAGCTGAGGTCCTCCGTCCCAACATCAAGTGCAAAAG
This sequence comes from Mustela erminea, assembly GCF_009829155.1. NCBI lineage: Eukaryota > Metazoa > Chordata > Mammalia > Carnivora > Mustelidae > Mustela > Mustela erminea. The sequence goes on along the minus strand of NC_045616.1, from coordinate 105,433,128 downwards.
CAGCTTCAAATCCAGGTGTCTGCAAACCTACCCTTGGTGCCCTAATCCAATACTGCTCCCAAGTGCCTCCCATGTAGTAAGTATACAAGAGAGGTTAAGAGTGCAGACCAGGATGTCATATTATTTTTTTAACTATCTATGTGACCTTGAGCAAATTAATTAGCCCCCATATCTTTGGTCTTTTCCCATTTGTAAAATGGAGCTGTTAATAGTATGTAAAGTAAATTATATACATAAAACATTTAACATCATTGATGCCAATCAGAATGACAGATGCAGTTGGAACAAATCAATACCAAGCAGGGGAAAGCTTATGGCCTGGAAGTCGAAGAGCTAAAGAGCAAGTTATGGATAACAAGCAATATATCTGAGATGTGCCCCCAACAACTATGTTCAAAATGTTGTTGAACACATTCTTCTGCTATGCATGTGATATGATATGATATGATATTGTAAAACAGCTTAAGATAAGGTACATGTCTCCTTTGACCCCTCTACCCGTCTTGGTCCCAGGGTCCTACCCTTCCTCGCAGATACCCCTGTTGGTAGTATTGGTGGTTTGGTGCTTTTTGTCCAGGCCTTTCTCCTCTTTCTTGTCATTCATGTGCATGCACCCCGACAATATTTATGACTTGGTTTATTTGTTTGTATAAACCTAGTGTATGCATTTTTCCATACTTCATTTTTTCACAGAGATGTATCATTGAACATACTAAAGCTATAGCATATTTGTTAAGCACTGCTACATGGAATTGCATTACAGGTCAAAGTTTATTTCACTATTCTCCCTTTGACAGACATTGTGGTTTTGTTCAACAGTTTGCTGATGTAAGCAATGCTGTAACACACATCCTCATTAAAATGTGGATGCTTCTCTAGATTTAGTATTGCAAAAAATATATATCTTAAGAAAATTTAATATACACTGCCATAGTGCCACCCAAAGAGGCTGAACTGCACCAGTATGCCTCAGAGCTGTGTGCAAGGCTGTCGGTGTAGAGCTGGTCCGTGAAGTCTATAATTCTCAGAGACCAGCTGAACTTTCTGGTCATAAACTTCTCACCAAAATCTTAAAGGCTTAAGCTTCCCCAGATTTATCCTTACCCTTTGCTTTTGCTTTTCAGAATTCTTGAGCTTGATCTGATTGTCAGAGATGATGATGGAAATATCTTGGACCCCGATAATACCAGTGTCATCAGCTTGTTCCATGCACATGAGGAAGCAACTGATAAGATCACAGAGCGCATCAAGGAAGAAATGGTGAGCTTTGTAAAATAGGCTTTGGCAGTCATACAGCAGTCATGTAGCACATCATACACTTCAGATAATAGGCTAATTAACCAGACTCCATATTATTCAAGGAGACATCTGTCCTATTATCTGAGATGATCAGTAACCACACGCATTTTATTGTGTTTTTGTATGTGGGTCTGTAATTCATTCTGCATCCATCCCACAGGTAGTTTAATGCAAGGCAAGTTTCCTATTCTTATGGAGATTTTCTATTCCAGAGAGGGGAAAAGAAGAAAGGCAATAAGAAGTAAATAAATAAATGCACAGATTAATTCCAGATGGTGTTAAGTCTCTAAAAGGTAATAAGGAAGGGTTATATGAATCAGAGTGAATCAGGAGCTATTTCAAAAGGGTCTATCAAGAAAGGCCTCTCTCAGAAAAGACATCTGAGTTGGCACTTGAATAATATGAAGTCACCAGGCCTGGGAAGATCCAGGGACAAAGTGTTGTAGGCAGAGGGAACAGTAAATGAAAAGGCCCTGAAGTAAGACTGTTCTGAATGTTCCAGAAGTAGAAAGGCCAGTGTGGATGGGGCCTGATGAGCAGTAGGAAAGTGTAAACAAGGATTTGGAGAGGTAGGGAGCAGAAGCCAGCTTTCACAGGGCCTGCAGGGTCACAGAAAGGAGTTAAGATATTATCCCAAGTGTGGTGGAAAAGCAACAAAAGATTTCAAGGAAACAAAAATTTTTTTTCAAGGTTAACACAATCTGACTTATGATTTAAAAAATCATTTTAGCCACTGTGTATTATTTGCAAACAACTTTAATTTTAGTTTTATTAAGATAATTTTACACAAAATTAATTCACTCGATCTACTGAATCTTACTAAAATACAGTGTTGAGTCAACTCTATCATAATCACAATATCAACAGTTGTGTCACCCTAAAAGTCTTTTTGAGTTCCCTTGTTGTCCATCCCCTTTCCCAGACTCCAGGACTAGGCAATTCCTAATTTGTTTTCTGTGATTATACTTTTGCCTCTTCTAGAGTATCATATAAATGAAATCATATGTTTTTTGTGTATGAGTTATTTTACTTCAGCATGGTGTTTTTAGGTTCATGTTGTGTATATATATATATATACTTTTTCTTTTTTATTGTCGAGTTGCTGTATCATCAACTAGTTGCCCATTGTTGGACTTGTGGGTGGTTTCCACCTAGGGCCTATATAAATAATACTGCTATGAACATTTGCAAACACATGTGCAGACACATATTTTCATTATTTCCAAGTAATACCTGACAATAAGGTTGCTGGATCCTATGATTTTTAAGAGACTTCTGTACTATTTCCCAAAAGGGCTGTACAATTTTGCCTTCCCATCAGCCATATATGAGAGTTCCATAAGCTCTGCATTCTTTCAACGCTTGCTCAGTCTTGCCAGTCTCTCAACTTAAGTCATTCTAGTGGTTGTATCTGATTGGGTTTTAATTTGCCTCTCTCTGAATGACTAGTGATGTTGAGTATCTATCTCTTCACGTGCTTACTGGCTATGCCATTTGCATCTTTTGTGTGTGTGTGTGAAGTATCTGTTCAAATATTTTACCCATTTTAATTGGGTTAATTTTTTTTTTCATTGAGTTATAGGAACTCTTTTATGTTCTAAATAAAATTGTGTATTTGTATATTCTAAATATGATTCCTTATAGGATACATGTTTTGTGAATATATTTTCCCAGTCTGTGCCTAACCCTTTCATTTTTTTTAAATACATTTTTGAAAAAGCAGAAGTTTTTAGTTTTGATGAAGTCCATTTAAACATTTTTTTTTTTCTTTTTATGGTTTGTGCTTTTTATGACACTAACTTTATGAGGAAGGCCGGGTCAAACAGTGGTATTTCCCAAAATGAGGAAATCAAGGCCAAAAGAGTCAAAGTGACTTGGCTCAGATCACAGAAACTTTTGCTGGTAGACCTGGATATAATGCAGAAATCTTCAGACTTGAATCCCAAGTGGTCCTGGGCTGATTTTCTCCACCTTTCTCCTTTCTTTCCTCCAACTCTTAGTCAAAAGACCAGCCAGATTATGGAATGTATTCCCGGATCTCCTCATCCCCCACCCATAGCCTTTATGTCTTTGTGAGGAACTTTGTGTGCCGAATTGGGGAAGATGCTGAGCTCTTCATGTCTCTCTATGATCCCAACAAACAAACGGTCATAAGGTAGGTGTATTCAGTATTGTCTGACTTGTCTATATATGAGACGTTGGAATTAGTAGAGCACAGAGCATCTTTTTTTTTTTTAATTCCCATCATCACTTGTGGAGAAATTCCCACTTGGAAGAGAAATAGAGCCTGAAAATATGGAAGAAACGTATTGTAAGATATGTGAGTCAGGTTGAAATATTATTTACCAACAAATTTTTCCCATAGTGCATTTATGGTTGCATAGTAGGGTTTTGTAAATAGGTTTTTGATACTGGAAAGCCATTAAACAATGAGATTCATATAGCTAGTATTGAATAGACTAAAAATACCTACTCAGAATAGGAGGAGGGTAGGGGTGCCTGGGTGGCTCAGTTGTTAAGCGGCTGCCTTTGGCTCAGGTCATGATCCCAGGTCCTGGGATAAATCCCTCCATTGCGCTCCCTGCTCAATGGGGAACCTGCTTTTCCCTCTCTTTCTGCCTCTCCCCCTGCTTGGCCAAATAAATAAATAAAATCATTAAAAAAAAAAAAAGAAGTAAATGGTGAGAACTTCATTTCCTCCAGGGTGATATCAGGCTAAGAATGTGGACTCTGATACCTGCCTGAGTTCATATCCTGGCTGTGCCATTTACTCTTTCTTAACCTTGGGCAAGTTGCTCATCTTTCTAAGCCTGAGTTGCCCATTTGCAAAATGTTAGCACCACCCTCACAAGATCTTTTTTTTTTTCAGACTTTAATGAGAAAAAACAGGTGAAGCACACGGTGCTCCAAGTGGCAGTGGCTATTATGATTACTACTTTAACTGATTGCGCTTGAGAATGGAGAAAGTAAGGGAACTTCTGGGTGCCTCAGCTTGAGGAAGCGAGAAAACCTTTTGAGAATCTCCAGGGAAAAGACTTTGGTACAACTCAAGTCCTGACTACTGGGTCCCTGGTATCTGCTTGAGGTTTAGACCATCATTCCAGGTGGTGACCCTGCCAGTCTCCTCCAGTGGGGTTTTGGCCCAACATATGGCCACATATTTGAAGTCCCATATCTGAAGTCCCAGTTGACATATTAGAATGCATCTGGGGTATAATCTCTCTGCCTTTATGGAGAATGTGTTTTCTCTCTAGCTTGGCTGTTATGATGATTAAATGAGATCACATATTGTGCCTAGTGAATAGCAGTATTTTGGAAAACAATGGCTCTTTTGGAAACATTTGTGAAACACGGAGGGGCTTTCCATCTAAGAGGACTGAACTGAGGTCTGTGCATGATCTCACTTAATTCTCATTAGTTCATGTCATTTGGGTGAGAAAATGAGGCCCAGAAAGTTCAAGTGACTGGTTCAAAGTCATATGTATTTATTAATGGGAGAGCTAAGATTTCTAATCAGATCCATCTATCTGATTCCAAAGGCAAGATAATTCCCACTTTATTTTATTTTTTTAACGATTTATTTATTTTAGGGAGAGAGAGAGAAAGAGAGAGAGCATGAGTGGGAAGAGTAGAGGGAGAAGGAGACAGAATCTCAAGTGATTCTGAGCCTGATGCAGGGCTCAATTTCATGACTCTGAGATCACGACCTGAGCTGAAACAAGAATTGGATGCCTAACAGACTGGACCACCCAGTGCCCCTAATTCTCATTTTAGTATGTATGTCACCAAGGAAAGGGTTGTATTGAATATCCTAAATAGTTCTCATCAGGGATTCAGCACTGTCATGGTGGATAGCTATTCTTTATAGCAAATCTAAATCTCTACTATTAAAAGGCCAGCCCAATTCACCTGGCTGGGCTTCAGTGAACACTGCAGGTGAATATTCCTGTCCCCTTTGAACACACCTGAAATGGTGTTTGTGCATACGCCCCTTGCCATTCCCTGACAGCTATCCCCAAGGTACCTGTGACAAAGATCCTAAAAGCACTCATTGGACCCTTCCTACCTCTCAGAAAACATGATGCTTCATGATCGAATTGACAGGAGTGCCTGACCTGCTGGCCCATCTAAGTGATGGATGACCTTAACTAGCTCTGTGGAAAGAGGCAATGGATCAGTGACATGCCAGCTCTGTTCCCTGATGTGCCACACCAGATGATATGCTCAATGGGGCATGGCTGAGTGATGCCTCTGAGAGCACCAGAAATACAGGGAAGCCCTCAGGAAACTGAGAGATGAAGAAGAGGGGGGACAAAAGGGGCAAAAGTGAAAAAAAGGGGCAGGGGAAATAGAAAACAAAGAAAGATGAGAAGAGGCATGATACAAGAGAGGGACAGGGGAACTTGGAAGCACTGCCCAAGTCATTCTGAGTCTAAATAGCTGTTCTTCCCCTAAGAAATCAGTCTCATCCACTCCTGCCTAGCCAGGGTTGACCTACAATGGTGAGACAAGGCATTTCTTGCCAAAAGCAAGTGAGGGCATTTTCAATGTGGCCCAAATGTGGACTGGTGAAATTTGGCTGAGACTGAGCTTTCATTGTTGGGATGAATCATGGTCTGATTCCAGTGGATGCCTGAAGAGATCTGATTTGGGAAATTTACAGTAAATTTCCATAGGACCAAAAAGAAGCAGCCTAGACATCAGGTAGTGACAAGGCTCATTTCCACAAAAAAAAAAAAAAAAAAAAAAAGCTTTAGGAGAAGTTGGGATGGTCCTCCCCTTCCACAAAGGAGAGTGTCACGTACAGCAGGTCTCACCTATCTTGGTGCCAGGTGGACCTTTGTATTTACCATCCAGGTCTTTCTGGGCAGGGATGGATAAAGCCAGTTCAGCCCTCTAAATTGCTTTTCTTATTTATGATTACATTTCCCCTAGGAGAAAATTTCTGGTGCTTAATGTTTAGACCTGACAGACTTGTCCTCTACTAGGCATCTTACATGTGATCAAAGGTCCTGGGAAAGACCCAGGTATTTCACCATGACATTCTGGAAATAACCAATGGGAAATAATTATATATATATATATATATATATATATATATATAGAGAGAGAGAGAGAGAGAGAGAGAGAGCTTTAGAGGTTCCTTAGTTTGCTGAAAATTCCGCTAAAATTTTTAGAACTTATTAAAAAAAAAAAAAAAAAGAGGGGCACCTGGGTGACTTGTGTCCAACTCATAATTTCAGCTCAGGTCATAATTTCGGGGTTATGGGGATTAAGTCTCAGGTTAGGTTTTGCACTCAGGTGAGTCTGCTTGTCCCTCTCTCTCCTCCTCTACTCTTCTTCCAGCATGTATGTATTCTCTCTCTCTCTCTCAAGTGAATAAATTAAATCTTTTTAAAAATTAAAAAAAAAAAGGGGGCACCTCAGTGACTCAGTGGGCTAAGCCTCTGCCTTTGGCTCAGGTCATGATCTCAGGGTCCTGGGATTGAGCCCCGTATCGGGCTCTCTGCTCAGCAGGGAGCCTGCTTCCTCCTCTCTCTCTTTCTCTCTGCCTGCCTCACTGCCTACTTGTGATCTCTGTCCATCAAATAAATAAATAAAATCTTTTAAAAATTTTTAAAAGAAGGAAGAAAAGCTACTTTTAACCTGAAAAAAAGAGATAGATTTCTTTTATTTTAGAGAAAGAGTGTATGTGTGCATGCAAGCTGGGGGAGGAGCAGAGTGAGACAGAGAGAGACTATTTTCAAGCAGACTCCCAGCTAAGCATGGAGCCCCATGCTGGACTCTATCCCAGGACCCTGAAATCATGACCTGAGTGGAAATCAAGAGTTGGTTAATTAACTAACTGAGCCACCCAGGCGCCCCAGAAAAGCTACAATTAACTTGATTGAATTTTAACCAGTGGTTAATTCAGAACTGTGTTCATTTTGTTTTCAGTTCCCTTTTCCCTTGAACTTGCTCAGACTACTCTCGTTAGTCTTCTGGGAATGAGTAGAGAGAGTAGCAAATGGTCAAATGGGAGAGAACAAATCTCTTAAAACACAGCAATTCCCCTTAATTTTGATAAATTCTTGTTGTGTTTTTTTGGGATGACTTGGTTTTTGAGCTTTATTTTGTTTTTATACTAATTCAAGATAATGGGCATTTGTTTAACACCCAACAATATATGCTCCTATATGGCATGGCAAATGTTATGACTCCACTCAGCAAACTCTCAAGTTTCTCTTAGGTTAAAGAAGCACTAGACTTCTCAATTTTCTCAGTGTGGCTGGACTGACTAGTATGAATTTCACAAGGTGGTGTATGTTTGCCTGAAGATGTAAGATGGTAAATGATCATAGGTCAGAACTGTGTGACTGCCCCTCATAAAATCCTTCAGTGGATAGCCATTCCTTCTAGGATCAAGTCAAAATCCTTGGATGGCTTACAAGACCTCTCTAAGTTTTCTCTTACCACTTTCCCCTTGGATCTGTTTTTTAGATGCCTCAAGCTCCAGCCTGCCTCAGGGCCTTTGAATGTATGTTTGCTTTTCCTGAAACACTTCCCCTTCTTATTCTCTTTTCCTTATTTCTCTTTATTTACATGTCATATCCCTGGCAAAGACTTCCCTGACCATCCAGACCAGGCCAGACTTTTTTGATATACATTCTTGCAACGCCCTGAACTTTGTCTCTATGGCACGATTGAATATAAATAGTCACAACTGCATTTTGATAGTTATTTAAGTGTATCTCAGATAATGGCTAAGGCCATCCATGGTCTTTCACAGTATGATGTTCATTCAAGGAAACAATCCCATGTCTAATGGATAATTTTTTAAAAAAATTCAAATCTCTATTTAGTCTTGAAAAGGGAATGAGATGAGAATGCATTCTTTTTTTTTTTTTTAAGATTTTATTTATTTACTTGACAGAGAGAGATCACAAGTAGGCAGAGAGGCAGGCAGAGAGAGAGAGAGGAGGAAGCAGGCTCCCCGCTGAGCAGAGAGCCCGATGCGGGGCTCGATCCCAGGACCCTGAGATCACGACCCGAGCCGAAGGCAGCGGCTTAACCCACTGAGCCACCCGGGCGCCCCAAGAATGCATTCTTAATGTCTAGCAAAACATACCAAAACCCTTTCCCCAGTCTGTCCCACTCTTGATTCTACAAAGAATACTGCTACTCTTCAAAAATATTAGGTTGCTGGGCCAGAATTTGCTCAGGAGATGGGCTGGGGAAAGAGACTGTGAATGTACACATTAGTGATTCCTACCCCACCCCACCCCGGTCTCTGTAAGAACTTCACTCTCTTAGAAAGAGGGACCACATTTGTCTCAAACACTACCATGTCTCCAGCAGCCCATACTTGTTGAGCACATAGTAGAGGCTTAGTGAATATTTTTACTGAAGCATTGTTGAGCCCCAGGAAGTAATGTGTTGCCACTCCTCTTCCCACAGTGAGAACTACTTGGTCAGGTGGGGCAGCAAGGGCTTCCCGAAGGAGATCGAGATGCTCAACAACCTGAAAGTGGTCTTCACGGTGGGTGTGCACTGCTTTCTTGTTACTGTCTTCCATACTCACAAGGGTATGATCTTGGAAACGATGCCAGTCACTTGGTCAGAAGGAAGCATGACCTGGGTGCAGATCTGTGTTCTTGGTATTTCTGGAGAGATTCAGCAGACGGGGTATGTGTGGTGGGGTGTTGTGTGCCCTTTGGAAGCTATTAGGAAGATGGATCTTCCCCTCTCACTATCTCCTCCCTCTTTCTTTCTCACTCACGTGAACATCAAGAACACTTGCAGAATGCTGTGTAAACAAGCATAGACCCCTTCCAGCAATAATGTCTACCTGAACTGGGAACAGCAGCTATTCTGATTTATCAGTTAATTCATGGTTAACCTGAGTTCCTTTCTTTTGCTCAGACTTTCTAAAAACCTCTCTAAAATGTATCAGAAAAAAAGAGAAGACCTTCTAAGAACATTTACTGCATTGATAAATTGGATATTCTGAATATAATCAAATCACAGATTACTAAAGTTCTTAACAGATTCCTGAGATCATTCTTCTATATACCAGTATTCCTGCGCGAAACATATGCAGAAATATTGAAATCAGTTGTTAGTTGGGTAATTTATTTCTGAAACCGAGCTTGGCTTTTTAGTTCTGGAAAAGAAAAACATTGGGGAAAAAAAGATAGGGGTTATTATTTCCAGCAAAGACCTTTCTCTTTTCCTATTTCCATGTGGGTGTGTTAAGAGTGTGATCTTAAGATACCTAAAGATATTGGTGTTCTCTGTAAGCTCCTTTGGGGAAAAAGAGCTTTTATGAGATTTTTCACTCTGTTGCCTATGTTAGCAAGGGAAATTACAGAGGAGGAGCCAGGGAGGGATTTGGGCATTGGCCAAACCTATGAGTTTGATCTGGGAGTGACCGACATGCTAGATTAACCTACGTTGCTCTACAATAATTTTCCAGTTACAGCCCATTAAGTGCAATGTCTTATGTTATGTCACAATTAGATTGGAGCGCAGCTGATTTATTTTGTTTGTTATTTCCTGAAAAATGAGCCAGAGGCACGGAATAAGATCATAGTCCTAATTGCTTAGACAAAGTTTTCCTGGCATATATAAATGTGTCTCAGTCCTGCTTATTATTAGTTAGAAGGAGGAGCCTAGTTAAGATTTTCTTGATAAATAGGAAGTCCCATAGGGCTTCCTGATTAAACCAGGAGACAGATGTTTCATGAGAGGGACAGGGACAGGGAATCAATCAGTGGTTCATTTTGCAGATAACCAATTCATGATGTAAACATGCAGGAAAGGGCATCAATAAATTTGTGTCTCTCAATATCAATGAGAATGTGATTCTGCCTGCATGGAATTCTGCCTGTGCCACCACCTCTTCTACCCACAGCAAATGATTTTGGGAACCTTGGTTGACTGGTTCAATGAGCTAATACTTGAAATGATGGGGGTTTTTATTTGGGGACAAGGAAGGTCATGGTGCTCTAGCTTCTTTTATTGATTCAAGAGCTATCCAGTGAATACCTACTATGGGTAAGCTCTGTGCTAGATATTGTGGACAGAGCATTGAATAAGAGGATAGGTCCTTGCTTTCAAGATGTGCTGGGGGAATTCAGAAAACAAGTAAATGAATAAATAAGCAAGAATATATCAAAAGGCAATCCATGCAATGCAGATAATTAAAACAGGGTGATGTGATCACTTTTGACTGGGCTTTTCTCCCTTCCTTCCTTCCTTCTTTTCTTTCTTTTAAGGATTTTTTTATCCATTTACTTGACAGAGAGAAAGAGACAGGAAAGAGGGAACACAAGCAGGGGATTGGGAGAGGGAGAAGTAGGCTTCCCACAGAGCATGGAGCCGTATGCGGGGCTCGATCCCAGGACCCCGGGATAGAGGACCTGAGCCAAAGACAGACACCCAACGACTGAGCCATCCAGGCACTCCTGGGCTTTACTTTTAGTTGGGCATTGAGGTAATGTTTAAGTTAGAGATGAGAGAAGACTTGGCAGGCATATAGCTTTCTGGCCTTATTTCTCTTATCTCTGGATGTTAGCTCTTTCTGGTTTCCTCTTTGAGGGCAGAACCCTAGGAGCTGGCACATGGGTTGGGCCAATGGTGAGCTTCCCCTGTCTGCTTTATAAGCATTCACCATCCTTGGCTCTGTAAGAGGAAAGCAGAGCACGCTACCAGTTTCCCTAAGAATTTTCCCAGTTTGGGGATTATTGCTAACACACAGAAAACAAGACTGAACAGAAAAAGGAGTACTAATGGATTAGTAAATTAAGTGACACATGTTTTAAATTCTGTTGTCCTGCCTCAGCTTCCCTAATATGCCTGAGTTTTATAAGGCCAAAATAAAAATGATTGAGAAACACCACAGATTGGAACATGGTTCTGAGTGAGGATTGCACATTTATACACTCTCCAGAGAACAACCTGTGCTCACGTATTTTGTTAGATGCTAAGTTTCTCTAGTGCCAAGAGTCTCTACTGAGGCAGCTCTTAGAGATCTGGTGTCTTCCTTGGATCAAATGAAATCTCTTCAAAGAAGTGGAGTGGAAGAGGGGCTTAATTAAGAACCTCGTAGAACCTAGTACGTTAGTTGCCGGAGCTGCCATTACAAAGTGCCACAGTCTGGGTAACTTAAGGAACAGAAACTTATTTTCTTGCAGTTCTGGAGGCTGGAGGTCCAAGATCAAGGTGTGTGCAGGACTGAATTCTTGTGAGGCCTCTCTCCTTGGCTTGCAGATGGCCACTTCTCCCAGTGTTCTCACATTGTGTTCTCATGCGGTCTGCTCTGTGTGTGTGTCTGTGTCCTAGTCTCCTCTGCTTGTAAGGATACCAGTCATTGCATAACCTCATTTCAGCTTAATTACCTCTTGAAAGGCCCTATATCCAAATACATTTTGAGGTGCTGGGGGTTAGGACTTCAACACATGAATTCTGAGGGGATGTAATTCAGTCCGTAACATCTGGGAAGGATCTTTTCAGGTGGCAGGGCTTTTGTGGTTCTAGAATGCCTCTGAAAGATAGCAAAAATGTGAAAATTCCTAAAGAGACAAGAGAAGTAATTAAGGACGGAGATCATTATACAGAAGCAGGAATTGTGCTCCTATGGATGGGAAGGATTTAGATATATAAAGGAATAAGAGACAAGCATCTGAGGCAGAGATGTGGACAGGGGGCTTAGCAAGAAAGAATGAGTTGAAAGTGAGCAACGTGTGTTTGTGCAATAAAGGAATCTTTGTGACAAAAATAGAGTACTTACATGCAGAGAATAGTAGGGAATCAGGCTAGGACAGCTGGAAATATATTATGTCTGGGACCTTTCACGTCATCTGTGGAAGATTAGCACTAATAGGGTAGAAAATAAGGAGCTAGTAACATCGTTGTGGGGAGAGAAGTGAAATAATGAACATGACTTCTAAAGATACATTTGTAGAGGATTTCAGGGTGGGTGAGAGGAAGGAGTCAGGCAGGCCAGAGAAAAGGCTGTCCAATCATCTGTATGCGAGGTAATTGGGATTTCAAATTCAGGTGCCTACAAAGCAGGGCAGGGAATACAAATGAGTGGCTAAGCTTCCTTCATCAGGAAGCCCCCTTTTCCTCTGCTTTTCCTTTTCCCCTGTTCCATAGGGAGACTTTGGAGAGTAGAGAAGCAGATGTCCATTTCCTCAGCCAGTGAAAGGACAACACTTGTATCAGCCGGTAGTTCTCCAGAGAACCTGAACCAACAGGTTATATAGATAGACTTATTCTAAAGATTTGGCTTCCATGATTGTGGGGACTGGCAAACTTGAAACCTGTATGGCTGGCCAGGAGACTGAAACTCAGGCAGGTTTTCTATACTGCTTCCTGAGGCAGAATTCCTGCTTCATTGGGAAGCCTCAGGTTTGGGTGCTGGAGGTACAACAGTGAATGAGGTCTCAAGGCCTTCAGCTGATTGGATGAGGCATATCTACATTATGGAAGCATATCTCCTTGACTTAAGTCAATTGATTATAGATGTTAATCTGACTTACAAAATACTTTCATAGCAACATCTGGACTAGTGTTTGGCCAAACAACTAAGCACTATAACCTAGCCAAGTTGATGCATAAAATGTAACCATTGGACACCCCAAGCAGAAAGATGTGGACAACACTAGGCCATGATTTGTTTCCAGATCACACCCCCATGCTCTTCTTTCCACACCAGCCACAATGAGAGGGTGGGAGTGGCTGCTTTGCCTGGGCCCTGACTCTTATGTGAGCTGACAGGCTATTCCCAGTGCATATGAGGATTAATTTGGAGGAAAAGTAACTTTTCCCGAGTGAGGGCAGGTCCAGGATTTCCTACTCTGATGCCAACAACATGCCTTGATGTTCTTTTTTTCTTAACCTAGCTGGAATACATTCCCAAGAACACCGAAGCTTTTAGATTTGAGCAGGAGAGTCAGATGCTGAGGTGGTCTGGTTGGCTTTCCCTCCACTGTATCTTTCTGATGGTGAGAGAGATATGTTGTAGTGATTTGGTTTATAGACTTTGGTCTTAGAATGACTGTATAGTGTCTCCAAGGACTAAGATCATGACCGCAGGGAAACTCCTTGACTTCTTTGTGTCTCAGTGTTCCCATCTGTAAAATAGGGGTGCAGTAGTACTATCTACTTCAGAGAGTTGTTGAGGATCAAATAAGACAGTGGCTTATGAGAAACTTGGCACAGTGCATAACACGTTAGTGTAGTTCACCATGTCGGTGTTCTTCTTCAGGGCACATACTGGAGTGCGCTCTGCTGTCCCCCTTGAGGTTAGCTGCAACCACCTGCCTTGCTTTGGTCATTTAAATGCAAGCCCAAGTGATGTGTGGAAGATTTAAGGGCCTGTAAGTGATTTGTCACCTTTCCTTCTCCTGCTGTGCGGACAGTGGAAGCATGTGTTGTGATGAGATGGATCATCTGTCAGCTAGGAACCCTGCGTAGGTAGATAAGCGGAGCCCCCAGCCATCTGCATTGGGCAGGTAGCCTGAGCTAGAAGTAAACTGTTGTCTCTAAGCTCTGAGATGCTGGGATTGTTTGGTGTCACACCAACCCACTCCTGAGTGATATCCAGACCCCAGGTGCTCAGGAAATGATAACCGTTGGGACTGTACCCTCTTCCCTTTGCTTTCTCCCTCAGTGGTGATGAGCAGTGATCAGACGGATGAAGTCATCTGTGGCAACTGCTATTTTGGATCCATCAGCTGACATATAGGAGATGCCACCTGCATAACTGATATTGTACTTCTATCCTTCTCTCCCTGTTGGTTTAAAATTGAAGAATTGGGGTTAAACACCAGGGACCTGTCAGTCCGTTTCCTTTCTAAAACTCACCTTTCTTATCTATGAAATGGGTATGATCGTCTTGTTTTCTACCTTTCCCAGGACAAATTGTATGAGTGGTCCGTGTATATTAGGTGCTAAGTACATCCCCCCACAATTTACTATTAGTGGGCTTCCTTTTCTAATTCTCTAGACACATCCATCATGTGTAACTATTCATTTCCTGCTCTGTAGGACCTCGGAAACAAAGACCTCAACAGGGATAAAATTTACTTGATTTGTCAAATAGTCCGAGTTGGGAAGATGGATCTCAAGGATACAAATACGAAAAAGTGCACGCAGGGACTAAGGCGACCCTTTGGGGTGGCAGGTAAGGACATACGACACACTATTAACTTTTATCAAAGTGCATATTTTATTTGGCTGAAGTTTTAAGATTATTTCTTTCTCTCTCCTCTTACCCGCCCCCTCCCCCAATTTATACCAGACAGCTCCTAATACCTACATTTCTGGTGACTAAATCAAAATAATTGGTGACTAAGTCCAGATTTATGATGAAGGTGGTGAATAATGGATTGCTTGGGTCTGCAGCAGAGTGCTGGGAGCATGGTGCCGTCTGAGCAGTTGGCGCCCTTGCTCCCCAGTGTGGTGAGGAAGGAAGAACAGTCCGAGTGGGATCTAATTATGAGGAGCAAATCATTTTTTAAAAAAATATCCAGGACAGGAAATGCAGTTACACAGAATGAGTCACTGGCCACATATCTAAATTCCAGATGGAAGTGGACGTTTGGAGAGTCCGTGTGACCAAATGAGGTTGCTTCTGAGCAGCCTCACCTCCGCATTTTTCTCCAAGCCTTAGTTCTCTCTCTTGGGGTTTCCAAGACTTTATCATTCTTGTCCCACTTTTATGGGTTTTGTTATTTAACTAGAACTCGCATTGTTATTTACCTAATATATTTTCTTTTAATTAGCCCACTTAAAATTAAAAGACCTTTTTTTTTTTTTTCACAGTTAGGACCATTTATAAAATTTATTATGGCCATGACCAGCAATACAATAAAACCTAAATTTTATATATAAACCTTTTATTAAGAAAAGACCTTTTTTTCTTAAAAGAGCATTTGAAGACCTGTGGAAACAGCAGTTTGATATGCCAGTTTTATTTCTTTTTATTAAAATATGTATTTTAGTCGTATACCATTTATAATTCCTCTATATCATATATAAACTCACTGTTTCATGTTTTTCCTTTAAAGATACTGATCTGTCTGTATTCACAAACCACCTGGCTTTGAACTAGTCCCCTAGCACTGCTTACAAAGTGGCTGGGTGGACAAGTTAGCTTATAAGGAGCCAAATGGTTTTTTAATCAGGCATTGTTGCTAGTTAGTAACTAGGTGACCTTGGGCAAGCATTTTCCCCAGGGTCTTAGTTTTATTATCTACAAAATGAGAGACTTTGACTTGATTGGTCTGTGCCCTGCTCTGAAATGCTGATTCTATATAAGGAATACTCCTGGCATCACAGTGTCCCTGTTAAGATAGGAAGCGTCCTTCAGTCTTACCTCAGAGTGTGCCTTTGTCCCCAGCTCTAGTCTGCTCTCCTGAGGTTTCAGGGGACAACAATCCTGGTGTAACTGAAAAGTTCAGGCATAGATTGCCTCAGGCATAGCTGGATCCAAGAACTCAAATTTATATCTCACTCTGTCCTCTTGCTGGCTTATTCTGAAGATGACTGTCCAATTAGCTGGCAAAACGTGGGCCAGCTATTCCAAGCTTGAGTCTACCAGTTTAGTAATCCAGGGGAAAGAAAGCACCCCTTTCCCATAAGTTTTAGTAGAAGCCCCAGGAACATGAACATAGGCCACGTGTTCATCCCCTAAGCAGTTATTTTGGGCAGGGGTATGTGGTCCTCTGATTGGCCAAGTCCTGTGAACAACTCTGGAGCCGGAGGGAGATTGTTCCTCCCAAACCATGCTCACTGAGATGGGTGAGGGGTGTCTGTTTATCAGAGAGAAGGGATACTGGTTAAATTCACATAGCTAGATGTGGTCACTGGTAGATTATTACCCCAATGGGACAACGTTCTTGGGTCCCCTCCCTCCTCGGGAGCTTTGTACTATCACTTTGCTATTGCTCAATAAACCTTGTTTTGCTGCCCCCTGCCAAAAAAATTATTATCCCCATGGTTTTAATGGCTCCCTGACCAGGGCCTGTAGAGTTTGAGATATTTCATACTACTGGGATTTGGGCTATATCCGATCAGCTTTTCTCCATGGTTCTCTCCTGCCCTCACAACAGTTTCTATAATCCCCTCTCTTATGCAGTTCTTCACCTTTGTTTTATGGACATTTGGTGGCTAATTTAAGGAGAAGTTTCAGAGGATTCAGGATCCCTCTGGAATTGCAGGGTTCAAGCTTCCTATAGGCATGTGTCTGTGCATATGAACATGTTTATGAAAGGGGGGTAAGGAGATTTCATTAGATTCTCAGGTCCTATAGGGAGTCACTGTGCTTGGATTTTGTAGGCACAGTAGACGTCCAGTACATATATGTCAAATCCAAACTTAGTTGTTTATTACTTACTTGTTGCATGTTATGAACCCTTGCTGTCTGTGTATTGCCTGCTGCCGTCTAGCTTGTCTTTTTAGACTTCCTGACCCAGCCTCTAGTACTACATCTCATCCCATTGACATGGTTTCCTGGAAGCAGGAGGATATAAGTCATTAATAGATTTTTCTCTTTTTTGTTTGTTTGTTTGTGTTTAGTTATGGACATAACAGACATCATCAAGGGGAAAGCAGAGAGTGATGAAGAAAAGCAGCACTTCATTCCTTTTCACCCGTGAGAGATTTCCCATTCCTTCCTCTTCTCTTAAACCACACCCTTTCTCATTGAGGGCTGCTCAAAAGCAAGGTGCACTGATTCCCTGAGTTGGTGATAGCCCTATGGGGCCTCCCAAGAGGAGAACAGGAAAAGAATGACGATCTCAGTGCTAAGGCACTTGAAACCAGCCAGACTTTCACCATTCATTCATCAGATGTTATTTATTCAACAGAGTTTGATTGAAAGCTGGCAGAGGGCTGGGCACTGTGCTAGGCACCAGGCATGAAATGGTCAACAAGATAGACATGGCCCTGTCTTTGTGGAGCTTATGTTTAGATGGGGAACTAAGTAGATAACAAAAGATTAATGCATTAACTACAAGTAATAAGGAACCACAACTCTGTGAAGGAACAGCTTATCAGGGAATTGTTATCTGGTTCTCACTGATAGAAATATTCATGATTTCAGAGGAGGGTAGTGAGGAGGGTAAATGTTCTTTTCCTGCTCTAAAAAGGAGTCTGTAAGGAAGTAGGACCCCATGTTTGAGAATGTTGTCCTCACTTTGTTACACCAAGGATGTCCAAGGAGAATGCAATTTTGCCACTGGTAATGAAGTCTGTGACTCTTGTTAAGGTATGTGATTAGGACTGAGCAGGAACACCTAGTCTTTGCCATCTTGCTGAATGGATGTTCCTTTTGAGGGCTTAGGAATCCTTCTTTTCTGAGAATGAATATATATATATATATCTCTTCTCTACTTGTAGCAATAACATTCCCAGATCTCAGAGCCATGTTGGTTTGTGAAAAAGAGAAATCTGTTTCTTTTTTTTAATTTTTAATTTTTTATAAACATATAATATATTTTAATCCCCCGGGGTACAGGTCTGTGAATCATCAGGTTTACACACTTCACAGCACTCACCATAGCACATACCCTCCCCAGTGTCCATAACCCCGAGAAATCTGTTTCTTGATGGCACATATGTTGACTGAGCTGGCTTGGGCAGGCTCACTTTTCACCTTAGGTATATGGGGACACTGGTAACTTTGTGGAGCACGTGGACCTCAAGATAGGGACCCCATAAGAGTACCATGCAAGAATTTTGTGCTTTCTTTTCCTTCCCAGAGTGACAGCTGAGAATGACTTCCTTCACAGCCTGCTGAGCAAAGTCACAGCCTCCAAAGGAGACAGTGGAGGGCAAGGTACAGTGCCACAATGCGCCGAGTGGGTTGGGTTCTGGCTTGGGAGCTCTTGATTCTTTGGAAAACAGATCAAAATCGTAAACCCTGGGAAACATAGTCTTCCTTCCAGACAGACCACTGTGAAAAATGGGAGCGTGTGATCTATGGAAATGGAAGCCACATCTCCTGAATCTGAATGTCCTCGTGCTCAAAGCACAGCTCCTATGTGTCAGGCACCTTCATAGACCTCCTTATTTGACTGAATTCTTCCCAAAGTCTTATGAGATAGGTGGTACCCACCTCACTCCACAAAGCCTGCATGGGGGAATTTGACAGAAGCGGACGCTGTTGGAAGTAACGAGTGGTATTCAAACCCACAGATACCTGGCCCCAGAGCCCCTCTGCTTTCTACCTTCTGCCTCCTCCTGTGTTGGGTCACTACATCTGTGATTATTGCTGCTTCCAGCAGTCTCCTCCAGAAAGAGCCCAAAGGGAGAGATGGTGGGAGGGTGAGCATGAGCATACCTTGAAGTTGGCTTTTCATGGTGGTCATTCCCTTCCAGGCCTCTGGGTGACCATGAAGATGCTTGTGGGTGACATCATTCAAATCCGCAAAGACTACCCACACCTGGTGGACAGGACCACTGTGGTGGCCAGGAAGCTGGGCTTCCCAGAGATCATCATGCCAGGTCTGGCCTTCCCGTGGGGCAGGGGTGGGTCTGGCTTGTAACAACTATTTTCTTTTCAAAAAGTCAACTCCTTCCTTTTCAACTGCATTTTTTCTATTTCTCTCCCTGAAGGTAACCACTGAAAATGATTTTTGTATATCCAAAAATCTTCCCTATAGTCACATAATAAACGGAGGCACATAAATGTATACACATGCACTTTTTTTGCCTCACAGATGGGATCACACTTCATATGCCTTATATAACATTACTTTATATGCTTTATATAGGGTTCTGCCACTTGGTTTATCACTTAATTTATCATAGACATCCTTCCTACTTCACTACACATAGAATAATTCTATTCTTTTGGGGAGAAAATTGTCATTCTCTTAAATTTTAAACTACATATATTTTTTTTATTACCAGAGGACACTATGCCCGCTGTAAAATGTTCAAATTGCACGAAAAGGTAAAAAGCGAAACATTAAAAGCTCCCTCAAATTTTTGTCTCCAGAAGTAACCTCTATTAAAATAGTCCAAACGTGATTATAGTAAAAGAAAAACAAATGATATTATGTAATAACACTATCTTGAAACTTCCCTTTTTATCTTAAACCTGTCTTAGGCTTGCGTCCACCACTGCTCTCGCTGACTCACCCCTTTCCACAATGTACGGTGCTCCACTGGGGGCCTGTGCTTTACCTGACATGGCAATTCCCCGTGCATTCCGCTGCGGGGTTTTCTATTCTTACCGCCCCTCTTCCTGAAGACCCTCTGGACCTCTTCCTGACCCCGTGTCCTTGGACTCATGAAAAGTCACCCTACCTGCATCAGCACAGTGAAGGATCTGGGGCTGCAGCTGTGGACTGTGGTTGTTATTCATCCTGGGCCCAGGAGCTCTCCTTTGCCTTCCCAGAAGGTGTCACTAGAGGATGGAAATTCAGTAATTTTAATGACGAGACGAAGAGAGCCGATTTTGACCCTCCAACCTACCTTTTTGCAACTGATGTCCTAACGTTCCTCCTTCCCCTTGTTACCTCCTTCTCCAACCTCCCTGATGAGGAAACAACACTTTTTTGAAACATGTCTGATGTTAGTTTCATTAGCAGACGTCAAGGCCGGGCACTTGCCTTCCCACCCCCGCCCCCCGTGCCTTCTAGTCAGTGTCTCTCCTGGGTGTAGAGACAAGCCAACTCTTGTCTCTCTCTCTCCTCTGCCCGCAGGGGATGTCAGGAACGACATCTACATCACTCTCTCACAAGGCGACTTTGACAAGTACAACAAGACCACGCAGAGGAATGTGGAAGTGATCATGTGTGTGTGCGCGGAGGATGGCAAAACGCTGCCTGTAAGGGGCCCTGTTGCTGCTCTGGGTGCCCCGGCTGCCTTGAGGGCTTCTGCTCACCCAGATTTGCTTTTCCCATCCCGGTCTGCTCCCTAAATGTCAGGTGCCTTCGGGATGGCCTTGAGTAATGTGATCTACACCTTTAGAGCTCGGTTTGTACACTGGCCCATAGTAAGACCTTGTGCCGTTTTCTCTTTACACCAAAGCAGTGTTTCAATGTCTGCTTCTCCCCTTTCATGATCCCTTCTTTTTCTTTTTCCTCTTTCTTTCTTTTCTTTTCTTTCTGCTTGGCTTCAGCTCACAGGTCAGCTTCTTGTTGTTAAAATGTTGTTCTCATTGAAATCTGAGCTGGTTTATTCAGACAAAATCCCTGGCAAGAAAAAGGATCAATACAGAGCCTGGGGCTGGTGTGGAGACTCAGGATGGCCTCAAAACAGACATTCCCAACACTCAATCCAACTCCCTAGTGCCCAGCTAGAAATTCTGGTGGAAAGCCTTATTCGTAAATTGGTCTCCAGAGGGCCAACACCGTATAGTCAAGAATGCAAATCACATTGCTATAAATATTTATACAGCATATGTCCTATACAATATTTCTCATGTGTGTTTACATTTATTTACTTATATTTCCTTTAAGGTTGTCAGCAATTGTGTCCAGTGTGTGGGAGGGTTCTGCTTCTCAATTTCTCCTTTTGGAGTACTGAGCTGAAAATAAAATCAGCTCTCCGCAGCAGTTTCAGCGTGGGCAAAGATTCCGCTTAGGCCACAGCAGGTGATTAGATAGCACAGTGGGGTGGGGGGTGGTGAGTATTGATAAATCATCTGCTCTAGCCTTGGGGCAGGGCTCAGGCAGGTTTTGCTACCCTCTACCTAAGAACACAACTAGCATTCATAGAGGAAATGCTATGTGCCAGGCACTGGGATAAGTACGATGTGTTTCCATTATTATTCCCATTTTTACAGAGGGTGAAACTAAACGTTCAAGTGAAACAACTTTTCCAAGGTCATGAAGTTAGTATGTGGCAGAAATGGAGTTTGAGTCCAGGTTTCAGGCCCTCTTAAACAGTTTATGGGGATGCCCATCCATTTAAAAAAGTCCCCCAACTTGTTTCTCATTTCAAAAATGAAGCTAATAACAACTTCTATCAAATCCTGGGAAGATTCGTAATTATTTTTTGAATTTAAAAAAATCCTGTTGTCTTTTTGTTGGTAAAGACTGGCCCCCCCTTAATTACTATCTGGTTGAGCAAAAATCCAAGGGTTTAACTCATCCTCTCTTTGTTGGATTCTGAAAAGTAAAATAAGTGAGAGACATTTTGCTCAAAGGAACACAAAAGAAGAGCAGAGGTTTTTATCTGAAAGGGAAATTGCATTTCACGAAGGTATAGACCATTGCTTTGAAGTTATTTTTATCCAACTACCTGTTGGAGGACTTTTAAACCTCAGCTTCATTTTTGAAAACACTGATACGCTTGCCTTCGGTATTGCTGAAGGACAAATTGGAGGGAACAGCTACCAGGAAGGCAGGCGTCTTATCTTGCTTCTGAACCATTCTTCTTCTGCCCCTCTGTCACCCTTTCCAGTCACACCCTAAGGCTAAGCAGACACACTCTTCAAAGATGAATATATAAGCAGGTATTCTGGGGGCTGAAATGAAGAGGTAACTATGGGGCACGGTGGTAATTTGCAGTTTCCTCTATTAGGCAAGTTATGGGGGAGTTCAGTTGACTGACTATTGAAAATTGCTAAGGAAGCCTGTGGGAGGCTGTTCTTTCTTTATTTGCAGAAATAAATATTACTGCCTAATTAAGTGTCAGGCAGCGCACTCAAACACTTGATACTGGTGGGTTCCTGTGGGAATAGTCCCCTTCAGGAATATCTAGTTCTTTTCTTGTTACAGGCGCACACTGCTTTTAGAGGAGCAGGGCCAGAGGACAGAGTATGTTACACTTGTCCTTGGCTCACTTTGGGGTCTCAGTGAACTTGTTCAGGAGGGGACACAGCAGAGAAGCTAATGGTGTGGGCTCTGGGATCAAATAGATCAGATTTAAATCCCAACCTCCCTTCCTAGTACCTGTGTAATCTTGGGCAAGTTTTATTTGTCTGTAAAAGAGGAATCATCTTGGGGTTGCAAGTTAAACAAAATGGTACCAGTAAAGCACCTGGTTTGCAGTAAATACTCAGAAACAGGAAGGAGGGGTAATATTTAGAGAAGATAGAGCAACTGGGCAGGAACCCAGGCAGTCCAATAAGCAATCTGATGTGGACGGATGCCTGAAACAAGTTTAAGGAGAAGTGAGAAGGCTCTGATGCCAGGCCTAGGAACCTCTGCTCTTCTGAGACCAGCTAGCTTACGTGGGTAGAGGCAGGGCACGGAGGACAGGACATTAGAGTGCTTAAGACCATGGACTCTGGGGCCAGGCAGCCTAGTTCAATTCCTAATGCAGCCTGGTTAGCAGAAGGACCTTGAATAAGTTATGTAATTCTCTATGCCTACAGTTTTCAGTCTGAATAGTAGGAGACCGGCAGTTGCACCTTGCTTTTGTGAACTTCAGATGAGATGATCTTCACAATAGGTGTTCATTAAAATTGACCATTATTACTAGAAAGGAATGGTAGTATTCTGCCTTTATTCTTGCCTTATAGATGGCATCTTCCTGGGATGTGGCCTTACAGGTGTAGGACCCTCAGGCTCTTTAAGTGCATTCACATCCATGGGGTCATTTGTTCCTCTGGTGATTACCACCAGGTACACAGGGCCTGTGTGAGGAGGCTGATTTTCCCTGCTGCTAAAGTGTGTCCACCAAGTCAGCATTAAAGCCTCTAGGCTTTCCTGATTCCTGCTCACATTGAAGACAATCTGAAACCAACTAGGAATTCTCACTGTTAATTGGGGGTCTTGGGGGTGGGCAATGGGGAAAAGTATTAAACAGGTTTACTTGAGACATATATAAATTCATATTTTCTCTAAAACTGGGCTAAGTCCCTGGTCATGATTCTCAACCCACGTGAAAACATTCAATTTTAACTCTGGCATGTTGAAGGGAGGGTCTTAGGTCTTCCTCAGAGTAATACTGGATCTTTTTCCTAAAGCCTCAGGCAATCAAAAATTTTCATCACCAAGATAGTTCTGTGGGATTCAGTTGCCTGGCATATAGTAATTTTACTTTTACCAGAGATATATGTGTATTCTCAAATTTTATAAGATACATGGGATTCACTGGAGTTACAGAAACTCTAAGCCCATAAATGTCACTTGATATAAATCTTAGGAGGCTGGAGAGCATCTAGGTTGTTGTGAAAGGAACATTGGACAGAGAGATAGCGGGTCTTAGACATATGCCAGCTCTGCTATCTTTCTGGGCAAGTGACTTAACCTCTCAGTGACGCAGTTTACGCAGTTTTGAAATGGGGATAATAGTGGTGATCATTGGTGGTGTTTGTGAGGATTGGATTAAGTGAGATAGTACATGTAAAGGGCTCAGCATATTGCTCAACAAAAAGCAGTCTCTAAATAGTTAAACCAAGTTTGAAAGTATGTTTACTGTTCAGGCCTCAAAAATTTCTAAAAGACTTCATCTCTTTGAAAACCAAGAGATTGCTTTTCTCCATTTTTAGTTCATTGGTTATTCTGGTTTTTAAAAAAATTTAATTTAATTAATTTACTTTGTAAGTAAAGATTTTATTTATTTGACAGAGAGAGAGAGCGAGAGAGCACATAAGCAGAGCGAGCATCAGGCAGAAGGAGAAGGAGGAGCCCAACTTGGGGCTCAATCCCAGAACCCTGGGATCATGATATGAGCCAAAGACAGATGCTTAACCAACTGAACCACCCAGACACTGCAATTCTTGTTTTTTTTTAAAGGCTTGTTGTTTTTTGAGGTTAATTCTGAAAGGATGCTATATCCTTATTTTGAAATGGACTCAATTTGACTGCGAGTACCATCAGTCATTCTTGCCCTACAGCTTGGAAGGAAAGGAGAATTCCAGTGTGAGGGGAAGAATTCTCCTTCCCACAAGTTAGCTTCTCTTACGGGGGGTCCTAGAGTGCTTGTATGTGGCTGGCTTTGGTCATTTAATCTCATGGTGGTGGGCATGGGGTTGGTGGTATCAAGGATCCATTGGTGAATCTGCTGGAATCTGGTAAAAGGCAAGGAGTCTGTCATCCTAAAAATGCCCAGAGGCACATAGTTTTGCAATATGGGGGCCAGGGGCTCCAAAACCAATCCCTATGTCCCTATTTAGAGACTGGAGGTAAAATTTTTAGGCCTTTCCTGAGAGACCCTATTTAGATCCCGTTTGGGGGCCAAACCACAAGAATTAACAGAAAGAGATAGAATCAGGGGCCAACAGACCCTATTAAAAGATAATTTTCCTTATTACTCTGAGGGTGTTTATGGCAAACAGCAAATGCCCTATACTTGGAATACTCAGGTATGCTTGCTCTGTGCTCATTCCCTACTTGGAACATCTTGCCCACATTTTTTGCTGAAAGCCAACTTGGAATCTTCCTTCAAGATCCTTAACTGTCCTCACCTCCAAGAAATCTTCCCTGAATCCTCAGGCTGCACTTAAG
Organism: Mustela erminea; assembly: GCF_009829155.1. Classification (NCBI taxonomy): domain Eukaryota; kingdom Metazoa; phylum Chordata; class Mammalia; order Carnivora; family Mustelidae; genus Mustela; species Mustela erminea. The sequence goes on along the minus strand of NC_045616.1, from coordinate 105,408,430 downwards.
GATCCCTTCTCTGTGTCCCACTGTAGTAAAAAGACGTATGTCCGCTGCTATCACATTGTGTTGTTCAGTGATTTGTCTGCTTATCTAATGATCCTTCCCCAAAACTGTGAACTCTCATGTCAAGTTTAATATCTGACTCATGTCCATATCCCAGTGCTTGGCATGGGCCTGATACCAGAAGATGCTTGGTAACAGTAGGGCTCCCCCAGGCCCCTCTGTCCCTGTATCTGTCAGCAGCCTGGGCTCCCTCCTCTCACCCAGTTTCCCTGTTAGCATCAGAATCCATCAAAGTGAGCTGCTGCTTGACTGCGCTGAGCCTGTTTGTAACCTTTGTGCACATTCAGATTTAAGAAACAAATAGTATTAATAAGAGTGGCAGCATGCAGTAACTCTAAGGCTGGTTACCATTTACAATAAGGCAATCACGTCAGTGCCTGGTGCGCTCCAATGGTTTCCGGAATGCAAGTAATAGAATTTCTGTAGTTAAACAGCTGTCACTCCCGGGGCCGGGGATGTTCATGTATAAATCTGTAATGTAGAAGGGTACCTGGCAGAAGGGTTGGTGAAGGGAGGGTTTTCCGGCCCTTGAGGCCAGTGTTGGCCTCAGGACCAATAGTGTCCCAGCACCAAAAATGGCAATTCTGTAGTGTTTTTTCTTTCTCTCTCTTTTTTTTCCCTTGGGTCAGAATGCAATTTGCGTGGGAGCTGGGGATAAGCCCATGAATGAATATCGGTCCGTTGTGTACTATCAAGTCAAACAGCCACGGTGGATGGAAACAGTCAAGGTAATAATAATAATAATAATAATAATAATAATAATTAATAATAATTAATAATAGCAAACATGAATCTAGGGGTTCTGAGACACCATCCTAATTTGAAGCAATACCCTAGTATATGTCCAGTTGTATATCAGGCAGTGGAAATGGTGACGAGTACCCTGACCTCCTGATCCCCTTCACTGACCCAGAATCAGCCACGATGGGATTGTCAGATGGTCTTCTTGCTCACAGTGCCCAGCCCGCCAAGCTGTGTCATTCCACTCAGCAGTGAGGAGCGACAGAGCTTGCAAGTGAACGTGAGGCTATAAGAGACCACTTAATGCCTGAAAGACACTGTCTTGGGAGGGTGCCTGGGACAAAAGTGGCATTAATCACAAATATCCATATTACCAGATTGTCACATGAAGCAGAAGGGAATATCATACATTGGAAGAGGAGTTTGGAATTAATTTAGTGAACAGTGACGCTTGAATGCAGCTTCGACTGTCTCTGCCTTGTAATTAGTAGCAGTCTTTACTCACCCCGTGCTCTGAACCCAAACACAAGATGTTCACATAACTTCCTTTTCTGACACAGCTGCCCAAATCTCAGTGGTTCTTGCCTGGTCACCTATATTCCCATTTTCCTCAGTGTGTCTCCCTGAACTCACTCTTTTCAAAATGACCTGCCCAACTTTGGCGTCAGAAAGCTATTGGATCAAGTTGGTCTCCTCTTTTCCGTGTTCTCTTGTACTCTAATTATTTCTCTTTGCTAGCCCTTGTCACATGGTTGTTAAATGTCTCTCCATGTGAACCATGAGCATTGGCATAGTGGGGCCTCTGCTTCGCCTCAGCAAGGCCAGCGTTTCCCGTGATGGGCTTGCAGTGGCCATTTGATTCACAGTGAAAGAATGAATCAGACTGCAGTCGCCCAGGAGGCTCTCAGTTTCTTTGTTCTGTCTGAAGTCACAAATGGTGGACGTCTTCAGGCTCAGAGTTCATTCTCTGGAGCAGAAAGTGCCCCCAAAGTATACATCTGCTTGACTTTTAATAGTCACCGATTCAGTATAAACTTGTCCCTCTTAAAGATCAAGGTGGTTTTCTCACAGGTAGCTAAGCTTCTCTGCTTTGGCTTGACTCGCCCATTGCAGAGGGAGCTGGGAGGTGTCAGGAGTTAGGCAATCCTAGCCAGGCTGGATGTGTCTCAATTTAGGGTGCAACATACCACCCACTGGACAGTGAGACAGGGGTGACGGAGGACTGAGTGATTTGGCTCAGTGTCTTCAGAGGTGAAAGCATCTGGGTATCTGTCCAGCCAAGGATGGGAATGAGCCCTAGGATTTTCCCAAGTATTATTGGATTCAAGCACTTTTACGAATTTGCATGAACAAGAGTCTTCGAGCATACCCCCTAATGACCGTGGTTAATTTGCTAAGCCCCGCTGCACTTGCCAGAACTCCTGGAGTGTATAAAGAAAATGTGCATCGTGCAGTTTGCAGTGCATCAAATCCTGTGCTAAAGTTATGTGACTTTTATATCAATTTGGGGAGATTCATTTTAACCCACTGTAATTTACGGACCTCTTTTCATTGGCTAGGAATGCAATTTGCCAAATGGATTACATTTGGTACTTTATTTTCTCTTCATAGCTAGTTCTTATGTAATTTATTTACAGTTCATCGGGCTTGATGGATGGGTAATAAATCAGCATGCAGCCTCTCAGTTAAATGGTCAGACTGTCTTTGGTGGGTGTGGGTGGGCTGGATAGGGGAGGGCTGTTTAACTCATTGGCTTCTGAGCTCTGGTTTCTGCCTACCAAGGTGGCTGTCCCTATCGAAGATATGCAGAGGATCCATTTGAGATTCATGTTTCGGCATCGGTCATCCCTGGAATGTGAGTACCTGACCAAAAGGCATCTCTGAAGCTCCCCTAAGCGGGGCAGAGGGGGATAACTGGGTGGCCCATGTGTCATTTTTTTCCCCTGACCTCATAATGCTATTTCTAGCTAAAGATAAAGGAGAAAAGAACTTTGCCATGTCCTATGTGAAGCTGATGAAGGAAGATGGGACCACTCTGCAAGATGGACCCCACGACTTGGTTGTCCTGAAGGTACCATGTGTTGGCATTAACTCTGCAGTGAGTTGGGCATAGGAAGCCAAGGGAAGATGGCAGCATTGCTTAGTGGTTAGCAGCAGGGACCATAGCATCCCACACACCAGGATTCACCAGCTGTGTGGCCTTGCACAAAATCTTACCTTCTCTGCCTGTTTCCCCTTCTGAGAGCCCTCAGTGAATAACTGTTGAGTGAGTGTCACATGAGACTGCTCATTTAAACACAACTATGATGGGTACATAGCACATGGAATAAGTGGAAAAGGTTATTATTACACAGAATGGGCTATTGAGGGGCACCTGGGTGGCTCAGTCATTAAGTGTCTGCCTTTGGCTCAGGTCATGATCCCAGGGTCCTGGGATCGAGCCCCACATTGGGCTCTCTGCTAGGCAGGAAGCCTGCTTCTCCCTCTCCTACTCCCCCTGCTTGTGTTCCTGCTCTCACTTTCTCTTTCTCTGTCAAATAAATAAATAAAATCTTATTTTTAAAAAAATAAGAAAGAATGGGCTATTGAGTCTGTAAAGAGCCCTGTGGGATGTGTAGAATACCAGCAAGAAACATTTGAGAGATGCCTCACTGCCGGTAATGGAAATATATCAGAATCTGGGGTCCCAATCCTGCCACTGACTAAATCTGGAATCCTCTCACACATCTTCCTGAGTATCAGTTTCCTTTTTCTTAAGTGTGATGGTAATATTTATGACAAACCAATGAGATGACCCATGTGGAAGAGCTATGTATAAAAGGATGTACAGATACTGACCATCATTATTTACATCAGGAGACTAGTACTGTTTTTGAGAAGTGGGAAGTGTTTGCCTTGGTCTTACCTGAGTGCTTTCCCACAACCCCTCTTTGGGGATGTGGGATGCCTCTGCGAGCGCCTGGCTGGACACAAAGCATGTGCTTGTGAAGGAGGATAAGGCTAAGCCGTTGGCATAGGGATCCAACACCTGTCCTTGGCTTTCTCAGTCTTGGGACTGAAAACACCTTTTGGCCTGTGGTCTCCATGGCAAACACCGCCTCATCAAGGCTTCATCACCAGGCACTCTTTCTCTGAGTCTTTCTGGGTTTTCTGGAAACCCTCATCCCCTTCTGCACAGCTTCTCTCTTCTCATTTATGGCACATCCAGGTAGTTCTTGCCTTGAAAGCCGTTCTTCCCCAACAGACTATGAACTTGTGGTGGAGGGGCATGGGGAGAAAGGGGGTAGGTCCAGTTATAGTCAGTTTGCAATGTCCTCATTTTTCTTAAGTCTCAGTTTCCTCATCTGTAAACTGAGGATGATAGCAGTGTCTATGACAGAGATAAGAGCAGTTGTGAGGTTTAAAGGAAATGAACCAAGGCATATAAAGCACTTAGAGCAGCTTCCAGTAGTAAGTAAGTGCTCAATAAACTTTAACTCCTGTAATGCCTACCTCTAACTCTGCATTTCCACATGCCAAGGGATTTAGGTTTCTATCAACTCTTTTAAGAGCTCCATATGCATTATGCCCATTTAGTCTGCCCCAAATTTCTAGGAGCTAGGTAATATTGTTAATCTTAAGTTTAATCATGAGAAAAAGAACACACAGAGACCAAGCATAGACAAGACTTACGAATGGTAGAACAGGGTCTAGATCCCAGGGCTTTCAGACTTCGGTGCTTTTGCTCTTAACTTTTCCTTTAAGCTGATTCTTTATCTTGCTGATAGGTGTGTGTTAAGACCTCAAGAAATTTAGGGGCATCTGGGGGTCTCAGTTGGTTAAGTGTCCAACTCTTGATCTCAGGTCTTGATGTCAGGGTCATGAGTTTGAACCCCATGTTAGACTTCATGCTGGGTGTGGAGTATACTTTAAAAATAAAATTTCAAGAAATTTAGGAGAAATCAAAATGGCCTATCAGGGAAATCTTCAATTCCCTTCATGCTGTTAATGAAATCCACAAATCCTTCAATTGGTTGGTCAATCCCTTTTCCATTAATGCAACTTTGGATTCTTGCCTGTTTTGTGGAAAAATAACCCTGCCATACCAGCTGTTTATTGTTTCTCTGATTATTTTTTTTTTTCTAATTCTGACTCTCTGCACCTTACAATGTGTAAGCTGACCACTTGGGCATATACCCATGGCCGGGGAAGTAACCAAGGTGTTGTTTCCAGGGAGAGAGTAAGAAGATGGAGGATGCCAGTGCTTACCTGACCCTTCCTTCTTATCGACACCATATGGAAAACAAGGGGGCCACCTTGAGTCGAAGCTCCAGTAGTGTTGGGGGGCTCTCTGTCAGCTCCCGGGATGTGTTCTCCATTTCCACCCTGGTGTGTTCCACAAAGCTCACCCAAAATGGTAATGAAACCTTCAAGAGTTGTATATATGTAGTGCACATGTGCATGTGTGCATGGGTAACCCCGGGGGGGGGTCCTGAATGGACAGTTCATGGACAGTTCAAGCCAAGAATAGTAATTCTGCTTGTCTGGACTCTTTCCAGTGGGCTTGCTGGGTTTGCTGAAGTGGCGTATGAAGCCTCAGCTGCTACAGGAGAATTTAGAGAAATTGAAGATCGTCGATGGAGAGGAAGTGGTGAAGGTCAGTGGGGCTTCATTCTGTTTGTCTTTGTCTCCAGTGACAGAGCTTTAAATCTTGGGTGGCTTCAGGGGCAAATGAAGTGCTGAGGGAGATGGGACTTTTTCTCTAACAGAGGGACACAGTGTTCCAAATTGCCATGAGAAATCTTTACTAGGAAATTCAGAGGATCATATGGTTCAAGGAGTTGAATGTTGAGTGGTAGAAAACTATGGTTGTGTTCAGTTCCTTTCAGGAGATCAGCCTGGGTGTAGATCTCAGCTCAACCGCTTACCAACTTTATGTGATAATATTGTGACTAGGACATATTTCGTAGAGTGGTTTTGAGCATTCAAGGCAATAATATTTAAAAATTACTTAGCATAGTCTCTAACACAAAGTTATAATATTGAACTAAACATGTAAATCATACAGAGTTCAGTAAATAGTAACTATTAATTATTTTTGTTGGCATAACTTGCTATAATAGTGTGATGTCTTAGTACTACTTGAATGTTACTATTAGAAATAAAAAGTATTCTTAGTTCCTGCGGCTTACAGAGTATTATGCATTATACATGAAAGAAGGAAAGACATAAGGGCTCACATTTTAAGTGAAATAAGCAGAAAACAATACAAATGTCGGATGTATTATTGTATCCACATGGTGTTAGAGAATATAGCATCTGAGGTATAAATTTAATTAAGCAACACTTCTGTCCAGTTCTATGGGACAGGTGTTTCTCACAGGTCTTGGTGATCTTGTTTCTGTCAGGAACTTGGTCCAGCTAGAAACTCTGAGATTAAACTTCTTTATTTGGTAACTGTGTGTTTTCAGGGACTATAGGAAATATTGACCCATCCCTTAGTAAGGAAGAGTATCAGATTTTAGTTAATTTTCCATACATGGAGAAGCAATGGTAGAATTTTCAGATCAGTGCTTTTAATGTGCACTATTGACCCACCTACGTGGTTCATCAATAGTAGGAAAATTCTCCAGACATCCTTTCACAAGATCTGTCACCTTTGGGCAGCTTGCAGAAACATCTGGGAGGGAATTACATCGTCTCCATCTTTGCATTCTTTTTTATTTTTCTAAAAAAGTTTGTTATCGAAGTATATAATACAGCAAAATATATACAGAATACTTACCCTAAGTGTATAGTTTCCTATATTTTTACACATGTATATACCCATTTACTCACCCTGTAGATCAAGATACAGTATATTTTTGACATTGTGGTAGGTTCTCTCCTACCCCTTCTTTACCCCTCCCCATGCTGACTGCTATGATAGATTTTTTTTTTTTTGCCTGTTCTTGAATTTCATGAAAATAAATAATATATTATTATTTATATAATAATAATAAATATTATCATTTATTATTAATAATAAATATTATTATTTATTATTAATAATAAATAAATAATATACATTTATATAGAGAAATAAATAATATACATTTTCAGGTCTGACTTATCTTACTCTACACAATTCCTATGAGGTTATCCTCATTGTTTCATATAGACGTAGTTTGCTCTTTTTTTTTTTTTTTTTTTAAATCACTGTGGAGTATTCTGTAGTATTAAAATGCTACCATATGTTCATTCATGCTGTTGGTTGACAATTGGTTTGCTCCAAGTTCTGGCTCTTGATAAGAAAGCTCCCTGGACCTTTGGAATGCAGCGTATGGTGGATGTGTGCTCTCATTCTCTTGGGGATACACTGAGGAGTGGGACTTGTGGGTCACCTGCACTGTGTTTTAACATGACCTTCATTATTTTGTCCAGTTTCTCCAAGATACTCTGGATGCCCTCTTCAATATCATGATGGAGCATTCTCAAAGCAATGAGTATGATATCCTCGTCTTTGATGCTTTGGTAAGAAAGAGGGGAAAGGTGTTGAGTGATATTAGACATTAATATGTGTCTCACTGTGAGAACACTGAGAATTTGTGGCCTTAGAGGCCCTTCTAATGAACCTTTTTGGATGTATTGTAACTTTTAGCAACCAGAGCAATGAACGAATGAGCCGCTGCATTTGTTTGTTTGTTAGTTTGTTTGCTTCTAATTCATTTAAAAGCGTGGCTGGTTGAGTAAAAGGGGAATTTTAATTGTTGATGTCATATTGGCACTGGTTGAAAGTACATGAAGCTGGATACCATGAATAATGGCTTCAGCTTTCCATGAATGCTGGGAGCTAGTCCTTGGCCAGGTTGTGAAGCACCGAAGTGTTTCCCACCTTCTTCTTTCTCATAGTCTCCCAACTTCGCAGTGTCATTATACCTTCCTGCCCACCTGCACATTTTATGGTGGCATGCTTTCCTGATCTATCCTCTTCCCTCTTCCCAAATGGTGTCTTCCTCCGATCTGTCCCATTTCATGTTTCTTCAGGGTCCTGTCCACACGAGGGTATCAATAAAGTTTTAATATGTTAACTACTTATGTCAGTGACATTTACCTTTTAAAGAGATTACTTGGAGACAACCGTGACTTAATCCAGTGCTTCCCAGAAGGTCTTCTTAAAAGCTAGCCCACAAGAAAGAAGCTTTTTAACAAAAAGATCCTTTGATTAAATAACTCTCAGGGAAGTGTTGGACATTGTATGACCTTCTTAGAGATTCACAATGGTTGTAAATATGTTAAAGACTCTAAGAACCCTGCTGTAAAGAAGGCAGTCTTAACAATGATATCCTGAGATTTGTCAAACTTTATATGACCATGAAACCCTTTTATCCTACGATACCCTGTAGCATGTTTCATGGAATGCTTTTTAGAAGAGACTACATTAATGAGACTACTAACAATATATTCGTGAGTTAATTCCTGAGCAAAATCATTTTGCTGGAGTTTCAGTTATGCCATGTGAGTATGGCTTCCTGCCTTGGGTCTGACCCCAAAACACTGATTCCTTGAATCTTCCTCAGATCTACATAATAGGACTCATTGCTGACCGGAAATTCCAGCATTTCAATACCGTTCTGGAGGCTTACATTCAACAGCATTTCAGTGCCACCTTGGCTTACAAGTAAGTTACTGTACATATATAGGGATTTCTTGTGCACCCCCAACCTGCCCTACCAGGATGCCTAGGGCACAAGGAACTTGAGTATTTTCCTTTTGCACCAGGCTGTGTGAATTCTCCCTTTACTGATAAAACTCTATCCATGCTGGGTTATCTGGATTAAATAAAAATATGCAAATCCATAGGTTAGAATGAATATTTTATTATGGTAGACGTACATGAAAACATTAATTTATTCAGTCAATCAGTCAGCTACCATTTATTGAATAGCTACTTGTGGTAGACACTGGGATTCAAAGGCTAGGAAAGAGAAAACACAGGCCAAGTATAGTACCCATTATAGCTTGGGTACAGAGGATGATGGTTACAGGTGGGGATGATACTGGAGAGGTTGGGAGAAGCCAGTTAGTAAAGGGGTCTTGAAAGCTGGGCCGAATAATTTGAAGTTTACCTTGCTGGTAATGAAGAAATGGAAAATTTCTCAGCAAGGGAATTCCATAATATTATTAGAATATTTTCTGTAAGAAGCAAATGTTAAAAAGAGCATTCTCCCCACCATTATTCCCACTCATATCCTGATTGTGACTAGTTTTCCTAGTCAAAAGATTGCTTTTTTCCTCACTAGTTTTTCCTTTGCTGGTTTTCTATGGGTAGGAAATACTTATTCACTCCCCCGTATTAAATATATATATATTTTTAAGCAGAGTTATTTTTATGGCTGCAAACGAGTTAGTAAGCTTAGCTATACCACCACCTTTAACCTTTGATAGAATGCCTTATAATTTATAGAGCAAATTAATGACCATGCTGTGGGCTGGAAAGAGATGTATTTTGAAAACATAATTCCTTATTCAGGAAATTGATGACGGTGCTGAAGACTTACTTGGATACCTCCAGCAGAGGGGAGCAATGTGAGCCGATCCTAAGAACCCTGAAAGCTTTGGAATATGTGTTCAAGTTCATTGTTCGGTCGAGGACATTATTTTCACAGTGAGTGCTTGTTATGTAAGAGTGATTGATTAGTTCCGCAGTTCCTCCAGGATGTAACAGTATTTGTGTCATCGGAGAGATTCTTTTATAAAATTACAACCAGCCATTGATCAAAAACAACTTAAAAATCCAACATAGAGAGTTATGAATAGGTTATAATTGTTCCCTCTAAGCTCATTCAGGCAAAAAAATAAATCGTAACATGTTATAGAGTTATGCTTCATCCAATGAACTTGATTTGTGATTTGAGGCTCTTCTGTGTTTCATCTATCATTCTTCATTTGATTTGAGATAGAAAACTTTCCAGGAATCTTCAGTGTTAGAGGTGCTAGGAGTGGAGAGAGCAGAACTTGGGGACTTTTGACAGTTATTTGGCTCTAGGAGGTTGTGCATGACAGATGAGCTGGTACTTGCAGTTGATCTGTCTGTCCTTGAGATCCTAGTAGCCAACAATTGACCTGACATGTTAAAACACCTAAGAGATTTGATATTTGATGAGCAGTATTACAGAGGTTATCTGTTGTTTTTTGTTTTGTTTGTTTGTTTGTTTTTTGAAGGGCTTTGGAGATAGAGGCATTCAAATGCAATGTACAAAAGAATAATTTATATTCATCCTGGCTATAAGGCAAAGTTAGGCAGGCAATTGATTGTGATTGTGTATATGATCAGATTGGTTGTGTGTGATGGGAAATAAGGAAAACTTACAGAGAATGTACTACCTGGATTCTCATCAATGCAAAGAAAGAACATTCAACTCAAACTGATTTATTAGGGAGAGTAGGACTTTTATTTTATTTCACATTTTTTTAAAAATCCAGAAGATAGTTGGCCTCAGGCATGACTGGATCCAGATACTCAATGCCACCAGGAAAGTCTGTCTCCCTAGTTCTTGCCTCTGGGTCCTCTGCTAAGGGTCATGTGCTATAGTTTTAAACAGTCTGACCAAGAAAATGAATATGCAGTGGTTTCATGTGCACCTCTGGAACCATGGGCCAGGTCAGCCACTTACAGTATAGACTTATTTAGTTGGAGAGATGGTTTCCCAGAAGAAAGTAGAAATCTGTAGTCATCATTTTGACCATGACAATGGACGGGCTACAAATTTTCATAGTTGATAAGGCATCTGAATAATGAATCATTTTAGATTCTCCAAAAACATTCTTTGAGATTTCAGGTGAGAATTGGAAGAGATGAATGTCTTCAACCTTGTCACATAACATATGTCATGTTCATTATTCTTTTTTTTTAACTTAAAACTTTTTATTTTCTTTTATTTTTTAAATTAAATTTAAGTAATTTATTTTTAATTAAATTTTAGGCAGTTTTATACGGGATAATATTCCTTTCTGGAGTAGAATTCAGTGGTTCATCACTTACATACAACACCCAGTGCTCGTCATAACAAGTGCCCTCCTTAATAATATTCATCGTCCATCTAGCCCATCCCCCATCCACCTCCCTCCACCAGCCTTTATTCTTAAAGTGAAGTATCTGTTTCCTCTCACTTGCCAGTTACTCAAAGCAGAGACTGTGTATTAAAGTCTTAGGGGTATTTTTCCATGTTTGAGAGATACTTGTCAATTATTTGAAAACGAATGGGTCTTTCTAAGGGTTGAGTTTCTTGGAGGAGTTCAAGGATTCAAACATTATAATTCCAGATTAATAGGCAAAGATATGTTATCTCATCTTGCAAGTGAGAACTTTAGGTTTACAAGAAGAACATATATTCTTCATTTATCATACCTTCTGCCCCTTTTCCCTTTTGGTTTATTTTATTGTTTCTCCTTCCCTGCTCCCTTCTTTTCTTCCTTCCTTCCTTTCTTCCCTCCTCCCTGCCTCCTTCCTTCTCTTCTTTTCTTCCTGTCTTCTCTCTCTTAGTCTTTGTCTCTTCCCTCTACTAGAGGAAAGGGCATTTGCACATTTGTCTTCTTCTCTGCCTCAAGGCAAGTCATCCTGCAGAATCTCTAGCTCTTCATTCAGTGTAAATCTGGTGTTGCTGGAATTCCAAGTGACTTTTGGCTACTTAAGGAGTGGGGTGGTCTGTTATTTCTTGCTGTATCCCCAGCATAGCATATAGAACATCATCAATACTCATGAAATACCTATTGGACAAAGTGCATTTTGGGGGATAAGGTATACCTCTGGTCAGAAGAGATGTCTCTAAGATAATCCAGGCCTAATCTTGAATCCTTTTGCATGAACAAAGTATAGGCTAACCTGCAAGGAAAGTCTAAGACCCCATTCTGAGGGAAGGTGGTTTTCCTTTGTCTTATTCATTTTAGAAACTTTATCAATGGTTTTGCTCTTAGTACAGCATCAAGGCCATTGGGAAGCAATGGAGGTATTTCCCCATACTAGGAAGGCCTTTTACTTGGGAGACTAGAAAATAGAAGGTTTGAAATTTATAAGCCAGCTGGTGGGAAATCATAATATAATTATTGCTTTGGGGACTTATTGTGTCTGGTATTGTGTTCCTGTTTCCTGTTATTTCTTTGTCTTCTTTCCTCCTGTGCATAATTCAGTTGATCTAGCTCCCGTTAGCAGTTCCCTTGACATTTTTCTTTGCACATACTGCACATGAGTGCTTGCGAGGGTTAAAGGATTATCCTATATCAATATGCAGGATGCAGTTGGGTAAGGGAGGAAGAAAAGTTGAGAAAGATAGAATTTCTTAAGGATTATTTATTTCTATCACATAGCCCAATAATGTGATTTCCTTTTTCCCTCTCTTTATGTCACTGGCTCCTGAGTAAAAATCTGGGGCAGGTGTCTTTGGGCATCTATCTGTGCCTTAGTTGCAGTAGAAGCTGGCAGAGCAGGTTCAAGCTTTTGTCATGGGGAGGCAGGCTTAAAAGTACGGGAAATTTCTAAACCGTAGGACGTGTGTCCAAAATATGTTCAGTAGCCATCAATATGACCATCATCCATTAGGCTTTTCTGGAATGACTAAGCTTCTGGGAGGCATAAAGCATAGTGAGAAACAGTCAGAAAGAGCTGAAGTGATTATCTTCTAGGCACTGAGCTTCTTTACAAAATTCCTTGCAGCTCCTTTTATCCTGAAGCTCAGACAACCAGCTGAGCTGATCCCCAACATTTCTGAGCTGTGGAATTACTCAGTCCAGAGAAGACTGATCACACAATATGCACACTGTAAAGCTTTCCTTCCTGCTGGCCAGGCACATTAGAAATGACCCTACAGCCCTTCTGTAAGGATGGTTCTCTAAAAGAGAAGAAATCCAGAACATGGTGCTATGGTGGGATTTGTGTCCACTTGTCTATGTTCCTTAAAAATCCTAATGCTGCCATAGGGTAAAGTACGGGGGCAAATGTGGAGCAGTGATTATGTTCATGTTGTGTTGGTGCGTGTTGGCTCAGTGATGGTCAGTGTCACACTAGACAGACCTGGGAGGGAGTCATATGTTTGTCCCTGTGCCCAGCTTACTGAGTGACCTGACCTGACTGAGCCTCAATTTTCTCATCCATAAATGGGGATAAACCAATTCTTAGTATTTTGATGATGAAATGAGACTATACCTACAAAGTTATCCATGTAGTATCTGGTACTTAATTTCATAAATGTAACAAATGTTACTTGGTATCGTGTTTTTACCTAGGCAAGACAGGAAGGGTTTTTATTTGAAAAACTCAGATTTAAATTAGTAAATGGTGTCTTGATCCATGCTCAAAATTTGGCTTATAGTTCATGCAATCCTAACCCTTTCTTATTGTTTTTGTTTGCTTGTATGTGTGTTTGTTTTTAAGGAGGGAGTGTTATGTTTACCAGGTGTCTGCTTTTTGAGGATCACAATGAGGGACTTTTATGGCTCCCTGAATTCCCCGTGGTCTATTGGCCCATTGGCTGGCCCCTGCTTGTGTTTGCTGTGTGTGTGGTCAGCCCCCTTGGGCCCAAGCAGCCATGTACCGACCTCTCTGCTCCGCGCTTGTGCTGCTTGTCTTTGCTTTTGCATTATGCCTCCTGCTCTTGTTAAAGACCTGCTTATTCACTGCTTGCTTCCTCCTCCTTCTGCGTGTGCTCCCAGTCTCCTGGGGCTGCTCTTCCATGCACATATTTCTCCTTCACCTACCTCATTACCATTCCCTTTGCTTATGAGAGGCCGTCAGCTCAGTGGTTAAAGGCACAATCTTTGGAGCTGGCTACTTAGGTTTGAATTTCGCACTAGAATCCTACCACTGCCATTTACTGATGTTTATGACCTTAGGCAGATTATGTAGCCTGCCTCAAGCTCGGTTTACTTGTGTATAAAACAAGCAGGGATGTAAAAACCCTTTTGGGTTGTGGTGCAGACTGAGTGAGCTAATGGGTGTCAGGCACTTAGCACAGTGCCTGTCACAGAGCAAGCTGCCACAGCCATGGTGATTATTACCTGCTAAGTGCATTTCACTTATTATCTCCATTATTCTTCATAAAAACCCAATGGAAAGCCTCCTCTCCCCACTTTATCTCCTCTGAGTCCTCACTCACTCCATGCCAGCCATACAGGTCTCCTTTCCGTGGCTCAAGGTCCCAACTTAGGGCCTGGGCACCTTTCCCCTCATATCTGCTTGTTCACTTCCTATCCTCTTCCATATCCTCACATAAATGTCTCCTTTTCTACCCTGTTGAAAACTGCAACTTCTGATTCCCCTCCCTTTCGTTCTGTTTTTGATCTTTTCTCCCCCTCCACATAGAACTAATCAGATGTTAACATATCAGACGGTAATTAATTATGCTTTTGTTTACTGCCATCTCCCTGCTAGCATGTCAGCTCCAAAGCTCCTGTCTGTGTTTTGCACTGAGAACAGCACATTGACACTTGTTCATTGTGAAACGGGACACCCTTCCGATCCCCCTTTCATAGATAAGGAAGCTGAGACTTCAATTCACACCTAAAGGTCACACAGGTAAGAATTAGCAGAGTAGGGCTTCACATTCTGCCTCATCTGATTAAGCAAATTGAAGAACCAGAACTTTTGGAGGACCATGCAAGTCTAAAATGTGGTTGGCTATGATGGGGACGTATCCTAAGTGAGAACAGCTCCTCATCGAAGGATTGACTTGCTGGGTACTGTCAGGGCTGCAGAGAGGCACAAAGCTCCTTGAGTTTAGGTGCTATCATCCCTAAGCACAGTAGGACTTCAGTAAAAATAAAGATGACTTAGAGCAGAAGTTATCAGGAAAGGAGTCCTTGCTATTATGGCAAAGCTATTCAGGCAAACATGACTCGATCCTCCTATTCTTTCAAGGAGTGAAGAAAGAGGATCTGACACAGGGCCAGCCCAGGTAACTCACCCAGGTAACTCAACCTCCTGCTCCCCAACGTTCATCTAGGAGCCAGGAAGGATGGCCATGGTGTGCACAGTGCCATATACCTGTCCTGAGGCTTCCACTCCATCAACATAGCTAACCAAGAAGCATGGTTCACACCTCCGGTGGACACTCCCAGTCTGGCTCACTTCATCCAAGGGCAGGCATCTTGTCCTTTCTGTGCTCACCTTCAGCATCAGGTGATCAGATAGTCTCTGACGTTCTCTTTTGCATTTTATTTTGCATTTTGCTTTGTTCTGTCTGTCTCCCCTCTCAGTCTCTACCTCGCCCTCCCACCAGCTCAATTTCTTCTTGTGTAAATATTATATACTAGTTCACCCTCCTGATCATGCATATGTTAGGCAGGAAGACCGTCTGAACAAAGCTCAGGCAAACCCAATGTAACCTGCAGTCAGAGGGAATACATAAGCCTCTGCCTTTTTAAACAAATATGAATTTAACTCCAAGGCACTTGCCAGTGTGATTTGTTTTCATTGTTCATGTATGAATAAATATTTAAATGTAATCATCTGTTTATGCTGAGCATGGGCTGGGATGCCCGTCACATTGCTATTCCTGTTTCTCCTGCATATAATTTGTTTGCATGTTAATGCCATTTATTCCTATGTAAGCCTCTGTTTTGGGTTTTGAATATAATTTCACTTTTTGATGACAGTAATGGCTCAGTAAACTGCACAATTGCAGTTAATGGAATTATTTTATGATAACATTAACTTGGCATCAGATCAGGGTGGAAGAGAAAACTGTCATCAAAGGGATATTGTCAAACAGTTACTTCTCTTTAATTTATTATCTATTTTATGAGTTGCTACAGTGTTGAGGGGGGAGCTAACAGCTTGCTTATTACAAACATATGTAGAAAAGCTTTGTAAACCATGAAGTAAGTAGCCATCATTGTGATATGAAATTGTTCATGTGCATGCATTTTGAATAGCCCTCTTTTCCCTCTGCATATAGAAATATTAATAAACATTTATTGAGCACCTATTATGCACTAGGCACTCTAAGTGCTGGAGACTCTGGAATTAATCACTAAGCCTTCCTCAAATAGCAGTAACACAGTAGGGCATGCTGCATATGCTTCCCAGCAATCAATCACAGTTCCCTGGAATAAGCAATGATCCATGACTTGATGCCATTGAGGCTCAGGGAGCAGACAGGTTTAAATGACAAACTCTGCCTCGGGAGGATCCTTAATTCTTCTCAGAGGAGGTGATGCTTCAAACTAAACATCGAAAGAGAGAAGAATCACAGAGTCCAAGTAGAGGGAACAACACATGGAATACGATGTCCAATTACTCCTGCCACTCCTGAGGACCATTTATGAAGCCTCTCCTCTATGCTTGGCCATGGATCACTTTTTTACTCTGCCCCACTTCATACTCACAGCAACCCTCGGAAGTATAGATATTATGATGTTTATTTGACAGAAGAGGAAATGGAAGCCCAGAAAGATAGAGAAAGTGACTGTAGGCCACACAGCTTGACATTGGCAGGGAGGGGTGTGACATCGGAGCCCAGGTTCTTTGTGCTGTGCTATGCCTATGAGCAGCACATTTGTGGGGAAGAGTGACTAGTGGGTGAAGGTATGGCGGTGGAAGAGTTGGGACAATGCAGCTGGTGAGGTAGATTGAAGCTGGACGGTCAACAACTTGCATGCCCAACTGAGGAGTGTGACGACATCCTCTCCGCCAGGGGAGGGCAGCATAAGTGCTGCCGTCAGTCCTCAGAGCACAGGGTAAGCACCCCAGAGGGTGCACAGACTCATCCATTGGGATCAGGTAAAAAGATGAAAATTCCTTTATTTTGTTCCAAGAGGAAGAAATTAAACTTTATAAATAATTGACTTAGAATAATACTTGGATATAATTTATAAATAAATAAGCATCTGTTGAGAATCATGCTTACATTTCATTTTCTCATGGAGCAGTTTCCAAATCCTGTTTTTGGCAGTGGGAGTCATTGAATTTTTAAAGCAGGGGATCTACAAGGGTGCCTGCGGGGCTCAGTCAGTTAAATAAATGTCTGACTCTTGGTTTTCACTCCAGTCGTGATCTCAGGGTCATGGCATCCTGCCCCACGTTGGACTCCATGCTGGGTATAGAGTCTGCTTAAGATTCCCTCCAGCTTCCCCTGTCTTTCTCATGTGGGCACTCTTTCTCTCTCTCATAAAGAAAGAAAGAAAGAAAGAAAGAAAGAAAGAAAGAAAGCCAGCCAGCCAGCCAGCCAGCAAGCAAGGGATCTACATGATTTAGAGTCATGTTTTAAAAAGGAAGATCACTGAGGAAGAAAGGTGAGTATGTAGAAGGTGTAGAGGAAGGGAGGCAGGGTGTTAATCATGAAGCTGTTGCAGTAATCCAGGCAAGAAGACTTGAGCTACGGCAGTCTGAGTAGGGCTGGAGAAAAAGGAGAGGGAGAAGATAAGGTGTGTAAATGGCAGGATGGAATGTGGGTGAGAGTGAAGCTGTTGGAGAGGGCCAGCAGATCAGCTGATCTGACGTTCAACTTTGTGACCCATCTGATTTGACATCATTCATCAACATGATGAATGGCGAGGAGGAGAAGTTTTGGGGGAAGATGATGTGTTTTGGTAAAATTTGAGATGTTTATTGGCATAGCCTGATGGAAATGTATAGCAAGTAGTTAGATACAAATCTAGAGTTCAAGAGAGTGACGAGGGGAAATTCAGTCTTGGTGGAAATTGATGCAAAGAGGTATTTGAAGCTGTAGCACAAAATAAAAATAAAACTCAGGATGAAACCCAGGAGATTAGCATGTTGAAGGGGTGGGTGAGGAGGGAGTCCCAGGGAAAGCTGATTAGGGATGTGGGAGGGGAAGCAGGAAGACGGGCAATCCAGGAGCCAGAAAAGAGAACATTGCAAAGAGGAAAGTGTCAGCAATGTCAACGTGCTACAGCAAAGTCATGGGGACTGCAAGCTGATCAGAGGCAAGATATTTTGCTGTGAGGAGGTATTTGTTTTCTTAGCAGCCCTTCCCCAGAGCTTAGCATCTTTCCTAATATCCAGTTGAAGACCCTAAAGAGGCAGAGGGATCAGGGCTTTGAGGTGCTATCGATTTCCCATCATCTTCATGTGAATTACCTACAGTGTGGATTGTCCTTTCCCAGGGTGTAATCCTAGTTTGGCTTCCCCCAACTGACCCTTCAGAGGATGAATAAACTGTTTTCCTATAAGGTGGTGTATTCACCCTTCTCTCATAGCAAAATGTAAGACACTGGCTGTCTGCTTCCATTGTCCCTTTAAATGGCTTAATTTTGCAGAACAAGACTATCTATACTGTAGATAGTTAAGGGAAAAGCCACGGATGACACAAGATATTCATTCTTCCAGGTTGAAGCAGTAGACAATTTCCTTTTCTTGTTAACTCCTTGTGAGACATCTAGAAGCTCGCATGCTGGCACAATTCTTGCCTTTGTGCAAAAAAAAATGGCTGTTTCTGTCAAATGCTGAGGCTGGCGGTTCCTCAGAGAATGACTTGGGTGAGAGATCAATTTACCGAATAAATATGTAGATTTAGGAAATGTGTTTGCAAATCCCCTGTAACTAAATATGAACATGCAAGATAATGAAGGGTCTAGTTTGCCAGAGGGGTGAATTCACCAAGCTACATTATTGTCAGGGATGCTGAACTGAACCAGGGTGACTAGGCATACTTGGTGATCCCCTTTAAATGCATTTGAGGCAGCATCACCTCAAAGTAGAATTTGTTTCCTTAATAGGAAATAATATATTGCTCAGTTCTTGGGCTTGCGGCTTTTTGTGTCTTTGGGGTGGATGGAAAATTAAAGAGGACTTAATTATGAGGCATATATGGTCACTGCCCTTCATGTCTCCAAACTAGTCTCTCTGTCTCTCAGATCTACTCTTCTCATGTGGCCGACCTCAAAGACCCATTAATTCAATTCAATCCAGTTCACTGATTCATTAAATAAATATTTTTGAACCTTACTATTTGGCCAAGTTCTAGCCTAGGTTACTGCAATAAAAAGATAGAGGTAGCCCAGCCCTCTTCTGCCCTTGTATAGTTCTGGGGGGAGACAAAAAACCAAAATGAAACAAAACAAAAAAAAGCAAACAAATACACCGAGTCATTACACACCATAATAATGCCAGTAAAGGAAATAAGCAAGTAGTTGAGATACATGGTACAGCATAGTGGTGAAGAATCCTAGTGACTACCTGTGTAACCTTGGACAGATGACCTAACCTCTGCCTTTGTTTCTTCATCTAATGTTGGTTAGATTACCTCATAGTGTTATTTATTACGTGGGTTCTGAAGAAGTGACTTTTCAAGTGAGATATGAAAGATGCTAATGAACCAGCCACCAAGGGATAGAAAGAAGGATCCTTCACGGAGGAAAACTCTGAGCAAGTATTCTTGAATATGAAAGAGCTTGAAGTTTTCTGCAAAGTTAGAGAAGACTAGAGTGTTGAAGGATAGTGAACTAAAGGGAGAATAGGAGGAAGATGGACACGGAGAGACCCAGCGAGCCCGCCCTGCAGGATTTATTCTCAGTCTGTACCCAAGGTCTCTGCAGGCATTTCAGCTGGAATGCTAGCATTCCAGGTAGTGCAGGGAAACTCAGCTGGTGGGAGAGGCTGGTGGCATGGGTCACCAGGATGGCTTGGTGGTGGTTGCCTGGACTTGTGTTGATGAGGACACTGAGGTTGCATTTAGAGGTGGCCCATGCAGGGAGTCATGACAGATTAATGGCACATAAACTGAGCAGTTTGGTGGGAAGGGATAGAATTCTTCACTCCAGTATTACTTATGCAGCCCTGATAGGAGTGAAGGGCTCTGAGTTCAAACAGAGTGCATATTGTCTTGAAAAGCCTATGTGTTTTGGAGTATAGTAATTCTGTATTTAAAATTAAAAAGTATGTGTTTCTTACTCCCACTAGCCTCTTTGACTGCCTCCTGTAAGACACACGTGATAGCTGCTGCTCACTCTCTAATTAGACTGGTGACAGACACAGCCTGCGTTCCAGATCATTGAGGATCCCCTTTAGTGTCTTCTGTAATCTCTTAACTTGGCTAAATACCATTATCTTATAATTACAACACTCACAACTTTTTAAAGCCATATATGTTTCAGCCACCATGAATTTTTGGTTTGCAATTTGGGATAATTTTTTAAAGTACATTATTATAGTGCCTTCTCAATTATCTGTTAATGCATGAGTGTAAAGACCCATATTACAGATCATATAAAGTCATTCAGTTTGATCACTGGAGTGCAGAGTATGTATAGACGCACCCTCATATACAGGTGAACTTCTCAGAGGAATGTTCTTCCAAATCAGAACTTGCTGAGCTAAATAGTATCCTTAATTATTACTTCCTGATTTTCTGTCAGATGAGCATTCTGGGGGGAGGGAAGAACCACCGGTCTTGGGTACTATAGGGGTGATATAAATGAAGAGCTTTCCTATAATCAAATATATTTTGTGACTAAGCCACAGATAATGCTATTATGGCAACAGTTAAGAATATCCCAAATAGCACGAACCACGGCCTCTTGTTATTGCTTACCTGTCTCTCCCAAAATGCTGTGTCTTGGCTTCTACAACACAGAACTCTTTTTGTAATTCTCATACTTCTCAGATCCTTCAGAGTCCTGAAGATTGGTCTGCACCTCCTTTTACCCAATTCCCTCTCCTCGGTGAATGGATGAAACCTGGTGCTTCAGTTCTCACTGCTACGCAGATAACCCAGACATCCATCCAGACCTTTTCACCGAAGCCCACATCTCTGTGTCCAATCATTTACTTGCGGTCTCCCTCTTTCATATCTCAAAGGCAACTCAAAGTTAGCATATCCAGACATAAACTCATGATGTCTCTTGCCACACTGATCCTACAATCTAGCATGTTGCACAAGGGAAAAAAAAAAAAAAAAGATTTTTGTGACACTTCATTTCTTGTTTCTTCCCACATAATCTACATTCAAGTCTCAACCTTCCCTTCCCCAATGTCTCTCCAATTAATCCATGTCTTTCCATTTTCCCTACCAACTTCCTAATCAAAGTTCTCGTCATCTCATACCTGCAGTCCTGTGTTACTTTCTCTATTGGTCTGGCTGCTTCTGTCCTTGTCCTCCTATCATCCATTTGCTGCGGAGTCTTTTGAATTTCCTAAGTCGATAGTTAAAACATCTGTAAGTATGGAAAGTTTTGTTTCTCTCTTTCTAACCCTAGTTCTTTCTCTCTATTTGACCCCATTGGCTAGGATTCTAAGTCAGTGTTAAGTAAAATAGTGATGTATATTCTGTATTGGCTTTAAAAAAAATTAGATGCCTTTTTATCATTTTGATGAAGCCCCTTCCTATTACTAATTTGATAACAATGCTAACCATAAAGCAGTATTAAATTTTATTGTGATCACTGATATTTTGAATTTATTTCTACCATCTTAGCTGGGAACCCTCCCCATCATTCTAACTTTTC
This sequence comes from Mustela erminea, assembly GCF_009829155.1. Classification (NCBI taxonomy): domain Eukaryota; kingdom Metazoa; phylum Chordata; class Mammalia; order Carnivora; family Mustelidae; genus Mustela; species Mustela erminea. Next base: position 105,387,214 of record NC_045616.1, on the reverse strand, counting down.
TGTCCTTTTTTTTTTTCTTTTCCCTTTTGAATTGCTTTCAATTTTCTCACTTGCTTTTTTTCTTTTTACTAATTTGAAAGTTACATTTTATATCCAGTCCTATAGTGGCTATTTAGGTATTCTATCATACATACTTAATCAAATCTCAAGATAATATCTTTACAGTGAGTAATAGAAGGATTTTAGAAGACACTGTTACTTCCCTCTTAAATATTATACTAGGATTGTGAAATGTCAACTAATGTATGTTAGACCTCACACTCCCCATGTCTCATAAGCTCTCATTATTTCTATCTTCTGTTTTGTTTTGGTTTGGTGCATTCTGACCAATTTCTTTAAACCTATCTTTCAGCTTACCAATTTCTCTCTTAGCTATGTCTAATATGCCATTTAACTCATTGACTGAGTATTTAATTTTAAGTATTGGACTATTTTCAGAGATTCTATTACTTCTTAGTCAAATATAAATTTTTCATTTTTATCATTTTTGTTTCTTAATCATATTTTAAAGCATTTTTTTCTATTTTGAAGCATATTAAATATGAGGTTTTGTATTCTTTGAATTATAATTCTTTATAAGTCCAGTAGGGTGAGTCTTTGTGGGTCTAATTCTGCTGTCTCCAAAATGGATGACCATGATTCCTGGGCATTTTGTTGTTATTATTACTTTTTAAAGCTAACTTTATTTAGAACCTTAGCAATTGTTACATATCTTTAGTCTTGAAATGAAGTTTTTATTTTCCTCCAAAGAAAATGGAGAACGCTTTAAGTCAAATTTTCTCTTTGTGGATCCAGGCAAGGACATGAATATGGAAAAACAAAGCCAAATAAACAAAAACATGAACAAAACAAAATTCGTGTGAGGACTGGTTCGTGGTTCAGAAATCTCAATGGAAAACTGTTCCTTTTCTATCCAGCCCTGAGGACTGGGTAGTTTCCTCATTGCTCTCCTTCATGCAATAGATTTACTTTTCACCCTCCTTTTTAAGAAGGCAGAACAATTTGGGATACCAGCTTTATGCAAGGGTCTCCAATAAGTGGGCCCTAGGACTGATCTCATTCCTTCTATTCCCCAAGCAGCCACCTAAATGGAAATGTAAGGACGCTAAGGTTGAGCAAATGCCTTGGGGCAGAAGCTGACTTCATTGCTCTCTAAGCCCCCAGAATCTCCCTTTTGCTTGGTGTTTCTACTCTGTCGTTTCTTTCCTTTTACTTTCCTGATAGTTTAACAACTCGTTTTGGAAATCCAGCTTTGGTAGTCGTTTTCACTGAGAGGTTTTCCACGGTGTTTCGTCCACCCCACTGTCAGAAATGGAAGTCTTTAAAACTTTACTGCAGTTAGAATGATCTTCCCACAGTTCAAACCTGATCTGGGTGCTCACATTCTTAAAATCCTCTAATTTCTCCTCATTGCTCTGAGGATGAAGACAAAACTGCACATGGCCTGTGAGGGTCTGTGGAGGCAGACCCCCGCCTGTCTCCCCTCCCCCCCCCCAACCATCTCCTTTCACCTGACTTAACCCAGATTTCCTCCACTCCAGCTTCCAGGGTCTTCATTCAGTCCCTGTGACCCGCTCGGCTCTCTTCTGCTATAGGAACGGTGCAGTTGCTTTCCTGGGAGTGGAATGCCCTTCCCTCTCTTCTTCCACTTTTCTCTCACTCTCTGCTCCTGCATCACCTAAAGCATTGCTTCTGTGGGGAACCTACACCTGCATTTGCACACTTAATCAAATCTCTTCAGATTCTCATTGCACGTGTATTTTTTCTTTCAGGTATGATCTCACACACACACACACACACACACACACACACACACACATATTTTTTGAGCTCCTACTATCTTCCAATCACTGTGCTATGAAGGAATATAAAAGAAATAAAAATTGACACCCAGATAAATATCACAGCTGCTGTTCTAACTAATTGACGGGTCACCTCAGGTCTGGGGATCTAGAGATGATAAACAGTTTTTCATGACATTGGTGTCTCTCAACTCTTTTTAGAGTTGGCCTTAGGGCCTACAACTTCTGAAAGGCCTTTCCCTCAGCATTTATTCTTCTTTATATTCAGCACCAACGCAGGTTTCAGGCAAGTTGGGCTCTAAAACTTGGTTCTTGTTTTAATCCTTTGTGTTGCTAATGAAATTTTCAGTCTAATTGAAATATTTGTCTAATGGTAGAGATTTAGTTTGCATGGGCAATCAAGTGTTTATCCAACAAATATTTATTAAGTAGCCATTAGACAACTCTGCCAGCGCCTGGAAATACGACAATCAATTGGACAGACTCAGGCCTAGTTTTCATGCGATTTTATAGTCTAGCTGGGAAAGTCATTTGGTCATTATGCAGATAGTCTCATGGGTGCATGTAAAATGAAGGGGAGGAATTTGAGGTGCCCTAAGGGCACGGAATAAGGAGGTCAAATCTCATCATGGGGTCAGGGAGGCATCTTGGAGAAAATGTCATCTAAGCTGTGACCTGATGATGAATAGAAATTGGCAAGTGAAGAGAAGGAGGTGTAACTGGTGAAAATAAAGCTGGAAGGAGGTCCCTGAGATAGTAAGGGAGCTTGACTCAGTCCAGCTGTGGAAAGGCCAAGGTGGCTGGAATTCAGTGGCAGATGGATGGATGGGGGACATCACCTAGAGGGATAGGAAGGGGTGGATCTCCAAGTCCTTGAAGGTCAGGCCATGGCATCTGGACATTATCCTGAGGAAAATGGGAGCTATTACAGGATTTTGAACAAAGGATGATATAGCACTTTTGTTTTTAAAATGCTCTCTCTGACCATTGTATAGAAAATGGATTGAAAGGGGGTAGAGTGAAGGAAGCGAGGTGGGTTCAGAAAACCCTACAGGTTAGACATGCTGGGGCCTTGAATGAAGGTAGTGACCATAAAGATGGAGGGTAGCAAGTGGTTTGGGTCACTCTAGTTAACAATACCATATTACATACTTGAAGGTTTCTAGTAAAGTAGGTCTTACACAATTTTAATTATGTCAGGTGATAGATGTGTCAACTAACCTTATGGTGGCAATCATTTTGCGATATGTACATGTATCAAGCCATTATGTTGTACAACTTAAACCCACACAATGTTATATGTTAATCATATCTCAATAAAGCTGGGAAAAAATGGCTTTGGGAGGTGGAATCAATGGGACTTGATAACCGACTGACAGCCGGCAGATGAAAAGATCCATCAAGACCCATGACTACTTACCCAAGGGTGTCTATGGGGCCATATGCTGTGCTGGTGAACTCTGCAGGGTGAGCAAGCTTGGTCTTGGATGATCGTTATGTCCTATCTGACTCTTTGACCATAGAATCCCGTGAAGAATCCTGGAGCTTTCCCTCAATGGTAATGTAGTCTACATATTGATGAGGGAACTAGTTCCCAGAGCAAAGTAACCTACTAATGGTCACCACACACACTAATGCTGGTTTAGAACTCAGTCCTCAGACCCACACCACCACTCCTTCAGTCACATTGCTCTCTGCTGGTCTCAGCCATTGCACTATTCACATGAGGTCTTCAGTAATGCAAAACTGGACACATTTGAACTCCACATTTCTTCAGGTGTTCCCAGATTCCAAAACAAAGAGTTTTACTGCACATGTATTTTAAACCCACACCATTATTAAGGAAAATGTTAAAAATTCTATTTAACTCCACATACCAAATGTCAAGGCTCTCAGTGGAACTGAGTAGGAAACCTGGGGTTCATTATCCTTCTCAGGAAGTCATAAGACTGCAAGGACAAAGTTCAGATGCTCCTGGCATGACCACAGTTTAGAGTAATCATAACTTGACATTTCTTGGGCAGTTGTCTCTCTAGCTGCAGTCCATGCCAGGAGGTAGGTGAAAAATGAGCATTTAGATTCTATAATTGTAGAGGGAAAACTGCCTTTAGTTGTCTGACCTTGAGCTATATCCCCTGCTGCAGCCCTACTTCCCATGGTGAGAACAAGAGAATTCAGGAAAGACTGGGGAAAAAGGTTATTGTAGAAAGGAGCTGGAAAGCAAGAAACATCCACTCCCGAGGAAGAGTAGACACTTTTTTTGAAAATTATATGTAATAGAGTGGCTGAGTGATGGACATTGGGGAGGGTATGTGTTATGGTGAACACTGTGTATTTTTTAAGACTGACGAATCACAGACCTGTACCCCTGAAACCAATAATATATGTTAATAAAGAATAAAAAGAAATAAAAAAAATAAAAGTATGTGTATTGGGGCACCTGAGTGGCTCAGTCAGTACAGGATGTGACTCTTGAAAAAAAGAAAAAAGAAAATTAAATGTAGCACTTACTTGTTTAAGAGATCATAATAGGGACACCTGGGTGGCTCAGTGGGTTAAAGTCTCTGCCTTTGGCTTGGGTTGTGACCCTGGGGTTCCTGGGATCCAGCCCCACATCAGGCTCTCTGCTGGGCAGGGAGCCTGCTTCCCTCTCTCTCTCTCTGCCTTTCTATCTACCTACTTGTGATCTCTGTCTGTCAAATAAATAAAATCTTAAAAAAATTTTTTTAAAAAGAACATAATATAACATAGAAGCGTATAAGGGGACTGTTGACATACATAATCTCTTTTCTAAGAGATTGTGTAATAAAATTATCAATTTTTATAGATTTCCAGATTTTTACTAGGGGTGTATGTGTGTGTATATGTGTGCATATAATCATTCTGCAATGTAATCTTTTCTGTTATCATTTAAGTTATTATGGACACTTCCTAGGTCATTAAAAAATTGAAGGAAGAAATGGTCAGAGTAGTAGTCAAACCTATACCTGAACTTTTACAGCAACTGGACCTAAAAAGAAAATGCTGAAAGGACTCTACTGAATATTAGCTTCTCTTTCAAGTAGATGATGCAGTCTATATTTTTCTTTATGTGTCTTGGAACCACAGAAGGGAGGTAGTGGGAGGGAATGTGTGTGATTGTGTGTGTGTGCATGCGTGTGTGTGTGTGCGTGTGTGTGTGTGTGTGTGTGTGTGTGTGTGTTTCTGTTTAGGAGCATTGTTTTGGGATAACTCAATTTCTAATTATATTGAGAGAAAAACCCTGAATACCATTTTTCATGCTAACAGAGAAATTTACTTAAGTGCAGAATTATGCAACTGAGTTCTTCTTGCCAAATTACATAAAGGCTGCAGCTCCTCTCAGCAGAATGAAGGATGGCTGGGACACACATCACACTCTATTCATAACTTAGAGTTCTTTTCAAGGCTTTTGCCTGTGTCTTATTACCTACTTACTATTAATTTATTGTACAGGGTTGCCGTATTTCAAAGTAAAGTGAATGTGTTGGATGGATTGTTTTCTTTCATTTCTTCCATGTTGCTAACTTCTTCTTCTTCTTTCTTTTTTTTTTTTTTTTCTTTTCTTGTTTGTTTGTTTAGGCTGCTTACACTTCCACCTGAGGCAGTTTTTCTTCAGGGATTGCATTAATTTTTGTATGTTCATCCTAGACATTTTCAAAACAGGATCCCTCTATGTTGAGTTTGTCTTTTGTTCTCTCATCTGCAAACCATCTTCCCTGGGGTGATCTATAAAAAGAAGACCGTTTACTGAAACTTCTTTGAAGTTTTCCCTAAGGGGGGATTCCTTCTCATATGTCAGACTCTGGAAAAGTAACAGCTAGAAGAGAAATAATTGGTCATTGACAAAAGGGTTGACACCAGAAACTGGTCTAAGCCCTTTGCCTCTTCACTGCTTCTTTCAATAAAATGAAGTCTGCATGGAGTTCTCTGGGCCACCAGACGACTTGGCAATTCACACAGGCAACAATGTAGCTATACTAGCCCTTTCTTGAAGAGTCCCTTCCAGATGTAGCTCTACTCTTTCTCTTCTAACAGAATAATGCCTTATGTTTCAACTTTGTTACCCTTCAAAAGAGAATTTTTCTGGTCACTGTCCAGTTGGATGGCTTACTCTAGATTCATTGGACCAAGATTCCTTGTCTTAATTTACCATTCCAGATTCCTTTTGGGTCTCTAGACTTTGGTGTTGGGGCAAGGGGTCGGGATGGTACCAATGACCATGCAGGAAAGAGGTGAGTCAGAAGGGGGGCCCTCTCATGAATCCTTTCCAACCCTATTTCTTTGACTTAAAAGTGCCTGCTTAGTGCACTCAAGCGTTTCTTTTTATAAATAAAATTAATAAACACAAGGATGATTTTCAGACAGTCTCAGCCACTGGTTAGGCTATAATTATTCTTCATCCCAGGTTGGAGTAGGATATGAGAAACACAGAAAGAGAGAGAAAGAGAGAGGAGAAACAGAGAGAGGGAGAGCGGGGAAGGGAGAGAAAGACAGAGAGACAGAGAGGCAGGCAGCTTTGCTCTTAGAATGCTGCAATTTTTCCAAGTAATCACTCTTCTGAAACCACGACTGGCTTAATGGTCCTTTTTGTAAAGTCATTAATTCACACCTACTTTAACAGAGCAAATTATTGGGTTGAGGGTTGGAAAACCAGCCATCACCTTGAGGTTAGAGCTTAAACAGAGAAAGCTTAGAGCCGGCCATTTAGCTTCTCTGGACAGTCCAGTAACATCATCCCTTGAGCAAATGATGCTTCCTAGCCACCCTGACTTGTTCCAGTTCCTGGAAATTGGTTATTACTTTGCTCTGTTCTCTGGAGGTAGTATTGCCTAGTGGTTAAGAGTGAAATTTGGAATAAGATGCACTTAGGCTTAAATTCTGACTCTGCCTTTTACAAGTGGGGTGACCTCGTGCAGTTAGCATAGTGCCTGGTTCATAACAAAGGCTTAGTAAGTAACAACTATTAGCACTAGTATTCTTAGTAGTAAAGGGAAGAATAATAATAAGGCTGCATAGCTGAAGATGACTATTACTACTATCTAGTGCAGATACCATTGGAACTAGCTGAACTGCTCAGAGTTCTGGATTCATAAGATGTTTCTGCACAGATACATTGAATGTGCTGAAGCTCATTCATTTAATACTTTATCATTAGTTGATGCATTTGTTTAAACCCCCTTGTGGTGTTCCAGGACTACTGCTACATAGACGTGGGGATAGTATGACCGAGATAGCCTTGACTCTGCCTGCATGGAGCTTATAATTTAGTGGAGAAAGCAGGCAAGTAGTGATGGTGAAGAATGAAGTATTCGCACAGGGAGCCCACAGTCGCTGTTTTAGTCTGCTTTAATGTTGAGTGGAGCACACAGCATTCATTAAGGAAATTCACCAAATAAGTGGCCTCCCTTCCATAGTATTCCTCTAGTGCCTGGCATCACATCTGGGGTAGACAAGTCTCTCTGCTCATGTGGCAAAATAGCAGAATGGTATATCATGACCTTATTGTTGAGTAATTTTATCAGATCTCAGAGGCATTTAAAATAGATTTTTCGTTTTAAAAACCTTCCAATTAATCTGGCCTTGTTCCCAGGTGCTTATGAAGTGAGTCAGGTATGTGCCTCGCCAAGAGCAAATTTAGGGGAAGATGCGACCAGGTGAGGGAGGCAAGGGAGAGCTGGGGCCAGGTCTAATCCTGCAGGGCATTTACAGGATGGCTGGGGAGGAAGGAAGGAGAGCAGGACAGGCCGTGGGGATGGAATGGGAGGGGGGCTGCTCGGGGCAGAGGTGCCACCAGGCAGGCAGCCACTGTGGTGGGTGTCCACTAGAGCCCTCGCTCCCTCCTCTGCTCTTCTGTTCCCCTGGTTCATGTCTCTTTAGTGTTTTTTCCTTTTTCTCATATGTAAAATATGAATAATAATAGTCTATCCCAAATGAACTAATTAATCCATGTGAAGAATTCAGTGCGGTGCCTGACCCTTAGGAAGTGCTCAATAATAATATTAAACTTTTATTATTCAACTTTTCTCACTATGTGTGAAAATATGATTTACCTGTTGGCCTGCCTCATGATTTCTCTGGGAACGGGGACTGGGCCTTACTCATATTTATCTACCCTGCAGTGCCTGGCTTGCAGCAGGTGCTTAACAAATTGTATTAGTCTTTATGAAGATGCTGGTTTTGTTTTTTGTTGTTTTTTTTTTTTTTCCCCTTCAAAATGCTTACAAAAATCTAGAAGACAATTTTGGTAGTCTATAACAATAGCTAGCATTTATTTAGTGTTTACTATGTGCTAGGCACTATGCTAGTTGCTTTGCATGCATTATTTGCTTGTAGGACTACCTCATGGGGCTAATATCATTTTACTAATGAGAAAACTGAGCCATAGAGAGACTAAGAAACTTAGCCAAAGCCACCCAACTGGTAAGTGTCAGAGCAGAGTTTGGAACCCACACAGTCTTACCTAAATTTCTGTATTGCCTTAAAGAGGTAGGGAAGAAAGCAGGAGGAGGCCTGAAAATGTGGGTCAGAGGAGTGGCCAATGCATAGAAAACAAAATGGGGGTGGCGAGCCAGGAAACCCACCACCTCTGGATTCTCAAGTGAATCTTCCTGCTAGCTCTCCAAACCCAAGGATGTTTTGGTTGGATTCGGCTCCCCTGGGCTGCTGGCCTGAGGTTGGCATCTCCGTTTTAGGCTGAGGCTTTATGTACCTGCATGGAAGAGGTGGTGCAAAGCATTGTACACACCATATGGGGCCCCATTTGCATTTAGCGAGTGCTCAGCTGTGCACAGTGTCTCCTTAATGAATCACATGCAAGCAGAGCACCGCTATATTTATCCAAGCCCTGGGAGCTGGAGTGCTTGCCGGGGTTGGGCTCGCATGCCCCAGAACAGCGCCTTGCAGGTTGTTCCTGTTTTCCTTGTGGTCAGGGCCTTCGGGCCCATCAGTAATTCATTTCCTGGCAGGATCAGCTGGTTTCTGAAGCATCTTTTTAGGCATGCTGAAGCCCAAAAAAAAAAAAAAAAAAAAAAAAAAAAGTTTCCCTCCTTAAGCTATAACAGAGACCAAGTGCTAAAAAAGGACCTTGAAACCACATCTGCCATGCCCTTGACTTCAAGGCCACACTTAAAGCCTTGCAGATAGATGAAGCCTTATTTTTTTCTTTCCTCTTCCAGCTTCTCAGGAGAGGCCCCATGGTGCTGAATGGCCCCCATCATCAGTTTATTTCTTGCATGTAATCTGAAACCCTTACGTGTTTTATTTCCCTTAGTCACTCCTTCCTGGAAATACTCCCTTTATTTATATGTGCTCAGATGAGAGAGTTTTCCAGTATGATCACTTCTGTGCTTAGGAATCAACCACAACAACACGAATAGTAACTGAGATTTACTTAACACTTATTAAGTGCCAGCTATAATATTAAACACTAGAAAGACATTATCTCCTTTTTTGCCACCTCAAAATCACCCTTCAAGTGAGCATTATGTCTCCATTTTGTCACTGAAGAGGGTAACGAGCCCAGGGCGGTGTAGCTGATACGTGGAGGAATCTGGCTAGAGAGCAAAGCACTTTGCGCTAAGTAGCTGTTTGCACCAATCCTCCTGCCCAGCTGCACTCATTTTCTCCAGCTCTTCTTCCCATTTCTACCAAGTAAAATGCCAGGCTTAAAAATTCACACACACACACACACACACACACACACACACACACATACACACACACACACACACTTGCTAAGTAAGACCGCAACAACATCGCTTAATGATGTAATCACTGTTAAAGGCAAACCATTTCCCTACAGAATTGGTTCTTTAATCTTCACTGGAACTTAGGTGTAGTATGTTTTTTCCTTCCCTGGACTAGAAGGTGGTGTTTAGGTCCTTCACTTGTGACATGAATAACAGGGAGCAGCTTGGCTCCCCACCAAGGCCGATGCCCGTGAGCTTGGCCTTCTGAGATCTGTGTCATCTGCCCTCCCCTGTTAGACTCTCAGAGCACAGAAGGAGAAGAGTTCCAAGTTCTGGTTCAAGCTATAGCACTGGTACAGTCTGTGACCTAGAGCAAATCAGATTTTTCTTGATGGTAGAAATTAAATTCAGTTTCTTACAAAGTTTAAAGTCGAGTGCATAGCCTTGACTTGGTCTTATAACCTAAATATCTCTTTTCTTTCCTACCTCAGTCAAATGACATTTAAAAGATGGCAGTGAAGCCAAGTCTCTTGCCCACTCTGGCCTTCAGTTTCTTCTTCTGTACAGTGGGAAGCATGGACTAGGTGCTCAATGGCCTTCTCCATAGCTCTTTGTTTAGATCCAGGAGGCAGCAGCAAGAAACCCCTCTACCCTGCAGAGTCCTGACCATACAGGGTTGCAACAAATCCAACCAGGGCTAGTTTAAGAAAAAAAGGAATTGATTGGAAGAACATTTGTGCAGCTCATACAATCAAACAAGAGTTTAAAAACCACACAGGAGATTGGGAACCATGGCAGCCTCAGGGATCTCTTCATTAGGAATTCATGAACATTCCTGGGGTGCTGTCATTAAGATGACCCCCCCAAAAGCCGTTTTTATGTTTTTGCATTAAAAAAATACAGATTCCAGGGAAAGAGTCACCAAAGACCATTCAGATATGGAAGGTGGGTGTGGGCAGGGTCAAACAACAGGAAAAAGCTGCTAGAGGCCATTCTTGTAGGCTGCATTCCTGTAGGTTCCCAAGAAGTGGACCTGGTGGGAAACCTACTCCCTCCCCGTGAAAATACACTAATAAGTACTCCTTACAGAGAAAGTCCATATGTATATAAATAATGTTGACTCCACCACAGGCAGCCGTGTCTGGGTGTTGAATGGGAGTGGGAGACACTATAGACCATAAGAGGGATTGTGAGATCACCTAGTAGACGTTTTCGGGCAGCTGTGGCTAGGGGAAAGAGTAACAGATTTTCAAGGCAAAAGACTTGGGGGATGGACCATCCATTAGCTTAGCTGTGGGCACAAAGAAAAACTAAACAATGTCATCTCATGAGGAAACCACGACCACTTTGAATTAGGATTCTGCCTTCCTCTCTACCAGATCTGGTCTCATAGTTTGCACTTTGATGGTATTTGGGCAACTTTCAACCTCTTGGGAGTTTTCTGTGTCCTTATCTCTGAATTGGGAAACAATAGTAATATCCCTATAATTTACCAACAAGATGACAGCTAACATTTGCTTGTACGAGGCATATGCTGAGGACTTCACGTGTGAGCTGGTCTTCTCACAGTACTTGGGCACAGTGCTATTATGGCCTGAGTTTTGTGGATGAGGAACTGGGGTTTGTGGGAATAAAGAGGGGCAGTAAATCACGGAGCAAAGTGCAGAACAGCAAACTGATCGAGAGGGTGGGCCCAGGAGCTGGATGGCCAGATTTGAGTTCTGGCTCTAACACTTCCAGGCATGGAGTCCTTGGGCACATTGGTTGAGTTTGATGAGTCTGTAAAATGAGGATAACGATAGGGTCCACTATGGTGTAGTCTTGAGGGTAAGTGGTTTAATATGTAGGCAGACCGTGCCTGGGGAGAGCAGTGTGCAGTAACTTCTGCTGTCATTAATAGGGTCTTCTGTTAGTATGGGGTGAAGTAGAGTTTGGAGACCCAGAGCTGATGGACTCCAAAATACATACTCTGTGGCTGACATCTCTGTGCTAACAGGACCAGAAGGTTCAAAACGGAGGAATTTAAGGAAGGGATGAGGGCACAAGGGAGGGAGGGAGGGGGAGAGAGAGAGCAAGAGAGTGAGAGAGCTGCTTCAAAACTCTTGGTTCCTCTCACAGCCTTGACTCTATGACCTTGAACTAGATACCCAGAAAGTCAGCAGCAATCACTGGGTCCTTGTAATTGATTGGAACATTCCGTACTGGCTTTCCATCAAGCTTCTGACTTCTAGGGGAGCTTTAGGAAGCAGTCAGGAAAAAAGAGAAGAGAGGCAGAGAGTGACTAACGCACTGAGAGAATGATGGAGTCTGAAAGACAGAAAAGCAGAGATAAACACAGTGACCCAGAGAGACAGAGAGTAAATAATACTCACAAGCAGGTAAGCAGACAAATGTTTAAAGACAGAGAAAGGAAATAGAAGAGAAGCAGAATGAAGAGAAAAGAGTGTGAGAGGATGGGTGGGAATTTCAGTGCAGACAGCGCTTGATGGACTGCCCTTCCTGTGGTTGATGGAGCGAACAGACCCGTGAAGTGTGTCCGCGCTTTATCTAAGGAAAGCACCTTTCCCACAGCCTCAGCAAGGGGTATCTGACTGTGTAGGGCAGTGACAGGAGACACTCTTTATCTGAACTGGAGACAGGAGCACTCTTCTCTGTATTTTGTGCAGGATGCGACCGATTAGGCTGCAGATTTTTCATGGTTGGCGCTAAAGCCTTGTTTAGAGAGGCCTAGGGCTGAACAACACTCCAAGGCTGGGCCAAGAGGGCCATAAGCCTTAGGAATATGAGACGGATTTTATACGAGGGGATGGTTTCTATAAAAAATTGCATGTGTATATTCGTGCGGGCCGTGAAAAGCTCTGCAAGAATGTCCAACCAACTGTTAACAGTTCCTAATCTTGAGGGGGGTTAGTGGGGAGGCTCAATTTATAAGTAAAGTGTTTGTGTTATGTTTGCATTTTTGACAGTAACAACATAGGGCCTTTATATAAAGAGGAACAAAGGTTTCAACTAAGTGATTAAGCACACTCCCTGAAATGAGGGGGCCAGGGACACTCTGGCCCCTGACATGAAACAAGCACGTGCATATTTGTCTGACAAGCAGGCAACGGCTAAGTGGAAGGGCAGTATCCTTGAAAATATTTCTCCTTGATGCTTCCCAGAGATTTTGGAAATCTGGTCACCACAGTCTCCCTTCTGATTCTTGCAGAAGGGTGAAATTATTAATGTCCCCTCAGCTTGGATGCGTTTCATCCCTTTGAGGTTCCTCAGCATAAAAAAAGAAAAAAAAAAAAAAGACAGGAGTCAGGGTGAGGGTATCTGCTCTGTGCACGGACAGAGCTTTTCCCATGAGTGAATGATGCCTGGAAACACTGTTCTCTCAGGATCCTGCCGCTGAAGTCTCTGTCTCCCACCCCTCAGTCTGAATTTTAAATGAAGTTTGTGACTGCACACACTTTCAAAGGTGTTGCCTGTAGGCTTGAGAAATGACCCAGATGCGTCTTCTTTCAGGCTTTATGAAGGCAAAGAACAGATGGAGTTTGAAGAATCCATGAGACGGCTCTTTGAATCCATCAACAACCTGATGAAAAGTCAACATAGAACAACCATCCTTTTGCAGGTAGGTTTATACTATCAAAAAACAAACAAACAAACAAACAAACAAACAAAAAACCAACAACAATCTCTTTTCCTTTTGTCATCTGATAAACAACAGTATGGTGAAATAATGTCTACGTTTGCTTGAATATATAGTCCTGTGTTAATTGAAGGCCTGGACTGGCCACGTGGTGCAAGGATCATAAACAGCAAAGAAAGCACATTTATTGTTTGTTTCCTGTGAAGGTAACAATGTTTCTTTTTTAAATAACTCTGAAGCTTTTGCTATCTGGAGGAAAATAGGTCAAAACTGATCCACCTCTAATTGTGAAAATCGTGGGGCACCTGGGTGGCTGAGTCAGTTAAGCATCCAGCTCTTGATCTCAGCTCATGTCTTGATCTCAGGAGCATGAGTTTGGATCCCACAATGGGGTCCTGCATAGCATGGGGCCTGCTTAAAAAGAAAAGTAATAATGGTGACGACGGTTGAGGTGGCAGCCTACTCAGCACCATAAACTCAGATCCCCTTTTGGGGATACTTTGGACAGAGGTCCTCTAATTGATGGATCACGATGCTAATGTTCAAACCCTGAAGATCTTTGAGACACCTGGAGTCCCACCCCAAGTTTGAGCAAGTTTGGCAGCAGAGAAGCTGAATGAAGAGGCTGTTTCAGGGAAGACTTCCTAACTTTCACAGGATTGTCTCACCAGTGTGCAGGAAGGGCTGCCTCATGCCCTATGAATAGGAAACAAATACATTTATTGGAACCAGTGAGTTAATGCAAACTCCTTCTCCTTTCAATTGGAGTTATCCTTTTAGTTGCTAACTTAAAATCTGCTGTGCCTGGGATCACCCAGCCTCTGGCTGGGATGAATGAGGTGCTAGTGTACAGTCAGAACGGAGGTGAGGAGCCAGAGGCAGGAGTCTGTCTAGGCAGGATCCACTGCTGATGCCATGGGTTCCCAACTTTGCACATCAGAATCACTTGTCAATTTTTAATAAATTCTGATGCCTGGTTACCACCACCAGACATTCTAATGTAATCAGTATACAGTGGGATCAGGGCAAGGCAAGTTTAAAAAACTCCCTGGTGTGAAACCAAGTTCATGAATCACTCTGCTCATGGCTTCTTTTGATTGAACACGTGTTGGCTACCTCTTTATGTGTGTGTGTGTGTGTGTGTGTGTGTGTAGAGGGGGCTTTGTCTAGTTCACCAGTGTGTCCTCAGCACATTGAACACTCGTGATACATGGCTGATACTTAGTAACTGCTGAATGAATGACTCTCAGGATAGGTGTGCAGATCTCCGTTCCATAGATGAGGACACTGAAGCTCGGGGTTGATACCACTTTGTCAGGCTCCACGGCAGTCAAGGGTATGGCTGGCATTCAGACCTCCTGCCCGGCTTCAGAAACCGTGCTCTGAGCTGCTATCTTATACTCCCCTTTACACTGTACATTTAGCACCTACTGGAGATAAGACCGTTTTCTCCAGGGTGAGTCTTACCATTTTTCCCTTTCCTTCCCTTTTGTTGTTAATGTTGTTGTTATTGTTTTTTAAGTCTTCCCTCACCCTTTTGCAAACATTCATCATTTTACAACAAAGGGATACCAGGAGCAGGGGACAGCATGAAGAAATCTGATAAGAGCCAGAGCCTGTCGCGCCGCCTGTATCATATTCGAAGCAGCTGAGCTTCCAGGGAGAGGGGTGAGGATGTTCCGTGAGGGCTGAGGTTGACTGATTGTGAGGGGAAAGTCTGTAGCAGTGAGTCAGGTGTGAAATAGCTCCAAGGAAGCTGAACTACGACGGAGCAGAAATGCCGGACAAATGAAGGAAGCCACTTGGTGGGGAGGAGAAAGGAGCAGGTGCCTCAGAGAGGTAGAGGTTCCTGGAGAGAGAGAGACCACTGACCTTGAGAAAGCCGGAGGGAAGACGCTCTCATGGGGCTACTCTTTCTAATTTTGACCCCTATATTCTGGTGATGAACTGTGTGCATCTTGGGGGAAGGGACAAAGGGATGGAAGGTATAAGAAGGGACAGAAGGAAAGGAGGAGAAAGAAAGGAAGTTACAAAGCAAAGAGGTGCCCGCGAGCATCTGTGGCACTGAGGAGACCTGGATGTTCTTGCTCAGCTGTATGGCTGTCGGCTGGTCATTTAACTTTTCATTCTCTGTTTCCTCATCTTTAAGACCTCTTGGTTAATGTGACAATCAAATAAACACAGTCTATGAAAGAGCAGATTGTAAAATGCAATGCAAATGCAGAAAACTAATGTGATTATTATGGCTTGGGCCTAAGCCCTTTTATCCAAGTTCTTACTCTCTGGGAAACTATGTTAAAAATGCCTTATTTTTCCTGGGATTTGGGCCAGGTTATCCTGGTTTCTCCTTACAGATTTCCTCCCTAGAGTCATCCAAAGGGACTTTATCACTTTTTAAAAAATTTACTTTGAGGGCCAAATTTAGTTTCCAGATTTACATACTTTCTACCTATTTCTATGGTTGCTGAAAATTTGTCAAAGGATATAGCCTTATCCAAATATGGTAAGAAAAAGCCTTTAAAGATTTAATGCCGTTTTAAGATGTGATTTGTGGGCTGATGAGGGGAGAGGGATCAAGGACTTGTAATGTTAACAAGCTCTGTACAAGGAATCTTCTTGGACTTTGTCATTTGCTACTGGACCAAGAGCTTTGGATTTCATGTCAGAGAGACCTTGGTGGGAATTGGGCATCTGCACTTGGGCATGTAACACTAGGCAACTTGCTTCAGTTTTCTGGACCTCTGTTTATCCTTTTATGAAATGGAACTCCTAATGCCTAATTTAGAGGAAATACTGAGAGGATTAAATAAAGCAATGTATGTAAAGGGAGAAAAATAGAGCCTATTAAATATTTCAACTTAAATAGTTTTTAGCCATTTACACCTCTCCCTTCTTTACCTCATCATAAAACAGAAGTTTGTGGAGAATTTTCCTAGAGAAGAAGAGGATATTTATATTCCTAACCTCGTCACATGAGGCTGAAATGTTTTAGGGCATTTGGCTCTTCAGCTAGATCAGGAAGCCTAGATATAAATTTCAGGGAGAATAAACCCACAAGAACTGACTTCATGGGGAAAAAAAGGGGGGGGGGGATGACAAATAGTATAGGATAACTGGAGTCCTGATTCTGAGCCTGCATGAGATTCTGTGGGAAAGAGTACTGTGATCTATTAGTAGTGTCTGTCATAAGTTTTGGGTGAGAGCATAGAGTAAGAATGCCAATGAGGGCAACTTAACTCCTCCAGCTGGGTCGCAGCTGATGGTGGAAACCCTCATTCATGCCTGCTTTAATTTACATAGAGCAGATCTGGTTCAATCACTCTTGGCTGTGTCTATTGTGAGGTCTGGGATCTTAATCAAGTTATTTCTCATTTCTAAGACTCATCTCATCTGGTATTTGTGAATTGCTTCCTATTAGTAGTTTTCCTATTGTTTGATTTGGCATGGCAGCAGCTCACTCAAAACTTTGGAGAATTTAAAACCAGCAGCTCAAAGAAGGTAGAAGATCATTAAAAATAGCTTCCATTGATTGACTACCTACCATGTGCCAGGCATGAAGCTGGGCTCTTCACACACAGTGTTTCTCATCCTGCCAGAGATCTGCAAGGAATCACTGTCTTCAGTGTCCACAGGAGGCTCATAAAGTTAAATAATTGATTCCAAATTATACTTATCCATAGCGGTGGAACTAGGATTTGAAAGTACCCAGCTCTCTTGACTCCAAAGTTAATGTTCTCCCTGCCCCAAGGAGTGGGTTAGAACAGGGGTTTCCATGCATTTTTTGTAACAGGTCAAAAGCTTAGAAGTCCCTGTATGTGCCAGCCCCTGTGAGCGTTATTGATAAAACTGACGATAGGTTGAGAGGATCAAAATCAGACATGAGTGAATTGAACATAGCTCAAATGTGAGGAAAGGACATTTGGTGACATTATGCAGACCCATTTGTCCCATTCTCTTTTAGGTCCAGTGTCTATCATAATGCTCTGATTTGATAGTGTGAGTAAAAATAGATGAAGAGCTCGTATTGAATAGTATGCTTTCTTGGCCACTCTGATGGTCATACATGGTAATAATGCCACTAGAGTGTCCAGGAGGGCAGGGGACTCTGTCTTTTGTATCCCCAGTATCTGAACCAGTGGCTACCATTTAGTAGATACTCGAATATTTTTTTGCTAAACAAATGAAACAATGAATACTAGCTTCTCCTGTTTTGTGTTTTAGCATTTATTATGTATCACACATTAGGCTGAAAGCTTTACATATATTGTTAGCTCATTTGATTTTCATAACAACCTTATTAGGCAAATACTCTTCTTATCTCTACTTTACAGATGAGGAAATGGGGGCTTAGCAAGGCTGAATAACTTAACCACAACTAAGAAGGGGCAGGTCTGGGATTTGAATTGAGACTGTGTAAGTCCTGAGTTTGTATTCCTAATAACCAACGAACAATGCATAGTTTCATGAAAGACCCAAGTCTTTCCTGCAAAATTCCAAATGGATAAGCAATAGGCAACAGTAAACAATAGTAAAGATGGATAGATGTTTGGTCCGTAGTCATGAAGGCAAGCTAATTAAGGATGCCTTTTTCTTTCCTCCCTTTTCATTGTTTATTGGTATAAAATGTTCAAATGTCCAAACTAAAGGAAGAAAGTGGTCCATTCTTGTGAAGGGCCCCACAGGCTGTATGCTGAATTCCCGAAATAGGAGAAATGAAACTGACTATTTAACTTGTCCCCTTCTCAACCATATACCCCATACTTAGGGGTAATGTTTGGGTAGGATGGATTCAGTGGTAGGGAGAATGATATTTTGTTTCAGTGAGGCTGTTGTAGTCATCTGATAACTAACATTTAATCTTCCCATTGACCTTAAATTAGGTAACTTTGTTTCCTTCATTCTCTTGGTAAGAAAAGGACAACACAGAGAGTTAACCTGCCCAAGGCCACATAGATAAAAGTGATCCACAGGGAGCTACTCAGACAGTCTGCCTCTCCAGCTGGCCATTCCTAAACACTGAACTCCTCTGCCCCCACCAAGCCACAGGGGCCAGCATAATGTTGGGTTACACAAAACATGGAGACATATGTATTCTGGAACAGGTTGGTCTATCTTTCCTTCTCTTTTCCTGAAAGACTGGGGAGGAACTTGACTGCCCTGAGAGAGCTGCATGTATTGTCCTTAGGGACAGCACCATATTTCTAAGGAAGCTGTCCTCTCCTGATCATGCTGTGGTGCATTTCTGTGACATTGTCCAGTTTCCGTGGACCTTGGCCATCCAGTGCTTGGTGAAAATAAAAGGATTGAAAATTGGTGGGATGGAAATACCTTCTGTGATCTTGAATGAGGAAGATGTCTAGAGCTCTTATAAAACCTTGCATCACTGCAAGACATGCTCTTTTTGGTGAAAATTTTGTCTATTGACATTGGTGCGGTTCACTCTTACTCCATTTGGAGAAGGGAGTCTGGAAATACTCAAAAGACAAATCCTCTTTGAGTTTGAGGGAGTGTTTGGTTTGATTTTTGTGATTTTTAAATAGTTCCTGTTTTCTAGCAGTCCAGGTTTATTTGTTCTGGGGAAGTCCATCTGGGTAACAGTCATCTCAAGTGTCCTCCCATGACTTATCTCTGGGTCAGTGACACCAGTGTTGCTTGTTTTGGATCTGGTTCTCTTCTTGAGCCTGAAATTAGCCCCCCTTTTTTTGGTTGTTTGTTTTGTTTAAAGATTTTTATTTACTTATTTGAGAGAGAGTGAGAATTAGAGAGATTACAGAGAGAGAGGAAGCACACTTGTCCCTGAAGGGAGAGCCAGATGTGGGGCTCGATCCCAGGACTTGGAGACCACAACCAGAGCCGGAGGCAGATGACCAACCAACTGAGCTACACAGGTGCCCCTGAAATTAGCCTTTGAGGGGGGTTCAGAGTTGGTGATTAATTTAGGAATTCCACTCAATGCCACATGATAAGCTAATCACTAAGTTGACAAATGTTTTCCCATTGTTTATTCTTAGAAACCCTGATATATGTGGTGAGGAAGATCCTTAACTGAGGAGGTATCAGAAAAACTGTATCTTCTTTTCAAAAATTATTCCCATAGAGAGGAAAAATTCTTTTTCTACTTCCTTCCCCAAATCAGCCTTTTCTCCCCTACCAAATCCTCCTCACTTGTCAAGATGGAAGCTCTTCCTTAAAGCAAGGTGGGCAGTAGCAAAACACACTGGCTGGGGCACAGTGGGACAGAATCAGGTACAAATTCTTACGGTGCTGCCTATTAGCTGTGTGGCAAATTGCCTCACCTCTCTGTGCCGTAGTTTCCTTGCTGATAAAATGGAATGACAGTATCTATTCATAGAGCAATTGTAAAGTGCAGTGAGGTCATGCATGTAATGTATTTGACACATTTAAAGTTTCCAATAATGGTTGTTATTTTAAGACCCTATAATTAATAATCCTATTATATACCTTTATATACATCCACACATATAAACATCTGTGTATGTTTTTCTTAAATATTATATAATACAGGAATATATACTATGGAATGAAAGTGATGACATAACAATATCATTTTATATATAATAGTAGAATTAATGAGAGTAAAAATTACATCAACAGTAAAGCAACATAGTTCCCAAGAGGCCAATAGGTCGAGAAAGCCAAGCTGTTTCTAGTTTCCAGGCCTTAGAAACATGTAACAAATGGAGGTCCCCAGGGGGTCCTATGGCTTAGCTGCTCTGCCTTCTGGGGGAGCTTGCTGCTTGCACCTGCTAAACCTACCTGCTATTAGTCCACTCACGTGTGTGAGAGCCGGTGAAGGGGAGAACTATGGACAGGAGCCCTGGGGCCAGTGCTGCAGACTTCCTGGGTCAGAGGCGGGCCGCCCTTGTTGGAAAAGAAAACCACAGGCCTGCCAATTCTCTGGGAGGCCGCCTGGACCAGATGGAGGTTTAATACTCTCCAGTTGAGCTGATAACACCCTCAGAGTCTCAGGGTGACAGCTACTTCGTTTGTTTTACTTTATTGCCAGCCACGAGCTGAGAAGCTGGGAAGATTGGCTCCTTCTGAAACAGCCCTTGTCTCAGCCCCATCCAAGTCCTCCTCACTATCAGCTGAAGCATGTAAGTGTTCCTGTCAATGCAGGACTCCCGGTGACTGCTGTTCTGGAGCATCGCCTCCAAGCCCTGGAATAGCAGGCAGCCCGTGAAAGCCAGTAACTTGCTGGGGACAATGCAGTCCTGGCTTTCCCCACTTGCTGAGGGTGCGACTTCTGTTTTTGTCCTCACTTTGGTCTTACCTCTAATGAGTACATACTGTACTTTGTCCAGGTGCTGGGGAGAGAGGGCCGGAGTTTGAGAGATGAAATTCAGCACTCACGCCTTTGGGGCCTACTATGTGCTGGACATTACAATAGGTACATAACATACTTTGTTTCACATCATCCCCCTTCCCCCGACATGAAGATGCTGAGGCTCAGGGTGTGAAGCACTGGGCCTTGGCACATGCAGGTGCTGGGTGGGACACTGCGGTTCTTGCCAAGTCTCCATGGGCCCAGAGTTCTATGTTCTTTGGTCTGAGTGGATGAAGGAACAGTTTGCTGAGAGTGCTTGGACCAGTTCTTTTTAGGGCATATGCCTCAGCATAGGGGATCTTTTTAGAATTTAAACATTGTAATTAGGTATTTCCATGGGAGAAGTGCAGCTTACTGATGTATTAGATTTGGCTAGCACGGTGTTAGAACAGGTAAACAAGAATGACTCATTCTTTTTTTTTTTTTTTTAGAGTGTGGGTTCCACTTATCTGCTTACTTCCCACGGGCCCAAACTCGTCTCATTCATTCTATTCTTTTGCTTGCCCAGCCTTTCAGGCATCCGTTTTTGCTACATCTGTTTGGTGTTTCCTGGTAAAAATGGCCCTGACCAACTAGGTTGAAATGCACTGGATACTGTAACTGCCTAGAGGAATGCTATAGTGTACCTTAGCACATTAAAATTCTAAAAAGTTGTGCAATTAACAACAACAGCAAAAAAGCTCACTGGTTTGTTTTTGCTTAAACCAGAGTTTCCCCAAATTATTTTATTGCAAAGCCCTTTTCCCCTCACAGAATACCTACCTAACATCATCCTATGGAACAACAGAGCATTAGCTTTGGAATCTTGTTATCTCTTGTCATCTTGATTTGAAAGAACAAAAAAATAAATTCCTAGACAAAAAAATCCAATAACTATAAAGAAAATGTCTGACAAATCTGACAACATACAGATTAAAGTTCTTCTGTGCAATGAAAAGATATGATAAACAAAGCTGAAGGACAAGTAACAGAACAAGCAAGAGGAAATTCTTCTAAATCATGTTACTGCAAAATGGTTAATTCTAATGATACATAAAGAATTCCACATACAAATAAGAAGATAAATCACTCCCAAAAAATGAGAAGATATGAACAAGCAATTTAGTAAATACAGATATTTAATAAATATAGAAAAAGTGCCCAATGCACTAGAAACCAACGATTTGTAAATTGCAGTTGCAAATTAGATATCACATTGACAAACTAAAAAGATTTGTGTACCCGTGTTAGCAGGGTTATAGGGAAAGGAGTAAAAGGAAATTGGTTGCTATTTCTTCCTAAGGTAATATAACAGCATTTCCTTTAAAAAAAAAAAATATATATATATATACATATATATATATATATATATATATATCACATTTTGATGAACTAATTTGTCTTTGAATTGTCCATCCTACAGAGATTCTTACAGGTACTCAAATGTATATATTAATTCTTTTCTTACCACAGTTTTATAATAAAGAAAAACTGAAAATAGTATGAAGTCTGTCCATCAGTAGGGGAGGGGTTAAAGAAGATACTGTGTACACATAAGGGCATTGCTGTAGTGATTGGATATAAAGAGAGTGTACTCTGTGAAATGACATGCAGATATATCAGTGCTGTATGATTTACTGCAAGAAGTAGGGGGCAGAACTATCTAAATCTCACACACACACACACACACACACACACACTCATTTACGTATAAGCATTCCTGCATAGAAAGCAGTCTGAAAAGAAACTCACTGATAGTAGGCCATCTGGGGTATAAGGATTGGGGCTGAGCTGGAGATGGAGATGTGGGACTTCAGTGACAATCTTCACCTTAACACTTTATCCTGTGTGATGTTTTTTACATTGCACATATATTATTGACTTCAAAAAATTATAAAAAAGGAAAAAGAAAAGGATGAAACACAGAGAGAGACAGTTGCTATTTGAGTGAGGTGGGCATGTAACTTAAGGTTTACACGGAGTGGCTGCCTGAATTTGAATCTTAGTTCTTCTACTTGCTGACTGTGTGATCTTGGGCTGGTTATTTAATCCCGATGCACCAGAGGTTCCTTATCTATGAAAATAGTATTTCCCTTGTACGGCTGACATAAGGTTTAACAGAATAAACTCTTAAGTGTTCGGTGTCTGCTCCACTAAAATTTCTCAGAAAACAGTGATAATTATTATATATATTAATTAAGAAGCTCAGTTGTATATGATTACGAGAAAGATTTTCTTTAAGAAAAGAATTTTCAAGATTTTTTTTTGTTTTGATTACTAA
The DNA here is from genome assembly GCF_009829155.1 of Mustela erminea. Classification (NCBI taxonomy): domain Eukaryota; kingdom Metazoa; phylum Chordata; class Mammalia; order Carnivora; family Mustelidae; genus Mustela; species Mustela erminea. Next base: position 105,364,458 of record NC_045616.1, on the reverse strand, counting down.
AGGGTGATTGATATATGTTGACTATGGAACACTTAGGATATAAAGAAAAATAAAAAGAAATTGTAAAAATACATCCATCCACTAGATGCCTAAGTATTATTTTCCAGCCATGTGACTTATAACCTTTTCTGTCGAAACTGCAGTCTTCTCTGCTGCTTCGTAAGGATGCTGTGATGCAAGGGGTTGGGTGGGTCTCATACTTCTGGATGCATCAGTTAACTTATGCAGAGGAAGGAAACAGGTCACCACAACATGCAGCTAGTATACTAACCTGGCTAGTGGTCCAAAACATGCCCACCATTGGCCACAAAATGGCCAGAGAGAGAAAATACGAATAACTCCGTCCAAGCTGTCCTTGCCACCCACAAAACAATGTACACACACCATCCATCTTCCAGTTCCCATTTGGCAGTACCCAAAACATGCCTGGCTCTCTGTCAGATGACTCACGTATGTGATTTTTAATTCTTCCAGTCAAAATAGGTATTATTGTCCCTATTTTACAGAGAAGGACATTGACACAGCTGAGAGGTTAAGTGTTTTGTCCAAAACCACACGGTTACTAGGAGTAGGACCAAGATTTGACAGCAAGGGTCTAACTTCAAAGTCTCTGATCATCGTACACATTACTGCCTCCTGGAAGATAGAAGTTGTGGCTCACTTTGGTCATCACAGAAGTACATGCTAATGTTTCAGTGTGCATTCAGAGCCTTGAACCTTTGCAGGAGCGCCCAGGGGTCAGGGCCGTTCTCCTTGATCCCTCTCACCATGTTGAGTTATTGGATATGGGCATCCCTCATGTTGATTTCACTTTCTACCTAGGTGGCGGCTTTGAAATACATCCCATCTGTCCTCCATGATGTGGAAACAGTCTTCGATGCAAAGTTACTCAGGTGAGAGCTCACCATTTACTTTCCTGGGCTCTGATGTCAGGCCAGGGGTTCAGAGGGAGAGGAGGAGTGCTTCTGGGGAGGGGGGATTCTGCATGGGGCACTCAGAGCTGGGGTGGGGAGGGGCACATGGTTAGGGACTCCGTATAGGGCTTTCAAGTGTCATATTTTTACATTCCAGTTTTATTTTGCCAGACTTTGGTAAAAAAAAAAAAAAAAAAAAAAAAAAAAACATAAAATAAGCATCTTATTTTGATGACACAAATGATACAGAATGCAAACACGTAGGTTAAAGAACTGGTAATTCGTGTAAATGTCATTATCTTATTTGGGCTTGAAGTTTATTTTGGGGCCCCAGTCTTGTCCTGTACACACTGTAGAGAGCATACAGTCACTTACAGGAATAAGAATTTCTCTCATGAGATGAACACGTTAGTTTAAAGTGATTATGCTGTTAGAATAGAGGCCTCTAAACCAAATATGGCCTTTCCTTCTTTTTCCTAAATTCACTTAAGTTCCAAGATAACATATAGAAGATTTTTAAAACTTTTTCTTTGGAGATGCTTTAAGATCTAGAAAAGAGTTGCACAGATAGTATACATATGCCTTTCACCCAAATTCCCTCAATAAGTCCAAGTTTTACCTAGCTGTGGCATAATCGTCAAAACCGAGGCATGAACGTTACTGTGATTCTATTCATTGCACTCCAGGCATGATTTGGATCTCATCAGTGTTTTCACTCATGGCCTTTTTGTCTTCATACCAAGGTTTCTGCTGGCTTCTTCTCATCCTGCTAGTCTCAGACTACATGTTATCTTCTCAGAGGAGCTACCTCTGAATATTGTAAATCAGTTCAATTCCTCCACCAGCTCCTATACCATGACTCTCTGATACAACTCCCTATTTCTTGTCTTCATTGCACGTTTCCTCTCGTATTGACTTGTTTGCCTCTGTGTTGGGTGTCGACCTCCACGAGAATGTAAGTTCCATGCCTGACTGGGGTCACGTCTGCTCCTATTGTATGCCCACTGCTGTGCACGTTGCCTGTCACACATCAAATAGATGCTTAACACGTCCTTGAAGGAATGAGTGAACACAGTGAGCCGATTTTGGAAAGCTTGACAGGGGCTGTAATTCTGTTTCAGTGGTGTTTTTATGTTCACTCTATTGTGGAAGAACGATCTCCTTTTTCATGTCCCAAACTGCTTCTAACCCACAATTTTTCATAGTTGTTTTTTTTTTTTAAATTAAGGACACTTTTTTTTTTTTGAAATTATTTATTTACTTATTTATTTTTTATTTTTTATAAACATATATTTTTATCCCCAGGGGTACAGGTCTGTGAATCACCAGGTTTACACCCTTCACAGCACTCACCAAAGCACATACCCTCCCCAATGTCCATAATCCCACCCCCTTCTCCCAAACCCCCTCCCCCCAGCAACCCTCAGTTTGTTTTGTGAGATTAAGAGTCACTTATGGTTTGTCTCCCTCCCAATCCCATCTTGTTTCATTGATTCTTCTTCTACCCACTTAAGCCCCCATGTTGCATCACCACTTCCTCATATCAGGGAGATCATAGGATAGTTGTCTTTCTCTGCTTGACTTATTTCGCTAAGCATGATACGCTCTAGTTCCATCCATGTTGTCGCAAGATTTCATTTCTTTTGATGGCTGCATAGTATTCCATTGTGTATAAAAATACCACATCTTCTTGATCCATTCATCTGTTGATGGACATCTAGGTTCTTTTGATCTTAAGACTTATAAAGCATTTTTTTTAAAGATTTTTTTTTTATTTTTCTGAGAGAGAAAGAGTGAGAGAGAGCATGAGACTGGAAAAGGTCAGAGGGAGAAGCAGACTCCCCATGGAGCTGGGAGCCAGATGCGGGACTTGATCCCAGGACTCCAGGATCATGACCTGAGCCAAAGGCAGTTGCTTAACCAACTGAGCCACCCAGGCGCCCAACATGTATAAAGCATTATTAATTATAAAATGTTAGTAAATAGAGTGGTATGGTAAGAAAGTCAGAAGTTGGTTTTAAATCTTTGTTTTTTGAGCCCCCTAGCTGTGCAACCTTGGGAAAGTTAATTAACCTGTCTGAACTTCAGTTTTTCCACTCATAAACTGGGATACGTATTGTATCTACATCATGCAGTTGTGAGGTTTAAAGGGCATCACAGATGTAAAGAGCTGAGCATGTGTCTGACACATGTAAGCGCTCAGGGCTATTGGTTTTGTTTTCAGGTTTCCACATCTGTTTGGATGCATTAGTAGTCAGCACTAATAGTAACCACACATAGGCTTACTATGCATCTAATGCTTTGTCAGGAATTGGAGGGGGAGGCAAGGGACAAGATGTATGGCATTTCTGGAGGCAGAAATGCCATACTGGCAGCCTGGGCATAGATTATAAGAGCCAGGATGTGGGAAACACTGATCTAACTGGTCCTCTGCACTCCTGTTTTTCCTGCCCTCAGCCAACTCCTGTATGAGTTCTATACCTGCATCCCCCCTGTGAAACTCCAGAAGCAGAAAGTCCAATCCATGAATGAGATAGTCCAGAGCAACCTCTTTAAGAAGCAAGGTGAGTGCCAAGCATGCTGATGGGATGGGTGTTGCCAGAAATTTCACGATGCTCTTCATGAACTGAGTGGGCCGGAGCAACCCACCCGTGGCTCAAATGTTTCTTCTGTACAACTGCTTTGGTTGGAGCAAATGCACAAAGTAGAAAAGGGCTGGCAACTTCAGCTATGAGAATCTAAATTGATTTTAAGAATCTTTGGTTGCATCGTTTGCTCCTCCCGAGAGAGTTTAATGAGGTGGTAAATTTGGAGTCCTATACTTTAGGTCATTCTGCCGGGAGGTTTTTTCCTCTGCATGGTTTATATGCACATACCTGTGTTCAACTTGAGTGGAAGCAGGTGAACTTTCTTTTGGTAGAAGGAGTGTGTCACAGAGAAGTTCTCAAAGTTTCCAAAGGGAAAGAACAATCTAGAAGGATTGGGCAGATTCCCATGACCCTTCTCAGAGATTCTGGCTGAATAGCAATTAGAGGGGTTTGTTTTGTCTTTATTTTGAAAAAAATGTGAATTACTTTTGAATAGGTAATGCATCTCCATGGATCCAAATGCAAAGGTATGAGAAGGCTCCATGTGAAAAGAGTCGCTCCAAACCCCCAGCAGAGTCAGAGGATCCCTTTTCTGGAGGCAACTGGTGTTTCCAGTTTCTTGTATTTGCTTCCAGGGAGACTATCAGCAATCGGATACATACAGACTCTATTTTCTCTCCTCTTTTTATTAGTATTCTTATTACTCAAACAGTAGCAAATATCCCACTGTTCTATACCTTGTCTCTCTTCACATAATGGTATTTCCTGGAGAGCAGGGAATGACAGTGGCTTTGGGCAGGAGTGATGGTCAGAGCTTCTGCTCACCCCACACGGATCTCTGATAACCACCCGTCCCCTGACCCGGGCCCCACCGCTAAGAACCTTGTGGTTCCCTGTTTTTGAGTTTGGTGAGCTCAATGGCCACACCTCTGGATATGGCTAGGCAGAGTTAAAAGTCAATATTCAACATCCATCTCATCCCAAGCGACACTTGACGGTTCCAACATCACTCCTATCTGTGAGGGTGGAAAAAAAAAAGACTTTTGGGGGTCAACAGTGTTTTCTCTGTACTCAGGTCAACACTTCTCAATTTTTTAATTCCTCTGGGTCCACGCTGGAATCAGTGATAAAATGAGAAGCAAGAATAAGAGGTCTTAGAAAGCAGGGGGATCCGTCATCGCCCAACTGAGATTTATTTGGAGAGTTAGGCTTGAATATTTATGTAAATTGCCTAGAAGTCGCAGAAATATTCCAGAACCACTTCACTGTAGATATTCTTTTCCCCCCAATGTCTGGTTAACGTGGTGCATCCAGAATTGCTGTCTGAATCCCTATCTCTGGAGTTAAGGGTAGGAGAAGGGCGCAAGAAGGAAAGTTTTTTGGTAATTTTATACTCATGTCTGTGGTTTCCTGACCATTCACACAGATGCATAACAACAGATTAACGCAATAAATATATCGTTTGTTTGTGCAAGGTGGTTTGTTGCAAGGTGATCAGAAACTAATCCTGGTAAGTCTTTTTGCATTTCTTATATACTGGGTTTTCAAAACTGAGCATTCTGTGGTTTTCATGTTCTGACTTTCCCATCAGAATGAATTGCCCTCACTCTGAAAGCTTTGAAGTATGCCTGCCCCTTCCCGCCCCAGCAGTTTCTTCCTGGATTTCAGGTGGTGTCACTGTGGAGATGAATCGAGTCCCACCCCAGGGATGTGGCAAGGGTGACTTTAGCTACATATGGTGCTGCACCGCACAGGCAGCAGAGGGTGGGGCTACTTGGCTCGCCTTCGTTGTTCTGAGCTGCGGTCATTGTCAGGCGCCCGGCTTAGCATCAAGGCCAGATGGAGTGCTCACACCACCCTGGAAGGGGCATGTGGTGTCAACTCCAGGCTGCTGGAAGTCAAAGTAACTCCTTTACTGGAGTCACATCTCCTGGGCTGGTGGTGGCCCCTGAGAGTGAGCATAATCACAGAGCAGGCTGGACAGCTGCTGCTCACCAGTCCTGCTGTGTCTCTGAGTTCCAGATTCAGTAAAAACCCTCTGATTAATATTAGCAGACAGAAGGCCAGCCCCAGTGTTGTACACAGAAATGAAATGCAAAATTCTTACCTTTAAACACTTACAGAGGCTAGAAATAAGTGAACAGAGAGCTCTTTGGGGACCCCTTTAAAGGGGGGGCTATATATAATTAGTCTGTCCATCCTTGGTTCACATGTGAAAGCAGTATGTGTAGAGAGGAGGTAACTGCTCTCCTGTGATTGATTTGCTATGTGAACCCTCTTCCCAAAATAACCCCAAAGGGAAACTTCAACTCATACCCTCTCTTCAGTGTTCAGGTTCCAAATGAATACAATCTGAATTCATATGTTTACTGGGGGGTCACTGGCTCCTGGGTGAGTGTCTCCTTTATACCCTTAAATAAGGTGAGTTTGATTCCTTGGCCCAGTTTGAGCTGTAATGAAATCCCTCCTGTTGTTCTTCCTGTGAAGTGTCTTGTGCCTCAGGGATGGGATTTGCCTTGAGCCTGCACTCATTTAACTGCCAGATGTGCAAATTGCCTGGAGTATTGTCGGTGACAGTAGCTGGTACTCACAGCCTTAAACATTTGTATTGACATCAAGCAGAGGGGCCAGAAGGCTTTTAAGTACTTTCTGAAATGTTGGCAGACTATCCTATTGGCCTGTCTTCAGGAGGATCCTATGGCGAAGTGGGAGAGAGAAGGTTTACTGGTTGAGACATTGTTCTTGTATCCTGGCCTGGGCTGAATTCCTCCCTAGTTCATCTTCTTATCAGCTGTGTGACCACGGGCAATTTTCTTAACCTCTCTGAACCTCAGTAAACTCATCTATAAAATGGAAAAATAATAATGTCTGTCTTAGAAGGCTGTTGTGTGGGCTAATTGGTGAATACTGCATTTAAAGTATTTATCATAGCATAATGTACTATACTAAGTAGTAGCTGTTATTACTGGGGTTATGGCTACTATTTCTTCTGCTCCCTTCATTTTCCTAGCTTCTGTTCTGACCTTCCAATTCTTTTCAGTAAGAGAGTCCCTTCATGTTTGACAGTTACATGTAGCCCTAAGCCAAGCTTCCTTGCTTTCCTGGAAGCTACATGTATATCTTCAACCTCTAAGAAACACAGAACTTAATCAATAAAAGGGTCTTGGCCTCTATGTGCTTCTTACTCTGGTTTTGAATGGTTTTGTCCAGTCTTAATTTCATTTCCCCATAGTTTTGCAAAGGGGCCACGCTATGTATGCCTACAAGAAGTATAGGTCAAAGTGAGATGTTTGTGCTTTCTCATCTTATTGTTTATCTTGCTGTAGGCCTCAACATAAATAGTTTGGAACATTTGCCAGTCATCCTTTTTGATGGTTTGTTCCATGGGGCTCTTTTAACATACAAATACACACACTTTCCCCCCTTTTTATTTCATGGGAGCAACTAGTCTCAACTCTTACTAGACCTGTGATTTTGAGTAAATTACTTAATCCTTATAACTCTCAATTTCCTCATCTGTAAAGTGGGCATAACCACAGAACGGGTCTCATTGGTTTGTTGTGTGGACTCAGTGGCATGATATGGCTTTTAAGCCTGAGGTATGAGAGGGTTAAGAATTTCAAGCAGCCAGGGTCACACAGGGAGGAGCTCACCTGGTGTGAATGACTTCAGGGTTCAGGGAGAGGAGAGCTAGGAAATCTGTGGAGACTAATTTGCGGTCTTCTTCAACTCAAGCCCAGACTTGCTTGCTGGTAGTGATGGAAGAAAGGAATAGACGTGCTCCGAGAAAGCTCTGAGGGGAGTCTACGAGAAAAGCAAACCTTATGTGCCTTTGGAACAGATTTGTCCCTATGAGAACCTAATCTCTAAGTAATGTGTCTTTTTAGTCTGATGCTAATCAGATGAACCATCTGGTTCAGTGTAAACTGCTTTAGGATCCACAATGCTCGTTTTTCTCAACTTCCAAAACAAACAGACGAGGAGGAGGGGGAGAGATGGAACCCAGAGAGATAGAGACAGAGAGAGAGAGACAGAGACAGAGACAGGGTTCCGACAGAGATTTGGAAGTTATTCCAGTGTTTATTTTCAACTAGTGGGCTTTTCTTTAGAAACTTTATTGAGAAGCTCTTCTGTGAGTACAAAGCATCCAGCTTCTCTTTTTTCAGGATGTCATTTCCTTCTTTCTTCTTCCTCTTATCTGTTGCCCACAGCATGTGGAGCTGCGAGGACCTCAGTTCACCGTGGGGGGTAAGGGCATAGATGGCTGTGCCCAATACCATAGGGGGTTTATCTTTGTTAATCCGCACATCACAGAAGCACTGGCCTGGGAATAGAGGAAAGTCCTCTCATTGTGCTGGTATTACTTTGCGTGGTGAAATTATGTAACATCTCTGAGCCTCCGAGAGTCCACCTCTGAGGACGTGAATAGGAATGTTGCCATGAGAATATGGACTTTTGATTCAGGTAATTCTTGTTTCTGATCCTGCCCTGGTCACTTACTAGCTGTGTTCCTTTGAACAAATAGCCCTTGGAACCTTGATTCCTTTAGCTACAAAAATGGGATAATGTATATAAAACAACCAGCAGGGTACTTGATGCGCTTGCTACTTATTTAAAAGCACCTGTTACGTCTAGTGTATAACAATAATAGCCAAAAGAATAATAATGTCATCAATTGCATCTTGGAGAAAAATAGAGACTTATATGTATTAAATGCCAACTATGCATTAGGTGTTATTAAACATGTATTAAATTCTCACTACAATCCAATATCATAGGTGTTATTATTCCCATGTTATAGATGGAGAAACCAAGGCCTGGAAAATCAAGTAACTTTCATCTCAGTGAGACCAAATATTACACAGTATATTAGGGTATTCATGTTTTAGGCTCTGTGATGCTGGGGTAAGACATACCTCCCCAAATCTCAGTGGTCTAGCAATGGGAAGATTTATTTCTCTCTTTTACGAAGTCTGGTGAGGGCTCTGTGCATTTTGTCCCTTCTGAAGCTATTCCAGCTGGTACCATGGCCTCCATGCAGAAGGGAAGAGGGAGGGAGGATGGATAGCCACTCTTATTAACTACCGCAGCCTGAAAGTGACACCCACCACGTCCATCCAAAGTCCCTTGGCCAGAACCCAACACAAGTTCCCAACCCAGCTGCAAGGGAATCTGGAAGTGAAGGAACGCACGTGGAATATTTGATGAGTGTTGTCTCTGCCATTCACAAGTATTAAGCATTAGAGCTGGATTCAGAACCCAAGTCATTTGAATAACAAAACTCATCTTCCTTCTCCTAAATCTGCTTTATTCTCAGAATGAATAAAAAGGAGACCATAGTGCCTATTTTCTGTTTGAAAGTGCTTCCTTCTTGATATTAGAAAAAAGTGCCTCCCGAGGGAATTTTTTTCTTCCATCTTCCACTCTTTGTCGCTGTTTCAAATGCTGGGAAACTCTCTTAGAGCTGTGCCCAGGGACTTATGCCTGGGTGGAAAATGGGATTCTTGATATCAGTAGTAGCTATGTTGCTGCAGCTTTTCAGAGCAAGCAGTGGTGTTAGCGGGCCACCTAGGGCTCAGGGTGTCCACATCAGGTGGGGCTCTGGAGGGAAAAGGCAGTAAGGGAACAACTCCTCTTCCTCCCAGGACATGCACTAGTCTTGTGGTGGGCTTCTTATCTCTTCCAACATTGTACACAGCCTTCCACAAGTCTTCTCTTTGCAAATATTGCCTAGGAGGCATTCTCCCTCCCCAGTGCCTTCCTCCACACCAGCCACTGACCAATAGCTCCTGCTCCTCCCTTTAAGACCCAAACCTGATGTCTACAGTAAGTAGGCATTTCAGCCCCATCCCATTCAGCATTTACTCATTTTCCACTATAGGTGGAGCCTGGGAAGTAGTGGGGATACAACTGTTGCAAGTTTGCAAATTTCTGTATCAAGTTCAATGTGCAAAAATGATAAAAGCCTCTAATTTTTGTTTCTTTGTTGGTTTATAGTCTGATCTTTTTGAGTCTTTGCTTTGTACTGTGGCAACTTAAAATTCTCATTTAATGATATCTTGTGGCTTCAAATGTAACCAGTCTTTCAGATTCAAAATATTCCCCTCTCTCTTTCCAATGTTGCATCTGGCACAGTGTTCCAGGGACCAAATTAGGAAAGGAAATAAGAATTAGCTTTTGATTTTCCCCCAATCTATCCAAAATTTTTCTCTTTGGGACTTTGGCTCAAGAGGGAATGTTGGCACACATACATATGTGGCTATATATCTCAGTCTCAGGCAGAGGGGTCACTAGCCTTCCCCTGTGTCACATATTCTTCCTTTCTGAGGAAGCCGTCCCCACCTCTCCCCCGGGGGCTATAAAAATGGGATGGCTGCAGGATATCTGACCAATAGGGGAAGGTGGGACGGTAGAGAGTTCAGTGTGATCAGATTACTATCTTCAGTTCACAAAGGGGATAAAACAAGGGATAGACCCTCTGTGAGGGAGATTTCTCAAACCTTAGGTGCACCTGGGGAGTTTATTAAAGTTGCAGATTCCGGACCCTATGACAAAGATTCTGACCCTGAAGATGTTGGCAAGGAGGGTGGATTAGATAATGTATGGTACCAGCCCTCCAAGGGGATTCTGATAAAGATGGTCCTCCGGCCAATGACTCTGGAGTTGGAAGCACAATGCCAGGAGCTTAAGTGGGAGAAAGGAGAGCAGTGTGGGCAGCGAGGAATGGCTCCCACAGTGTGTAGTGCGACTGGCACCGTAATACGTGGTATCTGCTCTCTTACTTGCCTGTTCATGGGACTTGCCTGTGTTGATGAAGTGGACTCCTTACAAATAAGGGCTATGATTTGTTTATGTGCCTACTCTGCTTAGAGTTTCACTGATGCCAGTTTTCAGAAACTGGTCTTTGGACTTGGGCAGTAATACAATTCAATGGCCAGAGTTGCTTATAAAGGGGGAAAGGAGAGAAAGGACTTTGTACAGAACTGGAAGCATCACAGTAGTTGATTCATAATACACCTCATCATTGGTCCACATAAGCACCTGCTTTTCCTTATTTACATGGTCAGTTAGTTATTGTTAGCAATAAGTTAAACATTCAAAAACAAAAACTAGAAATTTAACAATCAATTACACATGACCATGTGACTCTGTCTTTCTCTAGCTAAGGTGACCACATTCTTGTATCTTCCTTAACATTCTTCTGCTTTCCTTTTCATGCAGTTTTATTGTGTCTGTATATCCCTAGTACTCTGGTTATTTTATCTTTATAAAAAGGGTATTGAACCGTGATACTAAGATATATCCATACAAAGATATATCCATATTGCAGGTTGTTCGAGTCCCTTGTTTTGATGACTGTGGAAGTTTCCATCATGTGACTAAACCATGTAATTTTAAGCACTTGGGCTATTTCAGTTTTTCTCTATTGTAAGCACTGCTGCTAAGAACATTCTTGTACATGCCTCTTGTTGCAAATGTCCAAGCATCTCTTCTGTGTATGCAACTACTGGAAGATTTTCTTGGTCATAAGGACCTGAAAGTTTGACTTCAGGAGATGGTGCCAACTGTCTTCCAAAGATGGTCACACGAGTTTACATTCCCATCGTGCATGAAGGATCCTGTAGATCTATATTCCTTCAACACTGAGTATTATCCCACTTCTTAAGTTTTACCAGAGACAGAGGTGTAAGACAAGTCTTCCCTGTCTTGGGTTGCATTTCCGATGATTATGAAAATCCTTTCTTACGTTCCTTTGTTGCTTGTGTTTCATGCCTATGATATGTCTGTCCATGTCTTTTCTTCATTTTTCTGTTGGGTTGGTTGTATTTCTCTTGTTGATTTGCAGGATATTTTATGCATTCTTCATACGCATCTTTGGCTGGCCTTATGTATTATGGATATCTTCTCTCATTCATACACTTGTAACTTATCTTCATATACTTAAAATGTAATTTCTTAACAAAAGTTCTTACTTTTAATATCAATTTATTGATCATTGTAATAGTCAAATCTTTTGTCTTGTTTAAGAAATCTTTCTCAATCCCAAAGCCTAAAAGATTTTCATTTAAATTTTTACTAAGAATTTTGTAATTTTATTTTTGATACGCAAGTTTGTAATCAATCTACAGAACTATGTTTTACATACAGTGTGAGGTAGGAGTCGGATTTTATCTTATTTGCCATTTAGCCATACACTGTTCTCAGTTTCATGTGTGGGACAGTTTATTTTCCTCATCTCAGTGTTATGTTGTATTTCGAGGACACTACTCTTCCCTGGGGACTTGAGGGCAGGGAGATGCTGGAGCCTGTGTTCAATCCCTGGTCCACAGTTTACTAGTTGAAGGTGGAGAGGTCAGGAGAATCAGGCCTCTTTTTCCATAGACAAGCCCCAAATTAGGCTCCTGTGTTAACGTTGTTTTCTTGTGGTATGTGGCAAGACATAGCACTTCTCCAGGCTTGGACCTTCTCAGTTAGGAAAGAAATGAAATGGTTTCTTCGAATGATCCTTGGTCTTAGCCAAAAATTGCTTGTGTCCATAGGGTGGGTTTTTTTTTTTTTTTTTTAATGTATCTGATTTTAAAAAGGAGGGCATGGATGGCATGAAGCACTAGGCATGGTACATAAACAATGAATCTTGGAAACATGAAAAAAAATAAATAAAATTTTAAAAAAATTTAAAAAAAACAAACACTGAACTAACAGTAAAGAGACCTGAATAATAGCAACAATAGTAATATCAACAGTTGACGTTTACTGAGTGCTTCTTATACACCAGGCAGTTTGCTACACACTAATGTCATTATCTCATTTACTGCATAGCTGTGTGGCCTTGGGCAAGCCACTTAACCTCTGCAGAGCAACTATACAGTCATGACATTGAACAAGATTTTCCAGAGCTCTAGCAACATGAAAACCTATGATTTAAAAAATCATTCTCTGATTCACAATGATAATATTGCTGAGTCTTTTGAACATCATTTTGTGCCTAAAAACCCTTTCTCCCATATATTGCTCCCAATACTTTACAATATTCTGCCAGATTTGGGAGCAAGGAATGAGGCCATTTTACAGAAGGTCTAACAGATGAAGGGAAACTGCATGATGCCTTCAGGGTCACGGAGCTAGGCTCAGAACCCTGGTAAAGGTAAAAGGATTTGTGTGTCAGAGCCAATTTATTTTCTTCAAGAAAGAGCTGTTGAGTTTTGAGTGCCTAAGTTTTTTGTTTTTTTTTTTTTTTTTCATCAGAGCACTTGGAGACATCAGAGATCTTCAAATAGGGGTTTGGCCCCTCCCACTTACAGTGTTACAAAGCCACATCCAGTTCCAAAATGTCCCTTCCACACTTGGAAATCTGAGAAGAGGCTGTCCCTCACATCCCTTCCCTTTTCAATGTGACTGATCGTAGAATTCAATCTCGGGAAGAAACTTTCAGATCTAGAATTAGAGAAGACAGTGATTTAATAAGCTGCAAAAAAAAACCCAGGAGAGATTTGGTAAAGGGTTCCTTTTTTTTTTTTTTTTTTTGGCTGAAGTGAAAAGAAATTGGCATACAATCAAAGAAAAGAATCCCTCTTGAACCTCCCCAAATACTTAGAATAGTAGCTTTTAATGACATTATGAAGTATGATTTAATTCGGGGGGGAATCCCAAATTACCTCTTTAATGGCAATCCAAATCAACTCTTCTGCAATTAAAAAAAAAAAAAAAGCTCCTCATTAAAATTAGAGAACTGCCAGCTCAGGCTGTTTCTGTGCCTTTCAATCCATGACCCATGGGTTTTCCCCCCAGTTCTGGAGTGATTCTTTACATGAGAGGGAACATACACAATGAGAGAGCTTCTGTAGATCTTTATACATTTATATGTTGACTCCCAAATTGTTTTGTTTGTTTTCTTTGTGGGATTATAGTCATGGTTTGTTTAAATTATAGTGAAGCAGGGTGTTAGGACATTCTGAGGCATTGATGAGGACCTGTTTATGTTTGATTTTGCTGATTTCTCCCCCACAACATTTTCCTAGAATAGAAGGAAGTTTCCTTAAGACCACAATACAGCTGAATTGAAAACCAGCTGCAAATTCATTTCAATTCATGTGATATTTATTGAAATTCTAAAATTGTAGCTAGCACTATGCTATGGGGAGTATGAGAGAAAGACAGTCATAAATAATTTTATGGCCACTATTTATTTAACCATTATTTTGTGCCAGACACCATGCTGTCTTTTCACCCATTTTCTCATTATCATGACCTCCCTGTAAAGTACAGGTATTAATATCCCCGTTTTACAGGTGAGGAAACTAACATTTAGAGAGGCTGAGAAACTTGTCAACAGTCACAGACCAATAGCATGTCAAGGTAAGGATTCGAGTTGGGGTCTGTCTGGTTCCCAAGTAGACTCTCTGAATTTCTGTGCAATGTGGCATTTAAACAGAAGAGTTTCTGTTCCCCTGAGGAGCTTAGCATTGGGAGAACAAAGATTTATCCCAGAGGTCTTCAAACTTGAGCCTGCACATGAAGGTGATAGAAATAAAGATGTAAGTGCACCTGGGTGCCTCAGTCATTTGAGCATCTGGCTCTTGATTTTGGCTCAGGTCATGATGTCATGGGTCTTGAGAAGGAGCCCTGCATGGAGTCCTGTGCTCAGCAGGGATTCTTTTCCCAGAGGTTCTTTTCCTCGCCCTCTGACCCTCCCCCAACTTGTGAGTGCGCTGTCTCTCAAATAGGTAAATAAATCTTTTTTAAAAAAGAAATGAGGATTCAGAGTAATAGTTATTATGCCTTTTAATAAAATAACCTTATCAATATGTACTTTAATAATAATAAATCTTCCGTTATATTTAAAAAAAATTTTTTAAAGATTTTATTTATTTGAGAGAGAGAGATAGATAGTGACAGAGATAGCGAGAGCACAAGCAGTGGGAGAGGCAAAAGGAGAGGGAGAAGCAGGCTCCCCATGGAGCAGGGAGCTCCACATGGGGCTCCATCCCATGATCTCTGGGATCATGACCTGAGTCGAAGGCAGATGCTTAACCAAATAACCACCCAGGTGCCCTCAGTTATGGTGATGCCTTTTATTTTTTCCTAGGACACAGTGCCATTGGGTCAATCAGTCACTTCCTCACCTCAGACAGAGACAAGTATACAGAGAAATATTTCTCTACTGCTAAGAAAGCAGCGTGAGAATGATCAATGGAAACTCAGCTCATGGTGGGGAGGGAATGGTGAGGACCTGGAGGGGGAGTCCATGCCATGGGTATAGAGGACACCTATGGATCAGTGCCAACTGTTTGTTGCCACTTCGATATGTGGACTCAATGCTACCCGATCTTCCCCTCTTTGAAGAGAAGTTCCACAAATGTGTTTTTATGTGAAGCCTGCTGATACATTTTTTAAGCAATAGGCAAGCCGAACAAAACCTGCATATGGACCCAGGACAGCAAACCTCTGGTGTAAATGTATGATTTATGGATTTAAAATAATTTATAGGATTTGGGTAAGTTTATTAGAAGTGTATAGGCTTATTTAAAAATAACCCTGCATATGACTACTACCAGAATTCAGTGAGAACAGTGCTTTTGGAATGCTGGGCACAGGTTCATGGAGGAGGAAGGTGGGTGGGGTACAGGCCCTCTGGAGAACAGCCTCCAGGGCAACCCTGTAGTGTCAGAGGTGGAATGCTGTCTCCCTGAAGACCCCTGACTTTCAAGCCTCAGAACTCAGGGCTCATCCTTGCCTGACACACTCCCTCCCATGCTAATGGGGTCTTTGACCACATCAAAAGCTTCCTCGGACATATTCCTAGGAATGCTGGTCCAGGGTTGGAAAAATGACATTTATTATTTACAGAAAGTAGTAGTATTAAAACATTGTGCTCTTGTAGGACAATTTGAAATATATAAAAGTATCTGTGAACTCATAATTTAGAGGCAACCATTGCTTACTCTTCCTGTCTTTTGTATCATATATTTTACATAATTGGGATAATGCTTCACCAGGTTTGTAATCTAATTCTTTCACTGAGAATATTTTCCCACGTCATTTTTAAGGACCTCATAGGACTCTGTTGCATAGATGGGCTATAACTGATTTCACTATTTTCCTATTTAGTGTCATTTGGGTTCATTTAATTTAAGTTAGAAAAACTTGCTGGAACTCACAGCCTTGATAAACAAATCTTGGGCCTCTGTGCTCATTATTTCTTCACTGTTAGACATGAAGCTTGCTTAGCTCTCCCAGTGCTTCTTGAGGATCTCGATTCCCCCTTCTTCTTCCCCTATAACACACAAACATGTGCGCGTGCAACATGCACACACATGTGCACACACACACACACACACACACACACAGTCATACCCAGGATTTCATTGCGTCCTTATGTGATAGACTCTGCAGAGAGCCGACCATATTGTTCTCAGTGAAGAGCTGGAGTGGTACGATCCAATTTGGGAAGGGCATGTTATTACAGCTCCACTGTCATCCCCGATGGTAGGTGGTGTGTCTGTGTGTGGATATGCTCCGCAGTACCAGGCACTTAAACGCAACCACATTGAGAGCCCTCATTAGCCCCAGGCAGCCGAAGTGGATTTGCTGCGTGTGATACCCTCCAGGCTGGAGCGATTGCCCAAGTGGAACCCGACACCAGAGCAAGGGGGGAAGCCAATTATTCAAAGGCAAATAAGGCTCTAATTATGGCTTCAGCTAACAAGGATAAAATTATTTGAGGAGAGACATCCCATTTTTGAAGTAAGCACAGCACAGGACCATCATTTAGAACAAGGGCTTGGATCTAGTCCTGACGGTGCTGCCTTCACCAGGACACTTCACTTCTAGGAGCCTCTGACTCCTTCCCTGCCAGATGGGAGCAGCATAGGCTGCTCACCTCACAGGTTTACTGTGAGCACTGTAGGCGTCATGCCTGTGGGAGGCGTAGAGGGGTCTGGTACTTAGGAAGGGCTCATAAACAGAGCATCACCATCCTTATCTGTGACTATTATTAGTATTACTGTTACTGTAATCATCCAATAGGGGAATAGAATGTGAAACCAGAACTCAGGAGACCTGGGTTCTCAGCTTTGCAGTTTTCTGTTAATTCCAGCTTAGAAGTGAATGACTCTCAATTTTATATTCCTTGTCTCTCACATGACAGGCTTGGATTAGGGGCTATGTCGGGTGTCCCCCTTGGATGTTTGTGGACCTACCTGTGCTGAGAACTATACATCATTCTCTTCACAGAGTCTCACGCCAGCCCTACTCACAGAGGGTACTATTCTCTTCCTTTTCCACACACACACAGGAAGCTGGGATCCAACACCCCACTCCCAATTTCCACACTACCCTTAACTGTCTGCAGGTTCCCAGCATACAGATTTGTTGGCTGCACTCAAGGTTTTTGAATGTCTGAGATGGTGATGCCCTCTTTTACTCAATCCATCCCAAAACAGTAGATGCAAAAGTCCAGAAGGAGACTCCTGTCAGACTTCAGGGGCAGCTTGTGATACCTCAGCTCTATTTAACATAAACAGAATTGATAAACACTTGTTCTCCTTGGCTGGTGGGTTATTTCCAGAGTTACCTAAAGGAGTGCATATGCATGTGTGTGTTAAAGAATTGAGCCCACTAGGTAGATCAGATAGATATTCCGAAGGGACATTAGCAACCAACTGTCAAGAGGAGGTCAAATTTAGCAATTCAGAGAAGATGGGAAGAAGCAGGTTCACCCTTGCGGGGATAGCAAGCCAGCCTACTTCCCTTGCTCCTCCCAGAGTCGTGCTTTCTCCCTCTCCCTCCCTGCTTACCTCTCTCCCTTTCCCCTCTCCCTCCCTCCTCCCCCTCTGTCTAAACATCAAGACAATTTGGTTTAAACAAAGAAGTCTAGGTCTAAAGAATTCTCTGAGAAATTGATCTGTTTTTGATGAAGGATGTTGCTAGTGAGGGAGCTTGTGCTTGGGGGCGGTCAAGGGGTCCAGGGGAATTCTGTACTTTCTGTTCAGTTTTGCTGGGAACCTTAAACTGCTCTTAAAAAAAAAAAATGTCTATGTTAAAATCCAGTGACCATACACACAGAAACACAAATTGAGCTGCCTCTGCTGCCATCCATTCTGCAGAGGAAGGGGAAAAAGCCCTCAAAGATTAAGTGGCTCCAAGGAGGTCAGTTAGCTGCCCACACACAAATTGTTACTGGAAATGTGACTCACAAGAGAGAGGTGGGGTCCCCTCTCTTTCTGATTCAAGGGCACACATCCGTGCCTTAGGGAGGTGGCGAGGTAATTTATTTCATTGTTCACACCCACTGTAGGCCAGCGATTGGCGAATGTGTCTGCTGTTGCTGGCTCTCAGGGATCCCTGCAGCAAATCCTCTGAGCCAGCTGTGGTGATGATTTCCCAGGGCTGCCTCCGGAGGAACTCACAAGGTGATTAGGTGGTGGTTCAAGCCTAACTGTGCGCACCCTGCAGCCCAGCAGCCCCCAGCTCTGCAGGTCTGACCATCCCTCCTGTCTCTGTCTTGGTCATTGCCTGGCCTCCCACCCTGCCTCCACATTTTCCCGGTGCAGCCCCATCCTTAACAATTATTTTTTTTTAAGTTTTTTATTTTTTAATTTGCTTATTTGACAGAGGTCACAAGCAGGCAGAGAGGCAGGCAGAGAGAGAGGAGGAAGCAGGCTCCCCGCGGAGCAGAGAGCCCGACGTGGGGCTCGATCCCAGGACCCCGAGATCACGACCCAAGCCGAAGGCAGAGGCTCCAAACCACTGA
This sequence comes from Mustela erminea, assembly GCF_009829155.1. NCBI lineage: Eukaryota > Metazoa > Chordata > Mammalia > Carnivora > Mustelidae > Mustela > Mustela erminea. The sequence goes on along the minus strand of NC_045616.1, from coordinate 105,346,204 downwards.
GCCACCCAGACGCCCCAGCCCCATCCTTAAATCCACTGCCTTCCCCCCTGTCCTGGAGCAAAATCTTGCCCCTTGCTCCTTGGTCTCTTCCTAACCTTGCATCAGCCATTAACTGATTCTGAGTGAGGCTCGCCTCTGCCCATGCCTTCCAGTTCCAGGACGTGAGGTGAAGGTGGCGACTGACCATGGGCTTCAGAGAGAGAGGGTGGGCTGTAGGAATTCCTCCCATGTCATATTCCCTGCCAGAGGGAGCTGCAACCATTTTTTTTCCCCGAGTCATCTAGGAAGTAGGCATACCTTACCAAGGTGAGTATTATTATTATTTTTTTTTTTTTCAGACACAGCACAGTCTAATTTCATTTGGAGGAAGCATATTTCCTTTACTAATTTGGCTTTGGCCTCAATCCTTTAGCCAATCCTGTCATTATTGTGTTGAGCAGCATTCGGTTCTCGCAACCCATCTCAAGCCTCTTTTATCCTCCACGTTGCCACTCTACTCGGGCTGAAACTGGCTCCCTTACCCGGGAAGGACAGAGTTAGCTCTGATTTGATTGTAACTTTTAAACATCCCTCCTCTCCATAATGAAAGTGTGCTTTTTGTTTAAAAAAAAAAAAAAATGTGTGTTGGGTCCTTCTAACACACCCCTCCCTGGAGAACTCTTCGCAGGCTCTTCAAGACAGTAGGGAAATGATCAAGTCCTTCTCCTGTGAGGGTGAGCTAAAAGAGGTTGGCATCAGTGTAGTAGCTCTGGGCCCCTTGTGCCAGGAGCTCCTGGCCACAGAGGACATTCCTCCTGGTTTGCACTTGGTTTATCAAAAGTCAAACAGATGCAGTGAGAATCCACATATTATAGATCTGAGGAGGCTCTGATCCTTTTGATGCTTCTCTGGGGGATCCCCTGTATTTGCAGCTTCTTGCATTCAGGTAAAGAGGGTTTTCTCTCTATTCTAAATAAGTGGCATTGAGTAGATCCTCAATGCATGTTTATAGGATGAAGGAACAATTATCTTAATCGAAGGAGGATAACATAGTCCATTTGGAGAAACACTGTAGTGAGTTGGAAGATTTGAACTCTAGTCCCACAAAGCTACTAACAAGCTGTGTGACTCTGGATAAAGCACTTAACCTCTCTGGGCTCCATTCTTCATGCGTATCATCAGAGAGATGGAGCTCTAAGATTATGTCCATCTGCATCAGTAAATCTGTATTGTCAGAACAGCACAGAAAAAGAGGTAGCAACTTTCAGGTACAATTAAAACTGCCTGAAAAACATTTGTTGTGGTGGGGTTTTTGAGGGCACTTGTGTCAGTCTGACATGAAAGACACTGAAGGACTCACTGTGTTCAGAGGTATCCTGGGCAGTGGATTTATTGTTCACAGGCCATAGCTGAATCCATAATGTGTCATTAGGAGGTTTGTTCAGGGCTGGGTCTGTGTTTGCTGGCTTGGGGGACCTGGGACTCCACCAGTCTTCTGAGTACTTGGAGAGGGGGTAGTAGTCTGGACAACGGGATCCTGCTTGCAGGTGGATTTTTCTCTTCATGCACATATTTCCACAGGTCTCAAAATATTTGGTTTTCATCAGTCTTGCCCCTCCCTATCAATGTCCCTGATTTGTCAGAATCTGTGTGCAATGAGATGCTTGGTTTGGTTTGCTTTATAGGGATTCTGGGCTCCCTCTGGTTGCAGCTGCAGGTTTTTAAATTAATTACAGCCCAGGTAGCAAGAGGTTCAGTACAGCACTCTGCTGTCTGTTCAGTGCCTGTGCCAAGAAATCAAGAGGTCCCAGTCACCTCTCAGGAAAATTTGTGGTGTTTCAGGGGCCTACAGTGAGTTGCAAATCTTGATAGATGGTGGGACCAGTCTGCAAACAGCAGAATGGCTTATGCTGTGGGTTCAGCGGGAAAAGAAAAAAATAATTCTCTGAGCACAAGATGTGTTGCTCCCTCATCCTAGTTTATCAGGAGAGCTCAGCCACACACTTCAAGAGACACACCTTGGGATTTGTGGAACAGAGCAGGAGAACGGCTGTCTTGTGGCTCTGATGCCTGACTCCTTCCATGTGGCCAAGCTTTTTGCAGCTTTTTGCTCCCCCACCCTACCTTTCTCCCTCTCTTGCCAACGTAGGGGAGAAAACTGGGTAGCCCTCCCTAGTTTCTGTCCCCTGGTTGGTCCCGGAGAAAGGGGACTTCCTCAGGATGCACTGTGCCATGGTTGCAGATCTCCAGCTGCTTCTTTCTTTGCCCAAGGGTCAGAAATGGGGGGTACAGAGAAAAGAGGAGTACTGCCTCAGGGCGAATCCAGTTCTTTCCACAACTACCCAGCGTTCCAGTTCTCAGCTATATCCAGCTCTGTCCTGCCTGCTTTTGCGTAGGGGAGAACATCTACCCCGGCGGCTTAGTGCCATCTTGATGTCCATAACCCCCGGACCTAATCTATAGCGAAGTCTTTGCTTTCACCTCAAGACCCATATCTTTAACTGCCTCTCCCACATCTCAAATTCCATACAGGAGAGACAGAGACATTTAGAACAGGGTTTTCAATTCAATAAATTTTTATTGATTCTCTGCTCTAAACAAAGCATTGAGAAGCCATTTAGAAAATACAGACTTGGCAAAAACATGGTGATGTCCTCAAGGAGCTTGCCTTCATTGGCAAAATGAGACATTCTTCATTAAAATGCAGGATGAATGTTCTATAGTAGAGCTATAAGCAAAGTACCATGGGACTGCAGAGGAGAGAGCTAGATGATTCAATTTTTCTTGTTTACAATATCAAAAAATTTATTTAAGAAAATCAAAGGAAAACCAATGAGTTTCAAAACTGTAAATAGACTTTCTCAAATTTTAAGCTAGATTTTGGTAATCTCTGATTTTTTTTTCACGACCTTTTTTTCCCCCAAGTTTTCTTTTTTTATGGCTTTCTTGACTTTTGCCCCTAGAGAGTTTCTTGTAGTGTCCTTACCAAAGACTTACTGAGTTCTGAAAAGACATTATGGGACTTACTCATTTCGTTTTATAATCTCTGAGTTGTATCCTTCTACGAATTCAGAAAAGTCATATCACTTCTTTGGTTCTGTTTATTTATCCATAATATGGGGATAATAATAAGGCTGAGCTGATATAAATATTAAATGAAATAATGCTTAGTACAGTCCCTGGATAATAAAAATGCCCATAAGTGGTAGCTTAACATTAATATAATTATTATTTTCATTAAGTTTTCACTTATAATTATTGTTTTTGTTTTCATTATTATCAGTTCAGAGGCGAAGTCAATGTAGAGCATTAAAAATAAATTGTTGCTTAAATTGACTTTTTCAGAATATCAATATAGGAAAAAAACTGTGAGAAAGAGAATATATATACGTACTGTTGTAATTCTGATAATAGTTACTTTTTAGGTTGTTGTCATTCTGTTACAGTTATAGAAACTTGCTTAACTATACCAGATCATGCAAATGAACAACCTTATAGTTACTTACTGGTTTTTTACTACTGATCTTTTTTCCCCCCTCTATCTACTTTTCTTATAGGAAGGGGGAGGTAAGACCTATAAGTTGAATCAACACCCTCTATTAGTCACCTGGCATAAACTATCACTTGACTGAGGCAAATGTTTAGGTGATGGTTTGTAAGGTTGATTTAAAAACAGAGCTTTGCCCATTGGCTTCCAAAGTCAAGGGATGCACAGGCATATATCCTGAACAGTCAGCTTCTGTTGTGCCTGGATTGCAGTCAATTTTATCAATTTTTTTTTTTCCCCAACACAACAGCTTCAAAGGCTCTTCTGCCCCAAAGTAGCTGATTTTTTCAAATCTTTGCTACTTCTTCCTGGTACCACTTTCAGATAACAGGGTAAATTCAATTAACAACTGAAAACTTTAGTTGATGTGAAGATATGCTAGAATATGTTTAAAGGTTTCACAATACACAGACACATAGAGTTGAGCAACTCCTTGGAGAGATTGTCCGATCCAACCTTCTCATTTTACATGACCTACCCAAGGTCACACAGTGAGTTATTTGCAGAGATGAGAAGCCTGGGATCCCAGTTTTGATTTCTTTCTTGGTACTTGTGTTTTTCAAAGTGTGGATATGTATCACTGTATGCAAAAGTATTTTCCTTGGCATGGAGGATAATTTTAGGTATGCACCACTAAACTACTATACCACAGAAGCAGAAGATCATTCTATTCCAATTCCCTTTCAATCTTTCTGGTTATGTCAAGGATTATATGCTTTTGCTGTTTTGTCTTTAATCTTTCTCTACTAATCTCCTTTGATAACATGGGAGCAGACTTCAGACTTAAGTTCCTCTTGGAATTTAATAAAAGTTTTTTTTTTTAAATAGTATTGATGGTTACATTTACCTTTCATGTATGGCAAGCAATACCAGTTTTCTAACAAAAATAGTAAATTTTTCTTTTAAAAGTAGGTAAGCAGATTATAATGCAGCTAGTTTATGAAAAAACATTAGGTGAATAATAGTGCAGGGTATAAATTATGAGCAGTACATGGTGGGTTTCACATTGACAAAAATAATGGTTAACTTGGAAAATAAATGGCTGAACCTTGGAAAATATTTGATTCTGCCCTTCAGAATCCTCTTGGCCCTTTGAGGATATATATGGCTGAATCCTAGTTGCTTTCTTATTCATGTCATGTCTTTTTACAGTACCAGCCAGAAAAACAATTATTAGATTTATTATTTTAGAAGATTTTATTTATTTATTTGTCAGAGAGAGAGAGAGAGATAAATAGCGAGCACAAGCAGGGAAAGCAGCAGGCAGAAGGAGAAGCTGGTTCCCTGCTGAGCAAGGAGCCAGATGTGGGTCTCGATCCTAGGACCCCGGGATCATGACCCAAGCTGAAGGCAGATGTTTAACTGACTGAGCTACCCTGGTGTCCCCAGTTATTAGATTTAAAAGGAGAACCTAAAATTACCCATATATCAGAGATGAACTCAGCTATGTCTACAATCCTGTTATCAGAAGTTTTCCTAAAAGCCAAAAAGCTGGATTGGTAGCCAGTTTAGTTTCAGTGTGCAGGTAATTATAAATTATAAACTGTATGCTGTTGTTATTTATTGAGAACATACACTCGTTTTATTTTTCAAGGACTGATGTTCTAATTTAAGATTCTATCGTAGACCTCATCCTTATGTTGTTCTCCCCTTCTAAGAAGTTCCTTGATTTCTCATTATCTCAATGTTCAATGGGAGGGTGTGAATGGAATAAAAAGGTGGCAAAATGCAATTCATCTAACGTTTTCCTAGTGTTATCACATTTTAAATATTAGAATGTATGGAACGAATGGGGTAGGAATATTAAAGTTATCTGTCAAATGGAGGTATAGGTAACTTTCCTTTGCCTATAACTTACAGATATCAAGCAAAGACATGAAGAGAAAGACGTACTAGGTTATTCTATTGGGTGATTTTCCCATTATCCTTAAAGGTTAATCTTCCAATGTTGCTTATTGTGTTTACCTATTCTCCAAAGCGAAACTTCCTGTTTTACCTGTCACTTAGTTACCCAAATAGACTGGAGCTCTGAACAGCAATTACTGCTAGCCTGGCATGAGCTTGCCTTTCGTAAATATCACTCGGAACTTACTCATATTTCTTCCTGCTGTGGACCTCCTTCTACTGACCGTCATGTGGTTTTTTTGTTTGTTTGTTTGTTTTTCATGGAATGTTCTTTCAGTGGAAAATTCATTCTAATTTAGAGAACTCTGGGGGAAAAAAAATGAGGGGGAAGGTGGAGTCAACTTCTGATGACTTATGGGCAGTTAGAGTCAAATGCTTGAAAAATGGGCTCCTGAATCAGCAGAGATTTTACAAAGTGACCGGTGGACCTGCATACAGATGGGTAGAGTGTGGAGACGCCAAGAAATAGTGCTACTTCTCTTGCGTATGGCTAATAAAAAGACTGCATTGCTAAATGCAGGGATAGGAAGGTTAATGACGCTACATTCTTTTTTAGTATCAAAGATTAACATGATAACTTGCATATTAAAGTTAATGCAGACACACTGCTAACGGAAGAGGCATACAAAATTAATTTCTACAGCACCTCGTAAATGAGGATCACTCACTCTTCTCTGGCTGATGCTTTTTGTCTTGGCAGGGGCTGTGTGCCTCCTTAGAGCGGGTGCACGTCAGTGCCTAGTGGGGCATCCTCAGCCCCCATGGAGTTTGACGAGCTTGGGGTGTGTTCCTTAATCACTGCCAGTCATTCTCTAGGAGTTTCCCTGCAGGTTGTGACTTGGCAAGGATTTTGGTTTTAATAGTTAATGAGACAATGGAATTGAGCTGAAATAAGAAGAGGGTGGAAGGTGGGAGAAAGAATGGAAGAGAGGAGGGAACCACAGCTCTCGCCTCATGCAGAAGATTCTCCAAGTCAAGCGCTGGACAGCATCTTTGGGTAACTGCTGCCTTGAGCAGTGTGGAGGACCAAGGCTCAGCTGACTTAGGGAGGCAGGCTGAGATCTGGTATACTATCTCAGACAACTTTCTTGACTTCCTCAAGTCTCACTGTGTACACCTGCTGAAGGGAAACTAACATTACCTTCCATGGTAACAATGTATTTTTTAACTTTGGTGTAATTTGTCTATAGTGAAATGCACAAATCTTAAATGTACAGTTCAATGAGTTTTTTCCATATGTATCCACCCGTGCAACCACAGCATATTCTTCTACCTCAAAAGTCATACACAGAAGTTAAAACAAAAATAAACAATAATAGTTTGCACTTATATAGTGCTTATTATGGTCCGGGTATGCTGCTCCAAGTGCTTTACACATATTATTTTATTCTTGAAACCTTGTGAAGGAAGAAGCTTCCATTTTCTCCCCTATACAGATAAAGAAACAAGAATACAGAGAGATTCTTGCTCTTATTATCCTCCGCCATTGGCTCTGTAGCATTCATTGTGTGGCCTGGTCCCTAGTGCCTCAGAGGAATGAGAGTGGAGTCTCCTTCATGGCTGACACTTCTTTCCATTCCTCCTCTTCATAGTCTACTTAATGACTATGCCTTGCTTGTCCTGGGCTAGTAGGCTGTGCATGATGCTCTAGCAGGAGAGTCCTTGAGGGAAAGGGCCAGACTTTAGCTATGTTCCTCCCCAGTTTCAACAGTCGGTCCATTGTAGGTGCTCTAAGAAATAGTGGTTGACTCTTGTTGCCAGAAAACTCTGCCCTCCAGCTCCTACTTGCTCCTACCTAGTAAAGTGACAGTGTTGACAAGTGTATTGGCTACATTCCCTGGGCAGATGGGCTGCTTGACTACCTTTGGGGTCTCTCTAAACCTGTCTTTGTGATCATCTAAAAATTTCAAGTGAAAATCCCTCCTGTTTCCATGCCCCTTTGAGCTCCCTTGTCCCAACATGCGTCCTCAGACATCATGTTCAGACCCCAGGTGTTGCTACTTTTCCACCCTGACTTTCTTCTTGTCCTCTTCCTTGTCTTCTGTATCTTCTTTCCCCTCCCTTTCCCTCTTTTTCCTTTCCTCTCATCATGGCCTTCATGACTGTCACCAAATAAACTTCAGTTCGGTACTAATCTGTTAAATACACTATAATAGCCCATTTTAAATGCTTTTGGGATGCAGGCATGTTCAATGTGTCTTCCATATAGTTGAGTTAATGCTTACCCATTTGTAGTTGATCATTTTCGGACACATTTAGCCAGCTGTCCCTTTGACATCTCCATTTGAACGTCTTACGGGTACTTGAACTCAACGTTTCCAAAGCTGTATTCATTCTGTTCTTGAAAACCTTCTCCTCTTCTCTTCTCTTACTTTTCTGCCAGTCATTTGGAACTAGCTCACAAATTTTCTTTTGCTCATTTTTCACTTTCAGTAGATCACTAAGGCCTTTGAATTTTCTTGTGTATGCCTTGAATTTGGTCACTTCTCTCTATCTTTGCCACTTACATCCTGGTCCCATACACCTCTGTGCCATTTATGATGCTTGACATTTTTTAGGTGCTCCATAAGTATTTGTTTGCATGAAAAATAAATGAAGGTAACATGTAAGGACAGACATGCAGTCCTAAACCCTCTTCCATTTGTAGTTTTTATGTTTTGCATGGGCACAAGACACAGTCAAAGGAACTGAAGCCATTAGCTTTTCTTGGGTTATTTTCAGAGTTAAAATTCCACAGTTTGATGTCAAAAGCAGCTAAACACTACTAAACTTGAATGTTAGACCATTAACTCAGTATGAAAATTTCTTTAAAAATTTGGTACCAGGAAACCCTGTGTTTCTCTTGCTGAATTAGTTCTCTTCTACCTTAATGACCAACAAACTCTAGAACTTGGGTGATTTCCTCTATTGTGCTGAGAGTTTATCACACGACTGGACAGCTACATTTTAAGGGCACCTCAGCCCTTATGTTAACTTTTACATTGGCAAGTCATCTTTTTTCTTTTTCCTTTTTTTTTTTTTCTATTTTTGGAGTAAGGTAGCCTGGGAAGACATACATATAGCTAATAAAAAACATATCAACATGCCATACCCCAAATAAAATATTAATGTCAGTTTCATAAGCACACAGTTTGAGGTTCATAGGCATACAGTTTGAGGCAGGGACTGAGCATAATTGGAAATACAGTGTGTTTCATTGTATGTATTTTTTATACTATCCCTATCAATTGACTGGTTCTTTTCTTTATTATACTTGGACTGCCCTGAGGGTAAAGACCCTATATTGTCCTCCTTTTGTACAGAAAGCTTATTACATGTTGTTGACTGATATGTATTCTGTTTACTTTCTCCTTTCTCCCATCTTAGCCCGGTTTCCTTTTCATTGGCTTCAGAGTCCAAACGGGAGCTCTCTGATCCACTCATTAAAATATTGGGCCTATGTATGTGATTCATTTCTTAAATCACATCTTTCGCTTTGGGCCTTCCAAGGGAGGCCTCACGGGGGCGCTGTTGCAGGAATGGAAAAACGAAGCAGGCAAAAGCCCTGTCTGTTCTCTACCTTCTTAGCTGAGTGCTTTTAGAAGAGGCCAGAGGAGAAATTCTTCCCATTTCCACTTGTATTTGTGGGGGGCAAAAGGCAGTGAATCCCCCCCTCCTTCTTTGAAGTTTGCTTCCAATTATTCGGCTTGTTTGAAATATATTACACTTTTCTGTTTTCCCTTTGTAATGAGCAACACTGGATTTTAAATGTGTCGGGCTGTAAATGAGAGGGGCCCGAGCCTCCTCTCCTCTGGAGCCGTTATAAGGAAGGTGAGAGGAAGAGGGAATCAGATGCTGATTGGAGACAATTACACAACCATTCCATTTTGCTAATGCTTGAATCCAGGAGAATTTTCTCATTTAATTCTCTGAAATGAAGGGCCCCTCTGTTAGCCTTAAAATGTAAACAAGAGGCTTTTGAAGTGCGCTTTTCCCAGAAATGGAATGCTGGCTGCTCATATTGATCCAAAACATTGCTGTTGGTTTTTGTTCTTCTTGGTATTCATACGTTTTGTGATGGCAGCAATACAGGACTGCTCAGGGGGCGGCTTGAGGACTGTGGGCAAGTGGCATTATTATTCTAAGTTGCAAACAGAAATGTAAAAGGATGTTCAGAAAAAGCTTACCTGAGCTCTCTTCTAGTCTCTCCACACACAAAAGGGAACATAAAAATCCAAGGCATATATCCCAATCATTTCAATTTATATCCACCTCTTCGAACGCAGTCCTCCGAGTTTGGTATTTCAGACAGCAGCGCACTTTGTTTGAATGATACAGGTAATCGCTTCGAATCCATTTCATTCCAGCATGCCTGGTGCAGGCGTTTTGTCAAGTATAGATGTCGGCTGCAGCTGAAGGAAACTGAAGTTCCCGCGTGCTTTGCTTTGGATCCCAAAAGCTTTAGGCGTAACATCAGATCCCCACACCTCACTATACTTAATAACTACAACTGAATTTGTATGATGTCTTGTTTGGGTCCTCTTAGGAATTAGGCATTTTAATCCCCAGTTTTAGAGGAAGGGAGGTAAAATGACCTATCTGAGGCTACACAGCCTACCAGCACTGAGGCTAGGACCCAGATCTAAGTCTCTGGACCCTTGATCCAGAATTCTGTCCACTTCCCATCTTTGCCTCTGTGATGAGGTAAACCCAAGAACGGGAAGGTATTGCCAGAAGGGCTGCTCAGGGAAAGTGGGGAAGGGAAAGAAGCACACATACTTTTCTGCTCCTTAAACATCCCTTCCTCAGCCTCCAGCTACTGTCATTTGGTTTCTTCAAGGACAGCACTGAGCAATAAATATTGCAATAATTTGACACTAAATGGGGTTCTGATTCTGAGAGTTACCCTCAGTGTAGGCAGACAGGGCTCCCTCTCTGAAATCAGCAAACACTCATTCATTCATCTAACACTTATTAGGATCCTACTGTGTGACAAGATTGTTCCAGGAACTGTAGGAAACAGGACTTGATTGAGATTAGACATCTCACTCCAGGCTCTCCCTGTCTTCTAGGAAAAGATAGTGAATTGTTTGAAAGTCATGATTGCTCTTTGCTAACCAACATTGGTGAGATGGGTAAGCTCAATCAATTGTAGCTCAAGAAATGGTTGGTTGAATTAACAAAATGAAAGTGAATGACTGAACGGAAGATTGAATCACCGAGCTGATGAGTATTCATTATTGTTTAGGATTCCAGTTCTGGAATTTGTGTTTGTTTTCTTCCCCTGGGACCATAACCCTTACTAAAAAACAAAACAAAGCAAAACAAAAAAAACCCAACCAACCATTAAACAAATCACTCGACCAGGATCTTGAACTTTCTATTTCAGGCCAGCTTGAGGGAGCTGACAAGTTCAGAGGATAGTTGCCTCATGCTGGCAAAATCTAGGAGCTGAGAATGATTTTCTGTGCTCAGGCACGTGTGAGTGGAGTTGGAATGGTGCTAGCATTGCAGCCAGACAGGCCCGTGTTGGAATCTTGCCTCAGTTGTAGTCACCCTAGCTAATTGACCCTGGGTAAGCTGCTTGGAGCTCCTATTTTCTCATCTGTAAAATGGGGATAGCATAATATATGGAATAGGTTTTGGTAATGATTAAATACATTTTTAGTGTGGTGCCTGGCACTGAGAAGGAGTTCAACGTATGTTGCCTGTCTCATACTTAATATCCCCCCTCCCATTCCCTTTCATTCTTAAGAGATTTCTGGATAAATGGTTTCTACCCTTCATTAAAACTTTTGTTATAATGACTCCTACTGCTGAGAAAATTTTGAATATACCTCCGCAAATTAGCTCAGAAAGAGTTAAAGGTGAAAAAGAGTTCTTGGTTAAGTATAGAGTGAAATTCATGAAGCCATTGAATCCTGTTGAGTCTCGGAAGGGCCAGGGCCTGAGGTAAAGGGATTAAGGGATCTGTGTAGCATAGTGTCGAAGAGAGGCAGTGGGTCAGGGATGATAAGCCCTGGAGGGGTGTGGGTGGTACTGACTGTTCTAATAGGTGTCCTAAGTGCTTATAAATTAATTTGAATTCCGGAAGCCACTGAGTTAGAATCAAATGGGCACATGGGATGTAAGACACAGCTCTTTGCAGCCAAAAAGCTAACTTGACTCATTTCTCCTCTTGCATGAATTTGAAATGGAGCATAGTACTTTGATGAGAATCTTTCTTTAATGATGGCCCAGATTATCCACATAAAGGCCACTTGGTTCCACCCCAAGCTTTTCCATTTGCTTCTCCTTCCATTAGTCAGGGTTAGGAGGTGGGAGAGACAGTCTTATAACAGGCTGAGCTACACTCATCTGGTGTGGCACTGCAAATGTAATTGTTCTAAGCGTTAGGGACAAATCAAATTTGGGGTCATGACTCAATTGGCCACATCTGCACCTTTATTTTCCTGAAAGCACTTTCTATGGAGCTGGATTATGGTTTAATGAGTGAGCTGGCTGGGAGGAGGCCGGTCAGCAGTGGCACTGAAAATGATCTCAGAAAGTGCAAAGGGGTAAGTGAAAGAGGTACCTGTCAGAACAGACCAATTATGCCCTAATAGCTTGCAGAAGGCACGATGACAGGCCACCTCTGTAGCTGCTTCACGCCATCGGAGAAATGTTGATGGGAATCTTTTCATTACTTGCTAGTTGAGGCAATGAAATGGTCCCCAGGATTAGAGCCTACTTTAGTAAACCCTAAAATGAATCTATTATTCTCTCACTCAAATGTTCAAACTGCGTGGGCTTGCACATTGATAAAGCACCTCTAATCCATCAGCAAGACATGTTAACTCTGCCCCAAGTCTTCCCACTTCTGTATGTTTCACATGCTACAAACTAATCAAGCTTTCATCGTCTCTCCCCATCACTGTTACTGTAAGGAGACAGGATAGCTCGGTAGATGTGAACGTGGGCTCTGTTCTAGGTTTTAGCTGTGTGGTATTAGGCAAGTTACTGAACCTCTCTGAGCTTCAGTTTCCATTATACATATAATGATAAACTCTTCATACAGAGAATGCCTCGTAAATAGTGAGGGCTCAATAAACATTAAACCTCCTACCCTCCTCAAAAAGCCTCGGTAGTGTTCTGCCTTCCTCTCTAGGCCTACCCCCAACACTCATAAAAAATATAAAAACAAAACCTGTTTATCTCCACCCAAGGGTGAAACTCTTTGCCACAGGCCATAGGGTCTGATGAGATGTGGCCCCAGTTGGACTCTCCAAGTTTGTCATCTCGTTATTTCTACAATCTGGCCACACTTGATCCATGTGATTCCTTCAACGTGTTAGGCAAATTTCCACCCCAGGGCCTTTCACATGCTGTTTCCACTGCTTGGAGTGCTCTTTCCTGAGATCTCTGCAAGCTGTTTCCTTCTTACCCTCAGGTCTCAGCTCAAGAATCGCCATCTCAGAGAGGCCTTCTTAACTGCCTCAAGTGGAATGGTCTTCCCTGCACGCCCAGACTCTCCTTCTCCTGTTGCCCAGCTCATTGTCTTGCTGACAGCTGTCTTTATTTGTCATTGCAACCTCAACTCCAGGGCTCCATGCTTCCTGTGATCCATGAGCATTTTTGTGCCCAACAGCTCCAAGAGGACTTTCTCTCCCAACAACTGACACCAGCTTCCCTGTGCTGTCCTTAGGCTGCAGGTACCTGCTTGTCTGTGTGCTGGGAGCACTCACGGTGCCCATAGCTGTCCATCCCCAGGGTTGAAATACCCTAGCTGCTTTGTCTCTGTGGCCCCCACTGCTTCCAGTATTCGCTTTCTGTGACACTTGCCTGCCTTTGCAGCCTACTTAGCCTTCTCCCCTTTGATGGTCCCACTTCTCCTTTCCCCTTCCAGTGTTTTCTAGAACACCTCTTGAAAAGTAAGTCACCTTCACCCAAACTCCATCTCTAAGTTTGCTTCTGGAGAATCCAACCTAAGACAATTATTATCCTTATGAATTGTTTTTGATATCCACTAGAATATAACATCCAATAAAACAGTATCTGTTAGAGTAATTATTTGATCTCCCCCTCTTTCTCTCTCTCCATATCTATATATCTATATCTATATACTCCAAGACATAAATAGATTACATGTAGACTACCAGAGCTTACAAATTATATTTATAATCAGTGTGACTTTTTTTGGACACAAATATACATCCTCTTAATTCCAGCAACAATAAATCTATCTACCTGTCCTGTCATCACTATGTTTCTGAATGGTTAGTTACAACTTCTTATAGGGCATTTTCTTATAGGTTTAGTGCAATGTCATGTCTCATGTTAGATATAAAGGATATGTGGTAAAAGCAATAGCTGGGATTGAAAGTAAAGTGGGTATCTCCAATAAAGTTCTGGAAGTATATTTCTTCTTAAGCATTCACCCCTCTAAGATACCTAAGGAGAATTTTTTACAGTTGCTGAGTTCTGAAATCTCCAAATAGGCTGTGTTTGTTTAGCTGGGGAGACATATTTTGGCCCTCAAGGTCCATAAAGTAAGGACGTGTATCATAGCAGACGCAGGCTGGAGGGGGAGTGAGGGACAATTCTGGATATTGTAATTAGGTGTGCTTTCAGGGAGGTAAGAAAAGTGAATCATGAGTTGCAGCTGAAGAATGCGGGGGGAAAATGCTAGTAGAGTTGTAAGAGGCTTGTAACCTGATCCAGAATATGAAGTCTGTGGGTAGTTATTGATTTCCCAGTGGGTGGAATTACTTTTCTTTGTGACACACTGGCTGGAGGAGGGAGGTTGTGAGAACAAATTGTTATCTGTCAGAGGAGTTGTATGTAGAGGTCCTCCTCCATGTCCAGCTGATCTAACCGCATGGCCTCTGACACCTGAGAACGGTCCCCAACCAAATAGAAAAAAGCACTGAGCCAAGTTTGCATTGCTCTCAGCCTTGCCTAGGGAGAATTTTGGGCTTCAATTAGGCATTTTATCTGTTTGCCAAAAGGGCTGTGGGGAGGACAGGACAAGCCTTGATAACCGCAAGCTCCTCACAGTCTCCCATGAGGGCTGAGCGGAGCTGAATTCACCTTTTGGTCAATAGGAACTTGGCTAAAGCAGAATGAGTTTCACCTTAAAGCCTGTAAAATATCGAACGGGGTTGAAGAATCGATTAACCTATGTTGGTGACAAAGTAAGGGGCTGGCTATGAAACTCCGAGTGAAGGCTGCCATAGACAGGTTTAGACATGGGGTAACTACACTGAGGATGTGACCAAGCCCAACAAGGACGCCTTGCTTGAGTTTAACCCTTCTCCCTCTGGTGAGAGCAGGGCTCCCAAGTCTTCTTATATCTCTCCATTCTGTAATGTAATTCTCCATCCCAGAACTGGGATGCATCTGGGCTCGAAGATCAGGCAACATGTCTCTAGACATGTTATGTCTAGAGACATCAGGTGCCAGTCTCATCTTCATATATTTCATGAGTGATCCCTTTGGCTCCTCCTTACTCCACGTCCACTTTGGGGCTTTTCTTTATGGATATCACATTATATCCAAAGACCTCTGCCGATCCTCTGTCAGGTGCATGGAGATTGGTGTGGGGCTTGTACTGAACTGGTACCTCTCAGAAAACCTTGAGGCATACCCTCGCTACTGGAGACAATTTGCATTTAGAGTGTGGGGTAATGACATCTTTTGTTTTCAGTTTGGGGTCTCAACGTCATTTCTGAGGTGATAACAAGGATCTCACTGCTCATCCCATCACACAGACAATGACCATGTAGTGTGACAAATGATTAAGACAGAAGTTTGTGTGCTACAGGAGCATAATAGAGGGTCACCTAAGACATATTGGGGTATCTGGGATGTTGTCCTGGGGGTTTTGGCATTTAAGTTACCTAGAAGGCAAGAAGTAAGTAAAAATGGACGGGATAAAAGCATTCTGGGGAAAGAAAATAATGCGCAAAAACTGAGAAGCAGGAGAGGAAGAGGCTGGGACAGCATGGGAAGTGGAATATGGGGAAGTAGGAAGGGTTTGGTCACAAAGGACTTTCAACTCTGCCACAGAGTTCAAAATACTTACCTTGAGGACAATTGGAAACCATGGAAGAATTTCAAGCAGCAAGTCCTGTGGTCAGGTTTGAGTTTGGGGGAAATTCCCGCTACTGAGTTTGGAAATGAGGAGATGGGTTTGGGAGACTTGGAATGTAGTGTGGAGAAGGCTAGCTTGAGGGCAGGATGGGTACGACTTCATGGTGGCCTGGCACTGGTCTCAGAGAGAGGAAGCAACTTTGTTTGGCCGACTGGGTGACTGGGTGCCTTCAGTCTGAGACAGAGCACAGGAGGAGTGGACCTTTGGGTGAAGATGCTGAGTTCTTATGCGGTGCTTAGGCGTGTTTCCCTCTGGAGCTGGGTTGGGGCTGTGGTCACCAATGTAATTTTGGCTTGATGCATCTCAAGGTGATTTTCCAAAATGGAGAAAGCATCTCCATTTCATTCTTTCTACGGGGCTAATATTATGGACACGGAGGGGAGGGAAAAGACCTTCATATTTAAAGAGTCCCTGAGTCTTGCAATGATTGCAAAAGCATATGACACTTCAAGAGAGCTATGGCTGCTGGTAGTAGCACCTTCTTCCATAGGACAAAACTTTCTCCAAGAAGGAAGAAACCAGAGCCCAGACACACTACATTGGCCTCTCTGCCATCATGTCAACAAAAGAAAGCTCTTTTCTGTGATAATACAGAGTTGAATATCTCTGCAGTTTCTTAAGTCCTGGTCCAGTTACAATTTGGGCTTGTCACCTGGTGGCAGACCTCCCAACCTTTGTCGGGTGTCAGGTACCTGGCATGGGTTTGCAGATCTCTGATACTCACTGGCTCTGCCTGTAAAGATTGATTTAAGACGCTGGCAACATTTATCTTTTAGACCGTTTGTGTTTGTTTGCTTGACAATCAAGCCACAATTTAGAAATGCTACTTCCTGAAGCTCTACAGGCTAATATAATTTCACAGCTCCAATTACAAAGGAGAAAAATTATTTCATTTCACAACAGAGGAGCCAGACGTTTCTGAGAAATCATGGTTAATGAGAAGACAAAGTACTTTCTGAAAAGCAGGCCATGTTATTAATGGCCTCCTCAGCTAAAATTTTGCTGACTCTCAGCACCAGGAGGCTTTGTCTCTCATGGGGATGCTGGGTTTTTGATAATCTCTGAAGGAGAGGACTTGCAGACTGATAGAGCAGTGCTTCTGTCGGGGCCTGGTCTGGGGCACCCACCCAGTTGTTCATAAACAATGCAAGCACATCCACTTTCTTTCCAACTGGCAAATAAACCCTAGCTCTAGCCACTTCCTCTGAACCTGTGTTTCATGGGAATCATAGACTTTGGGATGAAGACTTCACAACCATTTAGCTTATCCCTTCATCTGACTCTTCCAATACCTTCTCACCATCCCTATCCCTAGGCCTCTTAACTATTACTTAAATACTTGGTAGGGATGGAGAGCTCAAAACCAGACCATGAGGATCTGCTATTTTAACTCTATTTGAAGTAGAATTTAAAGTTTCTGGTGACTTCCTGAGGAGATCTGCATTAACATCTAAAATCTCCCAAGTGGCCTTTTCCCTTGAGTTCATATCTTTGTAATGGGATCTAAAGGAAGGATCTCAACTAGAACACCAACAGAATGAACCTTTAAGGAAAAACTTGACCTTTGTTACCACACAGCTCTGTTGTATGAACAGTCCTAACAGGTTGCCACTCCCAAGAGGTAGAGGCACCAGGTTTTTTCCTGTCTATTTACTCCTGCTTCTTATTTCTGTTGGCTTTGCTGCTGCAATGGGCCAGAAACCCCTGACCATTACCTCCCACCACAGAATAGTGTTTGCCCCTTAGGGAGCCTTCAGTGAATGTAGTAGACCAGCTAAATGAATGTATGAGTTAATTAACTGCCTGAATGGATTAACCTCTTATTTGTCTTTACATATCTCTTTACATATCACTCTAGGTCCTGGTGATTCCATTTTACAGAGTTTTAAATGATTTTAATCTTGAGTCACAACAGGCTGTTTTAGACTAAGACATTGTCTTCTTATGCTTTAAACCCAAGACAATTGACTGTTCTTGATCTATTTCTTACCACCTTATTTTCCAGTCCTTTTGAATCTTTAGCTTCAACAAAAGACAAAAAAGTTGCATCAGAGTCTGGAACTTTAGAGGGGAAGAGCCCAGCCTTAATAGTCTCATTTATTGGGCGCCTGGGCTGCTCAGTGGATTAAGCCACTGCCTTGGGCTCAGGTCATGATCTCAGGGTCCTGGGATCGAGTCCCGCATCGGGCTCTCTGCTCAGCAGGGAGCCTGCTTCCCCTTCTCTCTCTGCCTGCCTCTCTGCCTACTTGTGATCTCTCTCTGTCAAATAAATAAATAAAATCTTTAAAAAAGAAAAGTCTCATTTATCATCACCTGGGCTATTGCAGTGGCATATTCAACAGGTCTCTGCCCTTTGCACATGGCCTCTGCCCCCTTTTCTTCCTCCAGCTACCCTATATGTTACAGGGATGGGAATCTCCTTAAAACACATCATTTGAGGACTCCCTTTTGGGCAGAGAACTGTGGGAGAGCAAGACTTTTTGTTGTGTTTTAAATTTCTTTTACTTTCAAAAAATAACTTCTCAAAGAGGAAGAATTTATCATCCTCATCTAACTTAGAGAACACACAATTCTTAGCTTCCAGCTGGTTTCATTTATGACAGTGTCACTGAAGGCAGAGTTGGGAAGTTAAGTTTCAGGAAGTTGAGGAAGTCATTCATCTAATGGCAAAGAGTTTAGAGCTTCAAATGAACTCACCTAGCTTTCCAACATTGAGCTTGCAAACACATATCATTTTCTCTAACAAACAAAAATTTCCCAAGTTACACGCCAAAATCCTTTAGAAGATAATAACTATAAACACTTGGGCACATCCTTCTGTTTCTTCTTCAGGGAAATGGGGAAATAGTGGAATCTACCTCCAAAGTCATTGGAAAGATTGACTGAGGTAATCCCCGCAAGACACTTAAAACAGTGCCTGGCACATTGTAAGCATTCAGTATGTTAGCAATGACAGCAACTATTGTTAAAGTTCCCTCAAGATTCAGATTTCAGGGGTTATTCTAATTAGGATCAGATATCTAGTCCCTGTCTAGAGAAGGGCCAGCAGCCTCAGGAGAGTGTCCCTAGGCTTATAGTCCTCAGCAGGGTGGCTCCCCAGAGTGAAACCAAGGTGCTGTGCCAGGAGATGGTATAGATGTTGGGGTGACAGAACTAGAGATGTTTTCTACTTCATCCCACCATTGCTCTTTGTTTTTGCTGCTGCTGATCTTTGTCAGATTCTAAGTATCTAATGGGTGAGAATCTTATCTTACTGCTATACTTCTGGAAGTATAGCCTTCCTCATCAAAGTATAGCCTTCCTCATCAATGATGTTCAATACCTGTTTGTTTTAATTGAATTAAATTAAATTAAAATGAAATCTTGGGGTATAGGATTTACATCTCAGCTCTAGAAGCTGAGTAGATGGGTGGAGGTAGTTTGAAAAATTGGGGGAATTATTTTTTGGTCCTTGGAAGCTTTGCCATTTTCAAGAGAAATACAGAAGCAAAGCTGTGTAGGATTCCAGAACTTTCCAGAAATTTCCCGAGACAGCAATGCTAAGAGAGATACCATTTTTGGTGAATATTTTAATTTATTTCAAATGAAAACCATTGTGCATAAGGATGCAAGTAGAAGGTTGTTCACTTTTGTACTGTCTGTGCCAGTGAAAAATGTTCATCACTAGGGCTATTACTAAATAAAAAAATATATCCATAATAGAGAATACTATACAACAACTACAAATGATTCAGTTGATCCCTATGTGTAATAACGTAGAAAGTGCTCCAAGAAGGTGAGTGCTTCAATAGGTGAGTGAAGAAAAGTCAAGGTACAAATCAAGGCGTAAGACAAGATAGAGCATAATCTCCTTTTATGAAAAGGACACAAAAACAAAATGACACTATATGTTTTATCCTGATACATATGTGAAACTATAAAAAGATCATGAGGGTTTATCATCACAGTATAATATATTTTACTTAAGTGGAGGCCAAATCAAAATGATAATACATATTTTATACTGGTACATTTTTAAATGCATACACATACATAAATTTTATATGTATGTATATATATGCATATACATTTCTTTTACACACATATATATGAAATAAAAGAATTGGTTTCCTCTGGGGAGTGAGTATTGGGGGAGGGACTGGAATTGTGAATGAAGGTCTAAGGAAATCTTAACCTAATCTTTCATAGTTAAAATTTTTTATAAGGAAAACATATCATGAATTATTTATTTAATGAAAAATTATCTAGAAGGAAGGAAGGAAAGAGAGAAAAGGAGGAAAAGGAACTACAGAATAAGGATGCTCAAATGCTTCTGAATTGCGTCCTTCCCAGAGTGCCGGGACATTCTTCTTCCTGTCATCACCAAAGAACTGAAGGAGCTGCTGGAACAGAAGGATGAGATGCAACACCAGGTCCAGGAGAAGAAGTACTGTGTCGAACTACTCAACAGCATTTTGGAGGTCCTCAGCTGTCAGGATGCGGTGAGTCCTCACGATGATGTAGATGTCCTAGACTCAGACTAGCAGTGAGCTGATTAAGCTCTAAAATATTGATGCTGATGAACCGCAGTTGAAGTCTAAAGATAAAAGTCAACGGCTTGCTCAGCAGGCCTACTTTTCCAATGACTAACCCCCATGGCTGTGAAAGATGGCTTAGGGATTGGAGTTAAACATGTAGCATTATGTCACCATATTTCTTGTTGGATAGGATTTCTCAGGGGGTAGGTATGGACATATTGCAGACTTTTAAATGATTTGTCCATTTACTAAAACCTTTGCTTGCAAAGGCCAGAGGGAGAGTTTCTTATGCCTACACAGTCAAGAAAACTCTCATCTGTTTTTTGTTTTGTTTTGTTTTAGCTGATTTACTTTGATTTTGTTTCTTTGGTTATCTCCTGCAATGGTGAAAACCGTTAAGGTTTTTTTTGGCTAAGCACATTGCTCAGGCCTAGACTCTAGAGACAGGATGAAGAGTGGGATGGTGGTAGGGAGGTGGCTGTGCCAGTGAATCCAATGTCTATTTGGTAGACATCATCCAGAGATTAGGCAGCGACGGCACAAAAGAGAAAGCTTCAAGGGAATAAGTAGAGGGCTTCCAAAAGGTCAGAGAATGCAGAAGAGAGCAAGGGAGATAGATTAGTGGTAACAGTAAGGATATAGATTTCTTAAGATTTGGAAGAGAAAGGTAATGGTTCTTGATTTAAATCAGGTTCATTTGGCAACCTCACCTTGTCTTTGCATAATGTCCAAGAGCACTCCTTTCCTAGATGGGCTGGTTTCAGAGGACTGGGTAGACTTAAACAACCAAGTATTTTGTAAGTATTTATTTAAGTATTTCCCCCCCATCCCATCTCCTCTCAAGGAAATGCTCAAAGGAAGGCCTTCTGGATGAACTATATCTATGATTGGCTATCATTAGAAAACACTACAGAACATTCATTTTATTCCTTTACTGCTTAGATCCCTTAGTCAATGATTGTTATCAACTTCCTAATGTGTCTTGTCCTTTCAATTTTTTTCCATCCTAATTAAGCTTCTTATCTCATTACAAGGTAAATGCAGTAGCTTGACTCACCCATTCATTCATTCATTCATTCATGTATATGATACATCAACTACGTGACCGGCATTGAGGACACTCAAAGCCTGGTCTCTTTCCTTAAGAAAATCTATACAGATTATATAAATAAGCAATTGCAACATAATATAATGTCTAAATTTCATGGATGCATATAAAATATACTGGAGCTACAAAGACTTTGAGTGTGTGTGTGTGTGTGTGTGTGTGTCTGTGTATTCATTTTTGTCAAGGAAGTCTTCCCAAAGGAATTGAAGCTGGATGTTCAAGGATGAATAACTAAAGATCAGAGCTACTACTTCATTTGCTGTTTTCTAGAAACAGTGCCAGCTGCCATCTATGTTTTCTCTCTGCTCACCCTGATTGGAGCTAAGGATTATTATTCCCATTTTAAAGGTGAGAAACCTAAAATTCGTAGACTTAACATTCAAGGCCAGCCAGCAAATAAATGATATGGTCAAAAATCAAATCCAGGTCAGTCAGACTCCAAATTCTACATAATCATGGGCATGAGAGATATAAGAGCATGGTCTTTCCCTCTCATTTTCTTCCTATCCTCTTTTTCTTGGGGGAGATGGAGATCAATGCCCAAGGGCTTGGATAAAGCAAGATTCCCTCTGTGATGTTGTCACGATGATGTCATGATGTCATCATGATGTCATCACGATGTCATGATGATGGTGGGTGTTTTTATAAATGCGCTCACCAACCAGCTGTTGAACTGGTTCCAGTCTTTGTTATTTGATCTTTTACAAAAAGTTAAGGGAGAGTTTGGTCTTTCTCTCACTTGTAGTATAGGAACATTAGAGTTGGCTTCTTATTTCTCCAGAAACATCCTAAAGAATGCTACCTCTTCCTGTTGAAAATAATTTACATTATTTCTTACAGTGCAGTAATCCTCACGTCCCTTTTCATGGGGAAAAAATCCTGGATTTGTTGGGAAATGCCAGTGGACCCCTGTTTGAGGAACGCACTTATAATGGGTTATCTATTTCCCTGATTTAAGTAGAAGTTCATGGTTCATTTGTTAAGCAGCAGTGCTCAGGCTCTGCCCATCCCATGTGAGCGGTCTCCTAGTGTTCTGTTCTGATGGGCTGCCATCGTTTTGCACACTGGGTAACATCAGGCACTGGTGAGAAGAGCCTGCTGTCTCACATGCCCTGGGTACTAGGGGCTTCAAAGCTGAGAAGTGAGTGGGAAGCTCTGAGCTCCCCTTGGAGGATTGTGGCATTTGGACTTGAAGTGTGTGGGAGGTGTGGTGTCACTCTTTACTGTCTCTGAGTGCATTGCTTTTATAATGACTTCTGACTGTGCGCCCTAGCCTACCTCTTTCTTAGGTTGAGCAACTGTCTTTGCTGGATGTGTTATTAAATACTATTATTACCATTGGTTTTGGTATAAGATTCTGACGCTCTCACTGTTGGTGAGCTTCACAGCCAACCTCTTCAGCTCATGAAGATGGAAATCACTCTTCTTCTCAAAAGATTTTTCTTCCACAAAGGAGACTCTTTCAGTAGCCATTATTACTTTGAACCCAGCTAACAATCAGAAATCCCAAAGTATCTCATCTAAATCTTTCTTGTTCTGGCCTATAGCGTCTCTCCACTCTGGCTTTGTGTATAGATCACCTGAGAAGTTTTTTTTTTTTTTTTCTAAAGCAGCTGTGTCAAGGCCCAGCCCCGCTATTCTGATTTAATTGGTCTGGGATTGGTAGGGCATCACAAGGACAACTTTACCAGCTGGTGGTAATAGGCAACAAGGGCAGAGGAGCACTGCTCTTGTGTAGGAAGTCTTAAACTTGAGCATGGATCAGTGTGTCCTGGAAGAGCTGTAAAAACAGGTTTCTGATCATTTTATTTGGAGGATGGAACCCGATCATTTATTTTTCTGAGTTCCCAGGTGATGTGGATGCTATTGGGCCAAGGACTATCCTTTACTAACCGTCACTCTAATGTGCCCTATTTTTTTTTTTTTTTTAAATCTTCAGTATTCACTGGAAATGAAAGACTGGTTGGACTTATCCTCAGTCCTTTACCTTCTTAATTAAAGAGCCCTTTCCAGTCTATGAAACCTAGCATTTTCCAATATGGCATTTAATAAACCATAAAATGGCAAAATCTTCAAGCACATTCATTTGTACTCATAAATTCATTGTCATGCAGTAGTGGGGACATGGCCTGTGCAAATATCTGACTTTGAAAATCCAGACCATCAAGCATGCCGTTTGATTTCTACAGGCACTGACTTCTCAAAATTGGAAATTTTGGAGGAAAAATTAAAACCCCTCCTAGGATAAAAGTCATGGATTTTCCTTCTGGTTGTTTGGATCTTTTCTGCTGATAACAGCATAGCCATTCCCTTTTACTGTCACTTTGTTGGCACCATGGAAAAGCCTGTCTCCCCACCCAGCTATAGGTTATATCTACCTGCAGGAACCATTGCTCAGGGTTGGAAACACATGTGGAAATCTAGAAATTATAGTGCAGCATGCCAAGTTTTCTTTTGGGAGGCATTGTGTGTTGGGGGATGGGAAAAGATGCTAGTCTTCAATTGATTGCCAATGTTTGAGTAATTACAGCCCAGCACAGCAGGTGTGGCATGAGGAAGCTCTGTTTTCCTGTTATTACCTTATTCATTGTAACCCTGGGTGGCATATGACTCAGGGGGTGATGTCTGCTTTAGCCTGGGTGTTGACATTTTTTTAATGATAGTGTTAAATTCTCTCCGTAAGCTTGCTTGAGTTGCACTTAGCATATGAAAGGGACAGGCTCAAGTGAAGGGAGAAAGACCTGACTCCTGCCTCTGTTAACCCCTTTCTCCCCCTTCTAGAGCAAGGTTACTTGTCAACTCCAGTTACTTGGAAAGCCTATTTTACACTGGCTTCATTCTGTGCCTTGCTGGCTGCTGAGTAACTCATAAGATTTAATTTTGCGCCAAACCCGGAGGGAGTGTTTTTTTTTTTTTTTTTCTTCTTCCCATCTCTTAAAACAGCCTTTTTGTTTTTATGTTTCATTCCTCTAAGAGAAGAGTCATCATTTTGTACCCTGCTTAGCAGTCACAAAGTATGTAAAGCTGACTCCTAAGCCTGAACAGGAGATGGGGTTGGTTATACCTGCTTCACGGAGGGAGAGAATGCTCAGAGTCATCTTTTTAATTTTTATAACCCTATAAGTCCTTTGACTAAATCTGGGAGGTTGTTAACCAAGGCACACTATTAGTTATGAACTGTTTGGGATTTCTGGTATTTTTATTTATCAACTTAGATGCTGGTAGGGAAGGCTTTTGCTCTTGTGTTTTCTTTCGCCTGGAATGTCCTTAATTCCTATTCTTTCTATGCACCTAAAGTCCTAAATGCCTTTTAGGTTCAGCTCAGACAATACTTCCTTTCTAAAATCTTCTCAGCTCCATGCCCTCATAGTCTCCCCTGCAAAACCCCTACACAGAATCAAGGACTTCCTTCTCTGTGTCTTCATAACTGTGTATCCGGACTGATACTATGGCATTAATTGCTTGGTGTTGCACTTTCCTGAGTGTGTCCCCTGCCAGGCTTTGACCTCCGAAGCTCAGACAACAAGCCCTTGCTCCCCTGGCTTTGCCCAGATCAGAGTTTCAGCCTCGTCTCTTGCCAATTCCTTCATTCTCCATCCTACTGCTCCACTAAAATTCTTTTAATAACCTTCTTCCCCAGCCCTTCTCTTGTGTCCTACGAGCAGCTTTTGCCTGCTCTGTCATGGCATCTGTGTTGTCATCCTCTGTGGACTGCTCTGCCTGTGGGGCCAGGAGTGCTATGAGGACAGACACCAACCTCACAGGAGCTCGACTTTTCCCTGCCCACCTCCCTCACGATGCCTGGCTCACAAAACTCTCTGTTGTAGGAATGTATATGTGAACGAATATGACTTGCCCAAATCAATGGTGGAAGCTGATTTCTCCCTTGGGTCTTGTGCTCTGAGTGCTAGGAGAGAATTCTCCTTCTTCTCTTTGCATTTCTTGGATGTCAGGTGCAGGGGTTGAATGAATCACCCTCAGCGTATGACACATTACCATCACTGGTATGGGCCAGGACCTCCCTTGTTTGTTTTTTATTTGTTTTTGTGTGTCTATGTGTTTCTTACCTTTTTTCCCCATCCCCTTTTCCCACTTTCCTGCCTCCCCCACCTGCTACGGGTGATTTGTCTGTTGTGTTGAATATGCATGTGTGACTTAACACACATACACACACACTCATGCCCCTCCTGTAAAGAGGATCAGACATTGACGTAAAAAGGACATCACATCAGCAGCTCCATCAGGGTTCCGGTGGGTGGGGAAAGGACAATGGTAGGCACCAGGAGCAGTCGAGACTAGAGGGCATTCTTGGGCCAGCACTGCCCCTGACCTGACATGTGGGAAAGAAGTCTGTCATTGAGTGTCTTCTTCTGAAGTGCACCCCCTGTGGCTACCTTAGTTCTGGGCTCTCTGATAAGCCTAGGCAGCCTGCTTGATTCAGGGTTAAAGGGAGGCCACTGCTGCCTCTTTGAATTACCATTTAATTCCCAGGAATCGATACCATCATGCAGAAGCAGCAGGGTTTTCTTCTAACCTATATGTTCCCTCATATTTCAAACAAAAGACAGGGAGACAAGGCTTGCAAAAACTCTTTTATCTGTGGTGCTTTCCAAACAGAGAGCAGCTAATTAAGCCCCCAAATTAAAGCTGACATTGATGCGACTCCTCCACCTTCTCTGCTCTGTCCAAAGCCATTCCCTTTTTACCCTTTGCTCTTCCTCTGCTTCCATGGCATTAAATGTGCCCTTTCTAGGCCAATGGAATAATGTTATGATGTCATGGATGGTGGCATATGATACACATATGAGGTACTTCAGCGTGCAAAGTGCTCTCGCATGCATCACAACTGTTTCTGGCAATCACATGGGAAAGTAGGTTTTACCAGTGAGGAAGCCTAGCCTCAGAGAGTGGCCCACTGGTCAGAGCATCAGTAAAAGGCAGAGCTTGGAGGGAATCCCCCGTCTCACTCTCTACTCAACCACCTCCCACACACATTGCCTTCTACCTCTTCGCGTGTACACTTTACCATTTAAGAGCACTTTCTCTGGCTTCATCTGCCTGAGAGAGAGGTAAGAGACAGATTTTGGAGTCAGGCTACATTCATGTATCCATTCCACAGATACTTCTAGAGCTGCTATCAAGGGCTATATTCTCTATGCTGTGGCCACAGTGATGAGCAGAGTTGGGAACACATCCTGATCCACTTCTTCTTAATGTTGGGAGACTTGGGAAGTCATACCCTCTTTCTGTAAAATGAGGATGTTATTTCTCCCAGTGTGTCAGGATTAGAGTAAACAAGAACATCTGTGCAAACACATAGCACTGAACTATATTATTATATAATCCATACCCTGTACATGTGACTTTTATCTTGCCTCTCTGTTCCCCTTCCCTCCTATGCTTCTTCCAATTGTTCCAGGCCTATAATTCTTTTAAGAAGAGTAAAGGGCCAAGTGGCCTCCTGGGAGAATGGCAAATAGGTACCAAGCCTGGGGAGAACTCTGTACCCCATTAGCATTGAAAATAGCCCTTGAGGCGGACCTGGTGGCAGCCAGATGCTTTGGAGCCCTCATGGGCTCCACAGGAGGCTTGCCAAAAAGCCGCAGATGCTGTCGCTGGAGCAGAGCCATTCCCCACAGGGCATCTGGACCTCGTATGGGTTCCTGAAGGGTCTGGGGAAAAGTGTCATCCTGCCTTTTCAAGGGCTTCTTTGGGGTGTTCCAGAATTTCACTCATGGTAACTATTTTATGCCGTTTTATGTTGGAGCTGGTTCACACCAGCTCACGAGAAACAAGTGTTAAATTTTTAGGAATCTTGTGAGTTATTTGTTAAATAACTGCCATTATTAAAAATTTATATAAATATCTATAATTAAAGAGGCTATATTAAAATCAAACATAATAAATAGATACTCAAAACGCATCACTTCCTAATTATCTTACTAAACTTTTCTCTTATCTGTGTGCTTGAGGATGTTTACATCTGCGATATCTATGACAGAAATTCTATTGAGGCCTCTTCTACTGCTGTCCATCTCTTCCCAACTCTCCGTTCACTGATGTCAGTCATGAAGGGAATCCCCATACTACAGGACTGGCAAACACTGTGTACTCAGGCTTCTGATTTTGTCTTTCTGGAAAGTCAGTTGATAAACACATACCAGCACACCACTGCCTGGGACTCAACAGAATTGCCCAAAACAATAAAAACCCCAAAGCACAGGGGAGCCAGTGGTGCACTTCTCTTCTCCCCAGCAGCCCTGGATCTGCTGTCTGCAACTTCTCATGGTCAAAGAGAGGATGCCCCAGGGATGCAGCGATTTTGAGAGAAACTGAACACTCAACCTAGAGCAGAGATAAATAAATATTTTCCATTTCCCATGGCAATTCTTATTGACTGGTAATGTTTTTTTTTTTTCCCTAGTAGTGTTGAGTGTTTACATAGGTCAGTGAGAAAGAGCCCTGATTCCTACATCGGTGAGGGGCAGGGAAGAGTAGTCGGGCGCCGTAAGCTTGCCGTTCCTCAGCTGGGTGTTTAATCTCAGAGCTGTGGAGAAGTCATTTGACAGGAGATTGCTGTCTTTCACCTCAGTCGGTTTTGGTCTTTGGGCCTTAAATATAGTTTAGAGATGATTAGCATTAGGATTGGGATTAGGCAAACAGTGCAGTCATCATTGTCACAAGGAAGAACCATCAACGGAGTCTAAAAGTGATGGGCAAAAGTGTGATGAGAAACAGGGTATTTGCCTAATCCCAAAGTACGCACTTCTCAATGACACAAGGGAAGATAGTAACTTTACAGTAGAAGAACCCGAGTGCCACCCCCTTCATCAAGTGATGAAAGGAGCATCACCAGAAAGGGCCCATAGCAGCATCATCTCCCTCCTGATAAGATGCCCTGAAGAGGACAGCAGCATTTATGTGAGGAGTCTTGCAAAAATGCACAGCCTCAATCTAATAATGAGAATACTTTCGACAGCCCCAGCGGAGGGACGTTCCATGCAACAGCACACTAGTGCTCCTCACAAGTCCAGGTCTCCAAATACGAAGCACTGTCAGGGACAGGCGGGACTTAGGAAACATGACAGCTAA
Organism: Mustela erminea; assembly: GCF_009829155.1. Classification (NCBI taxonomy): domain Eukaryota; kingdom Metazoa; phylum Chordata; class Mammalia; order Carnivora; family Mustelidae; genus Mustela; species Mustela erminea. Next base: position 105,317,945 of record NC_045616.1, on the reverse strand, counting down.
ATTCAATGTGGGATCCTGAATTGGACCATAAACTGAAAAATGGGCATAAGAAGGAATACTGGCAAAATTAGAACAATGTCTGTAGTTCAGTTAACAGGACTGTACCAATGTGAATTTTCTGTAATTGTGCTCTGGTCATGTTGACGTTAGAATTTTAACAATAAGGGAAGCTGGATGAAGCGTACATCCAACTTGTCCATAAAGCTAACACTGTTGTAAACAAACAAACAAACAAATAAAAGACTATCTTTGAAGTATTTAAGGAGTGATTGTTTACTTACAAAGAATGCATTTTGAGGACGAGCCGTTCCCCAAAGCATACCTATTCCAATAGGAAGGGTTGCTAATAGATAAGGGGTTTTCTCTGCTTTATCGGAGACAGTAATAAGATCTGCAGACAAATGACTGGCCTTACCAGAGGATTGCATCCTATTAACTGCCTCAGCCTGTCAGGAGGCCGTGTAACCTCCCACCAAATGAGCAGATGACTAAACCAATGTCAGCAGGCAGGAACCCAGGACTAGCCTGGGGACTGGGAATGTGGATGAGCATAAAAGCCTTCTGTGGTCTCCAGGACCTTGCAGGCTATAGGATTTCACTTGGGCTATATGACAGCCCTGTCTATGCAATAATTCCCTAGGCCAACATGTGGGGCTTGAATGTCACTCAACCTGTACTTGGCAGGCTTGGAAAGTGAGTGGTCTGGCATAACTTAACAGATGGTCCTGGTGTCGTTTATTCTCGGAGAATCCACCTGGAAAATTAGAAGACAGCTTTTGTTGCTGGTTGACTAGAACTCCCTCCAATAAAATTAATAATCCAACACGTTCTGTTTCATCAATACCAACTAGAAATACTTCTTGAGATGCTCTTCGATATTTCTTTATCTGCCGCAACCAAAGTTTAAAGGAATTCGCCTACAGCCAAATCCACAACGGCCCCTCTTCATTTGCTCCACCTCTCCTCTGTCCCTCACCCATGCGGACCGGCCTCTCAGGGCCAAGACGAGCCTGAAACAAAGGAGGCACTTGTCTGGGAGGGCAGCAAAATGTAAGAGGACACCCAAAATTCAGTAATCAACAAAAATAATGTATCAATGCAATATTTTTGAAGAATCAACATTTTGAGGGCACCAGAGTGGCTCAGTGGGTTAAAGCCTCTGCCTTCGGCTCAGGTCATGATCTCAGGGTCCTGGGATTGAGCCCCGCATCGGGCTCTCTGCTCAGCGGGGAGCCTGCTTCCCTTCCTCTCTCTGCCTGCCTCTCTGCCTACTTGTGATTTCTGTCAAATTTAAAAAAAATAAAAAAAATAAAAAAAAAGAATCAACATTTTGATATTTTGTTCATCATGGATTTTTTAAATTAACTTTTATTTTTAAAAATATGGCATTAAATATGCTTCATCTCTACTCTTGAGTTTTATTATTATTATTCTTTGCCCCTTAAATTTTGCCCCTTGGGTAAGTGCCTCAATCGCTTACTCTCATCCAGTCTCGGTACCTTGTAGTGCCTTTCATTGACACCAAACGCCCACAATAACAAAGCTGAGCTCCGACCCATGAATGAGCAAGCGTGACAGCTTGCAGGAATGGAGAAGTTATCTTTTCGCTCACCATGAAAGACTGTGGAGGGGCTCTGGAAGGTTTCTGTCTGCAGGGAACCTTTGCATAAAAGCACAAGTTGAAAGGAACAGCCATTTACACTACACCTTCACTGGGCCAGCCACTTGCTTTCCAGAAAGCATTTCTTGCATAATATCTGAATTAAATCTCCCCTTCACAGTTGGGAGGCATGAGTTAAAAGCCCGCATGGCAGCAGAAAAATATAGCTGTGTTTGGTCCAGGTTACAGTTACTGAGGGAACCATAACTTTGATTTGTTCAACTGGTGTAAATGTAAATCCTTAAGTGAAATGTGTTAAGCGAGGAACAAAATGCTCTGTGTTCGAAGATCCTTTTGATCCACGGCTCCGTCTATAGTGCCCCACCTGTCATCTTCAATCTGGGGGCAGCCGCTAGTGACTAAACGAGGAAAGTTTTCAGAAAGCAATTGAGGAGTTCTAGAATAGACATTTTCTCACGGAGATTTCAGGCAACATTCGTCTTCGAGATAAATGCAATTGATTCAGCGGCCCAGATTAGAAAATAAAATGTTTAATCTCATCACAGTTTCTCCAAGCAATACAACATGCTAACATTTATCTTTGACGCTTCATCTATTACCTCTTCTACCTGGAATCTAAACTCAACTAAGCTTTTCTCTCCAGCCACATTTCCTGTTAATTTCAGCCAGCATTCTGCATTCTGGTTAAGACCAGGCTCTGCGTCTTCCTCCAGGCCTTCATGTTCTTTCCTCTTTGTTCTTTACCTGTTTTCTCTGTCTGGATTGAACTCTTTTTTTCTTCCTTTTGCTTATCTAATTGTCCAGTTGGTGGTTCTCAGCCCGAATCTAGTCCACAGATCTATCTTGTTTGCCTTGCCAAGCTATTTAATAAAAGCAACAGACTCACCATTTCCTGTTGAGCTTCTACATGACTGGCTTCTCATGTTTGTGTACGTTATCTGCCTCACCCTATGAGCATCTGAATTGTGAACGTCGGAGAGCCAAACCTTGCTTTTTCTAATAGGCCCAACCCAGTTTCCTCCGGGTTGATTTCTTAAGAAATCATCACAGATTCTTTTTGCCCTGTTTTAGTCACTTACTTTGCTACATTCTGAAACTTTCGGTTTTATTGTAGAATTTAGCACTGAATTATGCGCAGTTTCACATTTGTTCTTATCATGTTATGCTTGTCTGGTTAATGTTGAAAGAGGACTCAACACTTTCTTTGTTATTTCTCTCTTTAATGAATACACTGTCTTTCTTTTTTTAAATTTTTTAAAATATTTTTGTTTATTTATTTGACAGAGAGAGATCACAAGTAGGCAGAGAGGCAGGCAGAGAGAGAGGAAGAGAAGCAGGCTCTCCACTGAGCAGAGAGCCCGATGTGGGGCTCGATCCCAGGACCCTGGGATCATGACTGGAGCCGAAGAAGAGGCTTTAACCCACTGAACTACTCAAGCTCCCCATACATTGTCTTTCTATTTCACCGCTCACTAAACATGAACTGAGCACCCACTCTTTGTCAGGCACCAGTCTAGGCATTAGGGATGCCAATGTGATTAAGACAAAGTACTCTTTCATTCAGAACTACGTCTAAGAACTTATTCCCCAGTACTCCCCAACATTAGCTTCAATATCTATTCATTATTTCACAGCTCACCTTGTCTTAGGTCTTTCTCCACAATGAACACTCCTCCCTCTGCCATGAGGAATTCTCCCCAAATACCCAAGTTATGGGTGTCTTACCAGAGTCAGCTCCTCTGGTCTCTGATCTATCTAGCCATTCCACAGTCATATGTCCACCCCAGTCTCCTGAAATTTTGACATGACCTACCATTTACTAGAATTGCTCTTATATGGATATCTGATACTTGGTTTACAGACTCTCCAAGGATAGGGTTGATCCAGTCTTATATTTCTTCTATATTTCTACACTTTCTGGGCAAAGTGCCAAATTCCAAGCAGATACTCAATAATTAATCTTTGTGGTTTGATTGATCCTCTCATCTCAATTGCTCTACTTTCTAGAAATAAATGCTGATGCTAATTTTATTTTTTCATACTCAGCAGAAGCTAATGAGAAAGGTAAATCTGCTGCTGTTGCATTAAAACATCATATAAAAAGCAGGTACCAACTTTGAGTATGGCTGCGCTCCCAACTTTGAGCATTGCTGTGCTCCTGAATCAGGTTAGAATTCAGCTTGCATGTTCCCACAGAAATAATGCAGGATGATGGTGGTCAGATTCCCAGGCCAGTATGAGTAAGCATGTTTAACCTAGAGTGTAATTTAATTCTGAAACAGAGTAGAGGCTCACATTTACATGTTCTCATTGCGTGAATATTTTACAAACACTGAAGGTACTTTACCTTACCTGATGCTCAGCACACTTTGCTTCCGTGCAAGTGTCTGTTTTCTCATCTAGACAATAAAATCCATGGATGCAAGGACTGCATCTGTCACATCATAACACAGCACCTGGCACAGACTGGGCAGTCAAAAATATCTGCTGATTTTTTTTTTAATTTTTTTTTAAAGATTTTATTTATTTATTTGACAGACAGAGATCACAAGTAGGCAGAGAGGCAGACAGAGAGAGAGGAGGAAGCAGGCTCCCTGCTGAGCAGAAAGCCCAATGTGGGGCTCGATCCCAGGACCCTGAGATCATGACCTGAGCCGAAAGCAGAGGCTTTACCCACTGAGCCACCCAGGCGCCCCTAAAAATATCTGTTGATTTTGATTGAGTTAAATTCTAGTTGAAAGATGATGGGGACATACTGATGTGGATTCAGACTCCCAAATTCACCCCTAGCTAGCTGTGTGCTCTTGGGGAAGTTACATGGCCTCTTCCAGCTATGAGTTTACCCCTCCCTAATATTTTGTTAGTTGTGGCTATCATGCTAATACCTAGTATGTGTTTCTTTTTCTTTTTCTTTTTTTAATTTTCCCATAGTGTGATCCCTCTGAAAAAGTCTTGATTAATTAATGATGTGTGCATTTTGTGCTGTATTGGCTGAGGGAGTGGAGATGGGAAAGGTGGTATTTGGTATCAAAGCCTTTCAACAGCTTTTGAGAACATAAGAGTTCTATTTCCAGCCCTAGTTCTGACATTCTGTGATCTGAGGAAGGTCGCTCAAATATATCTGTGAAAGAGTGGTGATAGATATCAGTGATTTTTCAAGCTTTTCCACCTAAGTATCTCCAATTTCAGGTGAGTGAATGTAAACTCTCAGTGTTCTGCGGGTGGGACCCAAACGTAGAATTTACTTGAATTCAATCTTGTATTTCATCTTAATTATTCATGTGTACTTTGTATTCTAAGTCATGATAGATCCATGTTTTAAAGATATTGCAGTTACCTGTGAGTCACACATTCATGAATGCCTGCTTAAGGCAAACACTGTCAAACACCTTATATACAGAAGTCAGTTTTTACCACAATTCTGTGAGTAAGCTATTATCAAGCCCATGTTACTGAGGAGCAAACTGAGGCTTACAGGAGTTGAAATAAATAGACTTAGGCTACCTAGCAAGTTAGTGGCAGAGCCAGAATTTAATCTATCTAAATCTATACCTTCCCCTATGCCACTTTAGAGGGTAAGTTAGAAACAGAGCTTTCTCTTTGGCTAAAAAGTATGATAATAAAATTGTTTATGTCATGTTAACTGGAAAAAGCAGAATACAGATTGTCTGCATGTTGCATAGATATTTTTCATGCTCAAGGACTTGAACACACCATAGAATAATAAGTTAGATACGTTGCAGGGCTGGACTTATGGGTATATTATGAATTTCTCTTTCTGATAATGTTTGTGAAATAAATAGTGAATTTGTAAAAACTGCATAAGTTAGTGGTGTAACCTGAGGGAATAAAAGAGGTAGTTGATTTTGTTAGACATTATAATCCATGCTATATATTTTTGTGAGGGATTGGAAATATAAAAATGAAGGCAAGTTGTCCTCTGGCTTGGCAAGTGTCACTGATGCTGTAGGTAGGTAATAAAGAGCAGATATGCCTCAAAGAAACTCATGGAGAGGCACTAGAAATCTGATAAGCAGGGTCTGAAAGCGACATCTGTGAAAAGTAAAGTTTTTTGTTTGTTTGTTTGTTTGTTTGTTTGTTTCTGTGAAAAGAGCCAGTCTTCAGGAGGCAGAAGGAATGCTTTCATATCTAGGGGCAAGGAATGACACAATTCAGGGAAGGTTAGAGAGGAGTAGTTATAATTTTCTAAAATACCCCCAGAAGACTAATTATTTATCTACTTGAAACTTACTGTGGAAGGCAAGTTACAACACTACATCTTCTTGGTTTGAGGGAAAAAAGGAAAAGAAGAGAGAGTACATGTAAGAAAAAGAAAGAAAATCACTAGTTATCTTTGTTTTTTGAGAATAGATAACTTAGAACATCTATTATGTTGCATTATTATCTGAATTGATAGAATAAAAAATAAATCTAGGCAAAATAATTCACCAGTTTATTTGTCCCCCAGCCATCTATCCAACCATCCACCCCCTCCCCATCCATCGACACATTTATTCCACGTATTTATACATGTGTTTAGTACTTCCACTGTGTCAAGTGGGTGCTACACTTCAGAAACTCAAAATTGAAAGATGTGGCACATTAGTTCCAGGAAGTATTGAATAGGTTTTGTCGGAATTCAAAAAATACAGCAACCAATCCTATGTAGGATGAGGTTTAAGTAGGTTGAATGGGAAAAGCCTTCCCAAAGATGATGATTGAGCTAGGTGGTGGTTGTTACTATTGTTTGTTTGTTTGTTTGTTCTTGACTGTGGAGTAGGAGACTGGCAGGTGACCAGGAAGAGAAGGGCATCTCAAACACAGGCAAAAATCCATCTGGTTACTCTCTATGGGAGAGATGAGCTGGCTAAAGTTGGTTAGAATGGCTGGGTTGGTGCCTGGAAGAAATAAAAGCTCACCAGACTCAAATAACTGAACTTCCTCAAGGAGTGGCCCACAGTCCAAGGCTAAGATGTGGTGAACTTTGTTTCATGAAGATACTGTAATTCTGGGAATATCATAATCAGAATTCTTAGGAGTAGGTAGGATTCCAAGACTCAATGCGAACACAGTAGGACTTGACACAGGCTGAGGGAAATGGGTTGGAAGAATACCAATAATATTAAGATTACATTAAGAATATTAAAAATAGTATGTATTAATAGGCTATATACTCTTATTAGAGAAACTGCTCTTATTATAAAGCCATACTTACACTTATAGCAAAGAGCATATCAGGTGCACATTTTTCCTGCTAGTTCTGACAACACCTCCCTTAAGACATCTTCCTAGATTCCCCTAGATTGAGTTGTCTTTTTTCTGAGTTTAGCCAACACTTTGTGTTAGCACTTTTTGTTATGGTCCTTTCCTCGCTGAATGGTTCTTCCCTAGCCATACCCTGCCAATTGACGATTACTTTTTAAAAGCAGGGACTAGGTTTTCTCTGCCTCTGAATCCCCAGCACTCAAGACAGAGCATGGCATTATTGAGTCAGTGGTACTCAGTTCTGACTTCATGTCAGAATTATATGGAGAGCTTTTTAAAAACAGCAATGCCTGGACCTTATTAGCCCTAGAGATTTAGAGTTAATCTGGGGTAGAACCTCAGCATGAAAATATTTGTATATTTAGAAATTCCCCAGAATATTCTAGAAATGCAGCACTGGTTAAGAACTACTAAAGTAGATGCTCAAGGAATATTTCTGGAGGTTTGAATGATAATGAATACCACCTGGCTATCTCATTTTTGTAGGATGGGAGTTTGGAGTGGAGCAGCAACTCAATGTTTAGGTAGATTCCCAAGGCTCTAAATTCATCCCAGACCCAGGAACACTGGGAGCAGAATACTATTCTAGATGCTATGTGCTTATTAGAAAGAAACTCCTAGTGTACTTCTAGGAATAAACACATGGATCTGGTTCAAGATGAGTTGGTTATAGTAACCACTTAGGCTGGCCTGTCACTGATTAAGAATATAAAGGGACTGGGCATACAGAAGAAAAGCTTTCCTGTTTGTAGATGGTCAGGGAAGGATCAGAGCTATAGATTATAAGTGGTATTTTATGGAGACTGGACTATAAAGTGGCCACCTTCTTCTCACCTAGAAAAACCATGAGAAATCATAGATCAAATTGGAAAATTTATAATAAGTAGGAAAATAAACCAGTTCTCCCTCTTTCAAATTTATTGTGAGTATATGGGTTGGTCACAGAGATAGTGAGAGAGGAGGGAACACACAACCTAAGCTTTCCAAAATGAGTTGGGTGGTGATGATAGCAAATATTAGACATGTGATAGAACTGTAAAAATATTTTGAAATAACTGTTGCAATTAGGGAACAGTGAAATAAATTACATATTCTTTATCAGCATTAAGGCAGAGGCACACACTATGGTAAGGGAAGATTGAGAGACAGAGAGAGATAAAGAGAGGGAGAGACAGAGATTGAGACATCATACTTCTCAAGATGAGGAGAACTGCCCTAGTTCTAGAAGGCAGTGATTTTTATCAGCACCATGGAGAAATGCACAGTCTCCATTGCTTGATCTGAGATGAGATTCTGGGGATTATTTTAATGATATCCAGTCTGAACTGAAAACAAAACAAAACAAAACAAAACGAAAAACCCCAGCATTGATGTCTGTGTAAGTGCACACGTAGATCAGAGGATTCACATTGATTCCTCAGATTTATTGCTCTTTTCTGGTAAACTCTCTTACATTTTAGATTGGCCTACTTTCTCTATAATTTCCCAGCAAAGGAAAAAGAGGTTGGAGGGTAAGATTTTAAAGGTTCATGTTGATGGTAATTTTTCTAAAGTTTCTGGTGTGATCAATTCCTAAGCACACTTGTCAGTGAGATTGGACTCTGAGATCTGGCTAGGACACAAGATAGTGGGGTGTTTTATGAGATCTGTCTCTGAACTTAGTTTTGTGCCTACCTGAATTGGGAGGGGCTCATGGGGAGAGATTCCATTTTATTGAAAGAAAAAAAAAAGAGGACAATAGAATTTTGATTTAGGGAGATCCTGCTGAGGAAACTAGATCAATCATTACTGAATGAGCTGTCTGATGTCTATATTCTTTCTCTGGAGGATGGCAGAATGATTAGGGGTATTTTCACTGTAGGAAGGAGGGTGGAAGATTGTGTATATTTTTTATTCCTTCTTTCTCCTGTCCACGAACCCCTTAGTCATTTGTGTGGGGTCAAGCTGTGTTGCCAGTATAGTTGAGGAAGTCCATGCCCAGAAGCTTCCAGATTCTCCATTCTGATTCCCTCCCCTCAACTAAGAATCTCTCCTTACATCTCTACGAGTTACCTGACACCTCACATTAGTTTTTCTAATTAATTAATTAAATGAAATTAATGTGGTGATTAGTTATTGTATGTCCGGTATTTGTTCTACGTATTGAATCTAAGTAATAGCATAGATTTAATCCCTTTCCTCAAGGAATTTGGGGATGGTGCACAATCTATTATTCAACAGTGAAACGGGGTCAGGTAGGAGTGGATATGTTAGGACCCTTAACCCAGATGCGTTTATACTCTCATGTTTTAATGTTCTCAATCAAGGCTGTATTTTAACAGGAGAGAATTAACTGTAAGTCAAAGAGTGACATTCTATCCATGGAACTTCAAATATCAATAAACAGTTGGAGATGTATTTGAGAAATCATTTGGGGTGGGGGAGAATCATGTTGATCTGTACAGATAACTTCTCTGCCCGTGGCTGAAGCCATCCTCGCATTAAGGACGAAGTGTGATAAAGCAAAGACATAAAGCAAAAGGGAACAAAGGAAACAGAAGAGAAATGGCAGGCTGCTGGTGGGGGCGACAGAGAGGAGGGCAATAATGGAAGGAGGGAGGGAAAAGCTCATTGGGTAGCCCTCTCATGGAGAGACGGAAGCTACATTTTTGAATGGCTTTCTGGATAAATAGTAGCAAAAAGATTTCACCAGGGAATCTTCACCTACCTTTTCTTATTGGATGCATGGTTTAAAATACATGGTCTCCCAAACAAGAAGCATCTATTACACATTAAGTGATATGCTTACCCATTTTTAAAAAAGTAATAATATATAAGCCCTATTCTGAATTTTCTGAGCAGCAGAGTTAAATAGGATGCTTAACTGGAGTTCATCTTGTTCTTATGCAAACAAAAAATCTTGACATTATAACTAATAAGCCCATGTGGCAGTACTGAAGATGTGTGAGTATATTAATTTTTTTGAAGTATTACAAAAAAGTTCACAGACCTCCATTTCTACAATGGAAATCTTAAAGGAACCCATTGCTGTGGGGTGGGGGAGGGGTGGCATTTGGACCTATATGTTGCTTGTTATATTTAGATATTGTAAGCGATACAAAATTGCTAAAATACCTGTGTACACAATATGTAAGCCTGGAAACCAAGAGGGCAAGCATTCAAATCCACCCCCATCACTTACAACTCTATGACTTAGGACAAGTTATATAAACCTCTGAATTACCTCATTTGTGACGTAGGAGGAACTAGTACGGCAGATTGATAAGCTTATTCTGTGAACTAAATGAGATGGTGCATATAAAACACTATTATTATAGTAAATGACATATATGAAGTGTTCAATAAATATTGAATGGTAATGATAATTAGGATGAATCTTATTTTATATCTTAAAATGGGGTAATACTTATCCCCAGGGTTTTCCCAAGACACACTGAAATTATAAATACAAAGCACACAGTTCATTGCGTGGCATACAGGAAGAATTTAGTAACTGTTAGTTGTGTTCTTTAGCTATTCTCTTTATACAATTTCATAGACTCCTCCTTTTTTGAAGAACTAAACACGAAAGTAGAGCATCTCTGAGGTATATCTTCGTAAGTGGCTCCAACAAGTCTCCATTCATCAGTGCTGAGATGTTAGACTTACAGACCTTGGAAGGCTTAATTTTTTTCTTTCTAGCCTGCAGGTTTGAGGTTCCAGTGTATTTTAATAAAAGTCCCCACAAAGCAACTTACAGGATCTGAATAAAAGCAGTGTTTCTCTTTAAGTACAATGAGATTTTTGTTGTTTTTGAAGGTGATGGTTTTGTGTGTGTGTGTGTGTGTGTGTGTGCATTTTTTTTTTCCTGGTTGCTTTAAGTAGATTTTTTCCCCCGCCTTCCAGAAAATGGAAGTTAAAAGCTTTTGATAAATGGAATAAAACATTTCAGTTGGGCCTTTTAAAAAGTATTAACCCAGGATGCCTGGGTGGCTCAGTTGGTTAAGCAGCTGCCTTCGGCTCAGGTCATGATCCCAGCGTCCTGGGATCAAGTCCCTCATCAGGCTCCTTGCTCGGCAGGGAGCCTGCTTCTCCCTCTGCCTCTGTCTGCCTGTGCTCGCTCTCTCTCTCTGATAAATAAATACAATCTTAAAAAAAAAAAAGTATTAACCCATGTTACTTTGAAGAGCTCTTTTGTCAGCTTATTAACACTGACACCACCACTCCAGCTTGTGCTGGCAGGGTCCCACAAGGGTAAGGGACCTCAGACCTCAACACAGGGCTGCGGGCAACACACTCTGGTCCTTGCTGTGTATCCTCACTCAGTCCCTGTGAGTATGATTCTTTGGGTGTGTCGACTGACTTTCATTCTTTTCTAATTGGGCAGTAGTTCTATTTTCTTTATTATCATACATGATTATTATGTAAATTTCTAGCAAACCACAGTAAGTAAAATTATCCCTTTAACCTCACATCTCTCTTCCTTACCTCTGTTTGGGGGTACCATTATTAATGGTTTGCCATACATTTTACAGACTTTGGGGACATGGAAAAGGATTTTTTACAAAAACATAAATGGGCTTATGCATAGTGCTCCATAGTCTCTTTCTACTGAGTGTATTAAAAGTATCTTTCCACATCAAGTCCTATCTACCTTCTCCTAGTCCATTGTATCGACAAGCTGTTGTTTATTTAATAGGATCCCAGATTTGGGGACATTTATCTTGTTTGCTGCATTTGGATATTTAAAACAATACAATATGCCATAAACAGCTGTGCACACAAATGTTTGTCTTATTTACTTTGGACAAATTTGCAGAATGATTTATCATCTACAAAGTGCTGCTGCCTCTATTCATTTCTGTGATCCTAAAAGATGGATGCTGCGGCACTTATAAGCCTTGACTCTAAAGCACCCTCACCTCTCAGCACCAGCACCATGCTTTGGAAAGAGCCCCAAATTAGACAGAACTGAGCTTGGGTTCAGGCCTAGCCACTTAGGAATGGATAATGCCTGGGAAAATCCTCATATTTCATTGGGGACTTCATTGATATTTTTAAAAAATGTAGGATCATAGATGTCTCATCTATATGCACAGTTTCTGGCCTATAGACCTCGAGTTTCTGGCATATATGACCTCAAGATTGGTAATATCAGTGTCAGATGGGAGCCCACATCTTAGTTTCCTTTTTAATCTAACTTTCTGCCCCCCACTCAAGCTCTCCGCTTCTTGAGAAGGTTGATATATGGTGCAGAGACATTTATGACCACTTGAAGACATTGTTTAAATCCTACTTGGGAAATGGGGGACACCCTGTGGGTAGGAGAGACAGAGATGACGGTGAGCAACAAAGCCCCCTGCTGGACTTTACTGACCCCCAACTTCCATATCTCTGAGTCTTTGGCTACCTCTGTCACTTGCTGCATACAATGAGGTGTTGTGCACTTAGAATCAAGTCTTTCAGGATGGGAAATGGTTCCAAAAAGAAGAAAGAAGACAGCGCTAAACCTAGAACTCATGAGAAAAATCACATTGCCTCTAGGGGCTGTAGAAAGAAGTGACTGTGCTTTAGATGATTTATGCTGAGTGAAATAAGTCAAGCAGAGAGAGTCAATTATCATATGGTTTCACTTATTTGTGGAGCATAACAAATATCATGGAGGACAAGGGGTGTTAGAGAGGAGAAGGGAGTTGAGGTAAATTGGAAGGGGAGGTGAATCACGAGAGACTATGGACTCTGAAAAACAGTCTGAGGGGTTTGAAGTGGCGGGGGTGTGGGAGGTTGGGGAACCAGGTGGTGGGTATTATAGAGGGCATGGATTGCATGGAGCACTGGGTGTGGTGAAAAAATAATGAAATACTCTTTTTCTGAAAATAAATAAATTGAAAAAATTAAAAAAAAAGATGAAACTGTTACTATTTTTGAAAGTTAGGATATTTTCTTTGTAGGTAAGTGTTTGTGATGCCTTTGAGATAAGAAAGAAGTTTAAAAGACCTCTTACATAGAAACCCAGAGCAGAGAAAATAGTAGTGGCCATAGATTGTAGTTGTTTCCATGGTCAGAAAATGCATTATTTCTTTTTGGTTAAAAAAAAAAAAAAAAAAAGTCTTTGGATTTAACTCTGTAGTTGTGACCTTGAGACCTTTATCTTAGCATTAAAAAAGACCTAAAGACAAAGCAGGTGGATGAGCTGAGATTGTCCTTGGCATGAACACAAGGACCAAGACTGCTTGTGTGCTGGAGTGGAGAAAACAGTTGGCCAGGCATTGTGCAGGAGAGCTGGTTTTTCATTCTCACTCTGATGACTTTACTTGTGGCTGGTCACATGATCTCCACGCTGCGCCCCCCTCCGCCCCCCCCCCCCCCCCCCCCCGCCCGGCAATGCTGGAGTTTTTCTTTCTGTAAAATTAGGGGTTGTACTAGAACTCTTACCAAAGATATTTGCATTACACACTCACATTTTTTTTTTGTTGTTGTTATTTAACATTATCACATGAACTTGTAATATTTGGAATGAAATTGGCTTACATATAAACATTTAAATATGAAAATTTGGAGTAGAATCCCCTGTAAAAATGATACTTGAAACATAGTCGCATTGTTTGCTCCCTCTTGAAAACCTACCGGAACGAAAGCAAAGGGAGTTTTCTAAAAGAAGGTAGATACCATATGGTAAAGGAATAAATGAGTTAGCAGATCCAGGAAAGGACATTCATAAGCCAGCAGAGGGGAGAGCTGAGAACTCATCCAATCTAAAGCAAAGATTTCCCCCAAGTTTCAGGAACGGGTAGTAGGAGTTGCCCCTGGAGGCAGGATGAACAGGAGGAGGTTTAACAAGGAGAACCAGCTGCACGTGTGTTTAAGAAGCAGTCTGACGCCTTGCAGTGGGGGTTGCTGGAAGTTTATGCTATAAAGATAAAACAGAAGACTGGATTAGGAAACACTCAGCAAAATCTAAGTCAATGATGCCATTCTCGAAACAAGTTATCAATCAAAGTATACATCCCAGAAGCAGAAACTTCTGGCACTTTGGTCCCACTCAGCTCCTGGAGGGCTGCAGCCAGGGCTTAACCCTTCAGACAAGAGAGCAGAGAATACTTGTCTGTGGAATCTGAGAAGCGCAAGAAGAATATATGTTATATATGAAGAAAATGAAGATATGTATGATGAAGAATATAAAGAATATAATATATATGGGTATTTGAGTCTCTCTGACGAAGGGTCCCAACCAGATCACCCTACAGTGTAAGTCACAAACCACAAGCTCTACTCACACGCTCAGAGTTGGCAACCAGATTTTGAGTTACCACACTGAAACATGAATGCACCATCATTCATTCCAGAGCACAACGGAAAACTTGGACTAAAAGCACACAACAAGCAAGCAGAAGAGAAGCAACTTGGAGGAAAGAGCAACTCTGTGAGGCAAAGCAAACAAAAAGAGAATTTTGAAAAACAAAAGAAGCAGCAATCATGAATCAGAAAAAAATAAAGTATAAAGAAATTCAAAGAACTAAAAAGAATTTCTGTTTTTTCCCCCCAATTACTTTTTTTTTTCCTTTTAGGGAAGAAAAAGTTGTACAAGAGATGGGAACTTGTCATAGTTTACAAAATATTTTAAACACTGAATATTGGTCAGGCCAGAATTGTGGTCTGACTGTATGGGAGAAAGAGACATGGGAAGGATGCTGTTGCCGAATGCGGCTGGCTGGTGCAGGGAAGAGAGTGGAGCCCTGTTTACCGTGCCGGATAACCACAGGAAGAGAAAAAAATAGTTTAAAAAAGACATCATACAAGCATATCGCAACATAGGCAACATCGTCACAAATACCCAAATAACAACTACCTGAAAGAAGTAAACAACTTCAAGGAACAAGTAAACAACTTCAAAAAACAAAGAAGTAAACAAGAAAGAAGTAAACAACTAGCTGAAAGAAGTAAAGAATTTCCCCTGGCAAGGGGAACAGGAGGGATTGCTGTTTTGCTGTGGTTATTTTGTTTTATTAGTGAACCTGGAAAGATGTTTTTAAACTTTATAGATTTGTAACTTTGATAAAAAGAAGCAAAGTTTTATACCACCATCTGTTAATTGGTCAGTATTACTTGTATAAATGTAGACTTCTCCAGTGGTTAAGAAATATCTTATGTGGTTAGATAGTGAGCGCATGTCAAAAGTTTTTATTTAAATATATGGAACAAGCTGAACAAGGAGAGAACTTGTTCAAATGGATTTAAGGTTCTTGATTTTTTGTGGGAGGGGAGAGACATATAAAATTTTCTTTAGATATAAAACAAAATTTCTACAGAGCAATGAAATTATATAGACATCAGCAAACCAGCAAATAATAAAACAAAATAAAATGACCCCTTTGTCATTTTTCTAAAGTTAACCTCTAACTTGACAGGGCTGTTAACATTTCTGGTTTCTAATAAGTCGTGGATGATTAATCAGACAAAGTTACATTTCTGCAAAAAACAAGGGGACCACCCCCTCTCCCTCCCCAGACAAGCTGGGCTGATCACAAAGACTGTATTAAAAAATCAAGTATCCTCATTTTGCTTTATTTCCAAGTTTTTGATCTATTCCCTAAACACCTGCCGTAAATATAACTTTAGAAATAAAACAATGTTATTAAGTTCTAATTAGATGCTGTTGTGCATTGTTTGCTCTAATCTGAGGATTTCTTTGTTTAAAAAAGAACTTTGTATGAAATAGAGAGGTGATAAAGACATGTTAGCAGCAAGGGGAAATTTTTCTACTTGATATCAAAATGAGGGTTAAAAAATGAAAAAAGAGGACAACTTTTGCATAATATGATTCAATGTTAGAAAATGCTGTGTCTATATATTATTACATAAAATCATCTCCTGTGTGGTATGTTCTCTTATTGTTCTGTAAACACTGTGGGAGATCAGTTGTCCTGAGGTGCATTCTACATGCCAGGGCTGGGCAAAGGGCTTTAAGTGAGACACGAGGCACCCCCTTACCCTCTCCCAGCTCTCCTTCTACCATGTTATATGTCAGGCTTATGCATAAGATTTCACTTAAAGAAGAGACTCTAGGTTCCATCCAGATAGCACAGCCTATAATTATTAAAAAAAGAAAAATCACTACTATTTGCAGTGTGTTTAGGTTGGATGGATTAATTTCTTTGCAAGGCCCATAATGGGAAGACTGACTTTGTCTTTTCAATTATAAACCACCGTTTAGTTTGAGCCCAGAAGACACTTTCCTAGAGATTCCCTCCACTTGCCTGGCACTGGAGCAATTAACAGCAGGTGATTTGTGGCTGCATTTTTACTGCTTAGCACAGGTTTATCATCTTGAAAGTTTTCCATTTGCATATATGCTATACATTTTTTGGGTGACATTTCGATATCAACCAGAGTTTAGATTATGTATTGCCTTGCACTGCATTTTCTGCTACGTGCTCAGAATCTGTAAGCCCAGGCAGAATGCTGCTGCAGACCCAGTGGGACATGAGTTGCAGCCATCACTTATTGAGGACTTACTATGTGCCAACCCTTAGTATCAAGGGATTTACCTGCATTACTTTATTTATTTCTCAAAACAGCACTTTGAGGTTTCTACTGTTTGCCACACTTTATAAATAAACTGCAACTCAGAGGAGAAAGGTCATTTGCCCAAGGTCACCTAGCTCAAATGAGCAGCACTGAGATTCAAACTCAAGTTTTTCTGATCCCAAAACACTGCTGTACAACCTCTCATATTGGGAGCTTTCAGAGTGAAATGAATTGAATTTGACAGTTTTCCACTTTTAAATACCAAACTTCCTGAACAGTCTAATTGTCGCTCTCTGGACTAAGATAAAATGGCTATTTAAAAGAAGCAGGGAGCAGGAGGTCAAGAGAAAAGGGGTTTTATTATCTCTGTTGGTAAAGGAAGAGATGTAATCCTGGAAAAAAAATAACATCAAATGTAAACCATTATATAAATTTGCAGTGGACTTAGGTTGATGAAATTGCAAAGGAATGCAGAGAAGATAAGGGAGTCATGAAGACACAGCACTGGAGATTTTCTAAAAGGGAAAGAAAAGATCAGAATCCACTGAAGGCTGTTAGAAGCTGGCTCCCTTGAAGTCCAGCTCTATGTAACTTGAGAGATAGGATGAGGCTGACAAGGCCCCAAAGCAACAACCAGAGATCTGTGTTCCTGGTCCAGGCTGCTTGTGTGTCTGGGTGAGGAGCCAGCTCTGCAGCCAGACTGCTGGGTCTGAATCCTTTTTCCCTAGCTGTCTAGCTGGGTGATTCTGGACAAGGTACTTGACCTCTCTGGACTTTCATTTCCACAAGTGAACAAATCATCTCATGTGTGGGAGATTATAATATTGCCCATCTTGTTGTGAGATGAGATAAAGCATTTGGAAAGGTGCCAGGTATTTAGTAAGCACTCACACGTGTTAGCATTACAGTTCTTACATAGACATCACAGTCATGTAATGTACAAGATGGGAAATTGTAAGTCAGTACAAAGGCTTGAAGAAATGAAGGAGAAGGAAGTCCGGAGAGAGGTTGGCCTGGAGCTGAAAAGTGAAGGGAGCTTTTCCTTCCCCTAGCCCTGAGCAGATGTCGGGAAAGGGCTGGACGGTGGTGGGAAAGCTCACCTAATCTAGCAAGAGAATCTTGCAAGAGCTTGAGGTCTGGTGGATCTTAATGGAGCATGAGAACTTGTTTCTGTGAAATATGCTGGGACGGAAGGCTTGCTGGTGAGCTTCCCGGGGAGCTCCATGGAGCTGGAGAATCAGGGGTTATAGCCCAAGTGCAGAAGAAGTGTGAGGCAGAGAGAGGAAGCAAGCTCAGTTATACAATTTCGGATGGCAGTGGTCACTGAGAGCCCACTGGGAGGAGAGGGGGCTTTTCTTTTTTCTTTTTTTTTTTTTTTAAAGATTTTATTTATTTATTTGACAGAGAGAGATCACAAGTAGGCATAGTGGCAGGCAGAGAGAGAGAGAGAGGGGGAAGCAGGCTCCCTGCTGAGCAGAGAACCCGATGTGGGACTCGATCCCAGGACCCTGAGATCATGACCTGAGCCGAAGGCAGCAGCTTAACCCACTGAGCCACCCAGGTGCCCGAGGGGGCTTTTCAATAAGCACATTTTCTTCCTTTCTTCCTTCCCTCTTTTCTTTTTCTCTTTCTTTCTTTCTTTCTTTCTTTCTTTCTTTCTTTCTTTCTTTCTTTCTTTCTTTCTTTCTTTCTTTCTTTCTTTCTTTCTTTCGCCTTCCCAAACTCTATTTTCCTCTCATTGGTTACATTAAGAGACAGACCACAATCGAGTTGAATGCAGCAAAGTTTAATGAGGTTCTGATGAATGAGTGTAAGTAGTTATCTACCTTTTTAGCTACCATTTCTTAGGTATTTCATTTTTCAGACTCTGGCTGGGTTCTGGAGACACAGTCTTTTCCCAAATTCCAGTCTCCATTTCTAGAGCTTCACATTGCATTTTGTCATGGTTCTTAGCCATCAGAATAATCCATGTAAAATTCAGAAGTTGCTGATGCCCAGGCTGGCTCTCAGACCCACAGAATCTCCTGTAGTGGAATTAAGCAAGTACATTGTCTCGGAATTACATGTGTTAATTTTAAGTTCACATCAACCTTGAAAGACTAGTGAGAGAACCTTCTGTAGTTTGTAGATGATGAAGTTGAAGCTCAGAGAGGTTAAGTTATAAGTGAGAACACACAGCTGATTAAGGGCTGGGTTGGAATTCAGACCTAGTGCTGCTGATTTCAAAACCCCAAGGCCTTTGCACTTGGCCATGACCACCCTCCTATTTGTGCATAGATGAAACTCTGTGTCTTAAGGGTATACTGGTATAAGGATTTGAGAATGTAGTGAATTGATATTGTAAATGTGCCCCAAACCCTTGTGCATCATGGCAAATGCTCAAGTATTTAAGAGAGCACCAGCAATTTCTACCCAAGGTTCAGTGACTTGTATTAAACGTGGGTAGTACCCTATAAATGTTACAATGAGGTTCACCATGATTTCCCTCAAGATATATAATGAAGTTTCTACTGTATAAGCTCCCCCATGGTTATAGTTTCCATCATATAAGTCCAGTCCTGGATTCCAGAAACTTAGCCTCCTCCTAAGCTCAGTGGTGATAGTGACTTCCCCCTATTGTTAATCCTTAGGTTATTTTGCTTTGTGACTCAGCTTTTTCATCACCCAGATAATCAATTTCCTGCAGTAAATTCCCTCCTTATTCCTGGTTAGATTCTGACTGTTATACCAATGAAGAAACCAAGATTCAGAGAAGTAGCCAATAACACAATAATTCTGTAGTTAGTATTCTAAAACAAAAGTTTCTGATTCCAGAGGTAAGCTCTTAATCTCTGCCACAGATTTAGTAAAATTTAGTGAAATTACTGGTACCCAGTGCCAGGTGGTGATGGCCATGGGGATATGATGACAATGACTACGATGAAGATGATGGTGGTACTGATGTTGGCACTGGTGGTGACCTTGATGACCACCATGTCTGACTGCTGTTGTATGTCCTTTGGAAGAGGTGTGCAGATACAATGTCTGGTTGTCACACAGATGTCTCTGACTGTGTTCCAGGCCTTCACCTACCACCACATCCAAGAAATCATGGTCCAGCTTCTTCGCACAGTGAACCGGACGGTCATCACGATGGGACGGGATCATGTTCTGATTGTGAGTAGATCTCTTCCTCTTGTCAAACATTTTGAACTGTTCAGGGTCAAGGAATGGATTTTCTGGAACACCAGGTCATGTTGAACACCTAGTGCTAATCGTTATTTTGTTTTGGAGTAAAACAGATTTTTTTTTCTTTGTCTGAGTTGGGATCACATGAGAGTCAACTCAAGTTACTGAAATAAAGCAACACTTAAGCCTTGTCCACCAAATTGAGTGTACCAGTGGGGATGAAATGTCTCTGGTAAAGACAGAAGACTGAGAAGCTTTTTATAAGTGGGATAGGCAGAATGTTCCCCATTCATGTCCACCAAGATCCTTTCCTTTTGGACTAGAGTCAAGCAATGTCCAGTTTCAGGGTCCTGTGAGTTTGGTTTTCTAAGTGGATTCACTGTATGTTAACTCTGCCCACCGACATTAGTTAATTTATCCCTGTTAAGCTTGGGTTAGCCTTTTGCACAAATGCTATATTCTGAAGATCAGGTGATTCCTGCCTCATTGTCTGATTATTTTCCCTCTCCAGACAGAGTCCACTTCTAACCCTTTAACCTTTGGGTTAAACCACGTTGCTTTAAGCCACAGGCCAAAAACAATGCTTATAGGGGCCAGTCACCAATATAAATAAATATGTTTGTCTATGTCACTTCTCTGCTTAAACTCACCAATGGTTTTCCATCTCACTCAACATAAACTCCAAACCATTACTAGGGCCTGAAGTGCCCTATGTCCCTTTCCTACCACACATAAAACATGATTATTTTTGCTGTTCCCTCAGTTTGACCTATCTCCGCCTCAGGTCTGAGGGCTTATTTCCTCATGTAAATCTATAGATATAGAGATATATATATGTCCCTTGATTGATTGATTGTCTGGCTCTGCTTGTGAGAAAATGAGCTCCAGGATGTAAGGATTTCGTCTGTTTTATTCATTTATATCTCCAAACCCTACAATAGTGCTCTGCATGGAGTAGGTACTTGATAAATATTTGTTGAATGAATGAGCGAATGAGTGAATGAAGTGTACCAGACAGGGATGCTTATGTTTAGTGAGGACAAGTGCTTCTTAGCTGTGATTGACTGACACCGTGTGGAATTGGGCCATACAGTTGCCACAATTTCCAAATTCTCAAGGGAAACTGAAAATGTGAAATTCTCTGATATTTAGGTGTTGGCAGCTAATAAAAATATATTTATAAACATTCTCTGATCCCTGAACAGCTGGATTCAGCTTTCAGGAAGCCAGTTTGGGATCTCAGCTAGGTTTAGGATGTTGATTGTTCATATGCTATAGTCCTCCTTCAAGGATACAGAATATAAGGTGCTAAGTGTTTTAAAAGTATTTTTAAAATAGCTGGGCAAACTCTGGAAAACAGTATGGAGGTTCCTCAGATGGTTGAAAATAGAGCTACCCTATGACCCAGCAATAGCACTACTGGGTATTTACCCTAAAGATACAAATGTAGTGATCTGAAGGGGCACATACACCCAAATATTTATAGCAGCAATGTCCACAATAGCCAAAGTATGGAAAGAACCTAAATTTCCATCAATAGATGAATGGATAAAGAAGATGTGGTATATATGTACAATGGAATACTATGCAGCCATCAAAAGAAACAAAATCTTACCATTTGCAATGATGTGGATAGAACTAGAGGGTATTATGCTGAGTGAAATAAGTCGATCAGAGAAAGACAATTTACATATGATCTCTCTGATATGAGGAATTTGAGAGGCAGGGCAGGGGGTTGTGGGGAGTAGGGAAGGAAAAAATGAAATAAGATGGGATCAGGAGGGAGATAAACCATAAGAGACTCTTAATCTCACAAAACAAACTGAGGGTTGCTGGGGAGAGAGGGGTAGGGTTAGGGTGGCTGGGTTATGGAAAATGGGGAGGGTATGTTTTATGGTGAGTGCTGTGAAATGTGTAAGCCTGATGATTCACGGACCTGTACCCCTGGGGCAAATAATACATTATATGTTAATTTAAAAAAAAGTAGCTGGGCAAGGATTTGATCCCAAGCAACGGAGTGTAACAATTTTCTTTAGACCCATTTGGTTCTGTTCAGTCATGTCAATGCATGTTTACTTAATGTATACTGTGTGCATTTAAAGCAGTGGTGACATCCATAGGGAGGGCCAGCTTGTCAGGTGCTCCTGCCTTCCTGGGGCAGACAGCTGTGTAAATTGGTCTCTGTCATTTATCTCACTTAGAATCCTTCCACTTTAGAAGTATCACCATTTCTTACTCGGTTACAAGCTTCTGTATCTGTGGCTTCCATAACACCCCTTAGATAAGCATTTTATGACCTCTCTAATCTTTCTTCCTTTTCTTTGGAGCCAGACCTAAAGATGATCATCAATCTATTTGGGTCATTCTGTATATAGCATGTCTTAACTCTCTGCCTATCCTTTAGAACAGTCATCTTTTAAAACAGTGTGCGGATCATAGGAAGTGCCAAGTAACTGGTGTCTTATTATCTTCCTTTCTATCTGGTACATTTCATTTCTCTGTCCCTTTGTATTATCAACACAGGCAAGTGAGCATAGTTTGGCCCCCATTCACTACAGTCTCTTATCTGAGCCATTCATTTGATGCTCTGCCTTGGTTACTCATCTTGCTAACATATATTCCTCACTGCTGTCCCATTAATCTTTGCCAGGACATTCCCATACTCTGGAATGTTCTGTGGGTCCCCACTCTCTACCAAATTAAGTTTTGTGACCATTCTCAGCTTCTGTGATCTGTCCATAACCACATTTCTCAGCTTTTTCATCTACTTTTCTCCATCCAAATATTAAACCAAAATGGATGTCTGGATCTTGCCCCCAAATGCCTGGTATTTTCTCACTCATGCTGCTTTGTCTGTAATTCCTTAGTATGCCATCTCAGTCTATTGAAATCCTACCTGGTCTTCAAGGTCTATCACAAACGCACCACTCTGGGTGGTGTTCAAATCTCACAAGCCTGGTCAGGCACTCCCTGCCTCTTCTAAACCACACAACACTCTTTCGTCCTTTGCTTGCTCGCTTTTAGTTTTATTGGAGTGAAATTTTCATACTTTACAATTTAACCATTGTAAGGATTCAGTTAGATGAGTTTCAGTAAATTTACAGTGGGGCAACCATGACGGTAACTCAGTTGCCGACATTTCCTTCATTGCGGAAATTGTCCTTTGCAATCTGTCTGCATCACACCCTTACTTCTCCATCCCCACCCCAGCCCCGAGCAACCACTCTTCTACTCTCTGTCTCTATAGATTTGCCTTCTTTGGACATTTCATGTAAGTGAAATTGCAATTCGAGGTCTTTTATGTCTGCTTCTTTTCTTAGCATCTTTTTAAAGTTCATCCATATTTTAGGATGTATCAGTACTTAATTCCTTTCTTTTTTTAAAGATTTTATTTATTTATTTGACAGAGAGAGAGATCACAAGTAGGCAGAGAAGGAGGCAGGGGGGAGAGGAAAGCAGGCTCCCCGCTGAGCAGAAAGCCCAATGCGGGGCTCTATCCCAGGACCCTGAGATCACTACCCGAGCCAAAAGCAGAGGCGTTAACCTATTGATCCACCCAGGCGCCCCAGTACTTAATTCCCTTTTATTGCTGAATAGTATTATATGGCATGAATATGGCACACTTTGTTTATCCATTCTCTAGTTGAGGGATATTTGAATTGTTTCCAACTTTTGGCTATTATAAATAACGTTGCTGTGAATATTAACATAACAAATTTTGTGTGAACATATTTTGATTTCTCTTGTGTGGAAATCTAGAAATGGAATTGCTAGGACATATGGAAAGCATATGTCTAACTTTATAAGGAAATACCAAGCTGTTTTCCATAGTGGCCATTTTATATTTCCATAAGCAATATGAGGGTTCTAGTTTATCTACACCCTCACCAACACTTAGTATTGTCAGTCTTTTGGATTGTAACAATTCTGATGGATTTATAACAATTCTAGTGGTGTCTTATTGTGATTTTAATTTGCATTTCCTTTATGACTAATGATGTTTCTGTGTACTCTCTCTCTCTCCATCTCTCTCTCTCTCTCTCTCTTTTTAGATGTTGCTATCTGTGACATTGCTATACTAACTCCTCCCTCATACCACAGAACTTTTAAGGCTTGGGCCTTTCTATAAATTGGGGTAATAATAGACCTTCTTCATAGAGTTCCTGTGGGAATTAATTGAAATAACACATGAAAAGCATTTGCATATATGTTTCTTACACATAATATTCATTGACTTATTCATTCATTATTTTATGAGAACCTCTTATATACTTAGCACAAAGACTCAGAAATGAGTAGCATGGTCTGTGCTCTCAAGGAAACCATGACCTCCTTCGATGGGATGTCTCTCAAATACCTCAGACTCCCTGTGTCCCAAACACAGCTCATCACCAGCCCACTAGAGCCTGCTTCACACTCTCCTTTCATTCAGGACCCCCATTTATGGTACTGACCTCCTAGAACTGTAAGAGCTGCCCTTGATTGCTCCCTCTTACTCACCTGCCTACCCTTCTAGCCTCCCACTAAATCAGGCTGTTTTCTGCACATCTGGCTTCAGTCCCTCCCCACCCGGCTCCCCCATTTACCCTCAGAGCCCCTGGACATTCTCAGTCACTGGGCTCGTTGTACTTAGTCTGTGATTTTCTGTCTCTGTGTTCCAGACTCCCTCCATTCCGTGGATGCCCTGGAGGGTAGGGACCATGTTTTACTCACTTTTTTATCGTCAGCTGCCAATAGTGCACCTGGTATACCATGGGTACTCAATAAACGTTTGTTAAGCAAATGAATGAATGAAATAATACCTAGAAATGCTGCGTTATTCCGTACCTTCATGTATTTGTATATGCCTCTCTCTCGGATTCGGATGCTTTTCCTTCTTCAAAGAACGTTTTTTCTAAATATCAGGAACCCTTATCTCAGGGAGTATGGGAGCAGTACAAGGAATTGTCTCTTTATACTTTTCCTGTTGCCTGGGCTGATTCGAGGAGCCTTGCAGAGGTTCTAAGTTGCAAGCTGTAACATTAGTCTCAATGACTCTTTAGTTTGTTGATGTAGTTACAACAATGAGAGGGCCAAGTGGGAAGTACTGGAGGTGTGTAGAAAGCTTACTTCACTAGGAACGGGAACATGCCTCAACTAGAAGGAAGGAAAAACCAGGTTTTTCTTAAGTTATAGCTTCATTTTCATAAAAAAATCCTTTCCAACACTTCTTAGAATAAAAATATCTCCACCAAATTAAAGAAAATGAAGTTGGAAAGCAATTACTCAGAGGTCAGGAGTCCCTGTCTTACTGCTGAAGGCCCCAATTTAATTTCAAATTGAAGTTTGACAAGAGAGAGCCCCATTCGAACCATCACTTTCAATTTTCCAAATATAATTTTTATTGGTCAGTTTCCATTGCTTGGGAATATTAAACAATCAATATTTACAACAAACACCAGACATGACTAGTCCTTCTGAAATCCTGAAAAGGCCTCGACTGGATGTGGGGTGGCTGGTTGTTGGTATGTCATTATGTGGGATTAAAAAGTAACTGCTTTTTTTTATTTGTAGGAGCAGAAACATTATAAAAGGTATTAGCTATTAAAATTACAGGAACCATAGGGCTAGGACGGATCGCTTCTTGCGCATAGTACATTGTAATTATCATTTGCTGGAAATAACTATTCCTGATTTTTTCTGTAAATTGCTTGCCTAAACAATGAAGCATTGATGGTGACAAATGAGCAGAAGGAAAAATTTACAAAAACAAAAAGCAAAAGAATATTTTTACGTGACTGCAGCCCTCTCCTTTCTTTCCCAGAGTCTAATCAATCATATATACATTTATTTACTAAAGTTACCAAGGAGTTTGAGGATGAGAAAGGCAGCACAGTTTGGTAGAAAGGACATTTTGGATAAGAGAGAATGGGAGAATACTTTTTTATTCGAGTATAATTAAATAAAGTGTTTGTTACATTAGTGTCTCGTGTACAATACAGTGATTCAACAATTCCATATATTTCTCAGTGCTCATCAGGGTGAGTGTACTCTTAATCCCCCTTATATATTTCTCCCATCCCCCTACCCACCTCCCCCCTGGCAACCATCAGTTAGCTCTCTGTCTTTAAGAGTGAACAGGAAAAATTTTCCATACTTGTTCTGAAGAGTTGGCTCTGTGACTTTATGCCAATGTCACCCTGCTAGACCTTGGTTTCTTCTGTGCGACGAACTCTAACATTCTTGAGATCTTTTTCATCTATCTAAGTTTTCTGATTTGGCCAATGTCTATTCTCTTTTTATGTCTTCCAAGATCCCGAGTCAGGGACATAAAACAGATTTTGCTTCATGGGCCAGCTCTGGTGGTTGGTAATGGCAGCCTGTAGTACTACAATGAGGAAGACCTGGAGACTACATCTTAGCTCAGGGGGAGGAATACTGATTAGGGATGTCTGTCATAAGTATAAGCTTAGAGAATAGTGATGTATGCAAGGTACTTGCAAATATTATGTATTGTCCGAAATCATTGGTGTTTTTCTGGCCCAGTCCAAAAGCTCTTGTAGAACCAATATTCTCTTCTACTTATTTTTGGTTCTTTTAAGAAGGCTGTGGTATAAAAGCTACAATAATCTGAGTACTTAGCATTTTGCCAGGGAATTATTTCTATGTGCTACATCTCATATTTTATCAAATGTAAGATGCACCATAATTTTACATGCCCATAAGAAAAAGAACATGCTACCAATTAAACTGTAACACAGTGGCAATCATTGCATTGATTGTACTTCAGAGATATTTCAAAAAAAGTTGGACTGGAAATCCCTACTGACTGATAGAGCACATCTTTGAGTCCTCACAGGTAACTATCATCACACGCCCCATGGTTTGGGAGAATAGACAGACGGAGCACCAGAGGATGAAAGCACCATGGCCAAAGCCACACAGCCAGTGGCAAGGTGGGATGCAAACCAGGGATGTCTGACATCAGAGCATGTGTTTGTTGCACTGTCCCATTGGTCTTGGAGCAGTGTGAGGAAAACTTTCCAGGCTCACTTGTGTAGCTGAGGGGACTGGCTCAGGGAAACTTCCTTGGCCAGTGCATTCCACTGCTGACTGCTCTACAGAAGGCTGTCCCTAGTGTCTGGCCTCCTTAGTGATGAGGATGGACAATCTCATAGGGAGAATCAACCAGGGAACTTAAACACTGCCAGAAATTCTTGGAAGGGAAACAATCTGGTAATTTTGTTGAAATTGGGATCTAGCTTTTATTTTGGGTAATTAAAATAAGCCTCTGGGTGATATATTTTGGGCCTAATTACCCCGGTTTTTGCAGAGGAGTCTATTGAGTGATTAAATAAAGGTAAATGCAGTTGGCTTCATGCCAGCTCTGGAAATTCAGAGCAGTTTGTTCAAAAAGGGGGAAAAAAAAAAGCTGGAGATCACCCCATCCTCCAGTGCTTCACCTCATAGTAGCGCTGAAGACTCCGTAAAACACCTGAGTCAGAGGCAGATGGGCGGCTCAATCATTAAGCGTCTGCCTTCAGCTCAAATCATGATCCCAGGGTCCTGGGATCAAGCCCTGTGTCAGGCTCCCTGCTCAGCAGGAAACCTGTGTCTCCCTTTCCCACTCCCTGCTGCTTGTGTTCCCTCTCTTGCTATGTCTTTCTCTGTCAAATAAATAAATAAAATCTTAACAAAACAAAAACATCTGAGTCATGCATGAGTCAGGCTTTTAAAGCTCTGACTTCACTTTCCAAATGGCAAATGGCCCACCCACATGACCACTCTCTGACATACTTTGAGCCCACAGACTCCAGAATACTTGGGCAGGGGCCACAGCAGGACAGTTAATGCCAACTCCACCCAACTCTGCCCCATGGAAAGCAGGCGACAGTCTAGGACAGGTGGGTGTGCAGTTCCAAGCCAGAAATGGTTGGTTGACTCATGACATTCACTCAGCAACCCAACACTTTGTTAATAAACAGTATTTCTAATAAAGCTGTCACATATTGAGCAAATAGTCTGTATTCCAGTCAGAGAACTAAGCACCCTATGTGTCTTACTTCTTAACCCTCATATTTTATAGATGTAAAAGTACTCATATTTTACAGATGAGATAACTGAGGCACAGAGAGGTTGTATAACTTGCCTATAATCATACAACTTATGAGTAGAAGAACCAAGATTTGAACTCAGGCAAAACTGTTTACAAAGTTCCTCCTTTTAAATAGCATATTGTGTACTCCTATGACCCTAAATTGTTCTTTGGGCATCAAATATTTTAAAGGTGATAATAAACCACTTTGCCTCAGCTGCTACTCTGCCAAGACCATGCAGTCTGATGAGATGACCTACGTGGCAACTTTCAGAAACCTCTGAAATGGCACTGAATTTTGGTGGCTTTGTAATGACAATGATATCTTTAGGATTGATCTCCTCAATTCGGGGAACCTGTAAAATCAGAATAAGAACCTTGAGAGTTGGTATTTATGAAACAACAGATTAAACAGAAAACAAATCTAGAATGGAGATGCAAAATTATCTCACACCTCCTTCTCCTTTTGTGTGCAGTTTGTCCTTGTGCTCTTGAGCAGACTGCCAAGTTCTAGGTCTAAAGGTCTCAAATCCAAAGCTTCCTTCCACCACCCATGCCACCAACCCATTTCTGCCCATGACTATTTCTCACTGCTGCCACTGCTGCAGCTGCAAACAAGACATGCTGTCTCCTCTTTGTCCCTTTTGAATTCTTCACACTGTAGCCCATGTGGTCTTATAAAGTAGAACTTTCTGGTGAGAAAGCATCAATGGCCCTATAGTGGCCAAAGATAAAGGTCCAGCTGATCACCATGGCCTTCAGTGTGCCCAGTATAATGGCCCACCCCTTTCCCCTGTACTCTTTACCTCCCACTCTGGTGCTAACTCGATGGAACTGCTCTGTTAATTACAGAATGTTCCTTTTCTCCTTTGCATTGCATTCCATTCCATTCCAAATGGCATCTGGATGACATTCCCTCTGTCTAGAATATGCTCCTCTTACCCATCTTTACAAAACCTCCTTGTAAATACCTCTTTCTCCTTCATGTCTTGGCCCCAGAGGCACATCTTGACCCATGTTTCACTCATGTAAGTTGGGACCCCTCTGCTCACTTCAGCCTGAACCTGCCTCACATACTCATCATACTGTCATGAGAACATTCTTCTTAGCTCTACAGAACAATGTCTTCATCAGCTCTGGAGCTACAGGAAACACCGGGTCCCTGACATCCTTGATGAATCCCTCAGTGAATCCCTCTGAGGGAGTGGAAGATTTCTGCTATTTATTTTATTTACATACAAACCATCATTCTTTTCCTTAACATCGTTACTATTATCACCCTTATGGCATGATTACATTAGGAGGTAAGAGAGGAGAGAGAACTGTTATTGAATAACTGGACCAAATGGAAAGGATTGGGGGAAGGATGTATTTGTTTTCTTCAAGGGTAATCACATGTCAGTGATAATCACAGTGAACGTTTCTAGGATGCTTACTCTGTGGTGTGGCAGAGATGGCACTTTGAGGATATTATCACATTTAATCTGTGAGGTTGACAGAAATTATGATCCCCTCCCAGAAAGGAAACAGTGGTCCTAGGGTTTAAGCCTCTTGTCCAACATCACATACCTGAGAAGGAGGAAGATAGAGTCCAAATCCAAGTCTACAGAGTTTGAAGCTACCATTTTAAGCAGTTCACTGTATGCCCAGGACATTATTTTTCTGAGATAAAACTTGAGAAAGATGAAAAGACTGTGTTAGGGGGAGATCAGGTTAAGAAAGAAAATAAACGTTACACAAGAGACTTGAAATTCCAGTTGGTAAAAAAGGAGTAGCATCATTAGGTTGGGGTAACTTGGTTGCTGTTTGATCTGGTCATGCAGAGGGTGCTTATGTCCTGTAGGTGAAGAGGCTTTGTTTTAATAAGGATTTTGGCAGTTGCATGCCAAGGAGTACATGGCCTAAAATATATATGCAAAAAAAAAAAAAAAAAGAATAAGAATCTCATCATCCAAGGAACCCATAACGTGTGCACAGAAGTCAGTTATTAAGGTAGACTTCATGTAACTTGGTCTAGTTCTTGAATGGCATGAAAAATTTGGATAGGTAGAGAGGGTTAGGGGTTTGTAAGAGGGAGCAGGAATTCTTTCTTTTTTTTTTTAAAATATTTATTTGACACAGAGAGAGAGAGATCACAAGTAGGCAGAGAGGCAGGCAGAGAGAGAGAGGAAGGGAAGCAGGCTCCCCACCAAGCAGAGAGCCTGATGCGGGGCTTGATCCCAGAACCCCGAGATCATGAACTGAGCTGAAGGCAGAGGCTTAACCCACTGAGCCACCCAGGTGCCCCGGGAGCAGCATTTCTTGTCTTATCTCCATCTCATGGTCTCTGAAATCTTCCCTCATTCTTCAAGACCATCTTTCTTCAGTGACCTTATTGTTCTTTGTCCATTTTTCAATTACATAATGGAATTTTCTTTTACCTATCTATGTTCCACAGTAGACTAAGATTCTTGAGGAAGGGGACTGTATCCCATTATCTTTGGGGTTCCTGTCTGTAGGCCCAGGGTTGGCAGGTGGCAGGCATTTATCTAAGCTATGGGAGTGAATTAATGGAAAGAACACACTAATTGAAAGTACAGATTAATGTCTAGCTTTAAAAGAATTCTGATTTAAAAAATAAGATGAGAGAAGATTTGTTTCATGTCAAACTTTTATATAAAGATTTTTTATATAAAATTCCCAAATAATTTACTAGCCCTATGTGGTAGAATTCTTTCAGACAAATTAAAGTTTCAGAGCTGGGGCATAAAAAGAGCTGGTTTCATTCTCCAAACCTTCCTTCTGTTCCATGATGTGCCACAGATGTGGGGATTAGGGGGAAATACTAGTTTCTAAATTTGTTAAAACAGGTACTGCATGATCCCTGGTCTGCCCAGTCAAGCAGACCTCTGCTCTGCGATCAGACTGGTCCTAGATGATAAGCACACTACCATTGCTGCTGCCGCCATGACAGTCTTGCACATGGTGCCAGGACACATGCCTTGTGGTTCTACATGGGAGGTGAGCTGAAACCCTGAAAAAGCTGGTGACTGTGTTGAGGCCTCCACTGGCCAGCAGCATGTTTCCTATGCTGCTCTTGTCATCATCCAGAGAGGCAGGGGCAGAGACTGAGTTTGGGAACTGTAAGATGAGTACTTAGGAAATGCATGACTGGTACATCATCATCCTAATGAAATTACTCCAAATATCTCAGTGTCTTTCACCTTCTGTAAGTGGAGCTGGACAGATCTGATTTTGAACAAGGTATTTCAAGTGTGTTATTAAAGGTTAGACTTCACTGTATCCCCTGTACTATTATCTGGCACTAGAAGAGAGGTCAGCCTTTTCTTGTCCTTGGGGAACTTTGGAAACTTTAGAATGTCTGCCATTTAGCTATTGAGCACTCTCGTGCCTAACATGGCTTTTTAAGGCTGTGGAATTGGGGCACAAGATCTGGAGTTTGAAAGGCTTTTGCTAGCTGAGACCTGGGTCCTTAAGGAGTAAGAAGGTCTTATTCCAGGGATAGGAAGTCTCTTCACTTCACAGCTCTCCTCCTCATTGCTCTTATCTGTAAAATAGTGTTAATAATAGTTATGACCTGTCAGTCCCACTACAAGGATTGTATTGAATTAAAAAAGTATGTGTAAAGCTCATAGCACCCTATGCACCCACCTAGCAGGACTTTGGTAAATAAGAGCCATTATTATTCTCCTTTGTGCTGGAGTCTCCTCTCACTTTGACACAAGTGTCGTGACTCAGATGACAAACTACTCTGTGGCCCTGGCTTGGGATCTCTTCTGGATTTGGGAAGTATTTTTGAGCTATTGCTATAGCTGGGCTGTGAATAAAGTCCCCTTGAGACGAAACTGGCCGCCATATGTCTGCTACAAAGGCCTGAGTCCCAGACTAGGAGAAATTCCATCACAGAGTGTCCTTCCCTATGGGAATGTTGTTGAGGGACTGGAGCTGCCCCATGAAAAGCCCAGTTGGGATAACCTCCAGTGTAGCAGACTTCTCCTACAGGGGTCTGGTCCATCTTCTGTCTGGTACACTGGCCTTCTAAAGAGACTCAAAGAAATCAATTCTGTCAAATGACCCCTCAAGATCAAAGCCCCTTTTTCTAGATTTATGCTACATTCATATAATGATGCATTTGCATAGCCATTAATTATTGTTGATGATTTTTTAATAACATGAGGAAATTCTATGTCTTAAATATAGAAAAAGGGCCAGAGGACCCTAACAATGGCAAGAAAGTCATCAGGGACCCTGAAGGCCAGGGAGGGGAACACATGAGGCCCCACATCAGAAGCCCTGGATCTTCAGAGGTCAGGCATGAGGACCCTGCTCTGAATCTAAAATTATGTCCATATCTTCTGCTTAAGCAACATATGATTTGTACATTTCTGTAACTTCACTTTTTCTAAAATGATTTTGCTTTCCTTTTATAATCAGGAAAAAAAACCCTCAAACACTATTTCTTTAAAAATAGGAATTAATGAGATAGTCAAACTTAGTGAAGCATTTTCATGTATATAATTTTACTTTTCTTCTAACCAGCCTGTGAAGCCAGAAAGGCAGATGGTTTCATTTTAAAGACAGATGTGGGGGATGGAGGTGAAAGTACTTGTTCAAAATTGTGCAGAAAATCAGAAGCAGAAGTCAGAACTCCTGGCCTTGTTCTGGTCTCTCTACCATAGACTATTTTTTCTCTTAACATTTTCATTTTCATATTTTCTCCCAGTTCATTCAACAAATATATACGAAGCATTTATAGGATCTTGGGCAATGTGATAAACACCAAAAAGGCTATAGAGATGGAGATGACAATTTCTGTCCCCAGAACTTTGCTCCCTGGTGGAGATGTGCATGAGAGATTGACAAAAGAAATGTCAAGATAATATAAGCAGCAGCCTGTTCAAAGTGCCATGAGTACTCGGAGGACGGAGTGACTAATCCCATGGCAGGGGCGGGGGATGATCAGAAAAAGTTACAGAGAGGAGGTGACATTTAAATTGCAACTTGCTGTCTGCCATAGGAGGTAAGAGCCCAAGCTCCCAAGTTTGGCAGACCTTGAAGGAACTCCAGCCTTCACCACCTCATACTAATAGACTCGGACACATTACTTATATCCTTCCAAGCCTCAATTCTTCTCCTGGAAAATGGGGGTAATTGTAAACTACCTTGAAACAAATCATTTAATGGAAGGAAAGCATTTAATAACAGCCCATTTTTAAAAAATTTTATTTTCTATAAACATATAATGTATTTTTATCCCCACGGGTACAGGTCTGTGAATTGCCCGGATTACACACGTCATAGCACTCACCATAGCACATACCCTCCCCACCCCCTCTCTCAAACCCCCTCCCCCTAGCAACCCTCAGTTTGTTTGTTTTGTGAGAGTAAGAGTCACTTATGGTTTGTCTCCCTCCCAATCCCATCTTGTTTCATTCATTCTTCTCTTACCCCCTTAACCCCCCCTGTCGCATCTCCACTTCCTCCTATCAGGGAGATCATATGATAGTTGTCTTTTTTCGACTGACTTATTTCGCTAAGCATGATACCCTCTAGTTCCATCCACGTCATTGCAAATGGCAAGATTTCATTTCTTTTGATGGCTGCATAGTATTCCATTGTGTATATATACCACCTCTTCTTTATCCATTCATCTGTTGATGGACATCTAGGTTCTTTCCATAGTTTGGCTATTGTAGACATTGCTGCTGTAAACATTCCAGTGCACGTGCCCCTTCGGATCACTACATTTGTATCTTTAGGGTAAATACCCAGTAGTGCAATTGCTGGGTCATAGGGTTCTATTTTCAACATTTTGAGGAACCTCCATGTTCTTTTCCAGAGAGGTTGCACCAGCTTGCATTCCCACCAACAGTGTAGGAGGGTTCCCCTTTCTCCACATCCTCGCCAGCATCTGTCATTTCCTGACTTGTTAATTTTAGCCATTCTGACTGGCGTGAGGTGATATCTCATTGTGGTTTTGATTTGTATTTCCCTGATGCCGAGTGATATGGAGCACTTTTTCATGTGTCTGTTGGCCTTCTGGATGTCTTCTTTGCAGAAATGTCTGTTCATGTCTTCTGCCATTTCTTGATTGGATTATTTGTTCTTTGGGTGTTGAGTTTGCTAAGTTCTTTATAGATTTTGGACACTAGTCCTTTATCTGATATGTCATTTGCAAATATCTTCTCCCATTCTGTCCGTTGTCTTTTGGTTTTGTTCACTGTTTCCTTTGCTGTGCAAAAGCTTTTGATCTTGATGAAATCCCAATAGTTCATTTTTGCCCTTGCTTCCCTTACCTTTGGCAATGTTCCTAGGAAGACGTTGCTGCGGTTGAGGTTGAAGAGGTTGCTGCCCGTGTTCTCCTCAAGGATTTTGATGGAGTCCTTTCTCACATTGAGGTCCTTCATCCATTTTGAGTCTATTTTCGTGTGTGGTGTAAGGAAATGGTCCAATTTCATTTTTCTGCAATTGGCTGTCCAATTTTCCCAACACCATTTATTGAAGAGGCTGTCTTTTTTCCATTGGACATTCTTTCCTACTTTGTCGAAGATTAATTGACCATAGAGTTGAGGGTCTATTTCTGGGCTCTCTATTCTGTTCCATTGATCTATGTGTCTCTTTTTGTGCCAGTACCATGCTGTCTTGATGATGACAGCTTTGTAATACAGCTTGAAGTCCAGAATTGTGATGCCACCAACTTTGGCTTTCTTTTTCAATATTCCTTTGGCTATTCGAGGTCTTTTCTGGTTCCATATAAATTTTAGGGTTATTTGTTCCATTTCTTTGAAAAAGATGGATGGTACTTTGATAGGAATTGCATTAAATGTGTATATTGCTTTAGGTAGCATAGACATTTTCACAATATTTATTCTTCCAATCCAGGAGCATGGAACATTTTTCCATTTCTTTGTGTCTTCCTCAATTTCTTTCATGAGTACTTTATAGTTTTCTGAGTATAGATTCTTAGCCTCTTTGTTTAGGTTTATTCCTAGGTGTCTTATAGTTTTGGGTGCAATTGTAAATGGGATGTACTCCTTAATTTCTCTTTCTTCTGTCTTGTTGGTGTAGAGAAATGCAACTGATTTCTGTGCATTGATTTTATATCCTGACACTTTACTGAATTGCTGTATAAGTTCTTGCAGTTTGGGAGTGGAGTCTTTTCGGTTTTCTACATAGAGTATCATCATATCATCTGCGAAGAGTGATAGTTTGACTTCTTCTTTGCTGATTTGGATGCCTTTATTTTCCTTTTGTTTTCTGATTGCTGAGGCTAGGACTTCTAGTACTATGTTGAATAGCATTGGTGATAATGGACATCCCTGCCATGTTCCTGACTTTAGCAGAAAAGCTTTCAGTTTTTCTCCATTGAGAATATTTGCAGTGGGTTTTTCATAGATGGCTTTGATAATATTGAGGTATGTGCCCTCTATCCCTACACTTTGAAGAGTTTTGATCAGGAAGGGTTGCTGTACTTTGTCAAATGCCTTTTCAGCATCTATTGAGAGTATCATATGGCTCTTGTTCTTTCTTTTATTAATGTATTGTATGACATTGATTGATTTGCGGATGTTGAACCAAGCTTGCAGCCCTGGAATAAATCCCACTTGGTCATGGTGAATAATCCTTTTAATTTACTGTTGAATCCTATTGGCTAGTATTTTGGTGAGAATTTTCGCATCTGTGTTCATCAAGGATATTGGTCTGTAGTTCTCTTTTTTGATGGGATCCTTGTCTGGTTTGGGGATCAAGGTGATGCTGGCTGCATAAAATGAGTTTGGAAGTTTTCCTTCCATTTCTATTTTTTGGAACAGTTTCAGGAGAACAGGAATTAGTTCTTTAAATGTTTGGTAGAATTCCCCTGGGAAGCCGAATGGCCCTGGATTTTTGTTTCAATGATTCTGTTTCAATCTCCTTACTGGTTATGGGTCTGTTCAGGTTTCCTACTTCTTCCTGGTTCAGTTGTGGTAGTTTATATGTCTCTAGAAATGCATCCATTTCTTCCACATTGTCAAATTTGTTGGCGCAGAGTTGCTCATAGTATGTTCTTATAATTGTTTGTATTTCTTTGGTGTTAGTTGTGATCTCTCCTCTTTCATTCATGATTTTATTTATTTGGGTCCTTTCTCTTTTCTTTTTGATAAGTCTGGCCAGGGGTTTATAAATCTTATTAATTCTTTCGAAGAACCAGCTCCTAGTTTCATTGATTTGTTCTATTCTGGTTTTTTTTTTTTTTTTTTTTTTTTTTTTTTTTTTTTTTTTTTTTTTTTGTTTCTATTTCATTGATTTCTGCTCTGATCTTTATGATTTCTCTTCTCCTGCTGGGTTTAGGGTTTCTTTCTTGTTCTTTCTCCAGCTCCTTTTGGGTAGGGTTAGGTTGTGTACTTGAGACCTTTCTTGTTTCTTGAGAAAGGCTTGTACCGCTATATAATTTCCTCTCAGGACTGCCTTTGCTGTGTCCCACAGATTTTGAACCGTTGTGTTTTCATTATCATTTGTTTCCATGAATTTTTTCAATTCTTCTTTAATTTCCTGGTTGACCCATTCATTGTTTAGAAGGATGCTGTTTAGTCTCCATGTATTTGGGTTCTTTCCAAATTTCTTCTTGTGATTGAGTTCTAGCTTCAGAGCATTGTGGTCTGAAAATATGCAGGGAATGATCCCAGTCTTTGATACCAGTTGAGACCTGATTTGTGACCCAGGATGTGATCTATTCTGGAGAATGTTCCATGTGCACCAGAGAAGAATTGTATTCTGTTGCTTTGGGATGAAATGTTCTGAATATATCTGTGATGTCCATCTGGTCCAGTGTGTCGTTTAAGGCCTTTATTTCCTTGTTGATCTTTTGCTTGGATGATCTGTCCATTTCAGTGAGGGGGGTGTTAAAGTCCCCTACTATTATTGTATTATTGTTGATGTGTTTCTTTGATTTTGTTATTAATTGGTTTATATAGTTGGCTGCTCCCACGTTGGGGGCATAGACATTTAAAATTGTTAGATCTTCTTGTTGGACAGATCCTTTGAGTATGATATAGTGTCCTTCCTCATCTCTTATTATAGTCTTTGGCTTAAAATCTAATTGATCTGATATAAGGATTGCCACCCCTGCTTTCTTCTGATGTCCATTACCATGGTAAATTGTTTTCCACGCCCTCCCTTTAAATCTGGAGGTGTCTTTAGGTTTAAAATGAGTTTCTTGTAGGCAACATATAGATGGGTTTTGATTTTTTATCCATTCTTATACCCTGTATCTTTTGATTGGGGCATTTAGCCCATAAACATTCAGGGTAACTATTGAGAGATATGAATTTAGTGCCACTGTATTGCCTGTAAGGTGACTGTTCCTGTATATTGTCTCTCTTCCTTTCTGATGTACTACCTTTAGGGTCTCTCTTTGCTTAGAGGACCCCTTTCAATATTTCCTGTAGAGCTAGTTTGGTGTTTGCAAATTCTTTCAGTTTTTGTTTGTCCTGGAAGCTTTTAATCTCTCCTTCTATTTTCAATGATAGCCTAGCTGGATATAGTATTCTTGGCTGCATGTTTTTCTCATTTAGTCTTTTGAATATATCATGTCAGTTCTTTCTGACCTGCCAGGTCTCTGTGGATAAGTCTGCTGCCAATCTAATATTTACCATTGTATGTTACAGACTTCTTTTCCCGGGCTGCTTTCAGGATTTTCTCTTTGTCACTAAGACTTGCAAATTTTACTATTAGGTGACGGGGTGTGGACCTATTCTTGTTGATTTTGAGGGGGGTTCTCTGCACCTCTTGGATTTTGATGCTTGTTCCCTTTGCCATATTAGGCAAATTCTCTATAATAATTCTCTCCAATATACCTTCTGCTCCCCTCTCTCTTTCTTCTTCTTCTGGAATCCCAAGTATTCTAATGTTTCGTCTTATGGTGTCACTTATCTCTCGAATTCTCCCCTTGTGGTCCAGTAGCTGTTTGTCCCTCTTTTGCTCAGCTTCTTTATTCTCTGTCATTTGGTCTTCTATATCACTAATTCTTTCTTCTGCCTCATTTATCCTAGCAGTGAGAGCCTCCATTTTTTATTGCACCTCATTAATATCTTTTTTGATTTCAACTTGGTTAGATTTTAGTTCTTTTATTTCTCCAGAAAGGGCTTTCATATCTCCCGACAGGGTTTCTCTAATATCTTCCATGCCTTTTTCGAGCCCGGCTAGAACCTTGAGAATTGTCATTCTGAACTCTAGATCTGACATATTACCAATATCTGTATTGATTAGGTCCCTAGTCTTTGATACTGCCTCTTGTTCTTTTTTTTTGTGGTGAATTTTTCTGCCTTGTCATTTTGTCCAGATAAGAGTATATGAAGGAGCAAGTAAAATACTAAAAGGGTGGCAAAGACCCCAGGAAAATTTGCTTTAACCAAATCAGAAGAGACCCCAAATCGTGGGGGGGGGGAGAAAGGGGATAAAAAGAGGTTCCGAAAAAAAAAAAGAAACAATTAAAAAAAGAAAACGAATAAAGAAAAAATATAAAAAAAGAAAAAAAATGTATATATATATTAGATAAACTAGTTAAAAAACGTTAAAAAAGGAAAGGGTAAAAGTTAAAAAAAATTTAGCAGGAGAAGAAAAAAAAAGAAAAGAAAAAAATTGAAAAAGAAAAAAAATTGAAAAATAAAAATAAAAAAGAAAAATAAACAAATTAAATTAACTGCAAGACTAATGAATCATAGGAAGAAAGCCATGAGTTCAGTGCTTTGCTTTCTCCTCCTCTGGAATTCTGCTGCTCTCCTTGGTATTGAAGCCGCACTCCTTGGTAGGTGAACTTGGTCCTGGCTGGATCTCTTGTTGATCTTCTGGGGGAGGGGCCTCTTGTAGTGATTCTCAAGTGTCTTTGCCCCAGGCGGAATTGGGCTGCCCTTACCAAGGGCCGGGCTGAGTAATCTGCTCAGGTTTGCTTTCGGTAACTTTTGTTCCTTGAACGCTTTCCATCGGGTTCCGGAGGAGGGGAATGAAAATGGTGGCCTCCCAGACTCCAGCCTGGAGGAGCCGAGAGCTTGGGGCCTCACTCCTCAGTGCACCCTCAGAGAATAGTGCCCAATCACTCCCCTCTCCCTGGCCTCCGGTCGCGCTCCGAGCTCACGGAGCCTGCGACCAGTTCAAGGTAACCCCGAGCTGAGAGCTCACTCCTCAGCTCTGTCTCTGAGCCAGCTTCCCCCTTCTAATACCTGCAAGCTCTGCGATACTCAGACACCCCCGATCCTTCTGTGACCCTGCGGGACCTGCGGCCACGCTGACCCTGCGGGCTTCACCCCGGTTTAGCTTCTGGAGCGATGTCCCTCAGTGGAACAGACTTTTAAAAGTCCTGACTTTGTGCTCCCTTGCTCCACTGCTTGCCGGGAGCTGGCCCCTCCCACCGCAGTCTATCTTCCCATCGCTTTGGATTCACTTCTCAAAGTGGTTGATTTTCTGTTTCTGGAATTGCTGTTCTTTTTCTCTTTGATCTCCCGTTGGATTTGCGAGTGTTTGCAATGTTTAGGTAAGCCATCTAGCTGATCTCCTGCCACCTGATGTAGCCTCAGCCTGCTACTGCTCCGCCATCTTGACTCCTTCCCCAATAACAGCCCATTTTAACTTCAAGAAACTAGAGACGTTATTATCACAATTAGTAGTGATATGACTAATATTCATTTATTTCCCCAAATGAAAATTATTTCCCATGATAGATAGGTATTGGGACAATGTCCCAGGTAGAGGAAACAACAGCTAAGTCACTGATATGCAATAGGCTCTGACTTTTTTGGAAGGTGGCATGGAGGCAGGCATGGGGGTGTGGTGTAAAGTAGTAGGAAGTTGGGTGAAGCCTAATAGGTTGGTGTCAGATTGTGAGGAATCTTGTTTGCTGTAGGAAGAATGTTATGTTCTAGGATGGCGGCAGGGTGCTATTAGAGATATAGAAGCCAGGGAATGGCCAAATGTGTGTCTTAGGGAGATCCCCAGGTAGACAAGAGGAGCTAGGTCTGACAGAGCTGGAAAATTGTGATACAAAGTAGCCCTTTAAAGCCAGTACAGTACAGGGGTCTGCATGGAATAGACAAGGGCTCATGATGGCAAAGTTATTCACAGTTAAACAAGGACCTCCTGCACATAAGACTTTAAAAGGTGAGGAAGGCAGTTCCTACTCTCAGGACACCACATATAGTAGGGAAAGAAAAAAGGGAAGAACTAGAAATAGTTATAATTTAGGACAAATAATCATCCCAAGAGAACAACAAGGACAGCATTAAGAGGGTCAAAAGGAAGGGGAGGGTGCTTGGGTGTGACATCCAGGTGCGTGAATCAGAAAAGGCTGTGTGCTTATTGTCAGAATCCTTCCCCCCATCACTGGACCATAATAAGCTGTATGAGGCAAGGGCTGCATCTATGATTTTCTTGACCAGCACAGAGAAGGGAATCAATAACTCTTGGAAAATAGTGATTGTGGACTGGGGTTCATCTGAGTTTCCTGGCACTGCTAGATGCGTAGTTGTAGAGTGAAAGGAGAGATCTATTCCAGGAAATCCAGTCTGGTCAGTGGTGAGCTCATTGCAGGCCTTTGAATTTTCTTCCTTTGATCCCTAACTACAGAAAGCATACTTTTTTTCCATCTTGAAACCAACAAGTAAACAAAAAACAGTGACAACAGCTCATGATGTCCCCTCTTCTCGATCACCCACCTGATATGTCTGCATGTGGGGTTGGATTCAGTCAGGCTTTGGGTACTTGGTGTAAGAGTTACATGAACCACTCTTGATTTCAACAATTAGAATGACTCAGCCCATTTGGCTCAGGAGAAAGAAGGCTTTTGTGTCAGCATAACCAGGGTATCACAGTATCACATGTGCTACCTGGGAAACCAAGTCCAAGCACCAATGGGAGGTCATTGTGTTTAGCTGATGATTTAAAAAATGCATATAGAGATTTTGCCAGGGGGAAAAAAGTACTGGTTTAATTTGAGTGAAATTTAATATAATATAGTTATGGATTCTGAGAATTGGTGAAGCCATTCATGATAATAAACCTCTTATTTGCTTTGGAACAAATAATCCTTTGGTATGATGTTTATTGTCTTTTCATTTTAGTTGTGGTTTAAACCAAGGCAAAATGCTCTGCCCAATGTGCTTTTCAGTTAGACAGACCCTGTCTCCTTTAAATTACGCTTTGTGTAAAATGGACTAGGTCACATGTAATAAATTTTGGCATTTTAATGGAAACTTTATAGAGAAAATAGTTAACAATCTGCTTTAATTTCAAAACTAATTTTCCCTTTCATACAGTAAGGCAGTATCTTGGTAAAATGTGCAAAATGCATGGGGATTTAATTATGATGGCAATTTGTTCTGAAATGAGGATAAGCTGGACTGTCAATATTCTGAATAAAGGTGTTGGGGGTTGGCAGTGAGGGTAGAAGTATAATCGCTTGATGTTCCCGGGTCCTGAGTGCCACGTGGACCATAGTAGAATTACAAGTCCTGGCACATTACTTGCCAGTCAGTAGAAGGATGGATGTTCCTGGGGGGAAAGACAGGGCCTATACACTCCAGTGGGATCATCGCCATATAAGAACTGATAGATAAGGAAAAAATTGGGAATCATTTTTTTCATGTCTATCCATTGGATCCAATTCATTCATTAATTTATTGCTTCAACAGATATTTCAATTCCATTGTGTTAAGTGCTAGAGATACAAAGATAAGCAAAAATAAGCAGGATTCCTACCTTAAGAAGATTATAGGCTTTGAGAGAGGAACACAGTCATCAAAGAATGACACAAATGTATGTACAAGGTTAACTGTGTCAAGAAATTTGAAGGAAGAATCCCTGGTG
This sequence comes from Mustela erminea, assembly GCF_009829155.1. NCBI lineage: Eukaryota > Metazoa > Chordata > Mammalia > Carnivora > Mustelidae > Mustela > Mustela erminea. Next base: position 105,276,477 of record NC_045616.1, on the reverse strand, counting down.
CCAGGTGAGTGTCCAGAAGGGGTATTTCATATGATCCAGGGCAGTGGTGGTAGTTAGTAGTCTTAGAAAACCTTACGTGTGAAGCCCCAACAGAGCTGGAAACTGGGCAAAGAGGATGGCATATTGTGTATTATTCCAGGCAGAAGGAAAAGTGTACACAGACCCTTAAGGATGTGTTAGCGTAATGGGTCAAAGGAAGCCAGGGTGACTTGATGTGCCTGAGATGCATGCTTCCATGGGAGAGGCAGGTGGGCCCTTCTGGGTTTGTAGTGACAGACCCAGTCTTACATTCTTAAATTTATCATGAAACTGAAGTGTGACATGGGTCAGATCTAAATTTTGTGGTGATTGCCTTTGCTTGCAATGTCTAAAATGTGCTAGAGGAAGAGGAAGTACATGTTGGGGGACCAGTAGGAACACACCTGTGGAGATCAGATAAGAGGAGGGGTTTGGAACAGGGTGGCAGTATTGGAGGAGAGGCATGCTTATCTTGGCATCTAGCTCACTGTGGCAGTGAGAAAACCAAGCTCTAGGTTTGGTTTTCTGTAGGACCGAGGCCCCTGTAGGAGGCAGGCCAAAGTCATATGTTCAGGAAACCTCAGGAGTAGTGATGATAGAAGTGACTAATAGGAATTCAATCTATAAGTTGGTTGAAAGATGGGGATGAAGTTGAGGCAAAACCCAAAAGGGCTTATGAACATTATATTTTCAAACATTGTTTACGCCAGACATAAATGGTGTTGGTTGGGTGTGGATTTGTCCCATAGCTCTTTTTATTGCAAGCCATGCTTTAGAGCATAATGATCATTTAAAAAAAAAAAAATCTATGTTTCTTTGGACTTAAAAAAAGAAATGTGTTTTTGGTATACAGCAAATTGCCTTAAGCAGCTTGAAATGAAAGCCTTTTCAAGCAAAGGCCACGATGAGACCCCTGCTCAGCTGGTGAGGCAGTTGAACCTGCCAGTCAGAATGGGTCTCAAGTTTAGTGTCAGGAGTTCCTGGGACTGCCCTGGGTCGTGGTGGCCTGTAGACTTCCCATACTACTCCCACCACTGCATTGCTCCAGCACTGAGTTCCTGACTATTTCTGTGAGCACGCAGACAACTCATCTAGCTTTACCTGACTGCCTTGTGCTTAAAATGGCAGGCACCCAACTCTTGCAGTGTCTTTCACCTCAAGGACACTTGATTCCACACAACAAGGGTCTTTCATTTCTGAGCTCTATGCTGTGCTTGATATGGCTGCATATTCTTCTGGATCACTGACAACTGTGTCAGGGCACGTTCACTGTCATGGTTTCTGGTCTTAATAAGAGTTCATTCCTTATCAACACCATTATTTTGCCCTGAGAAAATCTAAAGCTTGATTCTGAAAACCCACTACAGACCCATGAAGGCATCTTGCATCTTCTCTCCCAATTTGCTTCAAACAGCAAATGAATGGATATACAATTATTGAGCACCCATTGTGTGCTCTACATTTGTGCTCAGGACTTTCATTCACTTAAGTCTCAGACACCCTTGTAAGGGAAAGGTTATGTTCAGTATTATAAGGAAAGGAGTCAGAGGCTCACAGAAGTTAACTTTCCCAAAGCCACTTAGCAAAAAGAAGGTGGCAAAATGTGTCAGACCCAAGACTTCTGATTCTATACCCAAGACTCTTCCCACCTTAAATTGGTAAACAAGCTGGCTTTAGATGGTTCATGGACAGTGAAGGGAAAAAAAAGTGAATCACATGATGGGAAAGTTGTTTTCCTTTCAGTTCCCTATCAAACATTCCAATTAGTCAAATAGAAAGTGTGTTTGGTGTTAAAGTGGATTTAGCATGTGTTGAATATCTGCTAATCTCCCTTTTTAACACTAAAAAATTTTAGCAAGAATTTAACAAAATCATTTTGATTCTATCTTCTCTTTTTGGAACATAATATTGGTTTCCTTATGATGGTGATATAAAACTGTCTTTTAAGGAAGAAAATTAGAGGAAAAAATTTAAAAATGTTGAAAAAATTATATTGTATGGACACAATAATGACAAAAAATCATGGAAGTATATCCATCTGAATGAAGCTAGGACATACTCCATTCATTTAAACCACCTCCTTTGCTCCCAGGACATGTGGGTCTTCATGTAATCACTGAGGCACTAAGTTCTAAATGTGTTCATTGTTGATTTGTTTTCCTGGGAAAGATACAGAAGCAATTATAATAAAAACTATCCCTGTCACTAGAACCATTAAGTCGCTCTTTTTAAGTTTAAATTTTATAACGCAAATCAACCCAAGCTAGTAATGGAGTCTTAAAACCTAGGAAAAATATGTAAGTTTATTGCAAAAGATAATATCCCATTTAAAACAGTTTAGAAATTTACAAAACCTTACATTGGTACATAGTCTTTAAGAAGGTGCTCTATAGATGAACTGGTATGAAGTTCCAAGTATAGTGAGTACCTATTTTTTTTTAACTACAGAGAAAGCAGCTACATAAACTCCTGCAACTGAAGGTGATGTATCGGTCTTTTTCCCTTCAATTTTATAAAAGTAATTTTTGCTAAATTAATATCTCTCCATGAAACCAAATAACCTCAAGTACATCATTTCTGTAGAATATCATGGTAGATATTACATAATATTTCACAAAGAAGTGATTTCACATGGAAAGTGAGTATAGAGATTTGGCATATGGATCTGTATGTTGTTTGAAACATAAAGATGGTCATTTTTCAGCAGGAAGTTGTTTACTGAACCCATTTCCTTCCTAACTATTTAAAAGTTTCGATATCCAGTAGAGACCCCCCTTCCCGATTTCAGGTTGGTGGCCTGAGTAGTGCTGTGTTGTGCTTTGGTATAGAATTATCATAGCCTCATTTGTTGTTGTTTTGTTGTTGTTGTTCTCAAAATGTCAACATTTTCCAACCCCAATTTCATTTAATTCAGTTGAGGATTTATCTCAGGTCCCCAACCAGTGTACGTGTACAACAAGATGAGCTTCATTATCCAAGGGTTGGATTATCCTTTATGGGTGAGTTTCCTCAGACACCTCTCCATCATTCCAGGCTAACTCTGTCAAGTGATCCCACTCAGCTTTGGGTTGTTCTGTTTTCTGCTCATTTTGATGTTGGAATGTGCACAGAGCTTATAAAGTAGGTAGAGTAAGTATTTATACCTCCATTCAAGAATGGACAAACAAGTCCTGAAAATGTAAGCAATTTGCCAAGGTTAGTGTAATAGACTGTTCTGTTGCCCGGGTCTCTTAATTCCAGGAACAGGATTATTTTCATTCTAGCATTCTACCTGAGAATACAAATTAATTTGAAAATTAGTGTAAGCAAAGCAAATTAAGATGGAAGCTCTACAATGAGATAAAATTATATAAGAGATCCCAAATTATCTTGTTTTATTGGATTATCCTCTGTGCTGTTCTTTTCCACTGTTGGGGCCAACTGAGAGTTGATTGTGTGGATACAGAAAGATCTATGGCTTTTAGCCAGTGGTAGCATATCTTATTGAAATGTGACTTCTTAAGTATGACAAGTGTATTTATCTTAATTCCAACTTAGTGTTATGTATTCCGGTCTCATTTTGTGGGTTTAAACACTACACTAGAAACAGAATGAGAACATCTTGAATGACATTCCAAGACTTAAATAGTGCAAGCCGAGAACTCTTTGCCAAATTTCCCTCTCGCTCCCACTGAAATAGCTTTGTGCACTGCAGTACGGTGACAGGGAAAGGTGAAGTTGTCGGAGTGGTTTGCTCAGATAGTCTCAGTTTGCAGTGTGGTACATACGTCCTACGTGCACTCTGCAGACTCTAACTCAGACACCTGATCTTCAGCAAAGGGGATTATGAAATGCCTTCTTCACTGAATGCTTGCTGAGCTTTAGGATCCCTTTTCTAAGCAGCATCGATACAACCACAGCCTGGTAGAGAATTTAATGCAAAGGATGCGAGCCTTTCCAACCTACCCCTTATCCCTAAGAGTATGTAGCAATTAATTCTATTACTTTAGTAGTTTGTTCAGCCATGCAAGTTTGACTGGACCCACATGTATGAGGGTCTTGCCAAAAGAATGAGTCAGACTTCAAAAGAATTCAGACTTTGGGAAGGAAAGCTCTTTAATACTAAAATGGAAAAAATATATATATTCTCATCCCCAGTCCTGCTGCTTCGTCAGTCATGTGACCATCACCTGGTCATCACAAAGGGAGATTATGAAGATTAACGTACTTTGGAATCTATCTACAAGGCTGTTGCTGGGATGAATGAACAAGAACCAGTGTTGTGTTTTATCTTAGTCTTATGTTACTGTAAGATGAATGGAGAGACAAGCTGCTGGATCTCGTGGTCTTAAATATTGCAGGGATGTTAACTGTGGAATCTTAAAGTCCAAGCCCAAACCAGGTCCAAATCATTTGCTGACAGGTCTCAGGCCCAAGGCTGAGAACATGATGGTTTATGGCAGGATCTGCAGCAGTTACAACTGCAGGATAGCCATACCACCAAGCTCCTTAAACCCTGCTGTAACCTCACTCTGCCATGGCCTGTAAAGCTTACATAGCATGAGATGACACATCCTTGATTTGCAATCTAAGGGCTAATTAAAAATGAAAATGACCCAACCCACCAAGTGACCTTGCATTTTTATGCCCTACCTACTTCTGTTGTGCTTCTATATGTCAAAATCTTAGAAAACTGTGGTTTATGTCTCTCTCTCTCTCTCTTTTTTTTTTTCCTAGAGTATCTGCTTATAATGCTCCTCTATCTTTCTGTCATGCACAACATTTTTTTTTTTTCCTTTTGGGATGAGGTACCCAGGATGGGAAGAAGTGTTTAGCATCATGGAGGTGTTGGAAAATGTCATAGGGTTTTGCTCATGGTGGGAAACTAGACTCTCAAAGGATGTGGCCTGGCCATGTGTGACAGCAAGCTAGGCGAGTGGTCACTCTAGGGTCCATGAAGTCCTCAGCAAGCAGCATCACTCATTCAGGTGACATTAGTGGTCAGGTGTCCAGCAGCAGTTAAACCAGCCCGAGTCTTTCCCGTTTCACAAGTTAAATGGCTAACCACCTGGGGCCTGTGCTAAGAAGTAGAGAAGGCCTGAGGGCAGTGGTTTCCCCACCTTGGGGAGGTATCTAGGGGAGGCAAAGGGAATGGACCCAACAAGCTCAGATCCACCAGAAGCATTTCTTCTTCACTTTCTTGGTCTTCCTCCTTAAGTCCTGTTTCTCAGGGGCTGGGGGTTCTGCTGGGGACTTTGGTGGAGGAGATGCCTCCTCCACTGGTTCCGCTTCCTCCAGACTCTGCAGAACTTCATGGAACCTGCCTTCCTGCTGCCGAAAATCATATTCTACACTGAAAAACAGAGAGAAGGAAGGAAAGTAAATTCAAATCAGCACATACTGATTTAGCATTACTGAGTGTCTGACTGACATGGAAGAGCGTAGGCTTTGAGATCAAGTCCCACATGCTTAGGTACCTACTGACCTTGGGAAGATTGTGCCACTCCTCTCAACCTCCAGTTCCTCATGGATTGAACTGGCACCTGAAATGCCTTCCTTTTTTGGATATTCTTAAGTCTAAAAGAGACGTGTAAGATAGCAGCCTGATAGTAGGTGCTCCATAAAAATTACTCCAATCTCTCTTGCACATTTATTTAATGCTATTGTTAATTATTTTTATACATTTTACACAAAAACTGCATTATAGAAGATTTAAGTAATACAGATGAATATACAATAAAACTGATGATTCAATTTCCTCATCAATAAAATGGACACAACAACAGCAACAATCTCAAAGGCTTTCTTTGGAATTAATATGTATATTAACTAAGTGAGAGAATACAAAGGAAATACTTATAGCAGTACCTGGCTCTATGGAAGTAAACCTTCCATATTTAGTAGCTCCTATTAGTGTTGTTATTAATATCATTATTGCCATTATTACAACTAATACATTATGCCTTGCTCTTTGCCTTGCTTCTCAATTTAATAATGTGGCTTGGAGAGCTTTCCATATACACTTACCTCAATGTAGACATATTTAAATTCTTTCCTTTAACACGTATTTCTTAATCCCCACTTTTTCTTTGCTATTTTATTTGTGTGTTTTGGAGTGATTAATATACAGACTCCATTGTATTATCTGTACACAGATCTGTGAGGTAAACATGATGCATTTGGGGACTGGTAATTCCCAGGAGTTGAGAAAGTCAGAGGTCAGGAAGTACAGAAGCTCTGGTTTGTTCACCAGTGGGGGGTCACACTGGGTACTCACACTTCCCATGCCCTTGAGGGCTTGAGAATCAGGCTTGCAGGTGGTCAGAGTTTGTCAGCTTGATTCATAACTCTGGCTCAGTTTTCCCAGAAACTGGAAAGCAGGCTCAGAAGAATGAATCTTGCAGATGCCCCTGAAGGCTGTGCATGGGCTCTCTCTGCCCTTAATTGTCCACTTTACACCCTAGGAGATTTACTTATGGAGGACTTTCCACTGCCGAGATGATTATAAGAAGACTCTTAAGCTCTTAGCTGTGTTTTCACCTGGTTTCATTCTAGAGGCCTCAGATGGCCCAAGATGAGTAACCACTGTAGGAGTGTGGAAAGTGGAGGAAATGCAGAGTCACAGAAGCAGTATATTCTCTTTGCTTGGCAAGGAGAGAATTGAAAGGTTTCATACAGAAGACAGAAGACCCCCACATTGGTCTGTGATGTGGCCATGACAGTCTGAAGTCTTTCACCCAGCCAGGGATAAAAAGGAGCTATCGTTAAAGGGACACCTGTCCTTATCTACTATCTCCATGTCACATCACAAGAGACCCAGTTTCAGAGTAGGTGCTGCTAGAAAGGCAAATCATGATTATCACACATGACTACTGAAGCCCCCAAATGGGCATTCCAAGCTGGAAGAAGCTGAAAAGTTAGAAGAGCCAGACGGCATGTTTTGTAGCCAGACTGATGGGGTGTCAGTGCTTAGGGAGTATTAGGAAGATGTTTCTGATTATTTTGTTTCTGCATTTTTCATAAGCTTCACCCAGATTTTCTTCTCCTTGGTGTTATTCTTTTTTCCATCCCTCCCTGGTCTCTTCTACAGAGACATACTTCTGGCTGGATGACCTATATAATGGCTGTGTTTTCCAAAGCAAAGCTCCACAACTGATTAGCTGTGAGATCTTGAGGAAGTCATTTCTCATTTTTTTTTTTTTTTTTTTAAGCCACAGGGTCCTCATCTCAAAATGAGCATGGTACCTACTCATAGGATTTCAGTGAAATTTAAAGGTTATGCATGTATAACACCCAGCTCAGAGCAAGGCACCAAGTATTCAGCCAGTCATTCAACAAATATTTCTTGGGTATCACACATGTGCCAGACCCTATGTTAGGTGCTAGGGAAGGAATGGTAGACAGACAGACATTATTTCTGGCTTCCTGGTACTGGTAGTCCGTTGGCTGTATGTCTTCAGTAATGTCAGTCAACATCAAAAGCAATTAGGGACATTTTAGTTAAAGCTGAAGATTTGCCAGGTCATTGAACAAAGACATCCACAAACTCAAACACTGAGGCTTTCACTTCCAGGATGCACTATCCAGCACTGTACTCCTCTTTGTCTCTGGGCATGGGGTGAATTTTTGTCTGCATTACCTGTACCTCACTCTCCCCAGTAGAAACTTAAGAGATGGATTCAGAGGCTGGGAAAGAATTGATCTCCAACAACCTCTGCATTGCTTCAAGGAAAACATTTAAAGCAGTAAGTTGCAAATTCTGATTGTTAAGCCCACTAGCACTAGTTCACAGATAGGGCACATACACATTCACAGTTCTGCTACCTCCTAAAATATTCCTAGCCTTCCCTACTTCATCCTAGAACACCATATAGAGCCCCAAAAAGTGGGTACCTCCTGCTCATTCTCAGAATTTCCTGTGCTTTCTGATAAGAGATAGTTTATCCATCTATCCAATCAGCCAGACAGCCAACCAACCATCCATTTATCCAACCAATTATCCATCCATCCATCCATCCATCCATCCATCCATCCATCCATCCATCCATTCATCCTACCCATCATCTAGCCATCCAGCCAGCTGGCCAGCTGGCTAACCAGCCATTTCCTGCTCTGGGCCTGACACTGTGCTCAGCTACAGGGATAACAGTAAGATAGACAGATATGGATACTGCTCTCATAGATCTTAGATTCCAGCACATGAGATAGATGATTAAACTAACAATTGTTTTACAGATTGCTTTGCATTTATCTCAACTACCCCTACCTACTACCTGTTCAAACACACACCTCTACCACATTATATGAGCGTACACATAAACTGACCTCCTTCTTTTCCTTATATGTAACTTTTCTCTGACTTCACAATTCAAACAAACAAATGACAACAACACACCCCTTGAGTTTGTTAAGATTCACAATAGTGTCCCAATACCAATTAGAAAAAATAATGCTCTGGGGAATTCCAGAATATGTATAGAACTGGCATGCCTAGAGGGAGAAGAGCCAGGAGACAGAATGTTAACTCTGTCTCATCATCACAACTTAAAGTTCAGCCCAATATAGAGAACAGAACAGGGACTATTCTGTGGAACACTCCTGGGTTTGAACTGAGAATACCGCTTACTGGCTGGGTGACCCTGGGCAAGTTGCTACTCTTTCTGAGACTCATTTGAAAGCGGGGATTATAAAGCCATCTCACTGGGTAGTTGTGCAGATGGGACAAAATAACAGGTGAAATGTCCTCACATAGGATATGGTGTCTGCCCACTCTACTCTTCACTAAGTCTCTTGTCTTCCTATCTTAGGGACTGAATGCCTTACCTCTTCACTCATACATTTAGCTCTTCAGTAATTGTACACCTTGTCAGGAACTCTTCACTCTTCCCCTCCATATACGTTCAGGGAAGAATACACTCTTTATGTTTCTATGGAAACACCACAGGTTTCCATTATAATCATTAGAGCTCAGGGAGTTCCCCACCCCCCTCCTATAACTATCCCCACTGGTCTTGACAATTTAAAGGGGATTGAAAGTGACTTTCTTTTCAAGGCCAGACAAATAGCTGAATATAGGGAAACATGTACACTTTGGAAAGAAATTGATTAATGTTTTTAAGGCCAAAGCAATTTATTAACATAAAGGAAAATTGTCACTTTTCTTCTTATTCCTCCATTTGACAAACTACTGTTTAGTTTGGTGGGGGGAGGACAAGAAGTATGTTTTGTCTTGGTAGCAGCTGCCTTATAAATAGTCAGGGGGTAGTGCCCTCTCTCATCTGTTTTCATTTTGAGGCTGGGTAGAGAAGAGGAGATACCACTCAACTTCCTACTCAGCCAACCTACACTAATTCAGCACCCTCTTGAAAAGGAATAAGCTGCCTACTTGGTAAGAATTCAAATAAACTCTTAACAAAGGATTCTTTATAGATTCTGGAGAATGATTGTTTACCTTGGGCTTGGTGTCAAGGTACAACACCAGTAACTCTCCCAACCTCATCTCCACTTGTTTTCTTCCTTTTAATCTTCCTACCCTGACACCCTTACCATTTTCTGCCACTCATATTCCATAGGGAGGACAGAAGTGTTGAGTGCTTGGCTTGTGCAGAACTCTGGTTCACAGCTTTGGGCAAATGGTGGTCAAGAATTTATTATAGTGTGTGATTCAAGCCTGGGACCATTGAGATAGTCCAGAGCACTCAAGGTTTGTGAGTTTAGTCCTCTGTAGATGGATGGAGTACCTAACCCCTGGTTCAGGGGTGCCCAGTTCACTGGGGAACCTTAGAGTCCTTTCTGTCCACAATGCCCATGCGTGGCACCACACCACACTTAAGAGAGTGAGCTGTGTGGAAAGGAGGAATGGAAGAGAGCTCTCAGGTTTTCTTCCTGAGGGCACCTCACTAATCTAGCAGATAGATCAATGCTTCAGCCATCATGCTAGTTGAAAAGTAGAAGGATGTTTTTCTAGGTAATTGGAAGGAGAACCAAACAACAGAGTCAGGTTGTGGATGCAGTATCTTGGCTGGGAAAACTGAAGTGCAGTGAGCCAAAGGGAGATAAAAGTTTATGTAGAAACAAACAGTAGAAACCTCTTACATTTATATAGCACTTTCATATCACAAACCTTTTCAGATCTGTGTTTTTCTTTTACCCTTATAATAGCCCAGGAAGATGGGAAAATTGTTACCCCCATTTAACTGACAAAGGGTTTGGCAAAGGAAAGTCCCACCATGAGTTATGATCAGAATCTAAGCCTGGTTTCCTGACTCCCTGTCCTTTGTTTTTCCTAAAGAGAGCTCAGTTGTTTTATTCCAGGGCTTGCCTATTATGGGGGGTGGGGGTGGGGGTGGAGTGGGGGTCTTATTCTAAGAAGAAAGAAAGAATGAGAATACCTGCAGTGTGTTAGGTGAGGGCATATGGTATTTAAGTGAATAATAATAACAGGAATGAGGAGAAGTAGGAAGGTGGGGAGGAGGAGGAAGTGGAGAGAGCAGAGGGGTGGCAGGAAGACAGGGGAGAACTACCACTCCTCTCATTTATGAAGAGTCATCTGTAGTGTAAACACTATACTACACGTTCAATGATTCTCACGTGTCTCGTGTAAATTTCATAGCCCCTTGAGATAGATGCTAACTTCATTTTACACATGAGGAAACTGAGGCGAGGGGAGGTAAATATTCTGCCAAGAGCACACACTAGTAAGCGACAGGGCCAGGATCTGCACCTATATTGTCCAGCTCCAAAGCTTGACTACTGAGGTATTCTGTGCTGAAAGAGCATAGTAGTCTCTATTTGTGTGAGATCCTAGGTGCCAAATGTGTATGGGGTAGGTGTGGTGAGAAAGTGCTGATCAAGGCCTGGTGCACCTTAAAGACCTCTCAACCCCCTGTGGAACTGGATGAAACCTGCGACTGTGGCCCATGGTGACACTTTCTGACCCAGCTAACCAACCCACTTCAAAACAGTGCTTCTAGCTTGCAGGGCAGTTCTGCCCTTAAGGCTGTTTTCCCAGAGGAGGTGGGCGCCGCTCCTAAAAAGCAGCTTACTCAAGGCCATACAGGGACTCAGCAGTCTTGGGTCTACTGTAGGCTACTGAGGTCTGTGGCTGTCTCTCTGCACTTTCTTCTTAGCAGGTGAGTCTTGCTCTTTTATAAAGAAAAGTGGCGACAAGCCACTGCCATAAACCATAACTCCAGGCAAGTTGGCTGAGAAATTAATGATCCACAGCATCTCTCTGAAGACAAAACATCTCCCCAAACCCTCTCCATCCCTTCATCATCTCTGTCGGAGTGCTTCTGCGACCCCTCTTACCACAGAACTCAGGTGCACTACAGATTTATTACTGCCTGCAACTTCCTTTTTTAGAGAATTAGCCATCAGAATCAACGGAATCAACGAAGGTAGTTTGGTTCCTCTCCACTTGGATAAATCACGCCATTTTGGAAAGTGTCTCTGGGGGAGAATTACAGTCTGGGAAAGTAGGAGCTTTCGTTAGTTTGTTTTCTTTTCCCCTCAGCCTGGAAGGGATTTTGTTCCTAATGCTTTCTTCTAATGACCAGATTGCTCATTATTTATAGGGTATAATTTTAAGCTTTACAACTTGCAGCCATTTTAAGTTGGCAAGTGTACCCCTTCTCCTAGGGCCTCTGTCTGCTGATGAGTCCTCAGAGAATTGTAGGTTCCCTTCTCAATACATAAGTAAGTAGGACCAAGCTGCAGAAATCTTCACTGCTGATCCCAGTCTGTGAAAGAAATCTGTGCCCTGCCTTCTGTGGCTCTGTGTCAAGAAGATCTTTAGGATTGGCCTCCAGAAGTGGCAGGTCATCTCAGAGAACTTTAACATGTATATTCATTGATTCTGCAAGGTCAGAGTAAGAGTGGCAGGGGCAAGAAAATCTCCTGAAAGCAGGATCGGTTTGCGCTCTTGCTACATTGAATTTTGGACAAGTTGTTCATGGAACCCCTCTTGAGTCCTGGTTTCCTCATCTGCAGAGTGATTACAACAACCAGACCCCCATTTTAAGATTGTTGGGAGTCCAAAGTGAGAGGATACATGTACAGTGTTTAGCAAAGCTCTTGGCACCATGCCTGGTTCAATACATGGTAATGATTGTTACATTAACTTTACAGAGAAATAAAGATTGGGTCATTCTGTGGTCAACCATGTCCTCTGTGCCAGCAGCCATCCATTTGTTATTCCTGTGAAATTCTAAACTTGATTGATTTTATATTTATAGTATGTTTCAGCCTCTTTAGCTATTAATGCATTAAAATAGGTTTCATTTTTATTTCAGATAAATTGCTGATGCTATAAATCCTACTTTCTCCTTGCATTCTAAGGAGAAGAAGAAAGGGACAACGCTAGTGAGAGAAATGGGGGCTAGAAGCAAATGTCTTAGGGATCAACCTGTCGGAGCTCTGAGAAATTTCCACATGTGCTCTGAACTCTATGTCTGCTTCCTAAAAAGAGAGAGCTGAGCCGTGTTTGGTGGCACTTATTGGGGGGATGCTGGGTGGTGTTGCCCTAATGTCCTTGTTCTAGCATCTGGAATAAATGCTGTTCAGTCCGTATTGAAATTTGGCGAGGGCTGCAAACGCCCCTGTGATTACTAGAAAGAACAGACATGCTGTGTAATTTATAATTATTTTCCACCGCGGACTTCATTGCTGGCCAGAGGGAGGACGGCGGCTGGAAGGCAAAGCTCGCACAGTCCACCCAGCTCCATGCTGGCAGAGCATCAGAAGCAGACAAAAGGAAAATACTAAATAATTTAGGTGGAAAGTGGGTTACTAAACCCACAGGCCTGGGCGCATATTGCATTTCTAGTAAGATAATGCCTTTTTCTCTAGTTAGGTAATAGTTGTAAGTGGAAGGGAAGGCCAAGCCCCAGTGGTCGGAAAGCTTCACCACAGAAGAAAACTCAAGGGAGACACTCAGCGCCACTGACCGTGTGGCCCAAGGTGGCTCATGTAAGTCTCCAGAGCCTCTTTCCCCAGGAAGGGGCCGGCTCGGCTTTCCTCCTGCGGGGCACGCAGCTGCAAGGCTTTGGCCTGTGTTCTGGAGAGGCTCCTTCTGATGAGTTCTGAATATCTAAACTGCGAGGGAGTCACATTGGGAACAATGAGAATACAAAGGGAGGCCCTTGCAGCAAATCTTCAGAATATCCTTAACGTCTCTGTCTGGTCAGAAGGAGTTGTAACAGTGGAGAGGCGGCCCGTGGTCTGTGGAGCTTGAGGGAATGAGAGGATGGTGGTGGAGGCGCCTGGCATTCGGGGTCGTGCATATTACCTGGTTCGGGAGCATGCGGTGACTACAGCTCTCTCCTAAGTCGGGAAGCTGGTGCGGGCCAGCACCTTGCATACTCACCCTATCTGGTATTTATGATTGCTCCTCCAGGACTCGCCAGAAGATAGCTCCTAGCATCTGGGCTTAGCTTGGGAGCAACATTGGGCTTTACATGGTCTTAACCTTAATTGGAGGAGTAATGTCAGCAGGGGTTGCCATTCTGTTCTGATCTCAGAAGAGGCCTGAGCAACTGGGAGACGTGGCAGGAAGGAGCTGCTGCAAGTGAATGCCCTACGTAATGCATAACGCAAGCCTGGGCCCCAAAGTGGACTGACGGAGACTCATTTTCTCTTCTCTTTGGAAATAGGAGGCCTCAAAAATTACTATATGAGCTAGCCCCCTGACATCCACTTCCTTTCCCATCGCGTCCACTCTTATCTGCACCCCTGAGTTAGGTCTGTAGATGACTGCCTAACCCTACAATTAGTAGAAAAGCAAACGTCTTTCCAATGATGCATTCAAAACAAAAGCTATTTGCTGGGCTATTTTATTGGCAAGAATTTTCTTTTCATGGGCATGTAGGCTGGTTGTCACAAAAGTTTATAGTAAATCAACTGCATTTTCTTTTAAGACCCTGATTTTTGGGGCATCTGGGTGGCTCAGTTGGTTAAGTGGCTCAGGTCATGATCCCAGGGCCCTGGGACTGAGCCCCACATCGGGCTCTACATCAATGGGGAGCCTGCTTCTCTCTCTCCACTGCTTATACTTTCTCTTCAAGTGCACATGCTCCCTCACTCGCTCGCTCTCTCTCAAATAAAATCATTTAAAAAGAAAATCCTGATTTTACCTAATTGAATGTCTCTTAAGCTTTATTGGGATCAGAACTTCTCAAGGCACTTGCTGCAACCACAGACTCCTGCCATCCTTCACCCCACCTCCTGCTCCAGGAGGTTAGGGGGTCAAGGCCAGCAACCAGTATTCGGATACCCGGGAGTCTCCTATGCTGGTGCTCCGTGATTACCCTTTGAGAACATTACTTAAAGCCTGCATCTAAAACAAAGCCTTCATGATGCCCTTGGCTGAGGGGAACTTGGCCATGTAACATACTGCTGACACCCCTCAAACAGGTCTGTCCTCTAAAGGCAGCATGCTATGGAATCTAACTAGCAGGCCCTAAAAGTGAGTCTCAGTCTTGTCATGGCCACTTACTAGCTTCAGAGTAACTGTGCTTGTGCCTTACTCTCTCAGTCCCAATTGTCTAATCTGAGTATTGTGTAAGTACTTGAGCCTCAGTTGCCTCATCTGCAAAATGGGAGTATTTTTTATCCATCTCACATGGTGGTGAGGATTAAATGTGGGAACAGAAGGTATTTATAATGACCAATAATAATAGACACTGTCTTATTTCTTTCCCCTAATTTTCTTCCCAACAGATCTCTGCTGTCAGCAAGCTGCTGTAATTGTAAAAATCATTAAAAAAAAAAAAAGGCAAATAAACTGAACTCCCATTAGATGCAATTTGTTTATGAATCATGAGAGTTTAATTTGGTTGTATTATTATTGCTGCTGAAAAAAAATCATCACGAATTTAGTGGTTTAAAACAACACAAATGGTACTCTTAGAACTCTGGAGATCAGAAGTCCTCCAGAACTGTAAAGCATGGCGTCAGCAGAACTGTGTTCTTCTGGAGGCTCTGTGAGAGTCTGTCCTTTGATTTTTTTCCATTAGAGGCTGTCCACATTTTTTGTTTGTGATTTCTTCTCTTGAACCTCTGCTTCTGTTGTCATAGCTCCTTCTCTGACTCTGCAGAGAAGACTCTCCTGACTCCCTCTTCCCTTTGTAGGGATCCTTATGATTAAATTGAGCCCACCTGGACAATCCAGGATATTCATCTCATCCCAAGATCCTTAACCACATCTGCAAAGTCCCTTTTGCCAGGTAAGGTAACATATTCACATGTCCAGGAATTAGAATAGGGACATCTTACAGGGCTGTTATTTCTACTCTGGGTTTTGATATTTTACCAAGAGAGACTACAGATCTAATATCTTAAACCCTTCTCCCTCAGAGATCGCTGGGGCAGTTCAGATACCATAGAAGGGAGATATTTATTTGAGCATGGAGGGAATTCGTGGTTTGCCACAGACCAATCTTTGCCTTTCCAACCACAGCCGGTACAGAAGTACTGGGCACTAATGTTGGATGGCCATGATGAGCGAGGATCTCAACATCCTGTGAAACTGCAGCAGGCTCTCTGAGTCATCTAAGGAGGGTGTGATGACCTTCCATCTTGTGGAGAATCTGTAGCATCTGTAGCATTCTGTAGGTATTTGAAAATTGACAATCTCTATACTACATTTGGTTGTTGTTTGATTCAGTTCAAAAACATCTGCTGAGGATCTGCTGCCTTTCTTCCCCAATAAGAACATTAGATTAATTAAGACCCTCCTCTTCCCCACCCAAGAGTAGTGGCACACACAAATGGTAATAATGGTTGTACTTTGGGGCAATCTAAATCACTGTCTCCAACCTTTGCCCCAGGCAATGTAGCCATTTCCTTTTTTTGACAAATCTCTACGGAGCACCAACTATGTACCAGACACTGCCCACCACTTCGAGATAATAGCCGTTGGCTGAAGGAAAGAAACTCATCAACATTACATTACAATGTAATAGGATGAACAGTATGGCAGAAGAACATGCATACCATGGGGTTCCCCCACAGGAAGTAATGTAAGGTTATCTAGAGGAATGGGCTTTTAAGCTGCAAGAGGAAATTTCCAGACAAGGCAGAGCAGAAAAGGCATTCCAGGAAATGAGGGAGCTAATGCAAAGGAACCAAGGCATGATAGAACACACAGTATTTGAAACTAGTCAGAGATCCTGTGGCTGAGGAGAAATGGGAGACCCAGCAGGTAATAAGGTTGGTATCACATTCAAAGGACCCTGAAAAAATGAGCTAAATGCAGCCACAGAAACTAGGATAAAGTTGTTTAGCAGGAGAGTGACATGTTAAGATTTTACTTTTCAGGTAACTTAGCAGTCTGTGTGGAGGATTCCCTGGGATGGGGCGAAAGGGAACTATGGCAAAAAGATAAGGCCGTGTTCTAGTGACAAACAATGAGGGCCTTGACTGACCAGAGACAGAGCTGATGAAGCTTAGGGGATGAATTTAGCAAGTAGGATTAGTAGCCACTTTGATGTGTGCTATGAAGGAGAAGAGTGAGGAAGAAGGAGAAGAGTGAGTGGGAACTAAGTTTTATGGTGTCATGGTTAATGGTGGTGAGAACATCAGAAATAAGAAGAAGAAAATACAGCATGTGTTTTGATAAATGGTGAATTTGAGGTGGCTTTGAGATATCCGTATGGATATAAACAGAGAGAACAATCTCATGAAACAGGTAGGGGAGGGTGGTATCACAGAAATAAATTTAAAATCCATGAGTGCAGTGGGAACCATGAAAAGAGGCTAAGGCTGAGAAGAGCTGGCAGGAGACAGCTGTTCAGATAGATCCCCCCACCCCCGCCAACGGCCCAGACACACAACAGCTCTTTTGCTGCTCTCTCCTCTCTAGAATCTTTCAAACCTTCCGTGGCCAACCTCTCCCTTCACCTATTTCAGATGTAAGTTTGCAGCTTCCTCTTTGCATTTCCTAAGCAACACATTTAGATGGGATTATGAGAAGGACTTCTATTCTTTTCCCTACAACATCTGAGGCATTTTACAACTTAGATCAAGCAGATTTTTTTCTGGGATTAATGTCCAGAAAATAAATGCATGATTTGTGTAGCCAGAGACCTCCAAAGAGATTCTGTGATTTTTTTTTTTTTTTTTTTTTTTTACAGTGAAGACAAAATGCTGGAAAAGCAGAGAAGGGGTGAGGGATGGAGGAGGGATGTGGCATGGAGGGGCCCCAGGGCCTTGAGAAGAGGAAAGAGAGCTTATTCCTTGGGATAGCTTTTTCCAAGCTTCATGGTTCATTCACCACCTTCCAGGTCTTTGTGAAACTCCCCACACCATCTGCACATTTACTTACTTTTTTTTTTCTCTCTCTGAATCCATTCACTTTTAAACCTGAACACTTATCCAAAGCAAGTAATACCACTTTTGAAAGTGAAGATCCACATCTCCTACAATGAATATATAGAGGGACTAGTTTTCAAAGTTAAAAACTTCAGTAAAAAATGTAAAGCAGTTACCCTCTGGTTAGATACTACTGCTTGTCTACGGCTATGAACCTGAGGGCAGCTCTCTCTTGGCAAAGAAGTGTAATAAGCAAGCATTACAAAGGCTTTGAAGATACTCTAGTACCAAACTCAGATTTCCCCTGTTAGATACTCAGAGGAATTGAAATAAATTTGGAAAAAAGGACAACCTTCTCATCATGTAATTCACTGTTACTTAATGTTGGTACCACAGGTGGCATTCACCCAATCCTCTGAATAACTTGTCCTAGGATTAACACTAAAGAAAGGTGAGGAGAATGACTGGGGATTAAAACAGCCTGGAATCAGCTTAAGGTATAGAGTTGATTCCCACACTCTTCCCTTGGTATCTTCTGTAGTCACAATTCCAAGGAGCCCATCCTCCCTGCTGTAAGGAAGTCCCTGAGATCCCCTAAGAGCTATGCATGGAATCTGTAGGCATTTGTATTAGTGCTATTCTCCTTGGTGAGGTAGAAACTGCCAGAATGATCCACAGTAAGAAGAAAGCCAAGGAGGCATGGGGTCAGGGCACCCAGAGGGCTGTTCTTGGAGCAGGGAAAATGAGTTGGATAGAATCAATGACCTCACATGTCTTGATGGAAGCAAGTAGCATAGCCATAGCCTTTGGCTAATGAGACCATTTGGAAAACCTTATGTATTGCTAACTTAACAGCAACATCTCCACAGAAGAAGACCCAGCAGGCAACTATCAGGCGCCCACGTGCTTTATGTACAGTGACGGGGACAGGGCCCATCCATCATCAGGGAGAGGGACTGAAGCTTAACAAGGCCTGAGGATGAGGATTTCACATCACTTATTCATCAGTTTGTAAGATCTGACTTTCCAAGACACAACACAAGGTTTGAAGTCATTTGAAATGTTAAAAAAAAAAAAAAATGACACCTCTCATCTTCCCACTGTTACTCTGACGGGGATGTTGTTCTGATCTCTTTGCTTTCATCAAATTAATTGTCCGTTCCTTTGCAATGGCTTAGATACAAGGTTGTAGATACTGTCTGGGAGAGCAGTCTGGCTTTGAATGGTAATAAGGGATGGAGGCATACAGTGGCTGTTCTTGGAAAACTAGGAAGTGATGTGTGTGTGTGTGTGAAGGTTTGCTAACCTGTGAAGGGGTGTTAACTTAATTTAGAATGTTTGCTTGGGATGTTTGAAGTACATACTAGAAAAATGCAAACATTCTCAGACTTGTTGGAAGGTCATAGTTTAGCCAAATATTGCCACTTTGAATTCAGCATAAAACATCCAAATGTCAGGACTGAAAGGGACCATAGGGACCATCTAATTAAAAGCCCTCATTTTTCACATGAGGAAACTCAAAGGCCAGAAATGATTTGCTCAAGACCAGGCCGTGACACTCACCGTGAATTGGGAAATAACTACTTCTCCTTTTCACTTACAGAGCTAAATAAAAAGTCATCCTAAGATGGTAGAAAATACAGCATTCCCTGCTGAAAAAAATAAATTATCCAAAATTTAAATGGAAGTTCATTAAAAATCATTCTTCTTGTTTATGATGAATAGTTTTTGTCCTCCCTAAATGTCTAGACATTCAATAGTTTTTGTCCTCATAGTGATTAGGAAATTGACTTAACATAGGAGATACAAAAAATAGAGTAAAAAAGGTAAACAATTGATAAGACTGCCTATTTACACACTCCTATACCAGAAACCTTCTCCAGGGCTCCCTTTTTTCAGGGGTATTTTACACTAAGATAAAGGGCATTTTCTGTGAGTGGTCCTGAAACTTGTGTTAATTGATGAAAAGACATGGTCCTGTGACTCCCAAGCATAAGGAGTTGACATTTCACTAAGAAAATGCTCAAGGTCCTAGGCCCCAAGTATAGAGGCCTCCTGACTTGTGTTTCCAACACCCCTTTACCTCCCAATTCCTTGTTAGGATGAAATCCCAGGATTCCACTAGAGAGAAAGAGATTTTAAAAAGAAGACACAGACAATACAGTTGGGCTTCAGTTTGCTTAGGCTCTCACTGCCTTTCTTCTCCAAAATAGAAAAGCAATAGAGAAAGCTCAACTGTATATTTTAGACAGACACAATTAGATGCCATCACCTGAAATGTCTGCTTTTGACCACTTTCCTACCATGCTACTGAAAGTGGACTGCCAGCTAAGGGAGCAACGATCTTTCTAGTAATAACAGTAATAAGCCCTTGGATTTGTACAGAGGCTTGCAGTTATAAAGGCATTCACAAAAATGAGCTTATTTGCTCTTCATGGCCACTCGTAATAAGGGTAATTGTCCCCACTCCACAGATGGGGCAACTGAGCCTGAGGCAGTTGAATGGGCATCAATCTTGGGGATCTTGACTTCACATTTAGCACATTTACCACTACGTGATTTTTCTCATCTACCGCTATACAAATCTACTTTACTGTAGCAACCATACACACCTCCCACCCCACCCCACCGCTGCTAGAAGGAAATGATGTACTTAGTAATGAACGCAAAGTGCTTAGCATAGTTCTTGATACCCAGGACATGCTTGGCATGTGAGAGCCACCGTTGAGGAAGAGGTGGTGTGGTGGATTGACGTCCCGAGGCTTGGGATCAGAAAGATCTGGATTGGAGTCCTGAGTCTGACCTCTCTGGCTCGCTGAAAATGTTTAAAGCAAAACTAGGTCACATGGCTTAGCATTCCTGAGGACAGGGACACCTGCCTCACAAGGCGGAACTGTGAAATGAGATGCAGACACCACGCAGAGCTTAGCGCCGTGTCAACACTCAGTGTGCAGTAAGGGTAGGGCATTCAATGTGATTTGCTCACAGACCTTCTTGTGCAGAAAGAAAGCAATGTCTGCCTTGGAACCAGATGTTAACATTTCATAGTTAAACACCTTGTTTTAATTTTTAGGTTTCAGGTATTCAAAGGCCTCCTGTTTTTGCCTCTCACTTGACTCTCTGTGTCTAAGAGAGTTTACAAGAGTGCCCTGTGGCCCCCACAGCTTCTGTGCTCCACAGCAGAGGCCTTGGTTTTGGCCAGGTACCTGTATATGATGCACGCCGTGTTCTGGCAGGTACTGCAATTGTTGAGATCTTGGCCAGTTCGATAAAAGTTGCGCCTGCAGGAGAGAGCATTTGCTGGATGAGTCCATGGACAAAATCCCCATGGGATGCACACATTCTAGCTACTGGTTTCGTACAGCATAGCATTAGCCCTCTTATCAGTAGCAATGCTCTAGAGTTGCATAACAAAGAAACAAGAAACCTATGATAATAGGACCTCACTTTTCTAGAGGGCATTATAAATGTTTAAGCACTTTTGTTATCTGAGGTTTTCTTCATGCTGACAATAAGTCAGTGAGATGAGTCAGTTACTTTTTACCCCCACCAACAGTGAGGGAAACTGAGGGACCTGCATATAGAAGGGAGATTATTAAAACCCCAGACTGTTTTGTTCAATGCATTTCTACCTAACACCGCAGTGCTTCTTTCTTATAAGGCAATGTTGGGTCTGATTCATATCAGCAAATACCACTTAATAACTTCTTCCTTCTCCTGCCCTTTTGTTGATTAGCTTTACTCATTCCTTCTTCCCAGGCTTTGGGGGGGCATTTTTCAAAGGACAAGCATTCTACACCTAAGCAAACCACTGCCTTCCCCTCCCCAGACTGGTGCTGAGTCACCCAGGAAAGTATTTTGTAACTTTTTCTCTTTGCAGAATTGTGATCTCATTTCAGTTCCTATTTAGTGGATCAGGGACGGACTGGCCAAATCCATCGACGTGGTCAGTGGAGGGGGAAGGTCAATGGTAACCTCAAGTTCCTTGTAAAAAGCACACAGATAACTCAAATCCTGTGCAAATACAGCAACTTGCTGGAAGGATAGAATGGGGGAAGTAACCGTGTGCTCTCATCTTCTGCGGTCATTTACTATCTGCCCCCCCCTTTATAAAAATACTTTTTGATCCTGTTGTTTTGCTGCCCCCCTTTCTCCAGCCTCTTGATATCTGGACACCAAAACAAATAACAATGGAAATCCACCAAAACCTAGAAAGGAACGAAACCACAGAACCTCAAAGACTTTGGAGGCATTATATTAACAGGAACCGGTGCTCTCTCTGCCCCTGTCCTGGCAAAAGGTGTAACCCGGTAGTTTTCAATAGAAACACGTTCACCTTACCCTTCTGTGAGAGCTCGAGCTTTCTCCAAGTCCTGAATTACATTCAAAAGGACTTTAATCTTCTCCTGGTTCGAGAGCAGCGATTCCTCCACGGACTGCAGCCGGCCTTGGAGGTCCCAGAGCTCCCCCTGTGCCAGGTGAACTGGATTAATCCCACCCGTCTCTCTGTCCCTCTGAAGTTTGGTCTCCCTTCTTGGAGGAGGAGATGGGAGGTGATTGCTCCCCGAACCATTCTGAAACTCCATGGTGCCTGACTGGGTGGGGTTCTTTGTCGTCTGCTCCTGACACGTGGGGGCAGAAATTGACGCGCCGTTAGTTTTGAGTGACAGCAGATCCTGGTGATCGTTACTTGACGAAGAGCAGTCTGAAGCCCCTCCCGAATGGGCGGGCTGGCTGCGAGAGCCTGGCGAGGGGGAGCTGTGAGTCCGTGGAGGTGACGGAATACACGTTTCCTTTGACAGAGACGACAGTGGGCCAAGGTCTTTGTCCTCAGCGTTGTCTTTGGGCAAAAGCAATTCGGGTTTAAGTTTCCCCATGCCTGGTGTGTGATTAGCATCGCTGGTGGCATTTAAGCAGGGAGGGGATCTTTCTGAATCTGAGAGTGGCACTGTTCTCCCATCACCGGGACACACGTCCACCAAAGGATGTACAGAGTTGCTCAGGTCACCTGACCTGTCCGGACTGAAAGTGGACTTTCTAGCTGCCCAGAGAGGACTGTGGTAAATATCATCTGGGACCTGAATGGCAGCAGTTGCTTTCTCTGAGACCTTCCAAGTCCCTGCTTCCAAGCATACACTAATAGGCCCATTGCTTTGCACCTTGGACATTCTAGGAGGAAACGGGTGGGACACTTTGACTCTTCGAGGCCCATCCTCAAGATGCTGAGCCAATCTTAAGTAGGCAAGGTCCGAGGATACAATGTCCTGTTCGGAGAGGTTGCCGTTGACCTGGATGGCACTTGGGGAGGCTGTTGGCATTTCTACCAGGGACTTGCTGGCTGTGAGTCTCTTCCTTTTGAAAACTGGGAAATGCTTCCTGAGACTGGGGGAGGTTTGGATCGCAATGTTCTGAAAGCCCCCTGCCTTCTGGGGCCTGGGGAAGGAGAGTGAGTAGGTGGGGAGGTGATGGTGCCTGGAGGCCTGAGTCTTGCCCATCACAGCTGGGTCCTCAGAAGCTTGCACATCCACCTCAGCTAGGCCAGGTGGAGTCTTACTGGTCCCATCTTCCTTGAACCGTACCTGCTGAGATTTGCTCCTGCGATGATGAGGTTGTTTCACGAACTCCACTGACTCTAGGCTGTTACGCTTTAGAAGCACAGGCCGCACTTTCATATTTTGCTGGGCCATTGAGCCTCAGTTAGAAGGACTGGGACCATACACTTCTCCGGGGCACATTTCCTTAGGTCTTTGGAGCAGCATCTAATGATAGCATCTCAGACTTAGAGATCTGCCAGCCAGGATGAAGTGGTCCTCTCCTCCGTGTATAGGAAGCTCCGTTGGCCATTCCCAGCCAGTAGATTCTCCTTGGGAGCTATCCGTAATGCTTCCCCTGCAGTTAAAATACTATTTCATCACGGTGATAATTGCCACTTAGATAAACAATGAGTTAGGCTAATCATTAAACATCTCATCTACCAAGAGAGCTGGTGGGCTGTTTATCCAGAGAGGCTGGCAGGCAGTTCTGATCCTGGAAGAAGCTTGCTGTCTTGAACAAAAACACAACAAAAGTACCATTTAGGGGATAGCGCCAGACTCCCAGTGTGTGAATTCCAAAAGAAACCTGCTACGTCCAGAGCATACGGCTTCCTTTCCCGAAGCATCAATTTCCACTGTAAAACTGTAGGAAACTTAAGCACATCTACTTTCTGTAACATGTAAACTGGTGGGGAAATCAGTGACTTGGGGGCTGGATTCTTTGACGATACATGATGTCCCTAAGGGAACATCCCCATTTGTGTCAATCACAAGTTCCTCCTTTGGGGCCATTGCTTTCTTTCATGCTGTTTCCCTGTTCATCACAAAACCCAGTGGGCTGTGACCAGGATAGGACTGAGGCATCCGAAGGCATTCAGAGGGCAGAATCCCTGTTGGAGTGTCTTGGCTGAAGCTCACATGTAGGCAATGTGAACGCCGTCCACAGCTCTGGAAATCTGAGCGAGAACTGAGCTCACTTGGCCTCAGGGCAGGAGTCTGAGGCCTGGCAGTCCCGCCAGCAAGCAGGAAGCCTCTGGAAGGAAAGAGAGAAGTGTTGCAACTGAGAAGGCAGTTCAGACCTGGGTTTCTCTCCAAATACCAGCACCTTGACCAAGTCCATTAGGGTGGCTGTTCTAGGAGTAAGTCAGCTGACTGCCCCCTTTTCTGTTCCCCTAGTGAGCCAGCCACATTGTGGCTGCAAGACCTTGAAACAAAATGCCTGACTGCTTGGACTGTTTCCTCCTCTCACTCCCAGGCATCACCCAGTGAACTTTCATTTATCTTTGAAGTCCCAGCTTATATGCCACTTCCTCAGGGAACTTTCCAAGGACTCCTCCCTCATACACACCTTCAGTGCTAGACCACAGCAGGGCCCCTCCTGTACCTTCTCTGCTCATCCTTCATAACACAGACTGCAGCCATCCCGAAAGAATCATCTGCGTCTGCATTTATTTAGTGTGCAGCTTCCCCACTAACCTGTAGGCTCAGTAGGACAGGGACTGGAGGCTTTTTTTTTTTTTTTTAAACTGCTTGGGTATTTCCAGCCTGCTTCTAGGCTCACTTTGGGTATATAATGAGCATCTGTTGGGAAAGTGGATGGCTGGAAGCCACGGAGGGCTGGGTGTGGTGAGGGGGTCCTACAGCATCCTGGCAGCGCAACAGGGTAGTGAGTTACCTCTGCTTTGGCTGCAGGGTTTACCTAAGAACAAGATTTTCCCCTAATGTCTTCATTTTTCAATTGCTTTCCAGGCGATGAAGGTGCATAAAATTATCCACGGAAGATGTACCTTGTAGCGAAAACAGTTACCATTTATTGAATACTTATTTTTGCCATACTGAGGACTTTACATGCATTAATCATAACAGTTCACATTTTAGAAGTGCTCACTAGCATGCCGGGTGCTGTTCTAGGCACTTTCCAAGTCATAGCTCATTCATTCCCTACCCTAGAGAGGTGGATGCTATCATTATCCCCATTTTATAGCTGAAGCTGAGGCCCAGAAAGGTTAAGTAACTTGCCCAAGGACACACAGCTAGCGTGTGTCCAGAGCTAGCATCTGAACTTACACAGTCTATGCTCTTAACTTCTACACCCCATTGCCTTTTCAATTTTAGAATATGTGCCCCCTAAGTAAGCACCCCCGCCCCTTTCCAACATTGCATTATCTCACTAATCCTTACAGCATAACTGTGAGTATCGAATCCTTCTTGGACTGATGAGGAAGCTGAGGTTCAGGGAGGGTAAGTACTCCGTGAAGGAGCCAAGATGTGAACCTGGGAGTCTGTGATTCCAAAGCTTGTGTTCTTCCCCTCGATGTTTTGAATTTGTCCCCTTGGGATCTGCCTGCCTTGTGAGGCAGGTTATACCAGTGATTTGAGAACAGAGTTTGAAGAAGTGTGCAGGTCTGGAGAGGTACAAGGGACTGTCCCCTGCATTTGCCATGGTAAAGAAAACCTGATTTCTAGAAGTCGAGTGGATCCCACAGCACCGGACTAGGCAAGTGCGAATGACACCTGGGTTGACTAAAGGATTTTAAAGGACAATAAAAGTGCTAAGTACTGGGATTATCTTGGAGATAGTCGGCTGGAGATCATTCCAGCCAGGAATTATTAGATATGCCCATGGCAGTTTCGGGTTTTTTGGGCTCCCAGCTACCTTGAGAAAGACCAACTAAGCCTGTGAGGCTGCGGCAGTTGAGTGGCCTGTCTGAAAGGGAATATGACCCATCTGTAATGCTAATGAGTTATCAAGTTGTCAGGAGCCTTACAATTACTCCTCACATTCTGAATGTACCTTAGACCTGAGTTAAAACCCTTGTCCCTTCCTGGCTGGGTCTGGGGGTAATACTTACCCTCTCTGAGCCTCATTTTTTTTTTTTTAATCTGTAAAATACAGATGATGCTCATAGCATAGATACTCACAGATACACGGGTCTAATGGGAGAAGTCAATGAGACATTTATGCAAATCTCTCAGTGCAAAGATCAGCATGCAGTAGCGGTCAGTATGGGTTCATTATTGCTCTGAACACTGTCGTCCTCATCTGCAGCCAGGTTTCCTTGTTTGGGGTGCCAGAACAACTCTCCACAGCTTTTCCCAGAGCAGGCAGAGCCACTCTTGGGACAGAATGGACAGAGTTTGGGGCAACCATCTCACACTTGCCTCACCTCTCTGAAGAGTGGGGTTGGCTTCTGAGAACGGCAGCACCCCATAGCTCTCTGGGGAGTTAGCCCTGCCGGTGATGGGCTCCTACACCACTCTGTAGGACGGTCCTGAACAACTCCACTTTCACAATCAGTTTTATGTTTTTCAAAGACTGCAGCATTTTTAGATCTTAGAAAACTCCAGTTGTCTGTCCCTTCATTATTTGACTAAGTCCTCTCTGCATCATCCTCTTCATGCAGTAAGTAAGCCTGTCGGGTTACTAGTAGTGACAGGCAGCTCGCTACTGAATCTCATAGTAGATAATAATTATCGTTATTAATGGTTCCAAATATGGATTTAAAACTTATTATAACCATGCACTGTGTTATTGACATTTATTCCTTAAAATGGCCCTCTGTGTATGATCCCCATTCTGCAGAATGAGCAGTTAAGACTTGTCAGGTTAAGTCACCTTCCTGAAACCACACAGCTCATACACGAAATGTTTGTGCTGCAGAGCCTAGATATTTTGATAATCTACTTTTGTGGATTCCTTTGCCTAATTGTCCACTACTTCCTTACTCTCCCTAACTATTCATTCTGGATGAATGTTAGCACTTCATTCTGGATAACTTAACTCACTTAGGCTACAATTGTGTGAGGCTGGTTTTCATAAGAGCTAATGTTTACTGAACACTGGTGATGTGCCAGACATTGTGTAGGTGTCTTTCATTTAGTCCTTGACCCTTACCACAATCCTAGAAGCAGGTGCTATCTGCTTTTATCTGCTATTATTTTATAAATGAGGACACTGAGGCACAAGAGGTGAAGTACTTTGCCCCATCACTCACCTAGTAAATGACAGAGCTAATATTCAAACCTAAGGACTGACCTTGGAGCACGGGCTCCAAACCACTGGCCTTTCCTGACTCCTCCAGGACTGGGGAAGGATGAAGCTTCTTGTGTAAGGCTGTCAGACAGTTTCAAAATCCCTCCACATTTTTCTTCTGAAAGTCTGCCATTATTCTGGTTTAGCCCTGCCTTTTCTCCAGAAAATTTATATACCCTTGAGATGTTTGCACTTGATCTTTAAAAACCATTCGTTTTCCATTTTCAAGGATATTACATAGTCATTGTGTAAAAATTCAAATAATGTAGATAATTTTAAAGGAAGAAAAAAAAGCAACTGAAATCTCACCACCCAGAAAGAGCCACTCTGTACCACCAATCTGGTGATGTTCATTCTAGGCAACTTGCTGGTAACATCTGCAACATTCATTGTGTGCCTCTTACATACAAATGCTGGTTTATAGAAGCCTTTTTTTGTTTGTTTGTTTGACTGAACAACATGGAGAAAGTTCCATGTTATGGCATGTAGATTCACACCGTTCTTTTAGGTAGGCTAATAGGACTCTGCTGTCTGGTTATCTGGTTGGTTAACCATGACCTATTTGAATAGTATTTAATAGTATTTTTTATAAATATTTAATATTTAGGTTGTTTCAAAGTAGTTGGTTTTATTAATGCTGTAAATAACATTTTAAAAGTATGTGAACCTTGGAATTATTTCCTTGGAATAAATTCCTAGAACAAGAATTAGGGGGTCAAGGTATATATATATATATATATATATATACATACATACACACACATATATATATATGTGTGTATATATATATATATATTATTGATATTACCGCTCTTCCTAATAGTAAGTTCTAGTGCCATGTACCCCATCATTACTACATATGAAGGCCTTTTTACCTGAGTCTCTTTGTCGCCGTGTTTGGTAAATTTCAGATGATTTTTTTCATTACTGTCAAATTGGGGAGGAATTGCATCTCACTATTCTCATAATGAAATTTATTTAAGATTGGGCATTTTTCCATATGTCTATTGGTTTATGTTACATTTGGAATATGTTACATTTGGAATGAAAAGTGACAATTTGAATAATTAAGTCAATGTAGAAACTGCTGTGTCCTAGACATAACCTAGGAAGCTTAGCAAATATAAAAATTTCCACTTTTAAAAAATGAAGAGTTATATATCCAATTCTTCTGCCCCCAGTACCCATCGTGACCTTTGCACAGATATGTCCCAGAGAGTACACCTGGCAAAAGGGAATGACCCTCTGTAGGCCTCAGGTCTCACAGACTCCCAGTGGCCGTTAATTGATAGGGAGTTCCCTAGCCCTCAGTGGTTAGGGCTTAATTAATGTCTTGTCTGGAGTCCAGAATCACTCCCCAGAGATAGTTTCAGTAGTCTGTTGCACACCCAGTGGCTAGGAGTTATTGCTGATCTTTGCAACACTTTATTCTCTCCTCCCTTGACTATTTATGTACTGAACACACACTGACTGTTTATGTTCCAGCCATGCCTTTGGGTAGTCCTTGCAAAATAAATGCCCATTTAGTAGGCACAGCAAGATTTAGTACTATCTATGTAGATCAGAAACTTCAGACTTACTCTAGAATAGACTCCCGGTCCTCTTCTCTGCCATGTAATTAAGCTCTACAATAAAGGGTAAAGAAAAAAAAAAAAAAAGCTAGGCTTTAGCTGATGATATACTTGAGCTAGAATCTTCCATTTTCTGACTGTTAGCCTGGAGCAAGTGACTTGGCCTTTGTAAAACCACGCAGACTTGAGGATTAAATGAGATTATCTATATAAAACGGTCAGCATAGTCAATATTAGCTCTTCAGATAGATCCCAACTGGAGACCATGGGGTACATGTGAGTGGGCTTTGGCTCACTTACTTTTCCTTGGGAGAGTAAACTGAAGGTAAATATATGGGAGGAAATGTGCAATAATAATATTCCCAGAAATCCTATCCATCGCCCTGCCACCTCCGTGCTTTCTGTACCACTTTGGCATTGCACTCGTCTCCCTGTGTAGTGACTATCCGTTGGCCTTCAGCTTCCCCAACTCAACTGCAGGCTCCCTGAGATCAGAAGGTGGTCATACTCCACTTTGAACCCTCTTCTTTATCTCCAGCTTGACACAGAACAGGTGTTTCCTTCTTGTCAAGCAATAAATATAATCCCATATTACCTAGTTTGCTTTAGGTTCTATGGCATGGAATACCTGTTGTCATGGAATAAATATTTGTACAACTAATTAATTAGGAGTAAATTAATTAATTCACTTACAAATTGCTTTCCCTTTTAATGATATATTATCAATGATATATCATGAGTAGTTCTCTGTCTGCCCTTTAGGGTACTATATTTGCTCTATTTATGACTCAGATTGAATTTGGTTATACTTTACTGAGGACACGTTTTGACCCGGGGACTATGATAAACTTTGTAGAGATTACAATAAAAAGTAACACTTGATTCCCATTTAGTACTAAGGAGATCCCTGATAATGTAGCCTCATGTGGAATGAATCCTTTGGAAATGCTACAAAAATGGTGTACAGAGTTGGGGATGACTTGGAGGAAGATATTTGATTCCTTTTATATTTTCAAATCCTGCTTCAAGTATCAAGGGACTTTACATTTTAAACAGGGTTAGACTTTATCCTCTAGGCTGGGAGTCAGCAGGTTTTTTGTTGTTGTTGTTGTCTTTTTTTTTTTTTTTTTTTCCCCTCTCTCTAAAGGTCCAGATAGTGAATGTTTTCAGCTTTCCTGGCCACACAGTCTCTGTTGCAACTGCTCACCAGCCATTATGGTAGGAAAACTGTCGCAGACAATATGCCCACAATGGCTATAACTGTATTCTAGTAAAACTTCATTTATAAGACTGGCGGTAGAACAGAATTGGCCTGAGGGGCAGGACATAGTTTTCCAACCCCTGCTTTAGACAATGGGGAGTATGGGTGGGTTTTGAGCAGGAGGTGCTTGATTAGATTTTTGTTTTTCAGACAAGTCTCTAGCCGCTGACATGTTGCCATCTCTTTTCACCTTCTGGACTTAGAGTACCTTTACTGTTTATACCACACTTTACCACTTACAAAGCATTTTCAAATCCCACATAATCCCGGCTAGGAAAGTTGGGAATCATTACCCATGTTTTAAGGAAGAGGAATCAGTTCTAGAAGAGTTAGATGGTTTGTCCTAAGTTACAGAGGTGGAACTAGAACCCCAAATCCTCTGATGCCAGCTTGGGGCAATAGTGGAGACCCCTGACCTCCATCTGCCCACTCCATTTGGCCAGCCAGATATCTATTTTATGAGTTGGTTATTTTCCTCCAGCTGAAGGGTACATTCTTAAAAGGAAGTAATATATCTCATAGTCCTTTTATATTCTGCAAAGTATGAGGCCAAGATTTTTGGGGAGACACTTAAGAAATAATTACTGATCACTCACCACTGGATCTTGTGGTTCTTCACATTCAAGTTTCGACTCCCTTCCATTTAAATTCAGTTAACTGCTTGGTCAGATCTGTTGGCAAGTATTACTGCTTATCCATCTGAGATGGAAGAGTTAATGTTTGTCCTTTGTTTGTCCTTCCAATTGAAAAATACCCCAGCAGGCTTCTCAGTAAGGAAAAGAGAGCTGTTAACTTTTTGGGGTCTGTCTGAGTCTGCACTTTCCCCAAATGGTCAAGAAGCCAAAGGGAATTGGCTTTCTTTCTGCCTTCTGGAATTACTAAGCATAGGTGTACTTGGGGGCAGAATTAGACACCAAAAAGCAAGATTAAGATCAAAACTCATATATTTAGAGTCTAGAAAGGTATTGGATATGTAGTGATCATGAAACCTTTTTCTCATTTCTCAATGTGCCATGTTTGACCTTTTCTCACAATTTCTGCTATTTATACCTGCGTCTCCATTATCTATCATCCGCACCACCAAAGAGAGGTCTCCGTTTTGCCCCCTTTACCATCCATCCACCACACAGCAGCCAGAGTGATCTTTATGAAATTTAATCAGATCACATCAGAGCCCTTTCTGAAACTCCCCAAAGATATCTTACTGAATTTAGAGGAAGGTCCAAACTCTTTACAAAATCTGCAAGAACCTACATCACCAGGCCTTGACTACCTTCCTGACTCCATCTCATGTCATACCACTTTCACCGTTGCCTTCTATGACCTGGATCCCCCAGGCCCGGACATGTAGGATTCATTCTCATCATCTAGCCTTTGCACTGGCTGTTCATTTTGTCTGGACTACCCTTCTCCCAGATCTTTTCAAAGTGGGTCTCTAACTGATGATGTCTCAGCTCCAAGAGTGTCCTCTCCAGGATGCCCTCCATAACCTCTTCTCCGTCCTTTGTGTCCTCGGTGGCCAGTACCCTATTTTTTAGGTTTTTTATGTATTTGTTGATTGTGTCTTTGTTTGCATTTATGGAGAACCTCAATAAGCATTTGCTGAATGAATGAACAAATGAATTCCTATCATTAGAGTCTTCAAGGAATCATTCAACTTTACAAATAGAACAGAGAACTTTAAACTTTTGATCTTAAGGACCATTTCAATGGTTTTCAGATCTTCTTTAGCAGTGAAATCATATTTCTAAATCCAGCTTAAGCCCAATCCCGATATCTGAGACAGAATAAAGCTAAGCTGTTCTAGAGAAGGGGGTTGCAGTGCTCCTCCATTCATTCTGAGTCATACCCTGGAATCCTAGGGCTCAAGCAAGCCCATGTTGATAATGACTGAAGCAAACCCCCTCATTCTACAGATGGGAAAACCAGTGCTTAGAGCATTTCTCCTCCACCCAAAAACTCTTCAAGAAGAAAAGGGTCACTGGTTTGCATCCTAGTCCCCAGCATGGTTTCTGGCACAGAGCAAGAGCTCAGGTAACATGAGTTGAATTGTTTAGGTGACACACTGAGTTGAAGGACAAATGAATTGGGTGCCAAATCTGGAGGCTCTGATCTTCCAGTGCAGCAGTGAGAATGGTAGAGGGACCATAGCTTCTATCTAGCTAAGATTCAGGTGCCTCGCTTGGAATCAGGCATAGTGGACAAAACCAGCATTATGATCCCAAAGACCTCTCATATGGATGTAGAAGCCACTAATGCTATTATCTTGTACCTTTCCAACCCTCTGATTCCATTTGTCAAAGAAAGCAGGGAAGATAGTATTGCCATCTCCTTTTACCTCCTCTTTATTCTTAGTCTCTTTCTTCTTCCTCTTTCTTTTCTAGAAAATTATAACATGATGCAGGCATGCAGAACAGCATAGAGGAGAGTATAGTAAACGAAACAATGTGAACCCACACTTAGCTTCAGAGAGAAAATGTTACAAATCCAGCAGACACCTTCCTCCTCTGTTCTTCCTCCTCACTCCTTTAATCCCTTCTTTTCTTCTGTTTAGTCCTCCCCTCTCTCCTGATTTCTCCCCTCATCTCCTCCCCCAACTCTCTTTGCCCTGCCACCTCTCTTGTCTTCTATATCATACTTTTTCCTCCTCATTCTTATCGCTTCTCCCTTTCTTTTCTTCCCCATCAGCCCCTTCTTTTGCTTTCTTCTCTCCTGACTCTTTAGTGAGCACGTGTGGGTCAGCGACTCATTCCTATGGCTGTTCACTGTCAAGGATGGGAACTCAGCATCTCTTGGAATTGCTTCTCCTACAAATTTTAGGTTATCTGTCCTTGCAGTGATAGTTCTTTGGCCATATAGCCCCCTGGCTAGAAACACTGGGTGCTTCTGCTGTTACTTCTGAAAGATCCTGTCCAGCTTGCTTTCTCTAGGGTGAAATTTTACTATAATTAGATGCAAGTGCTGGACAGTTTGTCCAGATTTTTCTCATAGAGGAAACAGCAATAACCTGATACATCTCCATATTTTACTCAGCATTTCCAGAACATTTTTCTTTTCTTTTTTAAGATTTTATTTATTTATTTGACAGACAGAGATCACAAGTTGTCAGAGAGGCAGGCAGAGAGAGAGGGGGAAGCAGGCTCCCTGCTGAGTAGAGAGCCCAATGCGGGGCTCGATCCCAGGACCCAGGGATCATGACCTGAGCTGAAGGCAGAGTCTTTAACCCACTGAGCCACCCAGGCGCCCCTCCAGAACATTTTTCTGATATCTCTCCCTGCATTTCTATTTCTCTATATCACTGGGGACATTTTCTACCACTTTTCAGGTTATACTCTGTTGACTTTGAAGAATTTGACTTATTCTTCCTGGGACCAGACACTGGGAAAACTGCCTGCACAGACATAAGGGAGAATGTGGACCCTTTTAGAATTATCATTAGAGGAATAATTCTATATGTCAGCAGGGAGTGGAGGTTCAGGGTTGAGTGATTATGCCTCACCTCCTTTATCAGCTCAAGGCCAGAAAAGCTAACAAATAGACCATTGATTTG
Organism: Mustela erminea; assembly: GCF_009829155.1. Taxonomy (NCBI): domain Eukaryota; kingdom Metazoa; phylum Chordata; class Mammalia; order Carnivora; family Mustelidae; genus Mustela; species Mustela erminea. Next base: position 105,243,221 of record NC_045616.1, on the reverse strand, counting down.
CATTCCTATAAACAGATTCATTCATAGGGTATAGTTGACTCAGGTCACTTCTAGGTTCTTTTTCAATGTTGAGACTTTGATACTTCCTATTTCAGTAGTGAGGGGCGATGATCTAGTGGCAGTGAAAGGCAAGAAACTCCTTCCCCATTAGTAGCACCTTCTTTGATTCTGTGGCAGCTGGGAACTCTGTTACTCTCTTATAGTCTGAGATTTCATTTGGCAATTTCATCCTGCAGGTTATCTACAGTTGTTATGAATAAATTGGAAAAGTCTTCTCATTCCAAAAAGATTTATGTTCCTGTGTAAACCCATCCAACACATTTGGTTGATTAAAATGCTTGTACTTAGACTAAAATAAGAATGGCTCCAGTGACCCTTCCACACTCTTTAGTAGCAATGCTAACGTTTTCACAGTGTTTTCAGATTTACCAGCCAATTTTGGCCTTAAAACAAGTTCTGCCAAGACCAGGCATTATCACTTCCATTTTGCAGATGAGGAAACTGTAGAAGGAAAGATTTGACCAAGAAGAGTGTGGTCTGGCAGTACCCAAAGACCTCAAACCTTTATTAGATCAGGGAGCTTCCCTGGTGCCTGGAAGAAATTGAGTGACAACCAGAGCTGCCTTGAGTGAGGGCCAGCAGAAGCAAACTACAGCCTGGGCTTGCCAGGGACCCCACCTCTGATATATACACATATACCACACACCCACCAAGGATAATTGTCAAGCCTTGGACTCTGCAGTGCTCCATCCACTGTGGTACTGCAAAGTGTTGGCAGGCAGCTGCAATGAAGGCTTTTCCACTTCTGGATCCCTGCCTACACTGCAGAATTTTAACAAGGAGAAGGGAAGGGGGGGAAAGTTTATGGTCTGATCTAATCACAGATGAACTGAGAGCTCAGTGGCAGCCAGTAGTTGCAAAAGCAGAGGACTTTAAAGCTGTTACAGAACCCACCCTATGTTTCTTAGGTGAGCAAATGGTGTGCCTAGCCAGTATCATGTGTGGTGCCTAGTAGGTGCTCAATAAGCAATGGCCTTATTGTTCTTATTCTTACCATGACTATGACTATGCATTGGGCCCCAGGTCACACAGAGATAGCACAAAATTCCAGGACCTGAAAGTCTCTGCTGCGGGCTGTAGCAAATCTCAAGTAGCATTAAGGATGGAATTAATAAAAATGAAACTTCAAGGGAAAAATGCTATCAAATGTCTCTTCTGTTTTATTGTTGTTCTTTGTGAGACTGGTTTTTCCCAAGGGACTAAGAAGCTCTCTATGGCTTTTTGTTGTCCATTTCCTTCTGACTCGTTCCTGGTTCTCTGTTATAGGGACCTTAGATTATTGCTAAATCCAGTGTCCCTTTCTGGCCTTCCCATATGCTTCTGCTGGGGTAGTTGTGAAGCCCTGTCTGCCTCCCATACAAATCACAGGCCAGTGAGGACATATTTCATTGCCTTTCACTTGACAGGGCCATGGCATTTGCCTAAGAGAAAGGGCTTCCTTTGACACACTGATATTGGGCAAATCACAAAAGCAGAAAAGCTCATGTTTCAATATCTTCTCTCTTCCTCCATCTTTCTTCTTTCTTTCTCTTCCTTTCATTAACACTTTCCTTCCCTCCTATTCTTCTTGCAACAGCAAGGACATATGCACAGAGAGCCAGGCATTATCTTCTGGCAGCAGTCCAGCCTACACCCAGTCCAGCTCCCTGCCCCCTGGTCACCCTCCAGGGTGGAGAATGGAGAAAGGCACTGAGCTGAATACATGCACCCCTTTCCTGAGGGCTCTCTTTAGGATGTCACTCTTTGACATCTGTACTCAACCAAGTCCCTCCCACAGTGCCGAACCTGGACAGAAGCAGCCTCCTCTTGTGCTGAGAGGAACATCGTCCTCTTCAAGTCCCCCAGTGCACCTCGCATCCCTCAGACTTCAGCCACTGCGGGTCTGGCCCTCGCTCCATATTCTCAACTCTGACCAAAGCCCCTAGGAGTAAGGGTAACATTCTGTATTCTGGAATGGAATACTAATACTTCTTTAGTGAGACCACAAAGAGTTATTCCCATGTTTATACCTACCCTGCTGAATGACCTAGAAGAAGTCACCTAATCTCTGTGAACTCCGTTTCCTTCTTTCAGAATGAGAAGATTAACTGGCTTATGGAATTAAGTGTCTGGCACATAATAGGTATAGTAAGGATCAGCCAGCAGACTTCTTGGCTTCCTATCTCCCTTTTCTCCTGTTTTCCAGCCTGTGCATTGTTCCCTGGTTGTCCCACCTCACCCTTGTCTTGCCTGAACATGGACCTTTATACAAATGATGTGGTCTCAAGCCAGAGCCTGGCCACCCTCCATGATCCCAGCTGGGCCAATGCTTGGGGCTGTCTGTCTGATTCCCAGTGCTGTGTTGCTAGACAGCAGCACAGGATTGGAGGGAGTACCCAGCGTATACAGACAGACAATGAAGGAGCCAGAAACTACTGTTACTGGGGCCAGTGGTGAGCAACTCCTCAAAGCCCACATCAGTATTCCCTAGGATGAGATCCAGAAATTTTGGGCCCAGAGTTGATGTGGAATGGCTTGAAGTGGTCTGATAATTTAGTTAGTATAGCACAGTGGACAAGGACATGAATTTTGAAGACGGACTGTCTAGGTTTCAAACTGGCGCTGCTATTTTCTGAATCTATAATGTAGGGTAAATTACTTAACCTCTCTGTGCTTTAGTTTCCCTATCTATAATATGTGGCTAATAATATTACTTCATAGGATGACTGTAAGGTTTTACTTAAGTCACACTTGTAAAGCATTCAGAAAAGTGACAGTCTGTCCAGAGGCATTTAATAAATGTGGGCTCCTTTTATCATTACTAGTATCATTACTATTGGAATCATTATCATCATCATTATCAAAGTGTGAGAACCAGCAAAGCTGCTGCACATAGTGGGTGAAAGAATTGATTGATAAAATAGAGGTGGATATATGAAATAGTTTACATAAAAAATAGATACAATAAAACTGAAAGCAATAGCAATTGACAGGAGATAGGAGACAAAAATCAAATTAGGAAAGAGGAGAAAATCAAGCATAAGCTTTGCTGTGAGCTTCCTAGTAACCCACGGCAGAAAGGGAAATCCAATAAGACATGCCATTATCATGATTTAGTGCTAGGAAATATATAATATCATCACTAGAAACTTCAGCTCTAAGAAGGTCTTATCATAAGAATATTTGGTTTGATTTTTTTTTTGCAAATCCAAGATTTCAGGTTTCAACTCCATAAGAAAAGAGAATTATAATGAGATTTGGAAAAAGTATCATAGTAAAAATGGTTGAAGGAATATGAGCTCTTTAACCCCTCAAAAAAGAAATGGTTGGAAGAAACATGATGTTCCCTTTGAAAACTTCACTACCACATGAAGTGGGGAGTAGCATTGTTCTGCAGTGTTTCTGAAAACAGAACCAGAACTCCATGGTGGAATATCTCAAGAATATAAGTTGAGTTACAGCTAAAGACATAAATTCACACAAACTCAAGTAATCCAACAGTGCAGTCAAGTGACCCATGAGGTCTCTATCCATGCAAATGTTGTCTAGATGGCCAGCCTTCAGGACTATGCCGGAAGGCTCACTGCATTGTCAGGGAGCATAGCGATGACTCCTGAAACCCTTTCTTTCATATTCTCCAAGTTTACAGAAGATGGGAACAGATTATCAAAAAGAGAGACGAGCTTGTCTCCCTCGAATGTGGATTAATGACTCCAACAAAACCATTCCCTACAAAGCTACTCACTTAGAAATCAACAGATAGTTTGGCTACCAAGTCACTTTTTAAAATTACTGTTTAAGATAAAGACTATTAGAAAATCAATTGGCTAAGCAATTGTCAGTAGATTTGGGGCAACCCTCTCCTCGTTGGAAGTGAGTATATTACCTGCCACCAACCTCCTCTATGTGTCCCAGTTAAAATCAGCACAAGGAGGTGTATATCCCCCAGGATCCCACAGCCCCAACCCAGCTCTCTTCCATCAGGGCACTTATCACCTGTGCTGCTGTCCTCTTATCCTCAGCAGAGCTCCTTTGGGCAGTGCCATCTTGTTCAGCATCATATGAGCAGTTCCAGTGGAGAGCTTGCCCCATAACAGACATCTTTAGCTTATAGTTAGGAGCATGCATTCTAGAGTCTGACTGCCTGGGTTTGAATTATGGCTCCATCATTTACTGGCTCTGAGGTTTTCAAGACTCCGTTTCCTTATTTGTAAAATAGGATTGATCTGAGTACCCCCTGCACACTTAGACACACACACACACACACACACACACACACACACACACACAATTGTAGTATAAGTTAAATAAGAAAATAAAAGTTAAGCTTTTAGCATAGTGGTTGCTTAGCATATCAGGGATTGGCAAACTATTTCTATCAAGAGTCAGATAGTCAATATTTGCAGTTTTCGATGGTCTCTGATACAAATATTCAGGTCTGCCATTGTAGCATGAAAGCATCCATAGACAATAATACATAAGTAAATGTGCATGTTGGTATTCCAATACATCTTATTTAGACGAACAGGTTGTGGGCACGATGTTTGCCGATCTCTATAATTATATACAGCAGCAAGTCAGATGACCAGAAGGAAAAATTTAAGCAACCACAGAGGCAAACGGGAAGAAACAAGGTGATAGAATGTTGGTTTCAGTAGCAGCACCCAGTGGTTAAGGATATGGGCTATAGAGACAGGAAAACCTGGGTTTAAATCTGGTTTAGATGAATGGTATACACTCTCTGAGCCTTGGTTTCCTCATATATAAAATACAAAGTGGCAAGTAAATGGGACCTATCTCAAATGGCTGATATGTGTGGATTAAAAGAGATCATGAGACATAGTGCCAGGCACTTAGTACGATCTCAATAAATGTGACCAATGGGAACGTTGATGGCAAAGTGACTGTTGAGCTGAACTAAATCAAATTGAGTGATTGCATCTCCTTCCCTTAAGGATGCCCAGAGAGTATGACTCATTAGGTAGAGCAAGGGCTTTTGATCCTGAGAGTGCCTGGCATCCTGCCTTGAGCCTTCTATTTCACTGTCTGTAAATGGGACCAGTATTCCCAGCTTTCTCCCTGCAGAGGCAGCTGTAATGGGACCATGGAGGGAGATCTTGCCTAGAAATATGATGTCAAGTCGGCACCAAAATCAATGATTGCAGTCTCCCTACGTGTCAGAAAAGAGCCTCCTCAAGTGGATCTGAGAAGAGCAGGGCCAAAAGATCAGTAACGGAGAATATGAATTTTTGTCCACGGCTGTACAGAGCCACTTGAAGACTCAGGATTGGAACAGGTCTGGGAAGGCCCTTGGCTTAGATTGCTTTGTTTGATATTAGTGTCCTGGAAATGGACCTCTGTGCATATCACATTTTGTTTGGGAAGATATTGCAATCAAAGATGAGGCTCACAATGTTCCTTTCCATTCCTTGTTGACACATGAAGACTGCCTAACAAATGGGTCTTCCTACTGTTCATATTGTGCTTTTTTATTTTGTTTTGTTTTAACTCTAAAAGATTTTATTCCTCACTTTTTTTTTTAAAACAGGTTTTCCAGAAAAAAAAAAAGTATCTGGACTTTTACAGCACTAATTAGTGTTATCAGGCATCTCTTCCCTAATCATATAATAATTGGTATTGATTTTCAATTTATGTCATCTCTCTCCACTAACTTCATGGGATTCTCAAAAAACTACCTATCTTTTCTTCCCCCCAGCCCTCGAAATCATAAACCTGTTTTTCCTTTCCTTTCCCTTTCCTCCCTTCCTCCCTTTCTCCCTTCTCTCTTCCAGTTTACTTCTACCAAGCACCCAGTGTGTTCCCTGTGTGCCAAACATCATGGTATCAGGGATACCTTTACGTTCTCAAGTCCAGAGAATGAAATGGGCAAGTTACAGACATTATGGTACAAGGCAAGCTCTAAACAAGGTCAAGCTATGGTGGAAAGCCACCTTCACTGTGCCTAATCTGTTGCTGTAGTCAGGAAATTCTTCCCAGGGGAAGGAAACCTGGGCCATTCCTTTAAGGATGAGTAGGAATTCAAGTATGTGAAAAAAGGAAGCCAGAGATTTGAGGATGTGCCTAATTTAAATAGGGAAATGAAAGTTGTTCCTTTCACCTTAACTGGTTTATTGTAGTGAGGGCAAAGTCAAGTGGCAAATATCAGAAGAAGACTGGTGGACAGGAAATATGAAGGATTCTATAGGCCAAACAGATCTTCTGGAGCTTAGGTAAAGTGCACATCTATGAAGTAAACTTAAACATCGAGTGTTTCTGTTTTGGCTGTAGTTATCTCAAGAATGTTGTCTTCTTGGTTCACTATTACTAATTAGAAGCTTTAATTAAAAGTTACACATGGCTTTGATACATAGAATGATGAAATAAGTTAATCACGAATAGATAATTATAAACTATGCTGAGTGTTATGAGAAAAAAAATGGGGTCTTATGATAGAATAATAGGGAGACCAAATTTCCATCAGGGGTAAGGCAAGTACTTTCTGAAGAAGTGACATTAAAGTTCAGGAGGGATGGTGAGCATTACCAAGGGATTATCAAGCAGTAGGCATAGAAAGAAAGTGCTCCAAGCAAAAGAGTACTCTTCATGCCAGTCTTGAGGCAAGAGGTATTGGCCTCTGTAACAGTTAAATAAGGCCAATCTAGCTGGAGTCCAAGGATCAGGACAACAGTGGCCCTAAAGGGACAAACAAGAGCAATAAGATTGGTCTGGTCCTGAAAGCCATGTGAAGTCTTTTAGTTGATTCTGAAAGCAATAAGATGATTTTAAGAGTTTTAAATGGTGTGTATTTGGGAGGAAGGGGAGAGAGAGGGAGACACCCAGAGACAGAGAGACAGGAGCACATTTGTGTTTTGAAATGACTTTTGTTGTCATCCTGAGAAGAATGGGTCGGATCAGTACAAAAGTAGAACCGGGGTGACAGCAATGTGACTATTACAGTCAACCGGGTGAGAAATGGAAGTGGTTGGACTGGATAGTAATAATGAAGATGGTGTGAATTGGATAAATTTAAAAAATTATTTTGGCTAAACTTCTTAGTAGATGGGTTATTGGTGGTGGGGGGTGGGCAGTGGGGAAGATGTGGAGTGAGGAAATTAATTTGATTGGAGTTGACTTGAGTTGGAAAACAATATTCTGAGTCTCTTAGACTGATGACTTTAGCTAGGGTTTTCCAGGCCCACTTGAAGGGATTTTCCTGGATCCTCTCAGCCATGGGCTATGATGTAACCATACTGGCTTATGTCTTTTGAGAAGGAACACACCTTCTTCTTCTATGTGGTGACCATCTTGTAGGAGCCTGTGGCTCTGGGGGCAGTGATGTCTTCTCCTGCTCTCAGGTTTGGAACATGAATGGTGTGCACCATCCCATCTAAAACACCACCCTTTGGAAGAGAAAGATCACCCAGGCACCCAGTCAAGCAAACTGCTTGGTTCTCTAGCTCGCTATGCAAGATTACTAGAGGAGCCATGATTGAGATGAGACTACGTCTTTACTCACAAGGATTACACTACACTCTTTTTAGTATTTAGAAATACTAAAAAGACCTTGGAAAGTACAGGAGAGTAATAATAGATTAGTCCAGTCGTGTGTTAGCTCCCTCCAAAAGGAGCTGAGGAACTGCTAAGAAGTCTCATAGGAGTGAAAAGACATGATAATAACCAGTATCACCGAACACTCACTACAGATCAGGCTCTGTTTTAAAGGTTGTAAATGTGATTCCATTTAATCCTCATAGCTACACAGTGAGCCCCACTTTAGGAAGCTGGGGTACAGAGAAATTGAGTGACTTTCCTAGGCTCCCATAGCAGCAAATAGTAGGAGTTTGAATCAGAAATCTGTCTCAGAGCTCATGCTCCTGGCTTCTATGTGTTTAAGTCAGGAAGAGTAGAAGGCCCATTGTGGGGAAGGCCTTGATCTGGGCTGGAAAAGTAGGAAATACATTGTGGGGAAGGCCTTGATCTGGGCTGGAAAAGTAGGAAATACTGTCTTAATTGCTCTATAGGCTACACGCTCCTGAAGGTCTATAGGACCACTCGGGAACTAAGGTTTTCAATGTAGTGCTGGGTGTTTTATAGAGTGGAGAGCCCTCTAAAAAGGGTTGTTCCTGCTCATGGATATATTCCTTCCTCAAATCCTTCCCAAGCACCCTTTTCTGTAGGAGATGGGACGGGTACTGAGAATATAGCAGTGAGCTGCTATATGCACAAGCTAGTGAGGAGTCATAAAAGAAAAGGGTTTTTTAACAGCTGAATAATAATCCAATGAAATCTTGCTTTTGCAACAATGTGGACGGATCTTGAGTATATTTTGTTAAGTGAAGTAAGTCAGTCAGAGAATGACAAATACCATATGATCTCATATGTGGAATCTAAGACAGAAAACAGATGAACATAAGGGAAGGGGGAAAAGAAAAAAAGGAGAGTGGGAAACAAGCCATAAAAGATTCTTAAAAACAGAGAACAAACGAAGGGTAGATGGAGGGACGTGGAAGGGGATGGGTTAAATGGGTGGTGGGTATTAAAGAAGGCGCTTGTTGTGATGAGCACTGGGTATTGTATGTAAGTGTTGAATCACTGAGTTCTCTACTCCAGAAACCAATATTGCATTGTATGTTAACTAAGTAACATTTAAATAAAAAAAAAGAAAAGTGTTGATTTAAATGCAATGTGATAACCACCCACCACAAGGAAGTCACATGCTATAGGAATCCACAGGAGTGGCATGCATCCCTGATGTTTTTGTGGTAGGTTGAATGTGAGATATCACGGAAAAGGTATTTCTTCAAAGGAAGGTATATGAGCATGGAATATAAGTAGGACTTAACTAGGTGAAGGGTTTAGGGGTGGGCAAAGGGGAAGGGAAACACTTCAGGAAACCCTAGATACAAAGGCCTCTGAATATGGAACTAGAAGGGAGCAGATTCTTGGAGGAACCAGAGGGTAGAAGGTGTTCAGGACAGGCATGAGACCAGAGGTAAGTATAGAAAAAGGCTGATGGGGGCTTTATCACCTAAGTCAGGGAGTTTGGGCTTCACTCTGAGCGCAGTGAAAAGCTTCCCACAGTGGGGTGCCTGGGTGGTGCAGTCAGTTAAGCATCTGACTCTTGGTTTCAGCTCAGGTTGTGATCTTAGGGTCATTGGATCAAGCCTCATGTGGGGCTCTGCACTCAGTGCAGAGTCTGCTTGAGGTTCTCTCTCCTCTCCCTCTGCCCCCCTCCTTATGCTCTCTCTCAAATAACTAAGTAAATCTGAGCAAGGAAAGGAAAGGAAAGATAAAGGAAAAAGTTTCCAATGGACTTGAGGGAAGAAGGTAATATGTTTTCTGGGGCAGTCTGGATCCTTTGTACATTTTTGGGATTAAAGTGATGTGTTGATGGAGTCTTTGGCAAGAGGCCTGGTGATCTGGGCCCCAGGAAGTTGTTTTGTTTGGCTCTGAGGAGGGTTTTCCCTCTGAGGCTTAATGGAAGTTGTCCCTCCTCCCTTTTACATTGGTCTTGCCAAGTAGATGAGATGTGTTTCATTTTTTTTAAGATTTTATTTATTTATTTGTCAGAGAGAGAGTGAGCGAGAGCGAGCATAGGCAGACAGAGTGGAAGGCAGAGTCAGAGGGAGAAGCAGGCTCCCTGCGGAGGGCAAGGAGCCCGATGTGGGACTCGATCCCAGGATGCCGGGATCATGACCTGAGCCGAAGGCAGCTGCTTAACCAACTGAGCCACCCAGGCGTCCCTGAGATGTGTTTCATTTTTTAAAGAGCTGCTTGTTCCCTCTAACTCAGCTACCTGTGGATGGGATGTCTACCAGTGCATTCAAACACACTTTCAAGGTCTCATTGACCTTTCATTAACAGGTACTGGAGGGAGGCAAGCAGATGGGCAGGAGGAGAACCTGTAGGGGTGGGGAAGGGAAGGACTGGCCAGGATCATGGCCTCTAGTGTGCTGGCAACCACTTGGGCCCCCTCAGCAAATCCCTTTCTAATCTCATGGACTCCTCCCTCTAGTGAGGGCTCCTCAGTCAATTAGGAAGACTCCCCACCATTTAAATGGGCAGTGACCATCTGACACAGACACCATGGGTGGTAGCAGCTCACTGAGCGTTAACTATATTAGCCACACCAGAATTCCCTACAGTAACACTTTATGGAGATAATTGTGGGTTAATTACCCCCCAAATCACTCCTAACAAAGATCTATTTCCATGTGGGAGTGTCTGGATGGAGGTCTAGGGGGCACCTTTGTGATTGTTCTCCAAACAAAGCAGTTCAGTTATAGGGAAGGAACTGGCTTCTGGAACCAGGGAGACCTAAGTTTGAATCCCTGCTCTTCCTGAGCAAGCCGTGGAAACTCTCTGACTGAACCTCAGTTACTCATTTACAAAACGGAGATACTAGTCCTAACCCTCTTACTAGCCTGTGGGCAGAACTAGATGAGGCAGTAGAGAGCATTCAGTGAAATGAGAAACCATTCTTTTTTTTTTTTCTACAGTGAGTTTAGTAAGCATGTAAACCCACATGCATTCAGAGTAACTTAGGTGAGGGAAGCAGGCTGGGGGGAAAATTGGCAGTGAGAAAAATGCCATCAAGGGGACGGCTGCCACTCAGAGGCAACCCTCATTGTCAAATGATATCCAGGTCTAATATGATTAGAGCTAATGATTTTTTGAAAGAAACCGGAATTTGGTGTTAAATTTCCCAACTTTTATTGTTGGTAACTAATTTAAATTCTTAAAAAATTTGGGGGCCAAACCAAAAACCTCTGATAGCTGCCCCTTTGTAACCTCTAGTTTCTCCTTTCTGCAAGAATAATTTAAAACTGGTTTCTAAGTATAAATAGCTTCAGGCTTCCCCAGGACAAAGCATGTTGGGAGCAGTCACAAAGGAATGAAGTCCTTCCAGGATAACACAACTCACTCACCAGGCCCTGTGTATGGGTTTGTATGATATCCAGAATCAAGCGGAAACAGAGAGGTGTGGGCAGGGCTTGGACAGATGCGCCATGTCATATACTGTGGTAGAGGGGATCCAGGAGGTGGCCAGCAAATTGGCCGGCAAAACTACGCCTAGTAGTTCCAGACCATCCCTGTGTGCTTTGCTTGCCACGGCTGCAATGTGGCTCCTTTGTGCTTTTCAGACTTGAACCAAGTAAGAATACTTCAGGGTACCTATAGCAGCCAGGGAATTTTTACTGACAGGGGGATATTTAACCATTCATTTCAAGAGTCAAATTGATTCCCTAAAATCAATTCTCTTGAACCTGACTATATCTAAAATGCCTGTTGCCTTGGGAAAACCTTTATTCCATTTTACCCATCAACATTTTCTCTTATGCTATGTTTAGTATTTTAGCAGGTTTAGAAGTGGATGGAGTACTAATTGCAAATGAATATGAGGATATTTTTCTCGTGCTGAGACTTACTAAGTGGTTCCAACTGTGACCTTTTTTCACTAATTCTTTAATTCACTCAATAAGTACAGAGTGTCTACTACATATCAGATATTGTGCAAAGAGATTTGGACAGTCAGAAAGTTCTGAGACCAAGTAACAGGCTTCGATGCTTGCTAGAAGAGCTGCGGTTTCCTCATATGTAAAACAGGAATGATAGTAGAGCTAACTCCTATGATGTTCAAAGGATTACACAAGGCAGTATATGCTTATGGCCAGAATTCAATAAATATTAGCCACCAAATGATCATTTGTCTTAATTATCACCACAAACTTTAGGGTACTACTATTATCTCCATTTCTGATAGAGGAGGAAACCGAGTTTTAAAGCAATGATTTAATCTGCCCAAGGTCACATACCTAGGAAGTCTAAAGCTGGGGTTAGCTAGTCACTGAAGCTCATTGTTTTCTATCTAATTGCCCTGCCAGGGGCAAAACTTTCCTGGCCTCCCTGCTTCACTGTCAAAATGAATTAGGAGCAATCTTAAATTTAAGCTCTGTAAAGACTACAGGGGATTTAGAGGCTGAGGAAGAAAGACTGCCAGCCAGTAACCTTCAGCTGGAAATGCATAAAAGGGCAATGATCATGGTGCTGAGAACGAACACAAATGCAGTTTAGGGGCAAATACTAGCATTCAGTAAGTATCTATTGAATCCTTCTCTGAGCCAGGCACTGTCCTTGTCACTGGGAATGCAGCAGCAAACAGAGCAGAGTCATTGCCCTCATGGAGCTTGTGATTTATTGTGAGCCTGTAGATGAAAAGATGTACAAACATAAATTGGGATTTTACAAATGTCAGTGAAGGTGAAGCAAAAGATGTAGCTAGAAATGCATCTGGGATCCACATCTGATGGCCATTGAGGTGTTTTGTTCACTAATGAAATGGCTTTCTTGCTTACTGACAGGCAACTTGGCTTTGCATTCCATTTACATTATTCTCTGGGCTACTGAAGATAAATCAAGGTGTCCAGGTCATATTAATAAGCCCTATATTAGGAAAAGAGCCTGCTTTCATCTGGGGGCAGTAACAATACATCCAGGAGGGAGGTCTTGGTAAGATTCTTTTGGCAATTTTTCTTTCTTTCCTTCTTTTTTTTTTAAAAAATACATGCACCCTTACATTTATTGTAGCATAAATTACAATAGCCAAGGTATGGAAACAAGCCAGGTATCCATCCAGAGATGAATGGATAAGGGCTGCCCTTCAGCCAAATGACCACCAAACGACCACCTCCCTGCTTGCCTAGCCCGGGGTCCCTGCCTGCACCCCCAGATTCCTGTGTTCTTCCTGTGCCCCTCTGCTGTTGTCATACCCCGGCCAGAGAAGCACCAAGGAGCAAGTAGGGATCCCAGTCGTCCTCCTCCTCCTCCTGGGAAGGCACAGGCTGCAGGCCCTAGACCAGGAATCCAGCGTGTGGGAGAAATTCCAGTTGGAAGAAGAAGTGCAAGACCATTTCTCCCTCTCTTGTAGAAGTGCCTGATAACTGGGCTCATGCAGAGAAGGAGCTAGAGTCTGTGGCTTGTTTGCCTGGAACATTTTAGAAAGTTAAAGTAGTTAATGATAATGGTAACTACCGCTTAATAAAGACTATTTGCCAGACATTATGGTAAATGCTTTACATACATTATCTAATTTAATCCTCGCAAACAACCACATACAAATTGAAGTGCAATTATGCCTATTTTACATATGAGGAAATTAAGGCTTAGAGAGGTCAGAGCTTTGCTCAGAATCATACAGCTGGAAATGGCAGAGGGGTAAATGAAGCAGTCTGACTCTGTCTAGAGCAGTGGTTCTCATCCAGGGGCAATTTTGACTCCCAGGAGACATTTTAGAAAGTCTGGTGACATTTTTGGTGTGACAATGGGGAGAAGGTTACTACTAGCATCTAGCAGACAGAGGCCAGAGATATTCTAAACATCCTACGATATATAGGACAGCTTCCTACAATGAAGAATCATCCAGACCAGAATGTCAATAGATCTGCAGTTTAGTATCCCTACCACAGAGCCCTGGTGCTTACTACTGTTCTATCCCCATAACTAAACATCTTTTTACACAGGCATTTTTTGGTGAAACATTTGTATTTTATAAAAGATTCTCAATCTCTGTTAATGTGTTGTGTTTACATCCTCACTTACTCTGTCTTCATCTAAGCACCTATGGAACAATTTAGATCAAGCCATTCCCAGGAAAAGCTTTTAATGAACAATGGAACAAGAAAAACCCCAGTGGGTTTTGCAGTCCCATTTCAGTTAAGGTTCAAATTCACTAATGCCGGGAAGGAATTCACTAGTCTTATAGGCTGTAGGACAAATGTTAATAGCTTCACCTTTAATTTAAGCCAGGCTTTATTTTTATAGCTGGTCCATTGATAGCAACTGGATTTATTAAAGCATTTCTAACAGCTGTGGAAAATCAATAAAGTACATAAGCACATTCTTGTGCTATTTGCATATACAACTCTGACTCCTCATGTATGTTTAGACATACTCATATGTGCTCTAAGAATATGCTTCCGTCTATTCTATGTTTAAAATGTACTTTCAAATCAGGACATTTGGTCTTCTGAATGTGGTCCCAAGTTATGAGATAAGTTAAGGTTGGAATGATTAGAGAAAGGAATGTAAGTAAATTCCCACCTGCAAGGGGAATGAAATTCCTCAAAATATATGGGTCCTGGATGGTGCTTTTGCTTACTCATAAAGTCAAGTAACTTATTACAATGTGAACACATGATTGGGCTTACACTACACATTAGACCACACAGAGCTAGCAGACATATACAGGAAAAACTCCATCTAATAGCAGCAGACATGCATTCTTCTCAAGAGCGCGTGAAACAATCTCCAGGATAGATTTTACGTTAGGTCACAAAACAAGTCTTAATAAATTAAAGAAGATAAAAATCACATCAAGCATTTTTTTTTTCTAACCACAATGGTATGAAACTAGAAATCAAGCTCAAGGAGAAAACTGGAAAATTCACAAGTATGTGGAGATTAAATAATATATATACTTCTAAACAACCAATAGGTCAAAAGAGAAAACAGAAGTTTTCTTAAGACAAATGAAAATGAAAACACAACATACCATATCTTATGGCATGCAGCAAAAGCCATTCTAAGAGAGAAGTTTATAGCAATAAAACAGACATTAAGAAAAAAGAAAGTCCTCAAATAAATAACTTGACTGTATACCTCAAGAAAGAAAAAGAAAAACAAAATTAAGCCCAAAGTTAGCAGAAGGATGAAAATAACCAAGATCAGAGCAAAAATAAATGCAATAGATTCTGAAAAGAAAATGAAACTAAGAGCTGTTTTTTTAAAAAGATGAACAAAATAGATAACCATTAACTACACTTACCAAGAAAAAAAGAGAGGATTCAAATGAATAAAATCATAAATGAAAAGAGGAGACATTACAACTGAAGCTACAGAGAAACAAGGGATCTTAAAAGACTACTATAAATAATTATATACCAATAAATTGGACATCCTAGAAGAAATGGATAAACTCCTAGAAATGTATAACCTACAAAGACTGAATTTCTCTCTCTCTCTCTCTCTCTCTCTCTCACACACACACACACACACACACACACAGATACACAAAGGAAATTCTGAATAAACCAATTACTAGTAAGCATCCAAAATATTCCAACAAAGGAAAATTTGGAACCAGATGGCTTAATGGGTAAATTCCACTTAACATTTAAAGAAAAACTAATACCAATTCTTCTCAAAGTCTTCCACAAAAATATAGAGGAGGGAACACAACCGAACTCATTTAATAAAACCAGCATTGTTCTGACACCAAATCCCAACAAGAGTACCACAAGAAAAAAAAATAACTATAGGCCAATATCCTTAATGAACACAGATGCAAAAATCCTGAACAAAATATTAACAAACCAAATCCAACAATACACAGACGAAGATCACACACCATGGTCAAAGGGGATTGATTCCGGGGATGCGAGAATGGTTCAACATCCACAAAGGAAACAACATGGTAAACTAAAGTAACAACATGAAGGATAAAAATCATAATTATCTCAATACGCGCAGAAAAAGCACTTGACAAAATTCAACATATTTTTATGATTAAAAACTCACAACAGACTGGGTATAGATGAAACATACTTTGACATAGTAAAGACCACTGAGAAGTCTTTAACTTAACATCATATTCAAAGGTGAAACACTGAAAGCTTTTCCTCTAAGTTCAGGAACAAGGTAAGGATGCCCACTCTCACCACTTCTATTCAATATAGTCCTAGATGTCATATAGCCAGACTGCTCAGACAAGAAAAAGAATTAAATTCTGATTTCTGCAAATCAGAAAGGAAAAAGCAAAATTGTCTTTATTTGCAGATGATACAATATTCTACATAGAAAATTGTAAAAAACCCACACACACAAAAAAAGGCCCTATTAGAACTAATTAACACATTCAGTAAAGTTACAGGATACAAAATCACTATTTAAAAACCAGTTGCATTTCTATACACCAACAACAAACTATCAGAAAGAGAAATTAAGAAAGTGATCCAATTTACTGTAGTGGAAAAAAGAATAAAATACTTTGGAATAAATTTAGCCAAGGAGGTAAAAGACCTGCATACTAGAAACTCTAAACATTGACGAAAAATTGAAAACAACACAAGTAAATGGAAATATATTCTATATTCTTGGATTAGAAGAATTAATATTGCTAGCTTTGCGCAGTGGCAGTATCGTAGCCAATGAGGTTTATCCGAGGTGCGATTATTGCTAATTGAGAAGAATTAATATTGTTAAAATGTTCATGCTACCCAAAGTGATCTATGGATTCAATGCAATCTCTCTCTCTTTTTTAAAAAATATTTTATTTATTTATTTGACAGACAGAGATCACAAGCAGGCAGAGAGGCAGGCAGAGAGAAAGGGGAGGAAGCAGGCTCCCTGCTGAGCAGAGAGCCCAATGCGGGGCTAGATCCCAGGGCCCTGGGATCATGACCTGAGCTGAAGGCAGAGGCTTTAACCCACTGAGCCACCCAGGCACCCCTCAATGCACTCTCTATCAAAATTCCAGTGGCATTTTTTTTTTTTTTGCAGAAATAGAAAAAAATTCTAAATGTTTTATGGAACCACAAATAGCCAAATATGCCCCAAATAGCCAAAGCAATTATGTGAAAGAAAAACAAAGAGGGTGGCATCTTTCTCCTTGATTTCAAAGTACAATTCCATAATTGAAACAGTATGTTATTGGCATAAAAAAAGACAGATAAATGGAACAGAATGGAAATACCAGAAATAATCCCATGCATATATAGTCAATTAATTTATGAAAGAGAAGTTAAGAATATGCGATGGGGAAAGGGTAGTCTCTTCAATAAATGGTGTTGGGAAAACTGGACAGCTATAGACAAAAGAATGAAAGTGGACCCCTATCTTACACTATACACAAAAATCAATTCAAATGGATTAGAGTTGAATGCAAGAGCGGAAACTATAAAACTGGAAGAAAACATAAGGGGATAAGCTTCTTGGCATTGATCTTAGTAATGACTTTTTTTTTTTTTTTGATCTGACACCAAAAGCAAAAATAAGCGGTGGGACCACATCAAACTCAAAAGCTTCTGCACACAAAGGAAATCATCAACAGAATGAAAAGACAACCTGTGGAATGGGGGGAAATATTTGCAAACCACATATCGGATAAAGGGTTAATATCCAAAATGTATAAGGAATCCATATAGCTCAATAACAAAACAAAGCAAAACAAAAAACAAAAAACAATAACAAAAGTAATAAGCCAATTAAAAAATGTGCAGAAGACCTGAATAGGCATTTTTCTCAAGAAGACCTAAAGATAACCAACAGGTGCATGAAAATGTGTTCATCATCACTAATAATCAGGGAAATGCAAATCAAAACCAGGGAAATATCACCTCACATCTGTTAGCATGGCCATCATAAAAAAGACAAGAGATAACAAGCATTAGGGAGGATGTGGAGAAAGGGGAATTCTTGTGCACAATTGGTGAGAAAATAAACCAGGTAACCAATATGAACAAGAATATGGAGGTTCCTTAGAAAATTAAAAATAGAACTACCAAAACAATCCAGCAATCTCACTTCTTGGTTTATATCCAAAGGAAATAAAATCATTATCTGAAAGAGACACCTACCTTCCCATGTTTGTAACAACAAGTATGTTCCCAAAGTGTGGAAACAACTTAAGTGTCTATTGAAAGTAAATAGAGTATATCTATGCAATAGAATATTACTCAGCCTTAAAAAAAAAAAGGAAATCTGTTTGTTGTGGTAACATAGATGAACCTGGAAGACATTATGCTAAGTGATATAAGTCATACAGAGAAAGATAAATACCACATGCTATCACTTTCATGTGGAATCTAAAAAAAAAAAAAAATCAATTCCTAGAAACAGAAAGTAGAGAGATGTTTGCCAGAAGTTAGAGGGTGAGAGAAATAGCAAGAGGTTGGTAAAAAGGGTACAAACTTTGAGCTCTATGTTGAATAAGGTCTGAAGACCTAATATGTAACATGGTAACTATAATTGATAACACTATATTATATAATCATAATTTGCTAAGAGGGTAGAACGTAAGTATTCTCACCACACACACACACACACACACACACACACACACACACACGAGGTCAGTATGTGAGGTGGTGGATGTGTTCATTAACTTGATGGGAGGAGTCCTTCCACAATCTACACATTATATCAAATCGTCACATTGTATACTTTAAATATCTTACAATTTTATTTGCCAATTATGTCTCAATCAAGCTGGAAAGAAAAATACTGAGTCAGGACCAATGTTACAAAACTAGGGATATAGTGAATTATGTTTGCATTTGTCCCTCATTTTATAGGTTTCAACACATTTTGACATGATTGCCTTATACCTTGAAAATAACCCTAAGGTTATTACCCCCCCATGTTTCAGATTAGAAAAAGGCTCAGAAAAATTGGAAAACTTGTCCAAGATCACAGAATTTGGCTCTGGCAGAGAAAGCCATTGTCAGGCACTATTGCTGTCATAATCACCAGCCCTTACAGTGAGTACGAGCAAGGTCAAGCCAGTCCACCTGCCTTCAGCAGCTGCTGCTAATGGTGAAGAGACTGTGAATAATTTCCCCACCTATGCCTACATTTCCAAATCTTTCCTTCTTGATCGAACTCAGACTTAATGTGTTGGCCAGTATAACAAGAGCCACTTACCACATGAAGCTGCTTAAACTAAATTGGTTAAAATTAAGTGGAATAAGAAATTCAATGCCTTGGTCACATTAGCCAGTTTCCAGTGCTAATAGCGACATGTTGCTAGCAGCTACCATATTGGACAGAGCAAAACATTTCTCCCTGTTGACCGACATTGGATCAAAGTGACTAAATGAAGGAAATAAAACCTGTGAGATAGTATTTCAGAGAAGTGTTATTCAATTTGCAATATTCTTTCTTAAATGGAAATGTTTGCTTTTCTTAAAGAAGAAGTTTAAATGTTTGTTATGAACCCACTCTCTGGTATCAGGCTGGAGGTATTTAAGTTGTGTTAAAATTTATGACAGTCCTGCAAAGAGGGTCTGATCCACTTTATGGATGAAGACGCTGAGGTTCGGTTACTTGACCAGACACATGTCTTCTAAGAGGTAGAGGAGGAATTCACATTCGGATCTGCTCTCCAAATCCATACACCTACGTCACTCTACACCATTGAGGCCCTCAATAAAAATAAGAACTTTGATTCTGCCCCAAAGTCCATATCACTTTGAAGAAGACACACTCCAAGATCATCACTTACAAAGATTATTACCAAGATTCGGAGTGTTTGGAAGGATCTGAGTGGATAAACAATAGCCGAGTCGCACAAGACACACTCCTTTTCTAGGGCCTCATCCTCTCATTTTTTCTTTCCTTTCATGCAACCAATTCCCCCTTGCACGACTTGAGTTACGCAATGATGCTCCACTTCTGCACCAGCATTGTTTCTTTGGGATTCTACAGGTCAGCAGGGGGCCTTTCTCTCAGCACTTAAAACAGGTTTGCTATGGAATAGTTGTGGTGCCAGAGCTCACTCTTAATGGTGCTGGAGCCAGGCCTGTTTCCATGTCTGTGGCCTGGTTTAGCAGAGCCACATGTTCTTATGACACATCTTCCTGGCCCAGATGGCTTTCTCAGCTTTAGACGATTAGAATCAGAAATCCAAATCCCAGGTCTGTCCACTTACAAGAAAGAGGAGAATCGCAATACTGGTATCTAATTGGCAGAAGTGGCCATCTGAGAGAAGCAGGACATTTCTCTGAGAGAGTTGCCTCATGGAATATGTGAGAGAATTTTCTTGTTGAGCCCTGAAATTACATAGGCAAGGTCACTACAAAGTCATTGGAAATTGCATCTCAAGACAGTTCAATGGCAAGGGACCAGCCCCTCACTGCTGATTTATTGCTTACTCTTTCAACTCTTTTAAAAAGATCAGCAGATAGATTGTGCTGCCTATAGTTGGAGACGTGCTTACTTTTTCTCAGGCCTGATTCATAAAACATCACTGACCTGTTTTTGGCACCATTCCCTTCTGTTTCAGGGAGCTTCTCTGAGGTTCATATCACTGTTTAGTTCTGAGTGAAAACAGTATGCCATATTCTGGGCAGATAACCATAAAGGGGGCATGGCCACAGAGTCTCCTCGATGAACCGTTATACCTGCCAGTGATGAGACCAAGGGAAACAGAGGCAATTTTAAGTGGGATCCTGGAGAATTGTGGACTAATGACCATGAACTTTTTAGATCACAGCTTTCTAGAGAATATGTCCCTTCTGCCTCTGGTGAGGCTACCTGTTCTGGTCTATCTGGATCGTTGGCCCTCTCCAGTCCACTCATTCAGTTTAATGTCCAGATCAGCTTGACCATCTGCCCGCTGGGCACTTGTTTGGGCAAAGCACAAACTCTGAGTCCTGTGTACATTTGAGATGTGTGTTATCTGGAGGTGAGATGGAAAAGCAAAACCCCTTGGTCCAAGGTCCCCTGGAAAATGATTTCTACCTTTCTTGGTGCTCCTTGGCAAACTTGTAGGCAGCTATGGTTCTGGCTGCTAATATTTGGGTGGTTTCCTTTTTTTTTTTTTCTGTGTTTACATTTTCATTAGTATTTTTACTTCTTTTTATTTTACATTGACAGAACGGCCCCTCTTCAGTTCACTTATTTAACAGTTCAGGTGTCACTATGCTTAAAAGCAGATGATTAGAAATATTATTATTAATTTAAGAAGTTTTGTCTTCCTCAGAACCTTATTAAGGCTATGTTGCATTCCACACACATACAGATCTTGGATGGCTGTCTTTATCATAGAAACCCCTTGTGACTTCTCTTTTCATGCAGTGGTGTTCGTGAGCCATCTGGGTCAGTGGAACTTTTAGAAGCAAGAGCTCTTCCCCCTACACTTAGCTACACATAAAATTGCCCTCCATATCCAGACTAGGGGTTGTTTAATGTGGCCAGTGACATTTTTCCAAGTATGTTTATTACCTGCTGAGACAGTTCCTCTGAGACAATTTGAGATAAAACTTTAGGAGTAATTATGCTTTACGAGGACATAATGTCCTTCAGGCTTAATTTCACACGATGTTAAATCAATTCTCATGTTTAATACTTTTCTGTATTCAAGATAAAGGGCATGATATTAAATTTTCCCATCATTAGCCAAGAAGTTGGTGCCACATAAATGGTAGAAACTGACTGCACGTCCTTTTCCTAGTTGTGCAAAACCAGCACAAGATGGAGATGGTTTAGGTCACCAACTCATATCCACAAGTTCCTTAAAAAGTCTAGACACCACAAAAAGAAATAAAGAGAAGGAAGCGACTATTGGAGAAAATAATGCCCCATCGCTTTTACTTCCAAAGTGTCACAGGGCTACTAAACATCTTCTTGTTTTTGTTTCTGTGTGGTTTGCTGGGTCAACATTGGTGTCTTCTCTAGCATGGTGTTATCATCCAAGATCTCTGAGACCAGAGGGCAAGGGCTAACTGGATACCCATGTGTGTCAGGCTGGCCAGCAACCAACGTGCTTTGTTCTTTTAAAAAATAGCATCTGCTGAAAAGACTCTTGATGTGAGGGACCCTGGATATTAGAAGAGAAAAGTGATTCTTTCTTCTGCTATGATGGATTTTTTTTTAAAGATTTTATTTATTTATTTGACAGATAGAGACCAGAAGTGGGCAGAAAGGCAGGCACAGAGATGGGGAGGGGGGGAAGCAGGCTCCTGAGAGCAGAGAGCCAGATGTGGGGCTCGATCCCAGGACTCTGAGATCATGACCTGAGCCAAAGGCAGAGGTTAACCCACTGAGCCACCCAGGTGCCCCTATGATGGATCTTTTTGTTTTGTCTTTCAGCTGTAGGCCAGGCCATTCCTTCTATCTATCTATCTATCTATCTATCTATCATCTATCTATCTATCTAATTTGAGAGAGAGAGCATGAGCAAGCAAGAGAGAGTGGGGAGGTCCAGGGGGAGAGGGAGAGATGGAATCTTATGCAGACTCCCCACTGAGCATGGAGCCCGATGCGGGGTTCGATTTCACAGTCCTGAGATCACGACCTGAGTCAAAATCAAGAGTCAGACAATTAACCGACTGAAGCACCCAAGCATCCCTCTTTATTTTTGAGTAGAATATATATTGCCTTTCTCAGCTCAGAGGTGGCTCTTATTTGTGTGTCCTTTCTTGTTATTTGTTGACTTTCAGGACTGTTACTGTGATTGCAAAGGTCTTAAATAGTTTTTAGCTGCACACAAGTTTATCTTTTGTTGTATGATGAGTATGTGTGTGAATACATGAGTGTGTTTTCTTAAGGTCTTATATGCATCAACTTTCTCCTCTATCTTTAAAACTACTGTAATATATAATTATCTCTGTCTACCTAAATTCCTTATATCAGAAACAGAATTCTTTTGGTGTCACTGTGTGGTGGAATGTGTGTGTGTGTGTGTGTGTGTGTGAGTCTGTGTGTGAACCTTCATTCATGTTGTATTATACTTCTAATGCATGGAGGGGATAAGAAAATGGAGTTTCCTGGTTTATTGCCCAATGCCACCAGTTTTCAATAAAGAAGGTTCAAAAGAAGCAATAGCAGAAATATAGCCAGAGTGTCAAAATTTTTTTACAAGAGATGATTCTTTTTTTCCCTTTCAATCAACTCATTTGAATAGATTACTTAATTAGCATTTATTGTTTGTGAAATTCCTTGTCCAGAAGTAATGTTTTAGGGCCTACAGTTTTGAAGAAAGGCAATTTAGTGGGTGATAATCTTGTATAGAATTTTCAAATTGATTTCTTGGCAGTAAATTGTTCCTCAATTGTAGTACCTTCTTAACTCTCATTAGATACCAAAGCTTCTTTATAAATGCATTCATAACCATTAAAATGTCGTCTCCAGCTTCCTGTCATTGCAACTGGTCGTAACTTCAGGCACAAACGTTTAAAGGACAACAATACTTTTACTATTTCATTAGTGTGTGATGAGAGTCAGAATGTGCTATTGAAGTTTATAGAGCTTTGCAGTTCCTGATGGAAACTGTTTGGTTGTACTCATCCCAAGAGTAAAGATAACCTTTCTCTTTGTACACAGAGTTGCTTCATTTAAATTCCACTCTGCTTGAGTCTGATTTATCAGGCTGATATATGGCTAGGGCAATATAGAGCCTCTCTAGAACCTGTTTATGATTTCCCTGCCCTCCTCTTTCCCCGTGAATTAGAGCAAACTCATTGCCAGGGAAACTCACTGACAGTAGAGTACTGGTTAGTTCTAATTTTCAACTGCTTCTCTGACTCTTTAGAAGATGGCACTTATTTTGAAGATGGAGAAACAGGTACAGGCTGAATTTATGTGTCTCTTCAAAATAAAAAAAAAGATGTTATTTAATTTATTACCAAAAAGGAGCTCTAAAAAGTTTGCCAAAAACAAAAACAAACATACTAAAATTCCCTATGAAATTTGTAGCAGTTTATAGGCTTTTTGCTTTATGGAAGTGAGTAGTTTATGAGAAGAGTTATTTCAAACTTTGTTATTGAATTCAGTGAGGATGGTGTGGAAATCATGGCCTCTATCTGGACATTTAGACTGAGACAGAACAGGTCTAAAAAATTATCTCACTGATCTAACCTCGTTTTATCAATGAGGGATTAGATACATTGGTATTATAATAACAGCCACAATACCGAGCCCATTTAAGAACTTTTTATGGACTGAGCAAGGGCCATGAGAACATTATCTCTTTTATCCTCAGTTTTGGCTACCAAACTGTTACAAAGTAGGTGGGAACATGTTCGTTTCTACAGATGAAGAAATAGGTTCTTCAAGATTCTTGACCACAACACACAACAGTTGGGTGGCAGACTTGGAGTGACACTCTAGGTTTACTGAGGATTCTGGTTTGAATGAAGTTTTTGAGTAAAGAAACAAAATTCATGCTTTCATTTCTCAAAAGCTATATGGTATAGATGTCTTCTGGATTTTCCATTCTGAACACAACCCTTTGAAACAAGCCTTAGCTTCAACAAAACTCCTTTATTCTCTTTGATCTACTTTCCTCTTACACCTATGATTTGTTGATTTTTTTAAAAAGATTTTATTTATTTATTTGACAGAGAACACAAGTAGGCAGAGAGGCAGGCAGAGAGAGAGAGAAGCAGGCTCTGCCCTGAGCAGAGAGCCCGATGCGGGGCTCGATTCCAGGACCCTGGGATCATGACCTGGGCCAAAGGCAGAGGCTTTAACCAGCTGAGCCACCCAGGCATCCCTGATTTGTTGATTTTCAATCTGATGCTTCCCTCATCTTTTATAACCTGGATTAGTAATTTTTTCTTCCTTAACCTTTCTTAGATTAATATCATTCATTCTCTCATTCAGAAAAGAAAATAATAGTGAGGGCTTATTCTAAATCAGGAACTGCTCTCCGGGTATATCAGTGAACAAGACTGACAGGTTCCTGTTTTGTGGAGCTCATACTCTTGGGTAGAGGGACCATTAGAAAAGTGCTGAATTGAAGTTCAGAAGATCAGGGCTAAACCAGAATGTGAAAACTAGCAGATGTAGTAAATGATTATTTTTAATTTGGCCTATAGAGTGTCCTAAAAGTTCAGTTAATTGGTAGTGTATTAAAACTAAGATTCTACATAAAAAAGCAATCTGGATTTCTGGGATCTCAATGGTGACTTGGGTCTATGTACCATAAGGTACCAATCCACAATCCCTTTGATATGAATGGTTCTGTGCCCTTTGAATGGAGCAGGGCCTTTCATTACCTCTGCCCCAACCATACTTGGGCCCAGCAGCTACACTCCTTTACATCATCTGTTGACCCCTGCAGACACTTCAGATTTTGTGATCAGCGGAGTAAATGATTTGTAGAGTCTCTCCAAATCTTGACATGGCTGTGGTTGACTTGCTTCTGGCTTCCCATGACACCACTGTGGCCTCTCCCCTCCTCTGGTCCCCTGGACCAGAGCTGGCAGTCAGACAAAGAAATCTGTGTGGATCCAAAAGAGTTTGGATCATCACAGGGCAAAATGGAGGCACATTCATTCCCTGAATAACAACCAGTTTTTCTTCCTACCAGGGTCATCATTTATTATCTCTTCCAGGCCCTGATGTTGAAGCCCCCTACTTAAAAATTTTCCAGAAATATAGTGCAAGTTATTAAAACCAACAAATCCAGAAAACTGGAAATTACCTCTGGTAAGAGCCAAGTGAATCAGAACTGAATGAGGAGAGAACTTTTGAGCAAAAGCAAACAAAGTGTGATAATATTTGGAGAAATAATGCTGATTATTTGTATTCCTAGAGTTTGTTTTGGGTTTTATTTTGAAAATCTTGACTTAAATTTGGCAGTAGAAGCAATAAACAACAGCTAAATATTAGTTGTAGATCTATTGCATATTGTCTATCTCCCCTAATTTAACCCACTATTCTCATTTAGTTAGGAAATGGAAACCCAAGGACATTAAGTAATTTGTCCTAGGTCATCTAACTGATCTATTTAATATCTCAAATGTTTTAATGATTTTGGCTTATTTCTCAGTTTGTCTGACCATATGGAGAAATGATCTGGGGGACTGACAGAGATCACACACACACTCCATTAGTATAAAACTTATATAAACAGAGCTGCAATCTCCACTCTCTGGGGTTGAAGTGAACCTTTCCCCCACTCTACGTTATCGAGATCTATTTTCAATATTTATAGAAAATTTCAATCTTGATCATTTAAGCCATATAAAACCATCAAGGGCCAATGATCAAGGTGTTTTACTGAGGAATCTACACAGGGAACCAGATGGTATACCAAAAGAAAACTGATAAATAAATCTATGAAATGTAAATGTGATATCGGTGATTGGGGCTTTGGTCCCCACAGTAGGTCTAAGAATATAATTTGGTTTGGAAAAATAATCTAATAGGGCAAATCCTACCTCTCAAAAATTTTTGTGCTGAATTCTGTAAGATTATAAGTAATATGTCACAGTAGACCAGAAAGATTTAAAAAGCTCCTTGATTGTCTCTTTCTCATTTTCTCATGTTTATACTCAAACATAACCTGGAGAACTCTTAAGGCAGAACAAAGGGTCATCCAGTAGTTAATGAGAATTCAGACTAGATTTGAGATCTTCCTGACTCTTATGTTTTACTCTGCCAGGAGGAAGCGTAAGCTACTAAAATTCTGAGAATAGGGTTGTCAGAATGTAGGACTCACAAAGAACAGATTTAAATGAGCTTTTTCATGCCTAAATGTGAGGCAAAATAATTCCAGGGTTTTTTGTCAAAACAAGAACCTGTTGAGGTACCTGGGTGGCATAGTCAGTTGAGCATCTAATTTCTTGGTTTTGGGTCACATCATGATCTCAGGCTTGTGAGATCGACTCCAGCATTGGTCTCCACACTCATTGCAGAGTCTGCTTAAGATTCTCTGTCCTCTCCCTCTGCCCCTCCTCTCTTTCTCTCTCTAATAAAAAATAAATCTAAAAAAAAAAATAAATTTAAAAAATGAGCCTGTTATTTATGACCCATGTCTGCATACATGTGGATCCAAGGAACCACCACTTTGGCAGGGACTCTTTTGTCAATGTCTCTCTGGTCACACTGTGTTCCTGGCCCTCCCAGATATCCCCATCCCAGAGATGAGGAAACCTTGCTGTGCAGACGCAAAAACTTGGAGTGGTGAGAGCAGTATAGTGGAGTGATCAAGAGTAGTAGGTTTGAACCATGGATCTGCCACAAGCTTGTCCTTGGGCAACCCTTTTCTGTCTCAATTTTCTCACCTATAAAATGAAGATACTGATAGTACGTCTCTTGCAGTACTAATTTGTTTGTAGGATCAAACAAATTAAATCCTTTAAAATGCTTAGAATACCACCTGCACATAATAAGGTTAAGTTAGGGTAGGGGCTGTTAAATATTTTTTCAAAATGTCAGATACTGCTTTTATTTTTTATTTTTTAAGGATTTTATTTATTTATTTGAGATGGAGAGAGAGAGAGAGAGAAGAGGGGAAAGAGAGAGAGAACGAGCAAGGGGAGAATCACAGGGACAAGCAGACTCCTCACTGAGTATCAGGGAGCCTGACTCGGGACTCAATCCCAAGACCCTGAGATGATGACCCGACCCTAAAGCAAATGCTTAAACAACTGAGCCACCCAAGCACCCCCAGATACTGTTTTTAATAACAATAGTATTTGAAGTCTCTTCATGGGCCAGGTGTCAACCAAAGAATTTAGTATATATCAAGTCATTTTGTTTTCAGGATATATAAGCTATATCTACAGAATATACAAATTAATATGATTATTATCTCTATTTTCAGTTGAGAAAGCTGAGGCATAGAAATGTAATACACTCAGGTCACACAGCTATTAAGTAATGGAGCCCATACTTAAAATTAGATATCACTATGGAACCCATGCTCTTAAACACTATGCTATAAAAAGTTGCAAGTCACCTTTGTTCTTACTCTTCCAAATCTAAGATTGAATTCATTAATTGCAAATATGTTAGATCCCTGAGAACGTGCGACAAAAAAAAAAAAAAAAAAAAAGCCTATATTGCTTCTTTATTGCCCACAATTTAAGACCAGTGAGGTTGATATAAGTAAGCCATCAAATCATAGCATTTCCTGGACAAAGACTCAGTCGTTTTAGCAAAGGGAATTTCACAGCTACCAATCTGGCTAGGGATTCCAGGTGCTTCTTACCCGCTCGTTTTCAATTGCTCTCACTAGTGTTGTCTCCCTAACTAGATTATAAATTCTTGGCAGGCTAGACCATGTTTATGCAACAGTTTATCTCCCACAATACTCATGAGTGTTGGACACTCTAAGGATCAGGAGATACCAGTGAATGAATTGTTCCACTTATTTTGTACCCTGATATCAATAATCCTTGTTGCTTACATGGTTTTTCAGTAGTCAAGGTAGGAATTCTGGAACTTACTTTGGTGCAAAGTTGGAGCTCTAGTGCTTTCTAATTGAATATCAATGGAACAAATTACTTGCTGATAATGAACTCATCATCTCTCTTTTATGTCTGCAAAGAAAGCTTTTTACTGAAGTGAGTGAGGCTCTGCTGGTAATCTTTGATTTCCAATCAAGAGAATTGTAAGATAAAATGAAAATTGACTGTTATTTGTTGATGATTATTTAGTTGATTTTTTTTAAGTGATTGTGAAACGTTAGAAAGTCCCAGAGGAACCAGATATGCATAAAAAATAGAAGTAGAAAAGGGAACATGTCCATAGGATAAGCCCGTAGGGAGAGTAATTAAGGATGATAGAGCCGTACTGCCACACTCAGAAAGGGCCTTTTCCTGACCATATCATGCAGAAAATGATGATCTTTCAGTGTGGAGATAAGACTGGTAATTAAGGAAGAGTTATGCTAAAGCTGCTCTTCCCCTTCCACTGACACTTTCATTCTGGGAACTGCAATGGGGCATTAAATAAAGAATGGTGCCATATTCTAGGGGAGGGGGACTTACGATCTATCAAAACTAGGATTGGAAGGAACTCTGAGCTACTGTGTGCCCTCTGTTAAAGAATTCTGCCTTTCAGGTAGGAAAGGCATTAGGTAACATCTGAAGATTAGCATAAGCTTTTCTGCCATTCATTTTTGGAGGGGGAGCCAAACTTTAGATATAGAATAAAAGCTTAAAAATATCCCGTTCAATTTGCTTTGGATAGCACTTGCCACTATTAAAATTACACACACACACACACACACACACACACACAAACAACACAAAAACCCATATATTCTTCTTATCTAGGGAGACTATACATCCTGGTTTGTCTTAAATAGCCTCAGCTTCTGTCTGTTGTACCAGTATAATTATTAACATATTTTTTAAAAGTTCTTGTTTAGATTATAAATTTATACTTCATCTATACTTTCATGATTCCTCCGCTCAGTCTCTCATCTAGAAAATTGCTCACACATATGTGCAAGGAGGTTATGCAACTCTGTTTGTAATGTTGCAACATAGAAAACCACACAAATGCCCACTAGGTGGGGATTGGCCAAATAAACTACAGGGCTTTCATCCTTAGGAGCACCATCTTGCAATTAAAAAAAAAAAAAAAAAAGTGATGGATCGGTGTCTGCCGAAATGGATAAATCTTAGGTATGTCTCAAGAGGAAAAAAAGCAATTTTCAGAATATTGTCCAGTATAATAATGCTTAGGTTACTTTAAAAATGCAAACTAATTTAAAATATATTCTAGCCCATGTATATGCATATGTAAAGATGGAAAAATGAAAGGACTTTAACCAAACTAGCAACAGGGGTAAGCTGGATAGGAGTCATAGGTTTGGATTTGATATGGTGGTCAGGGATTAAATTTAACTATCACATTCCAGTTTTTACACAAGGACACTTAATCTCAGATTGCTTGTGGAATTGACAAATGGTTTAAAATATAATTTAAAATACTGTTCCAAGGTGATATAATTCAACTCATTGTTTGGAATTGAAGTTAACTGGGGCCCAGAGAAGCCACATGAGTTTTCCAGGGACATAGCATCAATTTGGGGCAGAGCTGGGCCCAAATGAATGTCCTGATGCCCTGTTTTTTATTCTGTCACTGGACAACGCTCTCCTCCAAGGTCCAAGAAGATTTATTAAGTTGATTTAACTCCACAGAAATGAATTTCCAGACACAAACTTGAGCGTGCTCATCAAATTTTACTTCTTCTAAACCCCAGACTAAAAAGTAATGGCCACAGCTACTGAGCCTGTCCATTTACCCCACACTGGTGACCACCTGACTTATTCTCTGGGGTCTACTATCTGCTTTAGTTGTGCCCCTATTTCTCCAGCATGTACAAATTTGTTATGAACATTAAAGTGGCCATTATGTTTTAAACAAGGGGTGAGTGTCTGGCAAGTAGGCTTTTCCTGAGATTTTTATTCCAGTGATCCTGGGCTCTCCTGCCTTTGTTTGTGTCACCATCTTTCTTTGGATAAAGAGTATGCTCATGGACTTGTCCTCAACAGCAATTCTTTGAGCCTCAGTGAAACCTGCTAACGTATAGGTAACTGAAAGGAGCTAGAACATTATTCTTCCCTGGAGTGTTTTCATGGTAACAGAGATCAGGACCTGAAGTTAAATTTGATGGTGCTTTAAAGGCGGAAGCTTAGATGTTAACCAATAAGTTAGTGTTAGTGGAAAAGGTTTTATTGAACTTTTTTTTTTTTTTTTTTGCCTTCCTAATTTTCCAGAAATTACACTGAGTGGCTACACTTCGTTAATATTAATATGGTAATAATTGTCATCAGTGCTGTTAGATTGAGAATCCAGTACTTTGTATGAATTATGCCATTGAGTCCATAAAGCAACTTTATAAGACAGAGACTATTTTTATTCCCATTAGATAAACACTAAGAAAAAGATTGGCTTCTCAAAATTTAGGAATTGAGTGAAGGTCACCCAGTAGGAGACAGAGGTGGGTTTGAATCCAGGCAATCTGATTTCAGAGCCTCAGCTCCTTGCCACCACACGTGCACCATAATAGTGATTATGTATTTATTATGACTGTACAAAATATAATGTAATATAATAAAATATAATATTATGTAAGACATAATTATATGCAATTAGCTGTGTGGGGACTCATTTGCATACTTTGCTTTTAGAAATGCCAAAGGGATGGGGTGGAAAGACTTTCTCTGGGAGTCATTAATAGAATTCCAGAAGCTGGGTGGGTTTGAGTAAAATTTATCAGGGGATTCTTCGCTCCCTCCTCACTTCTCTCTTGGCTCAACAGTTTATTGGCTGGCACTCCTACTTGGGAGATGCATGCCACCCCAGATCTCACCATTCATACCACTTGGGGAGCTCACTTATTGAGTAACTGACAGTAACTGGTGAGTTTGGGAAGAGGACATAGTCGTAACTCAGCTAAAGTATTCCACTGATGTCATAAAAGGTGATAATGCAGCCCTGATGGCAGGTGATGGACAGCGTAACCCTTGAGAGCACACACCTCTGTGTTCCTTAGTTTCCCAGACTTGATTTATAGCTGGAATCTGGCTCTTCCTTTGGACTTACGGGAAAGCCCAGGATCTGAATGACTGAACTTACCATGATCTATGCAGAAGGCTCTTCTCAGCTCTCTGACCTCCACCCAAGGACACCTGGAACTCCTCCAAGCCCAGCAGCAGAAATTTGTTTTCCTAGAGATTGGCAGCTCTTATGGTCAAAATATATAGTTAAACAGTTTGCTAAATGAACTAAGATTCAGTTTGTTAGGTCTTCACTGTGTCCATAGAAACACTTTCTCTATTAACTTTGCAAGTATACTATTTATCTCTCTTAGTTATTTTTTCAATTCCATCTACAAATGTTCAAGAAAGAGTCCTAATGCCAGTGTCTTACTGCCATGAAGGAAAAGGCATGTCGGATAATGGTCAATGAAAACAAATGCAGTGAAAACCTAGAAAAATGTCTGGGACAGGAAGAGCACTCAGGGAATTGTATTTGTGATTTGAATCAAATCCATATTGCTCCTGATGTGAGATTTTGGATTATAACATTTAAGATCATCCTTCCCTAACAAGAAACACAGAAACACTGCATAATCTTGACATTGTTAACTGCACACTCTAACCAATTGACCTAACCAGCTACTCTAACACCATGTAAAATATATATATATATATACATATATATTTCCTTCCTTCCTTCCTTCCTTTCTTAACAAGTTTTGAGAGGCTATCCAGAAAAATATGCTCGGGCTTTTGAGAAATTGAAAACTGTTACGATATTTTTAAAGATGAGTCAAACTAAACCAAACACATTCCATGGAAACTCAGGCCCACAGATGAACAGTTTTGTGATCAAATTCATGAGGGAAACTCTGCATCTTTTATTCCTCTGCTAGGAATTTGCCATGTAACTTAAAGGCTTTGAGAATTCCTGCCTCCTATAAAGATGTCTGGTTAACTGTGTTTAACCCTGTGTTTCCCAAACTTATTTCATCAGAGCCCACACATAGCCCCCATGGAGAGTAAGTGCTCAGGAGAATGTGTCTCCAAAGATGGGATTATGCCCATGGAGTACAAGGAGATAATTGCTTTTGCTGACCATTAGGGCCACTGTCCAGAACAGGTTATAAACAGCATTAAAGACCATTTTCTCCCAAGATCTTAGCTGACCTTTTAATTTCCTCAGTCGAATAGTGTATAACCCCAGTATTTGTCCTTTTGCTGCAAGGAGCATAGTACTATGGTGGTCACTTGAGAATGGAGACATGGTCTTCAAAAAAAAAAATTGTCCCAGAGAGGTTGGAGGTTAGAATTTTTCTGTAACTATCAGAATGCCATGTACTTGCTGGGACTGAACAAATATTATTTAAGAGCATTGTCATAACCCAAAAGGCCTTTCAATTCAGCTCATGCATTTCTTCACCTTTCATTGCCAGTTCACCTTCGAAAAAGAATGTTAACACAAACTGCAGTAATGTCACTCTTTGGCATTTGCATAGCTGGGGTGCAACTTTTGGAAAAAGCTTCCCAGAAAGAATACCCAGAGATCATCTGCATTGCCCAAGGTATTTATTGCATCCAAAGAGTGAATTCTCTCATTTTGTGGATGAAGAGGTAAAGCCTCAAAGAAGATGAGCCCTAATTTATGCATGTGGAACTGCAGTAATATTCACTGGAATACCAAAAAATAACGTTAATGAATAAAAATAATGTCAGCAAACTAAAGCCATTAGCTGAACAATCTAGAATCAGTCTGTCTGGCCAAGTTAGAGCTTTCTTAATGCCCTTGCTGTTATATCAGAAGCAGGCCTAATACATTTAATTATCTCGATTAAGGTAGATATTGGCTGTTAACTTTATAATAATAACAGCAGTGAGGAAAACAGCCTTAATAATTGAGGATTTTGCAATTTATAGAGTATCATCTACATTACTTCCAAGAACACTCGAGTTATTTCAGTTTATAGACTTACAGTACTCAGAGAGATTAAGCGACTTGTGTATGGTCACACAGCTAATACAGAGCTGTGCTAAAGCCAGAACCTAACCCACTGCTTCTCCCTTAAATTGTATCATCTCATTCCCCAGAGTGCCTCAAATAGAGCAAGTGGTTTGATTGGCCATAACCTATTTCTTTTGAGTATCTGATAAATTCCAGGGGGGCTTTCCAAGGAGAATCATTCGAAAAACAACTTTCAATTCATGCGTTGAGATTGAGTAACCCTTTTATCTAACAAAGTCCTATATGGTGCTTACCATCATGGGTTTTCTAAACACTTTGTAAATACCAAGTTGTGGATTTCTCTTATCAGTCCTACCTTGCGGATATAATTTTACTCTATTTTACAAAAGAAACTAAGATCCGAGAGTCTAAACCATCTACCTGAGGACACCATGCCTTTGAACTGCGATTTGCACACAGGCTTTCTGGCTCCTTCTCTTTTCCTCTATTTATGTGAATGTGGGATTGGATAGAAGAATCAGCCTGAGGGTGATTCAGCTTGAGAAATTTTTTGTTTTGTTCTAAACATGAGGCTGTCTAGGTGTTAATCTTATATGGAAGGTTTGGCTTTTTTATTCATGGTTTCATATCATTTCTAAAGTTTGTACAGTATTTATGTGTTACTTTGATAACTATAGAAGAGTATCTACTGAAAACAATTATTCCAGGAGAGAGTTGCAGCCTTTATGACTGGTGTTTAAAGTGATATGTTGGCAAACACACACACACGCGCGCACACACGCACACACACAAGGGAAATTTTGACCTAAGAAATTTGTATTTTCCCCCTATTCATTCCTTTGTGCATGTTCCTTTGCGATCTTGAGTATATCTACACTATTCTGAGCCTCTGATTTCTCATCTGATTAGTGGGAAATAATACCACTTCACAGAAGGCTAGGAAGACTGAGTGAGACACAGAATGTGCACATGCTTTATGCTATAAAGTAAAAATGACTCTGTTTAGGTAAAGACATTTACAACATGTTTTTAAAAGTTTCCATTCTTGGCTATTTGCATAGATGTTACACAACTTGTATTTTGGAAAGTTTGCCAGGAAGAATTTTATCCTGCAGCCCTTTGCCAGTCAGGATGTGAGCTAGGGTGGAAGTTTTGTGGGATAAGCAATCTGCTGCTCCCTTGGAGAATTCTCTAAATTTGCAAGTAGAAACATCGCAGTTGGCAAAATGGAGCTGGAGTAATAACATTTATCATTCAGGTGAAGCTCTTGTATTTGCAAAGGGCTTGGTAATTTGTAATTAGCTGACACCCCCCTGCCTCCTCCTGCCATCCCTCACCTTCCTCCTGCCCTGCTTTGCCCTCTTGAATTCAGAGGCAGAGGCACCTGCAATCCTCCCACTCTGTTGCTCCCTACATGGTGTCCAGAAAATCCCAGTGGGCCACAGTCATCTGATGAGTCAGTACCAGGGATGAGTGTTATATCGTCCACACAAATGAGCTCTGGCCCTGTGGCCCGGAGCCAGGAGGAAATGAGGTCAGGCATAGGAAACATCAGGCTTTGGGCAGGAAGTAGTTTTAATAGATACAGGAATCCTCTGCCCCCATCTTCTTTGTCTCTTACCTTTTCTTCTCAAAGGCCAACTTCTAGCCTTGTCAGTTTCTTGGCATCTAGCAACTCACTTTTTTTGTTTCTTCCAGGCTTCTAGTAATTCATTTTTTTGTTGCAAGTCAGATTTCTCTTTTGCTCTCTCAGGTAGGATAGGGTTTTTTTGTTTGTTTGTTTGTTTTCTTTTTCCATTCATTTTCTCTCAAGAACAATTAGGACCTGAAGATCTTGATGATCTTCAAGCTGCTTCTTGCACAATAATTTAACTCTCGGTGAACAACCATTTCATCTCTTTGGCTCCATTCAGTCATGTTCTTCATCTGAAGGGACTAAGACTTCTTATTAGCAACACCGTTCTGCTTCAGAAATGGAGAGCCCCCTCTTTGTCTTTCAGTGGTTCCAAGATACTGCTTTCAAAAGACGGCTAAAAACTGAATAATTCATAAAACCATCTTTTGTGACCTTTTTTTTTTTTTTTTAAATTTTCATCAGTATGGAGGATGCTGCAATTTTCTTTGGCCTGTCATCTGGGTAGGTAGACATATTGTTGAAGGATAAGTTACAATTCCTCAGTTTGGGGCTTCACTGGTAACTGTGTCATCCAGAAGCCCCTGGAACTGGAAGTGAACAGTTTGTGCCCAGGCACAATTGTTCCTTTTCAGTCTTCCCTTCAAAGGCTTCCATCTTATCAGGCAACCCTCAGTACTGTCTCAAACTGCTTCCCCCAAGTACTTAACCACTTATAACATTAGACTTTGCTCTTTCTCTCTCTCTTTTTTTTCCCCAGATTTTTTTTTTCTTCTGTGATGTTTTCTCTCCACCACCCTCCTCTGTCTATATCCATCTGTTCTTTTTATGGAAGACCACAAAGTCTAACACATAGTAAATAGGGGGCAAAATGGACTTTATAGTAGGGAATGGAGGACCTGGTATGGCCAGGCTGAGCCTCAATTTCCTTATCTATAAAGAGGCAAGTCAAAACCGCCTCATGGGAAGGGTGATGGGGATGCTGCAATGGGTGGGTCAGAGTGCTGTCCTGGGTAGAATCCCACCCCTGCCATTGACTGGCTATGTGACCCATGGGGACCTCTAGACTTCACCATCTTCATCTGTAAAGCAGATGGATTGTGTTGGGAAGATTAAAAGAGATCATTCGTGTAAAGTACTTCACAGGGTGCCGGACCAATAGAGTAAGTCCTCCATAGAGATTATCTATGGTTGTTGTCATTATTCCTGGAAGTTAACAAGTTGTGATTCCCTGCAGAAGAGGTGTCTCCTCCTAGCAGGCCCTGGTTTAGATCTCCTATTTCCACAAACTATGAAGAGCTTATAGGTACTTTGTGAGTGTAGCCATGTTTGCAGTAACCCATAACTTGGCACAAATGCCATAGCAGGGTATCATTGGCCTAGGTTTTTGGACCAGTTGCTTGAAGCTGACCTTGACAAAGGGAATCAAGTGGGATGCCTTGAGAAAATACGGGTCTGGAAAGCCAGTGAGGCCAAAGGGATCCAGGATCAAGAGTCCCTACAGCTACAGACCAAGGACCAATGGGGAACCATAGGGAAACCGCTCATCATCAGGTTTCTCAGAAGCTATATGCAGACCTATATGCACACCTTGTTCCTACCTTGCTGTTAAAAGGAAGGAGCTTTACATAGAGGATCATTTTTCTTACTTATGTTAACATCTTCAAAATGAGCCTCTTACCTTCTACTTTTTTTGAACTACCATCCAAGCCTTGGCATTACTGTTAACAAATGGGCCCTTTTTCCTAATTCCATGAGCCTTACAATGGGAAAGCCTTGATCTTTCATGAGCTTTGATGGCCAAATCCAAAGAGTTCATGGTGACTGAGGGAAGATGTCCCTCATGATGACTGAGGGAAGATGAATCTGATGGCTGCGTAAGGCTCCAACTTGGGAACGGTGACCTGGCTCAAAGTCTGGCCAAGTTAGGGTGCACTAATCTAATCAGAGCACAAAATGTTCATTGCATCATCTTATATAATATGTCACTCATCATACCATGGTCTAGAGCTGGAGGGGACCATGAGGATCATTTGAAGATAAACAAACCAAGATCTCCAAAGTTTATAGCTCTGTAAGTAGAGATGAAGGCAGGCTAGATGTATTCATTCAACAACTAGTTATTTATTGAGCTCACTGTGTCTCGGGCACCATGTTGAAAACAAAGGATGAATAAGACAGGTAACAACCTCATGTCTAGATGTTCTTCTTCCTGAAAAAATTTCAGTAAACAGAAGAACAATTGTAAATTGTAATGCAAAACAATTAAGGAACAGAGATAGGGAAGACCTAAAGGTTAGGGCATATGCGAGGCAAGCACTTTAGTAGGTTGGCCAAGCATAACCTCTATGACATTCATGCTAAGAATCTGAAGATGAGATGAGCTTGCAATGTGAAAAGTGGGAAGAAGAGCAAAGAACATAAGAGCATTCCAGCTGGAGGACATGGCATTTACAAAGGCTTGAGGCTAGAAGATCTTGGGCACTTCCAGAAATTGAAGGAAGGTCACTGTGGCTGGAATCAGGAGGAGGCAAAGCAGCTTCAAATGAGTTTGGAGAATTAGGAAGGGCCAGATCATCTATAGCCTTGGAGGCCACTGTAAAGAGTTTGAACTGTGATGCAGGGCACTAGTTCTCAAACTTGAGCATGAATTAGAACCACCTGGAGGGCTTATTAAAGATAGATGTCTGGGTCTCATCTGTAGAGTTTCTGAATCTGTAAGTGAGAGCTGGGAATCTACATTTATAACACATTCCCAGGTGGTACTGATGCTGCTGGTCTAGAGACCAGATTTGGAGAACCACTACTCTAAGGGCCTGAGGAGCCTATCAGAAAGATGTTTAATATAATTATCAGAATTTGGTAACCAACTAAGTGTGGGGTTCAGGAGAAAAGGAAATCAAATATAACAACAAAGGTATAATCCCATATGATCAGGGCATGAAATATGGAGGAAAATGTCTTTAGCTGATTTCAGATGATGAGATGATATGGTCAGCAGGAATCTTCCTTGGGTTTCAGTGGTTGTGGGAATTCGCAGATCCCTAAGACTTTCAAAGATGGGTGGTATAGAGGGCACAAATATAGAGAAAGAAGAGGTAGGAATATGAGGCTGTCAACCTGGAATTTCTCTATACCCTCCTAGCCAACTCTTTGCCCCTAAAAACTGCCCTGCCCAGGGCCAAAACGATGCTGGCAACAAACCCAGTCTACCAGCAGATGGGATCTATGGTTAGTCTTGCTGCCACAAATCTTATACCTAGTGATCCCTGGTGGGCAGTCTCATTTTTGTAATCCTTCTCCTACACCATCTTGTAGGAGACTGGTCTCTACTTCCTGCATCCTAAGTTGGAAAACAAAACAAAACAAACAAAAAAAATCACCACTAATTTCTCTAACCAATGGTATTGACCAGTAGCAGTGCTGCTGGCCAGGGACACCCACTTTCTACCTGGATGAACTGGGTCTAAGTGTGCCTTGCCCTGCCCTGGAATGCTCCACTGTTCTCATATGACTAGTCAAGTCCCCTAGCCAAGTCCTCTGGTGGAGCCTAAAATTGCTCCACCAGAGCAATTTTAGCTCCTTGTCCTCAGTATGTGCTGCTCAGAGTGAATCCAAGTTATAAGAGTAACTTTTTGCTCAGCAGAAGACAAAACTAGTGAACGACATGAAGCATGGTCTATCCAAAAAAGCGGCCATGATGCCATGGAAAGCACAGTGTCATTGAGGCCAAAGGAGAGAAAAGTTTTAGAAAAGGAGAGGCCCGGATACATATAAACTGTTGAAAAGTGTAAGAAACTTAAAAAAGACCCAAAAATCCATGATTTGTCAACAAATCATGACAACTTCATAGAGAGCAGCTATACATGAGTGGGTGGATGGAAGAAAACAGCAATCAAAGCCCAATAACACACATGTAATGCTATTAGGTTAAATACTACACAAGTAACTGAGTGATGAAAATTATTAATTGTTCACATGATGCTCGCTCTATGCCCCAGATACTTCTAGTGCAGCTTGAATAGTGGAATAATTAGCAGATAACTGCACTGTTAATTATGCTAAGGCTTGCTTGGTGATAGGTTAAAGGCCAAACATGTAGGATGAGGGCTATCTGTGGATTCTTTTTATCTTTGTGCCCCGAGAAGAGTGAATGGAATGCTCAAGGTCAACTTGAACCTGCAACTGGCCCAGTAGTTCTGCCATGCTCTGCCTGACAAGTAAATCACGGTATCTATACAGTGAGCCTACGCAGGCTCAGAGGCCACCTGCCACGTGTATGCAAATGGCACTCAGGCACAGCAGTGGTTAAAGATGTTCTGAAGCTCACTGCATAAAACATTTATAAGCCAGACCCCAAGGACCAGTATTCTTTCTCTGTCACATCTATCCTTGGCCGCATGATAAACCTTCCCCATTTATTGTCCTATTGACATGAACCAAACTATCCCATATGGGTATGAACAGACACAACGTCCATGGCCTTTCACATGTGGATTTTCCAAAGTGGATTATGTCAAATTGTATGCAGAATATCTAGCTTATCATGTCATAAGATGAGTACAGTAATAAGATGTCACCCTATTGGAAGAGGAAAGCTTTGAACCTATACTGTCCAATAAAACCTTCTGCAGTGACAGGTACCAACGTGGTAGCCACTCATAGCCATGAGTGTCTGTGAGCACTTCAAAAGGGGCTGATGTGGCTGACAAACAAATTGACAAATTTCAATCAATTTAAATTAAATAGCCACATGAGAATAGTGGTTAAAACACAGCTTCAGAGAACACCCCAGCTTTGCTTCCTTCATACCCACCTCTGGCCTCCTCTCTGGGCTTGAGGAGCCTCAGAGGCTCTTGGGGTGGTGATGTGTGTCCTCCAGGATGACATTTCATCTTGGACAATCTCCCTCCTCCCATCAAACAAGAACTTCACTCGCTCCAAATGTGTAAAAATCTGCCCGGAATTACTTACGAGGGGTGAAGGATGAACATATTAACAGGCTATAGATAACAAGAAAGTCCTTTAAAAATGAACGTGGTGGCTATTTAATGCTGCCAAATCA
Organism: Mustela erminea; assembly: GCF_009829155.1. Lineage (NCBI taxonomy): Eukaryota > Metazoa > Chordata > Mammalia > Carnivora > Mustelidae > Mustela > Mustela erminea. Next base: position 105,203,517 of record NC_045616.1, on the reverse strand, counting down.
ATTTGTGCAAAATAACGTGAGGCAAGGATGAGTTGTGGCTGACAGGGAGCAATTAAGTTTTGTGATTCTTCCTTGAATTATTAATTTCAGGAAGGGTTGTTTCTCTCTCAAAATCTATGTCTTCTTCACCCTAGAGTGACAGGTGGACAACACTTTTGTGTGAATTTCTCTAGATTCTGAGCAACGTTTTCTCTTGGTTTCTTTTCTCATGCTCTCAGCAATTCATCAAGGTTTGCATTTGGTTTTCTTCCTGCATTTGCAACATTTAAGCTATATAAATAAGTATTTTTATTTTTTTTTAAAGATTTTATTTATTTATCTGACAGAGAGAAATCACAAGCAGATGGAGAGGCAGGCAGAGAGAGAGATAGAGGGAAGCAGGCTCCCTGCTGAGCAGAGAGCCCGATGCGGGACTCGATCACAGGACTCTGAGATCATGACCTGAGCTGAAGGCAGCGGCTTAACCCACTGAGCCACCCAGGTGCCCCTAAATAAGTATTTTTAAAAATACTTATTTAAAACCTGAAACAAGGGAGAGAACATCCTTATCAATGTCATGGGTTGGGGGGGGTTCCCTCATGACATGACGTGTCTGCACACAGCCATGGTGTGCATTCACCAGAAAAAGGAGAGCACACATGCTGGGAAAAGTGAATTCATGCAAGCTCATTTTCCTCCTGGAAAAGAGAAAATGTCTTTTTCTGGTCAGCTCATTTGGTGAAGTCACTGTGCTACTGAGATCCTCGATCTCAGGATTAAGACTTATATGGTATGCTTTCAATCATGGAGTCCTTCGTACAGAGCCTAGCCTTGGGAAGCCATCTCACAAATACATGTGCCTCCCCATGAATACCTAAAGGATGACTCAGCTCAAATCAGCCCTTTGCTAACAAAAGCCATCAACGAAATGCTTTGCTATGCACAGTAGGTCCATGGAAAGGACACAAACATCAGAGCCATTCCTAGGGTCTTGTCTTAATGTGGCCATCTCTCAGCAATTGAATAACTGCTTGGTTGCTTGAAACTTGGGGTTTCTTTGAAGAAATCCTTCCCACCTTCCCACCTATTCAAGTGTACTAAGCCCCTGGCCTATAAAATGAGATTTGGTTATTTTATGAGATAACATAGTTTCATGGAAAGTGCTTTAGGATCAGACCAACTGGAATTTTAATCCCAATTCTGCCACTGTTTCTAGCGGCTGAGTAATAAAGGGACAAAAGATCTCTCAGCCTGTTTCCTCATCTATGAAACTAGGCAAATGCCACCGTGTAGGGTGGCAGTGAGAGTTAAAAGGAGACATGTGAAGTTTCTGGTATAGTGCCTTACATGTGATGTGGTTCTAGTAGACATAGCCAAGAAATCCAGGAGAGAGTTCCCAGCCAGACCCAGAGACAGTGTGAAGCCTTCCTCCAGGGAACCTCTGCTTTGATCACTTCCCTCTTGCCAACCCTTTCCTTTGCTCCTCTTTCATCACTGTGTGGCAGAGAAAATATCATTCATTTATTCATAAACTCCCAAATAGCTCTGAGAGCCTACTGCATGCCAGGAACTACTCGGGGTGCCAGGGTTATAGCAGTGAACAGAGTCCTAACTGCACGGTGCTTATATTTTAGTAGGGAGATGGACACAGATGCCATAAACAAATGACATACCATCAGAGGGAGAGCAATGCACTGTAGAAGGATAAAATAGGACAAGGAGAGAAGACGGAAGTGATAGAAACAAATTCAATATCCACGAGCAGCATGTGACCTTTAATGTCACCTGCACACATGCACACATGCACGCACGCACACGCATATACACACACACACACACACACACAGAATGAGGAAGGTAGATCCCTTATTCTGCGAAGTGGGGAGGACACCGCATGAAGATCCTGGGGGTAGGGGTGGAGAAGGTGGGACTATGGCTGGAATGAGCTGGGCTGCAGAAGGGTTGAGGAGTGGAAAGAGAAGGTGCAGGGAGGTGGCTTGTGGTAGGGCGATCTGTGGGAGGGAGAGGTGGCAGCTACCACATGGGGAAATGTAAGGAGAAAGAGACAGGGAAGGTGCTGGAGAGCGCCTGGTCAACATGATACACTCCTGAGCTTCCTCACGCAGCCCTCAGCAAAGATGTGCGTGACTCACTAAGGCTCTTCCTGTAGGTGTTTTCTGGCGCGGGGTGAGGTGGGGGTTAGATCTGGGTCATGTGGAACCGACCTCTGGGTGACAACCAGCCTAGCCCCCTGAGCCAGTATTTATAGACTTCTTGTTTTCAATAATCCAAACCTTGTAAACACGTGTTACACAGAAAAACTCAAGTCTCCTTCACTGCTCCCTAAATTTCAGCTTCCAATAGTGACTAATATTAAAAGTGAACTGTGCATCCTTGCCGATATTTTCCTATAAATACACACTCACAAATGCAGTGTTTAAAAATGAACAGTGGTTTCCTTCTCTTTGCCTTTTTTTAAAGGAGAGATCTGATATCATAGTTTCCCAGGAACCAAATCCCAAGAAGGGTTACCAGAATATTCTAGTATCAATGCTGCCTCCTCAAACTATAGCGATTCTCACGGAAAAGTCTCCCGCATCCTGCATGTTCCTCACCACACTCCACATCTGCCTGCCATTCATTCTCAGCAAAGACATGGTTTCTCCGGAAGGTGTTCAGAGGCAAGATTATGTCTCATATAATCTTATATATATGACTCCAATCATTAAATAAGGGAGATTCCCTGTCACGTGAGGCCCCGTCACCTGAAACACGGTGGGAATAGGGACAAGGACACTAAATTCACCTCCTCCTGTGCTATGAAAGGGAGAGGAGCAGAGCTTCACGTCACCATGGAAATCAGGTTCTCTTTACTAATAGCTTCCTCTACTGGAGTGTGGCAGGTTAGCCTGCAGGATGGTGGCTCTCAACCTTGGCTACACATTGAAATCACCTGGGGGCGGTGCAAATACTGACACCTAGACCCTGCTCGCAACAATCTCATTTCATTAGCTTGCGCTGCAGCCCGGGCGTCCCCAGGTAATTCTAATGTGCAGCCAAAGGTTGTGACCAGTGCTGGAGGTCAACTCTCCTTGTTCTCGTAAATTCGTCATTATCCGGAGCATCAGGAGTCAGCATACCTGAATTCAGGACTTCGTTTTATTTTAATATCGATATCACATTCAGCTGGGGAAGCAGTCTGCTCATTTGTCTAGTTTTTAGAAACTGCGTATCTAGTCCAGCTCATTCCCTTTTCTTTGATTCAGTCTTTTTCCTGATGAGAAGGGGCAGTACGTGGATGTCAAGGGGCCTCAATGGCCTCTGTTCTGGAAATGTGGCTGTGCCGGGAGAGCACCTGTGCACAGCAGCCTTCACACGGTTCTGGGGTCAATCACCCACTTCCCCAACCTCCAGGCAGTCTCCATCCTTTCCATTCCCTTCTTGGATTTCCTTCAATATGCAGATTTATGAGGCAGGGAATTGATGGGGGCAGCTGGAGTCCAGGCTTGGTATAATCACCGAGAAGAATGAACAAAGTGTACTCCAGGCAGTAACCACCATTCCTGGCCATATTTCTGATGTCATCTCTGAGGGTGCTGACTTAGGGACCTTGGCTGCTTTTTCACCGATTTCCTTGCTCAGCTTGACCAGAATCTGTGGCTATGTTAGGTTGAGCCATTCTAGGCAGAGAGTGCTAATCTTCCCTTTGTTTGTGCCATGCAGGGATCAGTATTTGCTTTGTAGCTCACATCTGTGGGGGTGTCCCTGAGGTAGAGACCTGCTGAGGCAGGGGGCCAAGTAGGTGCCAGGCGTGGGGTGGCAGGAACCAGAACAAGGCCAGTGTCACTTCCCGAGTTCTTCATTTACTGGATATGGAATAGAATTGTAAATCCCTTGGGACAAGTTTCCTCCACTATCTCCCCTCAGGAAGACACCCTCGATCTGGTCTGATTTACTTTTCCTTTTAAGTACTCTGGTATTTGTCCCTGAAGTGGATCCTAGCTGATGCCAACCTGGGTTGTCCCCACTGATTTGCCCATCCTCATGCTCACTAAACAGAGGTCCTTGAGGGCGGGGTATCCAGTGTCTACCACAGCAGCTGTCACACAGGAAAGGGATGTGTGTGGGTGTGCAAGGAATGCAACATTTATCAACATCCACGTTTCTCCTGACCTAACTGCACACAGTAGATGCTAGCAGACCTACATCTAAATCCTGCTCTATATTTCCAGGCTGCCTGACCTTGGGCAAGATACTTCACCTTGCTAAGCTTGCCTCTCTCATTTCTGGAATGCAGTTGGGCTGAGATCGGCCCTCCCAGGCACTCACGGGTATTCAATGGGGTAGTGCAGGCAGAGTGTTAGCATAGTGTGGCTCACAGGCTTATGACTCAATGTTAGTTGTCATGAGTTAGCATTCGTAGTCCCGTTATTATCTATGTGATAACGTTAATTTTACCATCGCCTGCAAATGTGCAAATAAAATACAGTGTTGCCAAAACAACTTTAACCGTCTAGCTTTAATATTAACTCTGATTAAAAAAAAAAAAAAAAAGCTAAGTGGTTTGTGTAGGGAAGGTGCTAGGCAGGGATAAGCTAATATCGTACCAGCCAGTTGTGAATCTTAGCCACCATAATACTGGCCTAAAACAGGGAGTTGAATCTCAGGAAGTTCTGATAACTAATACAAAGAGCACTGGAGAGGGAGTCCATCAGGCGGGCAGCTAAGCAGCGGTCAGGACAGCTTGCAGAGTTTACGGGACTGGCCTGCACTGTGCAGAGCCCTCATACTTGGAGGGAGCCGCAGCGTACAAGGACAGTCTGCAGTTCAACATACTGTTGCTGGCTCTGAGTGAATCTGTACATCGTCTGCAAGAGCCAAGATCTGTGAGTCACAGTGGAGATCCTCTCTCCTGCACATTATCGGATCAAAATTTTAAACCGGCAGAGAAGATCTCGACTCACACACTGGTGTAGGAAGACTGAATGTCAGGCAGGTCCTTCTGATCCTGCTGAGCCATCAGAGGACTAGGTCGCTCTAGCTCTCTTTCCCTTCATTTGTGCTCAGTCACCAAGGTCTGGCAGGCTGAAAGGCAGCTAAGCGGAGAAGTTAAGGTTCTAAAATCACTAGCACCTTTGGACAGCAGCCATTCGAGGATCGGGTCAAAGTTTGGGAGACCACATTAAGACGCGAATGCTAATACACGCGGGATGAGAAGTCAGTGCTTTATCATGTCCTACCTACTTAGCGGTGAAATGAAGGTCTTCATAGCGAGAAGTGATGAACATTGCAGTTGTGTGGAAGTCATCCTTCATTACTGTGTTATTTTGCTTAGAGTTCCAACCACTACGTTATGTCTTAAAGCTTGTCAAATTGTGCACAGTACACTGACTTCATAGGAGAAAAACGGGTTCTCTAAAAATATCAAAAATCAGACATTTCTGGTAGAACGAGACATTATAACTCAAAAGTCCTGCAGATAAATAATAATTAGGAATGACATTTACTCAGCAGAGCACGCAGAAAAAAGCATTCTCTATCAGCCACATCCTTAAGTGGCGACAGTTTCACGCCTCTCAACACTACTAATAAAAGGCCAAGTCAGATACGCTTTAAGAGGTTAAAGCAGGAATTTTTTTCTTAGGGAAAAAACAACTTTAAGGAAGTATTTTTCTGCTTCCTAAGTATTTTTGCAAATAAGAACAAATTAGTTCCCCAGTTGTCTGAAAATATTCAAAACCACCTGTCTGCCCTTCAGGAGACAGAGAACAAAAATCAACAGAGTCTGCATCTTGACGATATACACAGAATCAAACCCCAGGAGCACAGAGTGTTTTTAAGAGACCCAAGAATGATAACACTGCCGGACGTCATTTTACATGGAAGGGAATGTCTGTGCCTCCAAAACAGAGCTGGGGTCAGGTTGCTGCAAGCGAGGGCCCAGAGTACAGCATTTTCAAAAGGCAACATTAAGGAGGGTCACAAAGCTCAGGGCACTTGGCTTGCCAACCTCTAGTCCCAGCTCTGAACTTGCCTGACAGTTTTAGGGGAGGAAACTGAGGCACCAGGAGGTGAAACGACTTGTCAAAGGTTCTCACTGGCAGTCAATAGCAGGCCGAGAGCCAAGAGAAGGAACTAGAGCTGATGGCCAGATAATCGAAATGAACGACTGTATCTATTTTGTGTGTTTTGGTAAGGGGGGCAGAGAAAATCGGCAGGTCTTTATTGTGGTGATTCTCAGACTTCTTTTCTCTATGAATTAGCAAATATTGGATATCATCACCGGAGAAACCGGCTTGGCCTTCTATTCACTCTAGGATAGAACATTCCCCAGACCATGCAAACCTCCAAGGAGGGTGCGTTCCAGCCTACGTAGATTAATCTGTGGAGCACCAACACTGTGTCGTTCCCATGAGTAATGTGTGATCAGAGGATAATAATTAAGACGTGGCAATGCCCACTTACTAAATTAGCTAAATTGGCAAAACTCAATTTAAATGGCAATTTTGTCTTCAGTGATAGAATTGCAACAGCATCCTTCACTTAATGAGCAAGACACTTAATAATTCAAACATACTTAGAGAGAAATCAAATGAAACTTCTCCATCATGGATTAGCTTCTCGCCACCTCACCTGCCACAGCGTTGCAGACACCGCAGCTTGGATCCTCGGGGAGGAGAGGGGTGGTTTGACGACTAGATAGGGACTGGCCCGCTTATGGGTAGGGGTGACTTCTCTAAGGCTATGCCCCGGCCGACATTCTGTGACCTAAATCAGTCTTGACAGTTCTTTGCTGTTATCTTCAGCTGGCAGACATCTTTTGAGAGACTGTATATGGCAGCGGTTTAGAGAAGCTGGCAAACTAGCTGATTTTGTCAATAAAGTTTAATTGGAACACAGCCATGCCCATCATTCTCTGCATCGTTTATGGCTGCTTTCACAGTGGAAGAGTTGAAGAGCTGCGGCACAGACTTCATGGCCTGAAAATCCTAAAAACGTACTACCTTGGTCCTTTAAGTAAAATCTGACACCCCCGCTTCCCCCACGACCCTTTCAGAACATGTTTGCCAAGAACTAGACTTGGGTTTGTTTCCTGGATCTATGTTGCTAAGGCGTCTGACCTTAGGTCGGTGCTTCTCATCTCCCTGATCTATGGTTTCCTTAAATGTAAAGCGGAGATGGTTTCGAAGTCTGCCTCCTGAGGCTGTGAGAACAAGGTGAGATAACATGTGCTTATCTGTGCCAGGCACGCTGTAAGTGTTCAGTAAAGAGCTGATGCTCACCGGAGCAGGGGCTGAGTACTTACTATGTGGCAGACCCTGTTCCAAGCTCTTTACATCAACTCAATACCCACAGCTGCCCTATGAGGTAGCTATTATAATCATTTTAATATTTCAGACGAAGGAAGAGTACTTACTATTTTTCTTTAATCCATTCTCCTAAACTCTCTTATATTCACCTCCTACGTGTAACACTTTCGCCCAGCAGTAGCGCCTCTGCTGGATGACAATCGGCTCAAGGGCTTGATTCTGCTGCGCCTTATTATCTCTGGACATCAAGGAAGGGCCTGGGACTCAGTAGGCATTAGCTGTGCCACCTGTGTTACTCATGGTCACGGACAACTGTTCTCTCCTCTTACTTGAACCTTCTGCCATCCTAGTCTCGGTTCCTCATCCTCCACAACGACTTCTCTTGCCCTTTGCAGTGTTGTGGCTGGTGGACATATATATGGACATCACCTCCAGGTGTGGAGGCGCCTAGAGAAAATTCAGGCTGATGAAAATTCAGAGATCCTGGGAGCCTTTATATTTGGAAACAGTCAGATGCTCATTCATGCGTCTAACCTTTATTGCCTGCCTATAGATCTCCAGCTACGGAGGTCACGCCTGCAGGGGCACACCTGTGCCCCTACCCCTTACAGTCCACTCAAGGAATATTTACAGAATAGCTGCCACCTTAAGCAAGTCTTTGGTTTTTCTTTCCTGCATGAAATAAATGGTTCTTTCAGGGATCTCCATGCTAAATATTCATTTTCATGTAAAATTAGTAAGATGCTTAAAGTTCTTGTAAGCAACACAGCCCTCTGTTAAGGTTCCCGAATAAGAAACAGGAGGGAAGAGAAAAAAAAAAAAAAAGTCACCCTGTAGTCGCAGAGGAGTTGTTAGCCCTTCCTATGTGCCCGGCACTGAATAAGATACTTTGCTCACCTTCACTGATTTGTTCTTTAGCACAAACCTGTAAGGTAGAGACTGTCATTTCCCAACTTACAGATTGAAAAAAATGGAGATTCTCAGCATTTAGGTGCCTTGGTCAAGGTTACCTGGTGGAGTCATCTTTTGTTTTTTCACCCTCAAACCTATACATCCACATTCCCCTGAGAGTTTTCCAGCTATCCCTAGGGACTGCTGAGGGTCGGGAGAAGGGTGAGGAGGTGGGTCCCAGGATGCCCATCCCCCTGCTTGGTGCAGCACCCTACCCTGCTGTTTTCTCTGTTAGCATTCCCCTGATTTTTAGAAGGGGTTCTCCTGCCTTACAAAAGAAAGTAAAAAGGCCTTTGAATGGGAGCCAGACCTTTATTAAGTGCCAACTGTGTGCCAGACTCTAATCCAGTCAATCTGAACTGGGAGTAACTTTGCCCCCACCATGGGAAAATTTAGCATTGTCTTCAGGCATTTCTGGTTTTCACAACTTTAGAGTTGCTCCTAGCATCTAGTGGGTAGAGACCAAGACTGCTGCTGATCCTCTAAGACAGTCCCTCCTACTCCAACCAAGAATTATCCAACCCCAAATGTCAGTAGTGCTAAGGATGAGGAACCCTGATCCATGATTAGTCGAAGTGTTCAGAAGTGAGCAGAAGGAGACGGAGAGCCTGACCTCATGGAGTGGTGGTTCCGTGGTGTAGGCAGGTATTAATCAGGTCACCCACAACTGAGTCTTTCATTAAAAACTGAAGAAGCGTTCTGAAGGGAAAGCATGTGGTATAAGAAGAGGCCATGAAGAGGAGGGAGGGGTGGGGTTAGGGTTGGGGTCTGTGGAGGCTGAGGTATGAAGGCTGCAGAGAGTAGAGTGACAGTGTTCTAGACACTGGTCACCGCAGGAGCAAAGGCCCAGTGGAGCAAGGGCAAGTGACTATTTGAAGACCCTTGAGCTAGAATGGGGTGTACCAGGGATGTGACTCATGATGAGGGAAGAGAGAATCATACCAGGGAGAATCCTGGGCCACCTTAAGGACTCTGGACTTTATCTTAAGGGCTATGTGTACCACTGAAATCTTCCATAGGACATGACATGATTCTATTCGGGCTGGAAAAGATCACTCTGATTATTGTGTGGAATACAGACTGGAGGCATAAGAGCAGCTGCAAGAAACTAGCAGACATTCCATACCATGAGCTTTCTCCAAGTTGAGGGATGAGATGGGGACAGGTCCCTCCAGAAGAGAGCCCCACTTCTCCAGGCCTACCTATGTCAGCTCATGCTTAACAGCAGGATTGCTGTGCAACAGGAACTCTGTCGCCCATCAATGTCAAGCCCTATCTGTTCCCCCAATTTCGAGTGCACCACTCGAAAATAAAACTCCACCATATCATTTGGGCCTCACATCTGTTCTACAGTTGCAAAATAACAGTTCCACGGCTGCTGTTCATGGGATTGGAGGAAGTTCAACATGAGAAGGATGAGGGCCTGTCTCTTAATTTCTTTCTTTCTCTCTTGACCTTTTCCAAGGTGTCAGAAAGCAGATTCACTCATTAAGATGTTGACACCTGAGAAAGTCTGTAGTATATCTTATTTATGGTAGTGTGGGTGTAGGGGGTGGAGAAGAGAGTGGAGGAACTGTCAAGGCAAGGAAAACACTATTTTCCTTGGTCTGTTCTCTCTGCGCAGTGATTTCTGGCTACTCTGAATCAGGGGAGAGTATCCATGCCTCTCTCATGGTCTAATTAACTTAGAGGAAGACTGGGTGGGAGGGAAAAATCTAAAAATGCAAGAAACATAGGTCTGTGGAACTGGCACAATTCATTTCTGATTAGCAACAGTTCATGCACTCACCCATGAACCACACAGATGTTCAAGTGGGATGTTTGAGGTATCAGGAAATTATCATAAATCTGAACTTGTTTGTAAGCATCTATTTCCATATTTTACAGAAAACTGTAATTTTCCTTCCCCAGTTCCCCTCTGCTGATGAGGAGAAATTTTTCTCCAAGATGGGGCTAATTCCACGGACTGCAGCTTTCATGCATTGCAGATATGAGGTGGGCAGGCTCTGACTTTGGCCGAGTAAGGGATACAGGGAAATAGAAGATAATCTCTGACCTTTACATAAGGGAGACTATAGAACCAGTCAAACCACCAATCAACCTGCTGGAAGGTTACCTATCCTTAATGCTCCCAAGACCTGGTGTGAGCTCTTCCTCCATCATTGACCAGGACAGCCGATCTCTCTGAGTATAGGGTTGCTTACTCAGCCGAAGTACGGAGATAATAACACTTTCTTCACAATATTGTTAGGATTAAGTGAGATACTACATGTAAAATGCCTAGCAAACCATATACATACAATATTGTTGTTAATATCAATAGCCCCCCAAAAGAGGAATTAGTGTAGGAATGTCCTAGGATGAGCTGGAGAGCCTGCATGGCTTTGAATGTCCCTTAAAGTTCCTCTATTCCATAAAATGGGTAGTAGCATAGAGTTCTTCTCACCAGGCCAAATGCAATATACCTACTTTGTAATATACCTGTGTGAAGTTCAGTTTCAGCTTTGGAGAATGCCTCAGGAATGTGAATTAGATGAACAGATATTAAAATATTCATTGGTACATTCCCTTTTGGGGAAAACCATGATTTCTGGCTTAGATTTCTTCTGCCAAATAAGCAGCAGCTGTCTGTAAGGTTGGTCCCACCCTCAGATCCTGCCCCATGGACAGAGCAATACTGACATCCTAAACTCATGGCCTGTGGGCCAGATTCAGCACATGGATATGCTTTCTTGGTCCAAATGCTTTTTTTTTTTTTTTTTTTAAGATTTTATTTATTCATTTGACAGACAGAGATCACAAGTAGGCAGAGAGGTAGGCAGGTGGGGGGGAAGCAGGCTCCCCACTGAGCAGAGAGCCCAATTCGGGGCTCTATCCCAGGACCCTGGGATCATGACTTGAGCTGAAGGCAGAGGCTTTAACCCACTGAGCCACCCAGGCGCCCCCAAATACTTTTCTTAAAATGTGAATTAGTCTGCTCGCTTTGGCAGCACATATACTAAACTGTGAATTAGATGCACATATTTAAATGCTAGGAGTTTTCACATAAACAAAGACATACTTATGGGTTCTCTAAAGTGGAAGGTCTGGATGCAGAGGATCTGCATTTCTGCACAAGGCTGTCCCGTGCTAGGGAGTAGCAGCTATTCCCATAGGCCTGGCAATGATTTTCAGTTGCTTTTCACCCCTAGCTCACCTCTTAACATTAACTACCTCCTGGCCCCATGAGGCATTAGAGTCTGTAGACCCTAGGACAGCGGTTCTCAAGGTAGGGTTCTGGAACCTACTACCTCGAATCAGCATCACCTGGGAGCTTGACAGAAATGCAAATTATCAGACCCTACCCAGGCCTACTGAACCAGAACCTGTGGGGTGGGCCAGCACTCTCTGCTTTAGCCCATCTCCAGGTGACTCTGACACTTCTTATGGTTGAGATCCCCTACCCTGGGGTAAGAAGCACATGCTTGGGAATTAGAGGAACAGGTTCTAAGTCATCACTGCCCCTTGCTGTGAAAACTTAGAAAAGTTGCTTTACTTTGGCGGGGGGGGGCTCATTTCCCTTCTCTATAAAGTGAGCGAGTCAGGGACTAATTTGTTTCTAAGAGTCTTCAGGCCTTAGCACAGTGTGATTCTATATTCTTCAGGTCTGTGGACGAATAACTAACATTTTTAAAGCACTCTCCATGTGCTAGAACGGAGCTAAGCACTTCACCCAAATGATGTCATTTAGCCCTGACTGTTGCAGTGGTCCCCTCTAAGGACCCATTTTACAGAGCAGAAAATTGAGGCACAGAGGTAAAATGACACACCAAACTCCCTGACAGAAGACCCTGATTTTATGTAGCCTGGAAAGCTGATGAACCCATGGCTCCCTGATATTCTACCTGCATGAAGAGGTGTCCGAAAGGTTAGGGCGGTGATGTGGCCAGCATCTTAGAGCAAAGCAGACTGGCCCTTCAAGGCAGACAGGCCATGTTTTGCTGAGCAAGAAGGATTATCAGAAATAGAGCATGGCAGTGGTAGCCTTGTCCTGCCCCAGTTACAAGCAGCAGGCAATGACCGTACGAGTAGGGCTAACGGGCATATGGAGGTTTGGAGAAAGCGAAAGCAAACAAGCATGTGTAGTGAGAACTAGCCAGGCTTTGGAACCCCCCATCCCTCTGTGGAATCCCCACTCTAGCCCTTACAAAGTGCTAGACCCAAGTGACCTTGGGAGAGCATTTTCACCAGCCTTAGCCTCGGTCTCCTTATCTGCAAGACAGGGACAATGATAGCCACATTGCAATGCCTGGGAGGATTAAATGAGCAAACTGGTTTATAAAAAGCACTTGGTGGCTATCGTCAACACTAGCACCCTTGCCCCTTCTGAGCAGCCTTAAGAACACCTTGCAGTATTGGCTGTGTTGGTGCAGAAGCTGCGCGATCTCGGTAGGAAGAAGCCTCCCTCCCCAGGCAGGCCGGTGGGCTCCGTTCACTCGGAACACTTCACTTCCCAGCTGTCTCGTCTCATTGCTCTCTCTCCATCTGCCAGTGTTCTGTAATTTTTTCCTTTCAGACCTCCTCTCTGGGGTCTGTCTCCCCTGAGAATGGCTGGCAAATAACTCTAGGAGGATTTAGATCTTTATTACCACTTAGAATTTCTTCTTGACACGAGTAGGACAAAAGAGCATTCACGTTCGTGGAGACCCTCCATTCTGAGATTTGGGAACAGGGGGTAGCTCCCTTCTCTTTCTCCTGACCCAGGAAGAGCCCTTCGGCATGGTTCGAAACCATGGCTTTAAAACCAAACAGCCCTGGTTCTGCCACTTACTAGCTGTGTGGTTTGGGGAAAGTCACTGTGTTATCATTCACACAATGGGTCAATGGCTTAGCAGGTGCCTAATGAGAGAAGGTAGTTTCCTTCCATCCTCCAATGAGAGGAGACATATCATTTTGTGCAGAAAGATCAGGAGGGTAGAATAGAGTACATTTGAACTCTGGGTCTCAGAATGAAAAATTAGCCGGAATAAACCAAACGGCAGTGAAAATGAAACAGTGCCATTAATTGAGCTGCTGTTCTGTTGTTCCAGATGGCGCTAGGCATTTTGTGTGTCATGTCTCATTTGATTTTACTAAGAGTTCTTTTCAAGTTAGGGAGATATTATTGTCACCATTTCAAAGGTGAAAGAACATGGCGGCTCAGAAAAGTGAAGTGGGTCGCCCAGGGCCCTCAGCAAATGACTGGCTGGCCTGTGTCAGCAGGTTTGCGCAGCCTCCTTCTGTATCCACTGAGGAATAGAAAGGACCGTGGGTGTGCCCCTTCCACTTAAAAGTCACTCGTTCTTGCAGCCTGCAGAGTACTTATTCCCTCTGGAAGTATGAGCCCCAAGGTTTTTCTCCAGTACCGCTGGGTTTTGCTTATTATTTTGATTTTTCTAAGGCCTTGATCCTTTGTGTGGCCTGATTGTTTTTTCCTGGCTTTGAGCTCCAAGACTTGTCCCTACATGCATAAGAGTCACCCAGAATATCGATGTGGTTCTTTTCCAGAAAGGTGACTATTCCCCACATTGCTGGCTCCTGGAAGACACATGGGCAAGGCTAGGCAGGCTCCAGTCTTGGCTCAACAGCCCAAGGCCTCCCTCCCCTGCTGCCCACGTTCCTTTCACAAACCATCAGCTGATTGAGGCTCTTCAGAGCCAAAGCCGAGTTTACACATGAGGCCCAGATTATTCCACAGGTGACCTTGGCAGCAATAATTGTGAGGAAGGTGAAATTTAGCAGTGTTTCTGCCCTTGAGGGAGAAAGAGACCCAAGCTGCAGGTCTCTTGAAGAGAAGAGTAGGCCTCCAGCTCCTAGGATCATTCTGGAAGGCAGCAGCGAGGAGAGTAGTGTTCCCGCCTAGCCTGGTGCATCAGGAGGCAGGAATCTGAGGGATGAGATGTGTTAGCTTCTCTAGCTGGGTGATCGAGGGGGATTAGTGACAGGAAGTCCCAGAGGTCTCTCCCAGGAGCTATCTTTAGCACCTTTATCCTTATCTTTATTAAGTATATCATTAGCTAGTTTTCATATTTGGAGGAAAGTGCGGGAGAGTTTTAGAAATTGGCTTATAGCACTGCTCCTGTTTTGGGCCTCAGGTGAGCAGAGGTCCAACAAAGCACTGCAAATAGCCAGGCATCCCAGCTCACTCTCTCAACAGGGGGGCATGGAAATTCATTCACACATTAGTTCACGCATCCATTCACTCCATCCCACAAATCTACTGAGGACTTGCTATATATCAGACACTACTTCAGAAACAGGCTGGTTTCTTCTCTCATGGAGGTCCATTCTTTTTTTTTTTTTTTTTTTTTTAAGATTTTATTTATTTATTTGGCAGACAGAGATCTCAAGTAGGCAGAGAGGCAGACAGAGAGAGAGGGGGAAGCAGGCTCCCCACAGAGCAGGGAGCCCTATGCGGGGCTCAATCCCAGGACCCTGAGATCATGACCTGAGCCAAAGGCAGAGGCCTAATCCACTGAGCCACCCAGGCGCCCCATGGAGGTCCATTCTAATGGGGTGGGGAGAGACAATCAATGAGCAAACCAAATAGGGAAAGTAATTTCTTGTGATCATGAAAAATCACACAAGGAGAATTTGTCCTAGACAAAATCAGTTTTGAGAGAAGTTAATAGAGATGGAGTGGGCAGCCTAGAGCTCACTATGGAGAGGGTCTTTGGGCCGGGCCCTATACAGGGAGATGGAGCCAGCTATGCAGAGATCTGGGAAAACAGTTCTCCAGGGAGAGGGAAGAGCATAGGCAAAGGCCCTGAGTCAGGAAGGAGTTCAGCCATGCTGCAGGGCCAAGGACGAAGGCCAGAGCGGACAGCTGTAGAACGCTGAGTACACTAAAAGTGGAACAGCATAATGTTCCTGGCACAGTTCTAACATCTTATATGCAACGTCCACTTCCTTCTCACATAGCTCCACTGGGGTTCCTGGGATTGTCCCCATGTAGAACTGCAGAACCGGAAGTCCCAGAGATTACCCATGCTTCCCAGGTCGCACACCAAATGAGTTGAGAGAGCCATGCTGCTAAACTGGGCAGTCTGATAGCAAACCCCACACTTCTAACTGGCACATTACACAACACAGTCCCTGTGAACCCACTTGAATTAATGAACTGAGCCAAGACTAGAAGGAGGATGTGTATCTTGGAATAGGATGGAGCCTTTTCCAAGGGGAACAAGGAAGGAACTGGCATTCATTGATGGTGCCCAGGCTGAGAGCCAAGCACTGGGCCACACACTATCTCCTCATCCATTACCCTCACCGCAACCCTCCAAGGCAGACTTCGTTAGCCCCTTTTTACAGACGGCAAAGCAGGGCTCAGGGAGGTGATGCATCATGCCCAGGACCACTCAACTAATTCATGATTGTCCTGATTAGGATTCAGGTCTGCCTGCCCTGGAACCTGGGCTTATCCAACCCTCCACATTGAACAGTCTCCTTTTTGTTTCACTGTTTCTCATTTCCCCCCTCTAAAAGTGGAGATGAAGATTTCCAACGATGATAAAGCCTTAACAATAACATCTGTTCTGGGGGGAGGGGATGACCAGCAGCGTGCATTGTCTTCCCTGGAAGAGAGGGACAGGAATGGACCCTTCTGTGTCACAGTGCCTGCTAGGTTGGCATGAGCACACAGGCATTCCATAAATAAAAAATAAATGCCACACCACGCAGCATTCTGAAAAGCTGTGCCCCAGGGGACAGGGGGTGGTTGTTGAATTGCTAGAAGCAGGGTGGGAAAGGGCCATTTCTGTCCCCCGCAGATCTCTCCTCCTGGGGCTGACCTCAGTTTTGGGAGACCCAGAGAGTTCCTCCTGTAAGGCACCAAGAGAGGAGCCAGACCCCCACTGGATAGCACACCTGACTTATTTTCTGGTTCAAACTCGAGGTGTGAAAATTCCATCTGACAGCTTCTTTTATTCATTCACTGAACAGAGAGTCATTTGTCTATTACGGCCTGGGCTCTGGGGAAAATGTGAATAATAGTAGAGATAAGGTTCCCAGTCGTGTGGGGCTTGCGTTTTGATAGAGGAATTCAGAATGTGTGTTTTTTTTTTTAAGTAAAGGGTAAACAAATAAACATGCACATAAATTACTTTCAGATTGTGATAAGTGCTATATATAAAGAAGATAATAAAATAGGATGTTAGAGAGAGACAGGGTGGTGAGGAGAGAATGATTATTTTCACCTTTCTGTATGTTTTCATACCTACCCCTTCATGATCTGCATGTATTTTCATACTTACATCCTTGATCTGCATCTATCTCTCTGCTTACACACACACACGCGCGCACGCGCGCGCACAGACACATATATTGATGTATTATTCCAGGTCTCTCCTTCTCTCAGTCCCTCCATCCTTTCTCTCCTGCCTTATTCCTTCCTTCCACAGATGATTTTGCCCACCATCCCTCCAGGGCCAGACCCTTGGGGCAGTTTCTGTGTTTCCTGTGCTGACCAGGAGCTCCCCAAGGACCAGCACCGGGTTAGTCTCCCACGTCGTCCATGTACCAAAAGCACCGTTCAGCATAAGGCAGGCATGACAAGGGTTTGTTAAGTCACCAAATTAAAAGAATATCCCCATACTGTGTTTCCATTCATCCAGACCCAGAAGTGTCAAGAGAAGCCACTGAGTGCCCCTCCTACTTCAGAACCATAACAGAGAGGATTGTTATTCAGTGAAAATCAGAGCATGCGGTTAAAGGTGGATAGCTCTGTGGTAGAGCTCCCGGGGCATGGTTTTGAATGTAAACACAAAAGCCCAAGACTGTTCCATTCAAGCTTCAGCTCCCCGGATGATTAATTCAATCTTAGACACATTTGCTGAATGCCTACTATGTGTAAAATGTGACAGAGAATCACGGAAGATACAATTCTTGCCCTCCTGTTCCTTCTAACTTCTCAAGAGGGAGATTGAGACAAGGCAGATTCCAGTGGGGGCGGAATTCTAGACACAGGTGCCTGGGCACTCTCATGGAGACCCCCCAAAGGAGAGAATTCATTCCACTCGTCATCGTGCTGCATGAGGGGATGGCTTCTTAAATGACCTTGAAAGAGAGAGCGGCCAGGAGCCCAGTTCAGTAGAAAAGCAGGAGAATCAGTCAAGGAAAAGTGGAAACTAACTTGGAAAGGTGGTTGGAGCCTGAAACCCCAAACGGCATGTGCTCTTGACTCAGAGGTGGTAGCGCTGGGAGCGGCTTGTGGGGGTGGGAGGTGGGGGGGTGTGGTGGCTTTTTAATGATGAGGGTGACAGGGAATGGCATTGCTATGATCAGGTTAGAATTTGACTTCTTTGGGCCATGGCCCCCAAAGCAAATAACATGTTCCACGTGATCTTTAAAATAAATTACAGAGATCAAAAGGGAGGAGAGGAGAGATTCTGGGTGTACACAGAGGTGTAACTTTTCAGAGTTCATTTAATTAAAGGAGCTGGTGGAGCAGGGTATCACCCTGTCATTTAGGACTTCTGGATTAAAAAAAAAAAAAAAAAAAAGCCAAAGATCTCATTTTTGAAATGAGGAATACGGATGGACTCTGGAACACACATACGTCTTCCTATCAGTTAGCAAGTAAGCCTTCTTTTTCGATTTCCTCTTAGACTGAATACTTGTTTAGATTGTCCTCTAGCAGAATTGCACATTCACCAGGGGAAATGAAAGTCACAGGGGAGGAGGGTCTGTCCTTTCAGAGACCACCAGTACTGCTCACCGGCAGGTCTGGTGCCCTCCAGGCTAAAGAGTGCTCAGGCTCCAGCCAACCAGATCAGTCTTGGGGGTGGCGCCCTTCTCGCCTTCTGTGTGTTGTGGCCTCACAAAATGCAGCAGGCGGTAGCTGACAGCTTGGCTTCTGGAGCCAGCCAGTCTGGATTCCAACCCCACAGCTGCTATTGTCTAGCTCAGAGCCTTTGGGGGATGTTATTCACCTTTCTGGGCTCAATTTCCTCATCAGGGAACAAGTAAGCTTTCCTCATAAGGCTTTTAGGATTAAGTGCACTGACATAGGCAAGGAGCTTAGGCAATGTCTAGCATGTACTAAGAGCTCAATAAATATTAGTATTATCTCAGCACAACGGCCTTTTCAGACTTTCAAACAACAGAAGCTTTCAGAGGACAACTTTGGACAAACAGGAGCGGAGATGGCTCTGTGACCAGTATTGAGAGGCTTGAGTTTGGGGGCTCACGACACATAGCTCTCTTGCAGCAGAGGAATCGTTCACTGAAGGTTACATGTTCCTATTTCGGTGTTGGTTCTTGCACCTGGATTTTTTCACGGTGGCCTTTCCATATGACAGTAAGCCTCGGATGTGCTCTTTTCACCTATGAACTATTTTGTCTGGTGTGTTTTTCTGGGCACTTTGTCATTATTCCCTATAACAGTGACATTCTGTCACAGCATTATTTGATCTCTTATGACTGCTGGAGTATTAGGATCAGATCCCATCCTGGCCTCTTTTTGACTAACCACCAGCATAGGCAGACTCCTTGCGTGATCTGGGCTTCAGGGTCCTGCTTTGTAGGCTGAGCCTATTGGACTGGAGGTCAAACACTGTCAGCCCACAGGGTGACAGACCACAGTGTTTTGATTGTCCCTCATGGTTATAAAGTGAATTCTGAGTTAGATGGGAATATATAAAATTTGGGAGGTTTCTTATGATCATCAGGTTTTCTAGCTGCTAAGAATTCAGACTAACCGGCTTGAATAGGCCTGCCTGATATGGTGATGATTGGTGATGATTGGTGAAAGCCAGTGACAGGTGTCTGCTTTAGATGAACACAGTCCCCACCATTCCCTCTTGTCTCGCTCTCTGCTCTCCCTTATCATGACTCTTGCAGGGAGAGAGTAGAAATAAGAGAAAAGAGGAATGTTTATTATGCTCATTTCTTTATAAACAATGGAAGGACTTTGGGTTTTACCGACATTAGCCTGGACAGTATTATAGGCCCTTCTGGCTCACATTCTTTGAGTCTTTTGTTCATTCAATGGCCATTCCTTCCAAAGCTGCATTATGTGGCCCCATTCATAGAGGAATTCTTAATGCTTCCACATAAGATGTCAAATGGCAGACTTGGGACTTGAATTCAGATCTCATGGATAAAAATTTAGAGCTCTTTTCCCCTCCCTCACTTAGACTTCTGAATTAGGAACATTTGGCTAACTCAACTAGAAAGGCTGCTATGGGCCACCAGCTCCACACTGGGGACTCAAGAGATGGCTCAGGTGTCACATCTACCAAAACATCTCAGCCTGTACAATACAGTGCATTCATCAGTCACTCAACAGATAGTTGTCAATAGAAATCAAGTCCTTGGCTATTAAGAATAGCATGATGATGAAGGTCCAGGCAATCACACACACACACACACACACACACACATACACACACACACACGCACAGGTGTACATATACCAAGTGCTGCGCTCTTCTACACACTGAATGAGGCACAGGCTATCACTATAACCATTTTACAGATGATGAAACTAAGAAGCTGAAAAGTTAAGTATCTTGCCCAAGATCACACAGCCAAGAAGGCTGCACCAGAACCAGAGCCCCAAACCCTCAGACTTCCCACTCTTCGGCACAATGTTATCTTGGCCATCTCTCAACCAGGAAGTCACTTCTTTTGCACAGATGACATTGTTGGTGTCATTGTTAAATATTCCTATTCTTGCAACATGTGAAAGAGAACCTTGTAGTTTAAGTTACCCAAACCCCATGGGTTTCTCCTACTATTTCAGAGAGATAGAAGCTTTTCTTTGCTCCTAAACTATCACTATGAAAATAAAAGAAAAAAAAAATCCACCAGAGGACTAAAATCTCTCATTTTTTCAAATAAAAAATTCGCTGTAGCAGAGCTTTTCTGCATGCAACACTGGGAAGAGACCCTGTTCCTACTCAACTAACTTCTTCATTTGACAGCTTCATGGGCATCTACTGTGTGCTTAATGCCCTGCTGGCGCTGTCTATACAGGAATCAACGTCCCTATGTAATTCCATCTGTGCCCGGGCCTCTCTTCTGCAGACTTCCGACTATGACTCCCCTCTAAGCAAGGGATGGAGAAAGAACAGTGACTCAGATTTGTACCATGAGTCTAATGCGGGTGCCCTGTTCTTCTCGAAGTTCCCCCACAGGTGGCATCTCAGCCAGCCAAGCCCTGAGACCTCCCAGGCTGAGAAGGTAGTATGCCATTTCAACACATGAGACCATGCAGGAGTAGACAAAACTGCTGTGCTAGCCAAAGAAGTTTTGCAAAGGGGTGGAAAGCTTTTCCTAATCCCTTGGATACATATCAAGGCTCTGGTCAGCCTTGCCCTTGGAATTTTGACATGCCTCGTAAGGCACTGTCATCACCTTTTCCATCCTGGGAATTGTCACATGTAGAGAGTGAAGCCAGAATAGATAAGGAAGGAATGGGCAGTTGGATAGATATCTAAATGGAATTTTAAATATATAGCAAAGTCTGGAAGGATGCCCACCAAACTATTAACGGTGGACACATAGGGAGAGAGGGTCAGAGAGAGAGAGAGGGAGAGGAGTAGGTTGATTGTGGAAAAGGGAGAGATTCACTTTTTATTCATGATTCTTATTAATGGATTACTTGAACAATACATGTATATTCCTATTACAAAAGGGAGTTTGGGTTTTAGAATAAGGCCAGAGTATAAGTCCTAGCTTCCACTGCCCCTAAGAGCTATGCAACCCTGTGCAAATTATTTCAAGTCTCTAAACTCCAAATCCCTTGTGTATAAGATGAGGTTTGTTGTGCAGATTCAATGAGCTTAAGTACTATGTAAAATCCTGATGGAACTGTCAATGGCTATCAGCTCTTTTTTAAAAAACAGTATTTTTTGCATCACTGCTACCATGCAGGTAAGGCTGAGAGTGAGCTAGAGAGGAGATATGGAGGGCAGAAGAACACCACAGGGGAGACAGCAGCAGCAGGGCTGAGCAAGGGGTGGAGGCTTTTGATGCCACGTAAATTGCACTCCTAATTTGTAAAGCTGTGCCAGCGTTTGTTTTCTCCTCTGGAAACACCCAGGGTCACCAGGCATCTTGTGGTATTGAGTGCCTCTGGGCATGGGCGTGGGTCTGACCCAGTTGGTTTCCCACTGGAGCTGTGCTGGTAACTACCCAGTGTCCTTGGAAAGGTTACTTACCCCGTGTCAGTTTCCTTGCCTACGCCATGGGAATAGTTCCTAACTCAGAGATGGTCTCAAGGATTCGATGAGCTAATACGTGCAAAAGGTTCAGAAACAGAGGTTGGCAAAGAGCAAGTACTTAATAAATATTAGTTCTTGGTATTATACATTCTGGTCCTAGCGTACTTTTAAGATTTTCAAAGGCTCTAGCCATTCTTATTTTGGGAGATTTTACTTCACATCTTCTCAAACAGTGAAAGTTACCCACATTCCACATTAATATTTTTTTTCTTTTTTTATTTATTTTTTATTTATTTTCAGCATAACAGTATTCATTATTTTTTTCACCACACCCAGTGCTCCATGCAATCCGTGCCCTCTATAATACATGAATATTTTTTGAGGTAAAATATTTAAAAGGGTTTTGTTTTTGTTTGTTTTTTAATGATTTGGGCTGTTGAGTAACTCATGGCTATAAGCCCTCAGCACTCACCAGGCATATTTAAAAATTCTCTCAAAGTGAAGAGTCCTAAGGAACAAGTTGCTTTTAAATATAATGAAAATTTTTAATGAATATCCAACTTACCAATTAATGGTATTTATGTAATGTTGCATTATGGAGGCATTTAATTAAACATTTGCTCATTTTGATTTTGCAATTTTCCTTTTACATTTTGAAGCAAAAAAAAAATTTTTTTTCAGGCCTCAGTCAAGGTAATTATGACAAGTTGTCAACTAGTGGCCAGAAAGATCTTTCTAACCTCCCTGCCTACAGCTATGGCTCAGCAGTCAGGTGGGACTTAGCCTCAGAAGGGACCTGTGGGTTCATCTATTCCTGTTCTCCCATTTCATGAATGGGGAAACTGAGGTCCAAGGAAGGGAGTGACTTGCCCAAAAGATAGTTGATTCCCCAAATGCAAAGTTCTGGACCTTCTAAACTTGTTTTTTTACACATCTTCAAGGGGGTGGCTTCCAAAGTCAAGGGGAGTGATTACATCAGTGGTCAAGTTTGCTGATGCCTGGAAAGGCTCAGATGCACATCTGTGCAGCCCAATGACTAAATTAATAATGACTTGAACCATCAGCCAGGGAAGTGTCCATGAAATACGAGTAGGAATTTTTACCAGTTGTTAGAACTTAGCAGGGGCATTAGAAATCAATTGCAGACAGTGCCTTACAGAGATTCAGAAATGATGGAAAGCTGGAGAGCTGTATGGTCATTTCAGGGGAGGTGAGAAGACCAGGCTTTTCCATCTACTTAAGGCTCAAAGTGGTCCTGGAGGAAAGGAAGGGGAAATCCCCCTGCCCAGGATCACCAGGTACAAATGGTCATTTGGGCAGTGCCAGGGCATGCTCAGAGAGTGATGTGTCTTTCTTTCTTTTAGAAGGGTTCTGGGCTCTAACACATAACTAAGCGTATTCAAAGGTGTGTAAAAAAGGAAGGGAGGGAGGCTTCCTTTGTATTCTTCTTCAATGGTTAAACAAAGTCTATTTACAAACAGTGTATTTACAAACAGCCACTGTGCAAAGGCTCCATAGATTCAGTTCCTTCTCATGTGTCACGGCCAAGGTGCTCTTGTCTGGACCCGGTCAAGTCCAAGCAAGGCAGATGTACTTTGGACAACTAATGTGCCTCCACCTGGGCTGTGGGGGCCCTAAGAAAGAACAAGACATGGCTCTGGAGCTTGGAGAAGCAAAGAGTTAGGTGAGGGTGAGGAGACTCAGATCTGCAAAGGACAGGGCACTCCATGAAAATCTGGAGTCTGATGGTCTTCCCAGTTTGGGCACAAATTTGCTGCATGTTTTTGGTCAAGTCACTTTAGTTCCCAGAGGCTCAGCTTCCTCCTCTGTCCTACAAAGGCAGGACTTGATGACCTCTACAATCCATCCTGGTTGAACAGGTGCTATGCTACATGGCAAAAATTACAGATGCTGCTCTAAGTATCTCCAAGAAAGGGCTTCTCAGAGATGGACCACATGTGTGAGAACAGCTAGAGCAGAATTAGGGAAAGGGTTCAACCATAAGTGATGTTATTAACCCAAGAGATTGCCCCAGTTCTCACAGGAGTCCTCAACACAAGGCTATGAGGCACCTCGGATCTACCTACTTCCTTCAGGTCACTCTCTCTTGAGTTGCATTAGAACTCAAAGAGTGTAGAAGTTACCTTCGGGATCTCAGATAGGATCTGGGTTAGAATTAAGGAAGGACTTCTAGACAAATGCTTTAAGAGGTATAAGCATGTAACCAAACAAGGAGAAAAGCATCCTCTCTCTTTTAAAAGCCTAAAATGCTGGACACAGGTACATTTTGCATTCCTGAAAAGCTGTGTGCTAAGAAAATGCATTGAATCGACCCCACTTAAAATGCACCAGGAGTGCTCACTATTTAAAGATGCTGGAATGCCCTTAAATTCACCTGTTTGTAAATACAGACTTTGTTTAAACAGGTTTTTAAAGTGAGTTTCCTTGACTGAATCTCTCTGGCAAAGAAGAGTGAAAATGCAGTCTTTTTCAGAGGTAGAGAAATGGATTCAGTTCATTCCCAAGATTTCTTTCAGACCTGTAAGTCTGGGAATGCTTCACACATAAGGCAACTCACAAGACTTTTCTGCCTTGGCCCGTATGGCTGGTTTCTGTTCCTGGGTGATCTGTAGAACCAGCACTGTCTCCCTAAGCACGTCTCAATCAGCAGCACCAGGGAATGCTTGTCCTGGAGGGTTCGGGCTGGGATCCCCCTGGCAGTTGAGCAGAATTTGGGATTCTGTTCCATCTCCATTTGCTCTGTCCTTGGTGCATCCTAGTAATGAGACTGTAAGAGCAGGAGGGTGGGGACTGTGTTGGGTTTTGCTTCTCAGTGTTTGGTGTGTAGCAAGCACTCAATAAATAGTGGTGAATAAATGAATGAGTAAAAATGGGCACCATCAGTCCTAGTTGGCTGTGTGACCTTTAGTCAGTCACTTAACTGCTCTGAGCCCCACTTTCTACGTCTAGCCTGGGCGGGAATAATAAGATTTTTTACCTCATGGGATTATTGTGAGGATTAAATGAGACCAGAGACAAAGAGCACTTAACACATTGTCTGGCATATAAGGACTTGACCAATGTTAGCTATTACTATTATTTTAGTGTAATGCTAACGCTTACTTTGTCCTTTCACAAGCCTGTGAGGATAAGTATAACTGTCCCCACTGAGCAGATGAGAAAACTGAGGCTCAGAAGTATCAGGGGCCTACCCAAGGTCACAGAGAGAACTGGGATTCTTTCTACTGCTGAACAGTGAATGAAAGCATGGGGATTTCCTTCCCACTCCTGGAACAATAGAGGCAATGCGCTGGGAAGGCTCAGGAATACACAGGACTCCTTCTGGCTTTTCCAGACTCTCAGGCTGTCCTGGTTTGGTGGGGTGAAGAGCTTTGATCTTCCCAGCTTCCTGATCTGTTTACGGCCCTGTTAGCTCTAGGATTGGTAGGGTTCCAGTTAGTGCCATGGTTCCTTCTAACACTCTTAACTACCCTGCTGGTGGGCATTTATGATTGCCTTAAACAAGCCTGCTTACAGAGACACACTGAGCTCAGCAGCAGAAGGGGAGGTTTCTACTGCAAAGTCTACCCTGGGCAAGCACAGTGCCCGGAGAGGCCCTGCCAGCCAACCTCCACTGAGACCCTGATGTGCTGTGCTCTGGAAAATTAGAGCAGCCCAGGCACATTTAAAATTCATCTGGTGGATATATCCACCCTGAACAGAATGGATAGATGTGCATGTGGGAAATTCGATGTCCACACACCCACATAGATGAACAAAGCACGGTGTTTTGTCAACTTGATTATCTGCCCTCCTGGTGGGGAAGGCATCCTGACCAAAGGAGCACGCAGATGCTCTCGAAGCCTTGCTTTGCAGGAAAAGGAACCTGCCACATTTGCACCTTAATGGCGCTACTGTTAATGACAAGCTGCTGAGACTATTAAATACCATCTTCGTTTTCCTTCCCCATCGACGTTTGGATTTCTAGGGGCAATGAAAAAGCCCCAGAGGTGGGTGAATAAGAGCAGGGCAAACAGAACGTCTGAAAACCCCATCATCCCAATAATAGTGCTGATGGTTTAGAATGTTCTCATTGAAATCCTGGTGTGCACATTTAATTTATAGCTCTCTATGCCCATACAGTGGGGCTGTTCCCTTCTGCGCCCGCACTCCTTCTTATTAGTAAAAGAGAGGACAAAGGGGAATTTTTTTTTCCCTTTTAGGGGTATGAATTTGCAGCATGTGGTTTAAATATTCATTTTATAAGAACAATGTTTCACATTTTAAGATTCAGTGTTAGGCACAGAGTTCTCTTAAAGATTGTTAAATAGGTACTAAGGCCAGGAAAAAAGCTGGGATGCCAGCAATGCCCAGCCGTAGAAAGGCCGATCACGCAGAAGTGGCTGTCATTTACCAAGCACCCAGGCACCTTCATAATTGACGCAGGGTAAAGTGTTCTCACCTTTTCATGCTTCTCTTTTTTGCCAAAAATACTTAAGACAGTAGGAAAAAATATATATACAGTATGCTTGTGTCCCTCAAATGATTGCGCTTTGTCAGTATGACTAGCTCATTGTTGGTTTGGGAAGGAACAGCACAGCTTCTCAGAATCGAGATCAAATACAGTCAGATTAAGGATTTCCAAAATATTAAGTTTATGACAGGGCAGAAGCAATGGATGAAAATCTAGGTAGTCTTGCAGAATATTCCAGTGAGCAGGAGTGGGTGTGTATGAGAAGCATAAACTTCTCAGCATATTTTAGGGGAATCAGAAGATCACGCTCCAGAAGCAGAACCGGTTGAAAGTCTGGCTGTTACGAGAAGAACATCCCCACATGAGAAAGAACTTTCTAACAATTCTATCCATAGGAAAGGGGGATTCCTGATTAGGTGGACAGTTCCTTCTGTCTTGAGTTCTTCAAGCTGTGGTCATTGGATCTTTTCCTGGGGAGGCTGCAGAGGGCATCAAAGTGTGAGTTGGGCATTGGCCTTAAAGAGTCCTACCAGTTCTGAGGTCCTCTGACTTTACGTTTCTTATTCTTGGTCAGGTATTTTATTAACAAATGTTATCCTATCTGTGCCGTCCACATCATAAAATTCATCATAGATCTAGGAAGACCAAGGGAGAGTCATGTGGAGACCAGTTAGAGCAATCAGAGGGAAAAATGTGAAATATAATGACAGGATGGAGAAGGTGATTTTCCCTGGAAAGGAGGAAAGAGAGGCATCCCAGAGAGCCAAGCTAATCCTCAGAAGAAGGGCAAAGAGTTGCTTGGATTCTTTTGAGGTCCAGATAACAGTAAATGGGGTTACATTAAATTAAACCAGTATAAAGCAGGATCATCAGAAGGCAGAATGTTGGACCCTATGCTTTGAATCTCCCAGAGAATTTGCTTGGGTATGAGAACAGTCAGTTTGAACTATATTTGTTTCTTTGTGAAACTGATTAAGGTAAGGCCTACCCTGCTTCTCTAAGTTCTTTTATAATGACTCATGATAAATTCCTGCCAGTGCACAGTTACAGAGGAGAAAATAATGTAGTTTCTGCAGAAAACAGTTCTTGTTTTCCATGTCTGAAAGGTAAAACTGTATAAATCGATGTATTTCCTTTTTCTTCTGCCTTTGTTACTGGAGAACTCAGAACCTGATCCCCAGGTATTTACATCTCCTCCGTGGTGGTACCTGAAAGTCACTACTGCTGCTTCTTGTAATAGATAACTCATTGCAGGACACTGAAAATGTGTCTTGTGTTTTAAACTCTTATTCAACTCATGTTTTTCGGGAAGTGAGTAGGCTAAGCTCTCATATATTCAAGATGAAACAGAATAAAAGGGAGAACTATTGGAAAGGGACATGAGACCCTAGGATAGGTTTTCAAATATGGATTGGAGAATTCCTGTCACCGGAGAGGACCAGTAAAGGAGGGTGAGTCATTGGAGTCAACATGCTTCGTCATCATCTCATTATTCACTTCCACTGATCTTGTACAATGTTTAAACTTCTGTAACTGTCATCAGATACCCCAGTACATTACATTGGTAGGTGCTGGCAGTGAGAGCCAGGTTAGGTCGACCAGTTGTTTATTTGAAGTTTCATGAGCATAGATAAGTTTGGTCATATGTCCTATAAGTTATAAGATGAGGAGCATTAAATGAGGGGCCTCTTAAGGGCAGGAAATGGGTAATTTTTATCACAGATTTCTCCACATCCTAGTAAAAAAGCTGTCAGATTTCTGGTATCTCTGAAGGTTTGTTGAATTAAATTAAAGTGAACTGAATATAATTGAAGTGACTTGAACTTCACTGAACACAATTAAATTGAATTTCTTAATCTTGCCTTATATCAGGGGACTGTCTCACCTTTGCTAGCTAATCAACTCTAACAACAGAGCAAAAATAAACATAGCATGCTGAGCATAATGTTTAGAATTTAAACATATGTTTATTTAAGAACTATTTATTAGGTACCTCTTATATTCAGGCATTGTGTTAAGTACTGGGAAGACATTGGTGAACCAGGCAGACATTGTCCCTGCCCTTGAGGAGCTCAGAAAGGAAAGGACCTAGGAAGGAAACGCGCACTAAACCTGTCAATGCATAAATAAATATGTGATTAAGAATTGTGACACATGCTGAGAAGGAAAAAGTGAAGTTTTTATAGGAAGACTAAAATGAGGAACCTAGGAGAACAAGCTAACTTTTTCAACATAGAGAAATACAGTGTGTCTGGACAGAGTAGTGGAAGATGAAACCAAAGACAAGGCTTTAGGTTTTATTGTGGTTAAGTATGGCTGTAAGTAATGCGACTCCATTTTTTTAATTTTTTTTTTTTTTAAATCAACTCTGGTTTCTCCCTGGAGGGGAGGAAGCAAGACTGGAATGAGAGACCAGTTAGGAAGCTCTTGCTTTAGTTCTGGGGATATACGGTGGTAGATTGAATGAGGGTAGAGAGAAATGGAGCAAGTCCAGCCATATTTTGTACACAGAATTGGAAAGGACTTGGTCAACAGTTACCTGTCACTGGGAAATCAAAGATGCCTGACGCTTTCTGTGCAGGCACCTGGGTGGACCGAGGTGCGGCGTCCTCTATGAGGAAGAGGTTTAGATTTGAAATTCAGTGAAGAGGTGGAGATCAAGAATTGAAACTGAGCATCTTGAGTGTAGGATACCTGTAAAATGTTCACCTGGAGTTACCAAATACATAGCAGTTGTCTACACAGTCATTTTGTAACCATGTATTGAAAACCTAACTTGTGTCAGGCCCCAGAGTGGGCACCATGCAAAATGTATGTAGGGCGTAATCCTTGACTTCCGGGCACTTAACACCTATGGCTGAAGATGACATATTAGACAATATTGCTATAGAAGGGAGGAAATGATTTTTAAAAATCATTAGAGAGAGAGAGAAAGAAGTAGGGTTGTGAATTGAAAGGACAAAAAAAAAAGCACTGGCTATTGAGATGGTGACTGGTGGGCATCAAGGTAGAAGTCAGAGTGAGGAGACAGGGAGTGGAGACCAGACTCAGAGTGAGGCAGAATTCTTACTGCCCAGAACAGAGAAAGCTTTAACCCCTGTCGCTGCCTGGGCCATGCTCTGCCACCATCCCCCAGCCAGATATGGTCGAGGAGGTGGAAGGGTGTTAGCTGGTCAGCTCCAGCTGGGATAAGCCCAAGAGTGTGAGAACTGATGTTAAAATGATGGTAAAAATGGCTAAAAGGAGGGTCTGGAGGAAATCTACCCACCGTGAAGAAGCCAAGGGACATTGGGCAGGTTTGTCCTGGAGAAACTGATGTTTCTCTTCCTTAGAAGTGAGGAGAACAGAAGTGGGCCTTCAGCCTGGCTCTATGGTCCCCTC
This sequence comes from Mustela erminea, assembly GCF_009829155.1. Classification (NCBI taxonomy): domain Eukaryota; kingdom Metazoa; phylum Chordata; class Mammalia; order Carnivora; family Mustelidae; genus Mustela; species Mustela erminea. Next base: position 105,174,238 of record NC_045616.1, on the reverse strand, counting down.
CTCTGTCCTTGGATTTCCACTGGATGGCAATGGAACGTCTATCTGTACTGGGAAATAAACACCCCAACCCGGCGTTTGGTATTCACAAGGCACTGTTGCTTTTGCCCAAAAAAAGTTTGGAAAGGGCCAAGAATATTCCTTGAAAAGTACTTCTTGAGAGTAGTCCAGGGATAGTGTGTATAAATTTATATCCATGAACTGTTGTGAGATACAAGATGAAAAATCCCTTTCTCTAAATCTAACCGGGAGCAGCCCTGGCCCAACTGAGCTAGCTTTCATAGACTCAATCTCAGCTTCCTTCTTCCCGCCCACAGAGCCAGAGAGAAGTCCCTGGGGTCTTACACTCCGGGGAGCATTCTTGGAGATCCCTTTGGTCTCAGGCACTGGCTGGTTGCCTTGATTAAGCCATCATGTGATCACACATGTTGCTAACGATGAAGGCTTTGCTGATTCAGTACTGCTGGGGCACAGTTCCCTCGGACATGCAAGAGTTACTGATCTTTGCTACCTACAACTTCAGCCCACCACCCACCTTCTAGTGCTGGGAGTCTCTTTTTGCCCTTTTCCCCTCAATTTCTGCCTTCTTCTCCCTCCTTGTATCTTGCGTCCCCTTTACTCCTTCCTGGCCTCAGTTGCTCACTAGAACTGCTTTGCCCCAGAGCTCTCCAACACAATGATTCCTGATTGTTAGGGCCCATTAGAACCCCTTAGAAAGCTTGTGAAACAGATCACTGGGCCTGCTCCCAAGGTTCTGATTCAACAGAACTGGGCAGGGCCCGAGAATGTGCATTTCATAAAGATTCCAGGTGAAAATGTTGCTGCTGATTCACACCAAGAACACCCCTCCAAGGGGAGGGAACAAAATTCCTGGTTACCTTTATGGAAATGGCAGGGAGAGGGGAGAAAGAAGGGAAGGGAAGTTATGGGAAGGTAGAAGCACAAATAAATATTTCAATTAATTACTATGCCAGGCACCATCTCATATTGAATGATAAAATTATGTTGACCAAAACATGATTTAGATGCACATTTGGGGGGGAACTCTCTCTTTTATTTGGTGAAGAAGACCCAGGGGAATTACTTTATACCTTTTTATTCCTAGTGACAATGGACCTGTCCTTGTTCCCAGCTTCTCCTGAGCCTAGAGCTCGGGACCCCTGGTTTGGAACCCCTCGTCCCTGCAGCTCATTATGTGATATTCAGAAAGTTGCTTTGCTCCTATTTCCAAGAGCAGACAACGCGTTTTCTTTCTGTCGCCTGGACTTGTCATTGAGAAGGCTGGCATCATCCGCCAACCGTATTTGCAAGTAAAATGTCCAACTGGCAGGAGAGAGGCCAGGCAGAGGGACAGCTAGATGTGGTGGGTTGTGTCAGACAAGCAGGCTGCGGGAACTCTCAACCCTCTGGCCAGCTCTTCTGCGGTGAATAGAAACCTGGCAGCATGTCTGCCTGCAGGGCCTCCTGCTGTCTCTTCCACAGCACCTGGGGTTGGGGCTGCCCTTGAAAGGGCCGTGGTCAAATTTAAGCCAGAAACTGTCCCTAGTAGTGGCATGCTGCAGAGTGATCAGGCTAGGCTACCCAGACTTCACATCTTGTCGGGGCTTCCACATACTCGTGGAGTGTAGCTTTGGACAAGCTACTTTTCTTCTCTGTGCTAAAGCTTCCTCATTGTAAAAGGCAGAAGATAATAGTATCTATCCTCAGTGTTGTTGTGGGAATTCAAAAAGAGAGTGTAGGTAAATTGCTTAGCATGTGCCTGCCACATAGCAAGTGCACAAATAAAGGGGAGCCTTCATCATTCATTCATAACCGTTACTCCGTTCTGGATATTGGAGTTCATGTCCTAACTTTCCTCATGGACCATGAGCTCCTTGAGAGCGGAGGCAGGACCGATTCCCTTTTGAATCCATCCATCACATGGCCACACACCTGTTGCAGCCCAGCTCTGTGCCTGTCGCTGTGCTGGGGCCCCAGTCGCACCCAGCCGCACACACACTGTGCAGGCATTGATGAGTGGTTAGTGGACAGAAGGGAAAGATTGATGAGCAGGTTTCAAAGGGTATCTTTCATTGAACAGCACTGAGTCTTAGAAAAATGCTTCTCAGACTTCAGGGTTTGAGAACTACCTACCTGGGAATCGGATTCTGATTCATCTAGTCTGGCTAGGGACCTGAGAGTTCTCATTCCTAACAAGTTCCCAGGTGCCACCGCTCTTGCTGGCCAAAGCGCCAGGCTTGGGGTAGCGGGGCACTAGGTGTATGTGCCTGACCACACTTACGGACTGCAAAAACTGTGCGAGTTTAGAAATGAGAAAAGTGAGTCTGTAGGGACTGAGCAGTTTCTTCATGACACCTGACCCGTCTGGAAGCTGGGTGGCCTGCCTCATTTTCCTCTGTTAAGCTATATTGACTCCCTAAAACCAGAGGTTCTTAAAAGTTTGCTGCACAAGAGAAATCACCCAGGGAACATTACAAATCCTGGTGCCTGGAGAATGGGATACCAGGGAATTCTAACGGGCAGTGGAGTTTGGGAACCACAACTTCCCAGCCCAACTTCATCCAAAGAACAACAAAGGAAGGAACCTCCTTCTGCAGTCTCTCTAATTTCAGATACCTATCACAGCCTTTCAGAATTTGGAAACATAGGCCTCTTCATTATTTACAGATGTGGAAATTGGAACCCCTTCAGGTTAAAACACTCACCCAGGATTACCCAGCCCTTGACGGCAAAGTTAGGACTAGATAGAATTCAGACCTCTCAGCTCCCACTTTCTGTGTGCCTCCTTGATCTAGCCAGCTGTGAAGGTGAAAACTCACATGAGTCCTGTACCAGAGAAGGATTCCAGAAACATAGGCTCTTCCCTGGAAAAGCGTCTTCATGCTCTGCCACCAACCAGAACGTCGGAGACTTAAAAGAGACCTGGATGAGGGTGTGAGGAGGGGTGTCCCAGGGAACATGATCTGACATCACAAGGGCAGGGAAGTTTTCCTTTACAATAACATCCTGCCATTCTTGAGATGATAACATGTGACAGATGATGCTGTGAAGTTATAAAGGCTTTAAAATTCCAAAATGAGATGTATAATCCCATGATGGTAGGAGCAAAATTAGTGGCTTGATTCAGTACAATTAACATTGATTATCTTAATCATGACATAATGTCAGTTTCATTGGACACTGCATGTTAAACACATTGAGGACAGCAGATACGTACAGTCAATCTTTTTTTGGCGGGGGCAGGGGAGCTTGACATGACTCAGAGTTGAAGAGCCCAAATCTTAGCTGTTTCTGTGTAGCTTTCCCTTATAACCATTGAAAAATTAGCCATGTGACATGCCTGCACTCTTAACTATCTATTAAACACTTACTCTGTGAGCATGGCATTGTCCCTTTGTGAATGTAATCATATCTAATCTATATAACAACCGCCCCCCGCCACGAGGCATCCTGGAGCAAATAGTTTAAAGGGGTGTGTGTGACTGTGCATGTGCGTGTGCATGTGCATGTGCGTGTGCGTGCGTGTGCTGGGGCCAGAATCACGGCGTGGACAGGCACTCAGAGATGAGAGGAATATGATCGGGGTAAGTGAGTTGGTTGGGAATTGGGACAAATTCTGCATGGCCTGGTGGTAGTTTAAAGGAGGAGGTAGGAAGAGTAGAAGAAATGAAGTTGGGAACCGACCAGCTCATGCAGGGAATTTCATCCTGTGCTGCCAAGTTTGGATTTTTACCCTCAGAGTCAGTGGGATCCACTGAAGATTTTAAGTAGGAGTGAGAGTCTCCTTTCCATTTTAGTACAACCATATTCTGACTGCAGTATGGAGATTAGAGGGGGCAGAGCTGGAGACAGGGTCCACTTAGGAGGATGGTGCAATGCGCCAGGTGGCAGTGATGGCCGCTTCAATTAGGGCAGTGAGAGTGGGCACAGAGAATAAGCACACGCAAGACAAATTACTAAATCCCTGAGGCTTGGTGATTTATGGAATGGAGCAGGAGTGGGGAGGAGAGAGGAGAGAGAAAGATCGGAATCAAGGTCTATGGCTGGACTACTGTCTTCAGCTGAGTGGTCCTGAGAAGCAGCACACGGGAAGAAGGAGAGAGGCTCTAGAGGGAGGGATGTTGCTGGCATCTTTATGATGAGCTGCCTATGGGCTATCCCAGGGGAAATGTCCAATAGGAAGCCGGACTCCTGGAATTCTTTATTGATCAGGAAAGACTCTAAAACTGTCAGCACTTTGATTCTTATGATCTTAAGATAAATGTCCAAAAGAATGACAGCTTGACCCCTGTCACAGATGGGTTGTTCTAGCTTGGAATATGACTCAGGCCAATCAGCTAAGAAACAGAGGCCCTGTGGGCACTGGGATAGTTAAGAAGACCTTTTTCTTTTCTTTTCTTTATAAATATTTATTTATTTATTTGTGAGAGAGAGAGAGAGCGTAGGGGGAGGGAGAGAGGGAAAGAGAGAGAGAGTCTTAATTAGACTCCATGCTGAGCATGGAGCCCAACATAGGACTGGATCTTACAACCCTGAGATCATGGCCTGAGCTGAAATTAAGAGTCAGATGCTCAACCGGCTGCACCATCCTGGTGCCCCAAGAAGTCCTTTTTTCTTTAAAATCATAGCAAATAAGATAGTCCTCCCCCCCCGCCCACGAACTCTTTGATGGGAGTTGTCTCATTCATTCTCTCCCTCATTTGAAAAACCTTTTACTAAGCACTTTCCATGAGTCAAGCATTGAGAATACAGGATATAGGAGGTCTCTGTCCTTGAGTACCTCTGGGACTAGTGGACAACACAGACACATGGACATATGATTATGATTCCATGTTACAAGCAGAAGGAGAGTTGAATGTCAATGTTAGGAGTTCCTCCCAAGATGTTCTTAGACTTTGGGATGCTAAATATTGCCATGGAATGGGGCAGAAGAGCATCAGATAGAACCAGAGAAGGCTTCCTGAGGGAGGGAATGGCCCGTGCATGGGTCATGAAAAATGAATTGGACTTCATGGTGTGTAAAAGAAGACATCCTTCACTTGTGCAGACACCAAGGGAGAGGAGATAAATTTGGCATGTAGGTTGGGGAGGTGAGGAGAAGCAGGATTCAGTTTCTGGGCAGCCTTGCATGTCATTCTGGGGAGGCATTTGGACTCAAAGGAAGTGGTGGGGAAGAGGTCATATGTGTACATGCCCACAGGAACCAGGCAAGGACATAAAATAAAACAAAACAAAACAAAACACAAAAATGAGGTGGAGTGACCAACTGTCCTGGTAAGAGCAGTTTCCTGGGACATGGGACTTAAGTGCTACAACCAGACAAGTCCCCAGCAAACCAGGAAGTGTAGGTCACCCTAGAATGAGGCCAGGCCTGGGATATCAGTCAAGTGCACATCCACCCCTCACGGGCCTGTTCACGTCAGGAGGTGGCCCCCAGTGCTGCCATGTGGGGATGCAGAATGGTATCTCTGAGTCTTCCAACAATTCGTTTTTTAAATGTTGACCCAAGAGTCAAATTTTTTCCTTTTTATTGTTATTTATTTTATTTTTTTCTTTGAGTCTTATTGGCACAGAAGTCACATGTTTTAAAAACACCAGGCCGGCCCAACAAACCATTCCTGTGTACCCTGTGAGTGCCACAGACTGTCGGTTTGAGATCTCAGAGAAAAGCGTCATAAGCAAAACCTCCCACATCCCACCCTGCTCCTGCCCTGAGGCACATTCAGACAATTTTCATTTCGCAGAGTGACTTCAGTGATCAATCGTTTGGTTTTTCAGTTTGATGCTGATTTGGATGCTGGGCTCAGCACGTAATCGATCAAAGCAAGGATGAACGGTGGTGATAGAGATACCCATTCAATTTTTTTGAAAGATTAAATTTGTGTTCAATGGCTTGTTCTTCCCCAAATCCGGAAACCTACGTGGTGAGGAAGATAGAGCATGTACTTCTCAAGCAACAGCCTTAGGCATTAATTGAGGTCCATTTATTCTAGGTATCAGGACAACCCCTTGGTGGAGATAGGAAAAGGATCATCACATTGTTTGTAGGGAACTTGGAGGTCAGGGCCAGCATTTGGAGGCAGGGAAGAATGGTATATTTGATTTAACACTGCAGTCAGAACAGCTGGCGCTGTTCTAGCAGCCCTGGCGCTTTTGGCAGCTGTGTGACCATTGGGAAACCACAAAACCTCTCCAGTCCATGGCTTCTCCAAGGGCTCCCAAGGATCACCCACCCCATCGTCTCTCTAATTCTAAGCTTTAACTCTGATTAGACTTTTGCTAGGAGTTCTCCAGGCCTGCCAGGGTGAAAGAGTCAGCAGGCGTTTTTTTTGTTGTTGTTGTTGTTTTGTTTTTAATTTTTATTTATTTATTTGTCAGAGAGAGAGAGAGATCGAGAGATCACAAGTAGGCAGAGAGGCAGGCGGAGACAGAGGGAGAAGCAGGTTCCCTGCCTAGCAAGGAGCCCGATATGGGACTCGATCCCAGGACGCTGGAATCATGACCTGAGCCAAAGGCAGCTGCTTAACCAACTGAGCCACCCAGACATCCCGTCAGCAGGGGTTTTAAAGAACAAATCAGTCCAGGCATCTGTGACATCTTTTTTTTTTTCCAGATAGAATTAGTAGATATGGGGTTGTAGTATGTTGATCTGATATCTGGGCACCACCAGGCCAGCTCTCTGGATGGCATTTTTATTGTGTCACTGGATCTTCTTTAATTGAGCGTGGATTAGAACACTGGGGTGGGAGCTGCATACAGCAAGAAAGCGTCACAGGCAGGGGCTCTGTGGCTGGGGAGACTTCTGCTCTGAGAGAGGGGTGGGGAGGGCAGGTGGGGGAGGACCTGCACTCATGCCAAGCTGCAGTGTCACCTTTATTAATGATGACGGGGAGAGGGAGTCAGCAGGCAGCGAATGCGTACTGCAGAGGAGTAATTGGAAGGTGTTGTTACCATTCCAAAGGACAGGGAAGTAGAAGTGGGACAAATGGGAATTTAAAAGGAGGGAGGTGAGCAAAGGGAAAGAATGAAAAAAAAAAAATGGAGTATGATGTCATTTGGAAAATTGCAAACCAATAAATCAATGAGGTATCATTGCCAGGATAGAAAGGAAACAGCCTAAGGAGCCAGCCTGTCGGGGGAGCTGGGGGCTGACAGGAAACACCAGATCAGCAGGCAGAGCCGTGTCCTCATCCAGAGGTCAGCTGGAACCTGAGGCCCAGGATGGTCTCCCACTCCATCCACTCCATTCTGCCCCCTTTTCCTTGAGGCTTTTTTTTTTTTTTTTTTTTTTTTAGCATGAAGGACATCAGAAAGAATGCTCTATCTAAAAGGGTTTTACAGGAGCTCATTAATGGGAACCCTTGGAGTCAGCTTTTCAAACAGTTCTCTCTGAGTTCAGTTTCATAGGATTTTTTTTCATCATTGGAATCAGCCTCATAAAAGCCGGAGCATGATGATTCCGCCAGTTTTAACTTTAACAGATGAAATAGTACTCTCTTTATAGAAATGAAGAGCGAGGGCTTTGGGTAGCTTTCTTTCATTCTTAAGACCTTGTCAGTGGAGCTGACCGGAAGGCAACCCAGTAGGCAGGTGCCTGCGTGGCATCCCGTTACCGACAGATTGAGGTTCAAAGCCCTCAGCCTGGCATTCAAGGCCCTTCCAGCCTGTCCCTCCAGATCTCTCTCGTGATCTCCCTCTACGAACTCCGGCTGTACCGAAGCGCTCTGCACAGTTCCACCTCTGCGTCTTTCCTCGCCCTGTTCCACATACAAAAGTGGGACAGCAATTTCTCAGCCTCACCACTCTCCCTCCCCTTCCCTTACCTAGCACAGACATCACTAATCAATCAACACACTCTTTCCTGCTGAGTTAGGACTTGGCCGTGGAATCATTTCCCACACAGCTCTTGAAGCAGTTACTACCAATCAATCAAATTCATCAAATTATAAAATGAAATGTATTTTCTATTATAGATCTAAGATGTCCTTTCCCATTTTTATCTTAGTCTCTTTCAATCACATTAGTTCCTCAAACCCCCACATGCTCTGTGAAATTTTCCCGGATCATCCCTACCCACAAAGGTCATTTCCACTTCTTACAAGCCTAGAGAAGACTTTGCTTATAGCACTCATTTTGTGCCTGTCATCCGGCATCACAATGTATATCTCTGTACAGATCAGAGTTTCCCAATTTCGGCACTAGTGACATTTTTAGTCGGATCAGTGTTTCTTTTTGGGGCTGGCCTGTGTATTATTATACGGTGTTTAGTAGCATCCCTGGCCTTTAGGCAACCTTACCCTCTCCCCCAAATATGACAGATTGCCCTAGTTGAGAATTACTATAGGGATGGATGGATATAGAGAGAGAAAGAGAGAGAGAGATAGATGTTCTTCCTTATACCCTAGACTTTCGGTGTGTAGTTGGCCAATATAGCTCCTTCCAGATAATGGGTGCTGAGTGAATATTTGCTAACTAATTGATTGATTATGAGTGTGGAGTGAAGAACTGTCTGGGAAGGGAGAAAATCCTTCCCTAATGTGGATTAGGAATTACACATCAGTATGCCTTTGCTTCATTTGAGCACTGTGGAGCTGAGCAATCAAGGAGGTGTTGCAAAGAGGCACCTCTACACACACCCAGTCCATTATTATCCTCCTAGGACCCAAGGAGCAGAGCAGGCTGGACCAGCAGGTCACTTACAGCAGGGACAGCTAGATCTGTTTGGAGGAGACTGGGGAGGTGCTAGGAGAGTCCTGCTGGGAAAGTTGGGCTTGAAGTTGGAAACACAATGTGAGAGACAGACCTTCTTCACTCCTCATGAAGTAAACACAACAGGTAAACTAAAGCAGTCCTTTTACCCACAAAATAATCCACCCTCCTGAAAACCCTCTTTCTGGGCTGCCGGGTTGTCTGGGAACACATTTCTCTGCCCGCCCCTCCTCTCCTTCAGACGTGGAGGCTCTGTAAAGGGAAACAAAGGGCAGGGAGAGATGTATAAATCGTCACCCGCAATGCAGCTCTCCAGGTCCACAGGGAGGTTTAAATCATCCTCCACGAGTCAACCGAAAGCTAACTCTACACTTCCCCAGCTGATCAACGAACTGTTCTGGTAAACTGGAAAGAGGGCTGGGGCTGAGCATTGCAAGAAGGCTTGCTGAGTGCAGCTGGTGAGCCAGGCCCTACCCAGGAGCCCTGCACATGCCTTCGACTTCATCCTCACAACAGGGATATACGTAGTACTATGTTCCAGAAACAAGAGTGATATACGTAGTACTCTGTTTCAGAGACAAGAGAAGCGGGGCCATAGAGATCATGCAACTTGTCCAAAGTTCCAGGGCATTTGAAGAGAACTGGCATTTGCTCCTAGAACTTAGGATGCCCTGTCCAGTGCCTTCCAGGAAAACTGCTGCTATGGGAAACCAGATAACTTTCCTAGCGTGTGGCATTGATGATCCACTCTGAACCCATCTTGGTCTTCAACACCCTAAGCAATGCAGAAAATGGAGCAGTTATCCTCAGTTGAGGCTACAATCATGGGAGACTCATAAACCATAGAGTACAGTCATTAAGGCAGCAGATCCTGTCTATGTAACTCTGTGTCTACCCGTATCAACTGGCCTATCTCCCTGTATAACCTGCCAAGCTAGCTCCACCCACCCATCCATTCATCCATCCATCCATCCTTCTTAGTATAAGCACAAGACATTTCTAGAATGTTTCTTAATATTTGAGACGTTCACTGAATTGAGTGGAATGTCGAATGTTCTCCCCATTCAAGGCTAGTTAAGCAGGGAGGACAGCAAGGTAAAATGTTACACACTTTTCCTTTCTTCATTGTACTTCGAGGCTTTGCTTAATTTTCCCATTAGTAAGATTACATCATGTTCATAAGACAATGTCTTTTTCTTTTTTCTAAAGAAAGCAAAAGCATTCTGGGGTCAAGCTGATCTAGCTAGGCAAGTCATGTCACCTCTCTGCTTCTTGGTTTCCATCTGTAAAGTCCACATGGTTTTATCAAGATTGCCTGAATGTTGGGAGGATAAAATGAGATAAAGCATATTAGTGCTTGGCCCAGAGTGAGTGCTCAAAACACGTGGCATCGTGACCATCGGGGTACTTTTTTGCACAGTGTCTGACTCATAAATGTCCAACTAATATTACCTTCTCCTTCTTCTAGTTTTTTTCTTCCCTTGCCACAATCTTATAAAAAGTCCTTACTGATGGATGAGTAAAAGGCTTAGCATGCTGCCTGATACACACTTGGCCCTTTAAATGATAGTTCTTGTTGTCTTGTAGCCCACAGTGTCTTCTGCCCGAGACATAATATTCTTTTGTGATATGTTTTTCTGTTGAAGGTTGATCTTGGTGTCCTACTTAACCTTGATGTAAATGTTTGCAAGAGAAGATGAGGGGCTGCTTGGAATATTCATCCAGAGCCCACATCCCAGTGATGCTCCTGGCTTTGCTATTTCGCAGGGAGAAGTGAACTGAGGACAAAACCGTATTATCCAGGACTCCAAACAGAGTTTTTTGCACAGCTTTTCCTGAGGCATTTGGTGCAAAGACTGGAGGGTCATCACCGGTATATGTGCTGAGAATAAATCCTTGTTTCTGAAACTATTCTTCTCAAAATGACATTTACGAACTTCCTCACCCACACCTCCACAAATGTTATTAGAAGTGTTTAGAAAAAATCATCTTCCATTCAGTTAAAAACTGGGGTGTCCTAAATGACAGCCCCTTCCTGGCAAGTGGGTTTCTCAGGTTCCAAAAATGCAAATGGCTTTAATCAGAGACTAGGCGCCACTGGAGCAGGCTCCCTTCGATTCAACTCTGAACAACAGGGAGATAAGCCCACTAAGCTTGAAGACAGATAGGATCCACATAAAATTAAAATCCCTACTCTCTTGCCTGCCCAGGGAGGGCTAGAGTCTGCTCTAAAATGGCCATTTGCTGAGAAGCATTTGCTGAAGTGTGGTGACACTACCATGAACAAGGAAGAGTCAATGTTGGTCCTGAGAACAAGTCCAGTACAGTGTTTTGGAGATGGGGTTGTGTGGTAAGATGTGGAAACTGCCTCTTTAAAGGGGAGTTCTTGAAACACTCAGCAGCAAGAGAGATTTTTAAAACCCAAATCAATGGCCTCTTTTTGCACTTGAAGGAAAAGACAAACTCTTACCCCTGACCTCCAAGGGCTCCCAGGATTTGGTTCCTACCTGTCTCTCTGACCTCATCTTATACAGCATCTTCCCTCACTTTATACCTTCTAGCTATGCTGGCCTTCTTTTGGATCCTCCAGCATTCTAAGCACATCCTACCACAGGGCCTTTGAATCTGCTGTTCAATTATCCTGGAATGCTGTTCTGCCAGGTTTTTGCATGACTGACTCTCATCATTCAGATTTCTACTCAAATGCCAGCTCTCTAAGAGATTGCCTTTATCTCCCCTATTGAAAATGGTTTTCTTCCCACTCTATCCCTATCTCATTCCTTGGGGCTATGTCATTAGCAGCTATCACTGCCTAAAATAATCTTACTTGTGTACTCACTGACTTCTAGTGTGTTTCTCCATCCCTGGCCCTCTAACCAATGGGGATGAGAGCTCATTAAGAACAATTTTTGTTACTCTCATTCCTGGTTATATCCCCCACAACTAGAAATAAGCCTGGGATATAATAGGTGCTCAAAAAAAATTTGTTGAATTAAGGAATGTGTGAAAGAATGATCTCACTCTGGCTTGATCTAATGTAATTTAAGATGGAGTATACTCAGAAGTAGAACAAAAATTCTTTCACTTTCAAGCCCTCCTAAGGCAAAGATGGTCTATCCATGACCCTAACTTTTCAGAGTTTGTGTGTGGAGTGGTCCCTATAATATTCATTTAGAGATGGGGGAATACTATAATAAAGTCAGTCTCTCATCTAACACATATTTATTGAGTCCTCACTAAGTGCAAATTCAATTCTAGATTCTGGTGATAGAACAATGAATAAGTCGATAAAAATCTCTTCCCAGGTAGAGCTAACAGGTCTGACATGGGAGACACACTGCACTTAGGAAAAGAACACAGGTTTTGGAGTTAGAAAGATCCAGATTTTAATTCCTGTTCCATCATATACTAAATGTCTGTCTAGGCAAGCTGCCTGACATCCATACGTCTCAATTTCCTCATCTGTAAAATAGGCATAAAGTTGACTCCATGAAGTTGTTGAGATGGGTCAGGAACAGGATGAATGCAGAGTCTTGAGCACAAGGAATGAATGAATGGGATTTCCTTGCCTTCCATCTCTCCTTGGGATCAACTGTATCCTTTTGAAGATTTAAAGTGACCTCACACCACAGAGCCACATGCATAGGCTCCAACAAGGATCAGAATGTGTTAGTTTCAAAGGAAGAGTATGTTACCAATTCAGTTTCCTCTTCCAGCCTTGATTCAAAACAGCCTCATTTATCCTTCCTTTCCTGCTCCTTGTCAGTGAAGCTAGCTGTCCGAGGAGATACCTGTAGTTCTGGCCCTAGTGAGGCCGGGTAGTTGAGCCATCATTAATGCCCACAGCACCAGGCAGGAGTGCACGCAGCTAACTCTACAACAGTTGTCATATTGTACAGATGGAATGTGTCAGAGCATATCCAGAATATACAGCAACCAAGTGGCACTTTTCTGTTTTCCTGTGACGTTGTGCCTTTGACATGGAGCAGGCCACATGAAACCCTGGGATCTGTGCCCATCAGGAAGCTTCCCCTGAAAGAGGGTGACTTGGTTTACTCTATCACACAGCAGGATCCCCAGGGAACCAAAGAACGCCACTGCACACAGAGACAGACACATCCTAAGACCAAACAGCTGGGGGAATAAGTTTTTGATGAAGCCCGTTGTATTTCATGCTTTTGAACAAGTTGGGCATTGTTGTCACTCTTCCCACCTGCTGGCAACTGTCCCCAAATAAAAGAAACCTCCCAACATGCCCCGGTCCAAGAGGCTCACATTTAATTTACTTAACAGGTGGACTTTGGGCATGTTGTTAATCAAGGCACGTTCAGAGTCAAGGAGCACTGAGCTGTGATTGGGAGCACTTGATGGGTCCACAGCCAGTCATGGGTAGGTGACATCATCATTTCTTCACCCAGGTCAGGAATCTCAATGAGCTAATCTGCATAGTTTCTCTAGATCACAGTTAGCAACCATGACAGTAAAAATAATAGGTGATCATTATCCAGGACTTTCCATGTTCTAAGTGCTTTTTTATTTAATCCTCACCCACACTGTATGAAGTAAGGAATATTTCTATCCCATTCTTCAGATGAGGACACTGAGGCACAAGACCCTGCCCAAGGTCACATAACGAGGAAGAGATAGAGATAAGGTTTGACGTTAGGCTGGCTGGCTCCGAGGCCCCCACTCTGACACTCTACATCCTGGCGAAACAGGTGTAAACCCTTTGGAGCCCGGCCTTATCCATCCCACTCCCTGCTGCACTCTGGCACCCAGCACAGTGCCCAGAATGGGATGGTTGCTAAGACAGAACAATACACTGGTTTCCCCAAAGATCCCTACACACTAGAATTCCAAGTGCCCGACAAAGCTCCATGATGAAGGGGTTTTAGAGTCCCTGTTGATCCTAACACCACAGCCTCCCACTTCCGGTCCTGATCCGCCACCCAGACAGTGCCAGTTCCACCCAAGCATTAAATCTGTTACATAACCACATGGCAGACGTGGGGGTGAATGGAGAAGCCACCGGACGATGGCATTTGGCCACTCTCAGTCTCCCAAGGAGATAAATGGTCTGAGAGAGAGAACTCATCTCCCTAACCGCCTCCCTCGGTATGAAAACTTTCCTTCATCTCTTCTCCTTGGCGCTTTCTATATTTTATTTTATTTTGGCCCTGCACATTATTTGAAGTTACTATAGCAACGTGTCACCAGCTGGTACCGCGTAGTAATGTTGGCATTTAGGTAGCAAGCTCCCAAAGTTAGCTGCTTCCCTCCTTCTGTGAGCTCATCCCTCCCACAATCTCAGGTGAGTGGGGGACGCATCCGCACCAACCAGGCCCCTCTGCCCCTTGGTTACTTGGTTTTCAAGGCAGGGCAAACCGAGAGCCTCTTCCTGGTCCACTCAGCACTGCGGGGGGCTTGACTCTGTGTGTGTGTGTGTGTGTGTGTGTGTGTGTGTGTGTAGGTGTGTTTGCCTTAGGGATGGTTAAATAGATATGTTTAAGTTGAGTGATGTGCACCCAATTCTTGGCCTTATCAGTATGAGGGTATGATGATGGTGGGTTTTTTAAGGCAAAGGAGCCAAATGATTTGGGGAGGGCTTCTCTTCTGATCCTAATCACCTAGTATCCCCGCTAATTAATATTAATCACATGACACTGGGTTTCTCTTTTCTGTCTTGCCATCACACAGTGAAGAAACCCTGGCTGTTTTCCTTTGGAGCTTCAGTGCTCTCCCAGGTGTGCGAGACCTCTCTCCATACTGATGGGCTGAATTAATTAAGAGGATTGATTGTCGCGGATCGCTGAAGAGTGTTCTATGTGGCAAATAAGCCCTGCCACTCAAGGCGTTAAGTAGCCCCTCATCAGCCAAGTGTCTGCGATGATTGCACTTATTTTTACACGTTTGACCTAGTTTCAAGCCATGTCTCTTCATGCTGTGATTCATTAGCTACATTTTCAACCGCCCCGAACGAAGGGAGCCGAGGTGACTCTGCCTGGTTTGTAACCAGCGTCTCGGATACAGTTTCTCTCTGGGATTTAAGATGCAGGTCCCCCTGGTATTTATTCTGTTTTTAAGAAGCAGTTTCCCATCTAGGCACCTGGTATGCTGCTTGGCTATAGATGAGTGGCTGCCTCCTGCTTGGGTAGTAAATATATGTCACCTACACGGTGTCTGCCGGGGATGGGAAGAGCGGGATTCTCAGCAGCCCGGACTGCAGGGCATCCCTCCACCCTGCTGCCCCCGTGCAGCTCTCAGGCTCTTCCATGCCGCCGACAGGACTGGGAGATCCGGCTCCTCCGCTATAAAGTTTGAGCAATGTCAGGGAGAGGAGTGTCTGAGCGGCCAGTGCATCACGCTCCCTCCCTCCTCTCTCTCTTTCTAAACATTTAGAATATGGTGGAGATGGAAGTAAGGTCTCAAACTCATAGAAAGGGAAGGGGGCAGGGAGCAAAGAGGTGGATTGCCATGTTGAGGATATTACTAAAAAAAGGATAAACGTCAGAAAGGCATAATGTTATTCTATCATTCTATCGTTATGTGACAAAGAGGGTTGTTTTTTTTTTCTTTTTTTGCTTTGTTATTTAATATAAATGACAAAAAGGAGCCTTTCCTGAATACGAACCTGCGGCTGGCGTCTCATGCCATTTCACTAATCAATCGGTCACAATGGTGTGATTTCTGACCGATTTGGTGCTAAGGTGGGCTAGACACCAGGGCAGGAAAAAAAGGGGTGCTTGCAGACAGATGTAAAACACTGTCCTTTTTCATTAACGGCCAAATGCAGGTAACTTGGCCAAACTTCAGTCACATTGCTCTACAAATCCTGCTGTAAGGTACTGAGCTGTATTTTTCTATGTGGTAGTTAGAAGGAAGAAATGAACAAGCTGGTAAAAGTAATTTTGATTGACTGGTGGACTCTGACACACTGAGCAGGTCCTTATAAAAAAAATAGTGGTTTCTTTCAAAAAATGGTCACTTTCTCTAGATGGGGACTAGGACCCTTTCCCCTTTTCTTATTATTATGTTTTAAATGAAGCACGGAAGTTCTCTAAACAAGGCTTAAGACAATGCAGTCTTTTCAAGGTAATTCCAAGCAACTTGAGCTCTTTGGTTTGTTTTTTGCTTTTTCCCCCCCACTTCAAATTCAAATCAAGCCGTTGGAAATAACAAGCACTCTGTATCTATGCATTTGGGGCAGCCTGCAGTTCTGACAACGGTAGATTTTCCACCACACACACACACACACACACACAAGCCCACAATCCCAGGACTCATTTAAGCCAAAGCGTTAAAAGTAAACTATTGTTCAAGAAGCGATAGCATTTTCTCTTAGAGGATCATGGATCACAAAGAATAAAACCTCCCAAATCTCTTACCTTGAAACAGTAGAATTACCTGCAGAGATGTCCTCTCTTTCCTTGTAAAAAGAGCCAGGCTTTGGCCAGCAGCAGAATTACTCCAAAAGAAGGAATAATGGGTCCTTTATGTTGTAATTTTCACTGTTTATATGCAAGAAGTGTAGTGGGTCTGCTCACGTAGGAATAAATAAAAAGCCGAACAAACTGCTCAGCAGCTACCATGTGAAAAGAAAAGACCTCTAGTGGTCACAGGCTGAATTCTTTGAGGAAAGGAGAGAAGAGATGGAGGGAGTAGAGGAAACACACGTGTGTGTGTGCGCGCGCGCGCGCGCACGCGTGCACACACACGCATGCACACACTCCTCTCAAACTCCAAGATTTCTCTTTTCTGCCATCCATCCTGGCCAGAGGGAAACACGATGAGAAAGCTTCTTTCTTGGTTTAAGTGGGACCTGGTTAACAGCAATGGGGGTGTTCTGTCTGGTTGGAAAAGAACTGATCATTTCACAAACTCACCACCACCCCCTGGGGGTCTGAGCGGGAGAGGCTCTGCCTCCCTGGGTGACCATGACCATTCACCCCAGTGGAAGCCTCCAGATCCCCATCAACATAGCATCCTTGCTGCTGCTCCCGGAAGTCCCAGTTTTGTGCTTTCTGCCAGCTTTGCATGTGCTTTCTCAACATTTGTGGCGGGTGAGCATGCTGGTGGTCACAGGTAAGCAGGGCTGGCTTGCTGAGTGTATGACCTGACTTGGTGCTCAGAATGGGACCTGGGGCTGTTTTGAAATTCTGAATAATTTTTAACAAGGACTCTTCATTTTCATTTTGTTCTGAGCCCCACAAATTATATAGCTGGTCTTGCTGACTGGGGAAAGCACGTTATTCCTAACATCTTAATTGGGGAAAAAACAAAAACCTTTAGAAGCAAAAGAGATTCCTGATATCTGGGAGTTACTTTTGGGAATGTGAACTTGAGGAACGTTCAGTTACCCAAAAGAATTCCTGTGGAGGAACACAGAAGGAACTTCTTTTTTATCAGAAAATCAAGTATCAGGTGGGAGGTTGGGGGAACCAGGTGGTGGGTATTAGAGAGGGCACGGATTGCATGGAGCACTGGGTGTGGTGCAAAAACAATGAATACTGTTATGCTGAAAAGAAATTAAAACACACACACACACAAATATATATATTTAACTTTAAAAAAGAAAGAAAGAAAATCAAGTATCTCCAGGATCTTGATACAGGCTAGATCTCCTGACACAAGGGCCCTGGCCTTTTCCCAAAGTACAAGCAGCTAGAGAAGTGATCTGGCTCTATTTTCTATACCTGGAGCTCCCACTACAGTCCTAGTCACATAATAGATGTTTAGGAAATGCTTTTTAAAGAATGAACGCATAAATGAGCCAAAGGTACCATTTCCTCACAGGGAAGTTTCTCTTGCTGATCCAGTAAGGGGAGATTCTCCATCCTTGAGAGGCTTTTGATACTCAGAGGCCTGAGATGGTTGGGGTATTTTCCAGTCTGAAGTCAAGGAGATGGGGAAGATCAATGTCATCATGCTCTCTCCTCTATTCCATGGCAATTTTCTTTATTTTCTACAGAGTCACTTCGTGGCATGTATGACAGCAATCTTAAACCAGATGGGTGACCAGCATTATTCCTTCTATATTGAGACCTTCCAGACCAGCTCTGAACTTGTGGTGAGTCAGCATGATGTTGGGGTGGGGGCAGTGTAGGAGAGGCATTACACTCTTGGCTCTTAAGACTGTAGGAAAAGAAGGTGTTCCAGTGGACCTTATGTATGTGTGTTTCTAAGTTTACAAATATGTTCATGTGATTCCTTAGTTCTATTTTCCAGTTAGGCTTGTATATACCACTTCTGAAACATGTCTTCAGTCCCTGTCAGAGATGAAACTTAAATGTCTAGTCTAAATATGCTTCAACAAATGTTTGTTGATGAATCATGGACATTTTGGGGCTTAAGAGCATGAGAGATAAAAATCACACAGTCTAGGATTTGCATCCAGGATTTGTCACTGGTAAGCTATGTGATCATGGGCAAGTTATCTCTCTTAAGCCTCAGTTGCCCCATCTGTAGAGGTGGGGATAAATTATTTATGTCAGGATGTGGGGAATGGGGTTAATGAGAGTACAGTAGCTCTCACATATTAAGTGGCCAGTATTAGGTACCTATTTCTACATTATGATCACAAATACATGAAGGAAATTGGCCTCTGAGCCCCCTTGCTCTTCTAGCCTCTGAGGACTCATTTGCACAGAACAGTCCACACATGGACTGTGGCCTGTAGGTTCATAGCTCTGTAGCAGATGACTTACAACCATAAAGCCCAGCCCACACTGTCTTGGGGGTATAGGAGTCCCTTTGTCCTCAACACGGTCACCTCTGTCATGTCTTCTTACTACTGCTAGATTCAGGAATTCTGCTGCTGGGGCTCACTTTCAACTCCATGGAGTGGCCCAGGGAACTAAAATTGGACCAATCTCAGAGAGTGTCCCAAAAAAGGGAATTATTAGGAAGCCATTCTCTTTCAGCCATTCAGCAGAGAGATGGTCTCTTCAGTAGATCAGCATTGGCAAGAAATGTAACCTTTTTCTGCATACACAAAAAATAAAACAAAAGGAAAGCCAAAGTTCTTTCCCCAAGTTCTCTATGTCATGGAGCATGGAAATAGAAAAATCAGATTCCTAATTTTTGATCCTCAGTGGAAGGAAAGGTGAGAAGAAAGGTGGAAAAGGAAATTCTTACTTATTAAACATATATACTTTGTTTCATAATTGTCACAACAGTATGACCTAGGGATTAGTAGACACATTTTACAAGTCTACCATCTGCTTGCTCAAGGTCACATAGCAAGTATGTGGCCGAGTAGGGTTTGAACTTCTCTCTTAACACTTAGAGCATGTTATGCTTCTCATTCAGAAGCTAGATGTTCCATCTATGAGCTGGAGGCCTTCTCTGTTACCACAGGAAGGGAAGGAGCACATGATGGTATCTGCGTTACCCCATATCAAGGATGAATAACAATACTCACCATTGTCTGACCTGGGACTAAATGAGCACTTATAGTGGGCCAGGCTCTGTGCTGAGCACCTTTTAGCCAGTGTGCACGTAATCTTCATAGAAACTCTTTGAATTAGATGTTATCCCCATTCTGCTGATGTGGAAACTGGGATTTAAAGCATTGAGGTAATTTTCCCGAGAAGCAAAGACTGCTGAAAAGGAACCAGTCTCATTTCCAGAATTTTGTAATTTAGCTTAAAGTAGTGATTTTCAAATTATATTCCTCCCATCCTCATCCTCACTATGTTTTACCATAAACACACACACACACACACACACACACACACACACACACACATACCCAACCACAGCTATTCTACTTTTATCTATTTTATATATTTGGGTAGTATATAGTATATATTATATATTTGGGTATATTTCTGGGTAGTATTTTCCTTGGGCAAAGAATTACACTGTTAAAATGATTTGAAAACCACTAGCTTAAGGAAAGAGCTCTGAATGGGTTTCCTATGGATTTCAACATTTCCCAAGAGCAGATACAGCATGACTTGGCTTCTTCCAGCTCAGGAAGGTTTGCATGCCAGGTCTCCTGGTCTTGGCTGTCTGGATTTGTCTTGAGTTTGTGTTCTCCAAAGACGGAGCACAAGCTTGGCCTGCTGCAGTCTAGGGTGTGTTGAGGTCCACTCTCAACCTCTTGAATGAGAGGAAGAGAGACCCTGTTATGTTTCCTCTAATCGCCCATGGATGTGTCCGCTATATATGAACTAGCTGTGTTTATGGTCCTGCTAACTAGGTGGTCATGGTAATTGCTACATGACCTGAGATGCCTTCACAAAGTGTAGTGTGCTTCCTCCTTAAATACCTATTTGAGAAGATGATTATAAAATTATGATATCAATAAATATTTACTTCTTTCCTCTCAGAGACAGAATTACTAGTGCTTTGTTTTGAGAATGCTTTCAGATCCCATAGTCACATTCCATTTGTATTTGTGAAACAATCTCCTGGTAACCAACGTAAAGCTTCCATTTAAAAATCCACGGCTATTGGTTCCGTTGGATTTACTTAACGAATGCCTTTTCCCTTTCTGCTCCTCTAAAAAATAATGAAGAAAAAATTTAAACAGCCAGCAAGATCTGGGTCCTTCCAGTCAGGTTCTATGAAACAAGATGATAGGTGTGTTTTGCTTTACAATTTCAGGACTTCTTGATGGAGACATTCATCATGTTCAAGGACCTCATTGGGAAAAATGTGTATCCTGGAGACTGGATGGCCATGAGTATGGTTCAGAACAGGTGAGTGGCCACTTGTTCCTAACATCTGTGTCACCCCAGCAATCACTTTAAAGAGCACTCATGGAGACAAGGTGGGGTCTTTCTACTTTTAAACCCTAGGGAACTCCACACCATCCTGAATCATCATCACCTCCTCCTCCTCCTTCTTCTTCTTCTTCTTCTTCTTCTTCTTCTCCTTCTCCTTCTCCTTCTCCTTCTCCTTCTCCTTCTCCTTCCCCTTCCCCTTCCCCTTCCCCTTCCCCTTCCCCTTCCCCTTCCCCTTCCCCTTCCCCTTCCCCTTCTCCTTCTTCTTCTTCTTCTTCTTCTTCTTCTTCTTCTTCTTCTTCTTCTTTTAAATATTTCAGTCCTCATGACTTTGTATATACTGACCTGGCTACCTCCCACCTTCTCCATTCTTCGGATACCAGTTAGAATAACATACTTTGTGGGGTGCCTAGTGGCTCAGTCGGTTACTTCTGACTCTTGGTTTCAATGCAAATCATGATCTCAGGGTAGTAAGATCGAGCCCCACATCAGGCTCCCTGCTCTGTAGGGAGTCTGTTTGGGATTCTCTCTCTCCATTTGCCCCCTAAAATAAATAAATAAATCTTTAAAAAAACAAAAACAAAAACAAAAACTTTGTGACGTTTTCCCTCAACTCTTGAGATTGTAGGTCAGCCTTATTAAAATTACAGTATTTTAACATTTATTCAAAATGACAAAATATTTTGTGGCATATAGTAAAATAGGTTTAGGAAGCATGGAATGAAGCAGGTTTGAATAGATTTCTGTTCTGCAGGACTTCTTAGAGCCTTTAACATGCTGATGGAATTCTCTCAATGGAGGATGTGGGATATAGAATTTCACAAATGTGTTTGCTAGTGGAACAATTTGGTGTATACGTATGTATGTTTCTGTGTGTATATTTAATATATATTAATATCTCACAGGATACCAATGTAACCCAAGTACAATTCAGATCCCACGTAACCCAGCACAACATTAGATAAAAGTAATTACAAGCAATTTCACTCTTTAATGCTTTCTCTCAAATCGTATCATCCTATCAAAATGAAATTCAAATTATAATACTCAGAAGTATTTTATGATATTCCCTTTCTTCACTTCTGTGGCTCTCAGTTATTGCTCACTATCCCATGCTTTATCCGCAGTGCTCTTACAATCTTATTCTCAATTCCTATCAAGAAACTCCTTTAAAACTGGGTCTTCTTGGCCCCTCCCCCCTTTTCTTCCCTCTCTCACTTCCCTTTGGCTTTATATATTTTAATCCTCCCCATGAGAGGCCCTTCACTTTACACTAGCAAGAAGTTTTGTCTCTACCTATTGCCCTTGTTCTATATCCCCAAAACCAAGAACTGGCTGACAAAGGTAAATATCCCTAGAGGTTGGAAGAAGAAAAGAAGTTGAAGAGGCAGAAGCAAAGGTCTCCTTAGTGGGAGGCAAAGAGCAAAGACTATAAACATTTATGTATTAATAATTTTGTCATTGGATACAGTCTGAGAATTTCTGTCTCCTCATGTATACCTATGAACTGACTCCAGACCCAGGTGGCCTCCAACCCTTACCCTTCTGTCCTCTGAAAAGCTGTTCTTCCACTAACTGGATGCCTGAGTGCCTGGCCATGTGATTCCATAGCCTCACTTACCAGCAGTGCTCTTGGGGCCACCTTCAGGGGCTGGAGAAAGGGAGAAGGGTTTTGTCAAGGCAGAAGGAAATTTCTGGCTGTGCAACAGAACTTCTGAAGAGAGGAGAACAATCAGCCCAGAAGCAAAATGTCAGAATTCTCAATTTGGGCATCACACAGATCCCATCACATCACACAGATGGGAGTCCAACTTTTGCAATGATTAAATGATTAAAGTGTTGGTGGGGATTAAGCCCAAGCCACATGACAGATCAGAGGCAGGTCCCTTCCTATGCCCGTGTCAGGGCCAGTTTCCGGACCTGCACCCTATACTAGGACCCTGCACTCTAAAGGGCTCCATGTTTGCTTTCACATCCCCTTTTTGCCATCTTGAAATTCTTAATAATTTTTGAATGAGACATTCATATTTTCATTGTGCACTGAGCTCAACAAATTATGTAGCTGGTAATACCTTATATCAATGCTCAGTCATCTTGTGTTATAGTAGTAACCAGCTCCTAAACTGTATGTGAATCCTTCTACTGTTTGCCAGCTGGCCAATAATGTCTTCAGGTTTTGCCAAAATACATGAAGCACCCATGTGAGTCATCTTCAACTCACCCTGTGCTTTAGATACATTCAACTGTTCACTGTTACCATTTCATTCTTCTATGACTCTGCATAAACTGTTGCTCTCCTCCCTTCTAGACCAAACTCAACATGAAAGCATCCTTCAAATTCTTCAACCTGTAATCTCTACTTTGTCAATGCTTCTAGAACTCTCTCATGGTAGGAGAATGTGCTTTCTTCTCTGTATTTCCAGGCATGCCAATATTATGGCACTTATTCCACTGTGCTATAATTGTTTCTTCACATGACTATTTCTGCCACTACAGAATGGGCTTCTTAAAGGCAAGCACTATGTCCAGTTTATCTCTGGGTCTCCAGTTCCTAATACAGAGCCTGACATTCATAAATACATATAATGAATTCTGTGTATCCAATAGCTACTTACTATTTAGAATTTTTAAATAAATCTAGTTCAAATCTGCCCAAGTAAAAAGAGAGTTTATTAGCTCAGATTTATGGCTTCAGGCATGGATGTATCTAGGTGTTCAAACAGTGTTGTAAGGAATCTGTATCTCTATCTTTACTCTTTTCTCTGCTGACTTCATTCCCAGGCAGCTGCTCTCTTTGTGGGGGGGGGGGGGGGGGGGGGAGAATGGGCTCTAGAAATTCCAGAGATATGTCTTAAATTAGTAAGCCCAAGAGAAAGAAAAAGGTAGAACAAGTGTCCCCAGGCTAATCTTCAAAGCTCTGGGTTAGGCTACATGCCCATTTATAAATTTCTGTGGCTAGGAAAGTGAAATTTGCTATTTCATCAGGCTTGGGTCACATGACTCACTTTGCAACTGAGAGGCAATAGTTCCTTCTATCCAAACCACAAAGCCTGGGAGCAAAGGGGGATGTAGGCAGAGTAGTTATCCAAAGAAAAAGTCTAGGAATTATTACCAAAAGAAGAACTGGATAGGCAAATAAATACACAGACATCTACCACTTATACAAGGTCAGGAGGATGGGAGCCCTGACCAGGCCAGCAATTTTTTCTGAGCTGCCTAGAGTAATCTTGGAGGAAGCATGTAGAAGAGTTTGGAGGAATGTTTCGTCCTGAAATCCAAGCTAGCTATGGACTTTGGTCTTTTTTGGAGGGATAGGCCTCCAGAGATAATATAATAATCCTTGGTTTGTTTATACTTAGAAAATTACAATATAATTTTCTAAAGGCTCTAAGAAACTGGAATTGTTTCCTCAATAGAAATATTTGCATCCCCTAAAGGCTCAGCTAAGTACTTAAGTCTCTACATTAAAAAAAAAAAAAAAAAAAAAAAAAAAAAAAAAAAAAAAGTTAGATTCAGAAATACAGCTGGGTTTCATACTTCTTCCACCATTTCTCTTTCTTGGGAAGTCATTTAATCTCCTGGACTCTCGATTTCCTGATCTGTAAAATGGGGATTAATTATAATGTCCATTTCATGGTATTTTGGGGGGGAGATAAAATGAGTTACTCCTTAGCACAGTGCTGGTACCTCAGAAAACTCACTGAATAGGTGCATTGCCATCTCGGGGTGTAGACAACAAACTTAGCCTTGGACTAGAGAAGGATGTACCTAATATCAAGCAGAAAAATTATTGTTGTTCTCCTTTAAGGGCATATAGATTAGTTAGTAGATGTCCTTCATCTTTAGTCCACAGTGGAATGCTCGAAATTTTCTCACCTTTTTTACATTTGCTGTGATGTTGTGATAGCTAACACGTGTTAGGCATCTAGATCTATTGTTGTTGTGAATCCCTTACATGTGTTAGCTTATTTAATCTTTACAACGTTATGATGTAAACTGTTACAATCCACATTTTACATATGAGGGAACTGAGGCACAGGATAGATGAGCATCTCCCACAATGTTGCTTTGCTAGTAAGAAGCCAAGCAATCATGAACCAGGTTCATGAACTCTGCTGCTGCATCCTATAGGCTCTTATTATGAAATGCATTGTACCGATGTGCCCACAGCATATTTAGTGGCTCAGAAAACTGAAAGAGGCCCAATGAGTTAACTGACCAAGATCACAAGGCTAGTCAGTGAAAGATTTCAGTATAAGCTGGACAAGCAGAATATGCAGCATGGCTTAGCCCAGGCCAGTGTTCTCCAGAACATTTCTACTTCTTATGCTGGTTAGTATGTTCTTTACAATTTCCTTTCTTCCTTATTATATCCATACTATTATAACTTACCTGTTTTTATAAGTTTCCTATTATCAATTATGATTTGTGTGTGTGTGTGTGTGTGTGTGTGTGTGTGTATTAGTCATACATAATTTATTTTTCTGCTTGTTGGAGGGAATGGAAATTTCTAGAGTAGAATGTCTTCTTAACTTTTTAACTTCTAACTCCTTAACTATGTACTGTTTATGTACACAGACATAGTGACATGTCTACTGCAAGAAATGCCTTGTTAGAATATTTTTTTTTTTTCCATTTTGGTAAGACACAGCTTTCAGTAAGATCTGATTTACAGGATCTGATAAATTTTTAAATGATGAAGTTCTTTATAATGTAGTAAACTAACAAAATTATATCTAGGAACCTCTTTTCTCCCCTTCCATCTGCACCTTGATCTGGAAATTTAACATTTTGAGGGGGCTTGTAGATTTGTACACATCCCTAAAGCATCTCAAAAAGGAATCAATCCACACATATTTATTGAGTGTCCTGGTTAAGCAGCGCTCTAGGGAGTGGGCCTTGGTCTCAGAGGGCAGAGGGCTTATGGTCTAGTTGGTGAGACAGTAACTATGCCATGGAAATGTGGCCAATTGCTACAGTCACTGCAGTGAGTTCACAGAACAAAAAATACCCAGAGGAGGTGGGATTTATGACTGCCAGGGTCCATATCCTGCTTCCACCATTTAATAGCTGACCTTGGGTGAAGTTCTGTGATTATTATGACTTAATTTTTCTTCCTATAAAATGCACCTAATAATAGTACCTATCACAACCATGAGGACCTAAATGAAATGAAATAATATATACAAGGTAGTTGGAACAATGCTTAGCACAGAACGAGCATTTTATAAATGTTAGCTCTCATTGTCCTTGTCACATTCCTATGGTTTGGGAATACCCAAAATATTTCACAGAACAGGCAAATCTGGGCTGGATCTTATCTACCTTTATCAGTGTCTTATTTCGAGGTCTAACATCGTCTCAAGCACATGCCAGGCACACAGTAGGGTCACAGAAGTCAATGGTCAGAAGCTGAGTAGGGTAGCACCCAGCCATGGTATGGTGGCTCCATCAGGAGGCTGACAAAGCACTGATACCCGCTTCTCCGTCCCCCTACCTGCATTAATTTGTAGGGCCTACTCCTTTTCGTGGGCCTCCCCCAGAAGGAGGCCACTCCATGGGTTTTTTAGCCGGCACAGGACAACTAATCCTGATGTTCAGCAGGATTCCAGATTCCAAGAGGCTACTGCATCCCTTGCCAGAATCCCAGATTCCATGCAAGGCATCGGGGGCTCTGGGAGCAAGCCGTTCCTTGATGCTGAACCGGAAGTTGTTGCTTCCCTGTAACCTCTTGGTGCACGGAGCTTCTGTGCGTTGTGGGGAAAGCAGCTTAAAAGGCTCTGGGAGGATGGATTTCCCACTGCCTCTGGGGGATCAGAACTCTCTTCTCTAGCTCTTTTACTTCCATTGTCAAGTTTGGACCAGTAGAATCAACAACATCCTATCAACCACAGGGAGAAGGGGAATGGGGTTCAAAGAGGCCCTCTCCCTCCCTTGGGCATTCTCACGAGAAAGGGCATGTCCTTTTATTCCCATCCTACAACATAGGGGTGTGGGGATGGTTGTCACATTGGAATGGTATCAGCCTGGAATCCTGCTGCCTCAGAGCTTACCAGGTGGCCAGGCTATTAACAACAACCACAACAACAAGAACAACGGACATTTATCGAGGACTTCTATGTGCTGAAGCAGGGGCCACCAGCTTTGTACACTACATCTTATTTAATCTTCACATGGCTCACTTCCCAGAAGAGGCCTTCACGGAGATTCCCTGAGGTCAAGCAGCCAGCTCCAGACCACAGCATGGAAGATGGCCAGAGTGGGGGTCTGACCTGGGGCAGGCTTACTTAAGCACCTGCAGGAGTCTGTGCAATAGCGGCAAAACCAATAGGACCTACTTCTTAGCAGTGTTGTGAAAGTTGGTTGAGGAAAGGCATGTAGAACATGTAGCATATGACCTGGTACATAGTCCTATCTTCTTAAATTGTACCTATCATCGTTACTCCCCTACTCCACCTTCAAGGAGCTTTCTGCCAGTTTTTTCCTACTCAACAGCAGCTGACTTCTCTCACATGTGGCTTCTGCTTCCTCTCAGGATCATCTATTCATGGCTTCTCCTCAGGCTGTGGGTTCCTGCCTTCTCCCTAGTTGTCCTGCTTTAGGAATGATGCAGAGGATTTCATTTAACTGCTCTCCAGACCTGGGCACCCCCACTGGGTACCCATAAGTTCACTCGTGGGTCACTGGCCACCCAGGGAATACTGCCCAAGTCGAGTGTTGGCTCTGTGCTTAAGTGACTATGAACAGAGCAACAAGATGATGGGATGAAGTGTGAAGGGACTGTGTGCAAAACTGTGGGCACAAGTAGAAGCATGCCCAGCACCAAAAGACTGCAGGTGGCTGTCATGGGAGCCAGTATATCCTTTTGGTTAATTGCGAAGGCTTTAGAGAAAGACAGCTCTGACACTGGGTCTAGACTGTGCTATTTATTAGCTGTGTGAATGTGGGGACATCATTTTGTTTTCCCGATATTCAGTTTCTTCTTCTGTTAAATGGGTATAACAATAGCACCTAGTTTGGTTTGTAGAATTACCTGAAAGAATGTCTGTGCAGTCCTTAGCACAGGGTACACAAATAGCTCTATCTCTGTCATTGCATTTATTAGTAAGGTGAGCTCAGAGCTCAATTACAGAGGTCTTCTTATTAAATACTTACACTGTGAAGGCAGCATACTTTTGTTTAAATCCTGATTTCATTTATTCTGGCTGGGTTATTGGGAAAGTTATCTAAACTCATATCTCTAAAATGGAAACAATATTCAATTCCAAGAGTTAATGTGAGAACTAAAAAAGACAAAACAGAACAGAAAGAATCTATGCAAAGTACTTAGCAGAGAGCCCACTGGTTAACTGTGGCTCTGATTATTATTGATTTTACAGATCCTGCTAAGCATCACAAATGAGATGCAGGAAGTGTCAGGTTGAGATTTGGTCCTGAACTTTGCTTTCAACGATTCAAGTTCATTGTTGAGAGTAACAGAGAGTTGAGTATGTTTTCATTCCAATTCACGTCACCATATTAGTGCTTAGCCTTTAAGTACAGCTATTTTTTTTTTTAAAGAAGACAAAAGACGTATTTTTCCAAACCCACACATGAGAAACCAAAGTTAAGTAATATTATGATTCATGATTCCCAGTGAGTGGCTATGGAAGAATCCAGAGAGAGGGAAGAACCTTGACTCACTCTCCCCGATGCCTGTCTGCCATCAGTACCCACCGTTAGCACAAAGGGTTGATAATTCCTGGTTATTCAACTGGCCTTTGAGAACCGGAGATAGCTTTAGGCTGACAATCAAAATAATGACTATTACTGAAACTACCAATAGCTTTGTTGCTTCTGGGAATTTGTAAAACCCCTCATATTTTGGGATCACATTAGAGATTCCAAGATGCTTATAACATAAAATGACAGCCACTCAATGCATTTCCTTCTGGGGAATGATACTAATCTTTAAGGGGTAAATACAGATATTTTTCAAAGGCATATTAGCAAATGCCAGAAGAGCAAAGCCAATGAAATCTCACTTTTTGACATCCTGATAGGGGGAGGATTCTGTGGGATTTTTTTTTTTCTTTTGCCTTTATGTGGCCCTGCCTACCTCAGAACCAATTGCTGCTGCAACTGCCCATTTCATTGTTTGTCCCCGACTTCGGAAGAAGGATGCAGTAACCCAAAGGCCTGCAACGGCCACAGCTGCTGTGTTCCTGTTGTAATGGTTGTGTCAGGCTGCCCTGTGCGCCACACCTAACCACATCCTTGCCACTAAAGTCTTCAGCATCCCTGGAATAGGGGCTACTTCACAGGCAAGGAAACAGAGATGTCAAAGTGACATGAACATGTCCCAGATCCACACAGCTTGGAAGTGGCAAAGGCAGGGTCCCCATCTAACTGTGTGTGTATGTGTGTGTGCATATGTGTGTGTCTGTGTGGGTGTATAAATCTTGTGATCCTGATACCAGGATGTGCTGTCTTCTTTGGTCAACAAACATTTAAGTGCCTAGTGAATACCTAATCCACACTCTTCACAAGTAACGCCCAACGTAGCACATGTTCGAGGTGCCCTGCCCATGCTCTTGGCCCACCCAGAATATACATGCAGCTTTGGTGGACATTTACCACATATCCCAAGCTTCCTACTTCTTTCACTCCCTGGCTGCAAGAGAGAGCTCAGTCTACCTACAGGGCACGGTAGAGGACCTCCACAGGAGCAACTTTCAATAGTGAGAAGCTGACATTAGTAAAGAAATAGTCCACATTCTGCATCCCTGGAAGGGGAAAGATATGTTCTAGATAGTCTCTCAGCCGTTCCCAAGCAGAACTGAGCTCCAGTCATTACCTGAAGCAATAACCTTCTAATCAACTCTTCCTTTGCTGGCTACCTATTGCATCTCAGGTAAGCCAAATGGGCATTTTCCCTGGTTCAGCTGCTATTGAGGATAAGGAGTTATTAATTATTCACTGTTCATCAAAAATTATAGACAGCAGTACAAGTAAGATCTGGCCACTGTCCTTGAAGATTTTACAAACATAACCCACACCTTAGAGACGAGGTCACAGGTAGGCACGTGGCAGTTTGGAGGCGACTGCAGAAATCCAGGGGAGAAATGATGGTGGCTTGGTTGAGGTCAATGACAATGGGGTATTGAGAAGTAGTCAAATTCTGGCTCCATTTTGAAAATAATGCTAAGAGGTTTTGCTAACAGGCCAGGTGTAGGATACGAGAGAAAGAGAAAAATCAAGGATGCTACCACCAATTCTCTCTCCCTGAGCAACTGGAAGAACAAATTTATTGTTAACACAGATGGGAAGACTACAGAAAAGTGGAAGATAAAAGGTAATAGAAGTTAAGATTTTGACCTTACGTTTGAGATGCCTATTTGTCATCCACATGAAGGTATGGAGCAGAGAGCTGGAATGGGAACTGGAAGTTCAGGGGAGAGGCCAGGGAGGAAGATATAACATTGGAAGCCAAAGGCATGTAAGTTAGGGAGTAGATGAGATCACGGAGGAAAGTATAGTCTAGCGGAGGAGAGAGGCATTACTGAGTCACCAAATAAGTCTTCCCAGACCATGATGAATTCTGGGGAAGGAAATTGCAGTGACTGTCCTTTGGGGGACACAAGGATGCGGTAGGCCCTATCCTAAAGAGATTAAAAGGAGAGAAGCATTTTATATATTATATAGGAGAAGCACAGCTATTTACTAGACCACAAGAAAAAGCACTGGATAACAGTGAGAAATGAGTTCTAGAAAGAGCGGGGTCTAATCATGAAGGGCATTGACTGTTGAGAGGAAGAGTTTGGATTTATCCTGTGGGCAGTGGGTATCACCAAAATCAGTGATTAACATGACCGAACTGCCCATTGGTCAAGGTATTCTTGACGTTGAAGAGGCAGGAGACGGGAGGCTGAAAGACCAGTCCATAGGGTTTGGTAGGAGGAAGGGGAGGTAGAGATGGATGGGAAGACATTTAAGGAGAAACAAAATTTGACAACAGGTACCAAAATGTTAAATGGATATCTGATGAGTACTATCACTTCAAGAAGAAGACTGGAAAAGAGGTGTATATCAGAGGGGCAAGGTGTACAGAAGAGGGTGATTACTGTAACACTGTCTATAAAAGCTGAGCATAAAGGATCATCACTGAAAGACTGGTTAAATAAACTGTGATCCACCCATAGAATGGTACGCTCTTCGGTGATTAAAAGGCATGATGTATATCTGCATTCATTGGCATGAAAGGAGCACACAATTTATTGCCAAGTAAGAAAGACAGGCTGTGAAACAGCATTTGCCATTTAGCCCTATTTATCAAGATGATATATTTCAAATACCATTCATGCACATACATCTAGGGAGACCTTTGAACATAATGTGCATCAGAATCTCGGTGATGGTTTTCTGTAGATGATAAGGTTCGACGATGTGTTGTTTGTTTGCTTGTTTGTGCAGGAGGCAATTTCTGTCTTTTTGGATAGCATAAATTTTCTGCCATAAGCTTGTAATCGTTTAAACAGAAGATATTTTCTAAGGAAGTCAGACAGACAGTTCTCAATTTCTTGCAGGGCAAACATGGCCCCAGGCCCACAGTGTGAGCCCGTGGGTCTGCTGACCTCTTCTTTGGGTCTTTGAGCCCTCTACAGGGAACTTCATTCTGGAAGATGGGGAGGGATGCCTGGGGTAGCATACTCAGATGGCCTGGTGACCTGCTCCTCTCTTCCAGAGTCTTCCTGAGGGCTATCAACAAGTTCGCAGAAACCATGAACCAGAAGTTCCTGGAACACACAAACTTTGAGTTCCAGGTGAGTGTGATGCGCCCAGGGTGTGCTTGGGGTGCCCTGGCAAGGGGCTCTAGCATCTTGAGCTGATTGCCCCATCAGATGCATCTCAAAGCACATGTAAGGTACGCCAGTGTCTCTGGGGGCTTCCATAGAGAGGCGGTGTGGGCGAGGAGGGAACCGGGCCCTTGATTGAAACTCAGGGTTTAGAACCAGGCCCTTGATTAAACAAATAGTCATTAACTGTGCAGCTTATGCAAATGTGACTGTATAATGTATCTTGTGCTAAAGAGGAGATTTGCATTTATCCATTGTCGGCGTGGGTACCACCTTTCAGAAATGTATCACATCCTTTTACTTTACTGTTCACTGGAGCCCAGCAAAATAGGCACTCACAGACACTGAAAAATAAAGCTCACTAATATATTTCCAGGATTTTGTGATTCCTCCAGAAATCACTTTTAGGATTCAGACAAGAGCTAGGGCCTCTGAGATTCGGGGGCCTCAAAGCATGTCCCTGGGGCAGAGTGACACACCTGTTCAAGGCCCAGGCAAGGAGAACCAATTCCTCAAAGTCTTGTGGAAAAGTCCATATTGCCACCTCTGGCTGCTGATAATGACAGAGAAGGCTCCTGAGAGGGGATCCCTCCTCTGGGGAAGACCCTGACCCCCAGGATCTCTTGCAGTGCCAGCTTAGGAAGTTGCCAGTGAACAGGGGCAGAGGTATTTTCTGCCTGCTCGTCTAGGGTGTTCAATTCCAAGATGGGCTTCGACCTATGACTAGCTGAGCAACCTCGGACAGGGCCTAGACTATGTCCCAGCCTCAGCTGACTCATCTGTAAAATGCTCATAGTACCTACTCTTCCTATTTCAAGATTTTATTTATTTATTTATTTATTTGACAGACAGAGATCGCAAGTAGACAGAGAGGCAGGCAGAGAGATGGGGGGAAGCAGGCTCCCTGCTGGGCAGAGAGCCCGATGTGGGCCTCGATCCCAGGACCCTGGGATCATGAACTGAGCCGAAGGCAGAGGCTTAACCCACTGAGCCACCCAGGCGCCCTTACTCTTTCTATTTCGTAGGGGTTTTACAGAATTGGCATGTGTCAGGGGTCTTGCTGGGAGAATTTTCTGTAAGGTCCCACCAGTTTTCATTCATACACTTCCTCCTGAAAGAGACTCTGTGCTCTTTGCCTGACACATAGTAGGTCTCCCTGGGGGGATGATCCCTGGGCTGAGGCCTATGAGACCCACCGTGCTGGAGAGCACCAGCCTAGAAGTATTTAATAAACATTATCCTTGAATAGGATTCTCTCGTACTATCTTGCATTCAAATCAGGCAACTGCACTGTCATGATGACAGGGATACGAAGAGTAGCTGACTTTTTCTGACGACTTATATGTGCAGATCTCCTAAGAAGCATCCCCAGGCATTTTCTTCCCCAGCCCTGACAGCCACACTGCAAGTTAGGTACTACTACTAGCACTATTTCCTGCTGGAAGGATGCGGGGACGGAGACTCTGAGGTGATGAGCAGATAGCCTGATGGTGCAGAAAGTGACACAGCATGTCCGTGTGGAGTTGCGACCAGAGCACAGCGGTGGCTGACATCACAGCCGTGGATCACCACCGCCATGTGCTTGGTAAGGGGTCACCCCCGCACCGGGTTCACAGAGAGGTTCTGGCTGAGAGTTATGAATCTCTGACGTGGAAACAAAACCTCCCACTTCAGCTGTTTGAAACCGAAGTGTTTGATCCCCTTCCAAATGTGGACCAGATGCCTGCAGGCTTCAGGTACGAGTGTGTTCCGGGAAGCTAATAAGGTCGTTGCTTTTTTCAAGCGGCCGCTTGGTGTACCACGCCTAGCAGCCAGCAGTGAGGCAGTGTTCAGGCCATAAAATTGACGGCTGGTTTGCCCATCTCTTTCCGAGGGTGGTGGCGATTACAGCCTCAGGCCTTCTTTCCTGACTCTGGCTGTCCTCCAGTGTCTTAGGAGGTACTTTCTAAGAGAAATGCTGCTTCTGTCCTTCATGCCATTCTTTTAGGTTTTATCCTGTTTTCCTGAAAGAAAATCTGGAGCGATGCCCAGAGAAGTGGGGGTTTCATACATAGAAGGTTTGAGCTTATAAGCTGTGTGACTTTAGGCAAATTACTTTACTTCTCTGTGCCTCAGTCTCTTGGACATCAAATTAAAATACTAATTGCAGCTGCCTCATTGGGTTTTTGAGAGGATTAAGTGAACTAATTCATGTCAAGCACTTAGAACAGTGCCAGGAACATGGTAGCAATTTAATAAAATGTTAGCTCATTATAATAATTGCTATCATCTTGATGAAAATGATGATGATGGTCCTAAAATACGTCAGGTCTGGAAACGCATATGTCAGTCCTTGGTAAACAGGACAGTAGGAAGGCATCTTTCCAGTCATCACACATTGCCTAGGGTTGTCATACCCACAGGATTTTATAAAACAGGAAAATGGCCAATATTACAAAATGAAATAAGTCTCTTTTGCTAATGAGAACTCCATAGATATTTGCTGAAAAGTACTCAAGAACAGGATCATTTTTCAGCCTTATCTCTGTTCCTCTACCTTCTCCTCACCCCATGTGAGAATGGATTTATTCTCTGTACCCTGCCTGGAACATGCCTTGTTTCCTTCTTATGGTTTCATTAATTATGCATTTAATATCAGCAGGAAGAGCATCCATCACTAAGCTGCTGGCCTTGGCAGCCACTGTCCAGAGGAGGGGCAGGTGCAATGAGATTATCCCTAATAACTTTTCTGGAACTGTGGTTTTATGATACAAAGGACAAGAAGCAAGCAGCTCTGTGGGTGCCACTCTTCAGGTGACAAGACCTGGGAATTACAAAAATGATGTTTTCTGCCCAGGGCTAAAATAATTTGCATTCCCAACCCCTATTCAGGATGCTGGCCTTGGCATTCACATCCCTTTGCTGGTCAGGGAAGACCAAGAGAGGATTTCAAAGGCAACTCAGCAAGGATTTCTGCTTGAGAGCAATTCTCATAGGGGCAGACTATTGGAACACATGATGAGGAACTCAGAAGCAAAGAAGAACACTGCCCTGTCCTCAAGGATCTTAGAGTTGTGCTAGATAGGAATCCATCTTCTAGCATCTAAGCTTTCTAGGGTGACTAACCTTGATTAGACATCTACTTAGGACATAACCTGGTTGGGTTGGGATACACCCATTTTACCAGTGAATAAACAGAGCTTCAGAGAAGTGGTCAACTCTCCTGTTAAAGGTCATCTAGCCAAAAGCAGGAGTTGCTGGAATTCTGTTCCCATCCTGTGTGCGAAGCCCAAGCCCTTTCCACTCTTCTGCCCTGTCTTTTAAAAACAGAGTGCCTTTCAAATCTAGGAGACAGCTCTATTTAGCTCCAAAAACACTGTGTGCCCTAGTTAGCTCCTGCTGGCCCTGGGATAGAGAGCTCTGCAATGATTGGCTGTGGGATTAGACTCTCCATACTGGGTACTCTGATTGGCCAGGAATCCATGGTTACACTTCAGATGTGCTCTTTGGCTCCAGGAAGATTGCTTCTGTCTTAAGCAGCTGTCTGATTACTACTAAGAACATTCTCTTGACTTGGGAAGCCGTAACTCGCTCTGCATTTGGTAATTCTAGCCTTGGCTTTGAGGCATTTCTGGATCAGTTTCTGGGCCTTGGACTACCTTGGGATAATTTTTGAACCTGTACTGGAGATCCTGTGAAATGAAAAGGATATTCCAGGATATTCCCAACTATTAAGAGAGTACTGAAGACAGAATTGGTCTCTATAGTAGGAAACGTAACTTGTAATCGCAAAAAAAAGGTGGGAGAAGGAGCACGTACCACGGAGGCCACCCATCAAAGAAGCCTACAGCACCCCCCAGGGAGGATCAAGGTGGGACCACTTCACCACACAGAAAGATGGTCACATGCTTGGGGACAGCTTCTTTGGACATAGCTCAAGGGCCCCAGACAGCCACTGACCTGATGTCCCTAACCCAAATCCATGATTGGAAACTTTCACTCCCCAAATCAGTTGTCTCCTTAGAATGCCCATGGCAGCCATGGCTTTACTGCTCAGAGGGCGCATTGGTGCATTTCAGCAATACTGTGCCTTATATATATATTTTTAATGGAATTATGGTAAATGATAATTTGCAGCCATTGTGAAAGAATCTTATAGGATCAAAAATCCTTGAGTGTCTGTTGTAAGGACTGTGAAACATCAGACAACCTAGCGGAAACCTTGACCAACAACCAAGGCTAAAAAGGAAACTGAGAAAGGAAAGAAAAGCAATTTTTTCAGAAAAGCTGAATGGTTAAGAATACAAGTTCTAGAGAGAGATGCACTTGGATTCAAATACCAACCCCGCCATTTTGTAGCTGTGGTCACCTTGGGCAAGTTATTTAACTTCTCTGGCCACAGTGTCCTGATCTCTAATATGGGAGAATAATACTATAAACATCATAGTGTCTGGGGAGAAGTTAACAAGAATACAGGGGGAATGCTGGGCTCCTTAATGCATTCATTTAGCATTCATGTGAGCACATGCTGGGTTAGGTGCAACACTAAATACCGGATATACAGCAGTGAATAAAAAGAAGGGATTCTTGTCTGCAAGTTGCTTATGTCCATTAGCAGAGACATTAGTTCAGCTTAAAACATGCCGTAAATCCTGCAAACAGGGTATAATGAAGGTGAATGGGTAGATCTGCTTTAATCAGGGCAGAAGCTGGAGAGGCTTCCCTGGGAGGTGATTTTTTTGGAAGGCACTTACCACTAGACCACCACTAGACCACCAATGTCCATTTAGGAAGTGAGTGTTTACCTGGGATCGCAAGACGAAGTAGGAATTTTCTCAGCAGTGATTTCCTCATTTGGTCCCTCTAACTACCTCCTTTTACGTACTATTAGCCTCATTTTTCCAGCTGAGGAAACAGAGACTCAGAGAGAGGTAAGGCAACTTGCCCGGGATCATGGAGCTAATAATTGGAGTGGAATCCTGGAAGGCAACCTTACAGTGTCTGTTCAACAACAAAGACAACAGAGAACAACAAAATCTGCATAGGGCGCATATCTAAACCCTTCCAGCTCTAGGAATGTATACTATTTTATAGTCTCTCATGCATAAAGATGTATAAACAAACATGTTGAATTCAGCCCTGATGCTAAAGGAAAAAAAGTTGGAGTCAATCTAAATGCCTATAAACAGGGAATTGGTTAAAATTAATATATATCCTTATAGCAGAATACCATGCAGCAATAAAAGGCAGTGAAGTAGATCTCTACAAGCTAATACGGATACATCTGCAAGATATATTTGTGAGAGAAAAAAGCAAACTACAGCAGACTATTGAGCTGTCTATACATGTTTGTTTATACATAAAAAATTTTTGGAAAGAATATCCAAAAAAATGTTTTTTTTCCTTCTGAGGAATTAGACTAGGGTCCAAGATAGGATGGAAAATAAGTTTTTTAATCATTTAATCTTTTCTACCATTTACTTTTTTTGACCATACGTGTATTGAATTTTTAATTTTTTGAGAGTTAATTGCAAGTAACTAATTCTAGTTACACCCACTACCAGTATGACTTCGGGTGGTCATTTGTCTGGATCTCACTGTTTAACATCTATGAAATGAGGGAGTTGGACCAGATGACCCTTAAATTTATCCTAGTTCCAACTTTCTGTTGTCTTATTAGTTCCAAATACTAAATTCCCAAGCAGAAGTCACCTCACCTCTTCCGCCAGCGAAAAAGGACCTTACGTATTTGGCTGAAGTTCCCATGGCTTCCCCAAGCCAGCTGAACTGGGCACTTAGTAGAAATGCCACCAGGCAGCTTGGGGCAGGGAGGAAAGAAAAATCTGGACCTTTTGTAACAACTGGAGAATTTCTCTAACAATAGGGTGATCAATAAATAATTTTTTTTTCTAGACCCTAGCTACAGTCAAGCCATTTAAGCCATTGTGCTGAATGTGGCATTAGGGAATACAAGTAAGTGGAAGAAAAGACCCTTGCTTGTGGAGCTTACAGTCGGAAACACAGGGCATTCAAATAATCTACAATCAGCACTACAGACAATGCCACAGTTCTACTTACTGGACACTTGGCATGTGCCACACTTGGCATGTGAACCACTTCATCCTTATATTATTTTTCCCAGACCCTCCAGCAATCCATGATGGTAGTTGCCATTATTTTCTCCATCTTACAGGTAAGGAAAATGGGGCTTAGAAAAGTCAAATAAGTCGCCGATTCTCTTACTAGCAAGAGAGACCTTGTATCACATCCTGGTCTGTGGGACACGGACGCTTGTGCTTCTAGCCACAGGATGCTATCATCGTGGCAAGTGAGTGGAGCACAAGGGAAGGTGAAGGATAGTGGGCCCACGTCTGTGGTTGCACATCTAGGAGCTACTCAGCTTCGGAAGGCTTGAGGCGACCTGTCATGCCTTGTCATCTGGGAAGATTTCAGGAAGGAACAGATCTTGAACTGGGCTTTATGAGGAATAGAACTTCGGTGCAGTAAGGGAGCCAAGCCAAGGATGTCAAGATGCTCATATTATATCTGTGGAGTCTGAGCAGAGCAGCCCCCCCCCCGGAAGAGGCAGTTTGTTGAGGGAGAAAACACTGGAAATTTAATAAGACCTGACAAGCCATGTTAGTGCCCTTTGTCCTGGTTCTTTGGGAGCAAGAGTCAAGGAAGTTTCAGAGGAGAGGTATCATGAGTGCCCAGAAGTGTCTGGCTGTGGCCACTGCTCACTTGTCAGGGCTTTGTACAGAGCTACTCATCATGACAACGTCCCCTCAGTTTCAGTGTGGGCCCCACATTGCTCCACGGGGCAAAAGTGGACAGAGGCTGTGGGTGAGATACTTAGGGCCACCACTTCTGATCTACTGAGAAAAAAGAGGCATGGGATCTATGATCTCATGACCTGCAAAGATCTTCGAGGTGAGAAGACAAAGGGAAAATCAGTTCCACTCCTATTGGAAACTTACCTCCACACAAAAACTTATACGTGGAAATTCACAGATGCATTATTCATAAGAGCCAAAAGGCAGAAACAACACAAATGTCAGTCAGTGGATGAATGGGTAAATAAAATGTGGTATATCCATAGGATAGATTAGCATTCAGCAATAAAAATAAATGAAGCGCTGATACATGTGACGACACAGATGAACCTGGAAAACGTTATGTTTAATGAAAGGAGCCAGACATGAAAGGTTATTTATTTTATGCCTCCATTTCTATGAAATGTCAGATTGAGCAAATCCACAGAGACAGAAAGGAGATTAGTGATCACCCAGGGGCTGAGGGGGAGGGAAGATTAGGGAACGACTGCTAAGTGGTGATGGTTGTATTTCCTTTTGTGAATATACTAAAAACCATTAAATTCTAAATTCTCTAAAAAGTGAATGTTATGATATATGGATTATAATCTAAATTTTTAAAAATTAGGAATGGGTGGCAGAGAAAACACTTTTGAACGATTAAGAACAGAGACTAGCAAGAGGCTCTAGGTTTGACATGTCTGTGTGTTCTCAAATGTGTTAGAGGAACATTTCTGGAATTATTTTTGAAAGTAATACCAAGTCAACGATGTTGCCCTATATCTATTTCTTTTTGTATCTTGATTACTCTTTAGAAATTTCCTAAAATCAGGAATTTCTCACCTTTAAAATAACCCTTTCCATGTCCTTCGATCAGGTTTTTTGTATCCCTGGCTTGTTGTTTTGTATGACCTTAAACGTGAGGAAGTACGATGTCTGGGCTTAGACAGACCAAAGCAGCAAGTGTTCAGAACCTGCAAGTCACAGGGGCATGAGGAGGCAGGAAAGCCGGAGTGGCCAAGAGACCGGACCTGCGCCATGTGTTTGGATAAGCAGGGTTACTACAGAAACAGGAGGGTTTGAGATGTGATTGTAATGGTTTGGGAAAGCCTCTGAAGGACTTTGAGGAAGGGAGTGATAGAACCCAACTTGTTTTGAAAAGATTCTCTGGTCTCTGTGGGGAGAGTTGACTTGATGGGCTCCACAATCTGGGAGGCTACTTCACTCTACCCTGGGAGCAGCTTGGTCTTCTGGACTCTGGGAGATAAAGTTTCCAAAAAGAAAATTTTATTCCCCCTATAGAATGTTAGCTGCATGAGGGGAGGGACGGCCGTCTCCATAACCACCCACTGTGCCCCCATGACGACACAGAGAATGCCTGGCACAGAGAAGGAGTTCAACAACTATGTATTAATGTAACCTTAGCCAAAGATTGGTCATGGTGTGTAGAAAGAATCCTGAGCCTTCATCAGAAGGCCTGCGTCCAAATCCCAGATCTCCTGCATATATGACAAACTTAGTGACCTTTGGAAAAATACTTAACCCCTCCAAACCTCATTCTCTTCATCTATAAATTGGGACTAGTGATAGCTGCGAAGGTTTGAGAGATGAGAGGGGGGATGAATGGGAGAAGAAGGACCCTGGTAAGAAGGAAGTACTTGTTTTCTTCTTTCTGAAGCTGCAACTACAAGCCCATTTGAAAGGAACACTCTGGGAAGCAATAATGATGTTACCCAGGGTAGAACTGCCCTCTACTTAGTCTCGGCCCTCTGAAATCTCCAGTGGACATCTTGAGTTAAGGATGAAGGTCTTAACGGCAGGTGACTTCTCTAGCTAGCGTTACCCTTCTCTTGTCAGTGTCGAGAGGGGGCTGAAGTCGACGGCCATACCACCCTGAACGCGCCCGATCTCGTCTGATCTCGGAAGCTAAGCAGGGTCGGGCCTGGTTAGTACTTGGATGGGAGAGGGGGCTGAAAGTGAATGAGCTTTGTCCAGCAAAGCTCTCTCCTATCTGTTCCTAGGAGGGCCCTAGTAGGGCCTAATAACAGCCATGAGCACCCAAAGGGCCCGGTTGTGCTCTTTGCTTTGGTACCAATGAAATCACTAGATTAATGAAAAGAACAATATGGCTAACAAGTGCTTTTGAGCCCTTACAGAGAATCATGTCCTTTACACATACCATCTCATGCTATCTTTACCACGGTCCTCTGCAGTGGGTTCAACCCCCCTTTTGTAAAGGGGTTGGCTCACTGAGACTTCATGCCCCAGCTGCTGTAGTTTGTATCAATATCACCATCTCTGCATCTCATCTTTTGGAGCACTTGCCATGTGGCGAACCCTTTGTTGTCTCTATTTTACCACGAGCCAGTAGAGTGGTGTTTAGTATTAACCCTTGCATTAAGCAGCAAGTGATCGTGTAAGCGTTAAAATTACAGTAAGCCTACATAGAAACTAGGCCCTCAGAGGTTCTTGAACTCCAGTGAGCATCAGAATTCTCCAGAGCAGTTGTATACCCCCATATTTCTGGGATCTGATTCAGTAGGTCTGGGGAGGGTCAGAGAATCTGCTTTACTAACAGGATCCCAGATGATGCTGATGCTGCTGGTCTGGGACCATGCTTAGAAACCGTGGAACTCCCTCCCAATCCCATCTTGTTTCATTTATTCTTTTCCAACCCCCCAAACCCCCCATGTTGCCTCTCAACTTCCTTAATCTCACGAAACAAACTGAGGGTTGCCTGGGGGGGATGGGGGTAGGGAGAGGGAGGTTGGGTTATGGACATTGGGGAGGGCATGTGCTATGGTGAGTGCTGTGAAGTGAGTAAACCTGGCGATTCACAGACCTGTACCCCTGGGGCTAATAATACATTATATGTTCATTAAAAAAAAAAAAAGAAAGAAAGAAAGAAAAAAGAAACCACAGAACTAAGGGGAAGGAGAAGGCAAAATAGTCTAAGACGGAATGAGTTGCAGGCTGGTCCCGTGAGCTGTTAGGTAGATTAAGGAGGACTTCCAGAGAGACCGAAAGTCCCTGAAATACATAAGCCTCATCAACCTCTCATTCTACCAGGGCACTTGGCTGGGGTGAGCTGTTTGTCTTTCAAAAAACAAAATGAAACAGTTTTCTCAAAGCAGCCCTAAAATCCCTGTCCTCGCCCTGTCATCAGAGAGGGGACGTGGTCAGCGCCTGGAGAAATGCAGCCATTGTCCTTGCTTTGGCCAGGATGTCCGTTTCAGAGTCCGCGCCAGCCTGAAAACTGCAGGGCACAGAATTAAGTTGGCTCTGCCCTTGTCTTCTGCCATCTTCATAAATTATTCACATTGCCCAGCATTTAATATGCTTTCCCACTGCAGACCCTCGCCATGACTGTTCTTTGCTCCTTCATTTACAGCTGTGGAACAACTATTTTCATCTGGCGGTGGCTTTCATCACTCAGGACTCTCTGCAGCTGGAGCAGTTCTCGCACGCCAAATACAACAAAATCCTGAATAAGTAGGTTGCCTGTTCGGGTCTCCCGAAGCGGGGGTTTCATGAGAATCTCTGAGACCGAGCCTGAAGCAGACATGTGTTGTTTCTCCTAGGTATGGGGACATGAGACGGCTCGTCGGCTTCTCCATCCGCGACATGTGGTACAAACTGGGTGAGTAGCACACGCATCCAGACAGGCACATCTGCACACGCCAAGCTCCTTCTTGAAGACCATCTGTTTGTTAGAAGGCCACAGGGGCTTCAGCGGAGGGAGCTTGAAAGAACAGTTGATCACGTGTGTGTCCCGGGTCCTTGATATGTGCCTGATGAGAGGGAGTGCCCGTCCCCACGTCCCGTCCCCAGACAGCTAGGACTCTGCTTCTGCTTGGTGCCCCTGAGGGCTTAAGAAGTCAAATTGGAATTTATGGAAAGGAGGAAGGGCAGGGCTGCTGTGGGAACTTATGTCCTCACACATCACACGCAAGTTTCCTGCTGGTGGGTGGGCCACTCCACCTCCAGCTTCTCCAGGGATGTCATCTACAAAACACCCTCCAGCCACCCAGAGGAGAATTGGTTCTGTGGAAGATGAGGGTCTTTTGTGATGCGGTGTGAACTGGCAGGTGGCCCCAGATGCCAGCCCCGTCTGGGCTAGCTGCAGGAATCATGCACGCACTGTGCGGTACCTGTGGGAGGAAGGAAGGGGACATGGGCTCTGGGAGGCGTTGACTGAGCGTCTGAGTCAGCCCTGCGCTACGGAGGTCTTATTTTACCTTCACATCACCTCTACAAAACGGAAAAACTCCACCTCCTTTTACTGATCAGGAAACTCCGAGAGGGAAGTGACCTGCTTGAGATCGAGCAGGTGCAAAGCCCAGAGCTTGGTTTGGATCCCTGGAGGACAGGGGCCGCACACCTTGCTCAAGGCCTGAATCCCCCGGCACACAAATGTGCTGAAAGGATGACGGATTGCTGCAGAGTTACAAGTGAGACACAATGGGGTATTTTCATCTCCAGTTTGAGTGCCCTCCTGGACCCTCTGCTGCCAAGTTGCTCTGCCCTGGGCTTGGACGGTGACCCTCTTCTGTGGAGCCACTTACAGGGACTGTGCCTGTTTTGGGGGTTCAAATTAAATGACCTCTCCTGACTCTGCTTCTCACTTCCTCAGCCTTCTTGGTATCTTTCAGTTCCCTTTGGGCTTCCTGGACAGCAGTTTCTTGTTCTTTCCAGCAAGGTCCATTTGCTGCAGGGGCAGCACAGTGGATAGACTATCCGTCTGGTCCTGCGCTCACTGGCAGCACCTGGCAGCACCAGACTCAGGTTAAAAGCACACACTGGTACACAGGAGGGCTACAGATGGCTTT
Organism: Mustela erminea; assembly: GCF_009829155.1. Lineage (NCBI taxonomy): Eukaryota > Metazoa > Chordata > Mammalia > Carnivora > Mustelidae > Mustela > Mustela erminea. The sequence continues at coordinate 105,131,348 of NC_045616.1, read as the reverse complement.
ACAAAATCAGAGGGAGAGCTGGGCAACCAGGCCCAGAACTGACTGCCACATACCTGCCATGGGCCTTGCCTTGTCATTTAGGAGCTATGAGGTCCGAAGCAAGGGGATTGACACTGGGCATAATAGTGCCCAGGGGGCTTATGAGTTTCGTAAGAGCAAAATCTGGGAGAGTGAAGCCAAGGAGGCCACGCCCAGGGCAGAATTGTTATCTTTTTTTTCACCCTTGCCCCATCAGGGTGGAGTCTACTCTTCCTGTTCTGGCTCTTTCATCATCAACTCCAGACCTGTATCATTCATGTGTGAAGGGCAGGAACCAGGCAGGTCATGTCAAAGAGGGGAGGGGCCAGGGCATGTTAAACCCATGTGCATCCACAAAGCAGGGTACCGTCAACATTTGGAGTGGGATGATTCTTTGTTGTGGGGTGCCCTGTACACTCCAGGATATTTGATAGCATCCCTTACCTGTACCCAGAAGCCAACAGCATCCTCCCTAGCTGTGACAACCAAGAGAATCTCCAGGCACTGCCAAATGTCCCTGGAGAGGGGGAAAAGGATGTGCAAAACTACTCCTATTGGAAAACCCCTTCTGTGAAGAAATACTGTCTCTGCTCTGTTTTTCTAGAAAAGCCTGCCTTTCTCAGTCTGCCTTTTATGTCTCCACTTTGGATAAGGACAAGGATATGAAAAATATTTTATGTATCATTTACCATTACTCTTCAATAGGAAAAAAACAAAAAAGCCTGATGTGAGTGCAGGCCTAGTTGGTAGGTGGCACACGGCCTCGGGGTCAGGAGTATGGGAAGAAGTAGCTGGGCCTGGAACAACGGGAAGCAAACATGCCCCGGCTGGAAGGGGCAGTCGCTGTCCTGACCTGGTCGATTGCTGTCCTGTTAGAATGCAAGGCTGATGATGTGTCATCTTCCAGTTTTTCTCAAAAGAAGCCAGGAAACACAATTTTAAAATGTATTTCCAATTTCTGAATATTGACAATAACTGATTGGAAGTTTATGAAACATCGAATATGCCCAGTGAAACACGGGGCCCAGATTCGGTTTGCGTAGGAGTTTGCACTCTTTGCTTTACGACAGCAAAGACGAGATACAGCTGGGGTGGGCTTTCTTTCCCACACCTACACCCTAGGCGTTGCCAGGATTGCAGAGCAGGGATCTGAGGTTTGTTTGTCTCTAGATCTTCCACACAGCCTGCTCTTTCCGGAACGTCCTTCGTTGCCGTTATTTTGCACACAGAAGATTTTATTTAGATATAGATTATGTTTTGGCAGACGTTCCTGCACTCCCAATTATGCTGATGAATGAAAAGATGTTACCAAATATTCCACCTGCCTAGAATCACAGAACATCAGAGCTGGAAGGGCCCTTTAGAGATCATATTGTCCAGAATTTTTCAAATGTTTATTTTTAGCGGAGAGCCAATAAAAAAGAATCTCATGCTCAATACTATAAATTGGTTGAAAGCTGAGCTATTCTATTTGAAGTGGGGTGAGGGGCCCAGAGCCCAATATAATGGGTCACCCCTGAGCACCCCATGTAGACCCCTGAGGATTTTCTGGGGAGAAATTCTGAAGCACCTCAGAAAGGTCTAGTCCAACCCACCATTTTACAAGGGAGAAAACTGAGACACAGAGAAGTGAAGACGGATGTACACGGCCATATACTGCTTAAGAAGCAGATTCAGGACAAGGACCCTGGCCTGAGCATCTGTCCTAAAGCATCACAGAATCCTCCCTGTATGCAAATACTTGTAGGATGAATTAATGCAATGAAAAGATGTATTTGTTAGGGTCTGAGGTTGCAAAGAAGATAAACTGACTCCGCCTGCCTTTATCAGAGCAGGTACTTATCAGATGGGCAAGAAGAACAAGGCCAGAGCCACTCTAGAATCCAGGGCAGGTGGCATAACTTTGCCTTTAGCATGTTTCATTCCTGCATCATCCTGCTTAAATATTCAGTCTCCAGAGGACATCATTCTATTGACCTTCCTTGGATGACCACGCCATTGATGGTCCCACTAAGCCTATATCCACTGAAGGAGGTAGAGTTTCCCAAAGTAAGAGGTTTATGGAGTTATAGAGAGGTCAAGGTCACAGATGTCCGCTGCATGGAACAAGAAGTAAAGGATGGTTTTGCCAAGATGGCCACCCTCCTGACCCTTTGGCATGGACTTCCAGAAAGAGGAAATTATATCAGCCTAAAGGGATTTTCCTGTTTCTTAGTAGTTGCATTCTCCTTGCCTGTCTCCCTCAGGGATAAGAGAACAAGAGGAGGCAGAGTGAACGGATAATTCCCCATCCCCATGCCATCTTCTGTTCTACAAGATCTTGACATTAGCATGCTTCCTCCTAGTTTGTTAATGAGGTTAACCTGCTAATCCAAACCAGGACCAAGCACTGTGTACATTAGAGATGAATGCCGTGGATAATGATAGGTTTTAAAATACAATCCATGAAATATCCAAGACCAAGTGAAACTTAGAAGCCATCTATGGCAGACACAGCTGAGAGCCCACAAAATAGCCATTCTACCCTTCTTCCTGGTTAACTGAATCTGGGTTTATTTTTACTTTTTCCTGATCATAACTTGTTCAGATAGCAAAATTTTGTAGCAGGTGATGGCCATGTGACCCATCTCCGTCCAAAGAGAATCAGAAAAAACAAAGTTGTTAGGGCTTCAGGAAATCCTTTTTGTCCAATTAAAACCAAAGGGAAAGGGACAAGTGCAGTGAGCACAACACATGTTTTGCCCATAGTCCTTCCCCCCCACCTTCCTTTCTGGAAAACAATGAGATGCCTAGAGGTACAATAGCCAGTTTGAAGCTATAAAGATAAAAGTTGTACACCAAGGATGGAGGAGCGGCTCTGGACTGACCATCATTTGACTTCTTGTTAAGGCAGAAAGCTAAAGCATAATTTATTCAGTTTAACCATGGTGATCAAATATCTGTTACATCCCTAACTGATATATCATCTCATTCAACCCCCTCCCCATTTTATAGGTGAGCTCACTGAGGCCCAGAGAGGCATGAGGACATTCAAGGTCAACAACAAATCAGTGGCTCAGCTGAGGTGAAGGAACTTGTCTCTTGATCCCAAGTCCAATGTTCTTACTTTTTTTTTTCAGAATATGCAAATTATTTTCAAAGCATGTGAAATAGCAAACTGTTTTTCAAACACTATGGATAATGAGTAAATCATAATGCATGTTAACCTTTTAAATTTTGTTTTAATGCCCAAAGCAATCAGGGCATCATCACCATGATCGTCAGTATCATCATCATCATCTTCTCATCAGGGAAGATTTGAGCAATCCTATGATTATAAGATAGCTAACTGCAAAGATAATCTCAGGCTTGAAGATCATTCAACATTCCTCAGAGAAAAAGCCTAGACAAGTGTGTGTGTGTTTCTGTGTGTGTGTGTGTGAGAGAGAGAGAGAGAGAGAGAGAGGGTACATGAGGGGAGGTCTTGATATAGAGAAGGACCACATCTCGTTACCAAGACCAGGCCGCTAAAGGGTTAATGCCATTGTGTTTTTGGATCCTGGGACTATGCCAAATGGAATGTACTTTTCCTGATAGTGTAACATCATAACATTTGATTTCTGCTTGGAGTGAAGCAATGCACATTTTGCCAAAATGACTGCACTTAACCATTCCACATTCACTTAGGTTAACATCAGGCTGCTGTGTTAACAGTCTTTGTGGGAAAGAAAGACAAATTCTAGTGACTGGCATCCTGGCCTTGTATGTAAGGAGGTCACTCCTGGCAAAGCTGTGAGAGCAACTGGGCCTTTACTTTTTCGAGCATCTACAGAGTACCCACCTGAACACTAAGCTCCGGGGAAGGGTAAGAGCGTTGGGGAAGGATAAGGCATGGTCCCTGCCTTGCCAGGAAGAGCCACCATCTAGTTCTAAGAGTAGATAGAACTAAGAGGTTAAAGAACACACTTCGAGTGTGTTCTTTAACATGAAATGTGTGGTGGAGACTCAAGAGTTCAGGCACATGAGAGGTCGATGAGGACAATACGGATGGCTCCACTGGGGTAAATGGCTTTTGAATGAGACCCCAGGCTGGCCCATATCCAGACTGAAAGAAAGAGGGGAAAGGACAGGTGTTCTAGGAGAGCAATCAGTCTGCACTCAGCATGGCTTCTTAGGATTGGGAAGAAGCCGCCTGTAAGAAAGAGAAAATGGGATTACAGGGACATCCATCCATCCATTTGATCATTGATTCTTTCAGTTAACAACAAATATTGAGCATTGTGGTAGGCCCAATAACATTTCCCCCAAAGATGTCCATGTCCTAATCCCTAGGAACTGTGGATCTATTACCTTACTAAGTGGCCTTTTCAGAGTTAATTAAGAATCTTGAAGATGGAAAGACTATCCTGGCCTATCCCGGTGGACCCACTGCACCTATAGGGTTCTTAGAAGTGAGTGAAAAGAGGCACGAGGGTCAGAGAGGGATTTGAAGACCATGCACAGCTGCCTTTGAGGGTGAAGGAAGAGACCCGGAGCCAAGGCATGTAGGTGGCCTTCAGACGCGGTAAAAGGGAAGCACAGAGTTTCTTCCTGAGGCCTTCCAAAAGGAACTCACCCTGCTCGCACCTTGGTCTGAGGTCAATGAAACCCATTTCAGACTTACAACCTCCAGGAGTGTAAGATAATAAATTTCGTGCTGCATTACACCACTAAGTTTATGGTGATTTACAACAGCAACAAGAAGAAACGAATACAAGCACCTTCTACATGACAGTTACTGTGCCTCAGGCCGGGGCTACTAACTGGAGAGCTGTTTCTCTATGGTCAAAGGGGACATATCTGCAGAGCAGAAGCTTGTGGCACCTGGAGGGTCTGCAAAGGACTCCTGACTCCTGAGTGAGCCCAGGATGGCCTAGCTGAGCAAGAGTGGAGAACTTTACTCCAGAGCAGTACTGTCCTATGGGACCGGAATGTGAGCCACCTGTCTAAATGCATATGCTCTAATGTCCACAGTCTTTTGAAGGTAAAAAGGAACAGTGAGATTAATGTTACACTATGTTTTATTTAACCCTATTTTCCAAAATCCTATCATTTCAACATGTAATCAATACAAAACATTATTATTTTTTAAAGATTTTTTTTTTATTTGACAGAGATAGAGAGAGAGAGAGAGAGAGAGAGAGGAAGCAGAGAGGGAGAAGAAGGCAGAGAGAGAGGGAGAATCAGGCTCCCCATAGGGCAGAGAGACATGGGGCTTGATCTCAGGGCCCCGTGATCATGACCCAAACCAAAGGCAAACACTTCACCAACTGAGCCACCCAGGCTCCCCATAGAAAACGTTATTGAGATGTTAGCTTTGTTTTTGATTTCCAGAACTCATTCTTTGAAATCTAGTGGGCTTTTAATAGTCACAGCATATCTCCACTTGGACTAACCTCAAGTGCTTCAAAGATATGTGTGGCCATACCTTCCATATTTAATAGAATGGCACTGAAGAATGAATAGGTTCTCCTTATGAGGGAGGTGGGGGTAGAGGTCAGTGTGGAAATGGGATCAAGGAGGTGGAGAGGAGAGCATGGTGGCTGGAGGAGGGCACATATGCAGGCCCAAGGAGGAAGGGCAGGGTGTGGCTGAGGAGAAGAGGCAGGCCATGGAGGGAGGGCAGGCCGACAAGAGGAAGCAACGGGGTATGGAGTAGGAACATCGGACCAAATGGGTCTGCAGAACTTGTTAAAGAAGCCACGGAAGGATTATAAACTGTGGACCAACATGGTCAATTTGGGGCTTTTCAAACAACTTTGAGGACAGATTATAAAATATTTAGATAGGTTAGAGAAGGGTCAGAAAGTTCGTTGAGTGTCCATCATGGGAGAGAAGGTAAATCTGTCCTGACCCTCTCCCCATGACTTCTCTTTCCACTGGAGGTGAACAAATAAACTGACAGGCCTATAAAGTTCCAGGAAAAGCTCCAGGGAGCTCCATGAGTTGGAACATGTCTTTGCATGTTGCTTTCTCCAGAAGCCAGCGGAGCCTGAGCTGACAGGACTCACCATCATCCCCACAATCACCATTAGTACTTCTTGAGCCTTTCTCATGAGCCAGACCCTCCGCAGAGCCCTTTGTTTCTATCCACTCTTCTAAGCTTCTCAACAGTCCTACCAGGCAGGGATTGTTTCTATCTGCATTTTAGAGAGGAGAAGACAGAGGCTCAGGGGAGTTGAACGACAAAGCCACACAGCCATAGAGCGGCGGCCGGGGGACCCGATCCAGCCTGTGGGGGCTCCGTGGTTCTCAAGGCCTGGAAGGGATCTGGATGAGAAGGAGCAAACAGACTCCCTGTCTCGGAGCAGTGCCAGAAGGGAGCTTCTCCAAGCCTGAGTCAGAGCACCCGAGATCTGTGTTCTTTCTTCCCCTTTTGAGCTGAATGAGTGATCTTGCCGGTCAGCCCAGCCTTATTTCAGAGTCCCCGGAAGGATGCAGGACTCTGCAATCCAGGAGGTCCCAACTCATCCTCATCCCTGTTCATTTCAGAGTCTGCGCCCACCTTTAGAGAGCCATATACTCTCGAAAGAGGGCCCCTCTGTCCCCAGCAGCCTCCCAAGGTCAGTGACACGTTCCACTCCTCTCAGCAGGCTAGAGGTGATGGTCTCCTTCCTTCCTCCTTCCCTCCTACCTCCCTTCCTCCCTCATCCTTTTTCGCCAGGTCCTCTTCTTAGTGCCCTCATACCCTTTGCGTTCAGGCTTACAGTCTCCTCCTGAGAGGTGTGATGGATGAGGCCACGGTACGGATTAGAAACCCAGGCCAGGGAACACACAGGACTCCTTTCCACCCACACACCGAAGCTCTTCTCTGCACTCTCATTTCCACCAGAGCCTTTCCCAGAGCCTATGTAATTTGGCATTTGGATTCATCCTGCTGGCTTATTGGCACTTTAAAAGCCTTTTCTAATTGGTATCTGTTTTCAGTGAGATCTGGCCACCATTATACGAAAAAAGACCCTCTTACTGATTCCTTGCCTTGCCTTTTTGAATACAGCAGCAGGTGTGTCTCTTGAATGAGGATTTTTTTCCCCCAAATGAGTTTGCATTGAATTAGTTACAAATATGTTCTGCATGTGCGCAGGCACACATGCCTATGTATATAAAAACACACACAAATGCACTTTCAGTTTATTTGAACACAAAATCCAATAAGCTCAGATTCCATTTTTGATGGAAATGAATAAAATTTCTTCCTGGAACATTGTAAGGAACATTCCGCTCACACTGTATTTAGGGATCAGCATCTTTCTCCATTTTCCCTATTCTTGCAAACATCTCTTCCACTGACTGCAAAGAATGCAGGTCAAAGGTATCTTAGGAAATCCTTGCTCTACAGCATGTCCGCTCTTTATTTTAAACCGTCTTAAATATATCCTTATCATAGCCAATGTCCTCCAGTATTCTAAAGACCTTTGTTGCATAAGCAATTTCTCTGTTCCGTGGTGGCTTATCTGACAGTTTCCCATTTACTTTCTACTTATTATTGCACTTGACTTTGAATTTTAAAACCCCACTGTGGGTTTAAAGGATCTTGAAGGACGAAATCAAAACCCTAGATTAGCAATTACTATAAACCTGCTAGAAAGTATCTTTTTTTTTTTTTCCCCCTATTTGGGCCAAAGCAAAGGCTTGAAGCTCAAGTGTAATCCAAATGCATCACATAATGAAGCAGATATCCTGGAAAAGTGTCTTTATATTTCACTCAACTCTCTGCCTGACTTCACCACTTCATTCTCACTAACTGAAGATAGTCTGAGAATGATGCCTTTTTTATCTGAATTCTGGGGAAATACTTGAACATTAAGCCTCATTTAGGCTAAATGAAAATTCATTTTCTTGCTGCCTTCCCTCTTGGCTCCTTTTCTGAGCCTTAATTGAAAGCAACAGCACCAGGCTGTATACCATGCCACCTAACTTTCTGTACCCCCAGGAGCTCTCTGCCCCAGGTTAAGATGGTCATGGTTTGGCCTGAAAATGGAGAAAAACCCACAGGGGCTTCTTGGGCTCTGAGACTCAGAAGAAAGAGGCAGCTGCTGATGGATCAGCCAGACATCAGCTTCGATGATAGGCTGTTGTGGGTATGCTTGCCCTCATTCCCCGGGAAGTCCCTGCACTCCCAAACACCCTTCTTTTTGCCCCTTCTCTGCCATGCCTCCTGTGTGTCTTCTCAAGAGTCTGCTTAGCTCTGCTCAACAGGGCTGCCCTCAGTGGTCCATTTTGATCTAACATCAGAAGAGCAATAGCTAATACTGTGTCAAGTATGCCACGTGGCCAGGACGGTCCCAGCTTGGGAAAGAAAACTCTGCATATTCATCACAATGACCCATATCAGTAAATACTACTATTCTCTCATGTTAAGATGAGGACACTGAGGACCCAAATGGTAAGATCAGCTTATCCAGCATCACATAACTAGTTGATGGTGGAGTTTGTCTACAAATTCAGGCCATCTAGCTCCAGGATCTGTGCCCTTAACCACTGGGCTACACTAGCCATCCCCCTGGGTGATGATTCTTCCAGACTCTGTGCTAAGTAATGCATGGGTGTATTTTCACATGGTCTTCTAAACAAGTGGGTGTTGCTACTGCATCCTTATAAGATCCATATCCAAGTCATTTAGCTAGTGAGTATAGGAGCTAGACAAATTTATTTCTTCATTCAACAGACATTTACTGAACATCTAAATGTCCTATACTCAGTGCCACAGATACAAAGGTGAGAACAGACATTGCCTCACACTCTCATGACATGGGGCAGGCAGACACTTATCATATCTTTCCACAAATGAAGCCATCATTGCAAAGTTGGCTGAGAAGACACAACATAAGAAGCCAGTGTAGGGGTTCTGACCTCACTAGGGTTGGGGGGGCATGTGCTGCTGGCTGTTCTCAACAGATCCCCTGGGACACATCCAGGGGAATCCAGGTGACAGTGAAGGTATTGGGGCACAGATAGGAAAAACAAACAAACAAACAATTATTGTCAACAAAGGACCAGTGTGTGCATCGGCCTGGCAGTGGAGGACACAAAGTGAGTCTGCAACACTGGAAGCAGACCAGCAGAACTAGGATGCCAAGAGCCAGGGGAGGTTCGTGGGAAAGCCTTGCCATCGACTAATCATTCCACTGGCCACACTACTCCCTCAAGGGGAGGGATTCCACTGACCCTGCTATCATAGCAGATTCTTAGCAGCAAATTTTGCTTTTCTTATTTCATGAGACAGTTGAAAAAAGCATGCTCTCCAGTCTCAGAAACATGGTTTGTGATGCGGACAAGCGTGATTTCAAATATCCCCGTGATTTGCCACCCCTAACATATTCCATCAGAGCTCCATTTACCAAGAAGATCACGCAGGTGAAAACCCTTGTAAACAGTGACGTGCTTTACACATACCCGTGTTATTATCCTTAACAACAGCTCGTTCCAGATGATACATGCGCCTCCTGCAGGAATTAATATATGTAAAGTGTTCAAAATGTTGCCTGGCTCCAGTAAACCACTGTATAAGTGTTCACTATTATTTCTACTATTCTGCCTCCCTTTTTTTTTTTTTTTCCCCCAGGCTTGGTCTGAGGAGGATCTGTGCATCATGAAAACTGTTTTATGTGTCCGGATTCCTCTTCTCTTACAGGCCAGAACAAAATCTGCTTCATCCCAGGCATGGTGGGACCTATATTAGAGATGACACTTATCCCCGAGGCTGAGCTCCGGAAAGCCACCATACCAATCTTCTTCGACATGATGCTGTGTGAATATCAAAGGAGTGGGGATTTCAAAAAGGTAAAAAAATGAGGCTGGAAACTCATGGCATCCTCTCTAATCCCTAGACCATTTCCCCATAATGATATCCTTGTTCCATCTGCCTGGGCTTCATTCAGGAGCTCGACGGTAGGATAGAGACATTATTCACGTGCCCAGAATGAGCTGGCAGATCAGATTTGGTCACTATTCTATCATGCTTTCCTGCCCAAGGCCAAGATTAAAATGCATTTCCTTGCTGTGGATCAACTTGGTCCCTTTCTCACTAGTACAAGTTCCCTAATCCCTACCTAAGAGTTCCCTCCAGGTGCGTCCAAAGAGTCCATCCCTTCCACCTGCCCCCATCTTGGACCCTTGGACCCCAGCTTGGATCTCTGTCCAGCATTTTCTACTCTGGGACAACCTGGAAGATCTACATTGTCTAGAAAGAGCCGACCTTTCCAGGAGTCATAGTCCTACATGAATTAAAATCAACAGCGAATGGCATCAGAGACCCGTTGCCCAGGAGAGACCTGTGGGGCTGCCATGGCAATAGGGGGCTTTCCCTAGCATGAAGGAAGTGAGCAAATTGCGTGAAGCACAGGTGTCATTGGCCAAATGTTTTCATTGAAAAGCCCTGTCGAGCTTGAAGAACAAAGACCACTTTCTGGGCCCGCTCACTCCTGAACCTTCTGACAGTGCAGTAGGAAGCCATTTCAACAATGGGTTCCTAGCGGTTCAGTAGTTTCCCCATAGTTCAGGAAGGTTGGTGTTTAAGTCTTATCAGGTTCCCTCAGATCTTGATCCCCTGTCTTCTTCACCACACCTTCCCACATGGTTTTACATTTAAAGGGCTCTTCCTCCTCCTCCCCCAGCATTTCTGCCTCTCATTCTAGACCATCTCCTGCCACCAAACAATTTCTTTAAAACAGATACTTAAAAAGCAGCAGATTCCAAACGGCCTTTCCTTAAAATCCTTACAGATTTTACCCCTTTCTCACTTACTAGAACTCTAATCCTCACCCAGTAACCTCCAAACCTTCCTGCTTGCCTGCAGGGCCCTCCGTACTCTGGCCTTCAGGCAGCCTTTTCGGCTATTATCCCCACCTCTTTTCCTACCTCACCTGTTCTCCCATTATTCCCACAGCTCACCTGAACTGGGATGCCTCAGTCAGCATCCTCCCCTGTGAGTTTCTCCTTCCTGCTACTACTCTGCCCTGTTCACAGACCTGCCTGTCAACACCTAAACTCCTACTGATCTTGCAAAGTCCATTGCAGAACTGGGTCCATTCAGACAACTTTTCCCTCTATTCCTACATCATTTTATCTATCTGAGGTATGAGGATTACATACTGCCTTGCCTTGTACTCATTTCTAAGTATGCTCTGCTTCTTCCTCATCCTTATCTAATAAAAGTGATGATGATGGTGATGATGATGATGATGGTGATGATGATGATGGTAATGATAACAGAAGTGGCCGCCATGAACTGGTTGCTTACTATGTGTCAGGCACTCTAAGTACTTTCCTTCTGTTAGTTCATATGATCTTGTTTATGGCAAACCCATGAGGTAGGTAGCATTATCGTACCCATTTTAAAGATGAAAATATTGAAGCCTAGAGAGGTAAAGTCACTTGCTCAAAGTCATACATCACCAAAAAGGAGGGGCAGAGACTGAAACACAGAGATCACTATGGTCCCCAAATCCTGCTGTGCCTACAGCATTCTCCAGCCCCAGGTACTGTCACAGTAAATGTTGGCAGAGTGAAAGAGTGCACGCCATCCTCTCCAGCAGTGGTTTCTCAAAATAGGTTCCATGGAACACTAATCCAAACAGATGCTCTAGGGAAGGGGATTTCGAGGCTGAATACCTTTGAAAGTCACTGCATATGGTAACCCCCTCTTGGAGATTTCCAGTGCACATTAACATAGTCAAAGCACTGAGGCATTACACTGTAAACAGTATTTACAGTGCTCAATTCTCAAACTTATTTGTGCAAGAAGTATCAATTAGATGTGCCATTCTGCCAATCACTCTGGAAAACATTGTTCTAAGAGGGGAAAGACACTAATGTGGTCTTCAATTTACAATGGTTCAATTTGCGATATTTTGATTCTACGATGGTGTGGAAGTGATACACGTTCAGTAAAAACCTTACTTTGAATTTTGAATTTTGATCTTTTTCTGGGCTGGCTACATGCAGTATATTCTTTCTCATGATGCTGGGCAGCAGCTGTGAGCCCCAGATCCTGATGAGCCGCCCGATCATGAGGGTAATGACTGCCATACTTAGAGCCATTCTATGCTCATACGACCATTCTTTTTCACTTTCAGTATAATGTTCAGTAAATTACATGAGCTAATCAACATATTATTATAAAATAGGTCTTGTATTAGATGACTCTTTTCCCCAAGCATAGCCAATGTAAGTGTCCTGAACACGTTTAAGGTGGGCTGGGCTAAGCTATGATGTTCATTAAGTTAGGGATTTTAAATGTATTTTCAACTTAACTACATTTTCAATTTGCAATGGATTTGTCAGGACATAACCCCATTATAAGCCAAGGAAGACCTGTAATTATGTCTGATGATACCAGTGTGAGAGGGTACTCTCCTGTCCAGGGATTAATTAGCAGGAGATCTCTAGTCCCAGAAAGGCTAGTAACCAGCTGTCTCCTCGGCAAAGGGCCTTAAAAGAAATCAGGTTGAAGAGGTCAGATAGAGGAAGATACCATACCCAACCAGTTGGGATCAAGAGGAACGAAAGGTGAAACCTGGAGAAGGTTTTTGAAGACATTTTACAATCTTCTGTCTCTTAAGGGGTAGTGAGGTACATGAGTCTTGGGAACACGTAGAGGGCACACGATAGGAGATGAAGGGAATCATCCTTACCCTCAGGTCAGCACTCCTTCCAGAGGTGTGTGCTCCAGATGGCTCAGAAGATGTCCTGGGAGCAGGTGTGCAAAGGAAACACTCCCAAGTACCTGAGAGTATGCCATACTTAAAAAACAAGCAAACCTGTCAATTCTAGATTATGACCTGACAGTTGGCCAATTCTAGATTATGACCTGACAGTGTTGGTGTCTTCACGTGTTTAGTAGACTTCACAGGCTTGCCCAAGTATGATTTTTTTTTTTTTTTTTTTTTTTGCCCTGAAGGATTTCCTTATTGTGACATCCCCAATCTACCCACCTGTTCTCCATGAATGGGGGTCATCCTTGGACTTCTCGCTCCAAACTGTGTTCACTGTAATAATGTTCCCCAATTGCTCCTCTTAATTTTTCTCTTATCAAAAGAGACAGGACAATCAGGCTGACTAATGGGGCAGCTTTCCATGAAAAAACCAGCTGGTGTGCTTGGTGGGAGCTCAGCTGTGGAATGAGCAGATCCAGGCATGTCTTCTTGGTTCTGGGTAAGCAGCTCTGGAAGGTGTCTCCAGGAAAGGAGGAAGCCAGTCCACATAAACCCCAACCTGTCCTGATGGCCAAATCTAGAGTGAAGCCTGGAACTGGGTCTGAAATCCAGGAGGCATTGCATGCAAACTAGCATTAAGGAATGATGCCAAAATTATCAACTAAGAACCAGGTGCCTGTAAAATAACAAGCTTCTCTTTCTAAAATTTGAGTTTCTTAAAGGAAATTTAAAAATCAAGAATAAAAGTTAGCAGGACCCTTTCTCCTAGTTCACACAACACCTCCTCACCTGGTACCCAACATCTTGAGGTTCTCTTGCTGACCCGCATTTGCTCTGGCTCTTCCTTTGATTTCTTTACTTGAAGAGATTCTACTCATCCTTCAGCTGAGGTCTCACATTTTGAGAGAGCCCTTTGTGCTTCCTGATGGATGCAAAGGTCAGATTCACTCAAGCAGGATGTCCAAGAACTGGAACTAGGATAGGAAAGGGTTAGACGCTAATGGACTTAAGGAGGGGGTGGGGATGGGGAAAAGGAGGTTCTGGGGCAATCTCTCTTTCTGCTCTGAGTTTCTTTTGCAACCTCATTGCCAGATTGCCCTGTCCTCTCCTCTAGCCCAAATAAGATAGCTGATGCTTTTGACTGATAACATTTATCCCTCGTGAGTACAGCACTTCACCCAAGACCATTGCAGGGGTTTCTGTCCTGTGCCTCGGACTGGGTGTCCCATCCCTTGTACATTCTGCAATTCCCTTGGTGGGGCTATGGACAGGGCAGTTTTGGCAAAAGGAGCCTTGGGTTGCCACACAGTGGCTGGCATGGCCGTACCTGGTCAGGGTGAAATGCATCTTGTCCTGCCTGCATGGGGCTCAGGCACATCACTTATCTCACACTGTGTGATAATCTACTCATAGATCTGACTCTATCATGAGACTGTGAGTTCTTTCAGGGTTAAAGCCAGTCTCTCAGTCCTGAACTCCTAGCACCTATCAAATTTCCTGTCATGAATATGGTGGGAATCATGTCAGTATTCCTAGGATGAATGGAGGCCTCTAGACCTGCATTCTGCCACATTCCAGAGGAAAAGCCTTGGCACAGGGAGGAGCATTCCAGTGAACATTTTCATAATGTAGGGTATTGTGGGTAGCTGACCATGGCTTGAATAATTCCCAGAGGCTGGGTAGACCAGTTGTCCTCCTGGACAATTCTTCATGGGAGAAGGAGTTTGGGGGTTTCTAGGTGAAGCTGGTGGGAACAAGTAGGAGTCCTAGGGCGCAGAGGCTGAGAAGAGTGGTTACTTATGATACAGATCATAGAAAGGACTGTGGAACAATTAGCCTGAAGGTCTGAGTTGCAGCAAACAATGGCTCCAGAGAAAACCCTCTCTCAAAGATGGAAGAGGTAATAGGACTTGACAGCAGCACCTAGAACAGCCACTAGAACAGGGCACAAGATCGGTAATTGTTTGGTAAATGAATTAACGGACAGAGATATCAGTGCAGCAGATCCCACTGAAACTGAGTCTTGGCATGGAGCAATGTGATGATGGCTTAGAACATGATGTAGAAAAGAACAATCGATTCAATAAATATATACTGGACACCTACCGTATGGTCTACTTTAGTGTCAGATGGGCTTGCTGCTTCTGGGCTGGTAAATTTGGGAAAGTTATTTAACCTCTTTCAGCCCCAGTGTCTTTATCTGTGAAATGGATATCATAATACCATTATAGGTTCCTAAACCAGAGCTCGACAGGGAATAGGAATGGTCTGAAGCAGGCAGGGACAAGGTGAGAATTAGGAAGCTGTCCAGACTCCCGTCTCACATGACATTATTGTCTCCCGCTCTCCCTCCCGCCACGCCCCAAGTCTGCTTCCATCCACCCCCAGAAAACCGGCATTTCATAAACAAAGGAGGCCACAGGCTGACTTACCGGGGCCAGTTCCATCCCTGCTATCTCTCTGCCATCCTGGCCTTTCACACTAACTATCCCCCGGCCCCTCACACAAAGTCAAAGAGCTCTTCTTTCCTAAATTTCACACTTGTGCAGGATCTTAGGCAAATAAATAATGAAAATAGCCAAAATGTTTTCAAGAAGTCAGGAGACCCCGTGGAAGCAATGCAGGGAAGGCCTGATGCAAATGTGAGGCCTGCGTAAGTCATTGTGTTGGAAGAGAGAGGCCGGCGCCAGGAGGGCCGCGCTCCTAGAGTTCACTTCCTTTTCCCTGATAAGGGCTTTTTGAGATTCCTGTTGGGTCTCAGTAGCATTGACTTCTATGAAAGTAGCCTGCAGGTGCCCCTAAAGGAATACCTACCTTTCAGGGGTAGGGAAGAGTCAACACTGTGATGCCGGTGTGGCTGTGGAGGAAAATGGAATTGATTTGGAGAAGGCAGAAGCTCTGCACAGTGGCACAGCATAGTGTATGTTTAGGAGCAAACGCTGGGCCCTTGGGTCTACTCTGGCCAAGTCCATCCATCCTTTGAAACCCAGACCAAGGTTTTGCTTTGCCTCAGTTTCCTTCTTTATAAAATAGGAATGATGATATCCATCCCCCTTGGCTAAAGACTAAGTGAGATTATGCTGCCATTGACAATGACAATATCAACAATGTCATGAAAATTGCCAACAATTATTGAGCACTTACTGTGTGCAAAGCACCATGCTAAATCTTTCATGTGTTTTTCCCATTAACTCCTCCCAGCACCACTCTACATAGGTGAGAAATTTCCTTATAATAGGTGAGAAAAATGAGCCCCAGAAAGCTTATCAATTTGGCCAAAGTCACAGAGTGGGGAAAAAGTCAAAGCAAGACTGAAACTAAGTTTCTTGGATGCCAAAAGCTGTGGTCATAGCCACTCCTAAGCACAGTGCGTGCTGAGGGGTGGGGGGAGGCAAAACGGGCTGCAGTCCGCTTTGGGATGTGCCTGACTGCAACCCTCACTCTCCAAGCTGCCCTAGAGGGCTCAGGCATGGATGGCATCAGCCAGCTCTGCAGAACCCCTGGCACCCTGTAATTCCCTTCCCTGCAGGCTCTTTTGTGACCCTGTGACAAGTGCTTATTTACCTCATGCACTTCTCCGCTCTAAAGGCAAGTTCATCACATGAGGAGGAATCATGCCAACATTTACCATTGAACCACTCAGACAAGAAAAAAATGCTGTTTCTTTCCTCCCCCAGAGCTGCTTTCCAGTAACATCCAGCAGTAATAGCATAACATTAGCAGTAATCATTAGCAGACCGGCAAACCCGAGGCATACCTGAGTTTATGGTCTCCCCTGGTGCTTTATATATAAAATCCTCCAGTTCTCCTAACTCCCCTGTGCAGTAGGTATTACTATTATATTGATAGGCCAAATCTGTCCTGCTACCTGTTTTTGTAAATAAAGTTTTATTGGCATACAGCCGTGCTGATTTGTCTATTATCTATGGTGGCTTAGTGTTATAGCAGCAGAGCTGAGTAGTTGTGACAAAGACTATCTAAACCGCAAAGCCTAAAATACTTACGGTCTGATCCTTTACAGAAAATGGTTGCTGACCCCTGTTATAAACTCTGAAACAGGATTAGAAAGACCTGCTAGCTTTCCCAAAATGGTGGAGGGAATGAAGCAGACATGTCTATTCCCAAAATGGCGGAGGGAATGAAGCAGACATGTCTATTCCCAAAATGGCGGAGGGAATGAAGCAGACATGTCTAGATGGCCAGATAATCTAACATCAGAGCCCATGCTTGTAGTCCTTCAGCGTATTTCTTCCTGCCCTAGGCTTGCTCAGTAGACCTCTCTAATCAACGTAGCCCCAACCCTTGACTCTGGATGACGTTTGATGCCTACTAGATGCTTAGTATAATGCATCATATAATATCCATGATTCAAGTGCAGACGGGCAGCTCAAACCCTGGTCAAATTGGCCCCCATGTAGGTCTCCATTCTAATTTTTTTTTCCTTTCTCTCTTTCTTGAACTCTGCTCCTGCTGAACTGCTCTCCTCATTTTTCTTTACATTCCTACCTCCATCCTTTGCTCAGTCCATGCCTCCTACCTAAATGCCCTTCCTTTTCACATTTGTCACAGTCCTATCCATCTTCCAGGTTTTGTGTATCTCCTTCCATAAATCTTTTGCAACTGTGGAAACTCACAGGAAATTTTCTCATTTGTGCTCTATCAGCACAAGCTTCTGGTCCTTTCCTTTGGCCCTCAGCCCACAAAAGTGAGGGAACAATGGCACCACACATGTGAGCTGAGGGAAGAGTGACTCCAGCCCCGGCCTTTCATCACCTGAAGATTCCAACCAACTAGACAGGGCTTGATCCTTTGTGCACTGAAAAGAACCTGCCAAAAGGTCTCTGCCATTCATAACAGACTTTAGACAAGCCACTGAAATTCCCAGAGTCTCTACTACCCAAGAGAAAGGCTCTACTTACTTAAGTGGGGCCAGTCCAGGCTGGCTGCTTTTCACGCATTTTTACATTTAAAAGTGATCCTCCTTGGGGCGCCTGGGTGGCTCAGTTGGTTAAGCATCCAGCTCTTGATTTCTGCTCAGTCATGGTCTCAGGGTCATGAGATCAAGCCCCAAGTCAGGCTCCATGCTGGGTGTGGAGACTGCTTGAGATTCTCTCTCTCCCTCTGCCCCTCCCCCCTGTTTGTGTATGCTTTCGCTCTCTCTCCCTGTCTCTTTCTCTCTCTTAAAAAAAAAAAAAAAAACAAAAAAAAAACTATCTTCCTTAAATATGACCTCCAGACCTCATGGAGCTACTTTAAGGACTGAGGGTAGACGGGTTAGGTGAGGAGCCAGGAGTACCCACCCAAAGACTGCTTTGACCTTGGTGACCTTTGCCAAGGGCCTCCTTCCCTTCTCCAGATGTCAGTTTCTTATTTAATGATAAAATTGAGACATGCACTGCATGATACGGATGGACTCATCGGGGCATGTTATTAAAACCGTACAAACCGTTTTACATTACAGCTGTGAAAAGGGACCCAGTGTGACCCTTTAAGATATGGAAAAAGCCATGAACTGAAGCAAATGAGATGCTTCTTCATGGTGAAAGTGGGGAAATAGAATACCCTCTGTCTTCATTGTAACAAGATTGGTGGGACTGTGGGTACATGCTCACTTTCAAGTCACTTACCTAGTCTGATTTCTGCCCAGTACAGTTGTCTCCAGTCCTTGCTTTCTGAGGCATCAGCTCATGCAAACATGACAGCTTCAGGTATGGGTGGGCTCAGGGCCTCCGTGTCTCTCCATCTCCCCTTTTCTGCTTCCATTTGTGTTGGTGTCGTTCCCAGGCAGGTTCTTTCATTGTGGCCATCTGTAGCAGCCCTGGCTTCTAACTTCCATCTCCATGTGGAACAGACAGACTCCGTGCTAAGAGTTCCAGCACAGCCTCTGAGTCTCACTGGCTTGGCCTTTATTAATCTTAATGTCTAGATGATGAAAGAGACTGATTAAGAGCTAGGCCTGGGGGGGCGCCTGGGTGGCTCAGTGGGTTAAGCCTCTGCCTTCAGCTCAGGTCATGATCTCAGGGTCCTGGGATCGTGCCCCGGGCTCTCTGCTCAGCAGGGAGCCTGCTTCCCCCTCTCTCTCTGCCTACCTCTCTGCCTACTTGTGATCTCTCTCTCTCTCTCTCTGTCAAATAAATAAATAAAATCTTTAAAAAAAAAAAAAAAAAAAAGAGCTAGGCCTGGGTCACGTCCTGTACCTGGAGCTAGGGAGGCATGCTCAGCTCACCTCTATCCTGAAGACTGAGACTAGGGCCCGGGCGATCACTGAAGTGTGGAGAAAGGCTGGCCAGACAGGCAGAAATGCCAGCTGTCCATTCCCCGAAGACGGAGGCCTCTGTCGTGCACCTCCGCGTCCTTGCACACGCTGTGTCCTCCGCCCTCCGCCCTCCACTATGCCCTTTCCCTTCCTTCACTCACTGTCTTTCCCCTGCCCTCCCTCCCTCCTCCCCTCTCTGGTGCTTACCATCTACTTTCTTCCCCATGGTCTGGGAACTCCCCAAAGACAGACATGGTGCCCTGTTCTGTGTGCACTCCCTGCTCCTGGCACTGACCCTGAGAAATGCCGGGCACTCCCCAGAGCTTTGGTTAAAATAACAAACGGGCTAATTTCAACATTCAGCCTCCTAATGTTGTTCTTATTGATTTCCACCTCGTTTTTCTTCAGTTTGAAAATGAAATCATCCTCAAGCTGGACCACGAGGTGGAAGGGGGTCGAGGGGACGAGCAATACATGCAGCTGCTAGAGTCCATGTAAGTCCGCGCCCGCGGGTGTGAGAGGAGCGGGGCACGCGGGAGCTTGGGGACACGGGAGGCCGGAGCGCTCGGAACGCGGGGGGCCTCCGGACGCTCCCCACCCCCACTCCAGAGATCTGTCCATTGGCTCCTCGTACTGGAGAAACTCCCCTTCTGAAAACAACCTCACATATCTCTCCCTAGAGGGACTGTTTCTTTGATATTGATGGAATAGGACAGATAAAAACAAACTTTGCTATATCGGGAAGAGGAAAACAATCCACCAAAATGTTCACTTCTTTTACCTCTTTGCTATGAACTAGTTCTTGCTAGTTTTTCCTTTTTTCTCTTCTAATCTTAGACAGACGTTGATCATGACCAACATACCTGAAACCCACGCAAGACACGGGGGCTGGACCAGATGCTCTCTGGGCACTGCCTCCTTTAGCTGCATTTACTCTCTGATCCCGGTGTCACGGAGCTGGCCCTTGAGGCTCATGGGAGGGGCTTGTCTGAGGAAACCAGAACAAGCTGGTTGGATGGGCAAGCTAGGACCGGAACTAGCTCTGCCTGACTGCAGGGCTCATGCCTGAGTGAGGCAGTGCACCATGGTCCCCACAGCACTTGCAGTCAGGACCCTGTTTGGTTTTAACATCTTACTGAGATATAATTTATATACTATTCAGCCCACTAAAAGTGTACAATTCAATGGCTTTTAGTATATTTGCAGAGCTGTACGATCATAACCACAATCTGATGAACATTTTTTTTCCCTCCCAAAAGAAACCCTATGTCCTTTAGCCACTGCCCCCCCTACTTTCTGTCCCTGTGAATTTGTCTGGTCTGCACATTTCATATAAATGGAATCAATATATGGTCCTTGGTGCCTGGCTTCTTACCCACGAGGGTCACCCCACACTGTAGCAGGTATAAAGTGCTTAATTCATTTTTGTGGCTGACTGATATTTCACTGTTTAGACACATCCCATTTTGTTTATTCACTTACCTATTAATGGATATTTCTGCTGTTTCTACTTTTTCAACTATTAGGAACGACGATGCTATGAACATTTGTGTGTAAGGTTTTGTGAGGACATATGCTTACGGTTCTCTTGGGTAAAACCAAGGAGTGGAATTGCTGGGTCATCTGGTAACTCTATTTGGTCTTTTGAAGAACCATGAGACTGTTTTTTTAAAATACCAGACCACTCCTATTCCTACCAGGTGTGTGTGAAGAGTTCCAGTTTCTCCCCATTCTCCCCAATACTTGTTAATAATCTGTCTTACTAATTAGAGCCATCCTAGTGGCTGTGAAAGTGATATCATTGCCATTTTGATTTGCATTTCCTTGATGGCTCATGATGTTGAGCATTTTTTCATGTGCATATTGGCCAATTATATATAGCTGGAGAAAGACATTGGGTTTTAACCCTGAACCCACCACCTAGCATCTCTATAACTTTGGGCCAATCACCATCATTAACCTCAGCATCTCCAGCTGTAAAATGGGAAGAATAAGCTTGTGGTTATTTTAAAGACTGAATAACTCTAAAGCATCTGGCACACAGCAGGTAAAGCTAGTAAGTATACTTTGTTCAGACACCTGATCCCCAGTTTCTGTCTCCATGTCAATTGTACCCTTTCCCCAAGAAGGACTTCACTGAAAGTTTGATACTGTGGCTCAGACATCCCAGATTTCTTCCTAGTTGCATATTCTCTGATGTGTATGATTCTCTGCTATAACTCGGACTTGGGGTTCTTTTTCCAATCGTTTTTGAATATTTTAACTTCAGCAACAAAAGCAAAACTAAAGGCCTTTCTCTAATCCTCACAGTGATCCTCCTTCCCCCACTCTGGAGGCAGAGCAGATTCCCAGCAATACCCTGTCCCCCTTCTGTCACTGTGCACAACCCTCACTAAACACATGGATTGCGAAGGTAGCTCAGCCAGAAGGAGAAGCTCACTGTCTGCCCCTCGGGTGGGTATCGAGACTCACTGTCCAGGGGAAAAAGTGACATTTTGCCCGAGTCAATGTTTATTTTAAAGTTCTAAAAAAGAAAATCTAAATATTGACCATAAGTGAAACCATTTACGATGCTGGCAATTTCCATTTTTATAAGCGGATAGGGCTCTGTGGTAGTCTTCAGATGATCAGCAGGGTTTTCAAATCCTTCCTGAGCGATTATTTATAAAAGGAATCCTTAGAGGTTGAGGAAATTAAAAGCAGCTGATTATTTTTGCTCCTGAGATAGAGGTGTGAATGATTTCTATAAAACCAATCAAATCCAACCAGAGGAGTCAAGGTCCCATTAGAATGTCCAGCAGCCAGGTCCTTGCTTCTTCCTTTGAACTTTCTGAGCCTCAGTTTCCTTATCTGGAAATTGGGGATAAAAATACTATCCATCTCTTAGAGGGTTTTTTTTTTAATATTATGCAAGAGAAGTCATGTAAAGTGCTTAGCACAATTTCTGATAACTAGTTAAGTAGTCTGAAAATATTAGCTATTTTTATTGTTGTTCTTCAGGTAGATGCTGATGTGGTTATTTGAAGCCATGAGCCTACCTCTCATTTCTCCTCCAGGCTAGTCACTGTCAGTTCCTCCAACTATTCTTCTCAGCCCTTCATTCAGGGCTTCCACTGGCATGTAGGGCCTCCCGTGGGCAAACACAATCTTGTGAGTACATGGCTTAGGAATATGATGGTGCCTCTGTGAATAGATCAGGGCTTCCCTTCCTGTGGCAGCTGCAGCCCTGCTTTAGGGCATAGAGTGGGGCTGAATTTCAGCCTTTATGGGCTCTTGTACAGTGCACAAGCCATGCAACCTTACACAACACCCCACTCCTCCTTATCCTCAGAAATGTCCTCAGAGCCCACTGCCATTTGTCCATAACTGTCTTAATGTGAGGGTCCCACACTAAATGGAATAATTAGACACTCTGTCCTGCTTTATTCCATCTGGAATAGAACGGAAAAATTCCATTGAGAATTTTTCCAGAAGTGGCAAGGGAGGTGGAAAGCTGAAGAGGACAGAGAATGTGTGCTCTGGGTCCAAGATCCCACCCAAATCAGTTCATTATCTGAAAGAGGGCCTGTCATACGTGGTGCTGCACACATCATTTTTAAAGGAATAAGTGAAAACCCAGTTCCATCAGCACTGACAGAGTCGGCCTGGGCTCCTCCCTCCGAAGGCCTCCCACACTGAATGCAAATCAATTCCAGGGCAGGGTGAGCTCCCTCCAGGCCCCTCAAGGCAGGAGCATAGACATGGAATGGCGGGCAAGTGCTCTGCCACCTCTCCTTCCATTGAGTGAGGAATTATCTGCATCAATTAGAGGTTCCCAGGACCATTTTTCATTGTACTTATTTTCAACTGAGGGCTCAAAGGAGCTGGGTGACCTTGGCAGGACCTGTGGGCCTCATGCCTCCTCTATAGATTGATGATGTTAATAAGGCCCAACTCAAGGAAATTTTTAAGTATTAAACAAGACAATAAATAAAGTGGGTTTGCACAGCATCTAGAACACAGGAAGTACTCAATACATGATAGTATTACTATACTACAGTTAGTTTTTATTTCTGTATCTGCTTCCCCTGCTACACTGTGATTTCCTGGAAGTCAGTGTCTTAATGATTTCTGAATCCCTAGTTCCTAGAACAATATCTGTTGAGTGGATTGGTGAATGGTGGGTGATGGTAGATGGTGAACAGCTGGGTGATTTCCAAACAATCTGCTCATCTATCTCACCAATCCTAGACCGTATGAGCAGCTTTCTTACCCTATGCCTAAAGAATAGTGAAACTAAGAAAGCCAGGACTGTGTTCTCCTAAACCCATGCTTCACAAAGGACCTATAGCACTAGCATCATCCAGGAGCTTTTTAGAAACACAGAATTTAGGGCCCGAGCCCAGATCTACTGAACCAGAATCTATTAACAGAATCTGCTAAGCCCCAGGTTATTCCCATGGGCACTGAACTTTGCAAAGCCCTGGACTAAAGGAGTTGTTCTTCATGTTGCCTGCGTATTGGAATCACCTAGAGAACTTTAAAAATAAAATACTGCTACCTGGCTCCCACTCCCAGAGATACAAAGTCATTGATTTTAGGGTGGGCATTGAGCTTTATAAAATGCTCCCCTGGGGATTCTAACATGTAGTTGGGACTGAGAACCACTAGTCTGGCTGCACTTAGGTGGTGAGATACCTTCTGGGTCTGAGCTTCCTGGGAGGCCGTGAGGTATCACACTCCAAACACTGGACAAACTTTGTTGCATTGTTATTAGCTTGGGAAGCAGGCTTGGAAGTGACTGTCCCAGAAGGAGTCAGGCACAGCTGTGACGGAGCCAGACAGGCCTAAATCACAGAGCAATTTGCATCTCTCATTCAGAGCCAGGGAACAGGTGCTTCTCCCACGGAGAAGATGGATTTGTCTGATCACAGCCACAGTTTGAGATGTCGCCTCCTTGCAGCCTGGTTTGGCTTCTGGGAGGAAATGACCCTCCAAAGTCCTTGCCTTTCTCACCTTTCCCTCCTAGGAGCTCTTGGGACCTAAGCTGCCACAGGGAAAGTAGCCAGAAACAAATAGTAGCCTGGGTAATTCTTGTCTACTCAAGATGCCTGAGAACAAACCACAATGTTTCTCTGTGGGAAAATAAGGAAGTATTTGGCTTGATTCCCAAGGTCACCACTTATTACAAGAGTGATTTGGGAAGGTCATTTAACCTCTCTGAGCCTTGATTCCCTCATCTATAAAGTGAGGGGAATAATTTTTACTAGTCATAATTATCATGATGATTTCTTAAGAAAAAGTAATGAGGGAAAAAATAGAAAAGAAAAGAAAGAAGGAAAAGTAATTAGTACAGTGTCTGGTGCAGAATAAGTGATTAATAAAAAGCAGTCATTAATCAAAATTTTAATCCATCTGTCTCCCTTTGCCTAGTCTGTGGACCTCCTGAAAGTAGACATGATTTTTTTTTATATATTTCTTATTTTTGTCTTTCTCCCCATACCCACCCCACACAATGCCTATTATATTGCCCAGCAACTAATAGATGCTTAAGAAATGTCACATTTTTTATTTTTACTTTTTAAAATTTAGAATACCAATATGACAACAAATGTATATTTTTCAAATAATATATGCACATTTAAATTTTAAAAACGAGTACTTTCTCCTCCACCCTCCCACCTAGACCCCTTGTCAGAAGCAACAGCCATTAAGAGTTTGGTGTTTGTCCTTCCTGACCATGTCTGCTACATACAGAAATATGTGATGCAGACGTGCAAGTCTACTTAACAAATGCTGGAGCCAGAATGTTGATCTTTAACAACTGTGTGACCTTGGACAAGTTAGTTGGCCTCACTGTGTCTTAGATTCCCCAACTGCAAACATCCCATCTCCTAAGACAATGATGGGAGATTGAATGATTTACCATTTGTGAGACGTTTGGAATAATGCCTCGGACATGGTAAGTTCTATATGAGCTGGTTAAATAAAAAACAAATATTGTTCTGAGACTTAATTTTTCTGAGTGACCTGTATATTTTATGCAGAGCTTTTTGTGTCAAAGCATATTACTGTCTCATACTTTTTAATGTCTTCATAGAACTAAATTTTGTGAATATGCTTTAATTTATTAACCATTTGCCTATTGATGGACACTTAAGATGGTTTCAACTATTTCACTGTAGACACAATTTGTAAGTATTATAAATCTTTGCATGCTTCTGGGAATATTCCTTTCAAATAGATTCCCTGAAGTAGAATTGTTGAGCCAGAGATCGAGTATGTACACTTAAAAATTTTGATAGATATTGTGAAAATTGCTACTCAAAAGGTTGTACTGATTTACTCCCTAGGTGGGTGTGTACAAGTCACCATTTCCCCACACCATTGTCCACACTGGACATTTTTTCCCCCATTCTGATGGTGGGTGGAAAAATTAAGTATTTGCTAAACTATATGGACAAATAAGTGTGTAAATGAATATGTGATTGAATCAATGAACAAAATGGGTCAACACATGAACCAGGAGAACTTGGATTCACTGGATTATCTGCTCCCCTCCCCCACTGGCACACTGGCCATGAGCTCACTGACCTCCCTTCTCTGCCCACAGCCTGATGGAGTGTGCTGCAGAGCACCCAACTATTTTCAAGTCGGTGGAAAACTTTGTGAACCTGGTGAAAGGCCTCCTGGAGAAGCTGCTCGATTACCGGGGTGTGATGGCGGACGAGAGCAAAGACAACCGCATGAGCTGCACCGTGAATCTGCTGGTGTGTGGGCTTGGCCACCTCGCCCCAAGGCCCCATCAGACCAGAGTCCTTGGGGCAGGCCTGGTGTGGGGTTTTGCTGTGCTTTTGATAGAGAAGTAGTGCTCAGGGCTTCGCAAACCAGACAAAAGTGAGATTGAATCCCTACTCTGCCACCTGCTTTCTCTGTGTCTTGAGGCCAATAACTTCATTACACGCTCAAGTTTCCTCATTGATGAAATGGGAATGAGTGTTTTCTTTAGTATTAAAGAAATACATCATATGGAAGGGAAGTGGCCCTAGAAAATGGTGTAGAGTATGAGCTCTGGAGTTACATAGCACCTGGGTTCTCATCCTACCTCTGAAAATTAATAAAGCAGACAAGTCCAAGAAGTTTTCTGAAGGGTTTCATTGTCTTATCTGTTCTATAGAGAAAATAACTGTAGCTATTTCTTGGGTTCTGCAGTCCAGGGGCATAGTTAAATGCTTACTAATATTACTTTCTTTCTCCTATGGATTGGAGTAATCGAATAACCAGAATTTACAGCAAAGTAGAATGGTCCAGGCTAACCAGAGCAGCTAATCTCAAGTCCAGGCCCTTACCCCCTCTACCACATGACCTGCCAAGAGTCATGAAAAGTCTCCCTTCGTATGTCCTGCCATACGGTCATGGGACAGGTAGTAGCAACCCTAGCACTTCACACCATCACTGGTTTAAATTAATGAAGTTGGCCAAAAGACCATGCGGCATCCATTGTCTCAATACCCCCTGCCATGCTCAATGCTCCGGAAATATAAATCCTGTCCTGTAGCTTCTTTGTGTAGTCTCTGTTTGCCCTAAGTGGACTCCCTTTTTAACAGCCTAGATATTGCCATTGATTTTTTGAAAGGCCAAGGGGAGTTTAAAAATCCTGATTACAGCAGAAAGGAGTTCACAGCTAATAACTCCACCAGGTCCAATTTACATAAAGAACAGGAAGAGGGGTTTTCCAGGGGTTTAGCAATTTCTCTCTATGGAGAGGCAGAAGTTAGTTGCAGAAAATGACCTTCAACAGTCAAACTCTGACCAGGGAAAGAGTTTGGAACAGGCTGATCCACAAGCAATTTTAATTAGACCTTGCTAGCTTGGTGTGGTGTAAACATGGCATCAGGAAGGAGGACAGGAGGAGGGTATCGGGTAGCTGAGGTCTAGTGTGGCTCTGCCACCCGCTCACTGTGTACCCAAGAGCACACCACCTCCTCTCTCTGAGCTTCCAGTGCCCCTGGGTACACTGGGTTAAACCAGGTCTTCTCAATGTATGGCTCAAGGGTCAGACCATGACCTCTTGGCTCAGAACTTGTGAGGGCTCATTTACAAATGCATGAGATTAGGTGGAAATTAGGTGGAGCCCAGGGTTACTACTAGTCTACATGACCCCCAAGCCTAAGTTGGGCTTCCTAATATTGCCAAGTTTAAGTGTTTTTGACTGTGGAGTCTCCTCGTAACTCCTCATACTGCTGTACCAACAGGAGTTATGATCCATTATTCTCCCTGAGATCTATTACTATTCCTATTACTCTGATCACTGCTATTACAGCTTCATCAGAGTACTAGGTCTGAGCTTGCCAGCATCAAGCTGGGCTGCCTTTTGTTGCAGACTCTGTCAAAGTGGACTGCCTCCGTCTTGATGGTGCCCCGTTCAGCACAGCAAATAGCTCAACTTCACCCCTGATATATGATGGTTGGGGTACCCCCTCTTTCCCTATACAGTCTAAGATTCAGGGAAGTGACTCTCAAGGAAGAATCCCTTAAGAAGGGTGTTTGATACATTCAGGGAAGTAAATTTTGTGCTCCCATCTCAGGGCCCCCAGATAGAAAAGAGCAGTCTTTCTTTCATCTCCTTCTCTACGCCCTCTACTCCTGCCATTCTGCAAAGAAAAACACTCATCACTGTTTTTCCTCCACTCCCTAGAATTTCTACAAAGATAACAACCGGGAAGAGATGTACATAAGGTAAGATTTTTGTTTTCTAAAACCCAGACCTGCTGTGTCATTCTCTTGCTCTGTATCCTTTGGTGGTTCCCCACTGTCTTCAGGATAGAATGTAAACTTATCTTCTGAACACTAGGTCCCTCTCTGTCTGATTCCTATCAATGTTTCCAGATTCAACTCCTTTCATTCTCCTATAAACAGCCCCCCATACTACATGGACTACTGTGACCTGCCGTACTGTTTTGCTGTGTCCACAGGCCACACTTTCTTTAACCATCTTTGTGGACTGAGCTGCTGAATTGCATCTACATTTGTTGAAGGCTGGCACATGAGGCCCAAGTCCAGGGTTTATGAAGCATGTAGTGAGACCATTGGCCAGCCCAGTTTCAAAGAGAAAAAAAATACCAAGATGCATGATATCTGCTTCCTTGTAGGCACTTAAAAGACATTTATTTGAATATATCACGAAGTGGGGCTTTTTGGGGATATTAGCCTGCAGCAAAAAACTCCCTTGCCAGTTTTTCTCAGAATCTCATATTTTTTTTCACCAAGGTTTTTTGTTGTTGTTGTTGTTATTTTTACTCATTACAAAAATAATGCATACTTATTACCAAAACAACAGCAACAAAAAACTTATAAAATATAGACAAAAACAAAAGAAATGACATAAACTACCATAATCCATACATATTCTAGACCCTTTTATATTTATGTATAGATAGAATTCTATGCATGCATATTTTTTACAAAAATGAGATCATATTGCTCATAATTTATTCTTTGCTTGACAAGAATTTCATGTCAACAGATGAATTTCAACATCATTTTTAATGAAACTATAAAATTCTCTTTCCAGAATATACCATAATTTATATAGCCAGTCCCATATTGTTGAACATTTAGGTTGTTTCCAACTTTTTTCTATCATAAATAGCACAATGACAAAATTTTTAGACATATGTCTTTTGTGCCCAAGATCTGTCTTGCACATATCCTCGTGAGACAAGAGCCCACAAAGAGAAATTGTCCGGAAGTTTGACAAGCATTTTCAAGTCTTTTGACCCATTCTGTCAATGGCCAGAGACTCCAAGTCTGAACCTACTCTGCTATTACTGCAGATATTTTTAGGTACTTAGTTTAGCATTATTCCAGGAATAGGAACTATCATTTGGATAAAAGATAATTCCATAGGCTATCCTAAGCTTAGACAGTATTTATAACATCACTAGACAGGACTTATTATAGCAGTACAAAGCTATGGAGTCCAAAGGGCCTGGGGTCTTCACCTTGTCTTCTCTGTGACCCTTGATAAATTTACCCAGTCTCTCCGGGCTGAAGTTTCCCCTTATAGAATGTTTCCATTCTACCTTCTGTTTTGAGGATTAAATGAGATGCTATAGGTAAAGTGTCTGGCACATAGATCCATCCCTCCAACCTCTTTTCTCTCCTTCCCATTTTAGAAACACAGATGGTGAGCCCCAGATCTCCATAAGCTCTGGAGATTTGAGTTCTGTTGTAATCTAGGAAAACTGCATTTGCCTAAACCAAACAATGTAACAGGGTATAGTCAGAAAACCTGTTCTGTTTGGCAGGCATAGTATTTAAAAACATTTTTAAATTGGTTGCCAAAATTTGAAAATCTAGAGATTTTACATAAAAATAAGAATTTCCCTCTTCTAAAAAACTCAGAAGGTGTAGCAACACTGTGCCCTCCTTTTGTCCTGACAAATCTGGAGTACTCTGGCCATTACTCTGTCTCCATTCCCCATTGAATTTTACCCTGCTTACCTCACTCAAGCTGCCCATCTGGCCTGTGTAGGTGTTTGAGCTTGAATCCCTGGTCAGGTCCATCAGGATGTTTTCCTTTGGCATCTATAGTAGATCACCAAATCCTTGAGTTGGCAAAGGAGAGAAGAGGGTGCCTTTGTTGATCAAGTAGCTGAAGGTAGCAGGAAATCTGTCCCTCTGGCTGCTCTCTTAAAGGTTTTTGGACCCAGCCATCTAGGGATTTAAGGGACCAAGGATGGGCAAGAAGATATAAGACAGGATTCACCATGCATATAGAAAACCTCTAAAGAAACCTATAAGAGCCTGTAAAGGTAGAACATATGCTCAACACTCCCTATATGCAAGCCACATGTAATTCCACTGATAGCTCTGATTGATGGGAAGAAAAGTGAGGGACAAGAGTGCAATAGCCATGATTGTAAAGGCAGAAATTGTTGATGCTGAAACCTGATTCCACCTATTTCTTGCTCTACTTTAACTTAAATCTGTGTTCTTTTTCGTTGTTGTTGTTTTTAAAGATTTTGTTTATTTATTTGACAGAGAGGGAACATAAGCAGGGGGAGTGGGAGAGAGAGAGACTCCCCACTGAGCAGGGAGCCTGATGCAGGGTTTGATCCCAGGACTCTGTGATCATGACCTGAGCCAAAGCCTAACTACTGAGCCACCCAGGGGCCCCAAATCTCTTTTCTTATCTATGAAAGGATGATTGGGAGGATGAATTGATATGACATATAAAGTACCCATTTGTTGGATGAATGAAAAAGCAAATCTTTCTACCTGAGATATTTATCTCTCCCTCATCCCCTTACTTTTAGATCCTAGCCCAACTGCCATGCTATAGAAACTTTTTCTAGAAGTCCCTCCTCTCTACACCTAGATGAATTCTGTTCTCATGGTACCACAGACCTCTCCTTCACCACATAGATCACACATGAATTTTTGAAATGTAGAGTCATCCCAGGGTTCAGAACCGGAACTTCATATTGCAAAGGGAGAGAAGGTGGAAATGTGGTTGTGGTTGAATAGTGTATTTTTCCTACTGACAGCTCAAGGTCTCCACATGGATATCCAATCTTGAGGCCCGGATCCACTTGTTTTTCTTACCAGAAAACACACTTGTTTTATACCAAGAGAACACTGAAGACAGCTGTCCTTTATAGTGCTGTGGCTTTTTCATTCTCCTGGACTGGTACAATGTTTAGAACACAGGCTCTGGAAACAATGAGCTTGGGATCATGTTCCAGCTATTCCAATTATTAACACAAGACTTTTTTTTTTTTCAAAAATTTTTTTTTAAGATTTTTATTTATTTATTTGTCACAGAGAGAGAGA
Source organism: Mustela erminea (assembly GCF_009829155.1). NCBI lineage: Eukaryota > Metazoa > Chordata > Mammalia > Carnivora > Mustelidae > Mustela > Mustela erminea. The sequence continues at coordinate 105,100,583 of NC_045616.1, read as the reverse complement.
GCACAAGCAGGCAGAGTAGCGGGCGGAGGCAGAGAAAGAGAAGCAGGCTCCCCACTGAGCAAGAAGCCCAATGCGGGACTTGATCCCAGGACACTGGGATCATGACCTGCACTGAAGGCAGCGGCTTAACCACCCAGGCGTCCTAACACAAAACTTCTGATGAGTTATTCATCTTGCCTTCCTTAATTTCCCTTACTTGTCATATTGCATTGGCCAGAATCTTCAGTATCAAGTTGCATACTGGCTGGGATGGTACTTAAATTCTCTAGGCCATAGTCTTTTCATCTGGAAGTGAGAATTCTCAAAAAACCCATCTCCCAGGGTTGCCATGAGGATTAAATGATCTAAGGCTTTCAAAATACTTAGCGTGCTACCTCTCACACACGACGTATCTCACTAACACTAAAGGCTGCTGTCGTTGCCCATGTAGGAGGAGCTGATTATCGAAAATAGAGGACTCCTTTGTGATCCTACGTAGTGCCTAGTTGTTCTGTATGACTCTCACCTGGCCTTACCTCCTGCCTCCTTGTCACCGAACTTGGTAACCTAGCATATTTCCCTGCACAGGTACCTGTACAAACTCCGTGATCTTCACTTGGACTGTGAAAATTACACAGAGGCTGCCTACACACTCCTTCTCCATACCTGGCTTCTCAAGGTACTGCCCTTCCAATGAAAGTGATTTGTGCTAGGATCTCTGTGGGGCCCCAACAACAAATTAAAGAGTTGAGAAATAAATAGAGAAAGAGAGAAAGGAAAGAAAGAGAGAAAAAGAGGTAGAAAATGAGGGAGAAAGAGAAAAACAGAAAGGAAGGGAAGAGATGGAAAGAAAAGGGGAAAGTAAGGAAAGAGATGAAAGAAAAGGAAAGGGAAAGGAATATGAAAGGAAAGGAAAGGAAAGAAAAGGAAAAAAGAGTTAGCCAAAAAATTTTGTTTTGCTCTGTCCCCAAACTCTTGACCTGGCCAGTTACTTCTCTACACTGCTTTCCCTGGTCATATAAAGTTTCAAGTGACATTCACATTTAGCAACAATAAACGCCCCCCCCCCACAAGATATGTTTTACTATTTTATATAACATCCAAAAATCAACTATAAATCATCAGCATGCCCAGTAAGCTGTTTTCTATCTCTTGAAAACAGTATTGTAACTGGACAACATCTAAAGGATTTCCTTTGGCTTTTGAAAAGCTGGGACCCTGTCTTATAGGGGTTCAGAGAAAATACCTACAAATCATACACATGAGCCAAGAGAGAATAAGCACCACTTGGCAAAAATCAGGAGGCACTTCCCAGATGGTTATTGCAGCCCAGCAAATCTCTGACCACTCACAGCTAGGGTGGTGGGCAAGCTGGCAGAGGTGCTGGCAGGGCTTCCTCTTGCTTCTCATTAGTGAGGAAGATACCTGCCTCTGGCTGCCTCTCAGCCCTGGGTGACTTTGTGTGTCTTTTCTTCTCAGTGGTCGGATGAGCAGTGTGCCTCACAGGTCATGCAGACCGGCCAGCAACACCCCCAGACTCACCGACAGCTGAAGGAGACGCTCTATGAGATCATCATAGGCTACTTTGACAAAGGAAAGGTAATTTGTCCCTGTCTTTCCTCTCTCTGTGTGACCTTATATATGGGAAAGTCGGTTCCTTCCTATTCTCTGCACCCCATCCATCTACAGGTCTGGTCAGCTCTCCCTCCCAATTCTAAGTCTGATCACTTGACTCCACCTTCTCACCACCTCGATTCAAGTCCATTGTTCACTTGGCTACTCAATGGGTTCTCAGCAATCTGCCTGTTTCCTCCATTGCCTCCAACAGATCATCCTTCAGACAGAAAATGGGGATCATTAAACATACACTGGATCTCATCATTCTCCTGTTTACAGTCATCCCCATGGCTCTCCCTCATTCCACCAGAATGGTTACACAATCCTGATCATGACCTGTGAGGGCCCATGTGAGCTGTCCTCTGACTGCTTCCCTATTTCATCCCTGCCAGCTCCCACATGTTGTACGCCACACTCCTTTCCACATCGGGTTCTTTGCACTTGCTTTTCCCACCTTTGAACGTTTTTCTCCATAGCTTTCCATCACAGGCTCCTTCTCACAGCTCAGAGCTCTGCTCAGACATCACGTCCTCAACGACTTTCCCCGACCAACCTAGACAAAACAGAATTTTAGCATGCCATGAACACAGAGACTTGTCCACTGCTGAATCCCCATTGTCAAGCACAGAGCCTGACATGTGAGGTCAAATAAATATGTGTTGAACAAGTGAATGAATCGAGTGACTGAATGACACTGTGATGCTATCACTGATTTTTAACAGTAAGGACAAAATGTTTGGTTGGGTTTGGTCAAGAGATTAGGCAGACCAACTGCTACCCACTCCCAGTCTCCAGGTGTCTTCAGGAAGCACCAACCCAAATGCATCCATTTGTCCTACAGGAGATGTGGCATGTCGGCTAACTGCTCAGGCTCCTTCCTGGATTCAAACCTTGCTCCTCTACTACCTACAGTTCCCTTGACCTCTTAGGGACTCCAGTTCCCACCCAAGATCGTGATACTAATAGTACGTACTTCCTAGTGTTGTTGTGCAAATTAGGTGAGAGAGCGCATGTCGAACAACTAGTCCTATCTTCTTAAGTTTTAGCTCTCACCTTTACCCTCCTCTGCCTTCAAGGCCCCAGTGACTCAGCCACTTCCTCCATCAAGCTTTTCTTGAGTCCTCCAGCTTACCTGCAGCTTTCCCTCTCCTCTGAATTACAAGGTCTCTTACAGCTTATGGGGACATAATTTAATGGACTTAATTTTGGTCTGTTCTGTCGCTGCCGTTCATTGTATCTGTCTTAGCCTGATCTCCCCACCTTCCCTGGAAAGACAAAATGAGGTAATGTCTGTAGAAGGGCTTATAAATTCCCAGGAGCTGAGCAGTTGGAAAGACTGTTTTGATAATTTACAATTATAAGCCTCTTGAGGGCAAAGAGTCTGCCATTTCTGGAACCTTCTGCCCTACTGGCATCAAGGCAGAGCTCACGATTGGTTTACAGCTAATTCGGTCCATCACAGTGTGAATGCCCAGAAGGACATGTTGAACTTTATCCTCTGCAAAGTATCCAGTTCAACTCACTCGCTGCTGAGCAGAGAGGAAAAAGACACCATCCCTCATCTCCAACTGCTTATCATCTAGTTGGCAAAACAGACGTGCCAGTCATGATCTTTTTTACGTAGTACCCTTTGGAGTTGTACAATAATGGAGGATGAGGGAGGGAAAGTCAGTGCCAAGGTACTTTGGGAGCAGAGAAGAGGGAACAGATGGGTATAGCTTACTCTGATAGCCACTGCTGTGGAAGTTTCCAGAACAAGCCCAAACTCTTCAGCATCCCTTTACCTTCCTTTCTCCACATCTCCCCTCATGGAGATTTACTGCTCCAGAAACACACAAGGGCTTTCTCCTCCATTAGTCGACCTGTCAATACTTGTGAACTCCTGTATATCCCTTAAAACCCAGTTCTCACATCTATTTATGTGTATCTTTACCCACATGTGTTTCATGGAAGAAGAGACTGTGTCTTCTCCATATTTACATTTGTCCCATCACTGTATGGAATATCAAGTCTGGAAACCAGCAGGTGCTCCATAGTTACTATATGAGATTCAGAGGGATGAGTGACTGTCAGAGGTCCCAGTGACCATGTGGGCAGACTCAGGGAGAAATCTTAAGGTATCTGACTCCCTCCCTGGCCCCTTAGTTGTCTCTTAACACATGGGGAGAGCATTTCTGGCATATTATGGTAGGAAGTTGGCAAATACCTACACATGAGCCAGATAGTCCCCTGACCCAGCCCAGGGACTATATCACCATCTTTTCAGGCTTAAGAAAAGAAAAGCCCCAGCCCAGTCTGGTCTGTAGACTTGGTTCCTCCTGGCACATAAAGCATTTTTTATGCCCTTCACTAAGGTGTCCACGGGTTTACAGCCGTGGCTCCTCCACTCGGCACTTGCTTTTATTTATTTTTATGCTTGGATGCAGAGAGAGCATTTTTGCTACAAAGCACACACTACATTTTGGCAACCTCCCCTCTCTCCTTCCCCACCTCCCCTAGCTTCTTCATTTAGATGCATTTTCCATTTTAAACTGAATATGAAATGTGATGGGTGTCCCTTGAGATTGCCAGATCTCCAGCCCACTCTGCATCTCACCCGCCTCCCTGCAGAGACTCCCGACCCCCTTTAGTCTAAGATGGAAGGATGATCTATTGGGTTCAGTCTAAGAGCAGAGGAAACAGAAAATCCCCTATATCCAGGGTTTTTTTTTTTTTTTTAGCATTTTTTTTTTCAAATGGAAAAGACCTATTTATAAAAACGTCTTTTTTTTTGTTTGTTCTTTTTCTTTTTTTTTTGTTTTTTTTTTTTTTAAGAGAGGGACTGGGGGTGTGGGGCAGAGGGAGAGGAAGAGAGAGAATTTTAAGCAGGCTTCATGCCCAGTGCGGAACCCAACATGGGGCTCAATATCACAAACCTGAGATCATGACCTGAGCTGAAATCAAAAGTCAAATACTTAACCAGCTAAGCCATCCAGGTGCCCCTTACAGAAAGTTCTAATCACTCTTCCTATGCTCTAGTTCCAGATCCGTCCCCACCTCTATACAGCCCCTCCCAACTCATACACTCCAAATAACCCCATTAGGAAGTGACAGGTATAAAATTTTGGTTACATGAGATGAATAAGTTCTAGAGACCTGCTGTCCAACCTTAGGTCTATAGTTGACAATCCTCAGGTCACACCCAGGTGTGCATTCTAGCCCAGCTGTTGGTCAGGCGTGTGACCTGGGACAGTGTTTCTGTCTATCTGAACCTCCATTTCTCACTTGGGAAATGCAGATGTTACCAGTCACCTCCCAGATCAGCTGTGAAGAACCAAAGAGCATGCAACTAAAGTATTTATCCTCTTCTCTGACTGCTCCATTATTTGTCACAAAACTAGAGTGCGGGGCCGAGGAAGGGTCATGCTCCCTGTGAGGTAACTGGCTCGCTGTGCATGGGCTGGGCCTGGGTCTGAGAGGGGCTTGCAGTCCCAGGAGGCATGCTGCCGCAAGTCCCTTCCTCAGCAAGATTCTGCAAGCCTGGAGATGCCTCCTAACCTTTGTGTCCATGACCTTCCTATAGATGTGGGAAGAAGCCATCAGTCTGTGCAAGGAGCTGGCGGAACAGTATGAGATGGAGATCTTTGACTATGAGCTCCTGAGCCAGAACCTGGTAAGGTTGGGCGCCCAGGGCCTCGGGCTCCCCAGGGAGGCTGGCGAGAGGAAGTGGGAGGCCAGGTGGGGTCAGGACTACAGAAAAGGACTGGAAGTAGGGCCTGGGCTGAGGAAGGCTGCTGCAAGCCTTCCTTCCAGATGGGAATATTTCCAGAGAGAGTATTCTGGGAAAACTCATCAGCGACAGTTTCCCGGATGGAGTGGTAAGTACCTGCTTGGCACTGGGGCAGCCGCTGCTGTTCCATACCTGATAAACACTGGGCTACATTTGCAGTAAAATCCCCACAAATCACTAAGCCAATTAAATAAAAACGCAAATTTGTGCTTTCTGATTAACAGATAAATCACATTAAAATGCTCCCCATCTGGCCATTCCCCATTAGCTCCTCAGTGCTGGTGATTTGGTGGGGGTGAGTGGAAAGTGGGGGAAGCCAGCCTAGCCTGCTCATGCTGCAGATACGGGGCTTGGTGGGGAGGTGGCCTCTGTAGGGACAATGCAGGACACCCTGGCTGCTCCTACTGCTCAGACACTTCCCACAGATCTCCTGGCCCCCTCAGACCCAGGACCCCGATGTCCCATGCTGGCCTATTTGAAAGACCAGTCCAACTGTGTCCAGGAAACTCTAAAGCAAGAGGCAGAATGTGGAGAGATGATTTATGGCTCCTTTGAGGGGGAAATTGGTACTGAGTACAGTGTTCTTGTTAAAAACAGCCGACATGCAGACATGGAGACACGCATGCTTTCTCAACATGTGCATTCATGTGCTTTCACCAGACACACACTCATGGAGTGCACACTCATATACATACACCACATTCAGTACACATTTGTGTGCATACATACACACACAGAACACACGTTCGTTTGTACACATGCACACACATGTCCCGTACACAGTTATGTACATATGCACACACCTAACACGCATGCAATATACATGTGCACGTGTATGCACAGCACATGGGACACACACGTACCCATGAGACACATGGACACATGCATGTGCCTGGAACGCATGCTTATGTGTGTGCACATGGCACACATGTGATCTCACGTATGCACACACATGGTACAGATTCATGTGCCTGCTGATGTACGTGCACATCTGCGCTCTGAGGCTCTGCTGCACAGGCTTGTGTCCACGCACATTTATCTCCATTGTGTCAAATGTAAGAAGCCATCGGCGTGAGATGTGGTATTCTTTTCATGTACCCTGTCATGATATCTGTCTAGCTAATAGCAATTGTAAGATGCTAGTAGATGTAAAGTAAGATGTAAACTGTTTTCAGAGATGTTAACATATGAAAACACACACCTCTCAGAACTGATGAAATACGTGAAGTGTGCACACACAGGAAGTCATCTATATTCAGGCATATTTGTGCATCTGTAGAGCCTCATAAACACATGCCTGGTATGCCTGGGAGGGGCAGCAGTGTGGCGAGGGGACTCTGGACAGATGGCTGGATTCAGCCCCACACTTACTCGCTGTATTAGGAGACACCATTTCTTTCTCTGCAAAACAGATACGATACTTGGGAATTGTTACAAGGATGATGCAAGTAAACAAGCTAGTATTCAATACGGAACTTGGTATAGGGTAAATACAGCTATTGCTGTGATGTTTATAGACATATCCATGGACATGCAAACATGTGCACTGGGCATCTTGGTATAATGGTCATGTCTCAAGTGTGGTCTCTCTGAACTGAATGTGCCTTTGGTGTGCATCTATGCTGTTATAAGTTATGAGTTTTCTCCTTCCAGATCCAGCAGGCAAAATTCTATGAAAACATCATGAAAATCCTCAGGCCCAAGCCAGACTACTTTGCCGTTGGATACTACGGCCAGGGGTTTCCCTCCTTTCTGCGGGTGAGTGTGCTGGTGACAGAGACCCAGGCCAGAGGTCTGTAGCCTCTCAGTTGTCACTTTGTGCTTTGAGGATCTACTTATCCTCAAACTCTGTGCTCTCCAGATTCCGAGTGCTGCCCTTCCCCCAGCACACGCCCAGTCCCTTCCATCATCACCATTCTCAGGCACGCCATGTTTCTCTAGATGTGCAGCAATCAGAGCTGCCCCATGAGGTAGTAGCTCGCTGCCCCTTGAGTGAGGCGTTCAAAGAGAGCCGGAGGACCTCTGCTACCCAGTAGGCAAGGCAGAGCACGCATTCTCAGACCCTTTGGGCTCAGGAATCTCTTTTCTATCTGAAAAATTATTGAAGTTTTCCATGAACTTTATATTTAAAGATTCTCTACATTTACCATATCCAAAATTAAAACTAAGAAAATTTTAAAATATTTATCCATGTATTTAAAAATAATCAATCAAGTTATGTTAACATAACTTGTCTTTATGAAAAATAGTGTGCATTTTCCCATAAAAATGTATGCAAACAGTAAGATTGTTTCATATTTCTGCAAATCTCTTTAATGTTTAGATTAAGAGAGAACAACTAGGTTCTTATACCTGCGTCTGCATTCAGTCTGTCATGATAATACACATCATGCAGGCTCTGGAAAATTCTACTGTACATCTGAAAGAATCAGAGTGAAAAAGGCAAATATCAGCTGACCATTGTTATGAAGAGTGTTCCTTGGTCTTATGAGGTCCCAAAAGGTTCCCAGAGACCCTCAGATGTTTCTGGAACATACTTTCTGAACCAGTGCTCTTATGGATTATTCACTGATCATGTAGAGAGTTGGACTAGGTCAGCTATAGGCTTCCTTCCTATAGCACACCTTCCAGTGAGCCTATGGTTCAATTCTGAGGTCAAGGAGATACAAAAGAAACAGTAAATCTGATCTTTGACCTTACTTGATTTACGGTCCGGTCCAGGACATAAGTCTCTCACTGTTACCAGTCAATGTGGGAATCAGAGTGGGCTCAGGGGAGGGAGCACCATAGCCTGCAGAAGAGGTAAGACATTCCTCGATGGAACAGAGGTGGCTTCCCAAACCTGCTTGTTCATCAGAATGCCCTGGGGATCCCACTCCCATAGATCCCATTTCAGTAGGTGTGGAGCAAGGTCTGGGGAGCTGAACATCTAGAAGTTTCTGAGGCCCATCTGTCAGTCCCTCAGATTTGATAGCACTGATAATGCAGAGGTGACAGATGAGGGCTTGGACCGAAGAACTTCCGGACCATTAGAGGTGGCACAGATGGTACAGATACAGTCTAGAACGGGGTTTCTCAACTTCAGGACTAGCGACATTTTAGACCAGGTTATTCTTCATTATGGAGGTTGTCCTCTGCATTGAGGGACATGTAGTAGCATCCTGGGTCTCTACCCACATAGTTCTGGTAGCTCTCCCTTCCCCAAGTTGTGATGACCAAAAATATTTCCAGAATATTTCCAAAATATTTCCAGAATTGCCAGGATCCCTTAGGAGGTGAAATTACCCCCAATTTGAAAACTACTGATTTAGAGGAGGCTAACACAGTCAAAGAAGAATAAAGAGTGTATTTCTGTGGATCTAGAACCAGGAGCCATGAGATGAAAGACCCGAATGCTGGGACCTTCCACCCAGCAGGCCCAACCCACATGGCCCATGAAAGGCAGGAGGGACGTTTTGTGGTCATGTAATCAGAAGAGCAGGTATGACACATCGAAAGGAGAGTGAGGAATAATTCTGAAAACTGTCCATAAGACAATCTGAAGAAGTTCCCAGCACCCATGATCCCCTCTCCTTTAAGAATCAAACTTTTGAAAGAAATGGTATGCCTAGGTCAGTGAAATGAGCTTCTTGCTGTAGTGGGGAAGCAGAAAGGAGAGAGATCTACAGGAAGTCATCATAGATCTGTGCTCATGTCACAAGCCTCCGAGCTTTGCTTGCATCACGTTCTCCAAGCCTGGGCCCTGAGATCTCTGTTGCATGTCCTTTCTCTGCAGAACAAAGTATTCATCTACCGAGGGAAGGAGTATGAGCGGAGAGAAGATTTCCAGATGCAGCTGATGAGCCAGTTCCCCAATGCAGAGAAGATGAACACAACCTCTGCCCCTGGGGATGACGTCAAGAATGCCCCAGGCCAGTGTATCCTTGGAGAATGGCCCAACCAGGGTCCAGGCAGAGGCAGCTCTGCTGGGACTTTAGCCCACAGAGCCCCACCTTGGAGCTTAGAGCTGCTGCCAGAATCATGGTAGTGGTGCCAATTTTAGTGTCCAACGTGGGATCCAAAGAATCCATCTCGGGAAACTCTAAATGTTGCATTCATTGACCAATTCACTCATTCAATCATTCTCATAATGAATACAATCAGGCCCTTCCTCTGTGCCAGTCATTGTGCAGGGTGCTGACGATCACACTCACAAAATGATCCTACCTTCAGGAAGCTTATAGTCTAGCAAGTAAAAGAGACACCAAACAACTAATTGTACCATTAACTGTGTTTATACAAATGGGATTAATGCCAAGAGGAGGCCATGCAGGATACTGTGACCCGGAGGACAGAGATGGCTTCCTCGAGGAGGATAATGTTGAACGTTAGCAACCAACCAAAGGCTGGTGGGAGGCAGGGAGAATGGCCCAGACAGAGGAAAGGACTCTCATGTGCCCAGGCCTCAAGTCAGAAGGAGCACAGCGGGTTCCAAGAACTGAAGTATTGTCACATTGCTCTTAATATAAGATCAAAACTCCTGGGTGAGGCCAGTAGGCTGTCCACCGTGTGACCCTCTGACTCCTGCCTGCCTCTCCAATGTCATTGCCCCCTCCCTGTGATTCTGTCTCCCTCTCATGCCCCTCTGACCACAGTGGCCTCATTTCTGTTGCCTTAACACACCTAGCCGGTTCCCCCTGGGCCTGTGCATCTTCTGTTCCCTCTGCAAGCCATGCCCTTCCCCTAGCTCCTTTCTCACCCATCAGACCCTAAGTTGGTGTCATCTCCTGTAAGAGCCTCTCCTACTCACTTATGTAAAGTGGCCTTTTCTGAACTCTTCATGAGCCTCGTATCTCAAACCTTGTTTACTTCCTTTAGAGAACTGATCTCACTGTGTTATTTCTTGTGCTTTTTAAAGGTTAACATAAGCTAGACTGCAAGCTCTGGGAGGGCAGAGGCCTGCACTGCCTTGTTCACGGCAGTACCCCCTCCCCCAGCCTGCCGCGGTGCACAAAGCTGACACTGAGAAATGCCTTGTGATTAATACAAAGACAAGGGGAATAAGAGAGAAAGCAAAGAGAGATAGACAAATAGAGACAAGAAGGAAGAAAGGACACAGGGAGGGAGCCAGCTCATTGGAGTCCGCAGAGGAGGGCACAGGAAACACGAGATAATGCCAGTGAGGTTAGGTAGGCAGTGGTGTTCATAGGGCCTGGAGGTGACACGGAGCAGGAGACAGGACTCCCGGGGGCAGAGAGCGTATGAACCCAAGGATCAGGCAGACAGCTGAGTGGAGAGGCGCTCACCCACACTAGCTCCCTGCACTGCACCCCGTAGCAAAAATTAAGTTACAGCCTTTAAAATGGAGTTGACAAGTCGCATGGCTGGTCTGCTAAGTCTGCCAAACCTTAATCCAAATATTTTTCCCTTGGGTGATAAATATGCATCTGTAACCTTTTCATTATGCTCACCTGCCCTTCATGCCTGCTCTGCCGCGGTATTTGCAAGAGGCAATGCAACTAGTCCTGGGGCTGCCTGGTTACAAATGTAGTTTTGGTTAGAGCGGAGATAGATTAGTACTGAGGCCCTTCTTCAGTGGACTTGTGGTGTGGACTAGCTCTGCGGTCTTGTAGTTTGGGGTGAAGGGAGAGCATGTGTTACTGGGCCATTTCATCATCTGGGGGACTGATTCAGTGCCAGGAATCAGGTGGAAAAGGATAAAGGGCTGACATTCGCTAAATGTCCTCTTCATGCCATGCATGAGAATGAACGCTTTGTAAACATTATTTCCTTAACACCCATAAAACTCTTTAAGATGGGTATTATTTTTGTCCTAGTTCATAAAGAAGGAATGTGTAGGGCAGAGAGTAAAGTAATTTTCCTAGGGGCACAAACCTAGTTAGTGATGGAGATGAGATCTGAACTCCAGGATCTATTTCCAAGTCTGTATTCTTCTTATAATGCCATCACTTTCATCAAGATTCACAAAGAGAATATTCTTTATTAACTGTTCACCACGTACCGGGCATTTTTCATGCATTGTTTCATTTTATCCTGAAAGCAATCCTGTGAGTTGGGGAGTATGACTCTGTATTTTGCAAATAAGAAAACCAAGGCTCAAAAAAATGTAAGCAGCTTGCACAAGGTCCTGGGAACCAATAGAGCTAGGATTTGAACTCATGTCTGCCTATTGCCAAAATCTGAGCCCTTATTGCTCTGCTCTCCTACCTTCTCTAGTAGAGCTGACAAGCAGCTTAGAAGGGTGACATCTCTCATGTCTTCTCATTTAAGTATCAAGTAGGGGAAGATATCTACAGCAAAGGTCTCTTCGTCTCCTATCTCCCATCTTCTGCCTGTCCAGAACTTGGGGTCACAGTTCCATGCATAGATTCAATATGTAGTGAGACAGTCTAGCCATGTGTCCTCCTGAACGTGATTTGAGGGCTCCATTGTCCCTAGCTTCCCCAGGACAGGTTTGGGTTCTCCTCTTGGGCCAAGGCCAATTGCTAATATCAGTAAATATGACCTAGAGCCTTCTCTACAGCAAGGGTTAGCAAACTTCTATGTCAAGGACCAGATAGGAAATATTTTAGACTTTGTGGCTGTGTGACCTCTATGTCATAACTACTCAACTCTGTTGTTGTAGTGAGAGAGCAGCCAGAGATAATATATAAATGAGTTAGAGTGGAAACCAAAGTGGTTTCCTTCTCAGAGAAGGCTGTTGGCTATATGGCTTGAGAAAGAAAATAGTTTTCCTGAATATTGCAGAAATCCTTCCAGTGAGGTTTGGCATTGGGTTCTCTCTCTCTCTCCTCTCCACCCCCTTCTCTCTCTCTCTTTCTCTCTGAGGGACTCCCATTTAATTCTCCAGAGGTAAAACAATTAAATCCCCAGCATATTAGTATGGACTGAGTTTATCAGAGGGGAACAATTGAATTTAACTTGGAATTATATTTTAGCCATTTCTTCCATGTGAAAGGATCATAGCCTCTGCCATCAGAAAGCTCACAGTGTGGTGGGGAGGGCTTGGGAGGAGAAGAAGACAGGGAGCTAGAGAGATAAGAGTCCTAAGTACAGACAAATGCTGTGAAGAGTCGAAGGCAGGAAGGGACACCTGACTGGGGGTAAACTGAGAGCACACAGAGCCTGTCATAGTTCACATTTGCCTCAAGGGCTCAAAGGGAGAGGGGGTGATGTGAGAAAATATTTCAAGCAAAGGGCATAGAAGAATCTTTTGGGTAACCGGAGATAATGGTGGGACATGTGTTGGGATCATATTAGAGTATGATGTATTTGAATGCCAGTAAGAAGAGTTTGTGATTTATTAGTTGGCAGAAATTTGAGGTTCAGGAGAGGTTTTCTGGAGTTCTGGTGGTCACTGGGATGCGTGTATCCAAGTACACTCATCCCACTTGTACACTCATGCCGACTTACAAGAGTACTTGGATACCTGAGGAAGAGAGATGAGTAAAGGAGACACGGAAGGCAGAGGAAGGGAAGCAGGAGCCAGGGAAGAGGACCAGTGATGACTGGGTTTGTTTATTTGGATTGCTCTGTTATCAGCTGAAATGAATAAAGGTCTAGAATAGGCAGATAAAGCTCTCACCGCCTGTGCCTGTGTCAGGCATCACTAATCAATCATAGAACTGTTTCCCACTGAGCCTGGACACAGGCTTATAATCCTGCCACAGGCAGTTACTTTCAAGCTTTCAGACTTGGAATGCAAAATGATATCTATTTGCATGCTCTAAAGCAGTGTTTCCCAAGCTTAAGGATGCATATGTACCACCTGAAGATCTTAAGAAACTTCTCTGATTCAGTAGGTCTGAGGACAGGCTTGGGATTCACCATCTCTAATGAGCCTCCAGGTGATAGGGTACCACTGGGAAAGGACCACACTGGAGTCTGGAGTGAAAGAACCCCAAGCCGGGGCGTTAACAGATCAAATACAAATCTCTGTCCTCTTCTCACAAGCTGTGCGACCTTCAACAACTAGGCTGGCTTCTTTGACTTTGATGTCCTCATCTAGGAAAGGGGATGACTTACATGAATAACACTGCTCAGTGGAATTGGCGAGAAGCAAGGAGACCATGGGGAGATGTGTTCTGCAGCTCATTGAGAACTACACATTCATTAGATGATATTTCCATCAATATAGAAATAGTGATGATGATGATTAAGGACCACCAACCAACTGTTAGCAGGGGCTGAGCCCTGGGATAAAGTTGCAAATGATAAGCAGTTCTGTTAAGGACCAGAGTGACTACTAACTTGTCATTAGGACTTAGTTGGCAGCCAGCAACCTGAGGTCAGTCAATCAATCAAACCTGGCCTCAGAAGGGCTGTCCTGGCAGGTCTCGCCTGGGACCTGCTATATCTGGAACTGTCCCTGCGGTCGACAACATGGTATGTGAGCCTTAACTGCAGGAATCCCAGACATCCAGTGTTTCACTGTCCAGCCGGTCTTGGATGAACACCCGAGGTTCAAGAATAAGCCAGTGCCTGACCAGATAATAAAGTAAGACCCCAGTTCCCTGGAAGGAGGGATGGGGAAGAAAATGCCATGGGGCTGCCAAGCCAAGCGAGTGGCAAGATAGGCCCTGGTGCCCTTCCAGTTCTTCCTCTGGGTTAGCCAGAGAAAGATTCTTTCCTCTTGGGGAAAGAATCACCTGCCCCCCATTAGCCATCTGGGCTCTGCCCTTGAAAATGCTGAAGCCAGAGATGGGAGGAACGAGGCACAGCAAATCCTCAGGAAGCAGCAATGACATGCACTGAGCTGGAGATGACAGAGCGGTCGGTTCCAAGGAGTCCCTAGCCAGACTATGGGCTGGGCAGGTGACAGACATTGTGGGGACAGAGGGACAGTGCTCATCCTGAGCACGTTCTTCCAATGGGACATCTCAGCATTTGTTGAGGTTGTGCAGTGACAGCGGTGTGGTCTGATTAGGATAAATGGGCTTTAGAGGAAGCAGCTTGAAGGCGGGTCTTCGTCTGTTCAGAACCACATCACAAGGTCAGAGATAAGGCCTTGAGGCAGGAGGTCTGTGGGGCACCCCCTTCTGAGCTGCCCAGTTTACCCGCCTCAGACCCAGGTTCCCGGTAGAGCTCGCAGAGGACAGTGGGAAGCAGGAGGACTTTGTGAGAAGAAGGGCCAGTCCCTTCCGGGAGAGGCAGCCTGCCCCAGTGCAGGAAGCTGAGCAGGTCTAGCTCAACTGGGGTCTGAGCCTCCGCTCATCCTTCAGAAAGATGCTGTGGGCAAGGATAGCAACTATACAGCTAGCACCATGCCCTGCAGGCCCCAGTGTGAGAGTCTCCCTAGAGATCCAGGAAGAGTAGCTGGAGCAGTGCTTGGGACACCTAGGGAAATCCTTAGAAGATACTCCTGGGACATGAGGCTAGGACCTTAGGCATATCTAGGTCCTTCGTTGAGGTCACAGGTGTGCATTAATGCTAGAATTCCAACCTCTTGGGTACCCTAAGGGGTATTGTGTTCTCATAGGACATAAGACTAGTCTAGCTGGTCTAGCTTCTAAATCATTTTGCAAGGAGCACCTGACTTTAAATGCTACAACAAGGGTATGGCCAACCTGAAGTTTGCTGTAATGAGCCTCCCTGGACAGCACCAGGTCAGCCCAGGTTTGGTGTCAGCAGCTTGGCATGCTACCAGTAGCTTCTACCTCTTCCTACCTTGCAGCTTTTATAAATCCAACTATGTGCAAAAGTTCCACTACTCCCGGCCTGTACGCAAAGGGACCGTCGACCCTGAGAATGAATTTGCCGTGAGTATCTCCCCTCCCCTTCAGCAGCCTTGATCATTACCCCCACGGTGACCTTTACCAACCAGAACAGGCACCTGCCAATGTCAGAATGGGAGGGCATTTGATCCAAAGCAGTAAGAAATAAAACTAACATCTATTGATATGGTGACACCCATTCTCCAGTCTTTTACATTGGGTTTGTTTTCATTTCTTGGAACTTAGTTTCAAGTCCAGGCCTCGTGTGAGATGCACTTCTCAACCACAGGGCATTCAGGCATTTGCAGAACATAGGATACCTCAGGCTAAGCAGGGGTGTTGATGAAGTCAAACCTTCCAAGAAATAGTAATAAGCCACAGCGATCTCAGTCCCCAGCATCTCCTGTGTGCTTCCCAGCTAGGATCTGTCTTTTGTTCCCAAGGCTGGCATGAGGAAGGGCTCTAAGTTTCCCTCAGCTCTTCGCCTTAGACTGTGATTCTGCCTATTTTGGGAATCACTGGTCCTTTAAGAATATAGCACTGTGAACCCTCCCCCCAGGAAATACAGGTCGATGCATTCAATATTGCTTAAAAATCCTGACAATTCAGAGACCCAGACTAAAGTTTACCAAGCCTAAATCCAGAGACAACTTTAACTTCACATTGGGAAAGAATTCTTAAGGGTAATTTGGGAGTAGATTTCTGAGTCCTGCAACATTCATCTGGACTCTAGGCAGAAGAGAGGTTTGGGGGCCTGGCTGGGTTCTTGCCAAACTTCTCTGATGGCCAGTTTTCATGAAGTGTGTTGCTTTCCTGTCCTTGCCACGCCCTGCCTATGGGACAGTCGATGTGGATCGAGAGAACCTCCTTCATAACTGCCTACAAGCTTCCGGGGATCCTGCGCTGGTTTGAGGTGGTGCATATGTCCCAGGTAAGTCTCCAGGCCTTCCGGGAGTAGCCCCCCTTTAAACTATAAGAAGGTGACAAGCTTTTGTTCAAAGCCTAGAATTCTAATGCAGGATGGGACCTGTGGTACCATCTAGATCACCCGCTTTCAGATTTCTCGCATAAGCATCAGACCAGTTACCTCCCCACCCGCCGCCCCGCAAATGAAACTTACACGGAACCTGATAATGGGAGCGTCTGTGGTTGGGTGCAGAGGGGAGGCGGGGGGCTTGGAACGCCACCACTCAGTCATACCCTCATCTCTTCCTCTCTCAGCAGCACCTTGGGGATCCTCGGCAGAACCCCACTGTGAACCCATTTTATAGTTGGATAAAATGAGGCTCAGACAGAGGAAATCCCACAGAGGCAAAGTTTTGGCTAGACTGCAATTGTTTGAACTCCCCGTGGGGAGAGAGCATGTTTTTTGCTTCTCAACACACTTCAGAGCTCCCATGTCTTTAAACAGCTAAGGATCTTGCAGATCCCAGGATACAAAAGAAACGGCCAGGGTGGTTGTGAGGAAACTTGAAATGTGGGGACATACTCAGGGTGTCATTCTATTATTCACTTAATAAATATTTAATGAGTACCCAATCTCAAGCACCTAGAGATTTTCCAGTGGAGCTTACATTCTAGTGGGGAAGACATACTGAAAAGTCAAAGTAAGTAGAATAATGTCATGGTGATAACCAAGATGGGGAAAAATAAAAGAAAGGGGCTGCTGGAGTGCTGCTGTGTTAAATGGGGTGGCCAGAGAAGGCCTTGTGGAAGGGAACTATGGTCCACACAGATACTACAGATCCCAGGGCATTTTAGTAGTGGGACCAGCAAAGGCGCAGGCCCTGGGGACAGAACATGCTTGTGTCCGATTCAGGGCAAGTGAGGCTGAGTAGTAGGAGCCTGACACCAGATCCTATAGGACCTCGTCGGCCGCCATGAGGATTTTATAGCTTTTCCACTAATGACCTGGAGCCTTGAGCAGAGAAGGGACAAGATCTGGCTGGCATTGCCAAGTTACTGTAGTATCAGCTTGAGACCATTTCACTCTAGCCCCTTTGTCCCCCAGCGGCTTGATGGCCCTCCGATCTCCTTTTCACAGCCTTGGCCTAGATCTTTGGGAAAATATCATAATGATGACGACATCAACAAACTCTTGCCAAGCATGTGCTAAGCTGATCACAGGCGTGACCTCATTTAATCCCCTCCACAGTACAACAAAGTAGATATTCTTATTCTCCCATTTCACAGATGAGGAAATCAACGTACCATGTGAGTTTGTGGGTTATTTAAGCTTTAGTGAAAGAAGTAGGATTTGATTTTCACCTCCTATCTCAGACATCTGGACCAAGTTCACTCACTGCTTCCGGAAAGTGTCCCCAACCCATCCTGACATCAGCAGTACCCTGCGAAGGAAAAACTGTTCATGCTCTTCATTTGGGGACACATTGGTAAATGATAAGCTTCGACAGGTGTCCCAGGCAGGGTATCAAAGGCTTTACAGCCTCTTCACAAAATCCCGTGACACATATGCTTTTACTATTCCCATTTTTGAGGTGAGGAATCAGAAACTTTCTGCTGGTACGTAGCCTCCACCGTTGGCTCTGGCTGTGCCTTATCCCATGGTGGAACTCTGCTCCAGCTAGGGTGTGGGCAGGCTGAGGGAATCCCGCGGTACTCCCTGTTGTCCCACCACCTGCCAACCCCTCTGGGGTGTTTCTCCTCAAAGCACCCATCACCCCCTAATGGACGACATAATTTGCCTATAGGCTTTAGATATTTTTAATAGCTACAATTTTAAACACATAACATATTAGGATATCAGTTCCAGGAAGAGAGATTTTTGTCTATTTTGTTCCCTACCCTATCTCTGAGTGCAAAAATTAGTCTCGGGCACATAATTGGTGCTCAAGATTATTTGTTAGGTAAAGCCATCAACCCATCCCTCAGTGAATCAGCAGAAATCCTTAATATCTGAGCTGGATATCTTGTTTTGTGAACTCAGGAGTGTGAAGTTAGGAAAGAGCGAACCTGTTGTTTTGCTTCATTTATCCGGATGCCTTCCGAGAGAAGGGGTTTGAAAAACGTCCAAAAAGTTGATCGGAGTGAACTACCTCTAATAGCCACCCTCAGTTGAGTTCCCAAGAACTTCAGGATGTCTCAGACATGAAAGTTTCATGCCTGCAGAGTGAGTTCATTTCTAAAAACCTGTTTCTGTCCTACATAAATTGGTAATCTTGTCGGTTGTTTCTTGCACGAATTATCATGACTACAGCACTGTTTATTCAGAACTGTGTTTTCCAATAGAATTCCAATGTCAGTTCTGTGGATTGAGGTTTCTTTCCTTGTTTGTGGCCCTGGGAACATGCAGTCTTTACAAAGGGCTCGGAGACCCCTTTCAGCTGGGATATTAACAAGCTGTATTTGTTGGACAAACACTGTATATCTCTGAGCCTTAGCTTTCGTTACCTGTAAGACAGAGATTGAAAAACTATGGAATTTCAGAGCTGAAAGGCACTGTAGAGGTCATTTTGTCCAAGAGGCTATAAATTCAAAAACCTTCCTAACCTGGGAAGATACCGTAAATATGTGAAACCATGGCATTAAGACAGAAGGGCGTGGCCTAAGCTGTGGCACGCTCCCTCTGGTTGAACTACGTCTTAAAAACAGGAGAACTTGTGTCTGGGCTGAATGAGAGGCCCAGTTTGACCTCTGGGTCTCCAGTGTGCAAACCCACACCTGTTTCTTGTCCAGTCCCGTTACTGGCTTATAAAGACTCTGAAGCCCAGAGTGGGACCTGAATTGTTCAAGTGATCAGGTAGGGGTAAATTGTAATAAAAACTTAGCCTGTCTTGTGCAGTTCATGGGATTCGTAAGAAGATTTAGGAGGGTTATAGGAGGGAAAGACCTGGGCCGCCTGGGTGGCTCAGTCGGTTAAGCGACTGCCTTCAGCTCAGGTCATGATCCCAGGGTCCTGGGATTGAGCCCCGCATTGGGCTCCCTGCTTGGCATGAAGCCTGCTTCTCCCTCTCCCATTCCCCTGCTTGTGTTCCCTCTCTCGCTGTGTCTCCCTCTGTCAAATAAATAAATAAAATCTTAAAAAAAAAAAGGGGGACACGCCCTTGAAGAATATGAAATGCCACTTGATTGCAAGGGATCGTGTCACTTCATCTTTGAGCCGACGTTTCCCCCCTTAAAAATGTTCCCAGAGGATTTGCTCCCTGATAATTTAGTTTCCCCTCACAGCGCCTTGGGCAAGCATTATATACTTGTACTGCTTAAAAAGAAACTGAGATTGAGGTTAGAAAAGGGGCTGAAGATTCGAGGACTTGAATAAGTCCTAAGGACCAATAATAAGGCAAGTTTGGTAGCAGAGTGGACCAGCTGTGGTCAGGAAGCTCCCTTTAGCATCAGGAACCCATTCCCTCCAGCTCTGCAGCCAACCTTCCTGGGGCAAAGGACCCCGGCTGTCCAGAGAACAAAAGAAGAGCTCCCGTTGTGGTGTAAGCCCAGCATGGGCTGGCACCTTGGAGGCAATCAGTAAATGGAGCCGGCCCCATTAGCATGATGATTGCTTTTATTCCTGTTATCAGCCCCTGACATCCAGGCCTCCCACCAAATGCAGAACCCCCATAACTCTGCTGAGATCTATATACTCAGGCGTAGGTGAGAAACCAAAAGAATTTTCCTTTTCATTCTCTGTTCCTGATGGCTATAATGAGGTTAAAGACTTAGAGATTCAAAAATAGCTTCAGAAATGAGGGGAAAAGCCAATCAATAGGACTTTCCATTTTTAATAACTCTCCTTAAAGCCTGCATGTTTCAGACATGCCAGGCTATTGTTGAAATCCAGGTGTGGTGCTGGGCTCGATCCACGTGGTGGTGATAGATTTTCCTTGGAACTCAGTCTAGACCTCGGCTTTGTAAAGTCCCTGCGGGGATGGTTCTGTGCGCTTGCCAGAAATGGGACCATGGGTTGTAGCTTGTGGCCTAAGGACTGCAGCCCCCACCAGCCAGAGCAGGCTTCCCCGGGAGTTCATTTCCCTCTTTGTGCACGTGCCTGTGTGTGTACGAGCACATGTGTGTGCATGTTTGCGTGCGTTTGTGTGAATGCGGCAGGGGGCAGAAGGAAACAGAGGTCGAGTCTACTCCTTGGGGCCTTCGTACTGCAGAGAGCGGCCATCCTCAAAAGTGTCCAGAAACAAGGACTCAGCAGGGAGCCTGCTTCCCCCTCCCCCTCTCTGCCTGCCTCTCTGCCTACTTGTGATCTCTCTTTCTGTCAAAAAAATAAATAAAATCTTAAAAAAAAAAAAGAGAGAGAGAGAGAGATGACCAAGAGCATGGCTGGGGAGGCTGGTCTGTCCTTCTCACAGTGATGGTTATAACAATTAGCAGGTACCAACTTTTAAAGCACTCTGCTGTGAGTCGAGTGTCATTTTATCTCAAACAATCTTTGCTACATACCCAGTGAGACAGGCACGGTATCACCATCATGTCACTGATGATACAGTGTAGGGTTCCTACTTCCAAGAAGTCTTCCCCAGTTACTCGAGCCTTCTCTCCAGCCTCTACTGGGCCCTGCCAGCAAGACTTACCTTCTTAAGGACAACTGCTGGCCTCTGTCCTCACATCTACAAGAATTAGTAACAGTGGCTCCCAGCCTTTTTCTGAAGCAGGTTTTCTTATCCTCTGTCCTTGTTTTCCTAGAGTCAACAGAGGCTCAGAAGGGTTAGAAAACTTGCCCAAGTTTACACAGCTAGAAAAAAATAGCAGAGCTGAGATTTATATTGTTTTGATTTGTTCAGTTTAAGGGTCCACAGACCCTGGCTTGTGAGCTGCACCCCACTTACACCTGTTTGGGTAAATAGTTCTATTGTAACAAGTAGGCTCATTCACTCACAGGCTGCCTGTTGCCCCTTTCTCCCTGCAATAGCAGGTTGTGTCCTTGGCTCAGAGCCTAAAATATTTACCGTCTGGCCCTTCCATGGAAAAAGCGTGCAGATCCCTGGCTTTGTTTTGTGTTCCGGGTCCCATCTTTTGAAAACCACACTGTTTTGCCAGTTCCCATTTTATGGCACTCTGTTTATACTGCTTTCTGAAAGGTGTTGGAAAGGGGCTTCATTTGATCCTCTCAACTAAATTGAGTCCAGCTTGGAGCAGTGACATTTTATACAACAACCAACCTTAGGACCTACTATGGGCCTGGTGATCAGATCGCCAGATGCCCACACAGATCGTAATTCACACACAGTAGCTGCACAACAGGAGGGGCTGAATGGAGCATGTTTTGCCCAGGTAGTAAGAAGAGAAAACCCTGGGGCACCTGGGTGGCTCAGTTGTGGCTGAGTTGTTCGGCTCAGGTCCCAGGGTCCTGGGATTGAGCCCCACTTCGGGCTCCCTGCTCACCAGGATGCCTGCTTCTCCCTCTCCCACTCCCTGTGCTTGTGTTTCCTCTGTCTCTGTGCCTCTCTGTCAAATAAATAAATAAAAATCTAAGAAGGAAGGAAGGAAGGAAGGAAGGAAAGAGAAAACCCTCCTTGGAGCATACCCAGCCTCTGAAACCCCAGCAAGTGCCTGAGATTTTCTGCCTCTTACTCCCCAGGGAAATGCCGTTCTCAGTAAGCAGAAAGTTAGCCTGCCTTTCCCTAGACAGGAGACAGCCCCTAGAGCTCACTGATTATAACAAGAGCCTGTTACAGCCCCTTGGGGAGCATTGCCTCATTTGCATTCCAACCCCAGATGAAATTAATACCAATAATTATATCTGTTTTTAAAGCAACCTGCTAAGGCCCTTTCTTCCTGATGATCTCTTTTTCAACAGACCACAATTAGCCCTCTGGAGAACGCCATCGAAACCATGTCCACAGCCAACGAGAAGATTCTGATGATGATCAACCAGTACCAGAGTGATGAAAGCCTCCCCATTAACCCGCTCTCCATGCTCCTGAACGGGATCGTGGACCCCGCTGTCATGGGAGGGTTCGCCAAGTATGAGAAGGTGAGGGCTTCCACACACCAGCCACCCCCGCCCACGACCACCACCGTGGCCACAGAGCAGTGGCAGGAGGGCCCAAGGGGCAGATATAGCTGAAGGTCACTGCCTTATTATGGCTGGGTGTCCCCCGAAGGGACACTTCAGCTTGGTGGGACCTCAAACCCCTTCCCTCTCTCATCTCCTTCCCACCCTCAGTGCCCCATTCTGCTGAGGCAGGAAGGAGCAGGGGTCACCAGGATCCCCTATTCCAGAATCCTACTCCAGATCCCCTATACAGAAGTATAGGAGCCACACATCAAAGCACGCGCCACCTGTGTGACCCCCATGTCTTCCACAGTTGATCTAGATGACCTCTGCAAATGGAAAGAAATGAAACCCAGAATATGTGAACATATAGAAAGTCTAGGAGCTCAACTCCAAAATGGGAGTTATAATCTAGGCATCCAAGTTGTAAGGTCTCTCCAGAGATGCGCACACATTTTAGCCACAGATTTTATGTTGAGCCTCCTGATACCTGTGGCAAAAACAGAAAAGCCAATATGTAACACATTTTCCGCTGGGAAAATACCAGTTTCTCAGCAGAGGGACATAGCTTTTCCCAGCATTGAAGTAGAATAAAGAGACTTTATCTGGCTTTTACCTAGTCCATACATTAATGGCACAGAGGGGGAAAAAGGACTCCTCATTCTAATACATCTCATAATGGATTCCCCTTCTATCTTTTCTATGTCCTCCGCTGATATAAAACTAAGAATACAATGCAGTGGTATAATTTAGGGAGACTCATTTCAGTCACCCAAGCAGCCCTTCTACCTGCTCTTGGATATCCCATTAGTCATCATCAGGAAGGCTTTGTTCCGCCTTGAGGGGTGATAACACAAGTCTGTGTATGGGCATACACATCGAAGACCTTAGTCCAGAAGAGCTAGCAGCTGCCTGGGGCACACACAGTAAGGGAGGTGGTCGGGGGAGCTGGAGCATCCCAGCGGGGGATGCCTTCCTGAGTTCTTTTCCCTGGATCAATGCTCAGAAACTTGAAGGAGCATCAGAACCCCATGCAGGGCTTCTTCCTCCACTCCCCCCTCCCCCAAGAGGTTCTGATTCAGTAGGTCTGGGTGGCACCCAAGAATTTACATGTCTGACAAATTCCCAAGTGTTGCTGATGCATCTGCTCCCCGGAGACTTGGAGAACAGCTTCGCTGGGATTTGTGGCCCTTGTCCAGTGGGTTCTGATCTGAGCCTCCAGGAAGAAGAAACAAAGTCCGTGCCTACAGGGCCCTGCCCCATTCAAGTACACGTGTCCTTTCCCAGTAACAGAGAGGTTGCTTGTGGGGTTCACGCCACATGAACAGGAAACCCCAAATGCTTGCCTGTCGTCCCCAGGCCTTTTTTACAGAGGAGTACACAAGGGATCACCCAGAGGACCAGGAAAAACTGAGCCGCCTCAAGGACCTGATCGCGTGGCAGGTAAAGCATAGCTGGACTGGGGCTGGGTCACCCCGTCTCGGTCCTGTCCTCTCCCTGCTCGCTTCCCCTCTGCCGGCTAGTCTCAGGCTGACATGGCCTAGTGTAACCTCTTGTCCTGTCCCTTGGCTTTCTGCCCTTCTTCTGAATCCATATCTCCCGGGGCTGGGATTAGGGGCCCTGCACCCTGGGGTGCCGCACAGGTGCTGGGCTGGGCAGCCCTGCTCTGTTGCTTAGACAGCCCTATTGAATGCATGTGGAATTCAGAGAGGTGGCTTTCCCCAGTGGGACAGAAAGGAAAGCCAGGCCCCCTGCCTGGCACACACCAATCAGGTAACAGAAGATTTGGCCCCCACCCCCACCTCCTCAAGCTGGCCCAGTTTGTTGCAGATAAGGCTCGGATGGATTATCAGCTTTGGGAAAATAACTGAGGCCTTCACTTGGTGGGTTTTTGGTCAAAGAGCCGGCATTCCGCACCCCCGCAGAAGTCAAGCCAGAAAACTTGGACGGCTCTGCCCTTCCTACCACCTTGCTTGTCTTTGTCTTCCCTCCACCCCCCCTCTCCTGCCCCCCATCTTCCCTCCACGCTCTCCTCCCATCTCTGTCTTGCTGTGCATCGGTCCCTTCCTCCTTCTCTCTCACACCTTCCTTGCTTCTGCCCCTCCTCTCTCTTTTGCCTCCCTCTGCCCCTCACATCCTACTCTCTCCACTTCCCTCCTGCCTTCTCCCTGCTTGCTCTGGGTCCCTCTTCTGTGTTTTCTCTCCCTCCTTCCCTCTCCCTTTATTTATCTCTCCCCCTCTCTCCTACTCCCCAGAGAAGAAACAGTCCACCAGGTCCCCCCACCCCCAGAAGCCTTCAAAGGATGAGACTCCCTGTCCTTGGTCCTTGAACCTGAACCTGCTCTGCAGAGACCACTCAGCTCCCAGAACGCCAGGTGGGCCCCAGAGGGCAGGAGCTGGAAAGAGGCATGGAGCAGGGGGGCAGCAGTTTGCAGCTGCCTGTCCCCCCTCCCACCCTCCCTCCCTTCTTGCCAGTCACCATGCAAAGAAAAGCAAGCTATTGTGGTAGGGAGTTTTTGTTACTCTAGGGAAATCAGGGAATGAGAAGCATTGGGTGCAGCCTCTTTTCTTAAAATAAGGATTCCTAATTCAGGTCCTTCTCTGCCTCTGCCAATTTATGCAAAGCAAGGCTTTAAAAATGAAACAGCAAGTGCTGCACAGACACGGTTTCCTGAGTGCATTTTGTGTGTCTGGAATTTTCTCTCCCTTCTTACCTTGTGCCACCTGTGAAACACAAACTTCCCCAAGATCCCCAGCTTCCCGAGGTCATCATGCCTTTTAATACTCAAAGAATGATATTCCCCCTCACCTGGCAATCAGGAAGGCCTGGCTTTGATTGGGTCCCTTTCTCAGATATTTCTGGGATGCCCCAGGGAGGGCTAGCACACCACACACATTTGTTTGGTTGTTGGTGTCAATTCTCAATCAGTATCACTGTCCTGGGCCCCTCTACCGGCTCTTATCACCTGGTAATTCATCTTCCCTGTTGTGTCCATCACACCCAAAGCAGGAACCTCAGCCTCACAGCATAGCTAGTGCCAGGCTGTACCTTCTTAAAGAATTCTATCAGAGTTTTGGAGCTAATGGAGAGACATTAAAAAGAAGGGAGACTTTGAAAGTGTCTATTAGCTGTTACAGCTTTTAAGAGCAATTAACTTGGCTTCTTCAGACAGCGGCCCCTAGTGGTCACCTTCTCTGTAACACTTTCCTTACCTCTCCCACCCCGCCCCCAACAAGCCACCATGTTACAGAAGCCCACTCCTGACCTGGTAGCCACCCCTTCCCCAGTAAGGGGGCCGTGTTCCTCCCACTCAGAGTCCAGACCCCCTAACCATGGGCACTTAACACTCAGAAGATGGTACCCTGCCATGGTGAAGGCAGCCTTATAACTATATTACGTACAGTGAATTAGCTCTTCCTTCTATCCATTCATTCTTGTGCCTTGTATTTATTGAGATGCTACTGTGTGCCCAGCAACAGAAATAGTGCTGGACAAAATTAGGCCTGTTCCCTGACCTCTTAGAGCTTAATTCTAAATTGGATCTTAGCTTCACAAAGCCAGATACACTTTGGATTTTCTCAAAGCCTGAGAACTTTGGATTTCAAAGGGGAATCTCTTGCACCTAGTCTAGTAACACAACAAAGGCCAAAGCTTCCCAAGTACTTTTTTGTGTTCAAGATTGCACAGATCTCAAGATTGATTGTTTCTTAATTTTTTTCTTTGTAAAGATTTTTCTCTATATTTATCAGCATGGACAGATGTCTACAGTGAATTCATCTTTTAAACATGCTTTGAGATATTACATACAGAAAAGTACACATAGCAAAAATAGGCAGCATGTTGATTTATCACAAAGTGTACACCCATATGACCACCTACTGGATGAAGCAGAGCCCAGAAGCCCGCTTGTGTCTATAAGCCTCGCTTGTAGTGATTGTTAGTCTTCCCCAAGACTGACCACAGTCCTGCTTTCACAGTAATCATTTCCTTGCTCCTTTAAAAATGATTTTTGGGGCACCTGGGTGGCTCAATGGGTTGAAGCCTCTGCCTTCAGCTCAGGTCATGGTCTCAGGGTCCTGGGATGGAGCCTCGTGTTGGGTTCTCTGCTCAGTGGGGAGTCTGCTTCTCCCTCTCTCTCTGCCTGCCTCTCCGCCTACTTGTGATCTCTGTCTGTCAAATAAATAAATAAAATCTTTAAAAAATTTTTTTAAATAAAAATAGTTTTTAGCCACTTAACCACTCACTCATAAACACCAGAGTTTACTTTTGCTTATTTTTGGCCTGTAATACAAATGAAGTCATGCCGTATACATTCTTTGGGACTAACTTATTTGCTCAATGTTATGTTTGTAAAATTTACTCATCTTGTACATAGCTATCATTCCTCCATTTTCACTGATTTATAATATGGTCTGTACAGCTGGATCATGTGACGCTACCAAAACATATTTATTTCTTTTTCTACTGATGGAGATTTAGGTTGATTGTAGTTTGGGGCTATTACAAGGAATGCTGCTCTGAAAGTCTTTATAGATGTCTTTGGGGCACACATATGCATAATTTCTGACAGGTGTGTACCTAGGCACGGAGCTGATTATAGTATGGAGTATCTAGGTCTGGTAGATACCCCCGAACTTCAATCAGCACAGTTTAGTTTGGCCTGGTCTTGAATTTCATATAAGTGGTATTATACATATATATTACTATACAGTATGGACTATTGTGTGTCTGGCTTCTTTTGGTCAACACAATGCCTTTGAGATTCAACCAGGTTGTCACATATGTCAGAGGTCTATGTTTTTTTTTAATTTCCCTCATCCATTACATGAATGCACAACATACCAATAACATAACAATTTATTTATCCATTCCCTTGTTGGTGGACATTTGGGTTGCTCTCAGGTTTTGTGTAATATGAATACAATTGCAATGAACATTCTTGTTTATGTCTTTTGGTGAACATAACTACTCACTTCAGTATGTGTGTAGTACTGGAATTTCCAGGTCAGGCAGCTTTGGCCCTACTGGATGCAAAGAAACAGTTTTCCAAAGAATCAGCTTTGGCTTCCTCAATCCTCTCTGTTGTAAGTTTGTTTCTTTTGCTACCTACTCTCACATTTATTATGTCCTTCCTTTTACTCTTGTTGGATTTAATTTGCTGTCCTTTCACTAAAATTTTGAGATGGATGCCTAGATAATTGATTTCCTGTCTTTGTTAGTGTTGTAAACCCATTCTCCAACTATATCTATGCTATTAGTTTTTATATGTGGGATTTCTATTATTATTCCCCTTTTTTATATAAAATTTTTGTCTTATTTCATGGATGGAGGATCTTTTCTGTTTCTATATATTAATTAAACTTTTAAAAATACTGTTTTCTTAGGCGCTCTTTATCCTCCCTGTTTTTTCCAAGTTAGTTCATGAGTTCCTCCCTGCTACCCTTCTTCCCTTTTTTTTCTTTTCTCCTTTTTGCTTTGCTTCCTATCTGTTGGTTCTGATCTCTGTCTTTTATACTGGAGAACCTCCTTCAATATTTGGTGATCTTCACAGACAGAGGCATGAAAGACCTAAGTGAAACTCTGTGTACATGAATGGTGGCTTCGTCAGCTACATGGCATCACTATGTGATAACTGAGTGACCCACAGATGTCTGTATAATGAGTCATTCCCTTTCTCCAGCTACACACCTTTCAAACATAGGAAAGATAATCCTGGCAATAATGCTGCTAGAATCTGGGACCTGGGAGGTGAAGGGCTTCCATCAGTAGGCAGACTTCCCCTTCAACCCCCATGTCCAGTCTGGCTCCTCATCCCTGCCCCCATTGTGCCTGGGGCCTTCAAGCCCAGGGTTCCTTGTTCTAATTATTCTAGAGGATAAACTCCTTCTTCTAGGGGAAATGGGAAAATATAACCCTTGGCCATAGGGTGAAGTGACACAGACCTGGAGGTCTAACTGCTCCTGTCACAGAATTTCAAGTTATCCCTCTGTGTTCAGCTCCTCAAGTCACCCTGACTTTTCTGGGCTACCTGCTGCCTCCCATCACGAAGGCCCTCATGAGTCTCTAGAGGCAGATTGGCCTCTTCTTATCATTAACTCCCTCCTCGGCTCCGGGAGGTCACTCGCCGTCCTCCACCCACTGGACACGGTGAAGTTCAGATAAGATTTCGCTTTCTCATTCACCTTGTGCCTTCAGAGCTGCTCCCAAAGAAGGAGCCAGTAGTGGCCTTAAGGAAATGTTTATTTTCTTTTCCTCAAAATAATCTATATTCTTTGCACCCCTAGTTATGTCCCACTGGGGCCGCACTGTCAGCGTTCCTTCTAGTGGTGGCCACTGTGGCTCGGCTATTCTTGCTTCTCGCCACCATTGAGGCAGAATCCCACTGACCTCCTTTGTTGATGCGTGAGTTTAACTCCCTCACATCGGTCCCCTCATCTGCCCCCATCTTCCCAAGGCTTTTACATCACTTTGAAAATTCCTTATTGGCTAGTACCGTAGTGTATTAACACTTCCCTATCTTTTTCAACAGCCACATCAGGTATGCCCGGACCTCCCATGTTATAAGACGAAGCTGCGTCCCTCCTTTTCCTTGCGGCCCTTCTTTCCTTCTATCCGCTAGCTTCTGACATTCCTCCTTTCCCTTTGCATTGCCCAGAGCTTCTTGCGCAAACTTTGTGTGAGCATCACCAAGCTTCCTTCCCGCTCGCCCACACTCTGCCCCTCAGTCGACTTGCCTAAACATACAGCCTCTAGTGCAGGTCTGACCCTCCTAGGGGGCAAGGGTGGCTGGAGGGGTTTCTCGCCTTCCAGAGCCAACCTCAGGGTTGTAGCTTGCCCATTCCCCAGGGCTGCCCACTCTGTGTGAAGGTCTCAGAGTCCCCGGTGCCCTCCACAAGTTCTGAGCAGCCCAGTGTGACTTCAGCCATCTTTGCGGGCCAGGTCCCAGGCCACAGCCAGGAGGCCGACCTGCGGCTCATCGTCTACCCTTTCTCTCCAGATCCCTTTCCTGGGAGCTGGGATTAAAATCCATGAGAAAAGGGTGTCAGAGAATCTGCGGCCCTTCCACGACCGGATGGAAGAATGTTTCAAGAACCTGAAAGTGAAGGTGGAGAAGGAGTATGGTGTCAGAGAAATGGTAGGCGTGGTCCCCGTGGCTGGGAGGGGGCGAGACTGGTGGAGTGCAGTGGAGGGGGCGGGCGGGGTGGGGGCATGGGAGCTGGCAGGGACCCTGCAAAGGAACTTCCCCTGGAAAGAGGAGGACCTGGAGGAGGACCTGATCCAGGTGAACCTTCCTGTAAACATGGTCCCACACGGTCACCCCTAGCCAAAGCCCAAGTACAAAGAGGGCCCTCCACACTTAGAGACTGCGGAAGCACCTGGTATGTGCCCAGCCTGATCTCAGCACTTGGCATCTACAACCCATTAAGTCTTCACCACCTACTTCGCCTGGGAAGTAGGAATGGTTTTCAACTCCTTGCTTCTCTTTGGGAGGTTCAGAAGCGCTAAGTAAC
The DNA here is from genome assembly GCF_009829155.1 of Mustela erminea. Taxonomy (NCBI): domain Eukaryota; kingdom Metazoa; phylum Chordata; class Mammalia; order Carnivora; family Mustelidae; genus Mustela; species Mustela erminea. The sequence goes on along the minus strand of NC_045616.1, from coordinate 105,071,032 downwards.
TTGCCAAAGGCTGCACAGCAAGAGAGTGCAAGGCAGACTTTTCACCTGGATCTGTTTGCCTCCAAAGCTAGTGCTTTGGGCCACTAATAAGCTCTGGGACATAAAGAGGCCAGTCGCCTGGTACTCACAGGCACATCTTTATCCTCCTCCCCAGGAAGCAGAATCCTGAAACATCAAGGCTCTGTGGTCCTATAGAGGCCATGTGGCTCAAGCCTCTGACTCAATAGATTAGAAAATTGAGGTCCTGAGTTCCTAAAAGAATGTAGAGGTAAACCCAGGCCTTTTGTCTTCTGGCCCAAGTTTTTCCATGAAATGAGTCCCGCAATTCTGTTGTTAACTACTCAGAATTGGGTCAGATCTCACAGGTTAAGGGCAGAGTCCTCCATAAGACTGCCGTCCCTTCAGACAGTGGGGTTCCCAAGCCCCTGCATGTCTGACCAACTGGTTTCAACCTTGGGGGTTCCCTTGACCCCTTCAGGTTCACAGAATTCCACAGAACACAAGAAAGCACTATGCTTGTGATCCCAGTTTTATGACAAAGTATACAAATTGGGACCAGCTAAAGGAAGTGATACAGAGCGTGAGGCCGGGGGGTCCCGAACACACCGTGGACGTGTACCGAGGGCACAACCTCCCCGCCAGACCATCCATGCCGCCACCAGGACACTTGCCCTAGCCTTAGCTGGGGTGTGCTTACTGGGGTTTTATTACATCATCATGAAAGGTGACCCCTGGGCCGCATGTCTGAAATCCGCCCAGCCCATTGTCCTCTCTAGAGGAGGGACGTCTACCAGCTGGGACAGAGCCTGACCCGGGAACCCCACAGCTGGTCCCTGGGCCTGGCCTCCAGCCCGAGTCTTCTCATGAGTATCATGGGACCCCCGAGAAGAACAAAGGGGACATCACAAGGATTAAGAGATCAGCTCCCAGAAACAAGGAATAAAGGCCAGCCCAATTCTTTCCAAAAACAACCACCCTCTGGCTTTGGCCCGCCAGGAGTTTTGTGCAGTGCCCTGCCCTGCCCAGCAGCTCCGCCCTGCTCAGCTCGAGGAGGTGGGGGTAGGCTGCGGCCACAGGAGCGACCCCTCCAGCCCAAGGCGGGCTGCTCACCACCCTGCTCTCCCCGCCTGCAGCCCGACTTTGAGGACAGGCGTGTGGGCCGCCCGCGGTCCATGCTGCGCTCCTACAGGCAGATGTCCATCATCTCTATGGCTTCCATGAACTCTGACTGCAGCACCCCCAGCAGGACCACCTCTGAGAGGTCAGTGCCTGCCCCAGGAGCCCCCAGCACTGCTGACCCCCCACCTTGCCCCTGGGTCCCCAGCAAAGCCTTGCTGCTTCTCCTTCTGCCCCAGAGACCACCCATCTACTACTTCCCTACCCTCCTGCTTCCGAGCCTTTCCCTAGCTGGTGCCTCACTAAAACCCCCACAGGCACGCTGTGACGCTGCTGTCCTGAGTGCCACTGAGAGGGGGTCACTGGAGGCCCACGCCCAAAGCAGCTTTTCCGAGCCCTGGCAGGACTTGGCCACAGCTGATGTCCTCCCAGCCTGGCCATCTCTGCTGGAGCTCCTACCCCAGCCTATTCAGTCTCGCCTCTTATCTCTGCTGGGCGCCGCCCCCCAAACTCCCTGCAGAGCTGCCCCTCCTGCACTCACCCATCCTTCTGCAGGGGATGAAGGTGCTCCTTCACCTCATGAAAAGCCTCTCCCCTCCCACCATCCTGGGGTCTTCCGCTCCACCCGGCCCAACTCCACTCCTCCAAGGACATGGTAATGTGAGTCAAGGACTCTCCAGCCTCACCTCCGGTTGCCCCACAAGGTCCTGCAGACACCTGCACTTACTGGAAGGAGAGAATGGCTCAGGGAGGCTGAGTGATTTGCCCCAGGCCTTCAGTAAAAGGGACAGCGCTGGACTTGAATCCAGAGCCGCAGCCTAGCCATGTCTCTCCTCACTGCAAGTCTTTCCTGCTGAGGCTCCCATCCCCCAATTTCATTTTACTCTGTATTTTGAATGCTTGCAAATTAAGCAAGCAGCTCCCCGAACTCTGCCAGGTTAGCGAATCTGCCGCTGACCCCTGTAGGGAAAACTCAGCCAGCCTGGGTCCCCCATGAAGCTCTAACTGCAGTTCCTACTGCCGCCCCTTTGCCCTTCAGCTTTGACCTGGAATTAGCAACTCCGAAGACTCCAAAAGCGGAGCCGGTGGAGATGATCTCCGTGGGGAGCACTCTGCCGGAAGTCAAGCTACGGCGGTCCAAGAAGAGGGCCAAGAGGAGCAGCGTGGTGTTTGCAGATGAGAAGGCTGCAGCCGAGTCGGACCTGAAGCGGGTGAGCAGGTCCCCGCAGGCTGCCTCTAACAGATTTAGTGCAACTCTGCTGCTCACATGTTATCCAGGGCCCCCAGACAGGGTCCCATTCAAGCCTCGTGCTTGCAGCAAGGCAGGTGATGCAGAAGGAGTGTCTGGGGAGCAGGGAGGCAAAGTGCTGCAGGTGTCTACCCAGCCTGACGTTACGGAGCCAGGGTTTGAACCCCAGCTGTTAAGACTCCAGCCTGCACATGCCTTTCCCACCACGTGGCAAATGCGAGAAGCTGCCTGGGGCCCCCAGACGGAGGGAGGTAGTCCACCCAGTATTGGGCTGCTGTTTCTACATCTCTGCCCTGTCTTCCTCACCCAAGGACCATTCCAACCTCTGACATCTCAGACCCTGCTGGGCTCCTCCAGTGAACCAGGAACCCAGCTACAGATGCAGAGATGGACTCTCACTGCCCTGACCTTGAGAGTTTTTGTCCTATAACTAATAACTATTTAATAGTGAAACTTGGTGTCATTGGGTTCAAATCTTAGTATCCCTTGAAAGAGAAGTTGTTGAAGGCATTCTTAGAGGCTTGGAAGGGGAGAGGGATTAACTATACTGTCAAGGGAGGGGTGCCAGATGAAAGGGCAAGGGTCCTGCTAAGATGCCTTCCAGTAAAGAAAAGATTCTGCACATAATTCCTAGTAGACCTCGGAGGCTACTCTTGCCAGGGCACAAAAGTGGAAATAAGTCCCAATGTTTATAATTCTAGGTTATCATTCACATGATTGTCTAAAATGAATGTCTCCCAACTCTTAGAGTAATATAATATGCAACCTGTGCAACTGTACATGGCAGGCTGGCATGGAATGTTAGAAAACAGAGTAAGTCAACTTAAAACTAGATACACAGTAGCCTTGCCAAGCCATTATCACTGATTTTGCAAGGCCAGGAGCTGCCTAATGCTAAGCCTCTGTGGTGTGTGTGTGTGTCTGTGTGTGTGTGTGTCTGCATGTGTGTGGTGTATTTCTTCAGCTTTCCAGGAAGCACGAGTTCATGAGTGACACCAACCTCTCGGAGCATGCGGCCATTCCCCCCAGGGCATCCATCCTCTCTCAGATGAGTTTTGCCAGTCAGTCCATGCCCACCATCCCAGGTATGCTCCCTGCCACCGGCAGCACTGGAAGGTAGAGGAATAACAGGGCCACCGTCCTGGGGGGTGGAGAGTGGGTGGGTAAATAGCCATAAAGCAAAGGGGCCGGGCATCTTGGGGGCAAGAGGCTCTGCTCAGAAGCTCCCTGCTCTCTGAGCTCTCACCACCCTGCCCCCCCGTTCTGTAGGGGAAGCTGACCTGTAAGCCCCACCTGGGGCTGGGCTGGAGACCTGTGGTTCCTCTGGTCCTTAGGAGTCGCTAGGAATCCACTTGTCACACCAGGCAGCCCTGCATTCTCCATTAGCCTGGCCTCCCCACTGGCCAGAAGCCCTCTGTTTCCTTTTTTGACCTGCAACCCTCTTCTGGAATTGCAGAAATTGCCACCACATCTTCTAGCTGTAGAGTGTTTGATTCATAGATGTTACCTATTTCCGCCACCACTCCTTCACTGTCCAGTGAGGAGGGCAGCAGCACACGGATGGCCATTCCCACATCACAGAGGGGGATGCTGCAGCCCTAACGGGGAAGGGCACACGCTGGATCGCTGTGTCTGGTGGGCCGCTGTCTCCACACAGAGGACGGGGGTGGGGTGGGGGAGCAGGACAGACCAGCAGCTCCCTTGTGGAGCTCAGCAGGCAGATCTCAGCAAAGGCACCTGCCATCTTTTGAGTGCCGCCTACCACCAGACCTCGTACTGAATTTTCATCATTGATTTTTACCCCAACACATAGCTACAAAGTAGATGATGTCATTAGCCCCATTGTGTGGATGATAAAACGGAGGCACTGGGAATGTCAGTCTCCTGCACGTCACCAGCTAGGAAAGGGCAGAGGCTGAGTGTAGGCCAGGCGCTCTGTCCCTGGAACCGTGCCCTTGACCCCTGCCTCATCGTACCAGGCACGATAGCCCCTGAACTGTGGCATCTGGCCAGACACACAGTCATGTCCCTGTCATCCCCTTAGACCGCCACAATACCCTGGAAGTCTGCACTGTTGTCTCTGTGTTTTCAAGGTCAAAACGGTATCAAGAGGTAGCTAATTTGTAACACATCTCTGAGCTGGGAGCTGTAGCTAACAGTTCTCCCCACCAGCCCCTGCCTTGGGGAAGATGAAAAATCCAGGCTCCTGGTGTAGAAAGGTGAAGGAAGAGTGAGCTCACATCGACTCCCCACCTTGGGGCAAAAGGCCACCTTCCCTAAGGATATCAGGGCCGCAGCAGCCAGGCGGCCTTCCCCCAGGTCCCTACGTTTCTAGCTCAGAAGGCCCGATGAGACTTTGATGGGGACCAGGCAGCAGGCCCTTGCCCGGGGTTTGGCCAGCCGTCCCCGGGAGGGCAGCTTCAAGAGTCCCCTTCAAGGCAGCAGCCATGCCCTCCTGCCTCCTGCCTGGCACTGGGATGTGCCCTCCCTGGCTTCTGTCTCTGTGCCCCAGCCAGTCTCCCACCTGCCTCCCCCACGTCACCCTCCTGTCCCTTGGGCACCGCCTCTCCTCGGCCCACCCACTCACTCCCTCTCCCCACGGTCCTTGCAGCCCTCACGCTCTCCGTGGCAGGCGTGCCTGGGATAGAGGACTCCAGCTCGTCCCCCCGCCTCAGCCAGACCTTCTTCCCTCTCTCAGACGGCGACAAGAAGACGCTCAAACGGAAGAAAGTAAATCAGTTCTTCAAGACGATGGTGAGGACCCAGATGGGCGGAAAGACAAGTGTACGTGGGAGGGGGATGGGAAGAAAGCAACGCAGAGAGAGAGGAGAAAATGGGGGTGGGGGAAAGGCAAGCATGAGTGTGCATGCACAGGCACGCACATTTGCACACTCCCTGGGAGGCATGGTCAGGCCCGCAGGGGTTGGGATGCTAGCCGGAGATGCCCCCACTGCAATTCTCCTCTTGGGCCCTGGTCTCTGAGCAGGACTGACCCTAGCTGGGCTGCAAGAACGTGCCAAGGGGAGACACAGGGCTCCTGGGACTTCAGGACCAGTCACCGTCCTTTGCCCAAGTTGCCCTTCGGTGTGCCTGTCAGAGCCACAGCAGCTGGCTATCTTTGGAAGCTGAAAGGGCTTTTTAATTTTCTTTTTTGGAAAAGCTTTCCTATTCAACTTATATTACAGATTCCTACTAATTAAAAGTTAGTTTCCAAGCCCTGACTTTTCATGGCCCGTCTCCCATTGTTACTTGTTGGTCTTTAGTCAAGATAAAAAAAAAAAAAGTCCCGTCGACACTTCTGATCCTCGAGATAATACAAACCAGCGCCTGGCGACTATAATAATCCCAGGTTTACCGTGAGCGTGCAGGGAGTCAGGCACCATGCTGAGCACCTTCCAGACCTTGTCCCATGTGACCTGCCATGACCCCGGGAGGAGCTGATGGGGCTCACAGAGTTAGGGAGCGACTGGCCCAGGTTTCCACAGTGCACAGGGCCGCAGAGGCTGTGCTCGAACCGCGGTGGGGTGCTCCCTCTCTATCCAAAGTCAGGGTCATGCTATCCTGCACTCACGAGGCTTTGGGCAGGGAGCCTTGCAGCTGAGACGGGGAAGCCCTGCTTTGGTGCTCATGAGAATCCCATCCTGGGTGTGTGTGTGTGTGTGTGTGTGTTTATTTTCTTCTCCCACAAAGCTGGCCAGCAAATCCGCTGAAGAAGGCAAACAGATCCCTGACATCCTATCCTCGGACCTGTGAGCTGCTGCTAACCAGGGCTGCACAAGGAGAGCCAGCGAGAGAACTTTCCAGAGGAAAAGAGACATGGTGGGACACTGAGACCTCAAAGTGGGGTACCTCATTCCGGTTGCTCTCCCTAAGAGGAACAAGGGCTGATCTTGGCCCCCACTCCTTGTGATCCAAGTGCCCGGTGGAGACGCCCCTGCCCGGACTCGGGGCTGTGTGCACAAGGAGCCAGCAAGAACGTTCTCTCCCGCCGCGTTCTCCCCAACATCCTCGGCGCGTCTTTTTATAACCCGGTTTCTTAGATATAAGAAGCTGTATTTTTGTTTCATTTTTTTAAGTCCTAGCACCTAACAGAGCAGCCTCTTAAATATTCTTTTATTTTATTTTTGGTTACTATTTTGTGTTTCCCATTTTTTAATACAACCAACCAGTCTTTTTCCTAATTGATCTTTTCCAAAGTGTTACTGTTTTCTTACTGACAATAAACAGGTGTGCATGGCTCCCGTCAGCCTTGTTGCATAATTCTGTCGGCAGCATCCCTGCAGCCTGGAGAGGGTGGGAAGGCAGGCCACGCAGGGCCTGTCGTCATGTTGAGGGGCCTGGCTCCAGCCTGTCGCGGCACCAGATTTGCCCTCCTCGTCCGTGGCCCCCCAGCCCCAGGAGCGTTCTCCAGGATTCAAGTTCCTTAGGGCCCGAATGCTGGTATGTAAGGATGCCAAAAAAGCCTGCCAGAACCGTCCTCAGGTGGTCCTCATACTACCTTTCTCCCCTTCTGGAAAGGGATGGAAAAGCCACGCAACCAAAGGCCCAAGAGTTAGGAAAACAGTGGAAAAGTGATCCGGCCTTTGGATTTTGTCACCAGGTCAGAAGTGGTAGCTTTTCTTGGTGGAATCCCAGGCTTCTCAGATGAGGCCCAAGAAAGCGGAGGAGCTCTTATGGGCAGAGAAAAGATCATGGAAGCAAAGGCTTCCCTCCATAGCCCAAGGGAACTGTGCAGGGAGAGGCCTGGGCAGAGCCTAAGGACTCTGTCTGAAAGGTGGACTCCAGCTGGGAAAGAGTCAGTACCAGGTGGGTGTTAAGTGCATGGCAACAAGGGGCTCTGAGCTAGAGTCATGTAGAGATGTGGGGTGGACACTCGCTTCTTAGAGATGGGGTCCCTATGGGTAGTGAAAGATGAGAAAGATGGTAAGAGCTCAAGCTGATTGAGCTTGACTGACCCCAGCACAGTGCTACAGACATGACAAGAATTAGCTTCCTATATCAAGATTGAAGAGGTGGGTACGGTTATTTCCCAGATGAAGATACGGAGGCATGAAGTGACCTGAGATCATCCACCTGGTGAGTGGAAAGGCTGGGACTCAAACCTGGGCAACCAGATGGGAAGCTTGGCTTTTAACCATGCCCCTGTATTATCTCTTGGACACCTTGGTGCCTCAGTCCCTGTAGCCTTGTTCACCCAAGGCTCTTCCTGGTGGCCTCCATTCCCCCTTGTCGAGCCCCAGACCTGTTGTTGCTGCTGGGCCAGCTTCCAATTTCCTCAACAGTCCAAAAAGCCCTGTGATGGTGGTGGTTGGCATTTTGTCAGTCTTGGGTTCTTTAAGGTGAGGAGACAGCTCCAGAAGGTTTGGAAGAGAAGTGAGGGCCCTCGAGAAGCCGAGAAGCCACACACCCTTGGGCATCACCATGCTTCCCTTGTAGACATGAGCCCAGTGTCCCTTCCTGTATCTGTTGATCCTGTCCTGCCCTTTTCCTCTCCAAGTGGTAGGCGCAAGCTTCCCAGGCCTGCTGTTTCTCAGTCCAAACTATGAGATCCCAATGTTTAACTTTGAAATGTTTGCCCTTCCAACAACTAGTGGACAAAATCCCAACCAAGATGGAAAAATAGTCTCCCCTTCTCTCACAGCTGTAGAACAGACCTGATCCCTTGTCTTGAAACTGCCGAGGTCATTTCTTACCGAGGCGTTTTACAAAACACCCAGATTTGGGCACTGTTGTTGCGTCCTGGGAAAGTCAGCTTTAACCTCTAAAAATTTCATAACTCTGTTCTCCTTGCTCAACAGTGTGTGGCCCCATGAGTTCCATTTCCTGAAAATTGTCAGAATCTGTGAGTTTTTATGAAGTCCGAAGGGGTCTTGGGCACGCCTCCTTTTCCCATAGAAGTGGAGCCAACCGTGAGCTTGGCGGATTCTTATTTAAACAGAGTGTGAGCGTCACATCTCCTTTCAATTAGGACCGTCATCAGGCTGATGGCCCACCTGATGCTCTGTCAGGACAATTCCAGATGTTGTGGCTCCATGCCAGTAACGTCGATGTCAGCAGTAATAACCATAACAGACGACAATAATAAAACTTCCATTTACCAGACACTTACCCTATGCGTCCTCCGCTCACATCTTCACACCAATCCCCTGAGGCTGTCACGAGGATCCCAATTCCACTGATGTGAAAACCCTGAGCTGGGGAGTTGGCAGCGTGCCCCTGTCTGCCAGCCAGTAAGGAGCACAGCCAGCTGTGTCCACTTCTAACCTTTCTAGCTCTAACCTCCGCTCAACATCAGACTCCGTATGCTCCATGCCCGGTTTGAAGGCCGCCCCCTCAATGCCAGTGATGGCTCCCAGGACAAGAGGGTAGGGGCTCCATGTCCAGCACAGGTCTCCTTGTGCCCCTGGACATTCCCTTATTATAAGCCAAGTCTGTCAAGAACTAGCCAGTGCTGTTACCATATGTTGCCTTTGGAGCTCCCAAGGAGGGAGGATGGGGTACATGGGCTTGGACGAAGGAGCCACTTGTTGTATCTTTTTCTTTCCTGGTGGAGAGTTCTTAGGAACCCACAGAGATCACTTCATCCAGTCCTCCCATTTTAAAGGTAAATGACTCCTACAAGCCCACACAGCTATGATCCGCAGGACGCAATCTGGAATCAGCCCTGCCTGGCTCCCTGGTTTCCTTGTAGGTAATCTCCCTTCCATGGCACTCCCTCACCTTCTGTTTAGGCACCCAGAGACCCTTTGCTTCCCACGGTCCCTTCCTCTGCCTTGGAGACAAAGCTGATCCTACCATCCACACTCTAGTGTGAGCGGGGGCGCTGCGGTTACTCTCCCTAGGGGAGGGGCGTTTTTGGTCTTGTCTCCAAATGGGGAGTGGAAGCCTTTTTACTTTCTTCCAGACTTTCAGGCTTCTGTCAGGAAGTAGTAGAGAAACTGAGAAAAGCAAATGGCCTTCCCACTATCTAAAATCAGGCTGGGCTCTGCCCCCAGACATCCTAACCAGTAACACATCTGTTTGCGGTTCCTTCTGAACACTTGGGGCCTCTGCTTTCCTGTCATAGCTCCAGTTCGCAAGGAAACAGATCCTCGGGCAAGACTGATCACCTGTGTTTGTGGGCCATGCAATCCTAAAGCGGTGAGAAAGGAGGAGGCGGGTAGGAAGCAGTGGCAGGTGGGGAGTCACCGTGCCGGCCCGAGGAATGGAGCCGCGTCACAGACTCAGGGTCAGTCAGCCACTGGCCGTCTGGACATTCAACATTAGCAACGACTATACTGTCCTGAACACGAGAGATCCCATGTTGTTGGACCCAGGGACAGTCCCATCCCTGCTGGTTTTGTGGTCCACCGGGCAAGCAAGTGGTGGCCGAGGAACCAGGCTGACGGACAGTGCTGGCCATCCATGCACCTGATCGTCACCTCCCTGACCAATGGTCTTCCTAGTGGGTGTTCAAATGTGGATCTACCAGCTTTGAATCTATGCCTGCTGGACCGTGTAGGCACCTATTCCCCAGACCCCAGCAATCAACCTTCCAGCATTATTCTTTTCGGTCCTCTGACCAACTAGCCCAGCCATGCTCCCCTGCCGGGTATGTGAACATCTACCTCAGCTCACACCGCCCTCCATTAGCTAGGTCACCCAGGTGTCCTGCTTGCTGCTCTGCTCCTGGGTGATTCCCCTCATCCCTGGTTGGGGCCCTGACACAGCACCAGTCCATTTCCAGCTAGCACCGACGAGAGGGCACCCCCTGCTGGCAGTAAAAAAATGTGTTAGTCCCGTCCTCTGTGAGTTGCCCATATAGAACCCCCTCCACGGGACCACAGGTCTGGGTTGAAGGAGAGACATCAGTGAAGTAAGGTAGGTACCCTGGAATTCTGATCCCATGATGGTTTTCTGCCATGTTGACCCACCTTGTGCCTTGAGACACTGATGACAGGGCGGTGGACATCTCGGGTTGGGCTCTCAGTTTCCTCCGGGGAGGTGTTCCGCCCCCGCGAGGCCCCGGTAGCCCTCTAGGAGCTATTTCTTGAACAGAGCGGCTAGGAGAACATCACCGTGCTTCAGGTCCTGGACGCGGGCGCTGTGGTGGTCATAAAGGGCCTCGTCAGGGACTCCGTTTGGCTCCCCGGCCACCAAAGATGGTTCCAGCAGCATCGGAATGACCAGGTCATATGGTCCTGGACACAGAACTGCCTGAACCACAGCCTGGACCTGCTGCAGAGTACTTGTGCTCTGGATTCCACTCAAACTGGCAGACTCCAAAGTCACCTGATGATGAAGCAGTGTTCCCAAGCTTTTTATGTCCAAAAATCCAAAACGAATCCTCAACTTCGATGCTTCCTCTTTAGTGGAGGCAATGTGAGACACAGCAGCTTGTCGTGTATGTTCAGGGGATGTCCCAGCATGTCCTGACCCCTGGAGCTCTAAATATTGCTAGCATTCACATGGGTGGAAAGTAGCATGTCCCTTTCTAATAATAGCATGGAATAAACCCAGAAAGTTCTGCCATGTCCACTCCGTTCTCTGCAGGCCACCATTAGCTCAACCTTTAAGGAATCATCTTGGGAAACTATTAAAACCAGCTCCAGATAATATAATAAATAACTCTTTAATATTAAGTTTCAATAGCCCAAACTCTTACAGTAATAAACACAATTGACCATATTGTTTTTCTTGGACTCACCTCTCAGTGACTCCAGTGAGAAAATTCTTAAGGGAATTATATTCAGTTATTTATGGCTTTTGATGAAATTGAGGGGAAGGAAGTAGATTATATGAAAAATCCGTCTCTGCGGCAGAATCCCGAAATTCACAGATTGTAAAAATAGTCAAAAATTAAAAATAAATATTTAGCATAGAATGTTCTAAGAAATCTAATGTGAATTACAAAATGTTTGAGCCATGAACTTTTACAAAGTATTAGGTTTCTGGAAAAGTGGCTGTCTGGCTTTTCAATGTTAAGTGACCACATTTATGAATGAATCGATAATGGTCTTCCTCGATCTTAGAAATGGCCTTGGGGGCAGGTCACTTGAAAACCCACCCAGCGGGACCCTGGGTAAGCAGTGACCGATATCCTGGTAAACAGAGATGAGACCAGGTGGTCACTGGTCCAGGCACTTTAGAGGTCTCAACTCATTTCTGATTCACGGAGACCCCTGGGATAGTCACTGCCGTGGCCCCAATTTCCACAGAACAAACCAACGCAAAAAGACATCCCATAGCCTCTGCCACTCGCTCACAAATGTGCATAGAGCCCAATTCATGCTGAACATCATCCAAAGCCCTGAAAAAACAAAAAACAAAAACAAATACAAAAACAAAACCACACCCGTGCCCTCCAGGGACTGCAGATCGCATAGTGAAGTCAGGCGATACACTGGTCATCATAGCGAAGGTTGACCCAGTTCTAGGTATGGGGGGAACCAGGGGGAGGAATCCGGGGCCTGGACACCAGAAGGAAGGCTTCTCTGGGGAGGCGGCGCTGAGCTGGTTTTGGAGTGTAAGTCAGGGCTCTCCGGTGGAGAGGAAGGGCATTCCAGACAACGTGAGCAGGCAGGGAGCTGAGGGATCACGAGAGGCTCACGTGGCCACAACCCGAGGAAGGGCACAGCGAGGGGGCAAGGATGCGGCGGGAGTGGCTGGTGAGGCCAGGTGTGTGCGGGGTCTGGAGTGCCATGCCAGCCATTGGAGAGGCAAGGTGCAGAGAACCGGCTGCCCACCAGGCAATCTGCACTTAGTAATTTTTGAAACTTCACAACTGCCCTCTGAAGTATAGATTATCATTAGTCCCAGTTTACAGTGAGGAAACAGGCCCAGAGAGGCACAGGCATTTGTCCAGGATCACACAGCTGGAAAGTGGTAAAGCAGGAACTTGATGCTTCAGGCTCCAAGGAACAGGTTGATGAGCGGCAGCTTTCCGAGGGCTGACTCCGGGGACCGGGCTGGCTCCCCAGATCTCTCGCCTCTCTAAGCGGGGTGTGCATCATCGGAGCAGGGATGCCAGGCCTCATCTGCACCTCCTAGGTCAGAATCTCTGGGGCTCTGGGCCCAGGAGAATGCCTCTGAGGGCCTTGAAAACCACAGCTTTGGTCTTCCATTTGCACATGAGGAAACTGAGGGCCACAGGGGCCACCTCAGTCCACAGTAGTCCCAGAATGAAATGAACAAGTGACCAAACCCATAAAGCCACTGCCCCCAGTCTGTATTCTTTACCCAGAGATGGGGGAGTGGGAGAAGAGGGGAAGGGGTGAGGGAGTAGAGGAGCTCCTTGTTCTTTGGGTGCAGGACAAAGGCCACTGGTGGCACTGGAGGGGGATCATCAGTGGACAGGGTCACAGCTTCACCTAGCATGGAATCCAACTCTATTGGTTTCCTGCTGCTGGTGTAACAAATTATCACAAACCTACTGGCTTAAAATAAAACACATTTACTCTCTTCCTGCTCCTGAGATCAGAAATCCAAAATCAGTCTTATGAAAATCAGGGTGACGATAGGGCTGGTTCCCCAAAGAGACGTCAGAGGACGGTGTCTTTTCTTGCCTCTTCCAACCTCTATAAGCAGAAAGGCATGTGGCCTTCCTTGGCTCCTGGCCACCTTGCTCCCTCCCTGCTTCCTCATCATACCTCCTCTTCTGCTATCACATCTCCCTCTGGCTCCCTCTTGCAAGGGCAGCTGGGACTATGCTGGGCCCACCCGGGCAGTGCAGGCTTATCACTCCCCGTGCTCTTCAACTTGATCACTTCTGCGAAGTCCCCTTTATTTTGAAAGAGGACACGTTTGCAGATTCTGTGGATCTGCACTGACATCTTATGATGGGGAGGTCATTAGTCTGCCTACCACACTCACAATGAGAAAATTCTCTCCCTTTCCAATTCTCTTCTGATCCTTTTGCCTTCCCCAAGCAGCATTTTCTCCCTTCCCTAATGCTTGCTCACCTCACCTTCTCACCAAGAGTGAGCCGGCTCAGGCCTGTGCTACCTCAGATCGCTCATCTGTAAAGTGGGGATGATTCGAGTAGGGACTGAATGAGAACACAGGAATGAATTTGGGCTGTGCCCTGCACGTGTTGGCTCTGAACAGAGATTACTTTTTCTCACCGTATTTATGGCAAGTGATACTGATTACCAGTGATTCATTTCCAGAAGTCATGTGGAATTTATCTTTAAACTAAATTCATTAGGGCGCCTGGATGGCTCCACTGGTTAAGCGTCTGCTTTCGGCTCTGGTTGTGATCCTGGGGTCCTGGGATCCAGCTCCACATCGGGCTCTCTGCTCAGCGGGGAGTCTGCATCTCCCTCTCCTGCTCCCCCTGCTTGTGCTCACTTTCTGTCTCTGTTAAATAAATAAATAAAGCTGTAATAAATAAATAAATAAATAAATAAGTAAATCCATTAAGTAGAAAGAAACAAAGAAACAAAGAAAGGAAGGGGGTGGGGGGAAGCCTGAGAGCCAATTTAAAAATTATTAAGTAAATCCAACTATAGGCACTGCACCAAGATGGCAAATCAGGAGTGGGAACCTCAGTGCTGTGCGGCTGCGACAGAGTCCTGCATGCCCCAGAAATGCTACTGTGGAGATGATCAGTTTTTGCTGAACAAGTGAAGGATTGATTACCCCCAAGCACTGTATCAGAGGTCTTTCCTGTACTGTCTCGGGCAATCCTGGCAAGAGCCTTCTGAGGGAGGTAAGCCTGTTACCCTCTTTTTCCAAGCAAGCAGAGGCTGGGAGATGAGGCCATGGCAAGACACTCAGAAAACATGACCAGAGCTGTTGGACTCTCATTCCAACTCGTCCAACTGCTGCTTGGCTGACTTTTAAGACATTTTGCCCCATTGACAATCCAGTTCCCACTATTTCCATTGCAGTGAAATAAAAGTGGTTCCCACCCCCCCAAAGGGGCACAATTCCTCCTTGAAGCTGCTGTTCAGTTTGGGACCTTGCCCCTTAAAGGGGCTCAGAAATCCTTGGCCACAGGCTCTTAAAGGTCAATGAATCCCTGTACTCCGCTCCCTGCTTTTAAATATATGGCCACCAGAGGGCGGTGTTTAACTTTGTTTCTCTGGCTTCAAGCGCCACCAGAAGCCAAAGAGCAGAGAGCGTAGAGAGCCCCAAGATCAGTTAGCCTGGCTGACACCTGAACCAGACTTCCTAAAAGCCCATACCTGGGACAGAGAAGCTGGTCCCATGGCAGGCCCCAACATATTCCGAGATGCAGCTCTGGTGTGCAAGAAAGGAAGCCCAAAAGACAGCCTGTTTCCTCCCACACTCCTCCACGCCCTGAAAGTCAAGGCCAGAGGTGGGGAGGCCCTGGCCAGCCACTGTCTACGGGGCCTGTGCACATTCACCCTTTCTGCAGGCCTTGAGCTGCCTTGAGCTTCTGGACCCGGCAATGCATACAACTGACCGTTGGGCACGTACCCTACTCCAGAGGAGGGTCAGGCCTGACACTGACCGGGTGTGGGAGGGCACAAGAGGCTGTGAGCTGCAGCCACCAGACTCGGGGCTAGAGGCTGCAGGGGGGCCAGGCCTCCTAAGACATGCCAGGGCCCAGGCGCGACAGGGAGACTCAAGTGAGCTTCCTTTAAAAACCGCCTCTAAGGGAGGGGACCCTGGCAATAGGGAAAGGGTAGATGAGGAGTTTGGGGGAAACGCTCCTGACCAGCCTGGGTGCGAGTGAACTTGTCACCTGATTGGAGTGCCTGTCTCCTGCCGTAGTCATGGAGCAGACAGTGGTTGTGGGGGGGGGGGGGGGGGTTCCCTGGGGATTCCCTCCGGCCTCCTCCAGCTGGCACAGTAAATGCCCTCAGGACCCATGGGGTCTGGAGAAAGTGTGAGGCAGTTGAATGAAGAGAAGGAAGTGGAGAAACAAGGGTAGGAGGGAGGTGGAGGCCACAGAGGTCGGCTGCACGGCTTCAGGAGGTGGAGGCCACAGAGGTCGGCTGCACGGCTTCAGGAAAGGGGACGGGAGGGGAGCTCATCATCAGCCGCAGAAGGCAGGGGCTGGCTGCGGAGCTGGGGTCTGCCCCAAGCATCCCTCCCTCGGTTCCTCCTTTGTGACCTCACCTGTCCCCCAGCCCCTGCCCACAGGCTGCTAAAAGGGAGGAATTAGCCTACAAGGGTGCAAACTGAAGGAGGAATTGTACACCTCAAATGTATGTTGACTAGAGTATATAACGACTTACAGTCACTGAGTGCTATTCTAGGCACCAATGTCTTACGATGGTTACGCCAATCAGCTGACGGGCTGCTCACAGCAACCACGTGGGATCAGATCATTCCCATTTTCCCTTGAGAAGACAAGCTGAGGTTAACTAAGTCACTTGTTAAGATTTGCAGTTAGCTTCTCAGCTGGGGTTCAGACCCAAGTCCCCCTGCTCTCAGAGCCTATGTCTGCTGTGAGTCCGCGAAAGAGCCCCTTGCTGGCCTCTACACTGGACTCCCAAAGCAAGTCACCTGTGTGCTTGAGTTTACTATCTAAATCAGAAACTGAAAAACAATAATGAAAATCACTTCTGATTTCCATCCAACAATAATAATTCCCAGTTTGGTATTTACATTTATAAATACACATATTAATATATATTTTTACCATAAAATGGCACTTTACAGTCCATTTCATTAAATACTGCTATTAGAACAGAACATCTTTGCATATTACTAAATATTCTACAATCGATTTTTCCATAGCTACCAAGTATTTCTTCCCTGGGATGATACCCAATTTATTTGACCGATCCCCTCCTGTTGGACATTCAGGCTAGTTACAGTTTGTTATAGTTCTACACAATGCTGTGGCGAATACCCTGAAGAGAGTTTATAGCTCCGTTTAATTCTACAGGACGAATGATCAGAAGTGGGGGCCCCAGGTTCATTGCCAGGCCTTGGGTCTACATGGGGGGTCTCTAAGGGGCCTGCCTCTTCAAAAGTCATGGCCCAGCCTTCAGCAAACCAGGCCTGGCAGAGACACTTTAAACAAAGATGGGGCCTCTGTGGCTTTACTCTTCTGAAAGAAAGTACATAGTGCACTTACCCTGTGCCTCCCCTGGGCAGTCGGGCCCTTTGGGATCATTTCATTCCCTGCTCCCTGGTGGGGGACAAGTGGTTTCTCAGGACCTGGGAGGGTCCGGAGGGTCCCTCCCACTCGGTTTCCTAAACTCATCCTCTGGTCACCCTTACACTGCAAGGGAGACGCATCCCATGGCACCTGGGTTTCCCGTGGCCTGTCTCCTGATGCGGCTGTAGAGGAGAGCGGGCAGCCTGGCGAGGGTTGGGGGCGCTCCCTGGAAGGCAGCCCCTCCGGCTGGCACAGGGAGCGACCTCCTTCTTCCACCTCAAGGGTCCATGGGGCCTGGACACTTGAGTGAGGGGCAGTTGAATGGGGAGAGTGAAGTAGAGGCAGGAGGGTAGGAGGGAGGTGGTGGCCCCAGAAGCCAGCTGCAGCTTTCTTCCAGTCTGATCTGAGGGAGAGACGTAGTCAGGCCACTACTAAAGCCTGCTCAGGGACAGCTGCCCACTGTCCTTGCCCCTAGGCCCAGGGCCTGCCGGGGTGAAGAGTAAGTCATCTCCAAGCTTCTGGAGAATGGAGCCCAGAGAGGGGGGTACTGGCTGTAAGCTCAGAGCAGAGGAGCAGCTGCCGCTCCGGCTTCTAGAGCCTGAGGCAGAGATGGTGTGAGGGGAATGGCAAGGTGAGGAGTCCAGGGCTCTCCTCCTGCCTCAGCTCTGTGGGGCCCCTATAAGCTGAAACATGAAAGGACTTTGATCAGAGAGGGGCCTGGGGGCCTGCGTGACCCCTGCCGCCAGAAAGAACCTCGCATAGGTAAGTTCCTTCTCACTTTTCCCTGAAGCCCAATCACACTCTCTTCCTTCTATTGCTATCTCCCTGCTGCTCCTCCGGGAGAATCCCCAGCCCTTGTCCATGGCCCTCATCAGTGTGCCTTCAGGGTGTGTGTGTGTGTGTGTGTGTGTGTGTCTGCATGTCTGTACGCGGAGGGTACCTATAATCAAACGACTGGAAATCTGGCCGTAGGCAAGGTTCCTCTCTGCTCTTCTGATTCTCCAGGGCCAGGTTCTTTCCTGGAACCTCCGGAAAGTGTGTCTGCTCTTCAGAAGACCCAAAGATGTGGCTTCTGATGAAGTCCACATCCGGTCTGGGTGAGGGGGGCTGAGAATGGGGGGTTAGGATGGGACAGGGGAGAGAGAGAGATACAGAGGAAATGAGAGACAGGAGTGAAAGGGAGTGAGAGAGAGGCCGAGACAGACAGGAGGTGATCATGAAGGAACAGAGTAGCAAGAGACAGAAGAGAGAGAGAAGGGAGGGGGGAGGGACAGAGAGGTGGCCAGAGCAGTGCTTAGAAAAGAAGCACGGAAGGGGGGAGGAAGAACAGGGAAAGAACCTGTGATAGCGAGAAGGCAGGAAAGAGACTGAGATGCAGAGGGGCTGGCCAGAGTGCGGGTGACGGAGAAGGGGAAGAGAGACACAATGAAAGGAAAACAAGAGGAACCAAGTGAGGAGAAAGGCAGGAGAGAAAGGGGGGAAACAGGAACTGGGAGAGGGAGGCAAGAGAGGCGCCCTAGGCACTGGGGACACCAGCCACAGCACCAGTCTGAGCACACACAGTGGCCCTGGCCCAAGGCCCTTTCCCGGTGTCTGGCAGGGCTGTAGGAGGAGGGGCCGGCACGCAGAAGGTGGCCGCCCCTGGGTGGGGCCCGCAGGCCAAGCCCGCAGGGGTATAAGTCGGAGGCTGGGCCAGCCGAGCACCTGTCAGGGACAGCTCCCTGGTGCAGGTGCCAGACAGGTGGCTCCGGCCGAGCCCAACCCCAGCATGAGCTCCTTCGACCTCCAGGCACCGTCCCCAGCTCGCTGCAGCCCCCAGTTCCCCAGCATCGGCCAGGAGCCCCCCGAGATGAGCCTTTACCATGAGAACTTCTTCTACCCACAGGGCGTGCCCAGCCCTCAGCGCCCCCCCTCCTTTGAAGGGGGTGGCGAGTACGGGGCCACCCCCAACCCCTACCTCTGGCTCAATGGGCCGGCCATGACTCCGCCGCCCTACCTGCCGGGCACCAACGCCAGCCCCTTCCTGCCCCAGGCCTACGGTGTGCAGAGGCAGCTGCTGCCCGGTATGTCTGGGCTGGGGGGCGGCGACCTGGGCTGGCTGCCCATCCCGTCGCAGGAGGAGCTGATGAAGCTGGTGCGGCCCCCCTATTCCTACTCGGCTCTCATTGCCATGGCCATCCACGGGGCGCCCGACAAGCGCCTCACCCTCAGCCAGATCTACCAGTACGTGGCCGACAACTTCCCCTTCTACAACAAGAGCAAGGCCGGCTGGCAGAACTCCATCCGCCACAACCTGTCTCTCAATGACTGCTTCAAGAAGGTGCCCCGTGATGAGGACGACCCAGGTAAGGGGGCCGCCGGGGCAGTGTGGGGCCGGGGGAGCCAGCCTCTGATGCCCCCAAGGAAGTCTCCTGTCATTCCTCCCCAGGACCCCATTCTAGAAAGTTCTTACCTGGCTGTGTCCCCTGAGACGGGGCTGAGGGTTGTCAGCAGTGAAGGAGCCTGGGAGAGCCCCGGAGGCAGGGTTTTGATCCTGGTTGCACCACTGAGCGGTTAGCCACTCTAGGCATTTTAGATCTCTGAGCCTCAGTTTCCCCATCTGAAAAACAGGGATGGTAACCGTGGATCCTTTGCAGGCCTGTGGTGGGGTTCATGAGAGAATGCATGCAAGGGTTTGGGTGCCTGCTTTAAACGCCCAAGAGTCCACAGTAATTGTGATCACTCTGAGTCCCGGGCACCCAGCTCATAGGAAGTCCCCTGGAGGATTTGGATGTGGCAAAGCCCAAGTGCACTCAGACCCCTGGGGAGAGATCTGACTTGGTGAGACACGCAGGAAGAGCCACATTGTGCTGCCTGCTCAGTTGCATACTCTTAGCCCACCCCTGCCGGGGGCTATGGCGGAACCCATTGTCCAGATGAGGAGAGTGACACTCAGCAAGGAAGCAGCCTGCCCAAGGTCACCCAGAGTGGAGGGAAAGCCCTGGAGCCCAAATCTGAATGGAGGTCTCTCTAACACCAAAGACTACCAACTCTTCCTTTTTAATGATGAATTTCTATAATGCAGGGACATTCAGAATATATTAAATACTCAGATATGCATTTCCCAGAATTAAAGTCTGTTCTTGTGCCCCCATGGGAAGCCAGGGCATGGCTCAGAGCCCCACCTCCGGCTGCTAGGAGGCTAGCAGGCACAGGGCTAGGGGCCCCCCAGGGAGGGTGAGTGTCCAGTTCCATGACTGGCCTCACCCACAGGCCCAGCTCAGGCCCTCCCTCCAGAAGGCACCTCCTGGTGACAGGCACCCCCTACACATCCAGCATCAGCCTGAGGAAGAAGGGAGGGGTATAACAGGTCCACTTTTCAGACCAGGAAACTGAGGCTTGCCCAGAGTCCCTCAGCCAGTTAGGAGAAAAGCCAGGACTCAAGTCCATCCTCAGACTCCCTGACCAAAACATTCAGGGAGCTCTAAAGTGTTTCCCGAGTTTTTCATGTCAGCCATGGAGGAAGGCCTTCCCTCTCCATTCCCCTAGTACCCGAACTTCTTCCAGAAGGCCGCACTGTGAGTGCTCTCCTGGCTGACGCCTTTGTGTCCCCAGAGTGCCCAGTTGTGAGGCGGGGGTGGAAGAGAGATGCTGGCCCGTGGTGTGTGGCCAGTGCGTGCAAGTCCTCTGTCTCTCCGCCCCTGCCTTCTCTTCTGTCTTCCGCACGGTTTGCTTGGCCTTTAGGTGACAGCAATTTAAAAAAAACAAAAACAAAAACAAAAAACAGGAGCAAAGTATTTTGTCCACCTCTCAGCTTACTCCTTCCCCTTTTGTGCCAGGCAAAGGGAATTACTGGACCCTGGACCCCAACTGTGAAAAGATGTTCGATAATGGAAATTTCCGCAGGAAGAGGAAGAGAAAATCGGATGTTTCCTCCAGCACGGGATCCCTGGCCTCCGAGAAGACAGAGAACAGCCTCCTGGCGGGCAGCCCCAAGACGGCAGAGGCCCAGGACATCCTGGACAGTGCTTCACCAGGGACCACCGGCTCCCCAGAGAAGCCACCCTCCCCTCCCCCACCGGGCACCCCCTGCCTCAACAGCTTCCTCTCCACCATGACCGCCTACGTGAGCGGGTCGAGCCCGGCGAGCCGCCCTGTGGCAACACCGGGACTGAGCCCTGAGCCCACGGACAAGATGGGGCAGAACTTGCTGAACTTCAGCTCGTACACCCCACTCACCAACCTCAGCGGCCACGGGGGCGGGGGCGAGTGGGCCAACCCCATGCCTGCCAATGCTCTCGGCTACGGAGGCTCTGTCCTCAACCAGTTCAGTCCCCATTTCTACAACAGCATCAACACGAACAGTGTCCTCTATCCCAGGGAGGGCACCGAGGTCTAGAACAGAGCAGCCCCTGAACCTGCTGGACACATGGAGAAGAAAAGCAGTCGAGACCTCCCGTGCCATCATTGCTGTCCAAGACCTCTGACCTGCCCGGACAGACACAGAAAGCTCAGGAATTCGGCCATTTTCTAGAACACAGTGTGGACCTTCTGTTTATCTCACGTACACACACACACACACACACACACACACACACACCCGCCAACTCTGGAGCCTGGTAACAGTAATCACGGGACCATCTGTGGAGTCTATGTGCCACGTGCTGTCTTAGGCTCTTTAAAGGCGTAATCACACTCATATTTACAGGCACCCTGTGAGGGTCCAGTGAACCTCTTTGTTGAGCAGATGAGGAAACCGAGGCTCCAGGAAGTTAAGTACATTTCCCAGGATCTCACACACTAGTAAGTGGCAGCGCCGTGGCTGGAGTCCAGGTCTCTATGGGCCCCGAAGTCTGGGCCGCAGAGGCAGGGATGCGGCCAGTGGTGGAGCAGCTAGGGAAGGGCCGCGTGGAAGCGGCTTACGGCAAGCAGAGTGCCCCAGAGTGCCCAGTTGTGAGGCGGGGGTGGAAGAGAGATGGCTGCCCGTCAGAATTCAGCCCCAGCCCCGGGCTCATCTCGACCTGCTCTAAGTCCTTATTCCGTGGCTCCCAGCTTACCTGTAGATACTCCCTTTGCTGCCACTCGAAGAGGGACGCCCAAGCCCCTGAAGGACGGTGTGTGCCCCCTCTCCCTCCGTGAGGGACACAGCTTCCTCTGCCCCAGAGCCCATGAACGGGGCAGCGGGGAGGAACGGTGGGCCGCCTGCCCACGCCCCAGCCCTGTGTCCGCCTGCAAGATCGTGTAAAGCCCAGCTTCCTGCGTGCGCGTCATGGACCAGTGAGCCGGAAGTGGCTGGCTCTTCCAAGAGAAACAAGGGTGCATGAGTGCTTTCTTTTTTAATGGCCTGGGAGAGGTGCACATCAGAGAAAACAAGGCCTCAAAAAAGGGGGCTGTGGCCCCCTGCACGGGGCCCCCCGCCTGTGCCCCTGAGACGATCTTTTTATATGTACTTTACATGCCTGTGATGTGTCATCATGACACACGCTGGGAAGTGCTTTTGTTTTCTTATTTTCTTTTGAATTAAAAAATTTTAAAAAGCACCATGTGCGCCCCTTCCTTATGAGTTTTCCCGTCTTCTAGCTGCTGGGCAATGAAACACGGAGCCAAATGCATCCTGAAGCCAAAGGCTTTTGGGACAGGAGGCAGAGAGAGAATGGGCAGCAAGGCTTTTATTGTTCTCCCCACTGCTGCAGAGACAGGGCAAAGGTCCCCAGTGACAAAAGGGACACATGCAGGGATGGAGTAGGTGCGTGAAGGAACCTGTCTATACCGCACTCAGGGCAAGGACTGGGCATGTCCCGGTCCTTGTAACTCAGGCCAGCCTCATAGCTGTACTGAGGATGTAATCCCTCTAACGACCCAAGGAAGGGGTGGCACTGGTCCCCTTATACAGAGGAGAAAACTG
Source organism: Mustela erminea (assembly GCF_009829155.1). Taxonomy (NCBI): domain Eukaryota; kingdom Metazoa; phylum Chordata; class Mammalia; order Carnivora; family Mustelidae; genus Mustela; species Mustela erminea. Next base: position 105,048,724 of record NC_045616.1, on the reverse strand, counting down.
AGGATCGGGTGGGGGGGTACAGCCCCTTACCTGGAGTCCATGGCCAGTCCATGCCCAGGGCATCTGGCTGAGGTACCTGGGACATGGCTATGCCCGGTGGCAATGACGACGATTCTCTGAGGGCTGTAGGCTGACACCGGGCCACCTGCTTGGCGGGTGGGAGCTCTTCAATGCCCACAGCAGCCCCCGGTGTGTGCACTGTGATTCCCTGGGCTGGGGCACGGTGCACACCAGAGGATTGTGCATGGTGGCTGGAAGCTGCAGACTGGTCTCCCGGGGTGTGCATGAGGAGGGCTCAAGTCCGAGGCCCCCTGCACAATCTCCCTGAGTCCCACTCAGACTCGGGCAGGGGCGCCCTTTCCCTGGAGCATCTGAGGTTGGATGGGAGCAGCAGAGGTCAGATGGGAGCTGCCACAGTCACAAGAGCAACAAGGACAATCTTGTAACACTCATGGCAGTTTAGCCTGTGTCAGGACTCGGCCTGCTTTATTGCATTTAATCCTCAGAATGAACGGGAGCCACTGTATTATCTCCATGTTACAGGGGAGAAAACTGAGTCCCAGAGAGGTTCTCTAACTTGACCCAGGACCTGCAGCCAGAGTCCAAGGCCCAGGGACTCCGCTGAGGCTGAAGCTCTCCCCGCTGTGCTGCATGCTGGGAGCCCAGGACTCCCCGAGAGCAAACTCAGGACAGCTGTGCAGAGAAAGGCGGGCCTCCCTGGAAACCCTGCAGACCCTTTCCTGCCCAATCCCTCTCCGCAGGGAGCCGGACTTCTGGTGGCAGAGGCGGCAGAGGTGGCTGAGGGAGGTAGAAGGAGGTGACACAGTGTCAGCTGGTAAAAGCCACAGAAAGCTCCCCACAGGCTGAGCCCTTGTTGCACAGACAGGACACGTGAGGCTGAGGCAAGAAGGGACTTCACACGTGTCACCAGGGAGACGGGGCAGAGCCAGAAACAACTTGCAGGTCTTCAAGCCCGGACCAGGAATTTTTGTCACTCTAGACCCCACTGCCGCCAAGTGTGCCTCAGCTGACCCTGCAATCCGCCCTCCGTATTGATCATGGCTCCCCTGCACCACAGGCCGCACCCCTTCCCCAGCAGGCAACCTGGTTGAGGAGGTGGTGGTGGCTTAGAATGGAGGCCACAGCTTCCAAACGTCCTCTTCAGCTCTTTAGCAGGGACAGCAGTGAACAGAATGTCTATAGGGCTGTGACAACGCAGAGACCGGCCAGCTCTAGAGTGCGGGGAGCTCCGGGTGGCCAGCCGGGAGCTCAGGGAAAGGACACACAAGAGGCCCAGGTCAAGAGGAGGACATCTGGTCAGCTTACACTGGTGGCTTCCTACCCCTCTTCTGGTTCTCTTCCTCTGAGAAGAAACGAGAGCTGGAGAGAGGATGAGGGAGGCCGGCTTATCCAGCAAGCGTGCACGCCTGCGCGGAGCGCTCTGGCTGGCCATTGCGTTTATTACCATCCCCCCTACAGTCTGGCTCTCCATGGGCCACATGGCCTCCAAGACCCATGGAGGGTCTCATAAGAGGGCTTGCTGTGTGTTAGACAGCCCGGGAAGCCTGTGTGGAAGAGCCTTCACTTCGCGCCCTCCCCCCCAATATCATGCTCCCGAGCTCCCAAACTTAAAAGGTGACCCTAGAGGTAGGTAATGACTATGGAGCACCTAGTATGTGGCCAGCACCGTGGGGATTCGGAGATTTAGGAGTGAACAGGACATGGGCCCACCCTAAAAGGGCTCCAGGGCTGGCAGAGAGACAGATGAGGAAACACCTTAGCCCAGCTCCGGGGGGGCATGTGCTCTGCTGGGCACAGAGGGGGCCTAACACAGGGGAGGGGGTCAGGCAGGCTTGCTGGAGTCCACGACACCTGAACTAGGTCTTTAAGGACCAGTAGGGAGAAGGACAAGACCGAAAGTCACACTGAGGTCCCTGAAGGGCCGTGCCATCTCCCCTCCTGCTCTACGGTACAGCCCGAGTCCCCAGAACAGAGCTCAGACAGAGTCCCTGCTTTGCAGGACGGCAGGCACAGAGACTGTAGAACAGCTTACAAAGTCAACTGGCTACCAACGAGACGCGCCTGCAAACCCCAGCAGCAGAGAAGAGCAAAGAAGTCCCACTGGGGGGGGCGGGGAATGAGGACAGCCTACGTGTCACAAAGGGAACACCCCTCCTATAAGAAGATCTCTGACAAGTGAAGATAAAGGTTTTCCCAGCAGAAAATCTATTTTCATCAAAGAACCAATGCAAATGGACAATATCCATATGAAAAGATACCTAGTCTCTCTAATGATTAAAGGAATGTGGAAGAAAGCAAGGATAATATGCCTTCTCCACCACCCAGGCTAGAGCCACCATGCTGCTCACTGCTCGCACCTGTGCCCCTTCTCACCCAGGAGGGCGGGATGAGATCTTAGGGATGATTTCAAATGTGTGCATGAAAACGTCTAATGTGCATCTCTTCTGACCTAGAACTCCTCTCCTGGGAATTTTTTTTTAATATTCATTAACATATAATGTATTATTCAGCCCCAGGGGCACAGGTCTGTGAATCGTCAGGCTTACACACTTCACAGCACTCACCATAGGGGAATTTTATTTTGGAAAATAAAATGCACGGATGGATGTGCCAGAATGCTCCTCTTAGGGAGCTTCCTACCAGTGAGGTGGGGGAGTAACTTGCATGTTCCTGAACGAAACACTCAGTAAGTAAACAGTGGTCCGTGGCGATCACGGGACAATGTGCTGCTGATAAAAGGGATGAGCTCGATCCCGCGGGTCCCCCTGAAAGATGCCGTGGGCTGGAAGGGAAGTCGGTAGGGAGCACGTGATGAAACCTGATGTCACATACCCTATGTATGCAAATATCTGTTCTGCCTGTTTACATCCATGGAGCAAAATACACAGAGAGAAAAGAGGGGAAGGAGATCAAGAGGGCCAGTGAGAAAGAAGCAAACAAAACAGGAAGGGGGACAGAGAGAACGGGAGAAGAAAGGAGACCAGGGAAGGAATCCACCGGATCAGGTTAATAATCACCTTAAAATGGGTAGAAGTTCTCTTTTTCTTTTCCCTTCTTTTTCCTATAGTCTCCCCCACCCCTCGCCTCTTTTTTCTCTCTTGTCCCTATTTTCTCATTTTTTTAAGGTAACAAACATTTGTCATTATTATAAGGAGAAAGACAGGAAGCCAACAAAAGTCATCTTTTTAAAAGAATGGAACTCCTCCCCCGGTTTATCTACCACCCACGCCCAGGGCCAGCAGGAGGCAGCAGCAAGGTCAAGGCTCAGCCCTTGTTCAGGTGCTAGTGTAAGAAAGAGGGACTTGCAATTTCTGTGCCCCAGCCTTAAACCCCAGGGAGCCGCCAGCCCCTCAGCGGATCTGCAGGAAGCATAACCCACCATTCTGTCCTCAAATGTCACTAGTGAGGCTGACCGTCCGGAGTCAGGCCAGGAACTCTCTAGAATGCTCATCTGTGCCCTCGCTCCTCGAACCCCTCATGGGTGCAAAGCGCACAGTCTTGGGAGTCACGCAGCCTGGGTTCAAAGCTACCATCCGAGCGACCTCCTCCCGGAGCCTCAGTTTCCTTACTTGTAAAAAGGGAATGATAGTAAGTCCACACAGAGTTGCCATGAGGAATAAATGCAATAAGATTGTAAGGCACCAGCACTGGGCAATCACTTGATAAACAGTAACTTTTATGACTAAGTCACATCCTCAGACCCAGACGATGACACGGAGCCTTCACTGACTGGCTCATTCCTTCTGTGGCTCAGAAGAACCCAGACACCCCCCGTCCTCATTTCTAAGAGAAATTCTTAACAAATTACCACAAAATGGGCGGACAGACACAACAGAAATGTATTCTCTTACAGTTCTGAAGGCTCCATCGGAAGCCGAGGGGTGGGCTGGGCGGGGCTCCCTCCAAAAGCTCTAGGAAAGAGTCCTTCAAGAGTTAAAGGAGAATGTGGATGTGAAGATGCCCGGCACACGGGGCGGTCAGCAGAGTCTGGCTTTCTGAGAAATCCCCATCTGGTCCCCCCACTGTAGCTCCCGATCTTTAATGGCCCAGTGACGAGGAGACGGACATACAATTTGGGTCATGCTATACAAGTTTGTTGCTTCCTCTCTAACGGCTAGAGGCTACAGACAAGAAGAGCTGGGGCAGTGACATAGGATCCTTCCTTACCCAAGCACACAGCCCACCTTCTGCATCCTTGCCAGGATGGACCGGCTGCTTCTGGAAACCTCCTCTGTCTCGCCTATGAGAAGACGGTAGACTTCTCCCCAACCTCCGTGCTTTGCACAGGTCACTAACCTTCAGCCTATGGTCCCCAGGCTTCAAAGAACCTAATGCTGCTCCCAGTGTAGACCAACATACTTACCAGCTCTTCCCAGGGCCCCGTGGTTCCTAAGGACCCTCCCCCCCAACTATGGCTCCCAGGACCCAGAACACTCCTCAGAGCTCCCAGCACACAGTCCTGGAGAAGATAAAGGAGACAGAAACTCTCAATCTCTCAGACCCAGGCCTGCCACAGATCTACGTTTCCTGTGGACAACCAGCTGCTAGCTTTACCTTGGAGAAAAGGCTCAGGAAGATGGAGTGGGAGGGTCGCTGCTCCTGCACCCAGTGACAGAGCGTGGGAAGGACATCGGCTCACAGCCGCCCAGAAGAGCTGTTCCCTTCACCCACAGCCATGGCTGCCAGTCCCGCTCCCACCACTGAACACTGCACACCCCGAAGCCTCTCCCTCCGGGCCTCCGTTTCCCCTTCTCTAAAATAAACCCGGGTTTGGATATGGCATCTGAACACGCTTTAGAAACTTCTAAGTGCTGATATAGGCAAGGGCTTATGTCCGCAGCTCCGATGGTTTCGACTCCTGCCATGGGCCAAATACTAAAATCCCGTGAGGTAGGCGTTATTCGAGGTGTGTCTTCAAGGCACTGTTTTGCTCACCTTTCCGCAAAGGCAAGACTTGTGCCCAGGTCGGTCCGGCTCACAAGCCCAGGGTCTTTCAACAATATACATAATAGGGATAACAGTAACACGAATCTTCATACTAGGACTGCCTCGCCAGGACTGGGCTGCACAGAAAGGTTGCTGGGTACCAGACACCGGGGCACCCGGATGGCGGTCCTTCCATCCTGCTGAGCTCTGGGACCGGGTCGTCCCTCCTGGCTGGGCCCTGCTCTGCCAGCTCCCTTCAGCTGCCTCCCCTCTTGGAAGAAGGGAGGGAAGGTGACCATAGTCTAGAATATGCCTCCCATTTCGAAGGAAACAATGGTCAGAAGCAAATGGTGCCCCCAAATACAGGATGGGCATCCTTCCGGCAGGGAGTTTCATGGGACGAAGAAGGCTGGGGAGGGCACTTTCTTCCGGAGTTTGAGGTGACGTCCCCATCCTCTCTTGGATCCCGGCGGTGGCTCTGCTGTCGGGCACGTGGAGTAGAGCAACGGAAGATGGGATGCTAATCCAGGGATAACTGTGGGAAGAGAGCATAACCGGCCATTTCAGCACCGGAACTGTGGAGCCCCCGGGAAGGGACAGCATCCAAGACACAGGGAGTCTGGACACAGACGATTCCTTCTTCGGCTCCCAAGGAGGCGTCTCACTCTCTCTAGCAGCTCTTACGTTCAGTGTGGTTGCCTGGAGGAAGCATCAGACGGGGGGCATCCCTGCTGGAGTTCTTGCCGAGCCCGATGGAGCCCAGGCCCTTCCGCCCCTCGGCTGCTCACCTGGAAGAGGAAAGAGCGGGATGAAATGAACTCCTGAGCTCCTTTTAGCTTTGACCATCTGTGTTACATCCACGATCGTATTTTGAGGCCCAAAACGACCCTGAGAGGTGGATGAGGTCGGCTCTTCTCCACTTTCCAGATGATGCACACAGGGACTGAGGCCTTACCTTAGTGACAGAGCAGCGGCGAGGGACCAGGTTAGTTCCATGGGCTCTTGTCATGGGGCGTCCATGACAGCAGATCAGGGATAACATAGATTCCCAAACCCCCCAGATCTGGGGTCTTAGCTCGGGCTGCCATGACAAAATCCCACAGACTGGAGGGTTAACAACAGACGTTTCTTTATTACATTCTGGAGGCTGGAGGCTGAGATCGGGGCACCAATGTGCTCCTCTTCCTGGCTTGCGGATGGTCGCTTCTGGCTGTGACCTCACAGGCCAGACAGAGAGGGACATTTCTGGTGTCTTCCTCTTTCTATATGGCCACAGTCCTATTGGATTAGGGGCCCACGCTTATGACCTCATTAAACCTTAATTACCTCCTAAAACCCTATCTCCAAACAGAGTCATACGGGGGCGTTAGGGCTTCAACTTCTGGATTTGTGGGGGCGGGGTACAATTCAATCGAAGCTGTGTGGGAGAGAAACTACCGACACGAAGAGGGACATGGCATGAACTTGGAGTGTTCGGCTCTTAAACTCAGCTCTCCCATGCTGGGGTCCCAGAAGCTGACTTGTAGGAGAGAGGACACAATGGACCAGAAAACTATGGTGTGTTTTGGAAAGTGACTGCTTCGATCCAAATCCTGGCTCCTGCCCCTGCCCCCGAGGCCTCAAGTTTCTCATCCCATGTGTAATGGAGATCACCGCATTCTCCGCACCATTCACGTGAAGCGTTAACGAAGGAGAAGAGGGTGTCCGAGCACATGGGACGCACAGCGTGGCGCCCACGGGATGACTGCAGGTGGCTTGTGGACAAGTCACTGAATAACGCTGATCTGTGGGTGAAAGCTTGTCCTTTCCCTGGTCAGGACTGGTTTCAGCAGAGGACAAATCCCCAGCTGGGCGCCTGCCGGGCCTCAGCACCTCCCTAATCCGGCTCATCTCCCTTCTCCACCAGGCTCACAGCCCTTTGAGGAGATGATATCCAACAATCATCGAATAACAGTTTGTTTTATTGTGTTTATTTTTGCAGTTACCGTCTCTCTATGGCAAGTGATGCTGGTTTGCTTTCCAAAGTAATGACATGAAGGTCACATCTGTTTATTTTAAACGGCTGTTGAGTTGGTGTCAAGAAAACATGTTAAGTGAACGAGAGTACAGGGAATATATGATTATGGCTCAGAACAAACCAAAACCAAAACAAGTAAAAGTAGTGCCCGAGGGAGGAACGTGGGCCACACATCACGGCTGGAGGTAAAGGGTCAGACCTGCTCCTGTCCTGACAGTTGTGTGAAATGGCAGCTCTCTTCTGGTCCTTTCCTGGAGGGGCTGACCCTGTCTGTGCCTGGCTGGAGCAGGTGGTCTGTTCTGTGAGACATCCAGGAATCTGTCCCATCAGAGCTACAGAGTGACCTGCATTCTGGAAGGAGTAGACTGGCTGGCACCTGTGGGAGACGTTGCCAGCCGTGTTAAAGGCACTCACCTGGAGGAAGCCAAGCCTGGTCTCTCCTCACCTGCATGGATCCTTCCCTTGACCAGCTCTCAGTAAGAGGCCACAGATAAGGCCTTGGCTTCCTGGCGCTGCCCCCAGACCGGGGTCTCAAGGAGGCTGCAGTAAGCAAGAATCTGTGGTGGCCCTTCGCTGTGTGTGTGTGTGTGTGTGTTTAATAGAGAGAAAGAACATGAGTGGTGGGGAGGGGCAGAGGGAGAAGGAAATTCCCCATCAAGTGGGGAGCCCAACACAGGACTCGATCCCAGGATCCCGGGATCATGACCCAAGCCAAAGGCAGACAGTTAACAGACTGAGCCAGCCAGGTGGCCTCATCACCCCCACCCCGCTCAACTGTTTTCTAATGAGCCCATGGAAAGAACACAATTGGCACCACCGGCTGGCTCCCTGGGTCACAAAGGCAAGGAACAAAAAAATGTCCTTCAAAAATGACTGTATTCCCATGGCCCTGCATCAGATCACTTAACACTGCAGACACGACAGTACTCCCCAGACGGATCCAGAGTCAGTGCAATTTTTGATGGGATCCCCGATGATGACTTTGTAGAAATTGACTTGCTGACTCAAAATTCATATGGACCTAGAAGGTATCCAGAATAGACAAAACAATCCTGCGGGAGCGGGGGAGAACAAAGTAGAAGGACCTCCATCACCTCCTGATCTCAAAACTTACTACAAGCAACAGTAATTAAGACAGTGTAGGACTTCTACAAAGGTAGTTGTAGAGGCCAGTGCAACAGGGCTGAGAGACATATACACCTGTTGTCAGCTCATTTTAACAAGGGTACAAAGACCATTTGACAGTAGGAAAAAAAAATATTTTCACCAAATGAGGCTGTAACAGCTGGACAGCCACATAAGATGAATAAAGTCGAATCCTTATCTCACATCATATACATAAATTAACTCAAACAGGATCAAAGACCTAAGTTGTTATTGTTTTTTGTTTTTGTTTCTTTTATTAACATATAAGGTACTATTTGTTTCAGGGGTACTGGTCTGTGATTCATCAGTCTTACACAATTCACAGCGCTCCCCATAGCACTTACCCGCCCCAGTGTTCATCACCCAGGCACCCCATTCCTCCTACCCACTTCCACTCTAGCAACAAAGACCTAACTTTAAGAACTAAAAGTGCATGACTCTAAGTAGAAGGCATAATAAACTTCACTGTCTCAGACTTGGCAAAGAATTATTTGATCTGACCCCAAAAGCAAAATCAGCAAAGAAAAAGACAGATAACTTGGACTTTACCAAAATTAAAGACTGTGTGCTTCAAAGGACACCAACAGGAGAGTGCACAGACAGCCCACAGAGTACGAGAAAGTATTTGCAAATCATCTATCTAATCAGGGACTTGTATCTAGAATGCATAAAGAACCCTTACAGCTCAGTAACAAGAAAGACAACCCATTTTTAAAACAGACAAAGGATTTGAATACATATTACTCCAAGGAAGATTTACAAATGGTCAATAAGAACATGAAAAGATGCTTGCAAACATTAGTCATCAGAGAAATGCAAATCAAAACCACAGTAAGATACCACTTCACCCGCCACGATGGCTAGACTCACACCAAACATAGCACAGGTGGTGCCCCCTGTGTGTCTTGGAAAGAAAAGAAGCTTCTCTTTATAAACCCAAAGGATGGGGTAGCTGAGGGGGGTGGAATGGGGAGGGAAGCCTCTCCAACTTTGTGAATTTCAGTAATACAACAGGATTTCTTTAGCACCTACTCTGTACCAAGTGCTGAACTGGGTGTAGGAGCCACAGCAGGGAAATTAACTTCTAATGGGAAAAACAGCTAATGAACATGAGATGTTATATGATTGCATTAGCATGGGATACCAGGCCAGGGGGTGGTCATTGCTCTGAAGAAAACACAAGCAAGGTCAGGACTCAGACAGTGACATGTGAGCAGGAACTTGGGGACATGAAGGAGCCTCCCATGCAGACAGGGGAAGGGAGGCTATGCCAGCAGGGCAGCGGGGCCCTGGAGAGAGAAAGGATGGTACCTTTGAGGAACAACCACAGTGGTCAGTCCCAAGGTGAAGGAAGAGAAACTAGCGGGACCTCCCAGGCCTTGGCCATAGTTTGGATTTCTTCACAACTGAAGGGGAGAGGGATGGGGGCAAGACGTCATGTGGAGGGAGAGCTGAAAGAGAGGAAGCTCAGGATACTTCGAAGGGCTCACACCCACCCCAGGAGCAGCCCGCAGCACCCCTGAATATGTCAGCCAATTAAAGGACAGCCAGCAACACTGCGAATTGGCCGGGTTTCCCAAAATACAGATGGTGATAGCCTGGTTTCCAGGAGGCTGGGGACGACACCTGGTCTGGTTTCTGTAAATCCTTCTTATGCAAAATTTCAGGTCCATCTCAATCACCAAAGCCTCTGACGTCTTGCACAAGCATCTCTGGCCACAAGATGTGCCAGGCAAAGAGGGAAACAAAGTCTCTGCGTGACAAAGTGGACAAACTCGAGCCCCACCACTCATGGGCAGGGAGAACTCGGGTGGATCGGTTCTCTCTGAGCCCCAGCCCGTCCTCTGGACCGCAGGGCAGCCATACCCCATTTATGGAGTGGTTTGTGATTCATTGACATTGGGTTTTTTGAAAAGTCTCTGTGCAGGACCAGGTCATTTTTTTACTTGTTTGTTTTCTGTAGCTTCATCTAGCCTGTAGACTGCTTGAGGGCTGGGCTCTGTCTGTCTGGTTCATCTCGGCCATCCAGGGTAGAGCACAGAGCCCGCCCCCAGGAGGCACTCCACATTGCTTGCTCAGTGTATGAACAGCATACGCTTACGTACTATCTGCAAATAGAATATTGGCTGCAGTTTTATGATCTTTTTGTTCCTGAATATTACAAAAGATTTTTCTGTTGGGTCCAAATGACCCAGTGTATGATTTGTATTATAAAGTTACTATGGGGCACCTGGGTGGCTCAGTGGGTTAAGCCTCTGCCTTCGGCTCAGGTCATGATCTCAGGGTCCTGGGATCGAGCCCCATATCAGGCTCTCTGCTCAGCGGGGAGCCTGCTTCATCCCCCTCTCTCTCTGCCTGCCTCTCTGCCTACTTTTGATCTGTCTCTGTCAAATAAATAAAGAAATAAAATCTTAAAAAAAATAAAGTTACTAGCTGGGGCACCTGGGTGGCTCAGTGGGTTAAAGCCTCTGCCTTTGGCTCAGGTCATGATCCCAGGGTCCTGGGGTCAAGCCCCACATAGGGTTCTCTGCTCAGCAGGGAGCCTGCTTCCCTTCCTCCCCCCGCCATCCTGCCTGCCTCTCTGCCTACTTGTGTTCTGTATCAAATAAATAAAATCTTTAAAAAAAAAATAAAATTACTAGCGATGATATTTCCATGAAGCTTCTCTCCAGATGAGCAGAACGCATCACAATTGTCTTCGGATTTTCTACCTAATCTGTTGATTTGGGTAAAATGTATGCTATAAACAGGGCCTACCCCAATAACTACTGTAGAAAAGGAATTAAACTGATAACCTTAATTAGTGCGTGTATTTGCTCATTCTTTTTCTCAGTGATACTTGTTGAGAAACTTTAGTTGGCCTGTGGGATTGAGCATGGAATAGATCTCCTATAGTCCCTGCCCTCCAGGGGCCAATTTCTAGCACGAGAGACAGGCATAAGTCAACTCTTAGAAAAATAAGTAGCTAACTGCAATTGAGAGCAAAATGAAGAAGGCCAAGTCCAGGTACTAAGAGTACATGCATTGAGGCCCCTGACTTGGTATGAGGTATCAGGGAAGGCTTCTGTGAGGAGGTGAGCTTTGGGCTGAGCTTGACTGGAAAGAAGGGAGGAGAGCTCTAAGCCAGGCAGGACAAATCTCCACAAAGCCCAATCCTGTGAAAATCTTGCATTTGTTTTAATATTTTTTTAAGATTTTATTTATTTTTTTGAGAGAAAGAGTGCACAAGCAGGCAGAGGGAGAAACAGGTTCCCAGCTGAGCTGGGAGCCCAATGTGGGACTCGATCCCAGGACCCTGGGATCATGACCTGAAGCAAAAGCAGATGTTTGACTGACTGAGCCCCCCAAGGGACATGAGACAATGTTGGAGGTTTGGTGGGACCAAGTCAAGCAGGGCCTCATGGACCTGAGAAAGGACTTGGAGTCAACCTAAAAACAAGGCAATACCATCAAAATGGTTGAATTTGGGTAAAGATAGAACATATATACCTTTTGAAATCACTCTGGCTAATGTTTCTGTGAGATTTCGTGCATTTAAATGTGTTCAAAACTGGTATCTTATGCTTGATCTTCACAGCAGTTTTACAAGGTCAATGGTGCGGACAGCTCAAACTGTCTTTCATGTTAAGATGAGGAAACTGAAGCACGGGGACATGGGAGAGTTTGCTAAAAGCATGACTGGATGACAAAGGGTTTAACTCTTTATTCCAGCCATGGGAGCAGCCTGAATCCATCAGTGAATGAATGGAGAGTGGGAAGGGGCAGTGAAGAACATCTCATGTTCTCTCTCTGTGACTCTCCCTAAAGGTATTGAAAATGGTGAATCCATGGGGGGACAATCTGAGGAGGTGCAGGCAGAAAGTCGGCTATTGGCCTGTTGGCTGACCTTAGAGCAGGTGGCTCAGCCGTCCCTTCTTCCCAGCGCTGGGGAGTTCAGTGTTAACTCTCGCTGGGAAGGACTCCTGGTCCACAAGTTGTCTCCTGTCTGCTCCCACTCAGGGTCCCTTAACTCCTCTAATGAAAGCGCACTCCCTTAGTTCCAGAATTAACAAGGTGATGATGACCACCAGTGTCCACTGAGAGGACTGGGCTTATCTTCTGGGCGCCTGTTCCCTACCTCCTCCTTCTTGGCACAGCACCTGATTTTTCCCTTGGAAATAGCCGCAGCATAGGCAAACAACTCAAGGCTAGCTGATGGGGCTTAGTGCTGATCTCTCCTTGGACCTGAGCAGTAAATGTTTTCTAAACGTAATAAAATATATTATTTAATGACTGTAATAGGTCTTTTTGGTTGCATGTGACAGAAAATCCCACCCAAGAAAATTTCATTGACTCACATAACAAGCCATTCCCATCCTAGGGCTGGCTGCCCTCCCAGCATGACCAGCAGGTGCGGATCTCTAGGGACGTGAAGGCACCTGGGCAGAGCCTTGAGCTTAAGAAACAAAGGACACATCGTCGGTCTGGACTTGCGGTGGCATTTGGGCATCTCATTTGCAGCCACAGAAACTCACTTTGTGTATTGATAAGTGGAAAAAGACACAAAGGAAGGCTCTTAAATGACTCATAGAGTTCAAGATCAGGCCTGAGAACCAGGTTTGGGAGAAAGCTGAGGGCTAGGAAGACCGGGTATGGGAATTGGCAGTCTGGGTCAGCCGCCGAGGCCCCATGTCTGGAATCACAGTGCTGATGCCTTGCTACTCCTTCAAGAGTAGTTCCAGACCCAGGCCGTCCCCCCAGACTCAAAACCCAAGGGGTAACATGCACTTGATCAAGCTGGGTCCTGTGCCCCCACCCTGCCTGGTTAGGGCAGGCCTTGCTTCCTTCTAAGTCTCACATAGAATTCTTCCCTAATAAAAAAGGACTTGGATGCAAATCTGAGGGGAAAAGTAACAAATATCCGTTTCAAGAGGCGAGCTCTTAAAATCTGGTGGGAGCTCACGCTCAGATGTCTTAGAGCCAGCTGAGCATATGTCCCTGCCAAAGACATCCAAATTCAACTTTAGAAACTACTCTTTTGAGCAGAAAAACCATGTCAGATTCAGCTGTGAGCCACCAATATGTAAGGAAACCTAGGCTTCATCCTTTGGGTAATGGGGAGCCATAGAAGGATTTAAGCCAGAGAGGATAGGCATGTGGCCAGACCTGCATTAAGAAAGGCCCCTGTAGGCTCCTGGATGGCTCAGTCAGTTAAGCATATGCCTTCAGCTCAGGTCATGATCCCAGGTCCTGGGATCGAGCCCCGCATCAGGCTCCCTGCTCAGTAGGGAGTCTGCTTCTCCCTCTCTCACTCCCTCTGCTTGTATTCCCTCTCTTTCCCTTTTTCTCTCTCTCTGTCAAATAAATAAATAAAATCTTTAAAAAAGAAGAAAAGAAATAAATCAAAGGCCCCTGTAGCTGCTCTGTGGAGAGTGGGTTGCAGGATAAGAGAGAGTAGCCCCAGAAAACCAAGAGAGAGAGAGAGCAAGAGAGAGAGAGAGAATAGGGCTGTGACGTTTGAAATTGAGATTTCTTTTTTCTTTTCTTTTCTTTTCTTTTCTTTTCTTTTTATTTAAGAGTAGAGGGGGAATGGGCCCAGAGAGAGGGAGAGAGAGAATCTTAAGCCGACTAGCAGACTCCATGTCCAATGCGGAGCCCGGCATGGGGCTCTATCTCACAACACTGAGATCAAAACCAGAGTTGAAATCAAGAGTCAGACACTGAACCCACTGAGCCACCCAGGTGGCCCAGAGTTGAGACATTCTTAAGAGAAAAAGGCAGCAGGATTGGGTGACTGAAGCTCTAAGGGCCGTTGGGAGTGAGGGAGAGGTAGGAGTCAAGAACCCCCATGTTCCCAGCATAGGGGACCAAATGTCCTCTACCACCTCCTCCAGAAGGCCTCATTCCTATTAGCAAGGAGAGGATATTATAAAGGCCTCATTACACAACCGAAGAGGAAATCCAAGGCAGAGGGAAGAATAGAAAGGACTGTGGGCTTAACAGTGTGACCCATTATTACTCTTTAAGGTAAGAAGAGAAAGGAATTGATCCTGGATGAAGAAATTGGGCTTGGCCCAGCCTGAGGCTATGGGAGGTGAGTCTACTCCAGAATCCCTGGGAGCATGTGGTTGACAGGTGAGGGGGAAGGAGGGGAGGATGCGGCTGCAAGTGCTTACAGAGACATTTTGTCCGGGACTGGGGATGGGCGAGTCTGGAGAACTGGGTTTATTGCTTAGAAGGAAGTAGTACATTGGCAGTACTCAGTGCTAGCCCTGCAGAGGTGCCTCACTGCCAACTAAGCTGAAAATAAATCATCGGGATAGCCTGGTGCTAACTCAACTTGAGCCCCATCTTGTGCAGATGAGGAAATGCAGATGGTGAGAAAGGGAGCAGCTTGAGAAGGTCACACGGGAAGTGGCAGAGTGTAAGTGAAATCTCTTAAGTCTTGGCTCGAGATTTCGGACTCCTAGTGGAGTCCATGTCCCTAAGCCACCCAGGCCTGGGGGTTGAGATTGATGCCAGATAGCATCTCCCACTGACCTAACCACTAGCACCATGTTTGATAGATATTTACATAAAGGAATTCGTTTTCCATTGGTTTGTGAATTAAATTTCTCTTATGGAGATTCAGAAATGAGGAAAGGAAAATCAGTGAGTCCTTAGTGAGTCAGCGCCTTCCTTGAGAGTACTACGTGGAGTGCCAGACATGCCAGGAGGCCAGAAGAGAACCGTCCAGGAGGCCAGGACAAGTGATTCATTTTAATAGGGCTTTCTATTCATTCTTAGGCTCGCTAAGGGAGGTGAGAACATTTGAACCCAAACTTGACTATGGTCTGTAAAGGATGGCTAGGCTCTGTATGGATGTAGAACAACACAGGATGTGGAGTTGAGCGACCAAAATAATGAAATTTCTGGAACTGTCTGGGTTCTGAACTGTCAGCAAACTTTTACTGTAAAAAAAACAGATAACAAACATTTTAGGCTTTGCAGACCAAGAGGCAAAATTTAGGACTCTTTAAAGGTAAAAGAGAGGGAAAAAAAAGACTCCCCCATTTTTATTAATGAAAAATATAATAACGATAATTGAGGCCAAATTTTCGAAATACAGTTCCACTAACGAGATGATGGGATTCTTTCATGGGGATAACATTTCATTTAATAATGATTCAAAGTGAGTATCCCTTATCATCAAAATCAATTGCAAATGTCCATCTATTAATTCTGACTTGCAAATAGAATTTCTGCATTTCACATTTGACAGTATCGTGTAGCATCTGTGAGATTTGCAGCACGCCCAGCAAAGGTAACACTCGTTAACTACTCAGCCCTGCATAGCACAAAAGCCACAGTGAAGTGTAGGTAAATGAAGGTGTCTTGTTCTTTTTTTTTTTTTTTAAGATTTTATTTATTTATTTGCAGAGAGAGACATAGGGGAACACAAGCAGAGGCAGAGAGAGAGGGAGAAGCAGGCTTCCCACCGAGCAGGGAGCCCGATGTGGGGCTTGATCCCAGGACCTGGGATCAAGACCTGAGCCGAAGGCAGGTGCTTAATGACTGAGCCACCCAGGTACCCTAAGGTGTCTTGTTCCAAAAAAACTTTATTTATGGACACTGAAATTTGACTTGCATGCAATTTTCACATGTCACAAAATACCCTTCTTTTGATTTTTCAAAATCACTTAAGAATGTAAAAACCATGCTTAACCTGTGGCCAGACGAGAAGAAGCCGTGAGCCAGATTTGGCTCACAGACCGTGGCCCGGCAGGCCAGACGAGGCTGTTGATAATCAGAGTTGTCAAAGGATCTCTCTGATGTTCCACAGGCAGCCCTACTATCAGACGGGCCGGGGAGAAGTCCTGGAGAGGAAGGCCTAAGAATTGAGATTATATGGAACTAAAAGTAAGGCCTTTTGAGGCTTCCAGGTCCTTGGTGAGACACCAGCCTTAGTTCTGGAATGAGGGTTCTCCAGACTGCTCCTGACTTGGTGGGCTTAACAGGACTCGACCAATGCTCTCATGGCCCAAGACACCTTCAACTCTGCATGCCTAATCGTGGGGTTCATTTCTGTGTGACCCCTGAAGCCTTAAAACAAACACACAGGGTTACCAGAGCACTCAGAGCTGCCTAAAAAGGACAAGCTGTCAGACTCCTGAGACCAAGGTGGCAGCTGGGCTGAGGTGCGGAGGGCAGCCTTTAGTGCTTAGAAAACCACCCTTATCTCCACTGCTCAGGTGGAGTGTGCCACCTGTTTATGAGTAAACTAATGGCTTAATCTCAGCTGGAGGCAAAGTAATGGAGCAAGGCGGTTTGCAGGACGCCCAGGCCATGCTGCCCAAGGTTTAACCCTTTCTAGGCACCGGCAGGTGTGTGCATAAGCATCACCCCAGCTGAACAACCCCTAACCTAAGCCCCTGTTTTCAGCTGGTTCCTAGAGAAGAGGAAAGAGCCCCACTCAGCCCACCCACTGGTTTGAATCAGGTCCTGCTGATTCAAAGCTGATTTTGCAGCTTTTATTATTTTTTTTTTAAGATTTTATTTATTTATTCAACAGAGAAAGAGATCACAAGGTGGCAAAGAGGCAGGCAGAGAGAGAGGGGGAAGCAGACTCCCCGCCAAGCAGAGAGCCTGATGTGGGGCTAGATCCCAGGACCCTGAGATCACTATCTAAGCCGAAGACAGAGGCTTAACCCACTGAGCCACCCAGGAACCCCTGATTTTGCAGCTTTTAATAATCACAAAACAGCTGAGAAAAGCACTGAGTCACTTACTCAGGCAGCAAATAACCACCTGGCACCTAGTGTATGCCGAGCACTATTGGGGACGTAGCATGAAGAAGCTAGGCATCCTCTAGCTATGTTCAAACGGAAGGATTTGCAAATGATCCCTTGTCTCTGCCTTTGTGTCCAGGAAGAAAGTGTATTATTATCCCCATTTCGTAAAAGAAATAGCAGCCATGCACAGGGTCACCTAGGAAATAAGGGTAGAAAGTGGACAAGAACTTAAATCTCATTTGTCTGAGCAAAAAGTTCCCACTTTGTTAAGACAAATTTATCCTCTCCCTTTGCCCTCCTTCATGACTGGGATCTGGTACCAGACTCAGTTTGGGGTACTCGGGGTGTGAAGGCAAAGCAGCTCACCCCTCTTCCGCAAAGGGTCCATGTGTGAGGGGATGACGGGGCCCTGGGCTCTGCTCCCATACCAGAGCCAGTGAAGACTCTCGGGGGAGAGTCCTCAGTGAGGAGGCTGAGTCATAGGATGGCTTAGGGATAGACTTTCCACTTACTAGGTCATCTTGGGCAAGCTGTTCTTTTAAAGCTTCAGTTTCCTCATCTGTTAAATGGGCTTAGCAACAGCACCTGCTTTATTGGGCGGTTATGATGGGCTGAATTCAGGAACATGAGAAGAATTTGATATAATGTCTGACTGGTACATAGTCAGCACTCAGCGAATGGTGGTACTACAGGTTCAGAGGGAGAACCACATAGAGACAGACGAAAGGGTCTAGAACTCAGCAAAGGGATCTAGAATTCTGTAGGGCAACAGATTTTGTGTGTCTGTTGTGTCCATGTTTTGTCTGTAAACATTTTTACACAGGGATTAAGTGTATGTATTGGGCACATGGATCTGTGATCTAGCTGAATTCTCAAGGCAACAAACACCTTGAAGTAGGCTTTGTTACTTTCTTCCTATTTTGCAGATGAGGAAACTTGCGGGCCAGGGACAAGAAGCTCTCCAAGATCACACCAGCAAGAAAGGATACAAAACAGGACTTGAGACCATGTCTGCAAATGCATGAACCCACACTGGGCTGCCCTCTTATTACATAGAGGGGCGAGTTTGGCTGTTATTTTACTGTGGATAGGACAGAAAACCCAAGGTTTAAACGCTCGTGTGAAGGGGTCAGATGTGATAGGGGAGAGTCTGCCAGGAAGGACGGTTAGACTCTGGAATGGGTAACACCAGCAAAAGCAGAACCTCCCTCCAAGATGACTTGTCCACCAACTTCAAGCCTTAACCTTTCTGGATGATTCTCTGGGTCCTACCTGGAGGCGAAAGGAGGGGACTGAGAAAAATGACCAGCTACTGCCTTCACTTTCCCTAAGCTCTCCCACATGTTTTCTGCCTTCAGGATTGTTTCATTCAGCCAACAATGAAGCTACTAATACACCATTGGTTCCCACCTCCCAACTCACCCACCTCCCCTCAGCCATAGGAGGTAAGTCCTGATGGATTTCTGTGCCACTCACTACTGAAACATGCTGACAGGATGACCTGGTATGTGCTTACACAGAAGCCCCCAACCAGGAGACTTGTTTAATCTAAGTCAAAGTTGGCTGGTACTCAGCACGCGCCCAGCCACTCTGCCCTCGCCCGCCGGGGCAGACATCATTCATCTGTCATGGCGCCCTTCCTGCTGAGCTCTCAGAAGACTACCATATTGGCTTCCCAGCACTGCCTTAACAAATCACCACAAGCTGCCTGGCTTAAAACAGCAGAAATTTATTCCCTTGCAGTCCCAGAGTTCAGAAGTCCGAAACACGGCTGTGAACAGGGCCACACTCCCTCCAAAGGCTTCAGGGGAGAATCATTCCTCATCTCTTCTAGTTTCTAGCACATCCAGGCATTCCTTGCCTGTGGCTGTGTCCCCACAATCTCTGTCTCTGTTTCCACCTGGCCTTTTCCTCCTCTCTCTGCGTCTTCACCTCTGCTTCCTAGAAAAATCCTTGTCCATGATCTTAAGACCCATTCCAGTAACCCAGGATATGCTCATCTCCAGCCCCTTAACTTAATTACCTCTATAAATTTTATTTTCCAATGTTTCCAACATTTATTTTCCAGTAACTTCCCATTCATGAGTTCCAAGGGTTAGGACGTGGGCTCAGCATTTTGCGCCCCCCCCCCCCCCACATTTGGCCCAGCACAGCCACAGAACCCTCCTCAGTGTAGCATTCAAATTAATTGACCCATACAAGGAGATGCTGGCCCATGAAATGAGATCCTTTTACAATCTCCGGTCTACATCAAATTTCGTGATTTGATCTCATTACAAACGTCTGGGGAGCGCCGGTTATGGAAGAGCCCCAGGGCCTCAAGTGTGCCAGCGGCCACCAGGAAAGGTACAAGAGAGAGTCCGTTGGAGAGGGGCCGAAACAGCAGCTGCTGCACGGTGCTTACTCAGTTAAAGTTCCTCGGCCCTACCAGGCCCTTTGCTGGGTCCCCTAAGACGCAGCCTCTGCCCTACAGGAAAAACTAGCCAGACCACTGATCAGCACTATACATCAGGAGACCCTCAAGGCAAGCGGCCCCTCCTGGTTTGCTGTGCAGAGGGAACATTCCTCCCACTTGCCATCACATGTTTAATGTCTGTCTTCCTAGTCCTTTCATTTATTCAACAAAGAGGTTTCGGCCACTACTCTGGGTCGGTTCTGTGCCAGACTCGGGGATAAAACAGCATCTTCACTTGACTAAAATGTGATTGTCTAACTCCATTTTAGAGATGGAACAGCAAGGGAGAATACCTAAGGCTGCATTTGGTGGGGATGGACTTATGGGGATGAGGGCGCCCGGCCACCGCAGACAGCCGGCTCGCCGAGGTTGTCCCGCTGTCCTCTCTGACTCCCTCAGCCAACCCCACTGGGCTCTGCCCATGGGTTCAGCCTCCCCGAAGGAGCTCTGAGCCAAGCCAAGGGGAGGGGGTGGACCTCACCGTAGCCTGGCACAAGGTGAATTCTTTATGGCAAGAACCAGATGAGCAGGTGGCCTGGATGCTGAAAAGCCTGGGGAAGAAAAATAACCCACTTCCCAGCAGGAGTGCCAAGGAATCGCTCTATTGGGAAATCGCTCCCTTGCAGCGCTCTGGGCTCCAGGGTGCCCTGGCCAGACAGACTGTTTTCCTGGGTTGCTTTCTCCCTGCCAAACCTCACTCTGCTCTCCACCCTGAGACTCTGACATGTGGGTGAGGCTCAGCTCAGGTGTCCCCTCCAGCAGAAGCCAAACGCCCTCCTTCCCAATGGCTCAGGAGTCCCTCCCCATGCTCCAGTAGGGTTACCGCTCCTATCACTGCCTTCAAGATGCACTGTTTTATTATCTCCGTGTGTGTGTGTGTGTGTGTGTGTGTATGAGAGAGAGAGAGAGAGAGAGAAGGGCACCCCTGCCCGGATGGTGACCTTGTTAAGGTCAGGGATCATAGCTAGTCTTGGCTGTGTGAATCCAGCACCCGAACCTAGCTTACCCAGGTATCCAATGAAAGTTTAATGAATAGGCAGGTGAAGAAAGAAAAGAATGAATGAAAGAATCAACTGACCGATTCATCAGACCTTATTCATATCCAGGCCGCATGTGAATGTCAAAACCACGATTTAGCTTCAGGCCTACTTCGTGCCCACCCCATGACCTATAAGTGCTTCTATCCTCCAGGTGGGCTCTGGAGTGTCCAGTAGGTCCAGAAGAGGAGGAGGGTGGATGATGGTGAGGAAAACACACGGCAAGGCATGGGTTCCGGATGGAAGTTCATCTGTTTTTCATGTTTATTCAGCACTCCAGTGCACCTGGCATTGTGGTAATGCCCTGGACTAACACAAGGCATAGCCTCTGTTGAGGAATCTACAGTTCAGACCAGACAGATACATTGATGGGTCTGGGGGGCAGTGCCAGGCCACATTCTGATGCAGGAGGAGAAGACAAGCTCAGACCAAGGTCAGCTTTGGACAGAAACTGTCCCACAGCTCAGGGGCATGACCTACCCTAGCTGTCCCCAGAGGCCTCTGGGTGCACATCACGGTATATTGGAGATGCCTCCCTGCCTCAAAACTGCAGAATCAACTCCTCCCCGAGCGTTCAGCCCTGCTGGCCTGTCCTACAGAGTTCAGACTTGCCCACCCCCCACGATCATGTGAGCCAAGTCCTTGAAAGAAATCTTTCTTTCTCTCTCTCTTCATATGCATATAAATCTCAAGGTCTATACATCTATATACATGCATGGGCATATATGCATGTATCTCCAATTGGTTCTATTCCTCTGAAGAACCCTGATTGATTTTGATATTTACCTCCACATTGAGTCAGAGATCTTTCTAGAACACTAGTTGAATCATGTCTCACTCATCCCTCCTGCTTAAACCTACTTTCAAGTTCCCATATTCCTGGGATAAAATCGAAACCCTCCAAGGTGACTTCTAAGAGATGGACTTCTAAGAGAGGGACCTCAGCCTCAGTTTCCCCAATTCCCTGGGACTTCCCTTTTGTCTCCCCATACTGGCCCCTATTCTTTACCTAGCCTGAGCAGTGAGGAGATACTGTGAGGGTAAGAACCCAGCTAAAGACTCTCAGCAGCTGACATCTCTCTCCAGCCCTGCAGTTCCTCTACCCACCACAGAAGAAGTTCTTTTTCTAGAACTTTCTAGGACACAGCTGCTAAGAGGATCTGGTCCTGGGCCCTAGTGTCCAGAGCTCAGGAGAAGGCAGAGGGAACCCTGTTTTCAGTAGTTCTTCCCTGTAGGCCGGATTGGAGCCAGGTCTGGCAGAGCTCTTGGCTTGGCTTCCCTGGCTGTTATAGGTGGAAGGCCTTAAGCAATTGTGGTTCTTTCTGGGTATGTCAGCCAACCCGGAACCCCAGCCCCAGTCCCAGCACCGGATGGGCACCCAGTGGTAGCTATTGTGAAAAAGTTAAAACACTGTGATGTCACCCAGAGCCCAGGCTGGGACCAGCGTGAGCCCTGCACGGCCCCGCTGTGGGGCCCAGGAGTGTGGAGGCTGCTGACTACCAGAAGGAAATCCCAATCCCACTGAAGCCCAGCTTCCCACCACAGCCTTGGGACTGCAGAGCTTCCCAGAGGTGGATGGGGCCACCAAGGTCACCCCAAGGTCGGTGTCTGGGTGGCATCGTGCTGGAGCACACAGGGTTGGCTACAAGTCCCTGCATTGTGAAACACACTTCCCAGGAAAAGACTTTCCCTTTAGAGTCTCCTGCCTGGAAGGATGCTTGCCTACGGGCAGGCATAGAGGAGTGCTGTGCGGTGTAGTAGTGAGGGGTCAGCCTGGGGAAGAAGACTGACTTCAAATTCTAGCACTTTCTTTTACTTCACTAGGGCACCCTGCATCTGCCCTTCCACCTTGGTAAGCCTGGGTGTACAGACCTGTAAAACAGGGATGATGACAGTACCTACAGCTGAGCCCTCTGTGAGCTTCCTCTCTCCTCCCCTTTCAAACCAGGTGTGGCCACAGAGGTAACATGATGGTGAATCTGTCCAGAGTGGGCTTGAATACAGCCCGAGCAGGGTTTTGAAAGGACAATCTCTCTGCTTCTCAATGCAGACATTTAAAGGTGAGAGTCATGGGTCATAAGAACATTAATATTTCTTGAAAGATATTGAACTCTCACCATATTCCAAGCAATGTGTTTGGCGCTTTAAAATCTCAGGTCATGATCCCAGGGTCTTGGGCTCCAGCCCCACATCGGGCTCTCTGCTCTGCTTCCCCCTCTCTCTGCCTGCCTCTCTGCCTACTTGTGATCTCTGTCTGTCAAATAAATAAATAAAAATCTTTAAAAAAAAATAAAATAAAATCTCAGTTAATTCTCCTAATGACCCTAGGAACACTATAATTAACCCATTTTACAAATGAAGAAGATGGGTTTCAGAGACAGGGAGTTTCTAACTAACTAACTTAGTTAACTTAGTTAACTTTAAGCAACTCTAGAGAGCCCCAGCGTGCCCGGTGTGCCAGACCTCACATTCACTTCCTCAATAAATGTCACAACTCTATGAAGCTGGTTTCATTTGCTCCAACAGATAGATGAGAAAGCCTGTGCATTCAGTAACTTGTCCAAGAGCCCATCATATCAGGTAGCAGACATGACCTTGCCACCCTAGCCCCTCAGGATCAAGCATGTACCCTACGCTGACTCCCTATACTTATTCCTGGGGAAATACCATGGATGGGCATCCTGAATTGGGGGGCATGCCCTTTTGGAGTAAAACATCAAAAAAATTAGGATCTCAGGAGAAGCCCCTCAGGTGGGCTTCCCTGGCCAGCCCGGCCAAGGAGGCCTTCCTCCCCATTAACCCTTCCTTTACTGTTTATGGAGTGGAGTAAGATTCCCAGAGCCAGGAAGATGTGGAGCCACCAGAGTTCTCACCATCTCCTGTGTTGTTTGTCACCATCCCAGCACCCAAGGAGGATACTCTCAAAGCCAAGGGCTCCTGGACCCAGGGATCATCCCCAGGCGCCCCAGACCACCTAGTCACCCGGCAGAGGAAGCCCCGTTCCTGAGAGGCACCAGCTCCGGAAGCAGCAACACTGCTTGAAAGCCGTGAGCCCTTGAGCAAGTGACTTAACCTCTCTCTGCCTCAACTTCTGGCCCCCTAAAATAGAAGTAATAAGAGTAACATTGTTGCGATAGTGTATAAGAAAGTAAACATGGAAAAATGTCCAGCTGGAGATAGAGTGTTGTGTTTTGTTTCTCCCCATAGGAAGCCACACATGTATAAGGATTCACTCTTTCTTATGGAAGCAGGAGCTACGGCCTGGCAGCTGGAAGAAGGGAGGTAGAAACATCCCAGGACTGAGAGGGGGCGCCAATTTCAGCAAGTGCCTCTACCCAGCAGGGGAGGGGCAGCTCCAGAACTGGAGGCCGCCCAGCCAGGCCTCTGTGCCAGTCCAGGGAGTGGGCCTCTTTGGGCCAAGTGCCTGTTTTTATTATCAAGGCCACATTCCTGGGATTCCTTAGTGACCAGGCGCTTATTACAGGAGAATCAAAGCACCAAAGGAAAATACTCATTTGAGGCCAAGACCTGGGTTTTTCATTTTCATAATTGGCCTTTGGGTCTGCTGTCCTGGGGGTGAAGGGGGTAGGCTGCTGCTGGACAAGGTCTCTCTATGGCAGCCCAGTCGCCCATGGGAGAGGGCGGGGCGGGCACCCGCCCAGATCAGCAGGCCTGCCCACTGGCCCTCCGGAGGTCATGGTGTCCTCCTCCCCACCACCTGCCACTTAGCCTGACTCATCAGCACCTAAACAAGAGGGACAGGTGTGTGCTGGAGTGCTGAAAATCATGGCAGAGGGGCTAGGAGACTTGTAAAATCCACCCTCCCACCAACCCAGATCCTCGCAAGCTAGCTGTCTATCTAACCCAGCAGTTCTCAGCTAGGGGCTTCTCAACTTATGCCCCTCAGGGGACATCTGGAAACATTTTTGGTTGTCACAGCTGGGGGTGGAGAAGAAAGAATGGATGCTAGTAGCCAAAGATGCCTTAAACATCCTACAAGGCCCAGGATAGCCCCAAACAACAAAGAATGATCCCGTCCCAAATGACAATAGTGGCAAGGCTGAGAAGCCTGGCGCTGGCCCAAATCCCTTACACTGCCGCTCTGGCCCACTTTTTGCCCGTTAGAATTGGTGGAGATGTAATAACGGGATGAGGGGCAGACACCCCCAGTGTGTCCTTTGGGAAGGGGAGAGGTGTGGGGCAGGGAATCAAGGTCATTATACACAACCAAGGTGGACATAATGGGATTTTGGAGGCCAGCAGTCCTGGGTCCACGTGTGGGCTCAGTCCATGGCTGCACAGCCCCAGGCAAGCCATTTCCTGGATCCGAGCATCGTCTGGGAAACGAGGTCATCATAGAGGGTAGGGGTGAGACTGAGAAGTCAGAATGTCAGCAGGACACCTAGTGCGCACCTGCTGTGTAGAAGTTTCTCTGCATACGCTGGCCTCCTTCCTGCTCCCCACTCTCCTCTGAACACAACCTCACTACTATGCCCTCCTGCCCCTGACTCCCTACGACCGTGCTCTGCCCCAGCCAGGCTGTACTGCACTGCACTCCCCGTTCAGCCCGCCCCTCCGCGATGCCCTCCTGCTTCTGCCTCTGCCACTCCCAGCACCAGGCTGCTCTCCCCACCCCCATCGGGAACACCCACCTCCCCCACCCTCAGGTCACCCTTCCACCCAGCATGGATGGCTGCCTTAGCCACTCTCTCGCTTCTGCAGGTGGGTCCCAGTTTTGCGGGGTGTGGGGGTGTATTACTGAACATGGGGTATGTATGGGGATCACACATCTCTAGATTGGGCATGTCTGCGTGTGCCTCCTCTTTCTCGTGTTTCTCCCCCTCCCCAGCCACTGCACAACACACTGCAGGACATAATATGCTGGGCTCATTCCCTGTAGAGGGTCCTTTGGGGAAAGCTAGAAAAATGGAAATCTCCTGATTTCGGAGCAGGCTCCTTATTCTGTCTCCCCTGAGAGGGATGTCCAGAAACTCAAGCTACCGTAGACCATTTCCCACCCCTTCCTTCCTCTTCTTCTAAGTACTGACTCTGGGCCAAGCCCTGTTCCAGACACCTGGAACAGAGAGATGTAATCACACAAGGCTCGTGCTGAAGGGCAGGTCATGTCTGAGTGAGGAGCTCTCAGCCAGGATGCACAGGCAGTACACACTTCAAAAGTTGAAACACTCCTTAACAATTGGTTAACACACTCTGCTCTGGGCTCCCAGAACCCCATGCTGTCACCCAAGCCCAGGACCAGATACATAGTTTGTGGGGCACAATGCAAGCAGATCACAGAGGAAGCTTGTTCAAAAATTATTAGGAACATCAAGACAGTGACAGCAGAGCATTACACTAAGGTTGGGGTCCCTGGAAGTCCCCATGGGACTGCACACGTTGCAAGCACGTGAAGCTGGTGCTGCCCGAGGCCCCAGTCCAAACACGTGTGAGGTCTGGGATTCGGAAGATGATTGCCTGAGCCCACCAGTCCGGATGAGGAAGCAGGAAATGCCTCTGCAAAAATTATCCCACCTCCTGGGAGATTAGCCCCTTCCCTCCGTAGTGTATCAGGTTACCAGCCCAGATGCACTGTTTTCAGAGCATTAATTAATCAGAAGCGTTTGGGCAGCGCTGGTCTCTTTGTGCACTAATTCCTCAACTGCAGACCCTACCGCTGTATAAACACACCGGGCAGGTGCCCAGAGGACCCAAAAGTCGGCTTCTGGTAAGTGCTGGCTCCAACCCCTGCCTAGTGGCTTGGGATGGTGCCCCAAGCCCTTCCCGGCTTCATCTCACACATGGCCTGGCCAGAGAGTCCAGAGGCCTCAGGGCCACCACAGCAGGAGCCAAGGAGCCCAGGAAACCCAGAGACTTTGGGAAAGTCACCGGGTCTGGTTGCTGTGCTAATTGTACCTTTCCAGAGATGAGATAAGCCACCAGATCGGGGAAGGAGTGGGCAGGGGTCTAACTGTCCTTTTGATGCAAATAAAGGCTGAAATTAGAAGCTCCTCTTCTTGAGGTTAAAAGAGTCATTTGGTTAAAAGTTTAGAAGCATTTCACCACAATCTCTGTCCCCAGCAACCCGCCCTCAATATTTGCATACGTTTTGAATGCAAATTGTCAGGACCATGCAAACTAGACAGCTAAAAGCATCTTATCAGATGGCTGTCGGGGAATCTTGGGAGAACAGGCTAGAAACACAAGTGTGGCTGAGGCCTTTGTGTGGGTCTGGACCTGAGCGATAGCATCTGCCCTCGCCCTGGCTGATAAGCCACCGTCTCCATTTCACGGAGCCACCTGCTTGTGGTGGGACCTGCAGGAAAGAGAAGAGGCTCACTCCTGGTGCCCGTGGGGTCGAGTCTAAGACGGCTGCCCGAAGCAGGGTTTCCATCCGTCGACCCATTACTCTGTTAATGGCACATCACTCCCTTCAATTATTTCATCCTTTACTCCGTGAATCTTTCAACTGAAATAGATAATTCCTCTATTTAGGGGGAAGAATCTGAGAGAAAATACACTAAATACATTTTTATGGACCCCATCACATACATTGTCTTGGTTCTTTTGCAGGAAAAAGATATAGATGTACAGAGAGAGAGAGAGAGAGAAGGGAAGGAAAAGGAAGGGCAGGGAAGGGAGAAAGAAAGAAGCAAAGGAAGAAATGATCTTAAAGCTCCCATCATTCTGCAGTCCAGAGGGTTATTACCATGAGCTTTCAAGCTGTGTGTTCTTACAGACTTGCTCTGTGCCTTTATGCAAACAGAATTCCATGTTCCCAGCCTTTAGGGGTGCAAGACTGTTCCTCGAATTTCCTAGCTCTTGCCCACGAATTGCCAGTGTGCCTCTCAGGCTCTTAGGGCTACCAGAAGCTCCCCTGCATCCCCATGCAACTTACCCGTGCATCTCCGTCCTGCCAGGCGCGTGGTAGACCCAGGGCATGTGGAGATGAAAGTGCTATCGAGAGCCAAACCAGCCGCATGTCACAGTGTCCTGGGGTCTGGCGCAGAAAGCGGCAACCTTCCAACCCTCCACTCTCCAGGCTGGGATTTACATCTTGCTCTCCAGAACCCCTGTACCACTGAGCATTGTCTGCTACCTTTCCAGAGCTTACTTCTTCTAGTGACCTGTAGTTCCCAAGTTCATTGCAACAAGCTTAAATGACTTTTGCAAAATGGGGAAACACCAGAAGCTTGTTTTCTACAAAAGCGATATAGCAGGTACTACTTGCTCAGGGGCTAGCATTACCTGAGAGCCACTAGACGTAGAAGAGAAACCTTCTTGTGTGATTAGGGGAGGCTTCCCAGGGCTTCAAGAATACAACTCAGAGAAGCTGCCTCCCACCCCGGCCTGTGAGGCACGCACACGGCCTGTAATGAAAACAATGACACGAATGGCATTTTACATTCTAGGGGCTTCTGCACATCCTGACCACAATGACGATGGCAGGAATGTGGTTGTAAGAGCCTGAGATGAGCTTTGCCTGACATGTGGCAAACATTCAGCAAGTGAGAACTGTGATATTTCCTTCTCGCCCTCCTCCTAAGGTCCCTTTCCCCAAGTACGACAGCCCACATTTCAGGCAGGAGAGCCCTAAACTCTGAGAGGTTCCCATCCCACCATAGATCAGGGCAGCCAGCAATTGCGGCGGGGCTGAGATCTGAGCCAGGTCCCCCGAAAGCTCTGGTCATTGGCATTGTAGATGTGCTGAAGTTCCTTGGCTAAACTAGGAAAGAGGACATTAAATCTGCTTCTCTTTACTTTCTAAGACGCTCTGACACATTTGTCTCTATAAGCAGCTCATTACTCAGCATCTGCCAGAAAGCATCTTACATCGATTGCTATTTCATCCCCCCGACCCTTGCTTTGGTTTGAGAGGGAACCCACAGAACATGATTCTCTCCTCTCTAGCGTCAGCGCAGCCCTACACACACTCAGGCCTGCTACCTTGCACTCAACTTTTTCCCCAAGTACTCCCTGTTCCCAGCTAGATCAAAGCCTAGTGTGTAGCCTAAATATTGAACTATTGTCCCCTGGGTGTATCCAGGATTGCTCATTTGGTCTCAACCAGTCTCTGAATACTCGTCTGAGAGCAGCTAAAAAGCCAATGTTTGTTTAGGTCTGATGGCTCTTCACGTGTTGGGATCTTCTTAATCTTCGAGAGCTTTCATTTCTCTCTCCTAGTTTTCGGAAAAAGGCACATGTGGTTATGAGGGTGGCCCCTGACTGTATTTGACCCACATGAGCCTTTAAATTTATTGAAGGAATTGTCATCAACCGAAAACTGAGGGATTTCACATGACAACACACATTTCCTGCTTTGGTTTGAAAAAGATCTGGCAAGATCTGGAAGATATGAAAACATGAGGCTGACATTTTGAGCCTCTGAGTAACAGCTGCTTCCTAGAGACCCCCACCCCTGGGCCACTTACCTCCTACGAGTTACCCAGAAGGCCCTGTTCTAGTGCTGGGCCTAGCTCTGCCACCTGCCTTGTCATGTGACTTAGGGCAAGTCACTCAAGCTCCTTGAGCCTTGGACACCTCATGTGATGTCTCACAGTATCTGAGTCATATTATGCTTTCCAGCCTCCAACTATCTGTGTTGGACAACTGTTCCAGCTCTCCCTGGGCCAGAATTCAGGGCCCTGAGACCAGACACATCCTCTGTGACATGGGGTCCTCTAGGGTGGGGAGGACCCACCTGTGGCCACTATGTTGCCCGGATGCATATGTCCAGGCCTAGTTCTTCCTCCTAGGCAGGAACCCTCGTTTTCTTAGTTGAGAATCTATGAGAACCAAGCTCTTCCTGATATAGCCCCAGGCTCAGAAGGGTTATATGATTCTTCCCTTGCCTCCAGGCAGGCTATCAGCCCCCTTTTAGAAAAGACTTGCTTTTTCTCCTATAAAAAAAAAAAAAGAAGAAGAAGAAGGAAGGAAGGAAGGAGAAAAGAGACTGTTCTGATTAATACATTTGTTTGCAAAGTTAATGTAATTCATATGTCAACAATGATAAAAAGGCTTACCTACAATTCCATCACAACAGGAAATAAACTCTTTTTAATCTTTGTTCATCTGAGTATTCGAAATTTTATCATGAAAGTAGTTAATCTGTACCAAAACCTGTTAAATGGATTGGGATTTTGGTGTTGGATCGAAAGTCATCACCAAGCCCAAGGTCATCTAGACTTGCTCCTATATTATCCTCTAGGAGTTTTACAGTTTTGCATTTTATATGTAGTTCTATAACCCAGAATTCAGAGTTAATTCTTGTGAGAGGTATAAGACCTGTGTCTAGATTCCATTGCTTGGGTGAACCATGGTTTAAACCTTTTTAATAACCTTTCAAACAATGTATAGTCTTTCAAATAACTTACAACATTTGTAATTATTTATGATCTGTCTGATTAATAATCTTTCTTTTTTAATTTTTAAAATATTTTATTTATTTATTTGACACAGAGAGAGCAATCACAAGCAGGCAGAGAGAAGAGGGGAAGCAGGCTCCCTGCTGAGCAGAGATTCCCCATATGGGGTTCCATCCCAGGACCCTGAGATCATGACCCGAGACAAAGGCAGTGGTCTAACCCACTGAGCCACCCAGGCACCCCTAATTAATCTTTCTAATAATTTATTAGCATTTCATATGCAAGCATTGCTAAATTCTGTGGACAAAGACTTCCAGGCTACCTAGACCTTCAATTCTGGAGGCTCAAGTGAGTTCTAGAAAAGGCCTTTGAACAAAATAAAGATGTGACCAACAATTCCATTACTTCATTCTAGGCCGTAGGGCAGTGGTTTTCAAAGAGCAATCCAAGAACACCTGGGAGTCCCTATGAGGGATCTGCAGGGTCAAAACTCATTGATTGATTGATTGATTGATTGATATTTATAAAGATTTTATTTATTTATTTTGAGAGAGAGAGAGCACAGATGGCGGAGCAGCAGTCAGAGCAAGAAGGAGAAGCTGGCTCCCCACTGAGCAGGGAGCCCCATGCAGGGCTCAATTCCAGGACCCTGGGATCATGACCTAAGCTGAAGACACATGCTTAACTGACTGAGCCACCCAGGCACCACTCAAAATCCTTTCAGTGATAATACTAAGACATTATTTGCCTTCCTTACAGTGTTGACATTTCCGATAGTACAGAAGCAATGGGGGGTAAAACCGCTAAGGCTCAGAGGGAATCAAGGTAGTAGCCCCACACAGCACTGTCATTCACTCAGGGGGCCAAAAGCTCGTTTTCCATGAGAATGCTCTTGATGCCTTTACTACATCTCAACCCTGGAGCCCCCATGCTCTTAATAGTCCATGGAACGAAATAGGAAGTGCGCCGAAAGCAGGGGCGTGGCATTTGAAGTGTGTCAGCCTGTGGCGGTTGACTCTCGGAGCAGTCATGTACCGCTGTTTGAGTTGCCAGCTGAACTTAGCCATGTTCTCCGTGGCACACCAGCTTCACCGGCACGAACACCTGACAGCTGCAGTTACTCAGTTCTGAGCGCTGGACATTTCTTGAAAATGAGATGAAGTGAACCTGTCCATTCAAGAAAGCCTGACAGGATTGGATGCATGGATAAAATGAGAGCTTTTATGAAAAAAATAATTGGGGGGGGGGGGGGGATTTGTATGTACCGTAGTGAGCATGACAATTTCCCAGTGCTTAAAGAGTCCTGAGGACGTTGGTGATATTATTGTCAATTTCAGAAAATCTGTTATACAAAGAAATGTTTCGAAATAACTCAGCAGAGCATCACTCATATTCTCTAATATAATTCAAGAAGAATCAGACTGAATGCAGAAGGAGATAGAAACATTCAGCTGCTTTCTAGGAAGCAAGATATTAAGGAGATTTATAAAAACACAAGACAATATTGTCTTTTTCATAATTGTTTGGTTTTGGAAAATATAGTATTTTTTTATAAAACATTTTGTCTTGTCTTGATGGCATTGTGGTTTTTTCATATAATTGGTAAGTAAATATTTTAAAATTTTCTCATTGTTATTTCTCTATGGATTGATATAATTCACTTAAACAGAAACTATTTGGGGTCCTCAGTGATTTTCTAAGAATACAAAGTGGTCCTGAAACCAAAAACCTTGAAAAGACAAAGGAAGGAGGCCTGGGAGGATTGCACGCCAGCCACACCTGGAACCCTCTCAGGACCATGCTGAGGGAGACCGGAGCTCCATTAGATAGAGTCCCCACTAGAGATGGATGACACACCTCAGAAGGGGTAACTGAGAATTTAATGAAGAAACTACTTCTAAAGGGTGAACAGGGCCAAGGGGAATCCAGAAAGGAGAAGAAAGCACCCCGGCTGCCAACCGCATGGTGCTATGGCCGTCCTGGGACCTACAGGTCCCCAGAACCAAGCCTGATGTGCAGCTGTGGGAGACACCCACAGAGCCCCAGCTGTGCCTTCAGTGGAGAAGCACAGGGAAGGAACTGGGGAAACAAACACCCTGACCTCTCTCTTCTGCGGCCCTTCAGTTTCTATCTGGCACCCTCGGTTGGCTGGTCCCAACCGGAAGCTGGAGGGAAAGGGGGCCTGGTGGTACAGTCTGTGGAGGGGAGCCTCCTGGGGCTCAGAGCAGTGTGGATGAACAGAGAGAATTCTACAGGCTGAGTTGGGTCTCTGCAAAATTGGCGTGTTGAAGATCCAGCCCTGAAGGGATGGCCTGTGGAGATGCCTTTGGGAGGGAATCATCAGGTTTAGATGAGGCCATGAGCATGGAGCCCCCATCATGAGATGAACGCCCTGATGAGAAGAGACACCAAGGCTTTCTCTCTGCCCAGTGAGGACTAAGAGACAAGGTGGTCATTTGCAAGCCAGACAGAGGGCTGTCCACAGAGTCCGTCAGTGCTGGCTCCCTGATCTTGGACTTCCGGCTCCAGAACTGTGAGAGATAACTTCCTGCAGTTGTTGTATGGTATTTTGTGTCCTAGCAGCCTGGGCAGACGAATGAAGAAAGTGAAGTAGGCAGGGAAGAGGCCTAAAGAGAACATCAGGCCCAGAGGTGAGCTGTGTAATACGTCCCTAAACTATCTGCTGGAAGCGAGGGTGCCTCCCAGCTGGTCTGCAGGCCCCCTCCCTGGCAAGGGCTTCCCCCCCAGCCACCTAAACTGCCTCTAGGTGAATGATGGGCTGGAGGGCAAAAAAAAAAAAAAAAAAAAAAAAGGACCACAATCATAGTAATAACAAAAAGCTAGCATTTGTGAAGCTCTGACTCATTTAATCTTGTGATCTCATTATTTCATTTAATCTTCGCAATGATCCGTGAGCCTGAAACAACTTTGTAGTCCTAGTTCACTGTGGACACTGAGGCTCAGATTGTCGTTAAGTCAGGAGTCCAGCCACAAACCAAGGCTTTCTGACTCCAGACCTGGTGCCTGTGTTTTGTTTTGTTTTAGGACTTTATTTTCTTTTTTTTTTCTTCTTTTTTTTTTTTTAAGATTTTATTTATTTGAGAGAGAGCATGAACGAGGAGAAGGTCAGAGGGAGAAGCAGACTCCCCATGGAGCTGGGAGCCTGATGTGGGACTCGATCCCGGGACTCCAGGATCATGACCCGAGTGGAAGGCAGTCGTCCAACCAACTGAGCCACCCAGGCACCCCATGTTTTAGGACTTTATTTTCTTAAAGAAGTTTTAGGTTCACACCAACATTAAGAGGGAGATACCAAAATTTCCCATGTACCTCCTGCACCCCGACACCCATAGCCTTTCCTATTATCCACATCTCCCACCAGAATGCGATTTGTTACAACTGATGAAATTGCCGAAGTCCACATTTCACACTACAGTTTGCTTTTGGGGGTGTACGTTCTATGGATTTGGATAAATGTGTGGCGACAGAGATCCATCATCACAGCATCACATGGAATATTTTCACTGCCCCCCAAAATCCTCTGTGCTCCTCCTCTTCATGTCTCCCTCCCTCCAGTCCTGGAGAATACTCATCTTTTTACTGTCTCCACACTCTTGCCTTTTCTAGAATGTTAAGTAAATCACATCACACAATATGTAGTCTTTTCCTGTTGGATTATTTCACCTAGTAATAAGTGTTTAAGGTTTCTCCATGTCTTTTCATGGGCTGGTAGCTCATCCATTTTTAGCACTGACTCATAGTCCATTGCTATGGACTGGATGCACCATGGTTTATTAATCCATTCACTTGCAGATTTTGGCAATTATGAATAAACCTGCTTGAAACATTTATGTGTAGGTTGTTGTATGGACATAAGTTTTCACCTCTTTTGGGTAAATATCACAGACCCAGTGCTCTTACACTCTATGCTATCTTGAACCCCTTTTTAGGTTTCTTAGCAAAGGTACCCGGTCAGTTCTTCCAAAAGAAGTAAGGCTTGTCTACTTAGTTCCATGAACCAGAAGACTCCAGTGTCAAGAATTGTGTAGGATTGGGGCACCTGGGTGGCTCAGTGGGTTAAAGCCTCTGCTTTCAGCTCAGGTCACGATCCCAGAGTCCTGGGATGGAGCCCCGCATGGGGCTTTCTGCTCAGCGGGGAGCCTGCATCCCTCTCTCTCTCTCTCTCTCTCTGCCTGCCTCTCTGCCTACTTGTGATCTCTGCCTGTCAAATAAATCAATCAATAAATAAATCTTAAAAGAATTGTGTAGGATCTAAGATTTTATCCTGCTTGCATGCTAATAAGTTTGCCTGCCACAGTCTTAGGGATGCTGGCTGTGACTTGAGACTCCTGGTTCAGAGACAAAGGACTGTTATTCACAGCACAGCAGGGAGCCTGAATCTCCTACCCGCACCAGTTTCCTTTGTCCTACTTTCTGCAAGCTGAGAGGGCCAGCTGATGCTGGAACCTGCAGCAGGTTGTGCTATGGGAAAGGAACCTGGGTCTTAGGGAATCCTAATATTCGTTAGAATACTCTATAATGGTCCACTTGACCTTTGCCCTGAGGGAGACCTCTCTATCATTCTGGATTAGAAACAAATCTGCACTTTGTTCTAGAGGAAGACACTGCTACTATATTCCAAGACCACTCACTAATACAAACATCCTTAAAGAGATAGTCTAGAACAAAGGCAGCCAGTTTGTAAGATTACAGAAATATAAGAGGCTCAGGGCGCCTGGGTGGCTCAGTCGGTTAAGCATCTGCTTCAGTTCAGGTCATGATGGTGTCCCGGGATCAAGCTCCACATCAGGATCCTTGCTCAGTGGGGAGCCTACTTCTCCTTCTCCCTCTGCCTGCTGCTCTCCCTGCTTGTGCTCTCTCCCTTTATGTGTATCAAATAAATAAATAAAATCTTAAATATATATATATATATGACTCATGGAGAATTATCCCCTAACACTCAGAATCCCTCAGACCTACCCTCATGTCCTTCCTGATACATCACCAAGTTCAAGGCCCAGGACGAGAAAGTTCTGCGGGTACCTTTCAAGTGGGGGGTATGGTAGCCTTTTATCCCAGCAGATACCTGATAGGCACTGCACAAGTAACCTTTATTAGCGGCCAGAAGCCAGAAGCCACAGGGCCCAAAGTCTAACATGTCAGGGCCTGGCAATGATGGGGGTGGGTGTAGGATCAGTGCCCGTGGGTTTCAATTTATGGAGGTGATGGCACAGAGAGGTCAATGTCTTAGAAGAACAATTTTCATTATTTACATTTCCCAAGAGGAGGCTCCACTCTGTAGGGGACCACACGGGAAGCTTGAGGTTTTGGTCAAGGGGAAGGCCTAGGCCCTGGCCTTTATGGAGGATTCCATGAGACAGGCAAGGCAGGGCAGAGTAGAGTTTAGGATTAGTCAGCTTGAATCATTTGGAGGGCTTTGGGCTATAGGGATGTCCCCTAGTTGTGTTACCTGTCCCTAGGATGATTTAGGGCAGAAGAAACATTAGCCCAGTATGTGAGTAGAATAAGGCCGTTGGGGCTCAGCCTTAGACCAGCCTGCCCACACGTGGACAGCCAGGTGCGGGCAGGCTGCCTTGCGGGAGCGAGGCGAGCATGTTGGCCAGTACTATGGCCCTATGTCGAAGGATGCCAGGTAGACACACGGAATCTAAGAAAGCACAGAATGATGGAGTATGGGATGGCAAGGAAAGGATTATGAAACAAAAGTAAAAGGTGAGATGACATGCAGCAATCTGAGGGATTTAGTCTGAATGTTCCTTCACTGACTCACCTAAGTGGGAATAGACACAAGACCTCCCTCAAAGGTATGGTGAGGGTTCCAGAAGGTCAAGGGTGTA
The DNA here is from genome assembly GCF_009829155.1 of Mustela erminea. Lineage (NCBI taxonomy): Eukaryota > Metazoa > Chordata > Mammalia > Carnivora > Mustelidae > Mustela > Mustela erminea. The sequence continues at coordinate 105,013,152 of NC_045616.1, read as the reverse complement.
AAATCCTCCGCTCAGCTCCTGGTATGACCAACAGCCACCAATGCAAACTCTAAAACAGAGGTGAGCAAGTTGGATGGGCCGTCATGCTTCGGTTTAAGTACATTTAATAAGAAAACATGCAAACTTCCTAAAGGAAATTGTGACACTTGGCTTTACAGAGCAAGCCCTCCACGCTTTCCTGTGGCTGCTGCTGTTTAACTCAATAATCCCTGCGGTGGATTTCCAACGACAGCTGATTTGCAAAAACACATTTGACACCAAATATTTCACGTTGCATCCAAACACATAAATGAGGCCGACTTGCGTTTCTGTGCGTACTTCACGCTGGGCGGTGGATAAAACCACGCGCCTCAAATGGCAGTGTGTTCAGAATGTTCTCCATGATGAAAACACAGATTCTGACTCAGCAGGGGTGTGTGGGACCTGAGACTCCGCCTTCTACAAGATTCCAGGTAATGGCCCAGGGCCCATACTTTGAGCTGCGAGAGAGAGTGAAGAGTCACTCTGTCTTATTTGGAGATGAGGCTTTCCGAGAACCTGAAAAGGCCAAAGGAGGAGGGAAAGGCATTGATAATCATCGGTCCCTCCAGCTGGGGGCCGTCCTCCTTAACCCCCATTCTGAGCCAGTCGGCTCTGCCTTAATTCACAGCCTATACCATCTCACAGCCCAGAGGGCTGGCTCTAGACCTCCACCACCTCCTGAGGTCTGCAGATCTTAGAAGGCATGGGCAGGCCTGTGCTCTCATCCTTTCCAGCCAGCACCCTGGCCCTACTGGGGCTCAGAGCACAACCCCTGAGACCTGAACACAGCTTTGCTGCTCTCTGCTTGGAAGGCCTGGGATGGAGGTTCAGGCCCTGCCTTGCTGTGTGATGACAGCAAGCCCTTCTCCTTCTCCATCCTCATCGCCCATCTGTAAAATACAGAGTTTTGAATGAGGTCAGTGATTTCCAAATCTGAAGGGTCATGAGAAGCACCTGAATACTTCCATAAAATCCTGATCCCCCCACAGCCCCACCCCAGCTGGGATCTAGAGTTCTGAGTAGGGGTGGGGAGGGAGTAGGAGAGCACTCAGAACAAGGTCTGCTAGATGGAGAGGGCAAGGGGAAAACAGAGTGGCAAAGGAAGCTCAGGTTACAAGGAGGAAGGGCCGAAAGCCTGAAGATTATGACTCCCTCCCACCTGCAGGCCTCCCCTCACCCCATTCAGGACTCCCCACTCCTGCTTAATAACCCAGAGGGGCTGGGGGAGGAGTTCCCTGCCAACCATTCCGTCCCATCTGAGGTCCGGGGAGGCCGGCCACCATCTTCTGTTTGCAGTAAACACTGGGTGCTCCTGCTCAGGCTTCCACTAATCCCGTGTCCATGCCTCCCGCGCAACCTTCCGCCTTTCTCTGGCACTTAGTCCCCCTTCTCTGACCCTGACCCTGGAGCTTGCATCCAGTCCTCCATTGCAGCAAGAGAAGTCCCAGAGGCCTTAGGCTCCCTCGGATGTATCCTAACTGACACAGCCCCCAAGGCCTCAGTGCACACAGCAGACATCCCACCTCCTGGCCTGGTGACTCCTTCCCTGCTTCTGGATTATTCAGGATTCTTAGTCACTGTGACAGATACTCCATGCAAGCTAACTTTAGGGAAAAACAAATAAGTCAAAGAAAACCACGGGCTCATATGACTAGGAAATGCCTTCAGGTCTGGCTGCATTCTGGGGCTCAGATGGCTCACTTTTTCCACCACTGTCTTACAACCATTCTCTCCTACCAGAAAGCTCCCAGCAGTCTACAGCTCTGACCTCATAAGCTTTCAAACTCGGCAGCCTATAGGAAAAGAGGTTCTAGCTCAGCCAACAGAAATTATGATGTTCACACACCCTCCCTTTTGCCCCTCTGTTCTATCGATCTTTCTTCTCTCATTTAGGGATGAACAGAATATGGTTGCTGCCATGTGTCCTCGAAGATCTTAGAGTCAATGGGAAAGATACTGGCCATGTACCAATCATGATAACATTTAATGATCAGAACTACGGCGAAAGTAAGGACAGATTCTGCATAATTTGGAGGTGCCTGTTAAATGTCAGTTCTGCCCTCCCCTTTCCATTTCTGTGACCTCAGCTGGGCCCATGCTCTGTGCAGGGCCTAGAGCAGGAAGAGCTCCCAGGGTGTAGCTCTTGACATGGGAATTCAGCCTGGGCCACTCGGGCCCTCCCAAGCAGGATCCCATGAAGGGGACAGGGAGACCGGGACCCTTGGGAACCCTAGTGGCTCTGCCTTCTCATCCAAGCAGGTCCTATCAAGGGAGAGAAGGGATAGTACAAGGGGAAGGGAGGAGAGAAGGGGCAATGGAATTAAATTCTGAACACAGTTGGGCCTGAAAAGAGATTTGGCCAGGGTTCCTGTTGTCCTACCCCCATGCAATACCCTAAAATCAAGAGTCTCCCTCATGTGCAGACCAAGGACAGACCCCTGTCTCCTGAGACCACATGCCACAGATGGCATATGTGGCTGGGTGGGGTACATTTTGGGGGAGATGTTTGCTAACTTCCATCGGAGTCTCCCAAAAGTTAGCTATAATGTTATGATAGACCCAGAACCTGACAACGATGTCCCAGTGCTGCTACCAGCAAGTCCAAGCCTGATGACCTTGCGACCGCCCCTTCACCTCCCCTCCAGGCCTCACATCCAAATGCCTCCGGTCGGCCCTCACCTCCCTCAAAACCCCCACCCCCAGGCCAGTCCAGTTCAGTTCTGCCTCCCAGCTCTGTGACCTTGCTCAGCCTCAGTTTCCCCATCTGTAAAACAGCCTGGCAACACTATCAACTCACACGGAGGCTGGGCTCTCAATGATCTAAGCCCCTTTTTGCAGCTCAAGTCCTTTCATCCTCACAGTGACCCTGAGGGGGGTTGCTGTTAGACCCAACTTCACAGCTGAGGAAATCCACGCCTGGAAAAGTCAAGTCTCTGTCCCAAGGTCACGGAGCAGGACAGAGACTTGGGTGAGGCAAGGTAGAGCCCCTGGGACACACCGTGGGGGAGGCCTTCCCTTGCAGATGTTGACCCAGCACTTCCAAGACCGAGCGGGGACCTCTTTAAATGGTGTGTCGGCCCCAGCAATGTGCCAGTGCATTTTTTTAAAAAGATTTATTAATTAATTTATTTTTAGAGATAAAGAGAGAGAGCCAGCACGCGTATGTGAGCAGGAGGAGGGGCGGAGGGAGAGAAAACTGAAGTGGACTCCCCGCTGAGCCTAGAGGGCACCATCCCAGGACCCCAAGATCACCACCTGAGCAGCGATCGAGAGTCAGAAGCTCAACCAACCGAGTCCCCTCGGCGCCCCAAAGTGCCCAGGCATTCCAGTGTATCTGCTGTGACAGTCCGTTCACTTACCTGGTAGGGCTGCTCTAAGGCTTCGAGGGGATGCATTTTTTCAAGGCCCTGGGATGATACCCCGGGGTATCATCAAGTGACATCAAGTGACAGTGCTAAGTACTGTGAGGCCAAAGGAGGATTAACCCCAGGTTTACTTCCTCTCTCCTTCTATTCTCCTTCCCAGTCCAGCATGACCAAGGGAGGTTTTTCAGGGAACCCAACTTACCTTCCCCTCTCCCCCACCACAGCAGACATTAGGACACTGAGGCCCCAGCAGTTGGGGCCAGTGGGGATCCCTGCCTGGCTGAGTCAGGGCTCTGACTGCCACCAGCATTTCCATTGAAACCGGTTCACCTGGCTTCTCATAAGACAAACGGGCTCTTTCAGGAGCAAGCACTCAGGCAGGAGTTCAATTTTTTTTTTTCCCCCAAATTTTTATTACCTTCCATTTGTTGCCTTGCTGGTTTCCGGCAGCAGTGGCCAGGCACAGAGATGAGAAATAGGACTGTTGAGTTTTTACATTCTTGGCTGAGAGAAACTTCTGCCCTCCCCACATTCTGCCCTGAAGGGTGGGCACCCAAAAGGCAGCCCCAGCAGCGTCTGGGCCTCGACACCTCCCCTCAGCCCTCCTGGAGGCACCTAGGCCAGAACTAGGCGGTCTGAGCGTAGAGGGGGACTCATTTTCAGGCACAGAGGAAACCCTGCCTTGTTATAAAAGCAGCTGCAGCCCGGACCCCTGGGAGCCAGGCCAGGGAGGGAAATTTGAAGTGTACTAGAGTTATCTATGGACCAGACCCTTTGGGAACAACCCCATGGCAGTTGTGAGGTAGGGATCATCATAGCCATTTTTCTCACGAGAATAGCAAGACTTGTGACGCTAAAACCTTCCAGGGCCCCATAGCTGAAGGTGACAGAACCAGGATTTGACTGAAGTCGGCTCAGTACTATTTACTGGCTGTGCAGCCTTGGGCACCATCCTTCCCCTTCTGGACTCCAGTTCCATACCTGCACCATGTGGGCGCCAAGAGTACCGACTCAGGGGAGGTGTTATGAAGGGCAATTAACATATTAACCCTTACAAAGACCGTGGCATGGGGCCAGGCACAGAATGAATATCCACAGAATGAGCAGGTGAGGAGGAGTGAGTGCAGAGACCCTCAGCTCCAGCCCTATTTAAAGTCCTCTTCTCCCCCTGTGATGGCGGGACCCCTATGGAGTCCAGAGCAGGACAAGTTTTCCAACTAATCTTCATGATCTCTGCCCAAGCCTTTTTTTTTTCCCTCTACCTAAAGGGCTTTTCCAGCTCCACTGATGAAAAATCAGGTATGGTCATCGGCTCCCATCTCTGAGAGGCCTTCTCCAGGCCCCCAGATAGTGGGGAGGATGCCCAACACTCATCTCAGAACATTCCATAGCCTGGTTAGAGGTCGTGCATCCCTGGAGGCATAGACCACCCACCCCCACCCCCTGCAACCGTGGCAGTGGTACCAACGACCGCTTCTGTGTTCATGCCCCTACAGACAGGCACCCTTGCTCTGTTCACCCCCTAGACTTCCCCTTGTAGGACCGTGCTTGGCATCCTAGAAATGCTCAATGAATATTTGTGGGGGTTTTGTGTAGTGAATGAAATCAAGAAAGAGTTACACATCAGTGTGCAAGGCTTGCTGGCCGACAATCTTGGGCTCCTTTAACACGAGGCCCAGAGGAGCTGAGTGACTTCCCAGGAATCAGACAGGTACGAGGTAGAGCTGAGATCTGAGCTGGAGCATCTGGGGCCACAGCCACCATGACTAAACTTCACTCTTTGCCTTCTCAAAGGCAAAAGGCAGGGTTTCTCAACCTCCACGCTGTTGACATTATGAGCTGGGTCACACTTTGTTATAGGTATTGTCCTGTGCCCTGCAGCTGTCACTGTCCCTAACCCCAAGTTCTGGCTGCAAGCAGCATCCTTGCCTCTACCCACCAGTTACCTGTAACACACCCTACCCCGAGTTAGGAAACCAAAAATGTCTTTAAACATTAACAAATGTCCCCTGGGTTGAAAATCCTGAGTTGAAAACCACTGCTCTAAGGAGACACCATCTTTCCCTTCCCCTAAGCCAATACAATCTCTCCCCATCAGCACCTCAGGGCGATCACCTGTGGGGACAGAGTGCTTTGACGGGAGGTCTAGGTGTCTGTATTTCTAAGTCCACTGTCTTCTGAGTGACCTGGTGAGTTACCACCCCCACACTCAGCATCCCTTTGCTCAACAGCTAAGGGTCCCCATATCCATCCAAATGCCCTATGAGTCACTGACCTTGACCCTGTCTTTTCCTTACCACGCCATCTTGTTTCTCATCCAGCCCTGTTGCCACCACCTCCTACATAGCGTTCCAACCCATGCCATCCAGGCCCTTCTCCGCACACCCCCCACCTGCCTTGGCTCAGACTGCCATCCCCTGCCCTGCGGATCAGCTCCCCAGCCTCTGTCTACCTCCCATATCACCCTCTCAAGTCCGGGGTGATTTTCCTAAAACACAAAGCTGATCATACTCACCTTGGATATTTCCTGAGAACACTTCTGCTCCGGAAAGAGTTGAAGGGACAGCCAAGCCCAGTTAGACTGAAAGCTCTGGGGTGAGGCATGGGGAGACCTCTATCACGCGTGTAGCTCCTGCATTGTGATCCCTGGGTGACCTGTCTGTCTCCTCCACTACACAGTGAGCTCTGCACATTTCCTGCTCCTCAGTGTCTGGCACAGGCCCTGGCCTTGGCACAGCTGGCACCCAGCAATGCTTATTGGACGGAGGGGTGAATGGATGGACAGACGCATGGATACTGGTCCAGCTGTGCCCAGCCCTCTAAGCCAGGGAGGCCAACCTGAGCCCACTCCAGGGGTTTTGGAAATATATGTAGGGAGACCAGCTCTCTTCCCTCAAGTAGTACTCCCTTTTACAAGGAAGATGGACTGTGCCTCCTCTAAGGGCATTTCAGATGCAGAGAAGGGGATATGGAGAGGGAGATAAACAAGATGTGACAGATTATTTGCTGTGTGTCTCACAGCTCCCCCTGGGACAGAATTTTCTTATGGGGACGAGTTAGAAGAGGGGGCCATTTCCCTAAGAATCTGGTCCTGGAGATTGGGGGTATCTGATGGCCTTTATTTTGGGGAAAACGCACCAAGGTTTAACTGTGTTTATTTGGCTGGCGCAACCTCACTCTGTCCCACAGGTTTTCTTAACAGGGTGGGGAACAGGTTTGTTCTAGCAGAGGGGCTGCTGGGACCGGCATGGGTGTGTCCGCATGAGAGCGCGCATGGCACCCTGCTCCCTCGTTCTCCTGCCCCAGGGAGGGGGACAGGCAGAACTTGGGGCTGGGGACAGTGACAGCTGCCCTGGCACAGAGCCAACAGGATTTGTTCCCCTGGATTTTCCACGTCGGTGATTCCAAGATCAGGCCTGATTGCGCATGTACTTCCTAAGGCCGGCCGGGGGCAGAATGGGGGGCTCAGAGTAGCTTTGGGTCTGAGCTGCCCAGAGAGAGCCACTCCTGAAAATGGCAGGAAGAGGTGGCCCCTCCTTTGCTCTGCTCCCCCCGCTCCCCTCACACACACTAAGAAAGTAACTAGGACGAGCAAAGGAGCCAGCCAGGAGATAGGACCTAGAATTAGGGGTCAGCTGAGGCCAGGCCAGGTAGGGAAAGGGGGGCACTGCCTCTTCGGCCTTAAGCCAGGGAGATGCTAACACAATAACAATTAGGGTTCCAGCTCAAGCTATAGAATCGGACTGCCACAGCCTTGAAGTCGGGGCAACTTCATAATGGCTTCTAAGAGAGCAGGTCTAGAGTCAGAACTGGATTCCAACTCCAGTTTCTTCTTGTACCACCTGTAGGACCTTGGGCCCCAACTTCCTCCTGTGTAGAATGGGGATCTTCATGAAAACAAATGAAACAATAGATTAGGTGCTCAGCATAGAGCCTGACATGTTGTGGATTCTCGGGGCAACCAAGTTTTGTAGGAAGAGCTTCTCCGAGCTTACCTCCCCCATCCTCGCATGGGGTGAGACGTGGATGAAGTGAGCAGCCTGGGATGAGGAAAAAGGGGAGGGACAGGAGGACAGCTCCCAGATGGACCAGCTGACTCAGGCAGGAGCCCCCTTGGCCACATCCATTCCTGGCCCACACAGGAGAGAGCGGCAGAACTATGTTGGCAGAGTGGGCAATGGATTCTTCTCTGCCAGTTGTGGCAGATTCTACTGAGGACCCTCAGCATGGCCCTTCTCCAGGAACTGCACCCTCTTCTTCCCAGCACGAGGAACCCACTTCCCCTCACAGCAACTAGAAATGCTAGACGGCGTCTCCCCCAGGCTGCCTCGCACTTGGGCTTGTCATCCAGTCATGGAAGGAAACATGCTTCTTCGTCTGGACAGTGAAGTGCGTAACTCAGACGGTACAATGACAGAACAAAGCCAAGACCAACCAATGTGCAAAAATCAGAAAGGTGGGAGGGACTTTAATGACTCCAGAGATTTTATAATGCGAGAGGATAAATTAAGTCTCCTCCCAAGCCACTTTTGCCGGGTCTTGTATTATGTGAGGGCTAAAAACACCCAAGTAGTACCTTTTGAGCATGAAAGGTGGGTCTTGACCTGCTGTGGGTCCAGGGCTAGGTAGCAGCTGTCCCCAGAGCCTCCCAACACCCATCTCTGGGCCAGGGAGGAATTACAGACCTCAGGAGTCAAGGAAGGCTGCTGGATCGGAGGCCATCCCAGCATCCCAGAATTTGGTGAGTCACTAAGACTTCTGAGTGTCCTTTGATGGGCTCATGTCAGTGACAAATTTGTGAAGATTTAGTCCAATGCCTGGTGTTGAACACCTCTAACTCCAGGAAATGTTAAGTGCTGGTGTCATTGTCCCACTGTGATGCCTACAGTAGAATCTTTTCCATGAGTTTGCTGCTCTCCAAAGTTCTGGAAGGTTAGATAGGGATGGAGATACTGAGCCACCAACCCCCAGGAGCTCAAGGTCACAGGGTTCAAAAGGAGCTGAGTCAGCCAGAGCCCAGCTCCCTTCGCACACACCACCCCCCTCCGCCTTCCCTGGCTGCCTCCCTGGCTCGTGTCTGCACTCCGCAGGGGTGTGGGGGGCCCATTCATTCCTAGGCAAATGGGCTCTGGGCGCGTGTGCATGAGGCAGGTCCCAGGATAGCTCAAACAGGCCCCAGCCGCCTGGTGCCCCACAACAGCCACCCCCTGGCCTCTAAATGACAGTGTGGAGCACTTGGCTATTTACAGAGTAAACAGGAGGGCTGGAGGGACTGGAGAGGCAGGTATGCACCTCTGCCAAACAAAAATAGAGAGCAAGTGCAGGGAGAGCTCTGCACCTGGGGGCTGCTGAGGGTCAGCTAGGGGCCCGCCTGGCTAGGGGCTGCCCTCAGGGTCAACACCAGCTGTCCTTAGAGGGGGAGGCTCGGCTTCACCCACCTTCCGTGAGCTCCTGCGTGCTCCGACCTGGCGGCTCTGGCTCAGGCGGGACAAGCAGAGTAGAGCTCACCCTTGCCTCCACAGCAGAGGAGGGAGTGAGAGAACCTGCAGAGAAACACAGGAGTCTCACTCTGCCTCCAGCTGTCTCCCCAGCATCGGGCACTGTTGGGGCTCTCTGGCTGACAGGGAGCACGATGAAATCAAGACACACAGAACCAGAGTTCAGGCCTTCAAGTCCTGGCTCTCTGTTCAGCTTTGTATGACCTGGGGCCTCAGCTTAACTTCTCTGTGCCTCAGTTTCCCCATTTGTAAAATATAGTCACTTTGACTACTAAGCAGCCAATAACTGAAATGGCTAAAAGGCCCATGTAGGTGAGTCCTGTTTCGGGGGTGGGTCCCCCTTCCTAGTGCTCAGCAATGGTAACCATGTAGGCCCAATGTGGTCAGATCTGTTGATTTTTCAGGAGATATGCAAAACTTGGATTTTTATGTGCCGTCACCTGATTTTTAAGTATTGGCAGCTCATCAGAAAACACTCTGTAGCCTACAAAAAATGGAATGAAGTTTGGGTTTGAACAGTGGGCCGTAGTTGGGGACCTCCAATCTGATCGGGTCTTCGATCTGCTAGTGAGAGTTCAAGGTTTCTTAAGGGGAAAGTCATTCACCCAGACTCGCAAGGCCACTTGCAGTCAAGACCCCTGAGTCACACTGGGCATTCGAGTACCATGGGGCAGGGCCCTGTCAAGCTTTATAGCAACTCCTCACCATGGGTTGTATTCTACCCATGGGTTGCATTCTACCTACTGAAAAAGCTCAGAAGGGTTGAATGACTTGCCAAAGATCAACCAGCTGGCAAGTTCCCAGCCTGGATTCAAAATCCAGGACGAGCTGCCGTGTCTCCCTAGCTCTGTGAGGGCAGGAGCCCAAGCTGGTTTTGTGCCCTCCACCCCGAGGCTTGTGCTACTGCAGTGAGAAGCAGCCATGCTCCCTCTTGCTCCCCTGAGCCACCTTCCTAATGTCCCAGGAGGACGCTCTGCCCCTCGGCAGGATGGTACTCAAGGATGTCAGACTGTCCCAGGAAAGTCTTCATCATCACCATTATTATTGTCAAAAAGTAAGTAAATGCTTTCTTATTCTCAAAGAAGAATCAAATGACAGAAAACATGTAGAGTTTATCTGTCCTAATTCCACTCCCCTTTCGCAGGGACAATATTGTCATTAAAGTAATGTCACCTTCTTATATACCTTTCCTTGAGAGGTTCTCTGAGCAGCCCCAGGAGCTGGCTGGGGCGCACTGGCTGGTCTGCAGGACGGGGCTGCTGGGCTGGCCATCACTGTGCAGGCAGGCCCTCTGGCCAAGAGCATTCCCCGAGAAGCACGTGAGCATGGGGGGCTTAGAGCAGCGGGAGAGCAGCGTGGGGAACATCCAGGCATCAGGGACCCCGGGAGTACCCAAGTCAGAGGCATCAGCACCAGGGAACAGAACAGGGCTCTCGGCCTTCAGGTGTCTTGACCATCCTCCAACACTCACTCTCTCATCGTGACAAGCAGAGGGCAGGCTCTGTCTGGGGGACTCAATGGCTTAGTTCTGCTTCTAGCATCTTTATCTTACTGTCACCTTCTCTTACAGCTAGCCACATTGCTTTTCCAGTTACAGAAGCAATACAGATTTCCTCCTAAAGACAAAGTTTATTTTTTTGTTTTGGGGCTTTTTAGTTGTTGTTTGTTTGTTTAAACAGTAAGATGATTTAAATTAAAATGGTAAGTCATGTTTTAGGTGATTATCAGAAATGATGAAAATGGTTTCATTGGGACAGAAATGGCTGAAGTCTGGCAAACATGGTCTTAGGTAAAGGAGGGTAGCCCTCCCCTGAACAGAGCCCTGAAGGAAGTTGGCCGTGACCGTGGAGGTGTGCTCTCAAGGCCTGGGCAGCTGGGGGCTGGGCTTCTGGGGCGTGGGCTGCAGGAAGTCCAAGAACCCATTGGAACCGAGATGTTCTGAGATGACCCAGAGAAAGCCAGAGTTACGTCTGGACGCATCACTGACACCAGTCAAGGCAAGGCAGAGGAAGACCAGAGCACCATAAGCCTCGCCGCCTCCGTCAGCCTGGGTTTGCTGCTTGGGCTGGCTATGAGGAAAGGACAGGCTGGATGGGGACCTCCAGGGCCAAGTCTATGGCAATGACCTGCTATGGCCCCAGTGGGCCAAAGGGGCAGACCCTGGAGCTGGAATGACTGGTTCAAATGTCTTCATTGTTTGAGATGGGGTTCTTCCACAATTTACCTAACCTCCTGTGACTCTGTTTCCTCATCTGTTAAATGGAAATAATAATGGTCCCTACCATTGGGTCCTTGTGAGGATTAATTGAGATACTCATCTAAAGTTCGTGCAAAGGGCCTGGCCAGGGTGCTGTTGAGACTCAGTGGATGATGGCTGTCTCTCCACTCTGCCCTTATCAGTGGGGCTGTTTCGGAGCAGAAGTTTCCCAGTGAGGGCCTTTGGGACCATCCTGCTTTGCCTGGGAGTCAGATGGCCTGTTTGCATCCAGCTTAGCCTGTGGGGGTAATCTTTAGCAAGACGGTCACAAACCCTTTACACCTCACTTTCCTTGTTCCTAACGTGAGGCCAATCTCTCCACGGCAGGGCTGTGTCCGTATTCAATAAAAGGGCATACATGTGTGAAGACACCTCGCGTGTTTCTAGACATGCAGAAGATATGGGACAGGTGATACTTTCCCCTCCTCCCCTTCCAAACACACATGCACGTGGGCGGTCTTACACACACACACACACAGACACACACACACACACGCACACTTCTATTCTGATCTTGGCCTGCGGCTGACAAGCCCAGGATAAGGGATGAGTGACCATGTTGGCTTTATCCGCTCGCTCAGAGGCATTCATGGTGGTAGAAGGTCTGGAATGTGAAAACACTTCCCATTTGAGAGAGGAAAATGATAGGATTGTCAGACTTAATTTGCTCATTTCATTCACGGAGGACTTTTTTGTGCACTGGCCTCCTGACATTATTTCATTTCACACACACATATAAATGATTCATGCATTTGGGAAAAAGCAAACAATTCAAGGATGAGTAAAAATAAATTTCGTAGACCCTTTTGTTCTTCCCATCAAGCCCCCTTCCATACTCACTTGTGTGGATCGCTCCACATCTCTTGTGAAGTTCATAGAAACATATATGTCCATCGGAAGGAGGGGGAAAGAAGGTGTTTCATTTTCTTTCTTTTTTTTTTTAAACCACACTGTACATATTTCCTTGCCTACAGTTGTCACTGAAAGCATCATGGCCATCTCTCCAGATCGAAAGAAAAAGAAAACATGTGCTGTTGGCCACAGGCACTTGGTCTAATACTGTGGTTTCCCACAGATTATTCTGCCTCTCCCTTACTGATGCACAGTAGTTTTTTGGGGTTTTTCTTGTTTCCTCTCAACAAATACAGCTAATGTGCTGATAACCATCCATGTCCTCATAGCCTTGGTCTTCATTTCTACTGGTTAGAGCACCAGAACTGCAGTTTCTAGTCAAATGAATGTGGTATCTGTATCCTTCTTTGAGGAGTCAGAGATCTGTTGACTACAAAGTAACAACATTCTAGAAAGCCCAGAGATTCAGTCGGAAAGGGGGGGTCCCCACGTAAATGCACCACCTCATCAAATGCTCCCATAAATCCTAGGTCGGGAGGACGGGGCTAGGGAGCACCCACCATACAGGTATGGAAATACAGAGGCTCAGCGCGAAGAAAGTAGTTGCCCACACTCGGGGATTCTGAGACTCAGGCCAACTCTAAGGAACTGATGAGCTGTCCCTGCTGCACTGTTGCTCCTGCAGGCTGAGCCACAAGCAGATAGATGTTCTGGAGCCGGAAGACCAGAGCAATTCAGAACATGAGAGGGGTCTGGTGCCCAGGCAGATGAGTAGCATCTGAAAGCCATTTGTCTGTGCTCCGGAACCACCAGGGTCAATAATGTCTCTGTGTTTTCTTCCCCCGGCTCCCAGTCCATCAGCGTTCTAGCTATGTCCACCTTTGACCAAAAGGCAGATGAGATTCACCCGTCTAGAAGGTCTAAGGAGACGCACATGGCCTCTTTTTCCTTCTTATCACTGCAGGCTGGGGAGGAAGCTGCTGCTTTGCAGATGACCTGGGGGCCCCCGTGTGTTGAGCTGGCAGAGCCTCGGTAGTGAGAGGAGCGGCCGGAGCTCCAGGGGAACCTTGGCACCTCTTAGGCTGTGGAAGCCCGAGGGAAGAGAATTCTTGGGCAGGTGCTGGGCCACTGGGCCTCGGAAGGACCTTCTCGCTTCTGGTCACTCAAATAACTGATTTGAATGGCGAAGGAAGAGGCAGATTAGATATGGAACAAGGGGAGGAGGCACAAACAAGACAGTATGTCTGAGTTAGCAGAACTAGAGTCAGATGTCCATGAGGCCAGCACAGGACTGTTGAATCGTATTTGATTCATTGAATGCTATTTGACTAGAGGGGTCCAGAGACGGTGTGATCAGAGGATGACCCTGTGCTGATCCCAATTTCTGAACAGTTGTCCTGAGGGACAGTGGATATTTGGCCCTACACTTGGGTTCCTAGAGCCCCCCTTCTCCCACATGATATCACAGAATCCTTGCAAATTGCCTGTGAGGCTGAAAGCAGGACATATTTTTCAGATAAGGAAAGTGAGGTCGACAGGCGAGGGCCACAGGAAGCAGAGCTGGAAGGCCCGGCCTCCAAGGATCCTAGACCCAGATCATTCTCTTCCCACCCTCACCGCTTTCTCACCAAAATGCACAGCTTTCAAGGCCAGGGTCACATGGACCCTGGTCCGAGCAGGATGACAGAACCATCTCTAGTAGCAGGTGGTAGGGGTGGAGGAGAGAAGAAAAGGCTTAGGACTCCCTATTACCTCCAAATGTTTAAAAAAAAAAAAAAGTCTAAGTGTGTCAGCTTTTGCTATGTTCTGGGCCCCATGGTACAGAGCCCAAAGCAAACACCCTGCTTGAGGGCCAGGATCATCCTGGCTCCTTTCCTTAAGCACGGGCCAGGCACGGCCGTTGCGGCTTCTCTAAGCCATGCTGGCTTGCCTGGAGAGTGAACGCACTCACACTTGAGAGCCAGACAGCCCTCAGTTCTGAGCCTGTTTCAGGTACTGGCTGTTGGATGCCCTTGGGCACATCACTTCACCTTTCTGAGCCTCAGTTCAGGTCATCACCTGCAAAGAACAGATGAAGGAATATTGTAGAGGGAGATGCATGAACAATGTCTATAGAGGGGCGCCTGGCTGGCTTAGCCGGTAGAGCATGCAACCCTTGGTCTCAGGGGCATGAGTTCAAGTCCCATATTGGGCGTGGAGGCTACTTAAAAAAACAGAACAGTGTCTATAGAGCACTTAGCTCAAAGGAGTCATCAAAAAACAACTGCATTCATCCCTTCTGCGGCCCTTCTAGTAGGTTCCATTGCCAGCCCAGCCAGGAATCCAGCTCCAGCACTGGCAGCCTGGGCCTCAGCAGGTCAGCCCTCTCCCCAGGATGTCTTGGAGAGCGTCCTGGGGACTCCCTTCCCAGCCAGAGCCGGTCTAGAGTTTCCCAGACTCCTGCTGCCCCCGTGAGGCCAGCTCTGCAGCTGTTGCTCCTGAGTCCTGTCTCTGCTTGGAAGCGGCTGGGAAAAGTCTGTCTGGGACAGCCCCAGAGGGTGAGGGAGGTCAAGAGGCTGGGGACAGCTCTGCTTCTAGGTGTGGCACCACCTCCCCACTGCCGGCCAGACCCCCAGAACCCAACCAGAGCCCACCTGGATGGCCGCAGGTTACGAGGGTCTACACCGTGTGTGTCGGGGGCTCCTGCCACTCTTGAGTCACCCACCTGCGAAATGGGAATAATGATGATTGCACCCATATATGGCCTTTGAGAGAACAAGATGATCACTCATAGGAGATAATAATTATTATGAATATGGCTTTTACTGCACACATATTATGAGCCCTGCACTGGGCTTTCCCTATATTACCTCATTAAATCCTCCCTAAGAACAATCGTCTAAAGGAAAAACCATGAGTACCCCCATTTGACAAATGAGAACACTGAGGCCCAGAGAGAGTAGGAGATTTGCCCAAAGTTACACATAGCGAAGGGTAGAGGCAGGCTTGCAGGCCAGGCCTCTGTGATGCCATGCCCTGAGTCCTTCACCTGCCCTGACTCCTACCTCTGGCCAGTCTTCACCTCCACCATCACTCTGAATCTCTCTCTCCTTCTCTCTCACCCCTTCTCACTTCTCTGTTGCCTTGAATTGGTGGTCAGCTTCCCAAGGTCTGCGGTCCAGCCCCATTGTCCGGGCACAGGGGACCGCCCCAGGTCTTGATGTGGCACAGACACGCTTCTACCCCGACTGTGATGTGGTTGCTGGGGCCCACGGAGGGCTGCTCTGGGGGTTAGTGCAGATGACCAGGGCCAGAGCTGCAGACAGCCTGACCGTGCCCCAGACTCTGGGTGAGACAGAAATAGAATATTCTAGGTTTGTGGTCAAGGAGGACTCAGAGGAATGGCTCTCAGTGATTAAGCCCTTACTGTCTTCCAGCCATCAGGCAACACCTTCCCTCACTAAGTCTCTGAAGGAGCACTGCGGTAGCTTGTACGGGTCCCATTTTACAGGTGAGAAAAGCAAGGCTTAAGAGGAGAAAACCCTTGCTCAAGTTCACGCAGCTATTAAATGGGACAGTCTGTGTCTGGCTTGTAAAGCCCAGTCTCCCGTCCTCTGTGGGAATGTGGCTGTTTGTATGAAGCCTGTGTCCTGTCGGGGGAGCAGTTAGCACGCACTCCACTGAGGAGCCCTGTGTGCCCCAGTCCAGTGTGCCCCGCACCGGGACGACTGGCGCTCCTCCTGCATTGTAATTACCTTCCCCCTCCATAGCTGCTCAGCCCCCTCAAACCCTGGAAGAACCTCTCTTGGAGACAGACAGGGGCTCTCGGTTCCGAGTGCCTGCACCTTCGTTTTTCCTGCCCCAGTAAGATGCACAGACTTGTGAATGAGGCCTCCCAGCCCAGCTGAGTAGCTCTGGTTTCCTGGCTCTGCTGTGTCTGGCATCACGGCCTTCCTGAGCATTGGTCACTACACTTATGAAGTGGGGAAAATGCATGCTGACCCCCCAGGGTTGGTGGGAAGATGCCAGGAGCTAGGACCCTCACATGTTGGCCTGGCTCGAGCCGAGACAGGGGGTGGGCATCCGGGGCAGCTGCCGTCATACCGCCAACTAATTCACTGATCACCTCACCCTGATCTGCAGTGTCGGCCTTTGAGGATGATAGACCGGGAAAAAGAATTGAGGATTGATTAATAAAGACAACTTAATAGTTAGCCAAGATTTTTTCAAAGCAAAGGGTGTTGGGGACCAAATGGAGTCTCTGATTGCAAAATGGGAATTGCTGCCCCGAGGTCCACGGGACGCCACGCAGCAGTGAGGGTCTCGGGGCAGGGGTGGGGGGGCAAGGACACGGAGGCTCATAAAAGGCCGGTTCTGAGATTTGTCCTTGAGCCATCAGAAGCTACAGGAAAAAGACCCAGCATTGTATTACCTTAAGGGCAGTTATGAAATGGTCTCTGCTGACTGGTTTCCGGAACACCGTTCTCCTTCACTCTACACCCGACATGCTGGAGACAGCGATTGGGAAAGAGACTTGTTCCTGACTCCCCACGTCCTTGTTCCTGGCAGCAGTCTCCATTCTGCCCTGAGGCATGCCATGGCCAGGAAGCCCGAATCTGGGAGTCAGGAGGCCTGGATAATGGCTCTTGCTTGCAGCCAGCTGGCTGTGTCCCCCCAGGCCAGTCAGACCACTTCTCTGGACCCCCATCTGCTCGCCAGCAAAATGAGGGTGTTGAACTAGATAATGAGTTACTGACGATCTTGACGTTGTTGGATTTCTCTTCAGTCAATATTAAGCCACTGCTTTCTCTCCTTGGCCACTAACTGCACTATCTTTGTACCCCCTGTGCTTAATGCAGGGCTTATCACAGTGGACAGGACCAAGTGTTCTAGCCCCAGCTTGGTCACTGACTCGGTGAGGGAGCATGGCAAGCCAGACCTCATTGAGCCATTTCTCCCTCTTCAATTGTGGTGTAGTCTCCCCAGCATAGGGCAGTCAAGACATCAATGCATATAAAGGTCCCAACACATAGTAGGCCCTCAGGAATCCTCTGTTAAATGACAGGGCCCACGAAGAGGTGTTTTGAACCAAACTATCAGCTTGCAAAACAGAATGCTGCTCCTGCTCCACCAGTAACGGGGGGACACTTCTAACCTCATCAAAGATCCTGGTCCAATAAAGACATGTGTCACAGCACCAGCCAGCCCATCAGGAAGGAAGGAGCTCTCGTATTCTCCATGAGGGCTTGGAAAGAGCTATAGACATAAGCCATATTGACGCGAAAACATTGCTTTGTTCTCAAAAGTTGAGCTGAAGCCTTTATTCAGGAAGAGAATTCTCAGAGAAGCCGGCTCTTCTCTAAATAAATCACACGGATTTTTCTAATTCTGGACCATCAGGCCCTTTCTCTAGCATCCCAGCACCTTAGGATCCAAGAAGGTTCGAGATGGAGGTCATCTTAGGGAACTCTAGCTCAACCTCCCATTTGATGGGAAAAGAAACTAAAGATCCTGAGAGAGAAAAGATGCCCAAGGGAACACAGGCCATTGTCAATTCAATTAAATGATTAAATTCACTCTTACAGTATCATATTTCCCACTTCAAATGGCACTTTCACACACCTGTGTCCACTTAAAGACCCTGGGAGGTAGACAGCAGTGTTCTGACCAACGGCTGAGGAAATCAAAGTTCGCAGTGTTGGTGGGGTCAGTCCATGATCACCCAGCTTTGCCCCCGCTGTCACTGTGCCTGACCCAGGACTTCTCCTCATGGCTGTGGGGAGCATTAGACTGATTCTGAAGGGAGGTAGACGTGTGTGGGCTCCCAGGGCCCGGAAGGTCAGCCTGTGGGTACAGAGGGGAAGACTGTGAGTGTCGGGGGTGACTGCTGTGGGTACAGAGGGGTTACTCACGTGCCCTGGGTCACGGAAGATGGACTATCCTATTCTAAAGGTTGTTTATGTGCCTGGGCCCACACCAAGGCCCAGGGGTGTCAGAGAAGGCAGCCCCTGACCTTAAAGAGGGGATGGCTTACCTGAAGAGATAGGTAACTTCCACGAACTAAATGGAGAAGAGTTCTCAGCAATGAAAAGGCAATGAACTCCTGATACACAGAGCAAGGATGATTCTCTAAAACATTACATTGAACAGAAAGAACCCAGACACAGCAGAACGCTTACTTCCTGGTTCCATTTACATGAAACCCTAGAAAAGGTGAGTCTGTGGAGACAGGAAGCAGAGCAGTGGTTGTCTGGGGTCAGGGGCAGAAAGACTGGGATGAGGCACAGAGGAACTTTCGAGGTGATGGAAATATTCTATATCTTGACTAGGATTACACAGTTTATACACTTTTGAGTAAATCTGTCAACACTCTATTGAAATGTACATGTGAAATGGGTGTATTTATTGTACAAAAATTATGTCTCAGTAAAGTTGACTTTTTGAAAAGACACACTCCTTTCTCTCACGGAGCTTACAGTTTGGCGGAAAAAACAGCTATTAATAAAGTTATGTAAATAAATGCGAAATAACCATGACTGGGTAAGAGTTATGAAGGATGTCAGTATGAGAATGTGTGATAAGGACAGAGTCAATTCAGATAGACCGGGAAAGCCTTCCCTGAGGAGGCAACATTGGTGTGCACTTAGAAGGATAAGTGGACCAGAGGAGATAATGGTGGTAGAGTGAACAGCATGTGTTAAGGGCCTGTGGTTGAAGGGAATCTGATGAGGACCACTGAAAGAAGAACAATGAGGGAAAAGGAGGGAGATGGTAAGAGATGGATCTCAGGAGGTCAGACCATATGGGGATGCTTTGGCCTGGATAAGAGTTTGTACTTTTCCTGAAAGAAATAGAAATCCATTGGGGCATTGTAAGTGGCAGTGTGGCCATGACATAACCAGCTCAGTTTATAGGTTAACAGCCTTGGGTTAGTACTCACCTCCCTCTCCTTCTGGCTGTAAGGTTCTTGAGATTAGAACCAAGCCTTAACAATCTGTGTAGCCACCATAGAAACTTAAGCAGTAGGAAATATAAACAGAGGTACAAGAACTCTTATAAATGAATGAATGAATGAATGAACCCATTTTCTCAGCACGTAGATATCTGTTTTTCTATAGTCATCTGATTTAATGATAAATTTAGGATTTCTTTTCCCCAGACTGAAGACATGATGCCAAGGATAACAGAGTCACATCTCCATACGGCTCCACTGGACACCCACTGCCAGGGACAAATCAGACCCATATCTTGCCCTCATTACCGGTCCATCAGCCAGGAGTCCCCTCCACCTGTGCAGTAGCCTTATTGCCCCCAATCTCCTCTGCACACATCTGAGAGCCAGATGCTCCTGTCCACAAGGCATGTGGCAGGGACATCCATCACTCTCGTGTCTGCCCCAAATCACCTTCCTCTCACCTTGTACTCTGGCCCTGTGTGTCTTGATTTCATTGTGTTGAGGATGGACTATTTAAAAAAGCACCTTTGCTAAGCTCTGTATGTGTGGCTTCATTTGACCTCCACAGGGACGCTGTGGGGCAGGTTCCATTTACAGAAGAGGAAAATGAGGCTCAGAACTGACATGGTTAATAAAGGGAGAGGAGTTCCTCCCCAGTATTAGGATTATTATTTTGATAGCCTAATGCTAGGATGAGAGCTTGCATCTTGTATCAGAAAGGGTCTTTCTTCCTCAACTAGACTGTGATTTTTCTTGATTACACAATTTGCATCTCATTCACCTCTGTATCCCCCAGCCCAGCGACAGGCACATTTTAGGAACTCAGACATGGCAACCAATTAACAGGAACAGGCTTTGGAGAGCCTGAGGCTCTGGCTTTTCAATAGCATAATTTCTCTTCCCTTCTCTACCCATTTAAGAAAAAAGTCAACTTAAATGTGCATGTTCTATTATAAAAGTAAACATATCAAATGCAGAAAATTCAGAAAAATATAAAGATAAGGAGAACAAAGCCATCTATGGTCCTGCCGTCCAAATGTATCCTCTCATCTTCCTTCCTTCCTGTGCAGGGATTTTTTTTATGTTACTCCTTATTTGAGAGATTCTTTATAAATGTTTAATTTTTTTTTCCACAAAGAATCAGATTCACACATTGGAAATGGGATTAAAACCAAAAAATAAGACAAGTTACTCAGAGTATCACAACGAAGGGATGATTATTGTTAACATTCTGGGCGTATTTTTTTTTTAAAGATTTTATTTATTTATTTGACAGACAGAGATCACAAGTAGGCAGAGAGGCAGGCAGAGAGAGACGGAGAAGCAGGCTCCCTGCCGAGCAGAGAGCGTGATGTGGGGCTCGATCCCAGGACCCTGGGATCATGACCTGAGCCGAAGGCAGAGGCTTTAACCCACTGAGCCAACCAGGTGCTCTGGGCATATTTTGACTCGACTTCTTTGCACGCCACCATGAGGGGCCCCCGATGGCAGCAGAGCAGCCCCCAGCCCAGGCTGATGTGCAGACCAGCCATGGGACATCTGCAAGCCACGAAATCAGGCTGCCCAAGATGGAGGTGTTTGTTCGGTCGTGTAACCTAACACTAAAAGCGGAAAGTACAGGATTTCTTTTATTCTTAATGACGGCACAGAATTCCATTCTACAGCTGAACTGAAAATCATGAACCAGTTCCAGACCGTGGGGATGCAGGTGGTTTTCAATCCGTTGTATTTGTAAAGCACCCATGCAGCAAACATCTCCGCTCTCCCTCTGCAAACAGGCTCCTCAGGACCTGAGTCGGGAGAGAAGTAACCAGGGCGGCCACGCGGGCTCTCAGGCTCCAAGGGCTGGACTTCACCCGCCACCCGCTGCTGTTCTCTTCAGCCTCCGCCTGAGCCACAGAGGGTCCAACAGAGCCGATGGACGTGGTTCTGTAGGAGCAGGTTTCTGACCAGGAAATTACTTGCTGGGTTCTCTTAAGAAGACTGATGGAACTCTCCTAGAGGGCTGGCTTCTGATCTCCCCTGTGGACAAACACGTGGGAATGGAGAGGGTGAAAGCGTAGAAATGGAAAATTTTAAAACTAACAGATGCCCATGAAAATTATGTCAACACTTCAGAGGAAACCAAGGGACAACAAAACAAAACAACAAAAAATTAAAACATTAAAACATTAAAGATTAAAAAAAAAAAATCTCTTACCCAGATTCCCCATTCCCTTCCCAGAGGTAACTATTTATTGTCCATAGTTTTTGTTTTGTTTTGTTTTGTTTTGTTTTAATGTATCCTTCAAGAACTGCCTACACTTACAGTCATCTCTACTTTCCACCTGCTATTCCTTGTCCAGTGCTCTTTCTCCTATCTACCTTTATGGCTAGCTCCTCACCCATCCATCCATCCATCCGTCTGTCCATCCATCCATCCATCCATCCATCCATCCGTCCATCCATCTGTCTACCCATCCATCACAAAAATAAGGAATCTGAAATGAATGGTGATCACAAATCAGTTCAGAAGGGACTTCAGGAGGTAGGTCCCCCTCCCAGCCACCACCCTGCTTTATAACTTTGGCCAAGATGTCTGCCTTCTCTCTGCCTCTGATTCCTGCTATAAAGGAGCTGTGAATGTGCCTTGAAAAGTGGAGATGCGCAGGCCAATGTGAAGGTCGATGGAGAGTCCTGTCCTCCCACCTGCAGTGAGGATGGACCTCAGTGAAGTTTTCCACCCAAATGAAGGAGCAGGAGAGGAAATGGGGAAAGCATGGTGGCCAAAGAGAGTCCACCTTCTGGCACAGGTTGGTCACATTGGCAGCCCACAGTCCAGGGGAAGGGAACAGAGTGATCTTTCATAAACATTACGTCACCAGTTTTGTGGGAGATAAGATGTTTGCTAAACTTTGTTGGAAGAACGGGACCTCCGCGTGACCACCAGCAGGACAGCTGCCTGCTCGGACCGGCTGCGGGGGCCTCCAGCTGAGCTTGCCCAAAATACAGGAACCAGCAAATGGCACTGCAGCTATTTAGTGTAAATAGAAGCAAATGGTCTCAGGATAAAGGACAAAGAGGTCACGGCTGCGAGAGTGATGGTGGCCTCCCCACGAGTCAGTGTATGTGAACACCTTGCAATATGGGGTTCAGCCCCCTAATGTAGCATTAGCTCTCTTTGGGGGTGCTCTTTGGGACTGAGGTTTGCATCAGGGCCTCCAGGTGGCACAGCCCCATAGGGAGGACTTTGCACAGAATACCATGTAAAAGGGTACCCCCTGGAGTTGTGTGATGGGACAGCCTGGCAGGTGCACAGGGATGCTGTCCCATTCCTGGCAAATCTAGGATCCTGAGAAACCTGATTTGTCCACCAGCCTCTCTGCCCCCCACCATTTACCCTCCTCAAAACAGTAGGATTCTTGTCTCTGTAAGGTGGATACTGGGCCGCATACTTGAAACTTTTCTTATCAGAGCAAGACCTCCCTCTAGTTCCCACACCCCCATATGAAGGACAGCCAGGGCATAAGCAAGAGGCACTACGGGAACAAATGCTCCCTAACCCCCCACCCAGAGTGCGAACATGCAAACATACAGTTCAGAGCCCAAAGGAAATGTCCTTGATAATTCTTGGGGCCTCCTAGACATGGACAATGGACCAGCCACATCCTGTGTTCTTTTTTTTTTTTTTTTTTTTTAAGATTTTATGTATTTGTTTGAGAGAGAGAGAGCACAAGCAGGGGGAGGGACAGAGAGAGAGGAAGAAGCAGACTCTCCACTGAGCGAGAATCCCAAAGTGGGGCTGGATCCCAGCACCCCAGGGTCATGACCTGAGCTGAAGGCAGACACTTAACTGACTGAGCCACATAGGCGGTGTCCGTGTTTTTTGTTTTCTGGTTTCTTTTCAATTTAGGTTCTGCGGTATAAAAAAAATGGGGAAAGTCTAACACAGCTTTGTGAAAAAAAAAATGCAATGTGATTGAAACATTTACAATTAACAGATGAACTCTTTCACTATGGACTCAGTGTAAAACTCATTTAGAGATATCAAAAATCTGGAATTGGAAGGCCTTAATGCTCATTAGGCCTAGACCAAACTTCCATTCTACACTACCTTCCAGAAATGAAAGATTTAACTCAGTTAGTAGTGACCTCCCCATCCCAGGAGGCAAGCACTGTGGAGTGCATGCCACGGAGAGAGTTCACTGCATGGGTCTGAGGCTATTTGGGAAACATGAACTGCAGGGCATTTCCAGCACCAGAGGCACATTTGGCTCTGAATCTGACAAGTCCTTCCTGCTGGTCTGACTCGACTGGGAGCCGGAAGAGTCTGGGAAGCACCCTAGCCTAGACGGGGTCTCTGGGACAACACGGTGTTCTGGTGGAATAAACTAAAAACACAATTTAAGCATCAAAGAATGTACTTCACAGAGGTCAGTGAGCCAATAGCTTTGCTTCTCGGAGTCTCAGTTTCCCCATCTGTAGAATGGGAGTGGTAATTCCTGCTTTGTGAGGCTTCGGTAAAAGCTAAATGAGATAACGTGTGTGTGGAGCCCAGGTCAATGTCAGGCACACAGTTTGCATGGATAGATGAGGTATGAGCACCCTCTGAACAACTGGGGGCTTAGGGGGAAAAGCTACAGGGACCTAGATATCCCTTTAACCACGCCTGACCATAATTCCCAGGGGATTTGACTGAAATGCTCAGTCAAAAAACAGGTATCAAATGGAGTTCTCTCTTGCTTTCTCTTCTGCCTCCAGCTCCACAATTCTGGAATCAGCGCCCAATAATACCTTCCTCTCTGAACCTAAATGCCTGGTCTTCCCCGGCAGTATTGGAGGTCTAGGCTTGGGATCTGGGGACAAGCATGGGTGAGTGTCCTCCGTTGGCACTTATGCATAGCTTCTGGGAGTGTGCTGTCTGTAGGTCTTACTAGCTCTGGCCAACAGATCAAACAGATCGGCAGATAGTACTTTATAATAATAACTACCATTTGTGCAGCCCTTAGTATTTGCCGCTTACTTGCTGTGTGACCTTGGGCAAGTTACTAAACCTCTCTGAGCCTTAGATTCTTTATCTGTAAGTTGGAGGAAACAATAATACCTATTCACAGGATGATCATGACAATAGATTTAGTTCATTCATACAGTAAAAAAAAAAAGAAGAAAAGGCAGAACAGTGTTGGATATATAGTAAGTTCTCAATACAAGATTGCTAAGAGCCCTTGTTCCTCCTCACCATACACTGGTCCTCTCTGCTTGACGCTGCCCCACCCGTTTGCCCAAAACGTCACACAAGTTGCCTCTCTGGGTCCCATTTATCCTAAATCCTCTTTCTAATTAGTTCATAGTCCTGGTGGCCACTAAATTTCTTGTCAATGCAACCATTGGTCCTTAGCTATTTTGGAAAATTCTGTTGAATCCAGAAGTCCTGTCTCTGTCCTCATAGGCCCTGGACCCATCTGTGTTTGGCTTTCACATTCTGTGCTTCCTAATTCCATTTCTGGGGCTTAATTATGATTACACAGCTTCATTACATAGAGTTGATTTTAAGTAATGGCCCTAATTAAGAGTGAATTTTAATTAAGCTTAATCTGGAGCCTGCCTCCGATTGCCAAAGATTTGCAGCCTGAGAAGAGGAAAGCCTGCCGGTGTACAAAACTTTGACCTTCATGCTGCTGATCCCTGATGACCAGATGGTGCCTTCTTGGTTTCCTGGCCTCAGGAGCACACTTCTTCAGCAAGCCGTGGCGGTCAGGAATTGTATCTCACCGCTTTCCCACCCAGCAACACACTCAGAGCCCTGGCCATAAGGATACAGAACACAACTAACCCCAAAGTGAGGGAACCTGGCCCTCCAGAGGCTTGGCCCAGGGGTCAGCGTCTCTGTGAATACCAACCACAGGGCCCACTCTGTTGTAGGAAACAGAAGAAGGTGGCTTTCCTCCAGAGGCTCATAACACCCACTTTACAGATGGAAAAACTGAAGCTCAGGGAAGCTAAGCACACAGCCATTGAGGGGTAGAGGGACAATCGGAAATCACACCTGTGAGTTCAGCAGACACCAACCTCCCTCAACTTCCTACTGGGCCACCTAGACCAGTGTGTCCCAAACATTAGGGCTCCTAGGCCATGTCGCTGAGTTTCGCCACACCCACACACAGAATAACTCACTTACCAGTAAAAAACATCTTCACCCACACATCTTAAAACAAAACTTTATATCCTACCTTTAAAAGTGCCATCCATCAAAGTTTATCATAAATAAAAACGAAACAGTGAAAAATAAAAGTGTTATTAATTGCAAACAGTTGTGTCCTAAAGGCGCAAGTCTCAGGCCTGGTTTTTCTTTATATGAAAAACAGAGGTGAGAAAAATGTTAAAGACTGAGCATCTAGCGGAGACTCTGTCCTTTATGTGATCAAAAGGACTGAGAGACAGTTGGAAAGATAATCATATGTTACTATGGGACCCAATATTTAAAGTCCCTTCCAATGTCACCTAAGTTCAACCCTCATTTGTCTGACACTTTTGGAGACACCGATCTAAGCCAATTTCACAGACGGTTCCAGGCTTTACCTCTGAGTAATATCGCCTCTCCAATCCTCCAAGGGTGACATGACTCTGGCCAGACTTCTAGCTCTCCTGCCCCCTAAGCCTGGCCCAAGGACAAGGTATGGACATTCCTCTGGTGTTTCAAGTGAAAACACAGCGAAATCAATATGCTGTCTGAGGCTGGTGGGGTTGGTTCAGCTGCGGAGGACAGGCCGGACCGACCCTGTCTTGAATGTCCTTGCCACACCAGTCTCTTTTACCATACTGAAGTGTCCACCTTGCCACGTCACTCGCTGAGAAGCTAAGTTCTAAAAACATCTGGATTCTTCTAGAAGGAAATGGAAAGTGAAAAATAGGATTCAGTTACCTTGAAAATAAAAGGGGCGATTTCACTCACAAATGCCACACTTGAAAGTTCAACTTGAAAACAACCATTCAGATGAGTCAGGGGGAAAAGAAAGAAAATCATTTCTTACTCCTCTTCCATCTACCCTTTCTGATGGAATACACTTTCCTTAGACTCAACAACAGATAAATGGGCTTGAAACATAGCTAAATAAGCACTTTATGACTTCAGTAATCCAAAACACAGAACTTTTCCATTAAAGATTGAGTATCTAGAAGTCACATTAGCTGAACCTAACTAGTGACCTCGAAATCACCACATTTGGGGGGGGGGTCTTCTAAGTGGAGCTGCAGCAGAGACTCCCTGATTTTTTCCAAGGTATTTGGGATGAAGTTACAGTCAAACCTTCTAATAGAGTCAAAGTCTCTTCAGGGTAGCTACACAGTAAATTCCTATTTCCTACACCTGGAAAACATCCTTAGAAAAGAAAAAACAAAAACAAAAAAAAAGCCTTGACTGAAGCAGAAAAACATTATGGAAATTCACTTCTGTCAGGCAATCAAACAACATAATCCCACAACATAATGGGATAATGTAATTATCCCATTAAAACCACTACTCATGGGACGCCTGGGTGGCTCAGTTGGTTAAGCGTCTGCCTTCAGCTCAGGTCATGATCCCAGCGTTCCTGGGATCGAGTCCCACATCGGGCTCCTTACTCAGCAGGGAGCCTGCTTCTCTCTCTGTCTCTTCCTGCCATTCTGTCTGCATGTGCTCGCTCTCTCTCTCTCTCTCTGACAAATAAATAAATAAAATCCTAAAACAAAACAAAACAAAACACCACTACTCATTCATTTCTCCTCCATATTTCTATCCCTGCCCGTGGAGAGGTTTGGGGACCATCAGCGATGGTTTCTTAAGGTACCCTTAGCGTATTCCCTTCTGCCATGAGTAACTACAGCCAGAGCCAGAAGGCCCAGGGGATGAATTCCTACTCTGCAAGTTACCAGCCGCGGAACTTTGGACTCCAGGGTCCCCATCTGTAAAGTGGGGGTGTAACCGCCACACCTACCTCAGAGGGATTGTTGAAAGGATTAAATGAGAGGGTGCTTAGCACAGTGCATGGCACATGGTCAGAACTCCGTGGACAGCTGATGGCTGATATTCATGCTAGCTCAAGCTTGTGTCGTGTTTATCGCAGCAGCTACTGACTTGCCTGTTGAAGGAAGAGCCTCCTATGCTCAGACATGTTCAGAAGACCTGCAGGAAGGTGGTGAGACACTCAATTCCTCCTCGAGTCTCTGAGATGCTTCTCTGTCCTCGTGTCAGGGTTCTGCCCACCACCTGGGCCAGAGAGCTCTGGCCAGAGCTGAAGCAGGCGCCGATCATTTGTTGAGGACCTGCCTGGTGGAATGGGGCCATAGGCAGCCCACATAAGAGGTGTGTGCTCAGATCAGCTCCCGCTTGGAAATCCATTTTGATTGTGGATCCAAAGAAAATTCTTCCAGGCTTCATGCACACATGCCAAAATCTGCACACCTATGCATTTCTCTCTCCCTACACATATTCCCTGCACATCGGGGCAAAAGCCAGTCCCTGCAGGTGACATGTCGTGCAGGTAGCTGTCCTGCCCTATGATAAAACGTACCGGTTCTCCCTCAGTGAAGCTTAATGTGCCTCAGCCTGGGGATTTATACCAAGCAATAAAATCCACAGAATAGAGAAATGCAAATAGATTGTAGAATATAATATTATCATTGTCAACATAAAAGACTTTTATTTACTGCCCCCCAAAAGAAAATACGCTCTAGTGTCATTTGTTTCGGGGAATGCAAAGAGGTTTCAACAACTAACAGGGCATGTTTCTGAGCAAAATATGCCCGTATATGATGTTGGAGCACAATTGTCAGCGGCCACTTGTATGTCTGTGTTCTTGCAAACAAACCTGCAGAGTCAAGCTAGAGAAGGTCATTTCCAGCCTGTCTCTCCAAGCCAGAGGCCCCCTACCTCCGTCCGCAAACAAACCAAACAACATAGCTTTACTCAGAGGAAGGCTCCTTGAAGCAGAGGAAGCCCTGTGAAGAAGACCCCAGGAGCACATCTCAGGACGAGGTCCTGCCGACCTGGTTTCCCCGAGGACAAGAGATGCATGAATTACTGAGTAAATTGGGGATATGTGTTGCTTTGGGCAAGGGGTGGTCGCAGCTGAGCAAAGACAGGAGGCAGCGACTCTCTCTTATTTTTTTTCTGGGACGTACCCCCCACACCCAACATCAAAGGCCACTCTGTCACCCCTTCTGTTGAAAAGGATACTGCCATCGAATAAGACAAGCTGTTTCTGTGGATTTGGTTGAACAATAAATTTGTTATTTCATTTGGGGACTTGGCTGTCATTTTGAACTTGGCCACAGTGTTAGTTTCATTTCTGCCTGGAAGGGAAGGAAGGATCTGAATTTATAAGGCTTTAAAAAATAATAACTACCTGAATGACATTTTTATGTAAAGATGCATTCAAGCTGGTTCTTCCAGTGGTCCTAAAGAGTGTGCAGACATCAGGATAGCCACTTTACAGATGAGAAAACAGGGGGTTGAGAGAAGCCAAGTTCATTGCCCGCGGTCACCCAGCTTGGAAGAGGAAGAACTGAGATACAAACTCGGGTCTGTCTGACACCGGAGACATGGGTTCTGAACCCTACACCAATCTGCCTGGCCCCGCATGAGGAAAGCCTCAGGCAGCCTCTGCTGGGGGCCCCAACTTGGGTAGGTCACTCGATCTTCACAGGTGAGGTAAGCGTTATGATTTCCACTCACAGATGAGGAAACGGATGCTCGAGAAAGGAACGCATTTGCCCGTGTCACGCAGATATTATGGAGCGTGACCAAGACCCAGACCCCAAGCTGGGATTTCTAATCCCTCAGGGTATAAAGTAAGAGCTGAGTGTGATGGTTCTACTTTTCCCAGACCACCACATAACAGTTCTACATTTTGGTTGAGTTTTTTGAGTTTCAGCAACCAAATCAGTGACCTCATGTCACATCCAAAAATTCGTATTTTTTTACGTGCAGCTCATTTGAACAAGGAATGTCCCCCATGTTTGAGAAGATGGTTCAGAAAGGAGCTCCTGGACATCCCCAGGGTTTTTGCATCCAGGATGGGCCAGAGCCACTGGAAGGGGCATGATAAGCAACTTTAATTTAAAAAGGGAAAGAGAAAATCCCAACCCAGAGAGGAAGCTGGCCTCCCAGCTCCCAGGAACCAAATGCCATGATGATCCTAAATGGTCTTAACTTATCCATCACAGAGGCCCTCTGGAGCTCCCACTATATGCCTCAAAGTTATGACAAGGCCTAAAGCATGGTGAACTCATCAACTGGCCTTTACTGAGATCCATCACCACTGGGAGATCAGAGGGGGGAAAAGATTCACGGACTCAGGCTACAAGTATTGGTGACTGATGAAATTGGTGACCACCAGGTCAAATGCTGGGGATCCAGCAGAGCGTAACATAGTCACGTTCTCTGACATCTGGGGCTTATACCCTGGTGGAGGAGAACAAGCAAGAAACAGGTAAACAGATAAACCGGACCCACCATCAGATAGCGCTGCATGTCAAGAAGACAATAAAACAGGGGTGTGATATCAGGGATCAGGGGGTGACACGGGATGCAGAGGTCAGACAAGTCTTCCCTGAGAAGGTGGCATAGTTGAGATCTGACCACTGGGCATTCCAGGCAGCCCTGGAGAGTTCTGTTTTGGGTGGTCACCACATCAGAATTTCCACAGTGACGTGAAGGTCACCAGGATCCCCAGACTCTAATTTCAATCAACAGTGAGTCACAGGGACTTGGAAGCACCACCATCCCTCCTCCTAACCCCCAACACACTCAGCACACCCAGGCAATTTGTTTGACCAACAGAGAGAAGATTATTCCAAAATACACTTGGTGAAAAGCTGTTGTGTGGAGGGTGGGGTCCCCAGCTTCTCTTTCACGACAGAATCTTCAGGGATCCAGAACTTCCCATGGGAGAGCCCATGCTGTCAAGCCTGGGAGTTAATTTTTACGGAGTTAATTTCCACAAAGTCTGCCTTTTGAGACTCCAGTATGAAAAGGGAAATAGAGGCAGGAAGTGTTACTGCTAATAGAGGCCAGTTAGCACCGGCCCCGGGGGAAGGAAACAGGCATTACCTGAACACATCTATGTGCTAGGCTTGCTCTGGACCCTCCACCTGTGATGTCTCCTTCAATCCCGGGAGGAAGGTATTAAAAGCTCCATTATGACGCCCAAAGATATTGAATCTCTGAAAGGCACAGCGTTTTCTTCAAGGTCACACAGTATTCTCTTCAAGGTTACACAGCAAGGAACTGGCAGAGCTGCACTAACAAATTACATCACTAACACATTATTGGTTTTTTTTTTTTGAAGATTTTATTTATTTATTTGACAGAGAGAGACACAGTGAGAGAGGGAACACAAGCAGGGGGAATGGGAGAGGGAGAAGCAGGCTTCCCGCCAAGCAGGGAGTCCAATGCAGCACTCGATCCCAGGATCCTGGGATCATGACCTGAGCAGAAGGCAGATGCTTAACAACTGAGCCACCCAGGCACCCCCACTAACACATTACTAATTCTATTAATGAAATGCACTGATCACTTACTATGTCCCAGGCTCCTCATCAAGTGCCTTAGCGTCACACGTGGTTTCCCTGCGTTCTCGCCAGAGATGATGAGTATTCCCATTTAGCAGATGAGAAGACTGGGGCTCCACAGGTGAAGGAGCCAGCCCGGGATCACTCAGCCCCTCATGTGAAAAAGCCAGGATTCAAACCCAGATATATCTAATGCCCCTCTTTTCGTTTCAGAAGGAAAGACCGATATTAAGCCAGAAAAGGATGGAATCATTCCGTATTAAAAGAGACCAAATAAATATGACCAACTCAATGAAAAGACTGATCTGAACTGGAAACTGCACCAAAGGGATAAGTGCTATAAAGTACGTTTTGTGTTCAACTGACAGAATTGGAACATGGACAGTAGACTAGAAGAAAAGGCTGTCTCACTCCTGAATTTATGATGGTGCTGACTGTGCTGTGAGTGTGCGTCAGGAATGTCTTCATCCTTAGGAGACACACAACAGAGCATGCAGAGGGAAAAGGCAACTTCTCTGTGTGGCTCACAAACAGTGTGAGACAAGTGCATGTGTGTGTACAGAGAAAAAATGCCAATGAGGCAAAACGTTAATGACAGATGAATCTCATGGGTATATTTACTTTTCTGTGTATTTGAAATCAGTTCTGAATAAAAAATTAAAAAGAGAACAGGGGAGAGAGAGTGAATTGTCAGATGTTGGATGATAAGATTGTAAGTATTTCCTGAATCCCACTGCAAGGATGGCTTAACATTTTTCTGGGTACTAATTCTTTCCCTCTGTCTGAAATTCTATCATTATTAATTCATTTTTTCAGCTTTACATGTCCAGTTTTCCAATGCATATACCTTCGAGAGTTATTTGTCATTCAGGTCTTAAGGAGACTGTTGTGAGATAGTAATACCATTATTTATTAGCTGTTATATGCCGGGCACGGTGGTAAGCACCTTCTCTACATTGTCTCACTTAATTGACCTAATAGCCCCAAGGGCCATAAAAGGTAGTTACTCTTTCTAGCCTCATTTTAGAGACCCAGAAACCTGGGCACAGAGAGTATGGTAATTGGCCCCAAGTGCCTCAGCAAATGGACAGCAAAGCCCAGGTTTGAACTGAGACATGTCTGACTCAAAAGCCCACCCTCTTCACTTCTATAAAAGTGCAATATTTCAAACAGGTGAACAGTTTGCTTTCACAGCAGAAGAATAAACTAGATACCAATTAATACCCCAGTTTGCATTGTTCCCAAGATGCACACCTACATTTCCTAACCTCTGCGCAGTGTCCAAGGCTCCACTCTTACGTGCTCCATCAGTAATCTTCATTTCCTGGAGAAGCATCTTTAAAAGGTATCATGAATGACTTTCTGCTTGGGACATCAGCTGGCTTCTGAGCAACCACAGGAAAATTAGAATTCACTGGCAACTTACCAGATGCTATTATTACCATCATCGGGCATCCTGACTTGTCCAGGGTGGTCTCCTTGTCAAATGGTCAGTTCCATGGTTAGACCACAGCTCTTCCCAACTGTGTCAGAAAACGTTGATCTCTGTGGCTGACAACTCATGAGGCCTCAAAGTCAGAACCCTTTGGAAGGTTCCCCACCACCCCAGGAGCCAAATATAAACTCTTGCAGAGCATATAAGTCCCCCAAAAATCAGTCCTTAATTTTCTAGTTTTATCTCTTACTGCGCTCCTCTATCACCAATTCAGATCATACCTAATTTCTGGCATTTTCCTGAAAAGTGTCTGATTCTGTCTCATAGTTGAGCAAATGCTCTTCCTCATGTTTAGAATGCCCTTTGTCCCAATTCCAACTTTTCCTGCTAAATTCCACTTTGTTCTTTTTGTCACAGCAGAGCTGTCTCTTTCTCCAGGATCTCTTTCTCTCTAGGATTTCTCCCGCAATCCTAGACTGCAGTAAGTGCCCCTTCTATGGGGTCTCCAGGATCAGGATATTGACTTGTTTTGTCCCCTCTTAACTGCCTTGTAGAGGCCCATCTCTCTCCCTTTGTAAGCTCTTTCCAGTGCCATGAAGCAGGGACTGTGTTTTGTTCTCCCAATATTGACCATAGCCTAGTACAGAATAATGACTCAGAAAATAGTTTGTCCGTGAATTTAGAAAAGGAGGGAAAACCAAAGCATAATATTAAACTGAATTCCCATGTGCATTGGTGAGGGCTTTAAATTAAGCCCTATAACATGAGAGGTAATTTGGAAAATTACTCAGGCCCTGGTCAAAGAGACATGGCTGACATGGTTCTAAATCTCAGATCTGCAACTCTGTGACTTGAAACAGGGTACCTAACTTCAGGTAGGTACCTCCGGTTCCCTAATCTGTGAAATAAACATAGCATTGCCTCTGACTCAGGGCTATATTGTGAGCACCAAACATTAGATCCCTGGTGCTCTTAGCACTGTCCCTGACCCTGGCAAATGCTGGATAGATGTAGGCCATTATTATTGTGACTACTTGTGTTATTATATTATTATCATGACTATTATTGTTGACGTCGTTTTAAAAGGAAAAGAATCAAACATAGACATTCAGCCAGCTGTTGCCATGGAAACCCGACGAAGTACCCGGAAGTGTAATTGACTCTTCATCTAGATGTTGAATATACCATATCATCTGGGGTCCTGACTCTAGCAGAATCTACCTCTGCACACAAGATTTCTGTTATCTTCATCAAACTTAAACTTGATGAGGAAAAACAAAGCATGTCATTTCAAATTCCTAATCTCTTATGTCCAGAATTAAGACAGAAGTGTTCTGCTAATCTGGTCTGAAACTTCGAGTCAGGCGAGATAATTCTTAAGTCTTGAAAGTACTTTTTTTTCCAGGTACATTTACTGATAGCAAATGGGCTATTCTGCATAAGGTCTTCAACCCTGTGAGTGTGCATATTACTTCTAAAGAGGCCCACAACAGGAGAGGTAGCATAAACAGGGGTTAGGCACACAGACATCGATCTGGGCCCTGCAGTTTACTAACTGTGCCATCCTGGGTGAATTACATTTTCGTGCATGGGTTTCTTCATTTCTAAAATGGCGATAATGGAGCGCCTGGGTGGTTCAGTGGGTTAAGCCGCTGCCTTCGGCTCAGGTCATGATCTCAGGGTCCTGGGATCGAGCCCCACATCGGGCTCTCTGCTCGGCAGGGAGCCTGCTTCCTCTTCTCTCTCTGCCTGACTCTCTGCCACTTGTGATCTCTCTCTCTGTGTCAGATAAATTAAAAAAAAAAATACAGTTTTTAAAAATAAGTAAATAAATAAAATGAGGATAATGATGACATCTATCTGAGAGGTTTGCATAGGAAGATTTAATGAGCGAGTGTACGTAAAGTGCTTTGAACAGCGTCTCATACTAAATGTTTATTAAATAAAGTGAATAACAGTACTTTGTGGTCAACTCAAACAAGAGAGACAAAAAGACATTGTAACATCAGAGCCTTGACGACCATGGATGCGTATATTTATTTCTGCATTTTTGTTTCAAAGGTATTTCTTTAGGAGGGCTGTAAGGAACCAGAAAGAAAATCCTTTTTGTTCTACCTGTGTAGTTGGGAATTCCTGTGGGGGAGAAATCAATGTGAATTTGATAAACCGTTTGCAACCCTCTCTTGAAAATCCCTAAAATTAATTTCACTAAGATGCTTGGCTTTCACGTCCTCTAGAAAGCAGGCAAAAATAAATACATGCTTTTCTCTAAACTAGGAGGTGAAATTTTGTTATTTCCAATAACAATAATAATATTTTTTTAAAAAGACCAGCTACATGCAATGCAAAGAGAATTTATTTTATGAGGGATTGTTTAAATATAGACTAAGATATCACCAATCACGATAAGCAGCAACAAGTACTATATATTTAAATGATATTTTAAAATGATAATGTATGAAAAAAATAAAATGATAATGTCTGCCTCCCACATATGCCCTGTTCCGCATGTACAATAGAATAAAGTAAACACAGGGCCCAGAATTAGGCAATTTACATTACTCTGTATGAGCTTCTATTCATAAGCAAGTAATTTCATGTCTAGGCCTCAGCTTTCCTGTCTATGAAATGGGGATGATACTCCTTACCCTTTGGTATGTTGCAAGTGTTAAGTGAGTGAGTCACACGAAGCCCCTCTCCCGGTGACTGGCACACATTGTTTGCATTATTGCTTCACATGATAAATTTTGAAGAGTAGATCATGAGATTAGGATGTGAAAGTCAAGAGGTATTATTTTAAAAGGATTTCTATGTTAAGGAATGACTGGTAAATTTCTAGGTATGGTAATAACAGTAGGGCTATGTTTTTAAAAGGAACACTGCCAGACTGTAGGCTCCAAATGCCATTAACCATTACAAAGACACAGGGATTCATGGGAGAAATGGCTGATTCTAGGTAGAGGCCTGCTTCCCTCTGCTTGACAAAGCTATACTCATCCTTCCAGGTCCAATCCAATGTTACCTTCCTTCCTCTTCTGGAAGAATTGCTTAAACATGCTTACCTGCTACCTTCCTTTACTCCAGCGCTGATATTTGCTGGCTTTTGAGAAGAGAAACATCACCTACCGGTGCTGTTCTGTAGCCTGCCTTCTGTCTTCAGTGGAAAGATTCCTAATATTGTCAAGCAAAATCTTAGGTAAAGAACTATGTATCCCATTGTTGAAAAAGTTCAAATGCATTCAAAAGTAGAAATACAGTGAACTCACATGTATCAATAATTCTCAACTCACGAACAACCTTGTTTCACTTTTCTTGTCCTCGACTTCCTTGTCAACGTGATTTTGGAATAAATTTAAAACATCCTTTTTTTTTTTTTTTTTTTTAATTTGTAAGTATTTCTATGTATTCGTACCCTGGTGAATACCAGCTATGTGCATTGAGGTGTCAGGGTCCTGTTCTCTGCTTCTCTCCCTCTTCCATCCACTCCCAGTGACACCTCCTTTCAGGTTGGGGACACAAGAGAGGCTGTGTGACTAGCCTACCGTCCCAAAGGCAGCCAACGACAAACACAGGCTGATATTCAGGACCCCAGACATAGGAGTCAAGGGATTTTTGTTCAGAACCTACAGGATTCCCAACATAGGAACTCACTGCTCCTCAAAACTCCAGCTCAACTCAGTTCTCTCTCTCTCTCTTTTAATTTAAATCCAAAGAGCCAACACATAGGACATCATTAATTTTTGATATGATGTTCAATGATTCATTAGTTGCATAGAACACCCAGTGCTCATTGCATCACGTGCCCTCCTTATTGCCCGTCGCTGAGTTTCCCCATCTCCTCACCCACCTCCCTTTCCACAACCCTCAGTTTGCTGCCGGGAGTCCAGAGTCTCATATGGTTTGTCTCTCTCACCAATTTCTTTTCCCTTCAGTTTTCCCTTCCTTCCCCTATTCTCCTCTGCACTATTCCTTATGTTTCACATATGAGGGAAACCATAACTGTCTTTCTCTGACGGACTTATCTCAGGTAGCATAATACCCTCCAGCTCCATCCATTTCTATGTAAATGGTAGCTATTCCTCTTTTCCGATGGCTGAGTAATATCCCATTATAAGTATGAACCACGTCTTCTTTATCCATTCATCTGCTGAAAGACATCTAGGCTCCTTCCAGTTTGGCTGTTATGGGTACTGCTGCTCGGTTCTCAAACTCTGCATCAAAGCCGCACTTTTGAAAGTCGGCTGTCTCTTTAGTAAGGAAACAGCACCGCCTGCTGTCTCCCTGGACCATAGCTAGATCCATTTTCGAGCTGAGGACCTTAGGTACACCCCCCCACTTCTGGAGTCCAGCCAGACCATGGTTCACTGCCTTTTCTGCTTGTTTGTTTGCTTTATTTCAAACAAACTTGGTGCTGAGGACTTGGAGATACCATCTAATGTATTATTGTTATTATGAAGTATAATGATAATAATTACCAATTATCGAACCCTTGTATTAAGCCCTTAAATGCATCATTTTAATTCTCTTAGCAATAAAGTTTATGATCCCCCTTTTGTGGATTGAGAAACTGAAAATATGGATTATTGGGCATAATTACTTTTTATTTAACAATTTAATAGTAATTTAATAATTATTTATTGATTCCTTCGCTCGACCCTCCTGCATTTAACACCTGCTATACAACAGGCCCACAGGTGCAGCAGTGACTAAGGCACTGCCTTTGCCTTCGTGAAGTCCTGTGGAGGGGGAATGAGAGCAGAAAAGAGATAATACTGATTGAACGGCTACTCTGGGTCACTCTCCTCAGTGTTTTTAACGATACCGTCACATCTGATCCTCCAACCATCCTGTGAGGTAGACATTTCTACGTCCATTTTACAAATGAGAAAAACTGAGTCACGCAGAGTTCAAATTACTTGCCTAGCGTTGTACAGCTGGTCAGTGGAGGAACTGGGATTTAAACGCAGTGCTCCCTGATGCCAAGGCCTTGCTTTTGCAGAGTATATATCAGAAGGGATGCAACTGTTAAAAAAAAAAAAAAAAAAAGGGCTTATTACAGCTTAAGAGGGGGTCAAGAAAATGGAATGAGCAACTCTTCCCAGAGGCAGGCAAAGAATTCACTAAAATGGTTAGTGATCTTTGAATTCTGTTGATCATTCATTTCCTCAATCATCCAATGAGCCAAAAATTACAGTGTTTCCTAGGCAGCTCATATGTGCCAGGAATCTTGCTGGAAACCGGGAGATGGTGACGAACAGGATAGCATGACCATGCCTGCCTTCATGGGGCTTACAGCTGGGGGAATAAGGTAGGTCCAGTGTGAAAGAGTGGAACTCCCAGTAAACTCTCCTGCTGGGATCAGTCACTGGGAAGAAAGAGGAATAGCTGGTGTTATAAGGAGAGCCCTGAGGCCGAGGGGGTGTTGGGGAGGTCTGACTGAGGTCACATTTGAGCTGCCTAGATGGCTGGGGAGCAGAAGCTAAATGGAGAGAGGACAGGAAAGCCTCCAGGCAGGAGGAAGAGCACATCTGGAAGTTTAAGGCCAGAAGCAGGTGAGAGCAAGAATGCTGTGGAAATTAGATGTGGAGAGGAGGGTGGGTTTGGGGAGGGTTCACGGGCCATCCAGCCAACACTGGGAATGTTAGCCTGGAACAGTGCTTCTCAGAGCAGCTGTGGGAAGCACAAATTCTGTTTCTGTCTCTCTGTTCCCAACACACCAGTACCTCTGTAAGAAAACAAGAGAAACGAAATAAGAAGGCAGAGATATGCAAACTAGTAGCACACACTTCCGACTACTAGATTCAACAGACATAAAATGGCTCTGTTCTATGGCTATTTTCAGACTTTCCTCCTTGCAGACCAGCACCACTTTGCAAATTGGCCTCTGTCAAAGCCCAGTGTTTTAGAGCTGAGGCGAGCCAAGGTATCTGCCCGTGGAAGAAATAACAGACACGGAGAAAAGAAGAGAGGAGGGGGTGGGGAAGGGGGTAGGGGCATAGGCAAAACCATGCCTGGCAACCTGGAGTGTTTGGGGAACTGCAGAGCTTTGGGTCGGGCTGGAGAGGGAGCAGCGAGGCCAGCGGGGAGCACTCTCAGCTGTGATGAATACGAATTGGGTGCTGGGCAGGTCCCACACCACAGAAGCACCCGCCAGGGTCCTTGTTCTCTTTTGAGGGCTCTGGAGAAGCTAGGGGAAATTCCACCTGCAGGAATTGTCCTGTTTGGATCATCTGATCCCTGGCTTCAGCATCCTCCCTCCGAAAAGGGGGAAAAAAAAAAAGAAAGAAACTAGCCTTTGATCAGATCAATACTGAAGTCACTGGCAGCCATCTATAATGTGATTAGAAAGCTCGGAAATGCAATCGCTCAGGAACTTTAATCAGTGGTAACTATTTGACTCAACATGGACATTTTAGAAGTACTCATTTTATCATCTCAAGTGTATTAGCAGCAACTCCAGGGTAGAGAATAAAATTCTCTATAACAGAAATCACTTGTATTTCTGAGCCCTGGGCCCTAAATGTTCCTCACATGATATTTACAAATGAGGAAACTGAGGGTAGGGCCGTTATGTAAGGCACACAGATTCACAAATCTAAGTAGGTGGCAGATGCAGGACTCCAATCCCAGCCACCTGTCCAGCCCAGAGCCCTGGGGCACTGCCCACCTGCGTGACAAATAACCAGGGGGTGAGGTGCGTGGATAAAGAGCCCCAGGGCAGGACTGGGAGGGCTACAGGGAAATACTTCCTATCACTAAGGCATCTTCCTCGCCCACACCACCAGGGGCCTCAAGAGCAATGGCAAGGAAGCTTTTTAAACTTTTGGTGGGAGTAGAAATAAAAAACAATCTAAATGACTGTTATAGGAAAGCACTGAAACTCAAAGGAAAGATGACACGGGTGGGGGGGGTTCAAGGGTAAGTCGCTGGGAAACTGGGTTGTATAAAAATTATCCAGTAGAGGAATGCCTGGATGGCTCAGCAGCTTAAGCATCTGCCTTTGGCTCAGGTTGTGATCTCAGGGTCCTGGGATGGAGCCCCATGTCCCTGCTGCCTGCTGAGCAGGGAGTCTGCTTCTCCCTCTCCCAGTGCTCCTCCCACTCCCCTGCCCCGCTCCTATTCTCCCTCTCTCAGATAAATAAATGCGATCTTTAAATAAATAAATAAGTAAAAATTACCCAGCAGAACTGGCAGATGAGAAATCTGACATCTCCCTAAAATTGCCATTTACCATTCATTGAGCACGTGCTCAGTGCCTTTCCTACAGGATCTCATTCAGCCTGATGTTCATAACTGTAGGGACAGGGTGTGGGCATTCCCACTTTACATATGAAAAGCTGAGGTCCAGCAAAGTTAAGTGAGTGGCTCAGAGCCTTGGAGTTCTTAAGTGGGAAAGCCAGAATTTGAACCAAGTTAGAAGACTGCAGAGCCTGAAGTCTCAGGCTCAGGGCTGTCCATCCCTGAGACTAATGCAAGGTTAGAAGCTTCGGCCAGTGAGGTGAAGCTGAGACTATCCTCAAAAGGCAGCAGGGATTTCCCTGGGACCCATGATGTTGGGAGCACTGGCCTCTGTGTGTCTGAAATGTCAGTCTTCCTTCTGGCTCCAAATGGATAGTTCCTCCTGAAATGTCCTTTGATAAGTCATCCAGGTGGACCCATGGGTAGGGTTTCCATTGCTGTCTCAAGTGTATGCTCCATGGGATTCCTCCAAGAGTGTTCGACCTGCTAATGACCATCCACCTGGGAACAGCAGCCCAAGACACATCATGCTACATGCAGGTGGGTTTCCCTTTCTCCTGGACACAGCTACAGCACTATTCAGTGCATAGACTTGGTCGACATGGCTTGTTGACTGAGATGAATTTGACCACGGTGTGATGATAATTATGATATTGACAGCATCACCACAGTGGGAATCACCCAGGATGAATCCAGAGAAGCAAATAGCAATCAGGGCCAGGTGTGAATCTGAAATGTAACTTTTGTTTGCACCCTGAAGAAGAGTCTTGGAAGGAGCCTTTCAACTGAGACAACCACCAACATTACGTCCAGTTGCAACCAATCATTCCTAGAAACCTCCTGCACCACTGACAGCTGGGCTATGAAGATGGCCATCCTGACTTAAGGAGACAATATTTGATAATAAATCAGTAAAGTCCTGCTCCTCCCGAAGCTCACATTCTAGAGGGGAGAAAGACATTAGGAAAGCAAATACATATTAAGTGGAACAATTAGTGAGCGTGTTAAGTATTAGGCAGGAAATAAATTGAGTGATGAGTCAGAGAATATCCGGGGGAGTGAATCTGTCAGGGTCCCAGCAGGAAATACTCCAATTGGACAATTACTAAAGAGACAGTTTGCAAAAGTGTGGGCAAGATCAGATAGAACAGAAGGTTATGGGGCAGTTCCCTGTGGCTAAAATCAGCTGGACACCATTTCTACCCCTCGCATGAAGGGGAAGGGGAGGGAACAGTGACCAGAACCTGGAATAGGAGATCATCTGAGAGTCTGATGGACAGGATCTATGACTTTTGGATGCCATACCACCAGCCTCAGCAGGGAGGGGAAAAGACTAATAAAGAAGGCTTACCATCAGAAGTGTCATTTAGAGGAAGGCCTTTGATGCTTCACTTCTAAGATAAATTTTCCCAGACATAAGGCTTGACAAAAGTCAAGTTAGGGAGAAGAGATGACCAAAAACAGAGCAGAAATGTTTCAACACTCGAGTGTGATCTCACACTGAATACACACTCTTCAAGTACAGTAGCTTTTGCAAACAGACACCCCTAGGACTTAACCTAATGCGCACCAGGTCAGCTTAGAACAAATGAACTGTCTTCCATTTGCCAGATCAGGCTGGAGGGAGGCAGTCTCTAGACCGTGAAGGATGACATTGGGCAAACCACTCAGTAGTCCAAGGGCTCAGTTTCCTCGTTTGTAAAAAGAGGGCATCAGCCTTCATGATTTCTAAATACCAGACAATGCTGTTCAGAGAAAGAAGCACAGGCTTTGAAGCCAACCAGCTCTGAGTTCAAATCCCTCCATACTACAACTAGCTAGACGGGTTTGGGCGTAAAACATCTCTGAGTCTCAGCTTCCCTACCTGACAAATGGGAATGATAACATCTACTCAGGCCAATCATGACATTTAAACAATGTATGTAAAATCTCCAGCATTCTGTGCATAGAGTAGGAGCTCCACATATGTCTGCTCCAGTCCAATATAATGGAAGGTCAATCACGGTAGACAGCAAGAGCTTGAAACCAGAGGCACCTGGGTGGCTCAGTGAGTTAAAGCCTCTGCCTTCGGCTCAGGTCATGGTCCCAGGGTCCTGGGATCGAGCCCCGCATCGGGCTCCCTGCTTAGCAGGGAGCCTGCTTCCTCCTCTCTCTCTCTGCCTGCCTCTCTGCCTATTTATGATCTCTGTCGAATAAATAAACAAAATCTTTAAAAAAAAAAAAAAGAGTTTGAAATCAGTTCTACCATTTTCTGGTCAGGGGCCTTGGGCAAGTCACTTAATCTCTCCAAGCCTCTGCTTCCCTATCTGTAAAACAGGAGAGGAAAAAAGAAAAGCCACCTGCATCGGTAGGAGCATGTTGTCAGAACCAAAGAAACTAATGCGTATCAAGCACTTTGAACATCTTCCCCCACACCCAACCCTTATCCCTTCGACTATAATATTCCGTGACTGTACATAAATTGCAAAAAGCTTTCCACAATATTCTCTTTGAGATTTTCTCAGCACTTTTAGCTCAAAAAATTACCTAGGGTTGATTAAATACAGTGTTGTCAGAATTTTCACTATAATGGAATTGTCCTTGGAAGGCCAACACTTCACCTAACTTTGCCCTGGGTGACATGCATGAAAATGGTCCACGGTGTGCCCAGCAAAGACAGCTTGCACCAGAAGAAAATAACCCGTGTTTATCTCAGACCCTCAGAAGGCCACCAACCAAAGGAGTGTGGCCCCCAATCCTCAGCATCTCAATTTATTGCCCTAAGTGCTTTCTCAGCCCCCTGGTGTGGCTTCATCTGAAGCAGAAGAAATTCAAGTGACTAAGAAGGGAGGTGCTAATTTAAATGAATAACTTTGGCAAAAATGAGCCCCCCTGAAGAGCTCTGAGGGAGATAATGGCAGCTTCTGTTCCGGGGCTGGAGTCTGGATGGTTGTTTATTACTCTCTGGGGCCAAGCGTTGCTATAGCAACAAATGACTTCGCGACAGTTTCGAACAGACTGTTTCTTTGAAAGAGTTTACATAATAGGGATTACTTGCATTCTCTTTGGAAGGGATAACCTAAAGGACTTTTTTCTCCCCTTTTCTTAAACATGAGAACATTTGAAGGAATAACCCTTTTCAAAAGCTGTACAGTGGAGGGCAGGGGTTGGGGGTAGAATGGATGGCTTTGCCCCCAAATGTTAGCAGGTACATTCCCTACACGGAGAGATTACATGATTTTTTGTTGTTGTTGTTTTTCTTTGGGGGCGTTTTTCTGGATCTTCTGTGATGGTTTTAGTGTTTGTTTGTTTGTTTTTGTTTTTTTTGAAGGGATGCAGGCACACTGATGTTTGTAACAATATTATCAGCAATAACCATATTTTGGAAAGAACCTAAATATCCATAGCCTGATGAATGGATAAAAAAGACATATACATACCTACAAACACAGGTGTATATATAAGTGATGGTTTCAGTTTTGTATCTAGGAAAAAAATTTAGGTTAAAAGCTGTACATCAACTATGGTTAAGATGTAAACCTGGAAATGTTAGAAAGCCCAGGATCAAAATAGGAAAGGGTGTTTGTGGCCCAGAAGATGCGGCCTGGCCTTGGGAAAGGAATGGTCCACAGCGGCTTAGCCACACTGCTGACGCTGACCTGGTGTTGACTGGGTTTGATGGCAACCCTAAAGGTTATTGAGTGACACATGGCTGGTTGACATCATTGCTGACCTTGAGCTGGAGGAAGAGAGCCCCAACACTGCCCTCTGCCCCATTCCATCACCTGATCCTGAGCACATACACAGCCGTTCTCGTAAGATCAAAACTATGTTTCTTGGTGAAAAGTGGTCACGGGTGATGGGGGGAAAAGTCAGTGGTTAATGTGTGATATGAGGGTTAACCCAGAGATCTTATGACTTAGGAGGGGAATGATATTTGAAAGACAGCCCCATGCCATGTGGATACTATTTTTATATTATGAATTAGGTATTTTGTGAAGGTCTTAAGATGTATCTCTCGAAGATGCTTTTTCCAGTGATCACTGTAATTGTTTGTGTAGCAAGAGTGGGGGTAGAGAAGGGGTGGGAAATTTCAGGGGGAGGGGGAAATCTAAGACAGAAAAAGTTACAGCATGCATTTATTGAATCCCACCTGTATACTAGGCATTCATTTAAAGAAATTCATAGTTATGCAGTAAATATTTAAGCAATGATAAAATGCCACCCTATGTTCATAAACAAAACAATGGTGAAAG
Organism: Mustela erminea; assembly: GCF_009829155.1. Classification (NCBI taxonomy): domain Eukaryota; kingdom Metazoa; phylum Chordata; class Mammalia; order Carnivora; family Mustelidae; genus Mustela; species Mustela erminea. Next base: position 104,969,787 of record NC_045616.1, on the reverse strand, counting down.
GTAGCAGAATATGCCACCCTAAAATATGCCTCTTGGACATAAGGATTATTGGAGCTGATTATTTTTGAGAACCTGCAGACACAGGAGAAACTATAAAACAGAATAGAAGTTACTATTTTGTAAGGTCCATTTGCATTTATAAAGAAAGTCTCCGTTGGTAAGTGTCTCCCTCTCTGTACCAAGAAGGATGACTTTAAATCACAAGGAACTCTTAACAGTGGAGAAGGCTCGGACTTCAAGTTGCATAGCAAACCTAACCCTTGTTGACTGTGCTTTTCCTGGTAACCTTCCAAACTGGACTCCCCCTCCTCCCTTTCCCAACATTCTTCTTTTGTCTTTAGGGAGAGATCGTGTTTAAGCTGTGTGGCTTGGGCTCTCTTGGAGTTATTTTGTTCCTCTGGGTATCTCCAATGTATACATGAGATATTGGTAAAAACAAGAGCACAGGCCCAAAGAGGAGGAAGTCACTTACGCTAAGCCCCACATCACCAAACTTAAACCTAATTAAATTACAGTTTTGGCTCTCACAGAAATGGGACCTTAAACTGATGAGGGAGCAGGAGGCTGGCTGAGGACAAAGCAAAAGCTGGAGCCTTGCACCCCCCCCCTTCATCCGCTCCCCTCCATATGTGTAGCATTCCTCAGGCACCCCTGACTGCCATAAAATGATAAATAGTTAACTTGCTGAGATCGCAATCCTGCAAGACAGGAGTCTCCCTTGGTTTGCAAATTTCCTTGAGATTACAACAAAGAAGTTACCTTATCAATAGCCCAATTTCCAAAGACACAGAACTCAGTTCCTCAAGCCTAATGTTACCCTCCCCTCCATAAAAACTGAAGGAGGTGGAAGTGGAAGGAAAAGTAAATAAAGTTAAATTTCTTCTAAACTTAAATCTCATTAACAAGGATGCTTGATAGCAGGAATGTAACATTCCACCAGACTTCCAATTGTCTTTACTTGATAGCAACTAAGCCTTCAATATCCTGATAGTATTCTTTGCCCCAATAGCCCTTCTGAACACCCCTTTGTCCTCACCTACCCAACTCCTGTGTATATAACCAACCACTCCTCACAACCCGGGGCAGCAGTTCTTCCTGCCCACGGGTCCTGTCCCCGTGCTTTAATAAACCACCATTTTGCACCAATGACATCTTAAGAATTCTTTCTTTAGTCATCGGCTCCGAACCTCCTCACCCCACCGAACCTGACTTAGGTTCTGGGACTTCATCAAAACCATCACGAATCATCTAATCAGCAGTAGTTAGGAATCTGCCTGATAGACACTTGCCATCCCTAAAAGAAAAAACCTTCCATTAACCAACCTGCTTTTTTGCCTAATACAACTTCCTTGTTCCTGCTGCCCTCTGCCTATAAAAGTTTTTGATTGTGTGTAGCTCCTTGGAGCTCCTCTCTTACAGGGGGATGGGATGCTGCCAGATTCACGAACCACTAAACGAGGTTAGTAAGATCTTTAAAATTTCTTCAGCTGAGTTTTTGTTTTTTAACAATGTTAACAAACATCTGTTTGTTTTTCTGCTGTTAATCTGTCTTTTATTACAGGCAGTTTCAACCAAGAGCTTAGAAGAATAGAGGGGAAATAATTTTTTTCTTTCTGACAATGGCTTAAAAACCACAGGCTTGGGTTCAGGTTTGCATCCAAATTCAGTTCTGCAAATAACCAGCTGAGTGACCTTGAACGACTTTTTCAGCTTACAGAAATAAGCAGTATGGTCCGAATTTGAACGCATGCATATATGATCCCAGGCTCTGAGGCTCCTTATGTCCAACAGGTTTGGATTGAAAGGATTTATTTCTTTCTAGAGTTTTCTCAGGCTTCTCTGCTCCATCTGGATGTCTGCCTGGCTTCAGCCACAGTTCTGCCTGTGTAGTGTTCTCTTACAGCCCTATGTGTCTCGGAATCCAGGCTTAGGGACACTTTGTTTGCTTAGGCTTTCCTACCTGTCTCCATTTTTAATTTTGTCAGAGCCATGAATTAAGCAAGAACCAGATCCAATTTATTAATTCATTCCTACTCCATGATCATGCCCAGAGGCTTGTAGCCACACACCGTAAATCACAAAGAATAATAATAATAATAAAGAACTCTCTGTTGCAAGCTGCCTTAGGGGACATCTGTCAGCTTGTCAGGGACCCCCAAAGAGCCAACTTCCTCTTTTCTCATCCCAGAATAAACCACAGGAAGAGGAGTCTGTAAGTAACAGGAACTTTGAGACCAAGTGGTGAGAAATTGCCAGCCCCATCCATGTTCTTGGTTAGCCATGAGATCCTGACCTTTTTTCCCACAAAAATAGAAAATGTATATGTTAATGTGCCAAACAGATGACCAAATGCATCTTCACAATAGCCCTACTAAGTAAGTACTAAAATTATCCTCACTTTACACATAAGGACACTGAATATGCAGAAAAGATAAGTAATTCTATGATGCACAATTTATAAACTGTGGAACTGGGATGTAAAACATGAGACACATGATTCCAAACCTGTGTTCTTTTAGCCACACGAGGCTACCAGAAACTTCTACACCCTTCTTGAAAGTCCTTTTTGAGCATTCCAGCAAAAATTCCCAAGCTGTGGTCCTGAGACAAAAGAGAATTAGGCCAGTGAGAATCTTGTTCAAAACACACATTGCCCTCCAGCTAGCTCCCTTCTCTAGGAGATGGGTGAAGGTTTTTTATTCACTCAACAAACACTCCCCAGCTCCTACTCAGAGCCAGCCACTGGACTAAGTATTGATGATACAGGGGCAAACAAAGCCCAGGCCCCCACAAGCTCATAGTCTAGCAGAAAAGAAAGCAAGGAAACAAATACAGGGAGTGTTTTGGAGTATTCTTCAAAATATAGGGAATACATTGAGAGGACTGTGGGGAGATGAGTTGCTAAGCAAATACCTCATGTGCTGTCAGAGATGCTGCAGGGGAGGGGTAGGCGTATGGCCCTGCCACTTCCCAGCTGAATGATCTCTAGGCCCCAAACTCTCTGAGTCTCGATTCCCTCATGTATAAAATGGGGATAATTATATTTTGAAAGCCCAGAAAAATTAAATGATGTAACATAGGCCATTTTTAACATCAATTTTCTTCCATCCCCATGTATCACTCATCACTAAGTCTTTGCTGATTCTATCTCCTAAATGCTCCCTAGTCTCATTTACGTTTCTTCTGCCGCCATTTTGAATAAGGCACTGCCATCTTTCACATGGACTACACTAGACTCCTACTGGGCTTCCTGAGCCTATTCTGTTCTCCATCACGAAGCTAGAGTCATCTTTCCAAACCACAAATATGAGTGTATTGACCTCCACCATTCCTATCTTCCAACTGCTTAAGAACACTTACTGGGTTCCCACAGGTCTCAGGAGAGACCATAATCTTCCACACAACCTCCATGGTCCTGGCAGGGTCTGGCTTCTGTCCTTCGGTGGTCTCCTTTCGTCCTAAGCATCCCCTTGCCCCCAGCACCTCAGCCTTGCCAGACATGCTTCCAAGCACCTACTAGGCTGTCCTCTGACACAGGGTCCCTGAACATGTTGTTTCCTCTGCCTAGACTGCTCTTCTCCCTTTCTGATCTCAGTCTGAATATTCCTACCTCAGGGACACCCTCCCTGAAAGCTGTCCCCATCACAACATGTCTTCTTCCTGAACAGTACGTAATTAAATGATCACTTAATATGTTTTTGTGCCATTTGTGGATCCCGGTTTGTCTCTTCCTCCAGACCACGAGCTGTTCATGTCTGGCTCCAAACCCAGCAGGAGACCTGTTGTTTTGGGCTCACCACTAAATGTATAAAACTTGCCATCTGACACAGACACCAAGAAGATGTATTCCAGAAAGGTTCGTTGATGCATTGATGCATAGGATTCAGTAAGTTTATAAAAATGGGAGTTCCTTTTTCCTTGCCTATGGCTCCTTATATGTGCAAGTTTTAAAAATCTGCTTGTGTTTTGTGATTGTTTTAATGAACTAAATGATTTTTCAGTCTGTCAGTGCAGACTCCTAGAATTTCCCCCCCTGTACAAGAGATGGTCGGCAGAGGGCCCCAGAGGAGCAATTATTGAAGTCAGGTCAGTGAAAGAAATAGCTGCTGGGAGAAAGCAGATTCAGTCCCAGAATCTGTCCATCCTTGAGCCACTCAGGGAGACAACCACCACCACCAGGCGGCATACAGCAGTGGGGATCCAGCCTGCCTTGTCCAAAATCCTTTGGATCTGGCCTCAGGAAACCTAGGAATTCATAGGGTAGGAGATCAGAGGCCCGTGTAGATTATTTTAACCCAAATCCACTGCTTGCTCCTTAATCTGTCAGCTTTCACACTGAAGAATTTGTAATCAAGAGCTCACACCGTTGGGTAGAATCATGCATGAGTGTTTGGGGAGATTTGCTTTCTTTGGGGGCTACTTTTCGCTTGCCATCAGTAGTTTTATTTCCATTTTAATTTTCAGAGCGTCTGGCCCCCAGCAACAGACTGTGGTTTGGAATTCATGGCTCTGTTGTGTGTTTATGCACTATGCTTGCTTGTAATTGACAAATTTAAATTCTGGTCATATTTCATTTATTACACAGACCCGGGGAAAAATCCTCGGCAAAAACCTAATTACAGTGAAAGTGCCACAAGGTAATTGCTGGAAAAGAACTCCTGTAGCGGCGGGGCTGAATATTTCATCCACCCATAAAACGATTATGCTGACAAGATTCTGAAAAATAATAAGATCTGTTTAATAAAAAAGAAGCAAAATATCAGTGTTTTTACACACAAAGTATTAAAACATCCTTCATTTTGGACAGATCCTAAGTCATTTGATTTTTATTCAAGTGAGGATCCACAGCCCTGAAGTTTCCTTCATCAGGGACTGGAATGGCGTGATCCTTCCCACACAAAGCTGCTTGGAAGTCTTCAGGCCTGTTTGTTTTCTAGAACAGCCATGAGTCTGCTTTTCGTGGCTCTGTCGGACCCGTGGTCTGTGCGCCAGCATGAGAGAGCAGACAGAGCTAAGGGGGAAAGCTTAATATTTACAGTGGGTGGTTCATCCTCTTTTGGCTTCGCTCCCACGGGAGCTGTCCCTCTTGTAGAGGGCTCTGAGGCCATGAGGGGGGACTTCTGCTGCCAGAGTGTTGCTGGGAGTCCCACAAAGTGGCAGGTGCCAATGCACGACCTGGTTTCTCCGACCCTCAAAAATGCCGCTATAGCAGCAGGCCAATTCATTTCCCCACGCTGGACTGAACTGAACAAAGATTTATTGAGCACCTGCTATATGCCAGGAGTTGGGCTAGGCACAGGGTACTGTGATAAACAATGAGAGGGGATGAGGAACAACAGGTTCCTGCCCTTCCAAGAGGTATGTGCGAGTGAGGCAGACCCAAACCAACCCAAAAAAGTAAACAGAAATTTTAGAATTCCAAATGATATCGAGTATTCTATGGAAATTAGAAGCAGGGCTAGAGAATGGGGTAATATTAGAGGATGGTCCCTCTCAACCCGAAAGCATGAAAAGGAGTCAGTATGGGAGGGTCAGAAGGAAACAGTTACAAAACCCTCATTGACCTGGGCTTAGAGTGTTTGAGGAGTGAGGAGGAGAGAGACCCCGGAGGGTTTTAAGCTAGAGAATGACATGATCTAATTTACATCTTTTTTTCTCTTTAAAGATTTTATTTATTTATTTGATAGAGAGAGAGACAGCAAGAGAGAGTATACAAGCAGGGGGAGTGGGAGATGGAGACTGTAGGCTTCCCACTGAGCAGGGGCCTCCATCCCAGGTCCTAGGATGTGAACTTGTAACTGAAGGCAGATGCTTAACAACTGAGCCACCCAGGGGCCCCTATAATTTGCATCTTAAAAAGCTCCTCCAATTGTAGTGTGTGGAGCAAGCCAATCATCATAGATCCTGGAGGGCAAGAGAAGCAGTGGCAAAACCAGTGAGGATGCCATTGTAAGCAGCACAGGTGGGGTGTGGTGGTTTCCCACAGCAGGGTGAGGGTAGCAGATCTGGAGGTGGGTGGAGGTTTATTGCCAAAAACTACATATAAAAATGTTGAATGTTTACAAACAAAATCACATAACACTAGACTTTCCATCATAACAGCAAGGAAACTGGAAGCAAACAAACAAAAAGCCAAGGAAACAAAAGAAACACAGACCTAAATTAGGAAGAACCGGAAACCGTAATGGAATGTTCATCCCTTCCCCCCACTTCCTCCCCAACCCCCACCCCCCACCCCCAGAGCCCCCCACGCCCCCACCCCCAGAGCCCCCCCACCTCCGCCCCTGAGAATCAAGAGGACATGGTGAATCTCCATGCTGCTGTGCTGAGGGGGCCTTCCACCTGAAACACTTGCCTCTCTCAAGGGAAATTAAATGGACTGACTTATACTTGAAAATTATATTTTTATATACAATATGTATATAAAAATATATTTCTATATAGTGTATATTAAATTATATATGTATATATCATATATATCATAAATACATATCATATATGTATATAAATTATATGTGTATATGTGTGTGTATATCTATATACACATATGTATATACATATGTGTATATATGTATGTGTGTGTGTGTGTGTGTGTATATATATATATATATATATATATATACATAAAATGACTGAATTCTGGCATCAGTGGCCAAAATAAGTTTCAACCATGATCATGCACACGGAATTTGTAGAAGAAGGCCCGGTAAAGCCCATAAGTCATTCACTATTCCTCACAGTATGGTCTGCAGTCAAACTAGGTTCAGATAGAAGTAGGAAGGATTAGGAGTGCAGATTTAGGGACCCCGACCTTAGATGTATAAGTCAAAGTCTTCAGGGCAAGCCCGGCAATCTGCAGTATCATGGGCTTCCTAAGTAACTGTGCATCGTAAAGCTTGAGAAACTCTGCTTTACAGTGATTGATGTTATACCACATTGTGAGATGGCCTGGGGAGTTTAAAATATACAGAAGAGGACTGGGACTAAAGTCACAGCTGGGCTGCATAAATAAACACAGAGAAATGAAATCACCCATAAATCTCACTACCCAGAGATCCTTGGTAACATGTGGGTGTCTATTCTTCCAAACTTGCTTTTATGCATATGTACATATTTTCATTTACAAAAGGTGAGTATACACTTATATTCTCTTGTAATTGACTCCATGAACACAATATAATTTTTTCATAAAGATGCTCATTTTTCATTGCGTGGCTGGCTGATGAGGGTGAGGTGTAGGTGTAGGGAGGTGAGGGTATCGCCTAGGGGAAGAAAATCTGATCAGGATCTATGTCTTTAATAAACAGGGGAAGTATTGTCGGGGGATGCAAGGCAGACGTGATAGAATTGGAAACATATTTTATTTGGGGACAGAAAAGGTTTCCTCTGATTGGTGGATCTCTGGAAATAAACACAACTTGTATCATGAATATGTCTTGCTGGATAAAGGCATTTTCTAAAAAGCCAAGCACACAGAGTTTTCGGACAAACAGGCATAGCCAGCAGCTGTCAAAAATAGCACCTTGCTGAATACTGTCAGCTTTTGTCTATTTGTTTTCTCGAAGACCTAGCTTCATTCTTACATTACAGGAACTTCAGTTGAAGAAAGAAGAGGGCCAAATTCTGGCACAGTAAGTTTATGTATTTTATTACTTTGGGCATCAAGTTGGAAAACTTCAATATTCTCTCTTGGCTTCTATACCTATTAAATCTACAAGTCTTCAGAACGGTTTTCTTTTCTTTTCATTTCATTTCTTTTCTTTTCTTTTCTTTTCTTTGTTTGCTTTTCTTTTTAGGGGCTTAAGTGTTTGGGGTATAGAGTTGCCAAATTTTGCCAGTAAAAGTACAGGATTCCCAGTTAAATTTGACTTTGAAATACATTTTAAATACAAGTATGTACCTCATAATACTTAAGAAGTACTCACAGTAAAGAAATTATTTGTTGTTTATTTAAAATTCAAATTTAACTGGGTGTCCTATATTTTATCTGGCAGCTATATATTTGGATAGCTTCCTATTTCAAAGAAAAATGTTGGTACAGACTATTTTTTTTCCTCCACTTTATCGAAGTATAATTGACATATAGCATTAAGTTTAAGGTGTACGATGAGATGATTTTATATGCATAACTATTATGAAATGTTTACCATAGCAAGGTTATCCTTGACTTCACATAATAAGCATTTTATTGCTGTTGTATTTATGGTGAAAACATTAAAATCCCCTCTTTCACAGCAGCTTTAAAGTATACAGTATTGTTAACAGCAGGCACCATTTTGGATCCTTGGAATTCATTCATCTTGTAACAAAAAATCTGTCCCCTTTCCCCAACATCTTCACGTTTCCCCCACCCCCTAACCTCTGGCAACTGCCATTCTACTATCTGTTTCTAGAAGTTCAATGTTTTTAGATTCCATGTATATGTCTCTGTCTGACCTATTTCACTTAACATAGTGGCCTCAGGGTCCACCCCGTTTCACAAATGGCAGGATATCCTTCTTTCGTGTAATTTCTTAATTAGAAGTGAAAATACTTTAGTTACAGTGAGCAATGTGGATTTTTATTAGTAACACCTTTCTATAGTTCAGAAGTGTGTTTCTTCTGGAGAAAAAGAAAATTATTTTTCCCAGTAGAACAGCAGCTGCTCGAAGAAGACAATGGGGCAAGGAGCCCACCTTTCACCTCAGACCACAGTGGCCAAAGTCACGTGCCTTCTCTCTTTCTTTCCATGATTGGCTATGGGGAGATTACCTTGATCTATCAGATTCTGGTCATGCTGCACATGTAATGATCTAAGAAGGCAACTGTGACCTCCTAATCTTCCTAATTTATTTGCAAGAGGGTTGTACAAAGCCATATTCAGATGGAAGTTGACACTTCAACGGGAGCCAGTCCCCAAGCAGAGCCCTGCACTTGTAATTGATGATGAGCAGGGAAACAGTAGGAATGGGAAGTCCGAGAGCAAGGGCAAGAAATGAGATAATTTATTCAATTTGTTTTCCTGGAAACGAAGACTTTATGTCAAGAATTCGTAATAAAACTAACTGAGACACTCACACCCGACTCCATAAAATGCTTAATCACCTTGTTTTTCTGTAACAACTTTTCTCTTTATGGGAGAATTTGCCAGCTTTTTAATCTTCTTTATTTGATTAACATTAGAATCAGCAACTGCAACCTGGACGGAGTTCCAGTAAAGCGTTGCAAACTTATTAAGGAAGATAGATTTTTTTAAGGGGCTCATCTATAACAGTCTCAAGCTTTAAGTAGCAGAACAGGCTTTGAAAGTTTTACTTCCTCAGGAAAAGAAATAAGAATCTATAGTTACTTAGGGAGGAAAAACACTACAATAAGTAGTCATCATTACGTTAAGACATTTTTGTGAAGGAAAATACATTATTACAATCTATCTTTTTCTGAGTCCACATCTCTTTTTTCTTCTTATACCACTTATTGTAAAGAAACACAAAATTAATTCTTCTTATTCTTCTTTTTGTAAAGTCTTCATGACGATATTTTCCAAATCACAGCATTTGAATCCACTCAGAAGAAGTAATCAGCATTTGGGATGGGTGGAAGGTCTTTGTATTCTATCAGAAGTCCCGTAAGCAGAATCCTAACCCACAGGTATCTGGCTGAAACAGGACCCACAAACACTTCCTGAATCTTGTGAATGGGGTCAGTGGGTTTGGGATGATGTGGCCCCACAGACTCCTCATTCTACCAAGGCCCAGCCCCCATCATCACTGGATTTTCAGGATTCTCAGTCCTAATGCTATCTCCACTCACCTATGTTTTTCACCCTGCTTCTCTTATACGCCTTATCGTCTCCTGCTATAATCTATGTGGAGTTTCCGAACATATATCTGGGTGCTGGTCTGAGACTAGTTTTCACTAGTCTGAATCAATACAAGGGGGTGAAGAAAAAAGACATCCAGTAAATTTTTTATGAAGCTGGTCTTACCTGAAATTACTATAACCTTCCTTCTTTTTTCTTTCTTCCTTTCTTTTTGGATGTCAAATTATCTCTGCTTTTATAAAAAACAGTGATGACAGTTATTTTTGCTTTGATAATGTCCTTAATTTCGAAAATAAATATTCCTCACCCCATGTTGGTAACTTGTATGTTTGGATGTGCATTAGTACATGTGTTCAAGATCAGTGATCTGTGAAACACACACACCATGGAGCCATGATGTCCTTGTTTACTGTTTCAGGAGATGGTGTCCTGGCTGGGAGACAGCTTACTGCAGCGAATAGAACAGAAGGCTCTGGAGTTGCACAGACAGGATGTGAATCTGGTTCTTTTGCTCCTGAGCAAGTGTTAAACTCTGGACTCGAGCTTTGTTTTTTACACAACTAGGGTGATAACAGCCACCTCAAAGATTGTCAGAAGATGAAAGCTTCTAACATAATTCTTAATAGGTGAGTGCCAAAAGAATATTTGTTGCCTGACCTTCTGTGTCTCCTTTACTCAAAGAATTAGATGAGAAATGATCAGCGCATATATCAGAAATCAGAAAATGCAAGACTCTGATAGCAGGAAGTGTACACTGTCTAAATGAGTAAAGGAAGCCTTGGCAGAGAAACTGGGATGATACTGTAGATTTTGGTAGGGTTCATTCAAGAAGACTCTTTCCAGGATTGAGGTGAGTTTTGAAAGGTACCTATAGCATGTCGAGAAGGAAGGAGTTTTAGAATGGGATGGTATATTGGACAGCACCTAAATCTAGTTTGAAGAAAGTGTGGGACTTATCCCACCAAGGATATGAGAGGTGGTTTCATATGGTACAGAGGCATTAACGCGTAATTATAAGTGTTATTCCCCTTCCAACTCTTTCAATTCTTCTGATTACCTCAAAAAGAAAGTCTGATTTGAGCTACACTATCTTTAACACTTTGTTAAGACTTAATAAGCCATTTTAACAAAGGAGACCCAGCTACAGGAACACCGCCATCAGGGGGCAAGAAATGTTTAGATGATTACAAACGTCTTATTCCCATTGTCTTTATTTTTCCTATCAGCTTCTGTTTACATTGGTGATACAAAAAACTTTAAAAGTAGATTTAAATTTTAAAGGGAAGTAAATTTAAAGTACTAAGAGAATAAAACAGGTGGTACACAGTTCAGGGCAAATAGTCCTAACAGTAGCCTTACAGTGAGTGGAACTTAGGAAACACTGGTCTAGCCCATCCCTCTCATAAGGAAACACATGAGGAAACCAAGGAAGGGAGAAAGGCCGCCCTTATGTTCCCAGATTACATCAGTAGTTCTCCTTAGGACTGAAGTTGCTTCTCCTGAGCCCTTCGTCATCTACCTCTGTATGGGACAACAGACTCCACAGAGTCACACTGCAAGTGACCGCACTTAAACAGGAGATTATGTGCTCTGGGTTGTCAGGAAATGACAGAAGCTGCTGGATATTATAAGGAAGATTTAGAGAAGGCAAAGACTTACTTAGCAAGTCAGAGGGAACGTGTCTGAGTCAGCCCCAGAGGCTGCCTTACCAGAGATTCCTTTCGGAATCTAGTGAAGATGGCTTGGATCCCAGCTTCCCCACTGGCAAGAGACCAGTGTATATCTCTCCAGTATACACTCCAGTATCGTCTGTACTCTTCACGCATCTATAAAAATTTATAGGAATGGTAATAGCTAACATTTATGGGGCCCATCCTCTGCCAACTCCCTTTGATGCATTATCTCACTTAAACTTCAAAAGAACACCAGCAGGCAGTTATTATTATCTTCACATGATAGATGAGGACGCTCGAACTCTAAATGATTAAACTGTTTACCAGCACCTCTCTAGCTAAACAAATGCTGGAGTACGATTCACACCGGAGCAGTTTCAGTCTAGACAGAGTCTGGCCTTAATCACACTCCTGTACTGTGAAAATTAAATGCAGATAAGGGCTGGGAAGCGCCTAGCGCAGTGCCTGCCACACAGAAAGCAAAAATGTCAGCGCCTTCTTCAGTCTCGCTCTCAGGCTGCAGGTCCGCAGCAATCCTTGCCAGTTTGGCGCCCAGAGCCTTCTCCGCGGGGGCTCCGCCTCGGACTACAACTCCCAGGATGCAGGAGGCAGAGAAGCTGGCCAATCAGGATGCACAGTCCTGCTTTTCACAGTCGGCTCCGCCCCACTTGCGTCAGAGCAGTAGTGACCTTTGGGCCACGTGGGTCTTCACAGGGTTGGTTTGTGGACCAGCCAAAGGTACTGGCTTTTAAATAATCCTGATCCGGTTTGGGGTCAAGGCAAAGCTGTGGAAATTTCCAGGTTGCCTCAGGCTCCATTGTCATCTTCCAAATGGGCGGGTCCCCAACGGCCGGGGGGGCTCCTCACGGGCATCCGTGGGTTCCACAAGGGGCTGGTGGTGGTCCCAAGGCCAGGGTCATGCAGATTGCGTTTTGTATGGTCCTCATCCGGTCTGGGAGCCGAGGGCAGTGGAAACTTTGAGGCTATCTTCAGTCACGAAGGCGGTGGTTGGGCCGGCCAGCGGCACCCCGGGGCTCCTCACGTGTGGACTGGGCTGAGAAGGAAGGGGTGGCCTTTAGAACAGAAGCTGCGGGGATGATCCTCGCTCCTCATGATGAGGACCTGAGCTGTGCCTCCCGGCCTCCCGACTGGAGGTCAGTGCCGCAGTTGCATCACTGCCTTCAGTATGCGGTGTCTTGGCCTCTGGTTCCACTATTCCTTCCATCCCCAGAGCCTTCTCACCGCTTCTCACCTCTGGGGAATGCCCTTTGACTGGCCTCTCCCTTTTCTCTGAGCGATGGCCTAACCCAGATCTCCACGGAAGGCTTGACGCACCTCTGACCTCTCTCCAGTCCAGTGGGGTCCAGCCTCCGCTCTGCCTTCCGACACCCCTCTACCCGCATTGCCCCCCGCCCCCACCGCCATCCCCCATCCAAGGGCACGCTCAAGGGCCCTGGATAACTAGACCTGCGGTGGGAGGGTCAACTTTCTTGGGTATTTCTCTATCCATGTAGTTTCTACTTCCCTCTTGGTTTTTGTTGTTGTTGTTGTTGTTGTTGTTTATTTCATTTTTTGTAAACAACCATTCCTCATTTTTAAAGTTCTTTAATTACACTTTCTCCACCCTCTTTTTTAGCAGCTTTTCTCGCCCCACCCAAAACCCCAACACCCGCCCCAAACACAAATCTTTTGATTTGCTATATCCAACCAAGGAAAATAGCTACCATTCCCTTTTTGGCTTCTAGGATATTGTAGGTGGATGCAAAATATATTTTATTCACTGGGAAATGAAATTTTTTTACCTTTTTAGTGACTCTAAAGTGAGTGAAGTAGGATAAATTCTTCGACTCAGGAGAAAGCAGAGGCAAGAAATTGACTTAACGGTTAGTTTATTTTCATTATTTTGGACAAGCAGCCTGACCCATAGCTAACTTTCACACTGCCAGAGCTGTGTGTGCTAATTGTGGTTTATTTTGTCAAATCATTTGGAGAGATTTGAATGGCTAAAATTAGTTTCTAGTGAACCACCTGTTTATGTATTTGTACCTGACAAAATAGGTTAAAAAAAAAAATGTAGTGTACATATAACATGGTAACCTGTTGATTTATACATTTTAGTTAACCAGAATTTTTAAGAAAGTGTATTGCCCTAATTCCTAAAGCTAAAATAAAAATGGCCCTTTTGCCATCTTCTTAGTTTATGAATTATAATTGAATCTCACTTTGAGTTTTACTATGTACTTAGAGTTTTTCTGTGGACCTTGTTATTCAAGAATAAATTAGAAGAATACACTGTCTTACATAAAATTAGAGAAAGTTTTGTATGACTACTCAGTTATAAAGTGGTCTATAAGTGCTGAGGCTTTCTGAAAAAAGAGGGACCTCTTCATTTCCATTGTAAGGGCCCCATCTTGTTATCTGGTTTCATTAAAGAAGAATTCTAGTTGGAGCTGTCTTCACTTGGAAAATGAAAAAGTTGATGTCTTACTATGCCAGAATTCTAACCATTATATTGACTACTATTTCACAATTATTTCAGTTCTGAAATAATAGATTTTCCTTTTAGAACTAGGGAAGACTTAAGTATTTTCAAAGTGCACATAAATGCTTCTGATTTATATGTTTTGTTTCTCTTTTTAAAATCAGATGTTTAAGAATAATGTTACTGACCATAAGCTAAATGTGGAAGCCATAATTAAAAACATTAACACAATTTCTTTGGAGTTGAAGAAGATGAAAGGTAAGTATGGAATCACTGAATTAAAATGTTTGCATGCCATAGTTATAAAACAAACAACAGAGCCAAATTGTGCTTCTACTGGGATATAACTGAATTTGCCAACTAATTAGAATTTCTCTATTTCTTAAGAATTGTAGACACTGTAGTATGAACTAGATCTCTAAAGATGAATTATGTTTGAGAATTTTTCTGGGAGTTAACAGACTTAATTCCTATCCCTGACACTAACAAGCTTATGATGTTGGTTAACTAAGCTCTTTAAATATACTTGCCTTCCTTCCCTTCAATAAATGCAGATGATGTCACATTCTGAAAAATTCAGTGTCTCTATCTGTTAATCTTTACCAAGCCCCTAAGGTTCCTTCCAAATTAAAAGTTTGTTTGAGTCTATGAGTTAAGGGTTCGTCAATTTAAAGAGATTCATAGAGTAGAATTAGACCTTACAGTTCATGATGTTTAGACATTCACCTCACAGACATTCTATTATTTTATCCCAAACATGTAAAATTCCATGACTGAGTATTTCTAGGGACAGTTTATCCCTGACCAAATATTTCCTCTGTTGGAGAACTCACTATCTCACCAGGCAGCCTCTTCCTTTTTAGATGGTTCCTCCCTACGGACTAGCTGAAATCTATTCCCGTCTTCTTTCACACTGGTCCTATTTCTAAACTGAAACTACACTGAGTATGTAGTTATTCTTCTTATGACAGCTCTTGGATATTTGAGGATAGCTTCTCTGTCAGTTATAAGGAATTCAGCTATAAAAGTAACAAAATATCGACTTAATGTGGCTAATACAATAAGGAAATAAGAGATCAAAAGTAGGGCAGACCCAGAATTAATTCAGAGTTTTAAAGGCTTCTGACCATACAGGTTCTTTACATTTTTCTGCTCTGTTCTGTTCACTGTTTATCCCTCATAGTCATTACCTGCAGGTGTGGCCATCTACAGACACTGTATCTGCCTATGTCTCTATAAAAGCCTTTCCCCAGGTCCCTCCAGCACATTTTCCCTTCCCTTTCATGACCACATTGCATCAAATGCATATGCCTACACCAGCTGCTGTCAAGGGGAATGGGACTGCCAAGACCAGTCTGGGCCAGTCAGGACTTACTGGGGAGCTGGGGAATGGATCATCTCTGACAGAATCAAGTTTTGCCCCAAGAAGAAGAGGGGAGTGCTTGTTAGTTAGGCACCAAATAGTGAGTGCCATATTTCCCAGACTTTGATATGCTAACCCTGCTGTCTCCAGAGGTGTTAGTAAGTGGTGTGCAGTAAGAACAGAGTCCACCTTATTACGGTCAAATAAATTTGGGAAGTGTTTTATGCTGTGTATTTCTCTCAAAAATTCACAATACATATTGAGAAAGGCTCCGAGGAATCTGTTGTAAAGAAATCTGATTATCCCTGCTTAATTCATCATCTCTCAAAACCAAACTCAATGATACAGCAAGGATTTTCTTTCTAAAATGTGAATCTCCTAAAAACTCTCATTAGTTCACTATTGTCCCAGAAGAAAGTCCAACACGCCTCCTAGAATGGCCTATAAGACCTCTTGAGATCAGGCCCCAGGCTGTCTCTCCAGTATCTTATCATTCTTTTCTCCCTGCACATTCTGTGCTTCAGCCATACTGAACCACTTGCAAATGTACGTATTTGCTCTTTATCCGCATCTGTACCTTAACACATGCATCTTCTGAAATGCCCACTACTGCACCCCCACCTCCACCCGGCCAGGTTAATTGCTACTTATTAGTCAATTACTTACACTGGCAAAAATCTTTTGAACAAGCATGTTATCTCTTCTACCTTTTCCTATCATCTATCACACTGTGTTGTAATTACATGTTGACTTTCTTTTCCTATCCCTGCTCAACTGTGAGCTCCTAAAGGGTCTTCCTAGCACTTAACTTAGTACCTTGATATAATAACTTCTTGTAAGTGTTTACTAAATGAATAATTGGAGTCTCATTGCTTGTCTTCATTTAAAACAGAAAAGCTTTAGGTTTATCTGAAACTTAATATGTAACTGTTCTAATTTGGGGATTATTCTTTCATGAAGTAAAATAGAACCAGTGAATGTGATGAATGTGTTCTTCAGAAGCTGTGGGGGAAGTCAGGCAGTTAAGCTATAGGGGCTCACAGAGCTAGAATCAGAGGGCAGACTTCTGGTAAACTTAGAAGCTTAAACGAACAACACTCCTTTTAGCCACACTTCTTCTCTCAATAATAATGTCAATAGCTGACACATAGCATTTCCCATAATCCAGATGTTCTCCCAAGAGCACTGTACAAATGCACCCAGTTGTCCTCACAACCTTATGAGGTAGAAAATACTACCATTGGCATTTAAGATAGTGAAACAGACATAGACAGGTTAGCTAACTCTTCCAAGGTCATAGAACTAGTCACTGGTAAACCTGAGATTTAAATTTAAAGTGATTTTAAAGAGACAAAAATGCACAAGATAAAGAGCTCTCAAAACAGTTCATAGTGAAATGGAAAGCAAATGAAAGCAAACAGAAACATACAAAAATATGAACATACAAAAATCTGAACCATGAGCTGGCTAGGTAGAGGCAATATATGGTGGCGCCATAATCCTCTGGAAGTGGGGGTAAAGGTGGGGCTAAGAACAGGAAGGCTAGGTAAATGTTTAAGAAGTTGTTGAATAAATAAATAAATATAAATATTAAAAAGGGGCACCTGGGTCACTCACTCAGTTAAACATCTGATTCTTGATTTCAGCTCAGGTCATGATTTCGATTGTGAAATGGAGCCCTGCATCGGGCTCCATGCAGGCATGCAGCCTGCTTGAGACTCTCTCTCCCTCTCTCTCCCCTTCTCCCTCTCTGCCACCCCAACCTCTCTCTTTCTAAAAGAAGAACAAGAACGAGAAGAAGTTGTAGACCCCCAAGTTCTCGTCCCCTCTCTGAATGAAGCAATCCTTCCTTTTCTATGACAGAAGAGTTGAATTTTATTCCCTGAGAGGATCTCTGGCCTGGAGCCATTAGGCTTAAGTTGAGGCAAAGAGTACTGTACTGAAAACAAAGATTTTAAGACAGAGTTTACATACTGGATTACAAGACTCCCAGTTTTCTTTTCCCACTTGGCCACAAAACATTGCTAACGGATTTACACCCTCAAGTAGATTTTTCTTTCAGGAATCTGACTAGCCTAAGGGAAAAATTCTAAAGGCGCTGAGAGCAGAGGTTGCCCCCAATAGAATACCCAGCCAGCTTGCCCCCCAGTACAGGCTACCATAGGCACAGAGTTTCCAGTTGTCTTTAGTGCTGTGGTCTTAAATATGAGCAGATATAGCTCTGGTGCAGTAGATATTTGATGAAAGCATCTACTTTGAAAAGCCGAGACAAAGTCAATACATGGATTCCCTCAATGAAAAAGAAACAGAAATCATGAAGTGAGATTAAAACTCCCAAGCAACTATCAATAGATGAAGAGACCCAAGAGAAAATATTATGGAATAGGAATAGGAACATGAGCCTATAAAAAAAAGTTTAGAGGGATGCCTGGCTGACTTAGTCCATTAAGCCACTGCTTTTGGCTCAGGTCATGACCCTGGAGTTCCAGAATCGAGTCCCACATCGGGGCTCCCAGCTCAGGGAGTCTGCTTCTCCCTCTGACCCTCCTCCATCTCATGCTCTCTCACACTCTCTCTCTCTCAAATAAATAAATAAAATCTCTTAAAAAAAAGGGGATTCTTGGAAATTAAGTGGGAAAATAGAAATAACCTCTGTAGAAGGGTTTAAAGATAAAAAGAAGACAATCCCATAGAGGGCAAAAAAAAAAAAAATAGAGGTGAAAAGTTTTAGGGAGAAAAAATTACAAGATCAGTGAAGGAAGTTCAACATTCAGTAACTAGGAGTGTTATAAAGAAAGAACACAGACAATACATGGGGAGGGAATTCATTAAAGAACTAATCTGAGAAAATTTTAAAGAGCTGAAGGAGAAGAGTTTCTATAATGTAAGAGCCCAACACAGTGGTTGAAAGTAGACCCCCAAGGTACAATACTGTGAAATTTTGTTCTGGAAGAACAGAAAGTCCTTAAAGTTTCTAAAGAGAAATAACAATTAAGAACTAGAGTCATGAGGGCGCCTGGGTGGCTCAGTGGGTTAAACTTCTACCTTTGGCTCAGGTCATGATCTCAGGGTCCTGGGATCTAGCCCCACATCTGGCTCTCTGCTCAGCAGGGAGCCTGCTTCCCTCCTCTCTCTGCCTACTTGTGATTTCTCTCTCTGTCAAATAAATAAACAAAATCTTAAAAAAAAAAAAAGAACTAGAATCATGAAAATTCTCACAGCTACACTAGAAGCCAGAAGAAAGTGCAGCAAGTCCTCAGAACTCTGAAGAAACGTGATTTCTAACCTATATTTGTACAGTCAGTCAATCTATTCAGCATTAGTATAGAGAGAGAAATTTTCAGATACAAAACTTTTCCTCCTTCAGAAAGTTACTGATTCCTGAGGTCATATTCCACCAAACAAGGTAGCAGACCAAAAGAGAAAGAAATGAGGTTTTACAAAAAGGATACTCCACCCAAGGGAGGGGGGGAAAGGAGTCCATAGGATAATGGGGAAAGGAGTTCTCAGATGCGTGCTGTACTGCAGTCCTAGAGAAACACCGGTCCAGCATAGAGTAGATCAGAAGGCTCTAGGAGAGGAGAGACTTTCAACAAGGCAGAGAGCTAAGGCATCTGACTATATACCAAAAGGAGGTCTGCCCAACTAGGGAAGATTTGGGATATATTTATGATAAATAGTGAAATTTCATTATCAATAGATAAATAGACAAATTTCATTAAATAGTGAAAATAAGAAGATTATTAACTGATTGGGTGGCACCATGTAGGAAAGGAAAGGCTCAGCTGTGGAGAATATTTATATAATCAAAAAATGTTAACCTTTAAATATTGAGCTAACAAAAATTGTATTCTTAAGTACACTGGGGCTCTGGGGGGTGAGTGAAAAGAGCTCTATCATAGTCTTCTATAGTCAGAAGCAGATAGATAATTCCTGTGGTTAAAAAAATAAATATTTGTGTCATTTAGAGATATGGGGGTAAATACCAACCTGCCCCCCAAACAAAACCAAAAGACACCAAACACAGACACATACAAAACAACAAAAGCAACAAAAACAATATAAGCGGGGAAAAAAAATTAAAAGTGGTTGCCTCTTGGGGATAGGAACTGTCAATTTTGTAACATGCTATTTGATTCTCTATACATAACATATGACACAAAAATAATAAGTTGACAAAAAGCATAAATCACATTTCTATAAATCAAGTTGCAGTTTAGTAAGATAGTGCACAAGTAGAGACTTCTAGTTAATTTTTATGTCATTCTTATTTTATAGTACAAATGGGCATTTTAAGTTAAAATGGGCACACTTAATTGTGGTCTCAATCACTTCAGAGAATACTAAGAAAGAGCTACAGAAAGTAATAATAGGGATACCTGGCTGGCTCATTTGGTGGAATGTACAGCTCTTGAATTCAGGGTTGTGGGTTCGAGCCCACATTGGATGTAGAGATTACATAAAAATAAAGCTTTTCCCCCAAAGATTGTATTTATTTTAGAGAGAGTTAGAATGTGATTGTGGCGAGGGGAAGAGGAAGTGAGAATCTCAAGCAGACTCTGAGCTGAACACAGAGCCTAACACAGGGCTCCATCTCAGGATCCTGAGATCTTGACCTGAGCTGAAATCAGGAAGACACTCAATGAAGAGCCACCCAGGGAACCCCCAAAAATAAAATCTTTCAAAAAAAAAAAAAAGAAGAAGAATGATTGTCTATGACATATGTGCTCCAAGATGGTATCTTCTATTATTTTGTTTTAC
This sequence comes from Mustela erminea, assembly GCF_009829155.1. Lineage (NCBI taxonomy): Eukaryota > Metazoa > Chordata > Mammalia > Carnivora > Mustelidae > Mustela > Mustela erminea. The sequence continues at coordinate 104,949,709 of NC_045616.1, read as the reverse complement.
ACAGAGCTCTCCCAGTTGCTGCTTTGTGACCTTACTCTACATTTTAGTCATCCTGTGAAGACAGATGACTTACAGGAACCAGAAGAGAAAATCCCCCTCTTTGAAGAGTCTAAAATATCAGATGTATCCTTTGCTTCTAAGAGCTTTTCTATCTGATTTCTTTTGGTTTGTTGTGAACTTGTAACTGTATTTATTGTGGAATTACCATGTGTCTGGGAGAACTGAGTTTACTAAGATATTTAATATTATAAAAAACAAAATAAAAATATGAGTTGTAAATAATCATTTAATATTCTTGAAAGCTGTCTTACTGTTTTAATGTTTCAAAGAATGGCTAATTCATTTCACTAGTGGCAAGAATAGGATATAGGAAATTGGCCATCGGGCGTTGCTTATCCTTTACTTTGCTTGAATTTTGGCTCAGATTAAAAGAGAGTTAACCAGGGGCGCCTGGGTAGCTCAGTGGGTTAAAGCCTCTGCCTTCGGATCAGGTCATGATCCCAGAATCCTGGGATTGAGCCCCACATCAGGCTCTCTGCTCAGCAGGGAGCCGGCTTCCTCCTCTCTCTCTGCCTGCCTCTCTGCCTACTTGTGATCTCTGTCTGTCAAATAAATAAATAAACAAAATCTTAAAAAAAAAAAAAAAAAAAAAAGAGAGAGAGAGAGTTAACCAAACTGGAAGTGGTTGGTATAAATTTGTATTAATCCAATCTCTCCTGGTAACAAGTGCCAAAAACAACTCAAGCTAGCTTAAGGGTTTATTGTTTCATGTGATTTGGAAGTAGTTAAAATAGATGTCAGGGACCCTACTAATTTATAATGTCTCTAACCTGGTTCTATTTCTGTGTCGTCTTTATCCTCTTCTGTTACAGACTGGTATCCCACATATGGCAGGTAGAAGAGGGTAGAGACGTGACAGCTGACATGATTCACTACCAAATAGTTGCTTTAAAATCTATGACCTCCTTCATTTTAGAGATTTTCAACATAAAGAACAGTATACCCAAAAGCAAGACACAAGGTCAGCTCACAGTGTCTGCTACCCTCACCACCCAGCTCAGTGTTTAACACAGAACAGGCACTGAATAAATGCTTGTTGAAATCCTTTTGAATAAACATGTAAAGGATTGCAAATTTTTCAGCTTCAGAACTCCCTAGCTCTGGACCCTAAATTGAGAACTTCTGGTTTGTAAGGATAAAGCATGATGAAACGTTATCATCATCACTGGTTAAATGTGTGCAAATGTTATCTTAGCAAATTATCAGTTTTAACCAGGTAACTTCTAAGCTCCCCTCTGATGTTCTATTAATTAACTTAAGAAAATAAGATGCAAGATATTTTTTTGCCACTCAGAAAACTTGCAGATTAAGTAGAGAAGCAAAACATTTTTGTTGTAAATAAAAGTCATAGATTAATAACAAAGGCCCCAAAGGGGAGAACTTGAAGAACAACCATCACCTGGTTTATGTTGTGCTGAACACCTACTACCATCTGTTAAGTGAGATATGTAAGCTGAAGGAAAGAGCTGTGTTGCTTCAAAGGATCTATAAAGCCTTTTTAGGAATGGTGGTGAGAAGCGCTTTATAGTAGAGTTGTCAGGGGATAAAAGAGAGAGAAGAAAGACATCTAATAGGAAAGTCTGATCACATTTTTCTCTGTATATGCATGGCTCTTTCATCTTTGCTGGAAGACTGTGTTAAAATCCACATCACTTGAAAATGCTTTTGGAGTTGTGGGAGTTGCAGAGGAGGTGGGATGTGGGAGTCAGGATCTGATGAACTTATATCCAGCTATATTTGATTCCAAAGCCTCATCTCTAAATTTAAAATGATTACTTTCAGTATTTGTAGCTTAAATTTGCTTTAAAAATATAATATTATGGACTAAACAAAGTCAATAGTTTTAAGAACACAAAAGTAAAGCAAAAGACAAATTAAATTTAATCCTAGGAAGTAATCCCCTCATGCGTTTATCTTTTCATAAAAAAAAAGTACACAAAAATCCCCCCAGCGAAAAATACCAAATAAGAAAGGACGAAATCGTTTGAAGTCTCTTAAATTATTGCTGCCGAGAAACTGAATTTTAGAAATTGTCAAATTATGTATAAAACTAAGGATTGCCTCTGACTAACAAAGGTTTGGCTTTTTAAAAAAAAGTTTTATGTGATACCAAAAACTATTACTGTTTCATTTTTTTAAACTGACCTCAAATTATTTCTGTAGCTATGTAAACTTCTGTACTTTGAAATGGGTATTTCAAAATACACATTTTTAAATGAATGATTATAGTGCACTACTAGACTTCAAGTGTGAACAGGCACTTTACAAACATTGAAGAAGAATAAATAAATTATGAGATATTTGACAGTCTTCATTTCAAACACTTTTTTATGTGAAAGGTCAAAACCTTGTGCTCATGTTGAGGGGGTTGATTCAGTCCCAAGTGTTTCTCCATTCACCACCATTGACTGATCTTCCCATGCTGGCAACAGAGGCAGGAGGAAGGTTCGTCTGTTTGGCTACCTTGCTAGGGATAACCGGCAGAATGTGTTAACGTGCACTGGTATCGGGAGCCTCGGTTTTTCCCATCAATGAGCAGAAGCGGCATTTTCCTGAAGTAGTCAATAATATGTGACACAGACAAGAAGTCCTGAAAATTTCGAAATACGGAGATACATCAACATTGGAATTAGTAGCATGAATTTCACCCTCAGTTTTTTTTTTTTTTTTTTTAATCTGTGTAATTTCCTACCTCTTCAAGTCATGAGGATAGTGAGAAAAAATGTGTAATACTTGGGAAATATTTTAATGATTTCTACTATAGCACTTTGAAAAAAATAATTCCTCAACACCAACAAATTCGGGATAAAAAGTCTATATTTATATTTATGTTATATATATGTATATATATATTTATATATTTTTTTAACTTTATGGGGGTCATAAATAAGAGGTCTAATTATGATACCTTTGCCTTAGGGTTGCTCTGTTTGTGTCTTTGGTTTTGGTTTCTGTATCCCTACTTCACTCTTAGTCACTAATAGTGTGAGGAGGTATAAGGAATCAGGAGGTCAGACAGCGTCCCCGTGTCTGGAGCCGATATCCATAGCATTGCAGAAGAAATGATTCCTTCATAATCTCTCTGCTATGTCCTCACTGCCACCTCACGCTCACAAAGGCTCTGCAGCCAAATCTTTGCACCCATTGTCTTCATCACCTTATCCCTGATGGCCAGACTGGAAAAAAAAAGCATCCATCCTTCTAGACAGGGGTCAGAATTACACACAGGCACCCCAGACAACATCACACACTTCATCTGAGACTACCTTGCTGGATGCCTCCTTCCAGGACAGCCGCAAGGTGTGGTTTGTACTTAGGTTTTCCCACACCAGATGAACAGAAATTCTGGAGGGCAGACTTCTCTGCCCCTGCAGCACTTACGCAGCTCTAGCCACACTGAACCAGTGATCGAAACATTTGATCAGAAGCATGTGCTTTTTCCTACTCGTTTACATAATCATGAATTAAAAATACTTGGGGTAAAGTAGAAGCTAAGGCTTAATTGTTTTTCATTCTGGAAATGTTTGATTCAGTGGATCCTCCTCCTGGAACTTTGAACTTATAGAACATGTTTGGGGCTTAAGTGTAGCTGCTAGCTTCCTTTGCAAAAGCAGGGTTTTTTAAATTACCATCCAAAAAAATAATTAACGTAAACACTGGCGAAACAGAGGAAAATTTCTCTGGCAGTTTGACCACCTTCATTGGCCAAACCTCCATTTTAAGTGAGAAATGACCCAAGTATTTAAATAGTCACCACAATAAGAATTTTATTTTTTACCCCTTTCCAGATGTCAATTTTAAAAGATAGCCTTATAAGTACACTGCAATCTTACGTTAAAATTATGTTAGAGAGGTGAATGATAGAAGGGACTATCCTTTGACACCATCTAACTATATATTTAATTTAAATATTAATTTTTTTAATTTTAAAAGTTAAAAGTTATACATGTGATCTTAGACTATTTGGAATTAAAGATATAGAGAAAGCCATAGAGAAAGACTCTATGGCACAGATAGCTACTGTTATTTTATTTCCTGCCAGTAAAGGACAGGCTTCACTAATGTGATCTTACTCTAACATTGCCATGTAGTATGGACTCCCAAAGAATGTCACAGTAGGTTTCCACATTGGCAGGTATTCGGAAAGGCATAAATAAACAGAGGATTTGGAGAAGTTTTGCAACTGGAATTCCTTACCTCTTTCCCGCGGAGTCCAGTTCCCAACAAGTAAACTTGGCTTTCCTCTTGATAGCGGATCTGGATGTTGTAAACTTTATCTTTGTACAATACCATGAGGACATATGGATTGGTTATTGTTTTTTTAGAGCTGTCTCTAACCAGGAAAGTGCCATCCTAAAAGAATAAATTCCTGTTATTATGTGAGCAGTAAATGTCCATACTTCTTTTTTTTTTTTTTTTAACTATTTATTTTAAAGAAAGAGCACAAGGGCATGAGTAGGGAGAGGGGCAGAGGAAGAAGCAGAAAGAACTCTCAAGCTGACTCTCTCCTGAGTGGGAAACCCAACTTAGGGCTTGATCCCAGGACCTGAGCCGAAATCAAGAGTCAGATATTTAACTGACTTATCCACCCAGTGCCCCAGTAAAGGCTATACTTGTATTGCCTATAGGGGCAGTGGACAAGCCTCTAGAGATCTGGAAACTTAACCAGTTGACAAGTCAGTGAACATTTAGTTCCCTGAACGGTTACAGTCCCAGGTGTCATGGATTTCTTGGTTGTCAAGAAGCAGCAAAGATTGTACCAGAAAAATTTCCAAATTTCAAAAAGAACCTCTTTGAAGTCTTTTGATGAAAAAGGAATCCCTTTTTTTGTAATAAAAGAAAATACTAAGTGGTTGAGTGGATAAAGAGCCAGACAAAATAAGGACTCTATTGTTGTAACTAAAGATCTGTCTTCCTACTACTGGGTGCTAATTCACTAACCTTTTCTTTCCATAGCCAAAATCAGAAAAGATACAAATGCCTCTGAAATTCACCCATTTTAAAACCTCATGATCACCACATCTTCATCATTAAACATCTGACCATAAACAAATGTGGACCATCCTGTGTTCTTACCACTTTTTTCTTCTATATATTAAAATAGTGTTGCGATTTGTCCTGTACCTTCAAATGTCACTCCATAAATTATTGCTACATAATATTTATACTGTAAAGATCTACTATTAAAATAGGATTAATTAGTAAGGCAGCTTTAAACTACTGCCTCGTTTGTATGTTGAATCATGATGGCTTTAAAGAGCTATCAATCTACAAAAGTGGCTTTCATATGTTCTTTTTATTTCGATTGAGTAAATTCCATTCAGAACCTCTTCTATTCAACAAATATACCTGTGGACCAGTGATTCACAGACTAGAATTTAGAGTTTTGAAAATTCCCAGAACCCATACAGAACACCCAACCAATGAAATCAGAAATCTCTCTAGATGAAACCCAAGAATCAGAATTTTTAAATCTCCCCAGGTGACTTAAATGTGCAGCTAAGATTGAGAACTATTCTTGTAGACTCAAAATGTGAGAGATGAAGAATCTTTGCTTTTCTTTCTCTGATGTATAGATTTAAGGTTAAGTTTTATCACCAGACCATAGGAGATCTAGAAATTAACCTAGAAATTTCTAGGGGAAAGGGCAAAAAAGTTGCTGCTGCCTTTTTCCATAGGGATCTCTTCACATCAGTGTGGATGGCAATTGTGTATTAAAAAATGAAGATGGAACCAATAAGATGTTAGAAGTTTAGAAGAAAGGATCTCCTTTTGATAAGGTATGCTTCCTATGACAAGACAGACCTTTATCGTTAATAAAAATCTCCTCAGATTCTGCCAGCCGAATGATTGCCTTAATTTAGATTTTTCCCAGATTCCAGGACTCATTGCTATGGATGCTGGTAGGTCTAAAGTTATCACTAATGGGTCCTCTTGGTATTACAGCATGAATATCACCTAGCAGAATTCCTAGCCTGTAATTGGTCCTCAATAAAAGCCAGTTTCCCTTTTCTCCTTCCATTAATATTTATAACTACTTAAAAACAAACTTTAGCACAGTACCTGGTTTATCTTTCTAAGAGCAGCTTCTGCCTCTGGTCGGGTAATGTAAGAAACATACCACTCTTCATTTAATGAATTCTGAAAATGTAAATTTTTAAAAACTGAATAAATTTTGCAGTTACATATGTAAGTGAAAAGAAAAGCCTCCAAGTAATCATTTTCATAAATCACCAACTCAATTCCATGAGCATTGAAACATTTGTTTTCTTAATTTGAATGTGGAATCACTTATGTGGGGCTAAATCGAAGATACTTTGCATGAACTGCTCTTTATTATGACTTTGTTTGCAAAAGTAGTTGAGATTAAGCATTCCATATATAATGGAAGTTTTAATCAGGAAAGATAGACATAATAATTTCCTCAGTTTAGTATAATATACTTAATGAAAAATCTGGGTTAATGAGCAGTTAAGTGACTTATTCAAGGTCATAAGCTAGAAAACAAATGAAAAATAGGTTTGTTTGTTTTTTTTCTCATTGTTAAATGCAAAACACACATGTGCTATTAGAAGAGTCTGAAAAACACTAAGAAAAAAGAACATATTCTTCACCTGGATCCCTTCCCTTTAATTCACTTTAAAAAATTAAGGGTAATTTAAAATAATAATAAAATACAAAGGAGTATCAAATGGGAGGTTCTGGTTATTTGCTAGGAAAAAAAGAAAATAAAAATATATGCCTAATTACCTCTTCTTCGCCAGAAGCCAGTGATCGAGGTTTGTTTGGAACTGGCAAGGAGAAGTTTCTTCCTTCGGCTCTAGGAGGTGGTCTGTGGTTAAGGCCTTCAAAAGTATAGCATTTTGAAAGTTAACTTGTTATAAGCTATTTTTCATTTCTATTATCACACATTTCCCCCCTTAAATGTCCTTACAGTTGTTCCCAGCAATTAACATTTCTAGAAGCCATAGCTTCAAAATTAATGTTCACATGCTCAAAACTACAAGGGTTGTTGACTGTTCAGGCATCATTCTATAGCCATGTCAGTGAAAGTTTGAGGACAATTCCACAAATTAGAATGATTTCTTAAATGTGTATGGTACATAATATAAAATAACTAGTCCATTAATGAAAAAGTTGCAGTCATTTAAATGTGATTCTCAAAAAGAATATTCAAGAGACTGGTTTTTCATAGGCTCCAGCACAACCAAAATGGATTCCCAACCACTGATATGGTGATAATGCAGTAATAAAGAGAATTAGGTCCTCATTTGTTTACATAAGAAGAAATGTAAGTTATCCAAGACAAGGTGAAATTACCTTGAGGATATTGTTAGCTTCTAGAACTAGGGTTTGTGACCTACTATGCCTGATTAAATTTTCTAAAGGGGTAGAAGTGTTCAACTCTCACAGAAGACCCTCCCAACAACCTAATCCATCAAGAAGTTTGTGAGTTACCTATAAATTACCCAGTGTTTGTGCCTCACCTTCCCTAACATCTTATTGTCTTGTTAACGGTTCCCTGAAACTTTCTGAGTCTGAGAATATGTTTCCCAATCTCAGCAAAGGATTGATTGTGTTGATTTGTAATCGCCAAGGCTGTTTTCTCTATGCCAGAACGGCTGTTAAGAACTGAAAAATTCTGTGAGCTGAACGGTCTCTGAATTATTCATGTGTCATTCATTCATTGTTCAACACATATTTATTCAGCACTACTCTGCCCAGGCCTTAAGTGAGGCACCCCTGTACCCTACCTTTAATCCTTACAGCAACACCGCAAGATGTGTATTATCTTCTTTGGAGAATGAGGGAACAGAGGCTCCTAGAGCCTGAACAAATCATGTGCTTTTAGTGGCTGGATCAGGACTTGAACCTATGATTCCCAAACATTATTCTGCATAAGTAAGAATCACTGGGGGTAGGGATGCCTGGGTGGCTCAGTTGGTTAAGAATCACTGGGGGAGAGGGGTTTGAATCACCCAATCTGCATTTAACAACTGCTGGGTAGGTTTCCATTGCTGGGTAGTTCCTCCCTCAACAATATGCCCCAAGGGGCCAACTGCTGCCCCAGGCCACATAGCCAGGAGAATTACCAGGGAAGGACTGAGGTCTCCTGGGCCAACCTAGCAGGGTTCTTCACCCTGGTGTTCCCTGGTGATAAGCAGAACAGACTGCCCTGACCTGCTCAGATGCCTTCTTAAGGCTCCTAAGGCCTAAACAGATTTCCCCTATCCCTACCTTTGCAGTCCAACATGGCAGATACTTTATACTGTTTATTGAATAAAAGAAACCTAACTACATAGTTAGGTTAGTCAACAGCATCACATGAGGACTTGCTAGAAATGCAGACTCTCACATCCTACCCCAGACCCACTGAATTAGAATTTTAACACATTCTGTATTTATAATAAAGTTTGAGAACACTCTCAGCAAATACTTGTCATGGACACCCAGAAAAGAAATTAAAAATGCAGGTTCTCATCCAGACTTACTGAATCAGAATCCGGGGGGGGGGGGGGTGTTCTCCTAATTTGTATTTTAAACATGTTCCTCAACTCACAACTCAAGGATAGATTCATTATAGAAACCTAACACTACAGAGAACGCCAGGCACTATCCTGAGCTCCAAATACAAACAGCAGGGAGGAAGAGCTCTCTGTGCGGAGATTAAGGCCAAGGCCACCTTTCTGAGGCAGAGTGTGTGTGTGTGTGTGTGTGTGTGTGTGTGTGTGTGTGTGTGTGTTTTATGTAGTAGCATCCTAGCATTCCAACAGCCCTGGCACATGGCAGAAACTGCATTAAATAATTGAATGAGAAAACATATCTTTTTGCTTTTAGGAAATAACCAGATCTTTGCCAAAAGGCTTCGGGATGGTTAGGAATCCAGTCATGGAGACATATTGCCTGGAGTGGTCATTAGAACCCAGAGTACAAACCTTGAGAGAAGTATGGTGGCAGGGAGGCACTCTGCGGGAAACCACTATTACTGCAGAGACAGAAAAAGAACAGATTTACGCTGGATTGGGCTGAAGAGGCTGAGGGGGAAGCTGGGTTAGGGAAACGCACTGAAAATTCTGCTTTGTTTGTGACTACTACCACCCCTCCCTGAAGCCTTGGCAACTGAGCAAAGAGGAGGGGTTGACAGAGCCCATCCCACTCCTGCCCAAGGTCAGTGGGATGCTAGTCAGTGGGATGCTAGTCAGCCCCAATGCTAATAGATTCTGATAGCCAAAACAATAAAAATCTATAAAAGGCATTGGAAGATTATTTTTAAGAGTTGGCTGCAATTTAAGGCCTTTTTGTTTGGGGAATAGCAGATGTCCTCTGGGGAGAGGACATTTCTTTTGGTTAGGAGCACATGTGAAGGGGCATGTCGTTTGGGAACTGTGAATCCTGGGGCCTGATGGTCCACAGAGAGGGAGGTGGCTGGATGAAAAACCCAGAGAGGGCCAGGTGGCCCGGACAGACAAAAACAGTATCTTCAAGGATGCGGGTGGGAGGAGGCGTTGCTTGCTCCATGCTGAGCAGCCATTCCCCCACCCACTAGCCCAACTGATGTGGGAAACAGAGGCAGAAGAAAAATTATTAAATTTCCTTACCCACTGACAAGCCCTTGAAACAGGCAGAATGACATTCCTCTAGGAAATCACCCCCACTGCAAGGCTTTGTTAAGGGCCTGACCGACCCCTACCCCCAACCAGGATCCTGTAAGTCTACTTTAACAATTCCTTTGGAAACTTCATCTCTAAACCCTCCAAGATATGTGTTGATAATCATTCCCAAGCATATGGCCCACTGATACACATCTAAAGGGTCTCACACAAAGGTTTTATTACCAGTAATAACGTTTTTTCCCAGCAATAGCTAGCTCCTCAAGGTCCTGGAAACATTGCTTCCAAAATTCCTTAGAGACTTACACCATCCCTAACCCCCTCCCAACTTACAAATATATAATGGACCACTCCTCACATTCTCCCCCCACAGCAGCTCTTTCTGTCCATGGGTCCTGTCCCCATGCTTTAATAAACCATCATTCTGCACCAAAGATGTCTCAAGAATTCCTTCTTGGTCATCGGCTCCAGACCTCACCCCACTGAACCTCACTTACATTCTGAAACTTTGTCACAACCCTGTCTGCTCGGCTCCGCAGTGGCACTGAATGGTCTTCAGCACCGAGAAGGGACAGCATGGGGGCCCAGGGAGGGATGGAGAAGAATGAGAAAACGGCAGAAGAAAAACAGCGAGAAGAGTGAGAGGAAACAGCAGAAAATCAAAGCAAGAGGCACACAGGGACCATGTAAAAAATTCAAGACTCCTAGATATCTAGCAGGAGTAGCAAGGTCGTGCTGGTGGTTTTCTCCCATACCCAAGGTGGGGGCTGGGCACCTTCCTTTGCATAGTAGAGAATGAATATAAAGGCCTGGGGGCTCTGAGGCCAAGAGGGAAAGCACCCGGGCTTATTTAGGAAGAAATGTGTGGGCCCTGAGAACGCTGATTCTGTTGAGAAAGCCGGCCTACTAGGGACAGAGCCTAGGCAGTATATTTGCAGCATCTGCTAGATCCTCCCATCCTCGATCTAGATGAACTCCAAGTACTTAAATTAATTGGGTTTCTTGAGTGTAATTCACAAAGTGAAGGCATTCTCCATTACTGCTCCAGGATCCATTCTGTCTGGGGTACCATGGGACAGTCAATTCTGTACCCCTCCAATCCCAAGCACAGGGACTCCAAGAGCAGCAGCATACTAACACGTGTGGTTGTTTATGCCCAGCCTGGTTTTGTTTCTGAAGACCCAAAATGTTCTGACCTGGCTACCACTGGCTCATTTCTTTCTTCCCCAAACCACCCAACATGAGTTCTTATCAATGGACCTTGGTGTGATGTTAAGTTAGCACTGAAAGACAACGTTACCACAGACCTTTCAGAGAAAGCTCCAGGCATGTGAGGTGACGGGAGGGGGTGCTTGGGTGATGGCTTGGTGGATCTGGAAGGGAAAGTATTCGAGCTCATGGAAGGCACTGTGGGCTGAGGTAAAGGTCTTTGATGCACTGTGGGGGGAAAAGAAAAATAAAACAGATTGTCAGGATCCAAGTGTCACGGGAACCTTCCAGAACTGCTCCCCCATAAGTTAAAAACAGCTGGTCAAAAGATCAAATATAATTATGAAGTGGTAAGCTGGAACCCCACCCCTAGGGTTTTTCTAGATGGTTTGCCACCTTAGCGTGGCCATTCCATATCATTCTCTATAATATACATTTATCTTATCTTTTTATTTTTGAAATGCTTTCTTGGCAGAAAATTGTCAGTTGGAAACCATATGAATTTCAGAAATGATTCACAAGTTTTGTTTTACGTAAGCCAAATTTTATACTGTCTCATTTATCTACAGTTAGTGATCCTTTCCTGTATTAGAAGGCATAAATACTAGAAATTTTTCTATCAAACCATGTATGCAATTTTTAATTTTGCTGTACTATTATTTGCACCATTACTTATGAACATAACAGTTCTCTTTGGTAAATATGAACTGATATATTTCTACTTAATACTGATTTAACAAATATAATTGATTCTTTTTTTTTAAGATTTTATTTATTTATTTGAGATAGAGGGAGAGCAAGAGCAGGGACAGAGGGAGAAGCTCTGGGCTTGATCCCAGGACTCCACGATCATGACTGAGCAGAAGGCAGATGCTCAACAAACTAAGCCACCCAGGCACCCCATGGGTTTCTGTACTAAATAATTCTATGTGAAAGCCCGAGCAGAAAAATGAAGGAATGAGTTATAAGTTGTAAGAAAGCTTTTTCTGAACATACCATCATCTTCATCCTGGTAAGGGAAAGAAAAGGAAAAAAGGTATTAGTCTATCATCAAAACATAATTCCTGAAAGAATTGCATTTCTTAATCAAAGAAATGTCTCTCTTTAACAGTTGTGTGTCTCCATAATAAATACAAATGTGGAGAACAGTAGAGCTTGTTAAGAGGTTCACAATTTCTTAATACAAACAATCATTTAAGGACACTCCAATCTGAGACTCTCAGAAAAGATTCTAAGGTGCCCAAAAGGACCAAAAGACACAATAATAGTGGCAATATCTACTATGTGCCCCAAAGATTTATACACAATGTCTCATCCCATTCTCCTAGCAACCCTTTAAAAATTTAACATCCTCATTTTACAAATGGAAACATGGTGCTCAGGAAGGAGTCCTAACTTGCCAAGGGTTACAGAAATGGATTGGGCCCCTAATTTGTCTGGCCCAAGGCTCAGCTCCCTTAAAAGCATGCCCCTTAAAAGCAACTCCACCTTCCTTATGGACCATGTGGTTTACAAGGTGTCTACACTGCTCAGCATCTATCTCCAGGCAACCTGTGAAATAGGCAAGGGAGGAGCTATTTGCTGTACTCCTTAGGTGAGAAATGATGTTCCAAGAGGCAAATGATTTTGCCATTGACCAGCAGGCCAAAACTGCCAACACACTAGCGAAGAAAGATCACCTTATTCAAAATATTGTTGCAAGGACTGTGTTGGTTACTACAAATGCCTGGTATATGGGGCGTGCTCAGTGAAAGTCAGTTGTCATTAGTCCTACCATTGAGATAAGAAGAGTCATAGCCAGAATCGTTCATCCCAGTTGGCCAACTGGGAGTCCCAGCAAAGTGCTGCATAGATAAATGCACATGGGCTCACTGAATGCCCACAATGAAATCCCTCTTCAACCTCATAGCAACCATGTTATGTTTCTTTCTACAGCACTCATATTCTCATGACATGAGCATTGATCCTTCCAGAAACTGGGAACTTCAAGAGTATAATGTTTCCCTCACTTTCCACCTTGTCTCCTCTTTGTCCCTGTGACTCTGCAGCCAAGATGCTATTCTTTCTGTCCCCATAGGATGAACAGGAATTGTCACCCACCTGCCTTTTCTGTGTACATTCCTGAGGCAGGAATGTGCCTGGGATTTCTTTTAGGATGACTCTATTCTGTGCCCTCCCCATCATTCAATGACATCATAAACCTCACCTCTAAGAAGTCAACCCCGACCCCTCAAGCCCCATCAATTACTATCTTGCCTCCCCTCTAGAGCTCATTTCATGATCATTTGCTGTTTACAATGTTGGGTGTGGGTCTGCCTGTCTTTCATATCCTAACACTGTATCTGAACCATCACAGCATCTACCACAGAGCTACAAGACAGCAGGCACTTGTAGGCTAAGACCTTAAACAGGGGTAGGGGTGTGATCACCTTCAGAGGGCTTATAGTGTAAAGGAAACCAGACAGACCTGAATTCCTATCTAGCTAATCACCAGCTATGCAACTTGTGATGAGTCTCTTACCCTTTTGAGCTTTGATTTCCTCTTAGTAAAAGAAAAACAATGACTCTTCATAGGGTCATTAAATGCAAAACGTGTAAAGCTGGGGTGACCAACTACCCCAGTCCCGGTTTGCCTGAAACTGATGGGGATTCTGGGACATAAGATTTTCATTGCTAAAACTGATCTAAAACTTTCATTGCTGTTCCCCAGGCAAACAGGTCATCATCCAAAAGCCACTAGCTCACCGACATGCACACAGTAGGCATTCAATAACTGCTATCCCCCCTCTTATTCAGGTCATGAAGTTATTAAAAGGGAAAACAGAGGCCTTGTAAACTTTGCTGCGAGGCCTAGACTCTTGGGCATCCGTCCCTCCTTTTATCCTTCCCTCCAGCTGTGGTTACTTTACCCTGTGAATTATCACCTGGCGATGGGGCTGGGACTCACCCAGCCACCCTGGGAGCTCTCAGAGGGACCAGAGCTAAGCAATGCCTCACTGTGGACAGGAGAAAAGATGGAGGCCCCAACAGGCTCCAGTATTTAGAAGCCTACTGGGTGCCTTCCTTGGTCTGTACGCTGGTCTTCAGTGAAGTCTGAGAAAGGCATAGCCCCAAGCTCCACAGAGCCTGCGCAAAATTTCCCTGTGCCAAGCATTTACCAGATGGCATTTTGTACTTACGTTCTCTCTTCTGTCTTGTCCCCATCCATGCCTGAAATGAATTAGGGCAAAGAAAAAGACCTGAACATGAAGAGTTCCAACGAGCCAGCCTCAGAAAGCAGATAGCTTCACTTACTCTAATAATGAGAAATCAAAACCCACTGAGCTGTGTCAAAATGGGGGAGGAAAAAAAAAACCAAACCACCCCAGCAGAAAAGCCAGGGAGCAGGAGTGGAGGGAAGGTTTGGTGACTCAGTGTTCTGTCACCATTACATTACGAGCTGAGCTAGGCAAGCCCTTATTCTTTGAGCTACTGCAGCAAATAATTACATATATATAAAAAAGGTTTAGTCAGCAAACTAACTCTTTAGTAGCTATTAAATTTCACTGAGTAGATGTTTCTCCAAGCAAATGAAAACATTTTAGGTAATATTCTCCTTTGCTGATGTCTTAAAACAGCCATCTTGGGGCTCACCCTTCGGGTGACGGGAAAGAAGCTGGAAAATGCTACTGCTCTGGGATTTTTCCCAGCTGCACAAGCTAGTCAGACAGATTTGGTGACAGCTGCCTTTGAGCTCTGGCAGGCAGCTGTGTGTCTGGGCCCACGTCAGGCTTTCCTTGGACAGGGGGATATCTGTCAGATGCTTCACCTGCTGCCCTCCCATCATGTGTTTATTTAAGATATGGATATTTTGTTCATTATGTATTTTTTACATTCATTTTGGTTTTTAAGAAGATTCCATTAAAAAAATCCATTCAAATATTAACTTGATTACTGAGGGTTTTTTTCCGGTGCCTTCTAGCCGTGGCCCTCATTTAATCCAAAAGCCAGAGCTATGAAGCCTGATTACACTGATGAGAAAAAACAGGAGCCTTAGTTATGTTCTTAGTGAGTAAGGAGTACAGTGGAGCCTGACTCCCAATACATGTACGCTTTTGGTACACAGAACCCAAAAGACTTCACAGTAAATATAAAAAAATTAGAGCAGTCTTCAGTATTCTCCCATTATAAAATGTGACTGAACATTGAGGAAGATGCTTACAGTGACCTAAAAACCTCTCCCAATTATGTCCTCTCTGCTACTTGTCTTGAAAAATGACGTGCCAGTTACTGTTCCTATGTACTGAGATGAAAGGAAAATCACGAGCATGGGTTCGACGGGCTGAGGAGACGTGCTCCACAGACAGCAGCCATTCCCATCCTCCTGAGGAAGCATCTCTCCACTCCTTTCTTTGCTAGATCACTGTCCCCTTCAAAGGGACCCAGGACTTGACATCCAACCTAAGAAGCCAGAATTCCTCAAGCCCCAGGGGCGAAACCACCCACAATTTTCAGTTCCTTGTAGGCCACTGCTGGTCAGGTTGTTGGCGTGACCGCTCTAAATGAGGAACTTGGGCAACAGAAGACAGTTACCTGGGCACAGGTGGCTTCTTCCCTGGCAGGGGGCTACCCCTGTCGTGCCTTTCGGTGGCTGGCGGTAAAGGAGGCTTCTGCATCTTGGGTAAATGCTCCCCGAGAGGCCTGCAGAGTTGAGAGAAAGGAGGGGTGAGAAACGTAACTGTGTCTCCGGGGCATGTACCATGTTTCCTCACACAAAGGCAACAGGGCACCTTACCTTCCAGCGGGGGCCGAGGGCTGTAAGACAGGAGGGAAGAGATGTGAGTGTCCTCAACACTTTTCAAAGAATAAAGACAAGACCCACAATAAAACAAAAATAAAAACAACCAAAACAAACCAGGGAAGCACTTACCTTGTCAGGAAATGGCGGCTTCTTTCCTGTAAAGGACAAACAGCAGGCAGTCCTTGAATACTTGATCGGATAAGCAGAAGGTATTAAAGCCTAGTTTGATGAACCCTTGAGTCCCAGGCCTGAGCAGGCTGACTGGGTGTGAGCACTGGAGAATCATAGACTTCAGACCTGGGAGAGGCCCACAGAGAGCCCCTAGTTTTACAGGTTCAGAGAAATTAAGTGGCTAGCCCAATGCCACACAGAATTGTGTACACACAATGTTCTGGATTCTGGGCTCCTTTTCAACCTTTGATTTCATGCAACTGATGATAAGAAGGATGAATGTTTCCTTGGGATTTTGTGCCTCTTTCATCAACTAAGAAGTTTTTTGTATAACCTAAGTTTCTTCCTCTATCTGATATAAACCTATTTGCCCTGGAGGGGTTAATTTTACCCCAATCCGGTGGTACATTGGACATTACATAAAGTATTACACTTACTTTCTGGAAAAACTTTTAATTTGGGGAAGAACATTTTGAGAGATCCTCCTGGTGGGGTGCAAGCCATTTTGTCTTAATTTTGGTTGGGTTTGGTTTCTTTCATGCTTTTACTTTTTTCTTGGAACAGACAACACGCAGACTCCCTAAAGAAATGCTAGGTGTACCTGAGAACTCTGCATTGCCAAATTGGTCAAAGCCATTTTTTTTAGATATGTATTTATTTATTTATTTATTTGACAGAGAGATCACAAGTAGGCAGAGAGGCAGTCAGAAAGAGAGGAGGAAGCAGGCTTCCTGCCAAGCAGAGAGCCCGATGCGGGGCTCAATCCCAGGACCCTAAGATCACAACCTCAGCCAAAAGCAGAGGCCCAACCCCCTGAGCCACCCAGGTGCCCCAAAGCAATTTATTTTTTATTCTGTCTGAAGTCCCTTCGCATAGATATGCCCTATTTTTCCAGTATAATAAAAAGTACCACTTAACTGCATTTAACCAGCTCTTCGAGCAAATTCTCTGTGTCTTGAGCAAGTCATTTAAGGTTTTTGAGTCTCAATTTGCTTACCTGTAAAATGAGGATTACAGCCTAAAAATGCATAGGTTTGCTGTAAGGATTCGGTGACAATTTATATGCAGGGTCAGGCACACAATCCAAAGGTGCTGACAACTGCTAGATACTTCCTCTTGCCCTCGTCTCTCCCATACTGCTGTGCAGTTAATACCCCAAGGTGAATGATGGGATTTTCACAGCAGGATGTACAGCCCAGGTCCTGGCAGGTCCTAAGGATCCGTCCTACTGTGAAGAGCTCACTGCCCAGTAGGAGACAGTTTTGTTGGTCTAAGAAATGTCTATTATTCATAACACTCTGGCTTAGGATGGAAACCCTACTTTACAGGGTTACGCAGAAAATTTGGATTTATATTCTTGGGCTTAAGTCGATTTTCTTTTTTCCTTTTTTTTTTTTTTTTTAATCTTCTGATGTATGCATATTCTCTCGGCACAGTCTCTGTTAGGAGTCCCTGTTAAGAGCCACTCTCAAAACATCATGGACAAGGAAGCAATCAAGAGTATGTATTGTCAAGAAAGAGTCTCTTTAAAAACAGTTCTTTGGGGAGCCTGGGTGTCTCAGGTCATGATCCCGGGATCCTGGGATGGAGCCCTGCATCGCATCATTGGGCTCCCTCCTCAGTGGAGAATCTGCTTCTCCCTCTCCCTGCTTGTTCTCCCTCTCTCTCTCTCTCTCTCTGTCTCAGTAAATAAATAAAATCTTTAAAAACTAAAAAAAAACACAAACTATTTTTTATAAAAAAAAGAATCTTTTAAGAGGAAACTTTTTTTCAAAAGGTGACTCTGAAGGATTTGATGTCTGCTTCTGATAGTAAGCAGGTCTGGGATCTGAACTTGAATCTCCCTGTCTCCATTGTCACATAATTTGAACAGTCCTCTGCAGCAGACTATTCTGAATTCAAAAACAGCTGACAGAGCTTTGCCTGAGTCAGCAGAGCTGTGGTCCAGTTGGGGAAACCGCAGCAAGCAAAAGAACTGAGGTTCATTTGCACACAGAGAGGAACCTGAGGCCACCCGAGACTACTGCCTTGCTCAGAATGCCAGTCAGGAAGGCTGGGTGTGGCCGGGATTTGGGGCCCCTTCTCCTACAAGACTCCTAGCCCCCTCCCCAGAGCTCTCTACCCCAGAGCAAGGAAGATCCAGGGTCTCCGACTGTAATATGATGTCACTGGAAAAAGAGCACCCACTTTGAAGTCAGAAAGACCTGGGTTCAAATCCAACAGTGAGTTATGCAAATGTGGGAGAGTTCTTCAACTTCTGTCAACTTCAGTTTCATTGTCTGCAAAACGGGAAGAATACTTCACTCCCTTCATTGGATCGTTGTGAGGATAATGTAGGTAAATTATTTTTGGTAGGTAAAGTACTCACCCCCAGAGGGGTGCTCAACAAACAGTTGCTAACTTTTATAATTGAATTTGAAATAGCTTTATAGACAGGTGGCCATACTCTAAGAACACTCTGGGCTGATTCTGGGGGAAAGGGACTATAGGATACCCACAGTTTGATCAACTGCACATGACAACAATAAACAACCCTGACATTTGAATAGCACCTTGGAGTTTTATCAGGCATCTTCTCCCTACAGAACTGCTGCCTTACAAATAAGGAGACAACTCTGAACACATATGGTCCCTGCGGTCAGTAAGCCGCTTAGTAGCAGCCGCGGCAGCTGACAACAGCTCTTCCAGACCTCCTGTCTCTGCCCAGCCTCCCGGAGGACGAT
This sequence comes from Mustela erminea, assembly GCF_009829155.1. Lineage (NCBI taxonomy): Eukaryota > Metazoa > Chordata > Mammalia > Carnivora > Mustelidae > Mustela > Mustela erminea. Next base: position 104,931,155 of record NC_045616.1, on the reverse strand, counting down.
GAGATGTGGGTATACCCGGCCCCCATGAAGAGGCAGCCCCAGCACAGGGCTGACAGTTGGAGTTCTGCAGTCCATCTGATCTCAGGTTGAGTCTCTACCCCCATCACTGGGTAGCTGAGTCAACTGGGAAAGTTATCTCTTTGGGTCTCAGTTGCCTCGTCTCTGAAATGAGGATGATGCCCATAGTCCTACATCCTGGTACCGTTATAATTGTGGTGGTGCATGCGAAATTCATGCCGTAAGCACTCTATAAATATTGGCCGTTGTCACTATGCATCAAATAGATACCAACCTAGTGTGAAGGGCTCTCTGTCAAATGGGGCTAATGAACGATCGAGAGGAGGTTTCGTGCTTCTGTCTATGGAAGGAGCAGGAACTGGAAGGGAAAAAGACTGAAGTCAATTTCAAGAATAAAGCGTTGGCTGGGGCTGAGGGGACAGGTGTGCTGGTGGGCAAGGGAGGGCAGTCCCCATACTTACGCTTTGCTGTCTTATGGTTTCTACTTCTGCTAGGCTCTTCATGGTTTGGTTGGGGTGGAGGGAGTGGCTGTTTTAAAAAGATCCATGTTAAGCAGCATCTCATTAGGATACATTCACAAGTCCTATGGCTTTAATGCCCCAAATCTGTCTGACTTTATTCACTTTCCTGTCGTTTCTTTCCTGGACAATAACCTCTTACCTGAGTTCCCCCATCCCACACCCTTCCATCCAGGGTATTACCTGCATGGCAGGGAAATGAGCATGTCAGTCCCCTGCCAAGCCCTCAAGCGGCCTCTATCACATAGGAACACAGTAAAAACTCATCATGTGTCCACTGTTCCAACTTCTTAGACTCCTCTCTCCAGTGCCTACTGGGCTCCCACTCCAAATGTCTTCTTACAGTTCCTGCAAGATCTCAAGCTCATTCCCTACTTCTCATCTCAGTGATTGTGTTTCCCTCTGCCTAGAATGTTCCTTGCCCAGCTCCTGTCACAACTGGCCCATTCTGTTCAGCTCAGTGTCACCTTTACACCCATTATCGTGTTACTGGGTCTTCTGTCTCGCTAACCACACATAACTGCTCAAATTGTCTTTTGCATACATCTACTTACTAGTTTAGTATCTGTCTTCCCCTGACCAAAATGGAAGTGTTATAAAAGCAGGGACCTTATTTGTCTTGTCCGTGCTCTAGTCCCAGCAGCTAGAACACTGTTTGGCACACAGTAGTGGCAAATAGCGATCTGTTGACCAAATGAGTGAATTCTGCATCCCGGTAATGGAGGTGGAGGCCTTCAGTTTTCAAAGCAAAATGCTTTATAGATCAATTCGGCTCCCTGAGCCCCTTTGCAAGAAAACTGGACAAGCAGGAGAAAGCCTTATATGCTTAGATGAAAGGTCCTAACTGTGGTGTGGTCTGCATTTTGAGATTTGGGGAAAACAACATTCCTTCCAGCCCTGACATTTTGGCAATTGCCACCGCTGTTAAAGTGCTCGGATCCCTTACGAAGAAAACACATTTCCAACTATTAACATACTAGCCTGAATTTCTCGGGGTCTCTCTGGGTACTTAACTGGACTCACAGGACCTGAAGCTGTAAGCTTGAAGAAAGAGGGAGAGGCAGTTTGCTGCCTGTCTCTCTCCCTCTGGGTTCCCTGCATTTTAAGTTTTCGGGGCTCAAGCCACGGCTCGCGGAATTTCCGCTTCTGCCCGGCAGGTGGCGCACGTCTTGCAGGCTAGAGAAGGTGCTAGGGACCCACGAGACGGATGGGGACGACTTACTAACCTTGGTCCCTTGAGTTTATTTCACAGTTTTTATTAACTTCAAAGCTGGGAAATAATAGCAATACCTCATTATTGAAGTTGTTTACATTGCTTTGGGTAAAAAGAAAATGCCGGTGATAGGCCCTACGACCTAAGTAAAAATCACTAGCATATCACCCCCAAGCCCCACCCCCCCCACCACCACTGCAAGTGCCTGGGCTTGCATGTTCCCAGCCTATATACAATCTTTTCCTACTAGTCAGCATTGGATAAAGATACGTAGAGTCTTCTCTCTGGCAAAGGAGGGATCAAAGTGGACATAGCACCAAGGAAGAAAGCGAGGAGGCTTACCGGGTGACTCCGGCCTGCGGGCGGAGGAGGGAGCCCAGCCATTGGTCTCTGCGGGGGCACGGGCGGCTGCTGCGGGGCTTTGCTGGAGGGGGGCCGGTCTGCGGAAGGACAAGAGCAGTAGGGTAGTGAAATGAAAGCAGAAATGCCAACCAAAGCAGGGTTCTAAGCATCAGTGTGCTGGGGGAGGGGGAATCCTATCCCACGGACCCTCACCAGCACCGAGGCCAGCCTGGGTCTCACAGACTCTCTCTCTCTCTCCCTCTCTCTCTCTCTCTCACACACACACACACACACACCCAGGCCTGGGTTAACTAGGCCTTCATGGCTCAGGTCATGGGTCCCCTTCTTTCCCCTCACAAATGCTCTGGACTGACCTCTCCTTCCCACTTCCTCTTTTTGTTGTCTCCTCCCTTAAGGGGGAGGGCTGGTTCAGAGTCTAGATCATCAACTTTCTAGCTGACTCTGTGACACTCTTCTGGGCAAGTGTGCAGAAGCCCCCTTTCTGCCTAGTAGTCCTAGCCTGTAAGAACCACGAGGCAAGGTCTATGTCTTCCTTCCTGATAATTTCACATTTCGCCATTTAGGATGCTGCCTGGCTCACAAGAGGAGACCAGTCATCGTTGCTGAATGGATAAATGAAGGAGGGAAAAACAGCCTGGTAGGAAAAGACTGACCATAAAAAGCTTAAATACTGTTTCCATTTTCTCAAGTGATGGTCAAAGCCCCTTCGCACTGTTACGTTGACTGTAGCCATAGCCGTTTGGGAGTGGAAATGCCATGGAACTACAAGTTGGCCAAAAGATGGGGAGGAATAGGAAGCTACTCTCGAGTCCCTAATTCCTGCACAAAGTGAGTTATTGTTGGAAAATACCCCAAAATGGCAGCTTAGCATCGGTATCAGCAACCACAGACTGTGATTTGTCGGCAACAGTTCCCATCCTCCCAGCAAACCTCTGTGGGCTATGTTTTTATTATCCTATTTCACAGATGAGAAAACTGAGGCCCAGAGAGGGGGAGTCACCTGCCCAAAGCCACAGAGCCAGGAGGCGGCTGAGCCGGCATCCACGGACCCCTTTGCACCGCGTGGGTGCGGGCCTCCTGCGGGTCGGCTCGGCGGGCGCGGGCAGCCAGGGCCTTACCAATGTAGGTGGAGTTGGAGTTGGGGAAAGGCTTGGCAGGCAGGATAGAGTTCTGCAGGGCCTCCTCGTCGTTGGAGGGCGGCGGCTCATAATCGGCGTCATCTTCCACGGGCGCCTCTTCTTCCTCGTTGGGGGACTCGTAGTCGTCGTTGTCATCCTCGTTCTGATCATCCGTGGGGCTCTCATAGTCATCTTCTTCCTGCCAACACAGTGACGGGGACAGACTGGTTTGTGGAGGCCCCGTGGCACCCAGGTGCCTACCCTCAGCAACTCTCTCTCTGCCAAGCCTCGTGACGGTCCCGGCGTGGGAGGCGGCAGCAGTCAGACGGTCACTCCCATTTCACAGATGAGGACACTGAGGTTGGGGAGTGCAAGATCTCAGGGCCTGGGAGTCGTGGACTTGGAACCTCCATCAAGGCCTTTAGGCCACGAGGCCAGTGCATTTTCCACTACACTTTTTAGGCACAAGAGAGAATAGTGGAAGAGATGAAGAGGGCACGGGAACAGAGGGGTGGGAGAGCCAGCTCTGTGTCCAGGAAACATGTTTCTTATTCCGGGCATCGCCAAGTCGGAGGCTAAACGCCTGAAGCATTTGCGATCCTGCTAGTTAATTGTTCTCTTCTTGGCGTGCCTGTGCTCAAAACCTTCTTCTCATTACAACCCAGTGAGTGTGGAAGGCCATGCTAATGGGGAAACCAGATAACCAAAGCCTGCTCATTAGAAGGCAGATTAAATTGTGTCTGGGAGGGGAGAGTCAAGGCTGTGCGATTCTTTTTGCGAAGAACGAAGTGCGGAGAAACAGCAGCTTATTATTCACGACGTCTGACACTGAGTTTAAAGCTGCTTTTCTGAGAAGAGACTCTCTTTCTAAATTTTAAACGTTGTGTTGTGTTGTGTGCGTGCTCCTTTGTAGGTCTCAGGGAAAGCGAGCCCTGGGGACTGAGCAAATGCCTTTGAGGCTGCTCGTGAAAGTGGACAGTCGTAGTAATGGTTTCCCAAGCAGAGTGGCACCATCAGCCGCAGCAGGGGACGAGCACTTGAGAACTCTTGTACCAAAGTTCAGTGGGTAATAGGGGAGCCCAGGGCAGTTCTCTAAAGTCAAGGGCAGTGTGGAAAGAAGCTGTGGGAGGTTGTATTTTGACAAGGAAAGGTGAGTACCAGTAGCCTAGAAATCCTCACAGCTTGGCTAGGTGACTTAAGAAAGACCATCTAAATTGTTCAGTTGTAAGATTCCTGTGTTCATGTTTGATTTGAGGTATATTTTTTAAAATATCAGAAGGCAAAGTAAAGTTGAGTGTCTTCCTGAACTCTGAGAAAGACTTCATGGGTGACTGAGTGACTCAGTCAGTTAAGGCTCTGACTTCAGCTCAGGTCATGATCCCAGGGTCCTGGGATTGAGTCCCACATCAGGCTCTCTGCTCAGTGGGGAGCCAGCTTCTCCCTCTCCCTTTGCCTGCTGCTCTGCCTACTTGTGATCTCTCTCTCTCTCTCTCTCTCGCTGTCAAATAAATAAATGAAATCTTTGAAAAAAAAAAAAAGAAGAAGAATGATAGTCTTATTAAAAAAAAAAAAAAAGACTTCATCCTGTCTTCTGTGTTCCTATAACTTGAGAGCAGGGGATGGAACCCCTGAATCAGAGGCCTTGGGAATAGTAGTCTCCACCTCTCTCCCTAGTGGCCCCAGTGACTGCCCTTGACTGACAAAGGAATCCCTAGATTGTCTCAGCCTACATACCCAAGCCCCATTGTTCCACTTTCTATCAGCCTTTTACCCTGGAAGCCTTTCTCAATAAGAGACTTTTCCTCTCCACTTCTCAAACAGTGCATTTCCCCAGTGATTTGTCTCCTAAGTTTGCATGCATGTATTTGCTCTTAGTCATGTTCTGCTGTGTGTAAGTGTTATCCATACTATAAAAGGCTCAGAGGGTTGGGGGGCTTGTCTCCATCCCTGCCCACCTAGCGCTTTGTGCAGGGCTGAGCATGCACCAGAACCCATGAGTGCTAGAAGCAGTGGCTAATGGAAAGCCGTGTCCCTGGAGACCGTGAAGGACATTAGCCTCAGGCTGGGATCCTGCAAGAAGGGACCACATGGCCCTTTGCAGTGGCAAAGATACCAAAATAAATCTTGCCAATTCCTTTGTCTTCTTAGAGAAAGTAGAGACTTGGTGAGCATTTTTGAATGTAATGCTTCCTTTTGTCAGAATCCCAATAGGACAAGGCATGTTTTACCAGCTTCCTTAAGGCACTGAGGCAATTGCTTGCCAGAAAGACCACCAGGCTGAGGATCGGGCCACCTGGGCCCCAGGCTGGCCGCTAACTAGCTGTGTGTCTCTGTGTAAGTCCCATTCTCCACTGGGCTCAGCTGCTTCATCTGTAAAATGAACACACTGGGCTCCTAGCCATAATCGAGTTTCTTAGCCAGAGTCCAACATAATGACCCTGGAAGCAATCTTCTGGGGAGAGGATACCCAGAGTTCATCAGATTCTCAAAGTGGTCATTGTGACCCCTCCAACATAAAACCCAATTGGACTGGGCTTTCCCTGAGGTCTTTTCAGGGCTAATAGTTGATTCTGAAATCTCTTTGCTTCTGTGTCACCAGTGAAGACTTAAGTCTATGAAAAAAGCTATTTTAAGCTACTTTACTGTATCCCATCTAGAGGAGGGAGTTTGGAAAGGTCCTGCTATGGGGGTGATAATAGTGAATAATGAGACGATCTGAAACTCTAGCCCATGGGCCAAATCTGGCCCACCATCTGTTTTTGTAAATAAAGGTTTATTGGCACACGGCCAAGCACAATTGTTCAGCTATCATCTATGGCTACATTTGTGCTATAGGAGCAGAGGTGAGCAGATGAACTGGAGGCCGTGTGGATGGCAAAGCTGGAAATATTTACTATCTGGCTTTTACAGAACACATTTTATGACACCCAGGGGAGGGTAATACTGGCATCTTGCTAGAAGACTTGCTCCTTTTGGCATCATGCTAGTTCCTTATTACAAAGGTGCTATGCAAAGCGCTACAAGGGTAGGAGAGGCCACGCCATACTCACAAAGGATGACCAGCCCCCATTGTCCTCTTCATGGCTTTCTGCAGAAGAAGATAACACCATTGTCAGTGCCAAAAAGAGCCCCTAGAAGGAAAGTCAAAGCAGCACCGCATCTGCTGTGCCCCCACACCACTGTCCATCCCCGGCCTTCATCCGAGCTTCCTCATACCTGGGGGCTGGTTTAGTATCAGCTCTAGAATTTCCACCTGAGCAGCTCATGCTACCAGAAGGCAGTGGTGATTCCCAACATTTCACCACAGAACAGTCCCCTAAGAGGGCTTTAAAATACACAGACACAGGGGACCTATCCCTACAGTTTCTTTAAAGTTTTAAAGACCCAGATGGAGGGGCACTGGCTTTGCTCAGGTGCTCAGTCTAAGCCTGGGTCCTCCCATGTTCCCCCCCAGAGTTCTTCATTTCAGATCTATAGAGGCTCCCAGCAAAGCTGGGGCCGTAAACCAGGCACCCTGCAGAGTAACACTTCTTCTGCTCGAAGCCTGGAGCCAAACCTCTCCCTGGGAAAGAAGTGCCTGACAGGCAAATGAGTAAGGTCACCTGCATAACACCCCAGGAGCCCCAGGAACTGGCAGACAGAAGAACCAAAGTACCTGTCCCCGCCAAAAGCAATCACTCCCACCCCTGACACCTTTACCTGTCTCTTCAGGAAACCGCTGGACTTGGGGTCTGCAAAGGCAAACAGCATTGTATTAATGTTGCTACTGGCTGAGGGGCCTCTCCCTCTTTCCTCCATCCTGCCCTGCACGAGGAGACCCCAGTAGCGGGGTATATCTCACCATCGAGGACTAGTGTCCTTGTTGTTTAGCAACCTGGGCCAGGCTGCCCGAAAATTCTGGAAACTATCAAAGTCACATCGGTGGCATAACTGGGGGCTCATGATTGCCTGAATCTCTAAGGGAAGTTCCCCTGAAACCACAGACCCATGAATAGGATGGAGGGCAGAGAAAAGGAACTCCCTCTCTCCTCCTTGGCACCAGCTTCAAGACCCTGGGGCCAGAGGAGGGCTGCCGGTCAAAAATTGGGGTGAAACTATCCTGTGCTTCCCATTGAAGGTTCCACTTGGGTTTGAAAATTCTTTGGGTTTCCTTACAGCATTACTGGAATCTTGGCTCCCCCACTCACTTGCGTGTGAAGATGCTCCTTCTCTCTTCATTTTTGTTGATTTCTTGACTTAACTTACTGAGAATCCTACAAGGTAAAAGATAGCCAATGTGACAAAACCAGCGTCTCTCCCCCAGTCCAACCTTCTCCTTAGCCCTGGCGTTCCCTCATCTGCGTAACCTTGAGCACCGGGCCAACAAGGACCAGCCTCCACGGGGCTTCTGCTTCTCACGTTCTCCCACCTTCATCCCCTCACCAGTCCCCGCTCCTGCCCCGCAGGCCCTCTGGGCTCGCTCGGATCCTCAGTGAAGTTCAAAGACCCTCTGGGAAGGGCCAGACCTGTCAGCTCTCCCCCGGATCCCCTTCTCTGAAATTCTGGAGCCCTACAACCCAGATATGACCACTGTGTATTTTATTGTCTTACTGCTCCTGGGGCTGACTCTTGGTTTAACATCCCTGTGGGGCTGTCAGGCTTCCAGGAACCCTCAGTCCATCTCAGAAACCTAGAGGAACTAGCAGCTTGTCGCAGAGTTCGACAGGAGCTCTGCTGAGCTGTTCTTTGGTCTGTAGCTTCTTTCATTCCCCCATCCCCCCCTGCCTCCTCCTCAGTGACATGGATTTTTTTTTTTTTTTTAATAAAATTTGGAGGAACGTTCCCAGTCAGGGCACATCCTAAAGAGTGGGAGATTCCTTGATTCACCCATGTCCTAAGGCCAACCTTGGCCAGGACTTGGAGATACTTGGTGATACTCTCAGTTCTCGGGTGTTGTGAGCTAGCAAATGCTCATACCCCAGAAGAGGGAGGGCCTTCACGAGAAGGACTGCCCCTCAAGCACACCCTAGCAGTAAAGGTCCAATCCATGGGGACTCTCGGGGCTCCAGGACAGTAGACTCTAGCCCTCCTTAGTGCCCACCGATGAGACCAAGGGAACACTCAGACCAAGGGAATACGGATTCAGTACTTCCTAGAGATTTGGGGGCAGCTGGGAGGAGCCTCAAAGATGATCGAAACCAATATCATTTTATAGATGAGGCCACAGAGACTCACAGGGTGGGCTAGTGATAAAACCCCCCTCCGCCGAAGCCAGGCTCCCTCATTACCAGGGCAGCCCATTTTCAACACACCGTGGCCTTGTGTCAGTTTCCTCTCTGCTACGAGCTCCCCATGAGCTGAGGCCAGTGAGCCTGTGGCCCATCTGAGAATGAACGAAGACCTACATTCCTTCAGGAAAGTGGCCATCACAAGGTAACAAGTTTGGCCTAAAACAAACTTGCTAAGTTAGCAAATATGGTCCTGAGCATCCACTAGTCCCTGCTTCCCTCATCACTCCCCCTGGCTTCCAGCCCCCCCACTTCTCCCCTGTCCCAGGAAGTGGCTGATCACTACTCTGAGCCCTGCGCTCTCCATAGAATGACAGGGTACGTTTTATAAACACACTGGGGACTTACGGGGATGCTGTGGCCTCGGGGATTTCACACGGTCCAGACGGCCCAGACAGCCCAGACGGGGCAGTGGCTTTAAAGCAGGAGACGGGACTTGGCATTGGCCTCCTGATTACAACACCAGAGCCCTTGTGACACACTTCTCTTGTCTCCTTTAAGCGATTACTTTGAGAAGCTGAGGCAGTACCTCTCCTCCCTCCTCGGCCATGTAGGGTGCAACAGATCCTTCAGAGCCACCGAGGGAGCCCTGCTGGTGGCCACACCTTGGCCGAGTCAGGGTCAGGCCCTGGTGGCTGCAGAAGCCCCTCCCACACAGACAGGCCTTCACTCCACGGGGTGCCCTGAGGGCCTTCAAGGTACTGGGAGCTCTGCCCAGTGCTCGGGGCGCCTCCGTGAACCATGCAGAGGCCCCTGAGCTCAGGGAGCTTTCATGCGAGTGGAAAGAGACAAACAATGAACATTGCAGGAAGTGAAATTCTAGCTGAGGGTTGTGCCGATATACAGGCGATGGAGGTGGGGGCCGGGCAGGCAGCGGGGCTGGAACCTGTGGGTGGGGCGCGGTTGCCATGGAAAAGCAGCGCAGTGGGCCTGGGGCCTCAGTTTGGGGATGATATTTCAGCTGTGATCCCTGGGAAGGGGGTGGGGCTGCCCCTCAGAGGCCCTTCCAAAAGACCTCAGTGGGCTCTGACCAGCTCACTAAGCTGCTTTGATCCTGGGAAGACCTCCTCCGCTTTGTGGTGGCCTTCTCACCAGTATCTTTAGCAGCCAGGATGGAGGCTTCTGGGGCTTGAACTGGCTAAGGAAGGAAATGTCAAACCGCAGGCCCTATAGAGGAGGAGCAGAGAGGTGACAGAATGCTGAGGGGTGGGGGGGAGGCTGAGGCCGGCGTGGGGCAAAACAGGGGCTGCTGGCACCCTCCTGTTACGGCAGGCCGCAGAGAAAGCCTGCCAGGCCGGCTAGGAGCGCTGCAGGTGGACGGGGCAGGGGGGTGGAAGCAAACCTTCAGAGCCGGCCCCCACTCTCACACCCACAGAGAGAACCAAGTGACAGTGAGTGGCCGGAGGTGACTCATTCCTCCTCCTCCCCACAAACCTCAGGCCTCACTTAACACCAGCCCTGGGCAGCAGGTAGACATAACCGTGCTTTGCCTTGTTTTAGGGATAAATGGGCCCCAAGCTGGGGCTGAAGCCTCCGACAGGAAGGCAAGCCATGCAGCAAGGTGGGTCCCATGCAGTCCCAGCCGTAATGTGCTGTGGGACGTGTCTCCAACTGCTCAGTCCCAGGCCCTTCCTGGTGCTGCTGGAAGACGCAGTGTGGGTCCTTGTCCAGAGTCTGGCTGTGACATCCTGCCCCCTAAGCCGGCCTACTGTATGACCTCCGGCAAGGCATCGGCCCTCCCTAGGCCCCAGTTCCTCACCAGCAAGGTAAGAGCGTTGGCCTTGGTGAGGGAATCCCGGACCAGCCTGACCTCTGAATGACACAGACTACCAGGCTCGCGGTGGACTTTACCCATCAGAACCTATGGGGGTGAGGCCTGGGGGCAGTAACACCAACCAGCTTCCTGGTGATTCTTATAGTCTGAAAAGGTGATGAAATCAATTGTGTTGTTCTTAGTATCCCTGGACTTTTTAAAAATTTTTTTTTAATTTTACGGAGGAGAAAGGAGGGAGATAAGGAGGTGAGGAGGAGGAGGTGGGGAGGAGGGGGAGGAGATGTGGGGAGGGGGAGGAGATGGGGGAGGGGGAGGAGATGGGGAGGAGGGGGAGGAGATGGGGAGGAGGGGGAGGAGATGGGGAGGAGGGGGAGGAGATGGGGAGGAGGGGGAGGAGATGGGGGAGGGGGAGGAGATGGGGAGGAGGGGGAGGAGATGGGGAGGAGGGGGAGGAGATGGGGGAGGGGGAGGAGATGGGGAGGAGGGGGAGGAGATGGGGAAGGAGGTGGGGGAGCAGGAGGGGGGGGAGGAGATGGGGAAGGAGGTGGGGGAGCAGGAGGGGGGGCAAATGGGGGAGGCGGAGATGGCCTCCTTTCCAGCGGTTCCCTGTGCTGCATTTACCAAGGGCAAGTGGAGGTCCTCCCTGCATTTCGAAATCAACTTGGCTGGTCACAGAGAAGCAAGAAGGAAAGGATAAAAAGAAAGGCAGGCAGAAAGGAGGGCAGGGAGGGAGGAGGGAGAAGGCCAGGGCAGAAGGAAACAGAAGAGGAGAGGAAGTCCCAGAGCCCACAGAGCACAGGAAGAGTAAGTTACCCCAGAAGCTGTATCTCTGCTGCCTGCATTGTCACCTGGCTTCCTGTCATGTTCCCAGGCTTACATATACGCATGTCTCCCTGTAGCTCTCATGGTAAGAGCTTTGGGGAGCTTCCCTTCTCCCGCTCTTTCAAGCGCTCCTGCACTGGGGGCACGCCGCTCCCTCCCAGGACAACAGGCTCCCAGGCCCAGAAGGGGCAAAGTCTGTTTGCTCAGCCCTGTGCCTCTCCACCTGCCTCACTGCCCGCCTGTTCCGTCCCCATCCCAGCCGCTCCCTGGGCACCCAGCACACATCCTCACTCTGGCTCTGGCTCTTGCTCTGCATTTCTTCCTTTATTTTATTTATCTTATTTATTTATTTTTTTAAGATGTTATTGAAATTCAAGTTAGTCCACATTTACTGCATTACTAGTGTCAGGGGTAGAATTCAGTGATTCATCGGTTGCATGTAACACCCAGACGTGCCCTCCTTCATGTCAGTGACCCCGTAACCCCATGCCCCTCACCCCTTCCCCTCCAGCGGCCCTCACTTTGTTCCCTAGAGTTAAGAGTCTCTTATGGCTTCTCTCCCTCTCTCTTTTCACCTTATTTCATTTTTCCTTCCCTTCCCCTGGGTTCACCTCTTTTGTTTCTTAAACTCCGCCTGTGAGTGAAAGTACATGGTCATTGTCCTTTTCTGACCGACTCATTTCACTTAGCGTAATACCCTCCAGTGCCATCCATGTTGCTGCGAATGGATTTCATCCTTCTTTAAAGGAACACAGGATTCCACCCCTGAGGGTTAGCCTCCTTGAACCAAGAGCCAGACCCCCAGAAGTTCTGTCCTTGTCAGCCGAGGAGCCAGGTGTGGGTCCTGGAAATCACGAATGTGCCTTTCACTGTCATCTCAGGCCTCAGGGGAGAACCACGTGTGGGAGGGCCTAGCAGTTCCCTGCTTCTCAGCTTGGACCCCCTATGGTTTTACATGGAGTATTCTCCTTGTGCCCCACAATTGTGGTACGCAGATGACTCTCGTGTTTACCACCAGGGAAGTGAGGCACTAAGAGAGGGATCTGCCAAGGGCCACGTGAGCAGGTATAACGTGGGGCTGAGCGAGGAGGTCAGGTTTTCCGGACTTGCTCTGGAGAGGAGTGACCATCAGTTGAGAGGAGGCCGTTCTCCTGTGGGGAAGACTGCCTACCAGGACAGGGATTAGCCCGTGACTGCGAGAGGAGAGGAGCATGTGGGAGACAGACCTGTCACTGTAGCCTTTCTGTGGGGAGGCTGGGTCACATTCTTTAAGGGACCCAGGAACAGCCTACTTACCTCTGGGTCCCTGCCTCAGTCCTTGCTCCCTCCTTCCTGAGAAACTGCTGTTTCTCAGGTAGGCTGCCTCTGCCAGTAGGAGGCCTGCGGACCCTCAGGACGGACAGAGAACCAGATATCCCTGCATCCCCTCTCTGATGGGATCTTCACTTTTCCTAGCCCAATGCCACCATCAGGGACGGGTACAGTGGGAACTCAGGCTATAGACCCCTCCAACATCTATCTGTCGTCTACACCACTACCCCACACTCCCTTCTCCTTATTTTTTTTTAAGTTACATGATGGATTTAAATATAAAACTTATCACATTTTTTAAAAAAAATAAACTCCAAATAGGCATCAGCAGACTTGGACATGTATTCTACTGATTGAGCCAAGTAAGACTCAGCTGTACCGTGCGCTTTAAGCCAGTCCCTATAAAGGAGGCTCTGTTGTTTTATTTAAAAACTCTCCTTCAGGGGTGCTTGGGTGAATCAGTGGGTTAAAGCCTCTGCCTTTGGCTCAGGTCATGATCCCAGGGTCCTAGGATCAGGCCCCGCATTGGGCCCTCTGCTCAGTGGGGAACCTGCTTCCTCCTCTCTCTGCCTACATGTGACCTCTGTCTGTCAGATTAATAAAAATTAAAAAAAAATAATAAAAACTCCCCTTGATTACAGTATCTGGGGTGTTTTTGGGAGGAACTGCCTGAGAGAGTAGCCATATCTGCAGACAAAGCCTTCCTCACCAGTGTCTGCCTACTTACAAATCTATTTAATTGAGTTTTTTTTTTTTTTTTTTTAAGCATGTGGGAAGAAAATCCCGATATTCAGAGAAGTATAATCTTGTTTTGGTCTGCTGTACATAAACACAATTTCTTTCCCATAGCCCTTTAGGGTAATGATTATGACCAATGAACCTATGTACAAGGGAAGAAAACAAATCAGTATTGAATCTCTATTTGCACCAAGGACAGCACCTCCTTTAAAATCCAGCACTCCCCCAGAGTGAGTTCTCTTCCCTTCTACGGATGAGGACATAGGCTCCAAGGGTTGATGGGTTCCACGTCCCAAGGTCCCACGGTTGGTGGGAGGCAGGGCCTTCTTTAGAAGTTGGCTCTCTCTTGCTCCAAAACCCATGCCTTTCTGGTCCTCAATGCTCCCCCTTCAGAATAGCATGACTAGGAAAAACTGAGAACTGAGAACATTGGGATTTTGCATAAAATAACAGGAACCGCTAACACTTGTTTGGTGCTTACTATTATTTCCCCATTATTTCCTCTCACCTTCTGGCTGACTCTCTGAGGTAGGTTCTGCTGTTATCCCTATTTTACAGAGGAGGAAGCTGAGGCTCAAGGAACCCAGATAACTTGCTCGCAGACTCACAGCTAGTGAGTGGAAGCCCTGGGTCTCAAGCACTCTGACCTCGCAGCCTGCCCTTCCCCTCACTAAGCTCTCCTGTCTGCCTGTTCAACCTAAAACTATAACCTTCAGAAGAGTGAGCCTCCCCTCTCGCATTCCTTTGTTTTACAGACTGGGAAACTGAGTGGACGAGGGACTCATCCCTGGAGCAGAGCCCTTGTACGCAGAGCTGGGATTGGCGCTTGTTATCCACATCCACCAAGCTCGGCGACTCTTCGAGAGTCAGGGCAGCCCGGACCTTCCCTCGATGCCTTCCCCGCTACTCCCCGTTCCCCTTCATGCTCCGTGGGCAGCTTCCTAGCTGTCTGGGGCACACAGGCACACATTGGAGGGACTTTTTGTTTCCATTTTCAAGTGGCTAAAGGAATGCCCCATCCTTCCTGCACCCCAGTACAAGTGTTTACAATCCTCCTTCCACAATAACTAGCAACCACGTCTCACACGTCCCCTCCTCCAGACACTCCAGCATAGCTCCAGACACCAAGCGAGCTTAGCCTTAAGGTAAAAAAGGATCTTCCAAGCTGAAAGGGCCTTCCTTATCTTTCTCCTTCCACTGCTCTGATTCAATCCCCTCTGCCCTGAATGTTCAAGGCCACTGTCCTTGCAGAGGCTCCTACCCCATGAGTGGGTTCATGCCCCTCACCCCCTCGCTGGCTTCCCTGCCTGAGGCTGGGCCCTCCCCTGACATCTTTTACACTGCCCGGAGAAAGCCAAGACACCAGCTTTATCTCCCTGTTGTCCCTGTGGCCCTCACCACCCCAAGCCTCTTAGATTCCTCAGGACAGCTCACGGGACCCTTCTCATGTGTGACCAGTTACTGACTCTTTGCTTGATGTGCGCCCCAGCTTCCCTGACCTGCCCTGACCACTGGCTGTTCCATTCAACTCCCTGATGCCCATGCCTTTGCATTGCCCATTCCTAGAATGTCAACCTCTTTTTTTTTTTTTTTTTTTTTTAAATCTGACCCTTCCTGGTGTATGTCAGCATCCAACTTATCTTCCCTGCCTCCCCAAAGTCTTCCCTGAATGTCACAGGGAACGTGACTCATGCCTTCCTATGTCTGCACGGAACAGGTACCTGCATGTACCACAACACAGTTATAATCGTGGTAGGAGTGCTTTGTATATCTGACCCTCCCACTAGAATGTGAGCATCCTGAGTGGGGATTCTGTCCTTTCTATCTGTAGCCTGAATAATTAACAAAGGCCTGACACATTTTCTCTGCATCTGGGAGCAGTCCATTAAATGAAGGAAGTATTAGTATTGTATGGGGGTCAGGAGATGCAAACCCAAGTGCACCCAAGACCAGGCACATATATATTACATAGATATATTTTGTTACATGTTTATGATGTATATTAATAATATATTACACAAAATCAATATTTCTGGGGATTTTTGGTAAGTTCGAAGATTAGGCATCATTGGGTCCAAATGGACTGGAGCCAACTACTTGCAGCTCTCTCAGGATGGAAAATATTATCTGATTTGCTGCAGTCTCCACCACTCAGTTTTTCACCAACAGTGAGGCTTTGTGTTGATGACCTCTTTCCTCATTATTATTTTTCTTGTCCTATTATTTTTCTTATAGTGGGGAAATATTTCTTCATACCCATAGTCTATCCAAAGGTGGAAATAGGAAAAAGAAGTTGAGAGGACTTTGTATTTTTCAGCCTGGCCCATTTTATACACTTGTATCACCCACCTGTCTCCAGTAAGCATTTGAGCATGTGAGACCTTTACTAGAGGGATGAAAATACAGGGCACGAGGTGCACAAGGCATCTCACTTCAACACCCAAGTGGGACCTCAGTAATGCATCACGCCCCCCCCCCCCCCCGCTTGGGATTCTTCTGAGGACGGTGCCCCTGGAAGCCATTCAAGCAATGAATATTGACAGCCAGAATGATGTCTACGGCCATTCTCCATCTAGTCCAGCTCTGTCATTTTCCTAAGCTGGAAACTGAGGTCCAGAAAGCTTGAGCAATCACTGATTTGTTGTGACGCTGTCATGAAGCTGATCTCGTGACTCTGGTGCCCAAGCCACCCCACGGGGAGAGAGGAAATGAAAACACGGTCCCCAGTCGGGCTTGTCTTTGGCAAGAGCAGGCAACGCACCAGCTGGGCTGAATCTGTTGCTGCTTTTTCTCAACCTGTCATGAAACTTCTCTTTCCCGCACACTGCCCTTGCCTCTCCCCTTCCTGCTCACTCTCCCAGTTCAAACCAACAGTCATAGATTAACTATCTCGGCGCTCCCTGGAGACTTCCCGTTGCAGCCTCATTCCCCAACACACGAGGAATTCGGGGGGAGTACTTACGGCACCCGGAGCTTAGGGAACTTCTGGATGTCATTTTCTGTCAGATTCTGAAACAAAGACAGGCGGGCAGGTTACAACCCACACAGGAAGGGCCCTGGGCTGGGTGAGTGGGGTGTGAAAAGGAGTAGTGGGGACTGCAGCAAACCCAAGAGTCCACCTCCCCCCACCTACCTAAAGTGGCAGCTTCCAGACGTTGCATAAAATATCTGTGGGCCTGGTGTGGCCAGATCTACTTTTCCAAAGGGAATCCCCAAATCTGCATTTTAGGTGGAATTTCCTGAGTTCGAAGGATCGACCGATAATTTTAAGTTGAGCAAACTAATATGATGAGTGTTAAATTGTGGAACCAAACAACCTGCTTTGTAAACTGAATTTGGTCACTCTGTGACCTCTCCCCTAGGCTCTTACCCTTCAGTTTCCATATAGAGAAGCCTGAAGAAGAGGTCTGGGCCCTTATACCAACACACCCCAAAATCTCTCCCATCAGGGTTATTAGTAGCATTCTCTAGATGTGGGGATGCAATAAAGAGGTTTTCCTGAGGGAAAAGAGAAGGGAAAGGAGAAAGGGACTCATATTTGTGAAGAACTGACGCTTGGGCTCTGCCTTACTCGCACTCTGATTAACCCTCACATCAAACCTGTGATTTAGGAACCATGAGTGTTCCCATTTTACAGGCGAGAAAGCTGAGGCTCTAGGATATTAAGGGAATTTCAGCTTGTAGGTGATGGAGCTGGGGCTGGAGCCCTGCTCTGTGGCATCCGTGGTCAATTTTCTTCCTCCAGACTTTCCTCTTCCCACGTCTGATCCCTTTGAGGGACATGGTGACCGTGCTAGAGGGGAAGAGGGTGGGAAGGATAAGACAAGACGGTGCCCCAGAGCAGTAGGGAAAGGGCTCCAATAGCAGAAACATGAGCACACTTTCCATGGAGCTAATGTTGAGCCACAGAAAGGGATCCACTGATGTTCTATCCGAGGCTGGAAAATGGGTGGTTGGGCTGTTAGCTCTGTAATCAGACAGGTTAGGTTGGGATCTTGGTCTATCCACTGAATAGCAGTCTGATTTGGGGAATACACTTAAGCTCTCTGAGCCTCAGTTTCCTCATCTATAAAATAGGAGTCATACTACTACTAAGGGCCACCTTTCAGGGGTTATGAGCCCTGAATGAGATCATGTGTGTCATGAGCTTGGGTCTATGCTTGACACACCCTCCTCTGGGAATAATATACCTTATGTGAATAATCTGTGTGCAAATAAATAACAAATGGGGCACCTGGGTGGCTCAGTGGGTTAAGCCTCTGCCTTCAGCCCAGGTCATGATCTCAGGGTCCTGGGATGGAGTCCCACATCGAGCTCTCTGCACAGCGGGGGGCCCGCTTCCCTCTCTCTCTCTGCCTGCCTCTCTGCCTACTTCGGATCTCTCTCTCTGTCAAATAAATAAATAAGATCTTTTTAAAAAGAAAGAAAGAAAGAAAATAAACTGTAAATAATAATAAATGGGGGTCTGGCTAGCTCTCAGACGTTAGTTTTTTCTCTGCTCCTCTCCTGGGCTGGGAGCCGCCTGGCAGGTTGTTGGCTGCCTATGGGAAAGAGCTGAGCGTGCTCCCTTCCAGCCCAGTGGTGCAGGAGCTGGGGTGTCTTAGTGAGGAGTCCATCGGGCTCAGGGACTCCCCCTTTTGGGTGCAGTGTCTGACCCAGGCCCCTGGCAACAGGGTTGGGACTGGAGTCTGCCCAGAATCCTGAGACAATCAGGCTTTTGGTCAAGCTTCTTAACTTCTCTCTTTTTTCATTTTAATTTTTTAAAAGATTTATTTATTTTAGGAGGGCAGGGGCAGAGGGAGAGGGAGAAGCAGACTCCCTGCTGAGGGAGGAACCTGGCATGTAGATGGATCCCAGGACCCCGAGATCATGACCGAAGTCAAAGTCAGACACTTAATGGACTGAGCCACCCAGGCCCTCAGCAGAGACAGTTTTAAGTAGACTCCACGCTGAGTGCAGAGCCTGACATGGGGCTCAAGACCCTGATACCATGACCTGAGTCGAAACCAAGAGTCAGACCATGCCACCCAGGTGCCCCTCTCTTTTATTCTTTTTAACATCCTTAAGCAACACCTTTTCCTTCCTCCAGCAGCAGCCCCTCTCAGGGACGTGCCAAGACTCACACTCAGAGTGACTTGGAGAGTGCAGGCTTCCTGGGGGCTGCCAGGGGGCTGTGGCTGCAGATGGGTGGGGGGGCCTGGCCCTTGCCTTCTGTTTGGCAGACATAGGCTGAGGGAATCTGAGCAAGATTGTGAAGGAGAAGGTGGACTTGAGTGTGGCTGGAGACACGGAGGAACAGGAAGTTAGGGAGGAGACAGGCCTTTAGAACAGGGACAGGGATGGGGAGGAAAGAGGAGAGATGTTTAAAAGGATTTGTAGAGAGTTGTGCTGTGTGATATAACCCCTCCCCTACCTCCTTCTAAAACCTGCGGCCACTCTGGGTTACCTGTGTGATCGCTGGTGCCTTTGCAGGAGGGCGACTAGGAGCTGAGTGTGTCCTCAAGCGGGGCCCTGGCTGGGGAGGAGACTGCGGGTGCTGCTGTGTGCCCGCCCACTGTCCACTCTCTCGTGCTCCCTTGCTGCCTGGACCTGGATTTCATTCAGAGCAGTAAACATGCCATGTCCAAAATACTGAGCACCCTACACCTCCCCGCTGCAGTAGAGGTCATGGGACTCAGGTGCGGCCTGTGAGATATAACCTAAGGTCTACGGGATGGAACGTCTGGAAAGGTTACTGCTTTCCTGAAAAGGAGGGGAAGCATTCCCCACACATTTTTGTGCCTTTTACTAGGCCCTGCCCTGCTTCCTCCTGCCTGGAATGTGGATGAGAGGTCCTGACATGTCACAGCCAACCTGCAGCCCCTTGGGCAGAAGCCCCAAGTGTCTTCCATAGACTAGTTGGGAGGCGTGGCGGGCCCGGATTCCCAGTGACTGTGTTCAGCCGCTCACCAGCCCCTAGAGTCTGCTCTAGATTGCTTATCGCTTGAGAAAGATAAACCCCTGTTTGGTTAAGCCACTGTGGTCAGGTTTCTGTTAAAGACAGCCACATGCCTTCCTAACTGACACAGTTCCAAACACTTTTCTTCCTTTCTTTCAACTTTCTGGAAGTACGGCACCCCCTTCCCCACCAGACAAGGTTCTTCTCACCTCACTAGGAAACCAAAACAGCAGCAACACCAATGCGAGCGACCTACTAGCCCCAGCAATGAAGAGAAACAGAGAATGCGGACTTCCTCTGCTGTCTTCAGGAGCAGAATGGTCCCGGATATTACAACACCCGGAGTGATGGATGAGAGATTAGAGCTCCCCTCAGAGCTCACGCTGTACCCAGAGCACCTGGGGTGGAGTGGGGTTTCAGCAGAGACTATCTTCAAATACCCCAGTTGCAGGGCTAGACACCAGGCTCTGCTCCCCGTTCTTCTGGTTCCTAATGCCTTGCTTTCCACTTGCTCCTGGTCACATGATAAGCAGAATACGTGGCAGTGTCCAGGGACTGACAGGTCCTGGACACGGGACCATATGAGCAGCTGCTCTGAGAGCATCTCTTAGCCATGGAAACAGCCCTGTCCTAGCAGGCCTAAGTTTCACACAGGGAGTGTTGTGGGGACTGGAAGGGACTGTCACCTACTGTGACCTGGTCCAATGTGCTTCTGCTCAGGAGGAGAAGACAGAAGCTCAGAGAAGGCAAGTGCTTTCTTAAGGTGACCCCAGAGTATCAGGTGACCCCAAGCAGGACCACCCACAAAGAGGTCTTACTCCCGGTCCACTCAGCACTGATGAGTCTCAGATCTCAGTTCCCAGTGGTAAAGGCACCAGAAGGAAATATTTACATTTAGTACTAAGGTGCCAAGATCAACAACAATAAAACTCCAGGTTTTCCCCAGGCTCAAGGCTCAGTATGAAGAAATAACATTGTTAAAAAACTCATGCAGTAACTGTAAAGTAAATTAAGTGTGTGCTTTAGTACAATAACTAGGTATGGAGCTTAGAAAATTCACATCACGCCTCCCTACACTTTTCCTCGGTTGCAAATAGGGTGGTTGGAGCCTTCCCAAAGATACCTTATTGCCATAAAACAAGCTTCTGGAAGGCAGAAACCACACCTTAGTCATTTTTATACTCCCAGGATATGGCATGGTTCAGTATATAAAGGGAGCCCAGAAAAATTCTTGTGAAGTGAATGGATGGGTAAATTCCAGCATGATGTAGGTGAAACAGAGAATACACGTGTCTTACGTGGCGCATGAAAGCAAAACTCAGACCAGTGGGGTACAGTTCAGTCTCAGCATGAAACTTAAGAGCTGCCTCGAAAGGGGAGATAAATATGTGTGGTAGTGAGCACACCATCCCTAAAAGTATTCAAGCAGTCGTTAATGGCAGAAATGCAATATAGGAAATGGATCCGAGAGCTGGGCAGAAAGCTAGAGCTTGTAATGTCTCTGGCCCCTTCTAAGCTGAGGTCTCCTGGCTATAGACCTCGCTGCTGCTAGCCATGCCTTGCAAGGAAGCACAATTCACCTTGCCCTCCTCATTCCTAATCCAAATTAGGATTTGGAGCATCTATCCATGAGACTTTTGAAGTCTTTCTCTGACTTCTTTTTGAAGGGCAAGGAAGCATGAGATGGGAAGGAGGTAGATCGGTACAGCTGGGGTTTGTCTTTCCCACAGGCAAAGGTAGCATTTCAGGCGAAATGCTCAGACCACCTCCCAACCACTTCCCACTTCTCAGAACTGCATCTCTTTCCAATCGAGGGCTTAGTCCTTCATGTACAACCGCATCTTAGTATTATATTAAAGCTCTTTGCAACAATATAAGGGAGTAGAGAGAGTCCTAACACATGTGTGTTTAATTGGCAAAAACTATGTGAATATGGTAGGGAGAACGAGGGATGTAATGAATGATGAGAGTGATCTCACACTTTATCCCATTCGGTGAGTATGTACTCCAGAATGAGAGATGGGAAAAAAGGATCTTCTGTTCTCCCAAATGGTCTTTCTTCCCCTTAGGTTTCTCCAAGTATGGATGGCATTTGAAAAGATCTTCAAGGGGTGTGTGTGTGCTTGTGTGTGTGAGTGTGTGTGTGAACCGTACTTGGATTCCTCCTTATACTTTGACTTTAGAATGCACCTTGGGATCGGTGAAAGACCAGGGAGGTATCCTGGATAATAGGATCCTGAGAGATGACGACAGCAAGGGCCATACAAAACCTCAGAAGATGGCAAAGGGTTGTGTGGAGATTCTGAAGACCGGCCTTGACCCTGAGCATCCCCAAGAACAGAGTAGACAAGTTGGCTCCGCCATGATTGGTTAACATATGGAACAGCAGAAGAATCAATGAAACAAGATGGGATTGGGAGGGAGACAAACCATAAGTGACTCTTAATCTCACAAAACAAACTGAGGGTTGCTGAGGGGAGGGGAGTTGGGAGAAAGGGGGTGGGGTTATGGACATTGGGGAGGGTATGTGTTTTGGTGAGTGCTGTGAAGTGTGTAAACCTGGTGATTCACAGACCTGTACCCCTGGGGATAAAAATATATGTTTATAAAAAATAAAAAATTAAAAAAAAAAACATATGGAACAGCTTTGGTCTCAATGTGTCAAACTGACCAGCACTTACCAAAAACCGCTGCCCATCGATGTGATGCTTTTTCACTGCCTTCTCACAGTCCCTGTAGTTCAGCTGCAAAGAGGAGAGGAAGGTGCTGTCAGTGGTGGGCAGGTGCATGCTGTTAGTTCCCCTTACTGATCTGCCCCAGAAGCTTAGCAATTTGTGGTACTTGTGGCTAGCCAGACCCCTACCCTCCTTCCCCCCACTATCTAACAGATCCCTACCTCAGCTCTGCTTTCACTTGCCCCTTGGGACTCTCTGAAATGGAGACATTGCCTCCATCGAAGGTTTCAGGGCCAACTTCTACAAAAAGAAAGTGCCTTCAAGCCTACGAAGTCTAGCCATATGCTCCTCGGCCACACAGAGAAGAGGTGAGAAAAAGAAAATAAATAGCAATCATGGCATCACCGCCAAAAGACAACCTTGGAGAATATTCGATGAGTTTCCTATAGTACTTTATTCTGGGGGCGCCTGGGTGGCTCAGTGGGTGAAGCCGCTGCCTTCGGCTCAGGTCATGATCTCAGGGTCCTGGGATCGAGTCCCGCATCGGGCTCTCTGCTCACCGGGGAGCCTGCTTCCTCCTCTCTCTCTCTGCCTGCCTCTCTGCCTACTTGTGATCTCTCTCTGTCAAATAAATAAATAAATAATAAAATCTTAAAAAAAAAAAAAGTACTTTATTCTGAGCATATCTCTAAACGTAATGGAGGTTATCACTTAATTATTTCATTTTATTATCCTAACTTTTTCTCTTAAATTACCTTAAAATGATGATAAAGGCACTGCCTCATGTTATCACAAACCTATTCTAAATATTATTTTCTTTAATTACTCCTTTATTTGCTGGTCATTTAGGTTTTTTTTTTTTTTTTTTTTTTTTTTACCAAACTGCTGTTCCAATTATGGTAATAGAAACAGCTGATAATTATTGAGTGCTTGTTATCTGGTAGGCACTCTTCTGTGTATTTTAACCAATCTTAAGTCTTTAATTCTCACTTCTTCCAGACAGGGTCAAAGGTACAGACTGTTAAATAACTTGCACGAGGTCCATGGGTAGCAGGTGACAGAGGTGACAATCGGGCCTCAGGACAAGGCTTTAATGTCTCTGCCGTGAATGTTCTTCTTTTTGTTAGTAACAGGATAGCTTACAGTAAGTAGAGCAAACATACTTAAGTGTACGTGATACACCATCGAGATCAAAATATAGAAAGAACATCATGGATATCCTTCTGCACGCAGTTGTTTTTTTGTTTGTTTGTTTGGGTTTTTTTTTTTTTTCCTCTATTTAAGATAAATTAAGCTGGATTCTCAGAATAGGTCACAAGATCAACAGGAATGAACTTGGTTGCTTTCCCAAAGAGTAACATCAGTTGATAATCTTATCAGTTTTTCTGTTTCACCTTGTTTTCAACAGCCTAAGAATTTGCATTTGAAAAATCTCCAAATGTGATACTTTGGGCTGCAGTATTTAAGGCGAAAAGTCTGTCCTGGAGAATCTTTGGTTCTTCTCACAAGGGTGAGGCTCACAGTTTGTGGCAGGCTTCTTTTGGGGGGCAAATTATGGTCTTTTTTTTTTTTTAATGGTCAATCAATCTAAAAAGTGAAAATAATTGTTGTAATCTCTTGGCTTGAAAGGGTGGGATAAATGTTAGAAAGCTCAGGAAAAGCTGATTTTGAGGTCAGTGTGGAACATGAGCAACATCTGAGACACCATGAGCATCCCTTCTATTTCCATGCAATGGGGTAGAAGTTCTTGGAATATTCAACTGCCTTTAATTCATCATTCACTGTCATCATTGTCAGATAAGGTTCTGACTTTGCAGATTGCTGACTTGGACTCTACATAGACAGATAGCCCTGTGGACTGGGGCTTCCCCAGAAGTTTGATTCTGGTTCATTAATACCTGGGCCTGGGGGCTAGAAACTGTGTTTTTTAGCAAGCACAGAGAGGATTCTATGAGGACCCAGCTTTTGAAAGCAGTGGTCTAGAGCAGGTACATGGTGTTGTAGACGGGACAACTGAGGCCCAGAGAGAGGAAGAGATGGGCCTAAGGTCACACAGTGGTTTGGGAGCATAGCTGGGATTAGAAATGGCTCTGACCCAGTGCCTTACCATGGCATGGCCCAGGGATGCTCTCTTGCCAAGTCAAAAGAAATTGGAGGGGCTAGGGGCACCTGAATGGCTCCGTCAGTTAAGCATCTGCCTTCAGCTCAGGTCATGATCCTAAGGCCCTGGGATCAAACCCCACCCACATCAGGCTCCTCACTCAGCGGAGAGTCGGCTTCTCCCTTTGCCTCACACCCTGCTCTCTCTCTCTCTCTCTCAAATAATAAAGAAAATCTTAAAAAAAAAAAAAAGAGAGAGAGAGAGAGAGAAAGAGGAAAGGAAGAAATAAAGAAAGAAACAAAGAAAGAAAAAAAGGAAAGAAAGAAAGAAGGAAAGAAAGAAATTGGAGGGGTTAAAGAAATCCAAAACATGACCTCTGTCCTCAGGGACTTGCATTCCAGACAGAGGATGAGCTCCACATATCTAAGTAAGACACAAAGGCCTGCCAGTCTGCCTGGGCATCCCCAGCTAGGGTCCGGTGAACAGCAGGAAAAGGGACTATCCAACATAAATTGGCCCCCCGCAATCTGTTGAGTGCTGCACACACCGTATCTCCTTTCATCCTTTCAACAATACCATGCAGGTAGTTGCTGTGTCTCTCGTGTGTTGATGAGGAAGCTGAGGCTCAGAGAGGTGAAGTAAAGAAGGGAAGGTCACCCCCTGGCAGGGGGTAGAGCCAGGATTCCGAGCAAAGTGTCTGACTCTAGAGCTGCCTGGAAGGGGTCTCGGAAGGGGGACCAACCTCTCCGCTTCAGTAGCAATTGTACCTGTTCGTGGATTCTTTGAACAGGATCCTTGATGACTAAGATCCATCCCCAAATGACTACGTGGCCAGTTCATTTGCTATGTTCTCTCTGGGGGAATTAAGTGCCCAGGATTTCAAGGAAATCCATCTGTGTCGGTGGGGGATGGGAACTTCCAGATCACAGATTCCCTTTAATCCCATCCTCCCGTCGTTTTTCTTCCATCTCTTCCCTTCCTTTCTCCTTTCTTCCTTCCTTCCTTCCTTCCTTCCTTCCTTCCTTCCTTCCTTCCTTCTTCCTTTCTATGTCAGGAGAAGAAACCTGTTCCAGTGCTGCAGATGTATCCCAGGGTCTGGGTTCTCCAAGAAGGAGGCTCTCTCTCCCCCCAGCCCAGGCAGATGGCCATCGCCCTGAGTCCCCCCTGACCTCTCATCCGTCTCCCCGCCCTGGGGGGGACTTGTCCATGCATTCTGCTGTGGCGTCGTTGTCCACAGTTCTTCTCACACTGACGATGGAGCCTGTCTGGGCCTTTCAGTCCGTTCCCAGGATCCTCTCACCCATTCTCAGCATTTTCTCTTTTCTTTAATGGACGTAACATGCAACTTTATAGCATCTTGACAAATGTCACCTTCTTGTCCTAACCCATTTGGTCTACACTTAAGAAAAACACTTCAAAAGTCAGTTGTCCCAACCACCTTTGCACCCACAGTGCTGAAACCTAAGCTTATTGTGACCTTTTGGAGGAAAGAAGAACAAAAGCGAGTTGTACACAAAGCGGCAAATAACAGGGCCTGGGGCTGTGCCTCTTTCACGCCACACCCGCTTCTACATCCGTGCATGTCTCTCCTGTAGGTGGAGGGGGAGCAGAGAGGCACTATAAAGACCCCAGGTGTCTCTGTGTCCCAGAGAACCCCATTCCACTCCCAGGAAAAACAGAAAGTTGACTCAAATGACCTTGAAAGTCTTGACCTTAAAATCACATCTGTATAACCATCTGGAGTGTCAACTGATTTCCATAGAAGCCTCCAGGGACAGGGCTGTTAGAAGCTCAGATGTCCCTTCCGAGGGATATCCCTTGAACAGAGTTGGAGAGTCCCTGAGTCATGTGGCTTGGGATCTCCCCCAAGCAGATGTGTGGCCTGTGGTCCCCCCAGCAGATGACCAAGCACAGGGTTCCTTGAACAGCCCCTCCAGGGCCAGTACACAGAACAGTATCACTCCCGTCTCGGGTTGGCCACAAGCCTGGCCTCTGACCCTGCTGGCAAAATTCTTCCTCTTAGGTGCCTCAGTTTCCCCAGCTATCTCAACCGATCACAACCTGGAGCTCGTAGCAGTTCTCTTGCCTGCTTCATAAGACCTTCCAAGAGCTCCAGCAAGACTCCATTCTCCCTTAGGGCTTAAGGAGCCCTCTTTCAGGTCAGGAGCAATGACTGCCCAGACGCCAGTTCTGGCATTGTCTGTCCTAGCCTTCTCCAGCCCTCCTGCCCTGCCTTTGCTTTCTCCCACACCCAGGGCTCCATTCACCCCTTTCTAATAAGCAGCCTCGATCTCATTAGTGGTTACAGCAGTTTCGAGTCTCTGAGCATGGACTCTGAAGCCAGAAAGGTGTGTCACATGTAGTCCCTGGGGCTTTGGGCCATTGTAACCTCCCTGAGCCTGCTTTGCAGCTGAGCCAAGAGGACGGCGATCTCAAAGAGCGTTAAACGGGACACTGCCTAGGGAGCACACACCAGAGGCCTGGCATTTAATGGGTGCACGTCCATCTGAGGCACCCCCTTCTCCCTGGAACTCATCGCCAGGTGCACTCAGCGTGTACGTTCATCTACACCCCGCTCGCTCAGCTGGTAAGGCTGCCGTGGGCTTGGACGATCCCCACTCTGTTTTGCACCTCTCATGTTCTGCCCAGACTCCTCCTCCAAGCCTCCGTCCAGCCCACCGAAGGCCACCAGCCTCAACACCGACCAGAGAGTAAGGCTCACCTTCCTGAAATAGTCTGCAAGGCTGTCGGGGTCCCAGGACAGGACGTCCGAGCGAAAGGGCACATTCTTCAATGCCATAGCTGTGCTCCTGGGATAGAACTCACAGGCGGAGCGTAGGTGCTGCAGCCATGGACAGAGAACCCCGAATCCAGAGCACAGAGATGTCCTTGGCTCTTCCAACTCCCAGTTACCTTCTGGAACCCCCCCGTTGGAGCACACGTCTTTTCGGCTCTAACCAGATCCCAGAAAGCAACGGCTTCCTCTGCGAACAAATATGGTCTCTTCTCAGAAAACGACTCAGCAAGTTTCCTTTACCACTTCCTCTGCTCAGCTCTAAATAAGTAAACAAGGAAGCCCAGCTCTAGGGGCTGGAGAGGTAACTAGAGCACCAGGGTGGTAATCTTGCCCTGGTCCTGGCCTCCTGGCCACCCCCACCCCACGGGAGGGGCAGTGAGGAGGCCCTAGACTCCGGTGTGAGCCCAAGCGCATTTTCATTAAAAGTCCTGGCACCCAGAGAGTCATACCGCCGTCCTGCTTGACTGGGTCTTTGCAGATGAAAACCAGTTTTGACAGTTGACCTCAAATATACATAAGCTCCCCCATCAGCAAACTGCGGGGGTAAGGAGCATGGCTCTGTAACGCTTTCCAACCCTCCCTCAGTCTCTCCCAAAAGGACAAGGATGACGTTACTTCAGCTTCCATGGAGTTAGGAGGCAATTCTCCAGGAGGGAGCCAGGCACCCAGGGCTGAGAAAGGGGCTGCGCCGGGCATACCCAGGTTTCACTTCTGATGGGATTATTTCCACACTGTGCAACCCTACACAAGGACTTAAAATCGAGGAGTCTTGGTTTCCATATCCGTAAAATAGGAAAACAGGAATTGTCTCATATATACATAAACGTAAGATGCAGTTAACAGGATAAACTTAAAAAAAAAAAAAATCAAAAGCACACAAAGAGCAACTGCTGTTGATGATGCCACGGGCTCTATCTGCTGTGGTTTTCCCCATAGATTCTAGGCACCATTGATTCCCCCATATCCTCTACCCGAAGAGTACACTCTCCGGAGTGGCCCTACAGCGGGACATGGGCACTCGCCGCTCTCTGAGCTGCTCTCAGACCTTCGCATTTCTCAGAGGATGCACCCCTCATCGGCAGAGGGCAAATCCAGTGCATAAAAGCAAATACATTTGTGAAACGTCTAAACACGGGTTCTCCGCTTCAGCTAATGCTCTGGGCCCCCACATTCACGCACAGCTCTCCATTCTGGTGCTTTAGAAAAGCATCAGGCTCTGTTGCATTTACTGAGTGACACTACCTTGGTCCCCGAGGACCTCCACTCTTGAAGCCCTTCCGAGGGCAGCTTTGGCCATGCAGAGTTCCCATCGTAGGCACAAAGGAGCCCCACTGCCCCTGCTCCAGCCTCTCCGGTCGTTCTGAGCTACTAGGAGATCTGCATTTCATTCCAGGCCCATGACCTGGGAAACAGCCCAAGGAGCGCTGGAGGCACGAGTCATCATTGATCAAGGCCACCCAGGCAAGTGCTCTGCACAGGGTCAAGGACCTAAGAGCTCTCAGGACTCACTGTGCTCGACAGGGCACAGCCCTGCTGTTCAAAAGCTCCGCCATTGCGGGGAGAGGTCATCTGGTGTTTCAAATCACCAAACAGTGGTCGGTGACAGAAAGCTATTTCAAAAGAGAAGGAAGGAGAGAAATCACTTCTGTGCAGGGTAGTCAAAGAAGATGTTGTGGGGGTGCCCGGGTGGGTGAGTGGGTTGAGTGTCTGCCTGGGATTGAACCCCACGTCATATCGGGCTCCCAGCTCAGCACGGAGTCTGCTTCTCCCCCTCCCTCTGCCCCGACGCCATGCTCATGCCCCTGATCGCTTGCTCACTCTCTCTCTAAAATAAATAATGAAATTTTAAGGAAAAAAAAAAAAAAAGCTGTGGCATTAGCTGGAATTGAAGCAGGGCCTTGGAAGATGAAGCAGAGGGTGAATATTCTGGACCTGTAGGGGGCTGTGTGTGGGTGGGTACTTAGCGAGCAAAAAAAAAAAAAAACCACACAGCACCTATGGAAAGGAATATTTAAAATCATTCTTAGAGGCAGAAGCGTTTTTTTTAAAAATAATGTTCAATCCCAGTCAGGAGAATAAATATCTACAGAAACATAGAGATTGAATTAAGGTATAGCTAAATATCAGGCTCCCTTGAAAGAATGCTCCAGTAAGTGTGGCCAGGATGGAGAGTCCTTGGAGCCCATTTAGAAGAGAGACACAGCAGGTAAGAAATGCGGACGACAGTGATGATGGAGATAAGGCTCATCGTGAGTGAAACACCTAAAGTCCTTCCTGTGTGCCAGGGAGTAGGCTAGAATCTTGTTAATTATTCGTGCTATCACCTCTCCTATTTTACAGAAGGGAAAGCTGAGGCTCAGAGAGGTAAAGGTACTTGCTGCCTTGCACCCAGCAAGTGGGTTGTGCAGCCAGATCTCTCTGGTGCCCTCTCTGGGTCCAGAGTCCCTGTCCTTCCTTTTCTGTCACCTCAAGGCTCTGAGATGTTGCATAAATCACTCTGGTAGAGAAGGGATGCAAACCCAGCTCTGTCTCCAGAGTCTGTGCTCTGTCCTGCTCTATCAGCCTCCTTTCCATGAAGGGCAAGGTAGCTTGTCATTCTGGACAACTTATAAAGAGGATCCAGCACCTTCTATGAGGCCTCTGGTGCCCCCACCCCATACAGCCAGAGGCCCATTCCTCAGAAGAGCCACCAAATAGACAAGAACAAGTGACTCGAGAGGAAGTGGGTTGCCTCAGGCCTGGAGTCTTTCTTCTTCCTCAGACCTCGGTGATTTCCCAACACTCACAAATTTCACATCTCCTGCCTCTGGCTGAGGGCTCCCGAAGCTCTGGGGGCAGGGCCAGTTTATCCCCAGGAGAGGTTCAGGACGCCAGAAGGACCACAGTGATTCTGCGCAGGTCAGCTTGCTTGGCCCACTCCTTGCCTGAGGAGAGTCCTAATGGCAGCCCCTTGGTACAGCCCAGCACAGAAGGGACACTGCAGCAATGAAGGCCGGGCCAGCTCACACCAATCCTCTAGCAGGCATCGGTCTTGGCTTCAAGCATGAAGCAGAGTGGAGAGAGGGACAGGTAAGGCACAGTGATGAAAAGCTGTAGCCTGGGTGGGAATGCCCTCTCCCTTCCCTCCCTCTCCCTGAGCTGGTGGAGAAACCCAGGAAGGAGCAAATGGAAAGGTTAGCAGAGGCCTTCTCAGACTTTGGGATCTTTTGTCCAGATTAGGAAGGGACAGTCAGCGCACACTAAGAACACCATGCCAGTATAAGGAACAGGGACTCATGGGACAAGAATTTGAAAAGTGCAATCGAAGAGCTTATAGACAAGAGAGTGATACCTCTAGGGAGTGAGGTGTCAGATTTTTAGATCTTAGAGACTCAAAGCAGATGCAGGAATTGCATACTGCAAGAGTCAGGGACCTCCCCCGCTCCCCCTGCCTCCCCCCACCCCACCTGGACTTGAAGCCCCCTCTTTTCCTGCTAACCCACAGCAGACTCATGGGAGGAGATGACTGTCTTCTTCTCCGCTAATTTGAGAGGTGAGAAAGATAAGCGATTCATTAGAAGAGACTTGGGAGCTGCAGCTTCTGCACGTGGAAGGGTCTGGGGATGGCCCTTGGCCACCAGGAGAGAACGGAAGGCAAGCCTTTGGAGGGGAGAGTGTTGGCTTCCTAGGAGAGGCTGCTAAGGCTTAGATGGTGGGTGAGAGGACACACTTACTCGGATTTGACTTGTACCGAGGGTCTTGG
The DNA here is from genome assembly GCF_009829155.1 of Mustela erminea. Taxonomy (NCBI): domain Eukaryota; kingdom Metazoa; phylum Chordata; class Mammalia; order Carnivora; family Mustelidae; genus Mustela; species Mustela erminea. Next base: position 104,900,760 of record NC_045616.1, on the reverse strand, counting down.
CTGGGGAGAGAGGCCAAAGTGGGGGCGTGAGGCACAAAGAAGGTGACGACATGGGGCCTTGTGGGTGGTGGAGACAGATGCCCTCGCGTGGGTGGAACCCAGCCTCACCTCCACCAACATCTTACGGCTGCTTGGGCCACTCGAAGTGAGGCACTGCTGGAACGAATTGCTCTTGAACTGTCCTTAGGGCCTGGGTGGGTTTGCCTATAGAGAGAACAAGAACCACAGATGTCACCATCACAAGGAGGGGACAGTTTTCCCCTCCATCCTCAGAGGCCGGTAGTGGAAGCGCCATCTGTGTGCAATCCTTCTTGATGGCAAAGGCCTGCACCCACACAAGAGGGTAGCACAGGAAAGCCCAGAAGGCGCCCTGACCACTTCTCTGAGCAGGGTGCTTCCACACACCCAGTGGCCATACACTAAGACACAACATGGTGACCCTACCTCAGAATGGGTGTGCTGGGGGGACAGGCTTGCCATGCAATCACCTGGGGAGGTGCAAGGGCCATGTTCACCAGAGCTCCTGGAGACTGCAGGGTGGGAAACGTGGGGTGATGCTGGTGCCCGCCCATAGCTGCCCTTCCTCAGGCCATCCTCTAGTCTGTCCCAGTAGCTCCCAATATGTGCCTGACACCCCAGACTGGACACAGTCCTCACCTCCCCCATCCTGGGATACACATGAGGAGAGCAGGAATCAGCTGTTACATGCGAGACAACGAGGAGCAATATTTTCCACTTCCTCAAAGCTGACAAGTTCATTCTTTAAAAAAAAAAAAAAAAAATGTCTTTTTCATCCTCTCTGTTTCTCTGCTGTTTTCACTGAGGTACCTCAGAAGTTTGAAAGTAGGTGGGAGGAAGTGCTTATTTGGACTTCCTGTCAAGCCTCCCTTCCTTGCCTGCCCTATTTTTGACTTAGGCAGCCTATCCCCAGATAGCTCTGCCACCAAGGGAAACTCCCCAAGTGGCCGCAAGGGGTGGGTGGCATGTGGGCAAGGGCAGAAGAGAGGAAGGCAGGCTTCTCATCTTCATAAAAGAGAAAAGGCACTGCCCCCCTCCCCCCTCCGTCGGGCAAGCTGTTGAGAGGCAGAGGTGGGATAAGTGTGAGAAAAGCAAAAGCAGTCTTATCCACAGCCCAGAAAAGGTAGTTATGGCCTCCTCCAGCTGTTTCTTCCCAAGGAGCAGCAGTGGCCCAGGAAACACCTACATGCCCTAGGAGGAAGCAAAGATTTGCAACAAGCAAACCCAGTAGGGCAACATGTATCAAATTCCTTATAGCTCTTGGCCCTTTGGATTTGCACGAAAAGCCTCTGACTAGATGGCGATGCTCCCATTTTACAGATGCTGAGAGACCAAAATTCTCTTGCCTACATTCTCATAGCTAGTAAACACAGACCAGGAATGCAAGCCCAGGCCTGGGTGGATTTCCATCTGTTGTCCTGCCGTACAACTTGTCCCTTCAGTCTCGGGAATTCACTTAGCTGTTGACTGTTAGTCTGGATTTTCCTGTCTCATCTGTGGCCTTGGTGCTTGTGGCCCCCTCACTGTTTCTGGAGCTCCTGATGTGGGCCGCATTGCCTGCCTTGAAAATATCAGTGCCCTAACCATCAGTTTCTATCTGACCTTCCAGGTTTTTTATCCAGACAGAGTGCATCTCCCAATACACTGTCCCAGACGAGTCACCTCGGTAAGACTTATCAGTCCTGCCCATCTTACTGAGCATGAATGTCAGAGCCTTCCTGCGAGCACATTCCTGGAACAGACGGTGGATCCCTTAGGAGGAGTGGGTTAGGGGCTTGGGGAAAAGAGGGTCTTGAAAACACATGCTGTGTCTATCAACCTTTCCATGAGACAGCAAAGGTTTGGGGGAAAGGAAAGCTAGAATCTTTTATGTATTATAGCATGTGGCCCTTGTGAGTGCTCTTTGGGAAAGGGAGGTAGAGAATCCATACCCATTGTACAGATTGTAGAGAAAGGCTTGCAGAGAACAGATGCCAGTCCAGAGCCTCACAGGTAAAAGACATGAAATCTGGGATTTGAAACTAGACCAGTCTGACGCTAAGACTCTTTCCATTAAAGATGCAGTTTCCAAGCATGGAAGTTTTACTAGATGAATGATTAGTATTTACCCAGAACAGGTCATACCAACCATATTATTAGGCTATGAAAGAAAGATTATTCTATATAATGGATCTTGGTTTGCATCTCTTTTTCTCTAATAAAAAAAGATACAAGCTTGGTGATTCTCATGCCAGGTAAGTGGCACAGGCTCATGGAGCCCCTCAAATATACCCTACAAGTAGGTGGACATGCAGGTGGGGCCACAGCTCAGCTGGGTCAGGCTGATTGGGGGATGGGAGGTGCGGGACTGCAGGAGAGGGGTGAAGTAAGTAGAGTGATGGCCCACATTGTTCCAGCTGGGACCCTGAAGAAGCCTGCATTGCCCTGCTGGGGAGGCCCCCAGGAATTGTCTGGCTTCTTCATGTTCTTAAAACCATCCTTATCATTACGTGAATACCCTGTCTCCCAATAAGCTACCTCATTACACAGAGTTGGGCTCTGTGGCTCGTCTGGTTCCAGCTGCTGTAACAAAATATCCATTGCAGACTGGGTGGCTTATAAACAGCATAAATTAATTTCCCACAGTTCCGGAGGCCAGAAGCTCAAGATCAAGGTACCAGCATGGGTGGGAGGTGGGAGCCCTCTCCCTGGGTGGTAGCCGGCTCCTTGTCGCTGGAAGGACAGGTTAAAAGACTCTGCGGAGTCTTTCCTACCAGGGCCCTGATCCCATTCAGGAGGGCTCTACCCTCTTGGCCTAAGTACCTCCCAAAGACCCTGCCTTCTAATACCTGCCCAGTGAGCATTAGGATTTCAACAGAGGAATTTGACAGAACTATTAAGGCCGTATAGCCCAATAGAAAATCCGTAACTCTCCCAGGATACGTGGACCATTCCTCTTTAATTTGGCCCAAAAAAATGTCAAGGGGAAGAAAAAAGGATCAGCCTGGGGTAAGAATGGGAGTCGTGGGCTAGAAGGTGGGGAGGTCCCGGGCTTGAATTCTAATCACAGTAGTGCCCTCAATTGGGGGTCTGTCCTTGAGTCCTTTTTACAGGTTCCTCGTCTCTTAAAAAAGGCTAATAATACTTAACATTCCTCTTGACACTTTTGTGAGAAATGAAGTTGCTCGTGTTACGTGCCTGAACTATGTCTGGCCTATAATAGAGACACCATACATTTGTTTCCTCTTCCCAGACAATTTCTAGAGCTTCTTTGCAGCTCTCACTTTCTATGATATTTCTCAATAGCTGATTAATTTTCTGTCCATTTCTCTTTGGAGACAGAAACAAAAAGGATACTAATAACCTGATACAGGGGGTTTATTCTGAAAAGCGTTCACAGAGAACCATCAAAGGATGATCGTCTCTATTATCAGCTAAACTGGGACTTTGGGAAAGTGGAAGAGATGCTATCAAAACAATTCCAGACCAGGAGGCATAGTTTGGGCCCCTCCCTGCAAATGGGCGTCCGACTCACAGTCATCACACAGCTGTCCTGGTGCCTTGGCCAGGTTTGGCCAGTCTTCTGTGAGTCTCAGCAGCCCTTCTCAAACAGAAGTCCCTATGCCTTCCTTGTCCTGGCAAATGGTGACTCTGTTTGCATCTAGCAAGAAGTCAGAATCCTATTTCCCACAGGCAGAATGTAATTAGGGGGAGGCAGGTTCAAGCATATGGCCTTGAGCCCAGCACCTGTTACTACCTGTTCGATGGGCTTCCTCAGAGCACTGCCTTCATGGGCCCTTACTCAACCTGGAGGCGCCGGCCACTCTCTTTAAATCCAGGAAACTACCAAGTTCACAGCTCTCAGTTGAAAGTGTGAAAAGCGAACAGAAGTGCCACACACTTCCCTCTTCCCTCCCCCACCCTACCAGTGTTCCCTGTGAATCTCTTACAGAGTTCATGCCTTCTCACAAGCATCTGGTACTGCCAGACTGCAAAGGTTATGATTTAGGAAGTCTCGCCAAAACAACTTCAAGGCCAAAATTCCCCTAAGCTGCAGCCTCCTCTGACAGAGGGCTTTTGCTACCATTTCAGGGGTTTCCCTTGTGAACCTCAGAACTCGGAGGGACTCGAGTCCATCCTGGAGACCTGCTAGAATGATCCCTGGGATCCAGCTTGTCTTCCTCAGTCCAGCCCCTCAAAAGCTTGAAACCGCATATAATTTTCTCTCTCATGACAGAAGCTAGAGGTGTCAAGACCCAGATTCTAGAATGAGGGTAACACATCTGAATCCCAACTCCTCCTCTGCAGCTGTGTGACATTGTGCAACTTACTTAACTTCTCTGTGCCACAGTTTTCACAAGGGGATGGGAAAATCTTTATGATAATGTCCACCTCAGTGGGCAGTTGGGAGGATTCAGTGAAAGAAAATCGCAGGACAGAGTGCGGTCTCTGGCACACCGTACACGTACGTGATGATCCTTGCTCATGTTGTGTGCTGCTGGGAACTCAACAGCCTCCCTCATGCCTCCCAGTCACCGGCCCAGAGGCGCAGTTAATTTTCACTTGTGGTGAGCTCCCTAGGTTGCGTGTAACACCAGGCTCCCCTTATCACATGTGGGTGGGGATCAGCTGCATACATTACTCTGTAATATTTCTTTTTTTTTTTTTTTAAGATTTTTTATTTATTTATGTGACAGACAGAGATAGATCACAAGTAGGCAGAGAAGCAGACAGAGAGAGGAGGAAGCAGGCTCCCTGCTGAGCAGAGAGCCTGATGTGGGGCTCCATCCCAGGACTCTGGGATCGTGACCTGAGCTGAAGGCAGAGGCTTTAACCCACTGAACCACCCAGGTGCCCCTACTCTGTAATATTTCTGATGGAGACAGATAACACAAGCAACAGAGTCAAACTCCCCAAATATTTAAGCATTAAGACCTGTGCTACGATTTCACAGGCTGGTAAGGCCAAGTCGACATGCAAGTGAGTGAAGAAGCCTTGGTAGGAAAAACAGCAGTCCAGTGAAATAGCCAATGGCAACTTACTCCAGGCATTAGGCAGAAAGATGGTCAGGAGGGGTGAAGTCTAGGGCAAATGGAACCGCTCAGGGTCATGCTAATCGTTGCCGTATTGTAACGAGGGCCGGCTTGTACAAGATTGGGGCCCAGTCAGCAGATACTTACTTAAGGGAAACTAGAAAACTAGATTTTCTGTCAAAAAAGGAAATGCAATCAATGTCCTAATCCTGGAATCTGTGACTATGTCCAGTTACGTGGCAAAGAGAAATTCAGGTTGCTAATTAGCTGGCTTTGAATTCTCAGAATCCCGGAATATCTGAATGGGTCCAATGTGTCCCAAGGGTCTTTAAACGTGGCAGAGGGAGGCAGAAGAAGAGAGTCCATGGAAATATGACTATGGAGAAAAGGCACAGAGAGATGTGATGTTCTGGTTTGGAAAACGGAGAAAGGAGGCCACAAGCCAGGGAATGGGAGTGGTAGTTGAGAAAGTCAGGAAAAGTGATTCTCTTCTAGGCTCTTGGGGAAAGAACGCAGCCCTGTTTTCAGATTAGTGAGACCTGCATTAGAGTTTTTACTTCCAGAAATGTAAGAATGAGTTTCTATTGTTTTGAGTCACTAAATTTGTGATAATTTCTCACAGAAACAGTAGAAAACTAACATATCGATTAACTTAGAGAAAAAAAAAAAAACATGTGGACAGGGTGCCTGGGTGGCTCAGTCTGGCTTTGGCTCAGGTCATGGTCCCAGAATTCTGGGGTCGAGCCCAGATGTACTGGGCTCCTGCCTGGTGGGAGCCTTCTTCTCGCTCTTACACTGCCTGCCGCTCCCCCTGCTTGTGCTCGTACTCTCTCTTTCTCTGTCAAATGAATGAATAAATCTTTAAAAAAAAGAAAGAAAGAAAAAAAGTGGGCCAAACTAACCACAGGTGTTGGCTGTAGAGTCCCTATCAGCCACTTCTTTCTGAACCACTGAATGATGTATCACTTCTTATGCTGAAAGTCCCTGATGACCTAATCAGTGTCTGAGCAGTGCCTGAGATCACACAGTAGTGATTCACAGTAGGGATGTGGATTCCTAGAACAGTGTCCAAGTGCGTCCTGCGTACTTAGGCCTGACGTCCACATAAGTATCCACAGCTGGGAGACAAAAGGAACTAGCGATTCAGATGGTGGAGGCCATTTTGCCAACAGTTCTATTCAACTGCAAAAACTAAACACCCCAGCGGGCTCCAGAAAGCCAACTACAGGTACTGTCTTCAGAACTCAAATCCTGTCCCAAAAATAGACTTATTTCTAGACACAGCGTATTGCGCTGGATCCTTTCTTTACTGCTCTCAACTCCGCTGCCATTTCCCAGACTGACGTTCCTATTTTGCCAGCCATCACATTTTCTCCCTCCCTCTCTCCCTCCTCCCTGCCCCTTCCTTCCTTTCTTCCTTCCTTTCTTTCTTCACATGTAATTTCTGGACAAATATGTCTTCGTTCAACACCATGTACAGCGTTGGTTTTCTGAGCCCTGGATCTGGGATTGCTTTACATGGAAAGAATACCTACCTATCAAGACTATGGAGTGTTAGAGTTGAACCCTTGGGAAAGAGAACCAGATTTTTGTAATTATGGACTAGCAAAGTCCTCCGAAGTGGAAGCTCATGGGTGTCTTTTAGCTGTAGGAGTTCTGTTGGGACCACAGTGCTCCCTGCTGCCCCACCCCCAGAAGATGATCTTGAAAGCCTTGACCTGGAGTGTGTCCTCTTAAGTATCTGTAGATACATAGATCTATATAAATATATAATGTAGGGTTGCCTGGGTGGCTCAATGGGTTAAAGCCTCTGCCTTCAGCTCAGGTCATGATCTCAGGGTCCTGGGATTGAGCCCCACGTTGGCTTCTCTGCTCAGCAGGGAGCCTGCTTCCCCTTCTCTCTCTCCCTGCCTGCCTCTCTGCCTATTTGTGATCTCTGTCTGTCAAATAAATAACTAAAATCTTAAAAAAAATAAAAAAACACAATATAATAAAATTATATAGTATTATATGTGTGTGTGTGTACATACACGCACACACTCATGCTCACAACAGTCCTACAAAGTATTTATATCACAATAAAAATAAGACAGCTGAGGCACAGAGAAGTTCCCTCCTTCTGTGGGAGACAAACATTAAAAAAGAACAAAGAAGAGGCTCTGGGGTTCCACTGTCCAATATAGTAGCCACTAGCCACATGTGGCTATTGAAATTAAAAATAATCAAAATGAAATTAAAAAATCTCAATTGCTTGGTCACACACATTTCATGCACTCAACAGATATTTGCAGCCAGCGGCTACCATTACGGACACAGAAGGCTTCTGTCATCGCAGAGCGGCTCTGGGGAATGCTGGTCTGGAGTGTTGTGGTTAATAATGGGAACTCCACGATTTGAATCTTCCCTGATGCTCTCCAGCTGGGAGCGTTGAGCAAATCTCTTAACCTCTCTGTATGTCGGGTTATTGATCTAGAGCATGTAGTTAATAATAATACCATCTTCAGAGAGACTGAGCAAAGATGAATAAATTCTTGGGTGTTTAGAACAGTGAACAGCACGTAGTGACCATCTGATCAATGACCCTACTCCCATGAATATAAAGAAGAGGGGGGTGATGAATGCTGTGAAAACAGATAAAGCACAGTGAGGGGACAGAGGGTGATGGCTGCTTGTGCGGACAGGTTGGCGAAGGTGGTTCTCTGAAGGAGGTGGCATCTGCATGAAGTCAGGAAGCCAGACTTGGGTAACCAGGGAAGGCTGTCAAAGTAGAGGACATGGGCAAAGCCCTTAAGGCTGCAGAAACAGGAGCCCGGCCAGAGTAGCTAGGAAGGGGTGAATCAGGGAGAGAGGAGAGAGCCCGGCTCAGCCGATAGTGAAGGACCATCATTTGCTCCGAGTGTGGTAGGGGCACCTGGCCGGTTCTGAGCAGAAGAGTGATGGGAACTGATTGACTTTTAAAGATCCCCCAAGTGATGGGTAGAGAGAGGACTGTAGCAGCAGGAGTAGGGGACGGGGAGGCCCTTAGAAGCTGCTACAGGCAGCAAGCTAGCTGGGAGCACTGAAAGGAGGGGAGGTGAGCAAGTTCCATATTCAAGGCAGCTTTGCCCACGGGCTTCCCCTCTGTCTGGAACCCCCTTTGCCCAGGTGACATCCAGGTTCACTTCCTTACTTCGTTAGATCTTAACTCAGTCTTGACTAAAGTAGCCCTTTTGGAAAAGACTCCCTGTCATCCTTCCCTACTGTTTTTTCTCCTTAGCATGTATCCCAAACTAAGATACAGCATATTTTCCCGGTTTGGTTTACAGTGAGCAGTCAACGTGGGGCTAGGGAGTTTTGTCAGCTTAGCTCATTGCTGAATCCCCAGGGCTTGGAGCAGTCCCTGGCACAAACTAGGTGTTTGAGAAACATTTTTGAAACAGTGAGTGAATGATACTGGGAAGGAATGAGAACACGTGGTCATTGAGAAAACTGAAGCCCAGAGAGGGGAAGCGGTTGGCCTAAATGCACATGGCCCTTCAGGACAGAGCCCGCATTGGAGTCCCAGGCCTCTCACCCGTGTCCCCGGACTCTCTCCAGCTCCCCCTCGCCCCATACAGCTTTTCCTTTGCTCTTGGAGCTCTTCAAGAGCGTTTTCCTCTCAAGGCAGCTGTCATTTTCCCCAACCCAGTTGTGTCTTTCACGACTTCCTTGTTTTTTTCCAGACTGTGTTCTTCTATTTGGCTGAACTTTCCCTTTTTCCTGTGGGCCCGGCCCAACAGCAATAATCTAGTTAGTCACCTGCATCGTGTGAAGGAAACGTTCACAGGACGCCAAGATGTCTAACCAAGTTTCTCTACTGGGGCAGTCTGCACAGTAAGGGGCACAGAGAGGGCCCCATGGCTGGGGCACGAGAAGGGAGTGTGGCCGGGCAGTTAAGGTGGCTAAGCATTGTCCCCAGAAACATCCACGCTTCTGAGCAATGATGGTGGGTCACGAGTTCGCTGTGGTTTCTTCCCAGGAATTGTCTGGAGAAACCACACTCAGCCTGCTCTTGGGAGCTCAGAGACCTGTCAGCTCAGCCTTCCCTTCCTGCTGTGTGATGGTCTGGAGGGCCTGAGAGCAGATCACTCCATCTTCCCCTTCCTTCCTGTCCTTCCTGACCCATGCAGCTTGCCTGCTGGCCCTTCTGGACTCTTCCCCATCCCATCTCTGGTATAACAGCGAAATTCCCCTTCCTCAGTCTTTATCATGGTAATATAATTAAATAGCTACCTTTTAGAAGCCTTCCTTTATTTTAGGTCCTTTGTAAATCCACAATCCTTGCATAGCCCGTACTCCGGGCTCATAGTTTACTCTATGCGTAAGTGGTGGACTCGGGTTCAGTCCTGGGCCTGTCCGAGCCTGATTCTGGAGCTTGTTTCTTTCCCCCGGACACAGCCACCATTCATTCATTTATCATTCATTCAGTAGTTTTCTATCATGCCATGCTATGTACCAGACACTGTTTAGGGACTAGATTATGGTGATGCACAAGACAGACAGGTCCTGCCTCAGAGCACAATGGGAGAGAAAACAATGCAGCAAGAAGCCTGATTTCAGGAGGGATGGTTGCTGTGGACACAAGGAAACAAGCCAGTGTGTGAGACAGCTCAGTGCAGAAAACTTCTTGATTGGGTGTTTGAGGAAAGTTACCTCAAGCTGGTGGATGCCAGACACAGCGGGGAGAAACCACTTCCCTGGAAAGTGGGGGCCAGGTAGGGAAGGGACCTTGTGTGGGGAGCCATGCAGCAAGAGCTGGGAGTCACGTAGATGGATATGCCTGAGGAGGAAGGGCTGTGAATGTTTAACCCAAAGAAAAATGGGTGCGCTCATGGACGACGCACGTTCAATGCCTGGAGTCACAAGGAGGGTATATGATTAACCTGCAGTTTTGGGAAAGGCACAAGATCTGTAGAACAATAGAAACCTATGGAGTCACGTAGGTGCTCACGAGCATCTCACATGCTCATGGATAAGGTCACTAGTAGTCCTTCTGATTGGTGTTTAGGTGAATCGTGTGATATGGTGATTGGGCATTTGTAACTACTGATACTATAATAAGGGGCTTAATTTGAGGAGCGGGGTTCCCGAATCAAGATATGTAGAAGACTGACAATAAAGAAGTTTGCCACTCAACCTCGTCTGCGGGTCGTTCTTGCGGGTCGAGAGCGACAACCTTGGGTTGGGGCGAGCCATCGGGAGGGTGGGGAGATACATGGCTGACCTTGGGGAAATCACAAGGTCATGCAGGTCTCCTTAACCGCCAACTATGTAAGGGTGTCTTTGCTTTTCGTCACCAGCCCTTCTTTGTTAAGTAGTATATCCCATCTCCCCGTCAGGTTTAATGTCAAACATCTCTTCTCTCCTTGCCTCTCTTTTCTCTGGTGGGGTTCCCTAACAGGTTTTTCTCCTCTTGACACCAGCGGCTGAGGGAGCTTAAAGCAACAGTCCAGGTGGAGAGAGCGGACAGCAACAGCTCCCTTGAGCTCCCCCTGGGGGCCTTTCTCCAAGATGCATGTGTCTCCACCTCTGGGGCCCCTACCACACTCAGTCCCCACCACATACACCTCCACTCTCCCTCTCTGCCCAGTTCCCTTCAGGTGGAAGCTTGGTGGAACCCAGTGTCTGGCTTTGAAATTGGTTGCCCTCTCCACTCCCAGCCTCCTTATGGACCGGCTCTTCTCAGCTCTTGTCTGGTCCCCTGGCCAGGGCTCTAGGGCCCCATAACCAGACTCAGAGCCCCTAAGCCACTTATCTGGAAGGTGCCTGCAGAACACTTCCGATGACTCAATGCAAATGAAGAGCCTCATCCTGTCCCCTCTATGAGAATGTGTAAAGGGCCCCCTTCCTTATTCTCGCTCCTATCAATGCTGAATATCACCCCCTTTGGAAAGCTTCCTTGAGTCTCCAAATGTGGGTTAGGAGTCCCTCCTAAATGCTTCCAGAGGGGGCTGCCCTGACCCTCCTATAGCACGAGCCAAGAATGGCCATCTGACGGCTCACATCTGCCACTAGAAGGGTGTCTCTGAGAACACAGGTCAACATGGTGTTTCTAGGAGTGAGAAGGGTGCCCAGCTCATGTACCTGAATGAGACTTCGGAGGTCCAGCTGGCCCACCATGTATGAGGTTGCTGCAGGCCTGCTATCGGGACCTAGCAAACCAGAGCGTGCCTTCACGCCCATATCTGACGTGTGTGAATCCCTCTAGATTTGGGGACTCTTCAGCTTCCTCTCCAGTTTCTCCTAAAAAGTGAAAAAAAAAAAAAAAAAAAAAAACGAGGAATCTGTGGGCTCAGCTAGGGTTGGAGGGCCAGAAGCACATGTGTCAAGAGCTCCCTGTGATGGCAAGCGGGGAAACTAGACTTCCTATGCTGGAACCGAAGGGCCTGTGGGGGTTTTTGCATCTGCAGGAAGGCTGCAAGACAGCCCTGTTGGGATAGCGTGGATCCCTGGCACCATCCTGGCACCGTCTAGGGCGCTGAGCCGGTCAGAAGGCCGAGGTCTGGGAGCCAGCCAGACGGGCCAATAGGGAAGCAGTGGCTTTATCCACATGGACCATCCAAATCCCTTCAAGTTGTCTGTTACCCTCATATTTTATTTGGTTTGAACAAAGTCATGATTATTTTCTATATACAGAGGTAAAACAGTTATTATGGAAATAACAAAATACAAGCAAGAAACAAGAATAATAGACATTGAGCACTTAAAATTTTATTATTTCTTTTTTTAAAATTAATTTCATACTATGACAATGGGATTGCACTCTTCATATAATTCTTTATAGCCTCTTTGTTTTTTTTTTTAATATATGCAACATATTGTGAGCAACTTTCCATACGATTGAATATCATCCCAAAGCACCTTTTTAAATGGCTGCAGCGGGTCCTGCCACACACAGGTACTGGAATTTATTTCACTGATTTCCCATGGTTGGATACTTAGGTTGGTTCTAAATTTCACTACTATAATCAACTCAGAAGTGAACATTCTTTCAGCTAAACTGCTCCACACAGCCAGGATTATTTCTTTCTTTCTTTCTTTCTTCTTTTTAAGATTTTATCTTTTTCTTTGACAGACAGAGATCACAAGTAGGCAGAGAGGCAGGCAGAGGCAGAGAGAGGGGGAAGCAGGCTTCCCACTGAGCAAAGAGCCCGATGCAGGGCTTGATCCCAGGACCCTGAGATCTTGACCTGAGCCAAAGGCAGAGGCTCAACCCGCTAAGACACACAGGTGCCCTCATAATTATCTCTTTAGGATAAATTGCTAGGTGTAGACTTACTTAGGTGGAAGAGACAAACTTTTATAATTTTGTTAGACCTCACACACTGTTCTCCACTGAGAAAGATTCAAATTTGGCTTCTGACAGCAGGACGGAAGGGTATGCATTGTCGCTTTGTGCCATTTCCTTCTGCCAGCATTGCCTTTGGTGTTCAGTCTGTTTTCACTGGGAAGGTAAATGGTGGGCCATGCAATTGGCCCCAGTACCTGCCTGGGAAACCGCCCCCCACCAAAACATCAATAATCTGGTTTATGTCAAGGAAGACTGGTGAGAATATCAGCACCACACTTGAAGCAATGATTTTATATTTTTTGTTGTTATTTTGGTGTTTTTGTTTTTGAGAGAGAGAGAGAGTTCATGGGGAGGAGGGGCAGAGGGAAAAGGAGATAGAACCTTATGCAGGCTCCATGCTGAATATGGAGGCTGATCTCACAACCCTGAGATCATGACCTGAACCAAAACCAAGAGTCAGACACTTGACCAACTGTGCCACCCGGGTGGCCCAAAACAATGACTTTTAAAATGCCATGACGGGAGGAGGGGTTCTGGGTGCTGGATGGGGTACTGCTTAATAGTCTCTCTCTTTCTCACTGCCCCTCCCTTCCACTCGCCCTATCTCTCTCTTTCTCTCAAATAAATATCTTTAAAAATGCCATGATGGTCCTATCAAACACACCACAGACATTAATGGAATCTGGGGTCACAGAAACTTGGGTTTGAATCTTGTCTTGGACTTGGGCAAGATAGTGCTGAGCCTCAGTTTTCTCAGCTGTAAAATGGATTCATAGGGCATCTAGGTGGCTCAGTCAGTGAAGCATCCACTTTCGGCTCAGGTCATGATCCCAGGGTCCTACAACTGAGTCCTGTATCAGGCTCCCTGCTCAGTGGAGAGTCTGCCTTTCCCTCTGGCACCCCCCACCCCCGCTTGTTTCCTCTCTCTCTCACTCTTTCGACAAAAATAAAAAAATAAAATCTTTTAAAAAATGAAATGGAATCATAATATCACATCCTGATGTGTTTAGTTGGGAATTAAATGTAATCAGGTGTTTAAAACCCACAGCTCAGAGCACCAAGTGAGCCTTCAGCCCATTAGTGGCTGGAACTACTATTAAATAGACACAATAATTTGAGCCAATATAATAAAGTGCTCAGTTGAGGCCCTTAAGAGATCTGTTAAACTGTTAAGGATGATTTCGAACTAATGTAGCAACTATTCTCACGGGAAGCAATGCCCCTAACAAGTTAATTTCTTTAAATATTTACTATATTCTGTGTTGTAATTCAGTGTTTCTTGACATTCCCTGTGAAATTTTATTTGGCTTAACAGACCCTATTTTCATAAAGCTTGTCCTACCTAGCCTTTTCCACGGCAAAGGAAAAGCTAACTGGGGCTTAGACATCAGGTCAAAGAATCCTTGGCTGGTGCCCTTGGGAAAATGCAGATCTTGGAGTTTCCATAAGCACCCCAGTTCAGGCCTCTGGGTGAGTCCCAGAGGTCTGTCTCATTAGCAAACTCCCAGGTAATTCTTAGACCTAGCTGGGCCCCAGACTGTAAACTGGCATTGGAAATGCTAGAAAGTGACCATAAACTGGATATTTGGAGACTTGTAGAAAGAGGGAGGCTGTTTTGTCTCATTCTGGGAAAAAACACTCACCAAAGTGTCATTTCTACTCTATCCAGAAGAGAACATGGTCTTAGATCTTTGAACAAAGGTCAGCTCTCAGTTTTAAACCTCTTGTGACCTTATATTTTTCTTTCTATCCGATCCCATCTCTCAGGGACCCTGGGAAGTGTGCCTTCTGGTTCAGAATGTGGGCTGGGCAGCATAGCCCAGGGCTCTACCTCCATCCCTGAGGACACAGTCAGTCCCAAGATGTGCTGTTTCCCACTGAAACGTCCTTCGGCAGTATAAGTTCTGCCTCGGACTGGCCCTGTCTGCAGAAGCCCTGTGGTTGTAAACTGCTGTGTCTGTAACCAGGGGCTTCATCTGAAAAAGAGGGAGTTTTTTTTGTTTTTTGGGTTTTTTTTTTTTAAAGATTTTATTTATTTATTTGACAGAGAGAGAGAAAGAGCACAAGCAGGCAGAGAGGCAGGCAGAGAGAGAGGAGGAAGCAGGCTCCCTGCTGAGCAGAGAGCCCGATGCGAGGCTTAATCCCAGGACCCCAAGATTATGACTTGAGCCAAAGGCAGAGGCTTTAACCCACTGAGCCACCCAGGTGCCCCAAGAGGGAGTTTTTAAGTACAGTTCTGTACTGGTTCTTTCAAGGCCTCCCAGGAAGATAAATGCTATTTTATTTTATTTTATTTATTTTACTTTGTTTTGTTTCGTTTAATTTGTTATTTTTCCTATCTTTTCCTCTCCTTACAGGTTTCCGTATATCTGCCCAGGCCATGGAACTAATTGTTGAAGTACTAGGTACTCGTCGGTCATCTTATACAAATGATTTCAAATTCTCAAAGCAATTTGAGCTGGCCAGCGGCAGCTGGTTGCCACTTCTGGCTGTCCAGGGTCACCACCTTGCTTCCAATGCATGCTTTGCATGTCCCTGGGGGAACGCTCCCATCAGGGCAGTCAGAGTGCAGGGGTGTGTATTATGGGCCAGTCTTCCCTATCCCTTTTTCCTTTACTGACAGGGCCATCAGACTCTGTGCCAGGATTTTGAGCTCTGAGCTGGGGGTGCGAAGAGCAATACGGCTTCAGCTGGAAGGTCAAGGGCGCCGTGCGAGCGTCACCTGTCTCGCAAGGGGGGTGGCTGCGGTGTTGGGGAGCTGCCTGGCCCTCTGGGATCCCCTGACAGCTTCCCACTTCCCAGCCTGTTTGCATTCCCTTCAGTTCACTGAGCCTCCAGCCCCCTGTGGTTCGATGCACGCCGTTTATAGTTCCAGGCAGAATCTGTTTCTGCTGCTTACATCTAAAACCCTAATCTGATCTCCCGAGAGCTTTTTCCTCCTTTTTTTTTTTTAAATTTAATTTTTTTTAATTTTTTATTGAAATATAATTAACACACCATGTTACATTCATTTCGGGTGGGTAATATAGCGATTCAACAATTCTATACGTTCCTCGGTACTCACCACCATAAGTGTACTCGTAATCCCCTTAATCTTCCCCAACCCCCCATCTACTTCCCCTCTGGCAACCACCGATTTGTTTTCTGTTTTTAAGAGTCTGGGGTTTTTTTACCCCAGTTTACAGAAAAGGAAATCGAGCTCTGCGTTATAACTCTTTTGCAAAATCTCCCCTCCTGGAGAGCTCATGTCTCAAGCCATACCCTGTGCTCCCTGGGCCCCTGGGCTGGGGGGTTGCGGGGGGAGCCACGGCATTAGGTACCAGTGTGACTCTGGTTCGATTTCCTCACCAAGGCCTGCATCCTGGTTTATTTCCTGAGTTGTGTGTTCTGGGCGGCCAAATTCAGGCCCCTTCCACAAAAGTGGCATGGTATTGTGCAGAGTTCTACTGGTGCGGCCCACGAAACACTGGGACACAGGAGAACACACCCATGTGACACATATAAGCATTGCACACGGTGCTCACACGCATCCTGCCATGTGTGAAGAAAATACCCTGAGCTCACCTAACTCATGATTTCATGGGCGTTGTTCAGAAAAAGGAAAAGATGTTGTAAAGTTTAAAAAAAGTAACTGAATTGAAATAAAATAGTCAATCAATAGAAGTAATGGTGGTCCTTCTTAGAGAAAACAAAAACCATAGATGAGACGAGAAGGTCTGAAATTCGAGACTCCAGGAGCACAGGAAGAACCTCTGGGGAGCGTCTCAGGCCGGACTCTGGTCCTGGATGGGAATCCGGGTGTCTCCTCTTTACTTGGGATTCAGGATCTTTAAGGTTCTGTTCACTATTGGCCCTCTGTCCTTTATCTGGAAGTACCGCCCAAACCAAGCCTGGGCTGGAAAGATAGGCTTTTCTATCTGGTTGTAATGAGCAAATGATAGATGCAAGTTGAGGTTTTACTGATTATATAAAGGGGAGATCTAGGAAGCCCATGAATTAGAAAACGAAACGGTCTGCCCAGTGTTAACCCTCGGATGTGGATGATGCTTGTCCTTCTCTCACTGGGGAAGCTCAGATCTGAGCCAGCTTCCCCCCAGTTGTTGTTTTCTTCCAACATTCAGTGAAAACGTATTACCCGCTTATCAGGTGCCAGACACGGTGCTGTATGCTGGCACTCCACCATAGACTGGCACCCAGTCCCCACGCCCCTGAGCAGGACAGACCCCTGGTCCATCCCCACCACTCACTGCTGCCCACACAATGATACTGATTAGCATAGGCCCGAAGGAGTAGGGAAGCTCTGCCCTTTCTCTGTGTTGTAGGGGAGTGTGAGAGTGGAGGTGAAGCTGCGGCGGGAGGGAGGGTATGTTTAAGTCAAAAGCTCTTTTTTAAAAATTTTTTAAAGATTTTATTTATTTGTTTGAGAGAGAGATCACACGTAGACAGACAGGCAGGTAGACAGAGAGAGGGGGAAGCAGGCTCCCCACCGAGCAGAGAGCCCCATGCGAGGCTCCATCCCAGGACCCTGAGACCGTGACCCAAGCCTAAGGCAGAGGCTTAACCTACTGAGCCACCCAGGTGGCCCCAAACAACTCTTTGTGAGTCTCCTCTAATTACTATTTATTTTCTGCTAAATCATTTAATTTAACTGGACCTTTGTTTCCTCATCTGTAAAATGGGAATGATGACACACAGAGAGGTTAAATTAGATAACATATTAAAAGGTAAAAGGCTTGGTAATATTCCATTGTATGCCTATACCACATTGTCTTTATCCCTTCATCCATTGAGGGACATTCTTGTTGTTTCCACCTTTCCCTATTGCAAATAATGCCAGAGTGAACATGTGTGTGCACCTTATTCCTCCTTAAAAAAGATGGAAAACCTGTCACCTGCTACGACAAGGATGACCCTTGAGGACATTGTGCTGACTGCTATAAGATGGACCCGGAAGGATAAATTGTAAGACTCCACTTACATGAGGCATCTAAAGTCATCAAGTCCTAGTGAGTAAAAGCAGAAAGTAGAGTGGTGGTTGCCAGGGTTGGAAGGGGAAGTGGGGCATTGCTATTCAACAGGTCTAGAGTTTCAGTCCTGCAAGACAGAAAAGCCCCAGAGAACCGCCAGGCAGCAAGGTACATGTAACTAACACTACTGTATAGCACACATAAACATTTGCTAAGAGTAAAGATTTCATGTTTTTTATCACAATAAAAAAGGGAAAGGGCATAAGTAAACAATACCATATGCTCTTTATGAACATTTGCATTTGTAGTAAGTGTATAAAAACATGGGAGAAGGCTGCCTACCAATTTTTGGCAAGCAATTGTTTTCAGGAAGTGAGGGAGAAATCGGTTTGGGGAAAGGAGACTCCAGTGTGTTTATGAAGATTTAATTTTTAAAACAAAAGGACCCAAAGCAAAATGGGCAAAATACAAAGTGAGGGATATGTTGGGATTTACCATCATTTATTGTGTTCGAAATATTTAACAATAGTAATTACGAATAAGACA
This sequence comes from Mustela erminea, assembly GCF_009829155.1. NCBI lineage: Eukaryota > Metazoa > Chordata > Mammalia > Carnivora > Mustelidae > Mustela > Mustela erminea. The sequence continues at coordinate 104,882,908 of NC_045616.1, read as the reverse complement.
GTGCTCACCAAAGTTGTTGCCATAGAGAAGGTCCCAAAAAGTAGAAGTCTAATAATACAAATAATGCAAATACAAATCAAAATTCAAAGGGCAGGAAGAAGTCCAAAAGAAATCCTGAAGCGAGAGGGAGCATGCTGGAAGAGAACATACATCCACAAGGGAACGAAGCCAGGGCCAGAACACCATAAGCTGTCAGAGGCCGGGAGGCACGCGGCTAAGGCTGGCTGCAATCCAGGGACCCGCACTGCTGGTCGAGCATGGAGCAAAATGAAGTCCCAGCTGCACGGGCTGCTCCGTTATTAGGGTCTGGATAGCAAAGCCCCTGGAGCTCTCTCATTGTTGGTGAGAATGTGAAATGGCACAGCCATGCTGGAAAATAGTTTGGTGGTTTCTGATAGTTACATTTTTCCCTTACCATGGGAACTAGCATTCCCATTCTTTGGTATTTGCCCTAGGGAAATGAAGACTTGTGTTCACACATATCTGTACGTAAATGTTTATAGCAGGTCTGTTCATCACTGTCAAGAAATGGAAACAACCTAGATGTCTTTCAAACTGGTGAATGGGTAGACAAACGGCAGTATGTCTATACCACAGGCCACAACTCTGCAAGAAAACAAGAAAACTATTGATATGTGCAACATCTCAGAGGTATTCTGAGTGAAAGAAGTCGGTCTCAAAGGATCACATACTATATTCCATATGTATGACATTGTCGAAGAAAACGTAACAGTGATAGAGAAGTTATCAGTAATTGCCAGGTTCTAGGGATGTGGGGGTAGGAGGGAAGGATACAAAGGGGTAGCAGAAGGGAACTTTCTGGGGTGTTAGAACCTGTTCTGTATCCTGATTGTGGTCGTTGTCACATACCTCGATCTTAAGGTTCATACAACTGTACACATAAAAGGTGATTATTACTGCATGTTCATTTAAAAACATAGAATTTCTTAAATCCTGATGTAACCATATACTTTGGAGGTTGTCTGCTAATATGACGAATACTTCTGATTTGAAGCAGAAAGACCCAAGCAGAAAGTACAAGCAAAAGATCAGGCATTTCTTAGAAAACATCTAGAAATCACATTCATCCATCCAACCAGCCAATCATTCTGGTTGTTCTCACCTGCACGCATCCAGGGCTCATGGGATACACGATATGACAGAGATGATGGAAGATACAGGCAACGTGACAAAGTATGACGAATGTTGACCAAAAAAGTACATTGATGGCTGAAAGAAAAGTTTCTGAAGTAGTTTTCACGTAAGCAAGAATTTGCCAAATTCGTTATCAAATCCAGCAGCTTTCAATGACCCTTCCCGTGAGGCTGTGCCCACAGGGCTATTTGCACAATGGCAGAAAATATTTTTGTGTTGTGTTTTATATCCCTTATAAAACACAACATATCTGTCTTCAACTCCAAGTTCACTTTATGTGAAATGCAAATCTAATGTATGCATCTGTACTGGGAATTGGAGAATTTCAATTTCAGCGTGTGAATCAAGCGTCCCTCTCGATGGGGATAATTAGCAACAGAGGGAACTAGGACATGAGAATGGAACTAGAAGGTCAGCAGAGGTTTATTTATTCTTTTTATTTCTTTCTCTTTACTGATTGCATTGAAGCCCTAGAAGGGATGAAAGAATGGGCCAGAGACAGCCAGGGTGCTGGGACTGCCCATGCGTGCTGCGTAAGATGTTACCATGAGAGAGCCAAGACCCATAATCTTGGAGACTGGCAGTTGCCTTGAGAAATGTCTACTTGGTATGCAAACAAATGGATGAAACAGACCGTGCTTATTTCCTTTTCGTGATTGACAGTATTTTGTGATATAGGGATCCAGTGGGAGCCAGAAGGCAGAACCCAGAAGGTAACACAATCAAAACTTGGGAGTGGGAAACAATGTCTAAGACATGTGCATCACTGGCAACAAAATAAAATAAGTTTACAAATTTAGTTTGAGATATGTTTAGAAAAAGAATATGGATGGCCGGATGGAGGGATGGCTAATTGGTGGGTGAGAAAGGGACTTTTAAGACCTCAGTGAGGTGGAGCCAACTCCCAGGTCTTCACCTGTGGACTGCACACAGTGACTTCCATCCAATGGGGACACATGAAAAGAGAGGGAAAGGTGCTAAGCTTACAGTAGAGAAATCTGCCAAACCATAATTCAACCAGGTGATCAAGACCAACATCCGCCATGAGAAAGCATGTCAATAGTGTGTACCCGTGATACAAGGTGATGTGAATGGCATTTCACCTCTGCGGTGTTTCTTCCCCAAACCCACACTCCCAGGCTAATTAATCATGAGAAAAGCATCATATCAGGTGAGGTACGAAAACAAACTATCCACTTATAGACAAATGAATAAAGAAAATGTGGTGCATATACACACACGCATGCACACGCACACAATGGAGCTCTGAGAAAGAAGGAATTCCTGCCGTTTCTGATGACGCGTTGGGCATCCTGCTGAGTGAGATAAGCCAGGCAGAGAAAGCCACATGTTGTATGATCTCACTGAAATGTGGGATCTAGAAAAACTGAATTCAGAGAAACAGAGAATGGTGGTTGCCAGAAGCCGGGGGATGGGGAAAATCAGGGACATGCTGGTCACAGCTTGGTGGTAATAGTTAAAAATACTGTATTATATACTTGAACGTTGCTAAGGAAGTAGATCACAAGTGTTCTAACCATTAAAAAAAAATGCTAACTACATGAGGCATTGGAGGTGTTAACTAAGTTGCTGTGGTGATCAGCTCATAGTAGCAACTCAACACACTGTGCTTCTCACACTTACACAGTGTTTCACGTCAATTATCTCACAACGAAGCTGAAAAAAGTATCAGTTAATTTTAACAAGAAAAGAATTCATGAGGCAAATCCCAGTTGAGGGACATTCTACAAAATACCTGACCGTTATTTCTCACACTGTCGAGGTCATCAACAAGTGAAGGCTAAGAAATGTCACAGCCTAGAGAAGCCTAAGGAAATAAGACAGCAGAATGTAATGCAGAATCTTGGATAGGATCCCAGAACAGAAAAAGAATGTTAGGCAAAAACTGAGGAAGTCTGAAAAACTAAGAAAATCTGAATGACCTATTTTTATTTCACTAATAATAATACATCAGTGGGGCACCTGGGTGGCTCTGTCAGTTAAGCACCCTACTCTTGAATTCAGCTCAGTTCATGATCTCAGGGTTATGAGATGGAGCCCATAGTCGGGGAGCTCTCTGCCCCCTTTACCACTACCCATCCCCCACATGCACATTCTCTCTCCCTTTCTCTCTCTTTTGAAAAATAATATTAATAATGCATCTATATTAGTTCAATTAATTGTTATAAATGCACACTATATTACTGTATGATGTTAATGATCAGGAAAGTGGCACATGAGACATGGGAACACTGCACAACCTTCGAATTTTCTGAAAATCCAAAACTACTCTAAAATTAAAAATTTCTTTAAATAAACAAACTTAGGGGTACCTGAGCAGTGCAGTTGGTTAAGCATCCGACTCTTGGTTTCAGCTCAGGTCAAGATCTCAGAGTCCCGAGATAGAGCCCTGTGTCGGGCTCCACACTTAAATGTGAGTCTGCTTGAGATGTTCTCTCCCTCCACCTGCCCCTCCTGGCTTGTGCACATGCTCTCTCTCTCTTTCTCTCTCTCTCTATCTCAAATAAATAAATAAACCTTTAATAAAATAAATAAACAATCAAGCTTAGTAAAATGTTAATGGTAGAATCACTGGCATGCATTATAAAATTCTTCCAACTTTGTTGTGTGTTTCAAATTATTTGTAATTTTAAAAAATAAATTTTTCAAGCATTTGGTTTAAACTGCAGGGTAGGAAGGGCCTGAAAAGCATCCAGCAGCTAGCAAGCAAACAAGGGTTTGTGAATTACAGTGAGCTGCGTAGTACCAGTAAAAATGTGCAGATTGCCTCTGAGGTTGTTCTTTGGTGTGCTGTGTTCACTGCTTTGTATTACTTGATATAAAATAATTTATAAGCATATTAATAGCTTCATCATCAACTTGGTTCCCACAGCCCTGGTTTCCCCCTCAAGATTTTAAGTTTCTTAATCACAATTTCTCCTAAATGCCCCACAGGGCATTTATTTCCAAAGACAACTAGTCACCTCACTTCACAGAATAAAACTGAGGCCAACAGAGGCCAACTGAGGCCACTTCCTGTTCTCCTACAAACACATTTATTTATAACCTCCGCACTTGACCTCTTCCTTCCACACTCAGATCCACAGCCATTCAGTGTTGACCCCTCACCTTGTCTTTGATCCTCCCCTTCCTAATCCTTCCAGGACATTTCCATTTCCCATCAATTATTTCATTGCTCTCCCAAATTTCAAATCCACTGCCCCAACTCTTCTTCACAGCCCCCAAAGCCTGTGAGCTTCATCTCCGAACAACTCATGTCCTCCAGAAGCAAAACAAACCAAGCACCCAACGTTCTCTCTCTCTCTGCCTCTGTTCTCTTTTTCCCATAGCCAAGTTCCTCTGGAGGACCATCTACACTGGCCTTCTGCATATGTGTTCATTTCTCAGTGTCCAACTCCACTCTGAAGTCCTTGATGTGCTCACCAATGACTTCCTCTAAAGCCCACCCCAGAGCCTTGACTCTCAGCAGCAGGCGACACTCACAACCAAGTGCTGGCTGGACTGGGTCTTCTCCTCTGACTCCCAAGACACACTCTACTCCCCTCATCTGTTTGGCTGATCCTTGTCAGCCTCTCTTGCTTGTTCCTCTTCCTCTGGTCACCCTGATAAACATCAGAGCTCTGTCTTTGGCCTTCTTATCATGCCCTAACACACTCTTCCTGCATGATCCTTCCAAGACCTCCATCGCTCTGACGACCCCCAGATCTGCGCTTTCCCACATAATACCAAGAGCCAACATTGTAGCTTATTGTGAGGACCAACTATGCCCTTGGCACTGTTTAAGAATTTTATATATTGTCTCCTCTGACCTTTACAACAATCCTAGGAAGGTGCCACTAATATCATTGTCCCATTTTACTGAGCATAAACAGATTCCCAAACATCCAAATTCATACAGTTCGAAGTCAGGATCTGAACCCTGACCTATGTTCTGACCACCACACTATGCTCCTTTCAGAACATCTCCACCTGGAGATTTTTCATCCATTTCAAACTCAACAACATGGTCCAAATAGAACTTACAATTTTTTCCCCCAAATTATTTCCATTATATTTCCAGAAGAGGATCCTGGCTTGGTGAGGCCCAAGGCTTCCAAAAATGGACAGAGAAAGTTCTTTGAGAAAAATAAAACAGTGAATATGAAACCAGGTACAGGGTCTTGAAAGTGGTCCCTGAAAGTGAGGGATCCTGACACATGAGTTTCACACCCCCCAACCCCCTAATACATTGTATTTCAGTGACCAGCACATAGTCAGTCTAGTTGGAAACCTGAGAGCCTTCCTCTCCTTCCATTCCTTCCCTTTTCCCTACCTTGTCCCTTAGGAATCAAGGATACAATCTTGTAAAATCTCTCTTCCTCACATCTCTGGTGTATCTCTCTACCTCCTTACATAGACCGTCTTCTCATGGCTCAGGTCTTCATCTCTTCAGGACCGCCTCTCATTGCTCACTTGGACCACTACCATAGTCTATCTATCTCCTTCCTGCCTTGGCATGGGCTTTCCCCAGCACATTTCCTGTGCTAGAGCAGGGTGGGTGGCTATCAGAATCACACATCTAATCGACCTTTCTGTGACTTCCCCCATCCTCCGTCTAAATTCTCTAGTCTGGTCAGTCTTGCCAGGCTTACTTCCACCATGCTTTCTTTCTGTTCCTTTCTTCAAGAAATAACTCTTGAGTACCTATTCTTGAGTACTATTATCAAGTGCCGATTGTAGGGTAACCAGATGCTAAACATTAACATCATAGCAGTGAACAGTACAAGATCCTACATATCCCATGCTTCACAAAACCGAACAGCTTACAGTTTATAGGCTATGGAGGACTGGATTCAACCTCTTTGCCTTTTCCTGAGCTGTAGGAGAACCTCTTAAATTCACTGATCACCTAATTGCCATTTATTCTTCATGGCTGGAAGTGTCACCTCCCTATCATCCACCAGCAAGAATGATCCCTTCTCCTTTCTATTTCAGGTATGCCCTTTTCTTCTCCCAAATCATCTATTCTATCTAGCCTCATCTACCTGACTATGAGAAGATCTCCTTTACTTCACATCAGAGAGACAGCATTTTATTCATCTCTATACACCCACTGGGACCTGGGACCTTGTAGATACCATCCGTCCATCCATTTGCCTAACCATTCATCAGTTTGTCAATTCAGTTATTCATCTATCCATATATCCATCTGTCCACCTGTCTGTCCATCCGCCTATCCATCCATCCATCTAACTGTCTACCTGTCCATCCATCCATCCATCCATCCACCCATCCACCCATCAATCCATCCATCCATCCATCCATCCACTCATCCATATAATAAATATTTCTGAATATCCTCCATGTATCAGCCATTTTTCCAGGCTCCACTGATATAAAGGACAACAAGACAGATGAAGTCCTACTCTCACGAATCCTATACTCTAATGGGTTGGGGGGCACAGAATATGGAAATAAAATAAGAAAATAAACAAAATAGGTGAGTGGGATTTACTATAAAGTAAATTAACCAAGGTAACATCGCAGAGGGTGTTGCTTTATAAGAGATGATCAGGTCACCTTATAAGCAGGTAGCTTTTGTAATGAGCCCCAAATGGTAATAAAGGAGCAGCCAAACAAAGAGTGGCAGAAAACCCTGATTAGGGAATGGGCTTTGTGTGTTTGAGGAACAGAAGAGAGCAGAGCAAGCAGGTGGAGGGGTGGGAGGAGAGGTTGGCGAGGTCCACAGGGACAGGATCATGCAGCGCCTTGCAGGCCACGAAAAGGAGTCTGGATCTCGCTCTGAATTGGAGGCAGAAGTAATGTTTCAGTGAACAAAGGAGTTAGTGAACGCATAGATATGATTGCACGGGCATGGTTTCGAACTTAGTCTGTCTGTGGCCCATCCGGGCAATGAGCCCTCAGCACTGCCTTCACCGGATCCTGATACCAGGTGAGACGACCTTCGGCCTGAGCTGTGGTCAGGTGGCTATTACACTTTTGGCCCCATCTCAGAACCAGGACAAAGGGACAGAGAGCAGTCTTGCCTGGAAACAGTGCAGGGCTCGCCCTTACCTGTGGGTCTAGGGCTGTTTCTCTTGCAGTTCCTCAGGATCCTGGGAGAAGAGCAATCATAGGCCTGGGGATGGGGGGCAGGCGGTGAGAGCTGGGGGTTGTATGAGAACTTGGGAAACACAGAAGTTCGGCGGTAGTTGTCCCAGATTTTGAATCCTTTCTCTGGCATTCATCTCTACATGTATGAACTTGGACCAGCCACTTTACCTCTTAGCCTCAGTGTCCCCACTACAACATGGGGACATAAGTACCTATGTCACTGGGTCTGGGAGAAAGATTAAATAAGACATTTTGGTAAAATAATAGGTTTTGACAAATACGATTTGCTCACTTTCCTTTTCTCACCTTGAATAAACCATGGCCTTGTTGCATAAAAGTTAAGTTGTACCTTAATTACCTTTGTGCTTTGCCCGTGTTCTACCAGAGTGAGAAAATGGCAAAATCCTGGGCTGGGTCTCAGCTCCCCATATTGTTTATATCCAAACTGATATTTCCCACTTGTGGGAGTAAATAAAGAAATGCAAAACAAAAACCGAAACAGCTTCACTTCCTGTCCCACAACATCCAACATGGCCATCCCATCGCCCCCAAAGCAGAACTGCATGTCAACACAAGTAGCAGAGGAAGGAAGGCGGGGTGGCCTCTCTAGGCTTTCGCAGCCCAGGAGGAGGCGAGACCTGGGAGCTCCAGGAACGGCACCAGACGGCGCCTCCCAGGGCCCCCCGAAACTGCCTTGTAATGTGCCTTGCCTTCCCGGAGTGGGAGCAGGTCATTAGGTTTCATGTGGCTCTCATTCTGTTCCTTTTTTTCATCTTGCAAGAATGTCCAAACAGACTTTGGGCCACACCAGACCTTTTCTGAGGAGGCCAACTGAGAACACACACACACACACACACACACACGCACGCACGCACGCACGCACACCCCAGTCCCAGTTCCTCACCACACCCCCGCCCCCCAACCCCAGGAAGTAGGTTTCTCAACCAGCAAGACCGCGTATGAGTCAAAGGCAATTCCATTTTGTTTGGGAGCATCACACCGCCCTCTCTCTCTTGGGGTCAAAGGAGCTGCTGAGAAGGAGAGGTGGTTCTGACCCAGAGGGAAATTCCCACGTCTGTACAGTGGCTTAGAAAGCTCTCGGCCCCTTTGCTCATCTCTCTCAAAGGGCAAGGATGCTGTTGTTGCTAGTAAGGGCCCATGCTCCCGGGAAGAGGCTCAGGGGTGGGGTTGGTGCCTCTGGTGTGAGGTGTGGACGGTGGGCCGAGCACAGGAAAGGGGGCTGCTAGAAACTGAGCGAGCTCCAATGTGGGTGTTGAGGGGAGTATGTGCACGCGCGTACTCAAATTCATGTGCAACGGGAAGGCCCAGGAAGGGAAACTAAGGCCACTCATCTCTGGCCCCACAGCTAGTTACTGGTGCTTTCACACTTTCCTTCAGGAGCTGCTGCCTCCTGGAAGACAATCAATGAGAACTGCGTGGCACGCTCCCATCAGGCCTGCTCCCCCCTCTCCTCCTCTCCCGCACCCTCAGTCCACGAGGGAATGTGATAAGGTCTGTTGCTCCCACAGTTTCTCTGCCCCCAACTCAGCTCAGACTAAGCAAAGAAGTGGGGCGGGGCCCTCTCTCCAGAGAGCATCACAGTGATAAGAGGGGAAAGGGGTCTGAGGGGAGGGGACCCCAGGAACCTGTGAAGGGTGTTTCTACAGCTCCTTGAGGATGGAGAAGAGGAGTCTTCAGGAAGGCTTGGATCAGGCATCTTCTGTTTTCCTTGCTCTGGTGAAAAGATGCTTCCCGGCTCTTGGGACTGCCCTGCAGGCTCTCTGTCATCCTTGAAAGGCACAGAGAGGAGAGAGACAAACCAAGCAAGGCCAACAGACTCTAAAAGCATCCATAGCTCTGATGGAGAGTGCTGCCCTACGGACGTGCTCTGTCTGCAGCCCTCCCATCCGGGGCCACGCAGAGGCTGCCACAGGGCTGTTCTGGTGACCCAAACCCAGTCACAGAGGTTCAGGGTGGGTGGGTGCCCAGCCATTCCTCCCTGACGAAAGGTCAGGGCAAAATGGCACTGGCCCGACAAATCCCAGGGAGAAGAGGAATCCAGACAGTCATTCAGGAAACAGAAGACACTTCGTGGAACCCAGAGATGGGACAGACGCCTACACATGCCTTTTAGGAAAAAAGGGAACGTGACAAACAGATATCGCCAGTGAGGGTTTATCAGAAAAGAAAACATCTTCTTGCCTACGACCCGGGGTGGGGACGTGTCAGGGGCCGTTCTGAGTTTGAGATCTGGTCACCGTGATTTTCCAGCCCAAGGCCAAGACCACAAGATGGTCTCGGCTCTGCCAGCCAGGCACTGCCTCAAAGTTTCCTCCACTCCCAAGGCACAGGGCTCACCCAAGTAATGCTGGAGCCTGCTGCCCAGGCCTTGGCTTAACTGAGGCTGGGTTGTGTTGACCCCAGCAGAGGGCAGAGCAGCGTGGCTCCCTTCTCCCAGCTCCCCGCCGCTGCCCCCATGTAGTCCACAGCTACCCGAAATGCTCTTTAGCCAAGATGTGGCGTTTCTCCAGTGGTGGCAAAGTCCAAGCCACAACAGCTCCTGAGCTCACAGCTGGCCTAGGTGTTAGGAAGACCCGAGGCTGCTGCTTTGAGCATCAGTGCTGTGGATTGTGTGAGAAGCCCAGGAACACACAGGAGACTGAAGCCTCTCACCTGGGGCACCCCCCCCACCCCCGTCCCTTATATGGGGAGACTGCGAGAAGGGTGCAAGCCTCTCCCCAGCCCTCCATCAGCACCCTCGCCCCCGTGGAGATCCTGCCTGGTCACTGCCCCCTGCTAAGAGGAATGCACCCTTTCAGCAAAGCAGCGTTGCTTTGCTGTTCAGTTCAGGTGAACCCCTGAACTGAAAAGAATAGGAATCCAGTGGCCGTGCTCGCTCCCAAGGAAATGTGCTGTTACTCTGGAAGACTGCAGAAGCCCCAGATGCATTTGGCATGCAAAGCTAAATCAGCAGAACAGCAGGGCTAGTTCCGTGGGCTAGAAGAAAGAGGATGCAGAATGTGGCTTTTCAGTTCCTGGGACTTCAGGAGCTCTGAAACTCACTTTCTCCCCAAACTTGCTGCACTGTCATCAATGGTGGGGAAAACTCGGCCTCTTCCTTCCATTGCGTTGAGGTTCCTGCGGCCTCAGTTTACATGTCAGTGAAATGGAAAATTTTATCTTATTTTATTTTAAAGATTTTTTTTTATTTTATTTATTTGACAGACAGAGATCACAAGTAGGCAGAGAGGCAGGCAGAGAGAGAGGGGGAAGCAGGCTCCCTGCTGAGCAGAGAGCCCCACGTGGGGCTTGATCCCAGGACCCTGGGATCATGACCTGAGCCGAAGGCAGTGGCTTTAACCCACTGAGCCACCCAGGTGCCCCAGAAAATCTAATTTTAAACTCTTTACTTACAGTGTGAGAGAGATAGGGGTAACCATCATGGGCCTTTCTGCAGCCCGCACCCCGCTCCATAGCCCTCTCTCTTTCTCTCCCGCCTTCACTTGTTCTTTCTCTTTTCTTCCCATCCTCTGGGTCCTCTGGCCTCACTCTCTGTCCCCCTCCGGGCTGGCAGACCAGCGTCTGTCTTTTCCTGGTTAAAATGTCCTACTTTGCAGAAGCATATCCAATTTATGATCCTGCCCTCCCCAGCTGGGGATGATGTTTATTTACATTTAGGAATGTGAGGAAAGAGTCTTAGCTGTGAGTTTCTGAGGCCAGGGAAAATTACAGCGATACATAAAAGGATTTGCCCTCACCAAGGTGCTGAGCTGGTACTGGGCTCATGAGACTGTGGGCCTCAAGGAGGACAGTATCAGAAAGGAGGGGGTCTGACGCTCCTTCTGACTTCAGAAACTAACTGCCCCAATGTCCCCAAGCCAAGAAACAAGGAGAGAAGAAAAGAGGGAAAGAGAGAGGCAGAGCAAGACAATAGAGACAGAAAGACCAAAAATCAGAAGGGTGAGGAAAAGAAAAAAAGTGAGACAGTTGTTAAATATTTTTAAAAATCATTGATAAGATATGAAGAGAGAAGAAAGGGTTTGAGAAGGATTTTTCGGTATTTACTACGAAACAGAACAACCCCACAGCAGGTAACTGGTGAACCCAATCCCCAGGGCCTTTGGTCCTGTCCTATAGGATGACTTATAGGTATAAGGCATTTTCTGGGGGTACAGGGTGTCTGAGAAATACAGTATAGCAGACACAGAAGTTTGTCCTAGCGGCCCAGGGCATGAGTTGTTCTGTCTGAGGTGCTTCATGTCCCCTTGTCCCCTGCTGAGGATCTATGGTCCTACTGCTGTCCCCAAGCTGGAGATGAGGTCATAGAGCGAGACTGTGGGCCCGGGACCATACAGCCCCCACTTGGAAACCTGGGTCTAACTTACGAGTTGTGAGTCTAAACCAAATCACCTAATCTCTCAGAAACGTGGTTTTCCCCTCTGGAAAATGGAGATATTAACATCTCACCACATGATTATAAGATTTGTTCATGACATTAGTGTCCTTTTAGCAAGGAAACAGGTCAAGGTTTCCGCACGTGACCACAATGCATTCAGCACTGCCCTGAGTTTGGGCTTTACCTTCATGATCCCAGGTGGTCTTTACACCATCCGCCAAGTAAGGATCACAAAACACCTTCACTCATTACATGACACCCAGAAAGACAAAGCCAAAAGCTATGTTGACCAGGAGGCTCCGAAACCCCTCCCTGTTAGCAGCCAACACGTCATCGGTGACCAAAAAATGTGAGCTTCCTCTCTTTGTCCTGCCTGTCGCCTTTCTGGTTTTCTCTTTGGACAGGCCCATTGCCAGCAGATGGAGCCCAGCCCTGCACAGCCGCAGATCCCTGGCAGGGATGGGGAGGGCCCCAGTCCTCGATCTATGGGCCAAAAGCTGGCCAAGTCATCTTGGACAAAGTCATTCATGAGATGAAGTCATTTCATCCTCTGTGGCCTTAGACTCCTCATCTCTAAAATGGAGATGGAGACGATGGGATACGTCCTCCTGCCCAGACAGGCTGTTTCAGGGACCCAGGGTAGGGAGGTGGTATTACTAGTCCAGGGAGAAACCACAGCTCACCAGACAAGCACAATTCCCTTCCTTTGCCTCAGCCCATCTAGGAGCCTGGCTTTGACCCCTGGACCCCGTGGGCCAAGGGATAAGACAGGCCCAGGCTAGGTTCTAGCTACGTCCATACTTTGGAGGGGGACAAAGAGGAACCACACATCTGGAATTCATTCAAATCTGGGATTTGGGCCCCAATCTGTTGGAAAAAACAGTCAAATTTCAGGGCAGATGAATAGGCTAAGAACTCAGACGCAGGGGGCTTCAAGTCTCTGATCTGTCCCTTGCTAGCCCCATGACCGAGACAGGTCACCGGCCTTCCCAGCCGTAGATTCCTCGTCTGTAGCTTGGGGTGTGGTACCTCCAACGGTGGCTACAACAAGACTTGGGAGATACACAGCCTGGCCTCCAGCACCCAGCAAATCCTCCCCGGCGCGGCTGCTTCCGCTCCTGTGCCTTTGCAAAGAGCCCAGGGGGCTGTGCGCTCTGGCTTCCTGCCCCCCCACCTGCACCTAATGTGGGGCCTCACCCCGCCACCGCTGCCCACAAGCTAGTGCAAGACCGCTGACAAGGTACACGAAACAGCGCTTGAAAAATGAAGACTCTGTGCTGCTCGTGGATTTTCTATTTAAATTTACTGATTCCCTAATTATAATCTCAGCAAGAAAGAAGACCGCGGACCAGCGGGGGTTGTCACAGAGCAATTACTTGGCAATTTTCTTTTTTCCAGTGGAAGCAAAGGGAGGTAGAGGAGCAGGACGAAAGATGGAGTGCAGATTCCCTACCCTGTCCCTTATCTGGGCTTAATGTTCCCTTCCCATTGGAGGCGACTCAGCAGTTGGAGGGCAGGCTGTGGGGATGGTGCTGGGTGGGGGGGGGGGGGGGTGTTGGTGGGGGATAGGGGCCGGCTGTGGAAGGGGAGTGTGGGGGAAATTACCCATAGGCTTAGTTCTCTTTGGTATTTCCTTCCTTCTTGAAAAGTCAAAGCAGGCCTGCTCATCCCTTCCCTCCTGAGGTCATACCCATTGCATAGATCTTTTTTGTTGTTGTTGTTTTCTTTTCAGATTTCCAAAAGAAAAGAACACTTGCTCAGAAATACCCAAGGAGCTTGCCCAGAGTCAGGCCCCAGAGTCTAGGTACAGAATCCGCCCCCGGCAGCTAGGGATGGGCACTGACTTAGACACTGGACCTGCACACCACCACTGATCATCGTGTCCCTGGGCAACTCAATTCAACAGCTCTCGGGTTTCTAAGGCCATAGGCTCTAGAAGTGTCCGATGCAGAAAAGGATGGCTGGAGACCTGCCTTGTACTCTGTGCAAAAGGACCCCAAAGAGCACATGGTCGTTTGCAGAATCTCAGATCCAGAAGGGCCCTAAGCAAGCAGTTTCTGAGCATAAGAACAAAGCCATGGAGTCAGATTCATGGGGCTTAAAAATCTGCTTCCGGCACCACTTACTAGAACAACCTTGGCTACATGCAGCACCTCTCCGTGCCTTGGTCTCCTCAACTGTTAAAGTGAGATAGTAAGAGACCCATCCTCCCAGAGGATAGCATGAGATTGTGCACGCACGCACAATCACAGAAGCACATGTCCACAGAGGAATGCCCACAAACACATCCCCAGTACCTCTCAGAGTGCCCAGCACATACACACTGCTAGCAGCTGCTGTTTATTGCTTGAGGCTTACTAGAGACTACACATATTCTCACTCAGTCCTCACTACAAGCCATCTGGTAAGTTAAAGTTTTGTCCTGTTTTACAGAAGGGGAAACTGAGGCTCAGAGGCAGGAGGTAACTGGCGCAAGGTTAAAGAAGCAGTAAGGTCAGAGCCACTGGTTTATTCATAAAATATTGACAGCTTTCCTTGTGCCAGACTCTATTCCAGGCACCGGGGATTTTGTGGTCCATGGAACAGACAATGATCCTGGTGTCTCGGCAATCACGTCTAGGTGGGGAAAATTTGGAAACAATTTCGTTTAACTCCAGAGCCCACAGGTCTGACCATCGAACTGTCTCCTTGATAGGTGATGGGTCTTATTGTCGTGGTCAAGCACGTAGCTGAGCCTCTCCCATCCCCTGTCCCGTGTCTGGGCTGCCAGGACGCTGTATTAGTGGCACTAGCTGAGAAGAGCCCTGATCGGGGGATGGGGGTACAGGAGAAAGGTGGAAACAGACCACCAGGTTCAGGGTGGACATCATTAAGATCTCGCAAACTGAGGAGAAACAGCAGTCATTTTGTAGTCCAATCTAGACTTTGCTTCCTGTGATTCCTGAAAACATTTTCCAAAGTCTGTTGAGACCTCTCTGATACGAGGAGGAAGAGCTGCCTCTCCCACACCCCCAGACCCACACCTTCTCTGGGGCAGAAGGGCTGCCACACCTGGCCAGGTGGGGAGTGGGAACTTGGGCTCCCTCTAGTGAAGCAGCGAAGCAGTGCAAGAAACTCCTGCATTCTGGGCACAAAGCCACCTCGGCAGGACTTCCGTCCCATCAAGAAGATGACAGATGATGGGGTTGAGTGAGTCGTGGTCAAAATGGCACCTCCTGTGGCTATCAAGGACAGCAACAACTTCCAGTTAGAGCTGACTGGAATGCTCACTCTTTTGAGGTACTTGCCTCTGAACCTGAACGTCCCCCAGCTGTGTACATACAGATTCCTGGGTAGCCCCCTCTCAGGCCTCCCACTGGAGGTGGCCTCCTCACCATCCTCCTTGCCACAATGAGCACACACTGCTTCCGCTGCTGGGCCTGCTGGGTAGGGCTTGCCCCTGACCCCAGCCTGCTTAGCACCACCCCATCGGGCTAGAGATTGGTCCTGAGGCCCATTTCCAGGCTCAGCTTTGCCTCCTGGAAACCACCCCACAGTATTTTTGGAGCCACTTAGCATCCTAATGATTAGCAAACTATTGCAACCAGATGCCTAGGCTCTGCTGAGTCAGCAGAGGTCCCAACAGCAGTGAGGAGCAGACCCTGGCCAGTGTGACTTGGAGGGAGTCACATGACCTCTCAGGGCTGCAGTCTCCTTGTCTGAAAATTGAAACAAATTACTGAGGTTAAAGGAGACAAAATATGGGAAAGCACTCTGGGAAGTATAATGCACAAGCTGTTATTAGTATTTCTATTATGTTTGAAACAGAGAGGTCATCTGAGATGCCTTATCTTTTAAGACTCAAATGGGTTTTGTCTGAATATCCCCCCCACCAAGCAGTGGACCCCTTCCACTCCCAATCTCTCCCCTATTATGTACATGGGGGCGTATGAATAAGATAGGGTTTTTCCCAGCCACCTGGACCTCTGAGCACCTGCTTCCACTGAATTATGCCACTTTAGGGACCTGCTTGGTTTCCTATGTGCCCTGACCCTACTCTATATCAAATATATCTAAATTTGTTGTAGCTCTTCTCTTAATTTTCATTTTTTAAAAATCTGACAAGTCCCTGTGAGTAGCCAAAGTGGGTAGCTTCATAGTAGACAAAAGGAGGTTACCTCACAGCTACACAGACAAACTGAAAGTTGAATGTCAGACATGCATCTTCCTAAACGTCCATTGGCTACTTCTGGTACCTTGAGGTCAGCCTCCCTCTCCTCTTTCCTAAGCCTTCATCAGCTGTCTCCCATCCCAGTTCCTGCTGGTTCCTACAACAGAAATGTTTAAATATTTCTTTCTGTGTCTTCTGTCAACCATTGTTTATCAAGGCAAACTTCAGGACCCACATCCCAAGAAAGACAATTCCTTCCCTGAGAGGAATGTAGAAGACAGCTCTTGGGATAGTAACTTCTTCCTGTCCACTGCATTTTTATTTATCTCTGGGCTCCCCATCTCTGTGGGCCAGGAGTTGGGGAGAAGGAGGGATGATGGGACAGCAGCATGGGGGTGGGGCATGGGTGGAAGGCCCCAGAGAGAGCCTCCAAGGCCCCTTACTCTTCTGCCGCACAGTTCCTTTTGCAGGGTCTTAGCTCCTCAAGTGGAAGTCAGGGAGTCAACTCAAGCATTGTTCCACCTACATGGCAGGGTCGTAGTAAAGGTGTGTCCTGTGAAGGCGTGGTCCACTGACACTTTGGGGGAGGCAGGACCCATACCCTTTCTAACCTAAGCTGAAACCACATAAAGAAGGGGGCCCAGGACACTCACATTATGTCTAATCCTTTGTACTCTTGCTCAGGAGACTTCAAAGCCCACAGATACCTGGTGCTCAGACTCCTGGCCAGAGACAGAGACAAGAGCTATGAGTGGTAAGGAGGCAAGACGTGCAGTAATTCCAGATTCCAGATAATTCCATGTGGGCTCAGAACACCTGGATGGACCAGTGATGGGTCTCAGCTTCTTCATGTGTGTAGTGGGCTCTATGGTTATTACAACAACAGCAGCACCAACAACTGCGAATGGTAACGGATGCCGTTATTTGAGCACATATTACGTGCCAGATGCCACCACACCTTTCACTGGATATGATAATCCTGCGATGCAAGCACTGTGATGACCCTCATTTTATGGATGGGGAAGCTGAGGCATCAGCGTCTTCCTCTGTCTAAAATCACACGGATGCTGGTGAAGGAGCTGGGCTTTTAACCACCATGCGGCGCTGTCTCTAGAGCAGTGGGCCATGTAGTGCTTGTGTACAATTTGCAGTTTAGAAATGAAATTCTCATGTATTATTTCATTCTCCCCATCTAGAAACATCCAACCCGGAAGCTCTTCAAAAAATGTAACACAGACAAGAAACCGAGGTTTGCACACATACAAAGGTCTGTCCGCATTCCCTTTGCTCTAGAAACGTGAGGGTAATGCAGAAGGAAGGGGTATTGACTTCACAGCAGAGAGATCACTGAGGACAGGCATGGGTTGGGGAGTATCTATGAAAGGAGTGACAGACACTTTCCCCACCAGGAGAAAGTTTACGCGCTTGGAGAAAAATGCGATGGAGAAAAATGACCCAAACCACCTAAAAAGGCTGAGAGTCACCTCTGGCGTGCCTATTGCCTCTTGCCCTTCCCAGAACACACCAGCTTGGCACTGGCTTGAATTCCTCTAGGAGTTCAGTTGGTTTTGCCATCTGAGGCACTGGGCACGGTGACAAGTTATCTCAGCTCCGCAGTGAGCATCACACCAGAGTATGGAAATACTCAGCGCCCCACTTCGCGCCCTATGCAAACGCCCCACTGTCTCCTGCCCGCCCATTAGCCACCCAGGATCCTGCCAGCCCCTCTGGGCACTGATGTAATTACCAATAAGAGGATGAATATTTAAAGGGACTCTTATTTAACCGGTAAATGCTTCCTCTCAGAACTCCCTCCATCACTGTGTCTGGATGGATTCTAGAAGGAATGTTCTGACTTAGACCCAGAGCTGCCTGAGGTTTGGCCTTGTGAATCATCATGTGACCATCCTCCCCTCTTTCTTGGTATGGGGCCTTAAAGGTGGAGGCGACCAGTCATTCTGGCCTAGCTGGGAACATTAAGGTCAGCTCCCTATTCTGCAGGGGACCAGACCTGACAGGACCCTGACTTGTGGGGGAAGGGGAAGAGTCACAAAAAAAGGGACTGGGCTCCCATGATGGATTACTCCTTTACTATTATTGACCCCCCACCTCATTGCCACAGATGGATAGTTTCTCCCTAGAGCCAACCCTACCGACCCTTGATCTCAGACTCCTGGCCTCCAGAGTGGTGACAGATGAGATCCCTGCTGTCTTAAGCCCCATAGGACAGCTGATTTGTTACAGCGACCATGGGAAACTGACACCAAGCAGAGAAGACAGGGAAGAGTTGGAAATGACTCCCAGTTTTACAGCCCAGGTGTCCTAGAGGCTGATGATGTGGTTCGCTGAGCTACAGAATGTCAGAGAAACCATCTGGGCTATTTGCAAAGAGCAGGACCTAGGGATATAGGTCAGGTGTATAGGTCAGGGGTACGGTGATGAGAAAGCAGGTGAACAGAGACATCCAGAACCCATTGTATCTAGGAATTGGGACCCCAGCCCCAATCTCTGCACTTTGGGGGGCCTGTGTCCTGCTTTCAGTGACCCTGGGAGGCAGACAGGGAAGCAGCCTTGACATATTAGAGGGCTCTCTGGTGGTTGGGGGGGCACCTGGAGCCCACAGCTGTAGCCTTTGGGGTCCAGCTTCAACTGATTCTGCTCTTTCCATGATTACAAAATAAAGGAGTCCCTGTGGTGGTCCAGGACCAAGTCCAGTTGTAAGTGTAGAGTGCTGTCAGGGCAGGAGAAGACAACAATGGGCAGGACGTGTCAATGGGCAACAATGGGTTAGCAGTTGGGGACACAGAGGGAGAAGGGGAGGCTTCAAGGACCAACTTGGTCTCTTCCCATCTCTTGCCTGGGAGAAGCTGCAGCAGCTCACCCCTGCTTCCTGCCAGTCCTGCGCCAAATTGTGGTCCTTCCAGCCCACTGCTAGGCCCTGCAAACCCACTGATGCAGTTGAGTGCAGAGGACATCGGACCCCAATGCGAGCTGCCCTGACCTCCATGCAAATGAGCCTGAAGACTTCCAGCCAACAGTGCTGATGAATTCCCATCAGCCCTTAGGCCTCATTTTCCCATATTTGCAGCAGGGAGAAGACACAGGATCCCACTGAGATCATGGAGCTGCCAGGACCCTAGAGAAAGGCGAATCCCTCTCTAAGGACCCACTTCTGCAGAAGGGAATTTTTTCCTGAGACTTAGAGGAAAAATAAAATCTGATTTAATTCTTAGGAAATTGCCTTTTTACCCACCTGTGTAAGCCTGTATTTAAATGCTAATATGTTTGGCCTGTTGGGAGGCCGCATTTAATATTTTTTTCCTGAGCGGTAACAAAAAATCATTTATTTATGAGAATTCTAGAGTCCCCACCTCACTCCTGAGTTCCTCATCTTTGTTTGTGCCTACCAGCTGGATGCAGTTCTCCCCAAGGCATATGAAATCTGTAACCATCTCCCTCCCCAGATCAGATACATTTCCTGGTTTTGTTTCCAAAACTGCTTTTGACGCCCTCCTGTTCCCCAGACTTCCCCAATCAGTCACCAGCCCCAATGACTCAACCCTCTCCATTGAGGCCAAATCACCAAATCTGACAGAGCCCCCACTTTCTCATCTGTAAAATGGGTGTAGAAAGTAATACTGACTTCAGGCGTTTGTTATAAGATCCAGGTAATCCAAGCACAACCCCCAGCACAGCATCTGATAACAGACCTACAAGTCATGATGATTATTTTTATAAAAACCATGACTCCCATGGAACCTGTCCTCTTCATCTTCCTGGTTATTCTATCGTGAGCCGTTCCGTGAGCTCTGCTGATTAGAAAACACTGACCGGTCACTATTTGTTTCAAGTATTTGCGTGCTCTGAGGATCTTTATACACTTGTCTGCTTATTTATAGTCTGAATACACTTACCCCATTCCACCTCTAAAATGCAATTTCCACTAGGGAAGGCATGCCATCTTATTTACTGGTGTATCCCCAATACCCAGCACAAGGTGGGATTCTACAGCTTTGGAAGGGAAGACACCTGGCCTGGCTGGTTATTAAAGTACAAGCCCCCAGCTTCAAGGGCTCCCTTCTCTGCCCTTGCTTGGTGCTGCTGGGTTGGGACTCTGCAAGCCACATTTCTGCTTTGCCCGCAGCCCTAAGATCGGCTCTGCCAGTAGGGGGCCAGGGAGGAGTGGTCCATCTTCCCTCCCGGCAGCTTCCTGCTCCCACGTGTATCCCCAGTGCAACTAGCAAGGGCATCAGGTTCCGGTGACAGCGGTTGGTTAGTTTCCGGTACATAGTTTTCGAACTCCCAGAGTCAACCTGAATATTCTCCTTCAGAGACACCAGCACCAGCCAGCCAGCACCCTGTCCTCGGAGGACCGGGTCTCAGACTCAGGGAGCCCCTCCTCCACGCTCCTAGGTTCTGAGAATCCCAGTCCTCTCCTTGTCTGCCACCTGCCCAGCGCTAGAGCTGGCCCCTGCTTCCTACAGATACCACGTCTGTGGTTCCTCAGCATCCCCTTCTCCTCGTGGTTCCTCCATATGCATATAACAAGTCTTTATATGAAAGTCTTACTGTCAAAAGAGCCGGTGTGGCTGTGTCTCCTGGCCACAGCGAAGCTGCATCCGTGCCTAGCCATCCCCGCCTCCACTCCCACCCCCACCCCCACAGCCATGGCCACAGAAGAAATTCCTTCCAAGGACGTTGGTCTCAACTCACTCCATGGTGCGTCCAAGGATGGGGGTTTATGATTATGATAGCTGCTTGTTTCTTTCAAATCAAGGCAAAATATATCTCGCTCAAACTGCCAGTTGCTTTCATCTGGAGGCCTGGTGAGATACGAAATAAATATCCATGAAATTTAGAGCCAAATGTCAAATGGCCTTAGGCTCCAATTCTGCCACAGCTTGTGTGGCTATCACCAAATCACTTTCCTTCTCTGGTCCTGTTTCCTCACCTGTAGAAGAGGTAGCATAATAATACTTGCCTCGTAGGGTTGTGAGGATTACGTATGTGAAGGGAAGTCCTTGGAGCCGTTGCCTACACATAGAAGGCTCTCAGCAAATCTCGCTGTCAATGTCACCAGCCTTTCAACCTTCTAAAGGACAACATGTCTGTCCTCTCTTCGCCTTGCTCTCAGAGAAGTCAGCACACTCTTGTGGGCATAGACAACATCTGGAGCCCCCATCTGCTTCTTCTCCTGCCCCCCCAGAAGTGCCATGTGAAGATTCTTATGAGCCATATCAGGCGGAGTGATAACGCAGCCTTCCCAAGTTCCTTTGGCTAAGGCACATCTGTGACAGGGAGGCTGACTAATGACAGATCTGTGGATGAGCTAATTTCCCTGGTGCCACCTGAATGCTCCATTACTGTGTGTCCCTTCCTAGTCCTTATTTGCAGAATAGCATGTTCCTTGAGCAGAGAATGATTTTTCTCCCATACTCTTCTGGTATGAATTTAACACTGACACAACTGGCCTTCCCATCCTGGGAATGTTCTTGGCACACTACGCACCTTGCCCACATTTCTGGAGGTTTTGCTGTGTGATATTTTGGGGGCTTCTGTCCCTCTCTGGGCCTGAGTCATTTCTCTAACACAGAGAGTTCAAGTTCTTGATCCTTGCTGGGATCGGAGGAGAGTCTGAAATGCTTCGTATTTGAGTTACGACGAAGGGAGATTAAAAATGGAAGCCTGGGGGCACCTGGGTGGCTCAGTGGGTAAAGCCATTGCCTTCGGCTCAGGTCATGATCTCAGGGTCCTGGGATCGAGTCCCGCATCGGGCTCTCTGCTCAGCAGGGAGCCTGCTTCCTCCTCTCTCTCTCTCTGCCTGCCTCTCTGCCTACTTGTGATCTCTCTCTGTCAAATAAATAAATAAATAATCTTTAAAAAAAAAAAAAAATGGAAGCCTGGCCCCAGGATCATAATCACAAAGGTTTACCAGCACAGCCTTGACTTTTATGGGGTGGTGTTAGGATCCAGGGGCAGGAGTGGTGACACTGAACAGTGACAGCAATTGGACAGTGATATTGACCTTTGCATTCACAGAGTGACCTATGCCAGACACTATATTTAGCATGCCGATTTCATCGAGCCCGCCCCTGATGAGGTAAAGATTCTTATTCCCATTTTGCAGAAGGAAAAGCTGAGGGTCTGCAGCAGCTGCTAGATTGCAGACTTTAGCATCTCAGGTCTGTCTTCAGCCTTTGCACTTGCTGTTCCATCAGTTGGAACAGGTTTTACCCCCACACATCTGTGTGGCTGGTTCAGGTCTCCCTTAAATATCATTTAATGGGAACAAGTTTTCCTCTGTGACTCTAACTGTAGGAGCTCCCATCCCTGTCCACCCACTTAGCTCTCTCTTTCTTCAAAGCACAGTCCTGTATGTAGACCCATTGTCGATCTGTCCTTCCACCACAGGAATGTGACCCCAGTAAGCCCAGGTACTTTGTTTTGTTCCCCACTGTCTGCTCAGAGCCTGGAGCAGAGGCCCAGATAGTCTGTCTTCCACATTTGGATGCACAGAGTAAACAAGCAGGTGTTTGAATGCCTGGGGCAGAGGGCCTTACTCTTAACCATTACCTGACTTGCCTGGAGCGGGACGGAACACTCATTCTTGGGATGTGACAGCTCCCCCAGACCACAGTACTCTGTCTCCTTCTCCTCTGCTTCAAATGACAGGACTCCAGATTCCGGAGCTAGAGCCCAGATGCAAGTACCCCCCTGGACTTTCCTTGTCATCCTGAAACAGATGCTGCCCACAGCCTTCTGGGAGCCCCTCCTCCTGCAGTTTCCTGGCCAGGTCTGAGGCAGAAGGCAAAATTCTGGACCAGCGAACGCCACTGAAGTCACAGCTATTGTTTCTTCTGGCTTCTCGATCTTCCGGGTCCATGCCACGTGTAGGACGGAAGAGACAGGCAGCGGGGTCCAGCTGAGAGTTCTGTCCTGTGGTGTCCAAAGGGCAGCACTGTCCATGGCAAATGGTCAGGTGGCTGGCACCGCCTCCCTCAGTCTTTCTCTCAACTCTCTCCTTCTCCTTGGCTCCTGGTGGTGCTGCTCCTTGCTCCTTGCCCATCAGGCATGTTCCACGGTCAAGTACTTTCCTTCCCTTTCTTCACATCTACTGCCCTGTGTCTCCATCCCATGAAGATGGAGCAAGGTGAACAAAGTTCACTGGACACACGGATTCTTGACCAGGGCTTGGTGCCTGATGGTGAATGTACTCTACCGTAAGGTCGAGAAGGCACTGACCCTGTGTGTCTAGTTTGCCTGGCCCAGGGTTTTCTACATCTTAGGAGCTTGGTAAATATTCACACGAATACACGAACCAAAGACCAAATGCCATTAACATTACCAGACACTGTGTGCCTTTTAACTGGAACTTTCAATCCCTTAAGAAAAAAAGAGAGTGAATAATGGGGCGATTCAAGCTCTAAGACATCAAGCACAATGGGATACTTTCCGTCAGGACTCCTCTCTCTGTATACGTTGTGAGTCATGCTGGTGATTCAGGCTACTCTGTGCTTGTGGGCTGTCTCCGAAGTCTAGTCTTAGAGCTGAAATTTGATGGTGACCCCTCTACCCCCATCCCCGAAGGGCTGGGATTCACTGAGATCACTGAGATTCAAGATTCACTTCCACATGACTCATGGACCGTGGGGAAGACACCGGGCGTAGAGCATGAATTCCATTTATCTGGCATTTTGTCAACGGGTAGCCCATTCTCTGGCTCATAAGCAATCTATTCTTCTCAAATATCCCAGAGAAGCAGCAACCAGGGAGGCAAGAGAGGAAAAGAAAGACTTTCCAAGGGTTTGGCTTAGTTCAGCTGACAGGGGTTTCCATACCTGTTGTTTGTGTGGCCACAGCGCATCACGGTGATGCTGACGGCCCTCGGAGGAACTTTTGAATCACCAAGGAACAGTGTGGATGTCATGGGGAAAGTTCATGCCCTGTGTAGGGGGTGGGATGAGATGTCTGCCGAGGTCCCTTCCAACCTGCACAGTCTGTGGTACTGAATGGCAACCAGATATTTTAATTAAGCCTATTTGCATAGCAGACTTTTTATTTGCATGTGCATTTCATATTTGCATACCACCTTGCAGGTTTACTTCCGGGAGTATTGTACTGTAATCAGACTGAATTCTCTTCTGGCATTTTTGAGGAATACTTTCATCATGGAAAGCGACAATCGCACTCCTAGCCCGATGAGAGTGCACAGACTCTTGGCCAACTTTGAGTCGGAGCGCCTGGAGTTGGAGGTGGTCGGAGGCACTGGCCTTCCCAGCCACAGAGGCAGGCAGCTCTTGCTGCTGGTGCCCGGTGTGGGGGGGGGGGCTGCACAGGCCAGCTCCCCCGGGGGCTCCTACTCAGCCCAATTTCATGATGCAAACCAGGTCGCCGGGCTTCTGCCTACAAACTTTCCACTGAGTGCTGAGCGGTGGCTTTTGGCTCTGTGGGGAGTTCTCCCACATCCCGATCAGGGCAGGGAGAATTGATCTATTAGATTAACCAGGAAGGAAAGAGCGGGAGAGCGAGCAGGAGGCTGCTGAGCGGAGTGTTTTTGCGTAGCAGTCCCTCCCTTCTGACTCGAGTATTAATTGCTACATTACCACTGCCATGTAAGAAAGACAGTCAGCAAAGCCTGGGAGAACGCCAGCTCCTCCCTCCCTGCTCTGCTCAGCCTCACTCCTCCTTGGTTCCCTCGGAGCGCCCTGTGCCCTGGCAGGACGTCCCTGTCCCAGCCCCAGCGTCCTGAGGTCCTTCCGTGGTGAGGACTTGAGTGGACAGCAGGAGGGGGTGGAGGGAGGGAGGGAGGAAGGGAGCAAACATCGTGCCCTGCAGGCTTTCTGGATGCAGAAGCCGGACTCACTGCAGAGGCAGCTGTGCTGTTCCCGGAGCTTCTGGGGGACCTCCGCCTCGCAGGGTTTGCCTAGGCGGGCTCCAAGTTCCAGGGCCACGCAAGGTGGGCGCTTTTCCTTCTGGGCGCTGACAGCAGAGCCTACCTTCCCTCCACCATCATGAGTGGCTGCTCCAAAAGATGCAAGCTTGGGTTCGTGAAATTTGCCCAGACCATCTTTAAGCTCATCACCGGGACCCTCAGCAAAGGTAGGGAGCCTGGCCTTGACCCTCGTTTTCTGTCTTAATGTGGTCTGGCTAGCCACGGTGGCAAGCGCCTTAGGGTGGCATCTGTGGCTGTTCCGGTGTGCCGGGGTCTCAGAGGACAGCAGGGGGGACTAGCGTGGCTGGGAGTTGGGGTTGCTGACAACCTAGGTCCTGGCTCTGGGTGGGTGGGCACCATGCCAGGGAGCTCAGCTGGCCATAATTGCCTGGAACTTTGGAAATGGATTTGGTGGTGTGTGGCTGATTGGCTACAGGCGGGCAGAGGGACAGAACCCTTCTCGGAGCACTGGAGGCTGCTTAGCGTGACCAGAGTTTCAAGAAGTTATCCAGGGAGTGTTGTGTCTTGTTGATAAAAGAGAGATTTGATGCGGTGGGCTGTGAGTAATTCTGCAGAACCGAGCCGCTAGAGGAGGCCAGCAGGAGGTGGCGGAGGGGCCGGAGTCCGCCATGCACGGGTGAACGCCGGATTCATGTCAGCTCCAGGGGCCAATGCGCCAAAGACTTTCTCTTGCCAGGTTCCAGGGTCCTGCATTTCTGGGGCTTTCGTCCTCATTCTGCTCCCTGGGACCCCTGCTCCTCTGCGGATTCTGCCTTTGTCTATGTCTGTCTCCTCTGCTCCTCCAAGAACTGGGGCAGCAGAGGGCCGGTAGGTTCAACTTCCCGGGCAGCAGGAAGGGTTGTTGCGAACCAGACCTAGGACTGCGTGCACACAAGTCAGCCCCAGGACGCGGAGGGGAGGTTGACTTCTTGGGGCCGTTCCTGTCTCCAGAGCCAACCCCCCTACCCCCCACCCCCAAGCCATTACACTGTGCCAGAGAGGGCGAGGCCCTCAGAGAGACTCTGGCAAAGTTTTTGGAGATAAAATTTGAAGAGAGAGCAGCAGCATGATGTGGTTTCACTGGCTGAAGAAAAGTCTTTAAATATTCATGCCCTCTTTCGGGAGGAAAGAGTCTTTGGGGGAGATGCATTGGAAGCAGCAGGCCTAGTATTCAGGGAAGGAGGGAGGGCCACAAAACCTTGACTAGCATTTTTTTAAGCGACAAGGAGGGAAGATAAAGGCTGCGTGTGGCCAGCTGGGATGACGCGGCCCAGGTGTTCCCTGCCCTGGAGATCCAGCCTGGAGCAAACCGAACTGCAAATGTCAGGGGGAGGGGTGCTGAGTTCTGCCTAGCTCCTTCCTCGGCCCCATCATCACCCTGGATCTGCCTCCACATTTCTCAAATAGGGTGCTGCGCCTCCAGGATGCCCAGGGAGACCAACAGCCCAAGGCTGAGGGTCAGGCTGCGGGCAGGTTTCCTGGGGCCCACGTGGGATGGATAGAGGTGAGGAGCTGAGAGCCAGGAAAGGAGGATGCCCAAGAGTTCTCCCCGCGATTCAATCCCTCCAAACAGGATTTTCTCTCCATGTCACAGATTCCAGGATCTCAGGGGATGAGGGGTGAGGGGTAGCACCCCATCTCAGCCTTTGCTTCCCAGAGGATTAGCAGAAAGAGCTTTGGCCCACACTTGGGAAGCTGAGATCTCAACTCTGGCTTTGCTCCCTGTGAAGGCCTCAGCCTCTCTGAGCCTTAGTTTCTTCATCTGTGAAATGGGTCCATTACTTGCACCCTGTTTACCTTCCAACGTGGTTGCAAGGATCCAGGGAAGCTGAGACACAGGATCCCTCTATGGACTGCATTGCAGTGACCGGATGTGAGGGGGCTGTCTGGGACTGAGATGGGCATGGGTCTGGAGAGGGTGGCCTAGGCCATGCCATCTGCAAGAACAGAGTCAAAGTCCTTCAGTGTAGCTGGCTGCAGGTGGATCTGTGCTCTCCAGGCAGCTCCAGATGGGGAGACATCACAGCAACAGAGTTAAGTATGAGCAAATGAATCAGTCAGGGGGAGAGAGAACGTGCAGAGAGCGGTGTGTGTGTGTGTGTGTGTGTGTAACAGAGAGTGGCTAGGTGGCTATTTGAATAAATGAACAGGAAGATACTGTCTTTTGCATATTTGCCTACAACCATTGGCTGAAGATTTATTTACTGAGCACCTACCCTGCGCCGCACTAATTGCTGGACACTGGGCACGTGGAGAATATGACACAAGTCCTCCAGTAGGACATGCACACCCTGGTGAGGCACAGGCTGAAAACCAGACACAAGGCAGAGTGCAGAGATGGAGGCAGGCCTGGGGGCCAGAGCCAGAGGTTCATCTGAAAGTGGCATCAGCTGAGGTGAGGAGGAGGGTAGGACTGGGCAGGTGGAAGCAGGGGGAGCAGTGTCCATGGAGAAGCCAGACAGCAGGCCAGGATGGCCCCCTCCCTCCACTCAGAGTCCCAGAGACTAAGACCCATGGGACACAGAAAAGGCTCCACAGGGACCAGCGCTGGGAACCTAGTGGCCACCTGGCCTTTCTCCGACCCGCATCCGTATTGAGATTCCTATAGCCAGGGCTTAGGGAGGAGGCCCACGGTGGGCACCAGGGCAGGATCGAGTCTCTCCACTCTGCAGGGAGCACCGAGTGTTTACACAGCCCTGGCTCTGTGCCAGGCACGCGCTGGGGAACTGGTGTTCTGCCCAACCCAGGTGTTTGTTAAATATTTGTTAAATAAATGACCACGGGAGCAGGGCCAGGACTGGAGCAGGGGAGCAAAGCAGGTCTTTCTTATGCATAGGCCAGCCCTGGTGACTAGATTATATCCTTCACCGACACATTGCAGTAGTTTAATGATCGCTGGGTATAATTGTGACTTCACTTACTCATTAGTCATTGCACGGGGGCCTCGAATTGCAATAATCCAACCGTTAAACGGATTTTTCTTTGTCGCTTTCCGAATTGAGGAATGTAAAGATTCTACAGGACCAGGCACCTCCTACTTGTTACGCGGACAACTCGCTATTTCTTCCCTGCCTTGGGAATACCCGGAGGACCGGGAGAGCCCAAGTCCCCCCCTCCCTGTCCTTCCATGCCCGGACCACGGCCACGTCCCCGCTATTGTAGCCGTCCCCTCTCGCACTGGCCTATGCTGCAGGTGGCTCAGACTTGGCTCACCAATGCCCTTTTCAGAGATGAACTGACCAACTTCTCCTGCTCACACAACTCCTTGACCTTGAGCTTTTCCTCTATAGCTCTGATCACAATCTGTGATCTATGTTTCTTTTAAAAATGTTTGCTAAAGGGTGTCTTCCCTACCGGACTTGAGGTCTGTAAGGGCAGAGATCACGTGGGCTTTTCCTTGTCACTATGGCCGGAGACACCTGGCCAGTGCCAGGCCTGGAGTGGATGCTTTGCCGATAGTATAAAGTTACTGAAGTAGCCCCTTGGGGCACAGACGTCCATCCGCCAGGGGTCCTCAGAGGACATGTAGAGTGTGGATTTCCAGGACACACTATGTAAGGTGTCCCAGAGGTGCTTGGTAAACGCTCTCTGAACTCCGTCCACTGCAAGGCCTGATCTGTGACCAGAGAGTGAGCCTCCCACCAGACAGGTGGCTCAGAACCATGCCTGAGCACTCTTGGTGTCTCTGGAAGGGCATGTAATCATCCCCCAAGGGGGTAGAGTGGGGGAGATCTGGCACGCCCATCCCTGCTCCTTCAGCTTGACTCTGACTTGTTCTACGTCCTGAATTTCTCCAAAACTTAAAGAACGAGTTTCTCTTGCTTTAAAACAAAACAAAACAAAACAAATTTGTCAACCACTTATGCAGTGGGAAGGACAGGGAGTTGCCAGACTGGGGCATCCTCGGGTCCATTGCACACAGGCCAGGAAGTCTCCTGCAGGGTCCCTCACCTCTCTGGCCTCAGTTACCGAATCTAGAAATGGGGATCACAACGCCCTCCTTATAGGATTAAACAAGAGTGTGGCTCTAAAGCTCTGGAAATACTAAATTCCCAGGAAGTGTTCACTGATGGGATTGCAGTTATCAGCTGATCCCCAGCACTGCGAGCGCCTCAGGGCCGGCGCTCCACCTCACTAACCCCGGTTTCTTCCCAGCTGGCACAGACTCTGAGAGTGGTCGATCTAGAATATTCTACTCCCCTCTCTAGAACTTGCTTTCCTAAGGTCCCACCTAGTGCTGAGATCGACCTCTGAGCCCTTTCCATTCCCAGTTCCCTTATTAGGAGTAAAGAGCATGACTCCCAGAGCCAGGCCTTCTCTGGCTCTTTAACTTACTTAACAGCCCAGCTCCTGGCTTAGACGGTTGGTTAACCCCAGGGTTTGGGAACCTGCCTGGTTCTCTTCCTACACAGCCAGCTCCCCAGCTGTTTCCCAGAGACCCTGGGACCGCAGGTGGGAACCCAAGTGGTGCAGGCCCCACTCTGGGTGGGGAGGTTTCAACTCATCTCCTTCCGCACTTTGGGAACCCATCTGTCACCCCAGACACAGATGGCAAAGCCAAAGCCAGCAGGAGGGAAGAATTCAATCCCAGAGAGCTTCCAGTTGTCCAGGCCACCCGCACAGCTGCAGGGTGGGGAGAGGGTGACCTTGTAAGATTTATCTCAAGGACAATGCCCTGGAGCCCGAACTCCCCTCTCCCACCCTGGCCCGTGGTTTCTCTGTGTGCTTCAGACCTGTCACAGACACGCTGTTCCTCTTGCTTCCTCTTCTGGAGGAACTGACCTTGAACTTGGCTCTGCCTTCAGGCAGGCCCAGCTTGAGTCCCAGCTCTGTCATCTAACAGCTGTGTGAGCTTGGGTGAGGTACACACACACACATCACCACCACCCCAAGCCGAGGCTCATTCCTTTAATTGGAGGTAATAATAAACCCAGTGTAAACGTTGTATTATAACTCAGTGAGGATGACAGGAGTGACAGACTGTGGCTAGTAGGGCTAGTACTGAGTTCCTCCCTACTGAGCTGTGCCCTCGGCACCTCTCCTATCTTGGCCCAGTCCTGACCTTGGGAGGAGGGGTTGCAACCACCATTTTACCGGGTAAGGAAACTGACCAGGTGGTCCAGCTGGCAATAAGCGGCAGAGTAGGGATCGAAACCCAAGTCCTACTGGGGCCAGGATGAGGCACTGTCTCTCTTCTGCTCCATGGGGCTAGAGAAGACACCCCTGAGGGGATTGGTCCCCACCTTGTCACTGGCAAAAGAGTGCCCCAGCTTCCCATGCAGTTTATGGGAAATGTATGGAAATGATTCCCATAATTTTGTAGGTGGGTTTGTCAAGAACCGTGATGCCAGCTGGGGTTTTTTACAGAAGCCACCGGTCTTCCAAAGAGTTGGACAAATTCCTTAATGTGGCATGGCCTGGGTTAAGGAAGGAGTTTTATGGGGAACAGAACATTCTGCAGGCCAAGGTCAGCAAGACAACCACATACACGCTCTTCCAAAATCACTGCCACCCCTCAGATAGGTACGCTGGGCCCAAGACTCCTGCCAGACATTGAATGGGCTTCAAGTCCATAAGGGACCCTCCCCACCACTCTCCCTTCTTACAGGGCAAATGTGAGGAGTCATCATGTCAGTGTGGAAATACACAACATTTTAGGCACCAGACACCTCGGAATTGAGAGACTGACTTTTTACTAGAATTCTCTGGGAAAGCAATAGCCTTGACCCTAGGAACCTTGGGGCCTATGAGATGTGACAGAGCCCTTTGCCAAAAGGAGGAGCCACTTGTTCCACAAGCAGCTCTGCTTGTGTGCACTTGCCCACCACCCTGAGTCCCAGCGAGCTCACTGCCCTGGCAGCATAGGCCAGCACTGGGTCATGCTAGGACAGCCCTACTCCCTGGTTGCGTCCAGGAAGCTCTGAGTGCTTGGCCTGGTCATAGGCAGAAAGTTAAATCACTGAGGGTTCTGGTCTATTCTTGCCTCTCCAGTTGAAGCCAGCACCCGCCGGAGTGAGGACCAAGCTCGCCTGGGCTCACCCCACACCCACTGGCCCTCATCCCAGCCTACCTGTCTCCCATCCTTGCCTCCCTATGCCACACACATCACTCCCTCACCCATTTCACTGGCCAGGTGCTCTCTGGGGTCTCCCATAGTCCCACTGCAGCCTCCTGCCACCTGCCATGGCTGTCCTTCTTTGGGGCCACTTGGCCCCTCTTCCATTCCAGTTTTCTAATGCTTTGCACGATTGGCCCCTCAACAGCAAACCTGCAGGGCCTGTCCACCATGGCTGACCAGTGTCCCCTTGGTGTCTATCTGCACCCCAACCAGGAAGGCCAGAGGAAGGACCTAGGCTCTGAGGATCCCACGGAAGGGCAGAGGGTTAGGGAGGAGAGAGGAAGCAGAAGATGAGATAGCAGAGCTCCCCGGGGCCAACAGGAAGGAAAGGAGGTGAGGACCCCAGGAAAAGATATGAGAGAAGGTGTTACCCCCACCAGTGACCACCTTCCCCATAATCCTCACAGATCCCCAGTCTGGAGGCAGAAGAAAGCCTTTCTCCTATTGGGGTGAGGCCTTGGCAGGAAGGCCAACAGCACAAAGCTAACCTGGTCCTCTCTGGTTGAAGCCACTTTGGCGCCAAACCTGAGTTGGAATCCAAATCTTCACAGTTGCTCACTGAGCGGGCGGCTTCCTTCTCTGGGCCTCAGTTTCTACAACTCTAAAATGAGGGAAGTGCTGATGTTGAAGGTCCCACTCAGTTTTAGAGTTTTAACATCCGCTACCCATAATTGCAACACCCCTCACAGCAGCACCCTAAGCTCGGTGCGTGTGCGGGAGCACCAGAAGGTGCGGTACTCGAGTCGCCCTGCGTGTGGAGGAGACGTTTGGAGCTTCGGAGACGGAAGCTCTGAGTCACACAGCCAGCAGGGGACAGAGCCAGAAGTGGAAGTCAGGCTGTCTGTCTCCACGTTCCGGCTTTGGCTCCCACATTTCACGCCCTCCATTCCTAACAAAACTCAGATCCTGGGTAGGAAAGCAAAGCCGACAAAGCCAATGCCTCCCCAGCTGGTCCGAGAGGAGAGGCAGGCTCTTTCAGAAATCACGGCGTCAAGCCCTCTGTTCTGACATCCCAATTCGGAGAATGCCCCTGAGACCCAAGGCCCCATCCACACCACAAACCCTCACCACAGGCCATCTTTTCCAGCCAAACAACAGAACATAGGGGAGAACCGGCTGGACAGCCCAGCCTGCAAGGACAGGAAGGAATGGAAACAGCACCGTGCCAGCCTTCCCTCCAGAACGGCAGCCTGGCCGGCCTCCACTTCGTGCTGGAAGGAGGTGGGCTGGACACAGAGGCAGGGAACTGGGAGGGAGATAGGGAGGGACATGTGATTCTGATGCTTGTGTCTGTGAGGCTGGGGTTAGCCTACTCTAATTTTCTTTCTATAATCTTTTGATTAACCCTGGGCCACTCTGGGTGGCATTTTTCAAACCATCTACACTTCGGCAGGCAGCGCCAAGCCCAGGCTTGCCGCTCACTATCTGCGAGCATCACTGGGAAGCGGCTGTCACTCAGAGGCTGGGACATGGGAGGCACCCTGGACGGGGAAGGCGCCAGCCTCCTTGTGCCAGTTAACCCTGTCCATGCCTCCCAAGCCTGGAGACAGCAGCCTGTGATTCCAGACTCAACAGGCACGTGCAAAGAAGATTATTTGCCACGGTCCCTTGAGAGCTCTTTATTTGCTGGGGCTTTCTGAGGGTCCCTACATTCAGTCCAGGCTTTCCCCTGAAAGTCCCATACTCTCACTATTCCCACCTGAGGCTGGGAGAGGCGAATAACTTCCCAGGGTCGCAGAGCCAAACGGGGACCCAAGTCTCCATGCATTCCTAGAGGACTTGGTCGAATTCATCTCGGTCGAATCCCTTGGCGCTGACACCTCCCGGTATAGACAGAACAGTGCCACCTCCCCCAATTCATTTGTTGGAGCCCTCACCCCTATGTGCTTCTATTTGGAGATAGCACCTTAAAAAAGGTAATTAAGGTTAAATGAGCTCACAGGGTTGGGGCTGTGATCAGATAGAACTGGTGTCCTTATAGGAAGAAAGGCATCCACAGGGAAAGGGCCACGTGGGGTCCCAGGGGTCCTCTGCCAGCAGAGGAGAGAGGTCTCAACGTGCCAGCACTTTGATCTGGGACTTCCAGCCTCCAGAACCACAAAAAAATAAGTTTCTGGGAAGCCACCCAGTCCGCGGTATGGTGCTATGACTGCCCTCGGGAAGTAACACACCCTCAGAGACAATTCTCCGCCCAGCATCCTTCTTCATAATTTTTATTGTAGTAAATATTCTTAACATACTATTTACCATGTTTACTATTCTCAAGTGCATAGCTCAGTGTCAGTAAGCGCATTTGTCCTCCTGCTCAACCATGCCTTCCTTCCCTTTCCAGAACTTCTCAGCACGGCAAACTGAAGCTGTGTCCTCAGTAAATGCTAGCCCTCCGTTCTTGTGTCCCCCAGCCCCGGCAACCACCACTCTCCTTTCTAGCTGTACAAATCTGTCTGCTCTAGGTGCCAGGTGTCATGGAATCATGAAGTAGGTGTCCTTTTGTGTCTGGCTTCTTTCACTCAAGTCTTAACCATGTATGTGTCAGAATTTCCTTCCTTTTGAAGGCTGAATAATATTCCCTGTGTCACAGACTGTCATTTCTTTTACCCGTTCATCCACTGCTATTCATCCATTCCCATATTCTGAGAATACAAAAGGGATCTCATTATCCCTTCATTCACAATGCTGCCTCCAGGGGTTTCTTGACACATCTGGGGTCCAATGCAGACTTTTCTTGGGGGCCTCCAGACTTTGCTAGATCTGCCCTCTGCATCCATATCCTTCACCTCCGGTCTCCTCCCTGCACCGCACCCCAGCCACCGGGCCCGAATGTTCCTCCGGTTGGCACAGTGCCCTCCACCTCTGGAGCCTCACAGTTTCGGGGACCTCCCCTGGACACTGTGTCAGAGCTCACCTGGATCTGTCGGGCACCTCCCCTCCTGCACAGCCCCCACCTCCTCATCCCCCTGCCCCAACACCCTCACACACATCAGGCACTTTCTATTAATGCTGCCTTGTTTTCCCCAGAGCACTTTCTGTTTATGCAATGACACTACCCACTGAGTCACCTGTTTCCGGTCTGGCTCGCCCACAAAGAGCTCAGTTCCGTGAGGGCAGGGACTGTTCTGGCCATCACCACTTTCCCAGCAGTCGGTGCAGGGCCTGGGACATAGCAGGACTCAGTGGAGGCTGAGGGGTCCACAAGGCAGGTGAGAAGCCCGAGGCCTGGGGAAGACCACCCAGCAAGCAGGCTGCTAAACTGGCCTTGAATCTGGGCCTCCGAATCCTCTTCCCTTTCCTCTGCTCTACCTTCCTGTTAAAGGTCCTGGTTCTCTACTCTACCTCCAGATGTCTGTCTGTCCATCCATACTTACCTTTAGCAAAGCCACCAGCGATCCTGTGATAAGACGTGAAGACCTGAGCCATCTGTCTGGCTCCTTAGCCCCGATCCCGAGAGCTGCCCCTTCCCATCACTGCAGCTATGGGCCCTTTAGTTAATCTTTGATTTATTCTTCCCATGGAAAGAAGGTAATGTTGCCACGGGGAAAGGACTAGCGTTATTCTCCATTCTGCCCTCTGCTCCATTCAGCTGGGAGGCTCCTCTGTGAGTGTGTGAAGTGACCATTCCCAGACAAAGACTTCTGGAGACTACAGACACAGCTGGCTCCCCTGCTCGTGCTCCAGCCCTTGGGGATCCAGGACCCTCTGGGATCATGATTTTGGGAGGTCATTAGACTCCAAAGCCAACCATTACCCTCTGGAAGCTGTTTGACCTTTGGAAGTCCCATCACTTCTTTGAATCTTGCTTTCTGCTGGAATTGTGGACACAATAATATCAGCCTTGCAGGTTTATTGAAGCAATGCACTTAAGGGTTCCGTGCAATGCTATGTCATATAAAGAGCTCAACAAATGTTTATTTTTATGTGTTATTGTTGTTTATAAAAACTCGGGTTTTGTCTCCTCCCCTCTGTATCCTAGTCAAACCTCATGGGTCTCAGAAAATGGCTGGTTGACTGAAATCATCATGAGGGCCAGAAGAGCGCCCAAGACTCCTCCAGCACTCTCTTCACCTTCCCTCTCCCTGTCTAGAAGCAGACTATCAGTGGCAGAGAGCCTTATTCGAGGCAGATGGGACAGGAGGGTTATCATTCCATTCGAGAATGGGCTTAGCATCTACAGCCTTCAAAACCCATTCAGTCCACGGGGCACCGGCAGTGACTCAGCCCGTTAAGCATCTGCCTTCAGCTTAGGTCATCATCGTCTCTGCTCAGCTGGGAGTCTGCTTCTCCCCTTCTCCCTCTCCCTTGCCCCTACCCCCCACTTGTGTGCTCTCTCTCTCTCTCTCGCTCTCGCTCTCTCTCTCCCATGATCTCTGTCTCAAATAAATTAATAAAATAGAAAGGAAGGAAGGAAGGAAGGAAGGGAACCCATTCAGTCCGGTCGTTCCCCAGTCCCTGCCCATCACAGTGAACAGTCTCCGCCTGGTGAGAAATAGGAAGTATGGAAACGAAACTGTAGCTTTATAAGCCTAAAACCTGAGTGTTACAACATCTCTTGTGGCCTGGGTCAGACTGTCCTAAGAACGCTTCTACCCTGGGCCCCAAGTCTCAAAGCCTCAGTGCACATGGGCTCGGGCGGGACATTTAGCAATATTTGGTGATCTGAAGGCCAGAAACTATAGAGAAACTGCCACGGCCTGCTGGCCTGTCGCACTGGGCACTGTGGCATAGAAGGCAGGCACGGGAGTCCCCAGTGCTAACCAGGACCCGCGCATCGTAACTTAGACTTTGACACGCTCCCCACGAGCTGCTGAGAGCCTGATGGTGGCCAGCATGAGAAAGGAAGTCAAGGCCACTAGGCAAGGGACCAGCATGAGACTCCTCCTAACACTCCACCCTCAACCTCTTCCGTGTCCGGATGGGGAAACTGAGGCCAGATCAAGAAACACCCTTGACGTAGGTACCTTGAGGTAGAGTTTGGGGACTGGCAGGTGGAGGCACCGGGATGAAGAGAAAGCCAGAGCCCTGCAGAGGTGTGACCGGCCAGCAGACGGCTCTTGCTCTTCAAGTCCCCATAGTCAGTGACTTCGGCTGAGACAGAACATCTCTCCGGCTGTGACCCTGTGCCTTCTTCTCTTGACCTTGGGTCTTCTTCTCTGGCATGGCCTTCTGAGTCTCTCTCCTGTGCTCTGGCTTGTCTCTTAAATTCCAGGCCTGCAGGAGAGTCCCCAGCTGAACCATGAGCTCATGGAGCACAGGGACCCTATCTTAGTTATTTAAGAATGCCCGGCACCCAGCACAAGGCCTGGTGCAAAGCAGGGGCTCAAAGGATGGAAGAAGAAAACAAAAAAAGGAAGGAAAGGAGGAAGGAAGGGAGAGAGGACAGATCATAAACCCTTCTATATGAATGTCTTCCTCTGCCTCTACTCCATCCTTATAGAAGCAAAGCAGGCCTCTCTCTCACCTTCTCTCTGTTTCTCTATGTCCCCAGTCTCACATCCTGAAGTTATCTCACTCACTGTTGATCATTTCTGGCCGGCATTCATCCTGGCACTGTCTTCCCATTCTCAGCACTGTCCCTGAAGTCCACATTGTCACCCTATCCCAGCTGCTTTGCTACTGAGGCTGCAGCCTGCACGTCCTCTGTTTCGCCTCTCCTGCCCCTCCACACCACGGGCAGACAGAGACAGGGTCCATCCAGTTCTTCCACCTGGGAGCCGACGTCTCGAAACCTGTTCTAAGCAGGTGATCAGAGATGTGCACGGAGACTGGTAGACAGGGGTGCTCATCATGGCTATTACATTGTAATAATGAGCCATCGGAGATCAGCTAGACTCTAGTCCGAAGAGTAGATTAAAAACATTCCTGCTCATCTATCTGATAAAGCAATATTAAGTCTTTGAAAAATTATTTTGAGCACTATTTAAAAATAAGCAGAAATACTCTTAACATAATATTAGGTTAAAAAAAATCAGGATACAAAACTGTATGTACAATGAGGGTCCAATCTGTAAATAGATATGCGTACAGAAAAGTGAAATAGAAAAGAAATACACTGAAGTATTAGCATGGGTTTCAGCTGTACTTAAAGGCTATGTTTTCAAGTTCTTCTTGATGCTTATCTCTATCATCCACATTGTCTCCAACAAGCATGTATATTTAATCAGACTGTAAAGAAATCATTCGCTGAATATGCATCTGCAGGCTTTTACTTCTGGAGAACTCCCGTGACAGCCGTGCTTTCCCTACCTCGACACGCAGCCTTCCTATCCATGCTGGAGCACGCCCTGGACTTCTCAGCCTGGCTCTCAGGGCCATGGCCTCAGCCCACTTGCTGCTGCTCCTGGCTCTCCACCTCCATCTGCGTTCTCCTCCAGCCAGACCAGCTCCCACGTGGTTTCCAAACCAGACTTGTGTTTTATGTCCCTCAACCTAACTCTGCAAAGATTCATTTTTTTAGAGATTATTTATTTACTTTCTTATTTGAGAGAGAGCAGGAGCAAGGGAGAGGAGCAGAGGCAGGGAGAAGCAGGCTCCCTGCTGAGAAAGGAGCCGGATGTGGGACTCGATCCTGGGATCGAGGACCCTGGGATCATGACCTGAGCCAAAAGCACATGCTTAACCCGCTGAGCCACCCAGATGCCTCTCCAATGATTCAGAAAAACAAACACATACACACACACACATACAGAGAGACAGACAGAAAAAAGAGAAGGAATACAAATACAGCAAAATATTGACAACAGTTTGTGAACCAAGTTCATGCTCCTTGTACTGATTTTGCAACACTTATATAGTGGACAATTTTTAAATTAAAAGTGGGGGGAAATAAAGGAGCAATATAATGTTATGTTAAAGATATAGGCTCTGCTTTGAAATAAGCTAAGCTTATTTTTCTAAGATTTTTTTTTTCTTTTTATTTGACAGAGAAAGACACAGGGAGAGAGGGAACACAAGCAGGGGGAATGGAAGAGGGAGAAACAGACTTCCCATCCCCCACCCCCAGCAGGGAGCCCAACGCAGGGCTAGATTCCAGGACCCCAGGATCACAACCAGAGCCAAAAGCAGAGGATTAACGACTGAGCCACCCAGCCGCCCCAATAACCTGAGTTTAAATCCCAGTTCTGCTAATAAGGCAGCAGTGACCTGAAGCAAGTTGCTTACTTTCTAGGTCTCAGGTTTTTTTGTTGGTAAAAGGAGGATAATGAAAATCATAGTGTATTTCTGTCCTACAGTTGCCTGGAGAATGAAATAAATGTGTGCAAAGGGCTTGGTGAAGAGTCTGGCACATCCTTGACCAAAGTGAACTCTTAATACTAGTGTTAAATATAGAAATCAGATTCTGAACAGTGATATTATCCATGATACCTTCTACCTCCCAAGGCAACTCGGCCCTTGGTTAACTGCTGGGGTTTGGAAATCTTTTGCTTGTGTGATTCTTTCTCGGCCTCTGGCCCGGAGCTGCCAGAACACAGTACAGTTCCCACTGGCATCCGTACCTCCAAGTCTTGGCACAGCATCCTGCATCAAGGAGGCAGCCAATCAGTGCACAAAACCCCAGATGAGGAACTCAAAGGGCTCAGGTTGCACTTTTAAGAAAGTCCTTATCATCTGATACGAGATGTAATTTTGCTGATGCAGCTGCTCTATTCCCCTGGGCTTCCTGGAGATGAGGCATCACCTTGATAAATTAGCTGTGGATATAGGCGTCCTGTAACTGGCATGGAAATGCAATTTAATTTCCAATTAAGCCTGATTTCTGGGCCAAGGGATTTGCCTGCCTCACACTTGGAGGATTATTCCAGCCAGATCTATTGTTGTCAATGATGATGGTTCTCCCAAGAAGAGGACTTTCATGGAAACCGGTCCGTGGCCCCTCGTTGGTTCAGCCAGGCAGAGATATGGCCACCCAGGGATGTGGCCCCTGTATGTAGGCATTGCTTTTCCTCAGGAACTAGGTTTATACAAGTATATTCAAGAGACAGGGAGTCTGTTGGTGGCTGGAATGTTTAAGATGGAGTAGACATAGAAATGGATTGGGAGGGCCGGAGAAGCAAGGTGGTCCTCGGCAATACTCATGAGAAAGAGAAGTGGGAAGTCGCTAGTAAGGAAAGGAAATGGTAGAAAGTTCTCAGGGCTTACACAGAGAAGAATCTGTATAATCAGAGGAAAGAGCCAAGTTTGCTCAAAGAGAGAGTGAGCATCCGTGGGACATCTTTTATGTGTCCATCACAAATAATCTGTCAAACGAACAACGTCAGGCTTGTTTTCCAATTGAGGAAACTGAGACTCGGGGAGATTAAAGAAACTGCCTGAGGTCCCAGGCCAGCAAGTTTCCGGCATCTCACTTTTCTCAGCTTTCTTCCCTACAGGTTCCCTCTCCAAAACCAAATAAAACATGTAACTCAGAGCCATGAGAATAAGGTCACACGAAGCGAAAACTTACTTCCCAAAAACGCAAGAACAAGCAAAAAGCATTTAAAACATGTTCTGAGGATGAAACTCGCTGAGGTCTGAGTCTGCTCGGGGCACATAATCTGATGGAGAGCCAAGCAGCACGCTCCTCTGTCTGAGTTTGTTCCCATCCCCCCCCCACGAGGAGTGGGATCTGAGGACTGGGAGTGATGACCCAGGAAGGCTAAGAGGCTCACATGAGGTCAGGAGCTCAGAGGACCAGGGCTGCTTCAACTCAAAGAAGTTCTGACTTTGGATCAGGGAATTTCAATGGAGGGCATTATCAAACAGTCTTTAAATACACGTGTCTATAAGACGTTTCTAAGAGTATGATTACTTGAGTGGCCAACAGAGTCACAGAATAATTACTTAAATACCAAGAAGAGTCACATGGCCTGATCTTTATGAATGATAGTAAGACAAGACTGTAAAGTTATGCATAAATAAGCATGCTTGTCACCTCCTGAATAAATTCTAGAGTGGTCGAGTGGACTATTAGGCCAATG
Source organism: Mustela erminea (assembly GCF_009829155.1). Classification (NCBI taxonomy): domain Eukaryota; kingdom Metazoa; phylum Chordata; class Mammalia; order Carnivora; family Mustelidae; genus Mustela; species Mustela erminea. The sequence continues at coordinate 104,843,092 of NC_045616.1, read as the reverse complement.
GTTTGGGAACAAGTGGAAAAGAAAACAGGGATCACTGGGAGAAGTATGGGGTCCTTGAAAAGGAGTCATGTCAGACCAGCCTCTCTTCCTTTCTGCTTCTTAATAGAGTGACCAATTCAGGGACTGCTGTGGCCTGGGCATGCCTGGTTCCTGCCCTGTGTTTGATGGGCTGGGGGCTGGGCAGCGATGGAGTCAAGTTTTGTATTGACTGCTGGGCCCCTGTCTGTCTTCATAGTGCCCACGTGTGAATCTTGGCAGGGCTTTCTTGGATACATAGGTTTGGACCTTGACCTCCCTTTGTTCTCTCTTCAGAGATATGGTTCTGGGGAACCAACAGAAAGCCCGGGGGCTCTGTGGGAAGGTATCTGGAAACATCCAATAGATTCCCAGTCCTGACTGTGCTCTCTGCTCCACATTTTCCATTTTGGATACAGAGCAGAGACTGTGGAGCAGGAATCACAGAACTTTGAGAGAAAGGTCGGAAGTCAGGCTGTCCAGGTCTGAATCCCAGCTCTGCATTTGACTAACTTCCGATCTGCGGCAAGTTAAGTCCCTCCCCTGTACCTCAGTTGCCTCATTTAGGCAGTGAAGACAGCAATAATAACCTAAAGGGTACTGTTGGGGTAAAATGAGCTGTGCACATAGAAGTGCAGCCCAGAGGCTGGCAGACAGGTGCTCAACGCGTGTCAGCAGTTCCCACTAGTAGGGATGACATGTTCTCGTACAGGGAGGCCTTTGCTGCGCATACCCCCCAAAGAAGTGGCTGCCTCCCAGTACAATGAGTAACTCATCAAAAGGATGTTAATGTGGATTGTCACTAAAGACAGCTGTTGTAAGGAGGATAGTGGGGAAGCACTGGCTAATCTTAAAAATAAATAAATAAATAAATAAATAAATAAATAAATAAATAAATATTTATTTATCTTTGAGAGTAGGAGTGCAGGGGAGAGGCAGAGGCAGAGAGAATCCTCAGGCTGACTCCCTGCTGAGCACTGAGCCAACACAGGGCTCCATCCCAGGGCCCCAGATCACAACCTGAGCTGAAATCCAGAGTCAGGCACTTCCCTGAGGGAGCCTCCTACCCCCTCTATATCCCCCCCCCGCCCCGCCCGGAGCACCCAGCATGAGAGGATCTTAAAGAACCACTGACCTTCAGAAAACAGGAGTTCATACCGGAATAGGAGGAATCAAAGAAAACTCCACTAGCAGGGGTTCCAGAACTGACACAGGAGGGCTCAGACCCTCACGACCGTCTCCCTGGGAGTGGGGAGAGAAGGTGCGTCTTGAAGTTACCTGTACTTAGGAAGCCATTGTATTTAATTTATGGATATCAGAAAAGAGGGAGCTCAGTGTGGGAGGATGGAGATTATGGGAGATTAAAGACGCTGCAACTGAGGGAGGAGGTGCGAGCCTTTGGATGAACCCCCCATTTTGTCCCCCAATCCGCTGGAAGTTGTAGACTTTGCAGCTATAACCAGCCCTTCCCCATCTCTCAGACCATTCAGGAAGCTGACAGAGGATCATCTGCTTTATGTGAGTGGGAAGAGAGAGTTATGGAAATCTAGAAAGAAGCTGAGCATCTTGATATTATTCTGAACAGTTCTGACCTTGCAAACTTCCTCTCTGAGAACCTCTTGGCTAGACTGGGGTGATTTCTCCCTGTCCTGCTGATCTTGATTTCATCTTTCCCTCCCCCCTCCCAACCCCGCCATGTGAAAAGGCAGCCCCTGATGGGGTACAGGGTAGGCAGCCTTTGTGCAAACAGTATATTCCCCAATATTTCACATAATTCAAAATTCCCTAAATACAATTCTAATTCGAAAGAGGAGATACTTTTAGGCACCAGCCTGTCTTGTCTATTAGCAATAGAATGAAAGCAGTTTACAGTCCACTCCCTTGAGAAAGGAGTTTTAAAATTAGGAGAAATTTTGCGTAAATTGTTGATGGGGTGAGGCTGGAATAATTTCAAGAAGTCACAAAAAGGTTTTATTAATATTTCCTATGGCGCCATTTTGAATTTGTGTAAGTCGGGCTCTTCACTGTGAAGAAGGAGGCCCTTGATAATGGTGCGGGAGGGGGTAGGAAGAGTGGCAAGAATGGAAAGCTCCTTAAAGGCAGCCACTGGGTCTGATTGATCTCTACCCTCCCCATGCCCTGTCTCTGAGCCCCACGGTGTGGGCTGAGTTCCAGAGGAGGGACACCGGAGAGCAAGCCAGGTGCATCTCTCCAAGTGTGAGTCACCATGAGATGAAAAACAAAAATGGTGGAAACATGAGATGCTCATTAGCAATGATTTATTAGGAACTAATGAGGGCTTTCTGCTCCTGGGCAGCCATTATTTCAAAAAACATTTTTCCTCAGTGTCTAACTTCTCATGCTTCAACGCTCATTATTTCATGCTCATCCTGTCTGTGGAGTTCTGTGAGCCACAGGCAGATAGAGGCCAGTCTTATTGCCAGGAGGAGGACATTTGTCCCAAGCCAATGGAGGTCATCACCAATAATGCATAGGTCAGTGGGGCTGGGCATTCTTCTAGAGCCAATGGCCATTCCCCTAGCAGGGGCTGTTTGGATATTCTGAGTTCCTGTGTATTTTAGCCCCAAATGTAGGTATATGGAAACCATATGCCAAGAAGTCCCTTTCAGTGAGACTTATAGTAGGGACTCTTTTCCTATTATTATTTAAATTAACTTACATTTTTGAGGTACTTGCAGATTCCCATGGAGTTGTAAGCAATAACATAGAGAGATCCTGTTGTACCCTTTGCTTAATTTCCCCCAAAGGTAATGTCTAATGGTTAGTACCATTACCCTAGTACAATGTCACTAACTGAGGTTTCCTTAAGACTCAGAAGATTCGGGGGCGCCTGGGTGGCTCAGTGGGTTAAGCCGCTGCCTTCGGCTCAGGTCATGATCTCGGGGCCCTGGGATCGAGTCCCATGTCGGGCTCTCTGCTCAGCAGGGAGCCTGCTTCTCTCTCTCTCTGCCTGCCTCTCTGTCTACTTGTGATCTCTCTGTCAAATAAATAAATAAATAAATCTTAAAAAAAAAAAAAAAGACTCAGAAGATTCGGGTGCCTGGGTGGCTAGGGGGCTTAAGCTTCTGCCTTAGGCTCAGGTCACGGTCTCAGGGTCCTGGGATCAGGCTGTCTGCTCAGTAGGGAGCCTGAGTCCCCTTCTCTCTCTGCCTGCCTCTATGCCTACTTGTCATCTCTCTCTTTCTCTCTGTCTGTCAAATAACTAAATAAAATCTTTGAAAATTAAAAAAAAACAAAAAACAAAAAAACAAACTCCGAAGACTCTTGAGATTTCCATGACCCCAGAAGGGAGAAACTCTGGGGAATGAGGTACTGTCTCCCCTTGGAAGAAATGTCCCCAAGTAAGAACCTGGAAGGCAGAGGGATACATCAGGGCTCCCTGGTTGGAAGTAAGAGATGTTCAGGCAGATTATAGATAACCTCCCCTCACATCCCTGACTTGTATGAGGGCACCATTGGGTTCCAGAAACCCAACAAGTTTCCTTACCTGGCCCCTGGGGCTCTGGGGAGAGTAGGGTCCTCAGCCCCCTAGCTGAGTCTGCTCAAGTACAGTGGTTGACAGTAGGCTCTGGAATCACACAGCCCAGGGCTTGATTCCTAGCTCCTCACTGCTATACGGATGACCTTGGCCAATGACCTCTTAGAGCTTCAGTTTTTCATTATATCATATGGCACTTACCATGTGTCAGTTACTCTTCTAGGAAGCTTATAAAATAACCAATTTAATACTGACAACCCTAAAAGGGAGATATTGTTAGTTCCTATTTTACAAATGAGGAAGTTGAGGCACAGAGAGGTTATTTGCCCCAAGTTACCCAGCTAGGGAATGGCAGGGTCAGGTATTTGAAGCCAGGCTGTCCTCATTCAAGTTCCATACTTAACCACTATCCTATGTTGCTTCTCCTGCTCTCTGAGGTAGGCTCAGTGGTACCTCCCTGAATTTTCACAAGGCAGACCGCTTAGCACAGTGCCCGGCATTTAATACATGAATACCAATAAACACAGGCTAACATTTACTGGTATCATTGCTTCTGGAAGTTTCTGAGTATTCAGTTACTTCCATTCTGGCCACCTAACATGTGCCAAACCTTTATTCGGTCCTCCCCACTACCCTAAAGGAGGAGTCACTTTTTTTAAATAGATGAAACAATTGAGAATCAGTGAGATGGCAGAGACAGCATTCATACCCAGGGGCAGCGGCTGGAATCACAGCTCCAGAAGGAGCTTCAGAGGTACCAGCCTAACTTCACATCCAGCTCAGGACTTGCCCTGTAGAACAGTCATTTATCTGTTCTGAAAAGCCCCGTGACAGGGCACTGGTTCTCTACACCCACGGTTCTCATGCTTGAGGGCATGTCAGAAGCCATGAGGCCATTGTTAAAATGGAGTGCCGTCCCCCTCCTCTATCTCCCACCCCAAACCACCACACGCCCAGGGGTTTCTGACTAAGAAGGGCTGGAGTCAGGGCCTGAGAATGTGCATTCTCCCAAGGCTCCAGAGAATGCTGATATCGCTGCCCCAGGGACCATACTTTGAGAACCACTGCTCTAGGAAGACTTCTTAGAGTAGTAATGGTAGGGACGATGGCAAGCTCCACTTATGCCCTTCTCAAGTGTGAGACGGGCTTCTGTCGCAGAGCCAGTATCATATACTTACCTGAGCTGTAAATTATAAATTCCTGTCTGTGTGGTCTCCTTCCTTCCACAGACAGTTCTTAAAATTGTGTGTTCTTAAAAGCCTGCCTCTGATTGGAGCCCAACACCTCCCCAGCCCAGGCTCACCTTTCCAGATCCTTCCAAAATAATATCAATCGTTGCTTTTATGATTAAAAACAAACCCAATGAGGGGCACCTGGGTGGCTCAGTCGGTTAAGCATCTGCCTTGGCTCAGGTCATGATTCCAGGGTCCTGGGATCGAGCCCCATGTCAGCCTCACTGCTCAGCAGGGTGTGTGCTTCTCCCTCTCCCTCTGCCTCTACCCTCACCCCAGTTTGTGCTCACTGTCTCTGTCAAATAAATAAATAAAATCTTCAAAAAAATGAAGACAAGCGTATTTATTTAAAAAAAAAAAAACAATGAAACCACACCTTCCTACTGCTGAAAATTTAGAAAAGTACCAAAGATAAAAAGAATGAGAAAGAAAATTAAAATTAACCACCATCCCAATCCCCAATCCCACTGTTAATATTTTGATATATTTTAGTGTATTTTCTAATAGACTCTTGTGATATATATATATTTTTTATTGAGATATTACACTACTTTCAGGTGTACAGCATAATAATTTGATATGTTTATATATATTGCAAAATGATCATCACAGTAAGTCTAGTTAACATCTGTCACCATACACAGTTACAAATTTTTTTTCCTTGGGATGAGAACTTTTAGGATTTACTCTCTCAGCCACGTTCAAGTATACAGTACAGTATGATGAACTATAGTCACCCAGGACTTATGTATTTTACAAATGGAAGTTCGTACCTATATTTATTAATAATATTGGAATAAAAACATACATAGCACCTAGCATCCTACAATCCAATTCTAAATGTTCTCTATACATCGGAGCTGCTGTGGTTTTCATGATGGAATTCAAAGAAGAGAGTGAGGTCTGCCGTGGATGACAAAGGTAGGCCTTTGAGCCAACCACGAGAACACAGGCATGGAGACGAGCATCACTGGCATCTGTGGGCTGGTGGGTGGTGCGGCAGGAAGTGGGTTTCAGTCAGCTGAGCGGGGACAGGTAATAGGACAATGTTACGTGCTGGCCTTGAGCTCTCTGAAGCACTAAGAAGTGGTGTACATTCTTAATCAGGAACGACATGACAAAGGGACTCACCAAAGCCCATCCAGATAGCAGAGATGGGATGGAGCAAAACAGTGGGAAGGCAGGGGGAGGGGCAGGGGTACCCAAGTAGGGAGCAGCCTGGGGGCCCACCCAGTCTCTAGCAGCAGAGGCAGCTCTGGGACATGGAGAGGCCTACTTCTGAGCCGCCAGGATGGAGAGGGACTGGTTGATCTTCACCATGGCGATAATGAGGAGACCTCCAGTCAGCAGGAAGGTAGGCCAGAAGAGAGAGAAGAGCAGGGTCCGGGGCCCATAGAGGCGCTGATACAGGACAGTGGTCTCGTTCTCCCGAGCGGTTGAGAAGCAGTAGAAAATCTGTTTCTCGTGGAATGTGGCCCTGACTTTCTCCACATCGGCCCGGGCCGCTTGGTAGTTCTCCAGGCTGCCTGGGATGTAGGAGCACTGTGGGGGGAAGGCGAGAGCACCCATGAGGTTGGAAATCCTGGTTTCTCTGGGAGAGAGGAAGGGCTGACATGAAGTAAAGGAAAGTGTTGGCTTTGGAGTTGGGCCCCCGGCTGGGAGTGACGTCTGTCGGAAACTTGTCAGGCTGTGCACTGTGTGGTTCTAGAGGGTTCCTTTGCAGTGTCACGTGTGAGAGCGGTGGCCCAGGAGCCGTTCACCAGGAAGCAGGGGCCCAGCTGGAGTTGTGGCTCTGTTTCCATCGGCTGTGGGACCTGAGGCAAATTGCTTACCTTTCTCAGCTTTGTCATCTTGTCTCTTGAAGGGGTTAAGAGCACTATGTGTTTCAAAAGACGTTATTAAAGAAGGACTTCGAACTTAACTAACCCAAGAGTGACACAGACCCATTGGGCTCTATATTCAGATATGGGGCAGAGGTCATACACTCAATTTCCCACAGGGCATGTGCACATAACATCCCCAGGTGAAGTGGGTCAGGAAAGAAGATGACAAGAGTCAGCCGACACTCGCCTTGTGCCACAGAGGACAGTCAGGGACGGGGTGGGGGAGGGGTCACTGGTGAAATGGGGAGAGCTGGAAGCATCCAGACTGACAATCGTCACTTTATCTGGACGCTGGATGCCATGAGATCCGGGAGATCTATGGTACCCAGGCTTCCGACATTTCAAGAAAAACCAGAAAGCCACATTCTAATGTGAACTCTCACAATTTTAAAATATTGGCAAAAATGTGAATTGCAAACCCTTTGAGGTCTAGCACTATGTGAGCCAGACAGAAGATATTGGCAAGCCAGTATCTGACACTGGGATTCGAAGGAAGGAGAGAATACATTTGAAGGAGCTTGTATAGGCGGAACATAGAACGCATTGATCCTGACTCCGACTGTTGCTATTAGGAGCCTCTGGCTCCGTCAGGCGAGGTCCTTCCTGCTGGGAAGCTCTGCAGGGGATGCACAGAGGGGAGACCCTGGTTACATCTCGGTTCTGTACCAGGAGGTCTGAAGCTTGTTTATGTGAGGTTCTGGAAGTTTCTACAAGGGGATCCCCCACAGCACCTGCAGCAGACTAGCTGGAGGGCTGGCCAGAGCACAGGTTCCTACTCACTCTGAATTTCTGGGGGTGGAGCCCAGCAAACAAGTGACTCCTTCATGCATAGTAGTCTGAGACCAAGATCAAAGTCTGAGTGTTGAGCTGGCTCCTCCCTAGGCCTTGGTTACTCCTTGGATTTGAATGAGACCCTGTCCCCAAAGCTGCCTGCCCAGACAGCACCCATCCGGCAGTTTGGGAGATAGTTGCATCAGGGTCCTGACAGCCTGGGAAGTGGGGGACCCGTGTCCAGAGCCGTCCCCTAAATAGCCAGAGAGCATGTGAGGCTGGGGAGAGCTGCCTCCAAGGAATCTAACCTTCAAAGTTGTTGGGTACAGCAGGGTCCCAGGAGCAGATTAACTCAGAGTTCTGCACTGAGGGGACCTCGCCTATCTTCTCAATGTCTCTGACTCTGACCTTGAGTAACGTACCCCATTGAGCAAAGGTGTGGCTGTGGAGCCAGAAAGACCCAGATTCAGCCACCAGGTCCAAAGTTGTGAGACTTGGTGGGTGCCACCACTTCTCTGAGTATTGTAAAATAGGTTTGTGAGGGTAGTTGCCCGGATGACTTGGCATGGAGACAGGAGTGGAAGGTGTGCAGCAGAAACGGACCCGGGGAGCAGTGGGGTAGGGAGAGGCTGGCAAACTCAGGGTCTGGCAGGCAGCCTGTGAGCGAGCCTACCCCCAATCCCTAGCACGCCAGTGGTCACTCCTGCCTGACTTCTTACTCCTCAGGATAGACCAGCGACCACCGATTGCCAAAGAAGAAGCAGGGGTCCTGGTAGAAGCGGATTCAGGAGGACTTGGGGGCTCTTTTCTCATCTGGTGGGGCTGAGTCATGCTAGTGTTAATGGAACGGGTCTGTCACCTTGCACTGTCCAAACCCACTTCTCCATGAACTCCCAGCACCATCAGTAATCTCACTGGGCACCCTCAGCGCCCTGCCCTTCCCATCCCATTAGCTACCTAACTCTGACCGTCAGCATCTATCCCGACTACAGGCCCATCTGCAGCCTGGCTGTTGGCCGTGGCCCCAGCCTCTCTGCCTGGCCACTGAACCTCACGCTCCTCTGTACCACTCTGATCATGCTTAGGCCCACAGACCCTTTAAACACTCCTGGTTGCTCGCAAAAGTAGTTCTAAACCTCAGAAGCCCCTGGAGAGTCCAGAAATTCTGCGTCAGGTGGTCTAGTATAGAAAGCCAACTTTGTTCAGTCCGCCGCTGGTTCCAGTGCGCAGCCAGAGTCGAGCAGGGCCAGCTTACCCAATCACATTTTAATGCCATAACTCAGTAGTCCTTGCAGAAAGGACGGGCACACAGCTCGTACAGTGCCAGAATATCATTAGCATTTCCCTTCTTTACGGTCTACTTGAATTTAAATTCCTGGGAACCAGTAGAACCTTCCCCTGGGAAATACTACGGGAAATGGTGGATCCGTTAGGAGCCACTTACGACTCCACTCCCTGCGAAACTCGGCATCATGAGCATTCTTCAGAGCGAACCTGTTCCAGATAAAGCTCTGACCTTCTGAAACGAACGCAAAGGAGCTTCAAGTGTTCAGAGCCCAGGCTGGTGAGAGCCCTGGTGGGCTGGGACAGAGAGCACTGCTTGCGTTGGCACTGGCTCTACTATTTGCTGGCTGTTCAGGCAGAACACCCCCACTTCTCATGAGGTTGAACCAGGGCAGTTTGAGGTAAAACAGTGATTATAGATAAGCTTAGGCCTCCCCCCAATTCCCTTCCTTATGCCGGATTTCTAAGGCTTGGAAAAACAATCCCGATTGAACACGAATGCCTAACTCCATGCTCTGCGGGCCGGCTTCCTCCACCGGCTTCCCTGACAGTGCTGTGTCGTATCTTGACCTCGAATTCAACACACACATCTCCTGTCCTACCGCACTGTCTGCTGTCTCACTCAGACATCTTTAAAGACTATCATTTGAGGGGGGAAAAAAAAATCAGTAAAGTGTTTGCTATAATCTTTTAAAAATTTTTTTTTAATTTAAAAAAATTTTTTTTCAAACTTATTATTATCCATAACTTGTAGCATTCTTCATTAAAGTTTTGCATTTCTCAAAAATCGAACAGAAACCTACCACAAACAAAAAGCTTTCTTCTCCCATCATTGGGTCAGGTAGAGTCCACCTGTGTGTCCCCCTGCTGCCCCGCCCCAATGCCCCCTGCATCAGTGACTGCAGCACCCCTTCCAGGTCCTTCTCTTCTAGGCCCTTCCTCCCACCACAAGGTGGTCTCTGCCCGCCCCTCTCCAGGCATGCTGCGTTCCTGTTTCTCTGTATCTAACACCTGCATGATTTTTCAAGCCTGACCCAAACGTTTTTTTGACACCCTCGCCTCTCTGTTGGCTGGAAAAAGAGTCACTCCCACCTTTAACCCCATAATTTCCTCTGCTCCTCTCTGTGGCATGGATCCTGCCCCACTAGGTGTTATTTCCCATAGGAGCTCTCTCCTCCTGAGTCCAGAGGTCCTATCACAGGACGTGCTCAGGGACTCCTGGATGAATGAGGGAATGAGGGAAGGGTTATGGTCAACTTGTGTTTTCTGGAAGAAAGGATAGGATGAGGGGCTGGGGAAAATCTCCCAAACACTGGCCTCCAGAGTCTGCTGCAGCCCTGGGCCTCTGGTTTCACCGAGTGGGGCTGGTTTCAGGGGTTCTTCTCCGTGGGGTCAGCTCTGGCTCTGGTCTCTCATTTGAATTACCTTATAGGAGTGCCTGCCATCCACCAACACCGAGCCCAGCACACCACACAGCCTCTGACTTCATGACTGGACTTCAGCCCAGGCGGGGCCCGGGTCATAAGCAGTTGGTGGCAGAGTGGGGACTCAAACCCAGGTCTGCCTGACTCCAGCCCAGAGGAGCTAAGTCTGAGTCCAGCACAGAGGAGCTAAGTCTGGTTGGACCTCATAGCAGTTGTGGACCCTTGTCAAGGAGGCTCAGTTCTCTCGGCCTCCACTCCCCAGAGCAGGGATGGGGATTCAGTTAGGAAGAGGCCCACACACCTGCCAGGGGCAAGAGGATACCTGCCCATCCCTCCTCCCCCAGTCAGTACCTGCTGGTTCTGGTCCCGAGTGTCCTCTGTGTGGTACAGCACAGCCCACCGGCCCACAGCTGACACGTTGACCCACAGGCACGGGTACTGGGGTACCTTCTTGCCCTCTAGCTCCTCCTGCTCCCTGATGCTGGTCTCAATCAGATGGCACGTGGATTTCTGGGTCCACACACTGGGGAGACCATGCAGACACATACATATGTCAGAACCTGGGTGACGCAGAGCATCGGGTTTCAACCCATTTAGAGAGACCTGGGGTTTGGGACCCTCATCTTGCCATAAGCATCCAGCACTAAAGGAGTGTGACTCCAGAGTGGTTGGGCCCAAGAAAAGAACCATAGAATCAGAATAGCAATGCTTATTAGCCTCTTAAACATCATCTACATAAGTGGTTCTTACCCTGGCTGCTGACCCAAAATCCTGGGGAACTTTTGAGATGATTCCCATGTCCCAGCCATACCCCAGAAGAGGTGAATCAGAATTTCTAAGGTATGTGAGGCTCAGGCCCTGATATGCTTTTAAAAACTCTCTGCCTTGATTCTGATAAGCAGCCAGACCCCGAGACCCATTGGCCACATCAGCCTCACCTTGTAGGGGGTAGGAAGAAAAGCTCAGAGAGGTCAAGGGACTTTTCTGAGGCCACACAGGACCCGAGTGCAGATCTGATTAGCTTCAGAATCTGTGCCTTTCGCCCCCCAAAAAGAGGTGATGCAGAAGGGGCTTGATTTGTGCCAGGGTAGGGAAGTAGGTGGGGACGGGGCTGAACCTGGAGATAACGGGTCACAGGCACATAGCAGTTCTGAACAGGGCCTCCTTTGGGGAAGATTCCAACCTGGAATCAGTCCACGGTTATAAAAAGTGACAAAGAAGCAGGCCCAGGAGAGGCTAACAGGCTCATCAACACATTAGCGAATCAATCGTGATTCATCTCGCATGTATCTGGCAGGACACACGTTGCCAGATGGAGGGGCTGTCAGCAGCTGGAACATGCCCAGAGGTGAGGGTCGGAGACTTATCCTCACAAAAAAAAAAAAAAAAAAAAGCAGGTTGAGAGAACGGAGCGTGTTTGTTCCAAACAGAGAACGGATCAGGAACTTCACAGCTTTGCCTTTAAAAGTCCAAGTGGTTGACATGTCAGCAAGCAAGGAACTTTCTCTGAGATTCCAGAGCAGAGCTCCATGGAAGCTGCTTTTGGCTTAGTGTAGACATTTCCTACTTCTCAGAAAAGCCCCAAAATGAAATGGTATATACTGTGAGGTCCTGAGCGCCCTGTCCCTTGAGATATTCAACAAGAGGCTAGACACCCACTTGGCCGGGAGGTTTCAGAAGGGGAATCAAACTGTGCAGATAAGCTGTGAAAATCTATAACCTCTGATTTCTCCTGGGATCAAACTCACACTGGGGTGGGGGGGGGTTGCTCTGATCTTTTGCTGCTTTTTATGAGAAGGGCCTCCTATGTCTGCTACCCCCATGTCCCAGAACCCCAGATAAGCAGGGTCCGGTCAGAGCCACCCTCCCTGAATTCAAATCCTTCACCCTCAGAATGATTGTCCAGCCCTTCCTGCCTGGTGTAAAGTCAATAGGAGAGAGGTAGGAAGAAGGATGGGCTTCCTGGTCGACCAGATCCATCAGAGAGAAGCTGGAGGATGGGGCAGATCAGGAGAGTTCCCTACCTTTTCTGGTAGAGGGGCAGCACGGTCGTGCCCAGGATATAGTAGGCAATGACCGCACACACCACCATGGCCACACCCAGGCAAAGGGCTCGAGTCTCTCCCCGCTTCTGGGCCATCACCAGCTTCTTTCCCATGTCCACTGCAGGCACTGGTCATTTCTAGAGCCACAGAGGCAAACAGACATGAGATGAGCACAGGCAACGAGTAACCCACAGAAGATGGGACAGGTAAGAGGGGACGGTGCTCAATGGTCAACATCACCTCTAGTTTGTTACAGAGCTTTGCAACTCCTGAGGTCTTTTTGAACACACGTAAACCTCCCACCAACTGAGAGGCAAGTGTTATCATCCCCATTCTATAGTTGAAGCATCTGTGGCTCAGAGGTAGGTAGAGAGACTTGTCCAAGGCCACACAATGTGTGGTAGGTTCAGTAATGACCCCAAGGGGTCCATATTCTCAGTCCTGGAATCTGTGAGCGGTACTTTACATGGCAAAGACCTTAATTTAAGGATCCTGGGATGGGGGGATTATCCTGGATTATTCATGTAGACCCTAAACATAATCAAGGGTCTGTACAGGAGCAAGGTGAAGGGAGATGAGACACAGAAGAGAAGATGATAATGACCAGGGTGGAGAGCTTGGAGTGGTGTGGTCACATGCCAGGAAGTATGAGCGGCCACCAGAAGCCAGAGGAGACAAGGAACAGTGGATTGTCCCCTCAGCCTTGGATGGAGTGGGCCCACCCAACACCTTGATTTCAGCTCTACCAACACCTCGCTGGCTTCCAGAACTCTGTGAGAGGAGATTTCTATTGTTTGAGGCCACCAAGTTTGTGGTGATCTGTTAACAGCAACAGTAGAAAAGGAATACAGGAGATAAATGAATACAGTGGACAGTAGCGATAGGACATCTGAGCACTTTCTTCTGGGACACTTGTCTCAGAAAAACATGGAGCATTTCACAGTGTACACATAATCCCAGGGCAAGGCTGCCTGGGCTGGGGGCAGCAAGTAGAGAAGGGCCAGGAGGGTTGGGTGCCCCAAACAAAACCGGTTCTTTCCTGGAACATGGGGTGTCCTCGAGGAGGGGCCCTTGGCGTGTGCCCTACCTTCTAGCCCCTCAGCCCTCCCAGACCCAGGCACTCTGGATGGTGGGAAGGCAGGGGTGCTGTGTGACCAGGTTTGAGATGCTAGGAGGAGAGGAGAGGAGAGGAGAGGAGGGGAGGGGAGGGGAGGGGAGGGGAGGGGAGGGGAGGGGAGGGGAGGGGAGAGGCTCTCCTGTCACAGAGAAGTCTGAACCCTGCCTCTTGCTCAGATGCCACCTGTCTGTAATGCTCTGATGAGATTGTTCCCTACACCAAGTGAGTAGCTTTGCAGAGTGGTGGTCAACGCTCCTAAAACCTCACAGGATAAAAGAAGGGGGTGAGGATATGGGTGTGGATATGGAATTAAACAACCACAGTGGGAGCCTTCTGGAAGGAGGAAGGAGAGGCTCTGCTGATCTTCCCTGAGGCCTGGACGGGAAGAAAGGAACTGTAGCTCTAATAGGACAGATTTCAGTTAGACTCCAAGAAGAACTTTTCACTTTCGAGAGTTGCTGAGTATCTCTGGACTTTTTGGTCCTATCTTCCGTTTAGAAAAGTCACTCAACGTCTGAACTCTGAATTTAGAAAAGATTTTAGGAATTTAGGAAAGATGGAGAAAGGTGAAAGAAAATAGCACCTGGCATTTTGGTTGACATTCTTGTCCTTAGAAGGATAGGGCACAGAGTACAGTGTTCAAAGGTTTGGTGGAATGTGGGGCAGGGAGGATTCTGAGGTTAGCAGATCCAGGATCAAATCCTGACTTTGCCACGTAGCAACCGAATGGCTGTTAAATGAGCATAAAAGTACCGGCTCCAGAGAGTTCTGACAAAGATCAGGTGACATACCAAATATCACATATTGATCCCAGTATCAGGCCCAATGCCAGCTCTCAATAAATAGTGGCTGCTATTAACAAAGGGAATCCTGAAGGTTTGGAGCAGAAGTCCCCAGTTCTCTTGCTGAGCCTACTTTTGTCCCATCCCTCCCCTGGGGACAAGAGCCAGGACTGGTCCTGCTCTCCGGGCTGCTGCCCTCCTTCCAGCTGCTCTGGAAGCTGCGACCTGAGTGTGAGGATGCTGAACGACTTGAGGGACCCAGCCAGGGAGCAGGCCACCAGACCACGGGCCCAAACACCAGCAGGTCTTATGTTGGGCAACACCACTGTCAGGGCCCCTGGAGCCCAGAGTCGTGATGGACTTCCCTAGGAAGCGAGTTCCCACTGCCAATCTCCCTCCCCCAAGCTCTCCCCTCTAGCCCCAGGCTCTGGAGAAACCACTCCCCAAGTGCTGTGGAGGCAGTACTCACAGTTTCTGGAGCCCTGGAGTCTTCAGCAGGCAGAGACTTTTGGCCTGGCCCCCAGCCCCCACCCCAAAAGAGGCTGCCTGAGCTGCAGCAGGAAGCTTGGGCTCTCAGCCCATCTCTGGGAGAGCGGCCTCTGGTCCCCATCCGGGACAGGCCTCCATGCCCAAACATGGTCAAGTCTGAGCACACAGCCCCAGGACACAAACTCCAGAGAGTCCGTCCCAAGCCTAGGAGACAAGGGCAGCTGTTACTCAGGCCGCCACACCTGCAATTTCCAGGGTCTGTAAGAAACAGATTTCGAACAACAAAAGACTGAGCAAAACTGAGAAACCAGGAAAGACCATCCTGGTACATTTAGAGATGTTTCTTCATCATCAGTCTCTCTGGGCTGGCAGGGAAGCCGGGAATAGGAAATGATTTTCCTTTTGTTGACACAAGGGAGAGAGGAGGAGTTAGAGCTCCAAGGGGTTGGGCTTATCAGCTACTAGGGGGCTGGCAAATCCCCATAGAAGCATCCAAACCCTCCGGAGCCTTTGGCACTTAAATGTTGTGTGACCCTGGGCAGGTGACGGCATCTCTCTGAGCCTCAACTATGTCGCTGGGATTTTTTTAAACTAACTTTGTTTAGGATAATGATGAGTGTTAGGGATAGCGAAGATTTGAGGCAGAGGAAGAGAAACCCACCTTTTAACGTCCAGCCAAGCAGAAGCTGAAAGCAGTGAGGCCTTCACAGCTGTTCCAGCCAGCCAGGTCCAGGGACAGCCTGCTCTGCTGAGCGGCCTCCCAGAGACTGTCGAAGTACGGTTTGGAGGCATGGGCAGAGAATTGTGCCTCTCGATATGACCAGTGAGCCACAAGGGGGTCTTATAAGACCTTAGACCTCACAGGTAGATTGACAAGGAGCGACATGGGGCCTGGAATGAATCCCCAGAGGAGTGGTTTTCCCAGACGGTCCTTGGCCCATCCAGGAGCCAGAAGAGCCCTTCTGGTGCCCGTGAACTAATGCAAAAATGCCAGTCCTTCATCCCACTCCCCTGGGGGAGAGAGACACGGTGCATGCAACAGAGCCATTTCAAGTATGACCAAAAGGCCTCTTGCTCATAATCGACTGAATGAGTTATTAAGGGTTACACATTTGGAATCTGTAAGCAAACATTAGCACTCTTCACAAGGTAGGGAAACAGGCAAGGAAGGTGGACCATAAGCTCTACTGTTGCCTGAAAGTAAGCCCCTCTCCAAAATGCTGGGACAAGCTCTGTTCTCCAAAAGGTGTGGAGAAAAACTCGGGTCCCTAGCTGCCTGTGGGGCTGCAGGGGAAGGGCAAGGAAATAACGAAGCTACAGCAATACGGAGTAGTACTCGGCACTAACACAGACTGTTAGAGATCACAAAATGCCTCCCCGACTCCAAACTTCCAACACCCTATCATAATAAGCACTGCTAGATCATAACAAGCTAGTCAGGTAGAGATTTTCCTACCCATTTTATAGATGCGGAACCTGAGGTTCAGGGGGGTTAAAGTAACCAGGGCAGGTTACTTTGTATCTCTAAATTCAGTTTGTCCATTTCTAGAATGGAGACAATTATACCTCTCCTCAGTGTTTTTGGAAAATAAGAGATCACCTAAGCTACCTGACGGGCAGGTTGTATTTTCCAAAGATGCCCATACCAACATGTAATCCATCCCGTGTGCTCATCTAACAATGTGACATCAACACTGCGTCAGGAGGGGCATCTGTATCCTTCGACTTTGGCAGAGCTCTGCAACCACCTGGGCAGGAGAATGTGATGGAGTGACACTATGTGATTTCCAAAGCTAAGTCATACACAGTGATACAGCTTTCCCTGGACGTCCTCTCTCGCGACACTCCCCTCGGAGCCAGCCATCATATTATGCGGAAGCCAAGAGGCCACGCATAGCTGCTCCAGCTGACAGCCCCAGCTCGGTTCCCAGCCAACAACCAGCATCCCCCGCTGACACTTGAGGGAAGGAGCTTGCAGGTGACTCCAGACCCCTCTTCGGACCCCCAGCTGAGGCCTCAGACATCATGGAGCCAAGATCAGCCATCCCCTGTGTGCACTCTGAATTCTCCATCTACAAAAATCCATGAGCAAACTCAATAGTTTTATGCCACTATATTCTGAGGGCATTTGTTATGCAGTGACGGTAACTAGAATGTAACTTTCTGTTGCTGGTGACTGTGGTAGTGTTGAACCAGTGGGGCTGAAAAAGCCTGAGATGACTGTGTGGAGTAGTATGGGGGAGCTTTAGAAAAGCTCTGTAGAAAAGCTCTGTATGTTCTTATCTTAGGCTGCTCACTGCTGCACAAGTGGAATAGAAGGGCGGTGTTACAAGAGGTGTTTCATTAATTGAGCAACTGCTATGTGCCAGGGCATGAGCCACATCCATATGTAAATACATATACATATATACATGTATACATGCATACATATACACATGTGTGCATGCATATACATGTGTGTGCACATGTATACTTACATGTGTACATGTGTGCATATACAGTTACACACATACACATATGCATGTGTGCGTGCACGTGCACATATACACACATACATATGTGTGCATATACATGCACATTTGTGCACACGTGTATACAGATATGTGCATAGGCACATAGTGTACACACGATGCATACATGCATATGCATACACACACCCACACACCTATACATGTCTGCACACACGAATACACATGCACACATGTGTGCCTGTGTACACATGCACATGCATATATATACATGTGTACACGTGTGTACACATACACACGTGTGCATATGCACACACAAATGTACACACATAGCCATTCTTCTCAACAGTCCTCCCAAAAGATCTTGTTCCTGTGACTTGCCCAAGGTCACTCCCCTGTCATGTGATGCAAGGGATCCAGGCCCTCCGTGATGCCCTGAGGCACAGTCTTTGAGAGAACTAGAGTTTTGTTTTTTTTTTTTTTTTTAATTTTTTTATTTTATTATTTTTTTTTTATTTCCAGCATAACAGTATTCATTATTTTTGCACCACACCCCGTGCTCCATGCAATCCGTGCCCTCTATAATACCCACCACCTGGTACCCCAACCTCCCACCCGAGAACTAGAGTTTTTTTGGGAGTCCGCTTCAGCGGCTGTGTAAGCCCGTCTCCTCAGTCTATCGCCCTTTCTGGATTGTGCATCCACTTATTTATTTAAACACTTTTGAATCAATATCTATTCTCTGCCACCACTTGGGATAATAAGTCCCATACATCAAATTGGCAACCGTGTCCAGAGCCCGTGCAGAGGGCGTGTCGCCAGCTGTGTGCCGCAGGGAGTGGTTGTAAGTCGCACTCTGTCCTAGGGAAGCCACTGGCTCGCAGACATTCGAGGCCTTACCGTGCAGAGGCTCTGAGTCCGTCACTGATGGGGAAGGCACAAGGTGGATTTTTAAAACCGCAAAAAGGCACAATGGAAAAATAAAAGGTATATTTTCAGGGAAAGAGAGTCACAAAAGAGGAAATGGCAGTGAGGGATTTTTCAATGGAGTTGAGAAGACAAAGTGTAAAAACAGGACCAAGAAATGTTCATATTTGAATTAGATGACAAGACTGGACGTGATGAGGAACCCGACAGGGCCGCCCCTCTGAGTGAAGGGAGGCCGCCTGCCTTTCCCATCGGACTCTTCCAGCCGTGTTTTTGCTTCCCCTCATTTTTCTTACTTAGTGACAAGGTATTTTAGCCTGCTGTATTGTTAACATAATTGTAAGCAGCTTGAAATCCTCTTTGAAACAAGGAACAGCATAAATAAATAAAGAGCCCTGCTATCCATCTGTGCGGTAAGATCGTTTGCTTACGCCTCTTCCTTACTGCAAAACCATCCATGCTCACTGTGGAAAAGTTGGACGACAGCCAAGGGCAGGAAGAAGATAAGGCACTGTGATAGCCCTGCCACTTGGAGGCAACTGCAGGTCGGGGGTGGGTGTGTCTTTTTAGATACTCATAAGAGGATGCGGACATTCTCTCCCTCCAGAGGGCACATCCCTGTGTCCCCCCTGGTAGGGAGCTCTTCCTCTCCCCTGGGTCTCAGTTCTGGGGTGCTCACCTCACCTCCTATTCCCTAAGCCACACGTGATTAAAGATGCTGGAAGCACTGTGTGCAGCTCCCTCCGAGCACTCCCCGTCCCTGTAATGTTATGTTTGTCCATGTGCCTTCCCCATTCCCGGGTCTCCCCACTGGAGTGTCAGCTCCCTGAGATCCAGGGCAAAAACAGTTCTTATTCACTGTCACATCTCTAGATAAACAGAAATCTTGAGGATTTGCTGTGGTTTGTGGTTTGGTTTGGGAAAAAAAAAAATCTCTTACTTTTTCAAAAAACATTCACCATCTTACCCAATTTTAAGTCTACAGTTTGGGAGTGGTTAACTATATTATTACTGTTGAGCAACAGATTTCCAGAATTTTGTCATCTTGCAAAACTGAAACTCTGTACCTATTAAACAACTCCCCGTCTCTCCCTCCTCGTCAGCCCCATCTACACTCTGTTTCTGAGTCTGACTAGTTTAGACAACTCATATAAGTAGAATCCTACGGTGATCGCCCTTTTGTGTCAGGCTATTTCACTCAGCATAATGTCCTCAAGGTTCATCCACGTCGTATCATTTGACCAAGAAAAAAACCTCTTGCTCCTTAATGTAATGGAATATTAGAGTCATTTTCCCAGACCAGAACACATTTGTCTCAAATCTTGTACCGTACTGTTTCATATGGGGAAGCAGTAGTGTATTTAATTGAAGCCATGTTGTTGGACATTTAGGAAGGGGGCCTGCTTGCTTATCAATGGAGCTCAGAGTTGCCCTCTGTGGGTGGGTGGGCTGTCCCAACCATCCCCACCCTCACACCCATCATTGTTCTGGAATGGGCAGGTGTGACAGAGATTGGATCTTCAAGGACAGAGCTTGAGGACCAGAACCCGGGGAGGAAGAGGACCGAGCCATAGAAATGGAAGAGGGCAGCAGTTCATGGTTTCCTAGCCCAGTCCGGGCGTGATTTGAACTTTGGGGGAAGAGGGAGAGACAAGGCAGAGGGAATACGTGGAGGCTGGTGGAGCTGTTTTCACACCATAGTCTTTGGGACTCAGACTCTGATGAGAACAAAGGGCTCACAGCGATGCCCCCTAATAGGGCAATCTGCAACATCACTCACGGCAGCCGTGGCAGAGGCAGCGGCCCAACGTATCCCTGCACCGGTCAGGGTCTTGCAGGAAGGGCAGGGCTGGTAGTGTGCTCAGCCAGCTCACACCAGCTTCACAGGAGTGCTTCCCCTGCCAGCTGTTACATTGCTGGGAGCCGGAAATCTGCCACAGGGGAAGTGAAATCTACAAACAATGTGAGTGGGGGCTTTCGTGGGTTTTTTTGTTTTTGTGTGTGTGTGTGTGTGTGTGTGGTTTTTTTTAGGAGAGCGGGTTTCCCGGCACACCATTTTAGAGGGTACACTCAAACTGGGAAAATCAAGGAGGTTTTAGAACTACTGACAATGGTGTGGGCAGGTTGTAAGGAGCACAGGGAAAGATGGAGCACTTTGGAGCCATTCTGGACTGAGGGATGAGGGAAAGGAGCTGTGTCCAGCATCAGAAGGAGGGTCTCCTACAGCAGCCTGGGACCCTCAGTAGACAAGCTAGGGAATGAGGAGCTGACTTCACTGTCCAGGGACCCTTTTTTTGGTCTCCTGAACCCCATTCACTGAAACCAACTGGTAGAGAGAAGCATGTTGCTTTCGTCCCTATGGTCAGCCTGCAGAGAAGAGTCTAAAGCCGAGTGGGGAGTGGGCCCGGAGGGGCATCCAAGAAGGTACAAGTCCATCTCCTTGAGGAGGCTTTGGGCTGGAGAACCAACAAGCAGGTCAGAGCAAAGGTCACCTGAACGTATAGGGAATCTCTGCAAATTCCCAGAAATATCTGTGTAGCTGTGAGCTGTGCCTCTGAGCCCAGATGCTTGTCTATCAAAATAAATGTTGCTCATTTGTAGCCTCCAGCTGATGAGAGCTGAGAGAGTCAGGTGACTTAAACAGTGCTGCATTAAACGCTCCTTACAATTTTTGCCCATTCCATTTCCCTAGAATAAAGATCAGACAGCTGAGCAAAGATTCTAGAGCAAAGGATTTCTACATTTTTCAGATTTTGATACTTATTGGATACTTTTCCCCATAACATGGACACCAATCGTCAAATGTGTGTACACGGCCTGTGCATAGAGTGGCCGATTCCCCACATACTCACCAAGCCTGGACACGATCAAATTTAGGAATTGTTACCTACTGGCTGGATGAAAAAAACTCAGTCCCAGTTTTTATTTGCTTTGCTTAAATTTCCAGCAAAGATTGAACAGCATGTGTTTATTTAGATGCAAAATATTTTATTTGTCCCTAATATTTTTTAAAGTTCAAAGGAAGAGAATCCAGGAAAGCAATTCATACAGTGCCCGGCACATAGCAAACACTTGGCTTAGCGCCATCCCTCAACTCCTTCAGGGCATGTTCATGGCCTGTGTGATGTCCATGATCAGGAGAGAGCAAGAAGCCCCAGCTCTGGACATATTTGACTCTGGCAAGATTCAGGGCCCCAATCTGCGTTAGCTGATCTTAGTGGTACCTGTCATGGGGGATCCAAGGACTGAATGACATTCCTTTGTTGCCCTCCACACCTTCCACCTCTCAATGCAGTGGGGACATCAAGGCTGCAAACAAAGTATTCCTACCCCTTTGCTGAGTCATAGAATATCCCTCCAAGGGCCCTTAGAGATCACATAGGTTGACAGCTTTCTCTAAGTGTCAGGTTTTCTAGTCACAAACAGAGGCAAGTTGTAGAGAATCTGGTAAGTACAGAAAGGTAAAAAGAAGCAATCAAAGTCCAACATCCCAAGGAAACCACTGTCAAAGTAATGATGTTTAGAATACATTCCTTTTTTTATAATTATTGGGGTGGGGGAAGGGCTGAGGGAGAGGGAGAGAGAGAGAACATTGGGCAGATTCCATGCCCAGCATGGAGCTGGAGAGGGGCTTGATCTCATAATCCTTAGATTGTGACCTGAGCCGAAATCAAGAGTTGGATGCTTAACCAACTGAGCTGCCCAAGCATCCCTAGAATACATTCTAAAGATAAATGCAATACTTTCCAAAAATAAATTTAGGAATTTTCTATATAAATTCAAGGGTTCGTTATTATTAGCTATCTTCCAATGACAGTCTTTGAACATCTGTCTTTGCTCACCTCTCTGGTTCTTTTCTTCCAATGGGTTTCTAAAAGCAGGGATCAGAGTCAAAGAATATTAGCCTTTTATAGGTTTCAACCCCTTTACTTTCCCTGGAAGCATAGGATCTAATAAGATGCGAACTTCCCTTCCACTGGTGAATTATCTGAGCCCAGAGAGGGGAAGTGACTCACCCAAAGCCACACAGCTTTAATGGTGCACAGATTGGGATTCAGACATTTCTCTACAGACTCTCAGAGTGTCAGAAGCAAGGCTGGAGCCCATGTCCAGTGACTCCCGGGCAGTGTTCTGCCTTACTCCTCTTCTGTAAACTAATTCTCTACCTGTAACTAGAGCTCTCGGTTCCCAGGCACTACCATGTGACAGGCGCTGCGTTAAGTACTGGGAACCTAACATCTCATTCAATCCTAACCCTATGAAGTAGGTACTGTGACTGTCCTCATTTTATAGGTGGACAGACTTGTCCAAGGTCACAATGCTGGTGACATACAGAACTGAGACTCCTACCCCTCCTGGCTGCAATGGTAGAAATTCAAGCTGTCCAAATACAGGAGCCACAAGTGGCACGTGGCTTTTGAGCTTTTGAAAAGTGGCTAATGTGAAGGAAGAACTGAATTTTTAAAATTTTATTTCAAGTGGATTAACTTAGACAGCCACATGTGACTGGTGGACAGTCTACAAAGCCATAAACTGCTGTGCACTCCATGCCCCTGGCATTGCCTTGCCTTTGGCTACCTCACAGCCACTCTCCACAAGTCCTGGGAAGGCTCTCCCTCCCTGCAGCCTCTCCTCATGCTGAGGAGGGGTCCTGCCTGGCCTCCTGAAGGTCTTCTCCAAGCCTGTGACTCAGTCTGAGCCAGGACCCAGAGTGGGGGCACTGGGGGCGTGGTGGGGTGGGGAGGCCACCCTTGCTCCTGATGCTGGCTCCCAGGCTGCCCGGAGTGGGCTGGGCCCACCAGCTGTCTTTAAAAGAGACACTGATCCATACACACTAAGGAGTATTATGCCTCCATCAGAAAGGATGAATACCCAATTTTTGTATCAACATGGAGCGGCTCTAAGAGATTATGCTGAGTGACATAAGTCAAGCAGAGAGAGTCAATTTTCATATGGTTTCACTTATTTGAGGAGCATAAGAAATAACATGGAGGACATGGGGAGATGAAGAGGAGAAGGGAGTTGAGGGTAATTGGAGGGGGAGACGAACCATGAGATACTGTAGACTCTGAAAAACAATTGAGGGTTTTGAAGGGGCTGGGGGTGAGGGGTTGGATGAGCCTGGTGGTGGGTATTATAAGAGGGCACATATTGCATGGAGCACTGGGTGTGGTGCATAAACAATGAATTCTGGTACACTGAAAAGAAATTTAAAAAATAAAACATTTTTAAAAATAAATAAATAAATAAATAAATAAATAAAAAGAGACACTGCAGAGAAAGTCTTCTTAATCCCCCTTGTTGCACCTTGATAAATATGTATGTCTGTGATCCGCAAATAATAAGAAGCTCAAGGTCTCCATTGACTCTAAGTGCAAATACCTCCATGAGCCCCACCAGAGCCTTCTCTGGTACTTAACAAGACAGATTTGAACTATATCTGCTCTCAGGGGACGCAATCTCCCAGAAGACCCTGTCTCTAAGGAGCAAACCGTGGAGGTGCTCAGGGCTGATTTTTTAACTCACCGTGGACTGAGTGCCTTCTCCACACCCAGCACCTTGCTGGGCCCGGTACGTACCTCACTGTGTTCATTTCCTGGGGCCACTGTAACAAATTGCCACAAACCTGGTGGCTTAAAGCAATCAAAACTTATTCTCTCATGGTTCTGGGGGCAGAGGTCTGACATCAAGAGGCGACCAGGGCCAGGTTCCCTACCTACAAAGGCTCTTGGGAGGATCCTTCCTTATCTCTCACAGCTTTTGGTGGCCTTCCCAGGCTTGTGGCTGTGTCCTTCCAGTCTCTGCCTGTCTTCGCATGGTCTTCTTCTCTTCTATGCCTCCTGGTCTGTCTCACAGAAACTGTTACCATTGGATTTGGAGCCTTCCCATGTAATCCAGGACGATCTCAAAATCCTTAATTACTTCTGCAAAGACCTTTTTTTCTAATAAGGCCAGATTCACAAGTTCCAGGGATTTTGACGGGAACAAATATTTTCTTGGGGAGGTTGGGGGACGGGGCTGGGAGTAGGCAGGGTTTGGAACACCACTGAAGCCAATATACCAACCTTATTTATCTGCATGACCACCCTGAGAGGCAGGGGATTTAGCCAGAATGGATTAACTGCAGCAACAACCTCAAGATTTCATTGGTTCTCCCCAATAACAGTGCGGTTCTCATTTGTGGGGAGTCCAGAATGTACGCTTCTGCTCTAGGTGGTTGATGCTGGAATCAACCTCCTTCATCTTATGGTTCCACTATTTTGCGGCCTCGAGCTGACCCCAGAATTATCTAGCCCGTGGACTAGAAGGAGGGAGCGGGTGCAGAGAGAAAATGAAGGTGAATGATACTTAACCACCTTGGCCTGGAACTGACAGGCATGACTTATCTTCACATTCCATTTGCGAAGACCAGTCATGGTCCCACCCAGATGCAAGGATGTCTGGGAAATGTAGTCCTGGATGAGCAACTGTGGAGAGCCATCCAGCAGATGCAAGGAGTCACGTAGATGAAAATGCCTGAAGGTTGAGGAAGTGAGAATGATTGGCTAGGTAGGGTTTGGGTGCGCTCGTGGCTGACACATGAACAGCACCAGGAGCCAAGAGAGAAACGCATGATTACTGCTTGAGAACAATAGAGCCCTACGTGGTTACATAAGGGTTCACGAGGAGACCGCGTGCACAGGGCTGTGATTGGATAGCTGGGCTGGACCGCCTACATGTATATATTGCCAGAACTTGCTTGAGATGTCAGACGCTAATAAAGAA
Organism: Mustela erminea; assembly: GCF_009829155.1. Classification (NCBI taxonomy): domain Eukaryota; kingdom Metazoa; phylum Chordata; class Mammalia; order Carnivora; family Mustelidae; genus Mustela; species Mustela erminea. The sequence goes on along the minus strand of NC_045616.1, from coordinate 104,818,391 downwards.
GTTTGCTCCTCATCACGTTTGCGGGTCGTTCTTGCTGGCGAGAGCGACAAGCAACCACTTCTCAGCATGGTTTAGGTGTGGGGACCAAACTTTGCTGGTCAGCTGACTCTGACTGCCACAGGAACATTCATTCATTTAGTCTTCATTCATATCATTCCTTCTTTCACTTTTTTTCAGAAGAAGAACTTGAGGCTCAGAAGAGTTAAGTGATTGGACTAAAGTCACAGAGCATTTAAGTCGTAATTCAGTCACTATTTATTAAGTGTCATCTGGATTAGGCGCTTCTCCTTCAGGTGGGCCTATTCTAACTTTGAACTTGGCACCTGTGTGTGTGCCAAGAATAAACCTGATCAGAGTTATCTACACGGGCCTCCCTGTTCCTTCCCCACCCCCGAGCACTCAGTCCTTCGTCCTCCACTATCGATTCCCTTTCTCTCCTCCCGCCTGCCCCTCTAGATAATGGAGGGAGACAGCTGGCTCTAGAGAGGGAGGACGGAGAGACAGAACACAGAGCTGAGACCTGGAAAGGAAGGGAGTGGGAGAAAGGAGAAAATCCACGTGCGCCAGGTGTCCTAGAGAATTTTCTGGTGGTTGACGTGTGAGGGGTTTTGGAACAGCTTCAGTTAGGAAAGACTCCCGAGCAAAGGAAAAATAAGAGAGGTGTAACTGTGAACAATCAGTGTTATTCACTTTCATGCATTCAAAGGAAAGCTGTGATCTTCTTTTTCATTGGTTTGAATTTCTCCTGTTTGCTGGACTGCACTTCTAGACTACTGCTGCGGAGAGTGACTGCACGTGCCCGGTAGCTCAGAGAGCCCCTGTTTACTCCAATCAGCCCCCTCCACTCTCAAAAAGAACTCAGCTTGAACAGTAGGTTATGGGGCCATGCTAACTGTGGTGTTTGAGTGGATAAGTCTCCCCATAAGACCAAGGACTCCCCAAGAGACTGTGTCTGATTCATCTCTAAACATTCAGGCCTAGCTTAGGCCCTGAAGCTTGGTTGGTACCCAGGAGCGGAATCAGGAGCCAGAAAGGGCAAAGCTGTAATTTGGGCCCAGGCCTTTATATTCCAAATGCCAGGTTCATTTTGCTACCCTGGCTCTGGTTCTGGAGCTTTCCAAACACAGTGAAACAATTAAGAAATAATGGGGGACTGCCTGCCCTGTATGGACCCGGAATGCCTTAGGGATTCAAGGACGGGAGCTACTGAAAACACCAAGGACAGTTCCCATGCTTCCCACTTCAGAGCCTCTGGGAGAGAGGCCAAGTGTCCCGGGGACAGCCCTCCAGAACCCACCAATCTGGCCCAACCTGGAGGACACAGCGCAAGCCTCCCTTTGTATCCATGGTAGGCAGACTGAGGAGGTCACTACTCAAAACACCAATATGCAGAGGTTTGAATTAGAACTCTTCAGAGAAGGAAATTCAGCTCCTGTTTTCACTTTGTAAAATGTGCATATATTTTTCATTGTAAATAACTTAAACATAGTCTTAAAATTTTGAAATGGATAATCTATTCAAATGATCATAATCTCACCATTTAATCAATCTAGTCTCTGGATTTTGGAATTTTTTCCTCCAGGATTTTTTCCCCACTGTAAATGCCCTCTCTTGCACCTAGTGATACTCATAGACAGGTCTATCAGTTAGCCACTGCTGCATAACAAACTACCCCCAAATTTAGCAACAACCGTTCATGACTCTGCTATGTGGTTCTTCTAGTCTGGTCAGAGCTTGGCCAACCTCAGCTAGGCCCACTTATGTACCCAGTAGGCCCTGGAAGGCCTCACTCACATCCCATGTTTGGCTGGCTATCAGCTGGTTTGGGATGGGGGTTACTAGGGTGACAAAGGGTGTCTTAGCTGACTGGATGAGCCTTCCTGGTGCAAGTTCTAAGAGCAAGGAGAGAAGCAGAAGCTGCAAGTCCTCCCAAGGTCCAGGCTTGGCATTTATGCCTTGTCACTTACCCCATATTCTGTTAGTCCAAGCTGGTCACAAGGCCAGCCCAGACTCAAGAGGGGAGGGAAAGATGACCTCTTGGTAGGGAAATCTACAAACCACTGTGGTCATTTTTGCAACCTACCATGATTATATAAAGTTTTATACTCTTGTGCTTTTTCATTTATTATTGTATTATAATCATCTTCTCTTATTAATATAGAGTCTTTATGACACGACTTTTACTGTCTACATAATGGCTAGAAGGTGGATAGACTACGGTTTACTTAACTGTCTCCCAGCTGTTGGATGTAAAGATTACTTCCAGTTATAAATAAGGCCCCACAGAATATCTTTATGCAGGTAGTTATTTCTGTCATTTTGATTGTTGCTTTGGAATAGAACCAAAAATAGAACCAAAAAGGATATATTTTTTTTATATTCTTAATATACTGTCCATTTGCACTGCAAAGAAGTGCTGCTTTGCCCCCAACCCCAAGAAGAGAGATTTCAATAGCAGGCCTTATGCCAGCCTTCCCGGGGGCCACCCAGCTTCCCACGGATCTTCTTGCTTTATGGTGAGCCAGGTCAGGGAGCTGGAATAAAGCACAGGCTGGGCAGGGCCTTCCTTGGGCAACATTAGGGTGACATCTGTGGTCAGGCTCTGAGGGTCTGCCTTGTGTTGGACAACAGCTGATTCAGACCTCTGCAATCTCCTTCCTCTTGACCGTCAGAGCCTGGAACATATGTCTCCTAGACCAGTGATTTGAACCACCTGTACCACCTGCACCTGAGCTTGGGAGCAGGTGGGACCCCAGATAGGTTCCTGTGTTGGACACTCTATGGTAACTCCTCCCGTGTCTGTGTGCAGAGCCCCTGCTCAGCCATGACTCCTGGTGATCCTGCTGGAGATCCATGTGACTGGCAACACTGAAGTTGGTCTCACTTCCGGATGGAGACTCGTGGGTCATCCCCATTTCCCCTGGGCTTAACCTCCCAGTGCAGACACCCTCTCTCACTTCCTCAGAACTTATTTGCTTCCTCTGCTATTTTCTCAGTTTCTGTGATTTTCAAACACCAAATGATCGGATAAAGGATTATATTTGTGTTGGCTATGTTTTCCTCTAAAATAACAGACTTAGAGCTATATGGGAGACTTCTGAAATGGATGGCAAAATCTGTGGGAAATACTGGATACTATGATTAGTGAGTTGGTGGAAGAGAGATTTGGGGTATGTCCATGGAAAATCACAGATACATGGGTCTGTTGAAAGAGCTCCGTGGAGCCCAAAGGGACTGGCCTTTGGGATGAAACAGGGAAGAGTAGTTTGGAGAGTTTGGGTGCATCATGTGTGAGCTCATGGGCTGGGAATTTGCAAACCCTGGTTTCAATCGCCACTATAGCCATTAGTGGCTCTGTCAACAAAGCCAGGTTATTTTGCCTCTCTGTGCCTTAGTATTCCCATCTATAAAATAGACATAAAAATCCATAAGGTTGATTGTGAGGATTTGGGCAGTAAATGCAGTAGTAGAAATTGCACCTATTGAGTTAAAAAATAGTAATTTGAACACAAAGAGATATGTGGCTTATTCAAAGTTGCCTTGGCTAAGACTTATTTAGTGGGAACCAAGACCAGCAAGGTCTCAGATCCAGAGAAGCCTCCTCTCTCTCCTCCCATGGCATCTTTCCCTATTTCTTCTTGGCCCCGACTTGGAGAAGACATTCACCCTCCCTCTTAGGCTCTTTCCTCCTTCCAAGGATTGTAGCCAGGAGGATCCTGACACAGAAAGGAATTCCTCCCTGCCGAGAGCTTGGAAAACCCTAGGCCTTCTGCACTGGTGAGGTCCAAAGCCAAAAAAGAAGAGAAGTCCATATGCCTGAGCCTGTGCCATGATCCTATGTAGGGAGCGACAGCAGGTCTCAGGGCTGGAGACCCCAAGTAAAAACCCCAGATGACGTGAGGCCATCAACTTACTCCCCTGAGCCTAGAACAATTTTAAATAATTTGTTCTTTGGCTTTTCAAGACCAAATAGCCCAATATCCAGCCTATGAAACAGTCAGAGGATGGAATGCTCAGAGCAGGGTGGAGTCTGGGGATGAATCTGGGGGGCTGGATCTTAGTCCCTGGAGAGGCTGAAGCTGGGGGGCATCTTGGGGTCTCAGAGTATGTCTGGTGCACAGTCAGTGCAAATGGAAGCAGTGTGAATAGATCCAAGAAAGGGCAAGAGTTGAGAAAGAAATAGTAAGCAGAATACCTACCTGGACTGATACCTCCAGGTTCCTTGAGTTCATGAGTGCAACCAAAAAATTATTTTTAAAAAATCCTACCTTAGGAGGATACCTTGGACAGGTATCATCTCCCTTGAATAGGTGGGAGACAGAGGTCCAATGAGGTGATGAGGACCCCATCTCACATGCGATGGAGCCGGACCCGAACCCTCGTGGTCCAACCCTGACCAGAAACCCCGCTGTCCAACCCTGGTGCCAGGGCTCTTTCCTGACCATGTGCTCCATGCCTGGCACTCTACACACTCTTTCCTATATGACCTCCACAACAACTTTGTGATAGGTACTGTCACCATTCCCATTTTACAGATGATAAAGCCGAGTTTAGCTCTGGAGACTAACTTGGCCAAGGTCACAAATTTAGGAAGGTTGTGGTAGGGACTTGGACTCAGTGTGACCTCTCTCAGAGCCCTGGGTCTTAAACTCCACACCACATCTCCACTGGCTGCAAGGTGAGATCCATATGTCCTCCCATGGTCCTCGAGACCTTGCACAACCTAGGCTTTTTCAATGCTCCATTCCTTACCCCAACATCTAGGTTATATTAGTGATTTTGTCGACCTTTCCCGATCCTTTAGGCCTTGACTTAAAAGCTACTTCCTCCAGGAAGCCCTTAAGGAAGCCCTCTCTGACCACTTCCCAGCCAGTAAGGGCACCTTCTTCTGGGCTTCCAAAGCACCCACATTTCCTCTGTCATAGCCACACCTGGTCTGTGCTGAAACTGCTGACTTTAGGGCCTCCTTGATAGATTGTGAGGTCCTAAGAGCAGGGGTCACAGCCCCTGGCTCCCTGCACCCAGGACCTGGGACAGGAGGCAGCCCTTCTCTGTGTCCCAGCCCCCACCCCACCCGTCTCCTGCCTCTCTTTCCCCCCCTTGTCCAGATTTCAAGATGCACTTCCCGGCTGCCTCCCCCAATGTCTCCTTGGCCACCCCAGCTCTGAGACACTCTTTCCTCCATCCCATGGTGTCTAAAGACTTGACTGAGGAACACCGGTCTCACAGAAGCTATCTCCTTGGCCCAAAGTCCTGGGGAAACCCTGCCTCATAACACATTTCTTTGAATTCCACCTATTAACACTTTGGAAATCAGCACGTGTTTTACATTTGATATGTATCATACAGGAAAGTGTTTGTTTCCTAGGAGAGCAGTGATTGCATAAATGGTGCATCTTAGAATTGATGGTACCTCGTGATCAGGGAAACGCAGCAGCGTGGAGAGCCTCGTGCTATCGGGGGAGGAAAAGTCCTGAGAAGTCCTGTGCAGAACAAAAAACCTGGCACGGCCTAGCCCACTGCTTCACGAATGAAAGCTGAGCCCCAAGTATGTTTTAGAAGATGTATTACACTTCATGGATCTACGTTCCTTTAAAATGCACTTAGAAAGCACTTCCTCTCAGTGACATTTATAATTGATGGAGTACATTTCACAATCCATCCTGACTGTTTCTGTCATCGTCTCCCGTCTACTCGTCTTGCCATCTCACCCAGACCACGTGCCTCCTGAGGGGAGGGCGCCCATCAAAGAACTTGCTGACCAGCTAAGGGCCGACTCTGGCCAGGGGCCATTTGCCTGCTCAGGGACTGGTGGATTTGGGGGTATAAATGACCTGGCTGCCCAGAACCCTCATCCTCAGCCGGTGAGGGAGTGTGACTCCCACTGACGGCACCCGATTGGAGGCCTTCAAGCCCTTCAAAGGGATGAGTTCTGTTGAGTCACACGTCTTTCCACTGTGTGACTTAAGGCAAGTTGCTTAATCATTCTGAGCCTCCATTTTCCCATCTGTAAATGGGGAGAATCACAGTTTCTAGCTTCAGAGGGTGGTTAAGGGAAGTAATATGAGGAGAGCACTTAGAACAAATCCCAAGATAAGAACTCAAGTGCTAGCTGTTGTGCTTTTGTCCTTACTTGCCATCATGAAATCTCCCCAGTAGTTAGTGGTGGCCAGTATTCACAACAGGAGGAAACTGGATGATGGAAGGAGATAATTATTATTGGCTGGAGCAGAACTGCTTTCAGAAGAGTCATGGGACTGCGGGGGCCTCCACGAAGCAGGCCAAGCCCATCAGAGGGGGGTGTGCTTCTCGGGCCCTGGGGTGTGAGTGCCTTCCTTACCTCTCAGAGCATCTCCCGGCCTCAGCCAGACCCTCGTCTGTAACCTGCTTTCGCCAAGTGCTGGGAGAGTGAGCTCTCTGTGATGTCACTCCATAGGAGCAAGGGTGTGAGCAGAATTGTCCTGCATCCTAAACCTGGAGGACAGAGAACACCCTCTCAGAACCACATTTGTCCCTGGCTGCCCCCCCAGTCCGTGCCATGTGTGTCAGACAAGGAAGAAATGGTCATGATCCAAGAGTCTTGTTTTATTTTTAGTAGTTCTTACTGGGGCACAGGGAAAATGGTATTTTAAATATTCTCTGGCTTCTTGAAGAATGTTTTCTTGGCTGTCGCCACAGCCCTTGTCAGAAGTCTCAGTTGGAAAGAAAAATAAGCACAGAAAAAGAGAAGCAGAATGAAGATTCATTCAGCCTGTGGGTCTCTGCATGAGGGTTTTACATAAAAAGGAAGGTGACAGGGGAGAGTTCTGGAAACATTTTATTCTCAGAGCACCTGGGCTCAGGAAGGCCAGGAGCCTCTCCTCACTAACAGCCCTAACTCTCCTGGGCACACGGGAGAGGAACTCAGCTGGTTTCTCCAAGTGAGGGGCTATGGGCCCGGGGAGCAGGAGGGGTGGCTGGTGTGGCAGGTAGGTTGTGGAGAGTGAGATGCCCTCACAGCTGGAGAGCCAGGGGAGCAGAGCTGGGACACTCTATTCCAGGCACCCAACAAGGACAGTTTGGCTCATCCTTAGACTGAGCGTGGCTGGTGAATAATGTTCCCAGAGTCTCAAGGGCAGTGAAAGGCAGGTCTAGGACAGAAACCCTGGTCTGTCCGATGCTCAACACCATGCTTCTCCTTGTCTACCCGGTCATCTCCTGAAACTGAAATCTCAAACTTGACAGCATCCTTCTGTACCCTTCCTTGTCTGAGAGTGGGTTCCTAGCCTACACAAACCCATACAGGGGCTTGCCTAGGACCTGGCTTCAGGAGCCTCAGACCCCAGGGAACTGCCCTCGGGGCTTAGTCCTGGGACCTCAACACGTTCATGAACCCTCCCAACCAGTTTCTCTTAGCAAACCAACAAGACGCAACTACTTGGAAAAGTCCCCGTCTGTGCTCTCAGCTCGGGTGACTCAGGCACAGAAGAGCCCCCACGAGTCAGCTCAGTAGAGGCAGGCTTGTATCGGAGTTCTCCACACAGACTCCAGAGCCAGTCTGGGTTCATATCCCACTTCTGCCACCAGAGCCACCATAGTGGTTTGTGCTCTATGCAAGGACTTCAGTCTAAGCCGGCAATAGGGGCTGACACCCCAGAACTCCTGTCACCCAACCGTGGCACTGGAGCACCACCCAGAGAACAGGGTGTCTTACGCCAGTTCCAGAAAGGAGCCCCAAGCGCTAACCACAGCTGCCTACCATTTAGAGCGAAGTTACTTGGTTGAGTGGCATACCTTCGTTGTGCCTCAACATGTTCACCTGAAAATAGAAAAAATAACATATTTCCCAAACGTGCGACAGTTTATGGGATGAACACCCAAAAAGCATTTAGAGCAGAGCCTTAAAGCATACTAAAGTAGCTCAAGGCATGCAGTAAGTATCTGAAAGATTGTCATAGTATCTGACCAACATTTTATTTGAAGATTTTATTTACTTACTTACTTACTTACTTACTTGTTTATTTTAGAGACAGAGGAAGAAAGAGCATGCACAGGGGTGGGGGAGAGGAGCTGAGGGGGACACAGGCTTAAGTAGACTCTGTGGTGAACATGGAGCCCAACATGGGGCTCAATTTCACAACCCTGAGATCATGACCTGAACTAAAACCAAGAGTTGGACACTTCCCTGACTGAGCACCCCGGGGTACCTCTGACCAGCATTTTTAAAGGACAATTTTGCTGAAGGCAGAACTTGAATCCACAGTATTAACCAATTTTATATTTCACTGTTGTTGTTCTAAGCCCCAGTGTCACCCTCAGAAACCCAGAGAAGTCTCCGGATGGTCCATGAGCCCCGCCAGCCATCCTAACCCGTCAGTCTACCCCTCAAAGGTCCCCTGCGTCTTTCACACAGAGCATTGCAAACATGATGCAGGCACACCTGCGTGTCCTTCCTACACCCTGAAGTGAGAAAGGAAAGCTGGATTTTTTTTTTTTTTTTTTTTTTTTAGCTCATCTTCCATTTTGGACCAATTAAAAGAAAAGCATTTTAATCAGCCCTGTGGAAAGGGAACTAAAGTTGTTCCCCAGGCTGAGCACTGAACCCAGAGGTCAGGGCAGGATTAATAAGGATGCTATAAATGCAGACAGTGGCCCACGTCTCTATGGGCAAAGTGTTCTGGTTTGGGAAAAGGTAGAAAATTAAATTATAATGGGAAAATATACATTATCTGGATCAAGATAAAAAGGAGGAACTCAGTGGAGTGTAAATGAATCTGAGTGAGTCTGTCAGAAGGATGCTGAGGCTGGTTCAGCATGGAGCCCAAGGAAGCCTGGCAGGGCCGGGAAGTAGGTCCCACGGAGAGACGTGTTTACTATCAGCGGGCTTGTGTTCTGTTTTTCTGGGGTGACAGGCAAATACACATAGTCACCCAGTCAATGAGCATTGATGAAGCATCTTCCCTGTCCCAGATTTTGACGGGCACCAGCCACTTGGAAGGGGACAAATTCAGCTCTGGACTACCCCCAGGGAGCCCACAGACACATGATATAGCGAGCAAGAAGACAAGAGTAATTTACTGTGGCTTTCCATGCACAGGGCTGGACACCCTTGGCTGCATTTGCTCACTTTTTCTCACAGTGTATGGCCCTCTATCCCTGCCAGGAGGCGAAGGTGATTATGACTGATGACTATTTTACAGATGAGGAAGCTGAGACTCTATGAGCGGAGGGAACAGCTGCACAGCCAATATGTGCAGAGCCAGGATTAGAACCCAGGGGTTTGTGCTTTTGAAGACCAAGTTCTCATCCACCTTGTAGACAGCTATTGTGACGGAGGACTGCAGAGGAGTGTGTGTGTTTGTGTGTGTACACGTGTGCATGTGTGCATGTTTGTAAAGCATGGCTTTTCATCAACCAGAGATGAGCATTCCTGGAAGGCTTCCTGGAGGTGGTATTGCTTAGTCAAGTCCTAAAGGGAAAGTCTTGAGTACCAGGCTAAGGAATTTGGATTTCAAGTGTTTTTTTGAGCATAGGTGAGGCATAATCAAATCCTCAACAAACAATATTTAATAAGTAAGTACGATGTGCCCGTAATCTGAGGGGCACAAGGAATATTACAAAATCTGAAACAATGTAGCCCCTGTTCTCTCCCAGCTCCAGTCTAGTTGGAACGATGAAACACAGAACTGTCAGAAAAGAGTGACAGGGTCAATAACTCATGCGAAATGCCACATGAAAGGCAAAGCCCTGGGTCTGTATTTAGGTAGAAAGAGGGAGCTGACTGGGCTTGGGGTGGTCAAGGGGCTTCCCAGGGTAGGTGGAATCCAAGGAGGGTTGTAGGAATTCAGAGGAGAAAGGGAAAGGCACCAGAACTTGGCTCTCTTCATACCCATTCGGGGGCCCTGAGTGCTCAGCAGAGAGCCTGCCTCTCACAGGTGGTGGGTATGTGCTTGCTGAATGAATAAATGAATAAATGTTGGGTCCCATGACAATAAAGGACATGCAGCTGAGAGGTACGGTGTGACTGAGGGGCTGTGGGGTGTAGGGACGACTGGCCATCGACCCTCTCATGGCCCACCGAGTGCCACTGGATTGGCTGTGACCCCTCCAACCAGGTCAGCTTCCTTCTGTCTCTGGCTTTCCGTTTTTCCAGGAGCAGGCACACACTAAGCCATGCGTGTTGGAGACATGAGCAGACAGCAAGGGAGCAGGAGGAGAAAAGGTGAGACGCTGGCTGGGAGCAGACAGAGGAAGCCTTAAGTACCACGCCACAGAGTTTATAGCCTTTTCCCTTGGGCAAGCGGTGACCACTGAGGTCTCTGAACATTCCAGTAGCAGGAGGCAAACAATTTGGGGGAAGATGAAAGTGGATCTGAAAGGAAAACGGACAGGAAAGAAGGAACGTGTTATAAGAGAAGGCTTCAGGAAGTGAATCTGCCCATTTAAAATGGGAAAACCGTTTGATCTAGAACTTTGATTTTTGGACATTTGCCCAAGGAGGTCACTGAACACACGTGGAAAATGACAGTTTGCAGGGATCCTTGCGGTGCCATGGGGGACAGAGAAGCTGGGATGTAGCTCCCTCTAGGGGTGCCGTGCAGAGCGGTCCTGCTGCTCCAGCACCGGGCTCCCGTTTTCCCCCTCCCGCCCCTCCCCTCTGGACCTATGCACCAGCTCTTCTCTCTGCCGGCAAAGCTTCTCTTCCGTCCAGTGACGTCCAGTGATGTGACTCCTTCCCATCTCTGCTTAAATGCCTCCTTCTCGGTGACACCTACCCTGACCTCCTGAGGAAGTGTCCTTACACCTCCATTAAAACCAAACACGTGCCCCCCGCACCGCCGGTTCTCCCGGGCTCCCAGCACCTGTTACCATCTGACATAGTCCCTATTGGACTTACCTTGTGTGCCTGTCTCCCCCATTCCCTACTCACACCCCTGCGGCATGCAAACTGCTGGCAGGTAGAGATGGTCATCTGTTGTGTCCCCACTGCTGGGACGGCGTCTGGAGCACGGAAAGTGCCCAGTGAAGATTGGTTGAATAAGTGAATGAGTGGGTGAATGCTGGGTGGGTGGATCCACGCACATGTGGCTTGGACGTGACATCAGCGTGAGCACCAGGGAGCAGGCCAGGGTGGTGCCTTGCTACTTGGATCTCGGTGGGTAGAAGCTGCCCTGTGGACCTCAGAGCCCTACGGACTGGGGCCAGAAGTACGATGGACACTTTCACATCAATTACGCCTGCCTTTGGCACGCAATGGGTCATTTCCTCTCATAATGAAACCTTTCTAAACATAGCCACACTCAACTAAGATGTCACAGCACTCACACTGCAGCTGTGTTGTACTGGAAAGGACAACAGGCCTTACATCAGAACATGCGGGCTCACAACCCAACCATTTACCTACAGCTCTCTTGGGCAAGACCTTTCATTTCTCTGAGCCTCAGTTTCCCTGTCTGTGGGGTAGGAATAATAATGGTAATTACGTCACGGCCTGGTGTGAAGATCAAGGAATGAACCGAGATGAGAGTTGTTTTTTTTTTTTTTAAAGATTCTATTTATTTGTCAGAGAGAAAGAGAGAGAGAAAGAGAGCCCTGAGATGAGAGGTTTTTATAAATTGAAAAGCACCACACAGATAACCCAATGTTATGTGACTGAGGACAGGTCTTCCCATGTTTCATTGATGAACGAGGGCATATTTGGCACCAGTGAGAAAGAAGGGAGAACATTGCCTGGACCTGGGGCAGGGAGGACGCCTTCTGAGTCCTCCCCATTCCAGAATCCCGGTGTAAGTGCCCAGCGGTGGTTCTTTGAGCTCATTTTCTTCGTCGGCGGGGCCTGAGTACAAGCAGAGATCTGAACTGTTTCAGAATCTCCTGGGGGAGTAAAACCTACTCAGTATTTGGTTGGCATTTATTTTGTTCTGTGCTTGTGCCCGGGAAATGGTGAGCAAAGAGTCGGAAGGGAGATGTGGCCCAGGGCCTGAGCTCCATTAAAGGGAGTCATTTATCTAAAATGCAAGGACGGTGACAGGTTGCTCTTGGCAAGGGATGAGGAAGGGAAAGAGGAGTGGTCTGTGCAAGAGAGTTTTCAGCCCTACTTGCGAGCATTAGGCCCCCAGCACCATCCTGTGTAGGAGCCGGAGCTGGCCCTGAACAGAGGAATGAGGTGTTTCCATATTAGAGTCTTCTGGCGGTGTTCTTCTCAGCACTCATGTCTGATCCGCCCTCAGCTCCATGGCTCCCAGTACCGCCTGGCCCAGTCCTTTGGACGTGATGTGTATAAATAAATATATAAAGATGGTCTCCTGACTGTGATCATGTGTCACTCGGACCCTGCTCCCCCATTTCCTGGCCCAGCCCTCCCCTGGGACCTGCTGTCACAGCAAAGCAGGAACAATAGCCGTCAACCAACTCAGAACCGGTCACCTCTCTTTCCTGTAGGGACATCAGCACACCACGGCCGCAAACGCCTCCTGACTCTTTCCCTAATCTCGTCTGTGTCTGCAACCACTCCTGAGCTAAGGTTTAACGAAATAAAACAAAACAAAAAAACAGCTGCACAAGCTGAGGATGGGAAAGAAATGATGTGATGCAAAAGCATAGTCCACATAGAAGGCGAAAATGTTTCATCCTCGTGGGAACTTAGATTTGCCTGCCTGCGTGCCTGGGTGCTGCGTTAGGAGGAGCTGGGTCTGGAGCTCTGCACATCCAGTCAAGAGTGCTGGGATCAATTAGCCATGTCTGCCTCGGGCAGGGGAGGGGAGCTGACACGCTAATGTCATATATAATAGTCCCTTCTTATATCTAGCCAGATCTATTTTGAGACATGCAATCAACTTAATGACAGCTTTTCTGGAAAAGGTCTGTATTAAATATTAAATGTGGATGTTGATTATTGGATGGATCCAGGTTTCAAACTTATAAATATAAAATGTGTGTGTGTGTGTGTGTGTGTGTGTGTGTGTGTGTGTGTAGAGAGCGAGAGAGAGAAGGAAATCTTATTTGCTCTCCCTTCTCTATCAAACCTACCCGAGTTCTTCAACTAAAAATTTAATGAATATTCTTCAGAGCATAAATAAATGTTTAGAATCTACACACACTCTCCCACTCCAGCTGCTTCTTGCTTCTGTGGAAGCATGAAAAGAGAGGGTGGAAGCGGGGAAGGACTTCTTCCACGTACTGGTAAGGTCTCGAATGTCTGACACCTAGTAGGTACTTGGCAAATGTTCATGGAATGAGTTTTGAATGATGAACTCCGTTTCCGTGTATTTTTTTTTAATGATTCAGTAATGTTGTCACGATAGCTGAATTTCAACATAAAATGTTATTTTCTGTCAAAATTTTCTTTCTCTACAAGTGGGCATGATGGGTCCATTGGGATAACTCGGGCGGGCATTGGTTCATTGTTTTCCTGAGTGGGAGGATGAGCTGGATGGAGCAAAGAGGGAGGGATTCTCCTCCAAAGGGTTCCCACTTCTGTATTTGCTTGTTTGCTGTCTGTCTCTCCTTCATATTTCCCCCTCATATGTTCCTCATCCTCAGATCCCTAATCCTACAGCTCTGTCTGTCAAGCTCAGCTCTCCTGACACTGTCCTGGAGGACTGTCCTGTGCATTGTGTGGTGTTTGACAGTATCTCTCACCTCTACCCACTGGAGACCAGTAGCAACCCCCATCCCAAGTTGTGACAACCAAACATGTCCCCCAGACATTGCCAGTTGTCCCCTGGGGAGCAGAATCTCCCAGGTTGAGGACTACTACTATGACAACCCTGAGAACATGGCTGCTTTCTTCTTTCTGAGAGATTTCAACATCCATGTCACCCCTTCAGAGAGCCTGGTGACCACTTGGTCCAAACCAGTCTCCAAGCTCACCATCCCGTCACAGGGCTTCATTTCTCTGCAAAGTACGTATCTCTCTCTGATAATTTTCAGGCATAAATTTATTTGTTTGTTGTCTGCCTCTCTCTACTGGAATGTGAGTTCCATGAGGGGCCTTTTGTATCTTCACTGTCCCTCTATCCCAGGGTTTAAAAGTGCCCAACACTTAGTAGGCTTTCAACAAATGTTGCCAAATGGATGAAGGCAAGGAGGAAGTGCTTGGGGAAAGCTCTCTTTGGAGGGATATCTCTAGGATATAAAGTTGCCAGCCATAGGAAGTTGGAGGAACAGCATTCCTGGCAGTGGGAACAGCCATTGCAAAGCACATAGGCAGGGATGGGCTTGGCAAGTGCAAGGCTGCTGGCAGGTGGGGTGAGGGTGATAGGAAGAGCAGGGCCAAGAGCCCAAAAGTAGCCTGATCAGTAGGCCTGGCAGGCGAAGCTGAGGAGAGCAGACTTTATACTAAGAGTGACAGCAAGCCCTTGGGAGACCCCCTATATGCCTCCAAAGTTTGCCCCTAGCCTCCTGTCTATTTTTTCTCTCTCCCTCTTCCCTAGCCTCATGATGGGCAGGTTTGGGGAGGATTCCTGAATCTGGTCTGAGCTCTTGAGGCTGAAGGAAGAGCTAATGCAACCCACGAGTCACACCGCAGGGTAGCAGACGGTCCTTCCACCCAGGAGGCAAAGCTGCTGGGGCAGTTCCTCTCTCAGCAAAAGCTGGTCACCAGCGTAGGCCGGCCCTTACGTGATGCAGGAAAGGCCAGATCCAAGCCCTGACAAGGGAGGCCTGATTCTCTGCTTGCCACTGCTCACAAAAATCAGCTTGAGGAAGTGATTGGTAGGAAGGAGCATAGAACAGACTCCTTATGTCCAGTAAAGCCATCCTGGAGCCTTTGGGTTACGTTAACGCTGACCTCCCAGCGCTGCTTTCCCCGTTCCGTGCTGCAACACTGTGGCTAGGCTGGTATGGAAGGTCTTTGATTTAAAAAAAAAAAAAAAAAAATCTGTGTTTCTGCATTTACTACGAAGATCTTTATTCTCCTCAGTATCTCCCGCACAAGAAGACTTTGGGTAATCATAACAGCTCACTTCGGTTTGAATACTTACCATATCCGAGCCTCTATTCTAAGCGTATCACGCATAATAACTCACTGCATCCTTACAGCAAAACGGGGAGGCCCATTCTAGCAATTCCTCCCATTTTATAGATGTGGACACTGAGGCCCAGAGAGATTAATACATTTCCCCAGATTCACTAAGGATTCTAAATCAGGTTTGGTTAGGAAGTCCACACTCTAACCCTCTTTTTTTTTAAACTGATGCCAGAATATGGCATATTATGTTTTCAAATGGATATGCCTTTTGCCTCAGCAATTCCAGGCTTAGGAGTGTGTAGGATCCTGAGCCTAAGGAGGGATAAATATTCAGCGGCAGAGATGCAGTATTGTTTAACATGTAGAACACAACCTGCATCTCCACTAAGAGGGGTTATTTAAATAAGCTGTGGTTTCCCCCATATAAAAAGAGCCATTCAAAATGACATTATTCTTATGTACCAACATGGAAAGACGTCTTCACTACATATTTAATAAAAAAGTCCAGAAATATTGCATTTTTTATAAACAGTGATTTGATTTGAACGATGGGATTGCTAATGATTTTTAATTTCTTCTTTTTGCTGGTCTATAGTCTCTAATTTTCCTACAATGAATATGTACTGCATTTGTAATAAGAAAGAAACCCAATAAAATGTATTGGATAAAAGAATAAGCAGTTGGAAAATCATTCTCTCCTGGGGAATTAGCATCTTCTCTGACAATCGGGGCTACGGTTGCTTGGCTGGAACTTTCCTTTTGTCTCCCAGGATCTGATCTTGGCCAATGGAGAGACGAGGCAGGTGATCAGAGGAAGGGAGAGCCTGAGGCCAGGGCATACATTCACCTGTCTCCTCTCTGAGAGGTCACCTGGACAGACAGCCGCTTTCAAATATCCGACTCGACACAGCCTCCTGTTTGCTGGGTAGCTGGTGACCTCCCCATCCTGGTGCAGGGAGAAGAGAGAGAAAGATTGCCCAGCTCTCCCTATGGCCTCTCTATACCCCACTGACACCTTTGTCATCTGTCCTTTTGTAAATAAACTCTCCTTACATCACCATAATTTAGTATGACATCTGTTTATTATTGACACTCTGACTGATACACTTAACCTATTTGCTTTTTCTTGTCCTCGGTCACAATTCTCTAAAATAAAATGACTCTCCAGTTGACCTGTCCGACTTGACATCTGGTCTTGCCCACCAGACCTCTTCATTTGGACACCCAGGGAACCCATAACACTCATCCCCCTCCCAGGACGTCAGCATTTATTCCCAACCAATTTCCCTCTTCTTTTCCCTTTCACTCCTACCCCACTCCCAAACTCATACAATCTTTATTAGCCCCTCTTTCATTTGTCACATCCATTCGGTGCCCAAAGACTGTGAAGTCGACTTCAGCAACGTCTTTTTCAAACAACCCCTTCACGCCATTTCTCCAATTCGCTCCCTCATCCAGGTCTCCTCCGCACGTCCCCTCCTCAGTCTGTGTTATGTGTGACTTCTGGCAAAGGGTCCTCGAAATACGGTTCTGGTCCTATCTATTCCTCCACTCAAAACTCAGGGCCAAGAAGACCAAACCCAAACACCTCAACCTTCCACCCAAAGACCTTCATATGAACTGAACCACTGGGTCTTTTGGTCCCCAAGTTTTCGCTCAGGCTGGGTCTTCTGCTGGATCGCCACCCCACCGTCTTCCAAGAGTTCCTCCAAGGCTGTTCAACAAAGCTTATCCCCACGTGGTTTTCTTTCCCATAAGAAACCCGTTCCAAAGTCCTAACCGAGTTGTACTTCTGCCCAGGAAGTGATTCTTTTCCACTTGGTACTTGGGTGATTGGCTGGGTTAAGACTGTGCTATCCTTGAGGCTGGTGACATGTTTTGTCTCTGTATCCCATGAGCTCAGCCAGAAGTCTCAGTCTAAGGAGGTACAAAGGCTCTGTGGTTACCAAATGAATGGACCTTCCAGTTATGCAGTATGAAGTCACTGTCTGAGTGAAGAAGGAGGGAGCTTACATAAGAGGGGTCGACAGACTCAGCCTCCAGTGCTGACCTCTGCAAAGACAAATATCCAGGCTCTAGAAGGTGTGGAGACGGAGATCCCAGGGAGGGCTGGGAGTGGCATAGCAGATGAGGATGGTGGGCCGTCGCCTCATCAGTCGTGGAGCCAGTGACAACATCCAGTGGACAAAATAAATAAATGCCCAAATCCCCTCTCCCTGCATAACCTCTGCCCAACACAGATGCTACCATTGGAAGAAAGCAAACAGAACTCTGAATCTGAATATGATTTTGAAATAACTGAATTTACCTGAAAACAATTAGGCTGAGTTTTCTGTTGCATAAGCAGAAGTAAGGCTCCAAGTTGGAATTGCACGGAGCTACAGAAATCAACATCTTCCATATCAGAGTTGTATGAACTTTTGTGTCTAAAACTATGGGCTCACGATGTGCCAGGTGCTCAATATTTGTAATCTCATTTAACTAGGGAGACCACACCCTGTACTGCTTTGACTGGGACAGTTTGGGGACTGAAGGGGGTTAATGGTGCATCGGGGGGCAGGCTTGTGTGAGGCACAGCTTGTGGCTATCCTGCAGCTAAGCCTCTCGACATTCATATGAGCAGGAACATCGGTGGGCCCATTTCCAGATGGGGAGAGCAAGGCCTAAAGTGATTAAGCCCTGAGTCTGGAATAAATGAGGAGAGCCCCAACTCCGAGCCCGCACACTTCCATTTTGCACAGGACCTTAGGCTGGCTCTGCTCAGCTCTCCCCTCACCACGTTCCCTGCCCACTATGTTCTCTCTTCTCTGCCAACAAAAATATAACGAGGTCTCATGTGTCATTTTACATTTCCTAGTAACCACATTAAAAAGCAAAACAAAAACAGGTGAAATCAGTTTTAAAATTATATTTTATTTTACCTAATGTATTCAACATGGTGCCGTTTGACTCAATCAATAGAAAACAGTTATTTGTAAGATATTGTAATCCCCCTCCCCCGAACAGAGCATATCTCAATTCGGACCAGACACCCATAAGGGCACCCTCGCCCCCTGTGTTGGTGACTACCCTGTCCTTGCTGCCGGCCGCCCCCTCTGACCGGGCCGGCTGAGATCTGGCCGCAGGCACACTGCCATCTAGTGGACGGATGCTCCTCTCCCTGCAAACCATCTCCCCAAGGAAACTATCTGCATCCAACACAATGGCCCTCAGGATTCGCTCTGCAAACAGCACTTGGGGGAGGGGGGTCATTTCGGAGTTGGTTCCCAGGGCAGATATGCAGCCATGGAACAAATTCAAATCAGCACGCGGTGAACCAAAGCCGGGGTTCATTTTTGTTTCCTAGTCGCATAAGGATTTGGCAGAAAATGATACTATTTTCCTGGATGTGTTTAAAACAATGTTTCAAAAAGGCAGAGTTCCTTTTTTTCACACCTAATTTCACTGTATGATTGTATAAAGGACTTCTGCCCAGAAAATATACAGCTTCTCTTTTAATCCACGGTAAAAGCCTGGTTTCTTCCAAGTTGTACCTTTCTCACTCAGATCGGGTGTGGTCACTTAAGGATTTGAGTTCATCAAGGTTTTCCCAGCGTGAATAATTGATTAAGAACCTATGAGGAGAGCTGATGTGATTCGCAACCTCTGAATTACCCCACAGTTGAGGGGGAGCCTTAAACATGGCTTTGTGTGAATAAAATCATATCACTCCAGCACTCTAGATAGGAGTCCTGGGCACCACGGTGGTTTGGCAGGCAGAGTAAGAAGCAGGTGGGGCGTTCACTGACCTGGCACGGACAGTGTTGTCAGCACCCTGCAATCCTTGGGGTGGTACTGGGTTCTGTACCGACACGGACATGACATTCACCTTTAAGGAGATTAGAGTCTTCCCAGGGGAGCCATGCAAAACCATCACAGCTACACAATAACAAGAACAGCATCAAGATAGTAGGCAAGGACTGAAATTATCCTTCAACTGCAACCCCGGGCAGGATGTAAATTGGATATAAAGCAAGCATTTGAGGACAATGAGAAGGGAACTTTGTTCTGGTTTCAGCCCTGACACTCCCTGGCTTTGTGACCATGTCTCAGCCACACAACCTCTCTGGTCCTCAGCTTTGTCATCTCACACTAAGCAATAGACAACCTGGACAATCTACACTTATAGGGTGGGAAGCCAAGGAGAAAGGAAAGACAGACATGTAGGAATTTGAGTGAGTGGCTGGGGAAGAGTTTCCCACCAGTGGGGGGGCCTGAGCCCAGGTGCAGGAAGAGAACATGTGGCAGGAAGGAAGGATGCCCAGCTGGCTAAGCTAGAGAAAAGTGATGGGTTGGGATGTCTTCATTCTCTATTCCAGGAATAGGTAGAGATTATCCTACTCAGGGGCAGGAAGCTGGTTAAATTAACTTTAAGAATATAGACTTGAGAAGGATCTTTGAACTAATCCAGAATAACAAATCTCAGATTATTTTAGAGAACACTGGTACCTCATGACGGTTAAATAGGTCTTTTTTAAATTTTTTTTTATTTTTTATTAACATATAATGTATTATTAGCGCCAGAGAGTTAAATAGGTCTTTAATGTAACAGACCTCTTCGCCACAGGACTTCTCAGAACCTCTAAAATTCTATGCTTTCTCAAGGGAGAAAGTATACAGCATTTTCCAGACTTACTTAACTACAGAACTTTTTTTTTTTTTTTTTTTTTTTAAGAAACTTCACTTGAGAAGTGATTCGGGGAATAAACTTGAAGAAACATTGCTCTAGTCGCACTCTGCCATTGCCCAGATAGGGAAAGTCTAAGATTCACAAATAGTGGCAGGGCCAAGACTGTAATCTCAATTTATTTACCCAGTAAATTTTTTTTTCCTGTTGGTATTATACACTATTTTTTTTAAAAAGATTTTATTTACTTATTTGACACAGAAAGAGAGAGCACACGTGCCCAAGTAGGTAGAGTGCCAGGCAGAGGGGAGGAAGAAGCAGGCTCCCCCCTGAGCAAACAGCCCAATGTGGAACTCGATCCCAGGACCCCAGGATCATGACCTGAGCTGAAGGCAGACGTTCAACCAACTGAGCCACCCAGGCGCCCAGTATTATACAGTGTTTAAGACTTACAAAAAGACCTACAGAATTATACAAGATATCCATGTGCCATCACCCACTTAAGAAACAAAACATTGCCAATTCTATAAAAAAAACCACCTCGTATAACTGCCCCCCAGTCTCTCTCCAAGGGGAACCCCTATCCTAAATCTGGTGCCATAATTCATGGATATTCTGGTGGAATTTCAAGTAAATCCCATCATCCTCAGAGGCTCCTTTTAGCATATTCCATGGTCTGTAACTTGTGATGGTCTTAGAATTAAAAACAAAAACAAAATATCCCAATTGGGCCAGAACAACAAAGATAAAAAGCCCAGATTACCTACATGCAGCTCACAACATATCAGAGAAATGTTATGAAATCAGTGAACTTTCTCATTCTCAAACGGGCTCTTCATATGCTTTATTAATTCTGTTAGACGCGGGGGTGCTTCTTGCTTCATTCCGTGCGAGACTCCCGTGGCATGAATTCCCAGCACCTCCCCACCCATCCGCAGGCCAGATGGGGAGCCGGGTGCTGTATAAATGTTTAATTGTGACACAGTAAAAATATTTGCTTTCAGTAGCTGGAAGCTACCAAACGGAGGTAGGGCTGTCTACTGGAGTTGCCAGACTTCATTCTAATGAGAACAGAAATAAAGGCTGATTAAATCAAATTCCCCATAGTGCAGAACCACTTAAATAAATGTTTCATATTGTTTGCATGACGCTTTTAAAATGTAACAGCTGCTTATGTAACCATTACGCTGGACATAAATCCTTCATTGCCAACTTGGCTCCCTTTCTTCAGCTGCTGCCATTTTTATTACTGGGGGACTTTCTAGACAGACCATTTGGGCTGCCCCCTCCCCACCCACGTGTTGGGGAGCAGGAGCATATGGGAAGTGAAGGGTTGTGGACTCTGCGGTGAGCACTAGCGGGACATTTCTGGGGGCCCTGTACTGTGTGTGGACCATTGGGCAGACTTCTCACATTTCTGCCTCACCACAAGAAGACATTGTTGTTCCTATTTTATAGATGTGAACACCGAGGCTTACTGCAATGAAGAGACCTGCCCCGGGTCCCACAGTAAGTCATGGGGCCTGTATTTGAACCCAGTTCTGACTGAGCCTTGGCACACCACATGTGTCTGTCCGAGAACAGAGGGCACATCACCCCACCCTCCAAACTCCACACACCTCATGCCTTTTGGCAATGATGAGACCAATGGAGGCCAGAGCAGGGCTCAAAGAACCAGGGACACATTTGAGCTGGGGCTGAGAAATGGGAGAGGAACAGAAATTCTGATCTGAACTCCATTTCCTGGGCCGGCACCGTAGTCCAACTTTCTGCCATCTCTCAGCAGTTCACCATGCCGGCCCCCTGCCAGCCTCCCTGCCGTCTTTCTTGCCCACCTCAATCCATCATTCATGCACTCGCCTCAGTCATTTTTTTAATGTGTAAATCAGACCATGCCATTCTCCTGTTTAAAAGCCTCCGGTATCTCCCCACCACTCTCAGAATAAAGCCCAACACCCACACCCCCATGACCATAAAAGCCCTGAGTGAAGTGACATCTACCAACATTTGCTTGCTCTTCCCTACCACTCTCTTCTGTCCAGACATTCTGGCTTCTTTCTGGTCCTCAGATACCTCTGTCTACTTTCCTGCCCCAGGACCTTTCCGCATGCTCTAGATCTTTCCATGTCAGACTCCAATCTGTCAATCAAACCTCAGTTCAATTCACCTCCCCAGCAAGGCCCTCACTGCACCCTCCATTGCAAGCTGCTCTCCCCTAGAGTCTATTCATTACACAGCTCTCTGTCATCTACTTTAGAGCACTTTTTCCTTTCTCAGTTTCTTGATTTGCTTGTTATATTCTGATTCACTAGATAGTAGGCTCCATGAGAGATGTCCAAGCTATTTACCAGGGTTTCCCCAGCCCTAGAGTAGTCTGAAACACAGAATGTGCCCTGTAAATAGTAATTTGATAAGCAAATTAACTTGCCATATCCATTTCCCCTGCATCTAGACTGGGGTAACCCTAACATGGCCCCCCAGAAAGAAAGAATTTGAATCTGAAAGCCAGTTGTCATCTCCGGACCTAAGCTTCCTGTAGGTGTCCCAGCCTTGTAGGTAATATCAGTCACAGAGGAAGGCAGAGAGCTGGTAAAGAAAATACAGGAGACCCTCTGGGGTTCCCTATATTCACAGGAAGGAGGAATAATCTCTGTCTCCATCTCTGCAAGGTTGAGTCTAAAGAGGCAATAGAACCGAGGTGCTGGCCAGGCTTTACACACCCCATCCTGATGACCAAAGACTCAGCCACAGTCCCTGACTTGGCTCCAGCCCCATTCTCACCCCTGCAAATGTCCCCCTCGCTGGGCAGTGGAGGCAGGACAGCTGACGCCAGACCTTGTGGAGCCAATACCCTGGACACCAAGCAGATGGGCTTGAGCAAACTGTGGAAGGCAGAAGCCATCTTTCTGCTCCCGTGGCAGCTCTCTGTTTACAGAGCAGGTGCTGGGGACAGGTTCTCGAAGGTTCTATGGCACTCTCTGTCCCAGAGCCTCCTGGTGACCAGAGGAAGTTGTGATGAGGGCAGCCGCCGAGGTAGCTTCCTGCTTCCGGCTCACAGCTCCAGCAGGGAGCCCCTGAGCTCAGCCATGCCAGTGGCCAACCCAGAGTAAGGGGCCCTGGCTGCTCTATCCTGTGGTGCTCCAGGTTCATCCCTGGAGGCCTCTCCTCCAGCCCTTCCAGAGCCTTTGGAAGGCCCTATTTCCCTCCCTCAGTCCCTTCCTCATTACAACAATTGACTGGTGCCTCTTTCTCGCCCTGACTCTGATACAGAGCCCATTTGGGGAAGGGACCCTTCTTGTCCACCTCTGGTCTCCGTGTCATCAGGGCCTGCCATGCCTCAGGGGGAGCTCCTTAGGTGTTTGCAACTGGAAGGGCTTCGCAGATACACACACATGCACACACACACACTTTTTCGACATTATTAGGCACATTACCCAAGGAGGCAGCTGTTAATAATAACCCATATGTTAATAACCTGTTAATAACCCACACATCCTGTTTGTTTCATCTCCCCGCTCAATTTAGAAGCCTGACCTCCTCCTGCTGTGTCTCCTGCTAGGAGCTGATACTAGGACGTAAGAAAGAGCATGAGACTCACAGCCAGGCATGCGCACTTCATGGCCATCCTCTTCTGGAGTCTGCCCAGGAGCAGGAGAGCTACAAGCACCACATTTGATCCTGCCTCCATAGACATTCCTGTTGCCCCAGGTTTGAGAAGGGCGTGGAGAGAGGAAGTGGCTTCCCAGGCGCACAAGCCAGTAGGTGGCAAGACCTGGCCCCCATCAGCCGGCCGGGCATGTGGGGTATGGAAGGGGCAGGCCTGGGTGTGAGTGTACCCATGTGCCAGTGCCGCACCTCACCAGCCTGCCACCGGCTCCAGGGCTGTTTTCAGGCCACCTTCATCTTCCTTCTGAGAGTGGACTCCCCCACCCCCACCACTTCCCCCCAAGGACAGGGTGCTGCCAGTCTGCCAAGACCCAGAGACACTTCTTCTGCTCACACTCCCCATAGCCTCTGGGTCCAATCTCCAACCCCAGGTTCAGCAAGCTGCCCAGAGCCTCCTAGATGAAGCCTATGGGTTGACTTCAAATTTAGCCTTTCAGTGTACAAAAGAAAGGAAACAGTGGTGTGAGATTTACAAATGCAGTTCCCTATGTCCAGAATGCCCTTCCTTCTTCTACTTGGCGAACTCCTACTCATGCTGCAAAGCCCTGCTCAAGTGTCTCCTTCCCACTGGTTTCCTCCCATGTGGATGCATCCTAGAGAGAACCTCTCTTTATCTTAGCGAAGAAGTTGAGGAAAATCTAAATTACTCCACATAAGAGAAAAGGCTGAGAAGGAAGAGAGCGGGGAAGAGGCTGGTAAGCACTAGAACTTGAGAGAAAGGGCTGAAAGAGTGAGGGTGTTTTCCCAAATTTTCCCAAAATGCAGAATATAGGATGCAATGCCTTCCTCTGTCTCCCTATAACAACTTAAGTCAAAGTCTACACTGCTTACCAGGATTCTTGGGGAGCCAGACCTGTGTTTAATTTTATCCTTTTTTTTTTTTTTAATGAAAACAATATATTCCTGACTGACTGAACATGGCAGTAGAAAACTTAACATCTGACTTTACAATGGCTGACACCCTGATATGTATCATCTTCCAGAGCAAAAAGCTCAGGGTGTCGGAAACTTTACGGCCATTGATTCAGCAGGTCTGTCATGCCAGGACTCTGGGGCAGCTTCGGCTACCCTCTGCTGTCCTGTCAAAGTCACAGGCTGGGTCAGCGAGCTGCCGGCATCACAGCCTCGTACAACCCACTCCACCCCACATCAGACGGGTAGAACAGTGTGTGTCTCCTTCACTTTCGGCCTTCGTGTCGGGAAGAAAATTGTCCTCTTCTTAATGCCCCTTGACCCTACCTCGGTTCCATGCCCCTGCTTACTGGCTGGGAGTGCGGCAAAAGATCTGGGGTTTGCCAGCCCTGTTGTGAGATTTGGACTACACCGTCAAGGGTACAAGGGTTGTCGATGAGTGAGGGAGCTGCAGCGGGGCAGCCCAGCGGGGCTCAGGCACCCCTGGTGACAAGGCAAGGGTTGGGGGGAGTGACCACAGAGGGGCCTTCTCTACTGCGCCGGAGCCACAGAAGTCCTCCTCACATCCATCAGTTATGGAGTCTTGGGAAGACAAGGAACTGAAGGAGGCCTCCCTTCTGCTTGGATCCCTCCACTGATGGGGAACTTGCTACTTCTGGACACCACCTTTTCATCACAGGAGAGCTTGATGTTCTAGGCAGTTCCTTCCATGAACCCAAGGCGATTTCCCGCTAACTTTCCATTGCCCTTGTCCCACTACCTGTGTCTTCCTTCAACAGCCTGTTACCACAGCAGCCACTAGATGGGACATTTTAGACCAGAGAGCTGGATTGGACAAATCATTCTCCTTGCTAAAATACTTCAGTGAGCCCCCAGGGTCTAGGGAGTAAAGTCCAGCGTCATGGCATGGCATGGCATGGCATGTCTGTCACAGTCCAACTCCAGCCTGGTCTCTCTTTCTGATTATCCCTCTAAGACATATATTCTTATACCCCAGGTAATAGCACACTGAAGCCCTCATTACTCTCCCCCAGCACTTCCACACTTTTGTTCGAGGTGTTTTATTTGCCCAGCATTTCCTGTTGGAAAACTCCTACACACCCTTCAAAACCCAGTTCATTTTTACCCTCCCTGCCCAGCCAACTATTCCGCTGGAAGGAGATTAGATTGTTACTTTCTGGGCTCTATCATTCCCCGTGTCCCTAATGGAGCACTTAGCATTGTTCAATGTTTGGTGACTTTGCTAAATACTCATCTCTCCCCCAAGGACTGGAAGGTCCTATCAGGCACCTTTGCAGCCCTGTGCCTAAAGAAAGCACTCAGCAGATGCTTGCCTAAAGCAAAAGCTCACCTTGGGAGCCCCTGGCCCCTTGTCAGGAGGCTGCGGAGGACGGATCTGGAAAAGAACTGTCATGGGAATTCTGTGAGGTGATGTGCAATTTCTTGGTCCCTAAGAAGTGACCCAGAAATGGTAGCTGTGGCTATGACTGTTGTCACTGCTGGTGTCATCACTGGCTCTCAGCATGTAACTGACATCCTCACTAGTTCCAAAAGAAAGGGGGCCAACCTGCCTCCCAGATCCCAGAATTTGCTCCCTGGTCTGTCTTTCTCGTGCTGCTGGACACATCCAAGCCAGCTCCCCCTACCCCCATCTCTCCCTATCCTTCCTCTCCTGCAGGACTGATTTTACCATCTCCCTCCATCAATAGCTGCTGGCAAAGCCAGTTCGGCCTCTTACCTCTGAGTTAGAGAAACGGATTCTAATTAAGGGACTTGCTGAAAGTGGCCTCATTTTACAGACAATTGCATTGTGAATCGAAGTGAGCATTAACATTTACAGGCTCAACAGAAACCAGCCGGCCTCACCGCTCATCTTCCCAGGCTGAGCCACTGCCTGTCATTGACTTGACAACTCATGATGGTAGGAGCCGGCAGCATTTGGCAGAGAAAGAAATGTCCACCCATTTATTTGTTGTTCGTTCTTGAAACCCAGTATCGGACCCTGGGCAGGGGTGGCATTTCCTCTCTCATGACTTTCTCTCCTCCTTCTCTAGCTTCACACAAGAAGACTTTAGGTGGTGTAGAAAAAGCAAAAAGAAAACAAACAAACAAACAAAAAGAGAAACAGGAATAGGGTTCCAATGCATAGACCCTTGTTCATAAGTGAGATACCCACCGTCCAAGCCCTCCCCCAACCCCGCCTCATGGTCCTGCAAGTCCAAGGCTTTGTCTGCTACTTGGGCTCGTTGGGGCACCAAGTCTCTGCTGAAACTGGGCTTTCCAGACCTGGTACCCAGGGAGCCAGGAACTCCCACTTGATTCCTCAGGGTTCCCCAGGACAGACCAAGAACCAATAAGATCTGTACAGATATACATCAGAGGACATTCACTATAGGAATTGGCTTATGTGCTTGTGAAGGTCAGGAAGTCCCACAGTCAGCCATCTGTAGGCAGGACAACCAGGAAACCCAGTCTGACTCCAGAGGTCTGAGAATCAGGGGCCCATGGTGTCAGTCCCAGTCAGAGTCTTATGACCCAAGGAGCAGGGGCACCCAGGGTGATGTCCAAGGAGGCCGAGAGAAGATGGCCATTCCAGGTCAAGCAGGGAGAGGAAATCCACTCGTCCTCCGCCTTTTGTTCAACTGAGGACATCAAGGGATTGGATGATACCCACTCACATTGGCAAAGTACTCAGTCTAAACTCTTCTGGGAACACCCTCACACACACACATCCAGAAATAAAGATTTATCAGCTATCTAGGCATCCCTTGGCCCAGGCAAGCTGGCATGTGAAATGAACCATCACACCCACCAAGGCTCTACCACCTACCCACATGCTCAGCATCTTTCCGGACTTAAGGAGACGAGTCTCTCTTTTTTCCCTCTTTCCCCCACAAACTTTCTCCCACTCCTGTCCCTGCCTGGTTCCAGGATGTCCCACCCTCTCTCCTTAAAAGCTTAAGGCTGTTCAAGGGCAGAGTCCCTCTTAGAGCTGAGTTTTGGTTTACCTCAACGGTGTTATGTCCTTTTTTTTTTTTTTTTCAAATCAAGCCATTTTCTAAAAACTGAGGTTTCCATATAAAAATGCAGGCTGCTGATTTCTCTTTAAAGGTAGGGCAATCTGGTAGGTCTGGTTTTGTGCAAAAGCTATTAGATGATGCCAAAGAGCAGAGCTTTTCCATAAGGCCTGAGATTCCAGAAGCTAAAGGACCATTCCTCCCACCATCCACCTCCCCTTAAATAAAACCCTCCCTGAACTCATTTATAGTCACTCCTGCCCCTATAGACATTATTTTAGGTTTGAACTAGCAATAGGGGACAGGATTTATTTAAACAGCAGAACTGCTTAAATGAGATAATACAAGTAAAGCATTTGGGATGGGGCCTGGAACCTAACCAGGTCTTAGTTAAATATTTGTTGAGTGAATAATCTGATTATCAAAAAGACAGATAAGCTGGGCACACACTAGCTCAGAGCTGGCCCTTGGGGGCTCAGGATTCCAGTGTAGGGATGATGCTATGAGGTGCCCGATCAGGGAAATTCAGGTGACCTGAGGATCACCTCATGCCCAAATCCAGAGAGACTAATGCCAGGCCCGCACTTGATGCTGCTAGATGTCTATTTTAGGAAATTAAAAGATGGCAATATGTTAGCCCAAGAGCCCTGGGGTGACAGGTGCTGAGTCACTGTTCCCAGGAACCACCTAGAAGACCCCCAAGTTCTTTACCAGCAGTTTATTTTTAGGAACGCTGTGAGGTAGGAACTTGTTTCCCCATTTTACAGATGCGAAAACTGTCTACTGCAAGAGACAGACGTTGAAATGACCACACAAATAAATATAAATGAGATAAATTCTCTCTGGGGGAAAGGAATATACAAGGGTGTGAAACAAGGAAAATGAGCCTGGTCTAGGTGGTCAAGGGACATTTCTTTAAAGAGGGGATACCTGAGCTGAGCTCCAATGCTAAGTGTCAAGAGGGATAAGAGCAGGCAGGAGGGGTATCCTCACTGGCTCTCTAACCCAGATACACAGCGTGAACCCCTGGGGAGCCCTGATCCTGTACTGTGCCAGTCCGATTAAATCAGTAGGTCCTGGGTACAAGGGTTTTTAAAAGCTTCATGGGTGAACCATCAAAGTGGAACAAAAAGTAAGCCCAAAGCAAATGCGCTCACAACAGCCATTCACAGTGAGCCAGCTCAACAGTGGAGATGTTCACTAACTGTCGGCAGGTGGGATTTTCGACGTCTCCACCATCATTACGACCCCGCCCCCTCCTGGTGGCTTGCTGGCTTAAGTTCAATGTCCAAGGAAGGAAAGAACCTGCCCCTGTAGAGGGCTTACTGGGTGTCACATTATTTATCCATTTAGGAAAACCCCTCAGAGAAAGGAATGTTATTATTATTATTATTTCACAGAGGAGAACATCGAGGCTCAGAGCAGGAAATCCGCCACTGTCCCAGCCCACCGGGGGCAGCCCTGGGATCCTCTCCCAGGCCCCCCTGGCTGAGAGATTGCATTCCTTCCCCTGACTTCCTCATCTCCATCCACCCAGAAGGGCCTCCTGCTCACCTCAGCACCATTTCCTGGCCTGGATGCCTCAGCTTGGGCTGCATTGCTTGGGTCTGCCACAGAGCGGGTTCTGTCTGTCTTGAGGAGGACAGCACCATGGTTAAAGAACAAGGATGAGGAACCAAACCTTTGGTCCCAATCCTGGGTTCAAATCCTTCTCTCCTGCTGACTGGCTGTGGGATCTCAAACTATTGGTGAGATTACTTTGAGTCTCAGTTTTTGTCTTCTACAACATGGGGGTCGTATTAGCTCCTTCCTAAGTTTGTTGTGAGAAATTCATATGTATGTATTTATTACATATTCATTATCTTTGGAACAGTGGCTGGAATATAGTCAGTGTCCAGTTAATGTCAGGCACTGTTAATGTTATTCCAGGAGCTGGAGTAAGAGAAACCCTGGGGCTCTCACTTTCTAAATCCCCACACCGGGAGGCATCCTAGGTAGGGTGCTATCAAGCACCTGGTTTCCCTGGAAACCAGGATGGGCAGTTGGGGGATGGCCTAGGAATTCTGGCTCAGGTAGGATGTGCACCGTGGAAGCTGCTACCTTTGCTGGTCCCTGTGAACAGGAAGATCAGAACCAGGGACCTGGGTTGACAGGGAGGAGACATGACTGTCATACCTCCTCCAAAAACAGAATAGAAGGGAATGCGTGGCTCCATCCAGCTGTCAACACATGGCCTTGGATGCTGCTGATACCTGGGCTGGAATGGAACTGGCCAGAGTCAGATCTCAGACCATTCCCCTTTGGTGACCTAGCCTGAGTTGCATATAGCCCCAAGAGCGGGCCTGACCGGCTGTGAGCAGTACCAAACAGGACCAGCAGAGGGCGGCACAGGCCACATGCTGGCCTGCTCCTGATCACAGGTCCAGATTTTCCTTTGTAAAGTTTTACTAAATCCAGCCTCTTGGGTTCTGGATCTCCCTCCTTCCTCTTCCCTGAAGGCTAGGGAACGTCTCTTGTCTGATTCCCCTCAAGTCCGAGGTCTTCTGGATTCTCTTAGCCTGCGTAGACATTTTGCTGTAAACAGGGACTAAGCCCTTAAATGTCTGCCCCAGAGCAGAGCACCCCAGCATCTGTGGGTCCAGACAGCCCACCCCTCAGAGCTTCAGCTTGCTCACTTGTAAAGTGAGGTGGGAAGGGCTCGATGGTTAAGCTGTCTTTTTTTTTTTTTTTTTTTAAAGATCTTATTTATTTATTTGACAGAGAGAGATCACTAGTAGGCAGAGAGTCAGGCAGAAAGAGAAGAGGAAGCAGGTGCCCCGTTGAGCAGAGAGCCTGATTCGGGGCTTGATCCCAGAACCCTGAGATCATGACCTGAGTCGAAGGCAGAGGCTTTAACCCACTGAGCCACCCAGGTGCCCCAAGCTGTCTTTTTTGTAAGCTCACTCTGTGCCAGGCACTGAGCTATGTCCTTGACTTTCTCTCCCAGGAGAAGGAGGTACAAGATGATGCTGAAGGCCCAGACTCCAAAACAGGGCAGGACTGTGGTTAATCCTGACCAGGGGTGATTCTGGACCAGCTACTTCATCTTTGTGAAGTCAGAAAGAAAACCCCCAGCCCGTGGTGTGACAGGTGAATTAAGAGAGAAACCACATGTAGGGTGCCCTGCACAGTGCTTAGGGAGCAACACTGTTGCCCTTTAGGGTATGTCCCTGGGAGACCACCCAGAGGATGCTCCTTCAAGGGCAAGTAGCCATCTCTTCCCCTTCCTCCCATGACCTTCCTGCAAGGAGCCTACGACCCCGAGCATTCCTTAGCATCGGGCAGCTGCCAGATCGCAATCAGACCAAAACCCTGCTTCCAGCTACACTACAGGATTCTGGAATGCAGAAGAGGTGGGGGTGGGCATCTGCATTTTCACCCGCAGCCCAGGTGGTTGTGAGACTCACAAGGTTAAAAAAAAAAAACCCTGCTCCAGGCAACCAGGCTAGGAAAGGAGTCTTCCAAAAACAATTAAGGCAAACGGAAGAGACCAGAGAAGCAGTATGCAAATATGCAGCCGCTCAAGGCTATTCATTTCCAGAAGAGAATGTGGATCCAAGTAGAGAGTGCCTGAAATACAGGCCCAGTCAGGTTGCTTCCCGTAGGGCCAAGGCCTGCTCTGCCTGAGGAGCAGAAAGGTCTCAGCAACCACATCAGAGGGTGACAGGCTCCCTGGGGGGTGACAGGGGATCAGCTGCTAGGCCAGAGGCCAGAACCAGGTAGGCCCACCTGTTTCTACTCTGTGGTTCTCGATTTGAGGACACACCGCAGTTCCCCTGGGGCTCAGTGAAACCCAAACAGCTGATTGTGTTTCACTCACCCCCACAGCTCACCCCCACAGCTGATTCAGGAGGTCTGGGCGGGGGGGCCTGAAAATTTGCATTTCTGACAAGTTCCCAGGGTCCTGTGTGTGTGTTCTCTGGTTTTCTGCTTTCTGCCCTGTGTAGCTCAGGCTCCTCGTTGGGAACCAGCTCACAGACCCCATTCTGAGCCACAGAGAACAAGACTAGACCAGAAACAGCAACCGCAGCCCAGCGCCTTAGCACCCAAAATCCCCTCCAGGCTGTGGTCTCCAGACCTCACAGCAAGGCTACTAGGCTCCTTTCAAAGTGCACCTGTGTGCTCTCAATATGCCAGCCACTGTCCTCGAAACAACCTACAAACCCACACTTGCCCACCTCAGACAGATGAAACGACTGCCCGGGGAAGCAAGCCAAGATTCAAAGTGGGCGTCCGGGCTGGGGAGGAGGCTTGGAGCCCGGCACAGGGCGAGTGTATCAGCAAGGGCACAGAGAAAACACCAAGTGACAAGCAGAACTGGAACCTCCTCTTTTTTTTCCCTTTTTTTTTTTTTTTTTTTTTTTTTTTTGGAACCTCCTCTTTAAAGCTGAGCTCTGTCCCCTGGTCCTGAGCAGCCACTGGGGGTGGGGGGTGGGGGGCGGGGGGGCATGGCAGGAAGGCGGTTCCCCCACCACTGCCCCAGGCTCTCTTTCTCTCACCTCCTCGTACTCTTAGGTGGAACTACATAGATCTAAGAACATTCAGCTGTTCCTTAATTCAGAGCCTTTGTAGTCTTCAGAGCCACACTGCGGCAGACTACCTGGTCCCTCAGCCCTGTCCTATCAGTCAGCTCCTGACCAGGCCATGCATGGATCCCTCAAAGAAGCTCCTTCCCAGAATTTGTTCTGAGGCAGATGTCCTGGCCTCACACATCGTGTCATTCCTGGTCTTGGTCCCTCCATGAAGCCTCTGTTGTCCTTCTTGGCACCAGCCTCAGCGTTTCTAGAAATATGGGGGGGCTGCCTCCAACAGTAGGTCCCCAGTAGGCTCACAGGACACCCAAGAAGTGTGTGACTCTCCTGTCTCTTCTGGGTGTGGCTCTTCCCCCACCCCTGCTGGTTGATCCCGGGAGCAAGTCCTTGATCAATTTCGCCCATGCAACTTCTGGTCTCCAGGTCCACTTCCAGAAGCCTGACCTAGGACAAGGTGTTGTCATGGCAGAATCTGCATCTGGCCTGCCACGTGAGGTTGGACGGGGGAGGGGGGGAGCAAGCCTCGAAGCAATGAGGATGGACTTCCAGTCATTCTGTCATGCTCGGCTCCTCCAACTGCCACCCCAGTCACTGTCATCTGTGCCTCTCGGCTCCCTTCTGCCACCTTCTGCCACCTTCTGCCACCGTCCGTCCCTGCCTCTGTCCCTTGGAGGAGTCTCCTGGACCATAGACGCTCCCCATCCCTGCAATTGGGTGTGCAGGAGGGGGTCTGTGTCATTAAGCATCTCCACTAGAGGCCCCAGAACCAACCAGAAGCCTTTAGCCCCCACCCACCCCTTCCTCTGCTCCCAGCCACCACACTGCCAGATGCAAAGAAGAAGAAAAATTTAATTCCACAAATTGCAGCACTTATAAAGCTCGTCAGGCTAACTGGCAGGCAGGCACAGGTGAGGAATAAGCGTGCGGGCTCGGCCGGATGCCAGGGCCCTGGGCTGCCTTCCAGGAAGTCCCTCTGCCACCTGCCGCGGCAGCTCGTTCCTCAAATGTGTCAGGAGAGCCGAGTATGATGGGAGGGAGGGGGGTGAGCTTGGCATCTGTCCCCCTGTTGCTTTCCACTGCCTCTAAATAAGAAGACTTGACGCTTGTTGGGGGAAGGAGAGGGTGGGTGAGGTTCCTGCACTCTGCAGGGCACTTCTGAGTTAGCCTTGGGAAAGAAGGTTTACCCTGGGGAATCTCCCACTCCGGTATTTCCAGGTTGAGACAGCAGATCAGGGCCTGGTGAGCCCTCAAGACTTGTGGGGCTGTGCCCTTTCCCAGGCCTTGCAGCTCCACCTGGCTCAGTCATGGGATGGCATGTGTGTGGCCATTTTTGCCTACTGGGGGCAAACAGCTTTGGACCTCCTGAGAGCAGATGGGCCTGCAGACCTTAGAGGACTCAAAGCCCAAAGGAGTGGTCCATCCTGCTTTCATACCACCAGGGCTTTGCCTGGCCACCCACAGGACACAGAGGGGCTCAGATAGTGAAATAGAAAGTTATGATATGACCCCAGCAGAAAGAGCAGGGAGTGGCATGGGTCTCAGAGCAGGGGCTCGGTTACTTCATGGATCAGAAACCTGAGGACCTTGAGGAAAGGGATGTCCCTAGTCACATGGCAAATCAGACTCAAAGTAGAAATACAACAAAGTGATTCCAGGTGAGAGCCTTGACTGACACTTTCCTATGAGGCCTTGGGGAAGCTTTGGAGGTATCAGGATGCTGACAGGACAGACAGAGGTCGTTCAGTGAGGATTCTGTCTTGCTTAAATGACAGAAACTCCAGCTCAAGATGACATAAGTAATGAAGAGATTCCATGATTCTCATAATGAACAAGTTCAGGGGTAGGAGGAATTCAGGTACTGCTGGATCCAGTGACATGAACAGGACTGGTTTCTCTCTATTGCTCGGCTCTGCTTCCTGTGTGGGCTTCTTTTCCCCATGGTGGTTCCCGATGGACTCTCCCTCCAGATGACAAACTGGCCTCTCAGCTCCAGCCTCACATCCCATCAGGCCTCAGTCCCACAGGAAAGATCCAGAGTCTTTGGCAGTAGCTCTTGAAAACTTCCTAGGCTTCTTGCTGATCAAATAGTTTATGTGTGTGTCCAGCCCTGAACTATTACGGAGGCCAGGGGAGTGAGATGCACAGCTGGCTTTGGGCCTGGACCATGTGGCCACCCCTGGCAGCCTATATGGGGGCGGGGGGAGAAGACACTGACACGCACACACGCAGGGCTGCTGCAGTACAAGGCAGGGACCACTCCCAGGAGGCAGATGTGCATGGCTGGCCCAGAGGTCTCAATGCAGAACCTTCCTCTATGGCTCAGAGCTAAGACCAGAGGACCCTGGAAATGGGGCTCTATCCTACAACCTGGGTTCTGGGAAGGAGACATTTGAGAAGAGCCAGGCTGTTCACTCAGAAATTCTGCTAGAAACCTGCCATCAATGTCTGTCATGATAAACTCGGACACTCCACTCCCTAGAGGAATTAAAAGTTTCCTTTTACAACCAATGACTCAGGTTGTCTTCCTGGGAAGGCTTTATACACCCTAAAATCCCATTCAGTGAAAACAACACCTTTTCTGAGAAGCCCTGGTATAACTGTTTTATTTCACTCACTCAGCAAAGGCTGAGTTCCTACTATGTGCCCGGCATGGATCTGGGTGATGAGGACAGAGATGAATCAACAAGAGCGATGGGCAGGTGGCCCCGTGCTCACCCAGTAGGTGAGGAGGTAAGTATTTTTGAAACAAACAAATAAGTGTAAAACTGAAACTGGCAGTAGCAACATATGAGGGGTGCCCGGTCTAGTAGGAGCTCGGCAGGAGGAAGAAGTTGGAGGCTGTGACCATCAAGCTGAGATGATGAGGAGAAATTAGAAGAGCTCAAGAGGGCAGGGGTGAGGAAGGACACGTGAAGACTTCGCTGTGAAGGGAAGGTACTAGGTGACCA
Source organism: Mustela erminea (assembly GCF_009829155.1). Lineage (NCBI taxonomy): Eukaryota > Metazoa > Chordata > Mammalia > Carnivora > Mustelidae > Mustela > Mustela erminea. The sequence continues at coordinate 104,783,661 of NC_045616.1, read as the reverse complement.
GGAGCAGGGGTTGCTGTTTCTGGAGGGGGAGCGATTGAGGACAAGTGAGACATGGTGCACGGGAGAGGCCAGCTGGCATAGACCATGTAAGTACCAAGGGCAACGGGAGCCACTGAAGGTTTGAAGTGGTGGGGCGGGGGGTGACAGATTCTGTACTGTAGACAGATCTCTCTGACTCCCTTGCAGAGAGCAGCTGCAGAGAGCTGGGAGACACAGCAAGATTGTGGGAAGGTCAAGCACCAAGACATAATCTGATGGCAGCCTGGACTGGGTATGTGTGGAGGTGGAGAGAGAGAGGCAGGATGTGGTGATGGATTGGGTGTGGGAGAGGAGCACCAGGAAGGGGTCAAGGATGACCTCTGGGTTGTTGCCTTACATGTGTAGGTCAATGGTGGCATCCCTCCTTAAGAAACGGAAGGCTCTGGAAGACATAGACAAGCCTGAACTGGAAGGAGGTGTTGATGAGTCATCTGGATAGATGGCAATAGCATGGCAGCTCTGGGGGCAGAGGAGATCACCCAGAGTGATGGTACAGAATGACCAAAAAAAAAAAAAAAAAAAAAAAAACCAACCATCTTGGACTAATTCTTGAGCATCAGTGTTTGATAGTCGGATAAAGGATTCGAGCCTCACAAGAAGGTAAAACAGGAATGGCCAGAGAACTAGAAGGAAAACTGGGTCTTGAACCATTTGGGAACCCACAGGAGAGAGCTGGCACACTCAGTGGGTCAAAAGGAAGAAAGGTCAAGAAGGAACTCTGTGTAGAGTATGGCAATGTCGGAGAAACCCCAAGATGGCCACTCACCCAGGGACCAGCCACCCAGGGTCGAGATAGCTGGGAGGGCTTCAGGGAGGCAGCCGCCCCCACACCTGCAGAAGGATGGGAGGGGGAGAAGGAAAAAATGCCTGACCTCCCCTCTCCCCACTCTCCCATCTGGTTATGCCTCTCTCGTTGCCCAAACCCAGCCAGAGTCAGAGGGCGAGGAAGCCAGGCTGCCGCAGACCAGAGGGACAGAGCAAGGTAGGAAAAGCAGAAATGGATCGGGCGGGAAGGGGCAGGGGGGACATGGAGAAAAACCCACCCAGGCATGGTATCCTGGAAGCCTAAGAGGAAAACGTTTCTGGGACAAGGAAGTGACCCAGAGTGTGTCACAGCTGAGAAGCCAACGAAACAATGGCCACATTAGTCTGTTGTAGTCAGCCTCACAGAGGTCACCCATGACTTCAGAGTTTATTTTATTGAGTAAGGGGGGCAGGGAGAAGCCAGACTGGAATATGGTATGTAATCCCGCTTGGTGGCAGATTAAAAGAAGAACATAGAGGTCTGGAGTTCAAATCAAGCCACGACGACAGATCCTTGGTGTGGCCTCGGGCTTCATCTTGCTCATCTCTGAAGTGGAGAGATTAACAGTACCTCCCTCACAGGAGAGCTGCCAGCATGCGACGACACTGTGACACGCAAAACTCTGTCAGCTCTAAAATGATGACAGACGATTTACCCCGATGAAGCCCCTGCCCGGGGTGTACCGAGGACCCAAAGGTCAGGGCCCTGGGGCTTAGACATTTGGGGCAGAGTTCCCCATTTCTCTGTCCCCTGTATCGCCCAGGACCTCAGCCCCTGGCTATCCCGGTCTCTCCCAAGAGTAGGAGCTCAGTGGGGACTCCAGTGCGGGTGGCAACGGCTTTGACCCCCTGAGTTTGGGGCAGAAATGGGGCTGCTGAGAAATGTGAATGGAATTTTGGCCAAAGACTGTCAGGTGGCTTGAGAAAGCAAGCTGGCCATGGAGAGAGCAGGAGCGGGCAGACATTCACAGCTGAGATGACGTGTCTGCCAGGCTGAGGTCCGACCCCTGTAAGCAGGCAGGGCAGCTGGCTCAGTGCATCCTCTCCCTCTCGCCCCGGGGCCGAATCTCTGTCCCAGCCCGATACCTGTCTTTGTTTGTCCTTTCTGTGCCTTTGCTCTCACATGCCTCTCTCCACCTGCCTTGTCCCTCCTCCTCAGCGATCAGCCTGAGCACGTATGAGGATCTGTCTTAAGTATGCAGCCTTAGGTATCAAGAATGTGACTTCCCATATATGTTTTAGGTCAACTTCATTTTCAGTTTGCATGAATATGGGTCCTCTGCCTGGAGGTCTCTGGGCCCACAGAGACCCTGTCAGAGGACTGCAGGACGTCTGCAGTGATGTATCGGTCAGACCTCGAGGCCCCTCTCGTTCATCTGCACCTGATGACTTGCAGCAGCCCTGCCTGGAATCTGTCTGAAGCAGAGAGATCTCTGTCTGGAAGCAGAGAGATCATGGGGCCATTTTAGAGGCTTTGTGATTCAGGTAACAGAGCTAGCTAGCTCCAGGGAGCCTAGGACAAAGGAGCGGCCTCTGCAGAGACACACCTCAGAGCCTGCACTCACACCCCCACCCCAGCAGTGACCGGAGAGCCTGCCTGGGAACATCTGGTGCAGGTGCGCCCCTGTGCGCGGGTCTGTGCACATCTGTGCATATATATTTGGCATCTCTGTGTGGTTCCCTGCAAAGGGCTCTGGACCTGACCTAGGATCCAGCCCGATCTTGGGCCTCTCCACTGGGTTAACTGGAGAGGGGCCCTCACGTAGTATACAAGAGGAGTGTTTCCAATGGAAACCCAGCCCACCAGCCTTGCTGAGTCTGGCTGTAGGAACCACATGCAACTCTAATGCCTTCTGTCTCTACATTCAGGACAGCGTCCTGTTTCTGCCAAGTGACTCTGGAAACGACATCATCCCACCTTCGAGTCACTTGATGTCCTCAACAACCCCTTCCAAGGTGGAGATCTTTCTGGCTCAGGGCAGGGTGGAGGGGGATACATTTATAGAATAATGTTGCCAGCCCAGGCATGTTTCATAACAGAAAAGAACCCAGAACACAGTAGGTGAGTAGAAAGAAGCAGGCCTTCGATCTGTTAGAATAAGCTTTCTGATATGGCTATGTTCCAGGGGACACAGAAACCTGGGCCTCTGTGCCCAGGAGTCCCTTCTACAAAACCCAGAGATATAGGCATTTGACCTTGAATACTCCCTTCCATGGGAGGTTCACTACTTTACATGGCAGTCTCTTGAACAGTAAAACGTTGAGATTAATCCTGCTTACTTCCCAGTTTTCTGAGTTGGTCCTGACCTTGGACTCTGCAGTTCTCTTCATGTCTCTTTGATTTTTGAGGCCTCATCATGGGTTTGATTATTCATCTAATGTGAAGTAGCAGGCTTTGGTTTGGTAAGATTTATTCTGTTCGTAAAGGAAGTGGGGAAAAAAAATTGAGGCACTTTCCTGTGGCTCCAAAACCCAGTTGCCCATCACATTATCTCTCAACTTTCTCTGGTCTTACAAAGGTTTACTCGTGATAAGGACCACCCTTATGTCTGAACAAGAAGGGTGCCTGTCTTAGAACTGTGAGATAATAGAAAATACATCTATATGAGTCTCTGCCCCCAGTTCCCAGCACAGAGCTCGTGAAACCCTCATCCAGAATTTCCTGAGTGACAAGAGCTCCAGGAGCATCCTTTGTTCTAATATCTGGTCTTTGACCCCAGTTCCTGACACAAGGCTCCTGAAACCTCTGTAATTTCCTAGGTGACAGGAGTAGCTCTTGCTCAAATGAGGTGCTTCTAGGGAGCTCCTGGATGGCTCCTGGAGGGGGGGCTGGTCACCAGAAAGACCAAGCCCCCGATCAGAAGCTGGGCATTTCCAGACCACCCTCATTCTCTTGAGACGGGAGAGGGGCTCAAATGGCGTCCATGACCGTTCGTGCCTACGTGAGACAGCGGCCATGAAAATCCCAACAGTATGGGGCTCGGAGAGCTTCTCAGTTGGCAAACACACTCACACCCAGTGAGGAATGCATGCCAGCTCCGCAAGAACAGGACAGGAGCTCCTGCCCTCGGAACCCGCTCAGACCTCACCCTCTGTATCTCTTCCTCTGGCTGCTCCTCTGTAGCCTTCATCATATCCTACAGTAAAATGCTCAATGTAAATGCTTCCCTGAGTTCCGTGAGCCTCTCAAGCAAATTGTTTGAATCTGAGGAGGGGGTCGTGGAAACTTCTGATTTATGGCTCGTTAGTCAGAAACACAAGACAGCCTCAGCTTGAGCATACCCCAGACAATGCACGATAATCTCCCCACCTTGCACTCAGGCGATTAGCAACTCGAATTTCACCCACAAATTCTGTCACACATAACGTATTGTCTGCAAGTTCCAGGGGCTTGGATGTGGACCATTATTGTGCCCATCACAGTTTCCATTGTATTCTCGTCCCAAGCCCTACAGAAGCTTGGGGTATAATTTGTTGAGTCCTGAAAGAATAATATTAGCTCCTGACAATTACTTGTAAAAAATGCAGTTCTCCTCAGAGTCTGATTCCTTGTAGACCTCAGGGCTTTGAACCTGACACAATTTGCAGGCCCGGGCACCAGCTCCACATTTCTGAATGACATTATTACGTTACTTTGGCCATGTCCAGAGAGTAGAGAAAAAAGCCCCTGTGACTCTCTCAGCCCACTCCTTACAGAGGGCAAAGGGAATTGGAGCCACACAGCGGAAAGTACTAACCCTTATCCCTCCATACACCTGCTCTCTGCCCAATTATTTGGGGACAGGCCATAGAAAGGGCAGTAGACTGGGAGTTATCGATTTATGTACTCACCAGTTCGGCAAATATTGATTTAGCATCCACTCTTGCCAGGCCTTGTGCTTGTAGTTGGAGACCCAGAGGGGGTAAATACATAAGTCCTAACCTCATTGGCTGGTTCAGTCACTGACGGCAGGGTCTTCCTCCCGCTGGGCCTCGTTTTTCTTATCACTCTCATGAGCAGTAAAGATGCCCATGATGAAGGCAGGGCCCTTGCCTCTCTTACTCACTCTTTTCTCTCCCTAAGCCTTGAACACATAGTAGATGCTCAGTAAATGTTTGTTGAATGAATGAAAAGCCCTCCCTGACCTGACAGTGAATGACTGTATCAGGTCAACCAAAAAAGCAGAGTGCAAGGCAAGAGGAGAACTGGCTGAGCCTGTTACCATGGCTGAGTCAGAGAACGTGGGAAGAGGTTGTGGAGGAGTCCTGGGGTGGATTCCCGCGGCTGCTTACAGAGCCTTTGCTGGAATTTATTAATCCACACAGCTGCCTTGTGAGTTGACATTATCATTCCCTCTTTACAAATAAGAAGCAGAATTACTAAGAAGAAACTTGCTTAAGACCCCAGGGTAGGTAAGAGTCAGAGTTGGGGTTTGAACTTGAACTCTCACCGAGGACAGCAGCCGGTCTCCTTCCCTCACAGGTACATACAATGTTCTCCCCATATCCCATCCGGCAGCTGTTAGCCTTTCTCTTCCCACTATGCCCTGCTGCCTTCCCTGAGATCTCGCCAGAGATCTCCTGGACTCCGAATCGCTGGAGCCTCAAGGCCAGGCTACACTGATGGGGGCTGAAGACGGTGAAAGGGCAGGGTTGGGCCAACAATTCAAGTTCAAGTCCTTTACTCCTAACTCAGTTCTCTTGATCACTCTCTGCTGCTTTCCCTGAGCAAAGACATAAGTGCTTGATTTGTGCAGCTTCTAGGAAGTCTGCGCAAAGACCAGGGAAATTGCCACTGCCATCTGTTCCGTTCAATCCTTCATAAGCGTGTCGCAGGATCTAGAGAGACTGACAGTTTAAAATACATTGAGCAGCTCCTGCCTCTTCCTTTATTACCCTTCAACAGGCTCTGAGTGCGAGCAGCCGTTCCATTAAGCCGGAGCAAGTGTCCTCGCGGCACAACCGGCATCCACTGGTACCTTTGCAGGCAGCCAGGGGATGGAGAACTGGGGATTTTCTCCCCTTCTGTTTCACTTGCTGAGGCTTAGGGAACTCGGACTGGCATAATCCATTTCTGATGCCTGCTGCTGTGCAGGAGAGCACAGAGCACTGGGTTTGGAGTTAGTCAACTTCCCCATGGGCTGTGTGAACTCTCTGAGCTCAAGTCTTGCTGCCAGTCATCCGTGTTCTAGCCTTCGACCTGAGCACCAGGAAACCGCAGCAGGGCTGGGGAGGCAGCTTCTGACATTCCACCTCTCCTCACCCACTTCTGCCTTAGCCCTCTTGTAAGCCAGGCAGGACCTGCAACAGGCCCCAGTCTCATTTCATGTTCTTGACCCTCTACCACGGGGTTCAGCTGGGCCTTCACATCCCTTCCCCGGGGATCCTGGGAACACAGGAACCCTCTCCAGGTCCTGGCTGAATTGTTTCCCTTCTCCGGTGCCCAAGGCATAACAGGTGTTCCTGCCTTAACCAGTGGTGTACTTCAGCCGTAGTTTTATTTCATAGATGCCCGTGTCTCCCATTGCTTGTTTCACCCCCTGAGGTCCCAGTGAAGTCCCATCAGTGCCCGGCTCAGCGCCCCGCTCACAGCTGCGTTCCCAGCTGGGCTCCAAGCTGGAAGCTTCCCACTGCCAGCGAGGAGACCCTGCCTCCTGCGGAACTAGGGACAGGGAGCATTCATCGATGCAAACAACTGAATAAGGGGGCTCCGGCTCAGCTGGACCTGTATGTCCCCACAGCGTCTTCAGGAGGCTTTCCCTTCTCTACGGCCACTTTCTGCTCTGGGGTCTTCACCACCCCCAGAGACTCGACTCTCTCGCAACAAGCTTCAGCAGCATCCAAATTACCTTCCAGCCATCTAGCAATCCCAACGGTCATGAGGAGGGTGCTCATTGGCCATCTGGGGTCACGTGCCCAACCAATTACTGTAGCCAGAGGAATGGAACACTGTGATTGGCCGGTCCTAGGTTATGCTGACCCTCGAGTTAACCAGCCTAAGGAATGGAACACTGTGATTGGTCAGTTCTAGGTTATGTTCACCCTCGAGTTAGAGGATGTGTGTAACCCCATTGCAGCCAAAAGATTGAGTAGAAGAGGGATAATTTCTCGAAGGCGGGTAGGGGAAATATTTCTTAGCAGAAAGGGAAATAACAGACATTTGACATGCAAGAAAAACAGGGTATCTGCCCCAGTCTCGTTGGTTTCACATTACCATCTGTTCAGTTATCAAATACCTAGAAATGGGTTCCTGACTTGAAATTGACCTGCATTTTCACTCAGCGTCTATTTTAACCTCTGAGTTCCATCTTCTTCTGTTCTCAGCCTACAGGACCAAGCTGGGAGTAGTCCCTGTAGAAACAGGAGCCACACCACTCCCAACAAGCTGTAGAACACCCCAATATTCCATTAGGTTTTGAAAAGTCCTCCCTCCACCGTTAACTTACCTCTATTTCCCACACTCATCAATTCTATTACCACCACCAGTAGATATGACCCCTCAAGAAGAGAAAACAGAAACCTGTCTGGCTGACAAACTCTCAGGAATCTTTTGATGTCATGATGGCTAACAGGTTATGCTGCAAGTCAGGGCCTGTTCAAAGGAGGATATTTTTATGGTTAGACTCACCCCATAACTACATAGTTCCTTTCAACTCAGACTAACTTCTACCCATCACCATAACCATCGAATCTCCCTGGCCAGAAATTGGGATCACTATCAGGAGCAAGTGTACATAAAATGGCATTTGTTCTCTGTTCAGAACTCCACGCCCTCCAAGGGTCTTCGACCTTCCTTCTTTTAGTAGCTTCTTGCCTAAGCGTGAAGCCCTCACAAGGAGCACTGTATCTGTTTCTTTTGTTGCTGTAACAAATGAACGTTCATTTGGTGGTCTAAAATACAAATTTGTTATCTTTGAGTTCTGGGGGTCAGAAACACAAAATCGGTCTCATCAGGCCACAGTGAAGGTTTCAGCAGAGCTGGGTTCCTTCTGGAAGTTCTAAGAGGGAATCCAATCCCTTGCCTTTTTTAGCCTCTAGAGGTTAACTGCCTTCAGTGACTTGTGACTGCCTTCCTCCATCTTCAAAGCCCACATAGAATATTCAAATCTCTACTTGAGTATCACCTTTCTGGCCCCCTCTTCCACATTTAAAGGACCCTTCTGATTACATCCGGTCCTCCTGAATAATCCAGACTGTTTTCCGTATCTTAAAGTCAGCTAATTAGCTGCCTTCTTTCCATCAGCAACCTTAATTCTCCCTTGCCATGTGACATAATATACTCCCTGGTTCCAGGGATGAGAACATGGATATATTTGGTGTGGCCATTATTCCACTGACCACAAGTGCTGAGAATTCTAGGTGACTATGGACTTGCTCAGTGATGTCTGTCTGGCATTAACAAGTTAGGAGAACAGCAGAATTATATAAATACATAATAACATAAATTATCTGAAATGTGAAACAAAAACATTCAAAGACAAGAAAGAAATACAGATGTCCCCCAGCGGTCCTCTTTAAGAGATAAAGGACTTCAAGGGGTTTGATGTGAATGATCCTGAAGAGTGTAGATCTTGTCCAAAGAGATTGGAAACCAAATGCTCCCTCCTTCACCTGGACCTCCATTATAGTTTCCAGTTCTATTGAGGTATTAAGGTTTGTCTTCTTAAGACTCCCTCAGCGCTTTCTCCTGCTCTCAGGTTGAAAACCACCCAAGTCCATCAGGACTTTGGAGGAGTTATACCGTATTCGTTAAGCAACAGCCCAAAAGATTTGAGGGAATGTTTTGGGGGAATGCGGGTGTGAAATTATAGGTTTGCAAGTTCAAGTCTCCAATAATATATGTCGTTACAAATATGAAATAGAAATTGTTTCCAGAAGGGTTAGATTAATGGCTGATGAAGAGTAGCCAGACGTTTGGAAGATGCCAGGATGTTCTCCTGCTCCCACTCACTGAGACGGACTTCACAGGCAGAATGGCTCAAGGTCAGCATTATTCATATGGGGTGTCGAAGTGGTTCCTATCACATTACAATCCCAAGATTCCAACTGGAACCTCGATATTGAAGCCTTAATTCCTTGCCCATCTTCGGTACCAATCCCCTCCCTACCCCCAGCACTTTCTCTATCCTCTTGTGTTATGGAGTACTGCTGCTTCCATTAGATTGAAGGCAATTATCATGTCTTATTCACCTCTGTGAACCAACTGTCTTCCATGATGGGGCTCTCCTTGTGAGTTCACTGCTGTTGCTTCTCCCTCCATACTATATTTGGAAAAACACTCACCTTACAAGGCAGATCTCACCTCCCACCATCAAGCTGGGAATGCCACATAGCCTCCGTCCCAGACAACCCTGCAGCTATGGAGAACATGAATATCCTAGGCCAAATCAACCAAATTCTCCTGCCACAGAGTGTGAACTAGAAACTGTGACTTGAGGAATGAGGAACCACACAGAATCTATTGTGAAGGGAGTGGTAGGGAAGATGCCATATCTAGTTTCCAGGGGGAGCATCCGGAAGTTAGCCTCAGGGCCAGCTGTCAGGATGGGGAGTCTTCCCAGAGCCAGTTTTCCAATGTCATTTCAGGGGTTGCTCCTGGCTTATGGCCTCAAGTTGATTTTGGTCTCTCAAAGATTCAGTGAGCCAGCTAATGTCACTTAATTAATCCCCTTTCTGCTCAGATAAGCCAGGCTTAGTGTTTGTCATTTACAAATAAAACCCTGAATGAAACAGATGGTCTTGGGTTTCCAGTTGGAGTCATCCACACATGCCCTTTCTTCTACCTGGGGCATCCACACACTTGTTCGTACTTATCCATCCCAAGTGCCAGGGTTGATGGCTCTTCCTCCGGGAAACCTCCTGCATTCTCCGAGTCCCCCTGGCAGTACTTGCCTCACTGGATCTTGTCTGTTTACTTCTGTATCTCCCTCACTACCCTGATATATGAGGATAGATACTGTATCTGTTTTATTGTATAATACTAATATTATTGAAGGAGTGAATGAATGAATGAATGAAACTATTCCAGGCCAGAATAATCCCCAGTAGAGCCCCCACCATCTCCTCCTGGCAGCAGAGGGCATTTTAAAGTTTTGGATTCAGGACAACTGCCCTGTTCTAGAACTCCTCCCCACGATGGTGCTGCCTCATTCCACCTTCACCAGCATTTCTTAGTATCCTTGTGTACCAGATCTCTCCCTTCCCTCTTCCCACCCACATTTCAGATCCTTCAGGTGGAAGCACTTACACTGGCACTGTCCTTCTTTCTCAGTCCAGTCCTGGAAGCCCCAGGCACTTAAAGGAGAGGCAGCTTGCTCCCTGGGAGAAACATGGGCTAGTTGCAAGCCTCTTTGCTGAGCAGGTTGCCATGGCGACTCTGTAATAGAGAGTTGCTTCAGAAACACTGACCACCAAAGGGAACAATTACCAAAGAAGCATCCATTTATTTAACCATTTTCAAGACTGGGTAAGACATAAAGCCACAAATGAAAAGACACTGCAAATAAATAATAGTTCATGAGCTGGTCTGGACCCCATGCCAGGCCGGTTGCTCACTCTTCTTCCACTCCCACTGCAGAGAAAGAAAGTTGTGCTTTTCAGTGATCTATAACACTGGTATAAGATTACAGTTTTTAATACTTACCATTTATTTTATTTACCCAGCATCCATTATGTGCCACATACCTTTACATCCTGGAAACAACCCTATAAAGCAAGAGTAATTATTCCCATCTTACAGATGAGGAAACTGAGGCTCATAGAGTTTAAATGACCTGTCTCGGGTTGCACAGCGGGGAAGTGCAGGGGCAGCATTTCCGTCAGCACTTAGCTCAAGGCAGCAAATTCTCCCCGTGTTGTTACCATTGTCAGAAGCGCCTTCATGAGAAAACTTTCTCAAACATGAGACTCCAGCTCTCTCCTGTCTTATCTGTGCCATGTTCTATTGCCATGTATTTCAAAGATAGGCAGTTACTTGGTTCATTTATCTATTCATACATCCGCTCATAAAATACATAATAATCTTAACTTCCAGTGCAAAATCAGCAAGCTTTGTGCGGGGCACTCGGCCCGCTTGCTAAGTTCCAAAGGTGTCTCCATAAATGCTGAGTTTCCAGACCTTTACTCTGCTCCTGAAAGTAGCCTTCCCTTTCCGAACTGTGCTTTGATCCCTGACTTTGCCACCCCAAACCCCACACTCAGTTTTGCAGGTGCACGTGAGCCGCAGCACCGAAAGAGCTAGAGTGGGGCGTGGCACCTGCAGGGCTTGGCGGAGCACAGAGGAAAGTAACACAGATCCTGAGCTGGCTGCTTAGGGCTGAACCCTAGCTCCCCCACTGAGCTAGATGATCTCAAAGAAATTGCTTAAGGTCCCTGTGCTTCAGTTTCCCCCTAGAACTCAGAGCTTAAAAACACACACACACAAACACAACAAAACAAAACTCCTCCATAGCATCATTGTGAGGATAAAATATAAGATAAAATGATCCTGTACGGGGGGCTTTGAAGAGCTTCCTGGGTTTGCTGATTACCCAGGCAGCTTCAGCTGGCGCTGGAATAGCAGCGGGGTCCAGGGATCCGTCCTGGGTCAGGGCTTTCAACTTCACCTTCAGGGCCACCTCCCCACGCATGTTCTTCTCTGCTCAGATACCCAGAAGCAGTTGTGTGGCCCTGGGGTCTCTAGTCACAAGTCTGGATGCCCATTCGGGCCACCAAGGGCTATCTTCCTTTGTCCCACTCTGTGAGCATCTCTTCAGGTCAAACGTACGTGAGATCACATCTCTCCCAGCTGAAAACCCTGCCATGACTCTCTGTAAGGCTAAATTTCACCCATACCCCACCCCCAGAAAATCTGTGAGGACTCTGCTGGTCTAGCCCGTGCCTATTGTCCAGCTTCACCTCACCAATCCCCCATAGATCTCAGATCTTAAGGATCTAAGTTTTAACCACGACTCGAAAGACTTTTTTTCCTTTCTCAGGCCAACTCCTCTTTGTTTGGAAGGCTCAGCTCTTGCAGAAAGTCCCATGGCCATGCCGTGTGCCTCCCATTCTGTGGTTTGCAACACCCTCATGTAGGCCAAGCAGGGCACTAGCCACACTCCATTGCGATTTGTTGCTTCTGCAGGCCCAGAGGGGGCTGAGCTGTCTGACACCATCAGAAGGGGAAGAGGGGCTGCTTGAACATATTTAGAAGAATGCGTGAAATTAGAACATTAATATGAAGAAGGTGTTCATGACCTTGAAGAAGGTGTTCATGACCTTGAAGAAGTTTATCATTGGTGGGAGCTGGCCTGGCATTCACAGCTGGGCCCTAGTGTTGAGTTGTTGAATGTAAATGATTTCACAGAACATAGATGTCAGGCAAGACTACACGGCCCAGGAGGGAGCAAGTCACGCATATGACCACTTTGTAGTCATGTACAAACACAGACAAAAATTGAACATTGTCCAAACCATAAAAGTGACCAACATCCCCCATTTCTCGCTAAGCTGAGTCATGGCTACTTATTTACCAATGACAATATCATTCCTTCTGCCTTAGCAATAGAATTTATGAAGATCCCCCAAAATAGAGTTACCCTCGCAGCCTGACAACCTCCAACCCAGAGCATAGCCCCACTGCCTTGAGCACTTCCCAAGACTCACCTGGCACAAGCTTAAAACCCTGGGTGAGTCTTTTCCTCACACCCTCCTGCTTAGGCCTTTGCTACCCTCCATGATGCTCATTCCCTCTCACCACAGAGTCAAGAAACCCAACTCTTCAGCTAAAGTGTGTCCCAGAAGATCTTGGGTTGAAGGGCATTGATACCATTTATCTTTTGCCACCCTGAATTTGTGAAAAGAAATCTTAATTTAAATATATCTGCAAACTAATCAATGGTGAGAAGTATAGCTCTGTAGGGAGCTTGTGCTGGACAAGAGAGTACGTTGAGTAGAATTCTGCTTTCCAGAGAGCTGTCTCAGCTTCCCCTCCCCTAGGGACATCCTGGCTATGTGACTGGCTGTGTCTCTCCTGGAAGACGGTCAACTAACATTTCTTGAAAAACTGAGTGTCTCATTGGATAATGACGTCTGCTTCTTGGGGCACAGGGAAGACAGTGACTTTCCGGGAAAGCTCCGTCTTCCTATCTAAAGCCCCAGCTGGTGGCTGTTGTCACAGTTGTAACTGACTGCAAGGCCATCTTCAAAAATGCCGGGTGAGGGGCACCTGGGTGGCTCAGTGGGTTGGGCCTCTGCCTTCGGCTCGGGTCAGGATCCCGGGGCACTGGGATCGAGCCCCACATCGGGCTCTCTGCTCAGCGGGGAGCCTGCTTCCTCCTCTTTCTCTCTGCCTGCCTCTCTGCCTACTTGTGATCTCTCTGTCCAATAAATAAATTAAAATCTTTAAAAAAAAAAATGCCGGGTGATACCATTGCCCTCCAGTGGACACCATCACGGTTCCATTTCTACCCCTAGTCCTAGTCCTGCTCCCTATGGAAACATCAGGAGGATGCCTGGTCCATAGCACCTGGGACTGAGAACGGGAGTGGGGGTGGGGGGGGAAGGCTGAGCGCCCATCAGAGTCATATTATGTACTGATGGGATCTTCTCTGACAGTGGGTGCGTAATGGGCCGAATCTCCTTAACAGAGGCAGAAGGCCAACAGATGTTAGTCTTCTTTGTGAATGATGATTCACTTTCTTTGTAGGAACTCAGAGAATCTTAATGGGTGAGATTAAAGCCTAGGTAAGTCCTCTCTTTAGCAACCAGAAAGCACCTGGCGTGTGTGGCAGCAGAAATCCAATATGGAACTGAGATGACCAAGATGGCCATGGGGGTCACAAAGTTCCCATTGTAAATTTCCACCTGGAATGAGAGCCAGGGCATCACGGATGTCAGCAGAGGCCAGTGATGGCTCTAGAGAGGGACATTAGGCCAGGCCTGATCTGTGAGGAAGCCTCTCTCAGGGGCCCCCCGGAACATTCCGTCCACGGGCTGAGCTGACAGGGGCAGGTGTTAAGTTGTCACCCTTCCCTTCGCCTCTCAGAAAAGTGAAACTTCTTTATGAGGCTTTCTGTCAAATTTGTCTTCTGCCGTTTCTTCTCTCTTGCCCCTCCCTTTCGCTTCGCTCCTGACAAACAAATGAACTGTTACTCTGTCAGTTATTTATCTGAGTAATTTCTTGATGAAATTGCAAATATAATTGAATTTTCTGAAAACCATGAATTCAAACGAGGCGACAGTAGAGGAAACAGCGTGATTAAGGAATTGTTATTCGCTGGCTGTACACCATTACCACCCAGAATTCGTCGCGGGAACGCTCACAGATGGAGTCGCTGAACTATGATTATATTTTAGAAAATGAAAGGGGACAAATCTAAAAAGGCAATAAAGCAAATTAGGAGCCTTCTTGAGGGATAGGATTATTACTGATTAAGTATATTTGGCATCAAAAATGTGCTAGCACTTTGGCAGTTTAAATTACACATTCGTGCAGTCAACGTCTCTGCTGGTCTCAAAATTCGTGTTATTTTGGTCTTCTAATCACATTTCCTTTCACCCTCCAAATTGACAATTTGAAAGAACATTAGAAATGCTCTTTTCTGAAGGACCATTTGCCCTCGAAATGCATTTATGCTCAGCAGCTATTAAAAGGGTATCGCCCAGTCATTTGGTTTCTCAATTTAACTTCAAAGGAAAGTTGCTGTACTCAGGGAAGTAGCCCCCATTTCAATAGAATGGTCTTTGTTGTGTCTCTCAATGTGCTGGCTTCACGCTGAAGGACTGGGGAAGGCAGCCGTCTGTGGCCACCACGCCACCCTCTGACCCCAGGTCCACTGCCACACACCCTAGAGGGACAGAACGGCACCCCTGCTGCCAGTTCACTTTTTAATGGATCTAAGAGGAACACTGGGGCATAGCCCTCTAAGAGTATACTAACAGAAGCTGGAGTTAGAATTTCCATGCAGTCTTGGCACAACCTCTTATCAGCTGTGTGACTCTGGGCTTAGAATTTCACCTCTCTGAGGCTCTGTGTTCCCAATTCTGCAAGGACATAGTACCTGCCCCCTAGGGTTGCTGGGGTAGTGACTTGAGATGAATGTCTATGGTGGGCTTTGGTTGTGCCTCTTGCACAGATGATGTCCAGAAGTGTGTGTCTCCCTGCCACCCTCCTCCCCCTCTATAACCACTATTAAGTCCAGCCTGGATTTCACTCTGGAGGTCCCTTTCACCAAGAGGATCATGTCTGTCAGTTTTCTCTCCCAATGCTCCTTAGCCAGTGGAATTCTAATTGGCCAACACCTGCAGCTCCATTTAGTGTCTCTTGGCCCTGGGTCCAGTCCTAGGGTAGAGCTGAGCTACAAAATCCTTGCCAAGATGCCAGCCCCATGCAAAGCAGCTTAGATCAAAACTAGGTCTTGGCCTTCAGAGAGACACCTGGCTCAGGACCTCAGACCCTAGGCTAAGGGTGGGGGTGGTAAGAGGTGAGCAGTGGAAATCCTCGAGTGCAGGCTCACAGAGGACTCACTGATCAGGAACTGGGCTTGAGTCCCTCCTCCTCCAAGGGCAGACTATGTCCTAGGACGACTGCATCCCACAGTATCATCCAGTGTCATCTGGACAGTCCTTCCTTTGAAGCTGAGCTGGGTGTATCCTCCCTTGAAATCAAGGTACATAACTGACCATAGAGTTCAGCAGAAATGACCCCAGGTGATCAAATGACCCCACTGAGCCTAGATCATCTAAGGCAGCTCAGTTTCCACCTTGCTTACTGGAATGCTCTCTCTTGAGAGCTTTGGCCGATCTGATCTAAGCAAGCAGTCTGCCTGTCCTGAGGCCACCAGGCTGTAAGGAGGTCCAAACCTGTTCACTCACACAGACCACGCAGAGAGACCCTAAGATACCCTGAGGTGAGTTGGACGGTCAGTCGGGCCCCAGCTTCAGCCACCAGCCGGCTGCACCCAGATGAGTCTCTCCTGAATTCCTCACCCCCTGAGATGATGAACAAGAAAAATACATGGTTTTGTTTTAAGCCACTAATTATAGAAGTGATGACTAGAACGGGGAAATGGGGGGGGGGGTCCACTGTGAGTTAAGTCCTGTTAAGTCATGTGCATCTGTTTTACCCAAGTCCATGCCATCTTCACCTCTCTCACCTCTACTACCTACCTGCTGTGTGACCTTGGGCAAGTGTCTGAAACTCTCTGAGCCTCCGTTTTCTCATTTTTAAAACAGGGTTATCATAATACCACCTCCTCAAGTGATTATGAGGATTAAACGAGACGCTTATGGGAAGTGCTTAGCATAGTGCCTGCCATGGAATTTAAAAAAGATTAGCCATCCCGGAGATCTACTTCAGGATTGGCAGCATGACATGGAGAAACTGGAACCCTCACGCGCAGCTGCTGAGAATGTACAGTGGTGCCGCCATTGTGGAAGACAGTTGGGTGCTTCCTCAGTAACTTAAATATAGAAGTTTCCTCATGACCCAGCAACTCCACTCCTGGTTATATCCCCAAAAGACCGGAAAACAAGTGTTCCAACAAAAACTTGCACATGAATATTCACAGCAACCCTGTGCGCGATAGCCAACAGGTGTGAACGGCGCCAACATCCACCAAATAATGAATGGATAAACATGAGCTGTGCATCCTTGCAATGGAAGATCATCCATCCACAGGAAGAAAGGAAGTACTGATGTTTGCTGCAACGTGGATGAGACTTACAAATATTTAGCCAAGTGAAAAAAAGGCTACAGACTTTTTTCAACAAAAGACTACCTCTTATATAATTCCATTTATGCCAAACGCCTAGAATAGGGAAGTCTGTAGTGACAGAAAGTATATTTAGTGGTTACCGAGGACTACAGATGGGGCTTGGGAGAAAATGAGCAGCGACTACTAGTGGGAACAAATTTCTTTTGGAAGTGATAAAAATGTTCTAAAAGTGATTGTGTTAGCGGTCACAGAGCTCTGTGACTGAATTATGCACTCAAAATAGGTGAATTCTATAGCATATCAATTATGTCTCAGTAAGTCTATTATATAAAAACATGAATTAGCTATCCCTGAAATCCCCGCTGATTACCCTTTCTCCAACTGCCCACTTTCAATCTCCTCTCTGGCCTCGCCAGCATCATTAAAACATACGTACAGATTGTGTCCCACCTCTGCTCAAAATCCTCCAATCCTTCCCCATTTCACTCCAAAGTTAATTCATTATAATAGTTATGCTGATTTGACCCTTTTAACTCTGACGTCCTCTCCTTCTACTGTCTTCTTCATGTGCTTCTTTCCAGCTACACTGAGCTCCTTGCTCTTCCCCCAACATACCAGTCCTGTTGCAGCCTCAGGACATTTGCATTAACTCATCCCTCTGCCTGGGCCATGTCTTCCTCAAAAAACTATGTGTCTCATCCCTTGCTTTTTCTAAGTTTTTGCTCAAAGTCCACTTCTCAAGAAGACCTCACTCTGAGGACACCACCAGAAATTATAGCTCGTACCCACTTCCCTACCACTCCCAAGAACTCTTAATTTCCCTCTTCTTGCTCTATTTATACTTTTACCATAGAATTTATCAACTTTCCCTTTACTTAATTTATTGAGTCTATCTCCTTCTACTAGAATATAACCTCCACAGGACAAGGAGTTTTTAAATCTATTTTGCTTACTGATTTATCCCAAGTACTGGCACACAGTAGACACCAAATATCTCCTAAGTTGCTGGACTATATCTGGCCATGTCAGTCCCCTGCTCTTCCTTGATCTCAAGATAAAGCCCAATTTCACATGCCCCTGCATAACCTGCCTGACTCCCTTCACTTCGGCTACATTGGGCTATTCCAGCCTTTCTACCATTCGCTGCATTCCCAAACTCTGGGTCTCAGCCCATGCTTCTTCCTCTGCCGGGAATTCCCCTCCCCAGCATGCATGATTATTCCCTTTGTATAGACGAGACAATGGAGGCTTAGAAAGTTCAGCCACTTGTCCGAGGACTCTGACCTTAAGGGACTTATGGTTCACTGGAAAAGACAGACTTTGATCAAATCAACACACTGATTGATATGTAATTAGACATGGAGATACTGCTCTGAATGTCATCTGAACCAGAAGACAGAGAAGGCTTTCTGAACTGGGATCTAAGAAATGAGTAGGAATTTGGCCACCTGACAGGTATGAAAGGACATCAGGAGAGCATTGTAGAACATATGTAAGGTCCCAAGACAGAAGGAAATGGTCCACTCCTGCCACTGAAAGACAAGTTTCTCTGGGATTCAGGGAGTCAGGGCAAGTAGCAGAACAATCAAGCAGGGGACTGTCTGGAAGGCCACACTGTGAACCTTAAACTCTACCTTACTAATCCCATTTAACCACTGAGGGGCCTTTGGAGGGACAAATAGAGTGATCATCCTTATGTTTGTGAACTGTGGTTTGGAGGACAAGTGAGGGGGGTTGCAAGACAGATGTGGGAGACAGTGAGTAGGCTCTTACAATGAGTGGTCCAGGAAAAAAATAATGCCTAGCTGGCACTAGGGTGTTCCAAACTGAGATATAGACAAGTGGGAAGGTTAAAAAATATGTATGAGCTAAGGATGGACAGGACATGGTGACAGATGAGGAATGAAGCTGGAGAGGAAAGGCAAAGGCCAACATGCCACCCAAATCTGCAATGCGTAACAGGATGAATGGTGGTGTCGTTTCCGGAGAGGCGAATCCAAAAGGAAGACGTGGTTGGCAAGTGATGGGCATGAGTTCAAGTTGGGCTACCTATCTGAGTGGATATGTCCAATGAGAAAGCAGGTATGTAGGGCTGGAGCTTAGAAAACAGGTCTGGAGTAAAGATACAAACCTCATCTGTGAAGCCATGGTGACTGAAGTCAAAAGAACGGATGAAATCACCCAAGGGAAGAGTGAGAAGAGAAAATGATTTACAACCAAGTCCTACAGCGGAGGTGGCAGAAGAGTAACCAGGAAGGAGAGACGAAAATCAGGCAAGGATGACATCATGGAAGAGAGGGGAATACCATGTTTCAAATGCTGCAAATCTTAAGTCAGATGTTACAGAAAAGTCCAGTGAAACAAGACTGGAAACTGGCCACTGAGAGTGGTGACATGGATGTCATTGGTAAGCGTAGCGAGAGAAGTTTTGGTGGAACGATGGCGCATAGTCAGACTGCAACATGCTATGGGATGGGCAATGATGGGGACAGGAAGAAAACCAATATAGACAATCCCGGAAAACAGTTCGGCCGTGACCTAGAGGAGATAAAAAGGAAGATGGCTAATAGGACATGGAAGTCATGGTGCTTTCACTTTTTTTTTTTTTTTTTTGAGATGGACTCAAGCATGTTTAAAATGCTAATGAGAAGTATCCAAGTGAGAGGGAACTGTGGAATACTATAAGGGGGAGGAAACGACGGGTGCTGGCACCTAAGAAAGTACAAGCACCATAGCAAGACCAGGGTGTGGGTCTAGGCCTCAGTTGGGAGGAGGAGGGACAGCTGGACTCCAGCAGGAAGAAAGGAAAGGCAGGTGTAGGGGTAGGGAGGGAGGCAGGTGCAGCGTGGGACCACACACATGGTCCAGACTTGAAGGGCATCCTCTCGGGATGAGGGAAGCGACAGTGGCCAGGCCATAGGTTTCAGGCATGGTGGAATTGGTCACCAAGGGGGCAAGTGGGATTAATGGAAGGCATGGCAATGGAGACAAGGCGTATGAGAAAATGCTGAAACAAAGGGGAAATTAGGATCTTAGAGCAGCAATTACAGAAGGGGGAGAGGAAAGTTTGGGGATACATGGCAGGATGGAAGACATCCAGGTACGAATATAACGATAGGTTTCATGAAATGGTGAAAGTCAGGACTATAATCCTTAAACACAGCCGTATCAGGGCTCAGATTGAAATGTATTCTAAAGTTACATAATTTTTCTTATATAATAAGTAATTCATGTTCACATTCAAAATGCATTTTTTAAAAGTTCAGAAGGGTATAAAGTGAAAAGGGACAGTCACCACAGCCAAGAGAGATTATTCTAGACATGCTTAGTATGGGCTGTTCTCAGTTTACCTTTTTAAATTTTAGAACATTAACTCAGGTTCTCCAGTGAATCGATCTTAAGCATCACTGTAAGTTTTCTTGGTCTTGTGAACAAGAGAGCCAGCATAAGACAAAAGAATTAGCTAATGGATACCTCTAAGGCAGATGTGACTCCATGGACAGGAATGCACATGGGAGGTTTTTACAAGCCAGACCTGCAAGGTGTTTATGTCACTACTTCTTACATTCAAATTGCTTAGAACTCAGTCACATGGTTGTACCTAACTTAGGCTGGAAAATGTACAATCTGGAAATGACCTTTTGTGGACAGCCAGGAGCTCCAGCCCATAATAGGTGAGCATCATTCACCCTAGGAAGATTTGGAATTAAGTATGCAAGTGTAGAGGAGAATCATATCCTGTGCAATAAAATATTTGTGCTCTGTAATAAACTGTGTTTATGGACTTGGAATGTTAGAGAAAGTGTGGCCTTTTAGAGTCATAGATTAATTTTTCCATTCTAATGTAAAATAATCAATTGAGCAATTAATTGACTTCAGATTTTAAAGTGAAATCAGACTAATCTTAAATAAGGACTAGAACCTGTAAAAGAATATAAGATTTGCCATATTCGTAAGTTTAATGAATGAGATTTATACTGGTTACTTAATACTTAAGAAGGTTTGTTAGACAACTGAAGTACTTAAAAAGAGATTCAAATATATTAAATCTATAAATGCAGTTTACAATGCTTACAGCAACTTAATTAAACCCATTTGTAAATGAAAAGAAGCATTTCTCAAAGGTGCCCTTAAAAGTGATTGTTAAAATTTGCCAGACTTATAAATAAATAATAGAATTTGTAAACTAAACTTTAAAGCTTATGGAAGAACTTGGGTCTGTATGAATTTGTAACTTTAATAAATTGAACATTCATTTTAAAAACCAAAGAAACCTTCGAATATTTTTAGTGCCAGAGAACGTTCCTGGGGGCATCAAATTAATAGTTTTTTATTATTAAAAAAACATATAGTTATGATAAAAAAATTCAGCCAACATAGAAGGGGAAAGGTGAAGCCCATAGGCCCATTCCCCCAGACAGCCATCGCTGCTAATATCTCGGGGATCCTCCCAGAAATTCTCTTCTCTTCTTCCCTCCCCCACCCCACCATTTTGTACACAAAGAGGTCCACTCTGCCTAATATTCTGTGCTGCTTTTTGGCTAAATGATCTATCTTAGAAACGTATTCATGGAGCTCATCAAAATAAAGGGAAAAATTGCTCCCTTCACCCACTTTCTTTCTTGGGATACGGCTTCACCTTCCTCCTCCAAGTCGTGGCCGTGCTTATCTCCAGAGCTGGTGCTCCGCTCCCAGTGTCCCCGCCACCCCCTCCACAAACCCCATCGGTGTACAAAATGGCACGTACCCGGGCACCAAGGCCTTCCACAGCACCAAATCCACCGGAGAGGACAGAGTTCTTTCCCCTGATCTGTGGCTTTGACGCTTTGCTGTCCCTTTCTTCTTGCTCACTGGGCTTCCCACGGTCTTCTGCCTTCTCCTGCCCTCCACCACCTTCTATCTCCATGTGCTCTCCTACCTACATATCACATCTACAAGGACCTCAGAACCCGGTCCTTAAAAGTCCTCTTGTCACCCTAAACCTTTTCCTGAAGTGAGCGTGTCTCTGCCCTGGGCTTCTGTCCCCACCTACGACCAGCTGATGCATACATTCCTATGTCTCCAACCCCAGGAGCCCCGTCGAAGCCCTGGATGGATCGGGACAACTGCTCAAGGAGCCCCTGTTCCCCGATGGCTCGAAGTCAGGACTGGCTAGATAATGTGTTGGGCGCAGTGCGAAATAAAAATGCAGATCCCCTTGCTAAAGAAGGTTTAAGGATTTCAGCATGGTGACAGAAGAGTATTAAACTCTTATGACCTTATATGGGGCCTTATATAGACTGGGGCCTTATACGACTGCACGGGTCTCACACCCACGAGGAGGCTCTGCTCAAAGGCCTTGCAAGTTCAAGCCCAGAAAGAAGCGCACACCTCCCACTTGACCACCCAGTCTGTCCTTTCTCGTCTTTCCTGTTTCAGCGGATGGCAAGTGCCACCCTCCAGCCCTTTATCCATGGTATCCCCAAGCCTGCCCTGGGTGTCCATTCCTGCCACGGGCTATGCCATCTGCAGCCTACCCCAGGACACCATCATCTCCTATCTGGCTGATGGCAGCAGCCCCTTCCGGATTCCAGCACTCTCTTTCCACATCATTCTACCAACCCCACCTGCAGTCAGAGAGGGTCTGTGGGTTTGTTTTTTCAAGATATAAACCCAACTATGACAACTCCCCCTCTCTCACTCCATCCACTTCCCCACAATCCTTCGCTGAAAACCCCTGAGTGCCTTCCCATTGAAAGTCCCTTTCCCATGCAATCATTTTTTTTTTTTTTACTTTTTTCAGCATATAGACACTTTTATGTTTTTGTAATCAAATATGTCAGTCTTTGTGGCTTTTGAGATTCATGGTTTTTCTCAGAATGATTTTTTTCCTACTTCAATATTACAAAAATCTTATTCATGTTCCTTCCTATATCTTATATTCTCTTTTTTTTTTTCTTTTTTGCATGTAAATGTTTGATCATGTTTCCGTGTGAGGCATGAGCCTTCAGCTTTGTTTTATTCCCAAAGCTCAGCCAGCCTTCCTCCAGTGTCCCCTGACTGGGCCATCTTTTCCTCTCTGAATTCCCCTTGGCCTCAGGGTTTATTTCTGGCCTTTCTGCTCCGTCCCATTGATCTCTCTTTCCTTGGCTACATGTTTTCTGATGGCCTGACTTGATTCAAGGATAAAACCTAGACTCTTCCAGGGCTCCAATATCCTTCACTCAGTCCTCCATAAATAACAATTTTCCACAGGCTTTTCTCTTTCTTTCTTAATAAGAAATGGGGATAACAGAGGTCTGAGACTCTATTTTCCAGTAAGGTCCAAATGCCTTACTCTGGGCTATTGACTGAGGGCAGAGCGATCAGCAGACGGCAGAATCGGTACCATTGTGTGGGAACGGAGGAGCCCATTAGAGATGGCACTCCACCCTTACAGAAGGAACCGCAAGTCTTTGAATTCCTAGCCCTTGTTCATGCCTCTGGGTTTTCCCTTGGCTCCTTCCTTCCCCGACTTCCTCTTTTCTTCCACTGAACAGACCGAGTCTTCAAAACTCAGCCCAGGTGTCCCCTCGTCCAGTAAGCCTCTCTGGAGGCTCCTCCGCTGGGCTGCCGGCCCCGGGCTCACCTCTGCCGCAGCCCCAGCACACGTTCACGGACAGGGAGATCCCTCCCTGCCCCGCGCCTCTCCCCCCACCACCCCCTGACCACTGTGAGTTTCCTGGGGGGCAAGACCCGGGTCCCGATTGACTTGTGTCCTCCTCCTCGCCCTGCCCCTCAGTCCAGCGCTTTCGGATGTGTGTGGGGTGGAGGGATCTGCTGGTTTTCTGTACAGAAGCTGTACCTGATTATTGTAGAAGAGGAGATGCAGATAATAGAATTCTTCTAAGTGACCTTATCTCCCAGCCCCAGCGCCTTTGTCGAAGAAGCCTCTCTAGGTTTGGTGAGTAACTTGGTAAATGTCTGCCGAAGGAATGGCCAACTTTCCTATCCCTCTTCTACAGCCCAGGGAGAGAGGGAGGCTCAGAAAGGCAAGCCACCACAGCCGGCAGTGGCCCAGGTGAGCTTTGAGGTACATTCTAAAGACGCAGCCGCGGGGCACCTGGGTGGCTCCGTGGGATAAGGCCTCTGCCTTCGGCTCAGGTCATAATCTCAGCGTCCTGGGATAGAGCCCTGCATCGGGCTCTCTGCTTAGCAGGGAGCCTGCTTCCTCCTCTCTCTCTGCCTGCCTCTCTGCTTGCTTGTGTTCTGTGTCAAATAAATAAATAAAATCTTTAAAAAAAAAAAAAAAAGAAGAAGAAGAAGAAGCAGAAGCAGCCGCCACACTCACCAGGCCACTGTGTGGGTACCCCACCCCCCAACCCCCATGCCCGGGCCATGATGATGCCGGCAGAAGCAGGGATACAGCAGGCCTGGCCCTATGTGCCAGGGGCAGCATGCTCGGGCCTCCTTTCTCCTGCTTCCCTGGCCGGAGGCCCTCTTACTCTCCCTGCTTCCCCTTCTACGTCTCTCTCTTTCCTCCAAACCCCCTCATTTATCACCTTTTGATGAGCTCTGCCAGGCAAGCCGTGTCAGGAAATTTCTCGGTGTTCATTTTAATAAAACTTAATTATTAAGACAGTCTCACAAGTCATAATATATTTAGTGGCTCATTTTTCACTTCTCCACTAGAGGCCTCCTGGCAGCCAGGTGGGAGGAGCGGAGGCTTTGGGGAGGGAAGCGCCAAAGTCCTTTCTGGCCCTCCCTGTAGGAGCTGAGGGGGCGGGGAGCAGTCCGGGATCCTTTCTCCAGCAGTCCTCAGCCTTCACTCTTCATACCGGAGGAGGGGTGGGTGGAGAGAGCACCAGACACGGAGTCGGGAGGCCCGGGACCAAGTCCTGCTTCTGCGAGGGTCTCAGGAAAGCACGGGTCTCCCCACTCCATGAAAGGAGGGTTCTCCTACGAAACTTTTCCTAAGCCCAAATGGCATAAAGCAAAGAAGAATTACTTCTATAGAAGAAATTTTGAGCATTCTCAGACTCCAAAATCACCTCTCTTAGGCTTTTTCGATATCTTGGGTCTCATCTGGCTAATGGACGCACAAAATAAATCAGGGTAAAGTACAGAGGGTCCCAGGCACAGTTCAGAGCTGTGGTGGCCTGATGCTACAGGCTGAGTGCAGCTCAGGGGGAAGGGGCCTGGTGAGGCTGCTGTCCTTGTCACTTTGCCTGCTTTGCCTGGGGGCCTCCTGGCCTCTCGGAGGGCTCCCTGCAAAACCCACACCAAACTATTTACAATTTCACCTTTGTTTGCAAAAGCAAAGATCTTCTTTGGGTTTCTTTCAGTTAGGGAAAATAAGTACTAACGTAGGTCTTCTGTAAAAGTGAAGTGACAGAACATGAACTTTCCTAAAGTTGGGGAGATGTGTATATAGGCTCCCCGGGTCTCAACTTACTCATCTGCAAAATGGGAACAGTTTGGGTCCAAACCCCACAGAGCCATTGTGAGAGTCAGAAGCAAAATCCTGAAATGAGAGGCCACCCCGGCAGGCCGACGGAGGCAAACTTATAGGTGTGGAAGCTGGCCATGGGGATACTTGTCCCCGCTGGCCCATGAATCAGCTCACCTGGAGAAGGGGTGGGATGAAATTACAGGTCATCCATAGTCACCGACCCAGTCGACATTTATCAAGGGCTTAGTCTATTCCAGGCCCTGTGCCGACGGCTTTATGTGCCCAGCTCACAAAATTCTCATGACAACCCTAGTTGTTACTAGGGTTATAAGGTGGGGACTAGTAATATCCCTATTTTACAGGTGAGAAGACAGACGCAAAGAGGAAAATGCAGTATTGCCAAAGCTACAGAACTAGTTGATGGTGGAGTCAGATTTGAGGTCAATGCCCAGGGAGGAATCAGGGAGAGGCCAGGAACTTCTATAATCAGCATGACCTCACGTGGAAGTTGAGGTTATGCAGATAAATACAGATAAATGCAGAGGTTAGCTGAGTACCGGGGTCCCTGACAACTTGAGGTGGAGGGTGTGGGCATACCTGTGGTGCTTACACGTGAGTTGGGTTCTACTCCTGCTGCCTCACCCACAAATCCCACCATAGCAACATGGTCCTGGTGATGTTGGGCTTCACCAGTACCAGACCCCCACCCCACACCAGAAGGTGAGTAGGGAGACAGGTGGCACTAGGAAAGCTGACACAGGGCTAGGACATGGCATATTCGTTTTAAAAATCATGACAGTGTATGAGTCCAGAAGGAGTGAAATCGGCTTCAGTTTATTGAGTATCTATTAAGTGCCCAGCCCCATCCTACTATAAGCTTTATGTACAATAATTTCTGATTCTCACAAGACTCCTCTGGAGTCATCATTATTATCCCTGCTCTGCTGATGCAGAAACAGGCCCAGAGAGTGAAAGTGACCTGCCCCAGTTCACACAGCCAGGTAGGTCAGTAGCAATGCTGGGAATCATGCCCAGCTCTGACCAACCTCAGAGTCTTTCTCCCCTGCTGCTCTGCTTCCCTCTGCATCCTATCTGCTTCCACACATTCATTTCCAGCCTCACTCTGTGCACCTCCTGTGTGCCACACACAGGCTAAGTGCCCTTTCAACAGGCCATCCTCCTTACCTGGTCTGCTCACTTCCCCCCTGGGAAGGGGAGGGTCTCTGCAGGGAGGAGCCTCCCTCCCTCCCCCGCAGACCCAGACAGGCGGTCTCCCACGCTGCTGCTGTCCCAGGAGCGAGCAGGCAGCTTTTCTTAGGTTGTTCTAAGTTAAAGATTCTCTCTTCTGGTTAAACAAGGAAACAGAGGGGATAAAAATAACAAAACAAAAAGAGAAAGTCATAAAGTTACAAGAACTCTCCAAATATCTTTCTGTTCTGGATACAACTCCTAACACAACTGGGGTAAGGGCCCCGATGGGAAGTTTTTATCTCCAGTTCCAAGGGCCCGTAAAGAATGCTGGAGCAGACCCTGCTTATGCATGCCACTTCCTCCCTCCTTTCCTCCCCCCTTCCTTGCTAACAGACCCAGATTTGTTCACAGATCTGTCCCCCAAGGGAAGCTGACCTTACCCTTGACTCAGGGTGAAATCCTGAATGATCCAGAACACCAATGATGGGTTCAGGGGTGGCTGTGGCCCATTTTTCTGGGGTCAGGGAGATGATTTCATGATTATGGGGTTGGTTTGGGGTTAAGTCTGTTTCTAATTTGCAGTTCCAAATGATTAGGTGCTCATTCTCCGATTATTTACAACATCAAGTGATGAAATGTCAAAACGCAGCGTGTTTCTCCCGTTCCCTGAGGGAGCCAACATATTCTATTTCTCCACACTATGACTCAACTGTCCCCGTGTCCTCACCGTAGATGGCAGACTTGCCTCTGTTCCAGTCTGGGTCTTTATTTCCTTCTTCATGACTGACCAGTTAAAAGCATGCTGCTGATAAGCAGAAGGAATAGAAAAGATTCTGGGTTAGCCTTAAAAAAATAGACATGTTGTAATTTGTCTTGAATTTTGACCTTTCAATAAATAGCTTATTTCTAAATTATAGTCTTGGGACAGTGGTATGACTCACTGAAATGGTTAATAGCCTGAAATTTTGATTTTAAAGCAGACTTTGGCAAATAAAATCACCTGGTTTTCTGCTGACTTCTGCTTTGGAGAGCTGTTCATAGAGAAAAGCGTTATTATCCCACAAACTAACACATCACTCCCCCCTATGTAGCCAAGAGCTTCAAATTCCTTACATTCAAGAAAAGCGAAGATATTCCAACCACGTTCCAGCAGTAACGCTCAACATAAATTATGAAGCACAAAGACAGTTTTGAAATGCAAACTATTTTGTTATAAATGGCCTCCCTTGGGCCCACCGACGAGGACATTTCCTATATGTTACTTGGACCTATAACTCCCCTCAGGGATTTTCTACCTATCAGAAAGTAAATATTTCTTTTCATAAGTGGAAGACAACTAGCCACCTGTTTATTTCATGGGCTGGCTCTTACCTATTTCCCTAATAGCCTGGTTGAGATTCTTCCATGGTTACTGTCATTGTTCATTCATTGAACGAATGTGTTTGAAGGCTGCTGCGTGGGCCCTCTTGCAGGCCCCTGGAGAGGCAGAGATGATTCCAACATGGCCCTGTTCTCAGAATTCACATCTTCAGAGATCTGTAAATTCACATTTGCTGTGCAGAATGACAAAACCTCCGGAGTCAAGCATTCAAGGAAGATTGAACAAGTCAACTTGCGGTGGAAGGTGTCAGGGAGGGCTTCAGAGAAAGAGTGTCCCTTGGATCTTAGTGTTTCCCAGAGGCTTGAAGCCACAGGTTAAATCCAGGGAGCCCATAACCTTTGATGCAGAGGGGAAGTCAGGAGAGCTGCTCCAGAGGCATCTAGAAGGAAAGTGGGGTTTAAATAATGGATGGCTCGGTGGGCCAGGTAACAACTGGGGCTTTATCCCAACAGACCTTCTGGTAATCATATTCTTTTGGTATCTTTTCTAAGTTCCTGGCTTAGTTATTACACCATTGTCCTAAAGTTTGGTAGGTGTGATGGTCAGAAAAAAATCACATACGCAGGCAAAGGATAGGAACTCCTTTAGTTTTGCTTTTGCAATGGAGGAGGAGGGACCACAGTGCTCTGGGTAGGAGGAAAAGCTTTCAAGTCCCCGGACAGTACCTGCCGCTGACACAGGTCCTGATGATGGACTCGATCCCTCGGGCCTCTGGGGTGCTTCCTCCTCACAAGGGGGTCTTACCACCCGGGGGCACTCATGACCTAAACCTGAAGACTCCAAACTCAGCCCATGCCTAAGGGCTTATGCAAGACCATGCAACTGCAAGGTCAATTTTCCACTCTCGCTTTCCTAAGAGAATCATCTTCCCATCAAGCCCAGCTCTGCATTGTCAGAACAATTCCCCACATGTCTAAGTTTCTAGGTGAGAATTTTGGCATCTTGGGTTCCTTCTAAATAGGACACACTTGTAAGCTCTAAAGTAAAAAGGAAAAGGTTCTTACAAGATGTTCACGTTCAAGATTATAGTTCAGTGTGATTTTCAAGGTGCTCGGGGTGAATAAAAAATGACACAGACAGCTGAACACTTCCTACAAATGAAACAGCAATATGGATCTGGGTTTCATGCCTGACTCTTGAGGTGTTCAACGAAAAGGAAAGGAAAGCAAAGGGTCGGCAGTATTTCCAGAGCTTTTGCCCCCATGATGTTTCAATCCTGTTTTCTTTGGACTTTGAAAGTGGGCTTGCAAGTTACCTCTCAAGGAAGCATCAAACCAGAGGAATCCAAAACGTGTGGTGTGGCTGCCTAGGGGCAGGCCTTCCGAGAGGACCCCTCACCATTGTTGGCTTAGAAAACTGGGGCTCGTTGCCTGGGGGCATTTTGAAGAAGTCATCAGTGGAGGCACTAAACAGACAATGGTCCATTGTTTCCTACATGATAAAACTCTGCTTTTCTAAATAAAATAATAATAATAATACCAGATAATATCACGTATTCTAATATAGATAATATAATATCATAATAATAGTAGTAACCTCAGGGGAGGGGCTGGCAGAGGACTGGAGAAAGTTGGAGGTTAGGACTCTTGCCCCAAAGACCCCTCTCACCTTCTGCATAGGATCCGGAAAAGCTCCATTTGATCAATTCCTTTGAGATATGAAGACTTCCACGTTTAAGACTCTCCACATGAAAACGCAAGCACAGCATGGCATACCCCAATGTTTGCCCCATGGCAAAAATAATCTTTCAGTCCCCTCTGATCTTAGTGCAGCTCCGTAAGGATGCTACCTCCTTTTATTTTGAACCTTCAGGGCTCTGGAATTGGGGCTGTGATGCATGGATAGGTCCTTCCATGCCTGTGGGACACGCACACTTATTTGCACTTCGTGTAATATTCAACTTCCCATCTCATGAATCTATTCAACAACTTGTCCTTGACATTCAAACACTGTTTACATAATTGATCAATCAAAACTTATTAAAAATGGAACCAAGTGGAATTTCTCAAACTTATAAACATTGGTCACAAGATTATTTACCCACATTCTCCAAAATTTTTCATTAAAACCATCCGTTTAATGTGTCGGACTCTCCTGCATGCTTCAGGCACCTAAAACAAACAAACAAACAAACAAAAAACCTGCCAAACTGCACACAAAACATCACCACGACTGAAAAATATATACTTATAGTTGCTCTAAAACTGGTTACAAAGTATAACAATGGCAGATATATATTGACCTTTTCATTATTTTTGTACTTACACTTTCTCAGAGTTACTTTCTTAGAATTAGGATGAAAGTTTCGAGAATAAGGGCAAAAAAATGTATTTCCAGCTAGGATTGCGGATTTCTTCTAAAACGAAAAGAAAAATAATATTATGTTAGGCCAGCAGTTTAGGGGTTACTGTTTCTTACTTGGGACACCAATACAGGGTCTTCCAACATATTAGGTTTATTATTAACACCTTATTAAATATGACCTCACTACGAATGTGAAAGTCCATGCCGTTCACGTAGAGCTTCTTTCTGTGACCAGAAGTTTTTTTTCAAAGTGATGTTTCATCTCCCCCAAAACCATGGATTGAAAATCAGCAGTTTGCTGTCTTCGTGAACACACTTAGCCAATTCAGCATCTCCTCCCACATCATTGCTTCCCTCCCCGCGCCGTTCCTGTGCATGACTACTAATTTCTATTTTTTCTCCATGTCTACTCAGTGTATTCAAAATCCACTCTCTCCTCCTTACAAGGATAGAGAAAAGTGGCTATGTACTTGATAAACCAACGTATATTTACTAGAAGAAACAAGATCACTCACCTAGGCAGCCAATTAAAATAGAATAAAAAGAAACTGTACCATGTTCACCATATTTTGGTACAATTTATATCAACTGTTTCTCTTTGGAGCTTCATTAGGAACCCCTGGCCCTTCTCAGATTCCATGTGCTTAAATTTATGATAGTTATCAATCTCATTTGATACTCAATTGTCAGAGCCTGATGAATGGAGACCTCTTTAGTCTAGCCTTTTGGTCCATTCAGGGCTCCCAGGTGACATTCTAAAGAGCATCCTTGCTTTTCCTGCACAGTAGGTGCCACCTGAGGCTACCCTCCAAAGAGCTCTATTTCTTTCAGTGGAGACAAGTGTTAGAGACAAAATCTGAGCGTCAGGGGGCACATGAGAGTCACTGTGGTCACTTTGAGTGACAGAGGTGGGAAAATGTTTAAAGTCAGGGAGTTAACATTAGTGCTTCCAAATTAACTGGAGCAATGTTCAGTTCTATTGTTCTGATAGAAAAGCTTCCCCCAAATTCTCTCAGTGATATGTTTAACCTCTCGTCCAAGCTGTAAATGGTGTCTCACTTTTCTTTCACCTTATATTCATAAAATAGATACAAAATGTTTAATCTTTTTCATTAATCTGTAGCCAGTTGATTAAAGAAGGTAGAAATAAGGTTAAGTCCATTTTAACGAATGGTTTACATCTTACTGTGCATAAAGAGGTTTTATTTATTCGGGATTTATTACTAGGACAGAAAGAAATGTTGGGAATACCCTCACCCACTTTCCATGATGATGGTTATTTATAGTTGGTTTTATAGGGAAATTTTAGCCTAATCTATGCTGGGGTTGTTTTGTTTTGTTTTGTTTTTTTGTTTTTCCTGAGTGGCCGAAAGGGTCATACGTGAAATACAATTATTATTGCTCGCTTCTGAGCCCTTCTTCTGAGTCTTAGTCTTCATTTATAGATATAGCTAAGTGAATTTCTGAATCCCAGTCTTTTATCAACTGTTAAAGCATTTGCTTCCCTCCGATGTGGTTAACAGAATGTTGGCTGCGGTGACGGGATGCTTTGCAATCTATATCTTCCACCAAGCGTGATGTATTGGCATTCCTTCTAGCAGTGGTGTGTTAGGCCAATTGAGAACATAGAAGATGTTAATGCTTCTTAAAAGAGTTGTTAGCAGGAAAAGACACTGTCTGCTTGGAACCCACTTGGAGAAGAGATCTACCATTGAGATAGCACAAGATGCTTCATGTGCGATCCCATTCATCTTCCTCCCACATTGCTCTGTCTTCCTGCCATCACTCTGGATGTTTCCGGCCAGTTCGTGTATCCCCAGAGACCAAGGAAGGGTGGACTTTAAGCCAAGGATTAGTCAATATTTATCAGCAGGAATAACAAAAATAATTACAACAACCGCCAACTTTTGAATCTCTACAGAGTGCCAGGCACAGTATGAGGCTCATCACAGTTATTATAAAGTCCTCATAACAGTCCCATGAAATTTGTACCATTATTTGCTTCATTTTGCCTGGGAAGACACCAAGGATCAGGTAACCGAAGCAATTTCTCAAGGACTCACGGCTGATGAATGGCAGAGCTCAGAAGTGGAAATATGTGATATGGGTGTTTTGAGGAGCCACGCCTACTGACAAAAGCCATAGCTCCCCAAGATTCTGATGTAATTTGTCTTCGCTAGGGCTCCAGCACTAATATTTTAAAGTCCACAGAATCCTGACAGAATTATAGAAGATTTTATCTAGTGTGCTATGGGAGTCAAGTAATGTCCAAGGCCAAGGCTGTCAGAAAGAGAGAGAGATAGAGGGAGGAGAAGACGAGGGAAAGAGAGATTTATTAACTCCGAAATTATAATAACTTCCAGAGCCCTCTCTCACCAATTTCTCCCTCCACTAACACAGCCCCGGTGACATTCAGAGCCATATATTTGAGTTACTTATTGGAAGAAGCATTTTGCTACTACCGTCCTAATCTCTTTGTCCTGAAAGGTTTTTTCTGGTCCTACAGTATTTCAAGTAGGCAATAGCTAGACTCCATGCGATCCCTGCAGACGTAAGCCTAAATTCGAAATTCAAAGTATCAGAGGGGAGAAATTACTTTTCTTCACTTTTGTTCCGTCTGGTTTCCAAGGATGAATGGGGTCAAAAGTAGGTCTTGCGCCTGGAAGTCTGGACAGTTAGGGCAATGAGAATGTTCATTTTCTGGCTGTTGAGATGGGTATTTATTTGGAGCAAAACTTACGCGGGCACGGAAATTAAAGGTGACTGTGGGGGACCCAAGTGACCCAAGGCAGGGGACCACCTGACTCAAAAGATGAAAGCCAGAAGCCACTCCGGGAGGAAATGCAACTTTTGTGCTCTCTTATGATCATCACTGGGATGCTGCTCAGATCTGCCCAACGTAAGCTTCTGAGTCCCCTTAAAATGCGCTGATTCAGCCCTGCCATTTTAAGAGCGCCTCTCCTGTCTGCTCACATCCCTCTTGCTTCTCTTACTTTAAAGCCAGCAACATTGTTTTCTCGAGTTAGCATGCATGAGGAAAGTACAAATCACCGCAGAACTCAGGCAAATGTCTGTCAGTGATGATCAGCCTGGGGCTGCCAGGTTCCAGAGCAGTGGTTAGGATGAGCCCGGAAACCCTGCCCTGAGTTAAAGGCCCACTCTTTCTCTTCCCAGGTCGGCAACTACATGTCTCTGAGCTTTACTTTCCTCATTTGCAAAAGGATTGTAGAAGGTACCGCTGTGGGATAAGAGCTCAGTGTTGCTAGATTCCAAAATAGGCACATTAGTGTCTGCTCCTTCTGTGTTTCCTGAGAGGACACCATGAGGCTGAGGACATGACCTTAAAGCCCGTCGCCGTCCCGGCTCTCATGGACCTGTCAGTCTCCTGGGCATAACAGGCAGTAATGAGAATGAGAATACTTCACCCAAAAGTGTCATATCGTGCCTCTGGGAAAGGCAACGAGACAGAGGTGGGTGGTACTAAGGCGACGTGAAATGGGAGTGAAACAGCCACCAGAAGGGAGAGCAGCCATTTTCCACCTCATCGCTTTGCTTCCAAGAGAATCAGGAAGTTCTTAGACAAGTTCTCCAGTCCCTCCGTGGGATTTGGACTAACAGGGGCAGCAAGAAAGCAGTCACTTCAAGCCATCCACAGATGCGCCGGCAATGTTCTGTCATCCCTCCTGGGCCCTGCCGGTCGTTTGGATTAACACAGACCCCAATGGGATTGATAAACTCACTCATCTGAATCTCTCCTTCCACAGACACTCGCCCCCCTCGAGGGCCGTCCCCGCTCTCCCTGTGGCCTTTTCAAGGTGAACTCCTGACAAGCCTTCTGCATCAAATCCCCAGGGGTTGTGGCAGCAAGATGAGTCACCTCACAAATATAGTACGTTTCCCTAGGGGGCGGCAGTGGGTGGAAGCATTTGTAGAATTCACTCTGCTTTAATAGATCATTTAGAACATGTCATATATCAGAGAGCAAAAACAAGCTAACAAGCTAACCAGGCCTGCCCTCCCCTACCCCGCCCTGGGAGCCCTGGCTGGCGACTCCCAGCCCACCCATACCTCTGCCATACACCTGTCTTAGGGAGGCTGACGAGACCCGGATCACAGAGCCTCACTTAGCCCCACCTCTCCCTCCAAGGCTAGAACACTCAATCTCTCCCTCTCTCTAAACCTCCCTCTTTCTCTCTCTCCATTTCTTCCCCCCTTCCCCCACCCCAGTCTCTCCTTCCTTCACTCCATCTCTCTGGCTCTGACCCCTTTCCAGCAACTTCCATATCTTCCATATCTTCCTCCATTTGCAACCCCCCGACCCCATCACCCTATAGTGAGAGCAGACTCTTCACTCCCTTACATACTCTTGGCCCAGGCAGAACCTCTGGCCTTGGACCTAGAGCAGAATCCCATCTTCCTTCTACTGGTGGCTCTGTTCCCTCTCTTACCACTTCTTCCTCTATATCCTAAATTCAAAGCCACAGAGCCCAGCCCTGGGTCCAGGGTCTGTACACAGAGGTTGGCTGATGCCCCTCCCACCCCCCTTATATACCCCACCTTTAGGGTCATGTGGATTTGCAGGGACTATTCTGGGAACCACCTCCAGGAATCTTCAAAGGAGCTGGAGCAGGTCTGAGTCTCCACAGAACCCACCCTCCGCCTCTCAGGGGCTGAGCCTCTGTTCCTTCTTGAAGGGACTTGGGGGGTGAGGGGGCTGCTGAGGACACAGTCTCAGAAGAAGGTAGGCAGCCTCTAGTCTGCCACTGGGCCTGGCACGTGACCGAAGAGAAAGCAAGGAGCCCAAGGATAGAACAGCTGAGCCCTGCCCCAGGCCCCACATCGTTGGCCCCAGGCCCAGCCACAGATTACCGCTGGTCTCAATTTAACTGAAAACTGACAAGACAGGATCCCCTGTGTCATTCTTCCAGACTCAGCTTCACTGCCAAGGCTGGAGACCATCCCTGGAAGGAAGAACAGAGCCCTGAGAATTGTCAAAGCCTGAGCCAGGCTTTGTCAATGTGTCTACTCATCTACCTTTCCTAACTAAAAATCCTAGTCTTAGGTACAGAGGCCTGCTGCAAATGATGAGAATGCTGAGTTTCAGAGAAGCTAACTGACTTGAGCAGGTCCACACTTCTAGAAGCATCAAGGCCTTTCCAGCTCCAGTCTTCCCACTAAAGAGTTCTGGGTCCTGGCAACAGGTGTTCTGGGGCCCTGACACAGCTGGGGGGGTAGGGGCTGTGTCATTGCTATAATGCAGACCTAGCAACTCAATTCAGAACCTCAGGCCCAAGCTCATGGTCATTGGCTGGGCAAAGATCCCAGCACTGTCTGTGCCATGCATCCCGGACACCACCCCACTGGCAGAGAGGTCAAATGAGAGATCCTGCCCTGTTCTCCCAGTTTAAAGTTTGGGCATATGGACTCAAGAGAGGCCATTGAATTTTGCCTTCTGAGATTGCACATTTCAAGCAGAGTAACTTAGAACCAAAAATAGCGGCAATGGATTTATCCTGAAGAAACCCATGACTTCTGGAACTGGCGTGGTTCCTGGCAGTTCCTGAATTTCATTGTTAAGCATCTTCTGGGTGTGTAAGTCCCATACACTTCTCATAGTTTTTTCTTCCTGCTGAAATTGGCCAGAGTCAGTTTCTGTTGCTTACAACCAAAAATAACTCTAACTAACATATCACTGTCTTGTGGGCACTAGAAAGCCATAGTGTAATCATCAAGGCTGTTTATGACCCAGCCTCCCCAGCCTTCCCTGACCAGCTTCTTCCTACCTGCACCTGCTACACCCCAAGTGGGCCACACTGGATCCTGCCTGCTCACTTGTGTGCTATGGTAGTGTTACCATGTATTGAATCAGCCTCCCGCTAGCAAGCAATTTAATGCTTGCAAGCATTTAATTAAGATATAATTCATTTATTAGTGTTAGTTAATAGTGCATTAGTGTTAGTGTTCTCAAGAAAAACAGGACCAATAGTATTAATATATTGATTATTATATATAACAGTATTATATATCAGTATGTAAGACTGCATATATATATGTGTATGTATATGTATATACACACATGTATATATATACATATATATGCAGTCTTACATACCTGATATGTGTATATATATGTATATATATATGTATGTATATGTATATACATATATATATATATGGAGAAAGATTTATTTCAAGGAATTGTGTCCCATAATTGTAGAGGCTGGCAAATCAGAAATCTGCAAGGCAAGTCAGTAGGCTGGGTGCCCAAGGAGGGGTCTCCAGGATGTTGCAGCTCAAGCCTGGAGGCAGAATTCTCTCTTCCCCCGGGGGAACATCAGTCTCTTCTAAGGTCTTCAACTGGTTAGATGAGGCCCCACCTACATTCTGGAAGTGAACTGGCTTTACTCAAAGTCTACTGAGTCAAATATTGATCTCATCTAAAAATACCTTCATGGCAGCATCGAGACTGGTATTTGACCTAGGAACTAGGCACTGTGGCCTAGCCAATTTCATACACAAAATTAACCATCACGTTCATGTTTCATAAAATCTACCCACTTAAAACATACAACTGGGGGATTTTAGCATATTCACAGAGCTTCTCAACCATCACCACTACCCAATCACAGAACATTTTGTTGCCTCAGAAAGAAACCCCACCCTTCAGTCACCCCTGCTTCCTCCCTCCCCCAGCTCCTGGAAACCTGCTTCTGGGTTTTGCACATGCTGGCTCTCCTTCCTCCTCTTCTCCCGTTGCTCGCCCAGCAAATTTCTACTCATTGCTCGAAAGCCAGCCCTTCTGCAATCTCTTTTTTGACTCCAACCTCCCTGAGACGCTTCATCCCACTCAAAGTGAGTTAATCATTCCATCTTCTGTGATCGCCAGGATACGCTGTCTGTGCCTCCTGGCAGAGCCCTGAGCAAGAGGTATTAACTTGTTCTTTTTTCTCACCAGATCAGGCATTCTTAACCTGTGGCTGGGGATTTCAGGAGTGTTTGAAATGGACCCGCAGTTTACCTGTCTGTGGGTGGGTGGGGCAGTGGGTGTGGGTGTGGGTGTTTGTGCGGGTTTCTGAGGCGGCGGTTTACAGGTTCATCAGATTTTCAAAAGGGTCCCGTGAAGTCAGAAGCCATGACGTTGAGCAGAGCTGCTCAAGGGCAGAGACAAGCTCACTAGCCCCGCTGGGCCCTCGTGCGTGGGGCAGAGTGGGAGCTTAACAGAACGTGCCTGGGTGATGAATAAATTATATTTATGGCAAGGTCACTTCCTTCAAGGGTTTGCCGTCATCATTCTCTGCGAAGCAGTTAAAAAGCAGAGCCAAATAACATATGGCTACGTGTCGGAGGAGGAGGATGGAGGTATGAGTGGGACGCATTCATCCCTTCATGCGTTCATCCAGTCCCCATTTATCTTACGCCCCTACAAGGAAGCAAGCCCAACGCCCCCTAGTGGTCAGCGCGCGGGGAGGCAAGCGGTCTCTGAGACCATCAAAAGTCTCTGAGTGTAGAGGAGACAACAGCAGATCAGGGAAAGCTTCTTGAGGGAGGGGCAACACAAGCGGAAGTCTGGAGTGGGGAATAGGATTCAGACGGGTGACAGTGACTCAGAAGGGCATCCTTAGGGTGTGTACCGCAAAGAGCCTCCACACGGGCAGAAGCCAGGACAAGAACCAGAATCAACAGCCCCAGAGGCCCTGAGAGGATTTTTCAAGCTTCCCGAGGGGTGACGGTGCGGAGAAACCTTCCTGGGGAGCTGAGCCGGCCTGTCTGTAATGAGGTGTGGGGTGTCATTCCTGAGCCAGAGCACAGGGAAGAGCTGAATGGGCAAAAATACTGACCCTGAGTCCTGCTGGGCCCCGAGCAGAAGGAAGATTTCATTAGTGTTGCAGAGAGGCAGGATGCGTACCCTCCCCTGGAGACCTGAGGGCAGGAGGCTGGCTAGGCAGGGAGGGGGACCCCATGGCCCCTAGTGGCAACTGAGCAGCCTGCTAGCCTGTGGCACTGAAGGAGGGGGAGGAAGAGCGGGACCCCATCCGTTCCCTTAGCACTTACTCTGCAAGATGGAGGACAGCTGGCAGGAAGGGACAGAAATTCCCCTTGAGATAGAAGATGCTACAAGAAGTGGAGATTGCAACCCTGTGGACAGAGAAAGAAGGAGACTGTCGAGGGCTGAGGGAACTCAGGCCAGGACTGAATGGGGAGTGCGAGGTTTGGCCTGGGCTCACGGCTTCACACAGGAGACCCTGAGCTGACCCTTCTAATCTCCCTCAGAGCCCTGTGAAGGTCCCAGAGGCACCGAGCCCTTCCCCTCTCCCCATCTTGCTGGACCTGGTCTCTTCCTCTCTGTCCTCCGGCCCTGCGCTCACACCTCTGCATCCCTGCGCAGTTCTGAGAGGACCACTCAAAATGAAAGTGTGGCCTTACTTGGGGCAGGGATTCTAGGTGCAGAGCTGTGCTTGGTTTGGGAGCTTAAAGCTACCATCAAGCCCACTCCCTTCCCGGGGCCCCCTGGAGAATGTTGGATGCCATGAAGGCTCCCCCACTGTTGCTGCTGGGAGTCACACTGAAGCATGGGGCAGATCTTCTAGCCTCAGGAGCCCTGGCACTGGGTCCCACGCAGAGCAGCTGGAGAGCCGGGGGCCTCCTGCATGCACCGATAGCCTGGGGTAGCTGCCTTGTAAGGGAGTGGGAGGGCATGCGCTAAGACCTACAAGCTGGATGGCTGGAGGTAGGGGCTGAGCTACAGGATCTGAGGGCTGAACACCATTCCCTTGGGAGAATCATCTTCATCCTCCCCACTGAAACCGGAGGAAAGAGGAAGGAGGGGGTTTCTCTCCAGTACTTGTGGGTCATTGTTGGCATGCTGAAGGATGCAGAAAGGATTCTTCATTATGCTTGGAAGTATCTTCTAACCAATCCACCCCCCCACCCCGCCCCTGACCTCTTTCGGGTAGAGGATGGTGCATTCCGCCCACAGGGCTAGGGACGCACAAGAGACTGAGGAGGTGGTAACCTTGGGCAAGGCTGCTTTTCTCCACAGCCCATGGCTGCCTAGCGACCCACACATCAGAGCTCTGCAGAAAGCGGTCAGAACCATCTCAGTGAGAGCGGCCAGGAACCATGAGGAGCACTGTGTGACCTTGTTCCAGTCACTTGGTCTTTCTGTCCTTGCTTTGTGACTACAAAGTGAAGCCAATGGCAACAATCCAGATTTGAAAGAACCTGTTCGTTGAGAGGCTTCTAGGGCCTCCAAGGTGGGTGGGCTGTGTCCCTGCCCCCGCTGACAGCAATCAGATCTTCCCACTACCACTCTACTCCCTAAAATTCTTGCATGGTGGTGGGGCCCACGGGCAGGAGTGACCATAAGGGAGAGCACAAAGGAGTTCCCTTGTGGTGATGGAACAGTCTGCTGTCTTGACTGTGAGGACTGTTGCAACAATCGGCAGTTGGGATAGAATGGCACAGGAACACACACACACACACACACACACACACACACACACGAGGACATGTGACACTGAGAACATCTGAACCATGTCTGTGGATTATACCAACACCTACGCCTTGGTTTTGATATGAAACTATAATTATGTAAGATGCTCACACTGGGGGACACCAGATGAAGGGTCCAGGAGACCTTTTCATACTTTCTTCTTAGTTTCTTGTGAGTCTATAATTTTTTTCAAAATAAAAAGAGAAAATATATTCTCCTAGGGCTTCTCCTTGCCCTTAGCTTAAAGCCGGACTGCACCAAGGATGACAGATCCCTTGCAACTTAGTCTCTCTTGCTTGTTCTGGAACCTCCTCCCATGTTCTGCTTGGCCCAGCCCCGCTGCCCTGCTCTCTGTGCTTTGAGCCTGCTCAGCACATTCCCTCTGTAGGGCCTCCACATCAGCCTCTCTCACCCTAAATCCTAAGCACGAGTAACTCCTGCCTGTCATTCAAATTTCGGAATCTCCTGCCGCCCCCAGCCACTCCAGTGAGGCCTTCTCTCTCAGGTTGTCCCCTTCAGCTCTCCCACTATAAGGATACCACCTCCTGATATAACCTTCTGGTGTCTACCAGCAACAGACGTGACCTTGTGTGTTTACCTATCTGCTGTTCATTGTCCTGACCTCCCTTCCCTATGAGAATGGAAGGTACAGAGAGCAGGAAAAATATCCATCTTGGTCACTAGTATATCCCCATACCTACAGCAGGGGCAGGTATCACAGAGGGGTACAGAATATTTATTATATGTGCTGCCAAAGCGAACACAAGGTAGGGAATATTTATTAATGACAGATGCCTGGTTGGATGGCTGGAGAGATGGCTGTATGCATCGCACAAGACTACATTTGAGCAGTGGTGAAACAAGAAAAGGAAAGAAAAGAAAGGAAAGGAAAGGGAAGAGAAGAGAAGAGACGGGAAGGGAAAAGAAGTTACCCAATGCGGAGGTTCTCCAGCAGGGCTCCTACTATTATTCAAGCACTCACACCCACCTCCCCTATTTACAAGAGGCCCAGACTACCTCTCCTGGTCCCCATCCCCCATACAGTTCACCTCTCCCGTGCCCTTACTTCCTAATCACTAACCTTCCTGACTGCTAGCAAAGCCGGCTGGTAGTGTATCAGCCATTTAAACTTTAGTCTGAATTCCAGGTCAGTGTGCCAACTTCCCCCAGAGATTCATAGTATAAACTTCTCTTGATATTACTTCATCTTGAGGGAATTTCAGTAAAGGGAAGGGGGTCCATTTGGAGCACACTTCCTGTGCCTGTAAAGTTACACTTCATAGAAAGGAAGAGCACATTCAGATCCGGGTCTGGAGGAGAGGCTGTGACAGCCGAGGAGAGCTTTTAGTACTTTCAAACATGAAAGACCCTTTCCAGAGGCTTGAGGTACAGTCCCAACTCTACTGTTCTCTACCAATATTGCCCTGAGCAAACCTCTTTCCCTCCCCGGCCATCTGTAAAGTGACATATAAAGTCCTTTTCAGCTTTGAGTTGTATACCTCTAAGAGGGTACTATTCTGGGGAGAATCAGAGTGTCTGAGATAATGTGCACATTCAGAATTAGAGCCTGGGGTGCAGATCAAGCCGCTTAACCTTCCCACCCCCAACCCAGCCATTCAGTCTCTGCTGTAGAAAACAGCTGTACCTCCCGCTGACCCCCCTACCAAAGTGAGCTTCCCCTCTCACCTGAGGGCTTAGCTTGGGGCAGTCAGGGCTTCGTGTGACTCTGGCAGTGGGTGCAAAGGGCTCCTGAGCAAGGTTTTCCAACCCCTGCTGTCGGGAATATGAAGACCAAGTACCCTTCCAGTTAGCAGCCCCAGGAGACATTAGAAGTCGCCTCCCTAGCTCTGGGCACAATGAAATGCTCGAGCAGGTTGCCTACAGAAGCCAGGAAGCTTCCATCCCCCGGAGATGTTTCTGGATGACTCAGTTGCTCACTTCCATCATCTATCACACGTTCATCTGTCACATGGTGCCTGGAGTGGCTTTCTCCAAAGTCTGTCCAAGTCTAGGTTTGGGCAATCCATAAGTGGGCACAGTGACGTGTTGCTGCTCTGGCCAGCGAAGCGCTCCCAAGACAGTGAAACAGGCTGTGGCTCCCACTGAACCGCTTCAGAGAAGGTGGCAGAACCAAGTCATGTGCTTACAGCAATGCCTGGCTGCCAGATTCCTATTAGGCTTTTAAGACCCAGGTCCAGCATCTCTGGACCCCCACTCTTCCCGCAGGTTGAATTAGACATCTCTCAGCCTCTCACCTGATTGCTGTAGGCCCATCCCCCAGTCGGTGACTGGTTCGTAGGTCACTCTGTCCCCCTAGAATGGGAGCTTCCTAAGGGTCAGGAGTGAGCCCACCTCCCCGCTCTTTGCATCTCTGCTACCACCGCAGGGCAGGTGGGGCAGGGCAGGGGCTCAGTGGTACTGGCGAATCGTTGGAGGAACTGGCTGGGAACTCCTACATCATAGATGGCGGATTCCAGGGATTGGCAGTGTGGGTGGCAGGCGAGGAGCCCCGTCTCATCCGCAGCCTCCCTCAGCCTCCTTGTACTCGGCAGCCTTGATTCCTAGCAAAACGCATGGATCCCCATCACACACCAGATTCGATGCTCATCTGCATAGCATCCTCCGTCCAGAACAGCCCTGAGCTGTGGGCACGAATACTAATGCAGCATGCAAATGCCAGCCCGGAGAAGGAGAGCCCCGGACTATCAATGAGCTCCCCCAGCACCTGCTAGAGTGCCCAGCCTCCTCCGACTAGGGCTCACCCAGGGCAAAAAGGGGCAACAGACACAGAAGTCATCTTGAAGTGCCCCTGTGGTCAACGTGATGCCCTGTGGCCTCCCAGGAAGGGAGCCTCCATACAGAGTGCAAGTGGGAGGGAATGCTGGCCTCTCAGGAAGGGGCCTGGCCTGCTCCCCCCTCCCCACTTCCTTCTCTTTCCTGGGTGGGTGACAGCACGGGCTTTGAAGACAGACAGAAGGGGGTTCAACCCTTGACTCTCCAGCTGTGTCATTTTGCTACCTTGGGCAGATCCCCTCATGCTCTGACTCTCAGTTTGCTGACACATAGAAAAGAGGAGCAGGCAGAGACAGAGGTAGGATGCGGGCGGTTTTGTGGATAGCTACGGAGTTCAGGCCTCTGGTGTGCCGAAGATGCTACTTGCCTCCTTCCTTCAACTGCTGAACTTAACTTCTATTCCAAATTCCTGCTCTTCTTGGGGGAGAAATGAAATCTCGATCCACTCAGAATACCCCCATCTCCTCGGCATGGCCTGAATATTCTTCCGGGGGCTTGTGAAGCATTGAGATGTGGGGTGGGCTGGACCCCAATGTGCAGCCTATCACCCCTCCAGGCAGGCAGCCTCCAAGATGTGCCGGGTCCTGAGCATCCTGGGCTCACTCCGCCATCCAGCTCACAGTGGGGGCACCAGCCTAAAACTCACGTTTGCCTGCTCTTTGGGGCATGGTGGGCCACGCCTCTCTTGAGCACAGGGGAAGATTGCCCTCCTTGCCTAACTCCACGAGGAGAAGTAAGTCAGGATCCCCCTTCTATCAAAGACACACAGGCTAGTGGAGTGTGCGCTGTTTGTGCTGTGCAGACAATGGGCAGGGCTGGGAGGGGGACTCGGGGTCATGTCCATTTGCCCAGACTCTGCCTGGGAAGGGGGCAGGGTTGCCCTGGCACCAAGATTCCATCAACGTCTGGGGCTTCCGTGCTGACCAGTGCTTTGCCTGAGGTGGGGCAACGACAAATCCGATCTCTGAGTTCACATTCTTCTAGGCCTCTTTTCAGACCAGAGCCTTTGGAAGTCACCATCCAAGAAGGTGGCCCCGTTGTTTCCATGTCATATTGCCCCACACAGTGAGTGCCACAGGTCTCCAACGTGGGACAGGGTATGGGGTCACCGGAAACAACGGAGAAAGTAATCATTGCTGTCTTGTAGCTTTATGTGGCCTCATTTCTGCAGCTCTGTCCCAGGGTCAGCCCTCAGCATGAAGGCGACCCTGACTTTCTTCTTGTTTCCTTCCTTCCTCCCTCCCTGCTCTGGGCTCCCCTCCCCCACCGCCCTCTTCAGGCTGGAATTGCAGCAGCAGCCGCCTAGCTGGGAAGCTGGGAGCCAGCGCTGACAGGTTCAGCGGGCCGTGGAGGGCCAGGGGTGCTCATCGCTGGCATTATTACTAATCATCACACAGCACGGTTGCTGCTCCTTCCCTCCACCCCTGCTCACTTCCCCTGGGGTCTTCGGTTCAGAGAAGCCACAGAAGGAAAACAGACCCTGTGTGCATTCTGCATTCCCATAGGCAGATGGGGTGGCTGCAGCCCCCGGCAGCAAGGGTATGGATAGGAGCAACAACTGCTAGCCAGAGGGCCAGGACACAGCAGACCTCCCCTCGGCCTCTGTCTCTTGGCTTTAAGAAGCTACACCATACCTGTGAGTCGCCTGTGAATTGCTACCTCCCAGAGAAATAGTGTTGGAAGAAATAAGTCACAACAGCAGCAGGAGGGCTTGGAGTCAAAGGGAATGTGGGATCTGAAGTCAGACTAAGTTCAAAGCCATCTCCCCCACTTCCTTGCTGTGTGACTTCGGGCAGGTCACTTAACCTCTCTGTGCTCTGGTAGCATCATATATAAAACAGAGGATAATGACGATACTACCTTACTGAAATGATTAATGGGACCAGAAACAAACTGGCACATCATAAAAGCCCCATAGACAGCGGCTGGCGTTGTTAAGGTAATTATTATATAGTCTAAGGAGAACAAAGGAGGGGAGTGAACATGACAAATGCCTGCATAGTTCCCCAAGCAGCTTATGATCCATATTCTGCACGCACTTTAGAAATTCTGTCCTCATTACCCCAGCCATTTCAGTGTCACACCACCGCGACAGTTGTCCAGGGCTACCCCCATC
This sequence comes from Mustela erminea, assembly GCF_009829155.1. Lineage (NCBI taxonomy): Eukaryota > Metazoa > Chordata > Mammalia > Carnivora > Mustelidae > Mustela > Mustela erminea. Next base: position 104,739,456 of record NC_045616.1, on the reverse strand, counting down.
TCAGACTTGCTCTGCCCCTCTCACCTCTGCAACTCCGTCCCTTTCTACCCAGCTCCACTCTTGATTTCTCCACCCCACTTCCACGCTGACCTTTGTCCTCCTAGGCTGACCTAGGCCCTTGACCTTGTTGAATCCAAACATTTGCTTCTCCCGGGACTTTGGGTGGAGCTGGCCAGGCTGGCCAGAGTCAGGGGTTGGTTTTCTCAGCAGCAGAGCTAGTGAAGTCATTCCCCCTCTTTCTTGGTGGGATCTGGGATGTTATGGTCTGCCCATTGCCTCCCTTAGACTGTGAGTTTCCCCCAAGCAAGTGAGCACAAACTTCTGAACCCCAGTGACCTTCTCAGGGTGTGATGGAACCAGAGGCACTCATTAACTAGTGACCGAATGAGTGAGTGAGTGAGTGAGTGAGTGAAGTTTAATGAGGATGTTAACGATGACTGGCACCTGTCAGTGAGCATTGCCAGGCATTACACTTGGAGCACTGGAAGGCTTCTTCTCATTTAATCCTTACAACAGCCCCAAGAAATAGACACAGCTATTTACACCCATTTTACAAATGTTGAAACTGAGGCTCAAAGAAGTTAAAGTGGCACAGCTAAGAGCTGACCGTACCAAATCCCTAATTATAAGCTTTCCCCTGTAGTGCAGAGATTTTTTAACTCTGTCCATGGGTGGGCTTCATGCGGGAGTCGTGGCTGCCATAAAATTTTATGCAAGGTATGAGTGTGTGTGCAATCATGCATGGCAGTTTTGGGGGAAAAGGTTCACAGGTTTCACTGGATACTTCCATTTCTATTTGAACACATTTGAATCCACCTCCCTCTCTACCCTTCCTCCTTCTACCCAGCCTTCCATCCACCCCCGGAGCCATCTGATCAATTTCACAAAGTACTTACCTTGCACCTGGCCTAGGGTTGGCACCCATGACTTCTCTAGTCTCCAGGACACATTATGAATGTTGCTTCAGATAATGCAAGCCAAGATGCTTTGGAATGTCCACCCCCCTCGCTGGGAAAGGTTTTCTGGGTAACTTGGAAGGGCTTTGCTGCAAGTGTCTGGGCTGCGTGGGTGGCTGCACTCTGTCTGAACTCATTTCAGCCCCTGGTGGAGAATGTTCCAGCACTAGAGCATGAAGGGGGAGCCCTTGGGGCCCTGAGCCATCAGGACATCAAAGGCAGAGGCTGTGACCTGGCTTCCCTGGCATCAGCCCTGTCCCTGAAGGGTCATGATCAGTCTTGACAGATGAGGCCATGTTTCATGCATATGGATGTGGCCCCAGAGAGGCACTTCCCAAGCCCAAGCCCTATTCCAAGATCTTTTCTTCCTCCTGGGAAGGTGAGGAAGAACGTGCTTTCAAAGAAGACTGGAAGGGGAAGCAAAAAATGGAGTTAGCGTTTTCAGAGCATTCTAGGCAGGAGACCCTATGCCGGGCACTTTGTAATTGTGATCACTTTCAGCCCCACCCAGCAACTGAGGTGGGTGAAATTATTCCGCTTCCAGATTGCAGAAACTGGGGCTCTCAGGGGTCAAATAACGTGCGTGAGGTCACAAAACAAACCCAGCATTTGCAACCTGATCTCTCTGACTTGAAAGCTGTATCTAACCTCCTGCCTTCTGAGGATCTATACGTAGTTGTGACATTCGCTTGTAGTTTGCAAAAGGTTTATCCTACCTGGCTTCTCTGAGCACCCCCACCACACCTCATCCCCAAATCATCCGCTCCCTCTTTCCTCCCAGCCCGATTCACAGTTTGTTGTTGTTGTTGTTGTTGTTGTTGTTTTAAGATTTTATTTATTTATTTGCCAGAGAAAGAGAGAGAGAGAATGCACGAGCACAGGCAGGCCGAGTGGCAGCAGAGGCAGAGGGAGAAGCAGGCTCCCTGCCAAGCAAGGAGCCCAATGTGGGACTCGATCCCAGGACGCTGGGATCATGACCTGAGCCGAAGGCAGCTGCTTAACCAACTGAGCCACCCAGGCGTCCCCTGATTCACAGTTTGTAATGGTAAGAGGATCTGATTGCCTTCAGTCCTAGCCCGCCAGATCCATGAGGACAGGGACGCCTGCCTCTTTGTTCATTATTGGTCCCTCTGTTTAGAATGGCGCCTGGCAAGTAGATGGTGCTTAATAAATATTTGTTGAATGAATGAATAACGAGAAAAGCCCCAGAGCAAAAATATAATAAAAGACATTTGCAGAGTGCTTTGCCAAGAAACTAAGTATTTTCTTGTTGCTTTATCTGACCTGATCTTTCCACCAACCCTAAAAGGACCCTGTTCATGTTTCAGAGAGAAGCAGCCTGGGCCCAGATGTACATTTAGTAAGAGAAGCGTGACTCGATCCCAAGGCTAAAGGATGGTGCCCTTGCCCCTGCCCTGATGATCTCAGTGTGAGGATTTGCAGAACCCTTCAGATGTCCTGGGTCAGGCTACGCCAGTGCTGGTGGGGGCAGGGAGAGGGGTGCCTGCTTTGCTTTCTAAAAACTCAGGATCTATTTGAGGCGGCCAGACTTATGCATGCAGAACATTTGGGAAATGTACAAGACAGCAGCCAGCATAGTGCTGAATTGCACATAATCAGGTGCCAACCACATTCCCTTCCTTAACTAATCTGAGTCTTTTAATACCAGATGGGGACCCTGAGAATAGATTTCCTATGAAACAGATGAAGAGCCAAGATGGAAGCCAAGGGGAAGGGCTGTGGCTGACTCATTTCTACACCCCTCTAACCCAGCACGGTACCTGGCCACAGCAACAGTGAGAGCATCAGTCCAGGGTCCGTGACTGGCCACGCTGTGTGCCAGGCACCTACTAAGGGCCTGATGTCACCTCCAGTCTTCACAGCAGCGTGACAGGGTAGGTACTACTGTGGGCCACGGAAAGTGAAAGTAGCGTTCAGAGAAAGTACGCATCAGGCTCCAAGTCACACAGCGAAAAAGCAGCAAAAGCATCCTGGGCACCCAGGCCTAGCAGTACCCCCAGGTCCAGGCTCCTCCTCTGACACTGTTGCCCCCGTGTGCGGTGGGCACTCAGGGACCTGCCCCCGCCTGCAAGGATGAAAAGAAATGACTGAGCGAGTGCGTGAGAGAGGAGGGGAGGGGACAAACGCGATTTGTGTGTTACACAGACAAGCACGGGCATGCTTGATCGGGACCCCCTGCAGGCTCTGACCATTTTACTCCTTCCTCCCCCGACAGCCTTCCAGGCGTGCCTTAAGGAGTTCTCCATGCGTGCTTATGTCAGAGCGATGGGAGGGCCTTCCCTGCAGAGCTTCCTGAGGGCACGGACGGGGCCGTGGGTGTGTATTACTCAGCCCCGGCTGCTCTTACACAATGCCACAGACTGGGTGGCTTAAACAACAGAAATGTATTTTTTCACAGTTCTGGAGCCTGGAAGTCCAAGATCCAGGTGCCAGCAGGGTGGGTGTCTGGTGAGAGCTCTCCCCTTGGCTTACAGATGGCTGCCTTCTGCTCCCTGTGTGCTCACAAGACCTTTCCTTAGGCATGCGTTCAGGCCTTGGGGGAACTCTCTGCTGTCTGCTCTGAGCCACTATGGGTACTTCATCCCATGGGATCAAGACCCCAGCCTTATGAATTCGTTAAGCCTTAATTCCTTTTTCAGAGGTCCAGTCTCCAAACGCAGACTCTCTCGGGGGCAGGGCTTCAACGTATGAATTTTGAGGAGACACAAACTTTCAGTCCGTAAGAGGGTGGATGAGGCAGGGGTCAGAGCTGGACGTGGGACAAGAGCTAGCTTACCTTCAGGAGTAGAAGGAGCCACCACCAGAGAAGACCCACTTGGACAGAGCTGGCAAGATGGCCTTAGTGAGAACATGCTGGGGACAGCAGGACAAGCTGCCCCCATGGTTCTCTGCTCTCTGTGGCAAGTCTCCCAGAGGCGGGAGGGGGTCTGCTGTCTTCTCTCCTTTGACATGCATCCCTTCTGAGATACTCTGTTTGTGAGCTTCTTACAGGCAATGTGTGCTGTATCATTGTGTGTGTGTGTGTGTGTCTGCATGTATGTGTGTCCATTTACCTATAGATAATGCCTACCACCCAGGGCATCTTCAGGAATAAGGGAGCGGCTGTGCATGTAAATATCTAGTCCTTGGCTGACATAAGAATGAATAAAGATTGGTTGAATAAGTGAATCTTTACCTGGAAGAGTGCTTCTTCCTTTGAAGAGCTAAGAGGATCTGGTCATCACCAGCTTTTACTTAATAATTGGGTCCCTGAGCAAAGAAAATTAGCCCATTCATTCAGTCAGATTGACTGCACCCCCTGCCAGAAAGAAGGGGTTAAGTAGACAACGTAGAGCCAAATTAGTAGCGGTTCCTGCTCTTAGGGAACCCTCTGTGTGGAGGGAGAGACAGACAGGAAAGGGACAACGGGATCCAAGGAGCTGACTTTTCTGAAGGGCAAAAGCTCCAAGTGCTGCAGGAACCCCTGAGGCAGGCACCAGTTCAGGGCTAGGAAGGGACTGCTGGAGAACACGACACTTGAATCAGATACTCAGAGGATGGGCAGCAGGTCACCAGATGGAGAAAGAGGCGAGGGATGTTCGAGGCAGAGGGGACAACACATGCAAAGGCCCTGAAGCACAGCCATAGAGGGCACTAGGGAGGGTCTGTGTGGCCAGGACCCCACGGGGAGCACCGGAGAGCACAGAGATGGGTCGATGAAGTCAGTCCCCAAAAGGGCTTCGTAGCTGAACTCGGCAGTTTGGACTGCATCTTGGTGACCTCACTTTCTTCCCACTGCTCAGAAGCAGCCGGTCATAAACTCCTCCAGGGTACTTTGCTCTCTCTGACCTGTAAAGTGGAACAATTCTGCTACTCTGCTTCTTCATGTGGTCATGGGGAAGAAGCAGAAATGCAAGAATGGCCTCCTAGCCTTCTGTAGACACTCAAGTGTTGGTCCTGGTCTCCAGGTAGCATGGGGAGGAGCAGATGCCCCAGAGTCCAGTGATCCCAGAGGGCCGCACAATCCTCTCCCCAATGAAGATCCCTTCTCTGTTCCTTGAGTCCTGGTCACTCTGATGGGTCCTCTCCTGATCCCTGGCTTCCACCCCACCCCCACCCTTCTTCTCCCTCAAGGAGAGCAGGAGGGAGGCCGCAGACCAGACTCTACTAGTCCTGTTCCACCAACCAGGCTTCTAGGCCTCATGGACTGGCAGTTATGAGAACTGAAGCTTTGGATCTGGTGGGGCCCAGAGGAGATCTCCCCAGCCCAGGGGTCCCCAGTGTCCTCACCTGGCAACAGGAGGTTGTGAAACAGCCCTGGATTAATCCCACATTCTGGCTAAGTCACTTCAGGCAAATTCCTTACCTTCAGTAAGCCTCAGTTTCTCTTTCCAGTAATGATTAGATGACCTGTCTAACTCTCAGGGTTGGGGGGATGTGGGCTATGCATAGCAAAGGGCAATGCTAATGAAAGGGACAGATGTTATTAAGCACAACTTCCCCATTGCACAAAATAGGGCATATGTTTGGATTTGAGAGTGCGTTCAATGCTGAATAGGTGAAGAAAACTACTCAGGGTCCCTGGCCAAGTCTCAGGCCAGCTTTGTTCCTGAAAGGGCAGCTAATGGACTAGAAAGAAGGGAAACAGCTCCTGAGGGCACTTGTATCCTTGGGGTATGCCTATGTGCCTGTATAGTTTGGCGCCTGCATGAATGTTGGTAACCGTAATGCCATTTTGCACTGTGCGTGCGGCTTCATGCCTCTGTGTTCGTGCACCTTGTGTGGGGGCCCGTGGATGCCCCTGTGAAGGTATTGTGGGCTGGGTGTGTCTGTGTGTATAATAGCAATGTCTGTGTGGACTTATGGAACTGTGCCCATATTTTCTGTGTGACTATGTGTATGTGTGTGTTTCTGGGGCTCTGTGTTGGGGGTCCTGGGATCTGCAGGCATAGTGCATAATGGGAACTCAGGCAGCTCCTACCTGGAAGAAGGGTAGCTCCTCTCAGGCTTTCAGGGAGCAGACCTGGCATTTCAGCACCACAGGGAGCTGAGGGGAACCCATGGGGGTGAACCTTAACTTTGCCCTTTTGCATGAGATACTGAAATAGGGGTTGGGGTTCTGTGTGAGCTGCAGTGAAGACTCAGAGCAGGGAGACCGTTTCTTAAATTCAGCCATTACCCCCTCAGCACTAACGCACAGCCTGCCCCTTAGCTGATGGCTAGGAAATTACTGGGGGGGCTGGGGGAAGGTAGAAGGATGAAGGAGGGAGAAAGCCAAGGGATAAACAACAAAGAGAAAACAAGGGTCCAAAGGGGCTCCTTTACCCTCCCCGATTCTCAGTCATGAGAAGGTGGCCCTGGTGTTGGAGGGGCAGGAGGGACCCTTCCTCTCATGACAACCCAGGTAGATGTATGTTTTTCATCTCTCCGTGGGTGGACTAGAGTTTTCTTTTCCCCACCCCATGAATTCAGGAGGTGATTAAGATTTCCATTGAAGTCAATGAAATAGCGCACCACACACAGGGACACACACACACACACACACACACAGCAATCTGCGGCTGCCCCCTGAACCCCACCCATCAGCCAGGTGCCTACCCAGGTCTGTGCGCCCAGGGGCGCAGCCCTGGAGCGCGCACAGCCAGGCAGGTGCAGGCGCGCAGGGCGGTGGGCAGCGGTGCGGCTACAGGCGCCCCTGGGGGCCCGGCCCCCCGCCCCGCCCCGCCGGGGTTACCCGCCGGCCGCCCGGCGCGCCTCGGATTCTCCCCGAGCGCGGGCAAGGAGGCGGGCAGGCGGGCAGGCGGGCAGGCGGGCGCGCGGCTCCGCTCCGCTCCGCGCCCGTCCCTGGCTCTGTTCATTCATGATTGGTACCCGGCCCCCGAGAGCCACCCGAGCGCCGGGAGGGGAGCGGAGCGTGCGGCAGCAGGGGCGGGCTGAGCGCGGCTCCCGCACCGCACGCGCCGCTGGCTCGGGAGCCTCGGCCCGTGTCCGGCACCGAGCGGGCTGTGGGGCAGCGTCCTCGGTCCCTGGCGCGCAAAGCGGCCCGGCCCGGTTCCGAAGGCTCGGCGGGAGCGGCTGGCCCTGTGAGTCAGTGCATGTGCGGGCTGAAGGAGGAAAGAAAAGGCTCCCAGCGCCCCAGCCCCACGCTCGCTGAATACCAAGCTGCAGGCGAGCTGCCGGGTGTTTTGTTGTGGTTTTTTTTGTTTTTTTTTTCTTTCTTCCTCCAATTCGGAGTAGAGGAGCCACACTGATTTCTTTCCAGGGGAGGGGAGGGGCAGGGCGAGGGGTCCCAAGTCGCACACAAGTCTTCACTGCCATGGGGGCCGTCATGGGCACCTTCTCGTCTCTGCAAACCAAACAAAGGCGACCTTCTAAAGGTAAGCCACCTCCTTCTTCCTTTTCTTCCCCTGGCTGGGTTTGGGGGTGCTTGGTGCTGAGCTGGGGTGTGCCACCCGCCTCCCTCGGCCTGGACTCTCCTCTCCACGAGGAGCAAGGGCAGGTTCTTATATCCAAAGGAGTAAGAAACCTGGCGGGAGGATCGGTGTGAATATCAAGAACATGCTGCTGAGACCCAGGGTGGGCGCTGGCCCCAGGGGTGGGGGAGACCCCTCTGGGGCTCCAGGTGCCAGGACTCTCCTCCTGGAAATGTCTAGGAGCAGAAGGAAGAGTCGGACTCACAGGTGGGGGTGACTGGATTGTCTGAGTGGAAATGTTGGGAAGCTCTTTCCGTTCCCATGACGGCTGGCGATTGTGCAACTGTGGGCACCCAGCGAGAGTGCTCGCACATTCACACACTCCTCCGGGTGGCCGTGCTGGCGCAGACCTAGGAGTCCATCATCAGGGAAAGGCTGCTCTGTCTGTCCACCCCAGTAAACCTCTGCAAGCCAAAAGGAATCAGCTGCTGGGTACAACTCCCCGGGCTCACGTCCCGGTGCATGTCCTGGTGGCTGGGGGTGTCATTAGGAGCGAGGGCATCACACAAGGGTGCTGTCATGCTCTGGGAACCGCTGGGGGGCTGAGAGCACTGTCAAGGTGTGATGGAGCAGTGAGCTTCTGTCAAAGATTAGAAAGTGTGATACCCCCTGCTCCATAGCTGCTGTTCCCCAGCTCAGACCTCCCCAGTCTCACCAGTGGGACAGTTGTCCAATGAGTCCTTGTGAAGTTGGGCCAAACATATGTTGCGCCATAAGGGACTATGTGAGAAAGTTGGTTGTTGGAACGGAAGGACAGGATGCAGTTAGGAAGAAAGAAAAGGATGGGTTTTGTTTTCCTTCGTTTAATGCTCAAATCTTCTGGTGAGCGGTCGAAGGATTTTAAGTAACCTGACACTTAAACCTTCAAGTTCTGCCATTGGAGCTGAGGTTCTGGTTATAGGTAGGGGCTGTAGTTCCCCAACCTTCATGCTGGGTAGTGATTAGAACCGTATTAAGGCAAGGGTGGACCCCAAGGTGCTCGGTAAATCTGCTCTTAGGACTAGCTTGGTCTCTTCTGACTCATTAGGCAAATTTGCATCTCAGAGTTCCCCATGAGTAACCTGTCCTCAAAGGGTCCAGGCATCTGGCCCAGCTCCCAGAGACATCAGGCTGGCTGAGCAGTGCGGGATGAGGTCTCCGGGTGCAGATCTTAGGTGATAAAGCTGGACTGGTGTTTACATCCTAGAACACAGGTCTAGCGCTGCACGAGTCATGCATCCTTCTGTGCAGGGAAGGCTCAGCGTGCCCTTTTACCAGTCTTGGGCAGGCAGGATCTGCAAGCCTAGACCCAGATTCTTGACATTCGGAGACCTGCTTCTCACAGACCCTCAGATGCTCCTTGTATGGGAGCAGAATTCAGCACCAGACCTGCATCATTTATCTGACCACTGTGAGGTCCCAGAGGCCAGGGGACTGTGAAACAAGAAACCCGGGGACTTGCTTTAAAATATTTTCAATGCCTGTGGCTCTTCTGGGAGGCCGTTAGGTTTCACAGAAAGATCTTGAGCTCTGGAGTCTGCTGGGGTCTGGGCATGCAACCCAGATTCATCACTCCCTCCCTCTGAGATCTCAGGCCAGCCTCATCTCTCTCAGCCTGTTTTCTCATCCATAAAGTGGGTGAGAATACTACGTCCAGGCAGGACACTGGTTGTGGGAGGAGTAGAAGGAGGGAGGACCCTGTTTCGTATACAGTGCAGGCTAGCCACCAGGGACCCAAGGGAGATGGTTGTAAGTGCATGGAAATACAAAGGATGGATATGGAGCTTCTAGCACAGGATCGTGCAAAGATTAAGAGCTCAGACGTTCCCTTCTCCTACAAAAAAATTCCAGGTCACCCCAGTGAATTCCCACAGTATTCCCAGAAGCCAGAGCTCTTTGCTGTCTCTGAGGACCCTAAGAAAGAGAAGAGGGTGCATTCAGTGAGCCCTCCCTTGCTGTGTGCCTGATAAGTGCTTTTGGGGCACTTTCTTATTTAACTCTCTAGACAATGCTTGTTTGAAGCTCACAGCAGAACAAGGCTACTGGGCAGGCGGCCATGACAAGCTGTCCCATCCCTGAGTGGCCAGTCCCTCTAGCGGAGAGTTCCGCCATATTGGCTGAATTGTCCAGGGTTCCAACCGTGTACATTTCTCCCAGCATTTGCCCCGATCAGTCTTCTCTCACCGTCTTCCTCTGTGGAATGCTGATCAGCAGAAGACCTTTCCTGCAGAGGGAGGTGACTTAGAAATGGGTTGGGGAGGCCAGTGGTCAGGGGTCACTTCCTCGCCAGGTCCCTGAGCCTTCTTTCTCTCTGGTCCCATCCTGTTCTCAAATTTGAAGCTTTTCCTTGCTGATGCTCTTACTGGAACTGCTGCTATGATCTCTGAGACATCAGGCTCAGATCTAATTAGAAGCCGTCAGAAGAAGGTGGTGGAGATTTTCAGTTCAGGAAGTGATCTCCCTGCTGGGTTCAAATCCAGGTTCCACCACCGTTGAGCTTTGTCTTACTCAACGGTAAAGCAGGGACAATTGTAGTTACTTCCTTAAAAACCACTGCTGGGCTGTGTGGATGTCAGGGATAATGCAAATCAAATGATCAGCACCAGCTCTGCTGTGTACGAAGTGGTCAGCACATTTTAGCGACTGTTCAATTTATGGCTTTACTGTTTGTGGCTTCCAAACGTCTAGAATGAGACCATTGTGGAAGTAGGCAGTGCCTCTGGAGTCCTAACAGCCTATCTCTGGAGCCCCCTTCCAGTGCCATCCAGGTAACTAGGACCCCAAAACCCTAGATGCGCAGATGCTGGCCCTGTCCCTGCTGCCCCCACTGACCTCTGCTCTATGGCTGGAAAATTTCCTGCTGAAAAATGCCCTGCATGTTTCCAAACTATAATTTGGTGGCACATACACGTTTCTTAAAGTAGGACCAAAAACTCCATGTGATTAGTGCCGAAAGAAAGAGAGATGCGCCTAACCCAAGCTGGGCGCCCAGGGAGAGCTTCCTGAAGGCAGCTGAAATCTAAATTAGTTTAAGAGCTGTGTCACTGGATGAAAGCATTCAAATTCATTTTCTTTCTCTGTTTGGGATCTTTGTTTGTCTTTCCTGAGGAAGGAGAAAAGCCCTACTTTGGGGGATTCAGCTTCTGCCTCCCAGTCCCCGGTAGAACTTCTAGCTCCCAGAGTTTTGTATGTGCTTTTCATACCTGCTCTGGGCTTTAAAGAATAAGTGTGAAGGGTTGGGGTGGGGGGTGGCCAGAGAAGGATGATGTGCGCAGCTGCTGGGCCTGGGCGGTGGGGCCAGCAAGAGACTTTAGGGAGAACATCCCTGAATGATAAGACCATTGCAGGAGAGATTTTTGCCTATAAGCAAATGGTGGGCAGTCCTCTGTGACCAAGAGAAAGCATTCAGAACCTTCAGGAAGGTCTGAGCTTGGGATCTCCAGAGTACTCATTGAACAGACAAGCAGACTAAATCCCACAGGTACTCGATGATTTTTCTAAGACCGTTAGAGACAAATGTGGGACTGGGTCCCTGCTTCCTAGATTAGTGAGCACCTTGGAGAATTTATGGAACCAGAGAGCTCCTGAGGAAGCTGTGTTTGTAGAAGCTGTGTTTATAGTGTGTTAATCGGGCAGTGTGTTCAACCCAGAAGATCTGGAAGACCAAGGAGAGGCAGTGAGGCAGAGAGAAGCAGTACCCTTGCTGTCACACAGCCCTTTGTCTCAAAGGACCTTTGGCAAATCATTTCACCTTGGAAATGCCAGTTTCCTGATGTCTAAGAGAGGCATGCTAACTTACAGAGGTGTTTGTGCTGGGCGGCGTCACCTGCTTCAACCTCTTTGTCCATCCTTTCACTCTGTTACCCCTCTCCCCACCCCCTAGTCCAACGATTACAATCCCACCCATATCCCAAGACCTCACTCAGCTATTCCCACAGTCAGTCAAGAAGACTTCCCCAGACACCAGGAAGCAGTGATTTCTCCCGTCTACATTCCCCAGTTTTTTGAGGTGTGCGTTCTCAGGACTCTCAAGTTATGCACTGAATTGGGCACTGGATGGCGGTGTTAACCCCTTCCTCACTACCCCCCACACCCCTCCAGTCAGCTTCTTGCAGGGAGCTTATCTGGATCATTCCTCATAGTCCCCAGCTTAGTTTCTTGCACATAGTAGGTACTCAAAAACATCTTTTCTGGAGGAAATTATAAATAATGGAATGGCTGGCCGCTCTCTGTTATTTTCTAGAATTGCAGACCCTGCAGGAAAAGTTAGCTTCCCGCTGGAATTTCAGTTATCAGCCCACTGCCTGGAATGAATTCTCTTATTTGGTCTGCTGGCTTTGAATTGGCTTTGTCCACGAAATGTACTGAATCTGTTTACCATTTAGCAGGGAGATGCTGAGAGCAGTGTTCCTACTCCCCAGCTCCTGATAGGTACAGAAGGATGAGGAGCCCACACCCAGTGCCAGGCACAGTTCTTGGGCCCTCCGTTCCAGAAGAAAGTCAGTGGGGATCAAGATGAACAGAAAGAGGGAGGTGGGAAGATTGAAAGGTAGAAGTGAGGGACTACGGTCCAAAATGAGAAGGCTTTCAGCCCACTACCTGGCAAGGGACCCAGTCTTGGACCTCACTGGATACCTAGACGGGCTTTACTCTATAAATGCTTCGCAAACGTGCAAAGGAACAGTGAGTGTGTGTGCCAACAAGCGAGTAGAAGAATGGTTGATTGAATGAATGGGGGAGTAAATAAAGGAATGAATGAATGAATGAAAAGAAGCAAATGAGGTATTGAATGACTGAAGATAGGAAGTCATGAAGGAATAAATGGATCCATCATTAATGAATGAGCCATGAAGTACTAGGAGGGCTATAATGAAAGACTGTTTTTGCATGAAGAGTATTGACTGTCATCCTATCCCAGTGCTGGATCTAAGCTGTCCGCCGTGAAACTCGGCAGGAGTCAAGGGTACAGGAAGCTCTGGTACAGATAATTAACCATAAACTTAGAGCAAGCACTTCTTAGAAAGCTAAAAATTATGAATTCAGTCAAGAAGAGTCCTGGTAGTTTTTGGATATCAGTAGGTGTGTAGTGTTCTGGGGGAAGGTGAGAAGATGGGAAAGTATCTCTACTTTCACTCTTTTGTTGATTCGCTAAAAAAAGGAAAGAAAGAAAGAAAAGAAAACTAAAGCAATGACTAATCCGGAATGGCCTCCTTTGTATTTCAGGTTCACGTTTACCTTATCAGGGTGAGATCATAAACCTGTACATTTGTCTACGCATGTATCTGTTCACTAAGCAATCTCTTAAGTACCCTTCATCATCCCTTCCCTGATGTTACCTCTGCCCAGGGTTCACTCTGGCTTCCGATCACCCTCCACCGCCACTTCCCCATTCTCCTGGCGAACTCCTACACATCCTTCAAGACCTCATTCAGTGTCCTTCTCTCCCAGGCTCCTGCAGGCAGAGTACATCTCTCCGTCCCCTGCTACGTCTGCAGCCGTTGCGGCTTCCCCTTGCTGTAATCGTGAACATTGTGTGATTATGGATTTATACATTTATCTCTCCGACTAGCTCTGAGGGAATGAGTCTTATGCCAGGGTTTCTGTCAGGCCTGATATTGGGTCCAGAGCTGATGGATGTTGGCTGGGTAGAGGTAAGGATGGATGGATCAGGGGGTGTGTTCCTGATGGCTCCAACCAGGGCAGGAATGCGGCGGCACAGATCAGAAATCCAGGTCTGCTTACGGGGAGAAGTGCTGCAAAGTTCTGCATAATGGCCCTGGAGGTGATGTTCCCATTCATCAGGCAGAGAATGAGCAGTGTTTAGGAGAGAGAGAGAAAAGAGGAGAGAGAGAGAGAGAGACTGACTCACTGGGAGTCTTGGGACCTTCAAACAAAGTTGACTTATCTTAAATGCGTCCCCTCCCTCCAGGGAGTATTTTTAATGGGTCACCTTCAGGGAGTTGCCGTCATCGACTGGGATATCACTGGCTTCCTGTATCCTAGCCCGGGGAGCAGAATTTAGGATTAAGTCTTGTGATTTCAGGCCAGGCAGGAATCCTCATTGGGGCAGCGGGGGAGATGGGAACCACACTCCACTCAAATCAGGGGACTAAGGACAGGATTGCAAAAATGGTTAGGGCCACTGCATGAAAGTAAGATCTTGGTTTAAACTCTGGCACTATGACTCTAGCTGAACCTCCCTAGGCCTCCATTTCCTCCTCTGTAAAATGGGGCCAATGACTGTGTCTCCCTTACAAGGTTATGTGTATGGGGTCAAGGAGGGAGTGAGCACAGGTGGGATGATTTTGGCAACTTGGGATAGTACAGGCTTTGCTGCTGCCTTCGTCCCATCTCAGAGCAGGTCCCTTCCTCCTCTGTTGCTTCATCGGCACCGTGACTGGGCAGTCCTTGGCGAGCTCTGTCCCTCCGAACTGCAACCTCCGAATCCATCCCTCTGGGACCCAGAGCCAGGACAGCACTGGCCACTGGAGTCCCGGTTTCTCTGGTAACTCTGACGGGAAGGTGGAAACTTTAGATGATGAAGGAGATTCCTAATGATGAGCTGGGAAAATGGGGATCATCTGTCAGGGTGAATTATAATTGATGTTAATTGCTGCTCTCTGCCAGGCACCTTCCTCGGGCCTTTTCCTACATTATTTTCATAACCTCTTCCCAGCCCTGGAGGACAGCCCCTATTACAGTTCCCATTTTGCAAATGAGGAACTGAGGTTCTGAGAAAGGAATCTCCTTGCCCAGAGCACACAGTTCGTGGATAGCAGCGCCCATTTCTGGCTGACTCCGGGGCCTGAGCTCTTGGGCATTACACCCATCCCCCTCCCCTCCTGCCCTCGCCACAAGGCAGAACAGCCCAAATGGGGAAAGTGGACGTTGGGGAGAAGGCCTTCCGGGATAGACCTCATTAGCCATACAGAACAACCGAGCCATCTGCAGGCCCTGAGCAAAATGCTTTTAGCCTCATCTCAAACCACCCCTGGATCTGTTTCCATTTAATCTGACACTGCAAAAGCCTAAATATGAAATGATTGGGGGCAGAAGGCCAATTAGCAAATTCATTAATAGGATTAAACATCGCTCCCCCGCTCTAATCATTTATGTGAACTAAATTCTTTTCCCTTTGTTGCAGCCATCATTGCCTGTCAGTGAAGGATCGAGCACTTAAATCTCCAAGTATGTTAGGATTCCACACCTTCTTAATCAGGAAGCAGATCAGTCAGTGTGTCTGCACGTGGCGGGGTGAGGCAGGGAGGGGTCCGTCAGTGGGCGCACGGTCATCCTGGCAAAGGAAACCAACACGAGGCCTCGCTGGTGCATCCACTTTCTGTTCCCTCGCTGCCTCCTTTCTGCCCTTGGCCGTGGGTTGGCCTATATCTTTAGGACACATTGGCAGGTGACGTGGCGGTTTGGGGCATATACTCCTAGACCTGGCTTCCAGCCTTGGCTCTGCAGCTTGTCAGCTCTGTGACCTCAAGCAGGCCCCTCTACCTCTGTGAACCTTCATTTCTACATCTAGAAAACTGGGATGTTGAGAGTCCTTTCCTCCAAGGTTGTTAGGACAATGAGGCAGTCTCGCTGCCATATGAGAGCTTGTTAGAAATGCAGTGTCTGGTCCCTGCTGGAACAGAACCTACGTTTTACTACAGTCTCCAGGTGGCTTCTGTGCCCGCTGACCTAGGGCCCAGATTATAGTACGTATGTAAGTGCTTATGTGTATGATTCTAAGTTTACATGTCAAGCTGGAAGGGATCTTTGAAGCCTCCTCGTCCAAGTCTCATTTGAGATAACAAAAAGGAGCTCCAAGGAGGTGAGTGGCTTGCCCCTCGTCACGAAGCCGGAGTGTCAGATCTGGGATCTGAACCCCAGGCCTCCCCGGTCCCGCCTGTTGTCACACGAATCGCTATGAAGTCTGATCTCCCCACACGAACATTTCTTCAATAGAGCTTTTCTTTCTTTCTTAAATAAAACAGAAGTGCAGGGCTCTATATGCCCATTAAGTTTTAATTTACTAATTTGAAATGTTATTCCAGCCAGGTGAGATCCTGAATCTTGATTCTGCCAGCCCTCCCTTCAGCTGTACCTGCAGGTTCTGTGACACGTGAAGATATGACAAGGATGCGTTCTGAGTCTTCGGCGGGTTGTAACTCAGACATGGGCAGGGACAGAGGGCAGGCAGAGCCGTGCGGACTAAAGTCCTCTCTCCGCAAGGGATTTCCTTGGTAGTGCTCTGAATCGTAGAGCAGGCTGGCAGCCCAGTTTCTGTACAAAGCCTCGGTGTGGGATTTGAAGCCAGAAGGTATGATGGAGTTAGAAGGAGTCTAAGAAACAGAGGAAGAGCTTGAATCGTGGAAGTTAAATGCCTTTTCCATAGGACATAGTAGCACCTCCCTGTTGGAAAACCAACAAGCAATCCTGCCAGCTGTCAGAGGAAGCTTCCTGCACTAAACGTTAAGCAGCACTCATCCAGGATCAGTAGACTTGTTTGGGATAGACACTGGAGGGATCGGAAAGCATTGCTTGAGGAGCGATTCGAATTTTTTCAGGGCCTATATGTCCCAGACCCTTCTTCATACCCCATCTCATTGAACTTGTACAGTGGAGCTGTGATGGTTCTAGTGTCAGTCTCCCTGTGCAAACTGGGGAACCAAGGTTCAGGGAGGTTCTAGATCTAGTGATGGAAGAGCAAGGGTTTGAAGCTTGTCTGATACCAAGGCACCCCACCGCATGCCTCTTCAGGACAAGCAGACCTCAGATGCCCAAGAAGAGATTGAACAAGAGCGGCTGGCTTCTGAGCCCTTGGGAGACAAACGTGACAGCCACCAGCCTCCCATTGGTCCTGTCACCTCCTCACTTCACTCATGTAGACCCTGGGCCCCAAGGGAGAGGAGGGCTCTGCTGGCAGCCGAGGGAGCATTCTGGAGGTCCCACAGCACCTGGCTTCCATGTGGGGCTGAGGCTGCATCTTCTCTCCATCCCTGGCACTCACCCATGTGCCACTCTCCCAGATGGCCTAACTGCCCACTCAGCAGGGGTCTCTTCCAGAGGCTTCTCTTCTCACCTAGTGAGGGCAGCAGGGGACTCACTTCCTTCCCTTTCTCCTTTGCAGACTGCCAGCCCTGGGCTGGATTAGGACTCTAAACCCTCAAGGTCCTTCAGCTGAACGTGATTGTGATGCCCCCTCCCCCCCACCTTACCAACTACCACTCAGATGGCTCACAACAGAAACAGTCAAATCAGTCTAAGGAAGTCAAATGAAATTTGAATTTTTTTTTTCCATGATGACTACTTTGTTGATTTAAAAAAGAAATAGATAATAAACTTTCAAAACACTTTTTTTTTTTTCACAATTTTTGATGCTTCCACTTTGCTGGTGCTTTAAGCATCTCTTGAATGGGCTGTTGGGTATTTTTGCATCTGAGTGGGAACCAGAGAAGAAAAAGAAAAAAAAAATCCGTATTGAGGACTTATTGTCTATGTGCCAGGCATTATGCAAGGTGTTGACAAATATAACAATAGTAATACAAATACTGTTTTAAAAGCTCTCATAGTAAGGAGAAAAAGAATAGTAAAAACAGGGGCACCTGGGTGGCTCTGGGTTAAAGCCTCTGCCTTCGGCTCAGGTCACGGTCTCAGGGTCCTGGGATCGAGCCCCACATCAGGCTCTCCGCTCATCAGGGAGCCTGCTTCCCTTCCTCTCTCTGCCTGCCTCTCTGCCTACTTGTGATGTCTGTCTGTCAAATAAATACATAAAATCTTTTAAAAAAAATAGAATAGTAAGAACAAATGACATTTATGCAGCATTTTTTGCCAAGTACTATGCTAAGTGCTTTTGATATAATCCTTACGACAACCCATGGTCATCTCCATATAACACATGAAATCTCATGCTATGAGAAATAGCAATCAGTCCCTGATTTTATAGATAAGGAAGCTGTAGCTCAGGAGAAAGTGACTTGGCTAAGCCCCTCCAGGCAGCTGATGGAAGAGCCAGGATTCCCACCAACTCTGACCGACTCCAGAGGCAGATATGGTGCCCCCCCCCCGGGGGGGGCATTATGAGGAGGGTGGTAGGGACTAAAGACTGAGTATCAAATCCTGTCCTGACTTTCTCAGGAGCACCCTGCACTCCCCACTGCCTATTCCTCTACTCCACCTGCCCTCACCTTGTGCGACTATGCCACCATCCCTGTCTTCCTAACCTTCCAGACAAACCACTCTGGGCATTGGTCCACACCGTATAGCCCGTACTGGGTCTCAGTCAGTTTTCCATCCCCCTGTCCCCCTCTCCGCCCCCTAAGAAATAAGCTGCCCAACAAGAAGAATGTTGTAGGATCCTGTCTTTGCCCTCAAGGAGCATCACTCTGATGACAATAATATTAAAAGCAAATCTATAGAGCTCCAACTTTAGCAGCTTGGTTTTATTTAGGCCTTATAGCATCTCAAGGAAGTCAGCATTATTGCTGGACTCTGTACAGATAAGGTAACTAAAGAACAGAGGACATGCAGAGATGTCCAAAGTCTCACCTCCCGAGAGGAGGCAAGCCAGCCTTTGAACCCAGATGGTTTGACTCTAGCGCCTGCCCACTTAATCACCAGGTTAGACTGTATCTGAGCACCGACTTACACCCAGTTGCACACTGTGTTACGCCGTGGGGGTTTGGAGGAGGAAAGGGCATCTCTATCTGAGGGTAGAGCTGCAGAATCAGGGAGGAGGCCTGGAAGAAATAGCATTTGAGGCTGATTAAAGAGGAAGGGCTGGGCCAGTGCAGGAATGTAGGTTAGTAAAGCTCTAGGCAGAAGGAACAGGACAAGCAACGTCATTGAGGGAGACGACAAGAAATGAGAAGGAATAAAAAGGAAGGTGATGCTTTGCACTTTTGTGACTTGAAGGGAATCGGTAGAAAGGTCATCAGGAGAAATGAGAGGGAATAGACTGGAGGTAGAGACCCAGAGTCAGGCGTCCACATTCAGGAAGGTGGAGGGGAAAGGTCCTGAAAGGGAGGAAGGATGAGGAAAGGACTAAATAAGTGGGGGTCAAGACTGTCTCCAATGCCCCTCCCCCTGTCTTGCCAGAAGTCTCCTAGGGATCACTTCAGCCCACAGCTGTTCCCCCCCAGCCCCCCTCCCAGTTCACTCGCTGTTTGTCCTGCGTGATTTAGCAATTGATTGCCTTGAATTGCTCTATAATCGCTCCCTGTAAACATGCCTTGGCTGTTTGCGGTAAGAGCACACTTGAACCTCTCCTTCTGCCCTTCTGAGCTTCTCTAACGAGTCCAACACCGTTCTGGGCACATTAGGGGGCATTTGGTGGCTTGAATTAACATTTCACTGAGATGCATGGGGACTTGGGATTCCCTAATTGGGATTAATGTAGCAAAGAAGCCTGGGCACAACGTTGAGTCTCCTCTCAGCATATCTGCAGGATCCACACCATCAAAGACAGTTGTTTCGTGCAAAAGCATAGAGCATTGGAGGTAATCTCATAACAGCTTAGAGTTGATAGAAAAGGTATGGCATGTCGAGTGAAATAGAATGGAAGGCCAGTCCTGGCTCACCCTTTATAAGCCGCGTGGTTGAAGCAAATTGTTTGACCCCTCTCTGTATGTCGGTTTCAGCATCTTTGAAAGAACAGCGGTCATTATGTCCACGCATTGGGTTGTCATGGGGATTAAATGAGATCATGGGAAAGCAAGTGTTTATACACTGTAAGGCAATGTGTAAACCGTGGGTCTTAATATGTAGAGGATGATAATAAACACAGGTGTGGTGATGCTTTTGATGGTGGTGGTGATGATGCTCCTGACAGTGATGGTAGTGTTGTGGTAGCAACGGTGATGGTGATAGCGGGTGGTGAATAGTGTTATTGGTGGTGGTGATGGCTATACTAGGGCTAAAACTGGTGATGGCAGAGACATTGGTGACAGTGAGAACAGTGGTATTAGAGTAGTAATGGTAGAACTGATAGGTCATGGTGTTGGTGAAGCATGATGATATTAACAGCAATTGTGATGTTTATAGTAGGGTTAACACTGACGGGGTGGTTGGGGTGTTGATGCGGGCATGATGGTGGTGCTATGGTGAAAACGTGGTATTAGTGGTGATAGCAAGACTAGAGCTGATGGTGGTGGTGAAATAGTGGTGTTAGTGGTAGTGTTGGTGGCGGGATGAGGATGCTAGGAATGGTGGTGGTGGCACCAGTGGATTTGAAGCTATCTTTCTCTTTCTGCAATCTATCTTCTTTGACTAGTCTACACACAGGTATTTCTAACCCTGAGAATATTAATTCCCCCAGATACATTTGTCAGCAGTAGGAAAGAACAAGACACAGCAGTTCATGCCTCTAGATTTATCTATGGCTGGCACTTTCAGAGCCATTTTCATACAGGCTGCCTTTATGAGACTGGCATTCCCAGGACAAGGCATAGTGTCATGCCTACCACATAGTCAGTCTTCAATACATATTTGTGGAATGAAAGAGTAAACTTGCAGGAGAGCATAGGCTATACTCTTGAGTGAACTCATCAGATTTAAATGTCCTGCCTCCAAAGGTACGTAGGGTGGTCAGGTAGCTCCCTATCTCATCAGAATGCACCTGCACCCACACCGTGACCAGTGTGGACAGCGCAGCTGCCCTTCTATTCCAAGAGGCTGGGAAGACTTCCTGGGAACCCCTGGATGTCACCCTGGCCTGACCACCTTCTTCTCTGACTTTGGGCTGACTGAGCACAAGGAAGAGCAGAAAAAAATGGCATCTCCCACTAGCTGCTTCTGGAGTATTCATGTCTCTCTCCTCAGCTCTGTTTCTGGTGCATCATGAATAAGAGGAATGTCTTGCCCCTGGAGACATTCTCTTGGCAGCAAGAGCCTCCCCCTGAACGTGGGAAGGATTACAGAAGGTGTTTCAAATCGATTGCCTTCACAGCCCACCTTCTACCCTGGACAAGTCAGAGGTGCCTGGAGGGTCTGCCTCTCCATTCATTGTAAAAAAAGAATATCACAGGTCAACATTGTAGGGTTCTTGTGGCTTTCAAGTATGTGGTGTGTAGTAAGGGCTCAATAAATTGTAGTAATTTTTGATATCAGTAGCAGATATTATTTCTATCATTGGTGGAGAGATTAACATTAAGGTAGTGAATAATGATAGACCAGAAAATTCATACTCTCTTCGATAGAACATGTGTGGTTTGGATGCATTTGAATACCCTGGTCTTGGAACTCTCATCCTAATACATCACACATTGTAGGGCAGTGGGATGTGGTAACCTGTAAACAATTGCATTCAGGTGCTGTTGTGTTGAACAAGAAATAAGA
Organism: Mustela erminea; assembly: GCF_009829155.1. Lineage (NCBI taxonomy): Eukaryota > Metazoa > Chordata > Mammalia > Carnivora > Mustelidae > Mustela > Mustela erminea. The sequence goes on along the minus strand of NC_045616.1, from coordinate 104,718,722 downwards.
CTTGGAGACCCAACAGTCTTAGATTTAAATCTCAGACTTGCTCCTCACGGGCTGTGTGACCCTAGATAAGTTATTACGTGTGCCTTGGTTTCTTCATATGTCCGGTGAGGTTAATAATCCTGAGGACATCTGTTTCTTGGGAAGAATATGGAAAATAAAGTGTAAACGGAGTGAGGGTGCGAATTTGTTTCCCAGGCGGCTCAGGACCGCAGGTAATGGAAAGACCAACGTGCTTTGGGGATTAGAGCTGCCTTCAGCCTTTATCTGTCTCTGGAGTGGATTTATTATTCCTCCAAACCCTGGAACAAAGTCAAGAAGGGGATGCAGGAAGGGAGGAAGAAGGGTCATAAGAGTGTGGAAGAAAATGTAAACCTGGAGAGTGAGGGTAGTAGGCCGCCTGCCCATAGCAAGCCGTCGAGAGAGGATTCCCGGTGTTGTCCTTATTATTCTCATGCTTGTTCTTGCTGTCAGCACATGTGGAAAGGAATCAGGGTAGAAAGGAGAACTGAAGCAAAGACATGGGGTGAGTGAGAACCTGGTGGACAGATCCTGAGCTGAATTTGGTCAAGGTGACCAAGCACCAGGTACAGTCTGCAAAGAGTGGAAACTGAGACAAGCTGCTCCCTAGCTGTCTCCCGCGACTTCTAATGCCACCCAGTGACTCCAGGTGTCAAACAAGAAGAGCTCTTCAATGATGTATTCTTTGTTTTTTGGTGGAGGGGAGATGTTGTGGGAGGGGCAGGGTGAGAGAGAGGGAACCCAAAGCAGAATCCTTGCTGAGCACGGAGCCCAGGGTGGGGCTCGATCTCACAACCCTGAGATCGTGACCTCAGCCAAAACCAAGACTCGGCCGCTCTGCCAACTGAGCCACCCAGATGCCCCAAACAGGAAGAGCTCTTTAAAGGATGTTTGGTGTATGTGCATTTGTGCAGAGAGAGAAGGCGTGCTGCTGTGTATAGAGTATCAGACACCATGCTGGGCACGTCCCCTAAATCATCTTGTAATTGTCACACAATTTTCCAAGGTTGCTCCTGTTCTCATGCATTTTAGAGGTGATGACACTAAAGCCCAGAGAGGAGAAGTGACTCACCCAAGCTCACCTCGCTGGTAAGTGTGGGGACAATATTGAACCCAGTCCTGTGTGTCCCTTAGTTTCTGTAGCACCGTCACTCAGAGACTCTACACCCTCTACCTGGTAGTGGGTTCCCCATTTGATATTTGGGGAAGTTGAGGCTCACAAAAGTTGCTTCTGACAATTGCCTAGCCAACTTGGAGCAACGCAGGACTGGTTCCTGTTTTCCTGACTTCCAGGCCCACGATCTCACCCCAGTGGCTCACGCATAGTCAGAACGGACAACACAAGGATCTCCCATTCCTTCTCCTTCTCCTTCTCTTCCTGCCTTTCTTGGCCTTCCTCCGGAACAGTGGAGGAATGATGAACCAGTTCAAGAGGCAAGGGGAGGCTGTAGGAAACTCAAACCCCAAACCAATTTGGTCTTTAAATGACTTCCATGTGAGTTTCCCGGGAGACACATCCTCTGCCCCCACTCCCACCTTGCCTTAATATGTCGGTGGGCAGCAGCCAGACTGAAAGACTAGCACACATTGCTCCTCTCAACCCAGTTCAGAGGCGCTCCCTGTAACAGTGAGATGCACAGACTTAGAAGCCAGGCAGCCCTGGTCTGGAGCTTGGCCCAGCCTGTCTTAGGTTTCGTGAGCTTGGATAAGTCACCTACTTTCTCTGAGCCTCAGGACCTTCCTCTGTAAAAAAGGGATAATAGCTCTCTCCTAGGGCCTCCTTTCTCCTGTGAGGCTGAATTAGAAGTATGTATTAAACACCCACTCCAGAGCAGGCACTCACTGGAGGGTTGACAAGAGTTTCGGTTGTTAGGGATGGACTCTGCCAGTCTCAGGCTACATAGCCTCGATGTGTATAAGCTCCTTTGCAGCCACATCTTAGTCCCCAGCACAAGTGTGAAAGTTCCCAGCATGAGCACTCCCTGCTTGTCCATTAACCGTGGCAGACGCTGGTCACCCACAGTAGTCCTTTTTCCTTCGGTGCTATAATGGAACTTCAGCATCCTTCTTAACACAGCAGTCCAGGCAGCCACTGGCAATTGATTACAGTTGGCATGGGAGACAGAGGAAATGTATTTGCATCCCCATTCTGATGAAGGTCATATTTGCTTCTCCCTCTCTACAGTCCAGGCTGTCTGGCTCCAGTCTGCTTTTGTGAGAGAGAGAGAGAGAGAGAGAGAGAGAGAGAGTGTGTGTGTGTGTGTGTGTGTGTGTGTGTGTTTGAACTGCTCTTCCAGGCTAAAAGAACGTTCCAATCATTTGTTGTTGGGTTATCTGTAGGCATCTCTGTGCCTTGCGAACTCTGCCTCCCGTGTGATGCCTGTGGCTTAAGATCTGTAAGGAAGATATCTGGGAGGGGGGCGGGGGGGAGGGGGGAATCAAGTTAGAACTTGGGAAAGCAACCTCCAGGTGCAGAATTCACCATCAGCCGCCTTTAGGTGTGACTCAAGAGAGGGTGATTGACTAGGAATTTAAAGTCTCGGAACGTTTAACACGCCATTGGATGATGACTGTGGTCTCAGGGAAGCGGGTCAGGAATAGCACATTTATTCGTTAGAGTTATACCAGCTGTTGTAACAAATAGACCCCAATATTTCGCCGGATTACCACATAGCATTTTACTGATCATGCATATAACTGTTCCGCATGAGTGTTCCTGATGGGCAAGGAATGCTCTTCTGTGTGGTCATGCAGGGACCTGGCCCGCTTCTAACTTGTCACTCCACCAGTCCTCGGGCGTCCTTTACCTGTAGGTGAAGGGGGGAGCGATGGCACATTGCTTCTTCCTCCCTGTGACCCGGCGGCAACAGCCATCACTATGCTCAGATCTCGCTGGGGGGAGCTTGATGCGTAACCCCACTCAGGTGGAAGGGGGGGCTGGGGTTGCAGAAAATGCCACTTCTGGCTAGCCCTGCGACAACGCCACACACTTGGAGAAGCACAAGGCAGAAGTACTGTAAAGGCCACAGCCGGGCCTGCCCCAGACAAAATGGGCCCCACAGGAGCGGGGTGGGTCCGGCCTGGGAAAGGAGTCTGAGCCCAGGGCCGTATGGCCGTCTTGCATGTGGAGGAGGACAGCTCAGGGGCCAGAGGTCAGCTGGCAGGGTTTATGCTGAACCTGTGCAGGGAAGTCCTGCCCTGACCAGGGACCTGCCCTGTGATTGTCGCGTCAGCTTGTCTCCCTGCCAGGGAGAGGAGGCGGCCGTCAGAGCCGGAGGTATCCAGTGGTCAGGCAGCGTCCTGGACCCTTAAGTGTCCCCGGGGACACATTAGCACAAGGTGCCTTCAGGGGAAGACGGTGATGCTGGTGACCCCTTCGGCAGCCCTTGTTTGGCACAGCAGCTCCATTTCTCCGTGTGGTTTATATTTTGGTCTCATGATCTGGGTTAATGAGAGTGTTCTCCTGACAGATGGGTCCCTTCTGGGTGTGCCAGCAAAATCAGGTTTCCGCACCTCCAAGGCTGGGGGCCAGAGGCTGGGGAAGGCGCCAAGGTAAATGCCACCTTGTGAGGTCTCTGGGAAGCAGCCAGCAGCCTCCCCTGGGCATCGCTCCTGCCTCGTCACGAGGCTTCTCTGGCTGGCCCGGGAGCGCGCGGGAGCCGCGTTCACAGCCCTGGAGGTACGGGTCTATCTCCAGCGGCATGTGGGGCATTCCAGCAGCTTCTCCCTGATCTGTGGAAGGAAGGAAGCAGGAAGGAGAGGAGGTGAGAAAAAACAATCCTGTGCTCAGCCTTCGCTCCAAAGCATACCTTGTGAGCCTCGTCTGTACCAGATTTGGAACAAAGGAACCCTGGCGCTTTGATGATTGTGTCTGCAGCGGTCGGTGAAATGAGTCTGACACTCACCAGTGCCTTAGTAGGAATTATAATTACATCGGAAGACCCGAGGCAACCAAGTAAACTGATTAGCCGCTCGCTCCGAGTTGATAGATGTTATTCCCCCACTCTGGGTCATAAATAGGGCCGTGGGAGATGGCAGCTCACTGGGTGGGCCCAGTGCGGGATGGGGCTGGGTACATCCAGGAAGCCAAACTGCGTGGTGCCGCCGGTGGGTTTCCCGGAGAGACGGACTTCCACATGCCCACCTGCTTCTGCACGGGATGACTCCGCTCCCTCAGGCCCGGGGCTGGCTCTGACAGTGGGCAGGGCTCGCCTGGGCTGCAGCGGATGTCCTCAGAGCAGTCTGAGGGGGTAAGACTGTTAGGTGATGCTCTGGGAAGCCCTCCCCCAGGAAAGCTGCAGCTTCTGCCAGGCATAATTACTGCATGGATAATTACACGATTCAGAGCCTGCTGGAGAATCCTGGGCTGGTGCCAGAGCGGAGAGGCAGGGTTCCGGGACTGGGGCCGGTTGCTGCTTCTTAGAGCAGAGACTAAAAGAAAGAGGGCAACCATTCAGCTTCCTAAGAACCCTATCTGGCAAGGGCCAAAATCTGGCAAACGTCAAGCCAAGAGAGATGGGAAGCCGATGAGTTCTCTCTTCCTCTGCTCACCCTCTTTGAGGCGGGGTCCCCAGGGTTCTAACTTAAGCACCACCCCCACCCCGTGCACTCCCTCCAGGCCTCACCTCCCTGGGAGAGCACATCCCCTCCCACTAGCACCTGCGGGCCAATGAGGCCAAGCCACACCCACACCGCCCTCCGAGCTTCGGCTGTGCGCCCTCCAATGCATGCTGGGCATCTCCTTCGGACAGAGCTCATCACATCCCTACCTGAGCTCTCCTCCTTTCATTCCCATCTGCCTCTCAGCCGGCTTTGTCCTCTCAGATGAGACCCTTCCCCGGCTAGAAAACCGAATCCTAACCTTCTTCTCCTCCACTGTCCTCGTGTCCAGGGAGGCTCGTCATGTCAATTCATTCCGCCTCGCCTCCCCGCCCCACTTGCATGGTCCAGGGCAAGCTTCCGCGATCATCTCCAACTTTCTGGTGGAGGCCTCCTCACTGGCCTCCCTGTGGAGACCCTCATCCCTGTGACCTCATCCTCCCCACGTCCAGATTCATCTTTTTTAGTGTCGATCTGGTTGCGCCTTCCCACACTCAGTGCCCCTCTGTGGTTTCCCATCGCCCTCGGCACCCGCTGTACCCCGGCAGGCTCCACTCAGGCTGGTCGTGCTCCCACACTGCATTGCCTGCCCCTCTCATTACAACCAGCCCTATCGGATGTCCCTGTGCTCTTGTGGCTCCTCAGACGTGGCTCTGTCATGCCTGAAAGTGCACGTGTGGAGCGAGGGAATGTAAGGGTGAACGTTCCAGGCTCTGGAGCCAGCCTCTCTGCACTGGAACCACACATTACGTGCTACCTGTGTGACCTTGGACAAGTGACTCGACCCCTCTGTTCTTCTTTCTTTACATTTATAACATAGCAGTCGTAGTAACAGTAGAACCTATCCCATGGCGCTGGTGGGAGGATTCAGTAAAACGATTCATGTAAAGCACTCAGAACATAATTAGTGCACAGTAGCTGTTTTATCAGATGTTTGCTACATGCCCCAAGGTGGATACTCACAAAATGCCAAATCCAGGGGGGGAAAAAAATTCCGATTAGTTCACATCTTCATTGTGCAGAAAAAGAAACTGAGTTTCTGAGAAGGGGAAAGGCTTAACCCCATCACCCTTGATGGGTGGCTGATCCCCAAATCCCAGCCTGGAGTTCTCTGTTCTGCCGCTCAACCCCCCAGTTTGGAGCCAGACAGCTTTCTTGGGCGGTCATGTCCTCTGAGTTGTGAGGACTTTCCAGGTGTGAAAGGGAGACAAGTCAGTTGAAGGAGAGGAGGAAAAATGTGCAACTTGGTTTTATTCAAAGTTATGTAAATAAGGGGAAAGACATCGGATGGCGGGTTCAGTTAGGGGTGGGCTTCCATCCGGGGCCTGGGGAACTCTGTCTAGCACATATAGCCTCGATGAGGCCCTGGGCTCAGTCTGAGATGCCCCATTTATGGGGTCCCATTATGTGCCCAGGGTCGGTGGGAAGAGCCCATACCTGGAGGGGCCAGCCTGGGCTTGTGAAGCAGCTAAGGGGAGCAGGCCCTTGTCTCTGGGCAGGTCCCTGTCTTTGGTGTCTGAGGAACCTGTCCCAGAGGGCCTGGGCCTGGACCCTGCCAAGTGCTTGGGTTCTAACCTGGACTCTAGCTCTTACCATTAGGGTGACCTCGCACACGTGACTTAAATTCCCTGAGCCTCAGTTTGTTCTTCTATAAAATGGGGGCTCATAATAACACCTGCTTCATAGGGCTTCATAGGGGTTTGTGGGACTAAAGGACATCATCAGTGTAAAAGCCCCTAGATCACGCCTGACTCTTAGCAAGGGCTCTGCACACATCTAACCATGGCAGTAATCAAGCCAGCCACTCTCTGTAGGGCACCGTCCCTGCACACGATCAGTGCATATTTCCTCCCTGGAATGCACAGGAAGGAAGACCTCTGTGAAAACCCTACATAGATCTTTGCTGATTGGCAGTTTTTCCTCGAGTTAATTAGGAAGCCTTGACCTTCCCTGCTGCGTGGGTCTCTGACTCAGACCGTAGTATTGCAAAGACAGCAGAATGTGGTGACAGGCCAGCCCCTTTCTCAGACAACCGAGGAGAGGCAGGCTGGGGTGTTCTGAAAGCTGCAGGGCAGGGGAGGGGGCAAAGCCTTCTGACATCCCCGGGGCGCCCTGTTGGGAGTAATTCAAGTAACAGTGTCTCTGCTATGCTGCTCAGCAAGGGCCGAGGGTGTTCATTCAGGAGGTGCTGGCTGTGCCTCCTACCCTCTGTCCCGTGCCCAGAAACCTCATCTCTGCACAGGGCTGTACGTCAGAGTCACCAGGGAAACGGGGCTGCTGAGAAAGCCAGAGCCAGCCAGGATGCTCTCCTGGGGTAACACACGCTCCGGGGGTAACACCAGCCTGGAAACATCCATGTGCCGCGCCCTGGCTCCGCCCTGCTGGGTGTCACACTCAGGGGCTCCCTCTCTATGCCCAGCATCCGCAGGTGCTTTCACCTATGGCCGGGCTCACAACTTGCCTCCTCCACGTTCCAGCTTTGTGAACTTGCCACGCTTGGGTCCCCTTCCCAGGGACCTAGTTACCTCATTTGTAAAAGTCAGTTTATATGATGTGACTCTGAAATGAGAACCAGGTCTGCAGAGCTTACAGCGGTGCCTGGTGAGTCGTACACACTCAGAATCATCATCTGGTAAAAATCATTGCCTAGTAGTGCACTTCTACACATGAAGAAAGGGAGGTCTATGAACGTAAATGACTTGCCTGGGGGAGGGGAAGCTCACATCCAGGCCCGTGAAATTCCAAATCCCAGGTTTTTCTGCTCTTTCTGGGCTGAGTTGGAGCTGTCATTGGAGAGGTTCATTCTCCGGCATATCAGGTACGGACTGCACCAGACTATGCCTCTTTTTAATTGGAGATCTGTCCTTCTGGGCCTTGAAGATTTGCTGGAACTGGAGAGTCACCAGTGGAGCCCAGGTTATAGCATCCGGGAGGGGAAGACTGAGGCATTGTTAGCCCGGGGTTTGGGACATCACTGCCCAGCCCTGCCCCTTCATCTGACTAGCCATTTGCTGTCCTCTGGGACTTGGCACAGGCATCACACCTCCTAGAAAGCCATCCCTTGCCTCTTCTCCATCCCTAGACTGACTTAGGTGAGCCTTCTCTCTGCTACAGGACTCTGCTGCTCACAGGAGCCCAGCATGGAGCTCCAAGACAAGAAGTTTAAGGTCAGAGAGAAAGGCTACCATTTACAGGGTGTGACATATGGCAGGAGTTAAATAAAGCTGTATATTGACTTACTTGCCAGGATTCTGCCTCATTCCAAAAAAAAAAAAAAAAAAGAAAGAAAGAAAGAAAAGAAAAAGAAAAAAAGACTTGAGACACCTGAATGAATAAATGTTTGCAGAGCTGAATTACACTGAGGCAGGGTGCTACCCAGGAGAAACCACGTGGGCATGGCATCAGGAATACTGGGGTGAGAATTCCGACCCTGACCCTGTGGCTTCTGTAGAACTTCAGAGAAATCCTTTTATCTCCTGCAGCCTAAGTTAGCTCATTCATTAAATGGAGCCCCGAATGTTGTAAGGACCCACGTGCTGAGGTCAACAGCTCAAAGCTGTGACAGAACCAAGCAGAGGAGTTTGACATTGGCCGTTTAAAATATTCACGAATGATTGGAAGTCTCTGTGGCAGGTGGTCACTGATTATTTTGCAAAGGTACAAACTTGAATGGTGCTCTTTGGAGGCCTGGAGGTGTGGGGGGATAGTCCTTGCGCTGAAGTTTGGTCATGCACACACCTGCCCCAGCACACACATCTCAAAACAGATGCTTTTTCCTCTGTCTATCCTTGGGTCCTCGGTAAGAGCAGAAGGACTAAAACAAACAAACAAACAAAACCTTTGTTTTGAGAGTCATGATGTAATCTAATGTTACACAGCATTTATTTGGGGCCAGAGTTCATTTCAACAGTTTCAAAAACAACATCGTCCTATATTTATAGAAACACAGAAGTTCTTAAGGGATCTTCTCCTTTTCAGGAAGGGTCTCCTTTATCGCATGTTATCGGGGAGATGGCAGGCCTCAGTGGTTCCTGTGAGCTGGAGGATTTGGGAAGGCCCCTGGAGCTTTCCTTGGAGTGTTGAGGATTGACTACACTAGGAAGTGGGGATGATTTCTCACCCCGGGGCCTGCCCTGGAGGAAGCCTGCCTCTCAGCAGCGAGTCCCCCCCAAGCTGCTCTGGCCCAGCACTCCAGCTGCTCTGCAGCCAGAGCCCGCCACGGGCTCCCTGGCCCCTACCCTACCCATCACCGCCACTCTCCTGGACCCCATCAGCAGGCCCCTTTTACAGGATCGAGCTGCCATGAATGGTCTCTGGGTATCTGGAGAGTCCCCCAAAGTTCTTAGATACTCTCAACACCGTAAGGACTAGTGCAAAGAATGACAGGCCAGACTTCATTTTGCTGTGATATTTGCCAGCCGGGAGGCCTTCCTTACCTATAGGATGGGCCACCGTGCATGACTCCCATGAGGAGTATTCGTAACATGCTGTGTCTAGGGCCTGGCGCACAGCAGGAGCTCCAAAAGTCATAGAGCATCCTTTAAGGTGTCTGAAAGATGGTTGGAAACAAATGTCATAGAATGCGATGTTGCTGATAAGGGGCAAGTCCCAGGCCTATCTGGAACTGTGAGAGCTTTGGGGGATGTCGGAGTAAGGAAGGCCCATTACCTCCCCCTGCACATTCTCTGTTTTAGGCACGACCCATTCTGGGACCTCAAGATGTCACAGGATCACAGACACCCAGTCAAAGAAATCCAAGGGTCTGGAAAGACTTCAGGCCATTTTTCATTTAGGAAGGAGGAGACTTCTCTCAGGGATTTGTGCTGATCCTGTCTCTAAATGCAAGTGGGAATGTCATTCCAGATGGGGTCATGCCCTGAATTTGAGACTGGAGCCCAGTGGGCTCCATTCAACTGTTCAACAGAGCGACAGTCTTATTAAGTAGGATATGGTCATTAGCCCCAAAGATGGGCTTGTGAACCCTTTGTGGGATGAAGGGTGAGTGGGCATTCCATCTGCATTAGGCAGGACATTTTCAGTTTTAAATAACAGAAAGCCAGCTCTTACTATTTAAGGGGAAAGGGGGATTTATTGGTTCATGTACTAGGAAAGCCAGGATAGGGTTAACTTCTGTCACAGCTGCATCCAGGTGCTCAAAGAAAATGTCAACAAGAATCTGTTCATTTCCATTTCTCTCAGGTCTGTGCTTCTCTTGTTTGGCTTTGTTCTCAGGAGAGCTCCAACCTTGGGGTTCCAAGAGTAGCCACCAGCAGCCCCAGATCTATACCCTGCCAGGCCGGCAAGCCCAATGGGAAAGACTTCTTTTCAGGGTCCCAGGAAAAGTCCCGGGGCTAGCTCTCATTGGCCTCAATCGGCCATGTGCTGTACTCTGATTAGCCAGCATCTGGGACAAGGACAGTTCTGCCTTAACAACCAACTGGACTGTGTTTGAAGGACAGTGGGAAAACCAGGAGCTCTTCCTGGAAGGGGAATGGCTACTGGGCCAGCAGAAACAACAGACGTCACCCCCTTTTTAAAGGATGCAAGGTTTCAGGAAAGCCTAATCTCACGAGGAGACCCTGTTCACCTTTCTTTCTATCATTCTTGCTTATGTTTGCTGGACACCTGCTTTTTGTTGGGTGCTGTGCCAGCTGTTGAACACGCCTCTTCTGAGGGACCTCTACGATCGGTTCTATTACCACTATTCCCATTCGAGAGACGATAAACTATAACAGACTTACAGTGTAGAGGAACAGAGTTGCCCGGGGTCAGAGCTTATAAATGGCAGAGCTGATATTTGAACCTACATTGAACAGTCTGACTTCAGAGTGTAGACTCCTAGTCATATACTCTTCCCCCAAAAGATGCCTCACGACCTCACCCTTCTATGCCTTTGTTCTTGTTGGTCTGTAGACTTTGGGTGGCCTTCTTTCCACTCCTTGCTCACTTGCGAGACTTGTCCTTGAACGCTCTCTCGTCTCAATAGTTCCTTCTAGGATTAATGATGGGAGAGGCCCTTTTCTGCAGCACCACAGGCGCAGAATTCTGTGGGGATGTTCACATGTCCCAGATGGCCAGCACCTGGAGGGCAGGGACTGGCTTTCTTACCTGTCACTGCAGCACCTCGTGCAACACCTGGCACGTAGCAGGTGCTCATTGCCCCTCAAAGGTGTGATTGTTCAGGTGGCAACACAAATACAATCGAAGCACAGCAGTTTGCTGGGACTCTGGGATGGGACTGGTATGCTGGTGATGACATCAGAGCTACTGAGTATCATGTTAATGGTACCCGCTCTGTTTGGTACTGTATCACAGGCTTTGCAAACTCTCCTTTTAATCTTCTCAGTGATGCTCTTACTCTTGTCATCTTGGAGATGAGGAAACTTGAACTCAAGGAGGTGAGATGCTTTGCCCAAAGGTTAGCATATCATGTAGCTGGGTTTCAAGGACAAGGATGGGGCTGTTGGACTCCCAGCCTCACATACCCAGCAAGCTACCCACACGACTGGCCCCATGGCTGGAAAGTTTGTAGCTTTCCAAGATCTGTTGAATGTTTTTTTTGTATGCATATGGCCCAAACTCCCCCTCCCTAAGGAGGGAGCTTACACTCAGCCTTCCCACCCCCTTCACATCTAGGGTTAAGAGAGCACATGGACCCAGGTGAGGCCATATTTGGAAGTGGTCTACCTGAGGAAATGGGTCAAGCATGGAATACATTTTTGGTAAAGGTGGCAGCAGAGGCCACCAACTCTTTGGAAGTTCTGGGGTCTCCTTCTGTTGTGTCCGTGGTGTCTATGTTGAGCGGTGGGTTCTTTTCCAGAAAGGTCTCCATGATAGGGCTTAAATCTTGCTCTAGCTAGGATGCCCTCCAAACCTAACACCTTGGACCTCTTGGAGAGTCTCTGAATTACTAAATATCTTTTAATAAATTCCTTCTCTTGGATATACCAGCTGGAGAGGATACCATAGTTTGCAACCAAGAGCCCTGACTGATAGACCCATCCCTCATACAATGTAACCTGTGGGTTCTAGGCATGGTGCTAGAAGGCAGCATGAGCTCTGGACTGTCCGTAGAACAGGGTGAGTGTGTGACTGCAAACAGACGTGTAGGAAGTAGAGGGGGGAATTTTTACAACAGGCAGTCTTTGGAAGCCTTTGCCTTCTACATCAGCACTTTAAAACTTTTGTGCAACAGATCACCTCAGGATGATGTTAACATGAAAATTCTGATTCAAGAGGTCTAGACTGGGACCTGGGATCCTACACATCCAGCACTCTCCCCTCCCAGGTTTTGCTGATGCCGGGAATTTGAGGACCACCAGTGAGGTGGTGAGGTACCTGTGGCCCTTAGGCCTCAGGCAAAACACTACATGTCACATAAATGCTGACTACAGTATCAGGAAATAATGAGCCCCAATCCTTCCCTGGCAGGCAAGTCCACTACTGACAATTATTCTAGTCTTTGATAATATCAGATCTAAGGTACTTGGAGCCTCAAATCTCATAATTAGCATGCTTTGTTATGTCACTCCTGCTCCTAATGAGGACATTTCAGTAATTTGCTTTGTTGAATAACAGGATTGGTTCCTTTGCCCCACAGGGCAGGATGATAGGAGGGTAGTGTGCTCTTTGTACCTCTGACTCAGCCCCAAGAGGGCTCAGTGTGTCTACAGTGTATAAGGCACCACAGGAGCCCCAGTCCCCCACCCATGAAGCAGCCGCCAGCTTAGCCTTAGAAATCTTCACTGAAATCTTCACCATTTATGAACATCCAAGTCCTAACCCTATCTCTTTCCAAACTAAACCCATACTATATCCCAGTGTTACCTGGCCCCAGGCCACATTTAATTCCCTAAAGAGGACTGCCCTCTCTCTCTGCCAAGCTTTTTCATAGGCAGTTCCCAAGCCCGGAATACCCTCATCATTACTATCAACCTTATCCCTCTGGCCAACTCCTCCGTGATCTTCAAAACCCAGTTCCTGAGTCACCTCCTCCAGGAAATCTTCCAAGATCCTTCCTCTTTTCTTTTTTTTTTAGGTTTTTGTTTGTTTGTTTTTGTTTTTTTAAGTCCTTAAACTGACTTAAGTCCTGGAGATCAGTACTTCCTTTTAAGACTTTTCTTGGTTTTTCAATCTGCAGCAATCTCAGACCACAGACGGGTCTGCAAGAACTGTTGTGTTCTTTATTGTTCAAGAACCAAAATCAATTTCAACTTCAAGCTCCCATTCTGCCAAGTGAAAGAAACAAAATCTTAGTCAACTCGGGTTTCCCACCCTCTTCTCTGGAGTTGCATTTCCATTTCTAACAGTTTCCATTTCACATAGGGGTGCCAAAGGAAGGAATAATGTTGACGGCATTAGGTTCTCGGTCTTTTTTCTGTGTTGGCCTCTACCCAGAAGATCTTGATTCATCTTGCCTTAGATCACAGGCCAGTGCTGATCTCTGGGGTATTCTCCTCATCAGAGAGCTTCAAGGCCTTTGGAGTCCGGGTCATTCCTCCCTTTTCCCCTCCCTCTTGGGCACAAGGAGATAGTGGGCTTTGTGAAATGAGGTCCTCTGACATCACCTCAGACCCAATGCCCTGGACAGCCTGTAAAACCATCTCGGTGCCTGGATCACTGGCAACGAAGCTACAAGGCCACCCTCTGCTCTTAGACCCACCCCTCTGGCTATGTAGGGAGAGTCTGCGTGCATCCCCTTCCCAGGGGCTTTGCTGGAGGGCAGGATGACAACCGCCTTTCAGATGGCCACCAATAAATATCTCCACTTCATTCCCTTTTGCTTCCCCTCCTCCTCACCCTAGTCAGGCTCATTCTATGTACAGGGCGGGGCAGGGAGAGGGGAGGCACAGATCTCTCCCACCATGTAAGCTTCCTCACCTGTTAATCATGCAGGAGTCCTTCAGAGCTCCGGGCTTTTGGAATTCAGAGAGCTCAAGAAATCAAAAAGCTTTCCTCTCACGTCTATATGTCTTTGCCTACCGTTGTCCAAGTCTGTTTAGAGACTCAAAAGTCAAACAGTGCCTTCTCTATTCTCTGCTTTCTGGAGGAGGTCCATGGGGAAACCTGCCTGTGCTCTAAATTGGGGAGAGGTCTCTGGGCATTGAGAATATAAAGGAAAGGGAACACATAGACCAGAGGGCTCAGAGAGGGCAAGGAGACCCCTCCTCATCTCTACATCTCGAAACCAGGCCAATGTAGTGGGGGTTCATGGAAGCCAACATTTATGGGGTATTTCCAGTGAGCCTGGCACAGCTTGCCTCATGCTATCTCCCAATCCCATGCGGCAAGTACTATTTTTATCCCAATTCCTCACCTAAGGAAACCTAACTCGTGCAGACAGGGTTGGCTAGCTAACCTGAGGCCACGCTGCTGGAGTCCACATCCTGTCTGGGATGGTCAGAGCCTGCTGGACTCAACTGCCTCATCTGCCCAGTACGTGGCACAGCACCTGGGAAGTGGTAGGGTCCAGCATGTGGAGCTCTGCTCCGTGGCTTCCTAGCTCTGTGGCATTTATCGGTGGCTCATCACCTCTAGGCCTCACTTGGGCATCTTTAAAAGGTAGGTGATAAGATCTTTAGCCGAGGGCTGTTGTGGACCTAAGTGACTCAGGCTACACTTTGACCAAAAGAGCTCAGACTTTGAATCCCAAGACTCATGTGCACCAAGTTTAAATTCCATCTCTTAGATCACAACCTTGGGGACGCCATATCCCCTCTCCTATGCAAGTCTCCTGATCTACAAACCGGGGACAACCAACATCTCTGATAAATAGTAAATAAATGTTTGTTACATCAGGGAGGGGGAAAGAGGGTGATGGACCTGACTGGGTGGGCTATGGGGCCAGGCCTGAGGAGTTATTTACTCTTTGGTTTGGTGTGGCCCCAGAGGACGCCCAGCCCCAGCCTCCAGGAGACTCTGCCCCGGGGAAGCTCCAGACAAGATGGGCTCCCTTGTCCCTGGCTGAGGCCCACGAGGTGGGAGCCTGGGGCGGATGCACCAGCCCTCTTGGGAGTCAGGCCATAGCAGCCGCCTGCCCCCCGCCACCACCACCCTGGGACATTGCTTATGAGCAGAAGGCTTTTCCTGTGTGCAGTGGCCCGTGCTGCCTCCCTCAGTTTCCCAGAGAGAGTCTAATGAATGTGTTTCCCACAAAGCAGTAGCTGTTCCATTTGTTCTCAAAGTTTCCATTTCTCATTAGCTGCTAAATCGTCCCTATGGCAGCAGACACTGTTGTGGCTGACTCAGCCACTGAGGTCCTGGGGGACATCGGGGCCTGCTGTCCCAGGGCTATCCCAGCAGCCTGGAGGGGAAGGAAACCAGGAACAGCGCTGCCTGCCAGGCTGTGTCCCACGGGGTGGAGATTAGGTCAGCTCCTGTCTCTGGAGACTCTAGGAGGGGATGCTGTGTCCTCCACTCCCCAGTTTTGACATCTGGCCTCACAGCTCCATGCCCATGGGTGGAAAGAAGAGGAGGGAAGACCAGAGCTTTCTTTAGTCTCGTTGCACTGAACTAGAAGCCACAGGAAAGGCCCACAGCTTTAGTGGGATAGAAGAAGCCAGAAGACAGGTGTCTTAGTCTGTTCTGGCTGTTAGAGCGAAATTCTATAGGCTGGGTGGTGTATAAACAATATTTATTTCTCACAGTTCTGGAAGCTGGGAAATCTAAGACCAGAAGATGGGAGGGACTATTTTCGGAGACTCCCTCCTATTTAGTCCCCAACTCTTTGTAACTCTGGAACCACCCCAAGCCCATCCTATCCCCTTGTTCTATTCTGTGAGTGATCACCCTCGGACAGCCTGCGGGAGGTTCAGAAACCCCAGGCTGCCGGTCCCCACCCCTTGCTTCTCCCACTTGTGGAGGTCTTTCCTTAAATAAACGCTTGTCTCCCATGTGTATTCAGGGAGTGGAAATTAATATCATTGTAAATCTAACTCAAACATAATTAAGAAGGTAAATCTACTTTTGAATTAAAACAACAAAAAACCCTCGTCGTTCATTTCTAGACCAGATAAATAAAATTTCAGGTCCCTGAGACTGGCCGCAACACCTGAACTGCGTCTGCCCGAACATCGAGCCGGGGAAAGAATTATCTGGGGAATTGGCTCCTCTGGTCCCACCAGGGCAGAGATGAAGCTCGAACTTGTCGCCTGTGAAATGGCATTAATAATACCTGTCTCAGCTGGTTGTGCCAGGGATTAGAAATGATGCCGACTGAGGGCCCAGATGAGACTCTTCCAGAATATAAGGTCCATAACAGGAAGATCTTGTTTGCTCTCTGCAGCATCCTGGTGCCCCCTACATGGGGCTTAATAAAAACAAAACCATCAAACTCTGAAACCCAGAGAGGGTTCATGGCTTGTCCAGGCTCACACAGCAAGTCGCGGGACAGTCTAGATTCAAACTGAGGACTCCTAGTCCTGACCTGAGAGCCCCTTCCACCGGCCCAGGGCGCAGGTAGTTCGCTGTCTCATTCCACCAGTTACTACTGTCTGTCCTTGGGCAGTGCCTTACTTTCCCTGGACCTCAGTTTTCCCATCAGCAGAATGGATGTGTTATTAGAGAGAGGACCAGACTTCCACTTTTGAAAACTGTCCCCTAAGATCTGCCCATCTTCTGTCCAGACTGTGGCCAGAACCTTTTCTCTACTATTGTCAGTATGACCTTCTCCTCCTCTGACCACTCTTTGCTCACTTCACCCGCCCCAAGGATGACATAATGGCAGGCAAACCTTTCCCTGCCGCCAGCCCAGCTGCAGTTCTCAAGCTAGAGGGAGGGGAGCAGAGCGGGACCAGAGTGTCCCCTCCCCCTCCACACACCTGCTGAGAATTTAGGGAAAAGGGAGCTGCCCTGAGCTGGCGCTCCGTGATTTAACACTCCCTTCCTCCCTCACCTGCAGTGCACTGGAGTTAAAAATGACCTTGGCAAACAGCCGTAGGAATTATCTGTCTGGTGCAGAGAACGGAGTCAAAGAAAACCCACTCAGAAGCCTGGGTAGCTGCTGGGGAAGCGAAGGGAAGGGAGAAGGGAGGCTGGGAATGGAGGAAGGAAGGAGAGCAGGAAATGGCTCCCAGGGCCTTCGGCAAAACGGATTAAAGAGAAGAGAGTCAAACCTCTGTGAAGCTGTGCTGGGTGGGGGGGATCCTTGCTGAGGAGAGATTGTGCCCCAGGCTTTACCAGAATGGGGCTTCTCAGGGTGAGGAGGGGGATCAAACAAGCATCTCTGGGCACTCACCCATTCTTTGGCATAGGCTAGCTTCCTTTGGGTTAGTGGCTCAGAGAGGTAGCAGCTCTGATCTAAACATGGCTGCCAGAAGTTTCTCTCTTCCTGGCAAGGCAGGATGGTGCTGAGTGATGAAAGCAGCCGGGTGGTGGGACCCCCAGGCCTGGTTTCTACTATCTGAATTCTGCTGTGTGACCCTGGACTGGTCACTTAACCAGTCTGAGCATGTGTTCCTTTAACTGTAAATGAGGAAAGTAACGCCTAAGTCAGAGTATGCGGAGTGGAGCTATGTGAGATAATAGTGAAGAACATGGACTTGGGAGTCGGGTGGTCCAAATTCTGTGATTCTGGACAAGTGATGTCGCCCTTCTGTGCCTCAGTTTCTCCATCTGTCACATAGGTGTGGCCAAGTGTCTGCTTCCCTTCCCGCTTCCCCTCACACAAACCCTTATGTTGAATAGGCTCTGTTTCTGCCTCCTCTTCCCTGTGGGATCGGGAGGCCAATCTGGGGGTCCCTATCTGTGAGGCTCCTGCCTCGGGTTTCTGGCAGTTCTAAATGGAGACACCAGCAGAAGTCTGAGGGCAGAAGAACGACATTAAGATACCTACTCACAGGCTCCTTTCCCATAGGATTGCAGGGGATAGCCCAGGCTCTCAAGAAGGGGCCAAGTCTCCCCAGCAGCCCTGTCCCTGGTGCTCACAGCCCCCTCCTTGGTGCTCATCACCACCCCCGCACTCTTTAGATCAGAGATGTTAAAGGCCAGCACTCATCCTAGCCCGGGCACTGCCCTACCCATGTGCTTTCCCACACCCTGGCCATCGCACTGAAGATAGTCCCCTTGTTATACTGTCTTCAAGTTATCTAGTTTGATTGGCCTAGTGTGTCCTGCTGAGACCCTGAAGCAGCTCTCCCCATGGCCACAGACTTGGTACCATTTCCTTTCAGGGGTTTAAAGCAAGACTAACACACACAAGCTGAGTTTAGCTCTATGCTAAGCCCTTTACAAGTAAAGTCTCCTCCACCCTCTCAACTAGCACCAGGAAAGAAGCTACTGTGATTCTCCCCATTTGGCATTTGTGGAAACTGGGGCTCTAGGAATTGCTCTCAGCAGGGACTAGGTCTAGGGACTAGGTCCCTCCTGGTCCGGACAGAGGAGCCTCGCAGTGCGTGTGGCTCACACTTCCAAGGCATGTTCTCAAGTAGACTGTGTCGTTCCCTATACCAAGTCTGAGGAACATTCCAGGCTGGAATCCAGGCTAATCATTAAGCAGGACTGATTTGATCAGCCCCACATGGCCTGAGGAGGCAGACACAATAGAAGGTAAATATTCTATTTGTTCTTATTACAAAATGTTTTTACAGTAGTAGTTTGCTGGGATGGGAAGTTCCCCGAGGCCAGCCCTGACTCATAAACTGGCAGCTCCTGTTCTCAGCACCCTACCAGATGGCCGTGGCTTTGAACTTGACATGGTGGGGGACTCCCCTTTTCACTCTCCCCTTCCTTCTTCCCCACCCCCAACCTGCTTCCAGGCCCTCTGTCCTCTCCTGCTCCTCCCCTCCCTTGCATGGAGCCTCCAGACATGGGAGGAAACATACGTCCCTCCAGGCTATAAAATCTCATTAGAGACAGGGCTTCACTCAGAGCAAAAGACCCAGGCCTAGAGTGGGTTTCCTGCTGGAGTTTCAGACCCCATTGCCACTGGGTGTGAGGGGACTTGCGGGAGGGTCGGGGAGGCTAGATGGCTCTGGGCACCTCTCGTATCTCATGACGTACATGGGTGCGTCCTCCAGTCCCCATTCCAGAAGCCTGCTTCACACCAAGCCGTGGCGTTGGCACAAGAGATGCGTAAATGTCACCCAGTTCCTGCCTTCCAAAGCTCTCAGTCCACGGGGACAGTCTTGAAGCAAATGACCACAATGTGCTCAGTGTTCCTTCACGGGATGTTCCCCTAAGGCTAGGACCTGGCTGTGTCCGCTCCCACATCCATTCTTTTAACCAGTATTATTCAGTGGATCCATTTCTGGCCATGCCTCTCCGGACCTCTTCATTGTCTTCCCTTCCATTGCTACCTACTCAGTGATGGCTAGCCCCAGGGCTCTGGGCCGGCTTCCTGACCCTCCCTCTATGATTTCATACATTCTCCCGGCCTTTTTTTTTTTTTTTTTTAAGATTTTATTTATTTGACCCAGAGAGAGAGAGATTACAAGTAGGCAGAGAGGCAGGCAGAGAGAGGAGGGAAGCAGGCTCCCCGCTGAGCAGAGAGCCCGATGTGGGGCTCGATCCCAGGACCCTGAGATCATGACCCGAGCCTAAGGCAGAGGCTTAACCCTCTGACATCATCATCAGCATATACAGTGCACAGGTCTTTGGTCACAACCTACAAAATGTGTCCTGAATCTCCCACTTCTTTCCTTGTCTGCTGCCCTTGGTCCAAGCCGATCCTCCCCTCCAGCCTGGACTACTGTAGCAGTTTACAGATTGGTGTCCTTGCTGCCACCCTTGCCTCTTACAAATCACTGTCAGTGCCAGGCTGTCATTCCCTAGCATAAACCTTTCAGCAGTTTCCTTTGGTCCCTGGAGTAGAATCCATACTCCCGACTGCAGCCCACCAGACAGCCGCTGGCCTGGCCGCATGAGCTTCCCAATCTCATCTCCCACCCTCCCTGCGGCTTCCTTGTGCTTTTGCAAACAGGCTCAGTCCTGTCTTCAGCTGCTGGACCTTCTTGTGCTGGCAGCTCCTTCTTAGCATTCGGGTTTCAGGAAGGACGTCCCTCCTCCTGTTTCTGACCACTGCCCCTGAAGTAGCTCCTCTCCCCCGGGGGCGTCTCACATCATCTCCATCCCAGCCTAAATGCATCCTGTGAATTTGTTTGCTTGCATGTCTGGTGTCTGCTACCCACCTAGGCTGCAGGCAGGGCCTGGTTCAACCTGTTCACTGATGTCTCTGCCTCACCTGGGACAGGATCTGGTGCGGTAGAGGCGCTAAGCAAGTGATCTTTAAGGGAGCAAATGCCAAGCACGTAGCTCCAAGTTGAAGTGTGTCTTCTGAACCCAGCTCTCTCCACTTTCTGGGCGAATATCTCGCATATGAAGAACTCGGGCTGAATAAAAATGGATCCTCCCCAGAGACTTTATGCTCAAGTCGAAGTAAGAAGAGATTTGATCTGTAAAATAATAGTAATAATAAGGGAATCATCCCTCAAACTGTATGCTGGCCTTGTGGCTGCACCGGCTTGCTGTGTTGACCTGACCTGCTCCCTTTTGCTCTTGGAGCCCGAGTTCTTCCTGTGTCAGATGAGGCTCAGAAGCACACTGCTTTGCCTTTAGATCCCAGGGAAATCTCTCCTCACTGGACACCAGGAAAACTCAAATTAGAAACACTGATGAGTTCCCTCACTCCCCCGTCTGCTCAAAGGGTTGCAGGATGGCATCTCTTTCCTGAGGCAGACCACCTTCAGCTACAGAAGATGAGGCCCCAGAAAGATGGGTGGGCAGTGGCTGAAGGGTGTGGCAAGTGGCCTAAGAACCCCAAGCACTGGGCGCCTGGGTGGTTGGTTAAGCGACTGCCTTCAGCTTAGGTCATGATCCCGGGGTTCTGGGATCGAGTCCCACATCAGGCTCCAAGCTCCATGGGGAGTCTGCTTCTCCCTCTGACCTTCTACTCTCTCAAGCTCTCTCTCAAATAAAAATAAATAAAATCTAAAAAAAAAAAAAAAAAAAAAAGAACCCTAAGCATTTCTCTTTCTGGCTGCACCAAGAGTGCAGAAGCTGACGGGTGTGATGTTGCTACTGTGCCATTCTAGGCTGTGTCATCTCTGCCTCAGTGGTCTCATCTATGGAATGGGGGTGTGGGGCTACAAGATCTCATAGCATGTGTAGACAAGCGACTTCTCCTTCCTGAACTCATTTCTCCAACTGTGGATGCAGTAAAAACAAAACACACTGTGTACACTATACTTTGCTGAAAACAGAATATTCTGGTATCTTAGAAGTGCCAATCCTACTTTTGCTCCTTTTCCCATCCACCTTTATTTTTCTTAAATTTACCATTAATGGGTAGATCCCTAAGTAATACATTTTTAAGTATTGGTTTTAATTTGAAATCTAAATGAACAGAATCACTCTATAAAAATAATGGCCCTGATCATCTTGTCTGTGTGACTTGAGACAAGTCCCTTCCCCTCTCTGGACTCTGTGTTCCCTGTCTATAAAATGGGCTGAAGGTGGTGCTTGAGAAAAGGATGACCTTTGAGGCCCCTTCCAACTGCTGCACCTGTTTCTACACTGCCAGTGACCTAATATTCCACACCATGCCATGTCCTCTCTGTCCCGAGTGCTGGGCCTGAGGCCTCCCTCTTGGACAGGTCCGTTCTGTCCCTAACCTTCCTGAGTGTGCTACGTTGTCCCTCAAGCAGTGTGAGGCTTCTGTCTCAAATCAGAACAAGCTTTAGCCAGTCCCTTATGGCCAGTGCTGCCAGCGCCGTGAATCCCACAGGGAGGGATTCACCTTTCTCTGCCTAGTGAATGATGCTCTCAGCCGTGCCCTAGAAACCAAGGCTGTAAGAGGCAAGATCCCTTCCCGAAACCTCCCCCCTCCACCCCCCTGAGGTGACTGAGCACTTTGCAGTCCTTCTTCTCAGCAGTGGCAGAACCGCCAAGCAGAGCACCCCACCCCCAACCTTGCCGCTTTCTGACCCAGTCCGGAGGGTCCAAACCATAATAGAAAAGCAAGGTTTTGAAGAGGGAAGAGGTCCACAGTCAGACAGCTTGAGCCCTGGCTCTGCCACTTGCGGGCTGTGTGGCTTTGGCAAGTGCCTTCCCCTCCCTGAGGTCCAGTTTGTGCATCTTCAGCAGTGAGATTGTAATACCTCCTGCGCATGCTCAGGACCCGCTAGTTCCCTTCTAGTTCTCCCACACAGTGACATCTATGAAGTAAAATGGGGAAAAGATGCTGCATTGTCAGGACCTGTTCTAAAAAGGCATCCCCATTACAGATTCAGAGCACCTGGGCTTCCAGCCCAACCCCCAAAAGTCAAACTGAACAATGCTGGTCATTGTTGTTTGGCCACAGCACACAGAACTGAGGACCTTAACTGAGTTAAGTTCCAATGTGGACCTGCCAACATTTCCTGAGAACCTGATAGGTGCCAGACCCTGTGATGGCCCCTGGAGAGGGAATGATGAGTAAGAGAGCATGGCATCCCAGTCCAAAGCTTGGTTTGGCTGAGTCATACACTCCCTGTGTGGCACGGGGCAATTTCATCACTTTAATTTTCTAGACCTCAGCTTCCAACTCTAAATATCTCATAGATAGGGACTTAGCAGAGGGCCTGGTTTGTAGTAACTGTCAAAATTCAGGAAGTGTCAAGACTCAGTCTTGTATGGAAAAGAAAATAAGATGCGCATACCTAAATACACAGGAAGTACTTCAAAGAAACTAGACACAGGCAGTCCTCATTTTTCTAAGGAAAATTTTGGTACTCGTGAAATACCATTTAAAGAGAACCTTCTCAAAACAACAAATATTCATTGTAAGCATTGAGGGGAAAAAGTTTGAGTGGGGTCACACCTTGAAAAACAAACTGAAGGCATGAAAGCATTCCTTTTTTTTTTTTTATTTTCTCTTAACAAAATGTAGGTTCTAATGTCAAATGAGCTGCTTTTTCAATTAAAAATAGGAATTATCCATGTTGACTGGGGTTTTAGAGGGGGAGGGAGTGAAATTTTTTAGACCGAGTGTTTTCCTAGTGCAAAGTAACATTCTTCATCTTGTGTTTGCTTTTCACGGAACGATTATATGGAATGTCATTCTGAGCAAATATTTCAGAGGTTTATCAATTTTCCCAAGGGCATCTTCTAGTCATTAGATGATAAAATTATTCTCTTTTGAAACACCTGGCATCTTTGTCGATTTTCTCTTCTTCAATTTTTAACTAGTTTAACTCTGCCAATTCTTCATTGTAGTTTAAATGTCAGTGGGGCCATTTTCCAACAGCCCTTCTGCTAACTTCATGAAATCCTGATCTGTTTCAAGATACACACTTTTTCTTTTCATCAATTTCCTTTGAATTTCCATTGCATCTTCAAACACTTACAACAACCAAGGAGCTGAAGAGAACCCACAAAGCTTAGGTGAGTTGAGTAAGGTCAGAACATAGGGTTAGTGGGGAGTAATACTTGAGTATAAACTAAATATTTAAATGGCCAGCTCATTAGTAAATATTTCAGTGTTAGGAAGACTCACTTCTCGACCAAATCTTGTAACTTTAACACACTTGAAAAATGACATATTGCAAAATTCAGAGTAACTGATAATTTCTGAAAGGATTGAGAACAACAAGCTTACTATGTTGATTCTTTTTAAGTATGTATCCTGATATTTTAACATGCACACTTAACAAAGTCTAACTCTCATTGATATCTTTACCTTCTGAGTAATGATAACTTGACAGTGTTTGGATTCTGATTACCTCTTTCCCAACTTAAATGCCATGGTTCATTATTTTAGTTCTAACTTGCTATTTTTTTTAATTTTTTTTCTATCTTGCTATTTTTAGTCCATTTATGTTTAATATGCCAACTGATACAATTGGACTTAATTCTACCACTATGCTATATATTTTTTATTTGTCATTTCTTTTCTTCCTTTATTTTTTCTTTGCTGTCTTTTTTGGAAATTAAACAAATATTTCTATTCTTCTATGTTTTTCTTGTATTGGCTTTTGGCTTCACATTTTGGAATTACTTTTTAGTGGTGATCCTACAAGTTTCAATATACATCTTTAGCCTGCATAAGGCTTAGCCATCATTGTACTCCTTCCTGAACAACCCAAGAACTTTACAACAGGTGAACTCCATTGTCCCCTTTTTGCTTTTTGTGCTATTATTGTTAAACTTTTGATACCTACATATGTTTTAAATCCCTCAAGATATTATTAATATTGCCATTTTAAATAGTCAATATTCTTGCATATTTAGTATTTCCCTGGTAGTGTTCTTTAATCTTCTGACAGTTTTGTGTTTCTGGCTGGAATAATTTTACTTCAGTCTAAAGAACTTCCTTTGGTATATCTTCTTGTAGTGGTCTGATGGCTTTAAGTTTTTGCTGATTTTTAATTTCCCTTTGTCTGAAAATATCTTTTTCTGCAGGATTTTCTTGCTGTGTATATAAGAGTGACAGTTTTATTATTTTTTTATTTCAGCATTTTAAAGACATTGTCTAGAGTTCATTTGTTTTTGTTGAAAAGTCAGGTAACAGATTTGTTAATGTTTCTTTGTTTCTCTGTGACTGCTCTTGAGAATTTCTTTTTTGTCTTTGTGTTTATTTTTTTGGGGGTTTTACTGAGTTTCTTGAATTGTCAAGTTGGTGCCTTTTCTCAGCTTTGAAAGTCTTGATTATTATCTTTCCAAATATTGCTTCTGCCCAATTTCTCCTCTTGCTTTTGGTACTCCAATTATGTGTACATTAGACCTTTTGCCATGACCTACATGATACATATATACTCTGTTGTGGGTTTTTTTACATTACTTTCTTTTTTATCTGATTTTAGTTTAATTTTTATCTTATTGTTCTGTCTTTCAATTACTGATCTTATAGTCTGTTGTGTCTTGCCTACTATTAAACCTATCCAATACGTTTGTACTTTTTCATTCATTCCAAGTAACTGCTAAAAGATAGTAGACTTTATTGCATGGAGCGCTGGGTGTTATATGTAAACAATAAATCTTGGAACACTACATCAGAAACTAATGATGTACTGTATGGTGACTAACATAACATAATAAAAAAAAAAGTTAGTAGATTTTGGAAGGCTACATATTTTCATCCATTTTGTTTATCATTTCTCCTCCTCCTCCTCTTTCTTGTTCTCCTCCCCCTCCTCCTCCTTCTGTTCCTCCTCCTTCTTCTCCTTCCTCTTCTCCTCTTCCTCCTCCTCCTCCTTCTTCTAAACAAACTAATCATCATTACCATCCTTGGCTCATGACCACAATATCAGGGTCTTCTATGGATCATTTTTATTGTTTGCTTCCCTTTTTCTTCCACTTCCAGCCACTTCACAGTCCTCATAAATGTGACTGTATAATGAGCATTCTGTAGTAAAGGACTACAGAAGCTCCAGCAGATATATTCTACCAGAGAGATTCCCCCTCTCCTGTCCTGGAGGAGAAGGTAAAAGGCTGATTATCTCAGGCAGTCAGCAATTGAGGTATGTCATGGATGGGTTGCAATTTATAACACTTTCAATCCATCACATCTGGCTTGTCCTTGTTCCTTGAGTGTGGCCTTCCAAGGCTACTAAATGAGAGCCTAGATGGCCTCTCTCTTCTCACCCCTAAAAAGGGCAAAACGGTCAAGCATTTATGTTGGTCCATCTCTCCCAGGGGAACTCTGTCTCCTAAATATCATGAGATTATGAGATTTTATTCCGACCTTCCATCCCAGCGCCCATGCTACCTGTGCTATGCTCCTTTAGCACTCGGCATTGTCCAATGGGGGAAAACTGCCCTTCTATTTCTGGATCCTTTAGGGTTCAATCCATCATACCAGTTTGCACACCTGTCCAAGGCTCTGCTAATCTCCATTTTCCTCAGTAGACTACCTCTCCTTGGGCCAAGGCCAGCCTCATGCCATGTCTAGACATCCCCAGGGCCGAAAGTTGTCAGCATTCATCATCTTACCTCAGAAGAGCTGTTCTCTTCCTGCAATTTTGGCCCATATAATCTTCATCTCCATATTCTGACATGTTCAAAATTTTTGTTTTTGCAATTTTTTTGAGGGAAGAGTTTAGTTGCACTGGGGAAATTGCTTGCCTTGTTCTGCTGCATCTTATCTGAAAATAGTACTTTATCTTGTAATGTTCATGTAAATAAGTTAAACATTATTAATTTATACAATAAGTTTAGTTTAGATTTACCTTCATTTGCTTAGTATTCTTTTGTGAGTCTGAGACCTTCCGTATGGGTTAATTTTCCTTCTGACTAAGCTATATCTTTTAGAATTTCTTTTGGTAAGAATCTGTTGGTGATAAACTCCATTTTTGTCCAAAAGTGTCTTTAGTTTGCTCTAATTCTTGAAATATAATTTATCTTGGGTATACTTTAGCAGGTGGCTAACTATTTTCTCTTGACACACTGAAAATATCATTCCACTATATATCAGCTTCCATTGTTGTTGTTGAGAAGACAGCTGTTAACCCTAATTGTTGTTGATTTGTAGGTGATCTAACTTCTCTCTTTGACTGCTTTTAATATTTCTCTGTCATCAATTGTGATGTAACCTGCACCTTCTAGAATTTTGCTGTATACTATCTGAATGATCATAAGCAATGGCTCTGAGTTAGGTCTTCTCACTCTATCCTCTATGTCTTTTAATCATATTTCATTTTCCCATTTTGTCTTTCTTACCTGCATTCTAGAAAATCTTTATTTATATTTATCTGTTCACTAATTCTGTCTTCAAGTATGTCTGCTTTGTCATTTAACCTATCCATATCCATTCATTGAGAACTTCTAAAATTTATATATATATTTTTAAATTATGTGCTATATATATAATACATTATGTTAATAAAAATATTTTTAAATAATTATTTTATTAACATATAATGTATTATTTGCCCCAGGGGTACAGGTCTGTGAATCATCTGGCTTACATATTTCACAACAATCACCATAGCACGTACCCTCCCCAATGTCAATAACCCAGCCACCCTAATCCTACCTTTCCCACCTGCCAGTAACCCTCAGTTTGTTCCATGAGATTAAGAGTCTCTTATGGTTTCTCTCCATCCCAATCCCATCTTATTTCATTTTTTCCTTCCCTACCCTGCACTTAAATTTTTAAATAATGTAATTTTCACTTCTATATGTTCTATATGATTCTTTTTCAAATCTGGTAAGACATTTTTACAGTATCTTGTTACTTGCTCATATTTTCACACCTCTTTTATTTCTTTTTTTTTCCTAAAGATTTTATTTATTTATTTGACAGAGAGAGATCACAAGTAGGCAGAGAGGCAGGCAGAGAGAGAGAGAGAGAGAGGAGGAAGCAGGCTCCCTGCAGAGCAGAGAGCCCAATGCGGGACTTTAACTCAGGACCCTGAGATCATGACCCCAGCCGAAGGCAGAGGCCTAATCCTCTGAGCCCCTCAGGTGCCCCACCTCTTTTATTTCTTTAAACATATAAACATTGTCATCTTACATTCTGTGTCTAATAGAAATTCTGATACCTGAAGCTTTGCAGATCTGATTTTGCTATCTATTACCCCTGCTTGCTCTCTTTCATAGTACCTTGTTTCCTTGTGTGTTTTGTAATTTTTGAGGGTGTGCATTCCTTGGAAATTTATCTTGGAGAATTATTTGAGGACTATGTTAAATTTTCACTTCTCCAGAAGGGCTGTGTTCTTCTTTCAGTCACCTGGGAAAACTACTAATCCATGACCATTTTAAGTAAAATTTTCTCCTTGAGTTTTTCAGGACCACAAAGCCAAATGAGGGCTAGCATATGGTTACAAATTTTCAAGAAAATGGGTACCATTCCTTCCCCACCTAACTCCAACATCAAAGTCAGGATAGGCTTATTTTGTGTGTTAATTCATTTCTCATTCCCATTATATCAAAGGTCTAGCCCTTTGAGGTTCAAGTTTTACGTAGACCCCACTAGGTTTACCTCCTGGTTTCTAAGCAGGGTTACAGTTAACCTCAGGAGTTGGGAGTGGCCCGAGTGCATAATTCTTCTACAGCTCATTGTTTAAAGGTCTACTGCCTTTAAACAATCACTGATTGTTTAATCACTGATTTCCAAGTTGCTCCAGGCTAAACCATCCTGTCCTTCTCTAGATAGGAGAATCTTGATGCTGGGACCTCTAGCATAAAGACAGGTGGGAAAAGCTAGGCAGTGCACTAGGGAACTCGTGGTGACTATGGGGACCGAGTCCCTGATTGGCTTCCACACACCCCAAGGTAAGCCCCTCTGTCGCCACTCTACATCTGACAGAGAGAGTTACCTTGTCATCAGAAGCTGTATTCACTGTTACGGAAAGAAATCTCACCTGGGCTAAAAAAGTATATGCCTTATATGACCCTCAGTCAATCTAGACTTTCATCCACAGTTTCAAGGATGGAATTCCTGGGTTCTTTTTAAAATTTATTTATTTATTTATTTATTTGATGTCTAATTGACATGCAGCATTATATTAATTTTGGGTGTACAGTATAATGATTTGACACATATATACACTGTAAATGATCAACATAGTAAGGATAGTCACCATCCATCTGCATAAAAAGTTACCAAAAAATTGTCTTTCTTGTGATGAGAACTTTGAGGATACACTCTCAGCAAGTTTCAGTATGCACATTACCATTGGCTTTAGTCACCATGCTGCACAACTCATCCCCATGACCTATTCATTTCACAACTGGAAGCCTGTACCTCCTGACACCCTTCTGCCATTTTGCCCACCCACCAAACACCTGCCTCCCTGGCAACCACCACACTTCTCTGTGTCCGCCAGTTTATTTGTTACTTTGATTTATTTCTTAGATTTTGCATAGAGTGAGATTATATGGTATTATTTGTCCTTTTCTGACTTATTTAATTTGGCATAATAACCTCAATGTGGATCTCCCTGGGTTCTAAATTTTTTAAAAGAAAAAAAATTTTAGCACCAACCTCAAGCCAACATAATATTCTTGGCTAAGCAAACCTTCTCTGATTTAAAGAACTGACATTCATGCAACTAATTGATAAAATTGATTATCTATCTCTTAACCATCTTGACAGTATAAATAAGGAAATCTGGAATAATGATGGTTGGTCTACAGCTGCTGAAATCACTGAGCACTGGACTGAACTCTAGCATTTCTGAAAGTGTGCTCCTGAAAGCATTAGACCACATGAGGGCCTCTGTGTTTAAATAACCTTAATAAATGTTACATACTTGAAACTTCTTACGGAGATTCACTCAATGCATTAGTAAATTAAGGGTTCTGAGAAGTCCTACATTTGAAAAGTCTTTCTTATTTGAGGTTTTCTTCATATTTGAAAATATTTGACCACAAAAATGTAAGGAACTTGGAACAGTGATAAAAAATTATTTTTTGGATAGAATTCACTTCTGACATAGAAATTCGTATGCCATCAGTGAACACTGAAAAGTTGGTTATAGAGATAGAAATAATATTTATTCAACAAATACTTGTTAAATGCCCACCATGCCTACAACTAAGGGTATACATTGGTGAAGAAAACAGATATGGTTTCTGTTTTGTGGCTTTTATAAGAGCCTTAAACTCTCATGGGAAGCATTAAGAAAGAAATGTCAAGTGTTAGATCCCAGTTCCTTAAGCTATTGGGCCATAGTCATGGAATAAGCCCTTGATCTGGGGCAGTTGACTGGGCAGTTGGCTACTGTGTCTAGACTGGAAGTTCTAAAACTTACTGACATAATTGTACCACTCATGAGAACCATAAAGAAGAGTTAGCACAAACACATTTGGTTCTGGAACAGAAGAAAGCATTTATCTAGGAAAAGAAATTCAGGGAAGACAAGTAAGCAAAGTAGGTGGTTTTTAAGGCTTACAGAATTGCCAGTGGATCTGAAGAGTCTTCCCAAAATTAGCCTTGTAACAATGTCTGATTCCTAGTTCAAGTCAAGTAAATGTTAGCTGGAATAATGAAGATGGTGATGGTGGCGATGATGAGGGTGTTGGTGATAATGATGGTGATGATGGCAGTGATGGTTGGATGTGGCAGTGATGGTGATGACAATGGTGATGACAGTGACAGTAATGATGATAGTGATGGTGACAGTGGTGGTGATAGTGATGACAGTGATGATGGTGATGGTAGTAGTAGTAATCTTCAACTCTGTCCTATCACTTGATACTATGTTCAGTTGGTCACAAGAACTGAGCTATGAGTCTACTTAAATAACTCTTAAATACATCTTCTCATTTCTCTCTGAAATTCCATTACCTCCAAATACGCCGTGGTCCTTTTTTATCTTGTTTTCTTACCTCTAACTTCCAGTCTTCCAGTCCATGCCCCACACTGCATTAATGTAATCAACCTGAAGCTTAAGTCTGACCAACAACCAGTTGTCAGGCCTCCAAGGCCTACTCTGAGGCTGCCTGGGTGTTGTGGCTGGGATTCCAGATTCTATAGTGTCCCTTCCTAGCCTTATCTCTTCCTCTCTCACAGGTGTCTCCTGCTCAGCTCTACTCAAACCACTGTACCCCCAGGCACCCCATGCATGTTGACAGCATGCCTTTCTCATCCTCCTCCCCTTACTGGTCTTTTCTCCTTCTTGTCTTTTAGCAAAACGTATACTCATCCTTCAGGGTCCTGCTCAACAGTCAGAGCTGGGGCTTTGACTGGCCTCCACCCAGGAATGGACTACTGTGTGCTTTTGCCTAGCCTCCTACATGCTTTCTGCATGTATCTGCACAAATTTCACTAGAGCTGTGTTGTTTCGCATGTGTGTAGGTGGTTGTGTCTGGGGGTTCATGGTGAAGTCAGGGATGGGCTGGAGGAGGAACCAGTCCTCCACTCCATAGATCAAGGACACCACATTCTCCCAGGCTTCGAGAACTTATTAAAATTAGAACTATTTGTCACAGGAGGTCTCACTGCAGCATCAGACCCTGAGAGGGACCAGGGCATGTTCCTTGGCCTCTGAAAGGAATTAATCCATTCATTCACACATTGATTCCACAAATATTTATTGAGAGTCTGCTGTGTCCCAGGCACCATGCTGGGGGCTGGGGATATAGAAGTGAGCAAACAAGAGCAGAACCAAGTGCTTATTTTCATGGCATTTCTGTATTGTTCTACTAATTGGGGTAGAGGTGGACAACAATCAAGGAAACAAACCAATAAGATAATTGGAGGCAATGATAAGGACCACAAAGGAAATTAACAGGGATCATGAGAGGGGTAATGAAAGTGGAGTGGAGAGCTTCTTCAAACGTGGAAATCCTAGAGAACTCCCTGAGGAGGTGGTACTTGTGTTGAGGTGTCAGTAACAGGAAGGGGCCAAATATGTAAACATCTGGGGAAAGAAGGAAGGCCCCTCAGGCCAGGCAGAGAGGAGAAGGAAGGAAGCCCTGGTTGGACCACAGTAAATGAGGGAGAAGAGGATTGAAGAAGTAGGTAGGAGCTGAACAATGGCCAGGCCACGCAGGGCCTTGCAAACCATGCTAAGGAGGTGGGGCTTTATTTGAAGGGCAATTGGAGGCCTTTAGCAGGTTTTAAGCAGGAATGATGCTTTTCAAAGCTTAAGTGTGAGGAAGGAATTGCAGAAGGAATAGTGTGGACAGAGGCAGTCAGGAGCTGTCCAGGCCAGGGCTGGTGCTGGTAAGGAACAGGTAACAGCACCTCCCTCCCTTCCCTGGAAACCCTGGTGGCCCTGGCAGCTCGCAGTGGATGACATCATCCTCAGCTCTGGGCTGCTGGATATGCAGGGATCTCCTCCCCAGGGTGTGCTGGGGCTACACACCAGCACCAAGCTGTCCGCTGAGAGCCTGAGGGAGAGAGGAAGAAACAGCCTCAAGAAACACCTCCAGTGGCCCAGACACTGGATAGAACACCACAGGCACTTTCTGGATAACACTCACAACCGTCCCGTGAGGAACACCTCTGCTTTGCCATGAGCGCTAAAATCTTGAACAGGGTAGGATGCCTAGAAATCATGTGATCACCCTCCTGTCTCAGAACTTGTCCGAATGTCTGATTCTCATTAGTTATTAACCAGATCCTTAAATAAAACTCTTGCTACATTCCAATCACCTTGCAGATATTTTCATAATCACTTCATGAGCTAAGGACCATCATTATCCCCATTTAACAGGTGAGGAAAATTGAGACCAAAAGGGGCTAACTTGTCCAAGGTAGCACTGAGCCAGGCTTCAAACCCAGGCGGTCTGCCCCAGAATCCACATTCTTTTTAGCCTTATGTGATGCCACCTTCCCCCTGTTGTCCATGAGCTAGAACAATAGAAGGATCTTCCCCTACCACCTCCTGCCCGCAACAGGCAAATATATGTCTTAGACATACAGCAGCGTTGCAGAGTTTTTGGTGTCACAGTTCCCATCATGGGGTCTATGAGGGTAAGGACACCTCATAGCGTGGCTGGCCTGTCTGGAAGATGCAATCATTCCCAGTTACTATTCCTTATAAGTACAGGGAGGGCCTCAGATGAGAACCCTAGAGTGAGAAGGTGCATCTAAGATGTGTATCTGCTTTAACCTCCTGTCTCCAAGCTTCCCACTGTATCTAGAACGGAGGAAGTGCTCTGTGACACTTGAGTGAGTGGATGGGTAGATGAATGGTTGAACACAGGCTTACCTTTCCCATGAAGGAGTCATTTTTACAACGATGAGGAAGGACATTTTTACAACGGACTCGGCAGGTAGCACAACACAGGCCAGCCACATCTGGTTCTTGCCCTCACATGCCGGGATCTGGACCAGTGTGACAAAGTCAGATGTTTGCAAAGGCACATCCTGACTATAGGGAGCCACTGCTCCTGGGCTCCAGCCAATCATTCAAGCCTGTGGGAATGTGGCCCATTGTGACCAGGTCTGCATGAGAATCACATTTTTTCATGAGAACCTGAATATGCAGGTGTCATTTACAGTTAACTGATTTTTTTTTAAGACTGCATCCCAAAGAACATATAGCTAAGGACTAGCTTGACTAAGCCCATGGGCCACTGGTTTGAGGCCCCCAGTCTAGAATCAGTAGGAGGTGGGCCAGCTTGGACTCTGGCTGGTGATCTCTAAGAATGGTGAGAAGGTCCCAGGAGCGTCCAAGAGGAAGTTGCATTCGGTGTGCTAGCTCAGCCAGATTCGAGGTATGATAGGTGTATATCTTCCAGTTGTCATCCCAGGATTTTAGCTTCCTCTTGTATAATGTTGCAGCCACGCATGGCCATTCTGCAGTGGGATCACAGGATGGATCTTGAATTCAGAACTGGGCCAAAGTGGGAGAAGGGGGCCAGCGAGATGGTGGAGGATATCTTGATGAGAGCTTGAATCTAAACAAGCTCTATCATCTTAGAGACCAAGTTCAGGACTAACAGCCCAGCTACCCTTTCCCAGATGGAGATTCGTTACCCATGGGCAAACTCAAAGATTATTTTCCTAATCAAGAGAGAAAATGTCTTGCAGGCACTCCTCCCAGTTGGGAAGCTCTTTCCATGTTCCCATTCAATCCCTTCAGCTGCAGCCAGATCTTTCTGCAACTCTGTCTCTTTCTTGTGTTTTTCGCTTTTCTTTCTTCTCCCGCACCCATTTCCTCCGCTCCGCCCGGAAGCCCGCACAGGGAAGCGGGTTGGGGGTGGGGGCGGGGGGGCAGCGTGCTCATCCTGGCTCCGTTTGGGGTGGACTTTTAATCCAGGCATGTTGCTGACACCCAGCACTGAGAATTTGCAGGTATTTAATTAAACCAGGGATTCCCAGGGGATTTGAGAAGCCGTCTGGCGGGCAGTGGGCTCTATCTCCACATCTTATTTTGACAAGTGCTGTAATTATCCCTCGCTGCTGGCAGGAGGAGGCAGAATCACTTTCCTTCCCAGCCCCATCTTCTTAGAAAAGAGCGCTCAGACTGCTCCACTGCTTCACCAATAAACACCCTGCATGCCTAGGTTTACCAGTGAAGCCAAGACTGAGCTCAGCCATGATTCAGGTTAATGCAGACGTACCACTCAGCCTGATCATCAGTCACAGTGCAGGGGACTTCTGAGCCCTAGGAAACCTGCTCCTGAGGAAGGCCTTTTAGGGCGGAAGACTTGAGGTGGGAACCATACCCTCCATACCTCACACAGCTTACTCCTCCAAGAGCCAGCATGGATGGGGCACTGTTATGTACCGTCAGGTGTTTCATTTCACTTTCTCGGCAATCCTGCCAGATCAGCATTCTCATCCCATATTATAGATAAGGAAACTGAGGCTCTGGGAGGAAAAGTCACACAGTCAGCTGCGGTGGTCTCAGGACTCTTAACCAAAGGCAAGCTGGTCCCACTGCTTCTGCCCTTTCTACTTCATGGCATTGTGTCCCAGGGATGCCGCACACTCCACCCCCACCACCAGGCTCTGAGCCACATGGCTATTGGGTAGCTGCTGGAAAGTTATGGCTAAGTCAGGATCAAATATTTCCTCCTGAGGCATGCTCCCCAGTAGTTCTGTAGTGAGGTTGAACTCATCTGTGAAACAGGGACTCGGAGTTCTCATGAAATGAACTTGGGTGGCATCTTTGAACATCTTAGGAAAATTGAGAAGGCCTCGGGAATTGTAGAGAGTCAAGTTACTGACACTGTACCGTAGTTCAGGGGGGACCAAGAAGACAAGGCAGGGGAAGGAAGTGCTTAGGAAAGGCTAATGGGATAGAAACACCACCCAAGCTCAGCCTGACTTCCAGGTACCTTGTGACCTGGCCTCTTGCCCCAGCACCAGGCAAGGCGGGGCCAGTGTAGACCAGCCTGCTAGAAGCCTCTGACCCATTCCAGCCATGGTCATAGTAACAACTTGACATTTATTGGACACAAAAATATATACTATTTTGTGCTCAATAGCATTATGTACATGAAAAACATCAGTCTAATTAATTGGCAAGGCACTAAGAGGCAAAGACTCTTATCCCCCATTCAATGGATGAGCAAAATGAGGTTTATCAAGACTCTTCCCTCAGTCAACAGCAAATGAGGGGTGAAGCTCAAGTAGGCCTGATGGTTCGTCTAAACCGCTATGTCATAAAGCATCCTTCCATATGGGTTGTATCCCAGGGGCCCCCAAACTCCAGGGCTTTTCTTGGAGGAGCTGCAAGGAATGGGTTGGGAGGTGACTGTGGGGAGAAAGGCCGCTGAGCTGCTGATCTTGGGAGACGCCTGGAGTCTCTCGCTGTGTGCCGTCCGGCCTCTGGCTTCACTGCCCAGCAGCCCCAGCCTCTGGTGCTCCTTCACGGGCTGTCCACACGTCCCTGAGCATCTAGACGACTTGCTGCTCAGGAACCCACTTTCCCAGATTGAGCCTTTTCTCCAGGCGAAGATGGGAGGAGGAAGGCCGGTGTCAGCAGGGAAGAGGGACAGAGGGTGGGAGGGGAGACACGGGGTGTGCGGCAGATGGGCCCGGAAGCACGCGGGAGCCAGCTGCCCGGCTCTGGCAGTCTGAAACATCTTTTCTGATTGTCTCCATTCAGCCCCATCTGCAGATGACTCGTTTTATGAAAGAGGCCCTGGGCATTTGTTCCAGGATCTGAGCTGTGATTAGCAAAGGCACTTGGGGGACCCCACTCCTCCATGCAGCAGAATGCTTCTTGCTCCTCTTG
Source organism: Mustela erminea (assembly GCF_009829155.1). NCBI lineage: Eukaryota > Metazoa > Chordata > Mammalia > Carnivora > Mustelidae > Mustela > Mustela erminea. Next base: position 104,683,551 of record NC_045616.1, on the reverse strand, counting down.
CTCCAGCTGCCACATTGGGGAATTCTTGCTGATCTGCAGCCTGGATTCTAATTGCTGAGGTTGCCTGTTAAAAATGTCCTGGGTGGAGATGACTGGGTAGCTCAGTCAGTTAGGCATCTGAGTTCAGCTTAGGTCATGATCCCAGAGTCCTGGGATCAAGTCCTGCATCAGGCTCCTTGCTCAGTGGGGAGCCGGCTTCTCTCTCTGCTTCCTGCTCCCCCCCTGCTTGTTCTCTCTCTCTCTCTGAAAAATAAGTAAAATCTTTAAAAATAATAATAAAAACATCCTGGGCCATTCTGCCTCAGAAGTTGGATGGTTCTGGCTTTGTATCCCAAGCTGTGGGACCTTGAACAAGTCTCTCTACCTCCCTTGAGAGGCAGTGGAGTATAGAGGTTAAGTGCATAGACTCCAGAGCCAAGACTGCCAAAGCTCCAATCCCAGCTCCAGTGTACAATCCTCGTGCTAGCTGTGTGACCTTGACCAAGTGACACAGCACCCCTGGGCCTGTCTCTTGAGCTTTAAAATAGGATTCCACAGGTATCCACCTTGTGGAATTGTTAAAAAGATAAAGCAAACTCACACAATGAAAGGACTTAGCACATTTTAAGTGCTGTAAGTTATCAGCCACGATTAGGGCATAGCAAATATTCTCTAGAATGAATATGGATAAACTTCAGTCTCAGTTTTTTCCCCCCAAGGATATGCCCATCATGGAGGCATCTCAAAGAGGTGTGACCTGGAGGGGTGGCAACAGGCAGGTAATTCTGGTGCCTCATGCCTTCTTTCCCTTACCTCCTCCTCTTCTGCCTCCCTCTGGCATCCTTCATGCAGCTCATGCTAGAAGCACTTATGGAGGCCCTTGTTGTGTGCCCAACTTTGTGCTTGAGGTTAGGCATTCAGCAAGGAACAACGTGGGCCCTGTCCTCTTAGGGACAAACAGTTACAGGGTTGTGAAATAGTGCTGGTGGGGATCAGGGAAGGTTTCTTTGTGAATGTACTATCTGAGCCATATGACCATTAGAAGGAAGAGCCTTTTCAAGCAGAGGGAACAGCTTGTGCAAAGGTCCTGAGGTGGAAAAAATTTGAGGAACAAGAGGGAGGACAGAGTAACTGGACTGCAGTGAGGGGGAAAAAATGGACAGAAACAAAGTTGAAGAGTAGCTAGGGATGGCATCATTAGAGGGCTCTGCAGTCACTGTGAGAAATTTGGGCTTCATATGAATTTTCTAGCATAGTTGTTATGAAGGTTAAGTGAAAGGAGACATATAAAGTACTTGGAACAACATCAAGCATGTTGGTGCCTTAAATGATTGTTATCCTTTATTACAGCCACTCTTCATCTTCCCACACTCGGTACTGAGGCTGTGGCTAGTGTACAAGAACATTATAGACATTCTGGCTTAGGAAAGAGCACTGTAGTTCAAGTTACACGGGCTTGGGCAACAAATCTCATTTCTGCCCCTCCCTGGCTGTGTGCCTTAGCCAAGCACTGTTTCTTCCCTGAGCTTTTATAAAATGACTGCATCACATCCCTTGCCCAGGTGGCTGTGACCGTGAACTTGAAAGTAAAGAACTAAGGTCAAAGATGCTCATTATTTAAACTGCTCTTGCCATCTAAATCAGAAGGTTCAAGCTGGCTAGGGCCTCAGGGAAAAGTCCTTTCCTGCTGCATCACTGGACACCGAGCTCATCGGAAGAAAAAGGTCAGAGGGAGATGGGAGTGGATAGAGTGACTCTATCCAAGGTCTCAGAAGGTCTCTCATGTGACCCTGACTGCTCTGTCAGGGAAGCTGTCAATCCAGCAGCTTGTGCAGCCCCTGGGACCAACTGAGAATGACCCTGGGTGCTACCATCCAGCACACCTGTGCCATTTGCAGAAAGAGGCAGCCGAGTGCTGATTCAGGGGAACCCTAATGGTCCCCAAGTCTATTATTATGTTTTAATGAGCTGGAAAAGCACAAACAGAAATCCTTAAGGGTATCGGCTGTGACACACAAACCTAATAAAATGCTTGTAAATACAACCCATAAATTGCAGATCGACATAAGGGGTTGTATCTTGTTAGCCCCTAATAAGCTCTGTGGCCTTAAACAAGTCTCATCTCTTCCCAGGGCCTCAGTTTATCCATCTGTAAAACATAAGGATGAAGAAAGACAATGATGCCTATGTCGTCTTCCACCCTAGGCAGGCTTGGATTCTAAATATTTCCTAGTGCAAGTCTACCCTGAGCTACCCAGCATCCTTATTTGGTACCTTGTCTGATGTGCTCCTAGCAATTATCTTCCCAATCCCAGTTTAAATATCACTTCTGAAGACAGCATCCACCATCACTCTAAAGAGAATTAGTTCCTTTCTGACCACATAAACTCCTTTTATAGGTTTGATAGAGGTAAGGATAAATGAATGATTTTCAAAATTCTACTTCTGTAGTTCCAAAGCATTGTTTATATCATTCTTATTTAAGCTATCACATAAACCCAGATATTTGCATATATGTCAAATTACCTACAAAGCAGAAACATATATTATTTATTTTTGGCCTCCTCCCCAGTACTTAGCATAGGAACTGTTTGCCAACATGTCATAGTTCCTCAAACTTCATAACATCACATCTTTTCTGTCTCCTGCTTGGGATAGCCCTACCCTCTCCTTGGCCTGGAAACAGACTCCTAGTCACCCTTTAAAGTCCAATCCCCAAATCCCTTCCTCTGTTAAATTTTGTCTTCTGCAGGCTAGGTCTAACTTTGGGGTCTTTCTACTGTCCTGGAAATCGTGCGCTGCCAAACTTCATTTATTGTCAGTCCTCCCCGCTAGTCTGGGGATCCTCAAAGAAGGGTCCCTGGGCATCTTACCTCTGATCCCAGTGTTCTTGGCCAGGACCCATGAGGGCTTTGATATAAGTTAGGGAAACTGAACTCAATTGCCTAATGAGAGTAAGGCTATTAAACGGATGTCACAGGGGTCTGAAGAAAGCCATTTCAGCATGGACAGATACCTACAATGTGGCTGGATGCCCGCAACGGGGCAAGACCTCACAGTTTCAGACCTCTCATCCCAAGCTCTAAACAGCATCATGATTGCCATTCCAGCCCCTCTGAGCATCTTTCTCACACCCCCATTCCTCTCCTGCTTTATCCCTCATCCATATGAATAAGGCCAACAGTATCTGCCAAGGCACATTCAGCTACTTTATCACTGTTCTGTTTCTTAAGTTGGGGGTATGGGTAGTGCATAGATGATGATCAGTGGTGTGCTTTGCAACATAGACATATATAATATATGTTCATTCTGTGTAAATCAACTGCTTTGCAAGAAAAAATTTATGAGTCAAAATTTTAAAATTGATAAATAATGTTGGTGATCAGTGTAAAACATTTTTCAGAAGTTCCATAAAGGCTCTCTGTGGGGCCAAGAGAGGCCATGTTTTCAGGTTAGTAAGCTCTCAGGGGTGGGGGAGGCAGGCCGAGCTCATTAACTTAACCAGCACCTACACTGTCGCTCCCCCTGTCAGCCTCTGGGCCTGCTGCAGAAAGCATCATAAGAGAATTCTCTGTTCTCCTCTTGATGACTTGACCCAGTGAGCTGTACATGCCCTGGCACTGGTTACCCCAGCCTGGATCTTGGCTGAAAGCGTAAAAGCATTGGGTCAGACTTCAGATCTGATCAAGGGAGAGAACCAGAATGTCTGGAGAGGTGCACTGGCTTGTGGCAAAAGCCCTGGAAAACGCAAGACTTGGGTTCTATACTCAGCTCTGCCTGGGACCTACACATCTCACTCTGTGACCTTGGGCTTCATGAGGGCAGTGGGACTTCCCTGGCACACGATGCAGTGCTATGAGTTTGCTGACCCTCTCCATCCCAGGACGACCCCATGTTAGCCAGTAGTTGCATCTCCCCACCTCCCTACCCCCAGGGATCAGGGTGATTCATTCTTGGGAGCAAGGCTGGGAGGCGAGAAGCTTTTGTGTGTCTCAGAGATTTCCAGAGTCGTCAGGATTGTCCAATAAGTAACAATTCCTTTAGAGATGAATGCTTCTTGGACTTTGTCTCTTTCTCTTCTCTCTGTTAGCTTCTCTCTGCCCTTCTCTGAGTATGTTTATCTTCTTCTGTCTCTTTCTGCCTTGCTCTGTCTTTGTCCATCTCTTTCTGTCCCAAGCCATCTCTTGCCTTCATCTCATTTCCCCTAGGTCCCTGATGCTCTTTCTCTGAGCTCTTTTCACTCTGCTTTTCCCTTTCCATGTGCTTCAGCACTCTGCCTCCCTTCCCATCCCTGTCTCTGCATCTCCCTCTCTACTGCTCTCTCTCTATTTCTGTCTTTAACTGTGCATCCTTCTAATTAGGAGAGATCCCCTCTGGGGCCCAGTGGCTAGCCAAGCACCCTATACAAGACAGACATTCCTGCTGTCCAGCAGGCAGGAGCCCAGCCTCCTGGCTGGAGTGTGGCATCTGCAGTGGTTTGTTTCCACTTACCAAAGGGCATCTGTAATTAATGTGGGCAGTGATTAAGGAGCTGGAGATGTGTTTATGCTCCTCTCGGGCTGCGATGAAACACCCATAACATTTAATGTGGTGCATTGACATTTAAATGTCAATTAAAAAGTCCCTGTTCTGCTTGGCTGGCCCCTAGATCCTCAGATGAACGTTGCCCTCCTGCCTGCACTCCCAAGCCCACTGGGGGCTATTGGCATGCGGATGACATGGCAGCCACAGTGACCGTGACCATAGGTGTGGGTAGACCCTGAAGGGGCTGAGGTGGCTCTGAGAGCATTGCAGGCATGGAGGACCTCTTAAAAAGAAGCGGGGTGGAGGGGGCCAGGACAAGAACAGGGCCATGCAGAAGGTGGGCAGGAGCAGGTGTATGAAGGGGACTTGTGGGAGGCAAGATCAGAGGCAGCATTTGGCTTCTTCAGCTCTTGTCCCTTTGGTTCAGGGCATTGCCTAAAGTTCACCTGTGCATTTATCCCTTCGATACAAAGGGAGGCAAAGTCTCTGCCTCTGGGGCTGATCGCACTTCACTAGACTGGGGGCTTCTTGGGGCAGGCACCCATCTCTGATTCTTCTCCCGCCACACATCATGTCTGGTGCACACAGTGGGAACATTGGAATGGTCTATCCAATTCAATGCAGTATATGTATTTATAGAGTTCCCACTAGGTGGGCGGCCTTACCTTAGGAACCAAGGCTATGAAACGATTAGGTCACTTACCTGGCCCCAAGGAGTGTATTACATTCTCAAAGACAAATAGAAAAAGCAAATGCTAAGCTAGATGGATGCAAAGAGGACAGGAAGCTGGTCCAGCAAGGATGACAGGGGGAGCCTACTGGGAAACCGCAAATAAAGCTAAGACCTTCAAAACAAATATGCATTTGCAAGACCAACTAGAGGCAGAAGGAATTCTAAACAGAGGGCCCAACACTAATGTGAAGGTAGGGGTGAGTCTCGGAGAAATTAGTGACAAGGGATAAATGAAGGGTCAGTGACATGGACGTAACAGCTTCATTGTAAAATCTGTGCCCGGGGACCATGTGACCATTGAGGTTCTGCCGCCAGCAAATGGGCCCTGTGAGAGCAGGAACCTCACCTATCTATTCACCTCTGTATTCTCAGTGGCTGGAAGAATGCTTGACACGTAGCAGACCCTTGATAAACAACTGGTGCATGTCTTCTCTGGCCTCCCTTCCCTTGTCCAGTTCCAAAGTCCAGTGGGTCCCTGCAAGTGCATTTATTTTGCAAGGACCCTTTTCAAGCCGTGGTATCCTATGGGTACCCTATTCCCTCATCTCTCACATGCTGTCTCTCAGCCCCTGAGCTGCCGGGTCTGAGAACTTCATGCTCCGTTTTCTCAAGAGTCCTTTCAACATGGAGCAAATTTGCATTTAAACTTCCCTGGAATTGTAGTACAGAGAAATATGTCTTCCTGAGCCCAAGGCTCCAAGCTGTAGGTAAAGAATGAAATACAGCAAATGGGCTGTCTGCCCAGAATGAGGTTCAGGCCCTGGAATAACACATGGGACCTGGTCCAGTCCTGTGGCTCCCTGCAGTCCCTGGCCCCAAGGCACAGTCCTGTGGCTCCCTGCAGTCCCTGGCCCCAAGGCAGTGTCCAGCTTCTCCTCTACTCTGGAAGGGGAGGCCAGGGCCTGAGCCACCACATTTCTAGACTGATGGTTTGGTTTCCAGAGACATTTCTCACCCCACCCACACCCTTCCACACCCAGATCTAGTTCCCTCATAATCTGCCCTTTCTTGGACAGTGCTAGAGACTTGCTAGAGGAGCCTAAAAAACCAGAGCTCCCTATCTTGCATCCACCAATCTGTCATTTACTCATTCTTATTCTCAGTCAGAAGCCTCCCCTGGAGCACAAGTGACTGTCTTGCCCGTTGACTGAGCAGGTGCTGCTGCTCTCCACCTTGGCTAGGGCACAGTTTATACTGCCGAGCCATGCAGGCACAGCAGGAGAAGAAATGAGTCTAGTGAGTGTTCTGATGGTGGATCAATCAGTTGCTCAGTTTATTGGTATTACATCCCAGTAGCAGCTATTGATGGAACTGCATGGAGTGGTACATGGAGCCTTCTGGACTCAGGCTCACAGTCCTGCATTCAGTCTGTACAGCCCTGACATCACCTGCCCGTGTACTGAGCTTCCTCTCCAGCTCTTCCCCAGACACTTCACCCTCTGGCCTGAGATTTCTAAGGCAGGGGGATCTGCGCTAAATATTTGACATACGTGATATAGTTAAAGTCTTTCTTAGTCTCCTTGGTTATACCTTACCCGCAGAGGAATGCAAAGGCACTTGCACACAATTTAGAAGTGGAGGTCTTAGGATTTGGGATATATTCAGGAACGTTCCCATCTTAATACATCCCCACCGCCAAACACTGTTCTTACACATGCACACATGCGCGTGCGCATGGCGCGCACACGCGCGCACACACACACACACACACACACAATCCCGAGCGACCCCGCATCCTCCTTCCTCCACTGCCATGTCACAGCACACTGTGAACACACCAAGGAGTAGATACACAAGAAAGGTCTGCAGAATTTTCGACAGCAATCATTACTACACTGAGGATCCCACACCCCAAAGGTAACCAAATGATTATCACAGATACAGAAAGAAACCCTTGGCCTTCTATTGATAATTTTGTATCTTACCACTTTTAATTGCTATAGTCATACATGTTTGATAAGGTACATTGTATAATAACTCAGTTGCTGATGCTAATAATATATTAAAAACTATACTCTTGTTCTGGAAGTGTTCAAAAATTGTAGCTCCATACTTTTCTTATTATCTGATTATCTCACCCCTGCTCAGATATCCTTAAATGTCCCCAAAAGTCCTGGAGGGTAAATGGAGAAAAACACTTAATTGAAAAGCATCTTTATCCATTCATCCGTTGAAGGGCATCTTCGCTCTTTCTGCAGTTTGGCGACCGTGGCCATTGCTGTTATGAACATTGGGGTACAGATGTCCCTGCTTTTCACTACATCTGTATCTTTGGGGTAAATACCCAGCAGTGCAATTGCCAGGTGATAGGGTAGCTCTATTTTTAATTTTTTGAGGAATCTCCACACTGTTTTCCAAAGTGGCTGCACCAACTTGCATTCCCACAAACAGTTTAAGTTACTCAGCCATCAGAAAGGATGAATACCAACTTTTGCATCAACATGGATGGGATTGGAGGAGATTATGCTGAGTGAAATAAGCAGAGAAAGTCAATTATCATATAGTTTCACTTACTTGTGGAACATAAGGAATAACATGGAAATAACATTAGGAGAAGGAAAGGAAAAGTGAAGGGAGACATCAGAGGGGGAGACATACCATGAGAGACTGTGGACTCTGAGAGACAAACCAAGGGTTTTAGAGGGGAGGGGGTGGGGGAATGGGTGAGCCTGGTGGTGGGTATCAAGGAGGGCACGTATTGCATGGAGCACTGGGTGTTATTTGTAAACAATGAATCTTGGAACACTACATCAAAAACTAATGATGCCTATGAAAAACCCACCGCAAATATCATTCTCAATAGAGAAAAACTGAAAGCTTTTCCACTAAGGTCAGGAACATGACAGGTATGTCCATTATCACCACTGCTATTCAACATAGTGCTAGAAGTCCTAGCCTCAGCAATCAGACAACAAAAGGAAATTAAAGGCATCCAAATCGGCAAATAAGAAGTCAAACTATCACTCTTCGCAGATGATATGATACTATATGTTGAAAACCCAAAAGGCTCCATTCCAAAACTGCTAGAACTTGTACAGGAATTCAGTAAAGTGTCAGGATATAAAATCAATGCACAGAAATCGGTTGCATTTCTCTACACCAACAACAAGACAGAAGAAAGAGAAATTAAGGAGTCAATCCCATTTACAATTGCACCCAAAACCATAAGATACCTTTGAATAAACCTAACCAAAGAGACACAGAATCTATACTCAGAAAACTATAAAGTACTCATGAAAGAAAGTGAGGAAGACACAAAGAAATGGAAAAATGTTCCATGCTCCTGGATTGGAAGAATAAACATTGTGAAAATGTCTATGCTACCTAAAGCAATCTACACATTTAATGCAATTCTTATCAAAGTACCTTCCATCTTTTTCAAAGAAATGGAACAAATAATCCCAAAATTTATATGGAACCAGAAAAGACCTCGAATAGCCAAAGGAATATTAAAAAAGAAAGGCAAAGTTGGTGGCATCACAATTCTGGACTTCAAGCTCTATTACAAAGCTGTCATCATCAAGACAGCATGGTACTGGCACAAAAACAGACACATAGATCAATGGAACAGAATAGAGAGCCCAAAAATAGACCCTCAACTCTATGGTCAACTAATCTTCAACAAAGCAGGAAAGAATGTCCAATGGAAAAAAGACAGCCTCTTCAATAAATGGTGTTGGGAAAATTGGACAGCCACATGCAGAAAAATGAAATTGGACCATTTCGTTACACCACACACGAAAATAGACTCAAAATGGATGAAGGACCTCAATGTGAGAAAGGAATCTATCAAAATCCTTGAGGAGAACACAGGCAGCAACCTCTTCGACCTCAGCTGCAGCAACATCTTCCTAGGAACATCGCCAAAGACAAGGGAAGCAAGGGCAAAAATGAACTATTGGGATTTTATCAAGATCACAAGCTTTTGCACAGCAAAGGAAACAGTTAACAAAACCAAAAGACAACTGACAGAACGGGAAAAGATATTTGCAAACGACATATCAGATAAAGGACTAGTGTCCAAAATCTCTAAAGAACTTAGCAAACTCAACACCCAAAGAACAAATAATCCAATCAAGAAATGGGCAGAAGACACGAACAGACATTTCTGCAAAGAAGACATCCAGATGGCCAACAAACACATGAAAAAGTGCTCCATATCGCTCAGCATTAGGGAAATACAAATCAAAACCACAATGAGATATCACCTCACACCAGTCAGAATGGCTAAAATTAACAAGTCAGGAAATGACAGATGCTGGCAAGGATGCGGAGAAAGGGGAACCCTCCTACACTCTTGGTGGGAATGCAAGCTGGTGCAAGCACTCTGCAAAACAGCATGGAGGTTCCTCAAAATGTTGAAAATAGAACTGCCCTATGACCCAGAAATTGCACTACTGGGTATTTACCCTAAAGATACAAACGTAGTGATCTGAAGGGGCACGTGCACCCGGATGTTTATAGCAACAATGTCCACAATAGCCAAACTATGGAAAGAACATAGATGTCCATCAACAGAAGAATGGATAAAGAAGATGTGATATATATACACAATGGAATACTATGCAGCCATCAAAAGAAATGAAATCTTGCCATTTGCGACAACGTGGATGGAACTAGAGTGTATCATGCTTAGCGAAATAAGTCAAGCAGAGAAAGACAACTATCATATGATCTCCCTGATATGAGAAAGTGGTGATGCAACATGGGGGCTTAAGGGGGTAGGAGAAGAATAAATAAAACAAGATGGGATTGGGAGGGAGACAAACCATAAGTGACTCTTAATCTCACAAAACAAACTGAGGGTTGTTGGGGGGAGGGGGGTTGGGAGAAGGGGGGTGGGGTTATGGACATTGGGGAGGGTATGTGCTTTGGTGAGTGCTGTGAAGTGTGTAAACCTGGCGATTCACAGACCTGTACCCTGGGGGGATAAAAATATATTATATGTTTATATAAAATAAAAAATAAAAAATTATTTAAAAAAAAAACTAATGATGCATTGTATGGTGCCTAACATAATACAATTTGAAAAGAAAAGTACAGCATCTTTCCTCCGTCTTGCTTTCCATTTGGGCTCCTTTCGTGGCAGAGAAAGGCGGGTGGCCGGGCGGGTGGGGCGGGGCGGGGGTGGGGTGGGGGGGCGGTGCTGGCCATGGTGCTGAATCTACACTCCCTACCGGTGAATGGCTGGAGGCACATATAAAAATGCTGATTCCTAGATCCCCTTACCCTCCCAGGCCTGCTGAACAAAACTCTCTTCAGAGATGCAGACTGCATGTCTGTATCTTTAAAAGCACCTCCCATAGTTGCTCAGTCTGGCATGGGCATTTCTGGGCTAGGACATAGTGTTGCTCTTCACCACGGGATGCAACAGACTCCTGTCCACCCTCACCCGGAAGCCTGCATGTGGTGTGTCATTATGTTTTATCTTTACCAGACCTTTTTCCTGTTTACACTCTTTCAACACAGACCGGTTTTATGGATGATGCCTGATCCCTTTGCAAAATCTATCTGTTTTCATTCATTCATTCAATAAATGTTTTTGCAGGTTACACTGACTATCATTTTATTTTCATTTGGCAGATACAGAAACTGAGGCTGAGGGAGATTTGTTTCTGACCCACTTATCTTGTAAGAAATTATTCAGAAACATAAACCAAGTTACCTGGCTCAAAATTCTATGTCCTTTTAGCTTTACTTGAGGACATTTTAATGAAATGGCCACCAGAAAAGAGCTCTGTGTGTAGAGGATGTTATGCCCCTCACCCCTTCTTGCTCTCCCCTTCTTATCTCCCACCCCCAAGTGCAGGCTGTGGAGAAAATTAACATTCAGAGCACGTTCTGCTCCCTCCTGATTCCCATGGAGAGAACACAGCCTCTGCCTGCCAATTAGTGACGTTCGGATCTTTATTAAAGATGGGGACAGCACGTTCCAGCTATGCAAACGCCCTTGTCTTGGAGCAGCCACGGACCAGCATGCCAGCCCCCTGTCCCCCACAGAGCCACCAAGGAGGTGACTTGGCACCCTCAGTGCTGCTTTAATCAATGCTTGAATCAATAACTATTTATTAAACCTTCTCTGAGGCACTGCAGGAAGCGTAGGGACACGTACCGCCTCTGCCTACAAGAACCTTGAGCCCAGTGGAGAGTATGGCCGGAGAGGGGAGGAGAACTTACAAAGGTCTTTTGCTGTTTTTGAAACACTCACAGTTTCCACTTATTATGCTCCCTCTCCCCCCAAAAAAAATATGTAAGGAAAAGAATTGACATTTGATAAGTCCTGTGTGCCAGGCACTGTTAGGCATTTTACATACATTATCTCATTCAATCCATTGGTTTTTATATGGGGAGCAATATGCTATTTGTTTCAAAGCATGTGTTTTATGTAGGGAAAATTAAGATTGTAATCCAAGCCTTGCCAATTTCTCCCTGTGAGACCTTGTGACTTCAAATTCTTCATCTGCAAAATGGGAGGAAATAATATCTGTCTTCTAAGATTGGAGGGAGGAGTAATTAGATAATGTATTTAAATTCAAGGGCCTCATCTTCACATGAAGATGTCTAATCTGTAAGAAGATGACAAAAGGGAGACAAGTGCAGAACATATATTAGCAATAATATCTGTGTAAGGATAGATTCTGAAAGAAGACAATTATAGGAGGAGAATCCTCTTCTAGGTCTGAGCTGTCTGGACTAGCACATATTCTCATTTAAGCTTTTAAAGGAAAGGGGAAAGATTGCATGAAACTGAGCCTCCGAGAGATTCAATGACTGGCCCAAGTCATACAATGGCTGGAGGGACCAAGACAGGGTTTGGAATGGTCTGTCTGCAATACCCACGCTCTCCCAGCCACACCATGCCACCTGACTTGGTAAACAGATCTGCAACGGTTCTGAGACCTCATAGTCTATACTGGTGCAAGAACCAGTCTCTTGGAGACTGGACTCGTGGAGAAGGCTTGGATCAAGCAACAAAATAAGGCAAAGGAGGGGGAGGATAGAGGTTAGATGGGTCCCTGATTGTCAGAGGCAATGCTGTTAAGAGTAGAGCACCATAAAATTAACGACCCACCCAAAGCACCTGAGAAAGAGAACTGGTTATTAAAATGCAAAATCATAAACCAAAAGAAGGAAGAAAACAAGCACAAAGAATCAAGAAGAAGGAAGCTCTGGAGTGGAGTATGGAGAACAGAAAATCTGTGGCAAGCTGCTGGATATTCAGAAGAATAATCTGATTCTGGAGGACAGGAGTTTGTAGTTTGGGCAATAGGAGTATTGTTACCTAGAAGAATTGGAAACAGAAGTGCTGAAGTTCCAATCGTTGCAGACGGTGGAATCCAGGTCAGTGCCTGGGATGGAAGGACAGGCATTCAGGTGAGAGGCACTGGTTCGACACAGATGAATTTTACTCCTGAGAATGTTTGAGAATATCTGGAAGCATGTTTGATTTTCACAACTGCAGTGGGGGTGGAGATGGGGGCGGCTACTGATTTCTGGAGAGTAGAGACCAGTGTGCTGCTAAACACTCTTGATTGCAACCAGACAACCTTCTACCACAAAGAATTACCCAGTCCTGGGATGCCTGGGTGGTTCAGTCAGTTAAGCATCTGCCTTCAGTTCAGGTCATGATCCCAAGGTCCTGGGATCAAGTTCCACATCGGGCTCCCTGCTCAGCCGGAAGCCTGCTTCTCCCTCTGCCTCTGCCACTTCCCCTGCTTGTTTTCTCTCTCTCTCTCTCTCTCTCTCTCTGACAAATAAATAAATAAAATCTTAAAAAAAAAAAAAAAGAATTATCCAGTCCCAAATGCCGGAAGTAGAGAAACCGTGGTCTTAGGGATGGATAAGAAGTAAGACAGAGGAGATGAAGGTGTTAAAGGCCAGACCAAACATCAGTCGGAAAAGCCAGGAGGAAAAAAGGTCAGACTACAGATTGAGTTAAGAAGACTCAAGGAGGTTAAGTGATCAATCAGCTTAGGAGATAATACAGGGGGTCAGGCAAGAAGGCAGAAGTTGTAAAGGAATTTCCAAGCTCAGACAAAGGTCAGGATTTAATCGTCTAAGAAGAAAAGATCAAAAGGCAATGAAGAAGGGCAGTTGAAGCTAGAGCCAGGAAGAAAGGCTGTTGACTAGGAGCCATCTTAGTCCACGTGTGGATGGGAAGTGAGCATGGGGGCTATGGTTCAAGTCAGTGGGATTCTGGACAACAGTTTGAATAAAGCCAAGAGACCTGAGTACTTTCCTGCCAGGGGCCACCAGTGGACGATGGGATCTAACATTCCATCTTGGACTCTAAAAGTCAAGGGCAGGTTGCTAGTTGGAAATGACCTGGAGTGGCTGAGAGCAGGGAAGAGGGGAGGAGGAGGCCACCAGTACCAGACGGAGAGTTCTCAAGGAGAGCAAAAGTCCTGACCAAGAATTTGCAAGCAGGAGAACTGCCGCTATTCATGAGGCAGCTATTCGTGCCACACCCCTGTTCCCACCACAGAAGCCCTCAACCTGCAGGCAACAGGCAGAGTTTCACTGAATAGCTGTCCTCGGCCAGGTTGCGGTTTACAGCTAGGGTTAGGGCGGCCCTGGTGTGTAGAGCATGGGCTATGAAGTCAGACCCAGGTGGGTTCAAATCCTGGCTGTGCCACCTCCTGCATGGGTAGCCTCTGGCAGGTCACTGCCCCTCTCTGAACCTAGATCCTTCATCTACAAAATAGAAGCAGTAAAGATTACCGTTGTAGATTACCTGAACTGTAGACTTTGTGGCTGTTATTATCGGAACACGATTCCATCACTAGTGCTTCTGAGCACTTGGGTGCATATCTGTGGCAGAAAATCTTTCATTCACTCAACAAACATATCCCAGCAGTCCGTCTGTCCCAAACACATGCTAAAATTACTGGAGGAACAGAGACTGATTTCTGGTCTGTGTTTATGACACTCCCGGGGTTTGAAAAGGATCTTAAAGCTCATAAATACCCTCCTTAGGCTTGGGTGCCCTCTACAACATGCCCAGTAAGTGGCCTTAGCTCACACACATCTAGTGGTGACCAGCTCAGCCCCGCCATGGGCATGCTACTCCTTTCACAGAGCACAGCACCTGTTGTTGTGTCAACCTCTTGTTGAGCTAAAGTCTTCCCGGTCCTGGCTCTTTCCCTGAAACTGCCCAGACTTGTTTATTTCCTCTCCCATCTTGGGTCCCACTTGGAAATCTCAGTGGCTAACCCACTCAGCCTCCTTTTCTAGATCAGGATGTTTTTAGACGCTGTGCGCTATTGAGTCGCCCTCCCCAGAATGGGCTCCAGTGTATCCCTTCCCTCTCAAGGTGGAAAGCAACCAATCGCTGTAACCCTGTGCCCCTTCTACCCACAGTCATGGCCTCCCTGGGGCCTGGGGTGACCTCAGAAACATAGAGATGGAGCTCTTCCGAGGTAACCTGGAATATTCCCCAAATTGAGAGAACAAATCGACTCATCTGGCTCTCTTTTAGGAGCCCACTGTGACCCACTTGACTGAGCTCCTCGATATCTTTCCCCACTGCACAGCAGGGGAGGGATGGTCACTGACTCGGTCTTTTAATCATGAAGTCTTCCTGACACTCTCGGCAGACACTCTGTGCCTTCCCAGACTCTGCTCTGGGAAGCCTCAAGCCCATGGTTTGCTTTGTGAGACTATTTTAATCAAGACAAGGACGCTGTCCTCAGTGAACTTAGACTCCATCAGAATAATCAAGATTCAGTGAAAGAAAGGGAATTAACATGGAGAGAGGCTTAGGGTGAGCTGCTGTCAGAGAAAGAGTAAAACATCAGACATTTGCTATCTAACCACTGGAGCTGTTCTCTCCAAAGAGAACTCTCATGGACAGAGACAGAGAAGAATTGAAAGTCCCCTACCTTCTGCAGCATTTTCTTGTTTCTGCATTATGGTCCACAAGGGGTATAGGGTCCAACTGACCCAAAGTGGATTTCAGCTCTTCCAGCAATTGGCTGAATGGTAAGTCACCTCATCTCTCTGAGCCTCTATTTTCTATACAATTAGGAAAAAATATATTCCCTTAGAAGATCATTGGGAAAATTTGAGAATATATATTCTTATTTCTTAGGTATATATGCCAAGCCTGTGTACACAGGCTTGGCATATATACCTAAGAAATGGTAGCTGCTAGAGTCTTCTTCTTATCATTATTTTCATGATAATAATGTTAATTATGACTGGCATTCAAGACCATGAACAGGAAGAATGAGAATCTCATCTCCTTTTCTTTCTATGCTTTCCCCCCTTGGAGAATGCATATGAGTTCATCCTTCCTCATCTCCATTCATTCTCTCTCTCCCCTTTTCAGTGCCTCGATAGGTTCCTGGGAGGGCTGGAAACTGGGATTGTGAACTGCCAGATCTCTTGCCTTGCTCTCATTCCTCTCTCCAAAATCTTATCAAATATTAAAAGCTGTGAAATAGGAGGCAGGTTTTTAATCATTTTAATCACAGCATTTTTCAGCCTGCTCAAAAGGGCTCGAAGGAATCGATTCAGAAGTGGTCATTATCCTTGCAGCCCTGTGCCAGGCTCCAGGTCAGCACTGGAGTGCCAGCGACAGATGGCAGGCACTGGGGAGGGCTCCTCCCAGGTGGGGGCACCGAACAGGAGATGCCTCATGGGAGGAAGTAGAGCTAAGTCATCCCAGGTTAGGCATCGGGTTTTAAAATCCACACCAAAATCAATTGAAAACGACTTTATTTTTATTATATTCTCTTTAAGCGCCAGATGCTTTTAGCCTCATTTATCCCCGCAGGAAGTCATGGGGGTATTTACCAGTATCCCTGTTGGGAAGAGAGGGCTACCAAGTGGAAAGTAGTGTCCTGAGGCCCATCAGAAAGTGGCATGGCCACATCAGTCCAGCTCTGAAGCCTGTACTGTGTCCTCTGTGCCCTGATCCACCCTGTGTTCAGGGCGCCACTGCAGAAATGTTGGAGGGGCCACTAGCCTCGATGCCCTGCCTCCCTTTACCAGCCCACACTGTCTGCCTGGTCTGCTCACCTCCCTCTCCTCCCAAGTACAATTATTTTATAGGCTCTGGCTGACTCTTGGTCTCCTCTGGCTACCGGGATTTATCCCTGCATTTCAGACCCCCCAGTGGACTACTAACACCTTCCAACAGTCTGTGCATCACATCCCAGCTGGTGCTCCCTGCAATCGCCTCATTTCTGGACAATCCCCCCACACACACACCCGTTCACCTCCGTGCTGCATATTCCAAAAAGACTTAGCCTCCCCCAGTTCTCAGATGCCTTCCTGCCTTTGCACATGCTTTCCCCATGCCTGGAACAGCTCGCTCTGTCTCACCTTCCAGGTCTCAGCTGAAACATCAGTTGTTCCTGGGAAGATTGCTGACTCCTAATTACGTGTTCTCCCCCAGTTGATATTGCTATGGATTTCCTCCTGTCACAGCAGCCAGACCTTTGTTGGGATGGTCTGTTTGCATGGTTGGGATTCCTCTGGCTGGCCGGGCTGAAAAAGGACAGAAGGCATGTCTGCCTGATTCATCGCTACAGTGCAGGGCCAAGTGTGGCGCCCAGTGCAGGGCAGGTGCTCAGTAGATATTAGCTGAGCGAGTTATGGAAATAATGAGGCTGAGCTTAAAGGTGGGATTTCTGGAGGTTTAAGGAATCGGAAGAGTCTGTAGCTCTGGGCCAGAGGAGGCAGGCAAGTGATCAGAGTTGGCTATTTGCATACAAAATCCAGAGGAATATTCTTCACTATCACAAGAAAATATGTATTCCATCATTTTCCTTGAAAAATGCATCCCTCTTGATCTATCTTTCATTTCCTCACATTTAATAGAGATATGAATACAGAGAACTATGACTCTACTATAAGACAAATGGCACCCCACGCACGGCAATAAATGACGACCCAAGCAGTCTGCTTGTCGGAAAGATGAAAGGGAGTTGGGCGATGCGGGGGTGGGGGGTGCTGTGGTGAGCAGAGGCGCACAGGTCCTGTCTAAGCGGAGAGCTGCTTCTCACCCCCAGTCTGCTGTCCCCTGGAGGAGGATGGCCAGATCTTCTGACTTTTCAAAAGAAGCTAGAAATAGACCGCATGTATGATACCCCAGTTTTTAAGAGTTTTCTCAATTACACACACGCACGCATAGGCACAAACCAAAACAAAATAAACAAGCCAAATAAAACATCTGCTGAGAGGTTTTGGTTCTTAGATTGCAACTCCTGCCAACGTTTTCCTTCCGAGTAGAGCACAGCCCCTTGCAGAAGGACTCAAGCGGGACCCCAACACCCGAATCCAGTTAATGCCCAGGGTCCCGTGCACCAAAACACCCCCTTCTTACATTCACAATGCTTTCTTAAAGCTTCAGCAAACCCCAGCGCCAAAGGAAAAATATTTATAACCCAACCAGGCAGCGCTTAAAAGATCAAGGCATCTGAGGAGTGCTGAAATCACTCACATTGTTCCCGCTTCCTCTCTGCTGTAGGATCAAATGCTTCCGGTTTCAATGATTAATCGCCTCTCCGTTTTCACCGCAAGTTGTACAGTGTTATTGACTGGAACAGAAGTATTCATTTCGAGACTTTGCCTCTGGAACAGAAGCAAGTCCTGGGGAGGGGCTGATGACTGCTTGGGTCGTGTGTGTGTCACCCAGCACTTTGTGTTGGCCAATTCGTCCCGTGGAGACTAAGGGAGCCTACCCCATTTACCGATGGGCTAAGGGGAGCTCAAATTACTATCCAGCAGCAGTCATTACCAGGACGATAATGGCTACTGTCTGTGGACTGCTCCCTCTACCCCAGTATCCTGCCGAGCACATCACACCTCCTATCTTAGGTTTCGTAACATCTTGTAATATATGCGGGGAGGGGGAGGGCAGGAAGCCATGGTGGCAGCATGACTGTTTTACACACAAAATAAATGAGGCAGAGAGAGGTTAAGCTCAAGGTCATATAGCTAATAAGCAGTAGAGCAGAGGCCAGTGCGGCCTCCAGGAGCCTGGCTCACTCAACTCCGGCATTCTTCTCTCCCAGCAACACGGACCACGTAGTCTCTTCCCAGCTGGCTGGGAAGGAAAGGCTGTTTGGAGAAACTCTAGCTATCCAGTGCTCCCATGGGTGTCTTAGGGTGCTGCTGGTACTTTTGTTATGCCCCTAATGTGTCACCTGTGCTTGCGGCTGGGGAGGAAGATGCGGTGGAGGACAACAGGGGGCGATTTACTCCAACATCTCTTGCATTTCCACTGAACACTCCTGGAGCTTGCTCTCTCCACTTGCTTCGGGGCAGGGCCTCTCAAACTCCGGTCCGTGGAGCTAGTCTCCAGGTCTGTGAATTCGTGAAGCGGAACTTTTTTTCTTTTAATTTAAATTGGTGCATTTTAATAAGAATAATTTAAACATCACTTTAATATTCTGGATCATCTGTCATAATCACCTTAGAACAATCTGTGCCTGGAGTCCACAAACGACACAGCCTGAGGACCAAACCCACACCCAACTCGTTTTTGTAGGCCCTAGGAGCTAAGAAAGATTTTTGCAGTTTTTTAAACCACTGGGTAGAAAAATCAAAAGAAGATGATTTCGTGACACTTGAAAGTTGTATGAAATTCCAACTCCAATGTCTGTAAGCCAAGTTTTATTGAGACCCAGCCCCTCTTGGCTGACATGGGATCTGCGGCTGCTTCTGCAATAAGACAGCAGAGCTGAGTAGCTGCGAGAGAGACCATACAGCCCATGAAGCAGAGAAGACAGACGCTTTGGCCCTTGACAGAAAAAGTTCACCACCCCTTCATCTATGCGATGTGATTTTATAATCCATATTTACATTTGCTTCCAGTGAATTGGGTACCCTGTTTATTTGGGGGTTTTGTTTGTTTTTCTTTTTATTGTCAAGAGAGAATAAAGGAAAAAGGACGAGAGAGGGATTTAGGTACCTGAAGTGTCTGCCTGTGAATAAAAACAATTTTCTAGCAGTTCCGGGAGAGAGGAGCTAAGAGACCTGAGCCATCATAGCATCAGGGAAGACAGGCAAGCTGAAGTAAAATGGAAGAAAATGTCCACTCCACACCATAGTCACACTCTCAGCCACAATTCATTTTCAGTCGAACCACCTCCCATAAAACTAATGTTGTTAATTGGAAGTTTATTGTTTTTGCAGTCTTATTTGTGTTTAATTTGGAAATTTGTTTCCATTTTATAGCTCAATAAGAGCCATAAGTATAAGGATTTAATACCTAGCTTTATGTGTGTCTGTATTAAGTAACATTAGGATAAAAATAATTGAAGTCAACAGATTGAAATTTTTCCCCTCTAATAGGATGTACGTTATTCAAGTTTCAGCAGGAAAAAAAGTGGAGGCAAGAAATATCAGTTACATTGTATCTTTAAATCAGTGTAATCTGTTCTATATTCCCACCTGCCACCTTGCTAAAAGGTGCTATCTTAGTTATTTGGGGGGTCCCCACCTCAGTCTGAGGGTACAGAGGAACCCTAATCTTGAATTGGAACCAGGTTCTCATTTTAGGGGGGTGATTAAATATTTTCAATGTTGGTCCTGGGCCTGTCCTGTATTTGTGTGTGCTGATCCCCACTGTCCATCCCTTAGGCTCCGGTGCTCAGAGTGGCTAAAAGTGGCCCCTCACTAAGTCCTTCCACCTGCTTCCTTCACTCGCTCAGTCCACTTCCCTTTCATCCCCTCTCCTGTTGGACAAAGAGAGTGCAGTTTTTCTCAATATACCTTTAGAAACATAATTGACTTCCCTATGTGGGTTTGGACAATGAAGTGGGAGAGAATAGCTTAACAGCAAGTGGTCTTTCTCCTCAATGATTCACTTTATTATAATGGTCACATAGAAAACATCTTCTTTCTTTTGCTATAAAGTTTCACCCAGGCCCTGAAGATTAGAGAGTGAATGGAGCTCTTTCAATCACCTTCTGAGCTCCCCAGTGTATCAGTCAGCTATCGCTGCATAACAGATCATTCCAAATGTTACACCTTAAAACAATAAAAGTCATTTATTTTCTCACAAATTTGCAATTTCTGCAGGCCTTTGTCGGGATGGTTTGTCTCTGTTCCATGTGGAGTCAGCTGGGGTAGTCCAAGTGGGGCCTGCGAGATCCATCTCAAGCTGGCTCACACACGTGACCAGCAAACTGGTCCCGGCTATCGATGGAGAGGTACTGGCAGGGAACTTTGTAAGCTTCCCAGAGGGTGATGTTGTGATCATGAAACAAAATCAGGTATAAAACGTTAGCTTGGTACCTGGTATGTAGAACATGCCTCACAAATGTTAGCTCCGTTCTCTCTCCCCCAACTTCATCTCAGTCAACCTGGACAGACCCAAATGGCATTCTTCTTACCCACCATCTTGGAAGCATTTTCCCTCAGAAAATTACATGTGTTTTATTCAGTAAATTTATAGGTTACACACAGATCATTATTTAAACACTGCAGGGTGATTGGCCTTTTGAAAGTAGACTTGTTTTCAAAGCTGCTGGCTGTGGGAAGGAGCCCCGCAGGGGTCCTTTTGCCAACGCTGGTCTATGGGTGGGGGAAGCCCAGACCTCCCTCTGGTGGGGCTGATTGAAGTGGAAGGGCCACCAGATGTCTTTCCCAGAAGGGTGACTGACTCCCCACTTTGGTCCCATTTCCCCTGAGATTTTCCTGAAAGCCCTTCCGGCTAGCCCAGTTGGGAGTGTTAGCACATCAGATCCCATGCTTTGGTGAAAAATGTAAACACAGACCTGATTTTTCATTTTAAATGAAGCCAAGCATATTGCTCCCAGCAGATGCCGAGTGACTCAATCTGTCCTCGCGGTTTTGAAGGGAACTGAAGAACAACATGGTAAAATAAAGCAAACAGCACATTTATTGGTTGATAAAATGCTGTTTTAGTCTACCCTGGCATTATATGGTGATTGCTATGCAGCGAACATCTGTTATTAAATCCAGACTTCTGTTGCCTGGATACATTGAGTCAAAAGCTGGAGCCTATGAGAAATCCATTTATGTGTCTGTTGCATGTGAATGTCAGAGCTCATATGATGCCTTTGTCTTCATTCTAACTGAATCTTTTCATAGAGAACATCTTGCTTGTTAATTATGCTCTGAGCCAGTAATGTTTTCATTTGATTTAAAAGGGTTAAAGAAACAAAGAAACAGTGTTCTCTCAGGTGCCCTGAGTAATTTTGTTGATCCATTTTGGGGGGAAAGTATGGTGTATTTGCTAAGACTTTTTAAAAAGAGCTCATACCAAATGACCCAATAAATTAAATTCTAGAGATCTATCCCAAGGCCATCAGAGGTGAGCAAATGTATCTGAGAACAAGGATGTCCAATGCAGTATAAATTATAACAGCAGAAAAGAGCTGGAAGTCATATAAACACATATAAATCAAGATCATTTTTATTGGCTACAAATTCCATATTATTCTATATCACAACTTAGCACCTTCTTAATAAACTTTTAGTTATTTACAATTTTATGCTATCCTTAAAAATGTTTCTGTGAACCACTTTATATAGGTTTGGTTACCTTTTGGGATAGACTCTTACATATGGAATTGTTAGGATAAAGTATATATTATATTATTCATTCACTTAGTCAGCATATGTGTCTGGAGTGCCCACTATGTGCTGGGCAGACACTGTCCCCACACTGGGGACCCAATGGTGGACAAAAGTTCTCACCTTCATGGAGCCAACAGAGAGATAAGGGAGGAAAGGAAACTAGAGGAATCTTGCAGACAGCAGTGCATACTGAGGGGGGTGGGCCTGAGAATTATGGAAAGTAAGGCAGAGGTCTCTGAGGGCCACAAATCAGGGGACAGTGAAAGAATCACCCCAGAGCTAGCCCTGGTTACCTCAGACATGCCACACTAGGAAAAATGGTACCTTGACTCATTTGCCAAATGTTTGCTGAATGCCTGCTGTGTGCCAGGCTGTGTTCTAGGCAATGAGGGCCCAGCAATGCACATAACCGATAAGGTATCTTAAAGCAGAAGAAGGCGGACAATAAACAAAAAAAATAAATTTCAAAAAGTGCTAAGTGCCATGGAAGAAAGAAAGGGGATTGAGGAGAGAAGAGGTCTGCTTAGATAGACAGGTCAAGGAGAATCTCTCTGAGGAGAGGATGTTTGAGCAAAAGTATTGAGAAAGTGATAATTGTGAGTACCCTGAGAATGGGACCAGCAACAGCAAAGCCCTGAGGTGGGAACAAGCTTGTTATGTTTGAGGAACAGAGAGGCAGCCATGACTGGAGCCTAGGAAGCTAATTTGAAAATGGCTGCCGTCAGTGTATCAGTCAGCAATTGTTACTATCATGCTGTGTAACGAACCACTCCAAAACTCAGGAGCATACAACAACTAGCTGGGACTCTGACTCTCTCCAAACTTTATTCTCTTTCCCTCCATATTCACTCCCTCCCCATGTACAAGATCTCTGCTCTGAAAGCGACAGCAGCCTCAGAATGGATTGAGTATATAAGAACTCGTCTTACCTCTAGATGCAGTGGCTCTCAAATTCTATTGATCATGAGAAATATATATTAAGCTGCTTAAGTATAGAACATTGTAGGCCTCAACCCCAGGCCTGGGGAAGGCCCCCAGAATCTGCATTTCAAAATAACACTCCCAAGTAATTTTGATGAAGGTGGTCCATGAACCACACTTGCAGAATCAATGGTGGAAAGTTCACCAAAGACAGCCACAGAGGCACCAGAAAAAGAGTCCTGCCTGTTTACCTTCAGGGAGAAGCAGAAGCTGTCCCTGACACCCTTCGTGGTCGATGTCACAAAGCACACTTGGGCATTTTTAGCATATGCACGTCTCTTCTCTGCATGCCTTGTGGCTGGCCCAGCCAAGGGAAGCCATGAGTTAATGGTATCTCCTAGGTATAGCACACCTCCCGTAGGGCTCTGCTCCCCACTGAGCCCTGCTGGATCCTCTGGCATTTCAAAGGGAAGTCAGAGGTTCTTCAAACAGCCTGGAGAGGTTTCCTGGGATTCTAAGGCTCCTCATCCTCTGCTTAGAGCTGGATTTGGCTCCTAGCTTGGAGGCGGGAAGACCTGCTGGCCAGGACTTAGAGGGGCTCACAAGGAATCAAAGCAAGTGTTTCTCCGCCTTTCTGTGACAGCCCTGTGTGCATTGCCTCTGATCCCCGCCTGAGTGGGGCAAAGCGTTCTGAAAGCTCATTACCAGCTCACGTACTTTGCCCTGAACCAGCTCTCAAACACCCAGGGATGAACAGTCCTAATGGGGTGGGGGGGGGGGAGAAAAAGAAAAAGAAAATAATGAGTTTCTTGCAAGTTCATAGATATGCTTGGTGCTTCCTGTCAGGCCAGGGTTTAGCCTCCTCTGCTCTAAATTTGATTTTTCTGAGCCTTTAAAGAGAGTGGGCTATTGGTCTCCTGGCCATTAACTGCTTGGGTGTGCTAGCCTCCTCCACACCCCTCCACTGCCACACGCTGGCCCTTGCCCATGTCAAAATGACCAGACTGCTCCCAGGGCTCGGTACTTTCTTAGAAACACAGCTAGAAAGTTATTTCTTTAATTTATGCTACCAGCAATACCACCTCTAGAAAGACGGGGTGGTAATAGCCAGTATTAATTGAGCATTTCCTGTATATACTTTACATGTATTAGCCAATCTAATCCTTGGAATAACCCCATGAGGCAAGTACTTTTATCACTGTCATTTGCAGATTAAACAGTGGAGGTTCTGAGAAGTCCCTAATGCAAGGTCACACAGAGTGGGGGTGCAGATACAAGTATTTTGACCATAGGATCCAGAATCCCAGTGTCCTCGCCACCTGCCCCTTCACATTGCTTTGAGCAAACCATGCCTGCGTGGCCACATTTAGGTTTGGATGCTGTGGAGACAACCCTGGCATATCCATACCACATCACATAAGGAATAGCAGCAGGACTTGGGGACGTTTTAACATGAAGACAAGGTGGTCTCATCGCAAGGTTGAGCAGGAATAAAGAGAGGCAAGACACGAAAACTCACTTCAAATGCCAGAAGAGGCAAAAGGATTAGAAGGACCTGTATGAGTCCGAGAGTTGTAAGGTCTGGTGAGGTAGAGTAATGGTAGCAAATTAGGGAAAGCTTTCAAATACTCAAAAGTGTCCCAGAAAGGGTTGGGCTGCCTTGGGAAGTAGGAATCGCCCTGTCTTGGGAGGCATACAAGCAGACATTTGGCAACATCTCACTGGGCCTGGTATAAAGGCATCTCTAGTGTCGGGTACAGGTGACCCAAATAGTATTGGAGGCACTTGTGATTCTAAGTATATGTGTTTCTCCAGTGAATCATCTCAGGTAGCACTTTCTGCTGTCATTCAAACGCCCAGCACAGACACCTTCTTTATAAGCCTAAACGTAGGTATTATCACTCCCAGATGTTGTCTGTTGGCCTAGGAGGCAAATTCTGTGTGACCATGTCCTACCCAGTCTCCAGCGGGAGCTCTGCCATGAATTACAGGTTTTTGGAACTAGATGGGACCACAGAACTGGAGGACACAGATGAAGGAACTAAGGCCTAAAGATGGGGATGAGCTTGCTCCAGGTCACAGAGCTGGCAAGTGGCTGAATCTGTCTACACTCCAGGCTCCTAGTGCCCGAGCCCACTGCCAGCTGACCTCCCACAGCCTGTGGCCTCATGGCATTTCACAGCATGAAGGGTATTTCACAGCCCCCCTCAAACAGTGGTGGCAAATAGGATTTGCTTCCTGTGCCAGCTTTTAATTAATCCGTCATGGTTTCCTGAAGAGCTCCTTCAGAAAGAATCTGGGGCCACATCTGGGTTCAGTGGAAATGAGATCTGTAAATCATTTTTGATGGCTCCCTTGGGCACAGGTGGAGAAGCGACAACCTGCATGCCAAGGATTTGGCATCCTTGAGATAGTCCATCTCATTGACTTTCTGGATGTGTGCATGGAGCTCTCCGGAAGTAATATGAATATTGCAGAAGAGATTATGAGGTGAGATAAAGCCTTAGCCACCTCGGATCTTTGTGTGATGATCAAACCTGCCCATGGAAAGAAAAAGATGCACAGTAGCCTTAAGCCCCAACAATAGAGAGTAGGTGATGGGTGATAGGTATGTGGTTTGAATGAACCATTTCTAGTTCATCTTTTTTTACTCAGGTGCTTTGCTCTGGGTGGCAGGTGGCTATGCCCCTTTCTCGTTGGGTAGTCATAAGCTGGGACTTCTCTAATATCTTTTTGCTGCTTGGTAAAATGAGGCCTAAGCCCTTCCTCACAAGGTTGCCATGAGAAGTTGAGAAAACATAAGTAACACTTAGCATGAGCTCAGTAAGTGGTTGCAGGTACTAGCTGTATAATATTGTATCTACTCCCTTTTCTCTGTGTTAGAATCTGTCTGTGTCATTAAAGGGTTCACAGCAATGACCACCCAGAAACAGATTGCTAGGGGACACAGGTCACCAACTCCATACTCTTGGTCTGGGGCAGATTTTTGGAGTCCCTTGTTCCCCAAAAGATTCCAGGACCAGCTTTCCAACTGAGGGAGCGAGGGAGAGCAGAGGTGGGGGAAAGGGAGGTCAGAAGAGTTCTTACCTCCATAACACATTTCACCCTCCAGTTCTCCTTCCTGGGGATTCTCAAGGTCCACATCATGGTCCTGACTGTCGGGAAGGCACTAGAAACAATGAATGTGAAGTTAACCAAAGGCTCAATGTTGAAGGATTGCGTATCTCCTTGGATCGCAGGGGAGTGGTCTGCCCCCCAAGCCTGCTATTCCCAAATCTACAAAAGTACAAGCCATTTTTTTAAAGACCCCTCCCACCTTCTTTCCTGGCCAATGCATCTAAGCGTGGGGCAGGAGCAGGAAGGGTGAGTGGAGGCTGGGGACACCCAGCTGTCTCTCAGTTGTCCTGCATCAGGGAATGCGGACACCTCCTTATCCCCATCGGGTTCTGGGCAGTCTCCCTGACGCCCCGCTCCCTGGGCCACCTACAGGGGGCGCTGAGGAACTGCCTGTGGTTCTGGGCCTGGTCAGGTCATGGCCACACGGGGCTGCTTCCTCAGTCGCCTTGGCTCCCATCTTCCTAGGTGTCCCTGCTGCCCTAGAGCCGTGCTGGACACAGAGAGCCCAGTGCCCAGCCTGGTTTCCAGTTGCATCCTCATCTACAAACTGACTTCGGGGTTCGCTTTACTGCCCACCCTTCTCAGCATTGGACCGCCAGCATCCTAGTACCCTTCTTCCTTCCCCTCCTTGCCCTGGCTTAGAGAAGTTTTATCGAGCCTGAGGGCAAAATAGCCTGCCTCTTCCTCTGCTTTTCAAAATCTATTGTTTGGGGGCACAGAATGATCCTGAAGACTTGGGTTCTTGTGGCTCAATAAACTAAAAATCTTTTCTCAGGTTTTCTATTGCATTCCACCCCCCCTCCACACACACACCCCTGAGGCAGTGAATGCCACTCAGCAAATGGGCCAAGTGTAGCAAGAAAACCCCAAAATATTATCCTGCAGTATTCATGAGCTCCAATCCTCCAGTAGCCCTGGGAGATAAAAATAATTGGCCTGATTTAACACTGTAGATGCTCAGAACGGATGGATGCCTTGCGTGCGGTCATGCTGGGTTAAGGGTTATGTGGTGGCACTGAGATGGGGCTGGATCCCCGGTCTGTCTGACCACACTACCTGAAGGGATGGAGACTTTGCCAACTCAGCTGATGAGCAGAGGCTGGCTGGAGGAATTGCTTTGAGAATTCTGAGGCTGTGTCTAAACTTGGTGAGTCAGAGGATGCTGAGACCTATTGCTAATATCTGCCATGGATGCTGGACTGGGCAACAGCAGCCCCTGGGTCACCGGCGCCATGCCACGCTCCTCAGACTCTGCTTCTTAAAAATTCTGATGCTCATCTGTTGCTTAGATAAATTAGTGAATGCATGGACTACTTCATTAATGCCAGGTTTAGAGAAGGGGTTCGAGGTGGAAAGTGAAAGAGGCTGCTCCTGGCCCATTCACAGGGGTCTTCGGGGACTGGGCTGGATGGCTAGAGATAAGGACGCCAGTGGAGATTGGGACCTGAACTTAGAAAATCTTGCAATACCGAACTCAGAAGCCTGTGAGTCATGAAAGGCTTGGCCCGGGGGACCATGTAAGAAAAGCTGCATTTAACAGCAGGATCTGGCAGCAAGGAGTTGAGGGGCCTGCGGGTGTAGGTTGGAGAGCTTTGTGAGGTGTGGGGGAGGTGCCCAGCCCTTGGGAGAGGAAGGTCATGGTGACAAGGACAAGAAGATGTGGGCTCGTAGGACACATGAGCTCGTAGGGCTCATCCCCATGGCAGAGGTGGCTCAGCTCGTAGGACTCCGTGGCTGGCAGAGGGCTCTTTTTCCTAGTGACTCACATGCTCCTTCCTTCTAGCTGAAGTTCAGTTTTATTTTCAGCTCCAATCAGTGGTAATAAAGAAATCCAGGTGCTTTCTTTCCCCTGCTTCACATTCCCCTCTGCAGTGTCCGGAGTCAAACACCCCCCCTCCCCCATTCTCCCAAAGACAAGGATACCAGCAGCTTAGAGAGAGAGGACCTGTGGCATCGTGCCCGTCACCTCGGCGGCCCCCTCTTATGAGTGCTGTTAGTGTCCGGAAGGGTAACCCTTCACAGCTTTATTCCCTTTAAGCCCCAACAGCCCTAGGAGGTAGAAACTACTAGTATCTGTGGTTTACAGTTGAGAAAACTGCCATCAGAAAGGCAAAGTAACTTGCCAAAAGCCATACAGCTAATAAATGGTAAATCCAGAAATAAAAATCATTAAAAAAAAATAAAATCTAGGGGCACCTGGGTGGCTCAGTCCGTTAAGCATCTGCTTTCGACTCAGGTTGTGATCCCAGGGTCCTGGGATAGAGTCCTGCATCGGGCTCCCTGCTTGTGTCCTCTCTCTCTCGTTCTGTCAAATAAATAAATAAAATATATTTTTTTTAATCTAAAAATTAAATAAATAAATTCTAAGTTCAAAGCTTGCTGTCTAAACTATATGCTTCTGGCCTAATTAAGCGATAAAATTTCACCAGCGGAAGTGAATTTTAGAGGATTTCTAATCCACCAGCTCCCTCACTTTCCAGAGGGGAAATCTGAGGCCACAAAGGGACGTGTTTTGTCCAAGGTCACCTGGGACTTGCAGGATGTGCTGGGACTTGAACTAGTAGAGGAAAGCATGAATCCACAGAACTTGCTGTCTGTCACTGGTTGACCCCCTCTTGCACAGTCCACCATCTTACCCCCTGTTGGGTGACATCCTGAGACCTAGCTTCTCAACAAGGCTTCCATAGGGACTGGATTCACTACATCTCCCCGGCCACTCAGCACGTGATGCCCCACCCCCTCACTCAGAGATGTTCAGCTGCCCCTGCAAGTCTCCCAGGCACACGGTTTCTGCCCGTTCACAGTACCTGTGAGCCTCTGAGCCAGTGCTCATCCCCATGGCAGAGGTGGCTCAGTTATTACTAGAGCAATCAGTGCACCCAGTGGCATCCAGAACTTGGCTGATACTGGCAGAGAGAATGGAAAAAATTAGAGCTGAATGCATTCATGATAAAAATTCCTCCCAGGTTAGATGGGGCCTTTCTCTGAGTAGCCGTGACAGATAGTCACAGGGAACCCATTTGCAGGGCCACCTTCACACCTCTCAGGAGCAGGGCTGTCTCCCACTCTGCCACTCTGGTCACACACACTGGTCATACTCCATATCCCTAGACCCTGGCCCTCCTGCGCCCTGCCTGGGAGGAGCTAGTGTGTCTGTGTGTGTCCTATAGCACCTCACAAGTACACAGCCTTGACCCTGCAGTTGGGGAGGCCGGAGGGTATGGTGGCTGACTGCACAGGCTTTGATGTCGAATGAATATGCTTTCAAGTTCCAACTTTCCTCCTCGTGCTGGGCAAGCTGGTCAATGTCCCTGAGTCTTGGTGTGCTCATCTGGAAAAGGGGAATCATGTGTACGTAGGACAAGGGGTGGCCATATGAGGGAAATGTGATCAGGCATCAGGGTGTTTGAATCAGTCCCTGGTATATAGTAGATGTTCAGTAAACAATGGCAACAACAACAACAATAACAATAAGGTTTGCTTCTGTGTAACCTTCACAGTACCTTGCATTTATCGGGTGCTGTGATAAGATGTTGTGATTAAGATATTGATGATGATAATGCTGGTGACAATAATAGTGGGGAGGAAGAGAAGAGGTAAGAAGTTAAAAGCCCTAACGGACCTTAGAAATCCCAGGGCAGTAGTTTGTTACAATAGAAACTGAATGAACTTTGGAATTCATTCAGACAGTTGTGCTTAAATTTATTATTGGTCTGTGGGACCCTGGGAAGTTACTTCATCTTTTCTAGTCTGGGCCTCTGTCCCTCGTTTTCTATAACGCTGTTGGCAGGAGTCAAGGAAGCCTAGCTCGTAAGTGCTTAGCACAGTTCCTGGCCTAGCACACATTCAATGTAGAGCAGGCATTGCTGTTCCTCTTGCCCGTACCTTTCTGGTCTCCCTGCCTGCAGATCGGGACTCCCTTTGAGAGCAGGGCCGTATGCTACTTTGTATGTGCGCCTGGAGGGACAGACGAGGTACCAGTTTGTCCTTACAGGTGGATGTCAATGCTCTGAAGAAAGCCAACCAGCTGCATGACACAGTAATGTGGGGTGGGTGAGGGAGAGTACTTTCCAGTTGCTGTTGTGACAAATTATCACAACCTTAGTAGCTAAAACGACTAAGAATACAAATGTATTGTATTATAAAAGAATACATTTGTTTTCTTTTACAGTTCTGAGGTCACAAATCAGAAATGAGTTCTAACGGGCTAAAATCAAGGGGCTGCAGGGCTGTGTTCCTGTTGGAGGCTCTGGGGGAGAATGCGTCTCCTTCCCTGTTCTGGTTTCGGATGCCTCTTGCATCCCTTGTCTTGTGGCTCCTTCCTCCGACGTCAAGCTCTGCTTCTGTCTTCATGGCACCTTCCTCGGCCTCCCATACACTAACCTCCAATAAGGACCCTTAGGATGACATCACTGCCCACCGGGATAATTCCAGATAATCCCTCCATCTCAAAATTCCTTGATTTAATTACATTTGCAAAGTTCCTTTCACCGTGAAGGAGCATATTCACAGGTTCCAGGGATTAGGACATGGGCATCATTACATTAGGGGCCATTCTTCCACCTAACAGAGGCTTTCTACTTTAGGTAGGCCCTGTGCTTGCCATCACTAGGCTCAGCGCTTGGTACCACAGAGGCCATAAATGAATGAATGAATGAATGAATGAATGAATGAATGAATGACAGAGAAAGAGGGAAAACAACAAGGCAAAGCTAACCTAAACAGGCCAAGCTTGGAATGGGCTCCCATGGATCCCCTGAGAACCTGTTGCTTTGTTATCAAGGTGCTCCCGAGCATCAAAGGTCAAACCTGCTGGAAAGTTAAACCTTTCAGGCTCATTGTGCCCTCGAGCTGAAAGCCAGGGAGGGACCTCCAAAACCAACCAGGCACTGAGCCCCCATGCAGGATGTTTTATCTAATCCACAGTGCTCTGTTCCAACAGCCACTGTTGTCTCCATTTCTCAGAGAAGGGCTAAGGCGCAGAGAGGCACATTCACTCACCCAAGGCCACACAGCTAGAGAAGGACAGAGACTTGGCACCAGCTGCCTGACTGCAGAGCCAGCCCTCTTATTTCTATCCCACACATTTAACACGGGGCTGCCCAGCTTTATCCTCAAGGGAACTTCCTATTTCCCTGCTGGATTATATGTATGATTTTGCAGTCTTGCAAGATTTTAAAAAGCATGCATCAGCTTCTGGCTGTGCTTGTTACTCATTCATGCCTGTGGGCATGCCCTGTGGTTAGTTAACAAGACGGAGTCAAGGGAGAGGCAGGACCAAGGGAGTACTCCCACCCTCCTCCCCAAATCTTAGTCTCCCTGGTTGGCGGCTGTGCTGCACAGCTCCCCTGGGGAAGGAAGTATAAGATACATACTGCCAAGGAGGCCTGGTAGCTTTGCAGAGCAGACCATTCCGTTTGCATATCCAAGCTGTGTGCGGTGACTCAGTCTGACTGCAAAGGGCCACAGGTCAAGAGCCAAGTTCAGCCTGAGAGGAGAAAGGGTGTACTGCGCAGAAGCTCCGCATCCAGGCTGGGGAGTTGGAAAGACCAGGGCTCTTCGTGCCCCTCTGCTTGTTGCTGATGGCCTTGGACATGTCACTTCTCTGACCCTCATTTACCTTGTCTGATACAATGGGTGTAATAGTGGTGTTCACCTCTTCAATAAAATGAGATAACCCTTTTCATGTTAGCGTTAGCTAACAATTCCTAACACCTAAAAGCTATCAATAAGTGCTATTTGTTGTTACCTAATTTAAGCAGGTATTCAGAGTCTAGAAGTAATTGACACCACCCCCACCCCCCCACTAACTGAGCATGCTAATCTGTGCCGGACACTGTTTGGCACTGGGAGCACAGCAGGAAATCAAACAGCATCCCTGTCCTCGTGGCGCTTACGTACTAGTGCAGCGGGGACCCGCAGTAGAGAAATAAATGTGTAAGCTCAGAGATACAAAGGCTCTGAAAGAAAATTAAGCAGGGTAAGGGGCGGAGAGTGAATGGCAGGCTGGGGATATGTTTCTTTTAGACTGGCAATTCAGGGAAGGCTTCTCAGAGGAGGTGGTGTGGGAGCACAGAGCTGAATGAAAGGGGTATGGGAAGGTGTTTGATGACTGTACCTAAATTATTATTGTTTTGGGAGCCGATTCTGGCCTAGGAGCCCACTGGCCTTCAGGATCTGCAGTCTGGCTGCAGCAGCAGACTTTGTAGTCAGACAGTTGACGTTCCAGTCTCAGCTGTGCCAGTCTTGAGATTCATGGCTTAGAGTGGGTGGCTTCGCGTCTCTGAGGGTCCCTTTCTTCCTCTGCAACGTGGGAATGGGGATGGCCCAGAACCGCCAGGAAGGGCATGGGGATTAGAAAACATACGTCAAGTGTGAGCAGAGCCCCTGGCACTGAGCGCGCACTCTGTAATTGGGAAGTGCTGATAGTCATATTATTGGATGTGAGTTTGGCAACTCAGAGCAAGTAGGGATGACCTTGAATGTGAATAGAAGGTAGCTGGACACTTCTACACTTCCCTGAGCTAGCCTGTGGGGGAACCTGGGGGACTGTCATCCCAAAGCACCCTGATATCTGGTCTTGGTCAATGTCACATGCTCCCAGCCAGGGCATCAACTGTGCTAGTCGCCAGACACTCGTCCTCACAGGGAGAGCCTAGGGACCAGAATCACATCCTGCTGATTGAACCCGAGGGCTAGAAGGCAGGCAAAGCAAGTGTGGGCAAGAAAGTCTGGAGTCAGAAATGAGCTCCCCAGTGAGGGGATGGCTGGCTGTCATGGAGCCATTTCTATCCAGTTAGCAGGAGCTTGGAAGTCGGGCTCTGGTTTAAGGTTTGGGAATGGCCTGTGTCGGTGGGAGGCACCGGCTTACAGGGTCATGGCCGGGTTCCAGACTCACACTGCACTGCCTGACCCTCCCCCACCCCACCAGCTACCACTACCCCAGCTGGGAGGGATTTACTCTTATGTTGACTGCTCTTGAAACTGTCTCTGTTTGAAATAATTAGGTCCCCAGCCCGACTGTATGAGTCCGAACAGTGCCAGTGCTGTAACAGACAGCCCCAGAGTTTCAGTGGCTGAGCACAACAACAGGTGGCTTCTCCCCAAAACATCGTCCTCTTTCCAAATACTAAGCACGTTCTAGTCCACCAGCTTCATGACACAGTATCACGTTGATTTACTCATCTGCCCTCCGCCTCGCGTCCCCCACTCCACCACCCCATGCAGAGTGGGAGTGCCTGGAGACCAGAGACTCTTCTCGCCACCCTGGACACAGCAGTAGGCACGGGGAGGAATCAGGCAAATTGGCGGGAGCGTACGCAGCCCAGTGCCATGCCCGAGATACCACATCGCTCAACGGAATGCTTACCACGGTTGCTCTGAAACCGGGCTTCCTCGTCTACGACATGGGGAGAGGGGTTCAGGCCCCAGCGGCCTGCGTGAAAGAATCACACTAGCACGTCTGCAGCATGAGGAACACAGCGCCTGGCGAGCTACGGGTCCTGACTGGATGGTGGGCATCGTCAATACGGCTGTGCTAGGAGCTGTGGCCGGCAGGCTAGAAGCAACCCGGAACATCATTCCTGCCTTCTGCGGCCTCTCCTCTTGCTCGGGGAGATACAAGAGCCCTGCAACAATGGAAGAAGAAACTGGAAACCACCACAGACAAGCAAATGTGCTGAGGACCTGTAGGCCAACGGATTCAGGGGAATCTGGACATTGGCTGCCTCCCAGCCTGAGGCCAGGCCACATATTCCAAGAGACTTTATTTTTGCTGTATACATGTTTGTAGAATTGGAATCTGCCACAGGAGGATACTACCCTTCAGAAATAGTGTGTGCACTAGGAAAATGTGGGCAAGTGGCCTGGTCCACAGAGGCGGGGGTGGAGGAGGGGACCCCGAAAGCACAAAAGACAGTCCTGAATTCATCCAACTGGTACCTACCAACCCCCTGGGTCTCAGAAACCCCACACAGCCCAGCACGAAGCAGAACCCCCTCACCGGGATGCACCCCACCGACTCCCAGAAATGTTTCCCGGAAAGAAACCGCCTTGTACTTCCTGCATCTCCAGCACCTAATGGAGTTATCATGAAGAGGGAGCATTTTTAATTTACTCTGGAGGGGTGTGTGGAGGCCTGGTAATGCCGCCTTCCATCTCAGTGACAACAAACTCATTCTTCACTATAATTAAAATGTCACTTTGATAAATAATTCCATCAGCCCCCTTCCACCTATGAATAGCTTCCTGCTATAATTGTTCACATTCTGCTGAATTAGAAGTATTCAAGGGAGAATTTAAGAGGTATTTAGTCAACAAAGATAAATTGGGTACGTTTTCCACCCTCCCACAATCCCTCATTAAGCAAGACATCATCCCCAGCTGGGGTCTCTCTTCGTGTGCTTTCAGCCACTGTCTCCCAGAACAGAGCGACGTGGTGGAAGGCGGGGGGGTGGGGGCTACCTCGGCATGGACCTCTACAGGGCTGGATTTTAGGATATGTGTTCAGGCATTTCTCAGCCATCACTGCAGGAAAGGGAGAGGAGGCCAGGGATTGTAGGAAAAACATTGACTCTAGTTTCAGGAGGGATCTGAGCTGGGAAATTAGCCTTTCTGGGCCTCTGTTGTATAACAATACAAGGTTAACCATGAGAGATACAGTCAGGGTATATTTATGCCCAAGGAGGAGCCACCTGACATTGTTTGAGGGACTTCTCATTTTACAGCTGAAGGACTCAAGTCTCAGAAAAGGTGACTTCCCCCACATGGCATCTAGAGAGAGGCAGGGCCAGGGTCTTTAAATTCTCAATGAGACCTGGGGTGCCTGGGTGGCTCAGTTGATTAAGCAACAGCCTTTGGCTCAAATCATGGTCCTGGAGTGCCGGGATCAAGTCCCGTATCGAGCTCCTCACTCAGCGGGGAGTCTGCTTCTCCCTCCGACCCTCCGCCTTCTCATGTTCTCATTCTCTCTCTCAAATAAATAAATAAAATCTTAAAAGTAAATAGATAGATATTCAATGAGACCTAACTTGATGGAATACACACAGTAGGAGATTCACAAATGCTCCTCTCTTCCCTTATTTTTGTTGGTACCTCTTCCTTCCTAATAAATGGCACCCAGTGGGACTAGGTAGGGTGCACAGACCCAGCCACGGGGAGTAGAACACCTTGGGAAGCATCTTGGATCATCCCTTGCCTTGGGTAGAAAGAGATGTATTTGGCTCTGCCCTCTCTGGGAAAGCAGTATGGGTATGTGGTTAAGCCTAGCACTCTGTCGTCAGAACACCAGGGTTCAAAGACAACCTCTCCCACCCTGGGCTGGGCATGTTACAGACTCTGTTTAACCACAGTTTCTTGACCTATAAATTGAAAATAACAGAAGTCCCCTCAAGGAGTTCTGAAAGGCAGTCCCTGGCACAGTGTCCCCGTGTGGTACACATTAGCCATTGTTCCCATTGGGTTTCTCATGAAGCCTGTAGCAGGGACCACTTGGCCATATGGTTTATGAGTGCTCTGTACATAGCTGGAGGGCAGGGAACATCAGGTCATTCTAACTGAATCACCCCTTCTTTAGATAGCGCCCCACCCCGGTCCACCTCCTTCACAGTACACATAAAGGTCCACTTCAAGGCCACTAGAATCCTAGCAAACAAAATCCCACCCCGCAGGCCTGGCTCCTTCCCAGAGTCCTGAAGGACAGATGTCCATTGGGTATAGTGGGGCTTAGCTGGGGCTAGGGATTGGAGGGGTGAGGAGTGGAGGTGGGAGTAAAGATGGACTGTGGGATGGGTGTAGGCCAAGGGAGGAAGTAAGACAACTCAGCTGCAGGTCTTCTCTGAGGTAGAGCTCACAGGGACAGCCTCTGGATCGGGAGCCATGGCTGAGAGGGCCATCCAGAGTCGTCAGCAGGGGAATCCATGAGTATAACTCACAGGTCAGTGGGACCAGCCAAAGAGGCAGAGAACCCTGTGTGCTGCCCACACTCCCCAGGCTTCCCTCTGAGCCATTTCAGAAGATCTGCTCTCCCCCAAGGAATGGCTCTGGGATCTCCTGAGCAAGGGGGCACTGATTTGCACTGAGCACTTTCCCTAGAAGAGCTCTGATAGAGACCCAAGATGACAGGGAAAAGGGGGCTCCTGAATCTCTCCCCTGCCAGCCTCTCAGGGCTGATTCCCTGCCCACCCCCGGGACCAACTCCCCAGGGTGGAGCCCGACAGCCAGAAGGTTCAAGCTTTAGGATGTGGAAGGATTCGGGGAAGAGAAAGAACCAGCACTTACTGAACACCTGTGATGCTCCTTCACTCTTCGTAAGAACTCTGCAAGATAAGTATTTTTATCCCATTTTACAGAAGGGGAAGTGGAGACTTAGCTCCCGAGGATCACTTTGCCAAGGTCACACTGTTAACAAGTGACGACTTGAGGCCAGGGCTGTGACTCCAAATAGCCAAGATCTTGACGGTCCACCAGTCATCCCTTCACACTGTGCAAGTTTACATCATGGGTCTAGATGACGTGGTTGACACACAGTCCCCTCTTCTAGCCTTAAGGGAGGCAAGTGTATGGGGAAGCGTGCTGCAGGGATGGCGAGGGTCAGGGTGGACATCCAAGTTCATTCCAAACCTGCCTGGACAGCAAGGCTGCCAGTGGTGCAAATACCAAACTACTTGAGGAAGCCTTTTCAGCATTAAGACACAGGGACCCAAATCGATGTTTCTGAAGCCACAAGATTTTGAGGACCTGGCTCTGAAGGCAAAGAACGGAAACAGCATGCGAAGGGCTGGTTTAGTCTCACATACTAAAGAGTGAGCTAGTAATCCAAACAACTTGTTCTGGAAGATTAGGATCTCCCAACCCCCACCCCTGTACAGGCAGGCTCCTATGTCCCTTTGCAAATCAGCACACGTCTCCGCAAACACGATGCCCAATGCCGCACCTGCCTGTGTGCCCAAGGTGCAGGCGCGAGGCCCCAGTTGCAGTGTGGAATCCTTAGACCAAGAGCAAAGGGGTAAGCCCTGCCTTAGAGACCGTGCCAAACTGTGGTGTCACCTAAGAGACTCCCATGTTCTAGAGGTCTGCGGGCAGGACGGGATGCCCAACCCTGGATTTCAGCTTGAGCCACAGTCAAGGAGAAAGGAAATGGCATCGCAGAGGAAACACCTTCAAAAGCAGCATGGAGTGGTAGCGGAGAGAGCACTGGACTGGGAGTCAGGCCGCCCGCTCTACCAGTCCCTGGCTAGCGACAGCCGGCAGGTGCCTTCCGTACCCTGGGCCTCAGCCATGTGCAGATGCATCCCGCAGGACAACCGTCCCAAAGCTCTCCCCCGACTGCACACCCCTCCAGTGTGGGGCCTGCTGAGTCGGTGGGATGCCGGCGGGCCCGAGCTGGAGCTGTGAGCCAAGCCAAATGTATGCAGGAAGTGGGGATTCTAGAAACCGAAGGAGGACGCCCCCAAAGGTCCCCCGCCAATGGAACCGGAAGCGGATGTTGACCCGAGCTTCTGGGAAGTCAGCAGGCCAAGCAGAGGAGAGGAGGTGGTATTAGCCAGCACTAAGTGAGCACTTACTGTGTACCAGGCAGTCCTCAAAATCACACTGTAGGTGAATTTCATGGAGAAACTGAGGCACAGAGCACTTAAGTGGAGCTCATGCAGCAGCCGCTGAAGGAAGAAGCCAGGATCTGGACCCGGCTGACCTGACCCCAGCATCTGGGCTCCTCACTCGTCACTGCTGCTTTCCTTGCCTCTATTGAGATGGGCCCAGAGCCATCACCCGGAACAAGCGTTTGGCCCCCAGCGCATCCATCAGTGGTGGGCGGCCGGCTCAGTCCAGTTCAAAGGACGGGAGCAGGGCAGTCGCTTGCAGCGGTGGCAATCCTATGACTCAAATCAAGGCAGAAGTGGTGAGTGGGGGAGGGGGGCTCCCATCCTTCCCTCCTGGTGAGGGAAGAGCTGTCAGGCCCGTCACAGGGTTGAGTCAGCCATCTCAAAAACCGACAAACTGAAGCCTCTTCACTGAACCACACTTCCCATCACGCGGAGGAGCGGCCCCACGTCCCTCCATTATCTTTGTTCGCAAAGAGGCTCCTCCCCCATTACCCGGCTCCCTCCACTGCACCCCCCCCACCGCCTCCTGCTGGAATGGACAATCATGGATTTTAGAAATGAGATAAATCTGGAAGATGAATGTATTCATGAGCCCATAAAGGGGTCATGAATCACTGGCCCCAATTACTGCCTTCAATCCTGACAGGATGAATTCCCTCAAGCAGCTTCTGCTTGTCAGACAGACACGGGAGGCAGTGCCACTACGAATCTCGGGCCACAGATAACATCATTATTCTACACCGGGCTGGTTTCAGTTTCCCAAGCCGCCTCCAGTTAATTTGTGGCTCACTTCCGATGCTGCAGAGAAATAAAAGTAAAATTATGTGTGTGTGTGTGTGTGTGTGTGTGTGTGTGTGTAACATGTGAAAGAAAAGAAAGGAAGACAAAAATGGGGAAGCTTTCATGCCAAATGGAAGGGAGACAAGATAAATGTTCTGAATCTGATTTCAAAAACTGTTTGAAAACCCTGTCCGGAATTGTCAGAAACAGCCCTGGCGTCCACGGGAAATGTGTCATTGCCAAAGCCCTGTACCGCTGAACTCTGCGGCCCCCATCCTGCCTCCCGGTGACTTGTTTAGAACTACTTCAAATCAGAACAAATCACAGCCAACTTCACTCTCTCTCCAGCCCCTCAATCACTCGTAATCAGACCGTGTATTTTAGCAACAAAATCTTCCCTGGCTGAGCAGCTCATTCATCTGCCTTCTGCAAGCTCGACACCCTTTGAATGGGAGATGAGAGAGAACCACCTGCTCCTCTGGCAGCCAGGGAAGCTGGGAGGAGGGAGGGATTGCCAGTCCTCCCCCTGCCTGCTAGATGGCCAGAGGGAGCCCAGACATGCAGGAACCCGCAGGAGGCAACCAAGCAGAGGGGGAGCTGAAGGGGGGGTCACCTGATGCCACATTTGGTGAACGTGTGCCCTGCGCCAGACACCATGCATGGTCTCTGGGTTCCAATGTTGTCACTGCTGTTTTCTAGCTATGTGACCCAGACATGTTACCTAGTCCTGTGAGTATAGAAGCAAATCCATGGAATCAATGAATAGAAGAAGCAGAGAATCAGGACTTGGGGAGACCCTGTCCGATTTCTCACTCTAGCTCTTAGGAAGCAAGTCACTTCTCTGAGCCCTATTTTCCTAATCTGTAAAATGGGGACAATCATGCCTACTTGGCCTCTCTCGCAGGGTTTTGTGAGGATCAGAGGAGCAAGAGAGAGGAATACACTTGGAGTCTTGCAAGCGAATAGCAGAGGCATTAGGGACCTCGTACAAACACCCATACCCTTGGATCCTTATTAGCTCATCTGACTAAAACTGCGCACGCTCAGAGCTGGGGCAGGACCTGTTGCCACAGACACCCACAGTTGAGAAGAGAGAGGCTTGGGAGGTTGCAGAAGAGGAGATCTCGGTCTTGTACAGACAGAGAAGACCAGGGAGGTGCCCAAGGAGGCCCCTTCACACTTCCGAAGGGCCCCCCTCAGGAAGAGGGGTCTGTCCTGCCCTGCATGGGCCCAGTGGACAGAAGTCAACAAAAGCCGTGCAGGGGAGGGGCCTTCCTGCCATTGCAGATGCTGAAACTGGAACTAGCTATGAGGAGTGCAAACAAGCCCCAAAGCACATCTGACAGGACCCTTCCAGGACCCCTACCTGCCTGTGCGCAGGGTGGAGGAGGGCAGTGGAAGGGAAGCTGGGAGAGATCATAGGCTGATCTTAAGGTTCCTGACCATAAGTAACAAGGCTGTTCCTAGATCTGATAGGCCAATGTTGAGCCCCAAGACTGCCCTAGGGTCAAGGCCCCCTGACATTCTCTTAGAACCACAGGCCTGAAGGGCACTAGAGCACCTGCCAGACGAAAGGGACTCTGCCCTCCTTCCTCTAGCAAATATTACCCCTAAAACTTTGTCATGAGTTTGTCAGTGAAGGTGGAAAAAGTAATTAAAATGAGTGAATGCAGTTCCAGGCACACAATAAATGCCCAGGAGATGCTAGCTCTTATGGTTACTCTGGAGGGAGAGGTTGGGGGGATCATCAGTGCGTTCATCCTTGACCTGTGGCCTCTCACCCAGAGACCGCTCATCAGGCCACTTCCTCCCCCCAGAATCTCAAGCACCATAAGGTAATGGTAGCATCTGCTCCATTTTCTGACTTCTGAAATGACACCAGGACAGCTAAGGTCTTACCACTGCCCAATTCTTCAGAGTTACTGGCCCTTTTTTCTCAGGTCATGAGTATCCCATCACTGGAAGCAATCAAGTACAGCCTCTCTGGTTCTAGGTGGAGAAGGAGGCAATTGCCAAAGGGAACTCAGAGGGGCTCTTTCACACCAGATTCCATGATGCTCAGGACTGCGGGGTGGACAGGGGCATGTGACGAGTCTTTGAGTGGGAAGCCCGAAGTCAGAACACTGTGATTGGGGAAAGAAGAAACCAGAGAACTCAGGAAGCCAAGCAGATGATTTTAACCTAAATATCCTTCGCTCCTTTTCCTGCTTTTCCACAGCACTGACCTGAGTTATTTGAATGAAGACAGACAGGGGGCTTAATCAAACAGCACTTATTGAATGGAAATAGAAGAGCACCTTCCTGCCTTCAAAACCATTCACTCTCTTTCCTGCATGTATACCTCTCAGGAGAAAACTAGGGCTTTTTAACTCAGTACTCAAGATCCTGATCAATCCGGAGCTAACATTTATTGAGAGTATATGTGTGACAGACAGTTTTACAGGCACCAGCTCATTTAATCCTTATAAAAACAACCCTATGGGGTGGGTTCTCCTAGTGTCACCACTTCAGGTAAAGGAACTGAAGCCCAGAGAGGTCAGTTAACTTGCTAAGGGTCACAGAGCTGATTCTTGATAGAGCTGGGACTTGAACTTGGGGTAACTAGTCCTTGCATAGCTGTTCTTAACCCACACTTAAATCAGCCTGACCTTGGCCTGCCTCTCTAGTCTCACCTTAACTTGCTTATGACCTGGAACTCCGGGCCAGTGCCACAGGAAATGAGTTGCATTGCCCTGAACACATTGTGCTGTGCTTTATATAGGTAGTTCCCTCTCCCAAATCCCTTTTTTCCCACCCAAATCCTCCTTGTTCTGGAAGACCCAACTAAGGTCCCCCTACTCTTGGGAGCCATGTTGGAGCTCTGTGTACCCATGCCCATCCCCGCTCCATCCCCCACCCCGACCCTGGTCAAACACCTCAGACCACTCTTCTCACACTGCACTGCACTGAGGACTTCCTTAAAATCTTTTTCTGGAACATGTCTCCTTCTTTGCTGTCTCCCCAAGGGTCTAGCTTGAGGCCTTGCATTCAGTAGGCATATACTATTTGCGGGGGCAAGACAACAAATGGTTAGAGCTTAAGCTCTAGATACAAAAGGGCCTGATTCAAATTTCCATTCCGCCATTTGTTAGCTGTGGGACCCTCCAGTCAGCCAGCTGCTTGGAACCTCTGCTTCCTCTCCTGTAAACTTGATTTAATGTAAATAGGCTGCACCTTCAATGTCCTTGTGCTGATTCATGGAGGCAGCTCATATAAATTGATCAGCACAGTGCCTGGCATGCAGTGAGCAGATCACCAGTCAATGTCTGGAAACACCATACCTCAGATTTGTGCTGGGATCAGACGGATGGGGTTTCAAATCTCAGCTCCACCACTTACCAGCTTCGTGACCTTGGACAAGTCACCCACTCTGAGTCTGTTTCCCCATCTAGAAAGCAGTCTTACTGCTAGGGCTCAACTCGGAAGACTGTTGGGAGGATTTACGCCTAACATGATGCCCAGCCCACAATGAGCGCTCTGTCGGTATTCTTACCATTATTTAAGTGCAAGTTTATTGAATTAGGCCTACCATGACCTTGGCAATGGGTGCACACCTCTACATGTGGTGACATGAAATTTCACAAGGGAGGCTGACCTGGGCCAACCCAGTGTGAGACCGTGGAGTCAGACTCCCAGCTACAGGTGTTGAAGGGAAAGAGGGCTCTGTGAGGTTGGAGAGAGGGTGCAGAGCTGCCTGGACAAGAAGGGGTGTCTGTCCCCTGGGGTGTTGGGTTTTACCTGTCTTTCTTTTCTTAAGAGGTGATCCCAGGTCACCTGTGGCATTTCTGGGAGGAGGGGTAGGCAAGGGATAGAGTACAGACTAGTTAAGCTCAGGCACTTCCACAGACCCTCTGTGGGGCCTTGGCAGGCTATATGCCTGTCTTTTAAGTGGGACTGTAGGGGCACCTGAGCAACTCATTCAGTTAAGCATCTGACTCTTGATTTCTGCTCGGATCATGATCTCCAGGTCCTGGGATAGAACCCCATATCAGGCTCAGCACTCACCTGGGAGTCTGCTAGAGATTCTCTCCATCTCCCTCTGCCCCTGCCTTTCTCTATTAATTAATTAAATCTTAAAAAAAAAAAAACTGGGGCACATGCAGAAAAATGAAATTGGACCATTTCCTTACACCACACATGAATATAGACTCAAAATGGATGAAGGACCTCAATGTGAGAAAGGAATCCATCAAAATCCTTGAGGAGAACGCAGGCAGCAACCTCTTCGACCTCAACTGCAGCAACTTCTTCCTGGAAACATTGCCAAAGGCAAGGGAAGCAAGGGCAAAAATGAACTATTGGGACTTCATCAAGATCAAAACCTTTTGCTCAGCAAAGGAAACAGTCAACAAAACCAAAAGACAACAGACAGAATGCGAGAAGATATTTGCAAACAACATATCAGATAAAGGGCTAGTATCCAAAATCTATAAAGAACTTAGCAAACTCAACACCCGAAGAACAAATAATCCAATAAAGAAATGGGCAGAGGACAGGAATAGACATTTCTGCAAAGAAGACATCCAGGTGGCCAACAGACACATGAAAAAGCATTCCACGTCACTCAGCATCAGGGAAATACAAATCAAAAACACAATGAGATAACACCTCACACCAGTCAAAATGGCTAAAATTAACAAGTCAAAAAATGACAGATGCTGGTGAGGATGCAAAGAAAGGGGAACCCTCCTACACTGTTGATGGGAATGCAAGCTGGTGCAGCCACTCTGGAAAACAGCATGGAGATTCCTCAAAAAGTTAAAAATAGAGCTACCTTACAACCCAGCAATCACACTACTGGCTATCTACCCTAAAGATACAAATGTAGTGATCCAAAGGGGTACCTGCACCCGAATGTTTATAGCAGCAATGTCCACAGTAGCCAAACTATGGAAAGAACCTAGATGTCCATCAACAGATGAATGGATAAAGAAGATGTGGTGTATATATATACAACAGAGTACTATGCAGCCATCAAAAGAAATGAAATCTTGCCATTTGTGACGACGTGGATGGAACTAGAGGGTATTATACTGAGCGAAATAAGTCAATCGGAGAAAGACAACTATCATAGGAGCTCCCCGATATGAGGAAGTGGAGATACAACGTGGGGGGTTGGTGGGGTAGGAAAAGAATAAATGAAACAAGATGGGATCGGGAGGGAGACAAACCATAAGTGACTCTTAATCTCAAAACAAACTGAGAGTTGACAGGAGGAGGGCTGTAGGGACGGGGTGGTGGGGTTATGGACATTGGGGAGGGCATGTGCTGTGGTGAGTGCTGTGAAATGTGTAAACCTGGCGATTCACAGACCTGTACCTCTGGGGCTAATAATACATTATATGTTAATAAAAAAATA
Organism: Mustela erminea; assembly: GCF_009829155.1. Lineage (NCBI taxonomy): Eukaryota > Metazoa > Chordata > Mammalia > Carnivora > Mustelidae > Mustela > Mustela erminea. Next base: position 104,639,939 of record NC_045616.1, on the reverse strand, counting down.
AAATGTTTTTTAAAAAACAGGATTATAAATGCAACACCAGTGCCAGAAGCCACTGCAAAGCATGCACCTGCCCTTGCCAGGTTTGAGACACCTTGTAGGTGTTCAGTAAATATCTTTCCTGTCCCCTCTCTCCGGAGAAGTCCTCTTCTAGTTCGTATGCTAGGGCCGTGGGCTGGGTTGCCGCGCCTTTTAAATAGACTAGCTCCAGGTTTGGAGCTAATGGGGCACGTGGTGGGGACAGCTGGGAGTCACAGCGTTGTGGCGGAGAATATGGCTTCATGAAAATAACATTTGGAAGTGATTATGGGGGCAATGGATCAGAACCGCAGTCAGTTGCCAGCCATCCCCGGAGACGGAAGAGGAGATGGAGGCGGAGGGGGGAGCCTTGCCTGGAGCAGGATTGGAGCACCCCGTGAAACCTCAGGCTGGCCTCTGCCCGCCTACAAGTTTCATGCCTCCTCTTAGGATGAGGCAGTTTGTCTATTTAGGGCTTCTCTGAGTTCCGAATCCCAATAGGACACAAAGTCACACAAGATGAAAGAAGGACATGGAACGAAATCTGGGGGGCAGGGAAGGGCAGAAACAAGAAGGACATTAGCCGTGGAGAAAACGGGAAGAAAAGCTGGTGTTCGTTCCTTCTCAATCCCAGCAGACACCCTGTGCTGGGTTCTGGGGACCCGAACGGACCAGACCTGGCCGCTGGGCTCAGGCGCGGAGAAGGCAATGGAACATGGGCTTCACACTGCAGAGGACACATCACGGTACAGAAGGGATCCTCAGTGCAGCTTTCGGACACGGGAAAAGACATCCTTGAAGAGGTGGAGCCTGGCTAGCATCTCACCTGGGCCTTGACCCTGGGAAAGAGCTGTGAAACAGGCAATAGGGGGCAGAAGCGGCCATGGAGACTGAGAGGGCTCCGGGAGATCCAAGCTGAGGTCAGCATCAAATGACGTCCCCCAGGACTGTCACCACTTAGGGGAAGCAGGCAGCCACCTCTGTGTGTGCCTGGGAGCCCAGGGGCCTCCTGCTGCACCACACACAAACCTTTCTGCAGTGCCTCCAGTCCCCAAAACTCTGACAGTTTGAGATCAGATCCTGCACAAGGCCTGGGTAGCCTGTGCTTTTAAGGCCAGCCCATCGACTAAGTCTTATCTTGGAGTCCCCTGCCCTGGCACTGCTCCAGGCCCCAGGTGGCCTTCCACCTCTCCACCTTGGCCACAGAGGCTCTCAGACTAGACATTCGCCCACAGCTGGGCCTTGGTGCTCAGGGAGATGTCGGCCATTTGGGAGAACGATAGGGACCCCCGGCCACAGGCTCACTTCCTGGCTGAGGCAGGGACAAGTGAGTGGCAGGTGAAAAAAACCTCAGCGTTGGAGGGAAATTTGGAGGCTGAGATCTGCTCCCTGCCACATGGGCTGTGAGCCCTGGGGTGGGTGGCCGAACATTCCTTAAGGGCTGCAGCAGTGACCTCGGTCCCTCTGGTGGCTCCTTCACTCAGTGGTGGGCACAAGTAAGGGCTCTCACTGGAGGCCTGACAACCAAGGGCTGTGGTTTCCAGGAGCCCCGGACAGTGTCAGCCCTCCAGAATCAGGAGCCCCGCTTCTCAGTGCCAGCTATCACAGCGGCCTTGTGCCTTATCATCCCATGGGGGCCGCCTACAGCACAGGACCTTAATATTTACACTGACCTGATGAGCGAACCAGACTCAGGGAGGAGGACTTTCCCAAGGACACGTGGCTAAGTGCCATTTCAGGGCTGCAAACCCCAGGCTTCCTGATTCCAAAGTGTGTCATCTCAGGGTTCTATACCCCTACACCCGGTTGCACAGCTTGGGAGCTCTTCTCTCCTGCCCCCAGAGTGAGCCACTCTGCACAGCCACGTCTGTGCAAGAGATATCTCCAATGTCACCAATATAGTTAGTGCCTTTCAGGGCAGGGGTAAGACCCTCCACTGCAGCTGGGGAACCCAGCAGGGTAGAGGGCTGAGAGAGTGAGGTTCTGCCCGCCCCCAACCTGTGCCAGGACATCTTTTGAGTGGATAATGTGTGGATGAGGCCCCTTGATAAGGACCAAATCCCTTCTCGTTGCTTGGCAACCCAGCTTACAAGTCATAGCAGGGAAATAATTTACAGGAATTCAAAGTGTCGCTGGAGGTTCTGCTGAGCCGAATCGGTGCAAAGAGGAACCGCAATGATCCAGATCACACCTTTGGTGGAGAGGAGGGGTTGAAGGAAAAGCTTCCCTTTTCCTTACCCCACAGCTGAGGGCCTTGAACTCGGGTTCATTAATTATTTTCCGTTCACCTATTTACTGATTCGACAGTGAGCCCCTACCGTGTGGCAGACATGTGCTGAGAGCCAGGCACACAGGGTCAGATGAAAGAGGTGCCATCTCTTGACGCACAGAGCTCCCAGAGACAGACAAGGATAGGGAGGGTCACAACACACATGACGGGACAGGAGATGCACGGGGCTCTGGGTGGGAGCCCCAGGGCGGACAAGGGGTACAAAAAGGGCATGTGAGGGCAGGGCTTAAGGGGGTTGACCAGTTAGCCAGAGGAGGCCACAGGGTGTTCCAGAGGAGGGCCAGCATGAAATGAGCGAAGTCAGGGGGCAAGAGAGACTGGCACACTGGAGACTCCAATGTGGTCGGAAAGGGCTCCTGCTGGGGCTGCAAAATTAGTGGAGCCCAGGCCAGGCAGAGCCTTGAGTGCCAAGCAAAAGCATCTGGACTTTGTATACCAACCCACAGGTACTGCTGCCAGGGGGACAGGGCATGAAATCTGTCTTTCAGGAAAACCACTCATTCCGACTCTACTTTTACTCTTGGAGGGTAGACGGCGGGGTGGGGGGGTGGACAAGAGATGAGAGGGAAGGGAGTGGGGGTGGGGAAGCCAATTGGGAAATTGCTAAAGAAAACCGCTAACTTTGAGAATTGATGAGTTCTGAACTAGGGAGGAGAGAAAAGGACAAATTCAAGAGATGATAAGAAGTAAAACCACCCCCAGGTAACTTATCTGTGTTGGGTATGATGGACACTAGGGGCTTTGAAGGTGTCTGACTTGACCAACAGGTGGCACCACTTACTAGAGTGGGGAGGGTAGGATGAAGGGCAGGTCTGATTTTAGGGAAATTTCCTCAGGTCCTATCCATCAGATTTCTTTTGGTTGCCAGTGACAGAAAGTCAACTGAAATGAGATTAGGGAACAGACTGAGTCATGACATTTAGGAAAGATGGGGTGGGGTGCCATAGAGATTTAGTAGCCCTGTCTTGTGCCAAAGCCCATGGGCAGCAGTTCATGTTGGACACAGTGCAATGGACGGGATCCGGAGCATCAGAAGAAAGCAGCAGCAGACACTACAGTGAGCTGAGAAAGATATTTAGGATGCTTGGCCCAGAGCCCATCTTGACCTTCACTGAGGCTCATGTCACACTATAGAGAGAGCCAAAAGGCAGTTGGGAATGGCAAGCCTTCATGCAAATGTGGGCGGTGCTGTCCCCCAGAAGTCTGAGGGCTGAGGAGCCAGGATGGAGAAATGGAAGCCACAGAAAAGTAGTGTTGTCTGCTCCTTCCAGTCCTTCATGGAATTTGGAGACCCTCCTGCAGGAGCTAAGTGTGGGAGCTTTTCACGTAGGGCAGCTCAGGCAGATCCCAGATCTGCCCTTCCCTGACTTAGTCTCTCATCCAGCTGGAACGACTGAGAACTGCACCAAGACAGATTCAGCCCCCCGGGAGAGGACCGGCTAATGCATGTGTCCACATATATCACAGTGTAAGAAGGGCTCTGCAAACAGCTTCTTGGCAGAAAAACAAAGGCCCATTTGCATTGGCTGCCTGCAGTGCCTCTTTCCTGAGCAGATCCAGTTGTCTGAGCCACTGAGTCTCCCTGTCTCCCTCCTGGGGTACATTATGGCACAGCAGTTAGAGACCTTGGTTTGATTCTCGACTTTGTGCTGGTGGGTAGTGTGGAGTGAGCTCACCTCTCGGAACCACAGTTTAGCTGCTGTAGAATGGGGTGAACTACCTCAGCAGTGGAAGCTCATAGGTCTTTCCAGATGCTCTGCCCTGCCCCTGGCATCAGCTGCCTGTCCTCTCTTCTCTCTCTTGTCTCCACGCATCCTGGTCCCTGCATCCTCATGATTACAGAAGGTCCTCAAGCCCTTCTGGCCCCACTCTTCCTCATGATCCCGAAGCCTCTGCTCCTGTTTCTTTATTCTCTTGTTATTTCATAGTAACAATTTCTGGAACAGATAGGAAGAGAATCAGATGGACCCAGCCCATCTTTAATTTTTTTATTGTGGCAAAATATACACAACCTAAAATTGACTTTTTAAAGTGTATGTCAGTGGCATGAATGCTCATGATGTTGTGGGACTGTCACCACCAACTAGTTTCCAGACTGTGTCATCATCCCAGATGGAAACCCCGTCCCCTTTAAACACTCCCTCCCCCAGCCCCTGGCAACCACAGTCTATTTTCTGTCTTCATGGATTTGCCTGATAGGGTATTTCATGTTAGCGGAATAATACAATATGTGGCCTTTGGTGTCTGACTTCTTTCACTTGGTACCGTGTTTTCCAGAGTCATCCATGGTATATGTTCACCTGTACCCCATTCCTTCTTATGGCTGAGCAATATCCCATTGTGTGGCTAGACCACATTTCATTCATTCACTCATTCATTCATTCATCAATTAATAGACATTTGGGATTTTTGCACCTTTTAGCTGTTGTGAAGCAGCTGTGCTGCTGTGAACATTCATGTGCAGGTTTTGGCTTGAACACCTGTTGCCAACTCTTTCGAGTATATACTTACGAGTGTATTGGCTGGGTCCCAGTCCTGTGTTTGACCAAGAACCTGCCAAGCTGCTTTCCACAGCAGCCACGCCATTTTACCCTCCCACCAGCAATGTACAAGGGCTCTCATAGCTCCACATCCTTGCCAACACTTACTATTCTCCTTTGTAAAAAGTCACCCTCATGTGTGTGCAGCCCATCTTTTTTTTTTTTTTAAACCTCAACAGACAGCAATCTCTCCATAAGCTATGAAATGCTCATAATGTTTGCTGGCCAATCAGTTTGCTGGGGAATGGTTGGAGGGAGGGGGCAGGGAGGAGCCCAGAGTCCCATGGCCTGAATTTGGCCATCTCAGACTCTCCTCTTTCTTCTGGGTCTGTGGGTTTGGCAGCTGGGGACCTGGGCATGGCAGGCCATGTGACATGTCTAGTACACATGCACGACTTCCATGAGTCTTCATCACAACCCTTATTCAAAGTAATTAACTGTTGCCTCGTCAGCCTATGTCAGTGGAGCCATGGTCATGGCCGTAATTCCAGGGTCCCTGACTTGCAGTCCCACTTGGTCTTTGCAGAACCTCAGCCACAGACTTGCCATCCACCTGTTTCTTTCTCCTGCTGCTCTAGCTCCTCTCCCCTGAAGAACTGCTTTGTCCGAGAAACTACTCCCTCACCCCAGGCTGTGCCCTTGGCTGGGGCCAGATGCCACCATGCGACCCTGTGGGTTCTATCCCCTCGCAGCCTGTTCTCTCGAAGGAAATGCCTCGGGTCTCCTGGCCGAGGCCCATGGAGGAACCATGCCTGGTTCACCAGTGTGCCGGACATGGTCGATTCCCAGCTTAGATTCTCAACAGGGCATCCCCATCTAGCTCTCTCCTGGGTCCTGAAAGACTAAGGGTGTGGCTCTGGATTTGAATTGAACCTCAGCAGTTTGGATCCACTCACCAGCCATAGCCACTTTCAGCTCCTGTTTTTAGCCTCGGTGCCTCCATTTTTTTCATGGATGCAATAGCGGTAACAATTCCTCATTCACAGAGCAGAGATGAGGAATAAGTGCGTTAATCCTCATTTAAAAAGTTTAGAAAAATGCCTGACCCACAGTAAGTGCTCAATTAATCTAAACATCATTATCTAATATAAACAATCATTGATTGAAGGATGAATATATACCAAACCCAAGGCTAGAGCCCACCCCTATTTTTGCAATGACCCTAAGACCCTGCTTAGAAGACAAGGTCAGGAGGCACCCAGCAGTGAAGGACGGAGCCTGGAGGAGGACTTCAGATCTGTCTGACTGTAAAGTTCGTGCTCATTCCAGCCATGGCCAAAAAATGCAGTGTCTTCTTACGTATGGTCGAGCCCCACCTACTGAGTGCTCTGTTTCAAGGAGGGACCTTTTTGTTTTCTGGAGGATGAGCTGCCCGGGATACTCCAGGGCCCTAAAAGGATTGCAGGGAGATAGGGGGAAGGTTGGAGCTGAGTGAAGACAGAGATCTCTAATGCAGAGTCTGGGTAATTTCCAGCTATGCCCTATTCAATATGAATTCTTTTCTTCACTTCCCACAAAACTTTCCCTAAGACTTGTCAATGCTTTTAGAATTGCATTTGTGGGAGGGAGAGGGTATGTTTCCAGTGGCCTCTGTAACAGCCAACCACAAACTAGATGGGCTGAAAAAAACAGAAATGATTTATCTCACCATTCAGAAGGCAGGAATCTGAAATCAGTATCCCTGGCCTGAAATCACGGTGTCGTCATGGCTCCATGCCCTCCAAAGGCTTTAGGGAAGAACTGTTCCTTGCCTGCCCCAGCTTCTGGTAGCTGCCAGAGTCCCTTGGCTTGTGGCCACATTGCCTCCTGCTTTGCTGATTGTGTCAGACCTCTCTCTGCCATCCTCCGGTAAGGACAGCCAGAACTTCACTTAGGACCCACCTGGATAACCCTGGGTGTGGTGTCCCATTTCAATATCCTTAACTTCATCTCATCCACAACGTCATTGCCGTATCAGGGAACATTCACAGGTTCCAGGGATTTGGATGTAGGCATTTCGGGGACCATTATTCAGCCAACTATAGGGAGGCTGGTATGAAGGGGTGTGGGCTCAAGGCAGGTGTGAGGCCGGAAGCCAGGCTGGCAGAAGCAGCTGCTTCACACTTAGATCATACAGAGGATCACACCACTTCCAGCAAAATGGCAGTGCGAGGACCACAGCTGGGTCTCCCAAGACCGGGCCCAGTGTTCTCCCTCTACAATACAACATACCACTCCCGCCTCTTCTTCCATGGGGTCTTCCATGGGAACAGCCCTTGATTTAGGGCCTTTCTGTCACCTGGGTACTATCTGAGATGTTGTCACCTAAAAACTGGCACTAGAGCCAAGTAGAGTGGGAAAGAGTGGAAATCCAACCTTGACAGACTTTGGTTTGACACACACCCCATATCCTGCCCTCTTCCCCAGCCTCCCACAGCAGTCACCCAGGCTCCCAGCTCTCAGGGGAATGAGGAAAGCATTAACCTTTTCCAGATGAGACCCCCTTTCATCCTGCTGTCATCCATGTTGACAAGCAAACCCAAGAGAAGGATGAAGTATGGCAAATGGGGAGGTGCACGCGTCTGGCTGCACCTGAGATAGCAAATCTGTTGGATGACACATTACGGTCACGTGAGGATGGTTGCTGAGGTCAGATGACATCAGTTGTGTGACCTCTGCTTCTCCGAGCCTCAGTTGACACATCCATAAAAGGGGGACAACCATGTCTACCTGGTTGACTCCTAATGAAGATGAAATTGGCGTGAAGGTGAAATTAGTTAGGCAACCTCTCTCTGTTCAGGGAAATGACCATCACAGGGCTGAACGGCTCCTTCTCCACCCTGCCAGGTCCTCTCTGCTGGAGGAAAGTTCAGAAGCCAGGATTAAGGTCCCCATTGGACACATGATCCCGGGTGGAGGCAGGAAGGGAGGTTCCTCTGGCTGGGAGTCAGGGCTGTGTCTACCTGGGCTCTGTGCTTTTACCATTAGTGTGCCTTCCCCGACCCGCCCGGCAGGAAGATGACTGTGTGACAGCAGTAGCAGAGGGCCTTGCTGTGCTCCCCACGGGGTCATGCCCTGGGCAGGAGAAGCCAATCACCACGGTGTTCACTGCACCTCCTGCAGAACCATAAACTGCAAAGACCAGAAAAGAGAAAGCTGTTTTCCCCCACGGCGATTTCTTATTGCACAGAACGAGAGAGTTCTTCCTTTCTTCCTTCCAGTCACATGGGAGAATCAACAGAGAGCAATGACAGCCACGAGGCTATTTTTTTTTCCTGACTATAATTACAATAATCACTTCCATTTATCGAGCTGTCTGTGTTAGGCACTGTGCTAAGCACTTCGCTGCATGGGTTACTGCATGCTGTCTCTCCAAAGGGCTTAGGAAGCAGAAGTTATTATTTTACAGATGAGGAAACTGATGCAAAAAGAGGTTGAATTTTAATCCCTTGTCAGCCTAATGCTGCTAACTAAGCTCTTAGCCTTTGAAGCTTTTGAATATGTATTTTTTGTGCATTTCACAAGGTTTTGGGGAGGATGGTTGTAGATAATATAGTGGAACAAAATTTTCATAAATGCTAGTTTACTCATTTATGTGAAAGAGGAAATTGTGACAAACGGACAAGTGCAAATAGAAAATATAAAAGGAAGATGGCCATAAAGTTTGAATGGAAAAATGCATGAACTTTTACTAGAATAGCTCCTGACTTGGCCACTTGACTGTGAGCTTCCTTGCTGCCCCTGCAAAGAAGGAAACAAGATCCAGTATGCACATCTCCACAGCGGTGGTTCTCAACATACGGTTCCCCGACCAGTAACTTCAGCATCATCTGAGAACTTGTGAGATGTACAGATTCTCGTGCCCCAGCCCAGAATTTGGGGGTGAGGTCCAGCCATCTGTGTTTTAACAAGCTCTCCGGGTGATGGTGATACACATTCTCGTCTGGGAACCGCTTACCTTAGAATGAGAACGCACTAGCTCTGGACCTGTATGTCTAGGAGAGATTTCTCCCACTCCCTTGGTGATGCATCAAGCAATTATTTTAACCAAATTCCTACTGTAACACCATTATGAGCCTGGAAGGGCTGGTTTTTTAAGTTTCCCCTCAGCATAGACCCACGGAGCCTTGTGAAGGTAGATCTCAATGAAAGATGCTTCAGAGGGCCCAAGCAGTGTCTCCAGACACAGTGTGATGGTCTGGCTTCACACTCCTGCCCAGCTCTGAGCCTTCAAAGCCTGGTGAGCATCCTTGCTTAGCTGGTAGGAGCCAAGACTCTGGAGCCAGGCTGACCCGGATTTGAAACGTGACTACAGCTTTTATTAACTGAGTGACCTTGGCCAGTTTCCTGAGTTCCCTCCCTATGCTTCAGTTTCTTCGTGTGTAAAGTGAAAACATTTTGCCTATTTTATAGAACTGTTCAAAAATTCATTGGGCGAATGAGCAATGTGTTTCATAGGGTCACTAATATATTTAAAAATGGCCCAATGATTATAAACTGGTGGAATGTATTTCTTATAGCTGGTCATGCAAGTCACCAGCCTATGTCCACGTCTCTTGCCCTGGAGGAATATTCTAGAGATGTGTGCTTCAAACTCCATGAGCTCCTAGTACGAGCAGGGCTCTTTCACATAGTCCACTTCTTTCATCGTTTTAATAGCTCTGCACTCTAGTTATTACTGCCCATTTTCTGCACCAGCAAACTGAAGTCCCCCCAGAGGAGCTGACCTTTCTGAAGTCACACGGATAAGAAGTGCCATTAAGTAGGATTTGATTCCAGGTCTCTGGCTCAAGAGTTCAACTCAGATTCATCAGTCCTTCTTGAGGATGTCGTATTTTCTCAGGCTCCCTAGATTCTGGGAGAGATGACTCTCAGCCCCACTTGGGGTGAGGAAGGGAGACAGCCTTTAGCATCCCAGCAGGGCCAGGCCTCTGAGCTCATCTGGTCAGAACCCCTGATTTATGGTTGTGAATGTCCAGTGCTAAGAAGGGCTTCGCTTGCCTGGGGGTCCCTAGTGAGACCTCAGCAGAACCAGGCCCCCAGCCATCCATCTCTGGTGCTCAGTTCTTTGCCTCATGCTCCACAGCATCTCTGAATGGTGACGTTAATGCCCAGGAAAACTGTGCCACAACAGTGTAGCAAGACTCTGAAGGCAGAGAGTGAGCGCCCATTGCCCAGAGCAAGAAAAGGTCAGAAGAGGTGGAACCATCCACATAGTTCTTACAGAGAGGTGTCATACACATCCATCCAGAGTCAAGGCCACAGAGACGTGTGTCTGTCCAGCTTCCCTTCTCTCCTGGAGTCCACAACCACAGCTGCCTTCCAGGAAGCCAGCCCACCCCGCTGAAAAGCCCCCCTGCACCCCCAGTGCAAACCCTTCCTCCCACAGGAAAGGCTGGGACTTTGGAGTGAGTCCGGGAGTCCCAATCATTATACTGGTCAAAGCAAGGCCCATGGCCAAGCCCAAAGTCAGTGGGGCGGGAAAAGGGAGGGAGGGAGTGAAGCATTATAAACGATGCCATCTACCATCTGAGATTTGCTCATTCATTTATCCCACATGTACTTATGGAACACTTGCCTGGCCACACTGGCTGCTGAGAGGCAGCAGCACCAAAGAGACACGAACCCCTGCCCTCATGGAGCTTACATTCTGCAGAATAAACCCCCGGATTTATCCATAGACAGGGACTGTCTATGGATAAACCCTGTGCCAGGTTTGGACAGATGTTAGAGACAAAGATATCCACGGCAGAATCCCTATCCTTGGGGAGCTCATGGTCCATGGGGGACCTGGACCTACAGACACCCAACCACCCCTCAGATGGGGGCAGGAGGCAGAAAGCAGGCATGAGCTCCAGAGAGCACCTGGCCCCAAGAGCATTCCCGCTCTAAGCCACTGCCCTCCCCCAGCCCGTACCCCCTCACCAGATCTCCTTCCCAGCCACGGGCCTGGTTTGCAAGCGCCTGGGGCCAGCCAGCTTCCCAGAATGCTGGCAACCCACCGCCAGTCCCTGCTGGGCACAGTGCAGAGGAATTAAGTGCAATTAGCGAACTAAGCCATCATGAGTAAGAAGCACTTGCTCTCCCCTTCCGAGACTAATGGGGGTGACAGGAGAGGGGGGTGACAGGAGAGGAGGGTGCCGATGTCATGGCTGAATCACACATCCCGAGAACCTCAGTCACAGCATGGACCAATGACAGAAAACAGGCCTTCTGCCTGCAGGGCTGAAAAGACACTGCTTTCCTGGGGTGAACCAGAGGTCAGGGATCAGACAGCCCTCCCCAGAGATTGCTCCCATTTTCCTGAGTCTAAGGAGATGGACTAAATTGGTTTAATGGAGTGGAGTCTCGTTGTCATGGTGGCGGGAAGAGAGCAGACTGATGGCCTTGCCCCAGACTAACGAGGTTAGGTTTGGCTTTTAGCAAATGTGTCCAGCATCTTTCAGGGAACTCAGTTTGACCCATGGCATACCCTCTTTCTGATAATGGCTTTGTGACCCGCTCTGCTGCCTTTGTGCAGGCCAGAAATTCAGGGCTGCCTCCCCTTCTAGCCCAAAGGGCCAGTCAGTCTATGGGCTCTGCTGGTCCCTCCCCTGTCTTTCTGCCTCTCCCTGGATTGTTGCAACAGCCCCTCCAGGTCCTGGGCTGATTTCTGGTCCCATCCACTCTTCACACAGCAGAGGGATTTTTCTAGAATTCATAGCTGATCAGGACTCTCCTGCTGAAGCCCTCCAACCCAGAGTTGTACCTGTCTCTCACACTGCAGTGACTATAGGGTCGGATCCCTTTGTCCTCAGCACATCTGTCCCCACCTGGCAGACACCTGCCCTTGCCCTAAAATTCCAGCTTCACTCTCCCTTCTTCTGCTGAGCCTTCTTTGTTTTTCTAACCTACCCTTCCACCAAATGAGCGTTGATCACTTTAAAATTTTAATACCGGAAATATACTCTACTCCTGTGTATGCACTACTGGATAGCTGTGCTTTAAACATAAAAAGAATAAGATTTTTCCCACACACACTGCCATCCCCCGCAAGAAGCAATTTTCCCCCTGTGAGGATACTCTTATCCCCATGGAGGTGCGTGTTGCACCCCGAAGCCTTCCTAGAACACATTTCTGTAATCACTCCCATCAGATTTTCGGGGAGAAAAACAACTCAGCAGGACAGAAACTGTTTTTACATGGTGACGCCTCTTACAAGAAGGCTCCCATCCTTCTTGTGCCAGAACGAGCTTTTTAACTTTGCTGCAGATGCTGTTTTCTGTACATTCATACCACCATCTTTACATAGGGGTTTCCCTCTCGGGTTTACAAATCCCTTGAGGCCTGGGCCTGTGTCTCTGCTGGCTATTCCCCCTCTCCGTGCCTGGTGCAGAGTAGGGGCCTCACAGACGGTCAAAGCAAGGCAGAATGTGAAGGCTGTTTTGCCACAGCGTGGGGGCCCCGAGGTGGTGCACAGCTGTGAGAGGCCACCCTGTCTGGCACAGCACACCCAGACATCATCAGCCCTCGGTCAGGAACACCGAACGATTTCATTAAGGCGATGGTTCCTTAGCAGAAGCACGCATGCACCGACTGACAAGCCCGTAATAACATTTTAATGGCCTGAGTTCAATTCCCAATAAATTACTTAAGTTTCTGCAATAATAGAGCTGGCATTTTCATTAATACTCCTGATTAATTGTCTGTCCTAGGGAAGGGAAAAAAGAAAAATAATCGCCGTCACAATCATGATCTTGCTAGCTCTTTGCAGAGAGAATCCCAGCAGCATGGGCATTTCTGCTAGATTGAAGTTGGTGAAGGGCAGAAAAGAATTCTCTGCCCCCTGGGACCCTTCCTGGCCGTGACCGTTGCTACTTGAATCCGGGTCTCAACATGTGCTGCTGGGGCCTCGAGCTACTTAAACTGCCTCAGTTTCTTCACTTGTCAAAGGGGGTGATAGTGGTACTTACATGGTTGCTGTGACGATTAATTGGACTGGTGCAGGTTAAGTTCTGGGCATAGTATCTGGTACATAGTAAGCACTCAATAAGTCATGCCTATGATTTATTTAATTTTGGTGGCAATTCTACTGTCTCTCCTTCAGAAAGCTCAGAGAGCTGCGTCACCTTGGAAGAAGCAGGGGTGACAGCTTTTGAAGGAATATAATTTCAGCCTTTGGAGTAGCAGGAATCTGCAAATTTGGATTCACTTCCTGGCTTCCCCAGTGGCTGACTGTGGGGCCCTAAACAAGTCCCTTTTCCCACCAAGTCTCCCTAAAAAGTGAGGATTTTATTTTGGGGTTCACATGTGGCAGCATCTGGCACTTATAGCTGTTCTGCCATTTATTTGTTCCATCAACAACTTCTAGTGAGCACCTGTTCTAGGCCAGGCACGGAGCTAGGCAGGGGGATTCAGCAGAAACAGCCCGGTCTCCATGGAGCTTTCCATCATAGTTGTTAAGGAGGACGATGACCAAGCTGACAGATCAATGTATAATAGAACATCATGGAGAGGAAACACAGCAGGGTGGGGAGGCAGAAACGGGTACTGCTAGAACAGGTGTTTGAACTGTATCTCCTGGACAGAAGTGACACCTGAAAGATTTGAATGAGGTGAGAGACTGGGTCATGGGAGCATCTGAGGAAGGAGTTCTAGGGGAGGGAACAGCAAGGACAAAGCTGTTGGACTTTTCTACCACTGGCCTTTTTTTTTTTTCTTTTTTTTTTTTTCTTTTTTTTTTTTTCTTTTAAATCCAAGATCTAGGTACCCAGATAGTGCTGGGTAAGGGGACAGGGGCCTCTGTTTCCATGTCCCTGCAATTGTCCCAGCACTCCCTCCAGCCGTGAGCTTCCCTTTATTGGTGAAAGAAGTGGGGTTTGGTGCTCCCTCTTGGGCGCTGTCCTCCTCCGACACTTAATCTGGCATTCGTTCATGCTCCGCCAGAGCCACCCTGACCTTCATCTAGTTCCCCAAAGCAATGTGCTTTTTCTTGCCTCTGAAACTTAGTCCAGGCTGTTCCTTCTGCCTGGAACACACCTCACTATAGCTGTCTTCACGGGGCTAACTCATACTTACATGTCATTGCTTAGATGGAATGTCTTCTGGAATCCAGCCTTCCTGGGACATCCCCAGGCTGGGCGGGGTCCTTATGCCCTACTTCACCCTTTGATGGTCCCCACCACTCAATGATCACATGGATTGTAACTATGGTTCTCTATTTCCTCCACCAAGGGCATGCTCTTTCTCAGCATCTCAGAAGCCCAGGATCTGGTACCTAGTGAGTAGGAAATAAATAAATGCCCTGAGCTGGAGATCTGTATCTCAAGATAGGAACACAGGGTCCCTGCCCCGAAGATCCCAGATCTGAATGGGAAGACAAGAAAAAGTTACATGATATTGTGCCTTTTCTGCAAATTGTGGAGAGGCGGAGAAAGGCGTCCAGGCCAGAGGTTATGGCAGGAGCAAAGGGAAGGGAACCAGAAATCACAAGATCTGTTTGAGGCCAGCTTGTTAGGATGAGTGGAAAACTTGACCAAGGTCAAACTTTGACCCTTGCAGACCTACACACCCCAATCCTCTGGTTCCCATACATCCCAGTCATGCTATGTCCTTGGGCTGAGACCTCGCCCTCCAGAAACTGGGTTATCATAAGCCAGACTTACAAGTTAGAATTGGCCTAAGGGGGTCCAGGCTGCTGTCAGTTGCATGGTCTTCTTGCATGCCCTTCAGCGGAAAGCGTTTACTTGACTTTTTCCAAAGCTGGTTCTGCTTACGACCAATTCCATAAAAGGTCTCCTACAAAGAATACTCAAGATCCTATACGCCACATCTGCTCTTGGAGAGTCCCATTGTCATTAGCCTAGCAAAGGCTCTGAAATGTCCTGCAGGAAAGACTGGGTTAACTTGAGTAGCCTTGTTCCCTAAACTCCAGGAATGAAGAGTCTTTTGTGGCCCACCAAAGGCTCTGCAGACGACTGCAGGAAATGCAGACCGAACCCATTCTCTGCGCAGGGAACGACCAAGAAAGTTAACGCGATGACACTTAAGGCAGTCATTTTTCCTTCGAGAGGGAGGAGAGAGTAAATACGATGAAGGAGAGAATTACAGCTGGAGACGTAAAGCAGTCGTCTCACAGGGAGTGTTCTGTTTGCTCAGGGAGAGGGTTTCAGAATATACGGCACTATTTCTTCCCCTAAACATCCCTGGGGAGAAAGGAGAGAGAAAGTGACAGGAGTCCTCCGACCGACCACTAGAGATGGGAACATTTCTGTTGGTTTCATTTACATAAGTGTCCTTGGCAATTTGTCCCAATTTATCTCATTACAAATGATGTAAACATCCGGCATAATCACAGACAAAATGGGACAGTTTAAATGTGCCTGATTAAAACACCCGGGTTGGCTCCAGTGACTTGCATGTGTGCTAACAGTTTCCCTATAAGGACCTTGGTTGCAAAGTGCCGGGACCTTCAAAGAGGGTTCCCAGGCCTAGGTAGTGTCCCCCTGTGGTTGCAACTCTCCACACAGAGCCTAGCAAAACTACACACTCTTTTCTATGTTTTTATGCCAATAAAGGAAGGAAGGAAGAGAGGGAAGAAGGAAGAAAAACAGAAAGAAAACTGACAGTTTCTCCTTTGCCATCTCATTGGTGCTCAGGGCAATGTAACTGAGGGTGTGGGAGAACCGAAATTCAAATCCTAGTCCTCGGTTTTTGTGTGTGACCTTGGGTCAGTCCCATCATTTGACTAAGCCTCAGTTTCCTCTGCTGCCAAATGGGAATGACAATGTGACATCTGATCAGCCTCACACTGTTGTTGAGGTAGCCCCTAACCAGAAACTTCATAAGGACGGAGACCCTTATCCTGTCCATCCCCGTATCCTTAGAGCCTAAACGGTGCCTGGCATGTAGTAGGTACTCATTAAACAGTTATCCAAGGGATGGATGGATGGCTGATTGAAGAGTGAGTGGCTCTAGGGGGAATAGCATCTAATCTGAAAAGCGCTCTACCGTGAGAGGCAGGCCCTTTAATAGTGTCACTTGTCCCTCAACCATCAGAACACAGCCATGATGCTCCCTCCTCCTCGAATCCTTCCCCAGCGCCTCAGCCAGAGGTGGCACAGTCAGGCACTGGTGTCTGACTGACTCAAGTTCATAGCCTGGCTCATGACTTCAGGCAAGCAGTTGAGCTCTCAGAACCTCGGTTTATTCATCTGTAACCCTAGGGAAAAGGAGCCCTGCTTCTTGCGGCCATTTGTTGAGGCGTAAGGGGCCAATGGCCACAAAGGCTTGCTGGGAGCCTGTGGGCAGGGGGCACATCAGGAGATCTGTTGGATTTCAGTTTCTGTTGGTCCTAAGAAGCTCACAGTCAGACCAGGGCTGTAGTTGATTTGGCCAAAGTGATTCCCGTGTGTGAATCTGGACTGAAGGTTCTGGCACTGTTCCGCATCTCCAAGTGCAGAAATGCGGGGTGAATGTCCTGCTTCAGCCCCAACCACTAGGGGTACCTGAAAACAGTCGAGAGAAGACATGATCAGAACACAGGCCTTCTGACTCTTGCTGTTCTTGTCCCCTAACCAGTTGTTGTGTGATCTTTTTTTTTTTTTTTAAGATTTTATTTATTTATTTGACAGAAAGAGATCACAAGTAGGCAGAGAGGCAGAGAGAGAGAGAGGAGGAAGCAGGCTCCCTGCTGAGCAGAGAGCCCGATGCGGGACTCGATCCCAGGACCTTGAGATCATGACCTGAGCCAAAGGCAGGGGCTTAACCCACTGAGCCACCCAGGCGCCCCTGTTGTGTGATCTTTAAAAACCTCTTGCAGGACACCTGGGTGGCTCAGTCGGTTAAACATCTGCCTGCAGCTCAGGTCATGATCCCAGGGTCCTGGGATTGAGCCCTGCATTGCGCTCCCTGCTCATCAGGGAGTCTGCTTCTCCCTCTCCCTCTGCCTTCCCTCTGCCTACTTGTGCTCTCTTGCTCTCTCTCTGTCAAATAAATAAATAAAAATCTTAAAAACAGAACAAAACAAAACCTCTTGCCCTCTTTGTGCTTTTACCTAACAATCCGAAAGAAGAACATTGGTTCATGGTGTTAGGGAAAATTAGAGGATTCTGTGAGTTCCTGCTACTGTTAACAGTGGATTCTGTCCACCTTTCAGCTAGGAAGCTTCAGACCTACCTGTGCCCGTATCCCCCAGTCACAGAGCTCCAAGTGGTAGGCAGGGTAAAAGGTCTGAAGAAGGAATTAGAGGAAGAGAAGCAATAGAGCCAGAACACCCTTGGCAGATGGCAGGGGTAGGCGCAAGTCTGGCCCAGAGTCTACTACTTGCTAACCTCAAGAGCTACAAACCTCTGAGTCTCCATTTACTCATCTCAAAAATGGAAATCAAACCACTTACCGTGCAATGCTTTGGAGAAACTAACATAGGGTTTGGTTCATAGCACGTGCTCAAAGGATGTCAATTCCATCCATGTTCTTTCCCCCTGGAGAACTTTGTAGTAGATATTGGGGTGTCTTCCTAATACCCATCCCACCCTTTCCTTGTCCTGTGGCAGCTGAGAAGGTATCATCCCATCTCCAGTGGGATGGGCTCTGATGGGAAGTGGGAGTGGTCTTCGATGAGTGTGCACCTGACAGCTTAATCCCATTGGCCCCCTTGGCCTTGCTCATTGGTCCAGGGAAGATAAAAGACCTAAATTGGTTCAATAAGAGTTAAGCTCAGAAATCAAGTTTGTTGATTAGAAAGAAAGAAACTTTCTCTGGAAGGAGTTTTGTGAAAAAATGAGGACTGGATCTACTACAGCCATTTTACTACCATGAAGGAACTCTCCAACTTGAACACAGAGCAAGCACCACAGAAAATGATGCTGAGGCCTGATCAAACTGTACCTGAAATCTTCATTTACACATCTTAGATCCATGAACTAGTGAATTCCCTCCAGTATTTTAAACCAGATAAAGTGAAATTTTTGGAGAAATAAAACAAAAACATCTCAACTAATTTAAAAAAAAAAAAAAGCCCTTTGGATATTCAACATGCCTGAACCTACCCTCAAGTCTACCGGGAGCTTGTCACAATTTTCATAAACCAATTTAGATATGTAAATTCACTTGCATTAATTAGTTTTCCAGGGACTGGTTTCTGCTTTCTCATAAGTCATTTAAAATTCAGAGCAGCATGGGGACCTCATGGACCCAGGAATCCTCCTGACCAACAGCCTAGACACTCTACTTCCTGGAAACTTGTACTTCCTCCATTCACTGAGGGAATCTGCTGTAGGACAGAGGTGTTCACCTCCCGGTCTCATTGGAAACCAATGGCAGAGAAGCTGGGGAAAAGATAGGGACAGAGAAAGAACACTAACTCCAGGGTCAGGGAGACCCAGAATCCAAGCTCTATTTCTTCTAAACTTCCAAAGTCATATCACCATGCTTGAGCCTCGGTTTTCCCATCTGCCAAAGAAGGATAATACTAACCCAGCTGGGCTGTTTTGTCCATTTCAAGACATCATGTGTGTTAAATGTCTGGCTGAGAGCCTGGGGGTAGTAGGCATTTGATAAATCATAGCTGTTGTTTAGTTTTTTGTTGTCATTATGGTTGCCCTGCCCATTTTCCTGGACCAGTGTAGATCTAAATTTAGAGGGCCTCCAAGATTTCTCAGTGGGGTGGAAACTAGGTGATAAGAGATGGCATTATCTGAACACCTGGGTGGCTCAGTCGTTAAGCGTCTGCCTTCAGCTCAGGTCATGATCTTGGGATCGAGTCTCGCATCAGTCTTCTGCTCAGTAGGGAGCCTGCCTCTCTGTCTGCCCTGCCCCCTGCTTGTGTACATTCCCTCACTCTCTCTCAAATAAATAAATAAAATCTTTTAAAAAGAGAGAGAGATGGCATCATCACTTGTCACCACAGATCATCGTGGGGAAGGTCTGTAGAGGGTGGTCAGCCACACTTCTCAGCAGCCACAACATTCAGCACCCAAGTCAGTGACCTGTCCACTCAAGGTCTTTCTCCAGGTCAATGATCCCCATCTTTTGATCAGTTTTTAAAGCCATCATTATATACAACACCAGATCCAAAAATGATGAGGGAAAAAGGTGAAAAGCTGAATAAGACAAAACTCCCATCCTCAAGCTGCTCATTAGCCAGTATAGACACATAGCTTTGGAATCTCATTATTATGAGTTCAATCCTGGTTCTCTTGCTGAGCAGCTATATGACTTGAACCACAATACTGAACTTCTCTGAGCCTTAGTTTCCTTGATAATGCATCTTTCCCAGTTTGTTGGAACACAGGAAAAGTAGAGGATACAGGTAGCTTGCACAGTCCCTATTGCAAAGGAAGTCCCCCATCAAGATTCCTTTTTGCGTTTGGTTAAATAGTGTTCCCCTAAAGTGCATGTCCACCCAGACACTCAAAATATGACTCTATTTGGAAATAGGACCTTTGCAGATTAATTAGATAAGGATCTCAAGATCAAATCAACCTGGATTTAGGGTGGAATCCTAAATTCAATGACTGGTGTCCTTCTAAGAAGAAGAGGGGACACCAGGAGACACAGAGAACACACAGCCCCATGAACACAGAACAGAGGCAGAGTTCCATGGCCACAGGCCAGCGAATGCTGGGTGCCCCAGAAACTAGAGGAGCCCAAGAAGGACGCTTCCCCAGATCCTCGGTAGGAGTATGAGTCTGCTAACATCTTGATTTCAGGCTTGTAAGCCTCCAAAACCAGGACAGAATCCGTTTCTGTTGTTTTAGACTGCCGCACTTTGTTTTTTACAACCCCCCGCCTCAGGAAAGGAGACAGCCCTCCCTCCCCCACTTCTCTCCCCTTAACCAAAGTAGAAGTGAAAACTGCTTCATTAGTAACATGTAAGGACATGTGGGATGCAAGGGCCAGTAAGGATGGGCAGGAGGGGTGGGACTCTGGAAATGTGGGTGATCCCACCACCCTCTGACAGTGGCCTGCAGACCAACATACGTGCAATAGGATCCCCCAGCCCCACAGAGCCGTTCTTAGCAGGAGCTCAGCAACACCACCATACCCCAGGGCTGGGTCAGGCCCAGCCTACAGTCTACATCCCAGACTCCCCGAGGCCTCCTGCCTCCAGTGGTGCTTCTCTGGGAGAAAGCCTAATGCGCTGACCTAAGCAATCAGCCCTTTGGCCAACCTCTCAGTCTTTAAGGAGGATCCCAAGCGGCTTTAAAGGGCACAAACTCAGTCCTCAACTGTTAAATGATGGATTCAACCAACTTCAAGAAATAGGTCATAGCAATACTGGGGTGTGTATTTGAGCATCGACTTTGCTGTTCTTTCACTCATTCCAAATCCATTTACTGAGCATCTACCACATGCAGGCCACTATTCTAGGTACCAGGGACTAGCTGTGGTGACCCTGACTGAGAAGATTCTGATCAGGTGGCACCTAGAGTCAGGTGGGATGTGGAGGCAGGAAATGAATGAACAAAGAATAACCAAATGAATACAAAGTGATGGCCATTCACTGGCAGACTAAACTTAAAGAGGGGTGCCTAGAAACAACAAAGAGCTTCATTCTCTCCAAACTTCGTCTTCAAACCTCTGGTCTCTCCTCTCCATTTTTTCCTCTCCATTCCTCTCCATTTTAGAGCATCTCTAGCTGTTCTCTTAGCTTTGCAGTTGCTTCCACTCTCGTCTCTGTAACAATGTCCCCTCTCAAGTGTGGAAAAAGTCTCCTCCAATCAGGACTTCCTGTGCCATTTACCACTTCTGTTCCCCAGCGCTCAGACCTGGAAGGGAGCTTCCACACATCTTCCCTCCACTTCCTAGCCTTCCCGCTCCCAGCCCAGGGCAGGGGGAGGTTTGAGAGACAAAGTACTCTGGTCTGGTCTGGGGCTGTTGGTGACTTTCTCTGGGCCAACATGATGTCCCAGTGACCTGGCACACTGGTCACTGTGATGTCTGTGATGCCCCATGACCTGGCATGCTGCCAGCATTGGGCTCCTTGGGTGGAGGGCTCTTTCCCAATCTTTGGTAGATAGATGTGTTCCTGGGCCCCTTTGGCCACTGCTTGGCTCCTCTCACCCAGCAGCAGCTCACTTGGGAAGGAGGGGAGAGCATCTCACACACACGCCTCCAGCCCACTTACCTTCCTCAGAGTCCCCCTGGCCGCAGGAAACTCCTACCCTTCCTTACCAGATGGCAGGAGTGCAGTGTGCCCTCCCAGTGTCTCTCTGTACTCAGCCACCTGAGGCTGCTTTGGCATGTCCCCAGCCTCCTGAATTCTCCCAGGGGGTTCAGCCTCCGGTCTCTGTGTTCAGACTCCCCCAGGCCCCAGGGACACAGGAAGCTCTCTCAAGGGCTCTGCCCTCTCGCTTCAGGCTTCTGTCTGCAGCTCAGGGCCCCTGGCCATGGTGTGAGCCACCAGCGTCCCCTTCACATGGGTCCTCACATCTCAGGCAGGAGGTCCCTGGCGCCCCACTACTGAGCTGTGACCCAGGGGAACACCCCTGCACGGAAGGGAAGGAGAAAATCCAAAGCACTCTCTACTTCTACAGATCTCCTTCCGTCCCCGGGCGCGCCTAGCCTGTTTGGATACCCCTCCCACTTTGAGCAAGTCTAACACGCATCCAGCAATGCTGTTCTACTTGTGTATATAGAACCTCTTTCTAGCCACTGTCCCCAGATTTAAAGCTTTAGCCAGAATCCTGGGCGGCGGGGTGTCTCCTTCTGCCTTCTCTTCCAATGATTTCTGGAGTGCAAAGCATTCTTTCAGAAAGCAATAATAGAGAGCAAGTGGCAGGGGACCTGGGCAGCACATCTGGGAGGCAGCACAGAGCCCTGGAGACTGGGCTGGGCTTCAAGCATCCCAGACCATGCAGACCTCCAGAGAGTGAGGGCAGTCCCCATGCGGGGACAATCCCCCGTCCCTCGCCGGAGGGAACAAAACAAAAGAAGCCCACAGCGTAGTGAGCGGGGGGATGAGGGCATGGGATAAGTGAGGGCAGAGAGGACGCTGGTCTGGGCCTGCAGTTCTTGCGCCACAGGGTAAGGAGTTTGGAAGTCCCTGGAACGTTTGAAGCCGAGGAAGGATGTGGCCGCTTGTAGCTGCTGCGGCGGACGGCCTGCATCCGTGCCAGGAGCTATGTTCAGCATGTTCTGCTCTTTACTTCCTTCAGTCCTTAGAATCACCATGTCCTCGAGGTCTGAGCTCCGATATTTAGGGAACAGGGAAACTGGGGCTCGGGAACGCCGTCTCAGGCTCCCCAGCTGTTAGATGCAGAAGCTGAATGTCATGCTCAGGACTTGGAGACTTCTGGCGCTTAGCTCTTCTGAGCAGAGCGTGCTGACTTTCCAAAGGGGGCAGGGAGGTTACCCTGCTGGCTCTCACTCCACCCTGAGCAGGTGTCACTGCTCCAGCCTATAACCCTGGGAACCAGCGGAGGAGGCGTGGGTGCTGCTGGGAGGGAGGTCCTGGAGCAGTTGCTGTAAGCAGAGAAGTTCCACGTCCAACTAACGGCGCTGGGCCAGGGACTGGGCCCCTCCCCCAGGGATGGGCAGGCATGCGGAGGGGCTGCTGCTGCTGTCCCTGACCCAGCAGCCTGGAGGGATGCTCCTCTGGGCTTCCCTGCTCTGCTGTGACCCAGACAGACGTCAGAAGCTGGCCTTGGTAGGGCTGCAGCTTGGCAGGCCTGGGTGGCACATTGCAGGGAGCTCAGCACACGGGTTGCGTGTAGTCACGTTAATCTTTGGGGGGTTGGGGTTGTGATGGCTACTTCAGCATCTGAAAACCCTCCTCGGTTTGAGAATGTCTTCCGTCTTTGCATTCAATGGGAGACAAAGTCCACCTCCCTCTTGAGAAGTCTAGAACATCGGATATTCACTTTCCCAGCCTCCCTTGCAGCTAGCATGTGAGCACGTGTCCTTGTCCCAAGGCACTTGGGAGCCAGAGTCAGACAGGCAGGTGACTTACCAGGAAGAAGGTAACCGCTCTCTGTAGCAGGAGCTGTGGCCCATGTTCTCCCAGGGGGCCATTGCAAGCTGCGCCCTGGGTCTGCCCGACTTTCCTTTGTGTGTGTATGCATGTGGACTGCGCAGGGAGGACAGTCAGGAACAGGACCCTGCCTCCAGCATTTTCCCTTAGCCCGCTAACCATTTGTTCAGTGGCTCTCACAGAATGCTACTGTGACAGAGCTCTTAACGTGAGGGAAAAAAATCATTTTATAATGAAGAGAGAAGATCTGTATCTCCAGGCCTGGTTCTCTGGCCGTCCAGGTCATTAATCCCCCTTGGGCTTCAGCAGCCTGAGGCCCAGGCTGACATCCACTGGCCCTGCCTGGGACGGAACTCTCATGGGGCTGTCCGCTGAGGCACATTTCCCTGAACTGTGAGCTCCCCCGCTTCTTGAGCCTCCTCAAGCAAATTTCTTCTGCCTGTGGTGAATAGCCTGCCCTCCCCCATCAGAACAAGCAGTAGGTCTGTCTGAGCCACACTAGCTTAGGGTAAGAATGTTCCAGACCACCAGCCCCTATGCCCAAGAAGTTGGCTACTGCTTCGTGTAACTCCAAACTGTGCTGGCAAAAGGCTAAGGTCACTGCAAGGCCGAGAGAGATGACAAAGCTCCAGGTCCTCCTGCCACTGCCCAGGAGCCTGGCTGGCACCATGGAGCATGTACCCAAGGCCTGGGGCAGCTTGTGGGCCTCAGGCATCCATCCACCAAAGCCTACATACAGCACTTCGGGTTGACTTGAAGACAGCACTCAGCGTGTCTGTTCTGAATCAGCCTGTGGTGCTTAGCTCTCCCTGGGTGACGCGCAGAAAGGCTGGGACTTGCCAGAGCCGAGGGGGAAGCTCCCTTCCCGCCCCCTGCCCTCACAGCCCCACCAAGCACAGAAGCCCAGGCTGGGGAATTGCTCGTGTTTCGAGGGATGTGGCTGGAGAGGAGAGAGACTAGACTGCAGAGCCCAGGGGCCCGAGAAGTCTCAGCAGAATGGGAATGTCAGGTGGCCTCTCTCTCCGGTAAATATAAGAGCTTTTCATTAAAAAGTCTTCCTCCAACATGGGGGCTTAAGTGGGTAGGAGAAGAATCAATGAAACAAGATGGGATTGGGAGGGAGACAAACCATAAGTGACTTTTAATCTCACAAAACAAACTGAGGGTTGCTGGGGGGAGGGAGGTTGGGAGAAGGGGCATGGGGTTATGGACATTGGGGAGGGTATGTGCTATGGTGAGTGCTGTGAAGTGTGTAAACCTGGCAATTCACAGACCTGTACCCCTGGGGATAAAAATATATGTTTATAAAAAATTAAAAATAAAAAAAGTCTTCCTCCCAGGTGCCATGCCTGCTCTAACCTCACAGGTGTGAGGATTCTGGCCTGGCCCACCTTCCTTCCTCTCCCCCCTTGCAGAGAAGCACATGCAGATGTCCTGCCTTCGCCATCGCTCCCCACCTCAGGAATGGCACCAGGAAATGAAAATGCTGCCAAGAGGGTCTCTGTGGTGGCCTTTGGCTCACATGGGGCAAGTACTGGGCCCGGTGACTTCCCAGGCAGCATGTTCACCACCCTCTGTGGCCGGCCACACCCCTCACCCTCCTCCCAAACACACAGGCTGCCTCCTTCCTCCCTGAGAGGTCGGACAAACCATCCCCACGGGCTGCCGTGAGCCTGACTCCCCTTATACACAAGCTATGGCTTTTCATCCTCGTAACAACACCTGTACCCAATATCCCCATTTGTACAAGTGGCAAAACTGAGGCTCAGAAAGGGCAAGATCTTCCAAATTGCATAGGAAGAGGTGTTCGAGCTCCAGAGGTTTGCAGTCCTTCTGGCTCCAGAGGTTTGAGGTGTTTTCCTCCCTGACCACAATGTTCCCCATAAGACTCCCTGAGGAAACTGCTAGAAATACTGCTAGGGGTGGGGAGATCAATAAAACGTGTAGTAAAGAAGGAGGCACTTATTTCTTCATAAGTGTCATGAAAAGCAACATGGGGTATGTTCCGCGGCCGGGATCTGAGATCGGAAGCCGTGATTTAACGCTCCCACTCCAGGCCCCGTTGTCCCACCAAGACGCCCATGATTACATGAATATTTACACACACTCATTGATGCAGTGCATACGTTTCTGAAAATGGCGTTTCCCTTCGAGGGGAGCTCAAGGTTAATTTGCACGATTCATGTTTGGTGTTTCTGAGCAAGGCAGGTTCGGCCCCCAGCCCCCATCGGGGATCTCTGGCCACGCACTGAGGGTGGCACAGAAAACCGGTCCTTGGCCTCCTCCCCTCCTTCCAGACCTGCTGTCTGGCACTGGGGGCGCCCCAGATTGGAGCCCACCCAGTGTTTCTGACAGGCTCCCCCTCACCCCCAGCCTGCCGAGCGCTTCTATCCATCACGCCGCAGGCTGACTCCAGAATGCAAAATCATTCATCCCTCCTCCCTCCCTCCCACCTCCAGCATCTATGGATTTGCTGTTCAGAAAACATCTGTTCCCATCCTTCACCCCTGACACGTGCATCGATCTCGTGCTCGCCTGGCTGCTCAGGCTCACTGCCTGGGAAACAGACACTCGCTCCTGACCCCACACAGGTCTAGGGCTCTGAGCCAACAGGGTACAGACCGGCCAGGAGGAGTCTGACAAGGGAGTCACAGGGTGAGGGGGAGCTCTTGTCCATGCAGGGACCTTCTGGCTGTGATCCTAGGTCAGAGCCAGAAGGAAAGAGGGTAGATCAGATGGGTAGTCAGAAACTCTTGGCAGGCTAGGGAGCTACTGTCTGGAAACCTGCCCTACCTAGTGTTAGAGGAAGCCTGGACAGCCAAGGCCCCCTCTCCCCCACTGCCCCCTTCAGTTCAGAGACCCATCGCCCTGCAGGGAGAGTGAGGAAGGGTCAGCCAGTGGGAGGTCCTGCAGCTGCGAAGCCATCACAGTCCAGAGGTGGTCGTCAAGACACCTTTGTCGCTATGGCCTCGTCCATCCCTCCAGCTAGCCTGTCCCCTTGCCATGGCCCCAGTCATGTCAGACTCACCTCTCCTCAGGGCCTTGGCTCGGCCTCGCCCTGTAGGAATGGTACCAGCACTCGGGACCGCCACTTCCATCCCCCCATTCCCACTTCCCACCACATTCCCGGCACTGGTCACACCTCGGAGGAACACTGAATGTACACCCAGACCGAGTTGTGAAATGTATTAAACCTAAGCCTGAGAAAGGGAAGCCATGCAGCTTCTGTTCCCTCTTCTGTGACCAGGGACATTCCGTGAGATAAAGGCTGAGACAGGACCTCACGTGTGTCGCTACACATGGACAGGTAGTCTCCTCCTCTAGGAAATGGACATCGTGATTCCTCCCCAACCCTGGCAGCTATGAGGATGAAGGCAAAGAAACTTCTGGCAGAATGTGAGCACCCGTGCCAGGCGCACAGTAGGTGCTCAGAAGGCTCAGAAGACGCTGAGAGTGTCGCCCCGGGGTGACAGGGCAGACCCCAGGTCCCAGGAGTGGGCTTCGGGGATCAAGGGCAAAACTGAGCCTTGGTGATTAGTCTCCCCCATTCTCCAATATCAAAGTCTTTTCAAAAGCAGCTGGAGACCCAAAGAGGAACTTTCCCAGATGGAATTTTTTTAAAAAAAAAACAACAAACACAGAATTATCTCCCTGTGCAGAAGGAGATCCGTCTTCCCTAGCACAGACCCACCAATCCCTGAACTGCTGATTTACTTATTTTCCCTAATTCCTCAGGAGCAAAAGAAAAGGCTCTGACCGCTGGGGGCCAGTAAGGGCACAGACCTGGAGGTATCCCAACTCCAGCACTGACCAGCTGGGGACTGGGGTCGGGGCTGCTGGCCCAGAGCCCCAGTCCTGACCCAAGGACAGCATCGCTGTGCACCTGCACTCACAGCTCCCTGACGGCAGCAGCCGTGGTGGCCAGTGTGCACCGCCCCCCCCCCAGCCGGCACACTCATGACACAGCAGGTCAGGGGTACACCTCCCCTTCATAGCCCACCCTCAGGACAGGACAGCCAGGCAGCAGTTCTCACTTAGCTCCGGGCCCTCCCCTGCAGCAGAGGCCGTGCACTCCTTTTCTTCTGTCCTTCTGCCCATTTCCCAGCCCTGGCTCACCTGGATAGATAAGAATCTGAACCTCTTGGTAAGACAAGCATCTAAATCAAGGCTTAAAGCAGTGAGGGAAAGAAGATATCCCAGGGTATCAGTAGGGGGAGAGCCTCAGAAACACTAGAAAAAACCCTGAAATCAAGCCCTGACCAACAAAAGCCACCTGAATTGCTGAATCATTAATTCTTCTGTAATTATGGTTCTCTCTTCCAATCCTGTATCTCTTTCCAACAAAGGAGACCTCTTCTGGGCTTCAGCCCACCCCTTGGCACTTCCTTGCAAGGCTTTGAAGAATGCTTTGAAGAGATCTACCCTCTCTGTGCACCCATCCCTTGGCCCAGGCTGCCAAGAACGCTGCCTCCCCCTCTCCCACCCCCGGGCATGCCTCTGCAGGGCCCCAGAAGCAGGGAGGTCAGGAGACAGAACATCGCTCTTGTACAGGACCTTGGGCCATAGGCTCTCTGGGCTCAGCTTGCACATCCTTATCACCAGAGACCGGGGCAATGAGTGAATGAAAGAAAGTGGTCAGCACAAACACGTGCCGTGTCTCTTAAAATGTGAAATAATTTTTGAAATGTGATAACCCAAGGCTGGACCAGCCTCCCGGTTTGCCTCTTCTCTAGGCCATTCTCTGCTCAGTGTGGGCGGTGGAGAGAACAAGAGATGGACTCATGCAGGGGAAGAGCACTGACTTTGAGTCAGGGCAGAGCTTATTATCCCAGGACAGCGCTTACCAGCTGTGTAACGGCAGGCAGACAACCTGACCTCTCTAACTTCAGTTTCCGCGTGGAAAATGTCTACAGATGGGAATAGAGTTGCTGTGAGGATTCCACGGGACAACTGGGAAAAAGCACGCAGCACGGCAGCTAGCACACAGTAGGCCCTCCTGCGTGTTCCCTGGCACGGGCTGGGAGGTGGGGACCTGAGCCCAGACTAACCTGGAAGAGGCCGTTCCTCTACCATGGGGAAGGGTTGTGAATCCCCACGTCTCAGACGGGCCATCCTCCTCGTGGGCTCAGGAAAAAACATTTCTTCCTCTCAAGGGGAGGACACTGATGGGGATCAAGTCACTGGCCTCCCCTGGGCAGATCTCTCAGGGTCTCTGACTCCGGCAAGAGCAGAGCGGAGGAAGCCAGAAGCTTGGAGCAGTGTGGGGCTCCACCTGGTGTCTAAAGTGGGCAGTACAAGGCCAAGCTGGGAGCGCGCGGAGTGGTGCGGGGAGCCAGGCATCATTTAGAGGAGGAGGGTACCCTGGGCAGGGCACACTTTACTGAATAGATACACAACAAAGTAGATAGTAAAAAACAAACACGTAGGGGAGCTAACCATAAGAGCAGAATAAAAATCAAATAGGGAAGAAACAGATTTCAGCTAGGGTGGTCGGGTATCTCTTGAAGGAAGCTGAGGCCTGCTGTGCAGGTCTCTGGGAGGAGAGCTTTTCAAACAGAAGGGACAGCCAGTGCAAGCCCAGGAGGGTGCCAGGGTCAGAGGAGAACCAAGGGGCAGGCAGAGCAACGCGGCCAGGGAGATGACAAGCAGACAAAACTCTGTCAGCGGCAGGGTCCTTGTAAGGGCTGTGGCTTTGACACGGCGTGAGAAAGGGAGCTGGTGGAAGGTTTGGAGTATGGAAGAATCGCCATTGGACTGCGCATTCACAGCATCCCTTTGGCTCCCATGACCTACGATGCAGCCCCCGGCAGAAGCGGGAGCACAGGCAATGATGGTGGGCGCAGCAGGAAGGTAGCAGCGAAGGTGGGGAGCGGGCTCAGACTCTGGGGAGGGTTTGAATCTAGAGCCAGCTGGGCTTGCCAACAGACCGGATTGGGGGAGGGGGGTGAGACAAAGAGAGAAGCCCAAGATGACCATGGGGGTTTTGGTCTGAGCAAAGGGCAGGGTGGGGTCAACATTAACTTAGGTAGGGGACATGGTAAGGAGCTCTTTGGGAGGAAGTGTCAGGAGCTCGGGTTTGGAGATGGTGAGCATGGGCGCCTCGTAGACTTCCCGGGAGAGAGGTCCGGAAGTGAGGTGCTTCCCAAACTGCAGTGCCTCGGGTCTCCCGGAGAGTTTCTTAGCCAGATGCCCGACACCTGCCTGGTCCTTCCACACCTGAGGGTCTAAATTACTAGGTCTGAGCAGGGGCCCAAGAAAGTGCATTTCTAGCAGGTTCCCCAGCAGTGCCACTGCTGCCAGACCGTGGACCACTCTGAGTGGCACTTCAGCGGCCAACTGCATATGTGACTCATGTTCAGGAGAAAGACCTCCGCAGGACTTAGACTCTTGGAGTCTTTGGTGCATAAATCCATGAGCCTGGAGGACGTCTCCAAGAGAGTGTGTGTCGAGAGGGAACAGAAGAGGGACAATTCCGGAGCCCTGGCCTGGCGGGGGTAAGACACTGGGCAAGGAGGAAGGACCCTGAGATGGAAAGAGCAGTGAAACAGAAGAGCAGTGAAACAGGGGGAAAACAGGCAGAAGAGATGCTCCGGGGACCAAGGGAGAAAGGGCTTCAGAAAGGAGGGGTGATGGGCACTGTCCAGCTCTGCTGACTCGGGCGCATCTAGTCATCTGGCCTCAGAGTTAGAGGATCTATTTTGTGATTCCTTTTTATTAAAAAATAAAAGGAGGGGCAACTAGGTGTCCCAGTTGGTTAAGCATCTGACTTGGCTTTGGCTCAGGTCGTGATTTCAGGATCATGTCAGGCTCTGTGCTCAGTGCGGAATCAGCTTAAACACTCTCCCCTTCTCCCTCTGACCCTCCCCCACCCAACAAATAAATAAATCTTAAAAAAAATAAATAAATAAAAGGAAATACACGTCTTATGTTATATATCACATATATCCTCTATGTTATATATCATAATTATGTATTACGCTTACATAGTATAATTATATCATGTTTATAATATATAATCTATATTACATATTATGTATCTCCTTTTATTTTATATATTATATAATAATATACATTTTACACATTTGTATTACATAATACATATTATTTAAATAATATAGAGATATACTAAAAATAAATATGAATAAATATAATGAAACAAAAAACTAGATGTATAAATTAGAATTACAATATACATTTTTTAAAGAGGAGATTACTGTCTCATAGCATTCCCCGACATCACAATTGGGAATTGCAGCTTGAGGCCAGCAATCCTGAGCAGGGACCCGGCTGTCAGGAGGCCTGCGTGGAATTCCGGGTCTGTAAGGTGGTGCGTATGCAGTGTGGCCGTGGCTGGGGTGCAGGTGCCTGGGCCACAGGTGGGCAGGTAGGAAAGTGACGGTGGTGAGAAGTGGCTAGTCTCTGGGTGTGTCTTTAAAGGAGAGCCGGCAGGATACACGAGCTGCCCGGATGCGGGTGTGAGGGAGACGAGTGTCGGGAAGTCCCAGAAGTTAGGTCTAAGAGACAGGGAGAAGAGTTGCCATTGAACGCCACGGGGAAGACACAAGGGCAAGCAGGTTGGAGGGAAACCTCGGGAGTCTTGTTTTATTCAGTCTTGGGGTTCCATGAAACGTGCAGAACACAGCCGAAAGTGAGGATCTGGAGCTCAGGGGAGATGCTGGTGGCAGACGCACAGGCCACACCTAAGCCGGCTGCTGCCTGAGCTCCCTGAGCAGTGATGGGCCAGGGAGGAGCCAAATGAGACCTGAGCCCCAAGGGCCCGCCCGTCCCTCCGGGGTGACTGCAGGGACATGCAGGGACGCGGTGGGCAGCGCGCAGAGGGCAAACAGGCCAGCTGCTCCAGGGACCCAAGCTCTAAAAGCAGGGGGATGGCGTGGAGAGACCCAAGGCCTTGGAGCCTGAGGAACTTTCCCGAGCCTCCTCCTCTCTGCAAGCAGCATTGAACATCCCCAAGGAAAGCACCAACTGAGCACCCTCTGCATGCAGAGACCTCATCCATGGTTCAACTGTATGACACAGCCACACTCCCCGACCCTGATCTCCGTAATCTGAACTCATATATTCCATCGCGGGTTTATCTCTGTTTTAAAGGAGAGGAAATGGTGGACAGCGCCCCCTCCGCCCCAGCCCCCAACCACGATCACACAGCAAGCCAGGGTTCGAGCAGGAACAGAGAGGCCAGCTTTCAGAGCCATGAGGCAGGGCAGAAAGTGGGGTGGAAACCAGCATTTACTGAGCACCTCCTGTATACACTTCCTACATACCGAGCACCCCACCCAGAGAATTAGCCACCCTGTGAAGTAAGTCAGATAGTCCTCACTTCACACATGGATGAATGCAGGCTGCCACATACAAAACGACCTGTCCGAGGTCACAACTTATAAATGGTGGAGCCAGGCCTGCAAACCAGGCTGTCTGAATCCAGAGGCCACTTCCATGTCTGTGGGTCAGGTAGGGTATTGGGGGGGGGGGCATGCCCTGACACCCCTGCTGTCCCCAATCCATCCGCACCACCAACAGAATAATGGGTAGGATCCACTGAACAAAAACATGAGTGCCTTCAAAGCATTCAGTAAATCAGCAACATTTTTTTTTAGATTTTATTTGTTTATTTCAGAGAGAGAGCATGCCTGCACACGAGCAGGGGGGAGGGGCAGAAGGAGAGGGAGAAGCAGACTCGCGGCTGAGCAGGGAGCCCAACGTGAGGCTTGATCCCAGGACCTTGGGACAATGACCTGAGCTGAGGTTAGACCCCTTAATTCACTGAGCCACCCAGGCACCCCAATCAGCCACATTTTAAAATTAACATTATTTTTATGACAAGAGCATCTACATATATTAGAATAAAGATACATACATGTCTCCCAGGCATATTCTGCTTATGTGTACTTGGTGGGAACATGGATTGGTCTGTCCTTTCCCCTACTCCCCGGCACCCTCAGAGTCCTACCAGCCAAGAACAACTGGTCCAGCCCTCCCTTTCCTACCCCTATTTTCTCCTTCTCAGACCCTAAATATCTGGCAGGGCTTCTCATTAGGAAGCTCCCACCCCCATCTCTCTGGCCTGGATTCTTGCAGGAGACTCCTCACTGGTCTGCCCACTTCGGGCCTTGCCCCCTACTCTTGTAGTCCATTTTTCAGCCAGTAGACAAAGGGACAGTCTGCAAAATATCAGACCATACCTCTTCTCTGCTCAGAAGCCCCCCGCCCAGTGCTTTCCATCTCATTCGGAGTAAAGGTCAAAGGCCCTACAAGATCTCAACCACCCCCTTCCCCACCCACCTCAGCACCTCTACCCAGCTCTCTGCCCCACCACTCCCTCTGCTCCAGCCATGCCAGCCTCCTTTCTGTTCCATAAACATGGTGCCCACACTCCTGTCTCAGGACCTTTGCTCATGTTGTACCCTCTCCCTGGAGCACTCTTCCCCCAGCCATCCACAAGTTTCAATCTCTCACCTTCATCCCTTCAAATATCCCTTTAGGGAGACCTTCGCTGATCCCCTATTTCAGATAACAATACCCCTCTCCCCTACCCTGCTTTTGTATTTCTCCCTGACATTTTCATCCTTTATCATACTATATACTGTAGTTGATACAGACTGATCTTCTATCTCCCTTAACCCTTATGTAAATGTAAGCTCTGTGAGGGCAGCTTCATGGTCTGGTTTGTTCACTGCTGATTCCCTACCCCTAGAATGGTGGTGGTCCAAAAAAGGCCTTCAGTACATATTTGCCAAATAAATGAATGCCGGATAAAATGGTGCAGGGACTCCAGGAGAGAGATTTGTCTGTCCTCCACCCTCTCCCACTCAGCTCCAAGCAGGAAGTGAGCGATGTCCAAAGGATGAAGGAAAGTGACTGCAGGAGGTGGAGGGAGAAGTCAGAGATCTCCGAGACGTCCCTGGCAGGCAAGCGTTGCGATGGCTGCAGGAGGGCCCAGATGATGTCAGAGGTGTGGGTCGCGTCTTCCCCAGGACAGTGCCAACTGCTCCCTTCACATTTGCCCCGTGAGCCTCGTTCGGGGCTGCCTGCCCTGCAGCCACCGACGAGGGGCGTTTGGGTCAGAAACTGCATTTGCTCCGTGGCTCTGAGCCACCCCGCGCCAGGCCTGTGCCCGCGCTCCCCCTGCACCCTGGACCTTGGGTGCCTGTCCGCCACCCACCAGAGGGCAAACCGGGCCGGGAAGGGTGAATTGCCTTGCTAAGGTCACACATCCAGCGTCTGAGACTGGAGTGCAGACAGAAGTCTCTGTCTGAGGTCTTGGCAGCTGTGCAGGGACACCATCTCCTCACTCTGAGGGGCAGTTTCTGAAGATGAATGTCATAATTGCCATCTGCAGATGGTGGGTATATCACTGGAAGGCCACAGTGAGGTGGCCTCAGCCCCTCCAGTAGACTTTCCTCCTCTTCTCCTGACCCCTACCCCAGGCCACCTGAAGCCTCTTCCTTTACATCCTGGTTCGGGGGTGCAGAGCAACTCGGTGGGTGACTCCTGGGGGCGGCTGGGGGCATATAAAGCAGTTTCTTCCTTCAGCTCCTCACAGACAGTGTGGCTGTCCCTCACACAGCGAGGCTAGGGCAGTGGGAGCAGCAGCCCCCCAAGGAAGCCTCAGGAGGACCCTCACCCCCGGAAGTCTGGAGCTTTGGGTGTCTGCACTGGGAGGAGCCGTCTGACCATTCCAGATGTGTCCAGCAGAGGGCAGCAGGAGCCCGGGGAAGGCCCAGAGCCAGGCGGCTGCGGGGAGCTTGGGTGGTTTCCTCCATGGGAGGAAGAAAGACACAGACTGAAGGGCACGTCAGTCCAAACAACCTGCTCCACCTGGGGCAGCCTACCTTTTGTTTCTTCACAGGGCGCCCCGTGAGATTTCGTTTGACCAAATCCTCTCCAGCTGCTACTGTAGTTACTGATTCATAATGACAAACTGAAAGTCCTCAAGTTAAATTATCTTCGAGTTTTCCTTTCAGACCGACAGTTTGGTTTGTAGTTCAACACAACAATATCCCATACAAAACACCTATCTGTGGGATATCTCACAGCAACACACACACGTCCTGCAGTCGGTGGTTGAAGGCTGGGCGCTGGGAGGTGGACTCCTGGGCTGGGACCCTGACTCCACCACCAGCCATGTGGCCTTGGCAAACTACTTCATCTCCCTAAACTCACTTTTCTACTCTGTAAAATGGAACTAGTAATGGAGCCAAACACAAAGGGTTGTGTGTCGTGAGGAGTGGCTGAGGCAACGCATGGTTACACACATGGGGATTGCAGGCTAACCTTCCTCGTGTTCGGTCTGCTGTCACCTGGGGAACCCTCCTCTCCTCCCCTCTCCCCCTCTGAGCCTTTCTAATGTAAGAGTCATGCAGGTTCCCCCTGATGTACACCTGCTCGAAGGCCAGATTCCCCTAGCTCTCTACTTCTAGGGTTCAGTTGGATGGGGTTCATCTGTGTGTGATCAAACTCCAAAATAACATTATGTTAGACCATGAAGAGGTTTGTTTCACTCACATGTAAAAGAAGGCAAGAGATGGCTGGTACAGGATTGGTGTGGCTGGTACAGATTGCTGGTACAGGTTCCCTGGTTCAGGGAACCATGAGGAACTCCAGTTTCTTCTAACTACCTGTTCTGCCAGTATCAGTTCATGGCTGCTACTTCATGGTCCAAAATGGCTGCTGGAGCACCTGCCATTAACTCCACAGATGGTGGTGGTCTGGTCTTTGATGGTGGCAGTGGATTCCATAGGGGTTTGGGGAATAAAATCAAGAAGACTTGGTGACAGATTCACTATGAAAATGAGGACCAGGGAGGTTTAAAGGTTCACTCCTGAGTGACTGATGTGAGACCACATGAATACTGTTGCCGTCTCCTGAGACAAAGACAGTGATCCAGTGGCCAGGAAGTGGTAGGCTCTAGAGAGTCACAGTGTGCGTTAGCACATCAACACTGTGAGGAAGCATGCAGAGCAGAAACCTGTCTAACCCAGTCTTGTGCTAGAAAGATGTTAGCAGGCTGCGGAAAAATCAATTAAATCTAGGTGAACTTGAGCCCAGAACTGCCATCTTGAATTTTAGGTGAACATTTGCCTTCTTGTTTAGGCTGCGTGCCCCTGGACGGTGGTGCTCCCAAACTTCAGGTCAGTGTTCAAAATTGGGTTAAAATTAATCTTGTTAAGGGAAAAGTTGACAGCAGAAGTGTTTGTTACCTCAGGCTTTTGACAATAAAGGAGTGTCCATTGCTCCACGTGCAGACCAGGGATATAAACTTAATCAAAAATGGAACATAACCTTGAGGGGATAAACCTTGTTTACTAAAATCTCCTCATGTGTGCCAGTCATGTTTGTATATATTCGGGGAGAAGACTTGGTATTTAGAACGTTCAGCCCTATTTTGCCATCGCCTGAGACCCTAACACACCTTAGGCTCTGGAGAACTGCAGAGCTTGGGAATACCCTATGAGGAAAACACAGTAGTAACAGGTGCCTTGGCATGGGACGAATAGAATGGACTCTCTGCTTCCTTTGGATGTGCAGGAAACAGGCAGGGGGAGCATCGTCTTTAAAGGAGAGTCTGAACTCCACCCCGGAGGAGGAGATTCCTTTTGGCTTGCAGTTGTGCAGAGGAAAAAAGCATTCAGAAGAACCACAAAGCCCCCGACTGTGAAATAAAAAGAGTATATCTTGGTCCCACTGTTCCTTTCCCAAGGAAAAGATACATGCAGAGGCGGGTCCTCACCTCTCAGCCCAGAAAGTCCATCCCTTACTGCCTCCAAAAGTGAAATCATGCTCATCACAGCCTCCCCATCATCCTGGATTCCTGGGAAGAGCCTCTTTCCAGACCCCACCTCTCTGCGTGGTCACGTTTCTCTCTAGCTGTTGACTTGGTCAAGGTCAAGGCATCAGGAGAAGAGCACGGGTTCCCCTGATGGCTCCACGCTGCTGGGGAGGCCTTTCCAGAGCCAACTCGCCTTTGGTGCGAGGTGCTGCAGTGGCCCAGTCCTGCAGGCCACGCTGGTCCCAAGGGAAGGTGTCTGTCATCCCCATCTGTGTTCTCTCTTGCAGGTAAGTCAGGCTCGAGCAGCCGGGAGGGCGGTGTGATGACACACTTGGCAGTTTGGGAGCAAAAGCGGCCACAGTAAGACATGATTGATTCATTGCATCTCAATTCTCAGCTGGGGGAGCCTTCAGTGTGCAGACTTCTCTGGTCCCAAAGGAGACTTCTCTGGGTCTGGAAAAGAGGATACCAAACTTTGGGGTCCCACTGAGGGCCCTTACCCTTAACCTTGATTGCTTAGCCTTGACTGGGGGTGACAGAGGTGACGGTAGCTTTCAGGCACCGTCAGGCCAGGATCAAACCCCATAGTCTATGCATGTGGCTTGCACTGGGCTGCCTGCTCCGAGGGGGACATCTCCCTGTGATCTATGACATCGGCTCTCAAGAGCTTCTTCTGGCAGCTTCTAATGGCTGAGACCTTCTAGCCTGGGATGGAGGGGTGCAGGGAGCATTCTGAGATCTTGTCAGTCCCACCTGGGTGCTCCAGAAGACCCTCGTCCTTGGTGGCATGCGGCCTCAGCCATCTCCAAACTCATGGCATCCCACCAGACATATCACCTACCCCTGGCTCTGTGTCTCTTCCTATCACTCTCTCTCACCATCACCTCCCATCAAGGTTCCGGCCAGTGGAAAAGAGTTTTATATTCTAATGACCACATACGCGAGGGGGTTGGACTGTGATGTCTCTGTAGGCCCTGGTTTCTGAAGCGACGTTTGAATTTTGGCAGCGAAACGTCAAACTCTCATGGGCCAGCCCCGGTAGTGTGTGCGTGTGTGTGCGGCCCCGAGACCTGGCCGTTACCCCTCCTCCTGACCCTTAACCTTCTCGGTGGTTCCAGGCCTCAGGACCCTATTGCAGATAGAGTCATCAGGACAGGACCTTCTCTTGCCTGGGTGGGCGTTAGGGACAGTTTATCTCAAGGGTTATGCAAATTAATTTTCTCTGGATGTTAAGGGAATAGGACCTGGCAGGGATATGCAAATTACTGCTTGCATGATGCTTTGGGAATGGGCGCTCAGGGGCTTGCGGATGATTTCTCCTGGGGTGCTCTGGGGTGGCTGCTCCCGGACTCTGGACCCATGGGAATATGGGAAGAAGGGATAAATAAATGTCTTCACAACCCCAGCTTTAAGAAAGTGAGTCTGGGGCAGGAAATGGTAGGGTTTGGCCCCAGGCTGCCCTCTCTGATAAGTGGAACGATCCTGAGACCAGGGGCAGCCACAGATCTCTCCCCAGGGGACAACCCCTGCCCATATCCCTTCCTCCCAGAGCCTGGGTCCTTCCTGTCCGCCAGGGTGGTGGAGTCTAGCCCTCCCCCCTGCCAGGTTCTACATGGTCTTGGGGATATTTCTTTTTCTATTTCATTTTCTTAGTGATATTTCAGCTTTCCAATGGGCTTTGTCTTCCCAAAATCAAATTGATAAAGTGTTGTTGCTCATAAACTATTCCGTTCTCCTCAGGACAGAATCTTTCTGGCATAAATGAGGTCTTTGGAAAAAGGGCTCAGAAGCCCGGGATCCTGCAGGGTGGGAGGGACGGGGTAACTGAGGTGCCTGGCATCTCCTGGCAGGGCCTGGCAGCACGGGGTGGGGGGGTCTCTTAGGGCTCATACATGTTTTCTAGTCTGACGCCTATGAAAGCCCTGTGAGCATAAGGACAGTTCATCTTGAAACACTTCAAAGGTCTCTTTTAAAACAATTGTAAGGGGATCCGTGGGTGTGGTGACTGCTAAGACTAAGATGAAAAGCTCTTCCTGGAAGCAGGGGGACGTTAAGCACAGCGAGAGGTAGAGAGAGGGCACCAAAGTGTTGCCTCTTGCAGGACCCAGCCCCCACCCAGTGCACAGAACCCCCCCCCAGCCACTTCCGCCACCCACCCCCTCACTCCAACCTACCTGACCCTCTCCTATCTGTGAAGTGGGGTGAGTGATTATCACTCCCTCATATCAAGCAGGGATGACCATATACAAGGTGCCTCACAGGTCCTCAGAGCCTGCCACTGAGTCACACAGCTCCCAACACCCCACATGTCTCCACCCTCCCCTGTGCCTGAAGACCCCCTCCTCCCGACTGAGCACTGACTGTGAGAACACAGTGCCAGGAACGCGACACTCCTGTCCAGTGTCACAGAGCTCCAAAGCCTACGGAAGCAAAAGGAAGGCCCCCTCCCTCCACTTGCCCTTCTCCCTATGCGCAGTCTTTAGAGGGTCCTCACTCACTGAAGAAACATGAGCTGGGGAGGTGGTGGGGGGGTGGGAGCAGGATGTCACCATCGGCCTCCAATCCTGCTTTCCAAATGAGGGCCTCAGGCCCCACAGCCAGGAGTCAAGGTTGGATGAGGGGGAATTCCAAAGGGAATTCCCTTCAAGTCCATCCCCCTTTTGTTTTTGAACTGCTCGACCTATGCCTGCCTCAAACCCTGCCAGGGCAGGGCCAAGGGCAAGCAGATCTGAGCAGAGTAAGTTGTAGCGCCGTGATTAAAATCAGTATCCCATGTAATGCAACGTGACTTGCTCATATCATCCCCCCTTAAACTTGAAAACCACACCTTCTTGCAGTTGGAACTATTATCCCCATTTACATTGGAGAAAAGGGAGGCTCTGGGAGACCAAGGGACCCACCCAGGATCCACCAGTTAAGAAGTGATTGATCCAGGTGTGGTGGGCTGGATAATGGCCCCCAGAATGACAGCTTTGAATGCTCCCTGATAGCACAAAAGAGACTTGGCCAATATAATTAAGTTCAGGATCTTAAGATGGGGGGAGGCTGTTGGGTTTATCCAGGTAGGACTGGTGTGATCACAAGTATCCTTGTAAGAAGGGGCAGAAGGAGGCTATACACAGAGAGAAGGAGACGTGACCCTGGGAGCAGAGGCTGGCCTGGTGCCAGGACAGGGTCCCAGCCAAGGAAAGTGACAATCAGAAGCTAGAAAAGGCATAGAAGCTGATTCTCCCTCAGGCCTCCAGGGAGCCAGGACTTTGGCCCAGGAAAGCTGATTTCAGATTTCTGGCTTCAGAACTGCAACAGAATAATTTGTGTTTTTTGAAGCCTCAAGCTTGTGATCATTTATTAGAGAGGCCGTAGGAAATTAAAATCCCAAATCTCCCCACTTGGCATTTCCTCACTGCTCAGTTATATGGTGGATCCTGCTGGCAGGATGTCCTGATGCTGACAGGGGAGCGGCCTGATCTGACACCTTTACTCCCCTATACCCAGAGACTCCTGAAGTCCAGACCATGGCATGTCATCACTATATCCCCAGGGCCTGATATGTAACAGGTGACCAGGAAGTGGGACTCGACTTCCTTCCCATTAAGAACAGCACACCCAGGGTGCTTGGGTGGCTCAGTGGGTTAAAGCCTCTGCTTTCAGCTGAGGTCATGATCCCAGGATCCTGGGATCAAGCCCCAAATCAGGATCTCTGCTTAGCAGGGAGCCTGCTTCCTCCTCTCTCTCTCTGCCTGCCTCTCTGCCTACTTGTGATCTCTGTCTGTCAAATAAATAAATAAAATCTTTAAAAAAAAAAAACAAAAAAAAAAACAAAAAAAAAACCACCCTACTCATGGCTCCTGTGAGTTTTCCCTTAGGTCCCATCCTCCCTAGGACAGAGGTCCTGTCTATCTAACCATCTCCTATGTGTGGTCTGTGTGGCTTTTGTGACTTCTTGGCCTCCCACACCAGAGGAAGGGAAAGGTGGTCAGGTAGGAGGCAGAGGAATTGCAGTCAGATTTTGGGCTCAGATCCCAGCCGGCTGGGAAGCTGTGGGCCAGGCCTTTAGCTACCCGCACCTTATGCTTTCATCTGAAACGGGACATTAACAACCCCTCCCAGAGCTGCTCTGAGGGTGATGCCCACCAGTGAGTTATGCACACTCAGGCTGTGTTACTCACCAGCCCTCACCGGGTGGGTGGCTGAACTTCTCTGAGCATTAGCACCTCAGGAGCACCAAGCTGTGTCTGGCAGGGCTAACTAGAGCAGGGCTGTGACCTCTTGTCCTCCTGGACAAGTCCGGGCACTGGGGTAGGTAAAAGGTCTTAAGAAGAGTAAGGTGAGGCCAGATTATGAAGGACCTTGAATGGCACCTTTCACCCGTTGTTTCTGCAAGCATTTACTATACACCAACCCAATGGCAGACTCTGATTTAATGGTGTCCACACAAGGCACAAGATCCCTGCCATCATGGAGGGATCAGACAAGCTCCAGAGGAGGTCAGCCATTGAGCCGCAGTAGACTTTGAGCAGAGATTGAATGTGTTGACGTCTGTGAATGTGTCTGACTTTTCTAGGTGAGCCCAGCAGAGCAGAGAGGCTAGAGGCAGAGTCAGGATGATTGGGTCAGTTCAGGGAGGAAGGGGGGAAGGGGCTGAGCTGAGTGACAGCAGGAGCATGAGTGCCTGCCTATCACCCCAGACCCTGTGCTGATTGGTGTGCATGAACCCAACACCCTAGCAGGTCGCAGAGTAGATGCCCTGTTGCGGGAGGGGGGTAGGATGGGGTGTCCCAACAGCATTTGGGCACAAGAGAGGTAGGGAAGAATTCAAGATGATGGAAAGTAGAATGGCCTTGAAACACTTGGGTCCCTCAGTGGGGGTGCCCGCTCAAAGCCCCAGTCTAGCTGACTCTCTGAAACCTCTGTCACAGTCCTGGTCAGGTCACCAGCAGCTCAGCCAAAGCCTCTCCTGTGGTAAGTGTACTGAAGCCGGGCCCCAAAGCTGAGGCGGCGTGCCCCTCAGGCCTCAGGAGAGTCCACACAGGCTGTGCAGCTAGGCCGGGAAGACTTAAATACTTGTGTGAGAAAAGCAGGACGGGTGGAAATTCATGAGCCAAGGAGACAACCTGACATATTAGAAAAAGAACAGAGCGAATCTAAAGTAAGTAGATAAGAGGAACTAATAAAGGTAACAGCAGAAATTAATTTCTGTAAAGAAAACTTTTTTTTGTTAAGATTTATCAAGAAAAACAAGATCTAAATAAATATTAAGAAGGAAAAAGGAATATCTGCAGATGTTGAAGACAGTCAAGATTTAAAAGGATGTTCTGAACAACCTTCTTGCAATAAAGAAAACACATAGGAAGTGTAACTTTTTTTTTTTAATGAAGACTTACCAAAATTGACTCGAGAAGAAATTGAAACCATATGGAAAATTGAAAACTGAAGAAATTATCAGTTGATAAACACCTTTTCTCAACAAAGACCTTGGTCCAGACACTTTACCAGTAGATTATAATGAATGTTCAAGGAAAAAATTTCAGGAGGAACACTACCCAATGCATTATGAAGCTACATAACCCTGCCATCAAATCCCAACAAAGAGAGGAAAATTAGAAGCTAATATCACTCATATAAATATACATAATTTTTTTGAAATCCTCAACAAAATACTAGTGAACAGAATCCAGTGACATAAAAAAGTCGAGGCTCAGGAATGCAGAGTTGGTTTAACATTAAGAAGTCACTTCAAATATTTACATTAACAAATTAAAGGACAAAAATCATATTCCATCAATAGATGCAGTGAAAGCATTTGATAAAATCTGCCAACCATCTGTTATATTTTTAAACATAGAAACCAAGAATAGAAAGGAATTCCTTAGCCTGATAAAAGATATCTACAAAAAGCCTACAGCAAACATCACACTTGTAAGGAAGAATTATTGAAAGTATTCCATTTAGGTTAGGGACATTGACAGCACTCCCATCAAGCATCGTTCTGGAAATCCTAACTAGTACAGGAAGGCAAAAGAAAATAAAAAGTGTTGGAATTAGAAAAGAAAAGACTTGGTTATGGATGATATGTTTACCTAAATTCAAATAATCTGGTATGTTATTAGAAGTCTGGTATTCAATAGGTTTC
Source organism: Mustela erminea (assembly GCF_009829155.1). Lineage (NCBI taxonomy): Eukaryota > Metazoa > Chordata > Mammalia > Carnivora > Mustelidae > Mustela > Mustela erminea. Next base: position 104,598,242 of record NC_045616.1, on the reverse strand, counting down.
TGGAGAAAAATCAATGAAAAACAAACACCAGAAACAAAAAGATAGAAAACAGAACTTTTAATATACCACTTAAAATAATATTAAAAATATAAAATATGCAAGGTTAATCTCACAAAATTTGTGCCAAGGCATTGGTGGAGGAATTACTAAAACTTGAGGCAAGGCATGAAAGAAGACCTGTATAGATGAAGAGACTATGCCATGATCCTGGATTGGAAAACCCAACATATTAAAGCTGTCAATTCATCCCAAAGTGAATGATGAAATTTGATTCATTTCTGATCAAATTCCAACATTTGGGAAACTTTAAAAGCTAATTCCAAAATTTTTATGAAAATGATCAAGAATTCAACCTACTCGTAACACTTAGAGTAAAGCCAGAGCGTTGAGGATGGCAAATAGACTGATGTAGAGCTCAGAAGACTCGCTCAGTGGGAGATACCTATATGTGACAGAGATGCCCTGCAGAGTAGGGGACGGGGTGATGGACTTAAATAACTGTGTTGGGACTACTGGTAATCTGATGGAAAACAATGAAATTGAACTCCTCCTTTCTACCCTACATAAAAATCAATTCCAGGTGGATTAAATACCTAAATGTGAAAAGAAAATTGATAACACTTTCAAAAGACAATATAGGAAAATACATTTATGGCCTCAGATTAGGAAAGAATTTCTTCATTGAGATAGAAAAAAATTTAAATCATAAAGGGAAGATGAGTAAATAGGCCACACTAAAATAAAAGGCCCTGTCCAAGACTTTCAAGAGGGTAAAAGTATAAGCTATGGTGAGGGAGAAGATATTTCCTGCACATATGATCAACAGGAGACTAGTATCCTATAAACAGGACCTATGAACTAAGTTGAAAAGACAAACAGCCCAACATAAAAATGGACAAAGGCTATAAAAAGGAATGTCATAGAAGAGAGAGTATTGAAAGGTCCACAATTTATGAAAAGTTGCTAACCTCCGTTAGTAGTCAGAAAAATGCAGATTAGGAAGTGGAGATGCAACATGGGGGGTTTGGGTGGTAGGAAAAGAATAAATGAAACAAGATGGGATCGGGAGGGAAATTAACCATAAAAGATCTTAATCTCACAAAACAAACTGAGGGTTGCCAGGTGGAGAAGGGTAGGGAGAGGGTGATTAGGTTATGGACATTGGGGAAGGTATGTGCTATGGTGAGTGCTGTGAAGTGTGTAAACCTGGCGATTCACAGACCTGTACCCCTGGGGCTAATAATACATTATATGCTAATTTAAAAAATGAAAAAACTAATAAAAAATAAATAAAATTTTTAAAAAGAAAATGCAAATTAAAACACAGTGAGATCCAATGTCACAACCCTTAAATGGACAAGAATTAAGAAATGTCATAAGGAAAAAATGTAATAAAGAATTGGTGAGAATATGGAGTCACAGGGATGCTTAGACATTACTGTTGGGAAAGTAAATTAGTACATCCACACTGTAAGGCAATTTGGCAGCAAAACAACTGGAAAATTGGAGTGTAACCCCAGATGACCCAACAGTACCACAATGAAGTATTCACCCTGGAAAAACCCTTGAACAAATCCTTGAGAAACATATGATAGTACTTGTTGTAACATCATTTACAACAGCAAAAACAGGATGCTACTTACGTGTTCCTCAGTAGCTGGGTGGATACATTCATTTTACACAAAATACAAGTACAAATACACGTAGGGACGAGATTTATTATCAAGTGGTGTTTTCGATTTCCCTTCCTGTGAAGTTTATTTGGCTTTGCTTGCTATCAAAACCTCTTCTCATCCAGGGCTGCCATTGTCTGTGGCTTAGTTTGTACACCAAACAGAAGGCCTTGAGAGGGTGAGTGGGAGCTGAAATCCAGCCTTGCTCTACTCCCTAAACCATGCACCCAGGGGCAGGCTATGTCTCTCCAGAGAAAGGGGGGCACCTGTTAGTTTGCCCAGTAATGTCATCTGTTCCCTAAACCAGGTGCTTGCAAGTCTGGCTCTGCCCAGTAGGAGGCATTTCTTTTTAATTCATCCACCCAGAGGGAGCATCATTTCTAATTCACACAAAGGTACTTTTTAGGTTTGTAGGAGCCCTGCCCTGTTCTCCACCCAATACTTCCATGCCAGGAGAATCCTGTCCTAAGGAGGCAGGTACCCAGGCTTGTTTCACGCAACCAGGGAAGTGGGGAGAGGCGCAGGTAGAAGCTGAAGCAATGCCTTGTCCTGCCTTTGTCATGAAGAATCCAAGTAAAGGGCCGGGGGAAGGAAAGAATACTGAAAAGAAGCCAGAGAGGCACAACTGATTGTAATAAGGAGAGCTAGGGGTGAGCATGGGAAAGAGCCAGAAGAGTGCCAGAGGACTCGTGCCCTGGGGAGTTTTCTGTGCTTTACAGAGTGAGAGTCCTAGGCAGTTGAGAGAAGGAAGAAAATCAGAGAGAAGAGAGAAGGGAATGTTAAGAAACATGGCTAAGAGTTATAAATTGGATATCCTTTAATGTAGAGATTCAAATCTATTTTTGAAAGAACAGATATAGTTGAGCTATGGTTGAAATACAAGAAACTGTGCATGTTTGAAGTATAAAATGTTATTTGTTGTGGTATGTGGCTACACTTACAAAACCACCACAATCAAGTTATGAATATAACCATCACGCCCAAGAACTTCTTTTGGGGGCCCCTTTTTGCCCCCTTCTTCCATCGTGCCCATCCTGCCATCCCCCAACTCAAGGCAAATACAGACCTATAGTGACCTCTTGTCACTATAGAGTACTTCGCATTTCCTAGAAGTATATATAAATGGAGTCATCCAGTGTATATTCTTTCTTAACTGGCTTCTTTCATCCAGTGTGATTATTCTGAGATTCACTCATACTGTTATGTATATTTGTTCCTTCATTCCTTTTTATTGCTAAGTAGAATCATAGTATTCCATTGTGTGGATACCACAGTTTGTCTCTCCGTCCATCTGTGGGTGGACATTTGAGTTGTTTCCAAGAGCTATTACAAATGAAGCTACTGTGAAAGTCACATACGAGTCTTTATATGAACATATGCTTTCATTTTTCTTGGGTAAATAAATACCTAGGAGTGGAAATATTGGATCATATAATAGGTGAATGGGTAACTTCTTAAGAAATCGTCCAGCTTAGGACTTTCCAAAGTAGTTGTACCATTTTATATTTTATCATCATTCTATTAGCAAATCAGATTTCATTAAAATTTATAACTTCTGCTCTAAGAGACATTGTTAAGAAAAGGAAAAAGCAAGCCACAGGGTGAGAGAAAATATTTGCAAAGAATGTAGATCTGAAATTGCAAAGAGACTAGTAGAAGGAGTACATTTGAAAAGGGAGCTTGGGAACCCAAGGGCATCTCCCATCAGTGGTATTTTAGACCCAGGAGCCAGGAGAAAGGGTGGTGGGACCTGATCTCTGGTAATACATCTGGAGGGCGGAGGGCTTGGGCTCTTCTTAGCTCTTGAGCAGACAGCTGGAGAAAGGTGGGTCTCAGCAAAACAACTCTAGTTGCCAGAGGATGAATTTTCTAACAGTCAGGAACTCCAGAGATAAGACAAGTCACCCTGATAGGCAGTAAGTGCCCCTCAGCAGAGGATGCAACTCAAAGCCAAGTTTGGATTGGACCCAGGGAGGGGCAGAGAGTTCTAGAACTTTCTAAATGTGTCCCTGTTGCTTTTTCTTTCTCCAATTACGCAAAGGCTTGGGCCCAGGTAAAAAGTCCACAGCATGAGTGTCTAATGCTTAGCTTTGACCCCGGGCCAGTCCTGTGTCCCCATGGGACACTCCGTTCTGACCCCACCTCGTGTGTCTCCTTAACAAGTGCCATGCATTCAATATTTCAGCAGTCTTGGAACCCTCACCATCTATAATCTTCTCTCCCTCCCACTGATTTTTTTCTTTTAATGTGTCTTCTTCCTGGATATTACTTACTCTTAACTTTTAAATATCTGCTTCTGTTAAAAAAAAAAAAAAAAGAAAGAAAGAAAGAAAGAAGCAACGACAACAACAACAAAAACAAATGAATGCCTGGAACAGATTTATAAAGAATGCTCCTGGAGAGGCGGCCGGATTAATTATTCAGCACCCTTTCCCTTTGTAACTATTTATTGTCTCATATGCATTTATATGGTACCTATCACCACAGATCTCGCTCATGCCGGAGACATAATTTCCAGGGACTGACTACTTGTCTAAGATGCATAGACAGTATTGCAGTACTATTTTATTTCTGACTGTAACAGCACGTGCCATTGTTGGGTAATTGTGTTCATGTTTTTAAATGTGAAAAATAATCAAATATAACTTGAAAGAGATTGTACAGTAATTCAAGGGGATATTAAACCACCAGGAAGTTAGTTGGCAAATAAATAGGCGTTTGTGGCTGTCTGGGTGAGCGATGGGGAGCTGCCTGGCTGTGGGGGAGGAAGAGGGAGCTCGGGAGACAAAGAGCAGGATCCAGCTGCCCTACCTACCTGCTGCCAGGTAGGTGTGGGGGGCGGGGAGGGAGCCTCCAGGGACCAAGAAGAGAAGGCTGGAAGTTACTGGGTCTCCTCTAAGGGAGCCAGACACAGAGGAAAGGGCGCAGGGCTGTCCTAGGATGAGAAGCAGAGGGCTGGATTATAAAAGGCCTCAGGTTTTCAGCTGTGTTTGTCTGAGTGACATCAGATGTCAGACTCTCCAGGGCCCTGGTGGGGCAGGGGGACTACCGTTTGTTTATATACCTACAACAAGCCAGGCATGGGAGGGGACCCCTATGCATCATCTCTTCTTTTTAATTATTAAACCATTCCTGTGGAAATAGGGTCACTGCTCTCCCATTTCACAGATGGGTAAGCTGGAGGTCAGGGTGATTAAGCAAAGAGCAAAAACCAAGTATCTTTCCTGATACCATGGTGCATTTCCCCCCATTCCCACACCACAAAAAACACAAAAACAAAAAAAAAAAAACAAAAAAACAAAACACTAAGGCGCAGTGCCTGCCTCCCAGAAGCTTACAGCCATTAGTGTTTGTTCTGGACTTTAACATGCCCGGATTTTCGTTCTTTCATTTCTCCCGTGCTTATTTTGGGGTGACAGAAAACACACCAGGCCGGGGTGAAGGGGTGAAGGTCTAGGCCTGTGTCCAGACTGTGCAGCGCCCCCTTCCCAGGTGCAGGGAGAGGAGAGGGGAGGGTGACCCCTGGGCGTCAGAGGCGGCCTTCCCTGGCAGGCAGGACCAGGAGGCAGACAGAAGAAATGGCCGAGGAGGAAAGATGGCCTACCTCTGGAGCCCTTTTCTTTCAGTCCTGGCCAAGGGGACAGCATCTGGCAGAGTTTTTGGACCCAGAATTCTGCATCTTGGGCCCACATGAGAGTGGGAGAAGGGTTCTTGCTGCCCAGATGTGATCAGCTTGATGAGCTTGACAGAGGGCAGGAAGCAGCGTCCTGCGTGCCTCTCCTCCCTGGCCTCATCTTCCTCACGGTTCCTCAAGGTCATAAAATAAGAATCTGTGAGATGTGAGACCCCCTTGAGGTTGGAGATGGGGTTTTGTGCCCTAACTTCTAGGGCCTTCTCTGCCCAACCTAGACTTACGCTAAGGAGGCATATGAATAGCTCTAGTTTGGTGTCAAGTACCAGAAACCGATTCTTTTATCTCAGGCCAAGAGGCGGGCCTCTCAGAGGCATGCTGACAGAGGAGGCAGTTGGGCCTCGGGGTGGGGTAGGACCTGGGGCCCAGTGTGCTCGGGTCCCCCAGCAGCATGCTCCCCTCTCCCCGCCCCCACCTGCTCTCTCACTCTGTCTCCTCTCTGCTTTCTGCCCTTTTATGTCCAAGGCTTGGCCTCCCAGAGTGTGAACCAATAGCCTTCTGTCAGCTCCCACATTCCCCGAAGAAGACTGGCAGGTTCTGCCCTTCAAGCTGTTAGCGGTCAGGGAGCCAGCTCATATCGTAGGAATATTGCAGTTTTCACTGAAAACATTTGAACTGGATGACGGCACTTCCCAGGAAAGAGAGTGCTGGTCTGAGCAGCCCATGGGTGGCCTGTCTCCCAGTAATCTGTCTTCCCCCGAGAGCCGCAGGGCCCTTACTGCTTTCCTGCAACGGTTCATGGTTCCTGCACCACGGTTTCTGTCTTTCCCTCCTCTCGTTAGGAACTGTCCTCTGCACAACTTTTTCTAATCGCCAGAGTTCCCCTTCTCTGGGCTTCAGCTCTGTCTCACCCAACACGCAACCCCCAAGTCCCCAGTCTCCCAGACACTAGCCCACCAAGACAGCCTTGGTCCCTGCAACCACTGGGAACTGCCTTTCTCTGTGCTTTTCAGCCACAAAGTATTTATGCCATTAGCCTGTTTTTTGTTTTTTTTTTTTCCATTTGTCATATATTGCCAAGTGCCCATCACAGGCCAGACTCCCTGTCTCAGGGATGTGGGGATGGCCCAAAAGACAAATCACCACTGAAACCTTGAATGAACTCGCATTCAAGGTATGACCACGAATAGGTAATAAATTCATAAAATTGTGTACACTTCTCTAGTCACAATAAAATTGCGCTGCACTTGGATGCTGAGTATCCATTTAAAAAGAGGGAGGATTGGCTGAATCTGGGTAATTACCAAAGGAAATTCATACATATGATTATTTACTCATGAATATTAATGCATAAAATGAGAGTAAAACATATTTAAAACAAAGTGTTCATTCCAACTACAGATGAATTTGCTCATTACTCTTTCCTATGTGGATATTAACTGTGATTTACCTGTATATCAAGCATCAGGATACAGCTCAGGTCTACCTGTGGCTAAATTAGGTTAGACATTTGTTGGTGAAAATTACAATGTTAACTCATTTCCAGAGTATTCTTGGTGCCAGCAGTTTCACATTTAGGTACATGACTTGCATTAACATTATCTGGTTAATGGTATAAACAGAAATTTTTTATGGATTTTTGGAATGTAGTAAGATGATATTAACACTATCTGGTTCTGAACTCTAGTTACAATGTGTATTTTAAAACCATTTTGAATCATGCTAATTTGAAATCTGAAACAATTCAAAAATGAGCTAGGATCAAGGTTGCATCATTGCAACTTCTAAAAATAAGGACTGGTACGTAAACAAGATAAAGGTAAAATAATAATTTCAGTGACTCTGGAGTTAGCACAAAAGATAACAATTGGATATAGTCAAAATTACCCTCAAAATTCCCTAAGTCATCCTAAAAATGTAATATGTGAAAATATACTGACTTAGAATACCTGCAACAAAACCTATTTTTTTTCTCCAACATCAGGATAAATTTCTCTTTCCTTGGTTGTGCATTAGATATAGAAGTTGTACATACCTGGGGCCATGTTGTGTGAAAAGTCCATGTTATGTGTATGACTGTTCATATGCAGGTCACACTCAGCCCAGCACCATGCTCTCTCTAGGACAGACACCACTGGAAAACCAAGACCAGGAGAGGTCACAATTCACTGAGGGGCTTTGCTTCAGATGGCAAGACTGAATTTCTTTTCCACCTCCATTTCACCCACCTTCCTGTCTCTCTCTCCCTTGCTCTTTCCTCCCTTCGTTCCTCCCTCCCTCCGTTTTTGAAAAGATTTTACCTCCACCTGGTTTAACTGGCATGCATCTAGCCAAAATCAGAGTCTGAAGTAACTTCACCAACATAGGCCAACCCCAAGCACTTTGCCAACCTTCTCTAAGACCAGTCCGGGATGTGGGGGTGGCCATTAAGACTATAGACAGATCTACAGAGATGACTTCCTCCCCGGTGTCAAGAGGGTCCACACTACCTTTGTCCAACCCCCCTTGGTGTGTCAGAGTGGGGGTGAACTTGGCTTTCAACATGGTAAGAACAAGCCCATTCCATGGCTGGGATCCCAATCCTGGTTCCACTCCACTTCTGATTTGCATTGTGCTCTGAGAATTGGCGATCTGCTTGCTCTCCACCAAGACAAAGTTTAATTACCATGTTCCTTCTGTGGGGAAACATTCTATTCTAGAAGCTGGTCCCTCTCAGACCAGTCATCCTGCTTATTGACCGATGACTCTCAGGGCAGGAAATTAGAAAAGATCTGCATTTGAGGCAAAGCTTGGGTGGTTGGAACAATGGCCCTGGAAAGGCCTTGGGGACCCAAAGGGCTGGTGTGAGTGGGAGCAGGGGTGAGGGGAAGAGCGTGTGCGCAGAGCAGGCCTGGCACGGACCTTTTGTGTGCCTGCCTCCCCCTGCAAGGCTCAGAGCTCTGGCCTCTGGGGACATCGAGGGGCAGAAGTAGAGTGGTTCTGTGGGGGTCAAGGAGACTATGCGGTGTGCTTATTATCTCAAAAATATTATCTTCTCTCTCCTACACTATGTAACTCATCAGGTTCAAGCGGGATTTGGGGAGAATCACCCCAAATGATAACAACAATTTCAGGCTGTCTCTTTCTGTCCTTTCAAAAACCCACAAGAGGAGGGACCCATGGAAGGTGTCCTACGTGGTACGTGTGTATTTTCTTACACTATAGCCCAAGCACAAGCTCACCCACACCCCTGTCCTCATGTGCTAGACATGTCCAGGTCAAGCCCTCCGCTCATCCACGTACACAGGCACACTCACACCTGAAAAAAGCTTTGAATGTCTCTCCCAAAGGACCCCCAAACCATATTTTTATTTCATTAGCTTCAAGTGAGAATAGAGTTCCTAAGGACAGGCACCTGCTCCCTACAGTCAGCCCAACTCCACGTCCAGGCCAGTTTTCCTTATGTACGGTAGGGGGTTTAATCTGTGGGTCTCTACGGGTCCCCGCAGCTGCGTGTCTCCATGTCAAATGCCCTTGACCCCTGAGATGAGCCACTTCCCCAAGGCGACCAACTTGCCCCACATCATTCCTAGCCCCCTCTTGCTTCCTCAGCTCTACAGAAATGACCTGTCCCATCACCTATGATCCTGACCGCTGGTTGTAGCACAGAGTTAAAAATGTAGAGAGACATCAGTGCTAAGGCAAAGCGAGCACTCCAGGAGGTCATGTGCATACCCAAGGACCGCTGGCCATCGAGGGGCCTGACCTTCAGACCAGGCAGCCTCTCTGGCTCTCTTCTCAGTCACTCAGTCATTCAGCGGATACTTACTACATGCCAAGTGACAGCCACACTCCATGCTGGATCCCAGACATACTGAGAAGTGAATGGATACGTAGACCCTGACCTCAAGGGTTCATGCCCCAGGAAGGAAACAGAGAAGGCCCTGGATGCAGTGACCACTGGGATAGGAGTCCTCATAGGGGCTGTCAAAGAGGTCTCTAAGAAGGCCATCTGTTTATGGAGATAACACCTGAGCTGGGCCTAAAGGAAGGGCATTGCAGGCAGAGGGATCAGGACAAGCAAAAGCACACACGTGCACACACACACACACCATGGGGGGTCTACTGAAGCAAAAGAGTCCAGGAATCGTGTCAGCAATCACTTTTCTTAGAAACTGCAGGAGTTGCATTTTTTTTTAACACTGTATATTTTTTTAATTTTATTTTTTCAGTGTTCCAAGACTCATTGTTTACGTATAACACCCAGTGCTCCATGCAATGTGTGCCCTCCTTAATACCCACCACCAGGCTCACCTATCCCCCCACCCCCACCCCTCCAAAACCCTCAGTTTGTTTCTCAGAGTCCACAGTCTCTCATAGTTCATCTCCCCCTCTAATTTCCTCCAACTCCCTTCTCCCTCCCATCTCCCAATGTCCTCCATGTTACTCTTTATGCCCCACAAGTAAGTGAAACCATATGATAATTGAATCTCTCTGTTGACTTATTTCACTCAGCACAATCTCTTCCAGTCCCGTCCATGTTGATATGAAAGTTGGGTATTCATCCTTTCTGATGGAGGCATAATACTCCATAGTATATATGGACCACATCTTCTTATCCATTCATCTGTTGAAGGGCATCTTAGTTCTTTCCACAGTTTGGCGACCGTGGCCATTGCTGCTATGAACATTGGGGTACAGATGGCCCTTCTTTTCACCACATCTGTACCTTTGGGGTAAATACCCAGTAGTGCAATTGCAGGGTCATAGGGTAGCTCTATTTTTAATTTCTTAAGGAATCTCCACACTGTTTTCCAAAGTGATTGCACCAACTTCATTCCCACAAACAGTGTCAGAGCATTCCCCTTAGAAGATGCATTTTAAAGGCTGACAAAGAGAGGCCAATCACAGAGGGTCTCCTACAGACCTCCTCCTACAACCTACTACAGGCCCCCTCCTCCTAAAGACCTTCTTTATAGGAGGAGCCACGGCGGAGTGTGCCTTACATCCCAAGGAAGCCAGAGTCTAGCACAGTGCCCCTGCCTCAGCAGGAACATGGGATGAATTTACTGAGGAAGTGTATGGAGGGAGAAAAAAGGGAGCCAAGTGCCACACTCAGACCTGCATTTGAGACAGGTCACTCTAAAGACTGCATCAGTCCCCTATTTCCAATAAAACCATGTTTTTTATGGTGAGTCTGAACACAGAATCATTCTTAGTTTTTTTCTCTGGCTTTGGGAGCCTAGAAATTCATGCAGTCTTTCAGCAAATAGAGCATGAGAAGCCACCTAAGCCAATGTTTCCAGAAGCACAGGGCCTACGGTGCACAGGCCCAGGAGCAAGAACACTGGACACATGATCCGAAGGTTGATCTTTTCCTGTCTTCTTTTCCATTCCGTGTACTTCAAGACAAAGTTGTATTTCTTGCCCACGTGCCTTTAGCATTTCTCAAAGATAAGCCAATCTTCTTCCCCCATTCACTTTTTTTTTTTTTTAAGATTTTATTTATTTATTTCTCAGAGAGAGAGCAAGAGAGAGCGAGCACAGGCAGACAGAGTGGCAGGCAGAGTCAGAGGGAGAAGCAGGCTCCCGGCGGAGCAAGGAGCCTGATGTGGGACTCGCTCCCAGGACGCTGGGATCATGACCTGAGCTGAAGGCAGCTGCTTAACCAACTGAGCCACCCAGGCGTCCCCCCTAATTCACTTTTTTTGTTGTTATTTCATTTTGTTTTGTTTTTAGTAACCAAAAGAAGGCAAGTGGGGACTCACAGAGCCTTTGGCAAGCAACACCCTTTCACAGAATTTTGTGGCATTGATTTGCTTGACTCTTCACCATTATAATGGCCTAATGCATAGAATGAATGCATGTCAGGATCCCAACAAAACAGATGGACCCTCAAATTAGTATATTGCAAGGGGACTCATGACAAAGGTGGCATGATACAGGGAAACCAGCAAGGAGTGTAAGAACCTGGGATTTCATTCTGAATGCAATATGTGTTCATTATGAAGAACCTGGAAAACACAGAGGCCTGGCAGGAAGGCAAAGCAAGTTTCCTGAACAGCTGCTACCCAGCACTGTTGACACTTAGTGGAGAATTCTCTTCTTCCTTTCTCCTTCTTTCTCTAGAGAGTGGCTTTCTGAAAGCTCACCCAGCATCTTGCAGGTCTGAAAATTTCTTGCATATTCCAGAAGGCGAGGAGGATAGCAAAGAACTGACACACACAGCACATGATTCCATGTTCTGTCTTAAACCTGGCCTTGAGCTCGACCACCAGCTTTTTTGTTGTGTTTTCATGTACTCCAGAACTTTAACCCTGAGAGCTGAGCTTATACTGCTAGAATGACTTCTATTTCAGGACGACCCTGCTGTTCATCTGCTAACAACACCCTAGACTTTATCCTGGCCCTTTTAATCTTCCAAGATTAGAATGATTATAGATCTACTATTTATTGCCCCCTCTGGCCTATTTCTTGCCGCACACTCTTCCCTGTAATCCTCACCTTGACCTGCTGAAGTGGGAGTTGTGTGGAGAAAGGTACAAAGAGATAAGTTCATGTCAATATGTCACTAGCACCGAAAGAACATAAAGCATTACAGATTCGAAGTGACATTGAATTCTAAGTTACCTTCGTGGGAAAGTGACATCCAGTTGCTTTTCAGATCCCCAAAATGTCAGTATGAAATGTAGATCTATTTATAGCCTTCATAACTTCTGACATGGTCCCAAACTATTGGTGGTAAAGCCAAGTTTCCCAAATCCAGTCACGTTTCGCATTGATTTCCGCTTTGGCATTGGAACTCATTGCCCTAAGATATAATAAAAACCATGATAAAAAAAAATGGAAAACTTCTCCCCCTTAATATTTAAAGGAGAATGTTTTTTATATAAAGCACTAATTTGTCTGCTTGAAGTAAATCACAGGGCCGTGCCAGCTAGGGTTCAGACTCTAACATTTTTTTTTTCAGACTCTAACATTTTTTTATTTCATTTCTGTAATGAGAAGCCCTTCCCATGTCTGTGTAATTCATCATAATAATATAGTATATACAATGTAACAATATATATTGCACGCCTACACACTTGTTCATTCCCACCATGCCAACCCCAGGGAACTGACTAAAGTCATGTACATTTCACATTTCTTAAAGAACTGGAAGGGAGATGGCCTGAGGCTTCATCTCCCTCCTTGCCCACCTCTTCTTCCCACTTAGACTCTTCCTGGCCAGCTCATGAGAATGTTAACCCCAGCCTCCAGGGATTTTTCTATAGAAGACAAGGAGTGGGGAGCACTGTCATAGTAGCAGAACAGAAAGAGAACCTTCTGGATTCCACATCAAATGCCCCTTTCCTAGGACATATAACATCTGATCACAGGTAATGTCTCATACCTGTCCTTCTGCAGTGCTCCCAGCCTCAGGCAAAGACCTGGCGTCACCCTTGAATGCTCCCCTCTTGACCCACAGCCCATCATGTGACACACTTTGTCCTTTCCACCATCCAAGAACCAAGAACCACCATCAGCATCCTGCCTCACCAGATCCTGGAACAGCCTCCCAGCTGCCCATGTGAGTTCACTAGCCTTGCCGCCAGTCCTGTCTAGACTTTCCTCCAATCCAGCTCCATCCTCCTCTAATCCATCTCCATTCTCCTCCATTTCTGTTCCACCTTCCTCTAATCCTGTCTACACCCTCATCTAGTCCTGTTCACACACTGCTGGCAGAATCAGCTTTCCAGAACACAAGTCTGACCACACCATTCCTTTCCATGACCAACTGTCACCTTCAGGATCAACCCCTTCACGGACTTTCAGTAGAATGAGGGGACAAAACAAAAAACAAAAATAAACAAACCTACTAAATATGACATTGAGTAGTGATAAATTCTCCAAAGAAAACAAAAGCAGTGGCCCCAGAGCATGTGGACCTTGATGTTTTAGACATGGTGCTAAAAGGGGTGGGGGTGTCTTTCCAAGGAGGTAGCATTTGAGCAGAGACCTGGGTATTTAGTGGGTCCTCAGTAAAACATAGCTGGCTCACGGTCACCCTAAATGAAAGCCTCTAACCCATTTTTCTAAAACTCTTTCTCTCCAGCTAATTTTGTTCCAAGTCACAAGTATGAGGCTTGGGGAACAGGAGTGGGAGTTTTAATTAACCTGATATGCAGCAGAGAGAAGGGCAGTCCAAAACCCCAGAAGCCTTTTCTGCAAAAGGTCCAGGGCTTGATAATAAAATGGTGCTTTCATTCTCATTAATGGGGCAATTGATTTAAGGACCAGACCCAGTGGATTATTGATCAGTGTTAATGATTGGAAAATACCAAGTTAATGAATCTAACTGCCATGAAACCCCTGTGGGACTTGGGGAAGGCCAGTTAGATACAATAACCTTGTTCCCTTCCAGTCCAGCAAAGAGACTAATTTACAGACCTCTAGATTTTTCTAAGGACACAAAAGCAAAGAGCTACTGGGAGTTAAACAGGTTCTCCTTCCAGTTAAACCACTGCTAGAGCTGGGTGATCATCCCCAGCGTCTGAAAGAGGCATCTGCTATTGCCGACACCCCTCGCTCCTACAGCACTTCTTAAAATCAGATTTTCATTTTAGAATAGATTTAGGTTTACAGAAAAATGGTGAAAACAGTATAGAAAGTTCTCATGTACCCCACATCCAGCTTCCCCATTATTTACCTCTTACCTTATCACTGTCACAATTAATGAACCAACATTGTTGTATTATTAATATTAATTAAAGTTCATTCTTAATTCAGATTTCCTTAGTTTCTACTTAATGTCCCTTTTCTGTTTGAGGATGTCATGCAGAATATCACATTACATGTAGTCATCATGTCTCCTTAGGCTGCGACTATTGCTCAGATTTTTCTTCCTGTTGATGTCCGTGACCGTTTTGAGGCACTACCGACAAGGGGTTTTGCAGAATATTCTTCACTTGGGTTTACTCTGAAGTTTTTCTTATGCTTAGACTAGAATTCTGCAGTCTAGGAGGAAGACAGTGTAAAGGCCATCGACACTGCATCATCACATCATGTCAAGGATGCTTACAATCTCATGGCTTATGACTGTGATGTTGACCTTGACCAGCTGGTTGAGAGAGTGCTTGTCAGATTTCTCCTCTATAAAGTTCCTCTTCTCCACACTACTCTCTTTGGAAGGAAGTCACTAGGCACAGCCCACACTTAAAGACCAGGGAGTTCTGGTCTACCTCCTTAAGGATGAAGTATCAACATAAATTATTTGGAATTCTTCTGCACAAGAGATTTGTTTATATTAGTATGGACTCATGGATATTTATGTTTATACCTGCGCTATAATCCAGTATTATTTTGCCTTTTTTGGTTGTTTCATTTTCTTTTTGAGCATAAAAGTAAGTCATGCTTGTTGTGGGAAGTTTAACAACTCTGAAAAAATAGAGAAAAAGATAAGTATCCCTAATCATCGAACAGCAAAAACAAAAACAAACCAGAACAAAACAAAGCAAAAAAACAACAAAAACCCAAACACACACACAAAAAAACAGTTCACATTTTGGGTATCTCTATGTGGTCTTTTTTCCAGTTGCTGGCTCTTGAGAAGTCCTTTCTGTATTTTCACTCTCAGTCTTATCCATCAGACCAAAGATACTTGGTAGGTGGAGAGCTGGTCTGCCTCCCTGTCCTGCAGCTGTGATTAGAGCATATCAATCCTTCTGGCCGTTCTTGTGTGGTCTATTCACTGGGTCCCTGCCCACTCCTTCTTCTTGGGGGAATCACAGGTTAAAGAAGCCCAGAAGTCAGGGTGTGCCCCCCAGCAGCCTGCCAGAGTGAGAAAACTTCCTACTTCTGGGACCTTGGCCATGACCATCAACTTCACTTTCCCTCTTTTCCAAGGATTAAATGAGATAATGTGTATATGTCCTTAAAAGAGGGCTTGGCGTGTAGCAGGTCTTAAGTAAAAGCTGTTATTACAATTCTCTAATTACAATGCTCTAATTACAGTTATTAATAATCCAAAGAAACACACCCCCAGTGATAGCAGCACAGCTTAGGCGGGCCCCCTGAGAGGGGGTCTGCACAAACTGCCTGGGCACTGTGGACCTCATGAAACTGATCTGGCCCTGGCCAAGAACCCGGGTTGTTCAGCTAAGGAACTGTCTCTGTGCCGGACCAGCAGTTCAAAGGAGGGCCCTTGGGTCTTCACTGAGAAAAATACATATGTAGGAGCAGTGCTGCACTGTTGTCAAGAACAGGGGCTCAAGGGCTGGGCTGCCTCCATCCAAACCCCGGCTCCGTCACTTCCCCTCTAGGCAACTCTCGCTCAGTAAGTTACTTAACCCAATCCGGTCCAATGTAAGGGTACCCCTACTGCTTGTCTACAAGGTTGCTGTGAAAACTCAAGTAAGTTCAACAAATTAGGAACTCAAAACAGTACCAGGACAGAGTAAACAGTCAACTCCTGTTATTTACTATGTTTATTGTTTCATCGGTCAGGATTCTTCAAGTTACAAGCAACAAAAAAATCAAAAACAAAAACAAAACAAAACAAAAAAGACAAAAATCCCCAGCCCACTCTTGCTTTAAGCCAAAGGTTTTCATTGACCCATGTAGGTGAGCTACAGAGTTTCTCAGAACCTCAATGGCTCCGATTGGGTCATGTGCCCATCTCGGAACTCAACCACTGTGACTGAGGAGATCCTAGGACAGGACTGGGCACTTTGAGTAGCCAAGTTTCATTCCTAAGTAAAATCTCAGGGAACAGACTTGGGGAGGTCCCTGGTGATATGCGCCTTTCTTTGAAATGGTTTCCTTCTCCCAGAAAATGAAGCTTAACAGGAGAAGCATTGGAGTGGCGAAGTATTGAGTGGACAGGGCCAGTCACAGAGAGCCAGAGTCCCTGAGCAGTAAGGCTCCCAAGGAAGGGAGTGGGGGAGGAGGTAATGGAAGGTGGGTTAACAGGAACGTACTCTTAGGGCAAGAATCATTTCTGTAACATCCTGACACCTCCCCTAGTTTAGGAGGATCTCCTAAAATGTTTCCCCCGGGCTGGGTTAAGATAAAGGAAACACCATCAACCTGAAGTCAAGAGTCTTTGAGTCCAAGTCCTGGTTGTGCTGTCTGGCATGGGGCAGATGACTTGCCCTGATCTGGACCACCACCTCCATTGTCACTCAGCAATGAGGTGAGTCCTAACACCAAGTCAGCCCTAGAAATCTCTGGCCTTATCAGTGATTGCTCTCTCGTGTCGATTTTTCCTCCAAATTAAGAAACTGTGGGGGCACCTGGGTGGCTCAGTGGGTTAAGCCTCTGCCTTTGGCTCAGGTCATGATCTCAGGGTCCTGGGATCGAGTCCCGCATCGGGCTCTCTGCTCAGCAGGGGGCCTGCTTCCCTTCCTCTCTCTCTGCCTGCCTCTCTGCCTACTTGTGACCTCTCTCTGTCAAATAAATAAATAATAATAATAATAAAAAGAAACTGGGTATGCAGAGAAGGAGCCCTGTTTTGGTGTGAGCACCCAGAAACCATACGAAGTTGGGAAACCATGACAGGGGAGGTGGGGAATGCAAATACGTATCAGTGACCAGTCTGCACCAGACACTGATGTTTCATCATTATCCATGGAGCATAATGCCAAGTTGCCCAGATGAATGTGGTCACTCATGGGCGTGCTATGTGGGGGATGGTTTCCAGGTATTTCTTGAAAGCCCACTTTCAGTCCCTCCGGATGGACATTGTGCCATATTTGCTGCTGGGACCTGGAGTTGGGTTGCTAGTCTCTGGAAAAAGAGCCATTAGCCTCCCTTCTCACTGGGTCCTTCTGTAGTAAATTCAGATGAAACTGTTCTACTAGTCTTACCTCCTTGGAGAACCATCCAATTGTCTGCGTACCCACTGAACCTGTGAGCAATGGGACTGATGTCTCTCCAGCCCCTCGCACAGATGCTGGCACACAATAGGTGATCTGTATTTGTTGAATGAATACATAGATGGATTTAGATGACCCAGAATTCTCTTTCATAGAGCAGGAAAACATGCAGTCAGTATGACCTTGGGCAAGTCACCTAATTTCCATGGACTTCAGTTTTACTTCCTATAAAATACATCCAGTAATAATTTGCTACCACCTCATGGAACTGTTTGATGATGAAATGAAATAATGTAAGGTGCCTGGGTGGCTCAGTGGGTTAAGCCTCTGCCTTCAGCTCAGGTCATGGACTCAGGGTCCTGGGATTGAGGCCCATGTCGGGCTCTCTGTTCAGCACGGAGCTTGCTTCCTCCTCTCTCTCTGCCTGCCTCTCTGCCTACTTGTCATCTTTCTCTTTCTCTCTCTCTCTCTCTCTGTCAAATAAATAAATAAATAAAATCTTTAAAAAATAAAAATTAAAAAAATAAATGAAATAATGTAGGGGTGCCTGGGTGGCTCAGTCTGTTAAGGGTCCAACTCTTGGTTTTAGCAGAGGTCGTGTTCTCAGTGTTGTGAATCAAGCCTTGCATGGAGCCCACCGTCAGGCTTCACACTCAGTGGGGAGTCTGCTTGGGATTCTCTCTCTCCCTCCTCCTCTGCCCTTCCCCCATTCTCTCTCTCTCTCTCTCTCTTTCTTAAATGCATAAATCTTTAAATAAATAAATAAATGAGATAATGTATGTAGTACTAACTAACCTAACTTGAATATTTCTTCTATTCCCACTGGTGTATTAGCCTTCAGATAAAGTATTTAAAATGATAAATACAGTGTATTTAACAAATATTTGTTTTCTTCCCCCCAGAACTACATTACAGTTTAAATGTTTAAGTTAACACTTATTTGTGGAAGGCATGGGTGGATGGGTGGCTGTTGTCTAGTAGTGGCCTTCCAACAGCAGGGGATAGAAAGGGTGTGGGGGGTACCACTGGCTCCACAGATGTTTATACCATTTTAGAATAACTACCTTGGACTTCAGAGAGTTCCTGGGTATGAAGGTTTGGCTTTAATTAAAGTCTCAGCACAGTGTTAAATGCCATTTTATTTTTGCTCATAATTAACACTAATGAGATGAGTGGATCACAAACAGCACACATTCTGAGAAAGTGAAAAACAACATCCGAGCTTGGTGGTTTCCATTTTTGCTTTTCTGCCTCCCATGCTCTGTTCAATTAAAAGTTTTGAGGAAATATTGCAACTACACTCCTTGTCTTATGGTAATGAAGCATATTAATTTGAATGTGATGAATACAATATTCCACTGACTTTTTTATTCCCTTATCTACAAAAGTTTAAAATAATGGGCCAATTAAATCAGGAGAAAAGAATGCAGGGTTTGCCTAGGGCTCCAATTCAGCAACCAAAGAACTGAGAGAGCAAATTTCTGTGAAATGTCTTGGTGAGACTCCATCCCCTTGGCTATAGCGGAGAGACACTAACTCATAATGACAGAGGTGGACCAAGGAAGCAAGTACTGTATTAGGGATCGAGAGGCCAGGTTCTAGACACTTCTCCAGCGTTGTCTCAGTGAATATTTGTTGGATGGATGGGTGGGTGGATGGAAGATGGAAAGATGAAAATGGGTGGATAGACGGAATGAAAAGATGAAATCAGATGACATCCCAGGTCTCATTTTTCCCAAGATAAAAAAGTAAGCCTAGCCTGGAGTTGACATAACACTTCTAAGACCTTAAAAGTCAAAGGCAGAACTTGAAAGTGAAGTTCAGCTCTCTGAACTCTTTACCTTAGATGCATAAACTATAAATCAATCTGAGTTCAGGTAAGACAGCCCCTGAGAGCTTAACTCTAAAGTAGAGGTCCCTAAAACAGCTAACCCCAGTAGGAGTTTCTGCATCAGAAGAGGGACATCCTGGAGCAGACCTATGACCCTGACATATGACCCACGTGTCTCTAGGAGGACTTCCAGAAGACTTCTCATCTCATTGTGGTGCTTCAGTCATTAAGTCCACCATCCCACTGTGTCCCCTGAGGCAGTATATACCCCATAACATCTGTGAACTTTGTCACCTTCTAATCTGTTCTCTACATTGCAGGCATTTTAAAACACACAACTCTCTCTCTCTCTTACACACACACACACACACACACACACACAATGTAATTTCTAGCTTAAAACTCATTGTTCCCAGGTTAGACAAATCCCTAACATGGTCTACAAAACTCTACATGGCCTGACCCCCTGAATGCCCCACAAGTCTTATCTTTCATTACACCCCCTCCACCCATGTCCATTCCTTGGGCTCCTGCATTAGCCTTCAGTCATTTCCCAGACACCTCTTCAGCGTTCAGGCTCCCATTCACCTCAGGACCTTTGTACATGCTCATTTATTCCTTAAATGCTCTAGTCCACGTTAATACCTTCTCATACTTCAGGTCTTAGCTCAAGCATCACTTCTTCAAACAAGGCATCCCTGATGATACTCCTTACACCGATTTCAGAGTGTGTTGGGTTCTGTGTTTTTGTTGTGATAATGGAGTACTTTTCCTTTATAGCACTTATCAGTTTATAATTATATGCTTATGCTATTATTTGAGTCTTATACCTCTGCTTATTAGGCCATTAACACTATAACCACTGATTCATGGTATCCTTAGTGTTTAGCACAGTGCCTGGCTCATAATAAATGTTCAATAAGTATTTATTGAATGAATGAATGAATGAATGAATGAATGAATGCCTAATTCAAAAGCTTTGGCTCTTTCTACTCTGCTAACTGCTTCCAAGTTTGGGATTTCTGAATTTCTAAAGCACTACTTGCACTATAGCTTTATGCTAGGAACTTGAACAACTGACATCTACCCTTGCTCTCATGTACTCCACAGTGTGACAAGAAACAGATACATAAATACACAATAACAACACAGTGTGTCCAGTGCTCTAATCTGTGTTAAGTGCCAGGTTTCATGGAGGCAAGAAAGAAATGCTCCTGTTCCCCCCTTGGGGGATCTTCCCAAATGAGATCTTTCTTAAGCTGAGTCTGCAAGGAAAAGGTGTTGGCTAAGGCAGTAAAGGTGGAGGTAGAATTTGAGGTGAAATGACCAGTAAGTAGGAAGGCTCATGAGTCAGAGCCTGGCATTGGAGGAGGTAAGTCCCAGGGATGACTCTCCCTAGGGGAGAGTCTCATAGGGGGAGAGGCAGGGCTGTGGGAACTGAGGCTGGGAGGTGAGCAGGGACCATGGCACTGAAGACCTTTGATGATAGTCAAAGATGGTCAAGGACACCGTGTGGAAGGGACTAGCATGGAGAGACATGTGATTTGGAGAACTCTGGAAGCGCTGTGGAGAAGAGGTGCTCATACTTCAAATGAGAGACTTCCTCCTCTGAAGAAAGGGAGACTCAGGCCCAGGGCTGTCAATCAAACTCTTTTCTAGAATCCAAACTTTCTTTCCCAAAGGGTGCTCAGTGTGGCTGACCTTGCTTATTCATTGCAGGGAGAATTAATTTCAGGGAGGGGGTATTTAAAAAAATACAAGATTAAGCAGTGTAATCAGCTGCTGCAGAGAGTTGGAAATGCAATAAATAATAATAACTTTGAGAGCTGTTTTTAATAACTCACCAGTGTAATTTAGCCCCAGCTTCTTGGAGCATATGTAAAATATGTCATAATGTGTATAATGGCAAATGCCTCATTGCCAGTCTCTGAAGACAAATGTCTTCCCAGGAGGAAAGGGGGTGGGACGGGGAATGGAGGAGAAACTGGAGGACATGATTGCAAATAGGGTGTAGGAAGGCAAGCATCATTCATTCTGACACCACTAATTCGAAATTTGTGATCCTTTGTAGGTGTGATAGGTTTCAGTTGGTTTGTCTTCGAGGATAGGGCAGGTTAACAGCAATAACATGGCAAAGGAGATAGTCACAATTTGTAAAAGACTGAGTTGTTTTCATATTCTGCAGAATCACCGTTTGCATGCAGTCTGCGTTATAATTACAGATCATCCTTGTCTGTCTACTGCAGCAGGTCCCCAGGGCGCTGAAGTCTTGGCAACATTTGTTTGACTTAGTTGAGTTACTAAATATTCATGAAACCATTAAAATGTGTTATTTAAAAGTATTTGATAAAGCTTCACTTTTAGAATTCATATGGGCTGCACCCCCTCCCCCAAAGCCCAAATTAATGGGATGGGGCTTGGAGTTCTCCCCTCTGGGGGAGCCAACACAGTACAATTAAAATGAGGTGGACTTCAGAGTCAGACAGACCTGAGTTCAAGTTCTAGTTCTACCACTTATTAGCTATGACTTTGTGCAACTTATTCAACCTCTGAGTGTCCATTCCCTACCTATTAAATGAGGGATAATGATGACGATGATGATGGTGACGATGACAGCTAATATTCATGGACACCCCTCCCCACTGCATTTCCTCCATCACCAACACCACTGTGGTGCAGGTGCTGGTATGATCCCCATCTTACAGGTGAGGAGCCTAAAGCTTAAAGTAGTCGAGTAACTTTCACAAAGCATGGGACTAACAGGACCCAACACTGGTCCCTCTGACCTCAGAGTCCATGCTATTATGTGTGCTGTGTGATTCCCATATAGTAAGTTCTACAACTGGGGATGATGAGACACGATGTGTATAAGGCATAGCTCCTGGTGCCTACCACACAGTTTGTAAATGTCTCTTGCATTGAAGGGCTAGATTTCTCTTCCTTTCCTGTGTCGTCTCTGGAAAAAAATACAACATCTGTGTCTTTGTCAAAGTTTTATTCATGTCCTTGCTGTTCTAGGCCCTTGTCTGAGTCACTGAGCACCCATCCCAGGCCTCACGTGTTTAATCTATAAAATGGGAGTGTGCGGGAGTTCTTAAACATACCGCTGGTTTGGGTGTAAATTAGTAGAGCCACTTTGGAAAATGGTGTGGCAATGCTTAGTAAAGATTCTGTGATGCGGCAATTCTGCTCTTACCCTAAAGCAGGCTTGCTCCGCCTCCACTCTGTTGACATTGGGGACAGGGATTCCTTTGTTGCAATATTCCGTGTCTTATGGGATATTTAGCAGCATCCCCAGCTTCTATCCACTGGATGCCAGGAGCATCCCCCAGCTATGACCACCAAAAACGTCTCCAGACATTGTTGCCAATGTCAATGCCAATAGGGAACAAAATCCCTATTGAAACCACTGCCGTAAAGGCATCCTTGCAAATGCGCATGAGGAACAGAGCCACATGGTTTGCAATAGCATAAATGTGGTAACAGCCTGTCTACTAACAGTTGAAGAGTGAAGTTACCGCAGCATAGCCACAAAACAGAATAGACTACAACAGTGAAAATGAACTACAGCTACTTATGTCAACATGGATGAACTTCCTAAACACAGGCTTGAGCAAAACAATAAAAAGCGAGTGGCAGAAGTCTACATGTGTTATGATTCTATCTATATAAAATATAATGACAAATAAAATGATGCCATATACACTTGGCATATATATGTGTGTATACATAGGTATAGGCAGTAAAACTAAAAGGAAATGCATGGATGTAAAACCAAATTCAGTATACGGTTCCTGGCACTAGGACAACCTGCACAGATCACACGGGCTTCCGTTCTGCTGGTGTAACTGTTTCCCACAATGGGTATATGAGAATTATCAGATTATTTGTTAGGCCTCTTTTCTATGTCTGAAATATTTCATAATATATTTTAAAGGACTTGGAGTAGTTCTAATGGAGAAAGGGCACATAGAATAATCACTTTGGGAACCTTCCTTGATTACACACATCTGCCTCTTAGAGATTCTGAAATCTTCTTTCCCCTATCATCAAACAAGAGTCACTGCCTTGGCCACTGTTCCCAATAGGAATATGTCCTCTCCTCAGGTGTTGTAGGGCTGAGAACCAGCAGTCGCTGGATAATTCTTGAAGCTGCATCCTCAGACTTACTCTGCCACTCTAAGATCCTATGATCCCATGAAATAAATGAGTTGGGAGGTTGTCTATTAGGTGGATAAACATAAAAGCAAACATGACTCCCTCCAGTCTGCAAAGCTCAGCCCAAGGACTATTTCATGTCGGGCCCTGGACAGGGTCCTAAAGATGGATCCTTTGGGGATAGAAGATGGATGCTTCTGCCAGAGTGTTTGAAACCATCCTTGTATTCATGGCCAACAGAGGTGTCTTGGGACTCAGGAAGCACCACAGTCTTCATTTGACAGTTGCAAAAATGAAGACCCAGCAAAGTCAAGTTATTTGCAAGTCATCCAATGAGTGAGTGTCAGAGACACGAATAGCATCCGGTCTGCCTTCAGATCCCAAATCCCATGTCCTTGGAATGCTGCCTTTCTAGAGTAGTAACTCTCACCTTTACAACTGAGTGTTAATTAGCAATGCAGGAAATTAAAGCAAGAGATTTCTCCCCAAAAAACACACAATTGACAAACAAATACACATTCTGCACTCAGAGAAAGGACAGCAGGCTGGAGGAGTGTGGGCCATCAGGCCTTCAGCTGGGCCCTGACGGGTTGGCTTTTGTTGGCAGAGAAAAGAAGAGAGAACATTCCATGTGGGGAAATCCACAAGGGAATGGGCAGAGGGCAGTACAGGTCAAGTTCTACAGCCAGGAAGACAATGTCAAATGCATCCAGTTTGGAATATAGCTGGTTGGAACGAGTGCCCCATCTGTGATTTTGTTTGTCACAGACCCAAGGACAGTCCCTGGACTTCAGATTCCTCCGTGGCTGAACTAGATCTTAGTGATAGATCCCCAGTGCCTGGGGCATAGCAGACAGGAAACGTGATATTGGAGGGAGGGAGAGAGGAAGGTAGGAAGGCAGGAAGGAAGAAAGCGCTGAAGCTGAAGGCAAGGAGGGAAGGAAGGAAAGAAGGCAGTAAACAATGTGCATATCGAATTGGAGTTTCTGATGAAATTCCTGATTCAGAGCCTGAATCCCTCCTGAAAAAGCAAAAGAGATAGAAATTGAAACATGTCAGTGGATATCTAAATGCCATATCTCACAGATTTGCAAGTGAATTTCCACCACCAGTTAACTTCTCCTCATATCAACAATTGGCACTGGCAACTGACATACACATTGAGCACTCGTTGATAAATGTGATCATTACTCTTCCCTGCTGGGTAACATGAACTCCTGTGTTCTAGCCTGTTCTGAGCAAAGAGACCTACATGTCCACCTCCTCAGCCTAGGACCCTGCTAGGGGAAGGCAGAATGTACAAGGAGCCTGCAGGCTGAAAGGTTGGGGTGGCCGTGGTGGGGGGTGGTCCCGAAGTTCATCCCAAAGGACATGGAATTCTTGAAGCAGAGTTCAGGATCCTCCCAAAATTGATCTCCTAGGGATGTTTGGGATAGTTCTTCCTGAGGGTTTTCTAACCCAAGAGGAAAAACCAGAAAGCTTTCCTCCCATTCCCTTCCTTGCCCCCAGGCTCCACGGAGCTGGTGATGAATCAAAATGAAACAAACAAATGTGTCTTTGAGAATTAACTAATGGAGGCCTGAAGCCAGGGGTGGAGAATCAGCCCAGTTGGATTCCACAGGAAGCTGTTTGGAGCTGGACACCTTCTTTCCAATGATGCACGTATAAAAGACAGGCTTCCAGGTAGATGTGGTGAGGTATTTTACATTTCAGCATCTGTCCCATCCCCATAAAACCATAAATAGCCCATCAAAGGCACTAATGATTGGCAAAGAAGTAAAATCATTGTTGGGACCAAATGGATAGAACATCTAACCCAGCCGAGGAAGGATTGGCTATTGATACTGTAGGTATTCCTGGAGAGAGAAGCAAAGGGCCTGAGGGAAAGAACTGAGCAGAAACAGGAAAGTTGAAGACCAGGACCCACTCTCAGCCCATCCCTAACCACCCACCATTCCTCACCAGAGGAACCAGAGCCTTTGGTAGCCAGAGAATGCCCTGAATGAAAGAATACTACAGACCTGAACTCCAGGCCTGCCTCTGCCACCAACTAGTTGTGTCACCTTCTAGGAGATACTCAACCCTACCTGAACTTCCTCTGGAAGTTGGTACCAGTGAACACCTAACTGATTGCTGTGATGATTCAGAGAAAGGAGAAATCTATGTGAAAGTCCAGCACAGTGCCCAGACCAAGAAAATGCTAATAGCACTTATTTCCCTCTCTTTGCCCCTGTTTTCTTTTTTTGTTGTTGTTAAAGATTTTATTTATTTATTTATTTGACAGAGAGAGATCACAAGTAGGCAGAGAGGCAGGCAGAGAGAGAGAGAGGAGGAAGCAGGCTCCCCCCTGAGCAGAGAGCCTGATGCGGGACTCGATCCCAGGACCCTGAGATCATGACCCGAGCCGAAGGCAGCGGCTTAACCCAATGAGCCACCCAGGCGCCCTGCTCCTGTTTTTTTACCTGCAAAATGGAAATAATGCTGCACCCTCACTTACTTAGGGCATTGTATTTTTTCAACAAATATGTGTTGAGAAACTACAATATACAGGTAATTGCAAAGGTTAAAGAAAACCTGCGAAGTAAAAATCCTAGAAGACTTTTTAGACACTGTGAACTTCCTAATGGGAAAGGCTTTTCTTTTTATCTATGCTGTGTCTAACACATGCCCAATAAATAACAGAGAAAGAAGGAGAGGGAGGAAAAGAGGGAAGAGAAGAAGGGGAGCCAGGGAGGGTGGGAGGGAGGGACATGACGTTACTGTTGTACCGTTAACACCATCATTATAAAACTAATTTAAACAAACTTAGCCAGTGCCCCCAAAAGGGCTCCAAGATAAGGGCTAGGATAAAGAACACAGAAATAATTTTCCCATTTTGACCAGTGATGGGAATAATAATGATTTTCTCTCTGAACCATAACCATCTTGCAGTTAAATAATTTGCTTTCTGGTAGAATCAAGAGCTCAAAGATGGTGCTCTGAGGAATTCTTTCATTTCTTTCCTACCTTTCAAAGAAAAGAAAACTCCAAATGCAATTATTAGCATTATTTTTATACCAACTACAGAACGTTCTGGAAGATGAGGCTCTTACCAAATTAGTTTATCCAAATGAGATTTAGACAGTACCTTACAAGGAGACCACTCAGAAACCCACATGCCACCAGCAAGCCTTTCTGTATCCAGTGAATGTGGACATGGCTTTGCACATGTGGTTTCCATTTTTCTGCATGAACTACTCCAATCTTGGGGGTGCTACACCACAGGAACTCTGTTTACTTCAGGTTACACAGCAGTGAGAAACTGAGAGTGGCAGAAGTAGCTCACTGAAACAGAGTTTCATTTTCTGACTGCTGGGGGCTGACATGCAAGTAAAATTCAAGCAGCAACAAATACTTACCTGAAACCATTTGTCAGGAAGGAAGATTTGTGGCTAGAAAACTGAAGTTCAAGCACTCAGAAATTTCCAGAGGAAGTCTGATTCCCCTACCTTAGATAGTATTCCTTCCTGTCCCCAGATTCAAAGCTCCAAACTATAACAACTCAATCTATGACTTCTCCATCAGGCCTAGCTGATATATTATCTTCTGGAGCTTATGGATAATAATGATAATGATACTAGTATAGTTCTTTCTGTGCTTAATTACTAATTCATTTAATCTTTACAACTCTCTTAAGTAGGTACTATGATTATCTCTGTTTTACAGGTGAGAAAACTTAGGCACAGAGAAGTTAAGTAACTCACCAAAATCAGAGACCTGAATAAGAAGCAGAGTTAGGAGTCAGCGCAGGAAGACTGGTCCTGGAGGCTCTGCTCTGAGCATCTGTGTTGCAGTCTCATTCACTGGGTGTCAGAGACTGTGTTAAGAGGGGATAGCATGATCTTATTTCATTATTACAACAATCCTAGGATATGGGTTCCAATATTATCCCCATTTTACAAATGAGGAAAACAGGGGCACCTGGGTAGCTCAGTGGGTTAAAGCCTCTGCTTTTGGCTCAGGTCATGGTCCCAGGGTCCTGGGGAAAAAAAAAAAATCTCTGCTCAGCAGGGAGCCTGCTTCTTCCCACCTCTGCCCTGCCTGCCTCTCTGCCTAGTTGTGATCTCTGTCAAATAAATAAAATCTTTTTTAAAAATTGAGGAAATTGACTCCAGAAGTTTAAATTATTTGTCCCAGGTCACATAGCTAGACATTGGCAGAGCTAAAATTGAAAACCAGTGATTCTGTGAACCCATGGTTGTTTGGCAGAAACTAGATGCCATGGACTGAATGTCTGTATTTCCCCAAAATCCATATGTTGATGCCGTAATGCCAAATATGACAGTATTTGGAGGTGGTAATTAGGGAGGTAATTGGGTTTACATGAAGTTATGAGGATCAAGCTTTCATGATGGGATTAGTGACCTTAAAAGTAGAGAAGTGACTAGAGGTCTCTGTCATGTGAGGACAAGAAGGCAACCATCTACAAGCCAAAAAGAGCGCTCTCACCAGATCCCAACCACACTAGGATCCTGATCTCAGACCTCCCAGCTTCCAGAACAATAAGAAATAAATATTTGTTGTTCAAGCCACCCAGTCTATGGTATATCTTTTTTTTTTTTTAAGATTTTATTTATTTATTTGACAGAGAGAGATCACAAGTAGGCAGAGAGGTAGGCAGAAAGAGAGGAGGAAGCAGGCTCCCTACTAAGCAGAGAGCCCCATGTGGGGCTCGATCCCAGGACCCTGGGATCATGACCTGAGCCGAAAGCAGAGGCTTCAGGACCCTGGGATCATGACCTGAGCCGAAAGCAGAGGCTTTAACCCTCTGAGCCACCCAGGCGCCCCTCTATGGTATATCATTACAGTAACCTGAGCTAAGACACTAGACATTTGTAAGTGTGACCATCTTGGCCCCCAAGATTCCTAAGGGAACTTGAAGTTCACGGCCAGTATTCAGGTGTCAGGATGTAATGGTCTAAACTGGAATTCAGTCTTCTGTGATTTCTGGGTCAGAACAAAAGTCAGGTATCTAGTACATGAGGTCAAATCACCACCCACCCATCCCCACCCCTCCCTCAACAGCGCTTTAGCTCCACCCCTGCCATCCACACACAAAGAGAATGTCTCTGAGAGATCAAACCTTTGTTTTTATGGCAAACAGCCCAACACAGAGGGAAAATAAAGCCTGCCAGGGCTGACAAAGAATTAAGAGGGCCACCAACCTGAAGATTCTCAGCTGAAAAATAGTAAATCAGGACAAATTAGTGAGACAAGTGCCCAGTTCTGTGCAGGCTCACACCTACACCGCAGACACATTCCCCTTACAATCTGTGTAGAAATAAGAAAAAACACTTTGTGAAATGGATTCCACAGGTGCTCCAGTTAGGGCAAAAATTTCTCATCGAGTGAAAGATGGAATTCCAATAAAAATTTAAAAGGAGGTTACACGTAGAGGGAAGGGCTGTGCGATGCCACGTGATGCTGGATGGAAATGGAACGTGAGGAAAAGGCAGACTCTCTAATAAACAATTCATGGATCCCTCATGAATACCAAACCTCAGATACATCATTTATTAGCTGGACATGTGGGAGAATATGGGCTTTGGAGGCAGGTAGATCTGGACCCGACACTCAGACACCAACTACCTAGGAGACCTGAATTTACCGCTGATCTTCTTAGAGATGAACGTGGTAATACCCCCAAAGATATGCTGTAAGAATACAGGAGGTGGTCTGCGTAAGGCACCCCACAATGGCTAAAAAATAGTAGTTCAGTCTGTCCGATTGCCTTTGAGATAAGTAACCTGAGACGCAGATGTCCCTAAAACTCAGCGTTCAGAGATAATCAGAAAGAGACCAGGCTTTGAGGCCAGAGTTCCTGGAAGAATTTAAGCCCTTGGGGCACCTGGGTGGCTTCATCGACTGAGCATCCAACTCTTGATTTTGGCTCAGGTCTTGATCTCAGGGTCATGAGTTCAAGCCCCAGGTTGGGCTCTACACTGGACATGGAGCCTACTTGAAAAAAAAAACAAAAATTTAAATCCTTACATGGTGTCAGCAGGCAGAAAGTAGGAGCCACTACTCCTTTTTCTCATGTCATTTATTCCCAGAAATTCCAGAAAGCAGCAAGGGATGAAGTCTAGTTCCTGGCACTTGACCTTGCATCTAATAGATGCTCAGTAGTCCATGTCAGTGGAACTGAACTAGGAATGCTGTACGTGAAGTGAAATAGGGCAAAAGGTGAAAAATGTGGGACAGAAACATGGCTGAGATCAGCATCACCTGCCTTGAGCTGACATCTGGAACAATGAGTGTGCTTAAGTTTGCAAAAGAAGAGAATGCAGAGGGAGGAGAGAGTCCAAGACAGCACCAGTCTCATAAGGCAGAGAGCTGTTGGAAAGGAAGCAAGAGAGAGGGAGTGAGAAGCCAGCAGAAACCAGAAGAGGTACAGGCTAGAGAAGCCAAGAGAACAAAATATTGACTTACCAGAAGTCTCTCTGCTCCTAATTTAGTTCCTCATGTCTGGCTATGCTAATGCCTAAAATTCCACTAAGCCCATTGGGTTAACCATTATATTCACTAAGGCTCCAGAAGAGGGGAAACACAGAAAGTCAGGCAAACCTCTGGGCAGATGAATCTGTCAGGTTTCCTTCTGGGCAGGTGGGGTCTGGAATGGCAAAGCAGTGACAGTGGGTTTCCCACCCCCATACCCAGCCCCTTTAACAACTGCCTCACTAATTCCCTAAAAATTTGACCATCAGCTTTCACAAGCTGGAGTGGGCTGACTCTGGACACCCCTGTCGAGGCACAGATGAGAGGGGAGATTGATGTGTAGAACCAAGAAGGAAATATGCAGCAGAGAAGGCGAGAGCTTGCCGAGCCTCGGTCTGATACATAGAATATCTTCCCCCTTCACAAAGAAGGAAAGGAAGGAGAGATGACGGTTCACATTTAATTACTGTTGTTGTTTAAAATACATTATATATGTGGGAGAACATTTCAACAACAGGCCTCCCTCTGACCCAGGCCTTCAGTTCCCTTCTCCAGAGACAAATAAATTCTCGATCATCGGTGTACCCTCCTGAAACTATGATATGTCTATCCCCACAGATGGTGTATGTGCTTCTCTTTTCAAAATTAAAATGGCAATATGCTGAACAACTTACTTTTTTCCTTTAATAATGTATTTTCAGTGTTCTTCCTAGAAAAGATAGAGAAATGTGTTGTATATTCCTAATGGCTGTGTGGTATGCACTACAATTCATTTAACCGGTTTCCTCAGTGACAAGCATAAGTTTTTTCTGTTTTCTGCTATTACAAATGATATGATGAATATCCTTTTACATACATACATACACACATGCATGTATTTAGGTATCCCTTTAAGTAAAATTCCAGGATCAAAGTGTATGTATACTTTTTATTTCTTTTTTTTTAAGGTTTTTTTTTTTTAAGATTTTATTTATTTGACAGAGATCACAGGTAGGCAGAGAGGCAGGCAGAGAGAGAGGGGTTGGGAGGGAAGCAGGTTCCCTCCTGAGCAGAGTGCCTGATGCAGGGCTGGATCCCAGGACCCTGAGATCATGACCAGAGCCGAAGGCAGAGGCTTAACCCACTGAACCACCCAGGCTCCCCAGTACTTTTTATTTCTGATGAGTTTTTCCCTCCTAAGAAGTTGCATGAATTTACATCCACAGCAGGTCATGAGAGTGTCCTTCCCGCCCCTGCCCCCAACACCGTTGCCCACGTGGTGTACTCTCCAAATCTGAGGCCAGCATTCCCTAAGTGCAAGCTCTGCTCTCATGCCTGGTGTAGAGGCTCTTATTCCCAGGAGAGGAGACTGGGCCTTATGAAGATCAGGGAACTTTCCCAAGGCCAGGTCTCTGTGATGGAAGTCCCAGTCTTCCTTTTCTGCATGTCGGCCC
Source organism: Mustela erminea (assembly GCF_009829155.1). NCBI lineage: Eukaryota > Metazoa > Chordata > Mammalia > Carnivora > Mustelidae > Mustela > Mustela erminea. Next base: position 104,567,208 of record NC_045616.1, on the reverse strand, counting down.
CCCTTCCCCACCAGGCTCACTGCTGCCCGTCCCATGTACAGAGTGTGTGATGCCCCCCACCCACGGCGCCCAGAAGCTTAGGACACACCTATAACCCACGCCTGTGCTTCCCCATCTTTTGCTTTCTTTCTAGTTTTGCTCAGTCGGTTTTGCTTTTAGTGATTTCTTCTATGGATATAAAACCTGCCCAAACACAAATATAACTGTAGACTCAGCCCAGTTTACAATTACTTTCTTGGTGATCCAGTTTCCAGGGGGGCAGTCTGTGATGTCAAAACAGGGACCACCTAGAGTCCAGAATAAGCTTGAGGAGAACTACAGGCAAATTGTTGTCCTTTTGAAAAATAGCCTTACTCTCTAAGCCTGTCGCAGATCGAAAGCAGTTAAGTATTTTCCCTTAGGTCTTGAAATAGTCTAGGTTCACACACACGCCCCCCCGAGTCCCAAAGGGGATGTGCCACGAGACGCTGCCGGTTAGGGTTACACTCAGGCAGCAAGGCGTGGCGGGACTTGGTGAAGCCTTTGGCGGGATTTCCTTCAGAGAAGAGGAGGTAAAAGCAAAGATTACTATGAAACCACGTAGAGATTGCCCCGGCTGGGAGGAGGAGAAAAGTGGAGGGAGCGGGAGGCGTGGAAGGGAGGGAGGGAGGGAATGCGGAAGACAGACTGGTGAAAATCAACCGTGCACTTCGGAGAACGGCGGGAAGGACGGCTTGGAAGCCCGGCTTTAAACGCCAGCGGGCGTCCTGCTGGGTGGTGCGCCGCTTCCCAGCAGGATGTGGGCGGAGGGCGAGTCCGAGGGGCTCCAAACATTGGGAATAGTGGTGGTCCTGTGCTCTTCTCTGAAACTTTTGCACTACCTCGGGCTGATTGATTTGTCAGACGGTAAGCGAACTCTTGAGCTTCCCTATTTTTGAGAATGTGGTTTTCAGCTTAGGTTGTTATGAGTTTAGAAAACGCACGCAAAGTATCGCGGAGACCCGGGAGCTTTGCAGACCACCCGCTAACTTCCCGCCGCGCCGGATCGCTCGCCTTCCTCAGAACGGCCCAATGATGCGCTGTCCGTGGTGCGGAAACTCGGTGCCCGGAGAGTTGGAGAACCGGAGTTTAGATCTTCTCCCTGCCCTGTGTGCCTGTGGGTCTTGGTGGACTCGTAGCTTGGTGAGACTAGCACAAAACATCACAGTCCTCTCTCAGTCTGTTAGTTCTGTTGTCAGCAGAAGCCGATGACTTTTAGAAGCCATTATGTTGATTAACTTTAAGAAGTAGGTGGGAAGATGATGGCCTTAAAACTTTTGCAAAATGCTAATCACAGTGTTGGACAATTAGAAGACATTTAGCAAATGCCAGTTCCTTTTCCCAGCCCTGCACCCCGAACTCTCGTAAGAATCCTTATCCATAAAACCATCTCATTAGCTGTGATTTTACCTTCTACTCCTTAGTGAGAAAGTAGTCAAAAATTCGGGTTAACCCATGCTGTTTGTGACTAGAAAGTTCGTGGTTTGGTTTCCAAAGTTAAGAATTTCACAAAGTGAATATTTTCTTCCTCCTTATGAGATTTTTGTCCCAAATAGGACCTAGTTTGTTTATATCATTTTTATCACATAAAATCAGAATTCTGGAAAGATTCCAATTTTTATGAGCAACACATTCAACAAAACCAGCCTCCAACAATATATATTCAATGTATACATAATGCATATTCAATGTGTATTCTTCCATAATTGGATAGTGTAGATAATTTCTCTTCCAAGAGGCATTGCATGCCATAAATATACATAATAATGAAATACATTTGTAGACAAAGAACTAGCTGAAGTACCAACCAAAGATGAGCTAGAACAGAGACTGAATGTGGGATGATGTGGTTGTGTAAGCTCTGGACTAGGGAGTCAAGAGACTTGGCTTCTATTAATGATCGATCTCTACTTAACCTTAGTCTAGTCATTTTCATCTGGATCTCAGTTTCCTTATGAAAATATTGATGATTTTCAGTCTCTGCTTCACGGAATTCTGGAATGACCCGAACATTTCCTTGTTTCCAGTTTTGTGGTGGGGCAGTAAGGCAGACCCTTCCTCCCTGCTTCAACAAAACTGGTTTCCCTTTATCTGCCCTATATGCCAGGACTGCATGTGAGAACTTGCTAAGCTTCAGCTAAAATTTAGTGAATCCATCATTCTATGATTCCATGATTGTGTTTCCCTGAGATTTGGAAAGCTGAAACACATTCAGAAAATTTTTTTTTCTTGAAAACCACCTGAAATCTAACAATCCAGAAGAATAGTTCCTTGTGCACATAGGAACACTTCCAGGCCCTCAGTCCCTTATACGTGCTCCTCTCAAACCCTATACTCAGCCTGCCAGTCTGTATCAATTGAGCAAAGACCCTGTTCTCCACCAGATCCCCAAAACATGTTTCATCCCTGTTCTGAGCTCCAAAGCAGATATCTACTGAGATGACAAATTAATGTAAAAGAAAGTTCCAGAGAAACTTCCCTATAAGGTTAATGGTGTGGTGGAAAATACTACCCTATCCTTCTTTTCCATATCCAAACATGTCCATCTCTCTTCTCCTGCTTCAGCTTCTCAAGATTATAGCTTTGGGTTTTATTACCACAGAAAATATCAGCTACTCATCTAATGTTATAGTAATGAGGGGATTAGGGTAAAACGTAGAGAACATATGTTCAAGACCGCCTCCAGGAACCCTGGGTGAAGGAGGGGATTAACATTTATTCAGCACCTACAATGTCCCAGGCAAAGTGCCAGGTGCACATGAGCTAATGTGAGCCTCCAAACAACGCTCTAAGGAAAAAGATTAAATAGCACTAGAAAGTAGATATCATTGTTCCTTTAAAAAAAAAAAATTTTTTTTAATTTTATTAATTTGAGAGAGAGAGAGCATGAGCTGGGGGGAGAGGCAGAGGGAGAAGGAGAAGCAGACTCTCTGCTGAGCAGGGGACCCAGCCCCAGGGCCTGGAGATCATGACCTGTGGGGAAGGCAGACTGAGCCACCTAAGTGCCCCTCATTGTTTCTTTTATATAAAGAAGAAGACAGGTTTAGAGAAACTACATAAACTTTCAAAAAATACAGCAATAGCAGGGTGGAGATATTTGTCTCTAAAATTTCGCCCATTATCCTGTGAACCAAGTGGCTCAATGAGTAGGATGCGGTCTGTGTTCTGTTATTAAGTCTATTCCACACCATCTGTTACACTAGAGCTTTTCCCATATGGTCCAAAATGCCATGTTTAATGTGTATGTGACATCCGAAATTCTGTTCACCCATTTGAGTCCCAAGAGGAAAATACCGCGTCCTATTAAATAAGCCGGGATCTATGTGACGCAGTCATCCTAAAGAGAGCAGGAGAGCAGTTCTCAAGAACCTATTAGTAGTCTCTCTTTATCACTCCATCTTATCCTTATTTTATTTTCCAACAGTAAGTTTAGAATAGTACAGATATTGGGCCTAGAATTGAAAGAGCTGGGTTCCAATCCTGGATGTGCCATTTATCAGATGACTTTGGGCAAGTCCCTTTTCTTCCCTAGCTTTCACTTTCCTTATTTGTCAAAATGGAGACAGGAGGAGGATGATTGTATTAACTTCCTAGAACTCGTGTAACAAATTACTTCAGATCAGATGGTTCAAAACAACAGAAATTGCTTCTTTCACAGCTCTGGAGGCTCCAAACCCAGAAGCAAGGAGTTGGCAGGGCTATGCTCCCTTTCAGCCTCTAGGGGAAAATCCCTCCTTGCCTCTTGCTCTTTCTGGTAACCCTAGGTGTCCCCAGCCTTGTGGCAGCATCACTGCAATCTGTCTCCGTCAGCACATGATATCTTCTCCCGTGTGTCCCGTCCTCACTCCGTCCTTCCCTCTTCCTAAAAGACACCAGCCATGTTGTATTAGGGCTACCTTAATGACCTCATCTTAACCGCCAGTCAATCAGACTCATCACCCGGCCCTCCAAGGGTGTCCAAGGTGAGGATAACAGCAAGGGCTGCAGAGAGGAGAAGATGGGGTAGAGGCATGGGGTGACAGATAAATAATGCCCTGGAGTAAGCTCAGAGACCATTACCAGGGAATGCTCCACCTCTCCCTCCCCTGCTGCTCACTGGGCCCACCTGAGGCAGCCTCCCCCTCACCAGAGGGGAGTCCTCTCTTCCCAAAGCACCATGTCTACTGGTGCTGCCACAGCAACTTTAGAAGTAGCTCACCATTCCAGGGCCAAGCATGGGCTGTGGCGGTGAGGCACACATCAGTGTTTCTCAGGGTGGGTTCTCTGTCCGCCATGTCGTCCACCTGTCTCCACATAGGGTTATTTTGCTGTGTGCCTAACCATAGCTTGTTTACAGAATCGGGAATGTTGCAGCTATGCAAACCACCACCAAAAATAATAGCAATAGTAATAACCTCACAAACTCGGGGAAACCATGAGCATCCAGGTCTGTTTATTGGGGTCTTTAGAAAGAGTCAACTTCCCATGCATTCTAAAATGTGTGAAACATGTGGTATTACTCCGGAGATTTTGGATGGCAAAAGATTTGAAATGTGGTGCATAAGAAGCCAACTACCCACACATACCCCGCTTTACCTATTTTTTATGGACTTAGCACCTGCATAGTCTTTATAGCTTAGGAACCCCTCGTCCATTGAGTGTTGCACTTGGACAGCAGAGAAATATTTTCAGATATGGACATCTCATGTTACTGTTGAAATAAGTCTGTAGTTTTTTGTTTTTTTTTTTTTTTTAAACTGAAGTTCTGGGGCTTTGACTTCAAGGGTAGAAAGTAACAGTTTCAGGACTCAAGTCAAGTCTTCTGAGTCCCACTACAGAGCCCTTTCTCTTGTCCAAATACAGTAAAACTGTGCTGGAGCAATGGGAACATCACTGTTTCTACTCATCAAATGTTTGTTATCACTTCTTTCTGTAAAGTACTCATAACCCAATCCAGTTAGATTGTGGTGGGCTGAGTCATGGCCATCCAAAGATATCCTGTCCTAATCCCTAGAACCTATGAATGTCAACTTACAAGGGAAAAGGTTTTAGCAAGTATGATTAAGTTAAGGATCTCGAGATGAGATTATCCTTAATTATCCACGGGGGTTGTATATGCCATCCTAAGTTCTATATGTCATCATAAAAGAGAGGCAGGCAGGGGTTAGACACAGACAGAGAGGAGAGGGTGGTGTGAAGCTGAGAGCAGGGATGGAAGGGAGGGCCACAAGGCAAGGAGAGCTGGCAGCCACCAGAAGCTGGACGAGGTAAGGAAGGGATTCTCCCCAGAGCCTTTAAAAGGAGCATGACCTTAGTGACACTTCTAGATACAGACCGAGGGTTCATATACCCTCCCAGCACTGAGTAAACAGAAGAACCCAAGTAGATTATTCCTCCAAAGCCCTAGACCCAAACCTCTCTCTTCTCTTTTTCTTCTTTCTACCTCCAGATTTGGTTATTTTTAATGTTTCCATAGATATTGCCATACTTAAAATGGTGCGCTTACGCCTTGGTTCCTTAAATATTGGCTTTGAGCAGTCTCTCTTGCCCACCTTCTCTAAAATATCCGAAGACAAGGACACTTTTACTTCCATTATTTCTCTGGTCTTTCTAACTACCACATCTGTTAATTGCATTATCATTTATACATTGCCAAGGTTTAAGATGTTCCGAGAATATGCCTCTTTCAAGGTAACTAGGAGGAGCTTCCTCAGGCCTTCATCCCTCATGAGGATGACCCTGTCTCCTGCTCTGAGTCGGCCCCCAGGTCTGTGTCTAGAACTGTCTACTTGTATGACCAACAGAAGGACAGAAATGCATTCTGCATCAGAAGAATGCATTCTGTGTTCAGAAACCTTTCCAATCCTTGGGACCTCACAAGGACATCCAGAGCTGCCCAGGCCTGGAAAGCCATCCCCTCAAACAAAACTGATCAGATCCCACTCTGCTAAAGCTCACCTTCTCCCCCCAACCACACCCCACAGCTGAGAAATTCTCCTAAAATCCAGCGTGAAAACACACTAGTTTTGCTAGCATACCTGGTAGCTTGATGTCTGTCATAGCAAGCATGGTCAACTTTTTTAAATGTCTTTTCCTATCCAAGACGATAGATTCTGAGAAAAGTTGGGGCCACATCCAAACCAGAGCAACTGCATGAGGCTGGTCTGAGGTTCTTTAGTAAAAGAGAAACATCAAACGTGTAACTCCCTTGCTTTGTAAAAACATGTTTTCCTACTTATTTACATAATAATCCCACAAGTCATACATGAATGAACTCTCAGGGTTTAATAACCCCTTACCCTACAAATAAAGTGAAAGTGCCCATAGCTTGCCTGCTGCCCCAGTCCCACGTTGTCCCTGGGGCCAAGAGCGTTGGTGTCACCAGTGCTCAGATCCCTGGTCCTGACAGAGAAGGACCACCACCTGGTTTACAGTAAGAGAAGTGAATATAGCGTGTGCTTGAGGAATAAAATGAACCTGCTTTGAGAGCCACACTATTTCCAACCACAGAAGAAACCGGAGAGAACGAAGACAAGGGAAACAGGATAGGAAGGAGCGGGCAGCAGCAAAGAGGAAGGAAGACCAAAGTGGTCAGAATAGGGAGAGGAAAAGTGAGGAACCAGATGTGAGAGGGGGAGGCAGTAACAGGAAGGAGATGCAACTCGTTCTGAGGCAAGCGCTTGATTTCTCTGTGGTTCACTTGGGTGTCCAGTAAGTTCCATCCTGTAATCATTAGCCTTTAAGAGTCTGCTGAGCTTATGAACAGCTTACCAACAGCTTGTTATGCCCCAATCCCCAGAGACCATATGTTGCAAAAGAAAGTTCCAGGAACGAATGTGGGACCTGCGCCGTAGTGATACACCATCTCCCCCCACCGACAACGCCAGCCCCAGGGAGGAACCCAGCCTTGGTCTCCATTGCCATAAACCCAGCTGTCAAGGGCAGTGTGTCCTGTCACTTCCTCAGGCGTCGCTCTGGCTGGGCAGGCAAGGTTTTCTGAAGTGAGAGTTCAATGGCACACACACTGTCAGTTGTTCAGTATATTGGGCCTCGTATTCCATTGAACCAATGCCCTGGAAATAAGGAAGCACTGCAGTATTATTCCTTTATCTCCCTCAAGGCAATACTCAAAGATTAAAAAGTCAAACCTGTCCATAGATTCCTCCTCTCCGCCTTCACCCTCCCTCTCCCATATGCGCCCCTGCATCTCCTCTCTCTCCAGCCCCAGGGCTCTCACCCTCCGGTGCTTCTCAGGCCTCTCTACTATCTATGCCCACTTGGGCAGATCTTTCTGTTCATTCTCTCCTGACTTTTACTCCGCCCCCATCACAATGTGCACACATGCACAGCACCCTTCTGCACTGACTGATCTCGAACTGCCCCTGAAAAACAAATCCCCTGCTTAGGCAAACATTTTGTCCATGAATTTGTGTGTGAAGATCCTGAGTAAAAAAAAAAAAAAAAAAAATCTTAATGATGGTACTAACATAGTATACTGGCTTTCGACAGTCACCTGCGTTCACATTTGCTTATTTAAGAACGAGAGAGAGAATGGCTGAGGTGGTCTTTTCCCTCAAGAGCCAGCTGAACCTCCCAAGGGAATCGGCTTTAAGAGAAGAGTTGCTTCTGGCACCAAGGACACTTGTTGAATGAATGAGCAAATGCTTTTATCCTGACGACAAAGGGGAGCCTTAGGGAGGGGCTGTCTGTGAAGACAGTGAGTGTGTCCGTCCTGTTCACCACATAGTTCTTCTGCCCGGCACATCACCCAACACATCATAAATGCCCCAGAGTGTTGAATGAATGCACAAATAACTAATGAGTGACAAGCCCAGAGGTTTACCTTCAAAGCTTCCTCACACTTCACAATGCATCTAGGGGACAACGACAAAGCCTTCCAATTTCACCAGCAAAGACTCCACACCCCACACCATACAGAGTTATTTCTCATTCCCCTCCAGTGGGCCTCAGTCTTCCCTCAAAGCCTGGCTCCTTCTCCAGACCTCTCTATTCCCTGCCTCATACACATTCTAATTATTGACAAGCTTGCTTTTCCCCCTCTGGCCTGCCTGGAGGTTATCCCCTGATATTTCAGAGAATATCCCAAGAATAGAGCAAATGCTTCTACTTGACAAATAGATACTCAGTGAAAGTTGGTAAATGAGTGGCTTAAGGCACAAATTAATGGTCATCCCTGTTCATAGCTAAAGAGCTGAGAGTGCATTCAAGCCCAGCCCCAACACCCTCACTGCTCCCTCTGTGTTGCTGAAAGAGCCCCAGGCATCACGTCGGTCCACCTGGACTCCAGCCTCAGCCCTGTCCCCAGGCACATCCATGTTCCTCTCTGGGTTCACACTTGCCAACCACAAAATGAGCAGATTGAATTAGATCAGTGGTTTCCAAATGCTGATCTGCAAAATTTCCAGAAGGAGCACCATATGGGATTTGGGGAAGGCAGAAAACTTTCTCCTGCTCTCGCTCTTTAACCCAGCATCTGATTGTTCTCATCTATTTGACATAGCCTCCGTGCAAATTGCCTTTAATTAAAGAAGTCCTTACTTTTATAGGGGTTTGAAAACCACTGATAACACCTAAGATCCTTCCAACCTTGAAGTTTTCATAATCTCATGATTCCATTACGTACTTGTTTTCAAGGTGGAAAGAAGGGATATGACCTTGCCAGGGCCGCATTTCTCTACAGCACCATCTCTGTGACAACCAGCCCTCAGTTAGCCTGCCTTATGGGTGCACTGGCCTGTGTCATAACCCCTAGAACATTGGAAACAGCAGCAGCCATAAAACACAGTACAAATGAGCAATATATCTGTTCCCATGGCTGTCAGAGTCTAAATAAGTTGAGGGGGTGTTGCAAAAGCCAAGATGAGATCACCAAGCTTCTGGTAACAAAAAGATATATTTCATAGACTATTTAGCTAGAATAAATGCTCCTACAGAGCATGGAAATGATCTGGTATCTTGGAAGTTACCCTTGAATTGGAGTCAGAAGCCAGAATCTAAATCCTACTTCTGCCATTTGTGGACTAATGACTTTGGGCAAGGTACTTAACTCCCATGAGACTCAGTTTCCTCATCTGTAAAATGGAGTAATATAATCCACCTTGTAAGATATTGGGAAGGTTAATTGAAATGAATTGTATGAGAACATTTGGCTTAGTGCTAACAGTCTATAGATACAGAGACCCAAAGGAAGGAGGTGACTTGCCCAAGGTCATACAACAATGGCAATATCATCACATTGCCCACAACTCCGCATTGCCACGGTCTTCAGTCTTCAAGGGTTCTGGTAGCCAGGGAGGCGGAGGAGCCCACTAAGCCTTCTACTTAAGTTCCCAGCACTTCAGGGGTGCTGCCCTGGAGGGGGCGCTGAGACACCACCCAAGAGTCTCACTCTCAGGAATTCAATATAGAAAACACATTAAGACCTGTTTACATGGAAGTGCTGTTTATAATTATTGTTCCCTATGGGATATTCCCCTACTGCTTCCTCCAATCCTGTTTTAAACTGCTCTGCTAATAGAGCTTTCCTGGCTTCCCCAGGGAGACATTCACAGATGCTAATAGAGACATAATTCAAAAATTGCTTGATATACATGCCCTCGATTTTCCCCAAGAACCACCTAAGATACCCAAACATGCAATGCACTCATTGGCCAGATGCAATTAAACATGCATGGTATTAAATGTGCGGGCTGTTCCTCGGTCAGGTCTGCATTAAGTTGCAGCAGTCTGGCACTTTATCCTCAGATGCTGCCCAGGTCAAGTGCAACAGGAAAGAAGCAAGCTGCTGGATGGGAGCCCTGGATGACCCTTCTTACCGAGTCTGCACACCAAGGCTTTCCAAAGCCTTTTTAGACAAGACAAGGAGGCTTTTAAAAAATCCTCCAGGTCTGAAGAAGCAAAGAATCAATGCCGAGCAACTCCGGGAATAATAACTTCCATCTCTCCGATGTATAAAGAGGAGAAGGAAGGCAGAAGGAAGCTGGGGTAGCACTACAATATTGCAACAGTACATTACAGAAAGATCTGGCTCCAGATCCCAGAACAAGCGCTTACTCTCTGCGGGACCCTGGGAGACTTACATAAGCTTTGTGAAACTTAGCTTGTCCAATGGCAAACTGGGGATACTAACATCCCCTTCTGGGATTTCTAGGAAGATAAAAGGAGATTAACAAATGGAATGCACTTAGTGCAACTTCGCATAGTAGGAATTCATTAAAGTTCTTTTATATAAGTCTACAAGTCAAGTTTCTAAAATCTGAATATGGAGAGCATTGGCATGCTTTCACTTTGTTAAACAAAGACATGAATGTTGAGAAAACCTAAAATATACTAAAATTAGAAGAGCGAGAGAAGTAAACTAGGACTGATTAAAAAGAACTCTGACTTACCCAAAAGTAATAAACTTAATAAAACTTGGTATCTTGAGAGAATATTAATATGAACTGAAAATAGCCTAGATGACTTTAGAGAGGTTGCTAAAGACTAGATCCATAACTGATTGATAAACTAAAAATATGAAGAACTGGCAAGGCTAGAAATCCAACTTCCCTGTTCATTCCCCCTTCTTCCTACAGAAGGAATTGAAGCCCCAGCAAATGGAAATGCCCAGCGCAGCAAGGAACACTGAACCAGGGGGTTGAGAGAGGGTCCAGAGCTCCTACACATTGTCCCTTAAAGACAGTGCCAGGCTGACAGCCAGGCAGAGTGACCCAGAGCTCAGTTTCCCACATCACACAGGAATGGACAAGAGAGGAAAGGCCGGGAGCCATGCCTATTACCCACTTATTAACTACACACTTCTGGGTGTCCACCTAATCCTCGGGGAGACCTGAGGCAGTGTCCTTCACATACAAGAAAATGCCATTGGGTAGATAACATAATTGTGGAAGCCACCCGACAAGTGTGTGACAGTTTTGGGATTCCAGCCACACTCCCTGGGCACAGCATCCAACCTTTTTCACCTCTCCAACTTGACAGATGTAAACATCTGACCACAGACGGCTTGTCACCAATGTGACCTGATTGGAATTGACATGACTGAGCTTCAGTCAAACTATAAAGGTGGGGATTTTTCAATTACGTAAAGATTTGAAAGAGCCCCTATGCTCTCCTGTCATATAATGTGAGCCGCAGTCACTACACCAGGCACTTCTTGCCTTTTGCCTGGGAGAAGGATTAGCAAACAGGCAGGGTAGGGACCTTGGGAAGGGCAGGCAGCCGAGAGGAGGGGAAAGCAGCAGAGAGCTAAAGGCGGTTCTCCCCATGACCTTCACCTTCCCCTGTGTAGTCCTTTCCAGAAAGCGTGGCTGGAAGCTCCCCATTCACTCCTGAGGAAAGCCTCAAACTCTTGGGGCAGATGTAGCACATATGACAAGCCTGATCTGGCCCCCGTGCTATGACAGCTAGGATTGCTCCCGGTTGGGGAAAGGGTGAAGTCTCTCAGCCCAAGACCTCCATTTATCTTCAGGACAATTTTAATTGGAAACCTCGTCTCGCTGCTGCCCACTTTTTCAGAAGTAATTAGAATGCTAATCTATAAGAAAGATGTCTATTAAAAATAAATTAATAATAGATAATACATTTTGGCTTACAATTTTGAATAATATGGCCATCCCGTCTTAAAATAAAAATTCATATATTTTTAATAAGCCTGAGACATGTTTCCCAATGAACCACAGATGGTTCATTTTTATTATCCTATAAAGAGACATTATGGGTAAATGTTTTTTAAAAATGGCAAAACAGAACCTCAGAGCTGCTCTCTTTTGGAGATTTCCAAGCACTTTCTAAGCATCTGGGCTCCCTCCTATCATCATGGAGACCAAGACACCTTTGATCCTCTGACCTTCACCCCAATCAGACAGAAGCAGATTAGCAAAATCAAAACCAGACACAGTTCAAATTCCAACTTTGTTACTTGATGACTAATAATCAAGCCATAATGACCTAGAAATGGGTATTTATAAAATAATCCCAACAAGGTTATTTAAGGAGTATATAAAGCAGGGCTTGAAATGCACTAGACACAGCAACTCACACTGAGAGGCTCTCTAAATGTCCCTTCCTCTCCTCTCAACATCTAGAATCATGAGGAACATCTGAAGCTATTACACCTATGTGCCCAAGCATATAGCCTGCCATTGTACTTACAAAGAGAATAAACATGTTCTGTCCATTTGACAAACATCCATGAACCCTACCACAAAAAGTTGTTGAGTTTGGAGAACAAATCATCTGAATTCTCCTAAGAAGATGAAATGTATAGGAAGCAAGGGGATGGTAACTGGCTCTTCTCCCAGCACTGATCATCAGGTAATTGACTCACAATTCAGTGGAAGTTAAATCAATATTAACCAAACCCACCTCTGTAACACCCCATTGCTGGGCCAGGAGACAGAGGGAAGTGTGATGCAGCTCCCTCCCAGCCTTTCCCACTGCACAGCTCAGTTCCACCACCCACCCGATTGCTCAAGCCTAGAAAATCTTCCTTGTCATCTCCTGATCCCTTTCACTCACACTCCCCTCCCCTACCTCAGCAGGTCTGGCGGATTCTAACTGCTGGAGAGACTGGAAATCAGCCCCTGACCAGTCTCCTTCCTCAATAACATCACAAAAAAAAAAAAAGAAAAGAAAAGAAAAGGAAAAAAAAGAAAGAAAGAAAGAAAGAAAAGAAAGAAAAAAGTTTACATCACCTCTCAGCCAGCTGCCTAGCAGTCTTTCGGCACCTCCTTAAGCCAAAGCAAAACAATAACGAAAACCTCTTATTAAGCTATAGCAGGCACCAAAACTCATGTCACCAATTTCCAGATTTTTAAAAAAGAGGAGTAGAACCATTCCAGCATCCCAGAAGGCCTCTACGGGCTCCATTTCAGTGGCTGTTCCCCCGGGATATCGGCTCTCCTGTCTCGTAGCAGCACAGGTGGATTTTCCACATTGACGGATGCTGCTGTCCTTAATTCATTCACATCGCTGCGCCGCATGTCATTGTGTCGGCATGTTAACAATCTCTTGCTGATTTTAATGTTGATGGACACTTGCACGAGTTTCCGGTTTGGGGCAATTATAAACGTGATACCTCTGCTTCCCATTGCTTTAAAGATAAAAACCTTAAAAAAAATAATAACAAATAAATAAATAAAGATAAAACCCCTAAATTGATGGTTTGACCAGTTGCCATCTTACCTGATAGGTTGGTCTTTCTGCTCCACCAACTTGGCCTCCACTCTGCTTCTCCAGAGGCCAAATTCACGCTCGCCTCCTCCTGACTCATGCCGTTCCTGCTCCCTGAAACTCTTCCCGCTGCCTCTCCTAACATTACCTTTCAGCACGCATGCCTGCAGACTCTCCCTCCCTCTGACTCAAATCAGGTTCCCTCTGGCTTTGCTTCCTCACACTCCCCCCTCTCTTTTTGTCAAGGTTCTTAAGAAGATCCATAATTGCACATTCATGGGTGTGATTATTTAGTGAACGCCCAGGTTCCACGGAACAGAGGACTTGCCTGATGTATTTGTGATCACGTTGCTGGCACCTGGAACGGTACCCGACCCAGGACAGGACAGGAGCTCAATATGTATTTGTGACATGAGTGATTGAACTGGCCATCCCCTCAAGGAGCCTGTGGTCAAGGCAGATGGAAAGACCTCTATCTTTACCACGCAGTTATGGTGGATGCTACCGGAGAGAGATGTTGCCATACAGATGTTGTCTAGGGATGAGAACAAAATTTTCATGTCAGAAGGAGGTGTCCTTGAGGTGACATTTTATAGAGAGGACTGCACAATTGCAGGAGACACCACTCACATGCTAGTCTAACTAGCAACCCCTGGAGGAGTGCGGTGTGATGGGTTAGATTTGAGGGAAACCCAGGAACTAACCCAGTAGACAGGGAAGGCAATCAGGTGCTAGGCAGAGCAGGAGCATGTGCAGAAGTACGGAAGCCCCACTTAGAAGACTGGTTGAGGAAAGAGCTCTTTCTGGAGAGTTGAGTATGGGTGGAGCTGGTAACATAGCTAGGAGAGAAGCAATAGACCAACTCTGCAAGCTAAGCAGGAAGCAGGTCATAAAAGACCTTGAAGGCCTTACTAAAGAGCATGGCCCTTCTCCTGCAGGCAATGGGGAGCCATTGAAGGCTTTAAAGCAAGGGACATATTCAGATGTATTTCCTTTGAACATCTTGTTTCCTCTCTCCCCAGAGCCTCCACAGGAGAGGTTCCTGAAAAGCTCCCCCCATCTTCCCTCTGCACTTAGAATGTCACACACACACACACACACACACACACACACACACACACACACACGCTCCTTCCCATCTAGTAAGTTCCCACTCCTTCCGGTTTCAGGCCCACCTTGAGCCCCCTGCCTCTCTGTAGCAGTGAACAGCTCCCCCCGGCAGCACTCCTCACAGTTACAATGTTGTAAGTGTGCCTCTGACTCTTAGGTTAAGTCCCTCATGCACCAAACTGTAATCACACCAGGGATAAGGATGGTGCCTGTCTTTACTCACCATTGCAATCACACTGCCTGTTAAAGTGCCTGGCACAGACTGGACACTCCACAGTTATGTGCTCTATGAATGAATGTTCTACGAAGGTCCTTCTGCCTGGTTGTGAAGAGAACGCATTCGTAGAGCTAAGGCAACCGGCTGGAGGCTGGAGCTTTCTAGTCGTCTTGGGGAGAGAAACTGAGTACATAGCCTTGAGTCCAAGGAATGTTCATGCCCAATGCTCCAGCTAGGAAATCTCCAAGTAGGCATTTTGAACCCACGCCTAACCGCAAAACCAAACTCTACCGACTGTATTTTCTTATTTTCTGTATTCTTGATACTCCGGCATTTGGGGCCTTGATCATGGAGAGATAGCCACCTCCCAGGGCTGGCTAATTCATAGGGCTAGCCATGACTCCCCTGCAAGCATGCCTTTGGTACACAAACCAACCAATCCAGAGCCCACACGCAAGCATCTCACACACCAAGTCAGTATTCCCTCTGCTCCAAACCACTGCAAGCCAGGTGCCAGACAGCTGGGGACACCCCTACAGCCCAGAGGTAGCCAAGATTCTCCCAGCTTTCCAATCCCAACCAACCTGTCCCCACCTTTCCCATGCATTCCCACAAAATCCCCAGTAAAGGCTCGGCCATGTTCTCCCCTCACTCCTGTCTGCCTCCTAACCGTCCCCGGTGCTTCCTTATGCGGCCTTGCGTGGTGTGCCATGCCTCTTGTTTTGAGGGATCCGTGAGTATGAACTTCTTCCCTCCCGGCAGTCATTTCCACGTCTGCAGTTCTTACTGTACCTGATTAAAACAAACCCCAGGTCCACATTTTAACCCAAAAATCCTTTAATGTATTCTGGTGTCCCGGGGTCCTAATTCCTTAAAGATAAAACTATGTGGTGAAGGTCTTTCTAATACTCATGGCTCCCAACGTGGTATCTCAGAAGACACTCGCCAAGGTTGACAGATAAGGGGCAGGAACCTCCCCGCACCCTCATCTCCCGAGAACCTGCTTTCGCTCCCGGAATCAGATCCAGGCGCAGAGCCTCTCCAATGGCCTTGGGACCAACCAGTTTTACAAATTATCAACATCTCCCCATTAGCTGTTGCAATATTAAATTGTGTGACTGGAAATGAATGAATAATCCCACGGGCAAGTGAGGGAGACCAAGCAGCAGGGATTTAATAACAAGTCCTGCCCTCTCTCCAAGCAGAAGGTCTTCCTAATTAAATATTAAAAATCTATCCACACAGCTACAGCGAAAAATTGCTTTTTCAGCAGCGTCGCTTTGAGACACTTCCCCCAAAGACCCAAGTGCTATAGGGATGTCCTCTTGGGGACCCAGATGAGAGAGAAAGGGAAGCACCAGGGACAAGTACGTCTGGGTGCCAGGCACAGGTCTTTCCTATGTCCTATCGCCTTAGGTCCTCATGAGGCCCATGAGACGTGGGTAAGGTCACATCCCAGTGGCCAAGTTGGCCTCTTAATCCAATTCAGTGTGGTTATAACCTGAGAAGCTATAACACAGAGTTGAGAACATGGGTCTTAATATCAAGCAGGCCTGGATTTGGGTCCTGGGTCTGCCACTTACTGTGTGACCTTGGGCAGATGACCTTACCTCTCTGAGTCTCAGCCCCTTGTGTAACAGGGAAGCCGTGTGGGGCTCGCAGGGCTTGGGGAGGGTTCTTCGAGGTCACAGACTGGAAGCACTAGAGGTAGGCCTGGTACCTCGGAAATGCTTCTGGAATGTCAGCTGCTATTCTGATCAAGGGAAGACTCCCCCACCCACCAACGTGCCTCCTGCTGCCCAGCGTTTCAGGAATGCCTCCCCCAGAATGGAGGGCAGCCTGTCCTCCTCACTCCCTCCAGCCAGGCTGTGTCTTTCTTTTCTTCACGGGTTAGGGAGGAGTTCTGAGGAGATGTTTCACATCCAGTGTGCACATCCTCCCTGCCAGCTACACTCCCATTGATGACCTCATTTAAGTCTCACCAGAGCCCTGCAAAGTAGGGATTGTTCCCACCATTTCCCAGTGTTGAAACTGAGTTGACACACACCCTCACCGACCTAGCTTCCTGGGAAGCTCCTCAGAGAAAGGGCCTCAGGCTCTGGACTCCATCCCACTCCCAGGGCAAGGCTGTTGAGGTGCTCCCCATCTGTACTTGACATCGATTTAAAAATAACCTTTTGAATGTCTTATTAGAAATCTGTACCTACTCTTTGCAGAAAGTTTAGAAAATACACATAAGCAAAAAGAATATAACAGCCATCCATAACCCCAACGCTCAGTAGTGACTGCTAAAATTTTTATGTATGATATCTTAGATATGATGCATAGACAGATAGATAGATATTTCTTTGCTGTTTTACAAAACCCGCTTTTTTCCAATTCCAGGAATGTTTTTAAAAGCTAATCTGAAATGCATATAGGATTATCCACATTGTGGATTATCCACAATGTGGATTATCCACAATGTGGCTAATCCTGGCCACAGTGCTTCCCACCTTCTGAGGTTTTTGCTTCAATTATTATTCACCTCTTTTGCATGTTTAATCTCTCCCTTTTAATTACAACTACCAGGACCCTTTTCCCCCAAGCAGGGGATGGCCCAACTCAAGCAAGACTGAAGGAGGAAGTTGCTGGTTCGCTAGAATCAGTGCTGGCAGTCCTGGGAGATTTTCTCCAGCCTCACGGTATTCCTGAAGACATGGAGCCAGGTTTCCAGCCAAGCCTGACTGGCCAGGAATTGCCAGGTCCCTTGGCATTCTAGCAGGAACTTCAAATTTCTCAAAGTGCGGGTTTTATTAACTGATATGGAGAAACGGACTTTCTTCCCTGTCCCCACTTGCAGAGAGCTGGGACCGAGTCCAAGGTCTCAGGCCCATGTGATGAATGGCGGGTCTCCATCACAGAGAGCCAGCACGGAGAGGAAGGGTGCAAAGCCATCAGGCAGAGAACTGGCCCTGCCAAGCCACTCTCCGTGAGGTCCCCACACGTCAGAGGGGCCAAAGACATCTGGTCTTTCATGATTCATATCAGCTCTCAGGGGTGATGAACAGTATAACTCATAACTCTCCACTGGCTTCTCAGGACAATAAAGCCTCTGTGCTGTACTTGCTTTGCTATTTGCCACCCCGAAAAACTGCGAACATAGACCCCAAGACCCAATGCAATACAGTCCAAATCTGCCTCGCACTCCTCTGTCCCTGGTTCACCGTGTCCCTGTCTCCAGACAGAGGGACAGCTTCTCTCTTGCCCTGGAGCAGGCTCTCTCCTTCCCACGGGGGAGTCCTTGGAGAGACTGCTCCCTCCCTCACTCTGCACCTGACCATCCCCTTCTTGTCCTTGGCTCAGCACTGGGACTGCCACAACGGAGCCCTGTGGTTTCAGCTAGGTCTTCCTGTTGAAGTCCACGTGGCCTCCCTCCATAGCGTTTCACTCAACTGTAATTCAAAAAATTTTTTTGCTTGATATCTGCCTGCGCCCAGGGACACACACAGTACCCCGTTCTCATTTGATTCAATTGGCCAGAACTGGCCATGTGATCACATCTAACTTCAGAGGGACTAGAAGTACATCCAAACATGCACATGGAAAGAGGAAAGCCAGAAATAGTTGGTGAAAGGCACTAAGGATCACCACTATATCACATGTGGTTTGAAAATAGTATTATTCTACGAAAACAACATCACAACAAATACAACCAAACACCCAATGGGCTGGACTAGACTTTCTAGGACCATCTTCACCATGAAACAAACAGCATCTACTTACCATTATCCGCCTCAAAATGCCATGGTTTTAACCATAACATAAAAATTATTAAAATAATCCATACACTTGGCTTTAAACGCATTTCAAACACTAATGAGCTTGCCCAGTCTCCCCAACCCATAATCCCGTAGAAGTGATCATGCTAGACAAGGTGTTTCAGGATTTGAGATGCTGGTGGGGAGGTCTGTGTAGGCTTTGCAGAGAGGCATGACTAGAAGCTATTTGGGTTTCTTAAATGTGAGATTTAATTTTCAGACTCCTGTGATCCAACTTAAGCTTTACGGTCAGGCATTTTGAGATTCATATGATGAGAAATACTGCTGGCTCACAGCAAGGAATTTAGAAGGGTTAGGAATTCCAAGCCAGAGCTCTGATCTGGAAAGTTCCATCAAAGGATCACTCTAGGCTTAGTGGTTGCCACCCACCACTCCTCAGATTAAAAAGCTTCAGAGTCCTGTAACCCACTAATGGATTCACAGACTAACTCAGCTAATTAATACTTGCTCATGCATCCTCTTAAACTACGAAAGCCTTCCAGATGGCCGCCCTGGCTAATAGAGTATTACATCGGCTCTCCAGAGTTGCACCCTGCCAGAGTGAGACTCTCCAGAGTTTCCGTCCGTCAAGCAGAGACATCCATTAGGAAACTCAGCCTCAGCTCTCCTCATCAGGTGAGGAGGGGACCTTATTGAATGCTTTGAACATGCCAGGTACCTCCTCTGCAGTGGTTCCTTGGATCCTAACAGACTGGGAGATGGGCGCTGCTGTGCCCATTTTACCAGTGAGAACCCTGGCTAGAAGTGGCTTGCTCAGGCTCACCAGCTGTTGGGCTGCAGGGCTGGGATTCAAGCCTGACTGCTTTGATTGTAAAGCTCACCCTCATTCCCCTCCTGCCTATGCTCAGTTCGGCTCCCTACCACCTTCCCCAGCCACCCTGTATACACTGATGCCTCCCATGAGCCATTTCTTTCTCGACCCAGAACCCCTCTTTCTCTGCATTCAAAGCACACATCACCACTTCCGTTCACTGCTGTGTTCTCCACATTTTGTTCCCTGCTTTGTCACCAGCACCTACAAGAGTGCCTGGCACCCAGTAGGCACTCAGTGATTATTTGCTGAATGAGGGAACGGTGCTGTGAAAAGAACACTGACCTTGAGCTGCCAGGAATCCAGTGTGTGACCTTGGACAAGTCCAGTTCCCTCTCTGGGCCCCAGCAGCCCCATCTGTGAAGTCAGAAGGCCCGATAAAAGCATCTCTCTGTAACTCACGAGCTCTGTGACTTATACAGCCTGTCAGCCAGAGCAAAGGCTGCTTTCATGCTCAGAAAAGGGAAACAAGATTGGAAACGCTAAATGGATGGCAGAGAGCTTGAGGCAGGGGAAGTGGGGAGGAAATCCTTGAAATTAGCTAGTGTTTGCCCTCCTCAGACTTGGCTCTGCAAATTCTCAAGTGCAGAAGTACAAGAAGATTGCTTAGATAGGGGAATTTGGCCCCTGACTTGCTGAGACAGAGCAACAACCGCAAAGACATAGGATTGGGCCCAGGAGGGGACCCATAGGATGGTCCCTTATGCTAGAAGGCATCTGACTATCAGTCAGATGATGAGATTAGTCTTTGCCCTTCTACTTACCATTCTTGTGATTTCAGGGGGGTCTCATATGACCTCTTAATTCCATTGCTCCTAACACAATGGGAAAATTAATATTTTCTCTTTCTTCTCTGAACCTCAGTTTTCTTGCCTGTGAAATGGGAACAATATAACACTTTCTTCACAGGAGCTGTGTGATGTGAACTGTGGTTTATTAGACCAGAAAGCTGAAACGTACTGAATCAGAAGCTGTAAATCTACCCCATTCTTGCTATGTGCAGTATTAGCCACACAGAAGCCTACATCTAAGAACACAGCCGGAATCTGTACGGAGGTCCTCTCTGATCACAGGGCATACACTTTGCTCCATGTTGCTTGGGACCTAAAAAATGAAATTGTCATGTTTCTAGATTATCATAAAACAAAGTCACTTGGAGAAACATGCTAGTAGGTAGGGGGAAGGGGTGGTTACACTAGGCTCACAGACAGAGGCAGGTAATATGAATGGGAGGTAATGGAGAACTGTCCTTTGGTCTTAGTCCTGGGGAGGTATTAGGGAATAGTGGGGACTGAAGTTTACTAGAGAGCACATGCCCCGTCTAAAGCAGTCAGCTACTCCTCAGCTCCAGCCAGTTGTCACCATGTGATGATGTGATAATGCAGGCCGAACAGACATAAATTCCAATTTCTAAAGAGAAGCCAAAATCCATATTTTATGTGAAATAAATGTTGTCAAAATTCACATTTAAAAGAAGTGAAACAACAACTGTACCCTGTGGGCTGCCAGACTGTGATTTCTAAACTAAACTGTCAAACGACAGAATTAAGCACTAAATTAGCCAAATACTTCCCAGATATTCTCTTGGCTGCTTTCTCGGGACTCACTGTATTTCTTGTTCAGCTTCTTGCAGTTCTACACACTTTATGCAAACAACGAGCACTTACTCGGCCCCTACTATGTGCAAAGCGGGTACAGACATCATGGAAGGAGTGAGACACCGAACATAAAACAAAACAGAAGCGCAAAAGACACAGGTCTTAACCCTACCCCACCCCAGTCCCGTAAATGAAATCCGCAACACGCAAAGGTAGATTCTCACACCTGCTGGAGGATGATTGGAGACAGTAAGTGTCTCAGGAGTTTGGACCTAGAGAGCTTTCCCTGTGGTGTCTGTAAAAGCTGTCCAGAGAAGATGGCTCTGAAGGCAGGTTTAAAGTGTGGCTGAGGTTGGGATCAGCTGATGAGACGCTCTGGCAGAGACAGAGGATTGTGGCTGTTGCAGAAGACCCATGCTGGGTAGTTGTGGGAAATTGTGCTGGGGAAGCTGGGCTTTCTCCTGAAGATTCCTCAGGAGGGAGCTGGGAGGTGGTAATGGGGCAAAGCTGATGGAAAGGGACCCCCTTGTCCTCCTGTACTCTCCAGAATGAAGAGTCTGGGCACGGGCTCCAGAGACCCCTCCGGGTCTGACTCGTCACTCCTTGTGTTTTTATTCAGACCATGCAGAATAGACAAGCAGGACAGAGCTCCCCCTGCCAGCTTCTTGTGGGCTGTTTCCTCAGGGGTGGGGGAGATGCCTTCATGGTAATGATCTGGATCCTGAAACAATTCAGAGAGGCAGCAGGGCTTCGAAACAGGCAGTATTTCCTTTTTTTATGATGGTTTCATTTTACATTTTTATTGGCTCTCCACTGATTGCTCTTGGGCTCTCTGACGGGATGTGAGATGCGCTGACATTTATAGAAATCAATACATTAATAAATCACGAAGTTCATAATGTCTGATTTGCTTCTAAATGAGACAGAACTATTATCACCATAAAGTTGCACATAAAATATGCCCAATTGTGATGTATTGTATAGTCTAATCAAAGGCATTTGAGTGAATAACCTTTCCCCAAAAGAAGGAAACAATCAAAGCTGAATAACGTCATTAATAATTCAAGGTATGTCTGCCAAGGCTTCATTTATTAAGTGCACAGTTAAGAGGCTTCCAAGCCGAGTCCTGCAGATGACACCTTGCCATCTCCTCCCTGCCTCTGGGCAAGCGGACGTCCGCTCTCCAATGAACTGGCTGCGGTCCTTGCATTCGGCAATACGTGTTGCTGGCGAGGGTAATGTCCAATTCCCTTCCCCAGCTAAGAAACAGACCAAAGCAATACCCACGCTGCTGTCTGGATTATTAAGGGCAGAGGACATGGAGCTGTGTAATAACTCTAGGGGAGAAGAGGCAGGAAATTTTCTCAGTGACGGTCAGTTATGATATCTACTGACTTGCCACTCCGGGCCCTATGTTTCTGGGGTCCACCACTCACAGACAATGCGCCCTGCCCCCTGGCAATCCACGGACTGAGGTGCTCGCCGCTCTTTCATCCAGAAACTTGTGCTTGTGTCCACCGCAGTTAATACAGAATGATCATACGCACGTTGGCCACTTAGTGTCCAACCTGCACCGGCAACTGGGTGCTTTTCTGATAGAGCAAATCCCAGAATAAACAGATCTTCCCACACTGGAGAGGAGCACGCTTGATTAATCAGATCCATCAGAAAAGGTACAATCATGACCTGGAAAGTATCTACAGACTTGATTATTGGATTAGGCCAAAAATCACGGACACCACACACTGTTCCATAGAAATAACATTTTTGAGCACCTACTGCGTGCTTAGAGGATTTCACCTACCTTATCTCCTTTAGACTCGCGACTACAAGGTAGGTATGATGATGGCTGGAATTAGTCTAACAGCCATATACCTCCTAGGGACTGTGAGATGATTCGAGCAATCCTAAAACGATTGCCCTGCTCTCCGAGCTCACCAAGAGAGGCACTTAATATGAGGATACGTTAATACTGAGTTCCAGCAGAAGCTCACTTGGCCAATCGCCGTTATTTCCTGCTGTGATTATTCTGTGTGGTGTACAGCACTTTATTTTCACAATAACCACGCAGAGGTTTATTTGGTTGGGTTGTAGAGGCAAGCCGACTTGATAAACTTGGCTTTCGGGCCCTGAGCTTGCTAATGTGGGCTAGCTGAACATTGGCCAGCTCTTCTGACCTCGCAGCCGGGCCATGACGCAGCCGCTCACACCTGCAGACGGCGTGCTTCGCTCCCCAAATCCTCCTCCGGTGGCTTCACGTCGATAGCCCAGTGGGCATGTTTGCACCAAAGAGATTGGAAAATGTTATCAATCAGGCTCCCCCCAACCCACCCCCAAATGCCAGTTGTTAACCTTCAGCAGCTCCCCGAAGCAAGCCCTCTGCTTGGAAACTGTCACTTGGCAAGTTGTCGACTTAGCTGGAAAGCCAGCGAGCCTCTCTTCCGAAAGCAGGTTGAATGACGGGCTTTTCACACAATAGCCTGACCGAGATCGACTGAGTGTCCACTGATGGGAAAATTCTATGCCAACCTCAGAGAAGTCCTATTCACAAGGCAAGTTTACTTTTCCTTTGAGTAATTTTTTTGACCTCTCTCTGCACCTTCATATTTCCAGCTTGAAACTAGCAGTTCCCCTCCCCACGGGTCCTACCCCCTCTGCCTCCCCCTCATTTGCAGTGAACTGACATTTTAGCTTCACCGTCAAGAGGAACAACAAAATCCCATCTCTGTAATCCTCTTCCATTTCCTACAGGAATATTCAAGACTCACTTACCCTGGACAGTGTGTCCCCATCCCCAGAGCAGGGCAGCCACCACTCATGAACTAGCCGTTTCCATGGGCTGTAACTTCAGGGCAGTGGACAGCTGAGACCAAAGGAGAAATGGTGGAAGGTTCCCCACTGGGGATACCAGCTGGCAGCAGGGTTTGGGCTTCACGGGACTAAGTGTTCCCTAGAGCTGTGGAGACTGCTGGTGCCGCCTGAGTAAATCAGCCAGGACACTTTCCCCAGATACAGAGGTCCACTTAAAATGTCATCTAGAGATTTCCACCTGTGGCTGAGACCCTACAGTGAACCCGACATTTCTACTTCACAGCCTGGCCAGGGGCTGCACTGAACCAAAATGTTGCTTTGGAGCTGAGGGAACACAAGAGTCCTTCACATCTGTGACCCTTGCTCCCTGTCCTGAAACACCATTTAGGGCTCCTTCTTTCTGCCAACCCTGGGATCTAAGTGATTCACTTCTTTCCCAGAAGTTTCTTTGTTTTTTTCAATCTTGTTGGGAAATGTGTGAATTTCATGCTGTCACACAACCCAGTTGTGGTGTATGTCTCAGTCTGTGTAATGACTTTGTGGACTGTTAATAATTACATTATATTTCTGACAATTAATCTCTAGGACCACCA
This sequence comes from Mustela erminea, assembly GCF_009829155.1. Classification (NCBI taxonomy): domain Eukaryota; kingdom Metazoa; phylum Chordata; class Mammalia; order Carnivora; family Mustelidae; genus Mustela; species Mustela erminea. Next base: position 104,543,059 of record NC_045616.1, on the reverse strand, counting down.
CCTTCCAAGGTACATCTGACACTCCACCTCCCACACAACCCACCCAATGTGCTGATCAGAAAGTCACATTCAAAAACACCCTCCTTTTGGGAGAAAGGTCAGAGAATCAAAATACACTATATGTGGAAGAACTTTCAAGTCATTCGATCTAGAAAATCCCCAATCTAATGGAAGTAGCAGGTAGCAGTATTCAAAGATTTTTTTTTTTTTTTTGGTAGGACTCTTTTTTTTTTCAGAAGATTTTCAGGACTAAGGTGTAAATGAATGAGAAATGTATAAATTCAATTTTGCTTAAAAGGGGCAGGAGGGTTTCAAGATTAAGAGAACAAACGCTTGGAGCAAAACATGATTTGAGTTTTATTGAAGCAAGAAGACTGGAAAAAATGTCCAGAACACTCAGAAAATCTTTATCAAAGCTCAGCTCAGCACTCCCGGGACTCATTGTTAAGTTTATAAAATTCAGAGCTGATGAGTTGTGTGAGCTGTGTGTGTCTGAGTGAGATTGTGACTCACCTCCAAACCCGAGCTGTAAGAATCGCGGCCTCCAGGATTACATTTCAAGACCAATGGAACTTGTCCCCCTGCGAACCAACCCCCCCACACACTGGCTTCATACAGGCACCGACAAGGATCTTCATCCCAGATTATAATGGGGTAAACTGTTGATCAAAAGATGGTGTTAGACTCATCCCGAATATACCAATAGACCATGTTTAAGGGAAGGAAAAGATTACATTCTCAAAAGCCAGCATGCCATTTTTAATACAGTCTCTAATGTAACCAACATAGTTTAGGCACACGGAAAATGAACCACTGGAAGCACTAGCAATGTGATTTCAAGAGGCAGCATGGCATTCAATTTTATGCACACTGTCACCTAAATTATTTGCAGCTCAAGTAGGACACGCTCTTTAAATTTCCCTCTGGGTTCAGTTTTCACAGCGTCCCACGGTTTTGATCTGTCATACTTTCATTATCATTTGGTTCAAGATGTTTTCTAATTTCCATGAGATTTCTTCGTCCATCCATGTGTTACTTAGGAATTCGAACCATACTGCTTGATCTCCAAACATTTGGAGATGTCTTCCTTTTTTCTTCTTCCCTTAATTTTTTGTTTAATTCCACTGTGGATAGAAAACATCCTGCATAATTTCAGTTCTTCTAACTTTGTTGAGATTGGTTTTATAACGTTCCGTAAATGCTCCCTGAGCACTTAAGAGGGATGTGTGAGATCTGTGGCAGTTGGGCAAAGAGATTGTCTGCTATCAATAGAAACACATTTGTTAATTGTATTGCTGATATCCTCTGCACCCTTATCGATTTTTTATCAGTTGCTGAGCGAGGAGGTTTGAAAAAAAAATTCTTAAGATTTTATTTATTTATTTGACAGACAGAGATCCCAAGTAGGCAGAGAGGCAGGCAGAGAGAGAGGAGGAAGCAGGCTCCCTGCTAAGCAGAGAGCCCGATGTGGGGCTCGATCCCAGGACTCTGGGATCATGACCTGAGCCGAAAGCAGAGGCTTTAACCCACTGAGCCACCCAGGCGCCCCGAAATTTTTAATTATGACCGTGAATTTGCAATTTCTCATTTTCTCTCTTAGCCTTCATTTTGTGTGTATTTGGAAACCATATTATTAGTGCATATTAATTTAGAATTGTTATATCTTCCTAATGGGTGACGCCTTCATGATGCAAACTCCCTCTTTCTCTCTAGCAAAGCTTCTTACCTTAAAGTCTACTTTATCTGATGTTAAAATAGCCATGCCTGGTTTTCTTGATGTGTGTTTGCGTGTTTTATCCTTTTCCATCTTTTCACCTCTACCTTTTCTGTGTCCTCGGGCTCGCAAGCAGCACTGGGTTAGGGCTTGTTTTTATGTGAAGCTTGCTCTCTTGTAGTGAAGATTTTCTCTTGGTCCCTGTATTTCAGGTTTTATTGTGATGTTCCTCGGTGTGGTTTTCTTTGTGTTCATCTGTTTGGGTTTATGCTTCTTGAATCTGTGCCTTGATATCTGTGGCTCAATCTCACTCATCCAGTTTTTGAAATGATCAGTTGTTATCTCTGCAGGTATTGCTTCAACATCATTTTCTACCTCCTCCCTTTTAGGCACCCAGGTTGCACAAACGCTAGAACTCTTCTTCACGTCCAATATGTCTCTCTTATGGTCTTATCTGTATTTTTCATGTTTTTATTTCTGTGTGCATCAGTCCATGTATTTTTCTCTTGACCTATTCACTGAACCATTACTTCTCTCTTCATCTATGCTGATCTTGCTGTTAAACTGATCTATTTGTCAGTTTTGTATAATACATTTTTTTTTAATTTTAGAACTTTTCATTTACTTTTATATGTTCTGATTCTCTGGCGGAATCTCCATCTTTTTATTTTCTTGAGCATATTTCACTATTACTTTAAAGCCCACCTTGATAAATCCAATATTTAGATCACCCATGAATCTACTACTATATTCTCTCTTCTTCTCTTGGTCCTGTCTTTTAATGGGCCTGGCAAATTTTCTATGAGTGGTGAGCCTTAGAAAACAAAATGTGAACACTATCTGGCTGAGCCTTCAATTTGTGCAAGATAACTAAGGAGGTGTAGACCAACTTAATCCAAATGGGGACTGAGCTGTTTTGAGGCTGGATTTCCATCTTTGAGAGGCCTCGTCTATTTTTGTCTTCCTCCTAGAACATAGCCCTTTGGGGGACAAATTTTGTGATAAAAGAAGGCAACTAAATCTGGCAAAATAAGCTGAAAACCTGAATGTTCACCAGGAACTCCCCTCCTAAAAGATGCTGACCTCCACCAGCTACCCCATAACACCATGAGCCTGCCAAGAGCTCCATTCAGCTCTGCAACCTTTAGGCTGTGGCTTTTGCTTAGTTTCCCTTGACATCTGTCACTTACGACAGCTCAGGTTCTTAGGCTTCTGTCTGTGCTTCCTTCCTCTGTGGCTCCTCCAATCTTGGTCCCTCAGGCCCTGAATGTCTTAGTAGTACTAATACCATTTTTGTCTTCCCGGATGCTGAAAGCTCTGCTTACACCTTTTGTTCTTAGCAGACACTTTTTGCTCAGTTTCTCAAGCTCATTATCCATGCCACTTAGAAATCAGCATACACTGTAAGATGAAAAGCAGCACTGACTGTCAGGCTCACCTTAATGAGTTTTTCTTCCCTCCAGAATCATGGCTTCTAAAGATATGATACCTTGTAGCTTTCTAGTGCCTTCAAACACATGTGTGAGGGGTTTTTTTCCCTTCTCTCTACCCTACCACCCCCTCAGTCTTCAGGTGACTTTTTGTTTTTGTTACTATGACAATTTAAAAAATGTTTTAATTGATAGGTTTTTTTTTTTTTTTAATCCTCCTCTTCGAGTCATTCTCAGTGAGAAGTCAGCTCTGTTATAGGAGAGCTCACCATTCCTGGGCCTTTTGGCTTCTGTATCTATTGCATATGGTACTCCCTTGTTCCCCTTTTCCTTGAAGTATCAAATAAATTATCACCTCCCCATGAAGCCATCCTTGTCAGCCCTTCCAATTCTGTGCCAGCCAGGTGACAACTGATAAAAGCTTCCTCCTCTTGGCTCTCAAGTGTCTTAGCCACACTGCTTGCTACTTGGCACGATCTGCCAATGAACAGTTCCAGACCAGCAATCCATAGCATCCTACAAATAGGAATAATATATTTGGCCCATGCTATATGTTTCCAATGTTAAGCTCATTGATGACAGCTAAGGATCGGGACATGAACTTTTAACTGTAACAGCTCCTGAGGAAAAATTTCTAAAGGTCTGGACTCCCCGAACCTAAATTCTACATAATAACAATGGGCAGTGGAAGAGCTGTTTCCCTTTCATGGGACAATGACTCACCAGTTCTCAGTCCCTACCAGTCCATCCGGGGGTATACCCAGTCCCTGACTCGTCTCAATTACCTCCCAACTACTGTTGGCATTTGAGTTTGTAATCCTGGTCTCTGTGTGTGTCTCCCCACCAGTCGGAGAGCTCCATATGAACAAATGGTATGTCTTTTCACCTTTCCCCAAGCCCATCCCTGGCGTGGTAGAGATGGTCGGTCCATATTTGTAGATATACTTCTATAAAAATGCTGTGTTTTTAGGACTGTGAAACTATTCTGTAGGATGCATAGTGGTGGATATGTGACATTATATATACATCTGTCAAAACTCAGAGAACTATACCACACAAAGAATGAACTCTAATGTAAATTATAGACTTTTGCTAAAAATATTTCAATCTTGGTTCATAAGCTGTAACAAATGTCCCAGAACAGGGCAAGATGTTGATGCTTAGGGGAAACCAGGAGGAACCATGCATGGGAACTCTGTATTTTCTGCTCAACGTCTCTGTAAACCTAAAACTGCACTAAACTTCCTCTATTGGAAAAAGTAAGCGAATGTAAATACTACGAATCAGAGTGATAAAAGGAGGCAACTAAATCCAGCAAAATTAGCTTCTCCCGGGGGATTCAGGTCAGGACACAAGGACTTTTAGGGACAGCAGAAAATGAGCCACTGCTGTCTGGGGGTGGGGGTAGGGAGTGACCAATACACACTTAAAGTGATGGCTGGGCTGGCTGATGCGCTTGTGGTCAGGGCTGATGGAAGGACAGGAGGAAGTTCAAATAATACCCTACAGAGGGAAAATGAAGCTGAGAGCAGCAAGTGTACCCCCCCATTTCCTGTTCCCTGGGACCTGGACCCACCCAACTCCAACTTGCCATGGAAGACTTTCCAGGTCTGATTATTTTTCTTACGTTTTCTATTCAGCCTAACAGGGGACTTCACCTGCATCCCCTCTGCTCACCCATCCTAATGGGCTAATCAGTTTATTTTCAACAGCCCCCCTTTTTTCCCCTGCATCGTACTTCTCAGGCTCGAGAAGGAAAGAGAGAAGCAAAGGCTTGTAGATTGTAAGCTCCAGGAGAGCAGGGAACAGAGTTGTTTCGTTCACTGAAATACGCAGAGCAGATACGTCATTCATGAGTGTTGAATGAGCAAATACACAATCCTACAAAACGTGCAACTTCAAATGACAAACTAGCAGAGGGGGACACTGGGATCTCTGTTGTGAAGGGTTCCGCATAAGCCACTTTTCAATCAAACGTGCGGGTATTTCCAAGGACCCATCCACATCTGTGCATCCTCTGCCCCCACGCCATCCCATCTCTCTTCAGACTGCATGGCTGCATGGCTGCGGGCATGCTCAGTGAGCCCCCTGCTGGGAGCCGTGGGCACTGCGGCGTGACCCATTGCTCTTGCCTGTTCTGACGGTGGGAAAAGGACAGGGCGAAGGTCAGCTCCAGCTTGGCTACAAGATCTCTTTGCATATGTCGAGCTAGATGGTGACCTGGACCCCCTCAGAGTAGAATCTCCATGGAAAATAAGTATGTTTTGTTTTTTCTGATGAATGGATTTGGTAAAATGTTTTCTTACTTTTTCCTAGACATCGCCTGGTGGTATTACCAGTATCAGAGAGGTAAAAAAGTTTAAACTAACTTGACAACTTTGGTCACATTACTTTCAAAAGAAGAACTTCTTAACCAAATACATTTTGCAATTTAGTCTACTCACTCATGAATTTTCTTTGCCTCTTGTTAAGAAACCCCACCTAGAGAGAAACAGCTGGAAACATTTTTTAGAGACAAGTTATAGGAAAAGCTTTGCTCCCACTAAGAAACTGATACATTTTTTTCTCAGCAAGATATATGGAAAAGCTCAGAGCCAGTGTGTGGCTCAAGTGTAGTCACTGCTTGGAACAAATGACCTGAATTTCTAAGTTCTTTTTTTCCCCATGGTCTGGACCTCCTAATGTAATCAACCTTTTCTAAGGCACTTTTTTCTTATTACTTTATCTCTTTATTTTATTATATTTATTTCATATAATCAGTTGTAAGTCCTTCATGAAACAAAGCGGAATGTATTTAAATAAACAAATAGGGAGAGAAAAGTTGGTTGGCCGGGTGGTGAGTGAGGTAGGAAAAGGTAGGTAGGTGGGAGGTAAGCAGCAGAGATCAGGAACTCAAACGCTTATGGGGATCAGGGCAGTAGCATAAACGAAGTAAGAGCCGCAGATGAACAGGGGGAGCACTAGAGACTTTGGCTACTCAGAGGGAACAGTCACTGCTCAGCTCTTGTAAACTACTGCTTTGTGAGAATTTTGTCAGATAATCCCATTTTCTAAGAGAAATTTTAAAAATCATTTTTTGTCAACCTCTCATCTTTAAATACTAGCAGTTACTTGCAAAAACAAACAAATAAAGAACAACAACAACAAAAAACCCTCCACATTTTATGGACTAAACAAGACCTATCAATGGGCACTCTATGTCAAGGGCTACCATTTTGTAATGTTAAAACTAGATGGGTGGTTTTAAAGTCAAAACCAGAAACCCCAAGAAGCAGAGACTATTTTCTAGTCCAGGGAGAAGGAGGTCATCATGGCTATGGTTTTTTGACCACGGTCATGGTCATGGAGCTAACAGAGGAGACACCTCACTAGTGAGGATCCCAAAGGCTCAGGTCCTCTTAGGGTTCATAGTCTGAGGGTCTTGTACATTTGCACAGAGCTTGTACAATTGCACAGAGCTTGTCAGGAGAAAAGCTCCTAACATTGCAAATTTTGAGGTCCTCTTAGGGTTCATAGTCTGAGGGTCTTGTACAGTTGCACAGAGCTTGTACAATTGCACAGAGCTTGTCAGGAGAAAAGCGCCTAACATTGCAAATTTTGTAACATTGGTTACAAACCAATTTGCAGTCTGTTCATTGGGGAAGCTGAGGCCAGTATAGGGGTACATGGAAGCCAGATCTATAAAAGAGACCCAGGAATGACTGGCTGGATTCTTCGTCCCTCCATTCTATTATGGGCTGGCTGTGTGACTCAGGCAAAGCCACGTAGTCACAGATGTGGAAGAGATCATCTGTGTTAGAAGCCCTTAACGTGGGCTCCAAGTGTTTAAAATACCCAGGACCTAACCAAAAATACAGAAGGATACTGTAATTAGGAGCATTTTCTTTTTCTGAGGGTCTAAAGCTTTCATCCCCATCCAGAGAAGTCTGTGACCACAAAAAATAAGGACCACTTAATCTGAATCATCTTCTCCAACTTACCCTTCAGTCTGGGAATTTCCTGCTATAAATCCCCTACAGTTGGTCATTCTATCTTGTTTTAACTACCCACAGAAATAGACAATTCATCATTGTTTAAGATACTCGTGGTTAGAAAATCTCCTTATCTGTTAGGACACCCATCTTTCTAATATTCGAATGGAAAGGGTAATGGTCTCAAAAACTCCCCACCCCACACAAGGTTGTAATGGGAAAACAGGCATGAAAACATTTTACAGATTTTTTTTAACATTTTACAGATTAAAAGTACTTTACCAACAGAAAGAATTCTAATTTATTCTTGCTATGTAGTTATTGCCATAGTATTAAATTTCTAGGTTACTTTTGATGTCTATCATCCAAACTCAGACTGACTTAGTAACTGGCTCACCATTACTTTTAATAACAAAATAACAATAAGCAGTATTTTGCCTTGCAGACCTAACGGACCTCAGAAGGAACTGTCAAGGTGGCTCCCCGTCTCTTAATTCTGTTTTCCTCTTCCTCCAACCAGGGAGCTGAGCAGCCCTCCTTCCTTTACTCGGGCCACCTGGGCAGAACCCAGGGACTGCTTGGATGGTGGAGAGGCAGGGTCGGTGCCACAGGATGAATGTGGAAACCTCAGCAGTCCCTTCAGAAATTTCTTCAGAATATATTTACATTGGCTGGAACCAAAGGCAGGGAAGGGACAGCAGGCATGAGGGAGGGGAATTCTGAGATGTGGGCCCTTCTAGAACTTCTAGCATCTTCCATTCACAGGTCATGACACATGAGGGTCACAATCAGCACAATTTTAAGGGAACAGATTAAACTTGAGAATAGAGTACATCTCATATTAATAGAGAAAAGTGTTTAAGGAAATTATTCCTTCCAAATATTTCATAAAATCTTTGTTTCTATGTCTGTGTATACTGGAGTGTGATGTAAATTGTCATTCTTCCTATGAAACACAGTACAACAAAACCACTGGTTTAAGACATGCAGGCTACTTCCCAGAATCTTGAGCCCCAAAGACATGAATTTCCTTCAGTGACTGATGCTCCCACAGCCTGACAATTAGAAGGTGATGAAAAGCAAAACCAAAGCAAAGCTTGGCAGTCAGCATCCCAATATTCAGATATTACAGAATCCGGTATGGAAATTGATTTTGCCACCCAGACAGCAAACAAATCATTTATTGATAAAGTCGATTTCTCCCTTAATGAACTGGGACTAGTATTTGATATTTCGGTAACTACTTAGTGCATTTATAATAAAAGAGATGCTTAGTACAGCTTATGAGTCAGAAAGATTCTCTCAAACGTCCACAAAGAGACTTCCCTGATCTTGTGAAAAATTCGGTCACTAGAAGATTAATAGAAATGAGCCAATACTGCACAAGAAGTCTTTTAAGCTTCTGCGTAAGTTAAACCGGGAAAGATATACCAGACACCTGCAAAAATACATCATTTCTGTCTTCCTGGTTTACATTTTAATAGTTCACCTCTTTTCAGAGTTTTAAATATCTAATTTCAAAATAAAATTATTATCAAATCTAATACTGGGAGATTTAAGCTAACAATTTTATTTCTATTTTAAAATGAGCTAAAAAATATATGTATTCTGAATTAGATTTATGTGGGGGGCATCGTTTTCGGGGGGCGGGGAATGGCCCCTTGATTTACATTGAAATGCCCCAGTGTTTAGGTAATTGCTACTTGTTAGCTACAACGTAACAATAAAGGCTCTGTAAGAATTACAAGGAAATCTAGTCACCTGTAGATTTTGTGTAATCGGAGTATTTTATTTATATTGAATAATCTGCCCTACACACGAAAGGATATGGTGATACCTGTTGCCCAGCACATAAGAAAGATGGCCAGTGGGAATCACTATCCAGTTCCTCTGCCTCTCCCTTGGAAACTTACCCAAATGTCCACCTCCTTAGGAAGACGTCCAAGATACGAACTCACTTTGACAGATTCCTTCTGTATTGAGATCACACTCTTAAAAGAAAAGTGACAATTGGAGAGAAAACCTGGTGGCAAGAGGTTGGCACCCACTGGGGAAATGTACTGTGTTAAGCACGTGCTCCTCCTGTTCTCTCAGACAGGAATGCAGCCTGTCCCCCCTCTCTGTGCTCATGGGATGCGACATGGTGCGTGTGCATTCCCAGCACCCTGCCCATCTCATCACTATTCTTGCCAGCCCAGGTTTACAGTCATTCGATATATAGATTTGGTAATGTCTGCATGACAACAACGGGCAGAGAAGGTTAGCCGGCAATTGATTCTTGATTGGAGTAAATTTATAGAAAGCGTGTGGCAGGACCCAAAAGAAAACACTCATTTATTCTTCTGGGATGGTAAAACATTGAAACCTCCACTTATTTGGATTTTGTGATCCTTCAGTAGGTGATGGGCAGATTTCTTGCTTTAACAGACCGGCACTTTCTCAATAACTAGGGCAAAATTACATTACATTGTCATATTTACTGAAGGAACAAACTGCTACTTCAAACAACTGTTTTCTGAGCCCTTCAAATGCTTCAGAAGCTTTGATTTTATCAAATATTTCCCATTTAAGTCATTTTCCTGTTATTTAAGAACATCTAATAAATATTATAAAACAATGCTGTAAAATGCATTCATATTCTTTTTTTTTGCACTCATATTCTTAAATTACTATCTAACATGCCATAATTGGAACTTTTTGATAAATCGTGTCAGCCTTCATCTAATTGTACCCAAATGGTAAGACTTTGCTCTACCTTTCTAATAAATTTGTTTCCCTTTGCTGTTTGGAAGCTGTTAATCATTCCACTCACCCACCTGTGTCTCTAGAATGTTCACATGGTTAAGCGGGCAGCAAATTGATTATGCAAAGAAGTTATTTTGAAAGAAAGGGAAATGTTTTCATATAGACTTGTTTTTAGCCCGTCTACCCTCATCTCCACTTGGAACGTGTTTCTCTCCAGCCCGAGGCTCCCTCCCTGTATGATGTCTGACACGCGGGACTAACAGCTGGACCGAGTGTGAGACAGAGTGACCAGGCAGGGGGCGGGGGGCTCAAGGCAGAGAAGTCATCTGCACTGTGACCCCAGCCCACGACCCCATGTCCCAGGTCACAACACCCACTCTTTTGACAGCCAAGACTGTGGTCTGACGAGTGGCCATTGAGGTCAGCCACTGCAACGCCATCTCCTCTGGTTCCAGATAAGATTGAAGATGAGTTGGAGATGACCATGGTTTGCCATCGGCCCGAAGGACTGGAGCAGCTTGAGGCCCAGACCAACTTCACCAAGAGGGAGCTGCAAGTCCTTTATCGAGGCTTCAAAAATGTAAGGCCCACAGGACATCTGAAGGCCCAGCCAGGATTTCCCACTTGGAGCTAAGCTCTTCCAAAGACCAACGGGGCCCATTAGGGAGCTCTTCCATATATGTAGTTGTAAAAGAAAGTCCAATCCTCCAAAGGGTACATGAGAGCAAAAGATCACCTGGCGAGAAAGAAAAACTCCAGGCAAGAATGAGGCAACTGGGGCGCCTGGGTGGTTCAGTGGGTTAAGCCTCTGCCTTCAGCTCAGGTCATGATCTCAGGGTCCTGGGATCGAGCCCCACATTGGGCTCTCTGCTTCCCACCCCCCTTCTCTCTCTGCCTGCCTCTCTGCCTACTTGCAATCTCTATCAAATAAATAAATAAAATCTTAAAAAAAAAAAAAAAAAGAATGAGGGAACCTCCATAGATGAGAAACCGGCAGTAGCCCAGGAACTTCACAGGTTTACAGGCACAACCTTGGAGAATTCACCTTGGCCCAGCTTCTAGCCTTAGCATAACCCATTCACCCCATCAATATTGTCCATGCTGATGGGATTTAGCTCTATGCTCACTGAGCTCACAGAGACTGATGTGTAAGACTGAATGTCAATGTATTAGTTTGCCACATTATTTCCTGTATTAGCCTTATGATAGTCTTGTCAGGAAAGTACTCTTAGCCCCATTTTACAGGTAAGGACATTGAGGATCAGAGACTAACTCACTCAAAGCCAAAAAGCTCGAAGAGGCTGAGCCAGGATCCAAATCCAGGTCTTTCTGAGCCCAAAGCCCAAGTTCTTTCCACCTCACAGTGCCCATTCTTTGAGGCTGTCTCATCATTCTGCAAAGCAACTTCAGTCCTAAGGCGGGACGACTGTCCCAGCTACTCACTTGGAGACACCGAGGTGTGCAGGTGGTTGCCCAGTTCCTGTTCATCAGGGATGATGGGAAACCTAAAACCCAAGGCTGGACCCAGTCTCCTCCCTCTGGAGTGGGCCCCCCATCCTTCCCACTGTCTCTCTCCCTTTCACACAGGAGTGCCCCAGTGGTGTGGTCAATGAAGAAACATTCAAACAGATCTACGCTCAGTTTTTCCCTCACGGAGGTGAGTCTGATCTTGAAAAGGTCCTTCCCTACTCCCTCTCTGGTGAGCAGCCTTTCTTCCTCCAAGTTCATGCATCTTGTTATCTGCCTCCTCCTCAAGGTCAGGGACAACTCAGGGTAAGATTTCCCTCCCTCATTACAAGATACATAATTAGCTAGAGCTTTAACAGAAAAGAGCTCTGAAATGGATCATTTCCAGGAGAGGAGGGATTAATAAAGCAATATCACAAAGTCTCATAACAGCTCTAGACAGCAGGTGCTGTATCACATGCCCAGTGCGGGAACTACATCTCTGAGAAGTTAAGCCGTTCCCTCAAGGTCACATAGCTTCTAAGTGGCAGAGCGGAAGTCCATCCCACAAGCGTCTGATGAAAAGCTTTGCCCTGTTGGTCCCACCATTGTGCCCCACGCTCTCCCTTCTTTCCCTCACAACAGCTGAGGCAAGGTGGTATTTTGAAAGAGAACTTAAACAAATACCAGAGGCTGCAGAAATAAATGAATCCAAGAAGATGTGGGGAACACAAAGTCATGCGTCTGAGTCAGGTTAGCGGCTATGCCAGGCCCACAGTCACTGTGTTGCCATGCCTAACTCCTGAAGGAAGCTGCTCTGGCTCCATGGGCCTAGGACTTCTGTGTCTCTTCCCATGGCTTCCACGTGTCACATGCCACTTCCCTTCCTGCCCCCAGGTGCTCTCCTGTACCACCCCTTCCTGATCCGGAGTCTTGACAAAATTGAGTTCCAAGTGTTCCCTTCTTAGGCTCTGCTTCTCCTGGGCCTCTTTAGCAGCAGAGAGGGCCCTCCTAGGTGTGGGGACCTGGTACAGGGTCCCTACCCAGGTTGCAAAGGAGTGTGGCTTCATGCCACGCAGGCCCTGGAATCACTGTTGCCGAGTTCTAGTGAGCCACTAGAACTCGAGGTTGGGTCGTGTGACAGGCGTGGTGATGGTTTTGATGATATGACGATGTGAAAGTCTAACATACTTTTTCAAAAATTCCTAGAGAGAGGTCTTGCTACATCCCTTTGTAAGAGACGGGAGAAAGGAGCTCAGAGATGTTCTGTATGTGCCTGCTGTCACACAGCTAGGCAGGGACAGGGTTGCTAGCCAAGCCGAGCTCTGTCTGCCCCCTAGTGGGTGCTCACTCCATGGCATTGCACTACACTTGGGAGAGCGTTCTCTGCACACAGTTGCCATGTCACTCACCCACCAAGGATTACATGTGCAGGAGGGCAGGAGGGTCTTTATTCTGGGAAGACTAGGTGGGGGGCAAGGTCCTGTCTTTGCTCTAAGAACTTCCCACCTAAATAAACCGCAGGACAGCCACCTGGGTCCTGGTTTCCACAGTGGGTTTGCCCACACCCCCCTCCTCCTTCCCATCACCCCAGCAGCACCCTCTTCTCTTTCTTACTGTTTCCAAGCATTCTCACGCCCTTCTGTGAAGACCTGCCTCCCATCACCTGCCTTTCCTTCTGTGCCTTGCAGATGCCAGCATGTATGCCCATTACCTCTTCCACGCCTTCGACATCACCCAGACAGGCTCCGTGAAGTTTGAGGTATGTGTGTCTCTGAGGCCCGGGGCGCCACCACCTGCTGAAAGGACAGTCGGTTCACTTAACAAGCATTTCCCAAGCTAAGGGAATAAGCAGCTGCTTCCCCTCCCCTATAGGAGCTCGGGGCCCCGAGGGACTACAGATGATAAGAGCTGAATAGCTCCGGAGCCCATCGAGCTAACCGTGTGACAGACTTGAGGCTAGTGTCTTGCCTGGATTAACTCATTTATTCCCCCACAGCAACCCTACAAGGTAGGGTTCTATGATTTATTACCAGTTTGCAGAAGAGGACAGTCAAGCAGAGAGATGGGGTGGTGTTCCCAAGGTCAAAGAGCTAGAAAGTGGTAACAGAGGGATGTGGACTCAGGTAGCCACTCTTAGGGTAACTGGAGCTGTGGGATAAGAAAATACCAGAGGAGGCTGTGTGGGCCTTAGTCTGGAGGTGGCAGCACATGCATTCTTCTTCAAAGAGACTCCATTCTCTTGAATGGGCAGGGTAGAGAGTGGAAGGAGGGCTGCTTTTGCTGACATAGGCCGTGTCCTTCAGGGGAATGTGGACATGGAAGGTACCATTCTGAAAAAGTAGTCATGGACTCTGCCCAGAAGACAGAGCTGCAGCCCACCCCATGGCTTGGTGGTTAATGTCATTTATGCCTCTCCCACTTGTCAGGACTTTGTAACTGCTCTGTCGATTTTGCTGAGAGGAACCGTCCATGAGAAGCTAAGGTGGACGTTTAATTTGTATGACATCAATAAAGATGGATACATCAACAAAGAGGTAAGTGAGCGGAGGCTTGGGGCATGAAAGGACTACAGTGAAGGCATCTAATTATAAACAGAAAGCAGCTCCAGTCCCAGTACTGAGCATGGAATTGTCTGAATGAGGAGAGCTCTGCTTTGGGACTAACAGAGCTGATTCCTGGCCAAAGGAAGGTCACCTTTGACCTCCCCCATTGGTCCACCCTGCCCTGTTCCCAAGCACTCTAAAGGATTAAGCAGTTTCATTCATTGTCACTGCATCCCTTGTCTTCAACACACATTCCAAAGGGGTGTTGATGCTTTCAGTGTAGACTTCCTCTTCCCAGGGGCACTCACACTGAGCCGGTTGACAGCCACAAGTTAAAGCGGAGAGTTGGGATGGTGGAGTTGAAAACACCATCTAGAAGGGAGAAGGGAGATTTTTGAGGAAGCAGGGACTATAAAGGGATCATATTGGCCACAATCTATCTTGCCCACCAATAAAACCACGCAAGGGAATGATGGCAAGTGCGGCTATCTCTAAACACATCACAATTTATGAATCTCCACTGCTTGACACTTTATATTGTCAGAGTTACACGTGGTGTCTAGACAATGAAACACCAACAGGTCTATCTCAGAACTCGCTTGGACATCTACTGGATCTTGGTCTCTCGGCTGCAGCTTGAACATAGTACCCAATGACATCCCAGTCCCCAAGAGTCTATGCGCCAGGCACAGTGTCTAGAGCTACAGATTTCATCTCCAATCCCCGCCTCAACCCTGTGAGCTTCTCTCTAACGTTCATTCCTCATTCATTCAGTCAAGCATTTGCTCATCTTATATATGAGGGCTTATGAGGTGTCTTAGGTGCTGAAAATAAAGTGATGGATGATTCCTTGAGGGTAAAAACCCTAATATCCCCTAGTAACAGGTATGTCCAATGAATTCCAGTAAATTCAGGTAACGGGTGGCCAGTTAAAGTCACACAAAAGTAAGAAGATGTATAAATTCATCTGACACAGTACATTTAAAAAATCACCTTATAGGGTTGCCTGGATAGCTCAGTCGGTTAAGCATCTGTCTTTGGCGCCATGATCCGGAGGTCCTGGGATAGAGTCCGTATCTGGATCCCTGCTCAATGGGGAGCCTGCTTCTCTCTCACCCTCTGTTCCTCCCCTCCACTCACGCTCACTCTCTCTCTCTCATATAAATAAATAAATAAATAAATAAATAAATAAATAAATAAAATCTTTTTAAAAAATAGCAATCACCTTCTAAATAATATATATATATATATTATGTCAATTTTGCAAATAATTTAATGCTTTCATGACTACTCAAATATATGATACTCCAAAATATTCAAATACTACTTCTCAAAATATATAAAGAAAGGACCCTAAAATGGGACTTGTAACACAGCCTTCAACCTTGGTGTAGTCATAATTCCATCACTGAGTCACCTCACTGACTCCAGCTCCCTCTTTCTTATTTGCAGACTAGAAAAATTGCTGCCATTAATACCTATCAGACCTCTCTAGATGGCAGAATTTTAAAAGTATCCATTAAAAGAAAAGGAAAGTTAGATAAACAGCTTCCTAGAAAAGACAGCTGGAACTTCTCCTTGCAGTCATTTGGAGATAATCTCATCCAAATTATAGGCAATGAAAATCCTGAGAGAGTGATCAAAATTGGTCTTTAAGTCCTCTCTCTTAGTAAAGGTATTCAGGAAAGAACCCATAATAATGTGGATATGAAGTATTCTGATGCCCACATTTTAAAACAAACACATGAATAGAGACATGTATCTCCTAGTTCTGTTTGCTGGGATGGCCTAAGACAATGACACCCTCTAGCAATGAGGATACCTTGCACCCGGACCTTGATTTCTGAACACCACACTCCAATTAAAGGAACCAGTCTCCTTGGAGAAGTTGGTGATTCCAGGACTGGGAACAAGAAAACACAAGATTGGCCTCGAGTACCTTGTAGTGCTGGAAAGTACTGGAGTGTTTAAAAAAGAAAGAAAGGAAAGGATGGGACATGTCAAAAAGGTACAGGAATCAGTCTGAAAGAGTTCCCAATCACCAAAACAGAACAATTTGAGCAACAAAATTTAAAGTGCTACTATTAGAGTATAAGCTGAAAAAAATAAGGAAAGTGCCCATGAGTCCCTACTAAATTATATATACATAATTACAGATTATATATATTCAAATAATATGTGTTCAAATAAATAATAAATATGTATTCAAATAAATAATTGAATTCATAGATAAATGGGAGATAAGGGACAACTCTTTCTTAAAGAAGAATTCCAATTAATAAATAAAGAAGGAATAAAGGAAATACAAAGTCAGCATTAGGCAAACATCACAGTAATAATTTTTGCAGGCACGATCCACTAAAAGATACTAAAATCAGAGGAGGAACTCGACAGTAATCAAGTAATCAAGGTTCACATCACCATCAATAACATATATTAACTCCAGGTACCTCTTCGACATGATGTACCAAGGAAGACATAATGTCACTTCTAGGGTATTCTTGTTAAAAATGCATAACTTTAATCTTATCATAATAAAGGCAGGGACTAACCCAGAGACATTCTACAAAATAGCTGACCAGTACTCCTATCAGGAGTGTCTTGGTCTTGAAAGACAAAGAGTGAGAAACTGTCACAGGTTAGAGGAGACTAAGGGGACACAGTGACTAGATGGATGAGGGATCCTTAACCATAAAAGACACTAAAGGAAATTCTAATGCAATGGGAATAAGCTCCATAGTTTTGTTCACAGCCCAGCATGGCACTGTTGTAGCATTGTTAATTACCTGAGATGATCACCGGGCTGTGCTTTGGCAAGTTAGGAGAAGTTGGGTCAAAGGTATACATGAATGCTCTGTTCTGTTTTTGTTCTTCTGTAAGTCCAATGTTATTAAATATAGGTTAAAAATGAATAAAAACAATAAAATGAGCACATGGAATGAGGAGAAACAGACAAGGAACCCAGGAGAGAGGTCGTCCCCTGGGTCTCCATAGACACTATTTCAAAGATCTCAAAGACAGAGCTGTCCTCCTATACCCTCTTTCCTGCATTCCAAGGAAGGGCCACGGAATACTGTGCCTGGACAGTGTGATCAGAACATCACAGAGCCACTCAACAGTTATTTGGCTCCTAGTCCATGCCGAGACCTTATCAATGAAGGATTGAACATATGTCCTCACGAGCTCACAGTCTTGAGGAAACAGAGCTACACTAATAACAAAAACAACTTAACTCCTTTAACAAGTAGGTAATGATCACTTATTCTGTATCGGGAAGCACTGAGAGATTAGAAAGAAAACGTGACAGGATTTGTACCATTTATCAGGCCCCATAAAACAAGAATGACCCTGTAGAAAGTGGTCTTTGGGTTACAAAGATAAAAGATCATCGACATAAACTAGCTTAAATTGAGAGGTTGCCTGTAAGGATATAGCCAGTCTGATGGAACAGATACAATCCCCATTGACGCAAGAAGGTGGTTAGACTCCAATCTCACGCTCTCTCTCCCCTCACCTCTTCTTTCCTCTCTCCTCCCTTACCCTCCTCCAACATTGCTGACATCACGATGACCACACTCTCCTCAGCAGGAAGGACACATTCAAGTTGCTAGAAACGTAAAGGTGGGGAGGCACAAGAGGAGGTTTTAGTTTCTAGGGTAACCATTCTGAGACACTGCCCCTCTGGGGCTTCTCCCAGTCTTTGTAACCATCTGTCTTCTTCATGTAGTTTTCTCAGAGAGCCTCTGAGTGTGTGTGAGTGTGTATATGGGTGTGTGAGAGAAAGAGTGTGTATGTGAGACTGTGTGTGTGAGAGAGAGAGAAAGAGTATGCATGTCAGAGTGTATGTGAGTGAGTGTATGTGTGTGAGAGAGTATGTGTATATGGGTGTGAGGGAGATTCTGTGAGTGTGTATGTATGTGTGAGAGAGATTGTGTGTGTGTGTGTGTGTGTGTGTGTGTGTGTGTGTAGGTGCCCATGTGTGTGCTCATGGGAACATTTCTTGCCCCCCCCAGCCCCACCTCCCTTTTCCTCGCTCTATTACTTTTTTCTCCTCTCCTCTCTTCTCTCTTTCTCCCTACATTTTTCTCATCTCTTCTACCTTCTATTTGCTCCATTCTACTCCTCAGAGAAGTTCTACTCTTATGCAGAAGCTTTTGGTGTCTGCTGTCACTTAACCTTAGCTAAATCCTGGAAAGCGCTTGCCTGTGTCACCGACTCTGGCCCTAACTCCACTTGACCTTCGAGCTCCAGGTTCTATCACTCCTGATCACGTTTCTGTGCTTCATCATTTAAACTTCTCAAGAGAGAAGAACGGAGTAGCTCAGCTTTAGTCAGATGTCCACCTTTGTTCCAATTAGCTGTGGTCACAGAGACAGATCACCCAGGAAAAACACAGCCACTTGGGCCCAACCATTCAAAGAACAGTGGAGTGGGGAGAGGGTCTTCCCAAAATGGGGTGTGGGTTCATCAATACACAAGCATGTTCATTCCAATCCCACACTCACTGAGGATAATGCTCAAGAAAATGTAACCTACCCAAGAGCTTCTGAAGGCAGAGAATTTTCCACTGCCCTAGCTCTAAGAGGAGGCTCCCAGAATATAGCCCTTTCAGCTTGCTTTCTAACTCCCTCTCATCAGCTGGAGAGAATCCTTTTAATCACCTTCATTCACAAGGGTGACAAGGAGCCCCCAATTCTCACCTAAAAAAGAGCTTGACCTCATGGTTCCCACGCTGTGCTTCCCTATCATCTCTCCAGGAGATGATGGACATCGTCAAAGCCATCTATGACATGATGGGGAAATACACTTACCCTGTGCTCAAAGAAGACACTCCGAGGCAGCATGTGGACGTCTTCTTCCAGGTAGGTGCACACACACTGTGCGTGAGCTGTAAGCCCAATGGATACCAGTCAACCCACAAGCATCTGAGCAAGTGGTGTGTGTCCAACTCTGTGCTAAGTATTGCAGAAGCCAGGAAAGAATTATAAGATTGGTTCACCTCTAAGTAACAGATGATCTCATTTTGCAGGCAAATATATACTACAGAACAGGGAGGTATATTAGGAAGTATAAATGCTATAGTATAGCTTAGTATAGACACTAAGTTCCATAAAAATTCTTGGTAGAGCAGAATAGCGAGAGAAGATGCCATTAAGCACATATATGTAGGTGTTAAGGCTCTATGTCTGGGGAGTAATGGAAAATAAAGTTGGAAACAAGGGTGGGCTGGATTGAGATCTTTAATTGAGGAGGTTTAGCCTTGATTGGGTGACTACAGTTACTCTATGACTAGAAGAGTTGTATGACCACAATGGTGTTGCAGTAAAAGACTAAGCTAGTCTCAAGATTCTGTAGTCAGAAAATAATGGAATAATCAGTGAAATTTAGGTCTTCTAACTCCTTAGAGTATTTCTTTTAGCATATTGCATTAAATTTTATGTCTGGTAAAGGGTGAAAAAAAAGGACTAAGCTAGTGGTACAGTTTTGAAGATGTCTGAACTCATTCTTGTCTAATCCTCTCACTTTGCGGATGGGAAAAGCAGAGGCTCATAGAGGCTAGAGTCTGGGGAAGACTTATTCTGTCAGCGGAATTACCTGATAATGTGGTAATGAGAGCCTAGAGCAAGTCTTTCCATTTTAAGGAAGCTCATGGGTGTCAGGCCCTTTGCTCTCTTAGCAAAGAACAAGTTTTGAAATGCAGATTACCAGGTTTGTTAAAGTTCTTCCTGTTGTGTCTTCTAGAAAATGGACAAAAATAAAGATGGTATCGTGACTTTAGATGAATTTCTTGAATCCTGTCAGGAGGTAAGTAAGGAAAGACCTCAGAATATAAAATCTCTAGATCTGGGAAAGGAAATCTGGGGGCTGGGGGCCTGCAGGAGGGAGGGAATGAGAAACCTGTGGCCTCAGGTCAGAGCCACTACCACCACCCCCACCAACAGCAAACTCAGAATTCCAGCTCCCTCTCCTCCTGCAACTGGCCTGTGGTTGGTCCTAGCTAAACACAGTCTGAGCCAGACAGCCTGAGCAGGATATGGGCTGGGGTGGATGTGAAAGCCCAAAGAGGGTCTCTGGGAAACCAAAGACTTCCCAAGTGGGCAACACTCATTTTTTAACCTGCTTCTGGCTCAATGACCCACTCCTCAAACTACAAGGGAGTATATGGAAGAAAAACCCTAAAGCTGTAATTCTCAAGCCATAGTGTGGCCAAAATTGCCTACATGATTCTGAAAATGAACACTAGATGGCTGGGGGTGGCAGGTGCGGGGATGCGGGGGGGGGGGGGGGGGGGAGAGGGATGTGGACTGTAGAAATCTTTGTTTTAACACAAATGCCCTGGGGATCAAGGCTTCTAAAACTTTAATGGGCAAACCAATGTCCTTGAAGATCTGGTGAAAATGTGGATTCTAATTCAATAGGTCTGGAGAGGAGTTTGAGATGCTACGTTTCTAAAGGTCTCCCAGGTCACACTGGTGCTGCAGGTGCTCGGAGCACATTTTCATTTGTTGAAAGGATAGACTAGACCAGAGTCTCTGTCAGAAACTGAACTGGGAACAGCTGCTTTTATCTACTTTAGAAAAATGCGTTTCCAACCCCACCTTATTTCATTAAAGTACCAGTCACCCTGAGCTCACCCAGTAAGAACAGCAGATGCATGAAAGCAGGAGAGAAGTTATCAACGGGTACTGAGGACCTACCAAGTTTCAGGTGTATGCATGACCTTCACAACAGCCCTGAGAGGCAGTGGAGCTATATCCAGGGTGGTATTCAACATATTCAGTAATGAGAGTGGACTGAGAATTGACCACTTTTAACTGACCTTGACCAATGCCATGGAGCAGTGCCCTAAAGGGATCTTTCAAACTTGCCAGCCTGTTAATTGATGGATCTTTGGATGCTCCCGGGATCCTGGGCCAGTTCCCAGATAGACAGAGGGTAAGATGCTCAGTGGGAGGCTCAGGTCAGCAGTTACTTACCAACAGGGCTAGTAATATTTCAACATGATAATCATGAGCTGGGCAATGGGCAGTATTGATCACGCCCATTTTAAAGAAAAGAAAACCGAGACTTTGCAAAGTTAAGAAATATGGCTAAGGCACAGTAGGTGACAGAGATCAGAGACAGGTATCAAAACTATAATTTAGAGGGAAATTGGAAGGGGAGATGAACCATGAGAGACTATGGACTATGAAAAACAATCTGAGCGTTTTGAAATGGCAGGAGGTAGGAGGTCGGGGGAGCCAGGTGGTGGGTATTATGGAGGGCACGTGTTGCATGGGGCACTGGGTGTGGTACATAAACAATGAATTCTGTTACACTGAAAAGAAATAAATTTTAAAAAACAAACAAAAAACTATAATTTATCAAAACTAACACAAAAGGAAATAGAAAATCTGAATAGTCCTATGTATGTTAAAGAAACTGAATCTGTAATTTAGAATTTTCCCATAAAGAAAATGGCAGACACAGATGTCTTATTCTGTAAATTATTTCAAACTCTTTCCAAGGAAGAAATGATATTAATCTCATACAAACTCAGAGAATAGAGAAAGAGGAAAAACTTCTCAGCTTGGTTTATGAGGCTATCATAACCCTAATATGAAAATATTACAAGCCTATTACAAAATAAGAAAATGTTCAAGCTAATATAATCCCTCTGGATATAGGTGTAAAAAATCAAACCAGTAATATGTAAAAAAAAAAAAGTTTATTACAGGAACACCAGTTTTGTTTAGTGTTCAAAAATCAATAAAATTAATAACATAATAGAGTTTAAAAAAACACAATCATCTCAGTAGATGTTGAAAAATCATTTGATAAAATGCAGTTGAGCAGAGTTTCTTAAAAGAAGTAAAACTCACTGTTTCCCTTGATAATTTACTTCTTATAAATTTCTTAAGGCCAGGGCACCTGGGTGGCTCAGTCAGTTAAGTGTCTGCCTTCAGCTCAGGTCAGGATCCCAGGATCCTGGCATAGAATCCCGCATCAAGCTCCCTGCTCCATGGGGAGCCTGTTTCTCCCTCCACCTCTGCCTCTCCCTCTTTCTCTCTCTCATGAATAAATAAATAAAATCTTCTTTTTTTTAATTCCCCAAGGCCAGAGAAGGTGCTTCTTGCCTTGAATTGGTAGTCACTCTCTAGGCCCCCACTGCTTACTCCTATTTCTTGTGCCCTTGCGGCATTCTTTCTGCATGGGAAAACCACACTGGAGACATGCTCACTGTTACAGACCTTCTCAGGGAGGAGCCTCAGAGAGTTCTAAACATTCTCTTTTCATCCTCCTCCCCTCCAGGATGACAACATCATGAGGTCCCTCCAGCTGTTCCAAAATGTCATGTAACTGTGGACATAGCCATCCGGCTCTCAGAGACGTTGTACTGAACAACCACCTCTTAACACCTCAATCTGCCCTAGTTCTGACTTTGCACACCGACTCTTGGGACAGAAACACCTTTTACATTTTGGAAGAATTCTCCGCTGGAGACTTTCTATGGAACCCAGCATCATATGGCTCAGTCTCTGATTGCCAGCTCTTCCTACTCCGTCTTCTTGAGAGAGAGAAGATGAAACTGGGTTTGTTTTGGAAGCATGCTCATCTCTTCATGCTGCTGCCCTGTGGAAGGTCCCTCTGCTTGAGCTTAAACAGTAGTGCACGCTTTTCTGCTTGCGTGTCCCAGCCCACTGCCTCCAAGTCCAGCAGACCTTGATGTATCCGGAAGCAAGATGACCTGAGCCAAATGCACACCATCCTCTGATGGCCTCCCAAACCAATGTGCCTGTTTCCCTTCTTTTGGTGGGAAGAATGAGCATTCTACAGAACAATACGAATCCATATATGACCAGATTGGGAGAGCCAGCATTTAACATATATAGGATAAAACTGAATTCTTAAGCATGGCATTGTCTGGTGACACAAACTACCCACATCCTTTGTTTCCAGAGACAAGAACCAATAATTCTTTCCCACACTGGCATCTGTGCTGGTAGTGCAAGTCCCTTGATGTGTCCAGGAAGAGAATCAATGTCCAGTTGTCCATGCCCTCACTCCATCTCCTGCTAGAGCCCATCACTGCATGCCCGTCCCAGAAAGCCCAGAATGCCTGCAAATTGTAATTTTATACATGTTCTAATCAATAAACAGAACTATTTCTTACACTCTTTATCTTCTTTTTTTGCCATGACTCAATTGAGCAGGAAAGGTAAACTGTGAAAAGGGAAGGCTCACCCGCTCAGTTGGCATCCAGTTATTAGTACTTGCTTGGTGCCAGACCCAGTGCCAGTTGTCCTCCTCAGCTGCCCCCCAGCAAGCATCCTATTTAAATGCAAATAGTGTGACTATAAGCAAGTAGGTCTTTGAGATGAGACCTCTCACACCTTCCTTCCAACAAGATTACCAGTCTCAAGAACTTCTGCTGTAGAAAGTCCAGAGTCACATGTGATATGGTTGGAGATACAGAGTTGAAAAGGTGGCCAGAACCTCCTGCTGAGGGCCTTGGGGTCCAAGGGTTGATCAAGTAGCTTCAGCCAAAAGCAGCAAATTATTACTTACACTGGACACTATGTCTTAGAGTCCCCATTTAACATCACATTTAAAAAGATGAAGAGTTAACCAAGACATTCTTGGAAGGAAAGTGATTTACTGAACACCTATTACGTTCCAGGTGTCCACTAGGGGCTTACATACATGATCTCATTTCACACTGATGTCGAGCACTCTGGGAGACAGAGTCCTCATTTTCCTGGTTAGGACACTGAAGCTCGGAGGTAAGGGCATCTGCCTGGGGTAGCACAGCTCCATAGAGATTGAACTCTTCCCACTCTATCATAGAGCCTTCCTGCCAAGGGATTCTGTCTCTCCCCAAGGAACTGAAGGTACCACACACAAATCTCATTCATCTGTAGTCAGTTCAAAGAGGCATGGGCATTCTTTGAATCCAAATAGCAGATGAAGAAACAGATTCAGTGAAGGGGAAAGCCGTAACTACCCATGGGCCACTATCAAGAGCAGGCCCCCACAAGTCACACGTGTGCACAATACTCCCAGTCTGGTTGACATTGACTACAATTTCTCATGGATGGAAACTATAGAGGATGTGGCTCTGTTTCTCTGGGCTTCTTGTGTGCTGCCATGTGGTCATCTTGGGCTGCTAGACATGTGGCCAGCCCCCTAGTAAGTCATACATACACTTAAGCCCAAGTAGAGGATCTGTACTTGTGAACCTTCTCATATTGGGGGTGGGGGTCTGAACCTGCATCAGGAGGCTATACAGTGTCTCGGTCATGGTTCTCCACCTTGGCTGAATATCAGGATCACCCGGGGAACTTTGAAAAATGCCAGTGACAGGGTCCCACCTCAGACCAATTGAAGTAGATTCTCTACCAGTGAGGCCCAGACATCAGGATTCTTTAGAATCTGCTCAGGTGATTATAATGTGCATTCAGAGCTAAGGTGGGGAACTGACCACACCCAGTGCTAAGACTGGAGCACATGATCTGAGCCAGAAAAGGTGGCCAGAACCTCCTGCTGAGGGCTATAAACTATAATGATTGGCTTAGGGATTGGCTTGTTACCCAACCCAGTCCAAGAAGCATGAATCACAAGGTCATGCTGGGAACAAGAGGAAAAAGATTGTCTTTCTCCTACTGGACATGAATAGGATTGTATACAGTCGTAGAACATGTTGGTAGTGACTTAGGAATTCTGAGGGAGTATCTGTTAACCAAGGAGCAGATAAGCCAGAAACACAGAAGGCAAGGCAGAGAAGTTTAAACAAAACACAAGAAAAACACAAAAAAACTTGATTAGATCGCTTAGCTTCTGGATCAAGCTGGATCTGAAGCTAGGATGCCTCTGACATTTTCAGATGGTTGTGTTAGATACCTATATAAGGTCTAGACCAGTGTATCTCTACTTTGGCTGTCTATCATAAGCACTTGGGGAGCAGAGAAGGGGAAACTAAGAACCTCTACAAGTGGGCCACTATGCTTTAGAAGTTCTCCAGTGTACACCCAAGGCTAAAAGCCCCTGCTATCAAAAAGTGGAAGGGCTGGTACCCTTCTTCCTGTTCTGGCTAGACCACAAGAAATCCAATTCAGTCCTGAACACCCAATATCAAGAGGAAAATCAGCATCTGGAGATATTCGGAGAGAAATCAGGATGAAAGAAAGATTCAAAATTGGTCCCAAGATGGATAATCAACAGAAAGAAAGTTGTCCTCCAGATGGGGAGGGGGAAGCAACCTGTTGCAGCAGTCACAAGGGTATGGGTCACCATTCATCAAAGCTTTTAATGAAGGAAAAATTCAACACCCCAAATAATCCAATCCAAAAGACATGAATAGACATTTCTCCAAAGAAGACATGCAGCTGGCCAACAGACACATGAAAAGATGCTTAACATCATCATCAGAGAAATGCAAATCAAAACTATAATGCAATATCACCTCATACCTGTCAGAATGGCTAAAATCAAAAACACAAGAAACAATGTGTTGGCAAGAATGTGGAAAAAAAGGGACCCCTTGGGCACTGTTGATGGGAATGCAAACTAGGGCAGCCGCTGTGGAAAACAGTATGGAGCGTCCTCAAAAAGTTAAAAGTAGAACTACCTTACAATCCAGTAATCACACTACTGGGTATTTACCCAAAGAATATGAAAATACTAATTCAAAAGGATACATGCCCCCATGTGTTTATAGCAGCATTATTTGCAACAGCCCAAGTGACCACCAGTTGATGAATAAAGATGTGGTGTATAGACACAATGGAATATTACTCAGTGATCAAAAATAGTGAGATCTTGTCATTTGCAACAACATGGAAGGTGCCAGAGGGTATCATGCTAAGCAAAAGAAGTCAGTGCAGAAAGACAGACACCATGTGACTTCCCTCACATGTGGGATTTAAGAAACCAAACAAATGAACAAATTAAAAAAGAGACAAACCAAAAAACAGACTCTTAGCTCTAGAGAACAACGTGACGGTCACCAGAGGGGAGGGCGCTGGGGGCCTGGGTGAATCAGGTGAAGGGGATTAAAGAGTGCCCTGGTGAGGAGCTCCAGGAGATGTATGGAGCAGCTGAATCATTTTATTGCACACCTGAAACTAAAATCATGCTATATGTTAACCATATTGGAATTAAAATTTAAAACTTAATTAAAAGAGTGATATTAAAACAAACAAACAAAAAGCTTTTAATAAAGGAACAAGGGGAAAATAAACACTGCAGTTTCCAGGGGAGCACAGAAACAGAGAGAGGCCTGTGCTTTGTGAACCCGTGTATCTCTCAGCACTCAGGCTACTAGAGAAAAAAGGCTCTCCGCTCAGAACACCCACCTCCAACCTGTCCTCCTGGAGGGATCCTGCTCCTCCTGAATCATCCTACACATGGTCACTGTCTGCCAGTAACCGTGCCCACTGATGGGGATTCATCTAGGTAGCAAAGAGTTACTGCCCAGTTGGACTGAACTGTGCCCCCTGGAAATGCCTGGGACTTCATCTGTAACTCTCACTGTCCCAGATAGACGCTGGCCGGGATGGCTGCACTCTGCCTGTGAGCAGGGCAGGCCAGAAGAATCAGGTAGTTAACACCTCCTTGGAGCAGCCCTTAACCAATGGCTGACAAGAGCTGGTGTGTAAATACCCCTTTCCTTTCCATAGGAAGAACTCTGGGGCGCCTTCTATACCATCTCCCAGACTTCTCCAGTAGAACTGAGCCCTAAGAACACACAGCAGTAATATAACAGTGTGCCCCTCCCCTTACTGGCCCCCTTCCCTCTCCTCTCTCGTTTCCTGTACTCCCCTACCATTCCTACCATTGCTTCTCGGGTCCCCTCCCAGATCAGCTCCTGGATCCCACAGCCTTGTCCTCAGTGTTGGCTTCTGGAGGAACCTAACCTAAAATGCTGAACGGGATAGATACGTGTCCTGCTCTCACAAACCTTGTATCCAGTGGGAGTAAATAGACCATAGATAACAATGTTTCCAGTAAAGTGACGTGAAGAGAATACATCTGTGACATGGTAGAGAGTGACCAGGGTGGCCGGGGAGGCTACTCTAGCCAGCGTCGGGAGGGATGGCTCCTCTGAGCTGATCTTCACATGATCTCAGGTAGCCCAGGGGTGGAAAGGATCACTAGGCATTTACAGAAAACCTGGGCCTACGCCTGCTATCATTTCTTGCTCAGGCGTTCAAGAGTCTATCCCTTGTTCCAGTACAGAAATAATGTCTGGAAATACGGAATCCCACTACGACCCGTCCTGTGGTTCTCTAACATCACATCTCTAAGCAAATCCTCTGAGAAGAGGCCAGCAAAGCCCCTTGGAGAGGTTCCCAGGAGGAAGTGTAGATGGGAATAGGACCACCGTTCGGTGCCAGGTTGTCTGTGGATGATATCCTGCTTGAATCTCACAACAACTCTGTGAAGTAGGAATTCAAGGCACCTGTTTTTCAGATGAAGAAATGATGCCCCAAGACATGGAGGGACCTGCCCACACAGCTGGAAATGGGCTTAAAAGCATGCCAAGCTCCAAAATCTCTGCCCAGCTCCATTTCTTAGAGAGCATGAAGACCATTCTCCACCTCTTCCTAAAATGAGCTCTAATGATATACAAACACCAGAAGGTGTTGGAAAGCAGCTGCCATGAAATCTATTAGTAAAAAGCAATGAAAACAAGTCCATGAATTCAAGCCAAATTACTCTTCCTCTATAGGGAATAATGCCAAGGACATGTGCAAAGATGCCCATATGGATTTCTTAGAGGAGCTGAAATCAGCATGTCCCACCACATCAAAATAGTGACTGCCTAAAGACCAAAAAATCCAGATCTTGAAGATCGGGGGGAAATCCTAGGAGCAGCCAGCCCCACTAAGTGGGCTTTTGAAGACCCATGAGAGTCTGGGGGAGCTGGCTGCACTCCCAGTTCTAGAATGGAATACTTGACCTATACTAAGCCAATCATTTCTCCCATGCCTCTGGCCACAGTGACTGGTTCAGGGGTAGCTTAAGACCTAAGCCAATGCAAACAGCATGAATTTTAGAGTCATTACTGAAAACAATGAAACAAAGTCACTCTTCCCTGCTGGACAGGAATGAATAAGCACATAGCCCTGAGACATATAGGCAATCATTTTGTAACCTGCAGGGAAGCCAACTATAGATAGACATCATACCACAGAAGGCAGAGAGATGAAACAAATGGACTCTATGATTTCATTGAACTGCTGGATCAGACTTCACCTGAAGCTACTTTTATCTTTGGTGGTTTGTGCTGCGGACCAAAAATAAATTAATTTTTTATTATTTAAGGCAGTTGGAATTGAACTTTCTGCCACTTGCAACTTGACTCATGATAACTGATCCCCCACTACTTCATGTAATAGATGGGGCAGCCAAAGTCCACAGCTACAAAGCTGGTTGGTAGCAGAACTTGGACCAGAAATCTAGTCTAGTGCCATATCCACTGTGCTGTTCTGCCATCTACTCTGTGACCATAATATAACAAGAATATTAAATATCATTTATGGAGCAATTATTGCAGGCTAACTAGTTCACATGTATCCAATTCTCACTACCCTGAGGTTGTTTCTGTTATTAATCCCATTTACTAATGGGGAAACTGGAGCTCAGACATTTTAAGTAACTTAGCCATGATACAATAACTAGTAAGTGACAGAAAACTTGAACTCACGACTTTCTGACTGCTGCACTTAACCGCTAAGCCAGAAACTGCCAGGTTCAATGAGTACATGGAGCCAGGTGATTAAAGAAATTAGTGGCGACCTAGAGAATACATGCCCAGGATAAAGGAGGCAATTACGTCACAGCTCTAGGGACTGATGTCATGTTGTCAAAATGTGGGTCCAGTTATTGGACCTAACAATTCTTCAAGTAAAGTTGAAAATCTGGACTTGCATGTGAAATCCCCTAACTTTTGTAATCTGGCAATTCATTCAGTGACAGCCGAAAGACCCAACCAAACAAGGGTAGCAGATGCACTTGGCACAGGGGTGGCACAGAGCATTCCAGAATTTGCAACCTCTGCACTAAATTCTATTACTACATATTCCCCTGGTAATACATCAGGCCAGTGCCAACTGTCCTTCAACAAGTAAAGGGTAGGGGCACCTGGGTGGCTCAGTAGGTTAAAGCCTCTGCCTTCGGCTCAGGTCATGACCCCGGGGTCCTGGGATCGAGCCGCATTGGGCTCTCTGCTCAGCAGGGAGCCTGCTTCCTCCTCTCTCTCTGCCTGCCTCTCTGCCTACTTGTGATCTCTATCTGTCAAATAAATAAATAAGTAAAATCTTTTAAAAAGAACACAAGTAAATGGTAAACAAACTGTGGTATATCCCTACAATGGAATAAAACCCAGCAGTAAAGAAAAATGAATTCTTGACGTACACAACAACATGAATGAATCCCAAAATAATTATGCTGATGAAAGAAGCTGGACCAAGAAAAAGGTGCGTACTGTATGTTTCCATTAATATAAAGTTCGAGAAATTGCCAACTAATCTATAGTGACAGGAAGGGGATCAGTGGTTGTCTGGGGATGGGGAGAGGTAAAAGAGATTACCAAGGGGCAAAAAGAGACTTTTGAGATTGATGGTTGTGTTTATCATCTTGATTGTGTGATGGTTTCACGAATGGATACATGTATCAGATATATTATACCATTTAAGTATGTGTAGTTGATTCCATGTCAACTTAAAATTGTTAAAAAAAAGTTTTAATCTAGGATCCCGCACCACACCACCAACACCTTTCGTGTTTCATGGGCTATCCACTGAACTGGGACCCCTTACCACCATAAGAAGTACTTTGCATTAATCATCATCATCCTACCTTTCCTGGTGTTTCTTCTGGTCAGTTCATTCCCAGCCAAGTTCCTCCAGCTACATCACATCCCTCCCATTCCCACCAGGAAAGCTCCAAATCCAGTCCCATCTTTCCTGCTCTCCTCCCAAAGCCCAGTCAAGGCCCTTTATCCAAACTAGAAGGTCTGATGAGGGGCAAGGATTTTGTGGCAGAAGGTTGTGAGCTAAGAGTATCCAATCCTTCCATCACCTAAACCCCCACTCCCCGTGCAGTCTAAGGCACCAAAGCCCCTCGCTGTTAATGCCAACACAGAATAGGTATATGCTTGGGGAAAGATGGAGAAAGACTATCATGGATTCTATCAAGGAGAGAAGTCCTTGTGTGGTAAATATAGGCCCACTGTGAGGACTAGTTTTATGTGTTAACTTGGCTAGGCCATGGTACCATGGTCAAAGGTATTTGGTAGACGTGATTAACATTGAACTCAGTAGACTTTTTTTTTTTTTATAAACATATAATACATTTTTAACCCCCGGGGTACAGGTATGTGAATAGCCAGGTTTACACACTTCACAGCACTCAACATAGCACATACCCTCCCCAGTGTCCATAACCCCACCCCCAAACTCAGTAGCCTTTAAGTAAAGCAGACAATTTTCACTATGTGGTGGGCCCCATCCGATCAGTGAAATACCTTAAAAGGAAAGACTAAAGTCCTGGAAAGAAACTCAGCCTCCAGAACATACGAGAATTAAATATTTTTGGATCAGGAAGAAGGAATACGAAAGGGGACTCTCTGTTGAGCACCTAGGGCACGGTGTAAAGGGAGAGGACCACCTCTCTCAATCACCTGCTACATGCCTACCTAGCACCTTGGAGCAGCACCTCCTTTAGTATTGGAACAATCCTCTGGGATAATCCTCTTTTCCTGATGGGAAGAGCTCAACCAGGTGAAATAACATGACCAAGGGTATTAATAATTAATAGGTACAGAACTTAAAATAATAATGATAGAGACAGCATTTACTGTGCTTATAATGAGCCAGACACCATTCTGAGTGCCTAATACACGTCATTTCATTTCATCTTCACAACCCCAAATCACTCTACACGCACTTCTGACCTGGCCACTTCTGACTCCGACGACTCCTGGGCACTGCTGTGGGCACCCTGAGGATTAGCAGTCCTGGAAGGCTTTCATCAGGTGGGAGCTGGAGAGACCGACTGGCGGGACACGAGAGGACCCTAAGTCGGGAGGGGTGTCAGGAAGCGACGGTGTGTTTGCAGGACAACGGCCTTGGACGCCAGGCTAGGGAAACTGGGCTTTCCCTGGAGGTGGCAGAGAGCCACGGCGGGGCTCCAAGGAGCTGCGGAGGAGAGACGAAGTGCGGGCTGAAACGAGCGGAGCGGGGAGGGAGGGTGCCTCCAGAAGCCCAAGGGGGAAAGCTCCGGGAGCAGGGGTGAGCGGCGAGGGGACCCGGGAACTAACGACGGAGTGGGACAAGGTGTGAGACCTGAGGGACGATGCAGAGGACGTGGTGATGGGTTGGAGCTAAGGGATGAAGACGCAGGCGGCACGTGGAACCTGGAAGCGCCAGCCGGACCGCCCTCGCCGGGTGACGGAGCCTGGGAGGCCCACGGGCTGGGAGAGCGCGGCGGGGCTGCGCGGACTGGAGCCGCTAGATGGCGTAGGCGCCCCGTCGAACGCGTCGCCGGACCCTCCGCTCGAGCCTCAAGTCCGGAAGGGCCGCAGCGGTGAGCCGCTGAAGGGAGGAGGACGCACCCCAGTTCTCTCCCGCCGGCTTTGGGAAGCTCCGCCTGCACGGGTACAGGGCCCCGAGCTTCCAAGGGCCCGGCGCCTGGTGTCACGCTCTGCTACCACCGCAAATGTGCGAACGGGAACATCGGCACTTTCTTCATCTTTGCATCGGGCCCTGCAAATTCTGCAGCAAGTCCTACCGGGAACTTTCTGCTTTCAGCACTTTCCCGTTCTGACTCATTGATTCTGTCCCATGCTGCAGTGAGCTGAGGATGTGGTTCCACTTTGTAGACCAAGAAACTGAGGCTCGGAGAGGCAATGAGACCTGTCCAAGATCACATACTGGGAGTTGATGTGCGGAGGCGGCTCTTGGGACCCCAAGCGCAGTGCCCACACTGGAAGCTGCCCACGGCAGTCACAGCCCCTCCTAGGCCCAGACAAAAGCCTCTGACCACTGCCCCCAGGCAGCTTCCTTCAGGCCCACCTGGTGCTCAGAGGCTGAGAGGAGGCTGGGATGAAGGATGGTTGTGCAGAACTGTCCCCAGAGTCTCCACGTCTTTTGGTGATGGAGAAATCCTGGGCAGCCGGAAGAGGCAGCCCTCACAACCCAAGCTGTTAATCCTGGCTTCTGGCCTTCTGCACAGACAGACCGTCGCAGTCGAGGCCCTGGGCCATCAGAAGGACCTGCCCATCAGCGGCCTGTGCACCATGATGGGGAGGAAAGGGTCTGTCTTCCCAGTGAATGAGACAGCCCAGATCTGGAATCCTGGCTCCCCCTCTCTCCAGCTGCATGCCCCTAAGCATGAGCCTGGCTCAGCAAAAGTGAACAGGAAAAAATTCTCAGGCTCGCTGCAGAAGATAAAATACTTGAAGCGCCTGGCAAGTTCCAGGTACTCAGTAAATACTCCTTTATCTGCTGTTGGTGTTTGTCACGAAGGCAGCTGGATGATCTGCTCTGGAGTTTCCCCCTCAGGGAATGAAGTATTCTGCTGGCTAGGAGGCCTAGGGTGAAAGGGCTGGAGAACTGGGAGAAATGTGGTCTGACAGGCCAGGCCAGGCACCACAGGGGAGCTGACCAGAGTGGGTCTAGAAAGGGGCCTGCACAGTGCCTTCCGTGCTGGTCAGGGCTTCAGGGAAACAGGGGGGCAGAGGATAGGAACAAAACCACAGAATGATAACACTCCCACCACCCAGGTGGTCATACAACCCTAGACTGGTTTCAGAGTCTTTTCTGGTCCTTCATGCTGCTGGATTCTCCTCCCAACAGGGTGCTCATCGCCCCACTTTACAATGAGTGGCCTGCCCCCGCCGTCAAGAGGATGACTCAAGGGCTTGACCCAGTCTTCTGGGTTTTAATTCAGGGATCAGGCTGGTACTGTACAGTCAGGGCCTCCAGGCCATGGGATGAAGGAACAGAAAAGGCAGAGCGACCCTCTTCTTTTCTCCATCTCCCAGACCCACAAAGCAAGGAGTGGGTGCAGACTGGGGGCTGGAGAACACAAAAGCTTCTCCTAAATCTAGGACCTGTGCCTTCCTCACAGTCCAGGCTAAGTCCAGAACGAAAGGTTGTCCTGGAGCCTTTGGAGTCACTCAGGGTTGGGCTCCAACCCCACTGCGGGCCATGTACTTGCTGTGTGACCTTAGGTGAGTGACTCCACCTCTCTGAGCCTCTGTTTTCTCATGTTTAAAGCAAGGGCTTTACCTCATGAGATTAGCATGGTGTGGGGGAAAGTGAGTGGGTTTTATAGTCGGTCAGACTGGGTTCAGATTCCAGCTCTGCTATTTATTAGCTGTGTGATCTTGGGCAAGCGTCTTCACCTCCCTAAGACTCAGTTTCCTCATCTGAAAAAATGAGAATGTTAAGACCTCTTGCCTAAGGTTGTTGTAGAGATGAGACATGAAGCCGTAGGCTACCAGACACTCTGCCTGGCCTCTCTAGTCAAGTCAATAATGTTAATCTCCCCAGGACAGAAGGAGGCCCCTGGGGTGGCTGCTGCTGCATTTCAGTGGGGAGGACACCCCAAGACCAGACCTGGCTCCTGCCCCAGCATCCATCCTCTCCAAAGCCCCAGGCCGATCTGGTGCCCACATCCTTTCAGAAATCAGCTCAGCCAGCTGATTGCACCCTTTTGCAGGACAGAGTTGGCATTCAGAGAGTGGGACCATAAGCAGGCAACATCAACAATGCAAGACTGTGAGTCTTTCCACCCCTAGGAGACAGAATGAGGGCGGGAACACCTACTTTTCGTTAGCCACTGCACCAGGCACTTTACACAAGCCAGTCTCCATTTTCCCACAACTAGCGCATGCCTGAGGGAGGAGTTCCATGCAGGTGGGCCAGATTCCAAAGGTTACATGACAGTACTTTCCCCCACACACCAACGAATAATCTAACAGCCTACAGTGTGGCCTGGTAGTTAAGAGGGTGGATTTAGCCCCAAGCCAGCTTTGGTGCCAACTCTGCCACTTACTAACCGTGGGACCACAGACCAGAAGCTTAACCTCTCTGTGCCTCAGTTTCCTCATCTATAAAATGCAGGTGTGGCAGCCATGGAGATGTGCTGCTCAGACCTCCTTCAAGAGAACTCGCCTGACCACCTCATGCGTAAGGGTTCAGAGTCAGGCAGTAATGTTATGGGACCATCCCACTCCACCCCAGGAGAGAAGCCCCTGGGGATGGCGACTGCTGGCCCATGCTGTGCTCAGCCCGTGACTGAGCATGGAGGACATATTAGTTCCACCCATTCCTACAGGATACCTAATCCTTCTAAGGAGCAACTTTTACACAGAGGCTCCCATCAGCCTTACCGAGTGCTTCTCAGAACTGCACTGCTGTGTAAGTCTCTTGCTACCCGAACTCTCCCGCTCTCTCTCCTTTTCAACAGCAACCCTCCCCTGCCGCCTACCCTTCACAGACCACCTGCCCTGTAAACCTCTGGCACATCTAACCACATCTCGGCCTGTGCCTCTTGAAAGACAATCACTAGCACAAGAAGTAACAACAGTACCTGGTGCCCAGAGCTCTGGTGAGGAGGGAACACATTACCTCATGCAATTGCCCAGGACGGTGGCACAACCCAAATGTTAGCTAGTACTGTTGCTACAAATGACAGCCATTCACAGATCTCTCTCATGCAGCGATTTCTGCGGTGTTCCCCTACAAACCTAGAGAAAATGATGGAATCTTCCTCAAAGATGGTGTTTCTCATTCCTCCTCAGCCATTGTCAGCCCAGCTACCAGAACCACCTCCCTCAGATGCACGTATTTGCAGGAAGTCAGAGGGAATCTACTGGAGGAGTAGCTCACACCTTTGGCCAGAGACATTGGCTCTACTGCTGCATCAACAATTTGGACAGCCCAACCTGAGACTGACCATTTCCCTCTAGGGCTTGGTGAGGGCGATCTCCGTGGTCTCACCCAACCATAGTGCTCTAGCGTAAGGACCTCTGTCTGCCTGTGTCGCCACAGAAACAGCCCCTGTCATCAGCCGCGTCTTTTCTTGTCACCCACTCTGTTCTGAGAAAGCTGGCTCTTGGGTGTGTGTGAAGGCCCTAAGGGCTGGGCCCAGCCATTGTTTTTGTCATGTGGGGACAATGGACAACAGAAAGAGGAGTGAGGGCCAGATGACTGTGAAGAGAGGATAAAGTGAGCTACTTCAGCTCACTGCGGCCTTGTCCTTTATATAATAAGTATTGGGAAAGCTTCTCTGTTTCCACAGAAGGTCCTCCCACTTATTCCTCTTCTCTCCTCCAGGATGAAGGGATGCTCAGATGGGACTGAACACAGAAGTTTTCTTTCCTGTGGCATTCGCTGACATCAGTGTTCCCCAGGGGGCCTCCCCAAAGGGAAGGGCCTGGGTCTCTGCCTTCCTCTGAAGCCCTGTGTTCCCCAAACATGGATTCTCCACTCACAGGAGCATCTGGCTCCAGACAGCTGTCCCGAGTGTCCACCCTCAGCCGCTCCTCTCTTCAAGCTTCACATGCCTGAAGAGCAGGTAAGCAGAGAGGGTAGGAGTCTGAGAGACAAGTAGCAGATTAGAAGCTGGCTTTCCTCACTTAAGGAAGGGACGTGCAGCTCACAGCCTTGAAGGAAAAATTGTCACACAGCAGGAGGACCTTTCTTCCTGGGAAAGCACAGAGAGTCAAAGCCTCAAGTCCCCTCCTGAGTCAGACAGAGGCACACTGATCAGATAACCATCCCAGAAAAGGCTCAGGCAGGCCAAAGGCTCTCCTGACCTAGGGGTCCCTGAGCCAATCCATCTTTCTGTTAGGATGTATTAATGCTAAATGAAAGGGTCAAACTCTAAAATAACTAGACTCTAATAAACTGATATTTACTGCCCATCAACTGGGAATCTCGCATGCGCTCTCACGTGAAGCCTCACAACTCAGTGCGGTAGGCATTATCCCCGTCACGAAGGAGGACGTGAAACCTCACTGTGGCAAAGGGATTTATGAGAGTTCACACGGCCGTGCTTGGCAGCACTCGGTGACCCCAAATCCATTCTGCCTCCGCGCCAGTTCTGCCAGGCAAGGATAGGCCACTTACCCCCGGGGCCACGTTTCCAGGCAGCCAGATGTCTCCTGTGCTTACCCTGCTCCCCTCACCCCCACTCGCCCCCACCAGGCACTGTGGGGCCATCATCCTGACACCAAGGAGCAGGCTCACCCGTGGAGTCAGGTTGCTGATGGAAATTCCTTCCAGAGAGGTGTGGTGTGAGGAAGGCAGACAGACGGACATCTGTGGGGTCACATTCACAGACAGACAGATCATTGCCAGGAGGAAGCCACATGCCTTACCTCCCAGCTCATCTGACTGGATGCAGACACAGCCAGATGCTGTCACAGTCGTATCCCAGAGGCCCTGAGGGGCTGGCAGAGTCCCTTCACAACAGCTGTCACAGCAGAACCCATCTGGAAGGGCTCTTTTTGCTGAACACTTAACCCTTCTGAGGACCCTCAGGGCCAAAGGATTCCATACGCCCCACGAGAGACAGATTTAAAAGAAGAGGGTCCCCTCCACCGAGGATGAGTCCAGGCACCCTAGAGGAACCCCACTTCCCTCACCCGCTTCTGTTTCCTGGGGAACCAAGGTGGGGCGGGCAGCATGGGGAGGGGGAGAGGCCAACATTCCGTGAAGGGAGAGACCACGAGCCTCTCAGATTTCAGGAATTAAGGAAGGAACACACCCAAACAGCTACCATATACCCCAAAGCAAGAAGAAGGGCTCCTGAAACTGAAAGGCTTAGGGGAAGACCCAGAAAATAACACTATATGGCTGAAGGAGGAGGCAAAAGCCGCAGGGTCCAGGCTGCCACGGTGTGCAGCGCCCTGGCCCAGCTTCTCATGGGTTCCCAGGAAATGAACAAAAGGCTCACACAGTGCTTCAGGAGGCGTCAGTTGGCAGCTGCCTCTGACTGGAGGCCATTCATGAATTCCCGCTCGGTCTCTCAGCCCCCCAGATAGCCTGGGGATGTTGGCAGCTGACAGGAGCCTTTCACCCAAAGACAGGTCTGGGTTTCCCTGGAGAGAAAGAAACTTGAGTCAGCTGACTTCCCTTTGCCCTCCCTTGGTGGTCTCACCCAAATGAACAAAGCCATTAGGTCTGAAGTATGGAGGCCACGTACTTGCTGGAAGCTTCCCCAGAATCAAGAGTGTCTCCCCTGCTTCAGACACTTTGCAAGAGAGAGCCTCCCGCTGCAGTGGCCACAGCACCTTGGGCCCTTCCTTGACCTGGAGGGCCTCTTCTTCTTGCTCCCCTCCTGTTTCAGGCCTGTGCATGGGACTCCTGCTCCCCCTACTCTGCCCTGCCCCACACCCTGCCACACTCATAGGGGGGATGCTCCTAGGAGCCACGTGAGTGACCGACCTTTCTGCTCTCCATGGGGAGCTCAGAAGAGAACCCATCATACCCATCACCTATCCATTCTGCAAATTTAGATGGGACATGAACTTCTCTGAGCTTCTTTACCTATAAAACAGGAATAACAATATTTATATCAAATGATTGTTATGAATATATAGAATAAGCAAATCTATAGAGGCAGAAAGCAGATTGGTGGTTGCCAGGGACCAGGGGCAAGGATCGGGAGTGACTGCTTTCATGGATCTGGGGTTTTCTGTTTGGGGCGATGAAAATGTTCCAGAACTAGGGAGGGGTGATGGTGGCACAACCTTGTGAATGAATTTAGTGCCACTGAATTGTATACTTTTAAGTGGTTACAGTGGTAAATTTTATGTCATATGTGTTTTACCACAACAAGAAAAAGGAAAAGAAAAGTTATTATCAGATTAGATGAAATGCAGGGTGTAGAAATGTTGGTCACAGAACCTGGTAGGTCTTGAAGGTACTTGAATTTCCTTCCTTCAGATCATCACGTTGAATTGTACACAACACTCTCCCTCATGCCAAGCTGGGGCAATCTGATTGCATTTCTCCTCAGATACCTGCTCTGGAATGCTAATAAGATGAATACACGTTTTCCAAAAAGCAAAGCCTTTATCACTGTCCAACAGAGAGGGAGCCCAATTCCACCCCCCTCCCCCCATTCCTGCTGCTAACCTCTTTTATCTGTTCTGCTGTGGTCCTGCCCTGGGAATGAGTCCTGCCAGAGGAGAATAAAGGCTTTGGTACCAGAGCCAAGGCTTTCCCTCAGTACCTCCTTCTCAGTCTCTACAAAAACTATCCTCCTAAAGAAATAAAACTGATCCATGTTGGGACACAGTTTTCCAAAAGTTTCTCATGTTTCTGTATATCTTGTGAGCAGGGACATCATCTTAGTTATGGACTACCTTTTCCAGCAAGTTTGTGTAACAAAGGGCCTCAGGAAATAGGTATGGTCCCCCTCCGAAGCAAAGGGCGGGTAGGCTTACTGTCCACTATAAAAGATTTGGGTTCCCCAAGCTCAGGTTTCCTCTCCTATGATGCAGCCCCCAGTGTATGCAAGGGACACCCAGCCCTCTTTCTGTCACTCTGAGGAAAGGAAGGGTTGCCACAAAAAGGTACCGTACAGAGCAAGGCCCAGTTAGTATCTCTCATCATTATGACTGACTTGCCTTTCTCCCCCACCTTGAGACTAGACGGCATGTTTCATTTATCTTTGTGTGTCACAGAGCAGGTGCTGATAAATGTGCCCTGAGTGAGTGAATGAATGAATAAGTGAAGGGATGGGGGGATGTTTCTCTTCTCTTCTCCTGACAGTCTTACTGGACCCTGCCCATCCCATCCCCATGGCTTCCCTGTATCCAAGATGTCATCCACTTCCCTTATCAGCTCGCTACCTGGGTAAAGCCATATGATGCAGATAATTAAATACAAATACTCTGTCTCGGGGCCTGGGATGTGAATGTGGGGAGTGATCCTGGATCCTTGCCCAGGTCCACATAGCTCTCAGATCAGCCCTGCCCTGCCCTCCCCGCCCAGCTATGTCCCATGCTCAGCTCCATTCACATCTCCATGACCTAGTAGTGACCTGTAGTTGTAATGTGCACAACGAGACCGTAGGCTTAGGCCACCAAACCGCACAATGCCCGTCACCACTGAGCCGGCAAACAGGATGTTCATTTCTCAGGCTCATACCTGTGAGTCTGAAAGGGTATTACAGCACCGGGGGTACTGCTAATATTTACATAAGGAATGCATGAGCCTTCCTTTAAACTAAATTAATTGCCTCCTTCTTTTATTGTTGAAGCAATAGAACTGAGCCATCCAACTCAAAAATATAACCAAAAGGAGAGGAACCTGAAATGTCACTCTGGATGTTCTTTCTGGCTCGGTGTCAGCAGGGCAAACACAATGTCCAGGACGGAGAACAAAGGCATTTGATGTGACAGCCAGTCCTCACCAGCCACAGGAGCCCCTGCCTCTGTGTAGAGCTTCATCCCACACTATATCCTATGTATAAGTGATGATTACAGAAGTGCACCTGCTTGATATGCCCTTGAAATTGCAAACAGCTACTCATCTTTCCTAGAGCAAGGCCGAAAGGACAGTTAGTTGGCATCTCGGCAAGGGAAGCAGCAGTGAAAAGTCACTTGAAATGAAGGCTTTGGGGCCCATTTTTTAGGGGTCTTGGCTTCTCTACTCACAGGGACACTGCTTTCTATATTACGTCAGCTTCTTCCACCTCAGGGTACCTGAAGATGACTAGTCTTATTTTAAAGAATAATCCTCAACTGGGTATTTCCCGTTCTCTTCAACTGATATTTCCTGTTCCATGCCTAACAGTCAAACCATGCATTTCTTTCTTTATACCTCCCTTCACTGCAGAAGAGAGAGGTATCAGTCTATAAGCATGCAGACAATAAGATTAAAAGGCTCTGGGAAATTACAGGCAGTGTTTACAGAAATAAGATGGAACCAGGATTGGTTATAAACCACGAAACTGATTGTTTATTTGCCCAGGGATGTTGCAGTTGAAAAAAACTCAGAGACGCTGCCAGGGAGGCTGCTGAGCTGGGCTGAAGGGCAGAGGCCATGGTGTGGTGGTGGCCATGGTTTGGTGGCCTGGTTTTAGGGCCTGGCCCCAGTGTTCCCAGTCCGGCCACTCGACTCCACCAAGGCTCTTGGGGAACCAGCTCATACCACCCACACTCACAAAAGACTCATGGACCAACTAGAATTCACTCCACTTTATGAATTTATTTTGAGAAATAGATCTATAGGAAAATAAGAGCAAGATGGGGAGGGGAGGAAGCACAGGGAAAAGAAGGTGACGAAGAAAAAGGGAGGAAAAGAAGGAAGGCAGAGAAGGAGGTTAAGTCGGGGAAGAAGCCAGAATAAATATGCTACATGGTCAGTGTTGGTGTCTTTGTAAACAAATACAAAAGGGAAACCAAATTATAAACAGAACATCTCTTCTTGTGCTGAAATCAAAGCCAAGAGAAATGAGCTAGCAGTGTGGGGTGACGGGTGAGGGGCAGTGCAGGGAGCGCCCAGAACTGTGCCGAGGCCTCATGAACTATCTTCTTCCAGCAAGAGACAAACCATCCCAGTGACCTGAAAACACATCTGGCAGATTCCAGCCTCTTTCCCTTGGCACATCCTGGATAAAAAAGGCCAAGGTCTTGTTCTGTGAGCTCTGCTTTCCAAGGTTGTAGACTGACCCTCCCCTCTGGATAACTCCCACGTTCTTCAAAGAGCATGTGATCCTCCTGTGGACCTGTCAGCCTCCTTAGTCACAGTCCCACATTAGGGCCTGGTCCAGGAGACAGCACCCAGATCCTGTCCATTGGAGTTCAAGCTTTCAAAACACAACCTGTCATCGTTCTGGATAGCGTCTGTAGATGATGTCCTTTGTTTTGTGTGAATATGATTCTGTAACTCTCAAGGGGCTACGTCAGTTCTAAATTACTGGGAGGTGAGGGAGCAGCCCCTCTGTCGGGTATGGACAGTTTACCTGCTCAGTCAGTAAAGATACCATCTGGACCTGGCACAGAATGGCCTGGAGCGCTGACCCGAAGCCTCCACTCAGAGCAAGGACACCTCAGCCACATCCACCGAAATCATTTGAGCCGCGGCCACTTGTACCAAATGTGCTCCCTCAATGTTCATCGGATGAGCCAGCAGATGGAAGAGTGAACATTCCATCCACAACCTAGGACTGACGGCGTTAGTCCAGCTGTCCCATGTTACTGGGAGGGGGAACTGAGATCACAGACGTGGAAAAGCTCCATAAACTAAATCACCGTGCTGACATGAGGGTTACTACGTGGACTGGTACAGTTGGTGGCCAGAGACAGAAGCCATGGGAGGAGCAGTTGGTGAAGCGTGGTGACTTCTCCCAGCTGCCTGGGGCAGCTCCAGTGGACACTTAGGAAACTCACTTCTCTCCATCAGCATGTTACCAGGACTAATAATGACAGGTGTTTTTTACATCAGTGGAATATCAAACAGGCAGGACTATAAGTGATAAGAAACAAAGACCTAAAGACCTATCCCATCTTTGCATTCCGCTGAAGAATTACTGATGAACTAGTCCTAGCCCCTATTTGAGAAAAAGGGAAACTGAGGCCCAGAGAGGGTACAGAGCCACAGTATTAGGACCAAATACTAATCCCAACAGCTCCTATTCTTGAACGCAGCCCAAAGATGGAGGGCCTACAGGCATTAGGTCATTTAATCCATACAACAACCCTATGAGGCAGATAATATCATTATCTCCATTTTATAGATAAGAAAACAGACTCAAGTGAGCCACATAGCTTGTCCAGCTTCAGCTAGTAAGCAAGGGCTATGACTTTTGTCTCTCTGTTGCCAGGGTAACCAGAAGTTCTGCAAAGATACCAGGTAAAGGTACAGACATACACATTTTAATTAATTTGTTATTTATTTGTTTGTTTGGAGAGGGGTTGACATAGAACGTGAGAAAATCTGTCATGATCTCTCTTACTTGGGAGTGAAGACACATGCAAGGACCCTCTTAGGGCCAGGAGGCCGCTTCATCTCCAGCCAGGTCCTAGAGAAAGGAGTTCAGTTAGAGGCGCCCTAATGCCTGAGCCCTTCTGCTCCCTCTCTCTCATTAGCTGACACCATCAAGTCAAGGTTAATGCAGGCCAGGACTGGGAGCTAATTATTCCACCATTATGGACACAAATTTCCCCTGGAG
The DNA here is from genome assembly GCF_009829155.1 of Mustela erminea. Taxonomy (NCBI): domain Eukaryota; kingdom Metazoa; phylum Chordata; class Mammalia; order Carnivora; family Mustelidae; genus Mustela; species Mustela erminea. The sequence continues at coordinate 104,501,025 of NC_045616.1, read as the reverse complement.
AAGAGCCAGAGTTGGGAACTGGACAGAAGAGGAAGAGTCTTAGGAAGGAAAGAGACTGCCTGGTTCTCACAAATGGGAAAATAACATGGCACCAGCTGGAGTCAGCTTCCCCAACCATTGGAACCTGCTCTCTGAGAAATCTCAGTGTTGTCTCTGAGTGACCCCCTGCTAACCACTCTACCATACCCCATTTGCATGTCTGTGGAGGGGTGCCAGCCATCACAGAGCCCTTACCTCCATCCGTCAGCATCAGTGGTTCCTACAAGAGTTGTAGAAAACCCTTCAGTGCCACAACTGATTTAATTCTTCGTCTGGGCCCAGCACTTGGATGCAGGGAAGGGGGAGAGAGCTTAGAGACAACAATTAATAACACACAATTCCTGACTTCAAGGAGCTTTCCACACCATTGTGGAGGAATGGGCATCTAATCAACTCTTGTGCTTTGCTAGATCACAGACGCAAAGTGTTGTGGGACAGAGATTCACTCCAATTAGGAGGTTCTTAGTGAGAAGATGCATTTGAAGTCTTAAAGAATAAGTTAGCTTTCAAGAGGGGAGGCATGGGCAAGGCATGGTATCCCATAAGAAGGGAGCAGCAGCAGCAAAATTGCAGAGCGCATAAAAGGCAGAAGATGTTTGGGGCGGCTGGGACCCAGGGTGCAGCCTGTTGAGAGTAAGCTTGTACTGGGAGTAAGGCTAGGGAAGTCATTTGGGAAAGACCACAGAGGGCTTGAAATGACATAGTATGGAATTTAGAACCTTCTACTAGAGGCAATAGGGAGCCAGTGATAGCTTTTGAGGCAGAGAGTGACATGACCAGATCTGCATTTCAGAAAGAGGGCTGGGGCAGTGTGTGGTAGGTGAGAGAAAATGGAGGCAAGAAGATAAGGGGGAAGTTCTTGAAAGACTCCAACAGGAAGAAGTAGGGATTTGAATTAGTGAGCTTTTTGGCAATCTCATAAAGATGACCTCGGAGGATAAGAGATGCTTTCACCTGTTGAGCTAAATTCATTTAGTGTTCCTTTTGCCTGAGGACAGGTTGAGCCAGAATGTTTCTGATAAGTAGTTTTGCTTGGGTATTTCTGGTTTTGCCTTAAAGAATCTTCTGAAGAAACTTTCCCACTGGCCACACAGGGCTCTTGGCTGAGAGATGAGGAACAGGAAATGAACAACCATAGCCCCGAATGGGAGGCTACGGAGCATGGAGGAGGGGTGGTTAGCTCCTTTTTATGTCAGAGGAGGGCATAGAGGGCACTGTGGGTATATGAATGTGTGTTGGAAAGGTGGGACAGTGGGGTATGTTTGTGTATGTGAGTGGGGTATTTGGAAGGGAATAGGTGTATGTATATATTTAGGGGAAGGAAATTTTGAATATCTGTGTATTTATTAAGTGTATAGATGTATGTGTCTGTGTATGAATAGGGTGTGTGGTGTATGTGCTTGCATATCTTTGTGTGTGCATATGGAAGTGTGTGTGTGTGTGTGTGTGTGTGTGTGTGTGTGTGTGTAGAAAGTCAACAAGCAGGAAGACCTCCCAGAGAGGCCAGTGCTGAGTGTGGCTCTGGAAGAATGAGGAGAGTTCAGTGGGTGGAGAGGGCAGGGCAGGTGATCCAGGAAGAGAGCAATGGGGTGTGCGGCCACAGGCAGGCGTGAATGAATGTGGCATGTTTGGGGCATGGTGGCAGCAGAGCAGAGAAGAGTCAATTTGGTTCCACAGTAGAGGGTCCTTCCTCGAGACCTTGGCACTTGTTAGCATTCTAGGGGTGGGGTTCCCCTGGCCTTTGGAGGAGATAGCAGTAGCCACAGGACATTTCTCAGGTGGCCTGGAAGAGGACTGGCAAGGCTACGGCCAGGCCATGGCCACACCTGACCTGGCTGCATGAATGTTTACAAAACAAATGCATGTTAGAGGGATTAAAAAGCACATCGCATTCTAAGGATGTTAAGTGATGCATATATTCAGGGAGAAAGGGGGTGGGAGCAAGCCAGAGCCCGTGGCAAAAATAGGCGGGGTTGAGTGTCATAGGACTGGTCTCTGAGGCAGGCACCTCCAGAATTAGCTGCTCCATGCAAGCCTCACACCTCTGCCAAATCACTCCCCCTTCCTTCCACCTGCCTCTACTTCCCCCGCACCCTGAGCCAAGTGTCTCTAACATCTATACCCTTGAGCATGAGAAAATTCAGCACAACCCACTACCACAGCCCAAAAGCATCTTCTGGGTCCAGGCTCTAAGTAGGGCACATCTCCTTACCAAAGGGGTATCCTCCTTCAGTCTGGAACAGGGGATGTTGAGAGTGGGAGGCAGACCTGGGAGTTGCCCGTGGGGCTGAAGGAGCTCAGTCAAGGGAAGAAGCAGTGATCCCAGGGGTGAGACCACATCACACAGCCCACTTCAGCTTGGGGCTCAGCCAGGACTGGTGGAGAGGACAATGACTTGGCAGTCAACCACTTGCTGGCTGTGTCCTTGGGCAAGGCATTCCAGCTCTTTAGCTGCTTCCTAAGACAGGAATCCTAAAATGCCAATGGCACTGAGTCACTGTGGTTCTTTCAGCAAATCTGTTCCCTTCTACATGCCAGGCTCTGGAATACACCAGGGAACAGAGCAGGTGAAGCCTCTTGCCTACATGGAGCTTTCATTCGGTAGCAAAAAGACCAACAGATAATAAGCAATAAACACAGTAAATGGCTGAATTCTGGAGGGTGGTAGAAATAGCTAAGATACGGAGAAGAGAAAGGAGTAGTAGGGCGGGGAGATGGGGAGCCAGGGAGGCAAACACTATGATATGAATACGGCCACCAGGGTGGAAGCGGTTAGGCAGAACTTGGTGTAGACCAGGCGGCAGATGGTGCGGCTGGGCTGTAGTGGGTGTCTGATGATGCCATGGGGTGGCTGTGCCTGCCTCCCCGAAGGTTTGAATCATTCAGAATGGTACTCAGGCTCCCAGCCTGCCTCAGTGTCCCAGGGACAGGAGGCGAGTCTCACGGTCCTCATTCTGTCCACTAGGACAAGTTCTGTGTCTCCAGCCACCCTGGAACCCTCCCGGAGACGGGCGGTTGTCCCAGACATTTGAACCCACCAGAAACACGGCGCTCCTCTAACCTGGCCCGACAGCACATTGTGTCCTTCCCGGTATCTTGAGAACCCTGTCCCCCATTCCAGGAAAGATGAACACTCCCTGGGACCCTGAGCAAAGCAAATAAACTTTAGAGATCATCTCATTTCACCCTCTTCCTTTTCCATGTGAGGCACAGCTGGGGAAGTGGCCGGCCCAAGCCTGACTCTTCAGTTCAGGCCCAAAGCAGTGTGTGCTGGGACCACTGCTCTGGTTTTCGAGCTTGATCCCTTGCCTTGAGTATATCCAACGGCAATCTTTCCACCAAAGAGCTGCCAGAATAATCTTTCTACAATACAAATTTGATCGTGTTGCTTTGCTGTTCCCACAAAATGAAGTCCAAACCCCTGAGCATGGCACTCTGAGATCGTCACGAGGCACCCTGCCAACTTCCCCACCATACCTGTGCCTCACTCATGCTGTTCCCTCCACTTGGAATGCTCTTCTTGCCGCTGACACCTACTCACCTTTCAAGATTCAGCTGGGGTATCACCTCTTCTAGAAACTTCTCTGAACCCCACTTCTCATCTCAGATAGATCCAGTGACACTTTCTCATGTCCCATTACCTTCCCTTCTACTACTCAAACCTCCAACCTCCATTTTGTCTAAACTAGATGCCATTTTACTTTTCATTCATCAAATATACTTTTCTGAGGTTTCTTGTTACCTCATTTTGTTAAGGATTCAGGTATTTCTCAGTGCTGGTGTTTCACAGAATCACAATTTTTAGACAGCACAAGGATGAAATGGTAAATGGTAAATGGTAAATGGTAATGGTAAATGGTAAATGGTAAATGGTAATGGTAAATGGTAAATGTTTCTAAAACCAGGCAGTGGTTTTAGAAATCGTTTTATTGGAACACAGCCATGAGCACATGTTTATGTATTGACTGAGACTTCTTTTGAATTACTACAGCAAAATTGAGTAGTTGTGAGACACCATGAGGATCATAAAGTTGAAAATGTTTACTCTGTGACCCTTTTCAGGAAGCATTTGCTGACCTGGAAGCTCATAAAGGCAAGGACCATGTTTATTTTGTACCTGAAACATAAGAGGCACCTGATTAAGACTTTTGAGTAAATACTGAAGGATGAATGCTGAGTGATGGGTAACGCACAAATTCTATAACAGTCGTGGAAGGAAAGCACAGTGCTGGGTGTGGGTTTTCAGGAAGAAGGATTTGGAGGTAGCTATTGTGGGAGGTAGGGACCATAGATTAGCCATCTCCCAACTCTCTGATGAGAGAAGAGTGGTTGCCTGGCCTCAGAAAGGCACTGGAGGGACATCTGGGTGTCTTAGTCAGTTAAGCATCTGACTCTTGATTTTGGCTTAGGTCGTGATCTCAGGGTCATGAGATCAAGCCCCATTGGGCTCCATGCTCAGTGGGGAGTCTGCTTGAGATTCTCATTCTCCCTCTCCCTCTGGCCATCCCAACCCCTGTCTTTTTCTCTCTTTCTCTCTCAAATAAATAAATCTTTAAAATTAAAGGGACACTAGAATCTATGACCTGCGTAGATGGGAACAACCTTCTAGTTTGGGTTTGCGGTGGACCTTGGGTAGGCCAGCTGAGAGCCTAGGAGTAAATTCCAGCTGCCTGTGGTTGGGATGCCTCTGCTGCAGTAACTCCAGCAAGAAGTCCTGAGGACCCCAGTGAGTCATCCACAGACTAGAGAAGTGACAGTCCTGAGTGTATCCTCAAGGAGGCAAGGAAGCCATAAAAGAAAGAAGTAAGGAAAGTGGATTGGAAGGTTTCAAGGAAAAAGTCTAATGGAACGTTATACCACAGAAGAAGTTAGAACAAGGGAACAGGTGTTGATTTGGTGGGGGAAATTCTAGAAATGAATTCAGTTTTCAAAACGTTTCATTAAAAGAGCCCCAATCAGGAGCACCTGGGTGGCTTAGTGGGTTGAGCATCAGACTCTTGGCCTCGGCTGAGGTCATGATCTCAGAGTCGTGGAATTGAGCCTCCAGTCAGGTTCTGGGATCAGGATGGAGTCTGCTTCTCTCCCTCTCCCTTTGCCTCTCCCCCATCTTATACACACCCTCTCTCTCTCTCTCTCTCGGTCTCTCTTTATCTAATATAAATAAATAAATAAATCTTGTAACAAATGGAGGACGGGGCCCAATCCCACACATGAGCAGGGCTCTTGGTACATGCTCCTTCCTGCTCATGAGTCATCAACAGTTGAGGGCAGAAGTCAACAAACTCCAGACCATGGGCCAATCCTGCCCAATGCCTGGGGTGTTGTAAGTAAATTTTCAGTGGAACATCACCTCACCCATTCCATTACGTATTACTGGTGGCTGCCTCTGCTCTAGGACATCAGGACAGCATGGCTGGAGAGCCTTCAACAGGCACCATCTGGCCCTTCACGGAACACATTTGCAGACTCCGATCTAGAGCCTTGCAAAGGGCCCAAACCAAGAAATACATCCTAAATGGCTGAAAGCATGCGTGAGTATGTGGTCTCTCATTGACAAAAAGACCAGACAGTCTGATCACCAGGTTCCAGGCAAAGTAGTGAATGAAGCAAACTTTAGGTCAGAGTATTTAAATGTCTAAAGCTCAATCTAGTAGAAGGTAAAGCAGGACCGTGTATTTAAGGGGGTGGCCAAGGGATCCCCAAAGCCAAGTGTGGTCTCTAAGTCAATATAGTCAATGCAATTGACCCTTTAGTATCTGGGGGGCCACAGTGACGTGGACAGCTCCATTGCCACCTTTGTCCTCTGGCCTGGGGTGGCCTCCAGGTTGGCTCCACCTGATTCAGCAGAGGCCCCCTAGCTTAAAGTGGCTTCGGTTCTAGCCAACCAGGACCCAGAGCCCATGTCCAGCTGGGGATCCGAGAGGAGATCTAGGAGATCAGGAAAAAGATCTGGGTCAGTTGGGAGGACTTGGAGCAGGCTTACAGATGCGCACCCAAGCTCCAGACCCACAATTGCAGGTATAGGCCTAGGAGGAGGGTCAAGAGAGGAGACAGACAGCATGAAGAAGAACAGGGGACAACAATGGAAAGGACTCCTAAGCAGACAGTGGGGAGGAAAAGGACACTGCTTGGGAGAAAGAGACTGGATCTAGTTTTCTTACTAAATAAAATGGGCCAAGCTGGAAAGGGCCCGCTAAGGCGACAGAGAAAGAATAGAATGGATTCTTTGCCCTATTCATTACTACATCCAATGCCTACAAAGTATCCAGTTCTATGCTAGGCATTAAGGATGGATACAAATAATTTCCCTAGGTTCGGGGTCAGGCAAGAAACAAACTGTGTACTCTGTGGGCTGCAGTGAAGATGATGCTGGGAGAAGCCATGCAGTGCTCTGGTGTATGGTCAGCACAGAGGAAGGGGAGAAAGCCTGGTTGGAACAAGAGGGACTTGGAGGGACCTGCTGGGGTTGGCCTGATGGACACTAAGAGGAGGACAAAGGATGTTCCCGGCAGGGAACAGCATGTGCAAGGTTGGGTCCGGGAGGAGAGAGAGATTTGGGGAACTGTGGACAGTTCGGTATGGATTGACAATTGCAGAGTGAAGAAGAGATGGTAAGTGAGTACCTTTATGGCCAGACCCTGAAGGCTTTTGAATGCCCTGCCAAAAAGGCTTATTTAGGGGGAAAAAAAAATCCATTGAAGGACCTTCAAGCAGGGACGTCACCTGATGATAGCAGAGTTCCAAAAGAGAATTGACAGGGAATGGGGCTGGAGGAAGAAAGCCAGGGTGGGACAGCATCCCCTCCTTCAGGCCCCCTTCTAATGTTACCTCCTCAGAGAGGCCTTCCATGACCACCGCATCTAACATAGACCCCCGACCACTCCCCGTCCCTTTAGCTTTGTAGTTCCTCATAGCCCTTATCTCTACCTGATTCTGCATCTAGTATCTATGCATTCATTTACTTTGTCTCTCCTCACTAGAACGTCTGGTTCTGGAAAGCAGAAATTCTACCTGTTTTGTTCACAACGCAAAGACCATCTGACACATGATAGGCTCTGAAGCTGTACCCTGACTCTCTAAGACACAGAAGACTTAGCTGTGGGCCTGTTTTTTTCAGAAGTGGTAGGCAGCTCAGAGTCGGGTTGGCCCTGAGGGAGGCAAAAAGCTGCTCTGAAGGTCGGTCAAGTGAGCTCCACACGTGTGATATCTGTACTGCAAGGCTCTGAAGTCACCAACAGGTCAGGCCGGTGGCCTGGCAGATCTCTGCCAACGGGTCCCTACAGAGGCCTCTTCAGTGCTAGCCGCTCCCAGTGCCTTAGGGCTAGAAGGTTTCTGGTGCCAGGTGCCACGTCGGCATCTTATAACACAAAATGCTGCCAGGGAGGGTGTGACTGCCTCCTGAGGGCCCTGACTCTGAAATCCCAGATGAAAAATATTAAGGACCACCTGCATACCAGACTAAGTGCAAGTTACCCTACCTATGCTAATGCCACGGGGTAGGTATTATTATCCCCATTTTACAGATAAAAACTGGCGTTCAGGATGATTAGGTGATTTCTCAAGATCGCAGAGTAGGAATTGTCAGAGCCAAGGTATTGGAACCCACTTTTCACTCCAATACTTGTGCTCTACTGTATTCAGCCATGTAAATTGAACTTGCTAATCCCAAACCAGACCCAGCGCCCTGAGTTCTAATGGCCTCACCACGGAGTCTTGGCATCTCCTTACGATCAACAGAGCCCCTGCCCTTCTCATCCAGAGAGACTCCTCCTGACTCCAGCGGAAGGGGCCAAGGATCCTGGGTGGGCCAGGGCAAGCTGGTAAATGAAATGGAGCTTGTTGGGGAGAAAACACTTTTCCTGTATCCTCTTGTGTAGGTGAATGGGGGTCTGTGAATTAAACAGACAAAAGATAGATTTAACAAAAGAAAAGACAGAATTTTATTTACATAAATATGGGAATTCACAAAGAAATGTGGCTCAAAGTGGCAGTTAGAATTGGTGCTTATACGCCAACTTAATAGGGGAAGGGGTGGGCAGGTGGACACCTAAGAGAAAACCAGGGATCTCTTAGAAGTGGGGGGGGGGGGGCAGGGGTGAGAGAACACTTACAGGAAAACAAATGACTTTCAGGAAAGATAAATGCGCCCTGAGGAGAATAGATGTGAGATACGACCCTTTTTGTGACAAAGCCTATTTAGGTGTGAAGTGGAAACTTCTTATCTGAGGTGATAAGAATCACTATTTCTTGGTTGTTCTGGAGGAAGGGCTTTGAAACAATATTGAGTTCTTTTTTAAAGATGTATTTATTTATTTATTTATTTGACAGACAGAGATCACAACCAGGCAGAGAGGCAGGCAGAGGGTGGGCGGGGTGGGGAAGCAGGCTCCCTGCCGAGCAGAGAGCCGGATGCAATGCAAGGCTCTATCCCAGCACCCTGGGATCATGACCTGAGCTGAAGGCAGAGGCTTTAACACACTGAGCCACCCAGGCGCCCCAGTCTTGAGATCTTACATGAAGCAATGCTTTCAGGCCAATAAGAGATTTCAGGAGCTCAAATGCCTGATGTTCAAAATAACTTTTTTATTCCCCTGGACCTATTCAGAGTGGTGAGAGGCCACCCTGGGCTCAGAAGCTGAAGCAACATTCAAGGACCCCTGAACTCAAGGATTCCTGGAAACTGACCCATGAAGCAGTTCGACAAATAAAGGTAATGTATATAGCCTGGCCCTCTGGCAATGGCAGACGGGTTTGGTTTGGGTTTGGTTTTGCTTTTTGAGCACAGGCAGTGTAATAAGGCATGGTCTCTTACAGTAAAGTGAAGGCGGAGCTTTGGTGAGAGAGTTGCCATCTTCTGGCAAATGTCTCCTACAGCCACCTTCCTGGGACTGGCTTTGCATGCCGGGCACACAGTAAGTGGCGGGGATGGTCTGTCCTTGTTAAACACTGCTTCCCTGCAGTCCGGACCACCTTTCTCCACCTGCTCCCATGGCCAACTGGGCCAACGATTGTCTTCGTGGCTTGGGAGTGAGCTCTGTGGTCTTTAATACTTTAATACACTTCTCGTAGTCCTGTAAAGGTGCCAGGGACTTAACAGGTCAAAAGAAGAGGTTGAGAGAAAAAGAACAAAGCAGTCGGGGTTGGAGAGAATGAGTGAAACCTCCCTGGCTTGTGTAATTCTCAGACTGTGGGAGTCTGGCTGAGCCCCAGGAGATGTGAAGGGTCAAAGTCGAAGCCAGGGTTTATGTTACCATAGACATTACAAACTACGAGTTTGAGAGGGGGAAGCTCCTGGGGAGGCATGAGGCCAGCCCTCAGCTTCTTCCCTCATCGAGACTCATTTCCCTAAACCAGGGGGTATACCCACAGGGGTCCCTCAGCCCCCATCCTATCTTCCTGGCTCTCCTGACACATGGCCAACTCCTTTCTGTCCCTCTGGGGATCAGCTTCCATGTCACATCTCAAAGGGACATTCCAGGGTCACTCTAAGTTGGCCCGCCCCCTCGCCGTTGTTACTGGCTGCTCATCTCCTCCTGAGCTCCTGTAGCTAAATAGGCTTCTTATTTCTTGTCTGCCTCCACTTCTGAACTATGAGCTTCCAAAAAAGGAGGACCGGGTGTGAGTCAGTAATGTTCCACTAGCACTTAGCACAGTGTCTGACTCGGAACAGGTAGGGATTCTGTACGGTGGATTCTCCGAATCGCGGAGTAGATGCAACAGGAGCTCTGCCTTAGAGCAGCAGTCCTCGAATGTCAGACCCAAGAAGGAGTACCTGGGGAGTTTATGAGAATTCAGATTTCCTAAGCCACATTGCTTGAGATTCGGATGCAATAGATCAAGAGGGGCCCAGGAGTGTGCATTTTTGCTAAGCCCTCCTGGTGTAGCTGACACAGGCACATCTGGGCGGACTGTACTTTAGGACCCGCTGCCCTGGCCACATGGTTTTGTCTCCACTGCAGAGACGCGGCCAAGAAAGACATGTCCACCACGTGCCCTTTCTTTTCCTTCCTGGTCCTTTAAGCAAGTCAGGTCCGAAAGTTTATGCATCAGAGCTGAGGGAGTTGTGGAGAAAGGGCAAAGGGGTGAAAGGAGTAGGCATGTGCTTATTATTATTAGAAATTAGAAGCAAACACTAAAGTTAATAATACACTGCTACTTACCCCGCGTACAGGTGCCACTGTTTACATGCATTCAGTGGCTCAGCAGACTCACCCACTGTGGGACCAAGGCGCTGACATTGGTATTGGGGACTCACGGATTAATAAGAGCTCAGGGAGCAGCCAGCTTAGTGGTGGAGGCAGGCAGGTCAGTGATGTGTTGAGAACAGTAAAACCCAACAAGAGCAACGTGTAAGGACCGCTCCTGGGAGGAGAGTCGTGTGGCTCCCCAGAGGGGGCGGCATCAGAACCAGGTATGTTCAGCTGGGGCTTCCTCAGCCAGGAAGAGGGTCTAGTAGAGGGCCAAGATCAGCTCCCATTAGCAAGGACCACAGAGTAGAACTCATTTGGGAGCAGGCAGAAAATGACCTGTCTCGAGAGATGGACAGCATCCTCCAAGGTTGGCCTTGACCTGCTCAGGGGTTACAGATGCCAGCCCCCAAGTTACATGCAGGCCATGACAGGGTTTTCTCTTGCCTGTCTGGGGTTTAAGACTTTTGAATTAGAGTATTTTTAGGCAAAGAACTTTCCTATTTTCTGTGGTTCCCACATGGTTTCCTACATGCCTTACACTCAACCATCTCGTTAGCTGCCCAGCCCCAAGGCAGTTAGGGCTCTGCCACTCTTTCTAGGAGAGGGGACTCACAGGAGAGCAGAAATCAGAGTAGGAATTGGCTCTCCTCTGGGTTTTTATGAAGATTAGGCTGGTGATATGCGGTAGACAAAATAGAATGGGAAATTAAAAGGATAACCAGGAACTTCCTCACTAGTCTGGCCCAACTGTTTCCATATACCTTCAATATACATGTATTTATGTACTTAGAAATCATATACATGTCTCATGTCCTAATACATGTAATACAAGTAATACAATTACTTATGGGTATAAGTAATGATTCTACACCCAACTCTAATGTGTGGGGTTTTTTCCCCACACCAGCCAGCAATCCTCCAACACTAGCTGAGTGTCCTATGATTCAACTCATTTCTGACACTATCTACTCCGAGAGAGCATCACATCTCACAGGTTAAGGGGTCAGTCCCCCCACACTGCCCCCACCCCCAACTTCAGATGCCAATCCCAAGTGCATTTTGTCACCTGTGCTTCTCACCAACTGGCTAGAGATCAGAGGCTCTACAGAGCCTCTCCTCCGGTTTGATTCATTTGCTAGAACAGCTCCAGCTCAGCTGGGGCTTCCTCGGCCAGGAAGAGGGTCTAGTAGAAGGCCAAGATCAGCTCCCATTAGCAAGGACCACAATGTAGAACTCATTTGGGAGCAGGAATATTTTACTCAGAAATATTTTGCTTACTAGATGACCTGTCTATTAGAAGGGCTAGAACTCAGGAGTAGGCAGATAGAAGAGAAGCACAGGCAGGGGCTGGGGAAGGGCACGGAGCTGCCATGCCCTCTCCATGCCTGCCACTCTCCTGCCACCCCCATGTGTTCACCAATGCAGAAGTTCTCTGAACCCCATCCTTTTAGGGTTTTACGGAGGCTTCGTTCACTTAAATGCGATTGAGTCATTAGCCACCATCAGTGGTTGATTCAACCTCCAACCCCTCTGCTCTCCCTGGAAATAGGGGGTGGGACTGAAAGTTCCAGTCACTGGTGGTCTCCTTTGGCAACCAGCCCCCATCCTTAGGTGACCCCAGGGCATTCCAAAAGTTGCTGCATTAACATAACCAAAGATATGATCTGGAGCTCATTACCTGGAAAATCCCTGGGTTTTAGCTCTGTGCCAGTCTTAAGGACAAAGGCCAACTACAGCTGTCATATTACAAATCACAATACCACAGTTAAGACCTAGACAGAAAGAAGAATGTACATGGGCGAGCTAAGGATAAAATAACACTAATTTTAATGATTTTAATTTTTAATCGTACAAAAACACCTTTGCACGGAAAGGAATTATTATGAGTACTAATGTGCAATGTGGTCAATATGTTCTATGATGGTTGTGCTACCTGTATATTAACATTTTGCAGTTCAGTATTCAGAAGATCTGGTTTTAAGTGCAAATTATTTTGATACTTGATTCTTACAGCTTTCAGAGTTGAAAAAAGATAACCTCAGTAAGGTGCAGGCATCCACATGAAAAAAAAGTGCTTCATTGGCTGTGCTTACTAGAATATTAATGTTTTCATCTTTCTCACCAATTATACAAAGGCTTTTGTTTAAATTCAGCTGGTAAATTTCCATCTTCTCTGATGTCCATCAGTTGTTCTTATGAACATGTCAATTGTGTTTTTTCTAGTTTTCACAAGGTTTGAAAACCACTCAAACTCTTATTCAGATGTTTAATTATGTTGGGCATGAAGTAGGCCCAGCATCAACACTACCATTTTCTTGATGTTGGCCTCTGCATTATTAATGCTATCTTCTGGAATTAGTTTCTTCTGGCAGGACTCGTTTTTAAGCCATGTGTCCATTTGTTCAGAGTTTAGTGAAAACAAATAATAAATCCATTTAACCTGGCCCACCTGCCCTGCAGAAAGTAAAGTTATACAGAAAGCAAAGGAGTGGGTGCCAGGCCCTCCCAGTTTAGAGGCCCTGCTCTGTCTCAGGCCAGTGTGGCTAGGCTGTTTGGTATGTGACCTTGGCATGTGACCTCAGATGGTCTGACTGACCAATGAGCAGCCAGTACCCATCCCTTAGTAATATGAGAAGATATAATTGTCTTTTCCATTGTTTGGAGCCCTAGAAATCCTAATATTTTCTCCCCACATTTCAGTGGGTTCCTCTTGCGCATAGCCTGGTATTTGCAGGCCTCGTTTTGGAGACCTCAGTGTCCAAACTGAGGAGATGCAGAGAAGACAAATGAGAAGGTGTCCGGGGTGGGGAATCAGTCAGGTGTTGGTTGGGGGCAGGGAATAAGGAGATCCAGGTTGTCTATAGTTTCCAGCAGGGACCTCAGGTTGGGGTGGGGGTTGGGAGGTGGTAATCAGTCTGATTAGGCAGCATCTCCTGAGAAGCCCAGGTGCGAGGTAGGCTTGTCCCACCTTGGCCTTCCAGGACAGAGGAGGATCCAAAGGCTGGCTTTGTCCCTTGCTTCACTTGGACTCTGTTCCTCTGTTCTGCCCCACCCCCACCCCAGATCACTGCATAGACCTAGGTGGTAAGCCTCTGACTCAAAATCCTAAGACCTGGGTTCCAGTCCATACGTGGTACCTGTGTGACTCTGGGCATAGTTTTCTCATCAGCAAAATGAGAATAAAGGAACAAGCCTTGCTAGCTTCCCAGGATTCTAATGTGGTTCAAACAAGAAAAGACACAGGCAAATCGAAAGGTTCAGAAAACTACAGAGTGCCATATACCCATACGGCGTCATTATGCTTTATTTATACATTATACTTCATTTATACTATCTCATGTGCATGGTGACCAATGCCCCAGACAAGGCATACCCCATCACTCTGGCCTTTGTTTTTCTGGGACACATTCTAGGAGGGTGTGTAGCCAGGGGGTGTAGGAGGTGGACACCAGGATGAGTAACCCATGGGCAGTACGTCTGCATAGCTGAACATCCTGAAATACCACTGACCTCAGGCACCCTGAGTGTAGAAGTCACACTTGGGAGCCAGGTGGCCTGAATGGTGCAGAGACTATCGGGGGTTCTGGAGCCAAGGAGCAAGGCCAGGACCACTGGACTTGGCTTCCATGGAAACTCCCCACTTACGATAGAGATGATAAATATGATAAATTAATGATGACTGTAGATACTCAGATAGATGGAGGATTGGGCAGAGTACAGACATGAGAAGATACTAACATCAGAATAAGAAGAACGACTTACTGAGCACATACAATGTGCCAGGTCATTTCAGATACACCACACTTGTGTTGTTACTGAATTCTTTAACAATGCTCCCAGAAATCATCTCCTCCTTTGTCAGAAAATGAAACAGGTCCAAAGAGGTTTCAGTAACTTGCCAAAAGCAAGCCACCCAGCCGGTCTGTGTTCTTTCATCTAAGTCTCACCGTGCCTGTGTCAGAGGACACCACAAGCCCGCTCCCCTACCCCCAGCTCTGCATTGTCTTTGTTACTTTTAAGCCTTTGTTTTCTGTGAGCACATCTTGGAAACCCTGAGAAAAACCACAAAGCAGTTTCCATTCATTGGGAACCTGAAACCAGCTCCTCAGCCTTTCCTGTTTCAGCCGCCTTCAAGGTTCCCAGGTGAAAGTGAGGAGGCCTTTCAGGAGAAATCAAAGAGCTTTCTCTTCGGGTGCACAGAAATGCTCGCAAGGCGGGCCAGGCTCCGGGGCACACTGAGGAAACTGGTTTGGAGCCAGAGGCTTTTGTGGGACGCCCACCCGCTCCATCCTACCCTTTGTTCCTTGCAGCTTCATTCACTCCCCGTCCTGCTTCTCCCCTGTCCCACCACCTTCTCCTCTCCAAGACTGGCGGGGGTCTGGGTAGGGGCTTGGCCCTGCTGTCGGGAGGGCAGGAGGCACCTCAGGGCTTCTTGCCACAGCCTCCACTCTCTCTCAGGCCCCTCCATCGGACTCCCCGCTCCTGGCTCCCTCAGGGCACAAAGCCATGTCTCCGGGGAATTCCTTGCGCCTTCCTGTGGGTCTGGAGCTGGGGGTGAGTTTTGGGGCCACTGGCTGTGGTAACAGGGAGAATTTAGGAGTCTGTGCCCACTGTTGAAGCCCTTCTGGTAGGAGGTTCAACTGCTTATGGAGGACAGAGAACCCTAAAGCGGCTTCACAGGGAGTTAAAGAACCTTCTGTGTGAGGGACGGGGATGGTGAAGGAGGAGAAATCGAGAAATCTAGCCAGATTTTTCCCAAAGTCCCTCCCACCTCTTTCCAGGCTGGCTGCCTCGGCCCCAATCCTCCTTTCCCTTGGGCACTTTATCTCTTTTGAAAACTTCCCACAATGGCCTCAGATCTGCAAGTCTCCTTTTACAAACACTAGGCTTCTGTTGATTCTGAAGGTGCCCTTAAAGTGCCCAAGGAATGAGAATTTTAGAAATGGTCAAGTTCTATCTTCAGGATGGGAAGCTGAAGACTAAAGAGGTAAAGTGGTTTTGGCCAAGGTCTGACTTGCTGCTAAGACCTGTTCCATGACACCAGAATAGAGGTGTCCTCAAAATTCAGAGCCTAGGACCCATCTTCCAGGCATGGTGGGTGGGGTCACCCACTGTCCTGGACTTTCATGGGTCTCTGATCTCAAGATTCTTTGCTGGTTGTGGTGCAGGAGCTCAGCCAAGACACCAACTCTGAATCAAAGCCCTGGCAGCCAGTAGTCATAGCAGGAGCTGGGTGATTCCCACAAGCACCAGGGACCAGGTCAGAGCTCCACCGAAGGGAGGAGCCATGGAAGGTTCTGCCCACTTCTCTGCCTAGCCGGTCTTGCAGCTCTGTCTTCCCCATGGGGATAGCCACTCCATCAGAGAGTGGCCATGTGCCTGCAGCCAGCACATCAGGGCTGAGGATGATGAGACTCTCAGGGACCCAGAAGACCATGTTCTGCCTGAATGCCCAGCCCAAAGGCCAGAAGGACCTGCTCTAACAGAGCCTCGGTGGCATCCTGGTAAGAAAACTTCTGGGCCCTGTAGTACTTGGAGGGAGGAAAGGGAAGGAAATTCAGATACTGGGAGTGAGGAGACAGCTGGGCCTAGAATTTGCTGAGCACCTACTTTATATCAGGTCTCACCACTGTCTGAAAAACTGTTGATTACCATCCCATTTTATAGTGGAGGAAACTAAAGCTCAGGGAGAAGCAACACAATCTCAAAGTCAGTGGCAGAGTCAAGATTAGAGCTTCTTCTAACTCTAGAGCCACAAGAGCTCCTTCCTCCCTGCACTGTCAACCAGGGCTCCCCACACCCCACAACTTCACCTGCTGTGATTTTCTTAAGGAGGTTCCCATGGCATTAATGCTTTCCTTGCCTCGACCTAATTTGGGCTCCACTCCTGCTTCCCCAAAAATGATTCTGTCTGTGCAGAAGTGACGGAAGTCAGGGGACTCTGCCTGCATGGGAAGGAGGCCAGAGCAGGACAAGTTTGGGGGTCACTGTCTGCGTGATGGAGATTCTGGGAATGGGAACGGAAATGTACGCATATTGGAATTACCTCTGCCTCTTAGAGCCAGTCCAGAAAAAGCTGCTATCTGACACCTGGGTAACCCTGCAGTCCTGGGTCTTGACCCTGTCCTTCCTGAGCTGATGCCAAAATGAGGGCCCTCAAAAGGACACTACAGTCAGCTAGTCAGCTCCTGCCCTGGGTGGCAGCGGAGGGGTATTAGAGGAGATTGAGCTTTGGGCTCTCATGGTCAGAGCGGGCTCCCTGAAGTCCCCATAGAAGATGCCAAAGGGAGAGGAGAATGAAAATTAGTATTTATGGAGGGCTTTCTGTTCCCATTTCTCAGATAGGAAAGCCCACACTCTGAAAGGTTAAATGACTCAGGTGTGTCAACCCATAGTTCAAACCTTTCTATGTAGAGGAGGGATCTTGGCAGAGAACCCATCAGGGTAGGGTAAAAGTTCTAGGCTGCCTCTACTCAGGAACCTCTGGAGACCTTCTGAGTACCGTGTTCCCCGCAGGTGGGAAGGACTAGATCCAGCTGGACTCTCCAGGTCCCCTGTAGCTCTGGGGACAACCCCTCAGGGCACTCCCCTCTGGTGGGTCAGTATATGGCACTGCCAAATGCCATTCCCAGGGTCTGCGTCAGCACTTGTGGCCAGAGCCTTCATTCAGGGAGGCAGATACATAAGCCATCACTTGGCGGTTGGCTCTTCTGCCATGCAGGCTGAAGGCACCAGCACTGTTGGGTTGCCATTTGGGACATAGTGTGGATGCAGCACCCTCTCTCAGAGGTGGGTTTGGTGTAAGAAGGACCAGAGTCAAGCAGAATTCAATTCACTGTGGGAGCTGGGGCCCTCTTCCTAAATGCAATGCAAAGAACAGGGGCCTGGAAGACCTGGATTCAAATCACGGCACTTAATTGCTTTGTGGCCTTGGCCAAATCCCTTCACCAACTTGAGATTCTAGAAATTCACTCTCACTGGGCCTGATGGTCATGAGAATTAAATGCAATTAAACGCCAAGCACAGCATCTAGGGGGCTTCCTCTTCTTCTCTTTTCTTCCTTAAGATAAAATGAGACCTGTTAAACAATCTGACCAGATCAAGCAAGGTCACATGGAAACATTTTTCCAGGTCTGGTGTGGGCAGAGCTTTTCAGACACAAGATGTCATGGAGCAGATTCAGAGGCCCAGGTCCCTAACATAGAGAAACACGATTCAATAGGAACCTTGGAGCTGAAGCTAGATCATTCTCCAAACTTGCTGATAAATTCAATTTCCCATAAGAGGAGGAAGAATTTAAGAATATCCCAAAATGAGAATGAAGCTAAGTCAGAACAGAGTAGGAAGAAGTCACAGGTGGCCATGGGCTAGAGGGGAGAGACAGAGCCTAAGTGGATGGGAGAGTGTTGGTGGGCAAGCCTCCCTATCTTTGCCCAGCATCTGGAGGGCCCACCTGGCAGATGGAAACACTTTCTTCAAGAATCTAGTGATCTTCTCTCTAAGACTTCCATCCTGGCACTGTCTCACCCTTCCCCCATGGAGCTGACCACTTGCTTCCTTTGTACACCGTGTACCCCTTTGCCTCAGTCCCTGGTATAGGACAGTCTCAGGGAACGCTGTGTCACTTCACTGCTTAGGCTCCTCTCTCTCACTAGACAGGAGCTCTGGGGATGACTCCCACATGCCTGATTCCCAGGAGGAGCTTGTTAATTAAGCCTTTGGAAAATTGAATGAAGGGATGGGAAGTCATGGGAGCCACTCCCTGGACCCTGTTAAACTTGATGCCAGGGACAGGGGAATGGATAGAGACTGGAAGATGAACTAAAGGAAGAAGGTTTGAATATGATCATTGGCAGATTGACGACATTGACTTATCAAAAGATGAGAGGGAAAGGGCTGAGGAAGAGAAATATGAGTGCAGAGTTCCAGGAGCTTATATATGTGCTAAGATGTCATTACTGATTTTGTAACAGTAGAAAATGAGGAAATAACTTAGTACCATGGGCAGGGTGTGTGTTATATAAATGTTGGTATATTGATCTTGTGAAATACCTTTTTTTTTAAGATTTTATTTATTTATTTGACAGAGAGAGAGAGATCACAAGTGGGCAGAGAGGCAGGCAGGTGGGGGGGGGGTGGCAGGGGGAGGGAAGCAGGCTCCCTGCTGAGCACAGAGCCGGATGCAGGGCTCTATCCCAGGACCCTGAGATCATGACCTGAACCAAAGGCAGAGGCTTAACCCCCTGAGCCACCCAGGCACTCCGATCTTACGAAATACCTTGAGCCATTAAAGAGAATGAGGCAGGTCTGTAGGGACTGAGAAGCTGGCATTGGAGAAGAGCATGTGTCATGGGGTAGCTGTTAGAAGGATTCAGGTCTGTCCCTCACCTGCTCTACAACCTTGGGACTGTTTCCTGTCCTCTCGAAGCCTCAGTTTTTTCATTTGTAAAATGAGGAGAATGGTAGTAATTACCTCAATGAGTTGTTGTAAGAGTTTCTGAGGTTTTCAGCAGAGTGTAAGCATGCCTTAAGTATTTAAGAAATGTTGGCTGTCATTATTAAGCAAAAAAAGTAAATATCAAAAAATGCACACCATCACCTGAATTTTATTTTTTAATTTTGTCTTCATGCAGCTATAGATGTATATAAATACACAATAATATATGCATAGAATGCACAACTGTTAAGAGACAACTGGTTGAGATGTGAGACTAGAGAGAGGTGAGGAAAGGATGGGGTTTGTGATTTTTTTTTTTACACTTTATTTTTTTAGGAAAATTTTGGGCTCAGAGCAAAATTGAGCCTCCCCACCCCACCCCACATACAGCCTTCCCCACTATCACATCGCCCACCAGAGTGGGGCATTCATTAAACTGATGAACCTACATTGACAGATCACTGGGACTTACACTTGTAATTATCCCTCTCTATCTTGTTTTCATTTCTACAATGAGCATGTATTTGCTTTCTAAGTAAAATTAATATTAGTTGCTTAATGGCTGAATGGCACCTTAAGCCCCAGAATGGCTAGACTTTTGAAGGTGGCCTGGTTTACAGAGGTTGCCACAGAGGAAGGGGTGACCCACCCTGGGACTGCCTGCCTCAGCTCGGGCCCTAAGCCGCACCCAAGAACCCCCACTCTGCTGTCACCAGCATGACAAGTCACAGGCTCACCAGCCTGGCTGCCGGCTGCTCTCTCAGGAGGAACACCTGATGGAAACTACCAAGCCTGAGGAGACCAGGCCCCTGGGCCATGTCTTCCATGAGCATCCTCACGCATACCCGATGCTCACTCACCCAACCAGCTGAACGGCTTCAGAACACCCAGGGAGCAGGTCTGGGAGGTTGGGAGAGCTGCCAGTATCATGGTTGCAAGGCTGCCAGCCCGGGCTCAAAATCTCCTCTGATATTCCCAGTGACCTGTGAGTCTCTCTTTCCTCACCGCCATGCGGGATTAACATACCCACCTCACAAAGGCACGGTGACAGTGGAGTGAGAAGATCCTTGGGAAAGTATCTGATGTATTCCTTGGCACATGGAAGGTTCTTGGGAAGTTTGCTTGTTTGTTATTGGGAAGTTTTCATTTCCTGTCTACATGATCTGCTTAACAGGCCTAGACCCTTGGATTAATGGCATTGTCGGGGTGAGTGCACAGTTGGGGGTGTCTTTCCTGGCAAAATCAGGATAAGGACAGGGAAAGGACAGTCTTGTGGCTCTCCAGATACACAGGCAAGGATGACTGGCTGCATTTCTGATGCTTCTGAGCCACTCTCTAAACAAGGTGTCAGACTTTATTTGGGTCGGATTTATGATGTGATCCTCCAAAATGAAGTCATTCTTGGATGGCATGGAGGGAATAGGAACTATAACCAAATGGCATGGAAAGAGCCTGCTCCCCATACATTCTGAGAAGATACTGCAGCTGATGACCCACGGGATGGAGCTGGGCTTGGAGCAGGTGAGCCCCTTGGGTCACCTCTCCCATCTTGTTTCCCTAGGTGATTTCTACTTTGGTCCCTCTCTGCATGAGCACCTTATCAACATGAAATACAGTCTCCCCTTGACCTTCGTATGTCTGAGTCTCTTCACTCCAAGGTGAGTTTGCTGCCTCACAATGACCTTGGTGAATTGCTTTGCATATATGCATGAAGTAGGAAGGGTGGCAGGTCCTCCAACTTACCAATGGCAAGATAAAGCCTAGTCTATCCACCTTCCTGATACACCCAGACAGCATAACTTTCTGCTGTATATTCCATCTGGAGAACTCAAGCTTCCAACATGGTCATGAATGACCATGAAGGGTGGATGAACCCCTTGTGCTTTTTTCTAAAGACACTTGAAGGGTTTCCCAGATTACCTCAGCATTCTGATGATGTATGGCAAACAGACAATAAAATGGAGTAGGATAGGGACATATTAACTTAGCAACCAAAAATTAGAGATATCTCTCTAGGAAAGTCACCGCTGGTACGTGGGCACAGCACACACACATACATGCAAACACAAACTCAAGTTTATGTGTCTACATGCTTATTCACACCTTAACAAGCACATGCACCAATACCCACTTTCTTTTCCAGGATATGTATCCAGGGGAATCAGTTCAACCTCGAGGTCAACAGAAGTGACAAGCTCTCCCTGCCAGGCTTTGAGAATCTCACAGCAGGATATAACAAATTTCTCAGGCCCAATTTTGGTGGTAAGTCATCCTTTTTGTCCATCCAGGACATTAATTCAAAAGGACCAGAACAGACGCAATATGCAGAGGAGGGTTTCAGAAGGTTTTGGTTGACCTGTTAACCAATTTTCTGGTCTGTGACCTATTAAGGATGAGCAGTGAAGGGTGAGGAAAGCCACTGATTTTCACACTACTTTCCCGAATGTGCTTTGCCTCTCAACCTGCAGGATAAAGAAATCCTCATCCCCGCTAAGGAGGGGACCAGAGCTTCTAACAACCCCTCACATACTGTCTTCCTTCTGCCCCCACTTCCAGTGTTTAAGGAACTCACCAGGACTACACCACCCAGCCTTCTAGCTTTCAACCTGGTCACTCAAGGCTAACCCCAACTGTGCCACCTGGATGACATGCCTGGGCCATTTGCCTGCTCAGAACACCTGCCTATGTCCCAGCATCCTCTGCAAAGAGTCCAGAGCACCACCAGGCCTTCCCAGTCCGGCCTTTGTCATCTGCCAGTGTTGCCAGCCCAACTCCTCCCACTCTGCCCTGCCACAAGTGTGCCCCAAATGCTCCCTGACCTCCTCGGCTTCCCTGGGCTCCATGCCTTTGTTGAGACTATTTATCTGTTGAGAATGGTTTCTTCCAACTTGACTCCCTAGCAAAATGCCAATTTTTCATGTCTGAAATCAAAGGCTTCCTCCTCTGGGAGGCCAGCCCTGATTCCTTTAGGCCCCATGCCCATGCTTCATACTTTGTTTTGAACATGCTTCCAAATCATAGCCATTACTTGGCGGTACCAGCAATGCCGCTGTTTTACATCTGCCTCAGCTTTAGGCTGCAGCCCCTTGAGGGGGGTCTTGCTTTATTTACCTCACTAACCCCAGCAGCAGCCCAGCGCTTGGCAGAGAGCAAGATCTCAACTGATACCTGGTAACAGAATGAGGCAAGGAGGGAGGGAATGAAGCCAATCTCATACCTCCTCACAGGGTCTCAGTCTCTGTTTATAAAATACGAGGTTGACAAAAGTGGATGCTAGCGTCATCTTACGTAGCATAAAGCGTTAGAAAGAGACTTGGAGTTGAGCAAACCTCCATTTGGCTCCTGTCTCTACTGCTTGCCCCCTTTCTGTAAAATGGGGATATATCGCCCAGCTCACAGAGGGGACGGACTGAGACGAAGTGGGTGACACGAAGCATGGCGCCTGCCACGTCATCAGGGTGCGTGGGTCTGTTTTAATCCCCTTTCCTTTCTTCCTGCTCCTCCCCTCACATGATAAAATTCTCTGGTCAAATCTAGGATTAGTGGGTTAGTGCAGGTCCTCTGAGGAGCAGACACCAAAAAGTGATTATCCATGCAAGATATTTATTGGGGCAATACTTCTGACAGAATGTGGGGTGGGAAGAGGGGAAAGCTGACCGTGGGGGAAGGAGAGAGGGAGGGCAGGGAGGTTGGGCACAGGTGTCTTAGACTATGGTGCAGTTCTCTGTGTTTGCAAGGGCCTCCAGGGAGACCTAGAGCCCAGGTTCCCATCAGAGGAGTCTCCCATCCCCCTGCCTGCCAGGCACAGTGTGCCTTAGTATCCCCACCACACTCAGGCACTGGTGGGGCACAGCCATGTAAAGCATGGCCTCAGAGCATGTGCCGTAACAGATTTCAGGGCACAGCAGCTGGCCCAATTACACCCACCTCAGCTGGAGATCAGAGAAACCATTTTCAGGGCCACATAATAAAGACTTGAGATCCTAAGTTAACAAATCTAGGAAGGCTTCAGGATCCCCTGGTCTTCAGGCCCAGCTGAAAACTAATGACAAGCAAATGAGTCTGTACACCCTGGTTAGGTCCAACTTTTCTGCCTCCCAGACCCCAAATTAGGCCAGGATACTGCCCTTCTTGTTGCCTGCTCACAGGTCGATAAGAGGTAAGGTTCTTGGGCAAAGTGCCCATTCTGAATTCGGGGTAGACCTGAGGAGTGTGAGGCCCAAATCCACAGGGGCTGAAAAGGGGAAAGCACAGGCCCCAAGACCTTGGCAATCTGTCTTCTAAAGGAACCTACCCGTATGTGGCGGCCTGGGATTCTGTACAGGGACCATGTTCTCTGTAATGTCTGCCCACTTGAGGTCCTTAAGAGACAAGACCTCCATAGGGTTTTCAGGGGATGAGGTAGCCAGAGTGCAGGTGTGTAAGCAGGCCCTAGGAACACTGTCCAGGAACTAGCTTTGACCTCTTTCCTAGGAGGAAGCTGCCCCCTGGTGGCACAGTTCACTCTCATAACTCAAGGGGAAGAAAGCAAGTTCTGGTCCATAAAGAAGCCAAAGGAAGCAAGGTCCGGACTGGACTAGCTGGAAGCAAACGAAACAGCACAGTGGAGTGGACTTTTGTGCACTTTCTGTTCTCTGTGTTCCTCAGGGAGCAGATGACACTGACCCACTGCTCACTGTGCTCTAGACACTTAAAAATAGATCCTGTTACCTTCCCAACCCAACCCTCAGAAGTAGACACAAATAGCTCTCTTTCACAGGTGAGAAACTGGAGCGCAGGGCGCCTGGGTGGCTCAGTGGGTTAAGCCACTGCCTTCGGCTCAGGTCATGATCTCAGGGTCCTGGGATCGAGTCCCGCATCGGGCTCTCTGCTTGGCAGGAAGCCTGCTTCCTCCTCTCTCTCTCTCTGCCTGCCTCTCTGCCTACTTGTGATCTCTCTCTGTCAAATATATAAATAAAATCTTTAAGAAAAAAAAAAAAGAAACTGGAGCACAAAAAGCTTCAGCAATTTGCTCAAGGTCAGACGGCTACCAAGTGGTGGGCATGGGATTCAAACACTCTAACTCTAAGCTCCTTGTCTTAATTTCTGCCTCGAGGGGCAGAAAGCCACTTAGCGCCGTGCTCCTTCATCACCTTCCAGGGTCTGTCCTCCAAGTCTCCCACTCTTCCACCGAATATTAACACCAAGTATTAGCTAACTTATTCTTAATTGCATTGGTTCTAAAACTCCCTTTCCAAATTCCTACCTACATTCTATGGCTTGGTTTCCTTCAGTTAATAATTAGGTTGCTTTGTCTGATTCCTAGCAATTAGATGGTTTTAAGCTTCCTTTGAAATCCACCTCTCCTCTTCCCGGTTAATTCATTGTCACAGTCCCCTGAGGCACCCCGACTTATTTATTTCAAGTGAAAGCTATTGCAGCTATTCACCTGGTGAGTAAATTTGTTCCTTTTCCAGAATTAGCTAGGATTACGGAGGTGATAGGGAAGGAAGGCGAGTGCCATGTATTGAATCTCTATTATTATGTGACAGACACAGTCCTGGGACTTTGTACAGATCATTATTTTTGATCACCTTCTTCTCAAGTATTTCCTCTTGCCACCACCCTGTAAAGAAGCTGTCACTTGCTAATCTCATTTAACCCTCTCGATGCCACCATGATGTCATTAGCATTAGCCTTACTCACAGGGGAGAAAACTGTAGTTCTGAAAGATTCAGTAACTTTTCCTAGCTGTGAACTCACATCTTCCTCACCCCTGGGCTTTCCTTTCACATCTACAGTCTGAGGAGAAACAGACTTGTTCTGGCCTGGCTTCTGAGAATGGTGGCCCTAAGGCCTCTTTCTCAGGAGCTGAGACCAGCACTCTGAGGAGTGTGGCCTGAGGCCCAATATCTGTAAACCAGATCACAGGGGAAGGTTCTGGAATTCTAAATAGTTTAGGCTTTCTGGAGAGTAAAGGAAGAGGAGGGAGGTGGCAGGAGGTGAGCAAGAGCTCAACCATGAGCAGTCTTGAATGCCATCTTGTGGTAAATTTACTTAGTTGAGGGGAGGGAAAAAAGATCTCTGTGCATAAATTTCCAAATCTCATACTACATTTCTAAACAGTTTGTCTCTTGCAAGCACCACAGGAAACATCCTCCAAGAAAAAAGTAGCAAATACCACTACATCCTCTAAAATATGCACTTGTGAACATAGGGTGGTCTCTCTTACATGTTAAGCTATATATTTGTGCATTTTATACAAAAATTTTTTCATACTTTTTTTCCATTCTACACAGTGGTTCTTCCTGACAAGGGGAGGATAGACATTTTCCTTTCACTTTATATACTTTCAGAGTGGTTAAAATTTTCCAATAGGCCAGTATTATTTTGTATTTCCTAATTTTTAAAGCACTGTGCTAACATAATGTGTTTGTGTTTCTGTGTAAGTCCTTCTGGTGTTTTCTTCATTCTTAGGAGAACCAGTTCAGATAGCACTGACTCTGGACATTGCAAGTATTTCTAGTATTTCAGAGAGTAACATGGTAAGTGCAACTCTTCATCTTCCCCCTGAGGAGCCCTTCTTATGTTTTATGGGGATGCACTTTCTACCTACTCAAAAACAGAACAGAGACCCACCGCCCCCATACACTTGGAACGGCAGAAGCTGGAGACCTATCCCTAAACTCAAGGCAGCAGAAGATTCTTGTAAAACAGATCTTCTGCATATCAGAAGGAAAGTAGATTCAAGAGCCAAGAGGGAAAAGATGAGGGATTGGAGTGGGTACATTTGAAACCAGGGAGAGAATGGAAGTACACTGGGGAAGGCTGAATATCACCTGGGTCCTCCCAGAGCAGAAGAGAAGCTAAGCTGTTGACAGCTGACAATCACATGACTGCTCTCCACCATCCTCTCACTTAAGAGAACCCGTTAAAGGGGCGCCTGGGTGGCTCAGTGGGTTAAAGCCTCTGCCTTGGGCTCAGGTCATGGTCCCCAAGTCCTGGGATGGAGCCCCACATGGGCTCTCTGCTCAGCGGGGAATCTGCTTCCTCCTCTCTCTCTGCCTGCCTCTCTGCCTACTTGTGATCTCGGTCAAATAAATAAAATCTTAAAAAAAAAAAAAAAACTTTAAAATAAAAAAAGAGAGAGAGAGAGAGAAACCATTAAAGACAAAGTGACAGTAAAGGCAGATTGCCCAAAGTGTCCTGCTCTGCCTTCCTGGTAAATTCTAGACGACATAAGCGCTTAGCTCACCAAAACCTTCAGCAACTTGGTCAGGCCTTTGGGACAGAGGGCAAGCAAGTTAAGGCCCTGAACATGCTCCTGTGGGGCTCCCTTTTGGCAGTAAGAGTTATTGTCTAGAATAAATGAGGTGCTTTCTTCTCTTATTGCTCCGGGCCGCTCCCTCAAGAATAAGACTTTACAGTCTGTACCCCTGACCTAAGTCAAGGTTGGAAGGGGAGTAAGACTTCACCCCTTTCCTTCCATTTTCAAAGTCTTTCTCCCCCCCCACCCCCAACATCCATTTCTACCACTTGGCTTTCCCCTAGGACTACACGGCCACCATATACCTCAGACAGCGCTGGACAGACCAGCGGCTGGTTTTTGAAGGCAACAAGAGCTTCACTCTGGATGCACGCCTCGTGGAGTTCCTCTGGGTGCCGGACACCTACATTGTGGAATCCAAGAAGTCCTTCCTCCACGAGGTCACTGTGGGGAACAGGCTCATTCGCCTCTTCTCCAATGGCACCGTCCTGTACGCTCTCAGGTGACTGGGTCCCTTCCACCTCAGGGCAGAATGGGGAAATGGCTAGAAGAAAAGGCATAAATATCTCCTGGTGGTTCTGTACAGCACTCAGATAAGCACCCTGAGGTCTCGCCCTTCTCATGCTCCTGCCTTCCTAGATTCTTGTCCCCATAACAGAAGGGCCCTCCGTCAGTTCAGTTTGGCTCAATAAGTGGCTCCCAAATGCTGCTCTGTGCCAGGACCCGCAATGGACACTGAGAATCCACAGCTCAATGAGAGACATTGTCCTGATACAGATGGAGAAACAAAGGAACAGCATCGCACGGGCGGGGGTGGGGGGGAGGCATGGAGGGGGTGGGCAGGGAGCTAAGTTGGGCAGTAAGTTAGTGGTTTAGGGTGGTGCTAGAGGGGGCTTTCACAGAACACTGACCTGATTCTTAAAGGTTTAAAGAAAAAAAAAAAAAAGCTAGCAAGGGAATAATGGGACTAGCAAGAGTGACAGAGAAGTAGGTCCACGTCAGGGATTTTCTTTTCATGGGGCTCAGTGGAGCTACGGTTGTCTTAGAATGCATCTCTCCTTGGCTGAGGCATTTTTCTGCAGAGAAGCCAAGTGCAGTGCCCCAAGGCCTTTGCCATCTGGAGTCATGGGCTCTCCTTGGTCCCTTCCCCAAATCCCTGAGGCCAAAATTTCCTTCCACCCAATTGTGCATCAAGTGGCGGGTTTGCTAGAATAAGCAAGGTGCTCCCTAGACGCAGCAAGAGGCAACCCACAGGAAAGGCTCATCATTGACTGTGCAAGGGATGTGCAAGGACCCAGCATACCTTCCCCCACAGTCTTTGGGGAGAAGCCCAGAAACCAATTACTCATGGGACTTACTGTAGATCCCAAGTAAGAAGCTGACATGCAACAAAAACTGAGCTAGCCAATAAACTGAATCTTGGAATTGTTCATCTGGCATTCCTCAATTTGGCAAAAACCAAAGCCCCAACCCTTTCTTCAAGAAGCCAAACTAGACCTCTCCCTTGACCCCCAACTCCAATCAACATTAATGTCCCCTTTCCTGTGCCTGTACAAATCTGTCTTCTGTCTGTATTATGCACACAATACAATCTGTCCTGTGCAAGGATTATGGATAATGGTTAACAGCCTGGCTCTAGAATCAGACACATCTGGGGGCAAGTCCCTGTTCTGTCCCTGCTCTGTGACCTGAGGGAAATTGCTGGACTCTCTCAACCTCAGTTTCCTCAGCAGTAAAAGGAGAAGAATATTTCCTACCTCATAAAGCTGTTGTAAAAATTCAAAGGGATAATGCATGAGATGCACCTTGACCCAGGACTGGCTTGGAGTAAGCACGCAGGAAATGGTAGATGTTGTCATTCTGTCATTCTCTGTCTCCCTGAAATGAGTGTGAGCTTCCTCAAGGTGGGTACCATGTATGCATCATTTCACTTTCCCCAAGAAGCCAGCACAGTACTTAATAAAAATGGTGCTTGGTCAAAATATGTGACACTGAAAAAAAAAAGGAAGATAAAGGTCAGCCTATTGAAATCTCCACTGTGAGGGCTTTGCTGATGATTAAGTGAATGTCTCTAGGTGTTGGTCCCCAAGAGCCACATTGTCTGGGACCTTCCAGCATCCTCTACTTCCTCCAAGAATGCTGATCTCCAGCCAGGAGACCTCAGCCCCAGCTACTAGGAGCTGTGTGAGCTGAGGCAAGCGCCTGAGTCTATTGTCAAATGGGGACGGTAGTGACAGTGCTCTCTGTTCTAGCTCCTCCTGGGTTTGTCATGAAGATTACATTTTAAAACTGGGTGCAAAAGCATGTCAAACCAACGAGCAATGCTCCTCTGCAATGTTCTTTTAAGTTTGCCTCTTCACTGCCCACATTCCAGTTTCCTCCATTCTGGACCCCAGCTTTGACCACAGCTCAAAGGGGTTATGTAGTACAGAAAACCTCAGGAATGTTTTGAGTGCAGGCTGCAAGTCACACGTTCACTGTAAGAGTCAAGGTCAGAGTACCCTTGGAGTGGCCCTTAAAAGAGAATGTATCCTTTCCCCCAGATCACTCCTTTTGAGCCCATTTTTCCTTTTTTAGAATCACAACGACTGTTGCGTGTAACATGGACCTGTCGAAATACCCCATGGACACACAGACATGCAAGTTGCAACTGGAAAGCTGTGAGTGTATCCTGCAGGCCCCCAAGATGATTTTCCTGGGTGACTTGACTTAGAGCCGTGTATTCATGAAGAAACACACAGCAGCCTTTCTTTTCTTGGTGTTGATTCAGCCCTTCTGAGTGTCTGTCCAGAGAGATTTAGAGACCTCGCAAAGACAGCCCTCTGACACTACATCATTTGGGGGAGGATCACTGTGCATCAGCACTGAATATTTCTACCTGAGAGTAGACAGGACAGCCAAGGAAGTGGGAGTCTATAGGACAAGGAGTGGGGCTCAGAATCTGAGAAGGCACAGAAGCCAGAACACAGCAGAGGTTAAAATTGGTAACTGTTGAAAGCAGTCATTGACACTGATTGCACAACTGCTTCCAACTTTGAAAAGAAGTTGCTTGGTGTGTGTGTGTGTGTGTGTGTGTGTGTGTGTGTGTGTGTGTATGATATATAGATATATATGTGTGTATATATATATGTGTATATATATGTGTATATATATACACATATATATGGCTTAACACAACAATGAGGAGCATCTAAACTGCATTCTGAAGATCTATGATGAGGAATGAGTATTTATTCTAAGTTGATATATATAAATGGCATTGTTGAATAAATCTCCATTGTTCTGAAATGCCCACCAAACTTGGGAAAGTGGTACCCGCGACAGGTGTCCTGAAGAAATGATGCCTCATTCAGGCATCCAGGGATGGCTTGTACCAGGAGAAAAAACCATAGTCAAGCACTGGGGATCAGCAGGCATTTCTGACGTGAGGACATGAATCCAAGAAGCACAACCGTTATGAGGTGGAAGTGATTTTTCAGAGGTAGACGTTTAATTAAAGACTCAGACAAACAGATTAATTACCCTATTGATTAAATGCATACAAAACCTCCTTAAAGCAATACAACTATTTGGGGCAGAATAAAACTTGAGGTTATCAAAAAGAGAACTCATTTTCAGCCCCACACGGAAAAAAGTAATTGCCCTCCACGTGTGGCTCTGCTCATCTCAAATCCCAGGAGTGAGATTCTCCTGGAAACTTCAGCACTTGGCTTGCACGAATACCATCCCCAGTGAGCAGAGGAAGCTTTCACTGAGTGTTTATTGGCAGTTATTTGGGTACAGAAACCTCACCAAGGGTTGTTTTTTGTTGTTTTTTCCTGAACACCATCCCTAGGAAAGAATTGCTAGCATCCCACAAGAGCTGTGATAATGTAATGATTACGAGCATTTAATAGTCATAAAAGTAAAGTGTCCAAGTAGAAGCTTGTAAAATTCACCTGTTTAGACTTTTTTCTATTTCTTGGGGATCCTAGGCATTTTTGGACAGCTAAATTGGACAGTAAATTTTGGGGTGCTTCTGAGAGAAAGCCCATAGATAATTTTTACCTGGAAAGACTCTAAGAGCTCATGACCACTTCTCTGCCCTGTGGAGGGGAAGACAGCCATGGCTAAACAGTGCGTACCACAAGCTAGGACTTAACAAAATGTTAGTCCCAACACTGGGTCCCATCTCCAAGTGGCCTGGGAAAATGAAGGCAATATAGTTCCATGTTTAAGATGACAGGTTCTGGGATCAATGGGTTTTCCCGGTCACTAGCAGTGGCTTTGGGTGACTAGAACTAACCTCTCCAGCCCCCACTCTCCCTATCAGTGAATGAGGAAAAATAATAGTATCAGACTCAAAGAGTTATTTTTTAACAGTTCTATTGAGGTAAAATGTGCATACCATAAAATTCAGCCCTTTCAAATGTACAATTCAAAGATTTTTAGTAAATTTGTCAAGTAGTGCAACCGTGGCCACATTTCATGGTTAGAACTTTTCCATCAACCGAGAAGATTCCTTCTGCCCATTTACATTGTCTCCGGTTGCCATCACCAGCCCCCAGGCAACCACTACTTTACTTTCTGTCTCTGTCAGCATAAAAATATTCCATATAAAAGGAATCAATACAACATGTGGTCTTTTGCATCTGGCTTCCTTCACTTAGCATGTTTTTGAGGCTCATACATGTTGGGAGACTGTATTGTTTTGTTCCCTTTTATTGCTTTATTCCTCGCTCTTCCATATGAAAGAGTACAAGTAGTACACGTCCCTTTGGCTTGTTTCCACCCTGTAGTTATTAAGAATAATGCCGCTATGAACATTTGTCTACAAGTTTTTTGTGGACGCGATTTAATTTCTCATGGGCAGATACTTGGGAGTGGAATGCTGGATCAAATGGTAAATTTATGTTCAAGTTTTCAAGAAACCGCCAACTTGTTTTCCAAAGTGGTTGTACCATATTACATTCCCGTTGGCAACGTTCCAGCTTCTCCACATTTTCATCATTGGTTATTGTCTGTCTTTTCATGACGGCCATTCTTACGGGTGTGAAGTGGTATCTGACCGTGATTTTGATTTGCTTATCCCTGAACATACAATCCTGGCTTTGTTTTTAACTTGCTTTGCTATCCTGGGAAAGTTAGGCAATCTCTCTGAATCTGTGAATTTTCATGTATAAAATGGGCAAAATATTACAGTTCCTCTATTCTAAGGCACAGCATTTACTGAGTAACATTTTAGGAAAAAATGTAGGCTCAACTTTATATGTATGTACGTATATATCAGCTCTGAGATCCATCCCAATTTCCAAAACTGTAAAGAAAAAAATTTTTAGTAAAGAAATATAGAAATATCCACCTTGCAAGTTTGTGAGCACGTTAGAGACATAATGTATAAAAGACTTAGCATAAATGTTTCATAAAAGGTAGCTATTATTACTATTATTAACTATATTAGTAAAACTGCCTTGAGATTTATCGAATTCCTAAGTTAACAGACATCAATATAGGGGCTACCTGTAGGTTTCTTGTCTTCTTCTGTTTTTGTGCTTGCATTTATGCCAACATGGAAATAGGAGCAGACCAACTGTAAAGTCACTGAGAACACGGCAGGGGCTACTAGACTGTCCTGAAAGGCATTGTGGAGCTTAGGGCTGTGTGTGTTCACAGATAGGAATGAGTTCAATAAATATCATCCTAGAGGCCTATTACCTACCAAGTCTGTGTGATGCTTAGCACAGAGCTGGTTTTTGACTGATGGCAAACAGCCCTAGCTGGTCGTCCTGTTCTGGGAAGACACTTCAGTTGCATGTGAGAAATCACACCAGGTTTTGCATGGGTTCACTATCAAGACAGAACTCGTTCTGCCCACACATTGTAGTGGTCTCCAGACCAGTTCATTCTGCCACCTTCTTGCACTGACCAGGGCACTGTTTTCCTTCCCAGGGGGCTATGATGGAAACGACGTGGAGTTCAGCTGGCTGAGAGGGAACGACTCTGTGCGTGGGCTGGAAAACCTGCGGCTTGCTCAGTATACCATCCAACGGTATTTCACCTTGGTCACCAGATCACGACAGGAAACAGGTGACTCATGAGACGCATTGTACAAAAGCAAAATAACTGAATTGCATTCTGAGTCAGAAATACCATCTCTTTCCCACTTTATCTCTTTGGCGCCCAGGAACCCCCTCCACAGTGTGGTAGGGCAGGAGGATTTGGCCGTGACACTATTACCTATTTCACGCCCAGTATTGAAATCATCCCCCAAGGGCTCGGAGTCTAGTGAGGTAGACATCGAGGAAACCAGCAGGTACAATTCGGCAGGAATACTAGGACAGAGCAAGGCACAAGAAAAGGATCAGGGTGGGGGTACCAGCACCCCTCTACATCTCATTCTATGCAACAGCAGTTTCTCCCACTGAAACTGTAATGACAGTACATGCTTAACTAGGTTTTGGTGAATAACAGATAAATTAATGTTAATATAGCTAATTAAATGTCCCATAGGGAAAGCACTCTGCTGTGTGAGGAGACATGATTTCCTATCTCTTCTTTACCCAATCAGGAAATTATACACGACTGGTCTTGCAATTTGAGCTTCGGAGGAATGTCCTGTATTTCATCTTGGAAACCTATGTTCCTTCCACTTTCCTGGTGGTGTTATCCTGGGTTTCATTTTGGATTTCCCTTGATTCAGTTCCTGCAAGAACCTGCATTGGTAAGCAGCTCCAACAGGAGACTTCTAAGAACTGGGGTTACAAAAACAAAACAAAACAACAACAACAACAACAAAACTTTGTTTCTTTTTACCTTCTACCAGTTTTCTTTTTTTCCCACTGATATTCATATGATGCTTCTAGGAGTTGGTTTCTTGAGAGATCTTTTACAGAGAGAAAGAGACAGACAGTGCCTTTCCAAACATGTTTTATAGTGATAAGAGAGAATTGTGATTGGATGGTCTATTACCTGTTATTTTGCCTACTGAACACCTCCAGTGGGAAAACAGAAGGTAAAACATTTAGAAAACCCTATCACTCCTATCCATTCAAAATGGATAAATCAATCCTGTGCTAGAAGATCACAGCTTTTTCAAAATAAGCTGTTCCATCTCTAGTTCTGTCCCCCTTTGCCAACTCCTGAATGGTGATAGTCTGCCATGCATAGGTGAAAGGTTCACAGACCACTGATGTGGGAACATTGCCTGCCTGTTTTCCCAGGAGTGACCACCGTATTGTCAATGACAACGCTGATGATCGGGTCCCGCACTTCTCTTCCCAATACCAACTGTTTCATAAAGGCCATCGATGTATACCTGGGGATCTGCTTTAGCTTCGTGTTTGGGGCGCTCCTGGAATACGCAGTTGCCCACTACAGCTCCTTACAGCAGATGGCAGCCAAAGATAGGGTAAGAATTTTGAAGGCCCTGTATATGATTCATCACTTGCCCTGTGCTGATCAGTAGAGATGACCATGGCTGGTTCCAATCCCCAAGTGATTCACTTGCTCCAGCAGTTCTCATCCTTGTTCAGATGGGGTCATCTGGAAGTCATGGCACCTTTTGAAAAAGACTGCTCTTTCCATCAAGTACGATGGGATATTAACATGTTTAATCTGCTAGCAGAAAATAACTGTTGCCTGTATGCAACATGTTTCACAACCACAAGAATAAGCACCCATGAAAAACCCAGTATCAAACCAGACGTGATCAGCTGCTTACAAGTTTCAGATTAATAAGTATTTACTATTTAATTCTTTTGTTGCATTCTTATTTTCTTAAATTATACAAGTATGGTTTGCTGGAAAATGTATGGAAAATAAATTGCAGCAAATTTCTCAATTAGTATATGTTTCTGCTAAGTGGGAAAGACTGCCATTATCTGAGTTAGCAGTGAAACACCGTGGTCCAGCTCTCAGAATAATAATAATTGTTATTAGCAATTGAACATTTACATGCACCAGACGTACTTACAAGCCCTTTGCAAATATCATTTAAAATAGTCATAACAACCCAGTAAGGCTATCTCCATTCTTATAATTGTGGAATCTGAGTTACAGGGAGAGTAAGTGACTTGTCCCATGAGATGTAGATGAAGAGGTAGAGCTAGGATTTGAACTTGAATCTGCTTAGCTCCAAAGCCTGGCATTTATCTGTTATTCTCACTGGTGGTGGGCAATAGCCATGCTCTTAACTGTTGTTCACTCCAGGCCTATGGAACCCTGAGGTTCTTTGGAAGCCCAGTTTGATAAACACTGGTATACTAAAGCTCATGCTAACAAGCAAGAAAGTGATAAGGTTCATCACAGAACAGATACCCACCTCCAGCAAAGTGCCAGGATCACACAGGGTCTAATGGTGAGGAAATGAATCAGAATAACCCAAAGACCCAGTGGCCTTGTTCCCTTGTGTCTGACTAATGTGAACAATGTTTCATACAGTCATATTACCCAATACCAAAGACAAATGAGCCTATGTACTAGCCAAAGAAGAATATGCATTTCTTTTTACTCCCTGTAGGCTTCCTTAAGGGGTCAATAGTTAATTAAAAAAAAAAAAAAAGGTTTGGATTTGGTAGAATGGCAATAAAGGACTGGAGAACTACTAAAATCCTTTACCTAAGTCATCAAAAAGCCCTCCTTTTGCTGTGTAGAATAATAGCTCCACTACAAGGTATTTGCTATGTGCTAGACATCTCCTTCAGTCCACCCAACAGCCTGTCAGAGGACCACCGCTGTTATTCCAAATTTGCTACTCAAAAACCTGCCACTCAGAGAAGTGAGATGGCTCATCTAAGACCTCACAGCTAGTAAGTAGCCTGGCCAAGGATCCAAAGTCTGCTTTCTCCGACTTCACTACGCTTCCCACATGCTATGCCCATTCCAAGCATGTTGGAAAATGACAGCTCCCCAGAACTGTAAGGAGCATCACTGTTTCTGTTTGTGTGGCAGAGACTTTGAGACACTGCTGATTTCTATTATCTCTCAGAATCAATGAATTCCCATGACATTGGAATTCCCAATTCCAATGACAGAGTGGAATTCATCAAACACCTACGAAATGCTTTACATAATTTATCCCATTTAATCTTCCCATCCCTTTCATGAGGTAGGTATTAATACCATCACCATTTTGCAGGCAAGGAAACCAAGTTTTAAAGGAATTAAGATAACTCAGATTTCATAATAGCAAGAGGCAGAATGGAATTCAAACCCAGACCAGCTAACTTCAAGGCCTGAGCATTTAGCACAGAGCTCTGCATAGCAACAGTGGGCAATGGTTATTCTCCACAGTATACAAGCTGATGACCTAGGGAAGGGTGCCTTTAAGAAGGATAACAAAACTGCCAAGTCTGGCCCACTGGCCTACATCTGAGACATTCAGTGCCACTTTCTATTGAACCTGATTATTCAATACTTAGACTTCTAAGTATTTAAATGTCTAGCTACTTATTTTGCTAAGTCAAGTCTTTCAAGCTAACTGCATTGTCTATGATCTAGGGGACGGCAAAGGAAGTAGAAGAAGTCAATATTACTAACATCATCAACAGTTCCATCTCCAGCTTTAAACGGAAGATCAGCTTTGCCAGCATTGAAATTTCTGGTGATAATGTCGACTATAGTGACTTGACAATGAAAACCAGTGACAAATTCAAGTTTGTCTTCCGAGATAAGATGGGCAGGATTGTTGATTATTTCACAATTCAAAACCCCAGTAATGTTGATCGATATTCCAAATTACTATTTCCTTTGATTTTTATGCTAGCCAATGTGTTTTACTGGGCGTACTACATGTATTTTTGAGAGTACGATGAATTGTTTGCATGTTGTGGTTCTTCAACAGAACAAGGTAATGATGTAAATGGGATTCTAAGCCGAGTGTGTGCGCTAACCCAATAGAACTATGAGTGACTAAAATAACATTTGAGCATTTCTCCTCAAAGACTATTCCCCCAACCATTATTTAAGCTGTGCAGAAGTCCTAGCATTACAGAGTCTTGTAATAGAAACATCAACTCATTCCCTTTTTATCTTTACCAAAGACATCCCCATGGAGCCTAAGATTACTAACCTACTCAGAGTTGACTATTTGCTCAGTGGCTCCCTGGTCTGCATTTACTTCATATAAAAAATGAGAAGGAAACTATTATATGTATTGAGTAACCCTCAAGTGTCAGTGGTTGTTTCTAAATTAATCATACATGCTATTTACTAACTCTCTACAGTGCTTATAAAATGCATTGTTACCTATTTAGGGAGTAACATTTTCTAGTTTTTGTTTTTGATTAAAATGAAATGTGGGCCTAAGTCAATTCGCTGGAAGTCACTGCACTAACTCAATACTAAGATGAGTTTTTAATACAGTATTTAATACCACAGCAGAATTGTCCCCAAATCCCAATAAGTTCCACCATTGAAAAATCAAATGTAAATGAAGAAAACATTAATGGGTCAATAATCTCTAACATAAATTTGTTTCTAAGATACAATGCATTTCCCTGAATCTTAACTGAAATAGCTCTGGGGCTTTATTCCCCCATTGGATATGTCTTATCATTTAACTATTAAATGTACATCAGTCCTCAGCAATGCAAATGCCCTTTCCCCACATCAGGGATGAAGATGGAAGATTTTTTTTTTTAAACACTGATTCTAAGAAGTCTTACTTTGAACTGTTGCCATCAACACTTGCAGAACTGAGTTCATTTCTACCTGCTTCTCTGACACCGAGCAGCACTTTCCCTGCAGCGGATCTCCTGCATCTTTCCAAGAGGAGCTCTTATTCCTATGCTCTAGTGATCAGGAATGATGCTTATTAGATCATGAACTGCATTACCCAGAAACAAGTGGCCTAGAACAAGTAAGCTTGGCCTTGCTTGGAACCCCGATCCTTCTAGCTGGATTACTTGGAGTAGCTTATCCTGCATGAGTAGGAGAATGTTGGTCCTGAGTCCTGAACTTTCTGAGTAACAATGGGACTTGTTCCAGAACCTACGTGCAGAAGAGCTAGCTTTTCCAAGTCCCGTCACTCTCACCCAAACACAAGAAGCACATTATTTCATCCTTGCCCCTCGGTCAAGCTCAGCCTACAGCGTTATTAAGTGGAGATTTGCCCATGTGTCATGATAAAGGCTTCAGTTCAGACTCAATCTTCATTAAGAGAATCTTTCCATCTTTAATTCTTTAGCTTCCTTTTTTAATAAATGTATGTGTTTACCTTTACTTTCAGAAATAAACCATGGCTTCTCTTTTCTATAACCCTCTGTACCATAAGCTCTCATTCTTTTTCTCTTTTTGGTAATTCTCCCAATTCATTGTGTATGGGTGGAATCACTTGAGCTTTTAACAAAATGTTTCTAATGGGAATGAAGGAATTAAAAGAGGTGGAAGGTGATTGTATGGTTCAATCATATTTGTGTGTTTTTTTTTAAAAAAGGTTTAAAAGGAAATATCTGCTCTGAAACCCTGTTCAAGCAATACATATTTTTTTAAAAGCTGTAAATGAGTGAAACTGTGAAATAAACATACCATACTAGCTACCCAACAAATCAAGTGGTCATCTGTAGAATGAGTAGTGTAAGATCTCATCTGGAAAAGGTATACATTGTAGCGGTAAACTCAGTGGGCTCACAGTCTAACATCTCCTTGTTTCCCCCCACTGGAGACAGTACACATACACATTCACAGGCACATACACACACATCCCCCCTACTATTGCCTGCAGAGGAAGATACACACTGGAGGCACAGTCAATGTCTTTCTTTGAGATCACTGCACCACAACACTCGCCTTGCAGTTAAACAGCTGGGTCCGCTGTTATTGAAAGGTCAAAGTCTCAGAAAATGTCACAAATTCCCTTCTAAGCCTCCTTCATTGTTTTGGAACTCATTTTTATTTTTGTTGAATGATATTTTTGAAGTTTGAAAATATACTTTGGGGGGGATATTCTTGCATTTTGTATCACTCTGACATCTATATAGGCTAAAACATCAGAGTTCTCAGTGAGAACTAAAATTTTAGATCTGCTCCATGTTTCCTACCTCCCCAGATCAGTCCCAGAATTCACTTCATTCAAAATATTTCTTGGGTGAAAGTACAAAGACTAACCTCATCAAATTTCCAAAGACATGAAACTATGTAAGGTTGAGAATATTCTAAGTCATGGAAATATGATTTTTAATTACCTTGATGTTGGGAATGTCAATAGTCTCCATATATGAAATCACATATCTATATAAAACGATATTCAGTAACAAATGACAGAGGTTAATTTCCAGTGAAAGACAGGAGAAGTAGAGAAAAGAGCTAGAGATTACAATAGACCACATGCTGAAAACAATTAGGGAATACGGGGAGGAGGGTACCATTAGGAGAATTAGTTTAGTAGGGGCTTTCAGTGCAGGTATGTGGCACTGAATTTAGGGACAATTTGTACTTCAGGAGAGTTAGACAACCAGGATCGAAATGTGGTCCTTCCTTGATCCTATACATTACTCTTACCCTCTTATATGATACTCTTACAGAGCATTCTTCTCAGCTGCTGACCCACAATTAATTTTGATCAGTCTATAATATATTTACTGCCAAAGATCCTTGCTTCTTAATATACGTTTTTAAAATTGAGTCATAACAGACAGGGAATTATGCCCCAATATATGGTCAATGTGCCTTACATGTTATAACAATGACTTTAAAGAAGGACAGAACATTTGATCATGTGTTTTGTGTTTTTGAATAATTAAAAATATGTAATATAATTTTCAATAGTTTTTGTAGGGAATTTAGAAATATGTCTCACTGCTGTATATTTGGGTTGAAAAATGTTGAGTCCAACTTTGGCCATCATACCTTTAAAAAGGATATAAAGAAGTGGAAAGACTCAAAGAAAAATGGCAGAAGAGATTAAATCACAAAAAACAGGTCCAAGAAGAAGGAGCTTTTGCACCTTGAAAAGCAATGCTGCATAATGACTATCATTATTAGGTTCACAAAGGGCTTTGTACAAGGTACATGCTGTTCTACTATTCACCTGAATAAGTGAACTGAATAAAAAGTAAATAGAAATGAACTTAAAAGGAAGTCTAATTGTTTGGAAGGAAGAAAATGTGCAAGTTAAATAATGAAATGTGCTTGAATAATGAAATGCTCAGATTAACTTTTAGTCTCCATCTGGAAGTTTCCCATGAGAAGAAACAATCATCTCTCTTTTGATTTTGCCATCAACAGGTCTGAAAGCAGATGACTCTATTCTGCCAGGTAACCTTGGGAGGTTGTAGATGCAGGGAGACGCCTCTAGCCAGAGAAAATTAAAGTGGCATACCAACATGTTGCTAACAAAGAACGTATGCCTAAGAATATTCCCAGGTGATCCACGAATATTCCTGGTTACCCGTGAGGCTGAGTTCTAAATTATAGTTTTTTTGGGGGGTGGGGGTGGGGGTCGTGTGACTCACAGCTTTCCGTGACTTGGATATGAAAATTTTTTTTTATTATCCAGTCTCATTACTTATAATTGTGACTTTCCAAAAATTAAAAAAACAATCCCATTTGGAAAATTAGAAAGAGGAGCAGAACATAAAAAGTGAGTAGCTAGCTGCATGTTGATCCAATCTCTCTGGGATCTCTTTTTCTCTAAGCCAGACTAGAGCCAAGGGCAAGTGGGCTTGGAGAGTCCTGCATTTATGGCCGCCTTCCCATGACACAAATTTTATTAAAATCCTCAAGGAGTAGGATTTTGTGTTTCATCACCTGAGTCTCCATTTTCATCTGGAAGTTTCTCCTCCTACCCAATACAGAAACTTGGCTAACATACTGTGTAGAAAAGTTAACATACCAGAGCTGAGACTGTTATCTTGAAAAAGGTCTGTTTGCAAAGTTGGTCCTTGGCTGGCATGTGGGAATTTGGATTTGGGGAGAGTTCCCATTACTCCCGGATTGGTAATAGTGGCTCACTCTTCCTAAACTGTATAAACCATGTGGTTTATGCTGAACACCTGCTTCCCTTCTGGGAGTCTGGAATTTGGGATTTTGGATTGCCATTGTGACCAGCCCCCAATAAAAATCTTGGACATGGAGTCTTTAAAGAGTTTCTTGGTAGAGAACATTCCATACATTTGCCACAATTCCATGTCAGAATAAGTAGGCACATCTTAGGTGACTACACAGGGAGAAGTCTCTGGAACGTCGTGCCTGCTTTCCCTCAGCCTTTTCCCCATATGCTTTTTCCCTTTGTTGATTGTACTATATTACAGCTATGAGTAGGACTACATGCTGAGTCCCATGAGTCCTCTAAGAGAATCAGTGAACGCATAGTGGTCTTGGGGACTCCTGACACACATGCTTCGGAATCCAGCAGACCAGAAGATTCACCAGTGGAGCTTTATGGATGATGGATTCCAGAATCACCCCAGACCTACTGACTCAAGATCTGTGTTTTTTGCAAAGCTCTCCAGATGTTTTTTTATATGAAGTCAGATGGGAAAAGAGATGCCAAATGTCTTGGTGGAAAAGACAACGGCTGTGTGAAAGCTATATTTCCTAGGGAAAAAAAAAATAATGCACTATGTCTGCCACATGGAAGGAAAGAGTCCAACTCAATATGATGATTGAGTATGAATAATATACACAGCAGGGGTGCCTGGGTGGCTCAGTGGGTTAAGGCCTCTGCCTTCGGCTCAGGTCATGATCCCAGGGTTCTGGGATCGAGCCCCGCCTCAGGCTCTCTGCTCCTCGGGGAGCCTGCTTCCTCCTCTTTCTCTGCCTGCCTCTCTGTCTGCTTGTGATCTCTGTCTGTCAAATAAATAAAATCTTTAAAAAATAATAATAATAATAATATACACAGCAGACAGAAAGCAAAATTCTCCCACTTTTCCAATGAGCATTCTATGTTAGTGCCAAGAAGAAATAGGACAGCTTCTACTTCTGATATGGCCACAACATGATAAAAAGGCACCCGTGACAAATATGTGGTTGAAGGTGGACGCAGCAGCTCTTCACTGCAACTCCCAGTTTTTGAGACAGTCAACCTTAACATTTACGCAAATGAACTAAAAATCGTCATAGGAAAGCAAAAATTTGACTACATGCAGACAAAGACTCTGGCTTCTGCAGTAGTAAGTGGGGCAGAGCTGGCTTACATGACCCCTCAGAAGTAGCCCTCGGGGAGGTTCGGGGCATGACCCCAAAGTTTCACCCAGAACTCTCAAAGTGACAGAGGAAGAAGACTCGACTAAGAAATAAGAGATCATCCAAGTTGTGACACCAAAGAGCATCTGCAAACTCCCTTTCCTTCCTCATTCTTAGGCTTCTTTCCATCTGGCTTGCCAGCCTTCTCTTCATCTGCACCAAAGGCCTTGCAAGTGTAGCCAGAATCCGAATTACATTGTGCTTCTATGTCATGGACGAAGACATTGGTTTAATTTTCACATTTTAGAAGTACTCTTGAAGCTGGCTCTTCCAGTTGAATATGTCCACGGCCATATTTAACAAATGAAAAAATGTGGATATGTCCTCATAACATACAGAAATGGGGCATGACGGATGAATAAACAGTTGACTCAACGAGAGAGATTTCTTTTTAGGGGAAGTAGGCAAATATGTCCCTGATGAATTTGCTTTTCAATAACAAGTTATTGAACCAATTCGCCAAAATGTATCTTAAAGAATCAAAATGCCCTCATTCATAAATCAAATCGGATCTATGCAAGGAAACAAAGGAAATGGGAAAGGATGACAGCAGAAAGTGATAACCACAAATATCACCAATAAAAGTTAGACTCGGATGCCGTGGCATTTAAAGCCACAAACCTTAGAATGCAATAATAAAGTGAATTTTCAGAATGTAAAGAAGTCCCAGGAGAAATTATCCATTTAAAAGAATATGAGTTGTACCTTCTTTAGGTTTGTATCTTTCTTAAATCCTAACAAAACATTCTAATCCATTTCACAGAGGGATTCAAAGGTAAATTCTCAATAAGGGAAATAGGACTTTGTTTTATCTACTCCTATAGTAATTTAAATAACTCATTTATCTTTTTTCCACAAAGAATCCAGTTGTGTACACTTTCACGCATATCCCAAAAAGCTAATCTGGTAGGAGTCCTAGAATGAGAGTCAAGACATCCGGGCTCTGCCATTAACTTAATCTCTATTTGCCTAAGTTACTAATATGTTAAATGAAACAAAACTATTTGTCTTTCCTACTTCACAGATTTGTGACAGAGTTAAACGTAAGATTATAAATATAAAAGTATTTTGGAAATGTGTAATAGAAGCAGGTCCTAATTAATCTGAGACAAGATTGTGTACATATTACATATCCCTAGAATATTACAATTGGAATGGAGCCAGGACATCATGATATCCAACCTGCTTATAGGACATATTAGTAGCTAAGGGCCAAAGGCATGACAGGATGCATTTGAGACCGAAACCCAGGACATGGCCAGAACTAGAAGCTATGTCTTGTAAGCCCAGCCTTCTTTTCACAGATTCCTTAAATGATTCTGGGCAGTTTCAAGGTCTGATGGTGCAGAAGCAGCATGGAAAGATGACATCTACAGTATAACAAAAAGTCACAACCCCATCAAGATTTAATGGCATTATCTGTGGCCTAAGTCTTGAAGATCTCTTTCAATTTGCCAGGACTCTTCTACCCCCCAAATTTTAAGACAAAGGTATCTCTAGAGTCTTTGCTCCCCAATCAGATCCACAAAGGACTTTTGAAAGTCATTTCTTTTTTAGCCTACAGGCCCCACTCAACCCTTCCTTCCAAAAGCCCTGGCAGAGGAGATCCCAAAACACTGGCATCCTGCTCACAAAACATACTTCTGACCTGGCTAGCTGCTCTCGGAATGCAGCTAGCAAGAAAATCCTATTTCATTTCTGCAAAGTTTAAGATCTCAGATCATGAATCCTCTCAGTACTGTGAATTGTTTTACAAATGCATTTGTATGTATAAGCAATGCCTTCCATTGCAATGAATCTTTTGCATTTTTAAAGGTAAGTTGTATGTTCTGACACTATAAATGGTAGTAAAGGTATTTCAAATTACCTACCATTTGCTTACTGTATTAACCAAGAGAGTACATAAAGGGCAATAAAGTTATATCTTTATCAGAAAAGCATCCAGTGCTTTGGAAAGCACTGTGCTATCACAGCACTATTGTCTGCTCAAAGTTTTATAATGTTTTCTAAATAGAACACAGGCATAAAATAACTTTTATTCAGTCTTCTGGGGGGAAATATCAAGAATAATCCCCACAATGTAATCTATCAGGGGTTTTCTCATTTTCCTTCTTCTCAGGTAGTTTAGACAGGCTTGCTGTTGTGAGTTACATAAAAGGATAGGAGTCCGTGGTGTGTAAATACAAGTCAATAGGTTTATTAAGTGTCAATCTTGTACTATGCACTTGACCCTACTCTGGCTCTCATCCTGCCAATAATTCTATAAGGTAAATGCTATTAACCCATTTTTCAGAGCAGAACAGTAATAACAAGATTGTCTGACCCAAGGTTACACAGTTGGTCAGAGCTAAGGTTTGACCCCAGCTCTATTTGGTCTCAAGACCCATGCTTCATCCACTACACAATTCTCCCTCCCTCTTATAGCAAAGTCATTAGAAGTCTCCAAGAATCTGGATCTGAGTTAGACTGTAATAAAAATGAGACAAATGTAATGAGAACATGTCTCCTTCACCCTTCTACTTTAGAAATATCCACTGAACTTCCCGTCTCCCAAAGCAGTAACTCACAAGGGTGATAAGAAGCAGCACATAGACTGTGGAAAGGTTAGCAGGTATGGCTCTGATCTGAGTGAGCTTGCGTTTGTGCCCTTGGCTCTGCCTGTTACTAATTAGTTGTGTGACCCCACTTAACCTTTTTGAGCCTTATTTCCATCTCTGTAAGATGGGGAAAAC
Source organism: Mustela erminea (assembly GCF_009829155.1). NCBI lineage: Eukaryota > Metazoa > Chordata > Mammalia > Carnivora > Mustelidae > Mustela > Mustela erminea. Next base: position 104,457,219 of record NC_045616.1, on the reverse strand, counting down.
ATCCTCATAGGCTTGAATAATACAAAGGGTATGATATACTCAACACAGCACCAGACAGATTGCTGTTACAACCTTTTGCTATTAGGTTGCTGTATAAAAATAAGACACATAATTGGTTAAAAAAAATTCACAGTCTCTGGCTTAATTGGTTTTTGTTGGCACCTAATGGCTTTACACGTCTTGATTTAAGAGAGCCTAAAAAACAAAGAATGGATATAAAGCATTGGGTTTCTACTTTTAAGAACAGATGTTTTTGTTTGGGCTCAGCTAACACTGAAGTCTAGTCAGCAGCCCAAAATAGAACCCATTTGATTTCTCCTGCCAGTTTAAGTAGGAAATTGGTGCTGCTTAAGATTGTGAAGCTTAAGTGTTTAGAATTTCTAATTAATATGTCAGTCCCTAAAATGCACATCCCATCCTTTCTTATTTTTACATAATGGAGTTTTAGCTCTCGTTCCCACCATTCTCAAACTCTTATTTAAAAAAATAAATAAATAAAAATAAAGTTCTAAATAAGATTGCTGAAAATAAAGTAACAGCCTGGCTACGTGCAGAGCAGAGCTGCAATGGGGCCCATCTTTTGCTAGGTCTCCCGTCCAGGGAAACCTTTCCTATTAGACCTTCAGCTTTTCACCTATGGCTTAATCTAAGGGAAAAATGTGGGGGTCCCTTTGGGAGGATAACACCTTAAAACATTTACCTCAGTATGAATTAAGAATGGGAGACCTTTGGACAGGGAAGTGGGGGAAAAGAAGAATGAGACTATTGGAGATTTAGGATTTTTTTTTTTAAGATTTTACTTATTCATTTGATAGACAGATCACAAGCAGGCAGAGAGGCAGACAGAGAGCAGGGGGTGGGGGTGGGGGGAAGCAGGCTCCCCGCTGAGCAGAGAGCCCGATGTGGAGGCTCGATCCCAGGACCCTGAGATCATGACCTGAGCCAAAGGCAGAGGCTCAACCCACTGAGCCACCCAGGCACCCCTGGAGATTTAGGATTTTTAAGTGACAGTTTGACCAAGGGTGGGCACCACATAAAATTTCACATTAAAGAATTAAAACCCCATAGTTCCATAGCAAAACTAAAACAAGTCTTTACGGGAGTTTTCACTAAATATCACCTGCAGGGCCGGGTCCCTATGGAGTAGTAACTCTTTCGGCTTAATTTTTATTTCCTAGGGAAGCCTTCCCTCTCTGAACAGCTCACATCCCCATATTTTGTAGACTATAGCAGTGACTGCCTTTCATCAAATGTCCTGTAACTGTAATTTTACACCTGTTTGAAAAATTTGTTGGTTATTGTCTTTCCATGAGATTGCCACTTTTTATGGGCAAGAACTCTGTTTGCTTTTTTTCACTCAGTATCCCACAGTGCCTCACAGGGTAACTCTCACATAAAAAGTGCCCAGTGAGGGACCTCTGGGTGGCTCAGTCAGTCGTTTGTTTACCTTCGGCTCAGGTCATGATTCCAGGTTCTTGGGTTCAAGCCCTGAGTAGGGGTCCCCGTTCAGTAGGGAGTTTGCCTGTCTTTCTGCCTCTGCTTCTCCCTTTCCTCATGCTCTCTCTCTCTCAAATAAAATCTTTTTTTAAAAAGTGCCCAGTGAATGTTGTTGAGTAAATGAATACATTCACTGAATCCAGAAACACTGAACCAAATTCTGTGTCTGAAGACTAGAGCAGAATTTCCCCAAGCATCCCTCCCTGGAGCCAGAATGCCTGGGTTTGAGTGTTGGCTATAATATTTACTGGCTGTGTGATACTACTCACATTAATCCCCCTCTCTGTGCTTCATCTGTCAACTGAGGATAACAGTCCTTGCTTTGCTGGGTTGTTATCAAGATACATTGCTTAAAGCAATGTCCTATATATAACAATGCCTGAGCAGATGTAATTACTGTTACTATATTTCTTGAAATACCATTGCAGTTAATGGCCTGGAGATTTAAAAAAAAAAAAAAAAAAGGCATTTTTAGTCAAATAATTTTGGAAGATACTGGATTAAATGAAGTTAATGGGCTTTCTTTGATGCAGGACTTCTCAGAGCTTTTAATATGCTAATGTGCTTTGTAAATGTCTAAGAGGAGAGCAAAATATACAGTGTTTCCCAAGTTTATTTGACAACAAAATCCTTTTTTAAAAAGATTTTATTTATTTATTTATTTGAGAGAGAGAACATAACTGAGAACGAGAGAGCACAACTAGGGTAAGTGGCAGAGGGAAAGGGAGAGCAGGCTCCCCACTGAGCAGGGAACCAGTGACTAGACTCAGGACTTGATCATGAGGTCACCTTGGTCACCTCTTTTATACTACAGACAGCTTTTAAGTCTGAGAGAGGTCTAAGCTCTTGGCAAAAGGGAAATGCATGAAGAATTCAGACCTTGCAGGCCTCCTTACATGGGCTGCATGGTTACAAACAGAACCAAACACGGCTTCCTAGAATTGGCTGACAGGACCCTGGGATCATGACCCGAGCTGAAGCCAAACGCTTAACCAAGCCACTCAATTGCCCTGACAACAGAATTTTTTTCGTAAGTAAAGTATGTTAGAGTATCTCATGGATCCTCTATGGAACACACTTTGGGAAATGCTGAATTAGACTCCTTAGTAGCAAAATAACAAGAAACAAAATTTGAGATTGGATATTTTTCAACAGTATAGGTAATGAAGAAATACAACAATAACAAGAAAGTAACTCTTTCTTAAAATTCAATTAGTGAGATATACATGGAAAAAAGGATTTAGCCTTAAGCTTTTAGATCCCAATATTTCACCTGGACCAAGATAAGAGACCCCTGGAGTGCCTGAGAGCAGGGTCTGCAGCTGAAGCCAGATGCAGCTTCAAAAGTTCAAGTATAGGAAAAGGTAGAGCTTCATGCTTTGAAAAGAAGTACATCGTGCATTGTACTATGCAGTTAGGAACATGGCTATCTGTCCTTCTCCTCCTTTCCCTCCAGATGACTTAAGTAGTTGTATAAGTTTGCTAGGGCTGCCTTAACAAAGTGCCACAGGCTGGACAGCTTAAACAACAAAATTTATTTTCTCACAGCTCTGGAGGTTAGAAGTCCAAGACCAAGGTGATCTCAGGGTTGGTTTCTTCTGAGACCTCTTTCCTTGGCTTGTAGGTGGCGATCTTCATCTTGTGCCTTCACATCATCTTCCCTCAGTCTGTGTCAGTGTCCTAATCTCCTCTGCTTATAAGGACACCAGCCATATTGGGTTAGGGACCACCCAAATGCCCTCAATTTAACCTCATTGTCTCTTTAAAGAGCCTATTTCCAAATACAGCTCCCCCACCCCCACCCCCCCCCGCCCAGGTACTGGGATTTAGGACCTCAACATACAAACTTAGGGCAGAGATGAGGGGAATGACACAGTTCATCCCATAACACCAGGCATAACTCCTCTCACTGGCCCTTTAAAGACTCTTTAAGGATGGGTGCCAGATTACTGTGTGCCCTGCTCAATTTCCTGCACTACAAATATAAAAAAGAAAAAATATTTAAGCTCCCTGCTAAGTTATCTATCACTCTTATTTCTTACCCAATTTTTCTTCAACTATTTTAGATCTTATTCTGTCTCCCCCAAACCAAGAGCATCCCTGTGACTCAGGCCCTTTGCTGCCATCCACTGTCCCTTTGAGAAGAGTCGTAGTGACACACTGCTTCTCTGCTGATTCCCAGAGCCTATCCTTAAAAGAGATTTTGTAACACCGTACCCACCCACCTTTTCCAAACCTGATAACTTCCTCAGGTGCCAGGGGCCTCCCATCACATTACATAGATTTAAAACCCACAGACTCTGGAAGATACATGCCCAGGTGGTATTCAAATGGGAATAGTCTTCTTTCCCAACTGGGAAAACACTCCTGATTTGTTGACCGTTTGCAGGTCTGGGAAGGGTACTAAGTCAGCAGAGGGCTCAATACCTAGCACAGGAAAGCCCATTGTCCTGAAACAGTGAAGAATGGACTTTGGCAACTCACCTCAGAGCTGGGACCCGGCTGGAGGGCATGGCAAGATGTTTGGCTTCTGTAATGGAAAGTAGACTTTTTTTTTTTCTTTTTAATTATCTTGTTATGTGATAGAAGTCATAAGGTAAAAGAAAAGTATGAAAAGTTGCTTTTTTTAATACTGACCTTCCGATAGCCTATATGTTTTAGGGACAAACTTCCTAATGAGACTTTTTATAATAAAGCTTTCATTGCTTTGAAAAATATTAACTTTTCCAGTTCTTCCGGGTAGATCAAACAGACCCTGCAGTTATAGTTAACAATATCCTAAAGATTTAGCTTCTCGGTAATAATGGGTAAGAGTCTTAGCATTGCCACAGGCCAAAACTATATTATTTGAAATGAAACCTCTCATAAATATCCAACTATGAAGTCACTATCTATCAACTGCTGTTATATAAACAGGACAGAGCTAAATCTCCCATCTGCCAATATCAGAGCTGCCACAAAGAATGATTTTGTGTCCAGAACTCACAAATTAAACAGCCTCTTCCTCTGTCAGCCAATTCTAGGAAGCCATGTTTGGTTCTGTTGGTCACCATTCAGCCCATGTAAGGAGGCCTGCAAGGTCTGAATTCTTCATGCATTTCCCTTTTGCCAAGAGCTTAGACCTCCCTCAGACTTAAAAGCTGTCTGTAGTATAAAAGAGGTAACCAGATCTTTATGAAGAACACTGTAGCTACCAGTGTCCCGCTTCTTACCTCTTCTTTTCCACAACTTGCCCCGTACCTTTGAGACAGGTTTAAGCCTTACACTTCTGCCCCCAGTCTACTCCGAGCATTTACATATCTAGTCTACCATTGTTCTGTTCAGCACCAGAAATGCTAATGGAAGGTCTATGGACCAAGCTTTAAGAAGAACTGCTCAAAACAATATGAAACCATTGGGGCACCTGGGTCGTTCAGTTGGTGAGCGTCTGCCTTCAGCTCAGGTCATGATCTCCGGATCCTAGGACATAGGCCCCTGTCGGGCTCCCTGTTCACTAGGGAGTCTGCCTCTCCCTCTGTCTGCTGCTTCTCTGGCTCATGCACTCTCTCTCTCTCAAATAAATAAACAAAATCTTTCACAAAACAATATGAAGCTATCAGTAGAATGTGCTTCCACATTTATCTGGTCACATCTTCTGTTCCAGGGCCTGGAACTTGCCAGTCACATAATACACATGGGATAATCGAAACTGAAGTCAAGATTCTTTTTTCAAGCCTAAGATTTTTAAGTAGGGAAGTAACATTATTTAGGTTTTAGAGAGTAAATGGGAGCAGCTTAGAAGCTGGAGAAAGAAAACCGAGATCAAAATCAAGGGGACCAACTGAACATCATCTAACTAAAATTAAAAAACATAATAATAGTAACCAAGACTGACGTAACTCGAATTATATGCCAGGCCCTATCATAAGGCTATATCAAGGCTTTCTTAAATTAACTCATTTAATTCTCACAACAACCTAAAAGGTAGAGACTATCATTAGCCTCTTTTTAAGACAAAGCAAGGGAGATTCAGAGACAGAAAGGCACTTAACCCAGAGTGCTACAGTTAGTTGGTAGCAGAGGACTGCCACTGAAGCAGACATTAGTTTCCAATTCCAAGTTCAATGTGCAGATCACTTCCACATGCATTGTCTCAAGCAGTCCTTAACTTCCCACCCACTCCAGCCAGCCTCCCAGTAATGTAGTGGCCAGTGTGTCAGCTCCTCCTGCTGGCCTGTCCCAGGTAACTTCACTAGGTCTGGCCTATACTTCCCTGCTTACCACTATCAAAACTTACGGGATCTTCATCTTATTCCGAAAGGCTCTGGGTCAATTTAATGGTCTAGAATAATTTACCCATTATTCTTTCAACAAAAATGTACTGAGTACCCACCATGTGCCAAGCACTGTACTAGGTGTATACAGAAAACGTAGCATCAAAGGAATAAAGATGTAAACAAATTCAATAATCACAAATCCTGATTAGTGCCCTTAAGAAAATAAAGATGATTGTATCTATAGAATAATGACCCAAAGTAATATTTCTTTGGTGTTAAGAATTTCAGATGCTGGGGTGCCTGGGTGGCTCAGTGGGTTAAGTCTCTGCCTTTGGCTTGGGTCATGATCTCAGGGTCCTGGGATCAAGCCCCACATAGGGCTCTCTGCTCAGCAGGGAGTCTGCTTCCCCCCACCCCCTGCCTGCCTCTCTGCCTACATGTGATCTATCAAATAAATAAATAAAATCTTAAAAAAAAAAAAAAAAGAATTTCAGATGCTGTGACAAATCCCACAGGAAAGATATCTTGGGATATTGGCAGCCTTTCCATCGGGCCCCTAAATATACCAACCTCTTTGTAAAAGGTGAAACTATCTCTACCAATTTCCCTAGAATCTTTTAGTGGTTCTTCTCAGCCTTCAGGATAAAGTTCAGACCCCTTAATATGATTCACCTGGCCCTCCAAGGTTGGCCTTCTACCACCTTCACAACTAAACTTTATGTCAGTCCCTTGCCCACCCCTTTCACATTTAAATCCCACCATATTGAAAACTAAACATTGCATGACGCACTATCCACCTATGTTGCCTTTCCCCTTCTCCACACTTCACCTGAACAACTCCTACTTATCTCCAACACTCAGACTGGAGTTACCGTCCAGGAAGAGTTCTCCATCTGAAGTTGGGCTTGTTGGTACTGCCCCTTGGCAATCCCTTAGTGTTACGGATTGATTTGTGTCCCCATCCCCCAATTTATAGGTTGAAGATTTAACCCTAGCACCTTGAAATGGGATGATGTTTGGGTGTGGGGGTCTTTAAAGAAATAATGAAGTTAAGATGAGGTTATCAGGGGGTGCCTGGGTGGCTCAGTGGGCTAAAGCCTCTGCCTTCAGCTCAGGTCATGATCCCAGGGTCCTAGGATCGAGCCCCACGTCGGGCTCTCTGCTCAGGAGGGAGCCTGCTTCCCCCTCTCTCTCCGCCTGCCTCTCTGCCTACTTGTGATCTCTCTCTCTGTGTCTAATTAATTAATTAATTAATTAAGGGGGGGGGAGATGAAGTTATCAGGTGGGCCCTAATCCAATATGGCTGGTGTCCTCATAAACAGAGAATAGGACACAGACACACAGAGAGAGAAAATGATGTGAAAGCATTGGGAGAAGGCATCCATCTGCAAGTCAAGGAGAGAGGTCTCAGAAGAAACCAACACTTGATCTTGGATTTCTAGTCTCTAGAACCACAAGAAAATAAGTTTCTGTTGTTTAAGTCACCTAGTCTATGGCACTTTGCTATAACAACCCTACAACAACCCTAGCAAACTAACAAACTTAGCATCCTGTGTAAGCCTTAGTAATGCACCTGCTTCATGGACCTAAGTCAAAAAAAACCTGTCTTTTAAAATTTACCGCTCCCCCCAACTCCCCGCCAAGTGCTGACCTTGGGGCTGGGCAGTGGTCAACTCTTAGTCGGTGTTCACTGAAGGAGTGAAGGAATGAATGAACCACTTAACGTACCTGTGTGGAAGGTATCATCAATGCAAAGTTACTTCTGAAAACTGGAAAGCAGGCTGGAATAGTGCAATCATCTGGAAGAAAGGCTCTCAGACAGAATAAAGGGAACCAGCACTATGGTTCCCACTGCAGCAATCAGGATTCGGAAAAACAGAAAGTTACAGAGGCAACCCCCACAGCACAGATCCATGGTATTTTCCAGGTCTTTCAAGAACATTTAATTGTGCACATGGAAAAGAATGGCATCATTATTTAATCCAAAATACAATAACAACAATAGATTGCTCATGTAGGCGGCTAAGTCCCCTGCAGAGAATTTAATGCTCATGTTGCTTTTACCCACATATACAGCCAAGGCAGTGGCAATGGAGGCCAGCCCATTCTTGTGGCATGGGAAGAGGCCATGGCTGGGAAGAGGCCATGGATGCTTATGGTTGTTAAAACAGCGAAAGGGGGGCAAACAAAAGAAAGCCCAAGGGTAGAGCTATGACTTCACTTAAGACTAATGCATATCTTTATTTTTGTCCTCGGCAATAACCAAAAGAAATATCTGATGCTGCTGAAAGACTGCTGTCATCCCTGGTAGATACTCATCCATTATTATTAAGTATTGCACGGTTCAGGTCAAGATATAATATGTCTGAGAAAAACCATGGCACCTCCTTTTAATCTTGCGTAGAAAACAATTAAAGTATATAAAGCACATTATTAAAATATGTAAAATTTATAATTTAATTATAAGATTGCATAGCTTTATGATCTAATAGTTCTGCTGTATTTTGCATATTAGTGAACAATTGCTTTCTTAAAGCACACAGTAGAATCATTTACTTGATGCTGGAGAATAAGTTAATTATGGATTCCCTGTATATGACTAATGGATTTAATAATCACTTTACTGTAGAATTAACTTATACTTCCATGTGCTTATAGCACTAATGATGATATTCATAAAAGTTATATTTTTTAAAAAATGTAAGATTGGCACAAAAAGAGGAACCAATGTACAACTTGGTTTTAGAGCCAGCAGTTCTAAATAGATAGTTCAGAGCCATCAAGGCCCTCTCCTTGCTCCATAATAAATCATACACACCCTCTCCACCCCCCACCCCCGCCACCAACCCTGCCTCCATTGGCTTTATTAAGGGAATTTATTTTATTTAAGGGAAGACGAAAAGCTTGCCAGATGCATTTAGTGAAGCTTCTGATTTTTTTAACCTCGGTTGTAGGTCACAATGAGGATTATTCACTTATATCTACTTCGTGGCGCTCTGGGAAGCCCCATATGGACTAAGATCACATTGGGTTGCCGAAGTCCCTCTTTTTGTCCTCAGTTTCGTTCCCTTGAAGCCACTCATTTTTCTCCTTCAGCCAGAACAAACAACATTGGTGGAAGGCGTAGCAGGAATATTCTTTGTTTAAGAAGAGTCCCTAGCACTGCCTTTCTGAACTTACATCCTTTCTAACCACCACCACCACCACCATGGTCATCATCACCATCATCATCACCGCCAGCACGACACCATCATTACCATCATCATGACCATCATCATCATCGCCATCATCACTGTTACCACCGTCCCCTGGATTCCTCTTCCTCACGGTAAACAATGAAAGATCTGGATTTTATTTTCAGCTCTGCCAGTTTACCAATGGGGATGGCCTTAAGGGGGTCGTGAAACCTCTCCAAACCTGTTTCCATGGTTCTGAGATGTGAAAACGGACTCTGAAAGTTCTTTGCTCTCTGTCAAGTCCTAAATACAGTCAGTGTATTATTTTAGTGACCCCTCCTACCCAATGTACATCACCACCCCTCCATGAATTTACTCTGCCAATTCTGGCATGGAGTTTAAATATTCTGGAAAAAAAGAAACTATGGCTTACACTTTGACTATACTGCACAGGGTTGTTCACAAGCTATGTGCTCACTAAATACCTGTTGATGGATTGATTGAAAGAGTGTAAATTCTTAAGGACCCGAGGGATTATCATTTCCTTTAAATCAGAGACTGTAGCTATAGCAGCAAATCCTTGACTCCCTGTCTCATGCCTCCACTGATCTCTTCCAGTATAATGCTCTGCTGAGAGTGCAGTCATAAATGGTAATGACAGGCTGCCAGGAAATTTGACCTAGCCCCTAGCAGGGACTCAGGAGACCTATGAGTACCATTTCCTGCCCCACTGCTGGGTTCTTCACAAGGTGCCAGATACCCCAGAAACTCTTTCCCTCCAACTTCAGCACACTGAAGGAGTAAACTACTCTTCTTTATAAAATACTGAATTGCTTTGACAAGTATGAAATCCACAAAGTTTTGCTTTTGTTTTATTCAATATAGAATGTTATTAGAGGGAAGATTTTAAGCTAAATTTTCAAGATTTCACCTACAACCTCTGTGGCTAATTATAATGTAATGGAGAAATGGTAGGCTGAATTAAATGTCTCACCCCTTTAAGTCCCTAAACTTTTTGTTTCTTGTTTAATGTGCTTTATTTACACATGACTTCCTCCACACACTGCTCCCCAGCCACAGTCAAGACAATTCTGTGGCCAACTAGAATGATTTGTTCATACTGATTGGCCATACAAAGTATTCTGGATACTCCTTGAAATTCATTTTTCTCATTAGAAGATCTAACAGATAAACCCCTTGCCCAAAGTTGTGCCCTTTCTCTTCATTTGCAGCCATTAGCTCTCAGCCCCTAGCAATGCTTCTGAGACTATACTGTGCAGATCCATCACCTGGGATCATGGTCAAATGCCCACCCTGACTCAATGGGACCCAAATTCTGCATTTCCTGCAAACTCCCAGGGGAAGCAGGTGAACTGTCGGTCCTGAGCCACGCTTTGAGTAGCAAGAGCCAAAATTTTTTGTGGACCAGACTTGAAATAATACCTTCTTAATTTTATACCCAGAACATTCATAATAATAATAATTTTTTTTCATACAAGAGGCAATGTTTAAAACTTTACAATTTCTACTACTCAGAAATAAGTTTATTCTTCTTTTCTCTGAAACACTAAAACTCACTACTTTTCATCTCTGTCTCCACTTCTTCTCCATTTTGGTCTCATATTCCCTCTTCTTTTTTCAACCTACTCCACAAACGAAAATATGTTGAGCGTTACAGGAGCAACACTGCCTCTCTGGTTTCCGGGTATCTTTTGTCTTTCAGGTGTTAAATAACATCTAAAATGTCTTGGATTTATAAAATACTTTATGCCTTACAAAGGGCTTGCGTGCACTTACTTCATAAACATAAGTTCATGTCTGGGGAGAGAGAGAATGATAATGTGAAAAAGGTAGATGGGACTTTGGAGAGAGATACACTTGGGTACAAATCCTGGCTCTGTAAATATTCAATCGTGGGCACATTATTTAACCTTTTTGCTAAAATTTTCTCATTAGCCAAGGGGTTGTAAATAGCTGCATCATGAGCTAATTTTTAGGTTAAGGTTGGGTGTGGTTTCCAAGGAAACTGACGAGCCAAGACTCGGAACCCAAGGGATACTTCACGTGGGTCCCCTCCAAACTCACATCCAGCTATCTGTTTAAGCATCTCTAATGCCCTCTGTCCTGCATAGTGGTCCTCTGGGATGGCAACTGGCCTCAGACAGTATCTGCTACTTTCTGCCGTATCTCCCAACCTTTCCCATCTCCCTCTATAAAACCCGCTGCTTTTGTGAAGCATGCAGCTGGTATCTGACACCTAGATTTCAACTGATCAAACAAAGACATGATGACAAATCTAAGAAAAATGACACCAGCCTTTTGAAGAAAACCAAAATCAATTCCCTCCCTTCCTTCCTTGAGGTTCCCTCTTTTCCAGCTGTTATCTGACCTCATCTATCATACTTAGACAGAAATCCATACATCTAGTTTAAATCACTGTTTCTCAGGCAACAGCCAGGCCACTTAGCAAGAGTCTAAAGCAAGCCAATATAATATTCTGCCTAGAGGTGATATTTGGTCCAAAGGTTACTGTGCCAGAGTAAGTTAATTATTCTAAGAGGACTTACTTTTGCTATAATTATTGATTGCCATGAACTAATGAAAAAAAAGCTGCTATTTATTAAGTGCATCTGTATCCCCTAGAAACTTACATGAGTATCTCACTGCATCTGCATCATGACTCTGAAATTTTTCCAATTTTAAGAAAATTTTAGGATCAAATTGGTCAAAGTCACAAGCTGATGATAGACTGAGCCAAGATTCAAACCAAGCCATATGTGATTATCTAATTGTGTTCTGTTACTATTGCTTTTTTTTTTTTTAAGTGGGCTCCACACCTGGTGTAGAGCCCAACTTGGGACTTAAATTCCCAACCCTAAGGATCAAGACCTGAGCTGAGATCAAGAGTTGGACACTTAACTGACGGAGCCACCTGGGGGCCTCCTATTACTATTACTTCTAATGTAAAATTTATGTTTAGCCAAGTAATATGTCAGAGCAAATAGCAGCAGTCCCTTGCTTACCCCTCCCCACCTATAATTCCCATTCCCCAGAAGAAACCTCTTTTGACTGCTCTTTCTGCCATTTTATCTTTATATTTCTTTTAAAAGTATGCTTAAATGCTATTTCTAATTTTTCAATTTTGAATTACAATGGACTTACTACCATGAAAGGTAAAAGGTTCCTTCCTGCTAATATAATAAGATTTGTTTCTGTTAAATCAATAGTCAATGTTTTTATTGATTTGGACATAGAAATGTTATTCATAGCTGAACAACAGTAATAGTACAGCTTGATCACATTTCTTATATAACAGTTTTTCTTGAAATTAATAATTGTGTCACCATTCCACTTCTTTAATATTTCATGTTTCTGTTACTAACTCATTGCCAGCTCTTTGCCAGAACCATAAAACTCTCAGTATGGTCAAATATACCAAGTGATGTATGGTTTTTCGGTTTGTGCACGTTTTGTTTTGTTTTAACCCCAACATTTGTCCTAAAGTCCTAACCTATCAATCCACATCAATTGCTCTCAAAGTCTGTTTTATTCATTGTGCTGGGCTCTTAGCAGGCTCTTTCAACTCATAGCTGCACGTCCTTCAGTTTTCCTATATGATTTCTTTGATAATTTTCTTCCCTTTGACATTGTTTTTGCACCACACCCAGTGCTCCATGCAATAGGTGCCCTCTTTAATACCCACCACCTGGCTCCCCCAACCTCCCACCCCCCACCCCTTCAAAACCCTCGGGTTGTTTTTCAGAGTCCATAGTCTCTCATGGCTCACCTCCCCTTCCAATTTCCCTCAGCTCCCTTCTCCTCTCCAACTCCCCATGTCCTCCATGTTATTTGTTATGCATCTCTGGTCTCTACTTCTGAACTCCTACTGGGTTAAATGTTGGACTTCCAGAAAAGATCCTCTGTCTCATCTTTTCTTGCCTCCCTTCTCTGCCTTTTTAATGTATATTCTAGGTGATTTCTTCAACTTTTCCTTCCAACTAATGGATTATTTATTTGCAGTATTTTATTTTTCATTTCCAAGATAATTTCTTCTTCTCTGAATATTTCCTTATTATGGCATCCTGTGCTTGTTCCAGAAATGCAACATTTTCTTTTCTCTAAGGATATTAATTATAAGCTTTTAAAAATTATAGTTTTCTTCTCCCTGAAGTTTCTATTTCCTCAAGTAGTATTTTTATGTTTGCTTATTTGGCTCTCATCTTTCATATTAAAGGCTCTCCTCCTGCTTGTATTACTCTGAGGCACTCTTAAATGTGGCACAGAAGCTCTGTGCATGGACAGAACGTCCAACTCAAGCTTTCTAAGGGAGTGCTGAAAGGGTGATGACGTGGTGGGTCAGCTTTTTCACTGATATCTGAAGTCACTGTCCAAAGCTTGTATTTCCCAAGGACATCAGTTTCTTCCTTGGAAGACAGAAACTGGGCTACCAGCATCCCTGGAGCCCAGAGAGAAAATGGGCATGTGGTCTCCCAGTTCAGTAAGGTGACTTACACTAAATCTCCTGGTCCAGCCCTTACCCCTGGCCATAGCTGAGCAAACCTTGTAAGAAAATAAACTCCATGTTTTTTGATGTTGTTGTTTTAACCAGATACCAGAGAGTGGATCTTACTGTTCTATATGCTAACTTTCAAAACCTGTTTTCAGGGATGCCTGGGTGGCTCAGTTGGTTAAGCAGCTGCCTTCAGCTTGGGTCATGATCCCAGCATCCGGGGATCGAGTCCCACATCGGGCTCCTTGCTCCGCAGGGAGCCTGCTTCTCCCTCTGACTCTGCCGGCCACTCTGTCTGCCTGTGCTCGCTCTCCCTCGCTCTCTCTCCCTGACAAATAAATAAATAAAATCTTTAAAAAAAAACAACAACAACCCTGTTTTCAGACGTTCCTGTTGCTGTCGAATCTTGACATTGCCGAGTTCTGCAGGGTAAGGTGACTGGCTTCCTGTCACCCTCTCCTACCTCAAGTATCTGGCTTCCCACTCCCTCTGCTGTACTAAATCAGTAACCGCCTGCTCATTTGCTTTCCAGCTCACTTGCTTTCCAGCTTCCAACACTGATTTCCCCATTTGCTGTGGAGCCCTCTCCTGTCCTCTTTGTCCTCATTCATGTGCGTTTTTCAAACTGCTTCACTATCATTTTAGTGGGATGTGAGGAGGGGACAGAAATATATACGGGAACTCATTTACCATGTTGACCAGGAATCCAAAGCTTTATTCTTTTTTTTTTTTTTAAGATTTTATTTATTTATTTGACAGACAGAGATCACAAGTAGGCAGAGACACAGGCAGAGAGGAGGCAGAGAGGAGGAAGCAGGCCCCCTGCCGAGCAGAGAGCCCGATGTGGGGCTCAATCCCAGGACCCTGAGATCATGACCTGAGCCGAAAGCAGAGGATTAACCCACTGAGCCACCCAGGCGCCCCCCCAAAGCTTTATTCTTGTTTAGCAGTTACTTTAGAATCATAGTGTATTAAATAATGGCTTAAAACCTGACTTGACTCTCATATAAACAGAGGTCAATTAGGTTGGGCCATAGTTTTTTTTTTTTTTTTAAGATATTTTTATTTATTTATTTGACAGACAGATCACAAGTAGGCAGAGAGGCAGGCAGAGAGAGAGAGGAGGAAGCAGGCTCCCCACTGAGCAGAGAGCCTGATGCGGGGCTCGATCCCAGGACCCCGGGATCATGACCTGAGCCGAAGGCAGAGGCTTTAACCCACTGAGCCACCCAGGTGCCCGGGCCATAGATTTAAAAAAAAAAAAAAGATTTTATTTATTTATGTGAAAGAGTAAGCAAGCAAGAGAGCCCAAGCAGGGGGAGGAGCAGAGGGAGAGGGAGAAGCAGACACCCCACTGAGCAGGGAGCCCTATGCAAGGCTCTATCCCAGGACCCTGACATCATGACCTGAGCAGAAGGCAGATGCTCAACTGACAGAGCCACCCAGGCGCCCTCACAGATATTTTTTAGTATTTCATAAAATAGTAGCCTAGATGTACTGACCATATAAGCCTAACATTATGACTAGCACAGAAGAAAGAAAAAAGGGTAGTGTTGCACCCGAGTTTTTGCGTCTGAGAGACCACCAAGGAGCCAACACCAATGCAATCACACAAGGGTTTATTCGACAAGCTTAAGCTTGGGCTCAAGTATACACGACACAGTGAAGTAGGGACTTGGACCCTGGGCTTAGTTAAGGCGGGAGTATTTATGGGTCATTACAAGAGCCTGGAGGGGAGGAGAAAAAATTGACTAAAGCAGGGTGGGGGTTTCTGGAACCAAAGCAGGGTGGGGGTCTCTGGAACTAAAATAAAGTAGGGGAAAGTTCAGCCCTTGGGCACAGGGGTCTGAGATGGCTGTATTTATGCTAAGGCTAAACCTGAGGTGGGATGGCCTTTATTTTTCTTGGCCTCCACAGGTAGGGAGGGAGGAAGAAGGGGAAAAAAGAATGGGAAGTCTCTAATAAATTTTTTTTAATCACACATGATAATAAATAAACTTTATTCTTTATATAACTTTTCTTCATTAATACTTCTTTGGCTTCACTATTAGGTGGTATAAAACAATTTTATTCTCATATAATAACTGTCTTGAAATTGGTTTCCAGAACCAATAGGAGGCAAAAACTACACTTTCATTGCCAGGAGTATAGTTTGTTTTAAACCCAAAAGCTGTCTTATAAAACTGCAGCCCAGAAGAGAATTTGTGGATTTTAAAATATCTTATGGATTGTCTGTAGACTTGGAATCTGAGGTCAATATTGGCTTGAAATCATCTGTGGCAGACATATGATTTTGGGGGGGTGGGGGAGGGAAAGTGGAAAAGAGTAAAAGGAAAAAATGGGGACCTTTTTTTTTCCCCCTCTTGGCTCAAAACCAAATATTCAAGGCTTGTGTTCACATCCCTTTGAATGAGGCCTCTGGTAAGTATAGTGGTCCTTGCAGCCCAGCTACAAGGTTTGCAGCCCCCCCCAACCCCCCTAGTTTGCATCATGGGAGCTGGCTGACATTATTCAGGGAAAGCAGTGAGTGAGGAAATTGTGATATAAAACTCTGCTTCTAGCCTGCAAACTGCCTGTCTGGGACTGTGTGGGATCAAACTGGCTGCTACTTAGCATGTGGGAATGTGGAAGGTAAGTTCTGTGACTTGGACAGAGAAAGTCACGTGTATGGTCAGTGTGGGCACCACCTGATAAGTCCCCCAGATGTGGAGAAGCGGATGGATGGAACCCCACTCCTGCCCTCCCCACCCCACCAGCCATGAGGCATCTGTGTGAACCAGGAAAGTGGGTGTGGGCCTGAAGGAAACGCCCGTGAGAATGTCTGCCAGTTCAAGGAGCCAAACCTTCAGAAGAGCTCCAGTATTAGCAGGAAACACAAAGGATCTCCTGAATCAGGTAATACAGATTCTTCATACCATTCCCTTGAATTTTTAAAACATAAAGAATATACACCTCTGTGTATGTTTCCTATTTCTGACATTGACTGTGTGCGTTGAAATGATGAAAGAGCCTGTTATTTTTTTGTGGTTACAATCAGAGTTAACTTCCAGGTTATGTGACCTCCCACAAATCTAAAAAACTCAGGTGTGTGGACTTCATTGTTCCAAACTTGATCTAGTGTTCTGTAGATAAAATTATACAAGAATGAAAAAATTAACTGTACTAGAGCTCAACTATGTGACTTCATCGAGTAATAGGAAATGTTTCCGTCCTAACACATTTTGTAACCTTAATAGGGTTTTCTTTATCTTTTCTACAGTTATCATGCAAAATCATCTAAATTTTAATTCAGTCTAGATGGGATTAAAAATAATAAGAAGCAATACAAGGCAAATGCCTTGATATAAATATGAATCATATCTGTATGGGACTTGACACTTTTTTAAAAGTGTGGACATGACATATAATCAATTGGATGAAATTTCATTTTGGTGTGGGAGCTAAAACTTATAACATTTGAAAGAACCACATTAAATAGATTGTAAATCTACATTACTTAGTAAGTAAGTAGGAAAGACTTCCTATGTCATTTGCATTTATTTGGGGGCACTTAAGAGCCATAACAAGATAAAATAAAGTTCTTATAAGGCTGCATTTTTCTTGACAGGATAAAGAAGCCAATGTAAACATAAAACTACCAGGCTCACTGGGTAAGATGAAGAAAAATAAAGCAACTTTCACAGAGATAGTTCTACAGCCCCACATTAATGTAATTCATTCTTCAAAAATGAGTCATTCCAATTTCTTATAGATTTTCAAATGTCTTAATGCATTTTCTCTAGAGCTCTAAATTGCTCACTAAACACTTTGTGATACAGTTCTGGAAACAGCTATTAATGGAATAGGGCAAGTTCAACAGTTACATCAGCACCTAAACCTACTGTGTGTTGTCGGATGCTCACACTATAAATACATGTATTTCAGAATAGGATCATTCCACTTAGTTTTCAAAAGTCCATAGATGCAATTTTTCCTACTACATTTTGTTTCTAACAAGTAAAAATTGGAGATCTCAAGAAGCAGATTCCCGGAATGAAATAAGGCTTAAGCAGCAATGTCCCTACTCGAATAATGTCAACCCACCCCAACCCAGTATTAGAACTGCGAATACAGATACACAGTTTGCAGAGCGTTGCAGTACTGCGTGTGCTGAAAGTCAAAACCCTGGAGAACTACACAGTTTAGCAAAGACCCTATTTCTGCCTAAGATCCATGTGTTCAAAATAATCTCTCCAATCAGCAATAAGCTATTATTGGGAATGTGTTCTGCTGTAAATGACAAGCAAGAGGCCTTTTCTCCCAGAGTAACTGAACCACAATGACACATGAAGTCTAGTGATCCTGATAACATTATTGTATTTATTATCAATGAATTTTCATAAGATGAGGCTTTTTTTTTTCTTTAAATTAGGATAGCAGGGCGCCTGGGTGACTCAGTGGGTAAAGTCTCCACTTTTCTCTCAGGTCATGATCCCAACGTCCTGGGATCGAGCCCCACATCGGGCTCTCTGCTCAGCGGGAAGCCTGCTTCCTCCTCTCTCTGCCTGCTTCTCTGCCTACTTGTAATCTCTGTCAAATAAACAAATCAAATCTTTAAAAATAAATAAATAAATTAGGATAGCTCCTCTAGTATCACTTTTAAGGCCGTGAAAACTAGTTTTCAGAAATCTTCAATGTCATTTGTATCACTGAATCACAACTTCTCAATGCAATCTGTGAGTTCCTAGAGCTGAGAAGTTTAGTCTAAAAGAGCTAGTGAGGGGCGCCTGGGTGGCTCAGTGGGTTAAGCCCCTGCCTTCGGCTCAGGTCATGATCTCAGGGTCCTGGGATCGAGTCCCGCATGGGGCTCTCTGCTTGGCGGGGAGCCTGCTTCCTCCTCTCTCTCTCTGCCTGCCTCTCCAACTACTTGTGATTTCTCTCTGTCAAATAAATAAATAAAAAAAAACTTTAAAAAAAAAAAAATAAAAATAAAAGAGCTAGTGATGTCATTTATTTGGGAATGTGCAACCTTTACCATTTTTTATTTAGTTACCCCCACCATACCCTATTTTCTGATTTCTTCATGGATAACAATGCCATTTGAAATTAAAGTTTAAGAAAAGAAATGCAGGGTGCCTGGGTGGCTCAGTGGGTTGAGCCGCTGCCTTCGGCTCAGGTCATGATCTCAGGGTCCTGGGATTGAGTCCCGCATCGGGCTCTCTGCTCAGCGGGGAGCCTGCTTCCCTTCCTCTCTCTCTGCCTGCCTCTCTGCCTACTTGTGATCTCTCTCTGTCAAATAAATAAATAAAATCTTTAAAAAAAAAAAAAAAGAAAAGAAAAGAAATGCAGAGAGTAGAACTCTTTCTGAATCTTGTGGTAAGCTAAAACTTCACCCCATTTACAAAAACTCATTTAACCATTATTCTGTTAATTTATGTAAATACCTTCCTATAATGGTCTGAATTGACAAGCTTTGCAAAATGACCAATTTGCCAATATAATTATGATTTTCTACATTCATAAGGAACAATTTGCAATTATTTTAACATACTGATGTATACTGATCAGCAATAAGCTACAATCATTTAAAATATTTTCAAGACTGCATTTTACTTAAGTCTGACTCAATGATCTTGAGTTAAACAGTACAAAACTAATATGGTTTAACAATCCATTGGGTATGATTTTCTTTGGGGTTTTGGCAGATAATATGATAGATCGAGTTTGAACTTTGATCGCAGTAGGGCTGTGGATAGTCTGTGAGACCTTTTGCAGACAAGACAGGTAGATTTATCATGACTGATATTAGCACAGGTTATAGTGAGTATATTGTTTGTAGTACACAGAAAAATTAAAGGACCAGTTTTGCTGATTAATAGGTGACATTAGCTGAACAATGAAGTCACACAAGAGTTTTCTTTAGCCAAGCATAAAGTACTTGATTTGTGGGCAATTGAGGGTTAAAACTAAATAGGTTTGATTCATTTATGTCCAAGAAAAGGTTACTGTTGTTAGCAATCAAAAAGTACTCCCCAAAGAGGAAAAACAAAAAAGAAAAGTATTACCAAATATTAGGAGCTTTTAGCACAAGATAGGACAACAAAATTTGGTGGTTAGGAGAGCTAACCTAAACCATCTATTCTTTATGAGTTTCTTGATATAAAATGTACTCCCTAATGTTGGGAAACAACAATTTAACACCAGTCCACTTTTCGTTTTATTTCTTCTCCCATTTATTTTTGATTGGATGTTCACAACTTAATACTTCCAAGGGCCACATAGAGTAGCTGTGCCCTAGAAAAGGGGGATTTATGTGATTTCTAGCTTTTTTATTTGGTGCCTTTGGCATTGACATTCCTGCTTTCCTGGGACAAGAAAGAAAAATTACTTTAATGTTAAACTGACTGATAGCCCATTCTGATTTCCTGAGATTACTGCTAATGAAAAAATACTTAACATTAAGAAATAGAAACTATGGAATATAAAATTTACAAAAGCTATCTGCCTTTAAAGGACCATAACAGCCATTAAATTATTATACAGTGTCAGCTTGTATCAACTGCAGTTTAGATTGCAACAAAGCATTAAATAAGTGGGCAAGCAAATTCATATAGCTGGATTTAAAGATGGCTTGACTTTTTTTTTTTTTTCTTTTTACCCTGGGACATAACAAAGTCAATTTCCAAGATGTTGTATCACTTAGGATAAACCTAAGCTACGCAACGATGATATTACACTATTTTTCAGAGAGATCTTTTGGCATACATAATTAAACATTAATTAAACATATGCATTTATTTTGAGTTTTATCCTCCAAATGGATAAAAATGTCCTCTGTGGCAACATATAGAAGTTGAAGATATTTTTAATATGACTTCTTTAAAAAATAAAAATAACACTGAAATAGAATTTACCATGTTCTTAGTTGCTGTATTTCCTTTCTGGATAAAGGGTCTGTTTTAGATTTAGCTCCATTATTGAAATAAAATTATAAAGCTAGTTATGGTCTAATGGGGAAAATGAGATTGTATGAGAAAATGTTATCAGAAACGTAACGGGAAAAATATTTACTTTGTAGACAGACAAACCTTATATATATATATTTATTTATTTATAAACTATTTTTATTTATTTATTTGACAGATAGAGATCATAAGTAGGCACAGAGGCAGGCACAGAGAGAGAGAGGGAAGCAGGCTCCCCACTGAGCAGAGAGCCTGATGCGGGGCTCGATGCAGGACTCGATCCCAGGACCCTGGGATCATGACCTGAGCCAAAGGCAGAGGCTTAACCCACTGAGCCACCCAGGTGCCCCGACAAACCTTATTTAAATCTCAGCTCTGCCACTTAGTGATGTGACTGACCTTGGGTAAGGTGCCTAATTCTGTTAAAGTCACCTGTAAAATAAGATAATAACTACCTTGCCAGCTGGTAGTGTTAAATAAGAATTGAACAATCCTTGGTACACAAATGTTCAAAAATATGTTTCCCTTTCTCCCATCCACAGAGAGAAAATGAGATCCTAGAGAAATGACTTTTTTATCTCTTACATTATAAAGAACAGCTTTTGTATTTTTTGATATGGCCCATTATCTTGTTAACAGTTTTATTGAGCTTTATTTCACATATCATACAACTAATCCACTTAAACTGTACAATGCAATGGCTTTTAGTATATTCACAGAACTGTGCAACCATGGCCACAATCAATTCTGTTCACCACAATCAATTTTATATTTTCATTATCCCCCAAAAGAAACCTCACTCCCCTTAGTCATCACCCTCCAACCCTCCCATCTCGTCCAGCCCTAGACAATCACTAATCCACTTTCCTAAACTGAACATTTCATATAAGTGGAATCATACATTATGTGGTCAATTGTGACTGTCTTCCCTTAACATGATGTTTTCAAGTTTCATGCATGTTGTAGTATGTGTCAGTATCATTCCTTTTTATTAGAATAATATTCCTTTGCATCTATACATCACACTTTATCGTTCTTCAGTTGATGGATTATTTGGGTGGTTTCCATTTGAGTAGAACTGCTGTATTAACCATTTGCTAAAATTCCAGACCGTTTTCCAGAGCATCTTCAACATTTTACATCCCCACCAGCAGTGTATTAGGGTTCCATTTTCTCCACATTCTTGCCAATGCCTGTAATTATCTGTTTTGTTTTGTTAAATTATAGCTATCCTCCTATGTGTGAAATGCTATCTCGATAGGCTTTTCATTTGCCTTCCGCAATGTCTCATGATTTTGGGCAACTTCTCATGTGCTTACTGGCCATCTGTACATCTTCTTCATGGGAATATCTACTTAGATCTTTCGTCCCTTTTTAGTTGGGTCATTTGTCTTTTTATTATTGATTTGCAATAGTTCTTTATATATATTCTAGATATAAGCCCATTATCACATATGTGGTTCCTCTTCCCCCCGTTATTTTCCTATATTTCTTTTTCACCTCAACATTCCCCACCCAACTTAGTACAACATCTTCACAGCTTTATTCTTACCAGGTCTTCTAGAATTTTTAACAAGTCTTTTTCCCATCCTAAAAGACAGGAACTTCTGAATAAGTTTATAATGCAAGGTTTCTTTGTCACTGGGATTCCCCTTTCCATGCTTCTTAAGTTCTACATATATTTTTGTCGCAATTTTGGCTAAAAGTCTACCATTTGAGTAGGGGAAAAAAAACCACCTCAGTTATTTGTGCCAATTGAATTTATACATGCACAAGTTATTTGCAAAAAAAAAATTAAACACGAAAGCCATTTTTTTTACATAAATTTCTCACTCGAATTTGTTTTCTTATACCTTCTGTTGTTTCTTTGCCTCCTCAAAAACAGAGAATTTCACTCAAAATAATGTCACTTGTGGTTGTAAAATTTCACCATGTGTAGAGTGGAAGAAAAAGGCAGACAAAGTGGTCCTTCCTGGTGATAATGGATGTATTTCAATGCACGTATCTGAGTTATTTGAACAGTACACACAGGCAGTCAATATATTTGTTGATGATGTTAATGAACTCTTTCCTCCAGATCACATTTTAAGATTTAAGTTTGAAATATTAAAATGTTTCCACTGTAATCATATCAGGCAATATAATAATAAATCATATATTCAAGGTATTCTATTTACAAAATAATTCCACATATATGATCTCATCGATAGAACTTGGAGGTCCGCACACGGTGACAGAGGAAAAGGATGGAAGGGAGAGTGTAGTGCTACTCAAAGTGTGGCTCAGAGACCACAGTCACGGGATTATCTTGACACCTTGGTGAAAGGACCAACTACAGGTCCCAACTCGAGTCAAAAAGGATCCAGGATATAGGGACTGTGCCTCACAAATCAGCCTTTTAAAATAATTGTTACAGATGGCCCCAATTTATGCTCAAGTTTAACAATCACTGATATAGTTAAACAAGTAAACAAATAAACTGCATAATATGTTTCAGAATAAAAAGACCATGAGCAAATCACTTAACCTCTTTGACCTTGTTGTCTCACCTTCTCAGGAATGTCTCAGGATTATTTAATAATGAATATATGTCAGTCACTCAGTGCATTGCCTTGCCCGGAGTAGGCACTCGATAAAGAGTAGTTACCTGTTTTTTAAACCACACCTCTAGGGCATTCTCAGAATAATGGGTGGGGACAGAATTTAATGAAAGAAACAGTGTATGCAAAGCAGTGAGGAGAATAATGTCCTGCAGATCATTCACTCCAACTCTGCAGAGGGCCTGAACAGGAGTAATAATCAATTAATCTGGAAAAGAAGGATTGGGCTAGGTAAGAGGACCCTATATTCATAATACAGAGTTGGGGTTTTTCACAGTAAGCCATAAAGCCATTGAAGGGTTTTTATTCTATTATAAGAATTTAGGGTTACTTATTTTATTATAAGAATTTTCTAGGGGCGTCTGGGTGGCTCAGTGGGTTAAAGCCTCTCCCTTCGGCTCAGGTCATGATCCCCGGGTCCTGGGATCCAGCCCCACATCGGGCTCTCTGCTCAGCAGGGAGCCTGCTTCCTCCTCTCTCTCTGCCTGCCTCTCTGCCTACTTGTGATCTGTGTCAAATAAATAAATAAAATCTTTAAAAAAAAAAAAAAGAATTTTCTAGCATCATCAAAAGTAGAGAGAACAGTATAAGAAAGCACATTACTCAGATTCAGTTATTACCAACATTTTGCTACATTGACTTGTCCAATTCTTTTTTATTTTGCTTTTTTCTTTGCCAAAATATCTAAACGCTATCCCCAGATTTCATATTCTTTCACCTTCCATCCCTCAGTATAGGTCTATAGAATATATGACACTTTCATACACAATCACAATTCCTTTATCATAACTAAAAAGCTTAATAGTATTTCTTTGGCATCATCTACCACCCAGTCCATAATTTTCACATTTCCCCAATTGTCTAAAAAATGTCCTTTTATAGTCAGTTTTTAAAAATTAGGCTCCAGGGTCACCTGAGTGGCTTAGTTGGTTAAACATTTGCCTTTGGCTCAGGTCAAGATCCCAGCATTCTGTGATCTGGGATAGATCCTTGCCTCAGGCTCTCCGCTTGGTCTCAAGTAAACAACTTAATTTTACATTTCACTTTTACATTTCAAAGATCTAAAAAAAGAACAAACTAAGCCCAAAGCCCAGCCCACTTCTTCCTTTCCTCTGCTTGTGCTCTCTCACTTGCACTCTTTTTCTCTCTTTCTCTCAAATAAATAAATAAAATCTTAAAAAAAAAATAAATAAATCAAGCTCCAAACACAGTCTTTACATCACAGTTGGTTATTTGGTTTCTCAAATCTCTTTAAGCTAGAAAAGTGCCCTCACGCATCCTTACTTTTTTTTAGGTCATTGGCTTATTGCAAAAATCAGGTGATCTGTTTACATAAAATACTACAAGTTCTGGATTTGTCTGTGGACTCCCTTAGGAGTGGTGATAGACACTTAACTTATTTTTCTGTTCCCCCATACTTCCTATTAGTTGATGTTTTCTCTGATACTTATTTAGAGTTAGGTTCAGTATTTTGGGCAAGTGCCCTTCATGGGGGTGTTGTGGACATCCTCTTGCATCACAACAGAAGCATACCAGGTCTGATTGTCCTACTTTCAGTCATGCTAATATTGGTCAGTTGTTTAAGGAGGTAAAAGCCTGATCTCACTGTGACAAATTTCTCCATCATCATTCAAAAAATAATCTTCAACCAAATGAAGATTATTGCCTAAATCAATTCTTTATTAGGGGTTACATAGCATTAATTATATGTTTATAGATTGGAATTTGTCTGTAAAGAATTATTCTGGATGAAATAGCATTACAGTAATAGTAGGGGACTTGTACACCCCACTTACAGCAATGAATAGATCATCCAGGGAGAAAATCCATACAGAAATATAGGACTTAAACTACATGTTAGACCAGATGGACTTAACAGGTATGTATGGAACATTCCATCCAACAGCAGCAGAATACACATTCTTCTCAAGCACATGTAGAACACAAAACAAGTCTTAATGAATTTGAGAAGACTGAAATCATATCAAGCACCTTTTCTGACCATGATACAATGAAACTAAAAATTAATTATAAGAATAAGACTGGAAAATTTCCAAATACATGGAGATTAAACAACATGCTCCTGAACAACCAATGGGTCAAAGAAGAAATGAAAAAAAAATTTAAAAACATTTTGAGACAAATGAAAATGGAAACACAACATACCAAAACTTATGGGCAGCAAAAAGACTTCTAATGTGGATGATTATAGCCATAAATGCCTATATGATGAAAAAAAGAAAGATTTCAAATAAAAAAAATAAAAAAAAGATTTCAAATAAAAAATATAATTTTACATTTCAAAGAACAGAAAAAAAGAAAAAACTAAGCCCAAAGTTAGTAGAAAGGAGGAAGTAGGGGCGCCTGAATGGCTCAGTGGGTTAAGCCTCTGCCTTCAGCTCAGGTCATGATCTCAGGGTCCTGGGATGGAGTCCACATCAGGCTCTCTGCTTGGCAGGGAGCCTGCTTCCTCCTCTCTCTCTCTGCCTGCCTCTCTGCCTACTTGTGATTTCTCTATGTCAAATAAATAAAATCTTAAAAAAAAAAAAAGAAAGGCGGAAGTAACAAAGAGGAGAAATAAATGGAAACTAAAAAGACAACAGAAAATATTAATGAAACTGAGAGGTGGTTTTTTGAAAATATAAGCAAAATTGACAAATCTTCAGCTTAACTAGCTAAGAAAAAAAGAGAAGGCTCAAATAAATAAAATCAGAAATAAAAGAGAAGACATTACAACCGATAGCATAGAAATAAAAAGGATCAGAAGAAACTACTATGCACAATTGTACATCAATAAATTAGATAATCTTTAAGAAAAGGCTAAAATCCTAGAAACTTACAGCCTGCCATGAATGAATCATGAAGAAACAGAAAATCTGAATAGACTAATCAGTAGTAAAGAGATTGAGTCATTAATCAAAAACCCCCCAACAAAGAAAAGTCCAGGACCAGGTGATTTCACTGACAGATTCTGACAAACGTTAAAGAAGAATTAATGCCAATCCGTCACAAACTCTTCCAAAAACTAGAAGAGGAGGGAATGCTTCCAAAGTCCTTTTATGAGTATCACCCTGATACTAAAGCCAGACAAAGATGCTATAAGAAAGGAAAATTACAGGCCAATATCCCTGATTAACATAGATGCAAATATTCTCAACAAAATATCAACAATCTGAATTCAATAATACATTACAAGAATCATACACTATGACCAAGTGGGATTTATTCCAGGAAGGCAAGATGGTTTAATATATGCAAATCAATAAATGTGATACAGTACAGTAACAAAATGAAGGACAGAAATTATACGATCACCTCAATAGATACAGGAAAAAGCATCCGACAAAAAATTTTCATGATAGAAAACTCCACAAACTAGGGATAGACAAGATGTACCTCAGCATAATAAAGGCTATATATGACAAGCCTATATCTAACATCATGCTCAATGGTGGAAAGCTGAAAGCTTTTCTTCTAAGATCAGGAATTAGACAAGGATGGCCATTTTCACCACTTTTCCTCTAACATAGTACTAGAAGTTGTAGCCACAGCCATTAGGCAAGAAAGAGAAAATAAAGGCATCTAAATCAGAAAGGAAAAAGTAAAACTGTCTCTATTTACAGATGACATGTTATATATAGAAAACCCTTAACTCTCTACCAAAAAAAATGTTAGAATTAATAAATGAATTCAGTAAAGTTTCAGGGTTCAAAATCAATACACAAAAATCAGTTTTATTCCTATACACTAACAACAAGCTATCAGGAAAAAAAAGTTAAGAAAGCAATCCCATTTACAGTAGCATCAAACAGAATGCAATACTTAAGAATAAACTTAACGAGGTTATTGAGAGATCTTTCATCATGTAGGCACTTGTGGAGATTACAGACCAGTTGTCTTGTAGAATGTCTCTACATTTGAGTTTGTCCAATGCTTCCTCACAGTTAGAGTCAGGGTATGCACCTTTTGCAAGGCTATTACAGAGATAGTATTGTGTTCTTCCTATTGCATTGTGTTAAATGGCACATGATTTAGATTTGTCCCATTATTAATGTTACCTGCATTAATCATTCAATTAAAGTTGGCAGATGACAGACTTCTGGGCCAAAAAGTTATTTTTTTTTAACCTTGTTATTAATTAGTATTTTGTGAGGAACTGCTGTGAGACTATGTAAACTTCCAATTTATTCATTTATTCACTTCTATTAATATGTACTAATTCTAGTATATTATTTAGGTTTCTTATTTTATTCAGTGAGTTTTAATCTATTATAATCATTATTTGTTTTGATGCCTGAATTGTTCTAGATTTGGCAAGTGGAAGCCCCTTCAAGTTTTCTCCATGTCCTTTTGACATATCCCCTTCATTCTTTGAGGATTTCCTTACTTTCTTACACCTCAAGATGTTCCAGATTTATCTTGTACTTACATGCCTTGATGTGGAATCAGCCATTTTTCCAAGGAGTCCTGGTTCCTGTGAGTAGAAAATAGTATTTAGAAGCCAAGTCCTGAATGTTAGGTGTGCTCATTATTATTTCAGTCTTGCTGACCTCAGGCATTCTCAGTAGAGATATACATGCACACATACATACACACACACCTACATTTATTTCTGTATTTATCTCTAGTGATATTTCCAATCCAACACCACAGAGTTTATTGTAGTTATCCCCCTTTCCATATTTGCAAAGCCCTTCTCCTACAGTGAGAAATTTGGTTTCCATTATTCTTAATATATTTATTTATTTTATCAACTTCCTAGTATGTAACCAGTTTCCCAACTCCACTTCTAACTCTGCCCTGGGGTGGTTATCTTTTTACCCCTACTTGGGCTCTGATACCCTTTATCAGGGTACCACTGTACATGAAAACCCTCCTCACCTTGCTCAGGCTCTGTATCCCCACACCTAGCTTCCCTCACCCACGTCGCTGCACAGATGTCTTTCTCAGATCTGTTAAGCTCTAAAGTCCTGCACCGTCCCCCTCTTCAATGCATGGATACCCTCTTCATGCCACTGGGGCTCCAAATCTCTACAATGGGCTAAAACTCTGCATAGATGTCTTCTTCCCCTGCTGTCTCTGACACCCCAAGAAGAACCAGATCACTCTCATGCATAGTCACTCTCCTCATCCCATTCAGGATCTGATACCCTTGTCAACCAGCCCTCCTACACAGAAGCTCTTTTCACGTTTCTTGTCCCACAGAGACTCCACCAATCTTCTTTTGCAACAACTGGTGTGGACTGTGCTCCACTCTGTTAGATGGCTTTAGGACTATCCCAGAGCATGCATTAATACTTTCAAAATTACTCTAGGTGAAAAATAAACTATATGGTCAATGTATATATAAGTCAACCTGGAAAAGTGTTTTTAGGAGCAGTATTTTATATATCTGAGGGACAAATTTTTGTCTTTTCTACTTTTTCTAGTTATAGAGAATTCTAATAGTTCATTTAATGAACTAAAATTATTGCTGTTATATATGTTTTATTTTTAATAGTGAAAAAGAGTAGACAAACACAAATTTCCTTCAGTAGAGGACTGATTAAATAAATGATTATATGATATACAACAGTGAAATATTAAGGAGTTCTTGAAAAGAAATGACATGGATCTATGATACTGACATGAAAGATACCTAAAATACATCAAGGTGTAAAAATCAAGGTGTAAAAATCAAGGTGTAAAACAGGATTATAGCATGATCTCATTTGTATGAAAAAAAAAAAAAAGTTTGCCCACATATTTATGTGCAGAGACAGAGGCTTGGAAGGACACATTAAATCAAGATGGATTAGTTTTGAGCAGCTACCACTCTTGGCAACTTTCACTTTTTGATTTTGTATAATTCTGTACCACTAGATTTTATATAAAAATCATGGATTTCTTTTATAATCAGGAGAAAATAATAGAAATACTCTTAAAAATAAGTTGCTACAATTGAAAAGGACTAAATGTGGGCATCAGTATTGACTGATCTTCCCTAAGCTCCTAAGTATGGCATAACCTAACCTTGGGGCTGGTTTTGAATGTGTGTTGGGGCAGGGGAGATATGAGGCAGAAGAAAGGAGAAAGAAAAGGTGATGGCTTGGTTTTCCTTGAGCTATTCTTAAGCTCTTTCATTTTTTTTTTTTTTTTTAATAAGAGATTTGCCTGGTCAGCTGTGTATCCTCACGGTAAATTTAAAACATAAGTCTTGGTGAAAGGAAAATGTTGACCCTTAAGGAAAGGACTTAGGTTTTAAGAAATGGTTTAGCTCTTGCCTACTCAAAGTAATATTAGTATGTGAGGGATCTAATTTTATATCTTAGTCCAAATTAGTTTCACCCTAAAAATAATTAAAGAGTATTGCTTTCACGGAGAAGGACTAAATGTATTTTATAGAAATGTTTTTGAAGAAAGTGCTAGAAATGGGGAAATGCTTATTTTTAAGAAGTAGCTATGTGCATAAAATGGGCTATGGCCAGTGACAGCTCTTTTTTCTTATCCTATTCTCCTATAATTTACACATTTTATACTCTCCGTTTCAATTTAAGACTGCATTATTTTAAAAAATTACACACACACACACACACACACACACACACACACAGAGTTTCCCTTATATCAAAAAAGATTTGTAGCAATAGAGCCTGTCTGGTCAAACTCACCTTTTCCAAATGTCCTTTACCCATATATATGTGGCTTCCACCAGCACTTTTTAAAAAAGTGCTTCTTTAGTGAGCATTAACAGTAATCTATTTAGGTCTGATTTTTTATTATATCACAAGTTTTTCTCGGATTATAAAAATGAATAATGTATATTTTAGAAAATCTTGAAAATGAAACATGAAGAAGAAAAAAAATCACCTGTTAATTCCACGACTCATTAAGAGTTAACATTTGTTCGCATTCTGTTCCATTTTTTTCTATGCCTTTTTTCATTTCATTTGAATGGTGTACGGTTCCATTTTGCCTTTTTTTTTTTTTTTAAGATTTTATTTATTTATTTGACAGAGAGAGATCACAAGTAGGCAGAGAGGCAGGCAGAGAGAGAGAGGAGGAAACAGGCTCCCTGCTGAGCAGAGAGCCCGATGTGGGACTTGATCCCAGGACCCTGAGATCACGACCTGAGCCGAAGGCAGCGGCTTAACCCACTGAGCCACCCAGGCACCCCATTTTGCCTTTTATACTTAACTTCTTAACATAGCATTTTCCACAGTTCTACAAAACTCTATAAATACATCCTTAATGTCTGTATAGGATTCTGCCATATGTTGTACCATAATTTACTTAACCTTTCCAGCTTTCCCCCATTATAAATTATGCTTTAACAAATACCTTCACATATAAAACTTTTTTTTGGCAGTTATTTTCTTAGAATCACTTTCTTGAAGTTGGGTGAAGATGATAGATATTTTCAAGATTCTTGGTACATATTACAAATCGCTTTTCAGAATGTGTATACTACTTTATCCAATAGCACTACATGTCAGTGACATTTTATTATGAGGGTGCTTAGAGATAATGTTAAGGATACATAGTTAATATAATATTATTATCTTCCTGAGGTAATCAATGCTTTATTATTATGTGGAAGAATTAATAAGCAAGTTATATATATATATATACACATTTATATATATAAATGAAAAATGTTAGTTTTTATTTGTCAAAATAGCATTATTAATACATAGCAGTATACTTTTGTTACTGCCATTACATTAAAAGTGTAAAAGTGAAAAATAAGGGGCCCTCGGGTGGCTCAGAGGGCAAAGTCTCTGCCTGAGGCTCAGGTCATGATCCCAAGGTCCTGGGATCAAGCCCTGCATCGAGCTCTCTCCTTGGTGGGGAGCCTGCTTCCTCCTCTCTCTCTCCACCTGCCTCTCTGCCTACTTGTGATCTCTCTCTGTTGAAAAAATAAATAAAATCTTTAAAAAAAAGTGTAAAATAAATTAAAGTGTGTACAGTTTTTGGTATATGTATAATAATAAAGACAGCAAAATAACTCCTACTTATACCACCAGAGGAGAAGAAATTTTGTTACTCTGGTTTCACACTGGATATTTAAATAAACAGAGTTTAAGGTTAATGTCTTGATAAAATAGAAAAGTTGAAACTAACCAATATGAAAGAAATATACACAAATAAACACATTTTAGACAGCTGTTGTGTGTTGGAGGGGTTTTATATAAATTTGAATTTTTTGGACGCATTTTTCTCTTGTTTCTCCCATTTGCCTGCCTTCTGCTGGTTTCCAAAACTTACTGAGGTATTAAGTAATCTTATTAAGTGTATTTAATAAAATTATACTTTGTAGAGCAAATTAATGAAGGTGTGCACTAATGTTTCCTGTTTTTGCTTATATTGCTACTAAATTAAATGATTGACCATAGGTTTTATATTTTACGTTTTGATAATGTAAGAATTTTAGTTGGAGGGGCGCCTGGGTGGCTCAACTGGTTAAGCATCTGACTTTGGCTCAGGTCATGATCCCAGGAGGGCCCTGCGATAGAGCCCTGCATAGGGCTCCCTGCTCAGCAGGAAGCCTGCTTCTCCTTCTCCCTCTGCCCTCCCCCCAACTTGTACTCTCTGGCTTTCTTCATCTCTCTGTCAAATAAATAAATAAAATCTTAAAAAAAAAATTTTAGTTGGCTATTTTGAAAGGTTTTGTATTGTTTTGTTTTTGTTGTTATTGTTGTTGTTGTTGGTGGTGGTGTTTGGTTAGTTAGTTGCTATTTTGAAGTTTCAGTCCCACAGTTCAGTCCCACAGTTCAGCCCCACAGTTCAGGCCCACATAAGCCCTGTTATAGAAACAATAAATAACAAATCAAAACTCAAAAGACGTTAGGTGAATTTCCCAAGGTACCAGAATTACAAACGTTAATTGAATTTCCTGAAAAGATACAAAGATCAAATATCCATTTGTCTTTTTTAGAAGGCTAGTTGACATAGAAGAAGATATTTTAATTCCTAAGAGCCCTAAATGTACCTCCTTTAATTGAGTTTTGTGATAGAAATGAATTATTTGACATCCTGGAGCATCTTTTGTACCAGTTTAAAAAAAAATTCTTTTTTAAAGATTTTATTTATTTATTTGAGAGAGAGAGAGAGAGGGAGATAGAGTAGGTGCAGGGAGAGGGAGAAGCAGACTCCCTGCTGAGCAGAGAACCTGATTCAGGGTTCTATCCTGAGATCATGACCTGAGCCAAAGACAGTTGCTTAACTGACTGGACCACCCAGGAGCCCCTTGTGATAGTTTTAATAGCTGCAGGGACACAATTCTATCTTAAATTTTATTAATTGACAAAAAAGATATGGAGTTGTATGCATATCTTGTTAGAAAATCATGGAAGGGAGAGTTCATTATAAACTGAAATCTTTAGTAGTCACTCAAATTTAAAGGGAAAAAAGAATTGGTTTTTCCTTTTCTGAGTTACCTTGTAAATCCACAGAATAGTCAGCTGCTGTTCTTATCACAACCTTATATTTGTGCCAAGGATAGTCTGGTATGGGGAAAGAAAAAGCCGAATGATCAAATCTCAAGAAATTGTTCCTCTTGTAATGGCTTAATTTTTGAGGTAATAGAAATGCTACTTTAAAACAATAACTTTAAAATGTGGACTGGGATTCAGAAGTTAGACAATAGGCAGTTAAAATAACAGAGTATTGTGTGGCAGATACAATAGGGATGGCAGAAATCAACACTGGTGTTAGGGATTAAGAGTCACAAATGAGACTGGATATTAAAAGTCTTAAAGCATGGACATAGAAGTTAGAATATAGGAATCAAAAACTTTGGGATATAGGAATCATAAATGGCAGAATGAGGAAATTGAACATTTTCAAGTTTAGGAGTTGGGTTATGGGGACAAGGATTCATGTGCTCGGGATAAGCTATGTAAATCAAGGACGAAGAATGGGAGATGCAAACAGTCTGATCATAATGGAGTAGTTTATGTTGAATTAGACCTCCCCCTTAAATCAATTATAAAAACAGGACAAACACACACAGAGATACACACTTTTAACAAATATGTTAATATATTACATACATAATAGATATAAATTTGATAATTTAATGTATATTAATGGCACACACACATAACAATTGCTAGAAGGCTCGAGGGAAGAACCTATAAAGACAAGACTTGATTGGCTTAACTCTGGAGAGCACGAAAGCACTGAGGGCAAGGTCCACATTCAGGTCTGTTCCCACCCATGGGGCATTTTGAATTACCACAGGGGTAACTGAGCTAAATAGATAGTAGCATTCTCAGTAGGCTAGGAGCAGAGATGGGAGTTTAGGAACAAATGCAGCTAGGATGTGAAGGACACAATTCTAGAGAGAAGAAAATCACAGAGATGTGAGCTCCAAAATCTGTGTATAAATTCCCTTTAAATCACCAGTAAATTTTTAAGACGTACATGCACAGGAAGAGACTTTAAGGGACTGAGCAGAACAGCACCTGAAGAGGTAAACAGAGATTTTAGCAGTTTCACAGAATTGGGGAAATGGGGATTAGAGTTCAAGGCCCACAAGGCAGAGGGGTCTTGGAAAATATTTAGGCTTTCAAGATCTATTAAGATTTATTAAGAACCATGACCTAGGAATAAGGGCAAACCTGAAATAAACTTGAATTTAAAAGCCTAAGACCAAGTCCCAATCAGATTAAGGTGATTCACTTGTATTCTGTCTGCCTACTACAATAAGAAAACTTAATCCTCTTTGGAGAAAGCTGGTATCATCCACAGTCTCTACAATTTTTCTATTACACTGTCTGACATTTAGTAAGAAATTATAAGGCATGCTTAAAAAATAGGACCAAATGCCGAAAGCTGGAAGGGCTCATAGGTGATTCAGATATTGGAGTTATCTGATAGGTGCTTTAAATTATATGATTAAAATGTTCAAGAAAATAGAGGAAAGAAAGATAAACAATTCCACCAGAGCCTTAGAATCTGTTAAAAGAATGGAAAGGGAAAATGCAAATGAAAATTCTGGACCTGGAAATATTATAACTAAAATTAAGATTCCGATAGAGGGGTTGTGTAGCAGCACTAAGACACAGCAGAACAGAGTTTCTACTGACTGGGTGACAGGTCAGTAAAAAAACATGCGGATTAAAACACAACGAGAAAAAAAAGACAAAAAATATAGAAAAGAGTGTAAGAGACATATGGAATACTTAAAAAGATCTAATGTAGATATAACTGGAGTTCCAGAAAGAGAAGAGAGAGAAAGGAACAGAAATACAGATAATTTTCAAAAACTGATAAAAATATCAGATTTCATATTCAAGAAGCCTTAGGAATCCCAAGCAGGATAACACACACACACACACACACACACACACACACACACACACAGAGTTACATCACACTCAAACTACTGAAGACAAAAAGAAAGAAAAGAAACAATTTAAGCCAGCCAGGGGTGGGAGGAGATGTATAACCTTCAAAGGACCAATAGTCAGACTCATGGCTAACTTCACAACAGAAACAATGACAACCAGAAATCAAGGGAAAAGACACTTTTTTTTTTTTAATGCTGAGAACATTTTTTTAAAAGACAAAATGGAATTCTATACCTAGCAAAACTATCCTTATAAAAGATATAGGTATAAAGTTGTATTCATGTTAACAAAGGCTGACTTTGTCACTGGTAAACCTAAACTATAATTAGTATTAAAGTAATTTTTCACACTGAAGTACAATGCCTCCAACTTGAAGGGTCAATCTTCAAGAAGAAATGAAGAGGACCAGAAAGGAATAACTTTGACTTACTTTTGTTCAAATAAATCCTCATTCCAATAGAATCATTTGGTGTAAAATAAAATTCATATTAAATGAAATATAGGTAAGAAGTAGTAATAGGCGAGCTAGAATTTTACAACTTAACACCATGTAGACACTGTCATTTCAATTTCAAGCCAAATAAAGTTAAAAAGAAAATGGAAGTTGGACTCTGGGAGTCAGGGGTCAAGAACAGCAAGCCGCTGGCATGAAGGAGTCAAAGATTATGGCAGATTGTGCATGGCAAGTGGGTGTTCAGGGAACTAGAACAGTTACGGAGAGGGGGGCATCAGAAGCTGTGGCCATAGTTGTGCTGTAAGTCTTCAGGATCAACAGAATTTGCGGAAGATGTAGGAACCAGAGGTCATGGCTGACAGTTGAGTTGTGGTGGTTGTGTCAAAGGAAAGATGTCAGAGGTTACGACCCACCTGAGGTAGCAGCATCGGTTCAAACTTCCGTGCTGGGGGCGGTTGAGATTCCCGGCTCCCCAGGCCCCGCCCCCTCGGGCCTACCTCCACCCACCCCCCACCCCCCAGCCGCGCGCCGCCTCCGTCACCCCGCCCCGTCCGGTCCCGCCCCGTCCAGCGCTTCAAACGCAGGGGCCGCACGGCCGAGGCGACGAACGTGCCAGCAAGCCAGCGGCGCAGGGACCCCGCGGGCGGCTGGGGCTTCCGCGGTGCCCGCCTCCGCTCCCTCCCCTCGGGCGCTCGGGGCGGCCGGCCGGCGCCGCCTCCCGGGAAGATGGCGCTCCACTTCCAGGTCAGTGCGCTCTGCACCGCGGGCCTCCGCTCCGCCGTCTCGGGAACTGGCGCGACGCTGCGGTCTGGAGACGGAGGGCGGAGGACGGCGGCGGAGGACGCCGGGCCGCTGACCAGCGCCTTGGAGCCCCAGCTCCCGCCCCCGCCCGGGTCGGAGACTCGGGCACTGGCCTGGGCTGCCCACCCCGGGCCCGGGCCCGAAGAGGGGATGGCCCGTGCCCGGGGGTGGCGGGTGGAAAGGCAAGGGGTCAGGTTCGGAGCTCGCCCCTCCGGGGAGGTGCGGATGCTGAGGACCCGCTACGCTGGACCCGCACTCCTTGCGCGGGGCATATGCGAAGGGCGGCTTTGGCGGCGCCCAGGCAGGTGGGAGCTCCACCAGGCCGACCAGTCTTCCCGCCGTGTCCCTGGCCGCGGCTCCATCGCCAGTGTCCGCACGGTGGGGATGCAGTTCGAGAGGGGGCCAGGGTCCCCCGAGGGAACGGCGGCAGCGGTTGGATTTTTAATTGGCTAGAGCGGGCAGGGGCTGTATCTGTAGGGAGTTGCGGAGTGCTTAGCAGCCGCCTTATTGGAGGAGGAAACGGGGGCAGGCGTCCGGAGGCGCGCGGAGATAAGGATGGGACGCGTGCTTGCGGAGGAAGGCTCACGTATTCTCGGGCTGCACTGGCATGAGCATCCAGTTATTCATTCAACAAACATTTATGGAGCTCCCCACTGTGTCTCAAGCATTGTGCACTGTTCAGGGATAAAGGATTACATCATCTTATCATCCCTGCCCTCATAGAATTCACTGATAATTACAGTACGTGCGGAAATGATACGGTAGAATTAATCACAGGATATCATGGGAACATTGAAACGAGCAGTCAACCGCGCGCGCGCGCGCCCGTGTGTGTGTGTGTGTGTGTGTGTGTGTGTGTGTGTGTAGAAGTGAGGCAGAGCTTCTCTGTTTCTCGGAGGAGATGCTTTGAGTTTCCGTTGGTCCAGTTATATACGGAGTTCCTACTTTGCTAGGCATGGAAAACAGCTCTAGCAAAACTGTGATTTCTACTCTCAGGGAACTTGCAGTCTAGTGGGTCTTGAATTTTAGGAGCCAGCCAGGTGAAGAGGAGGGGAAAGAGTACAGAAGCAAAAGGACCATGTGAACGATGGTGAAGAATTGTGGAAGAACATGGCACCCTGTGGGAAGTTTGGTCTGGCTGGAGCATAAGGTTCATGTAAAATGGAAGAGAGAAGGGGAGGCTGCTCTGGATGGTGGGAATGACCTCGGAGAGGTAGTCAATTTCATAATGTGGTGACTGTCTCTATGTGTCAAGTTCCTCTTGTAGACTTCTTTGGACTACCTGTGGTCATACTGACTCATTTCTGATTTACTGATTCTTCCAAAGGATATTTTCTTTCCAACCAGCCAGTCAGGTAATTGAAAACTCCAGGATTTATACACCAGGAAGTAGTGAGCCCCACACATTACCTTTAGACTCCTTGCCATTTCTAAGGGTGTCCAGGTCAAAATAATGTTATTTGTTTCTACTTTGGTAAACATGCCCCCTGGAAATTTTCACAGGAAGAATCTTACGGGGAGGTCCTAGGGATTGTAAATAGGTAATCAAGTATTCATAGCTCAGGTGTGATCTTGAGGATAAAGACTGGTGGAAGTTTGGAAGTTTTCAGGCTTAGAAAGATGATGCATAATAGTAAATCCCTCAGTCCCGGAAGACTTCTTCATACTTAGAGTTTGGAAAAGTTAGCTACTAACGCCAAAACTACCTATATTGGTTTTTCAGGAATGTATTTCACAGCAGCTTGAAAGTGTAGTTGGACAAATAAAAGTTCATACGGTTTTGAGAGCCAGAAAAAAGCTCTGAAACTTCTCAGTTTCAAGTATTCCTAGTGTAGGAGACCATATTTTCCAGTTCACTCTAGGAGCATTTATTAAAAATGATAACCAGTACCTAACATTTTGGCTTTTCACAGGGGCTTTTTTTTTTTAAGATTTTATTTATTTATTTGACAGCCAGAGATCACAAGTAGGCAGAGAAGCAGGCAGAGAGAGAGAGAGAGAGGAGGAAGCAGGCTCCCTGCGGAGCAGAGAGCCCGATGCAGAACTCGATTCCAGGATGCTGGGATCATGACCTGAGCCGAAGGCAGAGGCTTAACCCACTGAGCCACCCAGGTGCCCCTCACGTGGGCTTATTATTGATTTTGAGCCCCACAAGTGATTTGAGAGGTGTGCATATATGTACATATATACATTTGATTCTTGAAAACACTGAATCTTAGAACAGTTGTGACTTGCCCAAGGTTGTGGAGTTAGAGTAGGCCCAGTAATTCATAATTCCATATTCTTTCCTATCAGTAGCTTACTGTTACCTGCTTACCAGGGTAGCTTGTCAAAAATTATGCCATTAGGGTGATGAGTAAAGATGTGGACTTGCGTAAGGTGAGGTTAGGGCACTTCTCTACATTCTTTTTCACATCATGGCATACATAAAAAATGGTAATTGTCTTGTTCATTGACATAAACTGCTCACAGCCAAAAGTCTGGTTGCCTGGAGGGCAGGAGGATCAATATGCCAGACATGCTATTCCAGGTACATGCATTCTGGTTAGGAAGCTGTGAGCGAGTTAGAGTTCTTTGTCCCAGAGGAAGCCATGGATCTGGATTATCATCAGAGGAGACAGTCCAGATTGGTGGGAGGAAGGCAGAGTGAGGAAAGAAAGATAGAGTTGAGAATAGGTAAGATAAAAGAATTTTAGATAAAACAGAAGGATTGAGATGAGAATCAAGAGGTAATGTCAGGAATAATTTAGAGTACTCATTTGGTTCATCCTTTTGCTCTCAGAATTGTTCCAGAACCAGGAACTTTGGCTATGCTTCTTAATACCCAGCCAGGGTACCTGATTTGATCTAGATGTTTGTGTACTGTTTTATTTGAACATGATAGTAACCATAATGGGAAAAATGTTTGGGAAAGATCATGGCAGCATGGGCTCAAATGGGAGAAACTACAGACAAAAGGCCAATATAATGTTTCATAATTTATCGTGAACTGCAGGAATTATTTACAATTTATTTTGCTCTGTTGTGTGTCAGGCACTGGGTTAAGCTTTCGGTCTTCTATCTTACTCTTCATAGTTATTTTGGGAGGTGGATATTACTATCTGTGGTTTCAAAAGTGAGGTTTAGAAAGGTTAAATAATTTGCTTCGGGTCAATAAATGGTAGATTCCAAAGCTTTCCACTCCTTTTCAAAGAAGCTGCTGAAGAAATCCAGGGCACTGGAGGCCACAGTTAGAAAATACTGTTCTGTTGTTCTGTTGTCCATGAATAGCATGTAGAGGTATTAAGTCTGAGTCTCTAGTTAAAAAGAATTGTTAGGATTTTATGACAAATTAGGTATATACCAGGAATTAGCTAAACTGTGAGGTTTAAGATACTCCCCCCCTGCCCTCACTTCTAACACCAGCTGCATATTTGGGGGTTTCCTAGAACCAGGCTCAGATTTGATAGTTTAGCAAAGGACTCGAAGAATTCACTGAAAGCTGTCATATGCAGGCAGTTTATTCCTGGGAAAATACACGGATTAAAATTGATTAAAAGAAGAGATGCAAAGGGCAATGTCTGGGAAGGTTCCAAAACAAAGCTTTTGCTGTTCTCAGGGCATGTTAATCACCCAGCCTATATATATGACAGTGTGCATTGAGTATTGCAAACTGGGGAACTTTTTATTGGGGCTTCATTACATAGTCATGATTGACTGTAGATTGCCCACATGGTTGATCTCAGATTTTATGGTAATACTAATGTGATCCAAAGCCTGCACCCTGAAACATATGGTTGGTCTTTCTGATTTGGCCAGCCCCCAACTTAAGACTGTGGAATGTGTACCCCCCAGTTCCTGGCCCCTAAACAAAAATAGGCCAGTCAGGTATGACATAGGCTAACCTTCCAGAATCTGAGGGTAATGGGGCAAGGCCAAACTCTTAACTATATAGGAGGGACTAAGGGGAAGGAAGAGACAAAACTAACATCAAAATTAAAAATCTAGATCCTGGTCTAGTCCTTTGAAACCACTGAAAACAAAGAGCCACTTGGAAGGGGAAATATGTTCAATTCAGTTTTTGACATTTTTGGGTTTTTAGCATCTTTCTGAATTTCTAAGAGGAAGAAATTGGTATATACAAAGATGGTGAGCAGACAGAGTTGAATGTATAGAGTAGAAAATCATCTGCTTATCTCCCTGCAGACTGAAGTAAAGGGTGGCAAGATGTCAGGGTGGTAAGGAAACAACGTGTTCTTGAGGTGTGTAGACTTGTATTTGTTTGGCTCAAAATTGACCATTTATTTCACACTTGATCATAAGCAACATATATACGTATGTATGTATATGTGTGTATGTATGTATGTATATTCTAAGCCTCAGTGGTGGTTTTTTTTGTTGTTGTTTTGTTCTTAAACCTGGGTGTACTACAAATATCTACTTTACAGGAGTCTACTTTTCAGGATTGCTTGAAAAATAAAAGCTATAAATCCTTGTAAATTATAAGGCTCTAAAAACAAATACTACTTAATTCATTGTAGAAGGAAGAGTTCCAAGAGCCTTCAGATTTACTAAGGAAAAGGTAGTAAAGGGAAGAAGAAACAAAGATCTGTGGGGAAATTATTAACTTCAAGATGAAAGTGTTTTTTGTTAATGATAATCAAGAACCTTAATTCCATATGGCAGGAAAAATATAGAGAAGTAATTGAAAAGAGTTAAATTCAATTGTGGTGGGATTTTTGTGGCTCATCGATTTATTTTTTATTATTAGGGGCCATTTTTTTCCTTAGAACAAAAGCCGTCATTCTTTTTCTTTTAGCTTAATATTGAGGTGTAACTGACAAATAGCAAGCTGCACATATTTAAATTGTACAGTTTTGACATATGTTTACACCTGCAAAACCATCACTAAAATCAAGATAATGAACATATCCATCTTCTCTCCAAAGTTTCTTTTTGTTCCTTTGTAATCCCCCATTGCTGTTCCCCTGTTCTGTTCTGCTCTCCTACCTCCCTGGCCAAAACCTGAAATCTGTTTTCTGTTCCTGTAATACCTTCCGATATATACTCTTTTTGTCTGTTTTTGTTTGTTTGTTTTTTGTTTTACTCAGCACTTGCCTGTTGATGGATACACGTGTGAGAATTACTGTATAGAAAAAAAGTCACGTCAGTTAGGGATTAATTGTATGTCAAGTGCAAAGACTAGAAACGAGTTCAGAATAGCTTGGAAAATCTTTAAGGCAAAATTATGTCATTGTCTCTTCCGCAATGGAAGTTGGGTACTTTCTGTTTATATTTGATAGTTATTCTTTGGGAGTTAAGTGATGTCCAATTCTCCTTGTTCTACCTATCAGTTATTTTTATGGGCATCTAATATTGATATTAAGCCTTGCAGGAGCTTTAATAACTCATACCTGATTTGTTAGCAAACAGAGAAGGGATCCATTTCTCTGAAGCATTCTAATGTTAACCATGTGCATAGACCTCAGTGTGTAAAACTAGGATGCAAATTTATCATTTCATTGTGAGAAATAAAGTCTCTCTTTATAGATTCTCTGGAAAGTCAAATGCTAATCAGAAGATTGCTTGGTCAGTCAGCATTCACCATATTGTGAGTTTAAGTGTTTTAAATGTTTAGATAATGCCTTTCCACCACGGTAAGGATCTTTGTAGATATGTCCTTTTCTCTAAAAAGATTGGTATGCCTGGGATGTGTTTTCTTA
The DNA here is from genome assembly GCF_009829155.1 of Mustela erminea. NCBI lineage: Eukaryota > Metazoa > Chordata > Mammalia > Carnivora > Mustelidae > Mustela > Mustela erminea. The sequence goes on along the minus strand of NC_045616.1, from coordinate 104,415,943 downwards.
CTATCATTACAGTGAAAGAATGACTTGATTTCCGCCTTTGCTTCAGTCTTCCATAAGAAAAAGTTCAAACCTTTCCCTTTTTATCTTGTACTGCCTTTCAGTTAATACTTCGAAATACCTTTGGAAAGAAAAAGGTAATTTGTAATGTTGTTGACTTAAATGAATACTGTTTGAATACTCTCCAGATTTGTTCTTTGTTGAGGTTCTTTAAATCAGTTTAGCAAAACAGACAAAATAATTTCAAGAACTTTTCTGGAATCTTTCCAAATAGCTTTACTTAGGTACCACTGAATTGATTAATACTAGTATTTGTATTTGTTTCCTAGTACTGTTTAAGAAATTACCACAAACTGAAAAGGCAACAGAAAATTGTCTTACAGTTATGAGGGCCGAAGTCTGAAACTAATATACCAGTCTTATTGGTTCCTTCTGGACTCGTTGAGGGAGAAACTGCCCCATGCCTTTCTCCTACTTTCTGCTGGCTGCTGGTAATGCTTGATGTTCTTTGGCTTGTGGAGTCATCATTCTAGCCTCTGCCTCCTCCTTCATATGACTTCCTTTGTGTAGCTCTGTGTCTTTGCATCTCACATGTACTTTTCTTTTCTTTTATGAATCATTAGACTTAGGGCCCACCCTAAATCCAGGCCAGTGTTGTTATGATCCTTAATTTAGGATTTACAATGACCTTCATTTCCAAATAAGGACACATTAAAGGTACCAGGGTTAGGAGTTGGGCATATCTTTTAGGGGGATACAGTTCTACCTATTACAATATTATTATCAAATCATCATAATAATAAATAATAAAAATAAATAATAAAATATATTATATAAAATAAATAAATTTAAATAAAATTTAATTCTCCAAACAAACTTATAAGACAGGTTTTGAGTGTCACTTTTTTGTTGCCTTCTGCTTTTAAATAGTTAGGTCTTGTCATTATTTCTGGACCAGTTCTTTTTGAATTTAAGGTCTACTTCAAAGACTCTTTAGACCTTGATGAATGCTTGACAGCAGGATCAGTTTATCATTAAATTATTCTGGATATTACCAGCTCTAAAATTTAGCCCTTCATATTTATTAGATGAAAGAAAATACTTCTAAGGTTAATCATGAGTCAAGAGAGGGAAGAAGGTAGCTCTTTCTTTTTTTGTATTTCTTACCCTTGGAGAAAATATGGAAATTCGTATGTATTCATGAAGCATACATTTTCTATGCATTTTAATATGAGCATTATGGAGCGGTACTCTGGGGCCTTGTTGGGCCAGTCTAGGTGGGGGAAATACTTAAAATGTGTCACACTTGAGGTCCTTTATCTTAATTTATTCATTTGAAACCTTTCTTCTTTACTTTCACTCTAGCAGAAATTTCCCAAGTCTGGGATGTTTGGCTCTGACCTGGATAGAAAATGGAAAATGCCATAAAGGAGCTAAGAAGGAGAAAGAAGTGAAAAGAATAAAGGGAGCTAGAGGAAGTCCCATTTCAGTGTTTTATGTGCATTCCTGTTAGGCAGAGATATATGTATTTGAGAGAATGTTTGGCCTAGTGTAGCTCTAAGGCTGCCATGTAACAGTCAGGCCAGAAAGGATAAAAAATGGCGTTTCTTTAGGAATATCTGATTACCTTCGTATGACTACCTGATATTGAAATCTGTGCCTTTTTTTTTGTCCTCCAAAGAATTCTCTTTAATTCAAGTTCAAAGCGAAGTAGTTTGTTTTAGTCAAGTGCCTTTAATAAAAATTGTTTTGAGCTAAAAAAGAATGCTGATCTCATTTTTTTCCCAGATCTTATCCATGTATTTTATATCTTCAGATGAAATTATATTTATAAACAGAATGAATTATTCTTTGTGCTTATAAAATAGGAGCCTACAACATGATAACTAGTTATTACACTGCTAGAAATAACATGGGGTTAGGTCATAGTTCCTGAAAATCATGACAGAGTTTGCCTGCAGCACTATGAGTCATTAGTTTAGAGGCCCCAAATCAGCGTATATTTATAATTATCTTTGCTTTTTTATGGATGGAACCATTGAAATTCTTATAATTTGAGAAGTAATGTAATTGATATAGTGTCTGCAACTCACTCATGATAATCCCCCCACCCATCTCTTTAGCTTCATTTGGCATCTCCTCCTTGCTGTCTACTACATTGACGTTGACTTTTAATGCCTCTAAATGATTACACTCTGTTCTGGGCCCTGGTAAACACTACTTCTCTGCCTGGACTGCCATCTAGTCTTTTTTTGTCTGGCTCACCTTTTTAGGATAAATGTTACTCCTTCAGGCAGACCTTTCAAACTCCTTGGATTAGGCAAGTCCTTCTCTTTCTATACTCTTTTCCACTACAGTTACTGTCAATTTATAAATAAATAACTTAGAGGAAGGAGATAGGCTTTTTTTGTTCACCACTGTAACGCTGAGTAAGTAGTGGTAGCTCAGTAAGTATTTCTTGAATTGATGAATTCAGGCATGATATGCATCCCTCAATTCCTGCATTAATATATTTATCTTATTTTTGTTTTTCACTCAAGTAAAATGTTATATATATTTTTTTCTTCTCAAGAGCTTGGCTGAATTGGAAGTGTTATGTACTCATCTCTACATAGGGACTGATCTTACACAAAGAATAGAGGCTGAGAAATCACTCCTGGAACTTATTGACAGCCCAGAATGTCTCAGCAAGTGTCAACTTTTATTAGAACAAGGAACGGTAAGTATTTGATAACAGCAATTAACCATGAGAGATCAGTAGATGTATGTTAGTGTCAATGAACTTATATAGGTTATGGTCAGTGGTAATTGATAGATAATACTCCATGTCTTCTTGGTATAGTTTATTTCACTGTCAAAGGATTAATCATAGAAAGAATTGGAAAGCCTGGAGAGCAGACTTAGAAAAGAGCTCAAGAGGTCGAAATAGGCATAAATTGAAATAGTTTCTTGATTCTTCTTCACCCCTTTTGATGTCTTGATTCTTCTTGACCCCCTTTGCCATCAGTAATGGGCAAAGTTTGCATTTTTAGAAAGTTGAGTCAGAGCCTTTTTAAAAAAAAAATTTCAGGTAAGAGAGGCAGGCTGTAATTAACTCTAAAACATGAAGGAATGGTTCATAGGAATGCTGACTATCTCTTGCCTGTGTCCCTTCTAGAGATTCTTAGCTATTCACTCACTAGTCATGTAGCAAATACTTAAATGTAAAACTAGGTATAGTGCTACCTACTTACCCCATGCACATGCATAAAAGTAACTCCTAGTTTAGTTGGGGAGGTATAAGTATGTAAATAGATAGCTATAAAATAATATGGTTGTGCTACAGTAGGAGACTGTAGGGGCTAGAACAGAGGTCAACAAACTTTTTGTGTAAAGGGCCAAACAGTAAATACTTAAATTTTGCAGGCCAAGAGGCTAAATAAAGGATATTTTGTAAGTACATCTATAAGAAGAGAGAAAACAAATTTCCACAAAGTTTTATTGATGAAACTTAAAGTATAATAATTGAATACAGTTTTTTTTGTGATACAGATCTACTAATCAAAAGAATGAAATTATTCTTTGGGAGATAACTTTTGACTTAATTGGGGTTCAAAGTTCGTACTTGTGTCATTAGTGTTGATTGCAAATGTTCATGTGTTAATGCTCGTCTCTAATGAGATTTTTAATATTTTATCTTTGACAATGTCTTTTCACATAAATAGATACTGCCAAATATTGATATCCATCCATAAGCATATGATTTTAATTAAGCATATTCATCACTTAGAAGGCATTTATGGAATTCTGGATGTTTGCCTTCCAGAATGTCATTCACATTGCAGAGTAATCACTTCCAACTGAAGGGTAGCTGGGAGCTCCTCAGTTGCTCAGTTAAATGGTTTTTAAAATATGGAAATTTCCTTTCCACTTGTTTCAGGGTCTGAAAAATGCTGCTGGACATATAGTTTGAGTTCAGAAAATATACTTGGGACGAGAGATCTTGCTACTTGTTTTAACTTTTGGTAGTATGGAAAGTGTTTAAAGCAGCTTCCTAAATACTAGTTGTGATCGAAAAAGTGTTAGTTATTATTGAAATGACTTTACTGCATTTTAAGTTTTGTAATATAAGTACTAAGCACTCGTTTGCCTTTTAGTTTTGTAACTTTAGGTTGAATTCATTAAATTATGTTATCAAGTCTGCAGCAAAAGCTAATTTTCAAAGCCATTTAGCATTCAACAATAGGGGTTTAGAATTGTTCTTCTCAGAAAAATTTCGGTCCCAGCCCTGAGCTAAAAAAAAATTACAATAAAACTTTACTAGTGCTAAGCTATTGAACTGTCTTGTGGTGGGGCAAGTCAGGACTTTCTGCTTCTTTTTCTGACAGAAATTCACAGAACTGAAGATAAGTTCACAAAAGTGAATTAGAAGTCTACTATTAACACCACTGATTCATTAATACATGATAGACTCAAATAATTTACTACAGAGTATCTACTGATGGAGAATATAATGAATAACCATAGGTTTTGGACTCTTACATTTTTATAAATTTTGTAAATTTGTACAACTAAGCACTTTTCTGCTCTATATATTTTTACCACCGCTTGTGACACATCTTAGCAGATACTGCTTCAGGTTGTACACAGTGTTTTCTTAACTTCTTTGAAAATATTTCTGGCCTGACGTTCCACATAGACTTTTCATCAAGGCCTTTAGTCACTTCGAACTTAGTAATGATGTCTGGAATAAATGGATAATATTGTTAATGGAATAAGACAGAATTAGCAACATCTGTCAGCTCATGAGGAGCTAAAGAGAACCTCCAAACCATTTCCCTTGTTGTTTGAAATTGACTTTTGATGTTGCTTCCATGTCTTCAACTGTTTCAGCATTGTTCTCATTGAAAGTCTAGTAGTTTGAGTTTTATTTTCTCTGCATATATAATTTTGCTACTATAATAAAATAATGGTGATTTTAATTAATTCTCCATTGGTAAATGACTTTCCATACTTGGCTAACAAATGAATCACTTCAGAACTTTGGTCTCAGTCCTATTTTATTTTTGTGAGGAAATTCCACTGTGATGAGATACTCTGTTCCAATTTTCTACTTTTTCTGACTGTTGATTTCCTGTGAATTAGGAACATTGTCCTGAATACATAGTCTGATACTGTCAACATAAATTATAGTCTTTTAGGATAGCCATAGTGCCATTTCATAAAGAGCACATTGCTCTACTATCTAATTCAATAATAGTAATTCAAACTCTCCTGTGCCTTAAAAGTTAGGTATTTGAAATCTGCTTTTTATCATGTTTTGACATGGTGGTTATGCACTGGTAATAATCAAAGGTACATGTCATGGCAATACCCACAGCACTCTAGGTGCTATGGAATTATAGCTGTATTACTGCAATTTATAATGCATTCAGCAGCAGGAGGCAATGAGTGTCAAATACTGTCTGTCTCAACTATTCAACTCTGCTGTCATAGCTTGAAAGCAGCCATAGACAATATATAAACGAATGAGCATGTCTGTGCTCTGTGTTTCTATATGGACCCTGAAATTTGGATTTCATTATTTTTCTTATGTCATAAAAGATTATTTTTATTTTTCCCCGATTGTTTAAAATAGTAAAAACCATTCATATCCCATGGACCTTACAAAAACAGATAGGATTTTATCCATGGGCCTTAGTTTGCTGACCTCTAGTTCAGAGGAAAAAAAAGAAAGAAGGACTATCTTTACAAGAAATTGCTGGAGATGTGAGTAACTGGACCAAATTTTGAAGGATTGAGTATAAAGTTAAGACAATTGGTGGTCAAAGGGAATACAATACCGTAAGACATGGATCTGAAGGAGTGTGGAGGTCAGGGTATGAAATGCATTGAAAGGGGTGAAAAGAGAGCTGTTATGGTCAGAGGACAGTGAAGAGTGGAACCAGGTGAATTGGGAGAGATAATCAGAGGCCAGATCGTACAGAACTGTGTAGACGTGGTAAGAGTACTTTATTTGAACTTGCTCAAAATAATATTTTTTCTCTTGATTATCTGCTGTTGTTTGAAAAAGTGACCTGCACCTTCCTCAATGATTGAACCCTTATGAGAGATTGTATATATATATTTGTATATTTGTATATATACTTTATTCATTGTTAATCTGCCGTTTTGGAAAACCAGAAAAGTTTCCATTATTGCTTAGGAAAAGTTCCTGTCACAGTGTTTTGATGATTCTAATTTCATTTGTGATAATAATAAATAAAATTTATTATTCTTTACAGACATCCTATGCTCAGCTCCTTGCAGCAACATGTCTTTCAAAACTTGTTAGCCGAGTCAGTCCTTTGCCAATTGAACAGAGGGTAGATATCAGTAAGTGGTTTATTATACCTTTTTTTTTTTTTAATAAAATTGCACTTTATTTTTTGTTGGAATATAGTTGACACACAATGTTATATTATTTAACATTGCACTTTAAAATCATATTTTTCCTTTTAAATATGTTAAACTGTGAAGAGGCATGCAAGTTACTTAAAATTCTATTATTTTTTTTTGAAGATGAGTTGTCAAGTCTCCTTTATCCATCTAGTAATGGACAGTGATGTGTTATACAACACGTGTAATCCAAAAAGCATTTGGTTAGTTTAATAATAAATAAATAACTAGGATTTTATTGTTGTGTTATTGTGTGTTATCTTACTGTTGGTAAGATTTGTACTATCTCATTTTATTCACCACATTTATGAAGTAGTTGCTCTTATTATCCTCATTTTATAAATGAGAAAATTAGATTTGATTGGCTCTGTAATGTGCCCAAGATCACACAGCTCAGAAGAAGTAAGTAGAGCTGTGATTCAAATCCATACAATCTGTATGGAGTTTATGCTCTTAGTCATTGTCTTCATTTGCAACTGAATGATAGAAAAGAAGCCAGCTGTCCATTTATCTCTCAGGCTTCTATACAAAATCATTTGGGGTGCATGTCAAATCAAAAGCAGGTTCTTAAAAATGAAACAAGATGGGATCTGGAGGGAGACAAAACATAAGAGACTCTTAATCTCATAAAACAAACTGAGGGTTTCAGTAGGGGAGGGTGGCTGGGTTATGGACATTGGGGAAGGTAAGTGCTGTGGTGAGTGCTGTGAAGTGTGTAAACCTGGCAATTCACAGACCTGTACCTCTGGGACTAATAATACATTATATGTTAATAAAAAACTTTTTTAAAAAGCAGGTTCCTACTTATTAGGAAGATAATCTGTATATGGAAGAATAATATTTGGAACTTAGTGTAGTTGGAAAACTTATTTTGTGAAGTAGTAGTATATTTTTCAGAAATAATGTAGTTTAAGATTTTGTGTGTGTGTGTGTATGTATGTGTGCATGTATCTGTGTATGTATGTGTAAGCTTTTCATATGGACAGGAGTCTAATTGAGCTATGGGATTTTTTTTTTCAGTGATCTTTGTTCATAGTAGAAATGAACTGTCGACTCATTTGTGCTCTCCAGCCTCAGGGTTCACATTATTTGTATTTGTGTATCAGAAAAATTAAAATGTATATCTGTGATAGATAGTAAGCCAAATTTTTGAACGATCGGATCACACAATGACATGTCATTTGCCTCATATATTTGACTGATATTTTTCTTAAAGCACCCAGAATCATAGGCACTGCACGATGCCTACAGGAGGAGTTATCTATGTGTTCATGGACTTGGGTGCTTAAGAAAGCAAAATGAATTTATAGTTTTAAAAATTAGGATCCAAACATTATAAACCTAACTCACAAAACATCATGACTTTATTTGACTGACTTACGTATACACACACATACACTTTGAATAGATTTTATTTTTTTAGAGCAGTTTTAAAATTGAGCAGAAAGTAGAGTTCTCATACATTCTGTCCCCCACACATGTATAGGCTCTTCCATTTTAGTGTCCTGAACCAGAGGTACATTAGTTATAATTGATGAGCCTACATTGACACATGATCATTACCCAAAGTCCAGTTTACATTAGAGTTCACTCTTGGTATTGTGCATTCTGGGGTTTGCATAATTGTGTAAGGACATACATGCCCCATTATAATAGTCTGCAGAATAGTTTCACTGCCCCCCAGAGATCCTCTGTGTGCCACCTATTCATCCCTCCTTCCCTTCTAACCCCTGACAACCATTGACTTTTTTACTGTTTGCAGTTTTGCCTTTTCCAGAGTGTCATGTAGTTGGAATCATACAATGTGTAGCTTTTTCAGATTGGCTTCTTTTACTTAGTAATAAGCATTTAACCTTCTCCATGTCTTTTCATGGCTTGGTAGATCATTTCTTTTTAGCAGTAAATGATATGCTATTGTCTGGATGTACTACAGTTTATTCGCCCACCTACTTGATGGCTCCAAGTTTGGCAGTTACAAATAAAGCCTAAAGTGGACTTTTGTATGGGCTTAAGTTCAGCTCATTTGGGTAAATACTAAGGAGAGTAATTGCTCTATTGTATGGTAAGATTGTGTTTAATTTTGAAAAGAATTTCCATATTGTCTTCCAGAATGGGTGTACCATTTTGCATTCCCACCTGCAATGAATGAGAGTTCCTGTTGCTCCACAGTCTTGCTAACATTTGGTATTTTCAGTGTTTTGGATTTGGGCTGTTTTAGTAGGTGTGTAGCAGTATCTTATTGTTTTAATTTGCAGTTCCCTGATGACATATAAATTGAACATCTTTTCACACGTTTTATTTAGCCTCTATATATTTTCTTTGATGATGTGTCTAAGTTTTTCACCCATTTTTAATCAGGTTGTTTTCTTATTGTTGGGTTTTGAGAGTTTCTGTATATTTTAGATAACAGTCCTTTATCAGATAAGTCTTTGGCAAAGATTTTGCTCCCTATTCTGTGGCTTGTCTTCTCATTCTCTTGATGTTGTTCCTCCCAGAGCAAAAGTTTTTAATTTTAAGTGAGTCTAGCTTATCACTATATTTTTCATGGAGTGTGCCTTTGTTGTTGTGTGCAGAAAGTCATTGCAAATCCAAGATGGTCTAAGTTTTTTTCCTGTGTTGTCTTCTAGGAGTTCTTATAGTTTTGTGCTTCACATTTAGGACTGTGATCCATTTCGAGTTGATTTTTGTGAAAAGTGTAAGGTCCTTGTCTAGATTAGTTCATTTGCATATGGGTGTCCACTGTTCTGGCACCATTTGTTGAAAAGACCGTCTTCACTCCATTCTTTTTTGCCTTTGTCCCTTTGTTAAAGACTAGTTGACTAGATTCATTGTGTGTCTTTTTCTGGGCCTTCTCTTCTGTTCCATTGAGCTATTCTTTTACCAGTACTGCACTGTCTTGAGTGCCGGAACTTTATAATAAATATTGAAGCTGGGGAGTGTCAGACCTCCAGCTTTGTTGTTCTTTAGTATTGTGGCAGGTATTCTAGATCAGTTGCCTCTCTATGAATCTCTTTAGAATCAGCTTGTAAATATTTACAAAATATCTTACTATGATTTTGTTTTGGATTGCATTGAATCTCCAGGTCAGTTTGGAAGGAACTGACAGCTTGACAGCATTGAGTCTTTTTACCCACGAACATGGAAACTCTCCATTTATTTTTTCTTCTTTGGTTTCATCCGTCAGCTTTAGGTTTTTTGTAACACTCTTTTTCACGTTGAGAAAGTATCCCTCTGTTTCTGCTGAGAATTTTTATTATAACTGGCCACTGGATTTTGTTAAGTGCTTTTTCTGCATCTAATAAAATGATCATGTGATTTTCCTTCTTTGCTCTTTTGATAACATTAATTGATTTTCAGATGCTGAACTGGACTTGCATAACCTGGGACAAATCCCACTTGGTAGTGGTGTATAATTCTTCGTTGTGGTATATAATTCTTTTTATGCATTTTTGGAATCAATTTGCTAATAATTTGTTGAGGATTTTTCTTTATGTTGATGAGAGATATTGGTCTGTAGTTTCTTTTCTTATAACATCTTTGTCTGGTTTTGTTATTAAGGTAGTGCTGGCCTCAGAGAATGAATTAGAAGGAATTCTCTTGCTTCTGTCTTCTGGAAGAGATTGAAGATAACTGATATAATTTCTTCCTTAAATGTTTGGTAGGGCCCACCAGTGAACCCCTCAAGGCCTGGTGCAGAATAAATACTAATTCAGTTTATTTGAAAGATACAGACCTATTGTCAGATGGCCCATTTGACTTATTTGTTTTTAAATAAATACTTAAAGAGGAATACTCATTAAAGGAAATTTGGAAAAACGAGAAAAGTAGAAACTTAGAACACAATTTCAAGCAACAAATGATGTGTTCTTATGAGTTTCATTGGTTTAACTTACTACTCTTATTTCTGCAAGTAGATTAGAATGTTTGTCATGACATGTCTGACTGTGTCAGTGGAATAATTCACATGTCAGCTAAAGTGGAAGATATGAGTAATTGCTTCAACAGTCGCCTTGCCTTCACATCACCTTAAAATCCTCAGTTTTTCGTGGGAAGGCCTGAGACTACATAGCCCCATTATTTTCCAACATTAACTCTACTGCCAGTTAGTATTCACCGCACTGTTTTCTGTCTTTATTAGTATAATTAACAGTGGCTTACTATTGCTCATCAGTTAAATAGTATTTCCTCAGCTTAGTATTCAAGTCCCTTTATGAGCTTGTAATTGATGGGCCATTCTTATAACTGTGTATGCTCATTGGTACTAGGCGAGTAGTTGTGCTAGAAGGTCTTCCCCTTATGCCCTGTTATTTCTGCCTTGGTGCCTTATTTAATGTTGTTTCTCTGGTCTTCTATTCAAATGAAAGTATAGCTTAAGTTAAATTACCTATATAGATTGGTCCTCCTTCCTTCCCTTCAAAGAGCTTTATGGAGGTGTAATTCATATATCATAAAGTTGACTTGTTTTAAGTGTACAATTAATGATTTTTAGTAAATTTACAGTGTTGTGTGAACATCATCACAATTCAATGTTGGCACATTTGTGTCACCCCCAGAACATCCCTTATGCTTATTATGTTAGTCCTGCTACCATAACCCCAACCACTGGATGCTTTCTGCCCTTATAGATTCACCTTTAGTGAATATTTCATATAAATACAATCATACCCATATGTAGCTTTTTGTGTCTGACTTTTTTCACTCAGCAAAATGTTTTTGAGATTTATCTGTGTTACAGCATATGTCAATATTTTGTTCCTTTTTATTGTAGAGTAATATTCCTTAGTATAGATAGATGACATTTTGTTACCATTCACTACTTGATGGACATTTGGGTTATTTCTGCTTTTTAGACACAATGAATAATGTTATTGTGAATACTGACCTAATAAGTCTTTGTGTGGACATAGGTTTTCATTTCTTTTCAGTAGATACCTGAGAGTGGAATTGCTGAGTCATAAATAAATTTATGCTTTTTAAAAAAGCATAAAGAAACCACTACACTGTGTTCCAAGGTGCCTGTACCACTGTGCATTCTCACCAGCAATGCATGGAGATTCTAGGTTCTCCACATCTTCTCCTCATAAGTCTTATCTTGATCTTCTTACGATCATTTCTTTTGTCCCATCTATTCTACCTCTCCAAATATTTCATAAGCAAACTCCAGGCATAGTTTATACCTCATATTTTTGTGTTCTTGGAATTTGGAGTTCTTTCCATCAAAGAATTCTTGAAGTATTGAGGTTATTTACCTTCTCTTTACTTTTTTCTCAAATAACATATTAGCCTTAGGGAACAAAGTAGAGATTGAATCTTTCCCCTTTTCTTTTATATTCTTGCGTGTTTTCTGATAGATTTTGTGGCTTCTTTTTTTTTTTTTTTTTTTTAACCTAATATCAGTCAGTCAGGGGCACCTGGGTGGCTCAGTGGGTTAAAGCTTTTGCCTTCAGCTCAGGTCATGGTCTCAGGGTCCTGGGATGGAGCCCTGCATTTGGCTCTCTGCTCAGCGAGGAGCCTGCTTCCTCTTCTCTCTCTGTCTCTTTCTGCTTACTTGTGATCTCTCTCTGTCAAAATAAGTAAGTAAAAAAAAAATCAATTAGTCAAAAACTATTGAATATTAAATTCCCATAATGTATAATACCAAAAACATCAGTCTAATGATGGTAAATTACCAAAGACATCTGCAAGTTTTGAGTTACTCATTACTAATAAGACTTATGGTTTGGCCAGTATTTGGAAGCAATAAACAAAAACTTGAAACAACCTGACTTAGTCCCAATTTGGCCAGTGTGACAAGTTATTTCACCTCTTTCTTTTTTCTTTCTTTCTTTTTTTAAATTTTATTTATTTATTTGACAGAGAGAGATCACAAGTAGGCAGAGAGGCAGGCAGAAAGAGAGAGGAGGAAGCAGGCTCCCCGCTGAGCAGAGAGCCCGATGCGGGACTCGATCCCAGGACCCTGAGATCATGACCCGAGCCGAAGGCAGCGGCTTAACCCACTGAGCCACCCAGGCACCCTATTTCACCTCTTTCACTTTCATATCTTTTACCTAAGAAACAGGTTAATAGTAATAATAGTATAATAGCAATATTTTCACATTGCTATGAGAGCCACATAAGGAATTTCCTGGGAAGCACTTCTAACTTGCATCATAAATGCTAAATGTTATTGTTACATAGGGTTCCATACCCGAAGAGCCTCTAGTGCATAGCTTTCCAACTCTCTGTTAACTTTTCTCTGGGACTTTTTCAGCTGTTTTATTTCATTTTTCTATGTGTCTTCTTGAGCATTTCATTTTCTTCTTGATATGGCTTTTCTCTGTTATCTTGACTGGTGATGATGAGATGCATATTGTTTTACTTGATCATTATCATGGACACTTACTAAACTGGAAAAATATTAGAAGTCCTGTAAAAAAGCATAACATGAGAGTATTTTATGTAAGCTATTCAGCTAAAATAACAAAAGTGTCGTGTATTAATTTTTTTTCTGCCTTAAATGACAAACTTGTTAGCCAGTGTCTTGGGTAGTCTGGGAAGGTCTGTATATTGGGACCTAGCTTAAATGTCAAACTTGGTTGATCTCACATTTTGTTGATTATCTTGAGATTACCCTCTTAGTGGTTATCATTACCCCGATGCAGATTCCCATATCCCCTCCAAGTTAAAAATTTTCAAGATAGTAAAAATAATTGAGGTAAATAAACAAGATTTTCTTTTATATTCTAGAAGCAGTGTCTTCTTAAGCTTCATTATTGAAATAAAACATTACAAGTTATGAAGCTTAGGATATCCCTATTACTGCATAGGAGAAACCTTTTTTTAAACATCCATCTTAATTCTAGAAAAATGTATGCTTTTTAAAGAAAATTTAATTTTGGACATTTGGATGGCTCTGTTTGTTGAGCATCTGCCTTTGGCTCAGGTAATGATCCCAGGGTCCTGGGATTGAGGCTCACATGGCCAGCAGGGTGTCTCCTTCTCCCTCTGCCTCTTACCCTGCCCACACTCCCTGTCCTCCTCACTTTCTGTTCTCAAATAAATAAATCTTTTTTTTTGTAAAAAGATTTATTTATATAACTATATAATCTTGATGTTAATAAAAATTAAGGTTGAAATATGATAGTCATGAGAATTTTTTTAAAATGTAAGACTCTCACTGCAGCTGTTTCTGTTAAAGCTATTTTTAGTTAAATATTGAGGTATTTACCTTTTCTTCACTCTTTTACCTAATGGCATACTGGCCTTTGGGGTCAAAGTAGAAATGGAATCCTTTCCTTTTTAAAAATTTTTTCTCTTCGTTTTTCTGTTAGACTTCTGGCATGTTTGTTACCTGACCTCAATTATTTGATCCACTAGGAAACTCATAGCTAACTTTGCTACCCACCTTTAATGATTCTGGTATATCAGCTTTGTTCCAAGTTTTAATTTACTATTCTATTTGTACTTTCCATAACTTATATACTTATTTTACCATACTATACTACTTGTATTTTTTGTGCCACTTAAACAGGATATAGCATACAGTCAGTGTTGCTATGGTAAGACATATGCATCCATAAAAGTGACTGTGCTATGCATTGTTATGCAGTAAAATCACAGGGTTCAGGAGAGAAATAGGACATGGAAATAAAACTCAACTTGATCAGTGACACATTAAAAAAAGAAATCTAATAGAAGGTTTAGTAGAGTTTTACACATATTAAATGGTTAAGAAATACTTAAATAGTAGAATAAATAAGCATTTTATCTTGAATATCTGAATTTTGTTTTTGGATGTGGACCTCAGAGGGTTGCAGTTTGTGAATCATAGTGAAGTAGTGAAGGAAGATTATCTGAAATAGGATGGAAAAGTGTAAACCAGTTAAGGTTGTGTGAGGCGGGTAACGCGTGAGGTGAACTGAGACAGCTAGTAGATGTTTGAGGTGGCTGCATTTTGTATATGGTTTGCTTCAGTTGGCCTGATAGCAGTTTTGTATTCACCTGGCAGTTTTTTCTACATGAAATCATGCAAAAACAAAAGTGACATTCTCATTACACTCAAATTATCCCCTAATATTTAAATTGAATTGGAGCAAATTTCCTTTTCCACAGTAAGCCTTGTAGCAGAAATGACTATTTAAGTAAGTATATATCTTGGAGAAAAGGATTAGCTTTTTGTCAAAGAATGTGTCAGCTGTTTTTCTTCACAAGATTCACATTATGTTACGGAAAAGTTCAAATGATCACAGAATATTTTCTTACAGGAAACTACATTCTTAATTATGTGGCATCACAGCCCAAGCTGGCGCCCTTTGTTATCCAAGCTCTAATTCAAGTCATTGCTAAAATCACTAAACTGGGATGGTTTGAGGTTCAGAAAGACCAGTTTATCTTCAGAGAAATTATTGCTGATGTGAAGAAGTTCCTTCAGGTAAGAAGGCATTATCACATTATTAGAACATCACTAGTTGGTTTTTTGGTTTTTTTTGTTTTTTTTTTTGGTTTAGAAAACTTCTTTTCTTAAGTATGGTTTCTTCTGTGACTACCAGTACCATATTAATTACAATTTACTGTTTATCCTCTGGGCCCTTTATTTTTTATTGCCAGTGAATGAGCATCATGGCATTACAGAAGTTTCAGACAAGAAGAATGAACATTAAAATGTTAGAAAATACACAAAAATTAGAAAATTTCAAAAATACGTGTTCTGTCCTTTCTAACATGCATGTCTATGTACTACATACATACAAAACGGATCTAATATTTTTCGATGATGTGATGCAATGCTCATTACATCTCTTTGAAGAGGATCTCACTTGCAAATGAGAAAACTGAGGCTTACGAAAGTTAAGTGAATTACATACGGTTGCAGATTGACCTAGTAAAGCATAAAGCAAGCATTTCAGCAAGTTTTCTAACTTAAAGGATTCCTATATTTAACTTTTGCATTAGACCGTATTGACTATGCTAGTTTCTTAAGGATATTTTTGACTTAAATGATTCAAGTTTTAGCATATGCACATTTAACCTGCACAAATTCAGGTATTTTAACTGCAAAAAATAAGAAAAAAGAAAAATAAGCAAGAGGACAGTCATATACACTGTGCTGGTGATTCTGCTTGCCATTCCACAGAGTAGTCTGTGTCCTGAGGTATGGTGTGGCAAACTTAAATCTGCTATTTCCAGTCTCTGCATGCCTCTTAGGATGACCATCCTGCCTTGCTCAGTGTGATTCGGTTATTTAAAGATACATATTTTTTCATACAAACATTATCCCTAATTGCAAGAAAGGCACTTCAGCTGGAGCTCTGCTGCAGAAGCAGTGATCATTACAGTTCTTGAGGGAAAACTGGCAGTTTGGATTGAGAGATGGCTCAGTATAGGTTTATTGGCAATTAGAGGCAATTTGGATTTTCTGAGATTTTATTTCTTATGCAGTAAATCCCTGTGTAAGATGTAACTCTACCATGTAGTGCAATTCTAGAAACTTCAGAGTATGCAACACTAGACTACGATGCTTTCCTTTTATTCATATTGTTAAAACCCTGGTTAACAAATATTTGATCATCTAAAACTTCACAGGAATCCATGTTTTTTTAGCCCTGAGGTGAGCAGCCCTGGAGCAGTGGGGTGGTTTGTTCAGTGACAAATGACTTCCTCACTCCAGAGTTGTACTCGCAGTTTTGGCTAACAAAATAGCAGCCTTCTCTTGTCGTTTGTTTGTTTGTTTCTTTCTTTCTTTCTTTCTTTCCTTCCTTCTTTCTTTCTTTCTTTTTTTTTTTTTAAAGATCTTATTTATTTATTTGACAGACAAGAGATCACAAGCAGGCAGAGAGGCAGGCAGAGAGAGAGAGAGGAGGAAGCAGGCTCCCCGCCAAGCAGAGAGCCCTATGCCGGGCTGGATCCCAGGATCCCAGGATCATAACCTGAGCCCAAGGCAAGAGGGTTTAACCCACTGAGCCACCCAGGCACCCTCTTGTCGTTTCTTAAGATCACACACAGCTTAAGAATCATAGTGTAGGCAAGAATAGATTTAAGAGTTTTTGAAAAATAAAATTAAGGTTGAAAACTGAATGGAAGGAAGTCATTCTTGTTGGTTAACATTTCTCAAGCTCTCTTTCCAGTGGCTGGTAAGTTGAACTTAAGTTGAGCTTTAGTGTGTTCTTGTCAATTTTAGAAAAACAGAAGAAACAAAATGTATGGTCTTCAAAGTTTAACAAAGTATCACAAAAGGAAGCACTTGTTTTCTGGGTATGACTTAACCTAACTTTGAGTCATGAGAAAGGCATTTCACTTACCTGAATGGAAATGAGAAAAGAAACGTGCGCTAAATAGGTTTCCCATAAATGTGAATGAGATTCTTAAAAAGCAGACTCAGGTCCTTGGCGCTCTTATTTTTAAAGTGTTTAATCAAGGTAACGGGATTTGAGAAAATATTTGGGAAATTTTAAGTGATCGAAAGCTGCTAGGTCAGGGCAAGTAAAAAGTTTGAGCAACTAATTTTACTTTGTCCAGATCTTCTACTGTCATAGATTAATTATGTCTAATAAATTTCTTGACAAAAGAGAAAAAAAACCCACTTTAATGTTTAAGTACTCAAATAGAGTACCCCATGGTTCCTTTGGGTATTAACAGCTTCTGTGAATTTTGTACTAAAAATTATTTTAAATTTGCTAAATCTTTAATGGCCTGAAGTTTTGTACATCTTCTTTTCTCTGTTATTGCAATCGTACTGCTGCCACACTACAAACATTGATGAGCTTCTTTTCTACATACATACCCAGGAGAGCCTCCTGTCATCTATGGCAGTGCTAGCCACATTACTGATTCACAGTGAAATAAGGAGCAGAATGTAAATCAGCGTGGTGCTTCCTTCACTGAGGAAGACTTGCTATGAAAAAAATGCCAGCTAAACTAAGCAGTGTACTTAGTAGGGACTTAGCAGGCTTATAATCTTGTACATACTTTTATCTCATCCATCACGAATGAGTCCCAAGCCACTCTGAGACTAGCATTGAGTTTGCAGATGACCAGCAAGCCATCAGGGAGCCTCACTTCGAGGAGCATTGACCTGGTGTGCTTACTCAGAGGGCTGATGCTTCAGTAACCGGAAATGTGTAGCCTAGTTCCAACAGTTGAGATTGTTGTGAAGGGCCATAAAGAAATAAAATGCAAAAATTATGGGATGTGTCCTTTATTTTTTTATCCTAAGATAATAAATAGAAGGAATGACCAACTATAAAATTCAGACCTGAAAAACTTGTGGGGTCTTGGGTGGCTTAGTCAGTTAAGTGTCTGCCTTCAGTTCAGGTCATGATCCCAGGGTCCTGGGGTTGAGCCCTTTCTTCGGGCTCTCTGCTCAGCAGGAAGCCTGCTTCTCCCTCTCCCACTGCCTGCTGCTCCCCCTGCGTGTGTACTCGTGTGCTCCCTCTCTCTCTCTGAAATAAATAAATGAAATCTTAAAAAAAAAAAAAGACTTAAAAAACTTGTAATCTGTATTATTTCTTTTTTATGATTATACTATAATTGAATTTTTTTTTAAAGATTTATTTATTTATTTGTGTGAGAGAGAGAGAGAGCATGTGCAGAGAGAGAGGGAGAAAGGTAATCTCAGGCAGACTGTGTGCTGGGCTTCATCTTACAACCTTGAGCTCATGACTTGAGCTGAAATCAGGAGTCGGACATTCAACTGACTCAGCCACCCAAGCATCCCTGGATGTTACTTTTTTAGTTTTTATACTTACAGTGTGATTTTGCAGTAGGGTAATTTGTTAGTGAAAGTGCATGTAAAACCTGAATTTTGATTTGAAGGAAGTTTTTGAGATTAAATTGGGAGCTGATTAAATTAAAAACGTTTTGAAGGCTATGAAACTGTATACCATATTGATAGTTATGTATTAATTACCCCAGTGCATTGGATACTTTAGATGCCTTCATTTTAGATATCATAATAAATGCATACACATGTGCTATTAAATAATATTAAAAAGGCCTAAGTGATCTTATGTGATATTAGATTGAGAGATTTAGATTAGTTCCTAAGCTATTTATTATTTATTGAGTGCAGCTATCTCAGTAGCCTTCAAGCAAATTTATAGAACTAAAGAGCAATTTTTGTTCAATCTTACAGAGTCTCATGAAAACTATTAAACTCTCGTATTTTAAGGTTTAGTTTAATATAAGTCCTACGTGCTATAAACATTTTTTAGAGTATTTAGCATTTCTAGGGTAGGTGAGCTTTTTTCTTCACTCAGCTCTGTGTGTACCTAAATTTATCCTTCAAAAAATGAACTCAAAATTATTTTTGTAGACATCATAAATTTCTTTTACATATTTTAGTAGATATATTATTTGGAAAATGTGATGTTTCAGTATTTGATTATTTGTTCACACATTAAGAACCAATAATATGTCTCTACTTAGGGTACACTTGGTTGTTTTCTCCATAGGGTACTGTGGAGCACTGCATAATAGGAGTAATAATCCTCTCCGAGTTGACTCAGGAAATGAACCTGGTAAGCCTTCCATCTAATAGTGACGTGAAGTTTGCTAAGTAATGCTGATTCTTTCATATAAAATGTTTGTGTAGCATAAAACTCTGAATTCAATCAAGTTTTTTGTGTATTTTATTGGTGGGATAATTGGGTATAAGAATACTTATTGAAAGTAACAGAAATAGTGTAAGGTACTGCAAGGAAGAGGGAATTAGACATGGTCCTTGCTCCGTGACCATTGGTGAATTGTCCTTTTATCCTCTCTATATAGTAATACACTAACCATAAGAAAGAAATGATACGAAAAGAAACAAACCTTTATTTGCTTACAAATAAAAGACAAGCAGTTTGGTGAATAGATTCTCAACAATGGGTACACAGTCTGACTCCTCAAAGAATAGGCCAGTTGGCACTTGGCCACTTGCTGGCATGAATTTCCACCCTGTACAAGGAGTTTCCAGAAGCCGTGCTTCCCCCCAACAGTGCCTTTATGAGCTCAGCAGCTGAGCACATTGTCACCTGTTTCTGCTCACTTTTGTACTTAGCATGGTTCTAAACAGAACAAAAGCAGAAGTTAGGTTCTCTGTGGGATAATGTTAAAATAAAGGGGAGTAGAGGTAGTGTTTATATTTTAAAACTCTTGTCATGCAGTAGTCTGCGTTTGTGTGTTTGTGTGTGTGTGTGAATATGAAGAGCTTGCATACCTAGGACTACTTACCAGCTCCCTTTAGAATGTCAGTATAGTTCTGTACATAAAAAAATCAGCCAAAACGACTGTTTCCAACTTGTGTGCAGTCAGGAATTAGAGAACATTTCTAGTTTTATTGGGTGCTTATCTTAAATTTAAAGTGATCCCTTACGTTATCACAGACCTCACTCCCTGACTCCTCTACACCCAGCGCATAACAGTTTCTCCCCTGTGGCTATGTACCCGTATCCATTTGTCCCACAAAGGAACCAGTATAGAATTGTGCGTTTCAGTTATTGGACATGTTCTATTAGTCTCCATCAGTCTGGAAAAATTCCTCAATCTTTCTCTCACTTTTCATGACCTTAACATTTGTGAAAATTACAGGCCAGTTTTGTGAAATGTCCCTCAATTTGGGATTGTCTGATGTTTCTTTATTATTAGATTCGGATTATGCATACTGGTTAGGAATATCACAGAAATGATACTGTGATCTTCTCATTTTCTCCAGTCAGGAAGCGCATGATTTGATTTGGTATATTACTAATGATGTTTACTTTGGTTACTTGATGAAAATGATCTCCTTCTCTAATTACAGATTTATTTTTTTCTCCCTTGTAAATAATAACTACTTAAGACAAAATACCCATTCCTCATCAGATGTCCAATTTATTCACTTATTTATATCAATATGCATTCCTGGCTTCCAATTGTATTTAGTAGGTTATAATTTGTTACTAACATACTTTCATGCTCTCATTTTGCCAGATTTGGCCAGTAGGAACCCTTTTAAGCTGGCTTCCATGTCCATTTGACATTTACTCACCAGTCTTTGAATATTTTCTTCCTTTTTGGACAAGATGTTCTAGGCTTATCTTGTATATAACCAAGTGCTTTTGAAAAAAGCTTCAAGGTCTAAAGTGTGATTTTGATTTTGTATGGTAAAAAAAATATGGCTTTTGTGGACACATTTTACTTGGTCTAATTTTATGGCATTTACAGTTTGAAGAAGCACTTGGTAAGTACTTCTGACCAGGCAGCAGGGAGATAGATCTACAGTGCATGGTGAAAATCAGACACTATCATTATTAAATGTGAACCAGGCAAATTCATGTAATGTCAATAACAAGATGTATTTTTTAAGAAAAAATACCTAAACTTGAGGTTTCCTAAAAGAGGATTATATGCAATCTTGTTTTTTTCAAAGCCAAGCCTATTGTTTCTACTGTTCCTGGAGGATATTCAGTATATACTCAGCAAGAAGTACAATATCCTTTATCTATATTGTAGAGACTTGGGTATACATTAGACAATAGATGCACAGTCCCTCTTCTCAAAAAACTGGATATCGGTGAATAAAACAAGTAAGATAAGCAGGGTAGGCCTTGAAGATAACTGAAATAAGACCTGGATTTGTACTTTAGCTCTATTGCTTACTGCTTTGGACAAACTTCTAAATGTCTTTAAACATACAGATTTACACTCTGTTAAGTGAGAATGACACCTTCCAGGATCTTAGTAAGATTAGATAAACTACTAGCTCAGGGCCTGGTATGTACAAGTGCTCCATAAGAGTTTCTTCTGTTCGTGTTATTATATGGTAGTAATGAGAGGTTGGCCTAAGATAGTGTGCCTGTAAACTTTAATTTTCATATGTTAGAAGAGGATAATATATTTTTCACAGGCTATTTTAAGAAGTGAAATAATATGTGAAGAGTACTTCATAAATTACAGTTGCAATACTATATGCTATTATTAATTTGAATTAAGGAAAAGTTTTTATATATTGAGGGAAATATTATAAGAGAAACAGACTGAAGTTTGGTTTAAAAGAAAGGAAGAATGCTGGAAATGCTAATTTGAATCTTACCTATTGGTTATGTTATGACCGAGTTTTCATGTCCGAGGACCACCGACGAGCCAAGCACCGAAGCAATCACATGAGGGTTTATTTGACAAGCTTAAGCTTGGGCCCAAGTATACCCGATGCAACCGAGTAGGGACTTGGACCCCGAGCCAGATTACAGTCAGAGTTTTTAAAGGCAGAGTAGGGGTGAACTTGGCAGTGGGTGAGGACCAAAGGGGTTATGGATGATGTAAGTCTCTAAGGAATTTTGGAAGCGAGGTTTCCAGGACCTTGAGGGGCTAGCTGTTGTCTGGGGAAAAATTATTCATTACCAATAACAAAAATCGTCTTGTGAGACCCTTTAGATGTATATCAGTGGGTCATATGCTTGGGAATGATCGCTGACACTATCTTGGAGGTTTAGAGATAAAGTTTCACATTTCTCCTATCAAGTGTCCTTGTTAGTGAGATTTAGGTTTAGAAGAAATTTAACTTTATTTACATTTCCTTCTGCCTCAGCCTCCTTCAGTTTTATGTTGGGGAGGGCGACATTAGGGCTTAAGAAACTGAGTTATTTGCCTCTGGAAATTGTGCTATTGTTAAGATAGCTTCTTGGTTGTAAATCTCTAGGACATTGGAAAACCAAGGGAGACTCCTGTCTTGCAGGATTGTGATCTCTGCAAGTTAACTATTTGCTTTTCCCCCAGGGCAGCCAGGGGTGGCCGAGGAAGGTCACACATACTACCGAGGGAGGGGAGCGGGTGGAGAGGGGGTGCAAGGTGCCAGCTTTTGCTTTGCCAAGATGGCTGTACTTATGTCAGGGCTAGACTCGAGGTGGGTACAGCCTTGTTCTTCTTGGCTTCCACAGTTACAGATTCCAGTAACTACTTTCTGTAATCACTTCTGTTATGTTTCATGTTTCTATGAGTAAATGTGGCTTTAAATATAGTCTAAATTGTTTGATGGAGCTTAGGAAGTATCAGATAAACAATTCTGAGCTCACTGATTTTTTTTAACTATGTTTAAGCATTAGCAAAGAAAATGGTTTATTTTCTTTTTCCAAATAGCAAAAGGAGTGCTGTAGCAACTCTAGTCCATGGTGTTAATAGTCATTTGGGTATCAGACTTCAGCTTTGTTTGCTGTTTGCTGTTAATAAATGGAAGTATGAATGGCATTAATAGTATAGTTTTGACCATATCATATTTTAGATTAGAGGCTTAAGAACTACTCTTCATAAATTTATTCTTAATAGTTATCTATCAGTAACTAATAAATATTCAGAGGGAATGTACTGTTGCTTATATACTAAGATTTCTGGTTGTTTATTTTTTCCGCCTTGGTTTCTTTTTAAAACACCAAGGATATATGAACCAATGACATTTTTGGTGTATATAGAAATACTACTTTTATATGAACAGTTTTTCTGTAATTGATTATTAACTGATTCACAGAAGGTTAAATTTTGAAGATTATTTTAGGGATTCTTGTTTTACAGGAGCAATCTGAGCTGAGGAACAGAGAAATTGTTGCTTACCTAATATGAAATGGTACATGGTACAGGAGTTGATAGTCTTAGGATCCATCTGTTATTTTATAATCTGTGTTCATATTACCTCTGAAAGTGTGATCAGTTCTGGCTTCTAATTTTGGGATTGGTATGGTTAGAAAGAGCAATGAATTGAAACAGTCCAGAAACTTGGGTTTTGCCGATGGTGGGTCTGCCATTAACTCTGTGAGTGACATTATGCAGGGCACTTAGCCCGTAGATTTTTAAAAGCTCTCTTAACTCTGTACTTGATGCTTCTTTAATCATTATTTCCATTCCTTTTTTTTAGTAAATTTTTGCTTTGCTATTTGCTAAGTCTGGTTAAATAGATTTATCTTGATCTTTTTAGGTTGATTATTCTAGACCTTCAGCAAAACACAGGAAAATAGCTACCTCATTTCGTGATACTTCTCTCAAAGACATTTTAATGCTAGCATGCTCTCTTCTAAAAGAGGTAAGTTTTTAAATAATTCAATATCCTACTTAGAGTATTTAGGAAATTTTAAGTTTCAGAAGAACTTCAATTGAATACCCCTTCCCCAACCCTCATTCTGCCTTTTCAAGATTTACTGTGAGCAATCTTAATTTAGGTACAGTAGATTTCCACAAGTCTGTAAGAGTTTCCAAAAAATTCACTTTTATTTACCAGAAATATAATAAAACAAAATCTAAAGGGAATTCAGTAACTTATCTTTAGGTAGTTTCACTGTCTGCCTACTACTGCTATGGATTATTTATTACAGAAGCTAATTGAGACTTAGTTTCTTTATTTTTGTTTTCTGTATTTTAATGGGATGCAGATGAACAATGAAATGGCAGTAAGTTTTCCTAATTCATTAATTGTCAGTATTCATAGGTAAGCCAAGACAGTTGACTTTAATAATTTGTTTGGGAAATTATATTTTCCCATTTGCTACTTGGTGCCCTGTGGAATATTAGGGATAGTACAATTAATAATTATATTGTGTTTGCTTGTAATATAGGGATTCCGTCATGTGGTTCAAGCTTTTAAATTGGCCTAATATAGCGTTTCCTAAAGTATGTTCCAGGAAGTACCTGTTTCTAATTATTTCAGTTCTCTAGATAGTTAGTAACAGGATGCTGCAGTAGGCCGGTGTGAAAGACCCTCTATTATTTTTTAAATTTTCCATTTGTATGAAAAATTTTAGCATATGCAAAAGAAGGTTGAAGAGTATAATGAGCTCCCTTGGACCCATTAACCAGTTAAGCAGTAACAACTCCAGACCAGTCTCTTCTCTTCTCTGTACTTTTCAAACAACTCTTTGTCTTCGTGTTATTCTTGAAGCAGAATCCCAAATTTAGTTATCACTTCTTCCACAGGTATTTCGCAATGTGTCTTTAGGAGATAATCTATTCTGATTGTGTCAGAATAGACCTTTTGTTGGGGGGAGGTAGGGTGTGGTAAGGATTGTTCTCCAGAACAATCTTAGACTCCTGCAGCTCTGACCTTTGTTAACTGAGTATTTATACTAAAGTTCCCCACTTGAAGAATATTATATTTCCGGCTTGTTCTAAGCAGCCTTTGGTCTAAAATAGATCCCCCAAATCTATACATTCTTGCTGAGTACAGTATTTGTCCTAAAGTTCTTTTTATAACTTTAGAAGGTGGCCTACAGTTTGCAGTTAGGTGTCAAAGGTCTTATTCTCATTTTAGAAAATAAAATTTTGAAAATAGTCTATTGTAGATTTTTGTTGATAGTGATTTTACAACTTTTTCTGACATACACAACAACATAACTTTGCAGACTTTTCTTCCTAATTCTAATTTGGCATTGAAAAGTGATTTAGTGAAGTGACAATTTGTTTATTGATGTATTTCATGAAGTTTTACTTGACTTTCACCTTTTTTCAGGTGTTGGCCAAACCCTTAAATCTTCAGGATGAAGGTCAACAAACTCTAGTAATGCAGGTCTTGAAACTGGTCCTCAACTGCCTTAGCTTTGACTTCATTGGCAGTTCAGCAGATGAATCTGCAGATGATCTTTGCACAGTGCAGATTCCAACAACCTGGAGAACAAGTAAGAAGAAAGCTTAGTGTGAGGGATGGTCAGAGTCAAAGGCGCAGAATTAAACAATATAGTTGCCAAATGTGCAGTTATCTCTAGTTTTTGTTTCTCTTTTCATTTCTCTTCCCTGTATGCCTTTTCCCCTTACTTCCCAAGACTAGACCTTTTTGTCCTCAAGAAATTAAACTGGGTATTTAGGATAACAGATATAGGAGGGGAACACCACAATTTTGTGAAAACTAATATGGAAAGCAGAGATTAAAACAATTAAAAAGGATGTAGTATTCTTAGTATCATGATGAATACATGAACCAACAAATGCAATAAAAATTGCACATACTACGCATAAATACAGACACACACCTGTATGTACACATGAGTGCATGTAAAAATGGGAAAAATGAATAAGATTGATGGATTGTATCAGAGTGGTTTCCTGATTGTGATATTCTGCTGTAGTTTTGCAAGAATTTACCGTTGGAAGAAACTAAGTAATGGGTGCATGGGGTCTCTATTATTTCTTGCAACTGCATATGCATCTGTAATTATCTCAAGAAGCTTTTTTATAAAGGGAGAGCTTAGTAGAAACAAAGTAAAGAGTAGAAGTAAACTTCAAAAAAGTATACTAATATCCCCAGGGAAATTAAAAAAAAAAAAGGTAACACATCCTTGAAACAAGATTAATATTTTTTTAGTTTTATTTATTAATTTGAGAGAAAGAAAGAGAGAATGCATTGTGGGGAGGGATAAAGAAGGAGAAGAGAAAATCTCAAGCAGACTCCCCACTGAGCATGGAGCCCCAGTGTGGGGCTTGATCTCATGACCCTGAGATCATGATCTGAGCCAAAATCAAGAGTCAGACACTTAACCAGCTGAGCCATACAGTTGTTCCAGAATAAGATACTGTTTTATAAAGGAAAGTTCAGAGAATGTTCCAAATATAAAAGACAGTTGCTTAAATAAAACACTTAATAAAAGGTTGGAAGATAGCCTAGAAAGTAGAACAAAAAAGCAAGGAGAGATTTGATAGGAGAAAAATCTACAAGAATATCAGAGCATAAAATTAGGAGAGCTGGCATCTGACTACTAGGAGTTTAAGAAAGAGAATAGAAAAAAAAAAAAAGAAGAAGAAGAAGAGAAGAAGAAAATTTGCAAACAAATAACACCGAAAAAAAGTTCTTGACACTGAAACTTAAAATTTCAGATTGAAAGATCCCATGAAGGGCATATAGTAATGAATGAATAAAAGAAACACTAAGCTTCATAATCATAATCATTTCAGAGTAATAGTGATAAAAGGAAGATCCTGAAATCTACCAGAAAGGAGAAGTCACCTACAAAGGACTGGGGTCAAGAACAGCATTAGACTTCTCAGCATTAGCACTGGAAGCCAGAAGACAATGGAGTAGTATCCCTAAACTTCTGAAGGGAAATAATTTTCAAACTAGCCTGAAATTTTCAAGCATAAGGTAGAATTAAGACATTTTCAGACTTGCCCATCCTCCTGGAATTTATCCCTTATGTGCTTACTCTCAGAAAGTTATTTGACAAAAAAACCATGGAAGATGAGGGGTTTGTGAAAAGGGAGTTTCAAAACAAGATGACAATGAACAGACATAGAAGATAATTATATAACAAATTTAGGAACAAGTTGAAGGCTCTAGGAGATGAGGTAAGGGGGGAGAAGCGGAAATTATAGGCTGTTTGATGCTACTGATCACGTGGAAAATGGTATGAAGAACATTTTACAAATCTGTCAGAATATTTGGAAAGTCTTCATGACAGATATACAACTAAGCACAGAAAAGATGCTATGATTAAATCCAGAGAGTGTTAGAAATAAGATCATAGTGTACTCCTTGGCTCAGCTGTTAACATTACTTACACAGCCATAATAAAGGTAAGCACTTAGAATTGATTTAATCACAAATTGTTAAAATAGCGGATAGATTTTGAAAGAGGTCAGGTTGTGGTAGAGGCTCCAGCCTCATAGCTTATAACAAATTCATTTGATGTTTAAGGTAAAACAAAGAAATAGTCATATAGCATGTTATTTGGAAATACGGATGTAAGTGTAGATTAAGAGTTGAAAGGTAGTTGGAATGGGGTAGGGTATAGCTGTTTTTTAAGATACACTTTTTTAGTGTTTACTTTTTGATACTGTTTGGCTTAAATGTTTATATGACTGTAATACAGATGAAAATGGTAAGGAGATTCTCCCAGTAAGAACTGTAGATGCTACATAGAAATAAGGAACATTTTAGCTAATTAGTTTCTATCTCTGTATTCTTTCATCTTTCAAAGGACAATAGCTAGGAATTAAAAAAGAATTAAGCCTAACTGATAAGAGTGGCCACATGCAGAGGTCTTCGAGTTCTTGTTTGTGTGCTGATGTCTTACTGTTCACTTTAAAATAACTGAATGGAAGTAATGATATTAGAAAAAATTTTTTTTTCCAGTTTTCCTGGAACCAGAAACATTGGATCTTTTCTTCAATTTGTATCATTCACTTCCACCACTACTGTCTCAGTTAGTAAGTAAAAATCATTATTTCATTAAAAAGTACTTGCAGTCTTTATCTAAGGGTGGTATGTATTTTAGTGTAAAAAGTCCGATTTATATTCTTGATTGGGTTCACCTCTCAGAAGAAATGCTTTTTTACATCCCCTGGGATTTATGTTACTTGAGCTATTTGTCAGATTCTGACCATAGGTTTCCTTTTCATGGGTGAACCCAGGACCTCTAGCTGTTGGTTTAGCTCTTTCCCAGAGCCAGGAAAGCTTGTCACCCTTCAAGTGTACCTTCCTTTCTACCCAGTCCCCACCCCTTCTTCCGGGTCTCAGTCTGGTAATTGGCCACACCTTCGTTTATTTTCCCTTTTCCTTCCCTTTCTCAAATTCTCCCTTAATCCTCCCTTCCCTAGTCTGGCCAGGCAGCCCACATCAGTGTATCTGAATGAGAAACAAAGGGGATCTGCTCATGTAATTTTGTGTTCATCACTCCACTTGTTCATTTATTTTTTGAATTAAATTATTTTGTGTGCTTAAAAATCTTAAAACTCTTTGGTTTTATAGTAACTTTGAGAATGTGAACCCCATCTTTGTGGAACCTAAAACAGAGACCAGGCAAGACTGAAAAAAGAAAAAGAAAAAGTTGTTAGTTTAATATCTAAGCTTCTAGAAGTAAAGTTGGAGGATTCTGATATTGCCATTTCCTGAAAAAACATGTTCCAGATTCTAAAGTACAGATCAATGTTGTGTTTGTTTAGATATGTTATTGCCTAGAAGGGGAGAATAGATTTGCAAAAATACTCTCTCCCCTTCTTTTGTTTTTTTTTTTTTCTTTCTTTAAAAACATGTCTGTTCTTCAGTCTAGGGTTTTAAGGTGGTGGTTTCAGCCTTCTATCTTTTTTTTTTTTTTTTAAGATTTTATTTATTTGACAGAGGGAAATCACAAGTAGGCAGAGAGGCAGGCAGAGAGAAAGAGAGGAAGGGAAGCAGGCTCCCTGCTGAGCAGAGAGCCCCATGAGGGGCTCGATCCCAGGACCCTGAGATTATGACCTGAGCCAAAGGCAGAGGCTTAACCCACTGAGCCACCCAGGCGCCCCTCAGCCTTCTGTCTTTTAACCAGAATAATTTTGTTTTTAGTTATTTAAAAACCATGTTTTCATGTACAGTTATGTTTTGCAATAACATAAGCTACTGGCATTTAAAAAATTAAGTGTAAAACAACTGCTTTAAGAGAAAGTAACTAACATTTATTGGGCCTGCCCTATTATATAGTGCTTATCTCCCTTCATCCTCACAGTGGTCCTGCAAGGTAAGTATTATTATATTATCCTCACTATGTTGACAAGGAAACAGACCCAGACTGGCTAACATAAATTTATTAGGGTAGCAAACTAAATAATGAAACTGAGACTCAAACCCAGATGTTTTTGGCCCCCAAACACCAGTGGTTCCCAAACCTTCAGTATATCAGAATTGCCCAAGGAATTTTTTTTTTTTTTTTAAAACAGTAAGGACGGCGGCAAACTGGAGAACATCTAAAAGGCCATACTCTGATTCTTGTCGCTGTTCTCCCCTTTTCTAAGAGAGCCAGACATTATTTAATATCTCTTCATTAAAATATTTAAATCATAACAGCCAATTCTAATTTTTTTATAAAGTTGGCAAACATGTGGACCAAAATAAAACCTATGAGGGCCTGTTTGGCCTGAAAAGCTGCCAACTGTGGGCCTCTCACTTAATGATCAGACAGACTCCATTGGTTTTCAGTAGTAGAATTAAAACCCCAAGTAGTGAAATTGTCTGGGAAAGTATTAACTTTTAGAAGATAACTAGACCCATTTTTGTAGAATAGCTAATGTTCCTAGCAGCATTCTCAACTTTTTAATGAATGGTATGGATAAGATGTACTATCACCACAAAAATGGGGATATAATGGATTAAGTGAAGTTATACCAAGTTACACAAAAGCAAAGTTTTCCCAGGATACTACCGTACATCATGTACAGTATTTCTCAAACATAGTCTACCACAAAACCATCTTTTATTTTTTGTAGAACAGCTGTTTTATTGGTTCATGAACAGAGCTGGGCAGCAGAAGCAATTGGGAGTCTTTGGAGTATATGCCTGCCCAGGTTGCTTTGGCATATTTAACATAGGAAAATATATTAGAAGAGAATACAGATGAACAGAAATTTTAGTGGTGGGGTTGAAGAGTGATGGGTGGTGGTGGTGGTTGATGGTGTGTAGCTTTCATTATTTCTGGATTCTCTATTACTTTTCTATTATTAAAATTAAAAAATACTTTTTAATATAAAGACAGTGTTCCTTACATGTGGCCATAGTTACTTTTAAAATTGAAATGAATTTTGTTGTTCCTATTTTTAGGCACTTTCATGTTTAGTTCAGTTTGCTTCTACAAGAAGGTCCTTATTTAGCAGTCCTGAACGTGCCAAGTACCTTGGTAATTTAATTAAGGGAGTAAAAAGGATACTTGAAAACCCTCAGGTATTTATGAAGTAATTTAATTAATACTTAGTATGTAGAAATACAGTTTTTCTGCTGAAAGGTGTAATAAATTCGTGACTTGGTTATGATTCTGGAAGGAAGCGTGAAGTATCACATCCATCTTCCTTAGATCTCATTTGTAGTAGAAACGGGCAGTTAAAAAATAGGTGCTTTCCTGACAGACTTCTGTGTTCTTCCTTTTTCACTTTTTTCCATTCTTTTAGATGAATAAGAATAGAAGGTATATATCCTGTGATGCTTCTGCTTTATACCATTGTGTCCTGCATTTCTTTGCTTATACTTCTTACGTTATTACTTCAGAGTCATAGCTACCTTCTGAACTATAAGACTTAATATAAATCTGAACGTTAATATTGGGTTAAGTGACTTTGAATTATGAGATAATGTCTTTTTGCCCTCTTGTGGACAAATAAGAGTTTGTAGATTAAAAAAATCTATACATTAACTTGCAAAGCTTCAGTAGCAATATTCATTCCAGAGAATTGCAAAGCCATTCTTAATTAGTGATTTGGCTGCCTAGATAAAACTTTTTGTTTTACTTTTTATTTTGTTTTTGGTTTAAAATATATGTAATGAAAGTACGGATTTTAAGAGGTTAAATGCTTTAAGGGGATTTATCTGTCTCTTATTACTAACTTTTGAGGGGACATATAATATTTGTATATAAAGAAAATGTGCTTGCTTAATAAGGAGCAATTGATTTTGTAGGTTATTCTCAAGAGTGTTTTAGTATTTTGTGTGTTATGCTTTTATATTTCCAATGTTAGCACAGTCATGAAATATACATGTTTTGTTGATAAATGGGATTTTACTAATGTACTTTAAAATTTTTAGTAGTTTAAGTCACTGTCATCAATCAGTATATGGAAAATAATATGTTAATATAAAGTAATTGTTTTAATTGGTTTTTCAAAATCCTCATGTTCATGTTTCATGTCTGTAAAAGTTAGTTTGAATATTGTATTATTTTAGAGTTACAAACATATTAGAAGACCTGTGAGTATGAAGTATCTTATTGTAATTAGACTCTATTTTATATTTTCATGGTGTTCATATGAATGAAATTTCTTAGAAACTTTCAGTACTAAACAGACACTTTTTGAATTCTCTTTCATGCCATCTGCAATACAAAGTGTTTGAACTTTTGTAAAGATGACACTTGTACCCAGTCCTCAAGGAGCTCTTATAGACAACAAGGGACCTCTTTCTTGGTCTTTCCTTTTA
This sequence comes from Mustela erminea, assembly GCF_009829155.1. NCBI lineage: Eukaryota > Metazoa > Chordata > Mammalia > Carnivora > Mustelidae > Mustela > Mustela erminea. Next base: position 104,384,688 of record NC_045616.1, on the reverse strand, counting down.
ACCTTTCTTTCCTCAAGATTACCTCTCTGTCTTGTAGTACTTCTGTTAAACTTTCTGCCCTTTCTGCGTTAATTTATTTGAATGACTCTGCTTAGGGACCAGAAGTTGCTTGAGGGCACAGTGTCTATAGGAACTCAGTAAATATTTGTTGAATTCGAAGAAATTTCTGCTTGTGTGCACAAATACCATTTTAACTTCAGTTCAGCTGGTATCACTTTTTTCCAGGGTTTCAAGAACCCATTCTGAATTTTCATCATAAATATTTCTCAAGTCTTCTGTTAACTTTTGTTTAAGCTGCAGTGTGCGTGCACCTGGGCGCGCACACATGCATGTACGTACACATGCAAATTTTTTGTGTAATACGGTGGGTTCCCAAATATAATTTAGTCATCCCAGTGCAAAGCTTCTACCACATCCTCTACTTTGGATTTCTTATAAATCATTCATGAAAACATGAATTTCAACAGGAATCATTTGCTTTATTTCATTAATAATCTACCCAGTTGATACAGAGTACCAATGAAAACTGGAAAACTTAATAAAATATTCTTGGAATTTTATTGACAGGTTATTAGCTTGGTTTGTTCTTAAGTATTTTTAAAAGTCTTTCTTTTTGTCTTACAATTTAGGGTTTGTCTGATCCAGGTAATTATCATGAATTTTGCCGATTTCTGGCTCGTTTAAAGACAAATTATCAGCTGGGAGAATTAGTTATGGTGAAGGAATATCCTGAAGTTATCAGATTGATTGCTAACTTTACCATTACTAGCCTACAGGTAAATAAAAATACATAATTGGTATTAAACAGATAATTTTAAAAACAATTTCTTGGTAAGATTTGGTGGGGATTTTTAATATTTGTTACTATACTAAAAATACTCAAGGATTTTAAGTAAAAGTTCACTGGAACATATTTTATAGAAAAAATTAGATCTAGACTATCTGAATATCTAATAATTGAAGGATGAATTGAGAAGCTATAATAAACTGTGAAGAAATAAAAGCATTTTTTACAGATTTTTTGGGGGAAAGATTTTTATAAGTTTGGGGGGAGGTTTTAAAACCACTTTTGCTACATGATGTCAACTCTGGAAAGTAATCATGGAAAGAAAATTAGAAGGAAGTAAACTGACATTTTAATAGTCCTCATCTTGGGTGGTAGAAGAACGAGAGATTGTTGGATTCTTCTTTATGCCTTTTTGCATTCATAAAATTTGCTATGTTGAATGTTCATTGGCTATATAATTAGAATAAAAGTTAATTTTAAAGTCTGTGTTTAGTAATTTGTCAAAAAAATCTTTTTAATAATTTTGTCTTTACAATTCTTATTCTAGGAAGATATGTCATTTTAAATAACATATGCTTTATTTCTTTGTAGCATTGGGAATTTGCTCCCAACAGTGTTCATTATTTATTAACTCTGTGGCAAAGGATGGTAGCATCAGTGCCTTTTGTGAAATCAACTGAACCCCACTTATTAGACACTTATGCACCAGAAATCACGAAGGCCTTTATCACTTCTCGGTTGGAATCTGTTGCCATAGTTGTGAGGTATTGAAAACTAAATGTTTCTGTTGTGTATTTATCTTTTGCATCTTGGAATTTAAACATTTGAAGTGTAATTTGCCTAGTGTAAAACCACCCTTTTTAGTGAACAGGTCTATGAGTTCTCATAAGGATATACAGTTGTAGAACTACCTTACAGTTAGGATAGAGTATAGTTCCATCAACCCAGAAAATTCTTTTGTGTCCCTTGTAATCATCCCTTTTCCCACCCTCAGCCTCTGGCAATTACTGACTTGTTGTTTTCCTGTAGTTTTTGCCTTTCCAGAATGTTGTATAGATGAAATCCTATGGTATGTGGTCCAGCTTCTTTCACTTAGCATAATGCATGTGAGACTCCTCCATGTTGTGTCAGGAGTTCTTAAAATATATTGCTGAATAGTATTTCATTTTATGGATGTATCACAGTTTATTTAACCATCTGCCTGTTGATGGACATTTGGGTTGTTTCTCTTTTTGTCAATTATGAGTAAAATAGCTATAAACATTCCTAAACAGATTTCTGTATGATAGTAGGTATAGAAGTAAATACCTTAGGTGGGAGATTTCTGGGTTGAATGGTAAGTATATGTTTCACTTTAAGAGAAACTGCCAAACTGTTTTCAAAGGGCTGTATCATTTTGCATTCCTACCAGCAATGTATGAGATTCAATTGCTCTTTATTCTCTTCAGTACTTGATATCGTCAGTTTTTGAGAATTCTAAGAATTTTAGTCATTCTAATAGGTATGTAGTGGTATCTCATTTTGACTTAATTTGCATTCCCTCAACGACCAGTAATGTTGAGCATCATTTTACGTGCTTATTTACCATTTGTATTGTTTGGCAAGGTGCCTGTTAAATTTGTTGCTCCCTCTTTTTGAATTGGGTTGTTTATTTAGATTTCGAAGGTCTATATAGTCTGGTCACAAGTCTTTTTATTGTATGTATTTTGTAAATATTCTCTTACAGTCCATAGCTTGCTTTTTCATTTCCCTGACAGTTTTTTTTGAAGAGCAGAAGTTTTAGAGTTTAACGAAATCTGATTTATCCATTATTTTTTTCTTCTAGAGGTTTTACAGTTGTAGAATTTACATTTATTTCTCTGATCCATTTTGAGTTAATTTTTGCATATGGTATGAGGTAAGGCTTGACGTTGGGTTTGTTTTGTTTTTGCTTTTGCTTTTTTTGTTTTTAATGGATGGTCAATTATCCTAGCAAAGACTGTCTTCTCTCCATTACATTGCCTTTATTCTCTTTTCAAAAATTAATTGACCGCATACATGTGCTTTCTGGAATCTGTTTTCATTAATCTATGTGTTTCTCCTTCTACCAGTACCTTGTCTTGAATACTGTGGCCTTAATAGCTTTGAAATCAGGTGTATGAGTCTTCTCCCTTGGTTTTCCCTTCCCACGATCGCTTTGGCTCTTTTACTTCCTTTGCTTTTGCGTGTAAATTTTAAAGATTTTATTTATTTATTTGACAGAGAGGAATCACAAGTAGACGGAGAGGCAGGCAGAGAGAGAGAGAGAGAGAGAGAGAAGCAGGCTCCCTGCTGAGCAGAGAGCCTGATGCGGGACTCGATCCCAGGACCCTGAGATCATGACCTGAGCCGAAGGCAGCGGCTTAACCCACTGAGCCACCCAGGCGCCCTTGCGTGTAAATTTTAAATTCATCTTGTCAGTTTCCACCAAAAAATCCTGCTGGAATTTTGACTGGAATTATTTTAAATTTGTAGATGAATTTTGGGGAAGAATTGCCTTCTCCGCAGGATCAAGTCTTTAGTCAGTGAGCAGGTTTTGTTTTTTTTTTTTTAATTTTATTTTTTAAGTTTTTTTTCAGTGTTCCAGGAATTCATTGTTTATGCACCACACCCAGTCCTCCATGCAATACATGCCCTCTTATAATACCCACCACCAGGCTCACCCAACCTCGCACCCCCACCCCCTCCAAAACCCTCAGCTAGTTCTTCAGAGTCCATAGTCTCTCATGGTTCATCTCCCCCTCCAGTTTCCCCCAACTCCCTTCTCCTCTCCATCTCCCCATGTCCTCCGTGCTATTCCTTATGCTCCACAAATAAGCGAAACCATATGATAATTGACTCTCTCTGCTTGACTTACTTCACTCAGGATAATCTCTTCCAGTCCCGTCCATGTTGATATAAAAGTTGGGTATTCATCCTTTCTGATGGAGACATAATACTCCATAGTATATATGGACCACATCTTCTTTATCCATTCATCCGTTGAAGGGCATTTTGGTTCTTTCCACAGTTTGGTGACTGTGGCCATTGCTGCTATGAACATTGGGGTACAGATGGCCCTTCTTTTCACTACATCTGTATCTTTGGGGTAAATACCCAGTAGTGCAATTGCAGGATCATAGTGTAGCTCTATTTTTAATTTTTTTGAGGAATCTCCACACTGTTTTCCAAAGTGGCTGCACCAACTTGCATTCCCACCAACAGTGTAAGAGGGTTCCCCTTTCTCCACATCTTCTCCAACACATGTTGTTTACTGTCTTCTTAATTTTGGCCATTCTAACTGGTGTAAGGTGGTACCTCAATGTTGTTTTGATTTGAATCTCCCTGATGGCTAGTGATGATGAACATTTTTTCATGTGTCTGTTAGTCATTTGTATGTCTTCATTGGAGAAGTGTCTGTTTGTATCTTCTGCCCACTTTTTGACATGATCATCTGTTTTGTTTGTGTTGAGTTTGAGGAGTTCTTTCTAGATCTTGGGTATCAGCCCTTTGTCTGTAATGTCATTTGCAAATATCTTCTTCCATTCCATGGGTTGCCTCTTTGTTTTGTTGACTGTTTCCTTTGCTGTGCAGAAGCTTTTGATCTCGATGAAGTCCCAGAAGTTCATTTTCGCTTTTGTTTCCTTTGCCTTTGGAGACATATCTTGAAAGAAGTTGCTGTGGCCGATGTCGAAGAGGTTACTGCCTATGTTCTCCTCTAGGATTCTGATGGATTCCTGCCTCACGTTGAGGTCTTTTGTCCATTTCGAGTTTATCTTTGTGTATGGTGTATGAGAATGGTCAAGTTTCATTCTTCTACATATAGCTGTCCAATTTTCCCTGCACCATTTATTGAAGAGACTGTCTTTGAGTTTTATCTTTTAATTTAATTAGCTCTTTGGTGTTTCTTTTCCTTACTGGTGATTTCTTTCCTTACTGTTGTATTCAGCATTCAGATTTTACATATGTTTAATTAGATTTAATTAATTAGTTTTTTTCTGGTGCCTTTGGAAGGTACAGTTTTTTAAATGTCAATTTCCAATTGTTCATGGCCAGTATTTCATGGCTAGTGATACAGTTGGATTTTATATATTGACCCTGTATGCTAGGACCTTGGGTAAACTCTTCTGTCTGTAAGAGGTAATAATAGCGTGCGTGTGTGTGTGTGTGTGTGTGTGGTTTCTTTGGGACTTTTGTGTATAGAATCATGTCATCTTCAAATATAGAATTTACATTTACATTTTATTTCTTACCTTCCAATCTGTCTTTTTGTTTCTTTATCCATGGTAGAATTTTTATTTAACATAAAGTTTATTTGTGGTGAATAATAGCGTATCACATTCTAATATTGTCTGCAAACTTATTCTATATTTACAGAGATAATTTAGATGATCCACTGGATGATACTGCTACTGTGTTTCAGCAGCTGGAGCAGTTGTGCACTGTCAGCAGATGTGAATATGAAAAGACATGCACTCTTCTTGTACAGTTGTTTGACCAAAATGCTCAGAATTACCAAAAGCTTCTGCATTCACCTTCTGGAATAACTGTGGACAAGGCAATTCAGGAAGGTCAGTACATTTTATATGACTATGTATGGTATTATGTTGAATTTTAAGTAGCTTTTCATTAGTCACTTCAATAATTTTGCTGCAGATTATTTTTATGTATTTCCCCCAAATCCTTGTCTTCTAATAAGCCATTAATTTTATTAACCTTCTGGGTGTTTTGTTTGCTTGATGGTTGGTCAATTTTTAGTTTTCCTTTATAAGATACATGGGAACTGTGCCTCTGGAATGACCATCAAGAAAAGCTGATACTGGTATTTGAGTAGAGTTCACTAACTTGTAACTGTCTTTTAACTAATCATGTTTCCTTCTTTGCTATAGTTTACTATAAATTCAGAGCCCAATTTCATGCAATAAAAAATTGTATAAGACTTCATTATGGTTTTGCATCTGTGTATTAGCTTTCACCATGGTTTTGGTGTATCATTCTATTTTAATTCCTTGATTTTCTTACTATTTTTCTTTAAGTGTTTATTGAGGGAGGATTTATTTATTGAATATGTCCCTTCAAACCCTTTCAGGAACATAGCAGGGAATAAAATTTAAGTAAATACATTTTTCACACTTTAAAAAAAATTAAGTGAATATGAGAATGGAATTGGCTCTATGTATTTCTAATAGGAGGCCTTTTAATTATAGTTGCAGAATTTTTTTCTTTTCTGTTTCTTCCTTTCATCGTTTCGGAAAAGGAATGGTAAAGAATGATAGTCACACTCTCAATGATTTCCTATCTAAACGCTTTTTAAACAATTGTTTATAAGATTTTACATTTACTAATATCTTCTTAAAATGCCTTCTTTATGTTTTTGTTTTCATTTTTTGAGTCACATTGGAAAACTGCTGCTGGGCTAGATAGTGGAGTAAGTAGGTAACCTCCACTGCAAATGTTTTCTCTTATTAAGATCTCATGATTTATAAATTAAATTGAGGAGCAGTTATTTTTTGCAGCATTTAGTCTTGTCATGATTGATTTCTTCTTTCAGTAGAGTTTTGAAAATGATTAAATATTAAATACATACAAAAGGTTATTTATATATTGAAACATAATGACTAGCAATAACAGCACCATCACACAGACTAGGTCAGTATCAGTATCTTTGCCATTCCTGTTGTTCTTTATCCAAATCTGTCCTTCCTACCGGCAGAAAATACTTGCAGACTTGAGTTTTGTGTTTATCAATTGGTGCCTTTTATTATTCATAGTATTACTGCATATATATATGTATATATATATATAATGTGTGTATATATATCTATATATTCTGAAAATAATGGATGGTTTGCAAATTTCTGAACTCTGTACAGCTGGAATGAGACTGTGTTCCTCTACAACTTGCTTTATTTTTTTTCCCCCTCAACGTTGCATTTATGAGAGAGTGTGTTGATGCTATGGCTATAGTTCCTTCATTTGCACTGCCACTGTTCTCTGCTGTTTGAATATACCAAATTTATTTATGCATTTTCTTGTCTGTAGATACTGTGTTTTTCCTGTTTTTTGCTGATACAATGAGTACCGCTGTAAAGATTGTTATATGTATGTATTACATAGTTAGTTTCAGTAGGTGATGCCAAAGCAGTTTATAGAGTGATTTACTCCTTTATATTCCACCCACCCTCATCTAGATTTTTGCCAGCAGCTCATAATGTTAGACTTAAATTTTTACTAGCTGAGATACTGTACCTCATAGGTATTTTAGTTTTTGTAATTCCTATAATTATTAATGAAGTTTAGTATTATCTTATGTTTGTTGACTCTTGTGTCATTATCAGTGATATATATATATATATTCATGATTTTTGTTCTTTTTCTCCTCACCATTTGGGTTGTTAGTTTTTCTCTTACTGATTGAATTCTTTATGTATTTTTGACACTAATCCTTCAGTTATTTGAATTGTACATGTTGTCCCCAAGTTTGTGCTCTGTCTTTACATATCATATTAATGTGTCTGTTCTCTTAGTTATTTTTCATACCAAACTTCATTTGAATTAATTCACCTAATCTTTTTGAGGACGTAATATAAGCACATCGTCTAGAAAAAATAAATTAAAATATGATCTGTTTCAATTCCCTGTCTGTCCTCTTGTTCTTCACTCTAAGTAGCCATTCTTACTAGTTTTGCATATATTTTCAAAGTTTCTGTGTGCATATACAAACAATTACGAATTTATAAATTCTTATCCCCCTTTATTTACTTTGGATGTGGCATACCATCCTTAATGTTCTGTTTCTGCCCTTTTTTTTTCATTTAATAATGTATTTTATAGCTATTTTCAAGCCAGTATATGGAGAATTCTTTTTTTATAGATGCATGATATTTCATATGTATCACTTTGTATAATTTATTTAACCATTCTGTCCACCACTGAAAGTCATTTGAGTTGTCACCGTCAGCTATTAAAATTAATTCCACATAGATTAACGACATACATATGTCATTTTACATGTCTGCAAATATATATATAAATAAGATAAATTCCCAGGGTAGAACTACTATTGGGTAAAGGATAAATGTATTTATAACCCTTACAGATACTGCCAGATTACTCTTGGTAAGGACTATGTCTTGTTTACCTGTTCATCAACTCTATGGGAGTGTTTCCTTATTGCCTTCACAGGGTAATTTACCAACCTCTTGAATTCCTAGCAATTCTGTAGGTGAAAAATGGTTTCTCAGTATAATTTAACTTTCCATGTCAGTGCAGTTAGGCATTGCTTAAATTTATTTAAGAGCTATTTAGTCATCTCTTTCTGTAATGACTTATTTATTTCTTTGCTCTTTTTTTTAAATTGGGTTGTTGGTCCTTTTCTCATTGATTTTTTTTTTTTAAACAACTCTTTGTATTTTAGAAAAATGAGCTCTTTGTCTCTGATGAGTTGCAAATATATATATATATATATTTGAGTGTGTAGTTTGATGAATTTAGAAGATATTCACAGCCATGTAACTATCACCACATTCAAGATAGAGAACACTTCCTTCACTCCAAATAATTTTTTCATGCTCTTTGATCCCTTTCCCTGTCTCTTGACCCAGGATCCACTGGCTTCTGTCACTGTGATTTGTCTCTCCTAGATTTCTTTATAAATGGAATCATACAATAACTAGTCTTTTGTGTTTGACTTTACATAGCATAATGTTTTTGACATTCAAATATATTGTGTATATTAATATTTCCTTTTCATTGCTGCATAGTATTTCATAGTATGACTTTATTTTTTTTTTTTTAAGATTTTATTTATTTATTTGACAGAGAGAGATCACAAGTAGGCAGAGAGGCAGGCAGAGAGAGAGAGAGAGAGGAGGAAGCAGGCTCCCTGCTGAGCAGAGAGCCCGATGCGGGACTCGATCCCAGGACCCTGAGATCATGACCTGAGCCGAAGGCAGCGGCTTAACCCACTGAGCCACCCAGGCGCCCATAGTATGACTTTATTATACTTTGTCTATCTAGTCACTGTGTGATGGACATTTGAGTTCCACTTTCAGTTTTGGGGCTGTTATGAATAATAATACTACGAACATATGCAGACAAGTCTTTGTATCTACTTCAATTTTTATTTCTCATGGCTAAATACGTAAGGCAAATTGCTGGGTCATATAAGAAATGTATGTTTAATATTACAGGGTACTGCTATACTGTTTTACAAAGTGTTCCATTTTTCATTCTTATTGACAATGTATGAGAGTTCCATTTGCTCCACATCTCCATCATGATTTGATACTGTCTTCTTAACTTTAGCCATTCTACTGGATATCTAATAGTAGTATCTAATTGTTACAGTTTACATTTCCCAGATAATTAATGGTGGTGTGCTTTTTGCCCATTCCTATATCTTCTTTTATGAAATGTTCACATTTTTGCCTGTTTTAAAATTGGGTTGCTTGTTCTTTTATACATATTCTTATTGGAATTGTGAGTGTTTTATAATTCTGTATATAATCTCTCTTTCATATATATGTTTGCAAGTATTTTCTCCCTGCCTGTGGTATATCTTAACTATTTTTCAAAGAGCAGAAGTTCTAAATTTTGATGACCTACCTTTTCAATTTTTTCTTTCTGGCTTGTGCTTTTTGGATTTAAGAAATCTGCTACCTAAGTCACAGAGATGATGTTCTGTGTTTTCTTCTAGAAGTCTAATAGTTTTTAGCTATTATGTTTAAGTTGAAACCACTTAGGGTTTATGTTTATGCATAGTGTGAGTTAATGGTAAGGTCTGCTTCCCAACCCATACAGATATATAGTTGTTCTAGCCTCATTTGCTGAAACAACTGTCTTTTCCCCTGTTGAATTATTGTAACACTTTTGTCAAAATCAATTGATTATAAACAGCTCAGGTTATTACTGGACTCTATTCTGTGCCATTGATCTGTATGTCCTCCCTTATGTTAGTGTTAAACTGTCTTGGTTACTGTAACTTTGTAAGTCTTGAAATCAGGTAATCTAAGTACTCCCATTTCATTCTTCTTTCTCAAAATGGTTGTGTCTGTTTTAGGTCTTTTGTCTTTCTATATTAATTTTAGCACCAGCTTGTTAATTTCTTTTATAAAAATCTCACTAGGATTTTGATTGGGATTGCCTCAATCTATGCATCTATTTGGGCAATCTTAAAAATATTGAGTCATCCAGTTCATGGGCATGGTATATTGCTTCACTTATATAGTTGTCCCTTAATTTTCTTTGCAATGTTTTATTGCTTTCAGTGCACAGGTATTAGAAACATTTCACTGAATTTACTACTATATATTTTTGATGCTATTGTAAATTTTACAGTTATTCTCTGCTATATAAAACCAGGATTGATTTTTATGTTCGTGTCCTATGATTTTGCTAAATTTACTTATTTTAATAGCTTTTTGGGGATTCTTTTGGATTGTTATATATGACATGTCATCTGCAAATAAAGACAGTTTAATGTCTTGTCTTCATGCCTTTTATTTCTTTTTCTTGCCTTATTCCACTGGTAGGACCTCCAGTACAATGTTGAATAAAGTGGTGAGAGTGGATAGTCTGTCCTTGTTTCTGTTTGTACATATAAAGCATTGAGCCTTTCACCCTTGATGTAGGATGTTACCTGTAAGTTTTTTTAAAGGATGTTTATAATAAATTTGAGGAAGTTTTCTTCTATTCCTCTGGCTATTTATAATGAATGGGGTATTGATTTTTTTTTTTAATGTTTTTATCTACCTATTCAAATGACCTTTTTTTCCCCCTCTTTTTATTAATATAGTGAATTACATTGATTGATTTTTTGTGTGTGTGTGTTAAACCAGTTTTACGTTCCCAGGGTAAATCCTACTTGGTTATGATATAGTGTTCATTTATATAGGGTTAGATATGTTTGCAAAAAAAAAAATTGTTAATTTTATATTGATGTTCATGAAGGATATTGTCTATATTTTCTTGCCATGCATTTGCCTGGTTTTGGTAACAGGGTAATACCCTCATAACATAAGTCAGGAAACAATTCCTCTTCTTTCTTTATCTTCTGAAAGAGTTTGTGGAATATGAGTGTTATTTTGTTCTTAAGAGTCTTACAGAATTCACCAGCAAAGTAAGTGGGCCTAGAGGGTTTAAAATCACAAGTTCAATTTCTTCAATTGATATAAGACTATTCAAATTTTCTGTTTCTCCTGGACTTAAATTTAGTCATTTGTATCTTTCAAGGAATTTGTCCTATTTTTAAATTCCTTTTTATTGGAATAAAGTTATTTCTAATATTCTGTTATTATTCTTTTACTGTCTGTAGGATCTGAAATGATGTTCCTTTCTTTTTTTTTTTTTAATTGAAACATACTTGACAATACAACATTATTAGTTTTAGGTAGCCAACATAATGATTTGATATTTGTATATGTTACAAAATGGGCACCACAGTAAATCTAGTTACTATCTATCATCATACATAGTTATAAAATTATTTTCTTCTTATGATGGGAACTTTAAATATCTACCCTCTTAGCAATTTGCAGATATGCAATACAGTATTAACTGTAGTCACTGTGCTGTATATTACATTCCCATGACTTAGTTTTCAACTGGCAGTTTTTTTTTTTAATTTTTTTTTTTAAAGATTTTATTTATTTATTTGACAGAGAGAAATCACAAGTAGATGGAGAGGCAGGCAGAGAGAGAGAGAGAGGGAAGCAGGCTCCCCGCTGAGCAGGGAGCCCGATGTGGGACTCGATTCCAGGACCCTGAGATCATGACCTGAGCCGAAGGCAGCGGCTTAACCCACTGAGCCACCCAGGCGCCCTCAACTGGCAGTTTTAAACTTTTGGACCCCATTCACCCATTTTACCCACCCACCCCTCATTCCTGATATTGACAGTTGTTGCCTTTTTTTTTTCTTTTCCCCTGATTGACCTCAATTAGATATTTATCAATTTTGTGAATCTTTCTAAAGAACCAACTTTTATTTTTATTGATTTTTTTGTTTGTTTATTTTTTTATTTCATAAGTTATTGTAGCTTTATTATTTTCTGCCCTATACTATTGATTTTATTTCATCTTTTCCTTCCCTAATTTTAGATAGAGATTCCACATCTTTGAGTTTTAAATTTTTGTATTTTTCTAATAGAAAAATTTTAAGTTATGAATTTCATTATTAAGCATTGTTTGAGCTACATCTCATGAATTTTGATGTTCTACTTTTATCACCACTTAGTTAAAAATATTTTCTAGTCCATATTTTTTAATATGGAATTTATGGAATTATTTATGGAATAATTATGGAATTAATTTATGGAATTTGAAGTATATACTTTTTATTTCCAAGTATTTGGGGTTTTCTTAGTTATCTTATTATTGCTGATTTCTAACTTAATTCCACCTTGGTCAAAGACTATCTTGTAGGATTTCAAACTTTTAAATTTACTGAGACTTGTTTTATGACCTAACATATGTTATGTTTTGGTAAACATATGACATACTCTTGAAAAGAATATGTATTTTACCATTTGGGAGTCACAGAAAATAAGTCAAGATGATTAATAGCGTCCAGGTATTCTTTGTCTTTGCTGATTTTGTGTTTTGTTTTGGTCTATTACTATTATTTATAGAGAGAGCTGTTATAATCTCCAAATAGAATTGTGGAATTGTCTTAGCTACTTTTAATTGTCGATTTTTGCTTCATATAGATATCTATAATTGTTTTGTCTTTCCTATTAATTAAAATCTTTCATCTTGAAATCAGTCTTATCTGGTACTAACCAAAGTCAGTGCCTTCTTATGCTCTTTACACGGTAATCCTTCTCCATGCGTTTACTTCCAGTTTGTCTGTGTATTGATATTTAAAGTACATCCCTCTTAGACAGTATATAGTTCTTTCTTTTTTAAAAACCTACTCTGACTATCCTGTCCTTTAATTGGAATGTTTAGTCCATTAACTAAATGAGGTAGAGGAGGACTACCAACTTAATACCATGTGAACTACTTCTTTAGCATAAGGTTCTTCATATCACACTGGTGGTCTGTGTTAAGGCCACAGACCATATATGGTCTGACTTGAGGGTTTTCTCCTCCTCTCCATCTAATGTTAAAGTCAAGTCAGACAAGTTTCTGTTGTCTTTCTCTGCCAAGGGCAGATTCCCCCTCCCCCCTCCCACCCCAGTTCATTTTTTTCACTAAGGGTATATCTGTGTCTCAGCTTCTGTTGGGCTCCTCACACTGGGCATGCCCTGGGTTTGACCTTTGTCCATCAAGGAGAAACTCCAGTTCTCTAGCTGTTCTCATGCTTACCTCTCTAGATTTTAGGACTTTGAGGATTTATTTTACTTTCTAATCAGCTCAATAGTACATTTGGTGTCTTCGTGCATGTTGGGTGCACACACATCGTAGCAGAAAGCGCAGACTGATGAATAGAGTACACGCTGTTTTCATCCCTCCTTGTCTTTGCTGTTAGCTTTTTGTAGCTGTGTGCTTGCCCTGTAAGCCTGTGTTGTAGTGTTTTTAAAAGGGTTTTTCTTTGGGTTTTGGGGCTTTTTTTGGTCTAATGACTCAGTGACATCCCATTTAGTATCTTTTCAGATTTGTTTTCTTCATTGACTCAGATTATGTTATGGCTGGCTGCCTGTAAAATCACATTTTTCTTTTTGGTTTATACCCCAAATAATGTTTCCTTCTTTTTAATAGTAAAGAATTAGTAGTTCTTTCACTTCTTTGTTGTCAGCTTGCTGCTCTGAAAGGCTTTTCAGATGCAAAACAGCCAGCTTCTGGATAAACTTCTTAATGCATTTCTGGGCTTGAAATAAGTGCATGAAATTTTTGAGGTTCCTTTACCTCCTCTCTGCTACTCTCCACCCCTTTTGTTCACCGCATCCCTCCCCAATCTATTTCTCTCTCAAAAAAATGAACTTGAACCGGAGTGGACCTAGTCAGCAGCAAGCAAGGTCAAAAGGCAGTATTGCTTTCAAAGGCAAATTGTCAGTATCAGTGATTAAATTGGTAACAAGGCCTTAGGCCTTGTGTGTGTACTGAACTTAAGATTCTTATATCCAAAGGCAAATTATCAGTATCAGGGATTAAATTGGTGATTAAGATTCATATATTAAGTTGGACCCTTGAAAGGGGATAAAGTGGCCCCAAAATGTTATAGCCCCTTGGCTTCCAGCAAAAAAAGTAAATTAAAACCTTCTCTGATGAATAGTAACCATAATTTAGGGCCTTGAAAAAACTGCAGATTCACAGCAATCAAATGAGTGTTCATAATTTTAAAAATAACAAGTACACAAATAATGAACAAGATAGCCTCAATGAGCAGTAACAGAAACAATAAATTACCTATTTGATTGAGACCTTCCCAAGGACTTAAGATACTGGAAGTGGATGGGAATATAAAATAATTATGTATGAAAATGTTTAAAGAAATAAAAAATAGAATAAAAAATGAGCTAACAGGAGTATGACAGATGACCAAGGCAGACTGAAGAAGACTCAGGTAAAACTTTTAATACTGAAGAAAAAATTTTGTGATCTAAAATTTAATGGGTGTGTTAAACAGTAAATCAGACATAGCTAAGGAAAGAATTAGGAAATTGGCAGTTAGGTTTGAAGAAATTTTCAAACATGTCGAGAAACAAGGAAGTGAGACTATTTAAAAAGAAGTTAAAGGATGGGCTGAAATGTCAAGGTATCAGATCAATCCCAGAAAAGCAGAATAGAGGAGATGGAACAGAGGCAATAACTGAAGATAATCTATTTGAGAATTTTTTGGAATTAATGGAGGACATGAATCTATTGATACAGCAAGCCCAACATATACCAATTAAAAAAGAGTTAGTCATAGTGTATAATCCCATCTGCAAAACAGCTTGAGGAGTATAAAATAGACTGATAAGCTCACTTCTCAACAGTAGACATGTAAGCCAGAGGATGGTAGAATATTATTTTTATAAAAAATTGAGCCAAAATAACAGCAATCCTATAATTATATGTAAGCAAAAGTATCTTTCAAGAATAAGGATGAACAAAAGACATTTTCAGACGAACAAAACCAGAATTTTTCTACTAATAGATCTTTGCTGAGGTTCTTCATTAAAAGTTTCAGTAACAAAATGAAAAGGTAACCTACCCAGTGGGTGAAAATATTTGCAAACATATATATCTGATGAAAGGTTAATATCCAAAATATTTAAGGAACTCATACACCTCAGTGACATCAGGTACATCAAAAGGTGTTCCACATCACTAGTCATCAGGGAAATGGAAATTAAAACCACAATTAAAGCACCTCACTCCTCTCAAGAATGATTTTTATCTGAAAAACAAGAGGAAGCAAGTACAGTAAAGATGTAGAGAAAAGAGAAGTCTCATTCACTGTTGGTGGGAATGTAAATTAGAATAGCCACTATGGAAAACAGCATGGAAGTTCCTCATAAAATTAAAGATAGAGCTACCATAATATCCAGCAATTCCACCTCTCTGTATTTGTTCAGAGAACATAAAAAACACTAATTTGAAAAGGTTTCTACACCCCCACGTTTATTGCAGCTTTATTTACAATAACTAAGAGCCAAGACATGGGAGCAGTCTAAATGTACACTGATAGATGAATGGAGAAAGAATGTGTGTGTGTGTGTGTGTATGTGTGTTTGTGAAATGGAATATTATTCAGGCATAAAAAACAGTAGAATCATGCCTTGTCTGACAGCAAAGATGGATCCTTAGGACATTATGCTAAGTGAAACAAGTCAGAGAAAGACAATACCATATGATCTCATTTATATGTAGAATCTGAAAGTAAAACATAACAAAAAGCTGAATTCATAGATACAGAGAACAGATTGGTGGTTGCCAGAGGGGGTGGGGGTGGACAAAGTGGATAAACATGGTCAAAAGGTATAAGCTTCCAATTACAAAATAAATTAAGTCATGGGGATGTAATGTACAGCACGGTGACTATAGTAAGAGTTCCGTATTGTATATTTAAAGGTAGCTGAGGGAATAAATCTTGAAATGTCCTTACCATAAAAAAAGTTGTGACTGTGTGAGGTGACAAATGTTAACTGGACTTAATGTGATCATTTCCTAATATATACAAATATCAAATCATTATATTTTACACTTGAAACTAATACAATGTTATATGTGAATTGCATGTCATTTTTTATACTTTGAGCTAGTATTTGCATATAAAGCAAGTCTCAACAAATTTCAGTCACATAGCATCATAGAGTCCACAGTCTTACCAATTTGCAATTAAACTAAAACTAAAGTACAAAAATAATAATAAATGAACCCGTACACTTGAGTATTTTTTAGAACCATACTTAAAAGGCACATGAGATACCATTTGTACTCCCAGTAGGTGCGAAAAATAAGAAATCTTACAGGAGAATGTAGATCAAAGGGAATTCTTACACTCTTATGGTAGGAATATAAAGTAAATCAATTAGAAATGGATTAGAAGTCAATTTGATGTTATTTTGCAAAGTGGAACATTTGAATCCCTGCTGGCCCAGCACTTCCAGTCTTAGGGATGTCCTCTAGGAAATCTCTTCTCCACAAGTGGTGTGGGACTGATTGTTCATAGTCGAGTTGTTCCTAAAGGCACAAGTGGAAACAGCTCAAATGCCCATAAACGTGAAAATGGATAAAAAGATGATACTGTGGTTATACAATACAGTATTCTATAACAATAAAAATAAATGAAGTAGAGGTATACTTACAATGAATGTCAGAGATACGATAGCTAGTGGAGTAATGTAATTTTCAGGAAAACTGTATGTGGTATGAAACACTTAATAAAGCCCCAAAACAAGTGAGACTAAAAATACATTGTTTAGGAGTATATGCATAAGTGATAAAATGAAAAAAAAATTTTTTTTCAAGAGAAGAGTAAGCACCAAATACAGTATCATGGTTACCCTCTAGGGTGGCAGGTAAGGGGCTATGTTAGAGGAGGGGTAGCCTTGGATCTTGAGTTGGACTGGGGGTTAAATAGGTGTTTGTTTCATTGCACTTCATATCCATTACACATAGCTTCATATATATCAACTATTACATTGCAGTGTAAAAAGTAAAAAGATTCAGTTATAAAATAATATCTGTTTTCCTACAAAGGAGTATAGCTGATATGAGATACAAAAATGGAATTAACTTAATGTAATAATTTACTGATACTAAATTAAAATTAAGTCATGGTTTAACCATGATTCATGGTTAAATATAAATTCAAGGAGTTTTTATAGTTGGATATACTGTGTAGGTTTTTAAGAAGATTTTATTTATTTATTTGAGGGAGAGTGAGAGAGAGCACAAGAGGGGAGAGGGTCAGACGGAGAAGTAGACTCCTCTTGAGCTGGGAGCCCAATGTGGAACTCCATCCTGGGACTCCAGGATCATGACCAAAAGCAGTTGCTTAACCAACTGAGCCACCCAAGCACCCACTATGTGGTTTTAATAACATTTTGGTCTCTAATAATGCCCAGTACATAGAAAATTTTTAACATTTTGTTTTTCTTTTTTTGGTCATTGGGAACGAATTTGCCTTTTAGAAATATCTGTGTTCTACTTAAAAATGATTGTTTTAGATTACAAGAAGTGCCTAATGTGGCTCTAGTTTATACCACCATATGTAGCAGTATTCAATTTCTTTTGTGCAGACTAAACACTTCAGTTAGTGTTGAACAAAGAAAATTATATGCTCTCGTTATGTGTGCTTTAATTTAGATGCTTAATGGCTTTTAATGTTACAAAATAAGTTTATTATTATATTATGATCTCATTTGTATTATATTGTCTTGCTCTTCCATATTTGTGGTGATATGGTCATGGTTTACGAAAACAATAATCCCTAAGAAATAGGTCATTAACAGTAGTTAACGATTACTTGTGATCTATGGTAATGACTGATTTCTTTGGGATTATTGCAGTTATAAACCATAATTACAGATTATTACAGCAATAATTATTTTGTTAAAGGAAAAAATGTTCTGTGCTTGAACAGCTGCTTAAACAAGCGCCCTGAACGTTTCAGAATAAATAGAAAAATGGAAAATTATAATGGAAATATAGTATCATTATAAAGATGAGATTCAAAACAAATTTATAGATATGAAACTGATGTATATTTAAGTTTCTAAATGTAATTTTGATGTATGGATTTACATGTTCTTTAAACTTTGTGGACAAAATTCTGTAACCATAGTAACATTTATTATTTCAAATGTTGCCAGTCTAAAATTGGTGAGGTTTAGGGAAAGGGTGTTTATGAGAAATACTATTTTCTCATATTATTTTTCATTCCGTTAAATACAAAAGTTATGTTTGATGGTTTAATAATAATGCCTTTACATTCCAATTTTTATTTTCTAACACTAATCCTAATTTATTCAATTAGCGGTTAAGTTTCCAAAGGTTAGGAAATGCCTGCTTGTTGTTTCTTGTGTGATCGAAGTCAGTGCTTTCCAAAACAAGGAGAGTAAATATTCTGTTTTTCCTCCGAATAAACAAACTTCCATTCAGAATATACCATGATTTCAGGAAAAAATTGCTTCCATGTTTTTTTGCATAGTGTTTTTTTGATAGATAAACCTTAATTTTTGAGTTACAGAGCAAAAGGAATTAAACAATAAAAAATTTAAATTTGAGAAGTTCATGTCTTGTATTTAGTATCTTTTATCTTTCTATTATTGGACGTAATACTCATCAACTGCACTGAAAAAATCATTTTTCTCCTTTATCTCTTACTAGGTTCAGTCCTTTGGGCATGGGGTCTCTCCCTTCTCACTGTACCTCATACACACACATATTTAGTTAAAGCACTATGGGAGAACATGACATATAGAAAGGCCCATGCTTTTCTAAGTGTATTTTACCTGGAAATTTTTTTCCACTTTATAGTTTTTTGCTTTGTTTTACAAAAGCACTGAAGAAATATATATAACTAATGTTAACTAGCTGTAATTGCAACAAGCCTCTGGTAGAGACGAAAGAACTTAAAAAATTTTTAATGCTGTGACTTGATTTTCATGAGCAGCTTTTAAAGTAAAACTTATGGGGCGCCTGGATGGCTCAGTGGGTTAAGCCTCTGCCTTTGGCTCAGGTCATGGTCTCAGGGTCATGGTCTCAGGGTCCTGGGATCGAGCCCTGCATCGGGCTCTCTGCTCTGCGGGAAGTCTGCTTCCCCCTCTCTCTCTGCATGTCTCTCTGCCTGCTTGTGATCTCTCTCTCTCTCTCTGTTAAACAAATAAATAAAATCTTAAAAAAAACCAATGTGAAACTTACAATGAACATATAAAAGCAACATTGGTATGTTTTGGTTTTTGTAGGTTTATTTGATAGAGAAGAATGAAAAAGAGGATGGCTATTTTATAATAATAGTATTAGTGATAATAGTTAACATTTAGTGAGCACTTGTGGGAAGCATTATTATGAGTACTTTATATGCAGAATACAATGTAGTGCTTGTCACAAGCTTGTGAGCCAGGTGTAATTATCACCCTCTTGTTTATAAATAAGAATAAAAACGAGAAATTAAGTAACTAGCATTGTTAATAGTTGAGACAGAATTTGGACCAACCCTATGCTCTTGGTAGCTAAATTGTACTGCCTCCATTTTTTATAATACTGATAAGTCAACAGAGAAATATGAACGCTACATGCATGGTGAATTCTTTGACTATTTTCAAGTAGGCTTGTTTTTATCAAGAATTGGTAGACAAATGTTTCTGTGTTTACATTAGTGATAAACCCCCCAAATAAGTTTTCTTATTTTAATTCAGGTATTCAAAACATACTCCTTTTATGTGTCACATATACTTGGGTTTATTTGTGGGTGGTTTGGGAATCAAAGGAAGTGTAAAAGACCCTAGACATGATCCCAAAGGTAGATGCAATCTCATCTGTGGTCAAAACTTGGGAGACAAAGAGGAAAATTCCAGATTGGGAATTAAAATGTGTTAAATAAACACTTGGGAGAATCTTGGATCATAAGATGTTGGATCATCACAGTTTGTCTAGCTAATGGACAGTTGTGCTGCTTGAGTATTCCCTTTCATCCATCTTGAGAGGTAGTGGTATGTATCTCCTAAGGGTATGAGAATGGGCTCTTGGAACTCCATTGCCTGTATTGGAATCATAGCCCTACAGTTTTTAATAGGAACATTTAATGAATGTGACATTAAATGAATGTAAATATAGTTAAAAGATACAGTGGTTAGAATAGTAGCTAAGTGCATAGAAAACATCATAAAAATGTTTGCTGTTATTTTTAGTAATAGTCAAGCTTGCTTTAATAACCAGTACCTAAATATCTAAATTGATAAAACATATTAAAAAGGTTATTATTTTAAAAGGTTATTATTTACATTTAAATATTTTTCATCTTCAAAAAGTTTTCAGTATGACATTTTTAAAATAATGACTCCCATTGGCCAGGTAGATTATTACACTGCTTTCACCAAAAACTATACTTGTGGTGTTTCAGATTCACATCCATTACTCAAAATGTGTATGTCCCACGCACAGTTGCGGCATAATCTATTAATAATGACCTCTGTGAGATTCTGAGAGATATAGTCAAGTCTTCTTATTTAGTATTTGCATTCTATAAAGTTGCAGTGAACACTGAATTAGCATATATTAAGCTATTGTTTCTAGGGTGAGTACACGTTAGGTTCCTGCAGACCCTGGTCACAACATTTTCATTGACTGGTAAATGGATAGCCTTGTTTTATATGTGTTTCTGTTTCAAGACACCTTGTTTACTGTATATTATTGCTTCATTAACATTGAACTCATAGTCCACGTCCGTAATATTCATGTTAAGACGAAGCTTATCTAACACATGTATTTTCTCTGTGAGGTACATATCATATAGGAACGTATATGTTTTTTACATATAGGAACACTATGCAGCACTTTACTGATCTTGGGGAATATTTTAAATAGTAAAATCACCAACAGAAAGCACAAAAGTAGAAAAAAATTAGAGCATCAAAAAGGCCATGGAAGAATACTTTTTTATAGTTTGAAAGATGAAACAAGAAAGGAGAATGTTGCTTTATTCTACCTATGCTTGGCAAGTGCACACTGGGCTACTCAGATTATTTTGCTGTTGTGCATCTACACATGAATGGTCACAAGTATTTCTGGAGTTACAAATAAATTTTACCAAATAGACGAATTTTCAGTAGGAGAATCTACAAATAATGAGGATAGACTTCATCATATCTTGTGTTGAGTATGCTTTGAGAAGAAATTGGTTTTTTTAAGCAATAAATATATAATTACCATTAACATTGATTTTTAGTAATGATTCTACATTTTAATGTATAAAGTCATAAAATATTAACCTTTTTTTGGCCTATTTCATGCGATCTATTTTTTGTTTGTTCAGAGATTTTATTTATTTATTTATTTGACAGAGAGGGAGAGTGCAAGAGAGGGAACACAAGCAGGGGGAGTAGGAGAGAGAGAAGCAGGCTTCCTTCTGAGCAGGGAGCCTGATGCAGGGCTCAATCCCAGGACCCTGAGATCATGACCCAAGCTGAAGGCAGACGCTTAATGATAGAGCCACCCTGGCGCCCCTCATGCTATCTTTCCTATGTAATGATTTCTTAGTCCAGTAACCCATGTCTTTGGATAACTTACTATGTGCCAGGCACTGCTTTAGGCTCTGGAGATGCATTAGACAACCAAACAGAAAAATAACAGTTACTATGCAGTTGATAGTCTATTGGAATAGAAGGTAACAAAGCAAGATAAATAAGTAAAATATATATTATATTATAAAGTGATAGTACTAAAATAAAGAAGCAGGGAAGGGGGATATGAAATGTTGGCAGATTATGTTCTCGTAATCTCTTACCAAAACTTAGTAGCTTATCAAATAACAATCATTTTATTATTATCTCTTCATGTTCTCTGGGATTCACAAGTCTCAGCTGGATGATTCTCATTTGGGATCTTCCCTGCATTGTAATCAGATGACACCTGGCACTGAAGTCACCTGAATGATTATTTACTCAAGCCTGGTATCTGGGCTGGAATGTTTGATGGGTGGGCTCTCGGTGGGCATTTCTCTGCATTGCTAGCTTGGACCTTCTAATAGTATGATAGTCTCAGGGTATTTGGTCTTAAATGGTGATTGGCTTCCCCAGAGTGAACATTTCCCTAAGAGACTGAAAGAAACTGCCAGTTCTCTTAAAGGCTAAGCCCAGTACTGGAATGATGTCACTTCCACCATATTCTGTTGGTTGGAGCAGTTAAAATCCAGCTCACACTTAGAAAGATTTGGAAGAATAGACTCCACTTTTTGTTGGCTTGTGCATATGTAGAGGGAAGGATTTGATGGTTATCTGGAAGGCATGCATGCTTCCTACTCTAGGTACTGAAGATTGATAGGATAGCTATAGAAGGCCTTACTGAAAAGGTGAATCCAAAGTGAGACTGGTTAGCATGGTTGTATCTTTCTCAAGTTGTATTAAACTGTGGGGGTATAGGCAAAGACTAGGTGGGGAACTAGATTTGAACAATTAGGGTTGTGTAAGATGAGTATGTCAGAGTAGGAGGAATTGAAGGGGTGTGTAAGGCAGAGAGGATTGAGCAAAGAACTGAAGCTAGCTAAGCAGGATAGAGAAGACATTAAGCTTCTAAGAGTGAAGAAATGGCAGGTCCCAAAAAAGTGTTAGTACTAATAAGAGATTAACAAAGTTGCCGGATACAGGATTAATAAAAATCAGCAGTATGTTTATATATATCCCAATTAATCAAAAATGAGGATCAGTTTACTTAAAATAGCATAAAAAAAATAAAGTACTTAGGTATAAGTTTTAAAAAAGAAGCATAAGACTTCTATACTGATGACTGTATACCCTTGTTGGAAGAAATTAGAGGTGTACATGTGGAAAGTCACCAATAGTCATGGATCAGAAGACTTAATATTGGTAAGATGGGAATACTCCCCAAATTGACCTAAAGATTCTGCGCAATCTCTCTTAAAATCCCAGCTGGCTTCTTTGCAGGAATTGGCACGCTGATCCTGAACTTCATGAGGACATCCATAAGACTCAGAATATGCAAAATAAGTGTGAAAAAGAATGAAGTTTAAAGATTCACACTTTCTGATTTCAGAGTTTATTAAAAAGCAACAGTAATAAAAACTGGAATTGGCATGAAGGTAGACATTAGGTCAATAAAATAGAATTGAGAGTCCAGGATATCCTCTAATTTATAATCAGTTGCTTTTTGACAAGTGTGGCAAGACAGTTCAATGGCGAAAGGATAGTGTTTTTGATAAATGGTGCTGAGACAATTGGATACCATATGCAAAGAATGAAGTTGAACTACTGTCTCCCACCATACGCAAAATTAAGTCAAGATGAATCATAGACCTAAATGTAAGAGTTAAAACTATGAAGAAACTATGAAAAGTTAAAACTCAGAAGAAAACTTAGGAGTAAATCTTCATGACTTTGGGTTGGCCAATGGTTTCTTAGATATGCACCAAAAGCTAAAATGACAAAAGAAAATTCAAAATTTGGATTATATCAGTTAAAAATCTTAGACTACTTCAAAGGATACTGTCAAGAAAGTAAAAGTACAACCAGAAAATTGGAGGAAATACGTGCAAATTATATATCTGATAAGGGACTTGGATCTACAATGCATAAAGAACTCTCATAGCTCACTAGTAAAAAAAAAAACACAGTTAAATTAAAAAATGAGCAGAGGAGGGTACCTGGGTGGATCAATTGGTTAAGCAACTGCCTTTGGCTCAGGTCATGATCCTGGAGTCCCCAGATCAAGTCCCACATCAGACTCCCAGCTCCATGGGGAGTCTGCTTCTCCCTCTGATCTCCCCTCTCATGCTCTCTCTCACTGTCTCTATCTCAAATAAATAAATAAAATCTTAAAAAAAAAAAAATGATCAGAGGAAGGGTGCCTGGCTGGCTCAGCTAAGTATCCAGCTCTTTGTTTTGGCTCAGGTCCCAATCTCAGGGTTGTTTTATTGATTGCCACATTGGGCTGCACACTCAGTGCAGGGTCTGCTTGAGATTCTTTCTCCCTTTCCTTCTCCCTCCCGCTCAGCCTGTGTCCTTGCTTATGCACTCTCTCTCTCATATAAATAAATAAAATCTTAAAATGAGCAAAGGATTTGAATAGGCCTTTCTCCAAAGAAGATATGTAAGTGGCCAGTAAGCATATGTGAGGATGGTCAACACCATTAGTCATCAGGGAGGGACATGTCATAATTGTAAGATACCACTTTATACTCACTAGGGTGGGTGTAATAAAAAAGACAGATAATAAAAATGCTGACAAGGATTTGGACCTTCATTTATTGCTGGTGGGAATGAGAAGTGGTACAGCTGCTTTGGAAAGTTTGGAAAGTTTGGCCATTCCTTAAAATGTTTTAAAAATCTAGCTATCACATGACCCAGTGATTCCAATTCTAGATATATCCAAGAGAAATTAAAACATATCCACATAAAAACAGCACAGGTCCCCTGGGGATAAAAATATATGTTTATAAAAAATAAAAAATTAAAAAAAACAGCACAGGTATTCATAACAGTATTGTTTTAAGTTTACATTTAAATTCTGGTTAATTAACATACAGTATATTAGTTTCAGGTGTACAATATATTGGTTGTACAGTTCCCTATATAGCACCTGGTGCTCATCACAAGTGCACTTCTTAATCCCCATTGCCTATTTAACTCTTTCCCCCACCCACCACCCCTTTGGTAACCATCAGTTTGTTCTCTATACCTAAGAGTCTGTTTCTTGATTTGCCTCTCCTTTCCTCCCCCCCTTGCTTATTTGTTTCTTAAATTCCACATATGAGTGAAATCATGGTACTTGTCTGACTTATTTCATTTAGCATTCATCTAGCTCCATCCATGTCATTGCAAATGGCAAGATTTCATTCTTTTTTTATGGCTGAGTAATATTCCATCATATCTATCTACCTATACACACACATACACACACACACACATATATTCAGATAGATACCTATCTTATCTGAATACCATGTCTTCTTATCTATTCATCAGTAAGTAGATACCTGGGCTGTTTCTGTAAGTAGCAGCATTATTTTTAAAGCCAAAATGTAGAAACAATCCAAATGCCCATTGCTAATGAATAGATAAATAAAATGTGGTATGTCCAACAATGGAATATTTTTTAGTATAGTTGACACACAGTGTTCCATTAGTTTCAGGTATATAGCATAGTCATTCAACTTCTCTATACCTTATGGTATCCTCATAAGTGTAGTTACCATCTGTCACTGTACAATACTATTATAGGTCATTGACTATAATCCCTGTACTGTCTCTTTTATTCCCATTCTTACCATATTCATAGTATAACTGGAAGCTTGTATTTCCCTCTCCCCTTCACTCATTTTGCCCATTCCCCCAACCCCTTCCCCTCTGGCAACCATCGGTTCAATGGAATGTTGTTGTTTTGTTTTGTTTTGTTTTTTGCTATAAGAAATGGAAGTGCCAGTATAAACCACAACAGGGATATCTTTAAACACATTATGCTAAGTGAAAGAAGACAGTTACAAAGATACATGTTAAATGATTTTATTCAGATGAAATGTCCAGAATGGGAAAAATTGGAAGAGACATGAGGTAGATTAATAGTTGCTTAGGGCTGGGGGTGGGGTTAAGGGGTATGGGGTGGAATTTCTTTGGGGATAGATTGAAATGTTCTAAAATTAGGTCTTGGTGGTGGTTGTACAGTCCTGTGGATTTATTTAAAAAACATTGAGTCGTATACTTTAAGTGTGTGAATTGTATGGCAAGTGAATTATATTTCAGTAAAATTGTTAAAAAAAGAAAGTGATTGGTTCATGTGTTGGAGAGTCCCAGTAGAACAAAGGATTGTTGAAGTTGGCAGATTCATCTTTGTACATATTGAAATTACTGCTGATTATGATAGAAATACTATTGGAAAGGGTGATGGCAAGCCTGGAACTAACATCTTCAGAAAATAAGGGAAAATAACCCGAAGGAGAGTAGATTATTGCAACAGGAAAGGGTATTTGGTAGTATAATTTGATGACATAATGTAAAGCTGAGTGCTTTTATGATGGAGAGGGAGTGTGTTTTAGAAGTGGAAATAAGGAACATCAAAAAGACCTACCTCCATGTTGGAAGCCTGAGATAAAGAGGTGTGGAAGAGAAATCCCTTGAGAGGACCTACAGAGGAAATAGGGTCATCAGGGGATAGTGTATGTTCTTAATAGACTTTTATATTAATCACAAAACAATTTTGAGATATATAGGTAAATTTCTTAACACCTTCAGTTTCTTACATGGGCTTTTTGTTCTGTTACTTTTCTTTTTATAATTATATGGATCTTGAAGCTTGAGTTTGTTTTATGAATTCTATTATTACTTGATCAAATTAGTGTTTTTGTTCTCCTATTGAATCTGTTTCACATTGTTAATGTCCAAGATTGCATAGTTGGTCTGTTCTGATTTATTCATTTGTTTTATGATAGAATAGGGGATATGGATACTTGCCAAGTTGTGTTTCTAACTTATAGGAAGTTTGTTACCTCAATAGGCTGATGCCTCTCTAGAAGTCAGAGGGAGTTGATAAGTTGTAATGATTGCTAGTATTCACAGGAATTAGGAAGAATGTGGTCGTTTTCTGGAGGTATTTGTCTTAAGTCTTCCAAGTCTTCCAAGAAGCACGGACAGCCTCTTTTATGACTGTTCCAATCAATACCTTGTGAAAAATACTTTAGTTCACTTGAGAAGTTTTCTCAATACAGAAATGTAATTGATTTTGGTATTACAAAATAAGCTGGTCATCTTTGAAAAATCAGTCTCTAAGAATAGCACAAAATTTCTTTTTAACAAGATAATTGGTATGTTAATTATTCATAAAGGTCTCAAAAATTTTGGAGAATCTGATACATAGATCAGTGAGTCTAGAGATGTAAAATAACATGCTTAAACAGAAATCACTCAGTAAATAACTCCATTTCTGAGCCACTCACTTTTTGCTGCCCCAAAATAAAATTTTTGAAAACTGTACATTCTGTGTGTACCACTATTGTAAAGTTATTTAATCCCTTGCTAATATTGTCTGTAAAGTTGATTTGGTCATCAGACTATGTTATTTGAATGGTGATGGTCTTGGATTTTAAGAAGTTATGCATAAAAATACAAAGGCAATAAATTTATTACCATCTATTATGATTTAAGCGGAAATAATATTAAAAGTGATCAGACTGGTGTGATCACGACACTGACCATTCAGAAAAGATGCTGCTCATTGTATCATATTAGTACTCAACCAATTTAGGCCTGGATCTAGACATTACGTTTGGTGTTTTGTTACCAAATTTAATTTTAATCTGAAGTCTTCACAGTAGATCTTATTTTCTCCATTTTTCAAATGAAAACTCTAAGATGTAAAGAGGTAAGTCACTTAGGCAAGATCACGTAACACGTTGTTTGAGCTAGGATTTGAATAGTTTTTTTCTGGCTCTAAAGTCTGTCATTTTTTTTTTGTTTTGTTTTTTTGTTTTAAGATTTACAAGACAGAGATCATAAGTAGGCAGAGAGGCAGGCAGAGAGAGAGGAGGAAGCAGGCTCCATGCTGAGTAGAGAGCCCGAAGTGGGGCTCAATCCCAGGATCTGGGATCACGACCTGAGCGAAGGCAGAGGCTTTAACTCACTGAGCCACCCAGGCATCCCTGTCATTTTTACATTTAAACTGCCTTCCTAACATCCACTCTCTTTCAGGGGCTGAGTTCACAGTTTACCACTTGTTTGGAAGAATAGGTCGTTTTTGCCAATTTTAGAATTTTCTGCAAAATAAGCATTGTTTCTACTAATACTTCCTAAACATTTTTTTTCTTGTTCTATATTAGGACGTCTTGCATGGCTGGTGTACTTAGTTGGGACAGTTGTTGGAGGGAGGTTAACATATACCAGTACAGATGAACATGATGCTATGGATGGAGAATTATCCTGCCGGTAAGTAATGGCCATAAAATTTACAGAAATTTACATAGTGAAGAAATGTAGTTATCGAACTGGTATTATGAGCTAAAACATTTTCTATCTGGCCTTTTGAAGAAAGTATTATTTTTTTCTTATTGGTGAGAAAACCAAGGTTAGAGGTTAACTGATTTGTAGAAGTCAAATCTCTGGTAAGTGTTGTAGTCAAATATATTTTAAACTTGTATTCAAATAGTGTGATGAAGATTTAAGTTGCTTTTTATTTCTTACGACCTGATAAAGCAGGCAGAATTGCTTTGTATTGGGTGGTGGCAAAATTAGGGTGACATACATCTGGTCAAAAAGCAGTGGATAGCCAGTTACCCAATACAAGCTTTGTTGATGATTGTTGACTAGATTTTTTACCTCATGACCATAGTCTTAGTAAGAAGCAATGAATTACTTGCCTTAACACTGAGGAAAATTCCTACCTATGAATAATACATGTGAGTTGGTTTTCTTAATATTTTAATTTATTTGTAATAACATTTTTCTTTATAAGAAGGTAATACATGTTTTAATTGAACACTTAACTATTTGAAATAAAAAGAAAAGTTCATATATTATTTTGGAGATAACTATTTCTGTCATTTTGCTTAATACCTTCATGTCTTTAATTAATGCTTGAAGGTGTATGTACATTATATGTGTCTTTTTCAACATTTTTTGAACAAAAATTATATTCAACTATATTACTGTTTTATAAACTAAAATGGAGATAATAATGCCTAATTCATTTTGGGCTATTATAAGGGTTAAATGAGTTAATATTTTTAAGATGCTTAGAACAATGCCTGGCAAATAATAAGCACTATATTACCAAATACCGCCCCCGCCAAACACTTCTTTTTTTAAAAAAATCAAGCATAATATTGTGAACATTATACCTAGACATTAAATATTCTAAGCTGTACTATAATTTAAATATATCCCAGTTTTTGGAATTTCAGGTTGTTTCTCAATTTTTCTATATTGTAAACTGCTTTGAGGTGAATATTCTTTTAGTTATATCTTTATATAGGTTAAAATAATTTCATTAGAGTTAATTCCTAAAGGCTACATAGTTGGTTGAATGGTCTGCAGCATTTTAAAGAGTTTTTTAGTACTTACTACCAAAAGACCTTCTGGAAGAGTTGTACCAGTTTATTTTCTGAACTCAAAGGCTCTGAGACCGGTTTTTCTGCAGTTGAAGCTAGAAGCTAGCTGAAGCTAGATAATAGAATTCTTTTCCCTGCCAGTTTATAGATAACAAATGTCTTGTTTTGATTTCTGTTGCTTTGGTTACAAGTGGTTTCAAACATTCTTTTCCATCCCTATTCTTCGCAATCGTATTTTCTTTTTGTGGTTTTTAAACATATGTAGATTGTATCATTTAGCTGCTTTTGTTTTGTGATTATCTTTCCTCATTTATCTATAAGAACTCAGTGTATTGTCAAAGATCTTAATATTTAGTATTCATTTTGAAAATGTCTTCTCCATGTTTTTAGTTTGTTTCAGAAATTTCTCTTGTCACAGACCTGTACCCCTAGGGCTAATAATACATTATATTAATAAAAAAAATAAAAAATTAAAAAAAGAAATTTCTCTTGTAATGGATTTAAATATTTATATATTGAGATCTGTGAATTTTTCCCCTCATATTTTCCCCTTTCTTCAGACTTAGAAGGTTGTTCCACACCCAGATATTAAAAATTTTCACCTAGATTTTCTCCTAGTTGTTTTATGGTTTCAGCTTTTTATACTCAATTTTTAGTACTTGACATTTGTTTTATATACTTTTCCCGAAGTTCCCATAGTATTAACCAATTAATGCGAGCCCTACCCTTTACAGACTTGAAATGCTACTTTTATCTTTACACAAAATTCTTAGGTCTTTTTTAAGCCTTTCATTCTTTTCCATTCATCTTAGAAGTCTGTTTTCCTCCTTGTAGAATAGAATATAATGGAAATAATTCATTGCTCCTTATTGAAGGTATGGTCATGAAGTGAAAAACCTGTCCATGTTCATAAACAAAGCTTGTATTGGGTAACTGACTATCCATTGCTCTTTTTTTTTTTTTAAGATTTTATTTTTTTGAGAGAGAGAGAGAGATACAGAGTGAGAGAGAGCATGAGAGGGGTGGTCAGAGGGAGAAGCAGACTCCCCATGCTGCTGGGAGCCTGATGCGGGACTCGATCCCAGGACTCCGGGATCATGACCTGAGCCAAAGGCAGTCGCTTAACCAACTGAGCAACCCAGCTGCCCTCCATTGCTTTTGACCACATGTATGCCACCCAAATTTTGCCACCACCCAATATACACCACTATCACCCTACCAAGGTCCTTAAAATTATTAGACCTAGTTGTGGCATTTTCCTTCCTTACTATTTCTAAATATATCCCTGAGTATTTAATAAATTTGTTACCATTCTGAATAGAAATTTTTCTCTTCATTCCATACTCTTTTTAACCTTTAAACTAGCACTTGCTTTAGTGAAACTTGAGTCTGAATGGAACATAAATATTTTTAGCTTTCCTAAGATTTATTTCTAATATCAAATAACTTTAAAATATGAAGAGGGTATTCTTAGGATGTTTTGGTTAATTTTAAACAGTGAATAGTTTGCTTCTGTGCCATCTTTTAATATTACATAATTAGTAAAGTGAAAAGTATACTTTTTGCTATAATTAGTTTGATTTTTAAGTTTTCATCATCAAGTAGAGAAATACCCACTGGCATTATTTTCCTGAGAAATATATAACAGGAAATAAACAAAAGCAGGTGTATATTTGCTAAGGAAATAAACAAAAGCAGGTGTATATTTGCCAAGTACAAAATTTTAATTTTTTCTTGAAGCAACAAACATATTTAACTTTAAATAAGATGTGATTTGTGTTTTAGCCATTGCCTAGAAAAACAAAGTGTTAGGTGAATTCTGTGGTCTAAGGCTTTATTGACGGGGAGAATGGGGTATTTTCAAGGAAGGAACAGGAAGAGTGAGAGAGTAAGAGAAGACAAATATAGTCCGTGCTCTCAACTCACATATTTCATTTTTGCAAATTTGTGTACTTGCTAAAATTTATTTGTAACCCCAAAACCAATACTCATGGTGCTACTGCATTCATTTTTGGATATGTGCTTGGTATGAAAAATTTGAGTTGCCTGAAACCCACTTTCCCGGGTGAGGCTGAACGGATGCTGTCTGTACCTTCTTGTTTCAAACTCTCAAGCTGTAAATAAGTGTCCTTTTCGTTGTCTGTTTAATGCCCTATATCTCACATTTTTGTGCTTTTTATTGGTGGTTTTGCTTTTTACACTGGTCCCTGATACAGTTCTATAGAGTTCCTAGGCACAAAAAAAACCTGTGAAGTACCTTACAGAGAAAATATATATGTTAGGTAAGCCTTGTTCAGGCACAAATTACTGTGTTGTTGGCCAAGAGTTCAGTGTTAGTGAATCAACAATATATTAAGTAAGATGTCTTTAAAGAGAAACACACATAAAGTTACGTGTTGATTGACTGATAAAAACATTGTAGCCAGAGTTCCGCAGGCACCCTAACCCTGTGTCTCCTCTGGGAATGTAGTGGCTCAGTATTCATTAACTCACTTTGCTTAATGTCTTTAATAGAATATAACCACCATGAATAATGAGAATCAAGTATATAAGGTAGTATATTACACACCTGGTTGCTCATTATTATAGGAGTTTTCCATAGAGGCCACATGGAACCACTGTGCTTGAAAACAGCCCATGGTGGTAGCAGGAAGACAGGGGACTAGGGGCAAGCCATTTTTCTGTTAGCTTATTTCTGTGTCCCGTTTCTTATTAGTTTCCTTATTTCTGTGTTCCATTTCGTATTAAAGTCTACTCCTGGGTTGTTTTAACTTTTTCATACTTGATAACTGCATTGCCTGGCCTCTTTGAGGTGCCATTGGGGAAGCCAGAGCTTCTGTTGGTCCTACTGAATTGGGAGGTAGGGCTGGAGCTGTCATAGACCTCTCTTCTCCCCTGGGTGAGGATTTACAACTGCAGGAACTATGTACATTTTTACTGGAGCTACAAGGCAAATAGTTGAGGCCAGGGGTGGGGTGAGAGGTAATGAATAGGTTGGTGGGTATGTAAACAGGACTAAGCAGATTCAACGTGGGGCATAGAAAAAACATAAATATGTGTTTTAAAATACTGAGATTTTAAATTGAGTAAGAATGATTTTATTTATTTGACAGATTTTATTTATTTATCTGACAGAGATCACAGGTAGGCAGAGAGGCAGGCAGAAGGAAAGAGGAGGAAGCAGGCTCCCTGCTGAGCAGAGTTCCCGATGTGGGGCTCGATCCCAGGACCCTGGGATCATGACCTGAGGTGAAGGCAGAGGCTTTAACCCACTGAGCCACCCAGGCGCCCCAATAAGAATGATGTTTTATGTAGAATTTTAAAATATCAATTTCCTATGAAGAAGTTCCAAGTAACTGAATACTGTTGCCTTCTATGTGTTGTTATATGATACCTTTCTAACTCCTGGGAGAGCGCTACCAATTGGAAGATCGTGAAGCTTCTGCCAAAAACCTGCATGCTATTTTATCAAGAAAAGGTTAATATTCATAAAAGCTCCCCATATTGTGATCATTTTAATTAAAACATGTTACTTTAAAATATTTAAATATGCTTCTTTAACTTAGCAAATTGTGTTCAGACCATGCAATTCTAATTAAGTAAAGGTAATTTTATAGTCATTCCGGTTTCATTCATCATTACTAGAATGTAAACCTCTTGAGAATTTACCCAGAGATTTTGTTTTATTGATCCTGTATCCTCTCAGTTTGCTCGTGCCAGTAGAGCGGCTGCTTCTGTTAGAGGCTTATTTCTCTCAGTTATGCCACCCTCCGTCTCTCCTTGTTTCTCTGACCTGTTCATCTCCCCGTTATCCTTGCAGCATTCATTGAAACCTTTGGCAGCTAGCTCAGAGTTTTGCTCTCTCCCCCAGACTCTGCTTGCCTGTGGATGACTTCAGTTTCTTTCCCATGAAATCATGTTATTCTACTCTTCTCTATCCATAAGCTTCCAGTGGCTTCCTGTCACATTTGAAACAAGTGCCAGGGTCGTTGTCATGGCTCAGAGCCAGCGTCGTTGTCATGGCTCAGAGCTCCCTGCGCGTCCTGTGCTACCTGACTTCGTTTCCTACCCCTTCTCATACAGCTCAACCACACTGGCCTCCTTGCTCTTCTTTGAGCGTTACCAAGTATGTTCTCACTTTAGGACCTCTGCACTTCTGCTAGGAATGCTTTCCTCTAGATATTTATACAGAACTCCTTCACTTCATTCAGGGGTGTACCCAGCTGTCTCTTCCTGCCCTGACTTCCCAATCCAAAATAACATCCTTTTCCCAGTTTATTTTTTTCATGATACTTATTACCTCTTGATGTTTATTTGTTCATTCCAGTAGAGTAAGGGAAGGAATAAGCTTTATCTGCTTTGTTCACTGCTGTATTTTTATCTCATTTGCCTGACAAAACCTTAACCTTAAAGGAATTCAGAGTTTTCTCTGATTTGCTGAGTGATAATAAAAGAAATTGTACACCACTGTATATAGGTACCATTTGTCAATGAAGATACCATTTTTTACCCCAGCTGAGCCTTCAGCATTGCTCAGTGATTGTCTGTTGTTTTAGTAATTCTTGTCTTCTGACTTCCAAATTATGTTGAACTGTTTCACTTGCAAGTTGTGTTCCACCTGTGTCTTCAGTTCAGTGGCTAAAATTAAACTCCTGTCTTCCCTTCCCTCCCAGTCCTGACTCTCTTCTGTCTCATCACCATCCACTCAGTTGTTTAAGCCTGCATCCCAGGAGTTATCCTTACCTTTTCCTTTTTCCTCTCTCTAACATCCGTGTAGCCTTCATTTCCAAATCCTCTCATTTCCACCTTCTAGTTAGTTAGGCCAGTTAGTCCAGTTGTTTCTGTCTCCCCTGCCATTTTAGCTCTTACCGTCTTTCACTTGGGTTCATGCTACAGTTTTATATGGATGCCTTGCTTCCTTCCTGGCTTTCTGAAGTACAGATCTCATTATGTCAGTGCTTTGCTCACACTCTGCAATGCTTTCCATTGCTATTGGGTTTAAAATCAACGTGGCTCATCGGGTTCTTCATGATCTGGCTCCCGCATGTCTCATTAGCCTCATTTTCTGATGTTGGTTGTTTTATAGCCACATTTCACTTTTTTCAGCTCTTAAATGAGTCATGCGTTTTCTTCCCTTTTTATTTAGCTATCTAGCTACACAGGCTTTCCCCTTTCTCTGGACACACTCTTTATTTGCCCTGTTCTATCCTAGAATATTATGAATTCTTTACTGATTTCTTTGTATTGTTTATTATAGCACTTGTCATTCTTTATTTTAATTGCTTGTTTTATTTTATGTCTTTTGCTGTACAGACTCTAGCTATCTGGAGGACTAGGAATGTCTATATTTTGTTCACTGTTATACTCTGGACTTGCAATGCACACCTGCCATTAGTAGGCCCTCAGATATTTGTTGACTGAATGAATACTTATTTATTTGGATAGGTAGGGGAGTATAAACAACCAAGTACCCAAAATTCACTTCTTTGAATTTGAAATGGTGTGCTTATTTTGGACCAAAATGATTTAATGTTATATTTGTCTTTTTTATTCCCTCCGTGCTCTTTACCAAAAATAATTTAACATAAAGAGAAAAATAAATGTAGGGCAATGAATGGTAGCTGAAAGTGAATATTATATATGCAATACAAGCTCTGGCCTTAATTACTTTTCAGGGTGGCCGCAAATCTTTGACGGGCACCATGGCAGAGACTACTAGCTGCAGTGTCTCTTCTTCCCTTCTTCTGAAGTAGTAGAGTACCTCATTATTTTGCGAGGCATGTGGCCACCTGAATAAAGTCTGGATTTACTAGACTCTCTTGCAGCTAGGTGTGGTTAAGTGATTGTATTCTAGGCAGACAAATGTGAACAGATGTGGTATATGCAAGAGGAGTGGACATAATGGGAGCTGAAGTAGCCATTGTCCACCAGAGAGTGATTGTTTGAATGCAGGCAAGTTAACAACAAGACAAAAGGCATCGGAGTCTCTGATTCAGTGGGAAGCACTAGCTTGTCCAGGAGCACTGTCTTGGATATTTGCCTGAGAAAGAAATAAATATCCATATTGTTTAAGCCATGATTACTTGGATGTTAGACTTTGGCAACTGAACTTCCTGTGCAACTACCAAAAGATCTTTGACAAATGCATACTGTACCCTGCTGGGAATTCTTTCCTGCTTTCCTGCTGGGATGGCATTTCCTCTTAGGCAAATGAAAATCACCAGCTCAACTTGAGTTGTAAAGGCATCCCAACAAAGTGTCTTCTGGTTTCACATCTTCCTATGATTTTGGAATGTATGCTATAAAAAAGGAAAAAAAAAATTAAAGGAGCGAGTACGTTGAATCCACAAAGTGCAAGAGTAGGAAAAGGAAAGTCCAACTCAGTAAATAATTAAAAAAAAAAAAAAAAAGATATACCTGTTCAAGTCATGTGAAAAATCACCTGGATCTAGGCATAGTTTGATGCGTATATCTATTTATTTAACTAAAAATTACTCCAGCAATCTGCTAATTCAGAAATATCCAGACTAAAAGTCAGCTTTGTCACTCCTCTCAAAATTACAGAACAGACATATCTTCTTAGGGGAAAACAAAAAACAAAAAACAAAAACATCCCAGCAACTTGGCTACAGTAATCTAATTCTTAAATTTGTTCATCAGTTAATTTCCCTTCATAAATTTTAATGTATTAAGGATACGTGGCAAATGAATGTTACTTTTAAATAATATAAATATAGGAAATCATAACCATAAAATGGTTTTCAACATATTATTTCATAATACTTTGGCAACAGATCCCAACCTTTTCTTTTTTTCCTCCATTATTAAAGATTATTTATTTATTTGAGAGAGAGAGTGCAAGCAGGAGCAGAGGAGGAAGGAGAGGGATAAGCAGATCTCCCTCTGAGTGCACAGCCTGACTCAGGGCTCAATCCCAAGATTGGACCTGAGCCAAAACCAAGAGTTAGATGCTTAATTGACTCAGCCACCCAGACGCCCCATAAGTCCCAACTTTTTTAAGAGAAGTTTATATGCTATAACCTAGACAATCTGTAGAATTCTTTGGAAGTAGGGAAGAGGGCAATAGTTGTATTTCCTTGAAATATGAACTTACATGCAAAATGAGATGCTCAGAGTTTGAGATAGTCTTTAATTTACATCCATTGAAAATAATGTTTTGGAAAAATACTAAATAATTTGAAAAACATTGATCAAGGTATATTTATTGAGACTGATCACTGGAATACAATGTAAGGTCTGCTAAAGGAATATGAATGCATAAATGAACTGAGGGTATATGATAAGGAATATAGTTGAAATGGTGAGCAAAAGATAGATTATATAAGAAGGAAATGGCGTTGAAGCACCTGGCTAAAATGGGGAAACTGGTAAAAAATGTTGATCCATATCTCACTAAATGTGTTCAAGATAAGGTCAAATATGTGAGGGAGGTAAATGTAAAGACAAAACAAAACAAACCCCCTCAGATTTAGTGAAGACCTTGTTAGTATGCAAAATCCATTTAAAAAATTGATGAAGGGACGCCTGGGTGGCTCAGTCAGTTGAGCATCTGCCTGCCTTCTGCTCAGGTCATGATCTCAGAGTCCTGGGATCAAGTCCTACATTGGCCTCCTTGCTCGGTGGGGAGCCTGCTTCTCCCTCTGTCTGCTCTACCTGTTGCTCCCCCTGTTTGTGCTCTCTCTCTTTGACAAATAAATAAATTAAATTTTCAAAAATTAAATAAGTAAAAATTTGATGAAAGGAGTATGGGTGGCTCAGTTGGTTAAGTGTTGAACTCTTGGTTTTGATTAAGGTCATGATCTCATGGGGGGTGGCTTCGAGCCCCAAGTCTGGCTTTGCACTTAGTGTGGAGTCTGCTTGAAGATTTTTTCCCTCTGCCAGCCCCCCCAACTCATGCATTCTCTCTAAATAAATAAATAAATCTTTAAAAAAATGAATGAAAATTTTGTATAGCAAAAACTTCTCCACAGCATTAAAAACACCATAATCAGGGGCGCCTGGGTAGCACAGTGGATTAAGCCTCTGCCTTTGGCTCAGGTCATGATCTCAGGGTCCTGGGATCCAGCCCCACATCAGGCTCTCTGCTCAGCAAGGAGCCTGCTTCCTCCTCTCTGCCTGCCTCTCTGCCTACTTGTGATCTCTCTGTTGAATAAATAAATAAAATCTTTAAAAAAACCAACAACTCCATAATCAAAGTCAAGAGACAACACTGAGAAAAAATTTTATAGCTGAATCAAAGACAAAGAACTCAGTTTTCTAATATATAAAGAATTCATAGAAATCAAAATAAAGTGACAGCCCAGTAGGAAGAATTGGCAAAGAATATGGACAAATAGGTCACAAGCAAGGACATACACATGGCTTAAAAACATAGAAAAATTTTAACCTCACATACGTGAGAGAAATATAAAATAAAATTGCACTGAGATGCCATTTTTCAGATTTCAGTGAATATTTTAGAGTGTCATGTCATCTGAACTATCTGACTGTATATAGACACTTACAGACTGGAGATAGGAATATAAATTGTTTCAATTTCTATGGAGAACAATTTATTAAAAGGATCAACATTTTAAGAATTTATATTCTTTAAACTAGTGGTTTTACTTTTAGAAGTGTATGTTTTAATATACATGTGTGAAATGATGTATACAAGATGGTTAATTGCAGCATTTTTGCAACAGCAAAAATTTTAAGCTGTGCCCATGTGTAGGAGAACGTTTGAAAATATTATAGCATATTCATGTAATATAAACAGTTGCAAGAGAGAATGAGGAAACTCTTGATGTCTGATATGTAAAGATCTCTAAGATAAATGGAAAAAGCTAGGGTTGGAACCGTAAGAATAATAGTATGTTCCATATGTTTAAAAGAGTTGGGAGGAGAACATACAGTCATATTTGTCTATATATACATTTAACAAAATCTCTGGAAGGACACAGGAACTACTAATAGCATGTGTATATGTTCCTGTGTGCATACGTGAAAGGAAGCATGCAGGTCAGGACTAGATATAGCTGTCTTTGTGCAGTTAGAAAAAGAAGAAAAAAGTGCTGGTCCTCAGTAACCTCCACTTCTTGATCCTTAAGAAAGATGATTATAATAAGCTGGTTTTGTTAACGTCAGAGACTTGGCAGCCATCCATTGGAAATTTTTAATGAAAATAGGCAATACAAGGATTTCTTTTTTCAAAAACTCTAGACTAAGCTTTTTATTATATTGAGTTAAATTTTTTCTCTAGGAAATTTGACTTAACCTTCAGTTACTTTGTGATTATCTGGTAATAGTAGTTGTATAATTATATTAAAAATACTTAATTATATAAAAACATTAAGATTGAATGAAAAGGTAAAACACAAAACTACACATTCAATATCATTTTTCTTGTACTGAAATTTTATATAGATGTAGATATTAATTTATATCTATATATATTACATATAATTATAGGTATTTACTTATATATGTGCATAATATATTTATATGTATATGTCATATGCATTTATACCTAAATTTTTAATGAAATAATAGTATGTCCTTATAGGTTTCTCTCTATGTTCGTGTATGTGTATGTCTTAGGAAAAAGACTAGAAGGAATTAGGGACTTAGACCCAATTGTTATCTCTTAGTAGTAGGATTTCAGATGGTTTTTTTTTTTTTTTTTTCAGATGGTTTTTAAAATATTTTCTTTGTAAGCTTTTGTATTTCCCCACATTTAAGTGATTATATATTACATTACATTGATGATAAATGTTTTAATGTTGTTTCTCGAAGAATTTTTACTGAAGTCTTTTTTTCTCCTTCATGAAAAGAGTTTTTCAGCTTATATCCTTAATGGATACCGGATTGCCTCAGTGTTCTAATGAGAAAATAGAGCTTGCAATTCTGTGGTTCTTGGATCAGTTTCGTAAAACGTACGTTGGCGATCAACTTCAAAGAACCTCAAAGGTAGGTTTTTACTAGAGATTTTTTAAAAAACTCTTACTGAAAATGAAGAAAGATGTTCACATATAATAGCTTTAAGCTGAATGATATTTTTAGGCAATTTCTACCTAAGAAATTTAATTGATTAATTGAAATCAATTGATTAATTGGCATTGAAGACAACTTGAGATTAATTTGCTTATTATATGCCTAGATTTATCATTTTCTTTGAAGATTGATTGGCAGAGTTAGTGAATGTTTTTTATGTGGGTAGTCATTAAAGAACTACGATTATTTTAAACACTTTAAAAGATTTTGCCTTATATTTATTTCAAAGTATAAAACAAAAGATTTCCTCTTTTAGTAGTTCTGGGCTTTTTTTGGTCACTTATTTATGTGGTTTCTAGTATATTTTTCTCTCATTACTCGGCATTTTTACGTGATAACTGATGAGGATCAGGAGAGCTAGACCTGTCTGTGAGAGGCCACAGTTAAATCACCTTAATGTAGAGGATACTCGTAGTATGAGGATTGAAAGTTTAGCATCAACAAATTTCGATGAATTGATTTTAAGGCATAATGAGGGATTATTGAGGGCTAATTTATGTAAATCCTAACCGGATATTTAGTAGTACTTGTGACACTGAATAAGATCTATGAGGTTTTCTTTTGCTTCTGAAATAGTAATTCTTTCTAAGCCTTCTCTATAAGAAGTCCTAAGGACAATCTTACCTCCTTTGGATTTATAACTTCTATTAGTAATGTTGAAGGATTTCTTACTTGAAATATTTAGAATAAGCTTTTAATATTGAACTGAGTTTTTTCCCCTATGTGAAATTTAGCATAACCTTCAATACATTTATGCTTTTCCGTTCATAATAGTCGTATAACAGTGGGAAAAATTTTTGTTTGGTTTTGTTAATATCATCCTTTCGTTTATTTTGGGTTTATTTTCTTTGCTTTTTAAGAAAGTGATATAGCTTGGTGCTTCCCTTTTTCAAATATATTGTGATATTTTATTGCCATTTCAATAAAACTTTCTTAGAATTTAGTTGCCATTGAATGAGACCATTAGGGAGAAAAAGGAGTAACTAGAAATAATTAGAGTCAGACCAAATTAGAGTCAGACAAAAATTACATGGTATGACATTTATATAGGGTATCTCTTTTAAAATCCAAGTTGTGTTACTTGAAGGTTGAGAATAAATCAAATTATGATAAATTGTTTGATTTTAAATGTACCCAGAGAGTTTGATATTTTGCTTTCACAAAAGTGAAATATATATATATACTCTTTAAATATTAGTAATCCAATATATGTTTGGTCTGGGTCTTAAATCAGAATAGTAAAACATGGAGTAGAAAAGCCTTCATATTAATTGTGTTTAAAGTACTAGGAAAGATATATGTAAAATGACACTAGTTGTTTACATCAATGGGATTTAGTAATTTTTTTCCAGAATTTTTGTTGTTACATTAAAAAAAATAGAAAAAATACATGTGAGAGTTTTAGATGTCAAGAAACAGGTGACAGAAAAAGACACATTTATATCTTTATAAGGTAATCGGGAAAAAAAGTGAATTATAGAAGGTCGGTTTTTCTTTTTTGGAAGAGCTTACAAATTAGGGAAAAATGAGCGTATCATAGACTGGGGTTGATTCTTCCATTATAACTTAATGTTTTTGGTGTATGCATCTAATGCTGTTTTTTTTAAAAGTGGTAGTCCTACAGTGATTTTATTTCCAAGGTGTTCCTACTGCACAGTCCTAAAGGGAAGTCAGAGCTTTCTGCTTTCCCTTTCTCGGGCTTGTCTGCCAATCTGCCTTTGTAAAGCCTTGAAGAGAGTTTTGGGGGGTCCTTGATATGTGCCCTGGCACTCCTCTAGGAACTCTTCACACTCCTTCTAATCCTTACAGTAATCCTGCAAAGTTGGTATTATTTTGCTTGTTTCTCTTTTTCAAAGTTGAGATTATGGTTCCCATTTTACAAATGAAACAAACCATCTGAGACATTTTAAGTTCTCTACTAGTTTTTTGGCAACCAACCAAGGAAGAGCAGATGGAAAATAATTTTTTTTTTTTTTGTGAGTATATTGTCACATTCCAAACTGTGGCAAAAAAAGGGGAGAGTGTTAGATAACTAGTAGGCAAAAAATACTTAGTGTGCACTTTTCTTTAATCAGTAACTATACTGAACACTCTTAAGCATTATCTCATTTAATTGAACCATATAAAGCATGACTTACAAAGTTCTTCCCAGTCTTTTTTCTATGTATGTGAGCAGTTTCATGTGTCAGTCCTCCATATTTGTACTACATACTTTATGTATATTGAAGTTTTTTCAACTTCAACAGCTTGTGTTCTCTGTCGATTCTGGGCCTTCAGACAGATGTTTCCTCTGCCTAGAACATTATTTCTTTTAAATCAAACTTCCACCTTCCTGTCTTACTCTGTTGACTTCTACTTTATCTTTCACATCAGATACCCCATCCTTTAGGATGACCTTCTTAAATTCTGGGAGAATTCCTTTTTCTCTGTGTTCTCTAACACCCTATTTTAGCACTATTACACTGCATTGTAATTGTTAGCAAAACATACATTGACTATAATTCGGGTTAGGGCTGTCTCCACCTTTTTTATTATAACCTCCAAGTGCCTGGCATATTGCTTATATGCTTTCTACTAAATAATGTTTGAATGTATATATTTAGTAGAATTCCATAGAATTTGGGTCTAGATCTTATACATAATACATTCATGTGATAAAGGGTATGTTCTTGAGTTGGAAAATGAGATTAGTGAAATTATTTAGTGAAATTA
Organism: Mustela erminea; assembly: GCF_009829155.1. Lineage (NCBI taxonomy): Eukaryota > Metazoa > Chordata > Mammalia > Carnivora > Mustelidae > Mustela > Mustela erminea. Next base: position 104,342,998 of record NC_045616.1, on the reverse strand, counting down.
TTTGGCAATTTTAAATAAGGTATACTGCTAAGCATCCTCAAATTTTTAGATATGCATAATAAGTGCTTCAGGAACCCAGGTGGAATCATTGAGGAACCTGGTGATGTATAGAATAGAAGCATGTGCTGTAAATGAGAAAGAAGAGTCATAAATAGTAGCTGTAGGCATTTTTGAAGAAATAGTCTGTGTCAAAGATTTCACATAGCACTTGACAGGCATCTAATTTCATCTTACAAAGACCTGTGGGAATAGTTGTTTTTATTAACACTCTGCCCACCCCTTTTTACACATTTGGAACCTGAGGTTTGAAATGGTTAATTAATGTGTTTAAGTGGTTGAATCTGGGTTTGAACCCAGAACACCTGATAAGAGAGCCTGTGATGCTTATCACTTTGCTGTACTGCCTCCTTTTGGATCTTTCACTGCAATATTGAATAGGCCTTCCAATCTAAATAGGTCTGAATCTCCCAAAACCCATTCCTCCTACTTTCCAATTTTGAGGAAGAATGACTGTGAACCCCAAATTTCCACTTTGTTCTTACTTTTTATATCTGGTCTGTCAGCTAATCTTGCAGATTTTATTTTCTTAGTATCTCTCAATTTGACTCTTTTCTCAGGCCCTCAGTTTTTATCCTCACTGGTACTGCTTGTCATTTCTCACTGGACTTCAAAAGTTTTCTGACTCTCCTCTTTCCTTTTTTGCCTTTTCCCCACTTCAGTCCATTTTCCATACTGCCTTGTGGTAGTATGGAAAATGAAGGAAAGTAATCCTTCCTTCAGCAGAAACCAGAGAGAATAGTGTAATGAATACTCATACACCCACCCTCCAGCTTTGTCAAATCTGAATGCTTTGCTCTGTTTGCTTCAGATCTGTATTTTTTTAAATGAAACGTTAGTGGCCTGTTGTTCTGATTCTGTTCTTACTTCTTGCCCGCAAAGTAACCATTATTCTAAATTTAGTGTTATTTTCATGCATGATTTTGTTCTATTCCCACATTTCTATGTAGTTCTAAACAAAACATAGCACTGTTAACTTTATAGAAAATTAGTATGCAGAAACTTGCCATTTTTGATCAACCTTGTTGTTGAGATTTATCCATGGTGATACATGTAGACCTAATTTTTTAAAATTATTAAATGGTATTATAGTATATTACTGTGCCATTACAGACGTATTTTTCTGTTAATTTATGTTAGATTGTTTCCAGTTTTTAAGATTATAGAAAATAGTGCAGTAAACATTCTAATACCTTTTTCCTCATGCATATGTATGAGTGTCTTGAAGGTGAATCCTGGGAGTGGAATTGCTGGGCTATAGACTATATATCTTCAGCTTTACAAGATATTATCAAGTTGCCCTCCCAAGTGTTTGAATAGTTTATTCTCCCTCTCCCAGTACAGTATGTGTTGCTGTGTGTTGTCTTAATACTTGCTTTTTTCAGACTTTAAAATTTGCAGAATTTCTCTGCTTGAAATTCTTACTGGTTTCTCATTATGTATAAAATAAGCTCCTTATTATGGTCAGGGTTTTCGTACCTTTGTATCCTTTTCTTTTGACACTGAATTCTACTCTGTGACATGCTTTGTGTGTGCTGCACTTCTTTCCCTCTTACCTGTTCCTTCTTATTATCCAGTGAATATTATTAAGTCACTACTGCATATTAGGACCAGGGATACAATAGCAAATACGATGGTCCATCTCTCCACTAAGTTTATAATTAAAGAGGAAAATGGACAAATAAAAAATTACAAAACTTACCCCCACTTATACAGTGAAATGCTATATGATAAGGAAAGGCAGACTTTTACATAAAGGGTGCTGGGCTTTTGGTTATATCTTTGTAAATATTTGGATTATTACTCCACAGCATACGAAAATTAAATCTAAATTAGTCAGTGATCTTAGTGTGAAAAGCAGAAGATTATCATTTAGGGATAGGAAGGATTTTTTTCTTAAGGCATAAAAAGCCCAAACTGTAAATGTAAAGGTTGATTAATTCTACCCATATTAAAAATAAAAATTTCTGCAGCTCAAAATATACAGTAAACAAAATAAAAAGACAAACTGGAGACAGGATGAGACCTGATACATGTAACTTAAAGAGAATCAATACCCAGTTATATAAACAATTTCTATTAATCAATAAGAGAAAAATAGCCTTGTAGAAAAATGGGCCAAAGATATGAATAAACAATTTACAAAAGAGGAAATCATAGTCTCTAATCAACATGAAAAAATGTTCATCCTTTCATGGACTTAGGGAAATGCAAATTAAAGCTATAGTGAGATATGATATCATACCTATTAGCTGGAGACAGTTAAAAAGTCTGATGAAAGCATGTATTTGTGAGGAAGTAAAATAGAAAACACTCCTATACACTCCTAGTGGAATCCAAACCAGTAAAATGTTTTTTGAAAGTAGTTTAGCAATATCTTCAAAAGTTGAAAATACATATACACTTAGACTAGGTGAAAACTATAAAACATTATTGAAAGAAATGAAATGAGGCCTAAATAAATAGCTATATGCCATATTTGTAAATTGGAAGACTCAGTATTGTTAAGACTTGTTATGTAAAGTAAGGTATGATAACAGTATGTCACCAAATAGAGAATTTCAATAGAGATACAAATTATTAAAGATGGAAAAAATAGAAATTCTGTAATTGAAAAGTACAATAATTAAAAATGAAAAGTTCCCTTGAAGGCCTCAACAGTATATTTAAACTGACAGAATAAAGGATTAACAAGCTTGAGGATAGCGTCTTAAGCATCTGCCTTTGGCTCAGTGATCTCTGAGTCCTGAGATGGGCTCCATGCTCAGTGGGGAATCTGCTTGAGAGTCTCTCTCCTTTCCCTCTGCCCGTTCCCCCATTCCCTTGCATGCATTCTTTCTCTTTCAAATGAAAAAATCTTTAAAAAATAAATAAGGCAATAATGGCTTAAAATTTACCACATTTGTTGGAAAACATTGTACATCAAAGAATACAACAAAGGTCCACATTAAAAACACATTATAGTAATAATCCTGAAAGAGAAATTGTTGATAGCAGCAAGAGAAAGAATATTCATCACAGTTACCAGAGGGAGGTGGGTGGGGGGGGATGGGTTAAATTGGTATAGGGATTAGAGTACATTTGTGATGAGCACTGGGTGATGTATGGAAATGTTGAATAAAAACTTAAAGAAAGGGGCTCCTGGGTAGCATAGTTGTTAAGCATCCGCCTTCAGCTCAGGTCATGATCCCAGGGTACTGGGATTGAGCCCTGCATTGGGCTCTCTGCTTAGCAGGAAGCCTGCTTCTCCCTCTATCCTTCCCTGCTGCTTGTGCTCCCTCCCTCGCCGTGTCTCCCTCTGTCAAATAAATAAATAATATCTTAAAAAAAAAAAAAGGAAACAGGGCACCTGGGTGACTCAGCAGGTTAGGCATCTGCCTTTGGCTCAGGTCATGATCTCAGGGTGCTGGGATCAAGTCCCGCATTGGGCTCTCTGTTGGCAGGGAGCCTGCTTCCTCCTCTTTCTCTCTGCCTGCCTCTCTGCCTACTTGTGATTTCTCTCTGTCAAATAAATAAATAAAAATCTTTAAAAAAAAAAAAAAAGAAAAGAAAAAGAAAATTACTACATGCAAGGGACACCAATAAGACCAATAGCTGATTAGTCTTTAGAAACAGCAGAGGTCAAAAGACAGTAGATGACTGGTCAAAGTGCTGAACCAGTAACCAAGAATTCTATATCCAGCAAAACTATTTTGGAAAATTAAAGACATTACCAGGCAAACAAAAAAGAGAGAATTCATTGCTTTCAAAGCTGCCTTCTAAGAAATACTAATAAAAGTACTTTAGGTTAAAAGCAAGTGACCTCAGATAAATCCACATGAAAGAACCAGTGTTTATTATGTATAAAATAAGCTCCTTAAATTGGTGAGTGCTGTGAAGTGTGTAAACCTGGCGATTCACAGACCTGTACCCCTGGGGATAAAAATATATTATATGTTTATAAAAAATAAAAAATTAAAAATTAAAAAAAATAAGCTCCTTATTATGGTCAGTGAAGGTAATTAGGCAATTTTAAAACATAGTACTTTTTCTCTTAACTGATTTAAAAAGCAATTGGATAAGATAATTACATATTTTATACACATATTCACTGTATTGATGGCATATAGCATATGTAATATTTAATATATTTGCCAATAACAGCATGAAGAAGATCAGTAGTAGCAAAGTTGGGGGCTAAAGAAATGACACAAGATGGCAACTCGAATCCACGAGAACCAATAAAAAAGAACCAGAAATGGTAAATAAGAAAGTTGACATAACAAACACTTTAGAAATATGTTTTTGCTCTTTCTCTCAACTTTATTAAAAGATGTAAAATTAAGTGAAGAAATAATTATCATGATCTATTGTTGGATGTATAATATATAAAGTAATAAATTTTATCATATAATAATAATATTACAAAAAGGGAGAAGAAGGAATAGAGCTATATGGGAATAACATTTCTTTGTCTTTTGGAATTAAATTAGTATAAATCTGAGGTAGATTCTGCTAAGATGTATATGTTGAGTCCTAGGGAAACTACCCAGAAAGTAACTAAAAAATATTTAAAAATTATTAAAATTAAAGTTACTAAAATATTAACTAGAAAGTATTCATTTAATGTAAAAGCAGCACATTTAATGTAAAAGCACTCTAATAGGAAGGCTAAAGGAAAAAAATGACAAAAATGAGGGGCATAGATCTAACATTATTAATAATAACATTAAATTTAGACGATTATGCAACCCAACCAATAGCAGATATTATTAGATTGGATTTTTAAAAAAATAATGTTACACATACTATCTACATCTATAGAACATACATTTTAAATTCAAGAATACAAATAAGTTGAAAGTAAAAGGATAGCAAAAGATCTATCATGTAGACAGCAACCATTACAAAGCTGGAGTGTCTCTAGTAATACCAAACAAAGTAGACTTGAAAACAAAAAAATGCCACTAAGAATAAACAGGAACATTTTATGATAAAAGGATCAACCCATGAGGAAGATATAGCAATTAAAACATATATGTACCTAACAAGAGAGGTCCAAAATATATGAAACAAAAGTGACAGAAATAATAATAATAGTTGAAGATTTAATGACTTCGTTTTAAAAATAATGAATAGAACAACTAGGCAGGGGGCGCCTGGGTGGCTCAGTGGGTTAAGCCGCTGCCTTCGGCTCAGGTCATGATCTCAGAGTCCTGGGATCGAGTCCCGCATCGGGCTCTCTGCTCAGCAGAGAGCCTGCTTCCCTCTCTCTCTCTCTGGCTGCCTCTCCGTCTACTTGTGATTTCTCTCTGTCAAATTAATAAATAAAATCTTTAAAAAAAAATTCTTTAAAAAAAAGAACAACTAGGCAGAATGTCTGAAGAAGGTCTTGAACAACTCTGTAAACCAAGTGGACCATAGGCAACTATGGAACACTACACCCAACAGCAGCAGAATATGCATTCTGTTTTTTAAGAGGATTTTATTTATTTGACAGAGAGAGCACATAAGCAGGGGGGGGGCGGCAGGCAGAGGGAGAGGGAGAAACAGGCTCCCCAGTGAGCTGAGAGCTTACCATAGGGCTCAATCCCAGACCCTGTGATCATGAACTGAGCTGAGGACAGACACTTAACCGACTGAGCCACCTAGGTCCCCGCAGAATATGCATTCTTATCAAGTCCTCACAGAACATTGACCAGAATAGACCATATGCTCAGTCATAAAACAAGACTTGATAAGTTTAAAAGAATTAAAATAGTACAGTTGTGTTCTCTAATCACTATGGAAGGCATGGTAATCAGTAATGGAAAGAAATGTGAGGAACTCATAAGTATATAGAAAATAAACGACATACTTCTAGATAACCAATGAGTCAAAGAAGAAATCACAAGGAAAATTAAGAAATACTTTCAGATGAAAGAAAATGACACAACATACAAAACTTACAAAATTTAGCTAAAGCAGTACTTAGGGATAAATTCATAGCTTAAAACACCTACTTTAAAAATAGATATCTTAGGTAAATGGCCCAGTCTTCCACCTTAAGACACTTGAAAAATAAGAAGAAACTAAACCTAAAGCAAGCAGAAGGAATCATGTTATAAAGATTAGAGTAGAAATTGATGAAATAGAAATTTGAAAACGGTAACAAAAGTCAGTGAAATACAATCTTGGTTCTTTGTTAAAAAAAATGAAATTTATATACCTTTAGCTACATTAACAAGAGAGTACTAAAATCAGGGATGAAATAGAAGACATTACTACTGACCTTATAGAAATGAAAATGATTTTAATGTAATTTTATGAACATCTGAATGCCAGTAAGTTAGATAACTTAGATGGAATGGACAAGTTTATATAAAAATATAAACAACTGAAACTTATACAAGAGAATATAGAAATCTGAATAAGCATATGACAACTAAAGAGATTGAATTAGTCATCAGATTACCCACAAAGAAGAGCCCAGGCCCAGATAGATTCCCTAGTGACTTCTACCAGGTATTCAAAGGATAGATAGCAGTTCTTTATAAATGCTTCCAAAAAGTGGAAGAGGAGGGGACACTTCCCAAATCATTCTGTGAGGCCAGTTTATACCAATTTTATACCAGGACCATATACATACAAAAAAATGTAGTGACCAATATCTGTTATGAATATAAATGCAAAAATTTTTTAAAAATACAGGCTAACTGAATCTAATGACTTATAAACACTTTCCTCTGATCAAGAACAAGACAAGGATGTCTCTTACATAGATTAAACATTGTACTAGAGGTTCTGGTCAGGAATATTAGACAATAAAAATTAAAGTCACACAGATTGGAAGAGAGGAAGTAAACCCCTGTTCACAGATGGCATGATCTTGAATACAGAAAATCTTAAGACTCACTTAAAGTACTATTAGAACTAATTTTAAAAATTGGTAAGTTTGCAGAATAGATGACCAGTATAAAAAAATCATTTGAATTTCTATTTACTTGCAATATACAACCTGTGAAGGAAATGAACAAAAAATTTCATTTACAATAGCATCAAAAAGAATTAAATACTTAAGAATAAATTTAACAAAAGAAGTACAAAACTTTTAAACTGGAAACTACATATCATTGTTGGAATAAATAAAAGAAAATCTAATAAATGGAAAGATATCCCATGGTCATGAATCAGAAGACTTACTATTGGGGTACCAGGGTGGCTTAGTGGTTGAGCCTCTGACTTGATTTTGGCCCAGGTCTTGGTCTCAGGTTCATGACTGAGCCCTGTGTCAGGCTCCTTGCTCAGCAGAGCAGGGAGTCTGCTTCTCTCTCTCTCTCTCTCCCTTTGCCCCTCGCCTTGCTTGTGCTTTCTAAAATAAATAAGTGAATCTCAAGGGGAAAAAAACTTACTGTTAAGATGGCAATACTCCACAGATTGATCTATACCTTCAGCACAATCTTCATAAAAATCTTAGCTATTGGGGTGCCTAGGTGGCTCAGTCATTAAGCATCTGCCTTCGGCTCAGGTCATGATCCCAGAGTGCTGGGATTGAGCCCTGCGCTGGGCTCCCTGCTCGGCAGAAGGCCTGCTTCTTCCTCTCGCATTCCCCCTGCTGGTGTTCCCTCTCTCACTGTGCCTCTGTCTGTCAAATAAATAAACAAAATCTTAAAGAAAATCTTAGCTGTCTTAGTTTGCAGAGTTGGCAGTCTTATCCTACAATTCATACGGGAATCATTGGACCAAGAAGAGCCAAAACAATCTTGAAAAAGAGGAGCACTCTCTTTCCAATTTCACAACTTGCTACAAAGCAACAGTAACTGAGACAGTGTGGTACTGCTTAGCAATAGACATATAGGTCAGCGAAATAGAATTGAGAGAGTCCAGGTATAAACCCTCCCATTTGCAGTTTATTTTTGACAAGAATGCCAAGACAAGCCAGTGGTGAAAAAGTAATCTTTTCAACAAATGGTGCTGGGACAACTGAATATCCACATGCAAAAGAATGAGGTTGGAACCCTATCTCCCACCATACCTAAAAATTACTTCAAAGTGAACCAGACTTAAATGTCAGCGTTAAAACTATGAAACTCTTAGAAAGAAACACAGAAGTAAAACTTCCTGACTTTGGATTGGGTAATGGTTTCTTCGATACAATACTGAAAGCACAAGCAGCTAAAGACAAAAACAGAGAAATTGTACTTCATCAAAAGTTTCATGCTTCAAATGACACCATCAAGAAAATGAAAACACAACCCACAGAATGGTAGAAAATATATGCAGATCATTTATATGAAAAGAGACTTGTATCAAAACTTATAAAGAGCTCCTTTTTTTTTTAATTATTTATTTGACAGAGAGAGAGAGATCACAAGTAGGCAGAGGCAGGTAGAGATGGTGGGGGGAGAGAAGGCTCCCTGCTGAGCAGAGAGCCCGATGTGGGGCTCTATCCCAGGACCCTGGGATCATGACCTGAGCCAAAGGCAGAGGCTTTAACCCACTGAGCCACCCAGGCGCCCCTTATAAAGAGCTCTTACAACTCTATAATAAAAAGATGAGTAAACCAATTTAGAAATGGACAAAAGATTTGATAGACGTTTCTCCAAAGAAGACACATAAATGGCTAACAGGCATATGAAAAGATGTTTGAGATCACTATAATTCATGAAAAATTTAATCACTGTAATTCAGGAAAATCCATGTCATTATTACAGTGAGTTACTACTTCACAACCCTTGGGATGGATAAAATCATAAGGACAGATAATAATATTGGTGAGGATGTGGAGAAATTGGACCTTCATACACTATAGGTGAGCATATAAAAATGGTACAACCAGTTTGGAAAGCAGTCTGGACGATCTTCAACAAGTTAAACAGAGAATTACTATATGATCCAGTAACTCCAGTGTATATACCCAAGAGAAATAAAAACACACATCCACATAAGAATTTTACACAACTGTTCACAGAAGTATTATTCGTAATACCATGAAGTAGAAAAAAGTCCAAATGCCCATCAGCTGAGGAATGGTTATCGAAAAACTGGTATATGCCAAAATGGAATATTACTCAGTGAGAAGAAGGAATGAAGTATTGGTACATGGTACAACATAGGTGATTCTTGAAAATATTATGCCAATTGAAGGAAGCCAGGCACCACAGAACAAATAGTGTGTGATTTCATTGATATGAAATTTCCAAAATAGGCAAATCTATAGAAACAAAAGTAGATTATTGATTTCCTAGTAAGGTGTTTTTCTTTTTTTAAAGATGTTGAAAATATTCTAGAATTGATTGTGATGATAGTTGCAAATATCTGTGAATATACTAAACCTTTGAATTGTATACTTTAAATGTGTGAATTATATAATAGGTGAGTGTCTCAGCTATAACCAAAAAAAACCCCTCACTTTTAAAATGGGGAAAAGATTTAAACAAGCTCATCGAAAGATGATATTTAAGTGGCCAGTAATCACAAAAAGATACCTAACATTGCTCATTATCAGAGAAATATTAATTAAAACTTAAGTGAATTACTATTACACATCTGCCATAATGGCTAAAAATGAAAGGGACTGATCAAACCAAGCCTTGATGATGATGTGGAAGACATGAAACTCCTGTAGATTGATGTAACCATTTTGGAAAACTCTTTGGTGATATCTGCTAAAGCTGAACATAATCTACCATCTAACTCATCAGCTTTACACTTGGGTAAAGAAATGAGTTTATATATATGAGTTTATATAGCCACCAAGTGACATGAACAAGACATGAACAAGAATGTTCATAGCAGTTCTTCACATATAAGAACTAGAAACCCATGTCTGTCAACAGTCGAATGGATAAATTAGTATGTAGTCCTGCGGTGTAAATACTTCATGGCTGTAAAAGAAAAGGGGGAAAAATGCTACATGCAAAAATTTACGGATGAATTTATGCTAATCCATTTGCCATGATGATGAATGAAAAGTATATGTACTTTATGAGTCTACTTAACAATTTAATGGTAGTCAAACTAAATTATGGTGATAAAAGTCAGAATGGTGGTGACCGTTGGGGAGGGAGAGTATATTCATTGCAGAAGTGAGCAAAGGAGCTTTCTGAGGACCTGGAAATATTTTTATCTTGATATACACATAAGTAAAAATTCACTGAGCTCATAATTCTGATTTATGTACTTTATGTGTGTTATACCTCAATATGATTTTATTTTTTTTTACAAAAGATTATTCATAGAAGCATGATGTGTAATTGCAAAAATAAAAGGAAACTTGCCCATTGGCAGGGGAATGGATAAATAGATTTTTGTGTAGTCATAAAATGGGATTCTGTACAGCAATGAAAATGAATGATCTAAACTACATTCATTTTTGGCTAAATCCAAAAAAGCCTCTCTATTGTTGTATGAAAAAAAGTTGTTGAAGGATATGTAATATGATACTCCCTCTATCAGATGTTAAGAATAATATAAGAGGTTTCATATTGAAAAGGACTATGCAGGGGTCCAGCAAAGTGAGTGAAAGAAGATCCATATTCAGACACATCATTGGAAACTCAAACCATCAGGAGGGAGGTTGTAAAAGATCCTGAAAGCTTCCAGAGATGAAAGAGGTCACATTCAAAGGATTAGGAATGAAAATTATATTGTCCTTCTCAGTTGCAGCACTAGAAATGGAAGACAGTGGAACAACACCCTCATGTTTTTTTGGGCAAAACAATGAATTCCAACTTGAAATTTTATAAACCAAAGTTAAACAAGTATGAAGGTAGAATAAAGACATTTTCAGACAGACGGAGCTTCAACTTTTGCTTCCCCTACATCCTTTACCAGGAAGCTGCTGGAGGCTGTGTTCCTCAAAATTAAGAGATTAAATCCAGAAAGAGGAAGGCAGGCATGGGATCTGAGAATCAGGGAATCCAACAGAGGAGAGAGGCCAAGGACATTTCCAGCTTGTTTGCCATCTGTGCCTCCAGTGAGAGCAACCCGTCCACACTGGAATAGGTGGGAGGTCATTGGGCTTTCCTTTCCTTTCCTTCCTTTCTCCTTCCTTTCCATTTCTTCCACCTCCTTCCCTTCCCTTTCCTTTCCCTTTCCTCCCCTCCCCCTGCCTCCTCTCTCTTCCTTCCTTTCTGTCTTGCTTTCTTTCAACTGATTGCCTAATATGGTGGATCACATTGGGAGGAATTGAGAGAGTTTACGGATTTGGGTTCATGATACATAGAAACATAGAAAATTAAGGGCAAATGAAAAGTGAATCAAACTAAATGTACAAGAAAGGAAATTCAATCATAGTACTGTATAGCTTCTTTGTGAATAATAGGTACATTGTCATAAATATGTTAGGGAGTCGAAAGATAATGTCTAAAGTTAAAGAACTGAGAGAAAAGCTCTATCAGCATGTTATTTAGAAGAATGCATGAAAATAGTAAAGAAATAGCTAAAAATGTTGAAAGTGGATTTACTAAGTGTCAGAATTGGAAGTAGAAAGGAGTATATCAGAGGATGGTAGCTTAATTTTCAAATGATATGCATATGTAATTTTAATAGAAATATGAATCAATTTAGAAAGTACAGTATTATACATGTAGTGATAATGGTAAGCATAAGGTGTCATAAGAGTACAGAAGACAGGGTATCAGCCCAGATGTTCAGAATCAAAGAAGGCTTCTGAGAGGGAAATTGTGAATGGAATCCAAAAGAACTAGTAGGAGCCATGGGAAAGGAAGTAAAGCAGGATGCCTGTTTTAGGAGGCAGGAACAAAGCCTCAAATGTTCCACATTGGAAGAAATCCAAATAGATCAGTACAGCTGGGATTCCCAGTAGCCCCAGTGACCATTGCAGAGCTTAACATTAGTAAACTCTTTTTTTTTTTTTTTAAAGATTTTTATTTATTTATTTGACAGAGAGATCACAAGTAGGCAGAGAGGCAGGCAGAGAGAGAGAGAGGAGGAAGCAGGCTCCCCGCTGAGCAGAGAGCTCGATGTGGGACTCGATCCCAGGACCTTGAGATCATGACCTGAGCCGAAGGCAGCGGCTTAACCCACTGAGCCACCCAGGCGCCCCTAACATTAGTAAACTCTTAATAAATGTTTGTTGAATTAATAGTTGGTGTATGAAAAGGGACCTTTAAGAATGAGAAGTCTGGGAAAGGAGATTCATGACAATCACATGCAACCTACCTTGTATCTAAAGCACCAGAGGTCTAGGCTGGGAAGATAGAGCAAATTCAGGTGTCTGCAAACCGACCAGTTTCTTACGGAACTATGTGGATCATTTCTGAGATACATAAATATTCTGGACTTTAGTGATTACAATAATCCAGCACTCTCTTGGAATAAAATGTACTAATTAAAAATATAGCTATTAATTTAACTGTATATGTAAATGGATCACCCATGTGATATATTAGGATAGAATTTAAAACAATTTTAAAAAATATAATAGATTCTTATGTTACATAAGAATTTTTGCTGTATTTTTTATTTTTGTATTACATCAGTTCTGTGGTAAATATTAACTACTTCCTTTGATTTCATTATATAATTGGTGCCACTATTTACTATAATTATATATTGCCTAAGCTTATGATTGAGATCAGTTTTAAATGTCACGTTTACATTTTATTTTATTTTATTTTATTTTTTTAAAGATTTTATTTATTTATTTATTTGACAGAGAGAGATCACAAGTAGGCAGAGAGGCAGGCAGAGAGAGAGAGGAGGAAGCAGGCTCCCCGCTGAGCACAGAGCCGGATGCGGGACTTGATCCCAGGACCCTGAGATCATGACCTGAGCCGAAGGCAGTGGCCTAACCCACTGAGCCACCCAGGCGCCCTCACGTTTACATTTTAAAATGTGATATCCATTCAGTTATTAGGAAAAGTCCATTTTAATTTTTAATTCAATTAAAATTAGAAAAGGGAGAACCCTTTTTACACACAAACACACAGAGACACACACACACATATCTTGGCTACTGAATATTTACCAAAGGCTGGAAGTTTTGTTTTTTTTGTTTGTTTGTTTTTTGTTTTTTTAAGATATTTATTTGAGAGAGAGGGTGAGTAAGAGAGTGAACACACAAACAGGGACCAGAAAAAGAGGGGAGAGAGAAGCAGACTCTCCACTGAGCAGGGAATCTGATGTGGAGCTCAGTCCCAGACCGTAGGTCATCAGACCTGAGCCAAAGGCAGAGGCTTAATGGACTGAGCTATTGAGGCATCCCTGGAAGTTTTGAACTTAGTTCCTGAATCCCTTTATTTAAGCCAAACCTATCATAAATACCAGTTTTGCTTTAGTTGGTTACAGAATCTCACTAACGTTAATTAAAATGTGGCTATTTAGATCTTGGAATGTATTTTCCTTTAAATATAGGTCCACAAAGAGCTATTTTTTATTTAAATTCAATTAGTTAACAAATGGTATATTATTAGTTTTAGAGGAAGAGTTCAGTGACTTATCAATCTTACATAACAGTCAGTATTCATTACAGCCTGTGTCCTCCTCCACAAGGAGATACTTAATCAATGATGCTGATAAGCCATAATATTAATACAACTTGTCTGAATTTTGGCCTCCTAGGCTAGGGTACCAAAAATTGAGGAGAAAGCAAGTTTCTTTCTCCTCTTAGGATTTAAAATTTGAAATAGGCAAATTAGTCTTAAAAATTTGTTCTGCCTTTCTTCACTCCTGGTTTTGACATCCTTGTTTTTCTCAAGATTGCTTTGGCTATTTGGGCTCTTTTGTGGTTGCATACAAATTTAAGCATTATTTTTTCTAGTTCTGTGAAAAATGCTGTTGTTATTTTGATAGGGATTGCATTGAATTTGTAGATTGCTTAGGGTAGTATTGACATTTTAACAATATTAATTCTTCTAATCCCTGAGCAGGGACTATCGTTCCATTTGTTTGTATTATCTTCTTTTTCTTTCATCAGTGTTTTATAGTTTCAGAGTATAGTTCTTGGTTAAGTTTATTCCTAGATATTTTATTCTTGGTGCAATTGTAAATGAAATTGTTTTCTTAATTTCTCTTTCTGCTACTTTGTTATTAGTGTATAGAAATGCTACCAATTTCTGGGTATTAATTTGTATCCTGCAACTTTACTGAATTCATTGATTACTTCTAGTAATTTTTTTGGTGGAGTTTTAAAATTTTCTAAATATAGTATATTACCTGCAAGTAGTAACAGCTTAACTTCTCCTTTACCAATGTGGATGCCTCTTACTTCTTTTTCTTATCTGATTGCTATGACTAAGACTCCCAGTACTATGTTGAATAAAAGTGGCAAGAGTGAACATCTGTGTCTTATTTTGGATCTTAGAGGGAAAGCTCAGTTTTCCACTATCGAGTATGGTGTTAGCTTGGGTTTTTCATATATGTCCTTTATTATGTTGAGGTATGTTCCTTCTAAACCCACTTTTTGAGAGTTTTTATCTCGAATTGACGTATTTTATCAAATGCTTTTTCTGCACCTATTGAGATGATCATGCGATGTTTATCCTTTGTTTTTTTTAAATTTTTTTATTTTGTTTTCAGTGTTCCAAAATTTATTGTTTATACACCACACCCAGTGCACTATGCAATATGTGCCCTCCATAATTCCCACCACCAGGCTCACCCAACCCTCTACCCCCTTCCCTCCAAAACCCTCAGTTTGTTTCTCAGGGTCCCACAGTCTCTCATGGTTTATCTCCCCCTCCGATTTCCCCCAACTCACTTCTCCTCTCCATGTGTATCATGTTGATTGACTTGCAAATATTGAACCATCCTTGCATCCTTGAAATAAATCCTACTTGATTGTGGTGAATGATCCTTTTAATGTGTTATAGAATGTTGTTAATATTTTTTGAGGATTTTTGCATCATTGTGCATCAGGGATATTGGTGTATAGTTTTCTTTTTCTGTAGTACCTTTGGTTTTGGTCTCTGTAATGTTGTCACGTAGAATGAATTTGAAACTACCCAGTCAGTCACCACCAGGGGAATTTCATCCTCTAAAATGATCTGTACCTCTCTTTTCTCCATCACCACAGTGCACACTGCTACACACACAACAAACACACACACACACACACACCCCTTACAAATTTTCTTTCTTTCCCAACACCTAGCATATGCCAGATGTAAAAGGAAGGCATTCCAATTAATGTATGAAAGAATTCTCCCATAAAGGATTTGCCTTTCCTAAAGATATTTATTAGTTACAAAGAATTCCAAATGGTATAACAAAGTTAAGTAAGTAAGAAATCACCATTGTTGTGGTGGTTACCTAGATACTTCCATGTGGTTAGGAGTGCACTCCCATGTTGGTCCCCTCCATACACACAATTTTTTCTCTCCTTTATCATCTTGAATCTAGCTATTTCCTAAAAGTTTCCAAATCACTTTTCAGGAAGGTTCTCAAAACTTTGAGAAGGTTATTAGCCAGAGGGAGTGAAGGCAACATAGTAATTTATAAATAGGGTGACCATACATCCAGATTTGCCTCGGATAGTCCTTGTTCACACTTGTCCTGGCATAATTGATAATTGCCCCAGTTTACATTCTCAAAGGTGTCCCTGTTTTGATGTTAAGTTATATGGGCACCTGTGTATAAGTCACATGTTTATAAATATGATAGTGTAGTAATCCAGAAATGGGAAATAACTTTGTTAAGCCCAGGCAAATGATCCTTTTCTTTGGCTCTCTAGTTATGAACTAGTGATATAGAAGCACATTGTATGCTAATAATTCTGCAGGATAACTTAGAATTTGCATTAAGACAGTAAGTGCCCATTGGTGAATTTTCAAGTTATCAAAAATAGAAATGGGAACATTTCAACTTCTAAGCACTAGCTTTGTATATGGATTTCTGAATTGTTTTGTGTAATTAATCTACCTGTTATCCAGCTTGTTTTTCTCCTGTTGAGTACACACATGAAGCAGCAGATGGCATTCTCTCCCTACAGTTGTTAGGTCCTCCTGAATAGAATGTTATTAGCAGTTACTGGTAAATTGAGTAGGAAAGCCCTTGAATAAGGAAACAAAAACATATTGTAACAGTAACTTCAGTGGACTGCTATAACTCTAAGTGCAATCCAGTGTTGAAATAATATACTTGCTGCTTTTCCAGGTACTTGGATATATTTTAGTTGTTGGCGAAATATGTATTTGTATTTGATAACACTACATTTTAGGGATGTTTCAGAAATTCAATCACAAGAAAACAGTTTTGGGTATAGAATTTTTACTTTGGTGAAAAATAAGTAGCAGCTTTAAAACATTTTAAACAGTAAACATTTAAAGATTTGAAAATATTTTAGTATAATAAGTATGTCATGCAGCTTATAGGGAAAAAGTACCTTTGAAAGTTAAAAATATCTTTTGGCATGTTAAGGAATAATGATTGATGACTTTTGGGCTTTTTTTCTGTTAAGTGTTTTAAAACTTTTCAGACTTTTAATTCTGGGATGCTTTCACATTTACTCTAAATGTACTGTGTAAATATGTCTTTGCGATAGTGTTACTAGAGTTAGTTAGGTTTTCTTTCTTAGAAAGGGGTTTGTGCTTATAGGGAAAGTTAATGCTTACACTGCTGGATTGTTTTATTGCTTAGAGATTTGTGCTTTTAATTGTCATTTAATACATATAATACATCAGTATTCAGATAGGCCTTTTTTTTTTAAGGTAATTTTTCTGTACTCTTACCCACTTAATCTTACATCGTAATATATAAGTTGTAAAAATATATATATATATAACTTGTAAAAAACCCAAACATATTCTGTGCCCCTGCTAAACAGAAAATTGAAGAAATCTGAGTAAAGACCCAATTATTTGATTTTAAAACTTTTTGTTTTATAAATGAATTTGCTAAGTTATGCTTTTAAGTATGAACTTCCCTTAATGCATTTAAGTGTTGATTCAAGAGCATGAGGTACTAGACAAGGAAATTTAGAGCAAGAAAACCTAAAGTTAAAGCGGCTAATAATTGAAATTACAATATAAATGGGAAAAATAAGGGATTTAAGTTGGAAAATTATGGGTTTAGGTTTTTTTAACTGGTTTAAAATTTTTAAATTGACTTGTTTTTATCACATCAAATCAAATACACCATTGTTTGATATCAAATCTTATGTGAATTATATATAATTATGTAATTCTTTATGCATTTGTTAAGCACTTACTGTCTCCCTTGTGTCAAACACTGTACTAGAGCCTGGAAGAACACAAAGATGATGGCTCTCTGTGACTACTTGGTAAAGTGTATGCTAACTCACAGAGTATTTTTAATCTGTATTTTCTCATTTTTTCCATTTATTTTTAAGGATTATAAATTCTAAAGCACTTAGAAAAAATTTGACATCGGTGGACAAAATACACAAAGTAAAACTCTATGTGCATTCACAAATTATGAGTGACCTTTTTTGAATTGTTCTCTTGATAGATTTTTTTTGAAAAGTAAGGTAGAATGTAACAATTTCTCCTGGTGGTGATTTTATAAGTTTTCTGCCTCAGGTATATTTATCTGGCTTATCTCCGGATGTTTAAAATTTTCCTAATGATTCTAAGAAATTGTTGTGATAAGAGTAATGAACAATATAGGTGGTGGGCCCTTGTGATGAGCCCTGTGTGATGTATGGAAGTGTTGAATCACTATATTGTACACCTGAAGCTAATATAGCACTGTATGTTAACTATACTGGAATTAAAATGAAACATAATAAAAAATAAATAAAATATCGCGTGGTATGTAACTACAGTGTATTCTTGATGAGTGTTCAGCAGTAAAAAAAAAAAAAAGCACTCAATTTTAAGACATTTTAGTTTTTCAGTTTTACAGATATATATTTTCTCCCCCGATTGTCCTGTAGTTTTTTTTAATAGTCATTGGGTCTTGTGCAAATCATGCACAGGACAGTCTTCCCCCATAAATCAAAAGGTAAGGTATACAAAATAGTCATTTCCTGAGAAATAGTTCTTATAATTGAAATTATGTCCACCATTCATGATTTATTCATAATGTCTACATTTCTTTGATAGTTCTTGCTTCTGGGATAATGATGGATATTTTTGAAAATTCAGAGAATCTGTCAAATACATCATCGGCCACTTTGTAAGATGGAGGTAGGGAACTGGATTCCTGGAGTCTTGGGGTAGAATCTGCTTGTCTTAAAATATTTGAGTTGTTTAAAAGAAACTTAGATGTGAAAATATTTCACTGACTTTGGCATCTCAATGATAGAGGTATATGTGAATTTTCTGAATTTCTACTAGATACATGTTCATTTGTGATGCTGGTACTGAAATTGGTTATCTTTGTGGCACCTGGGTAGCTCAGTCAGTTCAGCGTCTGCCTTGGGCTCAGGTCATGCTCTGGGTCCTGGGATCAAGCCCCACACTGGGCTCTTTACTGAGTGGGGAGTGTGCTTCTCTCCCTTCCCTTCCTCCCTCCTAATAAAAATAAATAAATAAAATGAATAAAATTGGTTGCCTTTATTTAGTGTCAAAGTAGTTATAAATAAGAACCTCCTACTGTATCCTTGGAAGTTATTTTCTTTCTTTTGCTCACGAATGCTTTAAGTAGCTTGCTTAAAGTGAATCCAGGTGAGATAGGGTCCCTCCTACTTCTGCTCTAGAAACCTAGAAGCTGCTCAGTATTTGTAAATAATCCATCTCACGTCTTTGTTCCTTTTTTGCTTCAAGAAATGTGTAACACCTATTATGTACTATGATGACTTGATTAACTGAAATGATAAAAGTCTTTTTAGCTTCAGGTTTTTTAATACATGTGGTTGAAGTATTTCCAAGAATTTTAGACTCAAGATAGTGATCCTATAGCATTAAATGTTTCCTACAGAACTAAATGAGAAATATTGAGCATCATTTCATTTTTAATTATTTATATTATTTTTAAAAAGTATTTTGTATTAATCACTTATATACTAATGCATGGTGCTTTTTTTGTAGGATAAGTATAAGAAAGTAAACATGGAATATTATTTCTAAGGCACATTAGTATTTGAAGAATAGGTGTGTTTAGCCTGAGAGCAAACCTGGTACTAAATAGTTAAACATTCTAATAATATATTCATGTATGTGTGTTCATGTTTTTATTTCTCAAATATATACTGTTTATTGCTAATCAGTGTTCTAATCTGTTAACTAGGAAGAAAAATTAACCAGTTAGGCTTACTGAAAAATATACATGAATGGTAAACCAGAATTGTAGGGTATTTATTAACTTGGACATACAAGTATGATTATAATGATATAAAACAAACAGGTATTAGACAAAAGACAAAAGATATATAATAAAACAATATTAATAAAATTAATAAAATATTAATTTGCTGTCTCTTATATTAAAATGGCAGGCAATGTTTTCTTTATTTTTTTTGGTATTTTGAGATTTTCCCTATTGGTTATATTATATATATTTGGGAAATCCAATAAAGTCTATTAAAAGTGCTTAACTGTGTTTGTCCAAGTCTGAATGGCTCTGCCTTTGCTCAAGTGATACTTTTAGGCAACAATTTAGTGCAAAGCATAGTAGATAGTTTATTGAATGAATTTGTTTAAATATCCTTTCAAAAATTATTCTCAATGATACTGTATTCTAAGTCTTACAAATTTAGGCTCTGCTACATATAGATGGGTGCAGTCAGCATTTAGTAGACTTCTACTGATTTTAGAGAGTAACGTGTGCTTTTTATATTTTTGCTTATTTTATCAAACTAGCTAGCTTCAGGTTATGTAATGTTAAGCTTCTTACCACCATGTGGCAGTAAACCAGATGTATAGAAACTTCAGTAGCATAGATTATAATAATGTCTGTATTCCATCTAGTGCATTAATTTTTTCTTTCTTGAGAAAAGGCCAAAAAAATACTTTGTTTTTTGCTTAAAACAAAGGATAAATGAGCATTCCGAATAAGGCTCCTTTACTGTCCTAATGATTAATGATCACCAAACACTTTTGAAAGATTAGCATTTTTCAGAGCTGCTAAAAAAATATACTGTTTTATTTAATTACAAGAAAGTAAAGGCTCTTCACACTGACAGGTGGTGGAAATTAGCAGGCAGTTTTGAAATTGTGCTGTGCACAAGAAATTAGATCTCATTTTAATTCTGCTTTTCTCAACTAGCAAATGAGGTTAATGCCATACATATTCAGCTGATATGGATGAAGAAATTGATATAAAGTAGATCAGCATAGCTACGGGGCTAGATTAATTTATAGGTAAAGAGGCAGTGATAAATGAAAGTAATGTAGTAGTGGTCACTAAACTCCTCTGCCATGAGGGATTCAATAGCGTTAGTTGCTCATTAAAGGCAATGTCGGGGCGCATCAAATAGAAATTTGAAAAGGAATAGCCAACTAACCCCTAATTATCAAAATACAGAAAATACTAATTATACCTTAATTAGCTTTTCTTTTAATGTACTGAAATTTGTTACTTTTTGTGTGGCACAAATGGATAGTTATATCAACAATAAATAGGTTGTTTTAATAACTTTCTTTTACCTCTGGGAAAACCACACTCCAATTTTTAATATGCAATAATGCTTCTCTCTAGCCTGTAGGAGATGAAAATTATTAAGTAGCTTTATTTTTTTGAAGATTTTACAGCAGCTTTGGGAAGAATTATTTCACCATGCATCAATTACTTTTAATTGAACTGAATATTTTTCAGATTGTACCGAATGCCTCTCATTTAAGTTTAGCAGTTAGAGTTTAAGAAGGCATCATAATGAGAACTGCATATAACCTCTGTCTTGTGGCATAATAAGATAAGGATGATCATTTATTTTGAATTTTTAAAAAAGCAGTCCAAGGTAGGAATTTTAAGTGTAGTCACCTTTTTTATTTCTGGCAGACAGTGTTAGAGAAATAGAGGCTGTATATTGTAGAAACTCAGCTTGTGAATCCCCCCCCCCCCAAAAAAAAGGTGCTATCAGACAATCCAGATAAGCAGGAATTCATTCTTTAGAATAAAGATGCAGTGTTGTAGTGGGAAGTAGCTTGCGCTTCTATATTCTGTAGTCCCATACATCTCAAGCCTGTTCTGTGCTCTTCCTCCTAGCTCACATTACCCTTGGTAAATCCATTAACTTTTTTTTTTTTAAAGATTTTATTTATTTATTTGACAGAGATCACAAGTAGGCAGAGAGGCAGGCAGAGAGAGAGGAAGAAGCAGGCTCCCCTCTGAGCAGAGAGCCCGATATGGGGCTTGATCCCAGGACCTGATCATGACCTGATCATGGGGATCATGACCTGAGCCGAAGATAGAGGCTTTAACCCACTGAGCCACCCAGGCACCCCAACTTTTCTTAATGGCAGTTTCCTCACCTATCAACAGGAGAGATGCTTTTTATAGAGAACTGTGAGGATTAAGTAAAATATGTAGCAAGTGCCTAGCATAAAATTTAATACGATGTAGGGGCATCTGGTTGGCTCAGTCACTTAAGTGTCTTGATTTCCACTCAGGTCATGATCTCAGGGTCCTGGGACTGTGCCTCACATTGGGCTGCCTGCTCAGCAGGGAGTCTGCTTTTTCCTCTCCCTCTGCCCCTCCCTGTCCCTGCTTGTGCTGTTCCCTCTCACAAATAAATAAGTTAAATAACAATAAATAAAATATTTTCAATTTAATACAATATACATACTTTAAAAGCTGCTGTTACTGTTAAGAATAACAAGGTAGGACTCAGTGTTTTAAAAAATTCTCTCTATGAATTTAATGTAATGCCAGAATTCTCCTTGAAAGAATTTCATGTACTCTGATCTTTAGAATATCTAATGTAATTCCTGATGTTTTTGGAAACCAGCAGATATCACAGATTGATTTTTTGTGTGTGGAGAATTTGCAAACATTTTCTCTTTGGAGCAGATATTTACAGTGATTGTAATATCAGCAGATAATCTAAGTTCATGTGGCAGAACTGGGCATTAAAAGTAGACAGCCTGATTCTGAAGCCTCTCTAGAAAAAGACAGAAGTGGTGACTTCTGACCTTACCACATGTATAATTGATTCAAAATATTTATTTTTCTATCTTCTTTTGCTTTTGATATTTGTGTTGAATTTGTGTTTCCTCTCTTCTGCATCTCTTCTTATCTTTTTGGGGGTCATGCAGTGCACAGGCTATTAACTAGGTCTGTGACACCAAACCTCGGTAATAACCTTGTTTTCTTTGTCAGTAGAATAAAAATCATTATATTCATAAAATGCTCTTTTTGGCAATAAATTGTATCCTAATACATTGGGTATCACAATGAATTGTGCCAACATCAGTTATGTTGTATCTTTTATCCAAAAAAATTAGATAATTCAAATAGGAAAAAAAAAAGAATGGATCACTCGAAGAGAAAAGAGCAAGGGGAGGGTTTTCTCATTTCTCAAGGTATGAATACTGGTACTACCTTAAAACGTAAGCACTGCCAGAATACTTACTAGAATTATGAATACTGACTAAATAAATGTATGTAAAAGTAAGTTGTAGGCTAGGAAACCTTGTAAAAATCTTTATAATTTCAGGAAAATTAGAATACTACCTTTTAAGTGCTTACAGACTAATTAAAAAGAACTGAAAGCAGTGATTCTGAAGAGAAGGGAAATGAATGGGTTTGTTTCCGCGGAGGTTAAAGGAGTGTGGGAAAGAATGTCAGAACAAAAGAAAGGAGGTGAGATTTTTATGTTCATCGGAAGAGATTGGTGTTTGAGAAGTTAGAAATACAGAATTACAGCTGTGGTCTCAGACTGAGGCCCCAAATCAGTAGCATTAGTCCACTTGGAAACTTGTTAGAAATGAAATTCTAGCGCCCTATTACACCTGACCTACTGAAGCTCTGAGGGTGGGCCCAGCAATCTGTATTATTACAAGACCTTAAGGTGATTCTGACACTCACCTAAGTTTGAGAACCACTGAATTATTGGCTTGAAGACAGATGCTGTGTCATGGTTTGTTTTTTACCATCATAAGGAACTAGAACCGTTTGTAACTCCTTCCCACCTCTTTTAAACCTAAATGCCTGCTCTTTTCTTGCTTGTATTTTAACCTAAGATGTAGAGAATGGTAGGGGGAAATGACCTCTTGTTCGTTCTATGTCAAACATTGTGCTAAAATAAAATACTTTAGGGGAATGTGTAAGTCAGTAGAGGATCCATGTCTCCTCTCCTGAGAACTAAAGTGCATATGGTTCTGTAAGGTACCTATGTAACAAACTATGGCTTATCCTAATCTTATCCTAATTTTTCAACATTTATTTAACACTGTAAATAAGACTAAAATGAACACCTTTTTTAAAGGAATTTTCTAAACCTGATTTCTCTTAATACATGGCCTTTTTTTTTTTTTAAAGGAAACTGCAGTCTGAACTAATGCTTGAACAGTTCTCAATGTTGTGACTCTTCCTGTCCCTGTTATGTTGCTGATCTGTGGACTCATTAACTTTTAAAAAGTAGTGCTTTTAAGGAAAAGTCCTTCAAACACTGTAGCAAGATTAGGTCAGAAGTCACACTCTTTCCAGTTGCTAGAATGCTCAGTTCTCTCTTGCCTTGTGATTATTGGCAAATATGGAATCTCTTTGAGCCATTCTTTCTACATCTAGAAAATGCAAATAATAGTATCTATGTCTGAGGAAAGTTTTGAGATTAAAGGAGAGTGTATTTGAGATAGTTGGCACAGCGCCTGGTACTCGGTAAGTGTTACCTGCTACAGGGATGGTGATGGTGATGCTGACAGTGGTGACCACAGCAGTGTGGCTGTCACTTCTCTCCAGGAATTTAACCAGTGTGCCATGTTTTCAGATACAAAATACTAGAGCCTAAAAGAGACCAGATATGACTTAAATGAGCATTTTCCATGTTTTTTGCATATCACAAGGCTCCTAAAACCAGAATTTAACAGGCTAATAGTTCTTTTGAAAAAGGGTTTTTTTGTTTGTTTGTTTGTTTGTTTGTTTTGCCAAAATAAATTTGGAAACTTGGAAGAGCCCATGTACTATATTTCTCTTGGACATTTTTCATGCATATTGGCATATTAAAGGTTTTAAGAAGGCGTTGTCTTAAATAATCCTTACCATTTATCAAAATTACTTAACCATAGAAACCTTTTCTCTGGGGAATACCCACTTGTGCTTTACAAAATACAGTCTGAGAAATGCTATCTAGACCAATCACTTTTGTAGATAAAGACGTATCTCCTCAACCCCATTCCATAGAAACTGATAAGTTACGTAAGGCCACACAGTTGTAGACTCAGTATGGAACCCAAGCTCTTCCTAGTCATGTTTTTTCTAATCAGTTTTGGATGTAGACAGGAAAATGCTTTGAGTGGAAATTTGAAGATGATTCTGTAATGTAGGATGGCAAGGAAAGAGGATTGGGGGATAATTCTAGTATAGTGGATCTCATGTTTGCCTGATTGTAAGGGAGTCTAGGATATTGTAAAAGTATAGATTCTCATACTCCTGGAAATTTTGATTTATGAGTGTGGTCTGTTATCATTGTTAGGTCATATATCAGTAAATCTAGGATTTCCAGTAACGGATCTTTATAAAATTGTAAGAGTTGTTTGATTTTGAGTATCTAGAGATTAGGTATTATCTTTCTATGTTGGCAGAAGAATGATTAAAAATAGACAGCTTCTATGACAAAAAATGTAGATAAACTTAACCTGCTATATATTCACATCATGAAGTCATGTATGTGTAGGGAAGAATGGTACTGCCTTATTTGTTGCCTTCCCTTTAAATACTCTGTAGTAGCCATTACCTAAAGCAGTTACAGAAATCTATTAAGATAGCTTTGTTAAGTTCTCTGTTTATAAATTTGTGATTCTTTAAATTCACTTTTTGACCACAACTGTGTTGGATTCATGTGAAAGAGACAGGATGCCTATAACTTAAACTTAAATCTATATGATCTTCTCATGTCAGAAAACATTTAAGATTTCTACCTGAGGGCGCCTGGGTGGCTCAGTGGGTTAGCCTCTGCCTTCGGCTCGGGTCATGATCTCGGAGTCCTGGATCGAGTCCCGTGTCGGGCTCTCTGCTCACACGGGGGTCCTGCTTCCTCCTCTCTCTCTCTGCCTGCCTCTCTGCCTGCCTCTCTGCCTTCTTGTGATCTCTCTCTGTCAAATAAATAAATAAAATCTTTAAAAAAAAAAAAAAGAATTTGTACCTGAAATATTTTGGAAAGATAAGGATAATTGAAGTAATAGTATAGCCTTTATAGCTGATACACCTGTGTATGTCTAATAAAGACAGTAAGAATTCTCAATGCAATAAAAATTAATGTTGATATATTTTAAAAGGTTTGCTTTCCAATAAATATTCATAGTTTGTCAGTTAATTTTAGGAAGTCAGACATTATTTGGTAGAAATAAATACGTACAAACTGTATATTGTTATGAAAAAAGATTTTTATGGCCATTTGTGGGGATTCTGTGTTACAGGTGAACTGTTTCTGAGGTTTGTTGTGTGCATATCTTTTCTTTAAGACCTTGAAATTTGTGACCAAGCAACATACACGTTCCCACATTTAGCATTTTTATTGCAGATTGTCAGTTAGAACCTCTAAGTATTAAATTGACATGTTTGTGAAATTTTGACTTTCCAAAATAATAATACTGTTTATCTTTTGTTCTCTACCTTATTTTGTAATCCACTTTTGCTTCATGTCTTGCTTCAGAGAAATCAGATCAAATTACAATATAGTTACAATATCAAGGTCCTTAAAAATATTCACCTTTGTTAACCCAGTCTCTGGAAGTGTAGCCTGAGGAAATAATCTGAAATGCAGGCAAAGCTTTATGTACCAAGGTATTAATCCCTTATTTCAAAGAAGATTGATTAAACAAGTTATGATACAAACATGAGGAAATATCAGGCAGACAGTGGAATTTGTTTAGGCTGAATGTAGAAAGTTGTTGTTCTTACTCCCTTGTCCTTTCTCTTCCTAGGCATAACTATTGTATTATACCATACTTTTTTCTTTTATGAAAATTTTATTGATGTGGTATGAAGCTTTTGATACAATGTTACATTTTCAAAAGGACAGGTTATAAATATGTAAATTTTTTCATCATCAAAAAGATTAGAAGAAAATATATTAAAATGTTAATAATAAAAAATTTAAAAAAATGTTAATAATACTTATCTATGGGTCTCTGTAGTTTCAGTTATCTTCCACAGCCCTCCAAGTAATTAAAAAAAAAAGACAGCTCTCAGAAATAAAGGATAATCTTTCTCATCAAAAGGGCTAGCTAACAATCTAAAAGTCTGAAAGAGAGGATGCTTAAAAGACCTTTTTTCTCATCATTACTAAGTTTAGATAATAGTTAAAGCTACTTTCCCCCCAAAAGCAAGGCAATGAATGAAAAGATAAGGACACAGTGGTGTCCTGTGAAATACAAGGTAGGAGGTGTGGAGAAATGGTTCGTGGAAATCTGAGTTGGATGGAATGATTGTAATACCTGAAATGGATCTCAGAGGAAGCAAAAGTGATCTTTATGAGAGTGGTGATTTTGGTTATTTCGGATTGGGAATTTATTTGATTCTTACTCTGCTAAACAGCAGCTTTCCAGTCCCTATACGAGGTGAATATAAAGAAAGGTTTCTTTTCTCTTTGGGAAGATTTTGATGTCATAGTTATAACATGCCATAAGTTTTCACAGATGAAAAGAGGTGAAAACAGAATCCAGACCTAGGTTGGTCAGATTCCAGAGCACTTGCTGTGTACATACATCATGTTTAGGATCCTAATTTCCACCTACAACATACTTTCTGACTATGGAAATAAAAGATGTATCTCAAGATATATTGTCATCATTATGACTTTTCTTATTGGAAAGGGATAATTTATCTTTTTATAGCTTTACTAAAGAGAGTGAGATTTCTCTATGTTCCTATTTGTTAATGCAGTGGTTTCTAAAAAATTGAAAAGTGAATTGCTAGCCAAAAGGAAAAAGAAAATCCAATTTCAGTTAAGTCCCAGAAGCTTTATTATAACTCCAAATCCCCAATGTGATGTTTCTGGAAAGTTGTTCCTCAAACTGTGGTGTCTGTAAAAGTCCTGTGGGGACTAGAGTCTGTTAAATGCAGATTCTTGTACTTCTCAGAGATTCTGATACAGCAGATCTGGGCCAGAACCCAGAAATCTATATTGTAATAAGTATTCCTACTAATGTTGATGTAGGTGATCCCTGAACTCCACTTCAAGAAACTCTCATCCAAAAGTTCTCTCTGTTAGTCCATATACTGGATATGTAACCAAGGGGTGAAAGGTGACTCTAGAAATCCTCCCACAGAAGTGTAGATTGCTGTTTGCTTGTTTGGCTTCGTGAAGTTCTACATACCCACTCTTGTGTTAAATAAATGCTGGTTGACTAAATAGGTATTCAATATCCATGTCTTTAGGCCTTTTATTTTACACTGTTAGAAAACCATATACTAATCCAATATTCTTGTTAATCTGTTTGCTGAAACGTGTTAAGAGTCATAGAAATGTGGCATACCCTTTGATCTGGTAATGCCATGCCTATGAATCTGTTATTAGGAAATTGTCATTCCCCATTGCTTTGGTATTTATAGTAGTAAATTTGGTATAGAGACTCATCTCGATTACCATGACATCTGAAATCACTTACAAAAATGCTGCTTTTGTAATATTAATAGAAAATGGTCATAATACTAAACACAGAATAAGATCGGGCACCTGGGTGGCTCAATTGGTTGAGCATCTGACTCTTGATTTCAGATTTGGCTCCAGTGGAATCAAGCACCATGTCTGGCTCTGGCCTCAGCATGGTGCCTACTTGTCCTTCTCCCTCCTCCTCTGTGCCTCCCCCTCCACCATGCACCTGCACTCTCTCTCTCTCTTTCAAATAAATAGATAAATATTTTAGAAAATACAATTCAACTGTATGAAAAAAGGAACAAAAGGACTATTAAGGGTTCATTTTCTTTATTTCTTCGGACAGTTAAAGAGAATTTTTAAATAGTTCCCTATTTTTCTACATTTTCCAGTATTCTTTATTAAAAGAAATACATTAATTTAAAAATAATTATTTTTTATGTCTTCACAGTTGACTTGATTATACAGAGGAGAGTCTAAGGATTTTTACATTAATTTCTATCATACTTAGTTTTCACAGTATGTTATGAAGTCTGTCAAATGCATATAAATTTGCTGTTCTATAACTTAATGCTGTTCGTCATTTCTTAATTCCTCATTCGACTAGAAAATTTTGTTGTCATATACATACCTTTTTGAATGTGGTATTTTACTTTTTATTTTTTTTTATGGTTTTTTTAAATTTTTTTAAAATTTTTTATTTTTTTATAACATATATTTTTATCCTCAGGGGTACAGGGTAGGAGAGAAATAATTGAATGTGATATTTTAAACGGAATTGTCAGGTTGGAACAGTTGCCATTTCAAACAGTTGGGAACACTCAGGCCATTGCGGAATGGAGCTGTTTGCTAGAGACATAAATAGAAGCCCATTTATAAATTCTGGGTTTTCACTTTTAAAAAAATTATTTCATTCTTAGCATATCCATGTAAAATTACTTAAATGATTTTGGTTAGTCTCTATTCATTATTATGGTATTTAAATGATGTATATGTTCATACAGTGTAAAAAATGTATATATGTATATACATAAAATAACATCAGTACTAAAAGTAGTAGACAGCTTTGATAGAATATTAATTCAGTGGTAAGCCCTTCTCATTCAGCAGTTTAATAGTCTTGTTAAAGTCCTTGAAGCGTTCTAACCACTGCTAATTATACATAGACTTACTGACTGGTCTGTTTTATTGTGCTTTTACTTGTATCTTGGATATCTGTCCAGATGCTTTTGCTGATGAGGGATTAAATCACCTATTACAATTTCAATGAAAAGAAAATAACAGAGGGATATCCAGGCCTTGGGGCTATGAATTTTAATTTTTATAAAATATTTTTTATTTTTATTTTTTGAAAAATCCAGGATTTTTCTGTTATGTATCATTGGCGAGCATTTTTTTTCTAGATAAAGGAATGTTCATGAACCTAGAGAGAATATCACATTTTAGGTTACTTTAATTTTGAGTTTTAATTTTTTATTTATATACTGTGTAATAGCATTGTGAAGTTTAGACCTAGAAAGGATCTTGACAAATCATTTGCTACTTTGAGGCAGTTAGAAATGTTTTAACCCTATTTTAATAGTAAGGCACTATGAGAGAGTAAATGACTTGCCCAAGGTCTCATGGCTAGTAACTGTAGAGAGAAAACTAGAGTCAAAGCTTTTATTTTCCTAATGTAATTATTTTATCTAATTTTTTTGGATCACTACATTAATGAATTTTTCACAAATACACCTTATGTCAGTGTTTACCATAATTAAATTTTTAAGTAAATTTCTATAATTGTAGATAAAATGCTAGTATTTAATACAGGTTTTCTTTTTATCATTTGATAATATTTTTAAAATAAAAATTAAGCAATTATAAAAATAAATAGCCTGTTTTTTCAATTGGTATGAGCTGGCTTTATTTTATACTGCTAATAAAAGCACATTATGTTCAAGCATTGCAATTATCACTGAAATGCTCGTCCATTAACTGAAACATTAGGCTGAGGATATATTACTGTCTAGAGCCATATCTTTTGTGAAGCTGCATCTACAAGGCTATTAAGCTATAGCAATATTTGTAAACTAATATTTAAATGATTCAGATTGATACCATCTTTTGCAAACTTAAAAATAAAATACTATATTCAATTTGGTTTCTCGTGTGCTTTGAAAAATATGGTAGGAATTCTCAAAGATGATTGAAATATGTCACTTAGATGAATTTTAATACAGTTTGCTATAATCTAATACATATAATGTACTGAAGTTTTCTTTTGACTGTTTTTTTTTATCTTGGTAAATACACATAACATAAAATTATTATCTCACCATTTTTCTGTACAGTGGTATTAGGTATATTCACGTTGTTGTATAGCCATCACCACCATTCATCTCCAGAACTTCTTTCAGCTTGCAATATTGCAACTCCAAACCCATTAAATAGTAACCCTTCATTCTTCCCCTGCCCTTAGTCCTAGCAACTACCCTTTTATTTTCTGTCTCTGTGATTTTGACTACACTAAATATTTCATGTAAGTGGAATCATACAGTATTTGTCTTTTTGTGAGTGGTTTATTTCACTTAGCTAATGTCCTCTAAGGTTCATTGATGTTGTTGCATGTGTCAGAATTTACTTCCTTTTTAAGGCTGAATAATACTCCATTGTATGTATGTATTGTATTTTGTTTATCCCTTCATCTGTCCGTGGATATTTGGATTGCTTCCACATTTCAGCTATTGTAAATAAATCTTCTTTGAAGTACTTGTATCAGCCTGCCTGAACTATAACTTCTGGACAAAATACTTTTTTAATGATTTTCTGTATTTAGTTGAAAGAGAGGGAGAGTGAGAGAGAGCATGAGAGGGGAGAAGGTCAGAGGGAGAAGCAGACTCCCCATGGAGCTGGGAGCCTGCTGTGGGACTCTATCCCGGACTCCAGGGTCATGACCTGAGCTGAAAGCTGTCGCTTAACCAACTGACCCAACCAGGCAACCGGGACAAAATATTTTTTAAAAACCCACTATTTTAAGACACTGGAGAGTGACCAAAAGTAGGTAGAAGCCAGAGAGTAGATGCTCCTTGAATAAAAGGAATAAAACTGGTTGAGACGCACATTTATCTGGCTTTTCCCTTGAAGAAACTCAGAAGTTCTACAGCATCCAGGAACACAGCTCAAGCAGAAATCAGCCTTTTTTTTTTTTTTTTTTTTGAGTTAAGGTTGAAAATCAGGGCTTTCAGAGCAGCTGAAAATGAGCAGGATACTGGAAAGGAAGAAGGCACACATGGGTAACCCCAGAATCTGGATACAAACTTATCCCAAATCCTTACAGGGCAAGATTCCAGGGAACTGGGTGGAACTTGAACTTTAAACCAACTCTGTCTTCAGCAACAGCTGACATCACTGCCATGCTCTTTTAAGGCTTTTGCTTGTGGAAACACAAATGTTAATAAAATTTTTTGTGAAAGAGCAGTTGAGACCCAACAATGAACTGTGGAGCAAATAGATAAAGCGACAGATACAGCAAACTTTTAAGTTCACAAGATTATCCCGCAACTATCAATTCTTCTTTAGTGTTGTTGCCTACCTTCTCTTAGCTGTTCTTTTATGTAGGAAATGAGCTAATATTAAGTATTCTGCCAAGGTAAAAGCCTACAGTTATTTTTAAATTCACAGTCTCTTTAGTTTATATGCTGTTGCTGAAAAACTGACTTCCTAGAATTTGAATGCTATAGTTATTATTTTATTCTGAGAGGGTATTTTTGAGAAAACTATTTTTGATGAGGATTCTGACTCTTTCCTGAGGGGGGAAGAATTTGGGCAAGGTATCTAGTTCTGGTGAAAGTGAAAGTTATGAAATAAGTGAAAGTAGAAATTAAACAGGCGAATGAGAAATCTTCTGTGTTCAAACCCAGAGAGAAGGTGTTAAGATTATATTGTCTTGGGGCACCTGGGTGGCTCAGTGGGTTAAGCCTCTGCCTTCAGCTCAGGTCCTGATCTCAGGGTCCTGGGATCCAGCCCCACGTAGGGCTCTCTGCTCAGCAGGGAGCCTGCTTCCCCCACCTCCTCTCTCTGCCTGCCTCTCTGTCTGTTTGTGATCTCTGTCTGTCAAATAAATAAATAAAATCTTAAAAAAAAAAAGATTATATTGTGTTGTTTAAATCGTTACTTGCTGTTCTATTTTGAGTTGCCTCTGATTGTCATGGTAGTTTTAGTGTACTGAAATAATCACTTTCTAACTTGGACTTTGTCCGCAGACTGAATAATTTCACTTAGATTCTAAATTTAACGAATACTTTTAAAAAGAGTAGTGTATATGCTTACTGCGGGTATAATCAAACCACAGGCTAGTTATATTTTAATTACTCCCATCGTGTTAAGATGTCTTGTATAGCTTCATCTTTCATCTGTCAGCTTTCCAGTTAACCCAAACAAACAAACAGTCCATTTTTGAAAGATGTGCAGAAGCTTCAAATGTCTATTTTGATTCTTGAGTTAAATTTCAGAAGATATTCCATTAAGTTTGTGTACATGTTCATTTTGACCTATCTTGAAATGACACACTACTGAACGATCATTTAGTTGACACTGCTTGCAGTTCCTTATGAACTTGTTTGAACCAACTTCCAGAACTCTAAGATGATCCTAGCATCCAGCTTCTTATTTTGGAAGCCCACCGCATGCAAGTATTAGCTGGCCTGATCTTCAACCAACAGCTCAGCCCCCAACTGCGGTGGAACCCCACACTGAAGCAGAACCCTAAACTGTTGGATTTTGAACCATAATATAACCAGTCTCCTTACTGATAAATCGCACTGCTCCCCGGTTGGTTACTACCACATTCTATTCTCTTACTTAACCAGACTTTGTAGAAGTGTTGTCTATACTGCTTGCCACTATGCCCTGATCTCCTGCTCATTTCTCAATCTACTCAAATTCATTCTTTTAAGCTTTCTAGTTCATTCACTTTTACTTTCTAAAAAATCAGCTTTGTTGAGATCTACTTTATATACACAGTATGCAATTTGATGAGTTATGACGAAAGTGTACCTGTATAGAGAGTGCCCTTAATAGTGATTGCCGCATTCAAGATAGAAAATATTTCCATCATTGCAAATACAGGGTTTCCCTGTACCCCTTTCCAGTCAGATCCTACTTATAAACAGGCCCAGACCACCAATAATCTACTT
This sequence comes from Mustela erminea, assembly GCF_009829155.1. NCBI lineage: Eukaryota > Metazoa > Chordata > Mammalia > Carnivora > Mustelidae > Mustela > Mustela erminea. The sequence continues at coordinate 104,310,184 of NC_045616.1, read as the reverse complement.
TTTTCACTGTTGATGTCTGGCTTCATTATCTCAACATCCTGTTTTTGAGATCTATATAATTGTGTATTTGGTTCATTTTTATTGCTAACTAGTATTCCATTGTCTGCATGTCCCTCAACGTATTTATGTTCACTTGTTGATGGACTTTTTTTGTCCTTCTTCTTCTTTGTCATTATGAAGAAAGCCGCTGTGAACATTAGCTACAGGACTTTGTAAGGGGCATGTGTTTTCGTTTCTTTTAGAACTTCCACTGCTCTTGGAATAAAATTGCCAAGTGATAAGATAGGGAATGTTAACTGTCAAACTGGTTTTCAAAAGTCATCGTACCATTTTATATTCTCACTGACTATTTATTATATTTATTCTACATACTTGTGGACATTGTCAGTGTTTTAAATTTTAGCTACTATAGCATATGTAGTGGAATTTCACTGTAGTGTTAATTTGCAATTTCCTGATGACAGATAAGCGTCTTTTCAGGGACTTACTGGCCTTTATATACTCTCCTCTGTGAAGTGTCTCTTATGCTTCTTTTGCCCATTTCTTATTGTGATATTTGTTTTTTTATTATAGAGGGTTTTTTTTTTTTTTTAGTAAATTCTGTATGCCACTTCTTTGTCAGACATATGTATTATGAGTATTTCCATTGGATCTATAACTTGCTGTTTGTTTTCTTTGTGGTGTCTTTTGAAGCACAGACATTCTAGTTTTGTTGAACTCCAGTTGATCTTTTTTTTTCTTTTTCGCTTTTTGTGTCCTAAGAAAATTTTTAACTACTGCAGGGTCAAATTTACATGTATACCTTTTACATGTATACATGTGATTCATTTCAGGTTAGTTTTTGTCTTGGAGTTGGGCTTTGTGTTCCCCTACCATATGGGTATCAAGTAGTTTCAGTACCACTTTTGAAAAGACTATCCTTTCTTCCAATGAATTAGCTTGAGTCCTTAGTAGAAAACTAATTCATTATGCCTGTAAACATCTAGTTCTGAGTCTCTATTCTGTCTCACTGGTCAGTTAGCCTACCCTATGCCAGTATCATACTGTTCTAATTCCTGTAGCCTTTAATAAAGTCTCGAGATCAGGTAGTGTTCTAAATTTTATATTCTTTTTAAAATTACTTTGGTTATTCTAGTTTTTTGTGTCTTGTACAGACTTTACAACCAGCTTATCAGTCATCATTTATTGGAATTGCGTTAAGTGTATAGATCTGTTTAAGGAGAGAACTGAGATTTTAAAGAGTATTGAGTTTTCTGTATTCTTTCTGATTTTTTGGCTACTTGATTTTGTTGATTATTGAGAAAGAAGTGTTGATCTCTCTGACTATAATTTTGCAGTATTAATTTCTTATAGTCCTGTTTTGATTTCATATATTTTAAAGTACTGTTGTTAAATCAATGAACTTTTAGAATTGTTATGTCCTCTTGATGAATTGATTCCTTTATCATTATTAAGTGACCCTCTTTATTCATGGTAATATTCTTTGCTCTGAAATCTACTTTTTTTGATATTAACATAGCTACTAGCATGTTCTCTTCATTCAGTTATCATTCTTTAAGTCTTTATATATAAATAGAGTTGTAGGCAGCATGTGGTTTAATCTTGTGTTTTTTAATCATAAAAGATAATTGCTACCATTTAATTGAGCTGCTTAGACCACTTACATTAATGTAATTATTAATATGGTTGGATTTAATCCATTATATTGCTTTTTTCTATTTGCTTCAACAGATTTTTCTCCCCCATTTTCTTTCCGTCTTTCCTTCTCTCTCTTTCTCTCTCCCTCCCTCCCTCTTATTCTTTCTTTCTTCTTTGGATTTTAATTTCTTATAAAATTTTATGCAGTGCAGAAGTCCTGCCAACAGTTCTTTCAGCTTTCATATGTCAGGAAAGCATTTATTTTGCCTTCTTTTTGAAAGCTATTTCAAAGCCACTGGGTGGCTCAGTCGTTAAGCATCTGCCTTCAGCTCAGGTCATGATCCCAGGGTTCTGGGATTGAGCCCCACATTGGGCTCCCTGCTCAGCGGGGAGCCTGCTTCTCCCTCTCTCACTTCCCCTGTTTGTGTTCCTGCTCTTGCTGTCTCTCTCTGTCAAATAAATAAATAACATCTTTTAAAAAATGAAAGAAAGATGTTTCCATTGTATATATGAATGTAGATTGCCATTTCTCCCCTTTCAGTACATTGAAAAAGTTGCAACCACTGCCACTTGTAAGCCTTTTTTCTAGTCCTGTATGCAATCCATCCCTTCTCTCTGCCTCCTTGTAAGACGTTGTCTTTATCACTGATTTTGAGCAATTTTATTACTATGTGCCTTGGTGTTCTTTTCTTCATGTTTCTTGTGTTTGAGATTGTTTGGCTTCTTAAACCTGTGAAATTTTAGTGTAAAAAATTGGTAAAATTTTGGCTTTATTTCTTCAGAATTTTTTTTCTAGCCCTCCCCTTCTTTCTGTGGGGACTCCAATTTTATATGCATTAGGCCATCTAGAGTTGGACAGCAGCTTAATGATGTCTTTTTTCCCTCTCTGTATTTGATTTTGGATTATTTCTTTTGCTGTTTTCAAGTTCACTAATATTTCTTTCGTGATATCTGGTTTGTGGTTGATTGCATGCAGTGTATTTTTAATTCAGACATCATTTTCTTTTCTAACAGTCCAGTTTGAGCTTCTTAAAATATCTTTTCTGCCTCTACTTAGCATCTTTCCTCTTTTTGAACATATCAAGTACATACTTTATCATAACACTTTCTTGTCTTTATATACTAATTCTGTCATTTATAGGAATTTTCTTTTTACATTCCTTTTTTTTATTGATGGCAGATAGATTTTGGTATTCCTATAAATACTCTTGGGTTCTATTCTGGGAAGCAATTAAATTACTTGGAAACAGTCTGATTCTTTCAGATTTTTTTTAAGACTACGTGATTAATTTTGCTTCTGTGCTAAAACAAAACCTCTCTGAGTCCTTTACAGACTTATATTTCTACTCAGTATACCATGAATAAGGTATTCCATGGTGGCTGTTGGGTACAGGAACTACTTCTGGCCCTGTATGAACCCCTGATACTATTCTCTTTTGTCCTTTTGCTGGGTTTTCCCTCTGACATTGAATAGTTTCCTCACATGTATGTGGATTGATAAACACTCTACGCATCTCTGAGGTTCTCTCTTTATAAAGCTCTCTTTTCCAGTACTCTTTCCTGAAAACTGTAGCCACCTTGGTACTCTGAACTTCTGTTTCCATTTCTATTTCCTGAACTTAGGGAGTCTGCTGGGGTTCACTAAGCTTGTGTTTCCCAGCACCAGTCCTAGGACTCATATGTTTCTCGGGAATCCTTTTGTTCTTGTTGTCAGACTTGGAAATTGTCTTGGAAATTGTTGTTGTATTTATTTAATTGTCTTAGGGAAATGGGTAAACATGGCCCCTGTTACTCCATATTGACAGAAGGTTTTATTTTGCTCTGTCCTTTTACTTTTAACCTACCTGTTTCTTTTTGTTTGAGTTGGTTTTTACATCAGCGGTATCCTTTCTCACAGTCTCTGCATTATAACTGAAATGCTCAGACTAGAAACCAGCAAACCTTTCCAGTCTACCCACCTTTTTAGGCCTTGCAGGTGATCTGTGTCACAACTGCTCAACTCTGTAGTTGTAGTGCAAAATAGCCATAGACAATACATAAATCATTTGGGTTGGCTCTGTTCCAATAAACTATATTGATGGATACTGAAATTTGAATTTCAAAAAATGTCATGTATCATGAAATATAATTCTTAAAGAATTCCTTTTTTTAACCATTTACAAATGTAAATGTCATTCTGAACTTATAGACCATAAAAAAATAGGTGGCAAGCTAGATTTGACCTGTGGTCTGTAGTTTGCTGATTGCTGGTTTATACTGTTTCTCTTTAATATAATTATTGATATGGCTGTCATCTTGCTATTTGTCTTCTATTTGTCCTATCTGTGTTCTGTTTCTTTTTTCCATCTCCTTCGAGTTTTGGATTAATTGAGCATTTATTATTATTTACTTTATCTCCACTGTTGGCTTCTTAGCTATATCTCTTTTTTAAATTTTTAATAGTTTGTCTAAGGCTTATAGTCTGCATTTTAAATCATCTATCCTGAAATAATATTGCAGCATTTCACATAATAAGAACTTTATAACAATATACTTCCATTTAAACCTTTCCATTTTTTTATGTTCTTGTTCTCACAGATTTTACTTCTACCTTTATAAATTTCTCAATACATTATTACTTTAAGTTGTCTGTTATTATCTTCTAGAGAAATTGATCACTGGGGAGGAAAGTTTTTATATATGCCCACAGGTGCTATTTGACACTTCATTTCTTTATATAGTTCTAAATTTCTACATGGTATCTATTTTCCATTTGAAAAACTTTGTTTAGCAATTCTTGTAGTTCACATTTGATAGAAACAGATTCTCTCAGCTTTTTCTCTTTTGGCTGAAAAATTCTTTATTTTGTCCTCCTGAAAGATATTTTTACTTGATACAGAATTCCAGTTTGATATTTTCTTTCCTTCAGCTATTTAAAAATGTGTTTCATTGTCTTCTGGCTTCTATAGTTTCTGACAAGAAGTCTGTGAACATACTGAAACTCTTTCTGGAACTCTGCCCTGAAAGTTCAAGTTGCCTCAGATTCTGAACTCTTATCTCATCAACTCCATGAAACTGCTGGGCTATAGCTGGGATACCTGCTTCTTCGCAGTCTAAAATGCTCACCCTTTTTGTTTCCCCTCTCACAGGGGCCCTAGTCCTGCACTGCCTGTTTTCCAGTGTCTTAAAACTGTTGCTTCTTACAGTCAATCCAGTTTTCTTATTGCTTAAGGCATGTAGGTAAGCCAGGATCCTGTTAATGCATTCTGGTTAGAAGAACAAAATCATTCTTTATAAAAATCAAAAAATAAATATTCATTGACACACTGGAACTACATTCCTGCTTTAGATGCTAAAGGTGTGAAAACCTAAGTGTCCAGACCTGATCTCTAGTCTCACAAAACTTACATTCCAGAGGAAGCAGAGAGAAACATTTAATAATGGAGCAAATCAGAAAGTCAATGTAAGATAACAGATAAGTGCTATAAAGGCAGTAATGCAAGATGATACAATAATGTGATGGGAGAGTCTACATTTGAGAGAACATGGAAAGCCTTGCTGAGGTGGTAATATTTGATCTGAGATTTGACTGATATAAAACAGGAATCTCCAAACTATGGTCAGAAGACCTATTTTGTAAATAAAGTTTTATTGGAAAAGAGCCACACCCATTCCTTTACTTATTGCCTGTGGCTGCTTTTGGGCAATAGTGATGGTGTTGAGTCGTTGTCCCATAAGCCTAAAATATTTATTATCCGGTGTTTTAAGAAATAGTTTGCCATCCCCGACATAAAAGAACTCTACCACTGTTGCTGGAGCTGAGATCTCTAATGACTGCCATATTTATAAAGCTGCTACGTACTTTCCTACCCTTATTTTAATGAACTTTTAGCATCATTCAACATGATCAGCCGTCTTCTCCGTGAAACAGTTTCTCCTTTCTTAGGTTCTCTGACCCCATGATCTGTTGATTTTTTTCTAAGCTCTCTAACAATTTCTTCTCCATTTCTTTGTATAGTAATTTTCCTAAATCTGACCATCTGACCTTTAAATGTTGGAGTTTTTCAGGGCTAGGCTTAGGTCTATCATGTCTCTCTTCTCTGGTTTATCCCTAGTTTCTGATACTCCTGTGTCTTCAGTTACTATCTATTTACTGATGATTCCAAATATGTATCTCTGGGTAGGCCTGTCTTCAGAAGTGTTCTGGTTTTCTTTTTAAATGATTGATTGGTTGATTGATTGATTTTTGGGGGGTGGGGCGGGAAGGGCAGAGGGAGAGGCAGAGAGAGTCCCAAGCAGATTCCATGCCGAATGTAGAGCCCCATATGCGGCTCAATCTCAGGACCCTGATATCACGACCCGAGCCAAAACCACGTCAGCCACTCAACCAACTGTGCCACCTGGCGACCCCTTGAACTTTTGACTTATCTATCCAATTGTCTATTTGACATCTACCTGTCATTGTAAATTCAAGAGGCTCTAAAGAGAATTCATGACATCCTCTATAAAAACTGCTTTGGATGTCTGTATTCATTAAGAGGCATCTGATACTGATGTCAGTAACCTAGAATGTACTGTTGTACATTTCTATTCTTTCAATTCTCTTTCAGTTTCTGTCCTTTCAATTCTCCCTCCTAAGTATTTGGTTTTGTATAATTTTGTCTGTATTGGTATATTCCTAGTCCAGGCCACACCTCTCTATGACCTATGTGACAGCATCCTTACTGGTCTGCCCATATCCATTCTTGGATCTCTCCAAGTGGTTCATCAGATGCCATAGCCAAAGATTAAAATGAGAACCAGTAGATTCCCATTGCTTTTAGGATAAGGACCAAAATCTTTTACATGGCTTATAGAATCTACTGAAGAGAACTGTCTTCTGTCTTCCTCTCCAGCCTTATCCATAACCATTCCCCCCCCTTTTTTTTTCTATAGGTACTCTGGCATTTTTTTTAGTTCCTAAATTCTCCAAATATTTTACCCTAGCTTTTGTATGTATTGTTTCTTCTACAATGGGATGATTCTTTCTCTTTTCTTTGCCTAGTTAATTCCTTCATTGTTTTCTCTGGGCACCTTCTCTCATCCTGTCTTCCCATCTTAGGGCCTCTAGTTATATGAAACCATTATTACTTGGTCTTTACTTTTCAAAGCACTTATCATACTGTGATTAATTGTAGCTATAATTAATGGAATTATTTGTCTGTCTTCCTTACAGAACTATGAACTTCATAAGGGAAGGGGTTGTGCGTTTCTTGTTCACCATTGTATCCTCAACATCAAGCTTGTTTTCTGACAATAAATATTTGTGAAATGAAATAATAAATGAGTATATTATATGTTTTAATTATCACAAAAATCCCTGTAACTTATAATTTCTCTTTGGGAAGCTTTTAAATTCCTTGGAAGAAAGATTTAGAATAATGATAATAGCTGCCATTTATTGAGCAACTTCCATGTGCTTACTTATCCCTATGCCACACACACAATCATAGCTTGACCTTCACAAGTCCTACAGTGTTGCACTTACCTCCATGATTCTGTGGGAGAACTGAGTCTCAGACAGATTATTTCACTTGCTCAGTGTCACACAGTGTGTAAGTGGGAGAGCCATGATTCAAACCCAGTTGGTCTTCCTCCAGAGGCTCGTATGCTCTTACTCTTCGTGTTTCAGCGTCCTACCACATTATTACTGGGAAAACTACTGCATTTCTAACTTTACCACAGGACTCCATCTGACCTTCCCTTTTTACTCCCCATTTAACTGAAGGAATTAAAGTCAGTATTTATACATACTAGCTCATGTATTCACTAATAGTTAATATTCACATAATGATTGTGGAAATACTTCTTAAACAAACAGCTGTAAAGTGTGGGAGAAACACTAAAATTTAGCAATCTTAGATCTTTGAAGACATACTCTAGAATAGTTAAGCAAAAATTGCACCCAGGTTGCAAATGAACTTCATTTGACGTTCATTTTTTTTCTTAGTTATCATTAACAATTTTGATACTAAAATTGAGAAACTAGTCACAAATTCAAATTAAGTAATGGCATATTTCACATTTTCTCTACCTTAGAACATGTAGTAAAATTTAAGTCGATCTTTAAGAATCCATTCCTTAAATGAATTTATCATTTAAGGCAAGGGACTTCTTTGAGAAACCACAGGTTAGCTTCCTCCTATTATTCCTGCATGGTTTAGGAGTCCTCAAGATTCAGCTACTTCTCTGATAAATTAGTGTCAGGAAGAATTCATTTTTGACTTTTCTTTCAGCATTCGCAAACTCATTTTTACCATGAAGCATCTTATTTACTTGCAGTGCTCATGAAGTATAAATAGAATTACCCATAATATTTTGATAAAGCTAATAAACACTTCTATTCTTCTCCTATTTTTGTGCTATGTGGACAGTAAATTGGCTCTTTTCTGGAATTTTCTGTATTTTACAACTTTTCCTCAGAAAAAACCTTTCATCTACTTATATATACAAAATTAGTTCAGAAGGCATTTGAACTAACCTATGCATCATATTATAATTAGTAATAGTAATACTGTTCTCAAGCCTTGTTTTAATAATAATTTCCTTTCAAACTTCAGTTTCAGTACTAACTTTTTTAGCCTTATATAGTGATTTTCATTACAGAAATCTACTTTCTTATTGCCTCTTGAACTATGTAGAGCATAGACTACTGGACCTAGTAGTTCTGGGTATTTTGTAGAAAGGGAGGTGAGAATAGAATTGAGGAAGGAATTTCGATTTCATTATGATTTTGTCAGCTGTTAATTAGTGGTCTACTAGATTTTTATAATAGTTACTGAATTTTGCAACCAGTCTTATTCCTAGTCCTTAATATATTAAGGTATTACTTATTAGCGTCTGTATCATCTCATCATATCATCCCTCTCATGTGAAATGGAGTTTTTTGCCTATCGATTTTTTTAAAATAAAAATTAAGTGATACCCATATATATAGAACATTGAAATTCCAGGCTTGCCCATATAGGAGAACAGTTACTATTAGAATTGATGAGGCACTGAAAACAACAACAATCACCACCAACAACTAAAAGAAAATTTAGTTGTGTTTAGGAGGGCAAAATAGACGCTGTAAAATCCTGGAGTTTACCAGTTCTCTAAGAGAAAATTGCACATAACTGTAAGAAACACATCACAAGACGTTTTTGAATACAGATTCTAAAATTAAAAGAAGGAAATCGTCTATTTTATAGGGAAAAATACAATATTTTTAGAATTCTTATTTGAAAACTTCAATAAAGATATTTTATACCTGTGGAAAACCTGACTGATACACAACATATTAAATCCTGGCCTTCAGAATGCCCGATAATTTGAACCCTGGAAAGATATATTCTTTTAAATCACCTTGATAGTAGCTATAATACCTGAAAATAATTTAATCATTTGGATTGATACTGGATTGTTGACATAGCCAAACTTAAGCATTTTTTGAAATATTCTGGGACTACTTACTTTGCTCATGGAAGAAAACTTGACTATTAATTCTCCCAAAATGAAATTTTAAGGAGCCATGAAAATAATCAGTTATAATTAGCATCTTTATTATTGAATTTCCATCCCAGAGTGATTTAGACTTTTGATATCTTTGTCTCTCCCAACTTTCACAGAGACTTTCTTTGCCTTGTGTACAGAAAAGAGGTAGCTAATGGAAAAATGCATACCTGACTTTTTTCCTCTCCTAAGAAAGGAGAATTCATCCACTGCCACTGTACCTTTTTTTCTTTTCTTTTTTGTCTTGCACAGAAGACTGGCATCTTCCTGTGAAGGGCTTGTGGCAAACCTATCCAACTCGGGTTTCTTCCTCCTTGAGAACGATCTGATCCATCATCATCTGAACCAGGGATCACACTCTAAGGGTCCAGGTGAGGGCAAGTCAGTCTATATGTTAAGCCAATTTCTTTTCTGGTCAGGTAAGTCACACTCAGGCATGATCTCACGCAGCATCAGCCAGCCTTAGTTTTTTAAAGCTTCCTGGTCCCCAGAGAGAGACACACCTTATATGTCCATTAATTCTCTGACCCACCTAAACTATTAATGATTAATCACATCTTTAAAAATTCTCTTTGCTCTATAGTATAATCATTTTTAGGTACTTACTCATTTTTAATTCCAGAAGTCTTAAAAGGATTATGTGTATGTGGTGAGAAAGAAAGACATATGCTGAAACAAATAGGTTTTCCTAGTTGCAGTTTGAATTTGTAAGACTTTTGAGAGACCTATAATCAGTCTAGCACCTTGTAATTTTTAGTTTTCAACTGTGTTTGTAGAAGTCTGGAAACCAAAGCAGAGCGAATAACATTGACATGCATGGTCATCATGAAGGTCTTTTTGGTTTGCCATGGATTCTTTCATTTAATGTCAGAATGATTAACGGCAGAGACAAGAATTTCCCTGTTCTGTATCCAGCTTCCATATGCTAGTTACAAGGAGAAATTTATGATTGCTCTTCAGGCAAGTGAGCTTAGCTAATTGGAGTTTGGCTTTGCACCTTGATACTATCTTTAAGTTGGGAGGTGAATTAACTTTGTAGCTCTGAGGCTATTTTCAAGACAACTTGTTTTTCAAAAACTTTTTCTTTTTTATTAGAGAAAAAAAAATCTGCCTTGTCTTCTGACATTGATAGTCTTTCCTTCAAAATGCACTTGAGCATTATATAATTTGTTTCATAGATGACCTTTGTATACAATAATAAATTAGTTGTCAGTCTTACAAAATACTTTGTTTCATCATGATACTTACATTGTATGCATTTAATTATAAGGAAAACATAAGTAGTTCTACTCTGATATACCTTGTCTCCTTTGCCAACACATAGATAGGAGTAAATTGGGCTTCTATTTCCTTCTGTTGGCTTATTCTCCAAATGACTTATAAGTTATGAACCAAAGTTAATATATGTCATTGAGTTTGCCACAGTAAAGAGTGATTCCTAGTCACTGCGAAAAGGAGATTATCTTCCTTCCTGATAATTTTGCCAGCCATGAAGCTAGACAGTTGTTTTACCCTAATATTTCGCTTTTTGAGATTCATTGTTTTGTCTTTATTATTCAAAAATATCAGTATGAGTTTTGACTAAGAGAAAAATTTTTTGGCTAGAAAAGCAACAAGCATTCATTATTCAGAACTGCCTGCTATTTTACCACTGAGACCTAAATAAGACAGTTGTTTACGTGATTCTGTATCAGTACAATTAAGTCAGTATGGACTTAAGACACAATTTGTTGGGTACAAGTCCCATTTGTTCCCATTTGTTATACCTTTATATTTGGCATAACGTGGAGAAGCAGAAAATATTCATTGTACATTAAAATATTTCTGGGGTATCTGTCTTGAGCAGAAGAGGTATTTACTTAACTCTACTCCAGATTCTAATAGAAAGTTATTTTCCACTGGATCATAACTGTTTTAATATGATTAGGTTCCTATACGTGCATTGTATGAGTATTTGAACATATTCTAACCCAATCATAAAAAGACATAAAGTAACTTAAATATTTAGAAATAGGAATAATATTACTTAACCAGGAATATCATAGACATTGAAATGTTAAATATTAGAATCTGCATTGTGATGACTTCAGTGGTCATGTTTCAAAGGCTTAGGAAGTAGGCCAGCTTTCCCATGCTGTTCTTGGGTTGGGCCAATCAACTACATTTTTGAGGATTTTAATTTTGAAGAAATTAGCAAACTTTGAGTAAAATTTGAGGATTGCATTTGACTGGCTTCGAAAGTACTTGTATATCTAAAGAGTGTAAGTTTTAAAATAACCTTTTATCCTTCTCATACTCTTACTTTTGTACCTAGTAGTATTTTTATGTAGATGTAGCTGTGAACTTCAGACATGCCCATATTTATATCGGTGAAATCATTACAACATCAGTTTCAGTAAACGAGTGAACTATAAAGTAGAGACTTAAAAGATCAGTTTTTAGTCCTTAAGACATCATAATGGGATCAGCTGTTAGTATCTGCACAGAAATTTATAGACTTTAAATATATAAATTTAGATTACCTGTAATACCATTTCCATTCTACAACAGTTAATACATTTCGGAGATCTCTGGCATGTGTAATAAGGGATATGCGAGCTAATTCACCTATACTCTAAGTAAAACAGGATTAGGAAGGCAAATTTTCCATGAAAAATAAGTAATTAGTGAATTCTAAAATCAAATATGTGACTTTGGGATTCTTCCCTGTATTGATAAGGTTGATCGGCCCTTTTTAATACAGAAGCAATGCTGCTGACCCACCATAATAAGCTTTGTGTTATCTCTTAACTAAACTATATTAGATTTGAAATAAAGCGTGGCTCAGGCCTAGACATTAGAGAGGTTATTTGCTGAAACTGAGGCTTCCTTTCCATATCCTCCCTTCGCAGGATTTGATTGCATTACACTGATAAGCTTTAACATTAAAATCATGTTTTATATTTCTTCATGTCCATTTTCTGTGCCCTCTGTAGGGCAAAACCCAAAAATGACCAGGGCACATGATTCTTCTCAGAAGCTCATTTATAATGCGTCCAAGATGTCAGAAACAATCCTTTGATACCTCCTGAATAGTGGCAGCAAGCAATCATATAGAAATACTCTACCTAGCTTTTCTTTTGGTGATGTCTTGCCCTTAACTCACAGAAATGCGTACCATACCTTCAAGTAATTGGTTCGATTGCCTGAAGTCTACTAATGTTTCAAGTTAATAACCATAGAATATTTCAAAAAGGTGGTGCCTCCTTCATAAAATGTATCTGTGCTTGCTAAAATTTTATTTGGTTTGAAACAACTAAATTTAGTAGACTCTAAAATTGTATATTGTTAGAATATGATACTTCAAACAAACTGTGATTTACTTTCAGTTCTGAAAATATTCAGAGGATTTGTTATCTCTTGCAGACCTTTCTGCAAACTACTAATGGGATGAACACAATATATCACTTTTATAATAGTGAGCTATTAAAGGCAAGCATAAAGCAGTCTGAAGCCCATAAGTGCTGCCAACAGCTCCTGCTTTAATGAATTCCCTTTTAGATGTCCATTAAATGCTCGTGGCAAATGTACTCATAATGGAAATGGCAAATCTAAATGGGTAGATATGAATAATCCATGGAGTTTAAATTCTGTTTATGATCATCTTCACATTTAGTTTTCAAGACAACGCAGTTTAGTTTTCATTACAGTTTGGAATAAAGAGGACAGGGAGTAATTGATTGCTTCAAGCAGATTAAAATCAATGGTTTTCTTTTCAAAGAACCAGTTCAATGCAGTAATTCCAACTTTAAACATTGATTTAGGGTACTCAACACAAAATGTTTTGTGCTGTGTGAACTTTTATATAGAAAGACTAGTATTAATTTTATTTCCCTATATATCTATATAGTGAAATATAGAGGTTGTTAGTAGCATGTGCATGACTTAATAGTGATCTATATTAAGTCATTTTGATATTATTGCAGGCATATAATGAATCAATGAGATTCCCGTCATCACTGTAATACTGTTTGTAACCCATTAGCACAGAGAAATTACAGCCCATCATACATCATTACTGTGATTGAGGCTTTATTACCATATTCTCAAATTGCTTGCTTGCTATAAAACTAAATAGACACAAGACAACTATAGGTGGAGTGTAGACTATGCATTATTGTGCTACAGTAATGAGGGATTATTGTACCATAATGGGGTGAAACTTATGAGGAAAATAAACTTAGCAGTAATAGAAAACTGGAGACTCTTTTTACATTTGTTTTTATTACCTTAAAGGTCAAATATATTTGTTATGCTCAGGTTATTATTTATGTATTACATGAATCATAGCCTCTTGATATTTTGTAAAGACACCACCGCCCCCCCCCCCCCCCCCCCCCCCGCACAATGTATCTTTTTAAAGTCTGTAGTCTCATGCACTTGGAATGCTCAGGGCTGGATTTGGAATCTGCATTTCGCCACTTGAGAGAGTAGACATTTTACTGCTACTAAGCCTGACATTTTTGTGGGTAGGTAATACCCTTTAAACTTTAGGCTATTTTTCAGTACTCTATATATTTTATTAACAGTGTGAATAGGTCAGTAGTCTTCTGGCTCTTCAGTTGAAATAATAAATGTATGAATGCAACAATATTCTAGCAATGAAGAGAGGTAAAATATGGAACAGTTGCCTGGGGCCTGATTGTAAAAGACTTTTGATGTCTCAAAGAGGGAAATGGAAGAAATATATTGCCTCTATATTAAAGAAAAAAAAAAAAACCCATGACACTAAAACTTGTTAGTTAAATTGTGCATATGTTCATTCTATGCCTGTTGAGTTTTGTTATGAGTTATAACATTGAGAGCATTATTTAGAACAGTAAAAAGCCCAGTGTACTGACTTTTGAGCTAAGATCATTGCTTGGATTCAAAGCTCTCCCTAGTGCTGTGTGGCTTTCTGATCTCAGCCTCATTGTGACTTGGCACCATGTAATAATATAAAATAAAATACAGAAGCTGGCATAAGATACATTCATGATTATAAAGCACTTCACATATAAATTCTTAGCCAAAGCAGTAATAACCAACTACAAAGTTAGGAATGAGAGCATAGCTTTCTCCAAAAGACTAAAAGAGGTAACCCATTCTCAGCTTATAATATCCTTACAAGTTACATAGGCATTACTCTTGGGCTTATCATGATATAATTACCACCCCCTTTGTAAATTGTTTTTTTTTTTTTAATTTATAAATGCATATGGTGGTTGCAGTGGTATAAAACCTGAACACTTGTTACAGTGTGTCTCAACAGTGAAAGGTGCTCCCTAAAACGAGAGTTCAGAATTGACCAAAGGGACATAGACCTAAACTAGTCCTCAGCCAACTGGTACCTTCTGAAAATGTAAGACACATAACTAACCAACTCCATTCCTTGCTCTCCAGGGTACATGGCCATTTTGGGCCATAGAATATTTTTGTGACTTTCTCATAATTTATTTCTTCACTTCTTGGGAGGGCTTTCCATGTTAAAAACAAGCAGAGGGAACAATGCAAAAGCAAAGTTTAGACTTTAGAAGGATGTAATTTGAATGTTTAAAACCATCTATGATTCATATTATAGTTAATCTAATTTCAAGTAGGATTTGAAGTTGTATTCAATTTGTAACCAGCCTCAAAATCTTTTGGGGAACAGGGGAAAACAAGAATAAAACAAATTATTTTTGTTGCTTTTAATAGTCTAGTTGGAGTGATAGTATAAATAAAAAGAATAACAAACAAAAAAATAAGCATTAAATACTAAGAAGAAAATAAAATAGCACATAGAGGATAGGGAGTGCTGAATGGGATTATTTTATATAAGATATTTCTAGAAAGCCTTTCTAATGAGATGACATTTTAGCAAAAATCTGAATAAAGTCCCAAACCAGTCATAATGGTGTCTGTGGTAAAAATGTGCCAGGAACAGTGACTACAATGGTTCTAACACAACAGCTTGTTTGGTGTATTTGCAAAACAGCAAGGATACGGTAGCTCAGCAGAGTAATAAGAGGGGTAGGGGAAGGAAATTAAAATAATATCTTAATAATTTTTAAGATTTATAATGAATTCAACACCATTAACGATGTTTTTATTTGGTGACTTTTTTGCCAGTGGAGAGGTCATTCAAACTCAGATGATCCAATAATTTTCTTAATTTACTGTAAATGACCTGATTTTTAACTATTTAAATATAAAAACTTTTAATATATTCACCCTATCACGTATATCTTTTTGCAGGGCTCTAGAGTTTTATTTTTGATAAGCAGGGAGTCTCAGAGTGTAAGCCATGGACTTTCCTCTGTATTTTTAGAACTTTATAATTGGGGAATGCTTGCACTTTTACTGCTGATCTAGATAGGTTTGTAGTTTGTTTCTAGCACTCAGTAAAAACAAATACTTCTTCATTTAATCGCCTTTCCAAAGCAGTCCATAGGTCCACAAAAGCTTGTGAAGTCTTGCTGTTTTATTGATTTGAGTTATTGACAAGTGGAAATAGATGAATTACAGTTTGGGGGAATCTTTTATTCTGTAAAAGGGGTCCTTGAATTAAAAAAAGTTTTAAGAACTAGTTACCTTCTAAGGCAGAAAGTGAGGAACAGAAGAACTAGACATGGGAAAACTGACATAAAAAGAAGACCTAAAGAAAATCTGAGGTTCCCACAAAACACACTGAGGGTTGCTAGGGGGTAGGGGTTAGGGGGTAGGGAGAGGGTGGTGGGGTTATGGACATTGGGGAGGGTATGGGCTAGTTAGTGCTGTGAAATGTGTAAGACTGATGATTCACAGACTGTACCCCTGGGGCAAATAATACATTATATGTTAATAAAAATAATTAATAAAAAATTAAAACCATAAAAAAAGAGAAAAAATCTGAGGTTCCAAGACAGAGAAGCAGCTAAAAATGTATAAAAGTTAAGTTTTGACAGAGAGAAGAGGAAGCTGAAGGAGGAGTTCTTCCTACTTGCATCCTACATTTGTTATGTAGTGCTGTGTAACACTCCAATTTAGGATCAAACATATTTTATTTAGTACCCTCAGATTTAGGATCAAACCTATTTTATTTCCCACAGTTCCTGAGGGACAGGAATTTGAGAGTGGTTCAGCTGAATGGTTCTGGCTTAGGGTGTGTCATGAAGTTCAGTCAAGCTGTTCAGCTGGGACTGTAGTCTCCGCTAACTTGACTGGGGTTGGAGGATCAGCTTATAGAATGACTTCTCACTTGACTGTTGTTAGGAGACCTCATCAGTATTAGGCCTTACTTCCTTGCTATTTGAAGCTCTCCAGAGGACTACTTGATTGTCTTTCAGGCATGCAGTTAACTGCCTCAAAGTAATCTAAGAGAGAGCAGCAGAGCAAGCCGTAATACTTTTTATGACCTAATCTTGGGAGTGACACACTTGTCACTTCTGCTGTATTCTTTTGGTGAGAAGTGAGGCACTAAGTTCAGCCCACACTCAAAGGGAGTGGAACTAAGCTCTGCCTCTTGAAAAGAGGGCCATCAAAGAATGTATGGACATATTTTAAAACACTAACCCATACCAGCATCGGCCCAGCTGATCTGTATGTAGGCTGTAACCTGGTGCCCTGGAACCATAGTCTAGAATGAAGAGGAATGTAGACAGTCATCCTTGAGCCTTCTTAGCTCTCTCTCTCCCAGTCCTAGAATGTGGGTTTTCCTGGATTTCTATTTCCTCGCCTTATGTCACTATTGAGCAGTAGGATGTCATGGAGTAAGTCTGACTGAGAGGTGCCTTAGGCCTAAGTAGGAGACTTGGCAGCTCACATGTATTCTAGCCTACTTCATTATGACTCTAATAGAGATTTATGGCCAAAGCTCTAGTTAAAAGAGTGATAATCTCTGGCTATGCACTTTGCATTATCTCCCTATGAAACTTCTAATCATGGAGGTTATTAGAGTTTTGAGGTTCAGGAGCCCATCTAACAGGAATCTTATTCATATAATTTCTAAAAACTCTTATGACTCCAAGGGCTTATACCTTCTAACTCATGGGTTAATGGATAGAAGGATGGAAAGGTGTGTAATAATTTAAAATATAGCAGATTTAATTATAAAATCTAGATGATGGGTATGTGCCAATCATTGTACTGTTCTTTCAACTTTTCTGTGTGTTAAAAATTCTCAAAATGTTGGAGGAATAAAACTTTTATTCTTGTAGTACTCCTCCTAGCTGTTGGTCTTCCAAATGAGTACCTACCTAAACTGTCAAAAAGTTGATAGCTTTTTCTCTCCAACCTGAACAATATATACAGGTTATTGTTAATAGCTGGGATCTTAGCAAGCCTAATAACATCTAGCTCTTTCTGTCTATATAATGTTATTTCTATGATAGGGAAGTAGTGATTACAACTCCAGCCTCCTCCTATATATGAAAGGGCCTGATACATAACATATCACGAAACATATTTGAACAGAATATCCGTCGTATAATAGCAGCTACCAATTACTTACTGGCTGTTGTTGTTGTAGGCACTATACTAGATAACTTCTGTTGTCACCTTAATCCATATCAAGATCCAAAACAGATGAGCAAACAGTGCTGCAGTACTTCTGCTTCTTACTGTAGCCCTTGTAAAAGTCTCTGTAGTATTGAAAATCACTATGCTGTATGTAGTTTTAGATTCTAATATGTGATTATTAGCCCTTAGTATAGTCTATGAGAAATGCCTGCATATTTGCAGTGGACTGTCATAGCACCTTATAATTTCTTATGCCTCCCATGGCTCATTTCTAGTTCGACTGATTGTGTAATTAAAGGACCCATGTCACTTGGAGTCAGCTGTTTCGGGCCTAGCCACATCTCTTAAGAGCTTTGTGACCATGTAGGGAATGTAAGTGAAGGATATATAGGAATTCTTTCTAACTATTTTTGCAGTTAATTCTGTAAGTCTAAAGTAATTTTAGATAAAACATAGAAAATAAGTAGCTTTTTTAAAAAGAGATTTCATTTATTTATTTGACAGAGAGAGAGATCACAAGTAGGCGGAAAGGCAGGCAGATAAAGAGAAGGGGAATCAGGCTCCCCACTGATCAGAGAGCCTGATGAGGAGCTCAATCCCAAGACTCTGAGCTCATGACCTGAGCTGAAGGCAGAGGCCCAACCCTCTAAGCCACCCAGGCGCCCCTAGAAAATAAATAGCTTTGTCACATCTCTGTTATTGCACTATTTTTGAAAATAGAGAGAGCTATACCTAATAATAATAACAACAAAAAAACATTGAAAACCTAAAATGTGAGTGTAGATAATATATCTCATACAACTTTCAGCTGTATCATGCTCAATAATTTTCATGCATAGTTAAATGTACAGTATGTGTTGAGAATGACAATATGATCTCGTAAGAAAATCCTTAATCTTGGGGGACCTGGCCAACTAGATTTAAATCTTGATTCTCCCACTGGATGTCCTTGAGCCAATGACTATGTAATGTCATGCCTCAGTTTTTCCTACAATGGGAAGAAATCGTGGTAAATATTCAATATCTAAAGACATTTCAGTTATCCCTTAGAAGGCTATTGTAAAAATTCAGAGTTAAATTATAATGTAGTATTTAGTAAGCATTGAGCCATTTCACTAATTGATAACACCCATATACTTCTATTACGGTTCCTCAGTTTTTCTGAACTATTGCTAGGCGCAAAGCAATGTATCTCCAAAAACAACAGAGAAGACTAACTACCACCACCCCCTTCACAATCTAATTTGTGATAAAATATGAAAATACATTGTTTGTTGAAGGAAGTCCTGTATATACTTTTTTTAAATAATTTTTTGAACACATAATAATTTTTTGAAATACATCCTTCTGGGCAGATACTAAATTGAAACATTATTTTCAGTGTTTTTTTAAATAATTTTTTGAAATATATCCCTCTAAGCAGATGCTAAATTTAAATATTATTTTCAGTGTTAGTCAAATATTTGTGGTAAAAGATATGATTAATTAATGCTGATGAGTTGTTAGGATCAAAGAAGACTCCTCCCTTTGCTAATATCTTGAGGATGATCAGGAACTTCATGAATGATTTTACCACCACAGCACCCATTTGAATCATCTTTGGATTAAAAGGTTCTAACTAGTGTCCTTTTTGCATTGCTTTTCTTAATTATAACTATAAATCAAAAACATGAAAATTAGCTAAATGCTTTCTAAGAACCATTTAATGATTGTAATAACCCACTCTGGAGGAGGGCATCATCTTTTTGTCAGGGAAACCAAAATCATAGAAAGACCCCTGCTCTTAAATTTGTGCTTTATATGGAAGGAGCGTATGTTACAGATGTTTGGAGAAATAGTAACACAAAGTCCTTTCTGTAGTATTTTAAAAGAAGATAAAGTAATTTGCCTAAAATAAATTAATAAGAAAGTACTCAATGGGCACAAAAGTAGATGAATATGGGACTTCAGGAAAAAAGGTATAGCTGATGTTACATATTGACTAGTGATTGCTTTCCTGTACTTAAACAGTTTGTACCATGCAAGTATCGATTGCCATCAAACAACTGACTACAGTATCTTCATGCAGATGTTCTGGGGTAATTACTTTGTAACAAGTAAATCTTTTCAAGGTAAATATGTTAAAATAAAGTATTCTTCAAATAAAAACTCTAAGATTACTCTCTTCTTGCTTAAAATAATTTGTTCTGAAGATTCCAGGAATATATGTAAGATAGGCTAGTGATTTCAGACTGGCTTACAATCAGCTGTTTCATAAATGAAATTTTGCAAAGAAGCAAATGGCTCTGACTGGAATGAAGATGCAGGAGTTTCAGGGTGCCAGATGTTCCAATGGCTCAGTTCTTATTCTCTCTTTCTGGGCCCTGATGTGTCTCTGTGGCATCCTAAGCCTCTGAGGAGTGCATTTTGAGAACTGTGGACATATGTAGGAATTTGTAATTCATAGGCCATATGCTATTCTTTTGGCTGTTGGAGGACTCTGCCCTTGTATCTATCCTATTAGATCACATACGCTACCAGCAGCACTATAGTTGTTCAACAGCAATATGTTTATTGAATGTACAAGTGGTTGTTAGTCGACATGTTTTTCTGATCAGCACTGATAATGGGCTATGTGATACGAGCTTAGAAACTTTCTTTTTATATATATAATGAGAGAGAATTGGGTTAGGTCAAATCAGAAGTTCCTTCCAAGCATTTGCTATTCTGTTATTCAGTGGAGAATCTGGAGCTTTTTTTTTTATGAGGTAGGAAACAAGTCTTAGCCATAGTTCATAAATTTGCAGGATATGAACTCGGAATGGCAAGATTAAATTAGTCAACATTAAACAATTAGAAAACATCTATTAATAACATATTAATAAGTTGTTTTAGACTTTAACAGCCAAAATTATGAAGAGATAAATGTATATCAAAAGGATCTGTTTTAAAATCCTTAGATTAAAAAAAGTCTCTGAGATTTCTTCTCATTTAAGTACACTAGCAAATTTATATGCATTTCCTACAAAGAACTGGAAATCAATCCTGTTGCTCTATTATGATCTTAAATCTCAAATAATGGTTTTTTAAGCAGATGTAGAAAGATGACATTTCTCTTCTCATGCTATTTTTTTTTTTAAAGATTGGTTTTATTTATTTGACAGACAGAGATCACAAGTAGGCAGAGAGGCAGGCAGAGGGAGAGAGAGGGAAGCAGGCTCCCTGCTGAGCTGAGAGCTTGTTGTGGGGCTCGATCCCAGGACCCTGAGATCATGACCTGAGCCGAAGGCAGAGGGTTAAACCACTGAGCCACCCAGGCACCCCTCTTCTCCTGCCTTTTTTTTTTTTTTTTTTAAGATTTTTTAATTTATTTGATAGGGAGAGAGCATGAGAGGGACAAGGGGCAGAGAGAGAAGGAGAAGCAGACTTTCCCTCTCCGCTGAGCAGGGAACCTGAGCAGGGCTCGATCCCGAGACTCCAGGATCATGACCTAAGCCGAAGGCAGTTTAACCAGCTGAGCCACCCAGGACTCCCTCGTGTTATTTTTAAATAAATACTAATAATATGACATTCTTACCTTAGTGCCTCCTGTGAAATCTGTATTTTTAGAAATTTAATGAGCCACACTATGACTAATGGTTAATATAAATTCAGTTGACTTGAACATTAAGATTAAAGTCACGAATTTTTCCTGATTTTTTTTATGAATACAAATTAATATTTTCTTAGGTCCGTTTTTCAAATGAATTTCTAATAGAACTCTAAGGTAACATAGATATATTTTGGCATATTTAAGAGATAGTTTAGTAATTATTTTTATGTAAGTCATTAAGGCTTATTTTTCCTTTTGCAATAATAAACCAAACCATTATAAAATTTGTGGAGAATTTTGTATTTATTTGATATTTGACTATAATACCCGAATTGGTTTTGCTTTGCTTACAAAGGTAAAGAGAAATCCAAATTTACTCATAATAAAAGTATTAGAGAAACTGTCAATAAATTTGCTGTTATAATTGAATCATATGATACCTAAATTGTTGATAATATGATCTGCTCGTTAAACAATAGTGTCTGGAGAAAATGATGGATTAATTGACTGATGGCTAAAGTTTCCCTCAAATATAATGGTTTACCCAGTTTGATTTGATTTGTGTAAAATAACTTTCTCTAATAAACAATTTGCTCAGAGGCAATAGAAGAAATGAATGGTTATCAAACCAAACTTAATTAGTCTATCCTAGATTGATATTACTTGGGGAGTCTTCGTTTTAATTGTGGAGGGCTGGATACAAAGAGTTTGGTTCATTATTTTTTCCTGTATAAACACTATTGTGTAACTACCTATGGAATAATAACATGTGAATTCATTTTAATAAATGCTTGTAAAGTGAATTAGCTAATTATGCCAGGCTAAAAATGATTCCTTTAATTATTTTGGATATTTAACTGGTACTTCAATTTTATTATTGTTAGTCTGTAAATGTGATTTGTATTAGCTCTGCCAAACTAATTATAATGTATAACTTAACAAACAATTTGAACAGTTTTGTAATGCTTATAATGTTCTCTCGTGTAAAAGAAAACCTTATTTCTAGTTGCATGAAGATAAAGTTTTAACACAAATTCAGAGCAAAAGAATGGCAATTTATGTGTAAACAGAGAATTAAACCCCCTCAATATCTAGTACATACATATATATATACATACATACGTACATATAATGATGGTGACCACCATCATTTTATGTGTGGGAAAAATGAACAGATTTCATTCAGGAGAAGATAAACCAGTAAACCAGTTACTCACTAGTTTATCTTAACAATGGTGTTCAGTTGGCACTTGAAGACAAGGCATAACATAAGAGATTTGATGAGTTCTTATTTTATGAGCTAAAAGTGTTTTCTGTTTGCCCTTAGTATAGATAGAAGTCAGTCTATATTTTCAAAGAGGAAGATTTATATTTATACCTCATTGTGGATGTCAGAAACAATATGCTTCTTAATCGTTTTCACTTAGTAGATTAATTCTAATTGTTTTTGAATCAGAAATGAATGAGAACAAAGGCTTTAGTAGTTAAAGATATAGCATTCTAATTTAGTTTTTGTGGGAAGAAAGCAAAATAACCTCCATGAGAGTATGCATCTAAAACATTCTTCTTTTTAAAATTAATACACAATAAAATTCACTTTGAATTTTTGAGGTGTATACAGTACTATGAGTTTTAACCCAAGTATAGATTCATGTAACCACTGCCACAATCAGGATAGGTAATAGTTCTATCACCAAATAAAACAAAACTAACAAAACTTCCCTCATGCTGCCACACCCTGCCCCATTCCTCACCCCTAGCAACCACTGATCTGTTCCTACTCACTATAGTTTTCCTTTTTTCCAGAATGTTATATAAATGGATTCATGTAGTATTTGAACTTTTGAAATGGGCTTGACTTAACATAATGCCTTTAAAAATTAATCCATGTTGGGGCGCCTGGGTGGCTCAGGCGATTAAGCGTCTGCCTTCAGCTCAGGTCATGATCTTGAGAGGTCCTGGGATTGAGCCCCATATTAGGCTTCCTGCTCAGCAGGGAGCCTGCTTATCCCTCTCCCTTTGCTGCTCCTCCTGCTTGTCCTCTCTCTCTCTTTCTGTCAAATAAATAAATAAAATCTTTAAATAAATAAATAAAATTAATCCATGTTTTTGTAATACCAGTAATTTGTTTCCTGTCTACCCTTCCCCAAATTTCATATAGCAACACCAGTATTGTTTTGTCCAGTTAATAACATAATTGCTCTTCCCATAGGGTAACTTAGTTTCTCCTTCAGCATATCCTCATAATAACTAAAAACTTGATTTTTGCTCTTATTCACACATAAAGTTCTGCCTTTTTAATATCTGCATTCTAATTTTATGGCTGCACCGTATTTTGTTTGACCTGTTTTCAACATAGATAAGTAGAATTTTTAAAAAAAATATTGCACTTAATGCTGCAATAATTATTCTTGAAAAATTTTTTTCTGCACATATATCTTCCAGTAACTCCTAGGAATGAAATTGTTGGGTAAAAAAATAAACACAAAAAACTTGTATGGATTGGAGTTTGCCTTCCCAAAATGTTGAACCTGTTTGTATGCAATCTTACTTTACCATCATTATCCTTCTTTGTATTCTTTGCAAATCTAGTAATTGAAAATATCTTACTTTTATTTTAAGTTGTATTTCATTAAACATTCAATTGAACTCAATATTAAGGTGTCAGTTGTCTCCAGTTTGTTAGATATATGATTAACAAATATTTTCTTTCATTATATAGCTTGTCTTTTCATTTTCTTAACTGTGTCCATTAAAGAGCTTTTAGTTTTTAGTTTTAGCTTTGAGATTTTTTCAAAAAGATTTTATTTATTTATTTGACAGAGAGGGAGATCACAAGTAGGCAGAAAGGCAGGCAGAGAGAGAGAGAGAGAGAGAGAAGCAGGCTCCCTGCTGAGCAGAGAGCCCAATGTGGGCCTTGATCCCAGGACCCTGGGATCATGACCTGAGCCAAAGGCAGAGGCTTAATCCACCGAGCCACCCAAATGCCCGAGCTTTTAGTTTTTAATTGTGATGAAATCTAATGCCATATTATTTTTGTTAATGGATCATGCTTTTCATCAGTCATAGTTAAATGAGCAATGTATGAAAACTGTTTGCCTAATTCTAGGACACAAAGATAGTCTTTCAAAACTTGTGTAGTTTCGTGTATGTCTTTGTTATATCTTTTTTTTTTATCCATTTGCTTAAACTTATCTTTAAATATAAATGTATCTTTACATTTAATGTGAGTTTCTGCTAGACAGCTTATCATTTGGTCTTATATTTTTATCCATTCTTGCGGTCTCTGTCTTTTAATAGGTATATTTAAACCATTTACATTTACTTATTGTTGATATTTGGATTTACATCTTCCCTCTTCTTGCCTTCTGTTTGTTCCCTCTTTTCTGCCTCCTTTTATATTATTTAAATATTTATAGATTCCATTTTATTTATGTTGAGTTTTTTACTGTTTCTCTTCAAATATTTTCCCCCATGGTTGCTATAGGAATTATAAAATACATGCTTAGCTTTTAACAGTTTATTTAACATTAATATTGTATCACTTAAAGTGGAACATAGGTCCCTTTGTCTTCTGCTCCCTATGTTGTAGTTGCATAATATATTATATCAACTTACATTGAAAACCCCTCAGATAATGTTAGAACTTTTGCTTTGCAATGTACATATTTTGTAGAAATTAAGAGGATGATGACATTCTATTACATTTATCTAGATAGTTACTCCTCCTGTTTCTCCTCTTTCATTCCCAATATTCCAGGTTTTTCTCTCATATCATTTCCCTTCTGTCCAAAACCTTTCTTTAGCATTCTTACAGAGTAGATCTATGGACAATGAATTCTCTTAGTTTTTTTATCATCTAGGAATATCTTTATTTAACCTTTATTATGAAGGAATTTTTTTCTCTGAATATACAATACTGGGTTGAAAGTTTTGGCAGTTCTTTCGGCACTTTCGATATGTTGTCCAGCTTTCATCTGACTGCATTGTTTCCACACTCATTTGAATTCTTATTTCCCACTACAATATGGGCTCTTTTTCTCCAGCTGCTTTTAGGATTATTTATTTTTTCTTTTTTTGCTTTGGTTTTCATCAGTTTGGGTATAATTGTATGGGCATGAATTTCTTCATGTTTATTCTACATGAATCTATAGTTCCATGCTTTTTGCCAAATTTAAGAAGTTGTCAGTAATTATTTTCTTTCTTTCTTTTTTCATTTAGATAAAAATACATGACACACAATTAAGTATTTTAAAGTGTACCATTCAGTGGCATTTAGTACATTCACAGTGTCGTTCATACACCACCTCCCTGTAGAGCCAAATATTTTTAGCACCTCAGAAAAATACTTTATACCCATTAATCAGTCATCTTCATCCTCCCGTTTCTCATCTGTTGGGGTAACACTCATTTGTTTTCTGTTTCTGGCCTTGCATGTTGTAGTTATTTTATATGAAAAGAATCATGCAATATGTGATCTTTTGTGGCTGGTGTCTTTCACTTATGTAATGTTTTGTTTTGTTTTTGAACCTTCACATTTTTATTTAAATTCCAGTTAACATACAGTGTAATATTAGTTTCAGGTGTAGAATTTAGTGATTCATAATTTACATAAATCACCCAGTGCTCATCGCAAGTGCCCTCCTTAATGCCCATCTCCTATCTAGCCCACCCCACACCCACCTCCCTCCATCAATCCTCAGTTTCTTTGTTCTCTATCATTAAGAGTCCGTTTTATGGTTACCTCTTTTTCCCCTCCATGTTCATCTGTTTTGTTTCTTAAATTCTGCATATGAATGAAATCATAGTATTTGTCTATCTCTGACTCACTTACTATATATATATATGGCTCATCCAAGTTGTAGGTGTATCAGTATTTCATTCCTTTTCTGGCTGAATAATATTTCATTTTGTGGATATACCATGATTTGTTTCTCTCTTTACAAGTTAATGGGCATTTGGTAGTTTCCAACTTTTGGCTATTATGAATAATACTACTATAAACGTTCTTGTACAAGTTTCTGTGTGGACATACATTTTTATTTCTCTTTGGTACATATATAGGAGTGAAGTTGCTAAGTTATATATACCGCTTTCCACAATGGCTGCACCATGGTACATTCCTACCAACAATGTACAAGGGGTTCTGTTTCTGCACATTCTCATTAACACTTTTTATTTTCTGGTTGTTTTTGTATGTGTGTAATTATATATATTTACGTAACTATATATATATAGTATGTGTGAAGTGATAACTCATTCTGGTTTTGATTTGCATTTCCTTAATGAAATGCAAAGATGTGGAACATATTTTCATGTGCTTTGGAGAAGTATCTATTCAAGTCTTATGCCCATATTTTTAAGTTGGACTGTTTGGCCTTTTCTTGTTGAGCTGTAAGAATTCTTTATATATAGTCTTGATATTAAACCCTTATCAGATATACAATCTGCATAGCACCTGGGTGGCTCAGTCAGTTCAGTGTCTGCCTTTGGCTCAGGTCATGATCCCAGGATACTGGGATTGAGTCCCAGATTGATCTCTCTGCTCAGCGTGGAGCCTGCTTCTCCTCTCCTGCCTGCTGCTCACCCTGCTTAGGCAAACACACCATCTCTCTCTCTGTCAAATAAATAAATAAATAAATAAAATTTTTTAAAAAGATATGATTTGCAAACATTTTCTCCACTTCTGTAAGTTGTCTTTTCACTTTCTTGATGATGTCCTTGAAGCACAAAGTTCTTAGTTCTGTTGTTATCTGATTTATCTATTTGTTCTTTTGCTGCTCATGCTTTTGTGTGAAAGCTATTAATACATTGCTAACTCTGAGATCATAAATATTTACTCCTATGTTTTCTTATAATTTTATAGTTTTAGCTCTTATATTTAGCTGGTTGATTCATTTTGACTTAATTTTTATATATGGTGTGAGTCAAGGGGTTCACCTTCATTCTTTTGCATATGATTAGCATGTATCATACTACCTTTTGTTGCAAATACTATTCTTTCTCCCTTGAATGGTTTTATCACTCTTATCAAAAATCAGCTCTCCATAGATATTTGGGTTTATTTCTGATTCTCAGTTCTAATTCCTTGGTCTGTGCTATCATCTGATCGTTTGTGTTCCCCCAGAATTCCTAATTCTAATTCCAAACAGTGGTGCTATTAGTTAGGTAGGGCCTTTGGAAAGTATTTAAGGGCCTTTGCAAATACTTAAGTTATGATGGTAGAGCCATCATGAATGGAATTAGTACCTTATAAAAGATACTGCAGTGAGATGTCTAACCCCTTCTGCCATATGAAGATTCAACAAGAAGTCTGCATTCTGGAAGAAAGCCCTCACCCAACCATGCTGGCACCCTAATCATGGACTCCCAGTTTCCAGAACTGTAAGAAATTACTTTCCATTGTTTATAAGTTACCCAGTCTGTAGTATTTTTTTTACCCTTAGGCCAGTACTACACTGTTTTGATTACTATAGTTTTGTAGTAAGTTTTAGATTCAGGAAGTGTGACTCCTCCAACTTCGTTTTTCAATATTGTTTTGACTGTTCAGAACCCTTTGTGATACCATATGGATTTGTAGATCATTTTTTCCACTTCTGAAAAAAAAAAAGACAGTTGGGTTTTTTAATGTTTTTTTTTCATTATTTTTAAATTTTTTTTTATTAGCATTTAATGTATTATTAGCCCCAGGGTTACAGGTCTATGAATCGCCAGGTTTACACACTTCACAGCGCTCACCATAGCACACACCCTCCCCAATGTCCATAACCCCACCACCCTCTCCTTACCCCGCTCCCCCCCACCCAACCCTCAGTTTGTTTTGGAGATTAAGAATCTCTTATGGTTTGTCTCCCTCCCGATGCCATCTTGTTTCATTTATTCTTTTCCTACCTCCAAACTCCTATGAGGGAGATCAGTGATAGTGGATTTTTTTTTTTTTTTTTTTTTTTACAGACAGAGATCACAAGTAGGCAGAGATGCAGGCAGAGAGAGAGATTAAGTTTTCTGATTCATTAGCATGGAATTCTTTCCATTTAATTAGGTACTAAATTTCTTTCAGTATTGTCTTGTAATCTTCAGTGTACAAATATTTCATCTCTTTGGTTAAATTGATTCCTAGGTATTTTATTCTTTGGGATGTTATTATAAATGGAATTGTTTTCCTTCTTTTTTTAAATTGTTCATTGCTAATGTGTAGACACTTAACTGATTTTTGTGTTTTGATTGTCTATCCTGCAACTTTGCGGAATTTGTTTATTAGCTTTAGTTGATTTTCTGTGGACTTTTTTCTGTATATAAAATTGTGTCATCTCTAAGTAGGTATAATTTTATTTTTTCCTTTGCAGTTTGGATAGCTTTTATTTCTTTTTCTTAAGTAATTGCTCTAAGTAGGACTTGCAGTACGAGGTTGAATAGCAATAGTGAAATGGGCATCCTTGTTTTGTTTCTGATCTTAGGGAGAATGCTTTCAGTCTGTCACCATTGAGTATGATATTAACTATTTTCTGCTTCAGTTCCATCAGTGTTTGCTTCAAATGTTTTAGAACTGTTGTTTGTGTATATATGTTTATAATTTTTGTATTTTCTTTTCGATTTTATTCTCCAATCAATATACAATATTTTTTCTTTGTCTCTTGTAACAACTTTTTAAAAAAATCTGTTTTGTCTGATATTAATGTAGCTATCTTTTAGTTAGGGTCTGTATGGAATAGCTTTTTCCATCCTTTCACTTTCAGCATGTTTGTGTCTTTGGGTCTAAAGTAAATCTCCTCTAACCAGCATTTGTTGTTTTTTTTTTCCCATTCTACCAAGTTTTGTCTTTTAGTTGATTAGCTTAATCTATTCACATTTAAATTTATTACTAATAATGAGAAACTTAGTTCTTCCATTTTGCTGTTTGTTTTCTATATATCTTTTATCTTTTTTGTTTCTCAGTTCCTCCTGTACTGCTGTCATGTGTGTTTGATTTTCCATTGCCAATTTTTTAGTTATTTTCTTAGTGATTACCAATGAGGATTACAGTTCGCATCCTGAATTACAACAGTTAGTTTGCACTGATACTAACTTCAAGCATACATGAACTCTGCTCTGTCTCCTACCCTTTAGGTTGTTATTGTCACAAATTACATAAAATCTATAGAATGTGTGCCCATTCTTATGGATTTATAATTGTTTGTTAGGCATTGCTTTTTAAATCATATAGAAAACAAAAAGAATTACAAACTGAAAGTGCAATAATAGTAGCTTTTATATTTCTATGTAATTACCTTAACTGGAGAGCTCTGTTTCTTCATATAGCTCTGAGTTGTGGTCTAGTACCCTTTTACTTCAGCCTGAAAGAATTCCTTCAGTATTTTTTTGTAGGGCTGGTCTGCTAATGATGACTTCCTTAGCTTTTTACTTTTTTAAAGCAGGGAATATCTTAATTTCGCCTTCATTTTATAAGGACAGTTTTGCTAGATATCTAGAATTCTTGTTGGCAGCTTCCCCCCACCCCCAGCATTTGAAATATGATTCCACACTACCTTCTGGCCTTCATGGATTCTGGTGAAAAATCAGATATTAACCATATCGAAGCTGTCTAGTATGTAACAAGTTATTTTTTCTTACTGCAATATTATTTATATATGTGTGTGTGTGTGTGTGTGTGTCTTTTGACAGGTTAATTATAAAGTGCCTTAGTGTACATCTCTTTTAGTTTATCATGCTTTCTTTGGATATGTGAATTCATGTCTTTCATCAAATGTTAGAAGTTTTTTGCCATTATTTCCTTTAATACTTTTTCTGCCTTTTTTTTTTCTTTTTTCATTCTGGGACTCCCATAAAGTGTGTGTCACAATGCATGATAGTTTTTCATAGGTCCCTTAGACACTGTTCATTTCTCTTCATTCTTTTTCTTTCTGCTTCTCATACTGAATACTTTCAGTTACCCTATTCTCAATTTTACCATGTCTTCTGCTTGCTCAGATCTGCTGTTGAACCAACAAGTCTAGTGATTTTTTTATTTCGGTGTTATACTTTTCAGCTGCACAATTTTTATTTGGCTCTTTTTTACAATTTCCAGTTTTTAAATTAACAGTTCTAGCTATTTATAGCTTTCTTCTGATTCTTTTAGTTTTTTGTTTTTTTTTTAATTTATGCTTTCCTTTAGCTCTATGAGCATATTTAAGGCAGTTACATCAAGTCTTTGTCTAGTAAGTCCAATGAATGGGCTTTTCTCAGGGATTATTTCTGTCAATTAATTATTTTCTGTGAGTGGGCCATCATTTCCCATTTCTTTGTATGCTTTTTAATACATTTTTTTATTAAGAACTAAACATTTTAGGGGCGCCTGGGTGGCTCAGTGGGTTAAGCCTCTGCCTTCGGCTCAGGTCATGATCTCAGGGTCTCTGGGATTGAGCCCCGCATTGGGCTCCCTGCTGAGCAGGGAGCCTGCCCCCCCCACCCCGCTTGCCTCTCTGCCTATTTGTGATCTCTCTCTCTGTCAAATAAATAAATAAAATCTTTGAATAAAAAAAAAAGAAAACCACAACTGAATATTTTGAATATTGTAATGTGCTAACTCTGGAAATCAGATTATCTTCCTTCACCAGAGGTTGCTGTTGTTGCTTATTGAAGGCTGTAGTTGTCCATTTGTATAGTGACTTTTTCAAATTATTTTTGCAAAGACTATTCCTTACTGTGTGTGGTTACTGAAGTCACTGTTCTGTTATCTACATGGCCAGCCAGTGTGACCTGACAGATTTACTTGAATACCAGGATCTAGTAGGATAAAAGGTAGGAAATAGATGTTTTGTTTCTTTAAATTATTTCAACAGAGACCATACAGGAATTTGCTTCCAGTTAAAGCTGAATTAATGGCTAGCCTCTGTGCTGGTCCCTCAATGAAACATACAAGCCCAATTTTTAGTAGACGGGGTCCTTAATGCCCACTGGGGAAATAGCAAGCTGCACTAGGAATGTAACCTCTGTCCCCATAGCGGCCTGGCCCATGTCTGGGAGTGTGATTTGGTAGCTGCTCTGCAGAATGCTAAAAGTTACAGTCTTCGCTTTTGTTAGAAACTTCCCTAAATACTGTAAGTATTCAGTTAGACTCTAGAATTCTGAAACAGTTGAATGTGATAGTGATGTTTTTTGGTGAGGGGAGGGGTAGAGGAGGAGGAACAGGCAATCTTAGGTGAGTTCCACACCCAGTATGGAGTCTGATGCAGGGCTCAGTCTCACAACCCTGAGATCATGACCTGAGCTGAAAGTAAAAGACATTTAACCAACTGAGCCACCCAGATGCCCCCAAATTTGATAGTTCTTGATAGCTCAGTGGTTGTTTCAGTTGTTTCCTGGGGCTTTCTACTCTGCCATTTAATGTGACATTTACCTTGTAATGTCTTTTCTGCATCAAACTTTTTATCTTCTCCTCCCAAACTCCAGTGAGCCACAGGGGCCTATGTGAACTTTTGTCATTTTCCTGCCTGTCTTTGAGGCTCTGTTAATTGTATTTTTTCCTATTCTGTTTAAATTGGATAGTTTCTATATATCTTCACTTTTAACTGAACCTTTCCTCTGTCATTTTCATTCTGCTATTGAACCCATCAGTGAATTTTAAATTTCATGGAAATTTCCACTTCTAAATTTTTCCATTTCATTCTTTGTTGTTTTAATGAAAGTTCTCTCTTTCAGTTTAAGAATGTTCTTCCCTACTTTTTGGAGCATGGTTGTAATAACTATTTTACAGTCATGATTCCAACATCCATGTCATCTCAGGATTATAGTCACTAGATTTGTTTTCACTTGTTATTTGAGGTTTTTCTCTTTCTTTATATGAGAGGTGATTTCAGATTGCATTCCTGGACATTTTGAATGTTATGTGATAAGATTCTGGGTCTTCTTTACAATCTTAGGAGAGTGTTACCTTCTTATATTAACAGACACCGGACCTTGTTAAATTCAAAATGGACTCTAACCCTTGTTTCATGTGCTATAGCTCCAGTGTCAGTTTAATTTTCAGAGGCTATTCAGTACCATTCAAATCTGTCCTGTGTTTTTGTTACCCAGTGGCATATTTATTCCCTTGTCTGATTAAGCCCAGTAAAGTTCTCAAAGCTTCTGGTGTGCTGCGTAATGTTAGATTTACATGTGTGCAGATTATCGTTGAACTCAGATGTTCACATGTCACTTAATAAGATGGCTTTTTGGACTCCATCCTTCTTGCAGTATCCTGGGAACTCTACTCTTCTCTGGGGCTCCTTTTTAATAGTTCTCTGGCCTGAAAGGGCTCTAGTGCTTCTGCTGTGCCATATATGTCCTATGAGTGTGTCTGAATCCAGGGCCAAGAGGTAGGAGAACAAAGAAAAAAGCAATGGGAACTTGTCCTGTCCTCTTAAGACCACAACCTCTGTGCTGCTCCTCCTCCATAGGATTGTCTGGGTGCAAAAGCAGAGAGAATGAGTAAAAGAAATAGAGGGAATTTACTCACTTTCACCGAGCTTTATGAGTCTGCCACCTACTTCTTGGGCCAAAGAGTGAAGGTTTCTTTTGAAGTTCCTTCTTTGCAGTCCCAGTACAGAATTCTAGGTTTTAAGGCACCTTTGAATCCGGGCTGAGCAATATTGAAGGAAAAGATAATGGGAAACTTAACCTCTGGTTTGGTAGTACTTTGAATTATGGCCCCTCCCCTAATTTGTCTACTGTCTTTCAGTTTTCAAAATCTTCAGATAGCTTCTTCCTGCTTTCTGTACAGGATACAGGTTATTTATTTCATCTTTCTGGGATTCAGAACCTCCCTAAACCTTTGTTACTGTTCAGCTGCATGCCTTCCTGCTCTAGAAAAAAAACACAGTTGATTTTTCCAGACTGTTTGGCACATATTATGTGCCCAATTAAGTATTTACTGAGTGATTATTCTACCTGATTGTTAAGAGCATGAGACATTACTGAGATTCGTCTGCAGTGTCAGTCAAGTGTGCATCAACAAAACAGTATGTAGTGATATCGTAATAAATATGTATGGTGACAGATAGTAGCTATACTTGTATACAAACATAGTGTGTAAAGTTGTCCAGTCACTGTTACACATCTGAAACTAATGTAACATTGTGTGTCAGCTATACTCAAAAATTTTTAAGTGTATTATTCTAACTGGAATTAAAATAAAAACTTGGAGAAACAAAGTATATTATGAATAGAAGAAGGTGAAGGGGTAAAAACATAAAAACTCTCAGCTATAAATTAGGGCATGGAATGTTACATACATTGGGATTATAGTTAATCATACTGTATTATATATCTGAAAGTTGCTCAGAGAGTAGATCTTAAAAGTTTTTAATCACAAGAAAAAAACTGTATGGTGATAGATGTTAACAAGACTCATTGTGGTGATCATTTTGCAGTAAATACAAATATTGAATCATTATGTTGTACACCTGAAACTAATATGTCAATTATATCTAAATTAAAAAAATATAGAACATTTAATTTAGTTTACTGTCCTTAGAGGTTTGTATTCCTAAAATGTGTTCCCAGAGTAACATGCCCACATGGAATAATGATTGTTTATATGTGAGTTTATTTAGTGATTAACATGGTATCTTTCATATCTCTTCTGAATGGAAAAGTCAATAATCTTGGAGAAGGGCAGAAAAAATAAATTCCCAATAAAAACATTAGTATATTAGAACATTTTTTAAAAAGCAGTATGTAGGGGTACCTGGGTGGCTCGGTCATTAAGGGTCTGCCTTTGGCACAGGTCATGATCCCAGGGTCCTGGGATTGAGTCCCATTTTGGGCTCCTTGTTTAGCGGGGAGCCTGGGAAGCCTCCCTGTACCTGCAGCTTCCCCTGCTTGTATGCGCTCTCTCTCTCTCTCACACACACACACAAATAAATGATTAAAATCTTAAAAAGAAAAAAAAGAAAGAAAAAGACTTTAAATCCCAGCAGGTTGTAACATAGTGAAATAATCTCGAAGAATCTCTTCTTTGTGCCTAAGTTCTGTTTTCATCTAATAAAACACAGTGTTTACCACTGAAGACCCATTGTCTAAGGAGGAGCTCCATAGGATTATGTGCATACAATATAATCGACTTAATATAGATCACATTTTTTAAAGTTAAATAAATAAATATCAGAGCATCTAATACAGAGATTACTAGTTCAGTAGTCTTTTCTTACTTTAGGTACCTGAAAAAATTAACTTGTCTTATATCTTAAATATCTTTTGAGGTTAAGGGATAGAAACTACCTTCCCTATATCAGGGGATGCTGTACTATCTTTGTAACTTTTAACTAGCTTTTTCTTTCCATTAATTATTAAGGACTGACATATAGCTTCAAAGAATCAAGATAATCTGGTATCTTAGATGCCAAAGGAATTTGCAAGAAGGGAGGAGTTCTATTTGTTAAAAATGGGATGCCGAATGGCCTTGAATTTCAAAATAAGATGAAACCTGAGATTCAGGTTGTTAAATCTGCATGCAAGGGGCTTTGTTGAATTGAGTGGTGGTACAGACATCAGTTGACCTAGTACATTGTAATTGTTTGCTCACGTTTTTCTCCCCTTCCAGACAGAGCTTTGTTATGGAAGGGTCTGTCTTTCTCATAAATCTGTATTGGCAGCACCTAATATTGGACTTGAAGTTAAGTGTTAGATTAATTTTTGAGAATGGAGAGTGTCCTGGGAAAACTCCATGTTTCTCCTTTACTCTCACATTTATACTTCACTTCCGATCTCAGACAAGTGGATCTTCCACAGATCGAGCAGTTCTCTGGTACCAGCTGAGCGTCCTGTAATTCAGTTAGCTCTGATATTGTCTGCTTGGAGTTAGCATCAGATTGCACAGGGGCTCCATCTCACAAGACTGCCCCCAGTTCAGATGGCAATTGCAAGTTCCAGATGGTCACCTGTACTTCTGACCAAATGGCTATAAATTGAGGTTCCAGTGACCCCCCTTGCCTTGGGTTTGATAATTCGCTAAAATGAATCATGAAACTCAGAAACACTTATGTTCATCAGTTTATTATAAAGGATGCAATAAAGGGTACAGATGAACAGCCAGATGAAAGATACATATGGTGAATCATAGAATAGGGGGGTAGAATTTTCATGTCTTCTGCAGGCATACCACCCTTCCAGCACCTCCACATGTTTAGCAACCTGGAAGCTCTCCAAACCCTGTACTTTTGGTATTTTTATGGAGACTTCATCACTGAGGAATGATCAATCATTAACTCAGTCTCTAGCCCCTCCTTCCTTCCTAGAGGCTGGGGGTAGGGCTAAAGGTCCCAAGCTACTAATCATGGCTTGATCTTTCTAGTGACCAGCATCTGTCATGAAGCCATTCAGAATCCAAGCAAGAGTTGCCTCATTAGAATAAAAGATGCTCCTATCACCTAGGAAATCCCAAGGGATTTAGGAGTTCTAGGTCAGGAACCAGAGTCAAATGCCCAATAGTAGAATAAAAGATGTTCCTGTGCTCTTATAATTTAGGAAATTACAAGGGTTTTAGGAGCTCTGTGCTAAGAACCAGGGGGCTGAGAGATGAATGCATTTTTCCTGTTATTTCACAGAGGAGGAAAGAAAGGAAAAGGATAGAGCCTATGCACATACTAAGGTCATCCACGAAGATTTGTTCGTTTTCATAGTAGGTGACAGATAAAAGTTCAGTGGGGATGGGAAGAGGTAGAGAAAACTCATGGAACCTTGATCATCTCAGCCAAGTGGGAGGCAATTTTCAACTGAAAATAAAGGACTTCAGACTGAAGTGAGGACATTGAGGAGAGAGTGGAGGAAGTTTAGGATAGCCTCTCTGAGAAATTCAACAACAAAATTAAGAATTTTTAAAAAATAGTAAGTTGCAAGTGTTTGTAAGGACCCAGGTGAGTTACAAGAGTGCTCAAGAAATCCACTCAAGCCCATTTTAGAATTAAGTGTCTGAATAATGTAAGAATAACATTAGAATAATAATTGTTTGTATACCCCAAGAGATCTGTGTCTTATACTGTCCAGCATGATACCATTTTTTACTTTTATAAATTATATTAATTTTTTAAATTATATATATTTTTATCATTTTTATAAGTAGTTCTCTCCTTTCCTTGAAGGTAATCCTATTGATGGTGATGCTATCTTTAAAGGTACGGCTGATGAGAGCATATCAAAGCAACATTATACGACAAAGCTCATAAAGGTCAATAAAGCTCATCTATGGATTATTTTCTGCTTTATGACTGTGGAGTCTAGACTGTGATTTAGGGTTATTCACTCAGGTGTATTGCTTAGACACTGTGTCTCTGGCACAGGCTTAGTTGCACAATGCTAACCCTCAAGAAGTGAGTCTCGTGGGGAAAATAGAAATATATAAATAGTTACAGTGTTATCTAAGAAGTGCCTTCAGGTAGTATTTTATTTTAAAAGCCTGTGGTACCTAATTAAAGTATTGAATTTCTCATTCTGGAATACCAGAGAATTCATGAAATGTTGCCGGAAAACTTGGACAAGGTGGGGAAAGCTTTAAGAACTCATCCTTAATTTGCATCTTTCAAGGACCAGTTTGCCAGGGGAGCCAGGGAAGGAGGGGATTTTTAACTAGTATTTCTTAACCTTTTTAAATCCATGACTCTCCTTTGATACAAAAATTTCAGTGTATTCCTTGCACATTGTTTTGAAATTTCAAGATTTTACTTATTTGAGAGAGAGAGAGCATGAGAGGAGAGAGGTGAGAGGGAGAAGCAGAGGCCCCACTGAGCAGGGAGCCCGATGTGGGACTCGATCCCAGGACTCCAGGATCATGACCTGAGCTGAAGGCAGTTGCTTAACCAACCGAGCCACCCAGGCGCCCCTGTTTTGAAATTTCAAATGAAACGGCTAAAAGTGAAACAGTGGAATAAGTCCTGCTTGTTTTCTGACTGAATTCATTTCCACCCTCTCCCCACTCCTCCACCCCGTATCTCTGCTTTAGATTGGGGGGGGGGGGCGGTTATTGATTGATCCGTAATTACTTGGCAGGTAGATAGGTATGGCACATGTACAGTGCGTACCACTGCTACATGATCATGAGGTTTCTCAGGGAAGGCAGAGGATTAAAATCTCAATGTACATTTGTGAGGCCAGTTGTGTTAAGAGTTCCTTGTACATTGTGACTCTAACACACAGTCACAGAGTATTGCTTTCCTTTCTCCTCTTGTCCCTTTGTTTGCTAAGTCTAATGTAGGTAGTCAGTAAGCTATGACTATAAATCTTCCTTGACCACCCCAAGCTGTGCCCAGATTGGTTCAAGTTCCCTTTTATCTACCTTCTTAGAACCCTGTGCTGCAGATTTGGATACCTGTCATTTTGATGAATTGTCTTTTCATTCAATTGTGTCCCTAAAAGCCTGTAAACTGATGGAGAGCAGAGATTGTTTTGCACTGTAGTCTCTTTATTTTCCAGAATATTTTCAGGCACCAAGTAGACAATGAATAGATACTTGTTTAATGTGTAAATATGATTAAAAGCTGCATTGGTATTGGGCAAAATGATGCAATAGGACAAGTGTGTCAGGAGTCCCATCTTTCCCAGCCCCGTCTCTGAGTCCTTCCTACTGCCTTTTTTTTTTTTTTTTTATAATTCAGGGACTCCACATCTTGAGCTCCCTAGTATCAAGGCAGTGGTGGGAGGGTGAGGATCTGATTAACATTCTAATCTAGAATAAGAATTTGCTTCTGTAATTTAAAAATATAGTGCTTGTTGGATGTCTTTTTAAAAATGTGTGTTTATAGAAAAAACAACATAGTCACATGGTACAGAATACAGAGTACAGAGAAGAATGCATGTTGACAGGTAATTGCCCTTTAGCCTATCTCTCTCAGCCATCAAATTCTGGCCCTTAGAAACCATAGTTGTCAGTTTCTTGAGTATTGTTCTGTATATACTCATGTTGTATGTCATCTAACTTAGCTTATAGTATCTTCTCTTTTAAAGATGTTTTAAACTTACATGTGACCAACAAGCCAGGTGGTTTGTCCTGTAGAGTTTCCCACAGTCTAGATTTTTGTGATTATATCCTTATGGTATAGTTTGGCATGTTCTTCTGTCCATGTATTTCCTATATATTAGTAGTAAGATCTAGAAACTTCAGGCTTGAATTTTTTTTTTTTTTTTATGTTTTTGGTCAAGACTACTTTATAAATTAGGCTGTGTACTTTTTTTTAAGGAGCCATATAATGGCTGGATGTCTCTCCATTACTAATGTTAGCAGCCGCTAATTCAATTTTGGCCTGCATCATTAAAGATTGCAAAACTGGTAGATATTCTAATTCTGTCCTTCCATCTTCATTTATTTGTTGGATATGTCAATTATTTCCTTACCCCCAAGATACAGCTGAGTATATAGTCAAGGCAGATATAAATATTGGATTCTTTTCTCTAATATCTTTCAAGTGATTTTTTTCTTTAGCATCCTTATAAATATGTGTATTTGATAATTGAAATTAGTGTTGATACTGAAATTATCCTCTCTGTGGCCCTTGGAAACTTCTTTAAGTTGGATTCAAATTCAACCTCTCCTGAATCCTTTTGACACAAACCTAGTGGTGTTGATGCCTTCCTTGCTATCTGGTCTGACAAGATATTCCAGGCTTATCTGGTAGATTTCCTGCCACAAATCTGGAATCAACCATTTGTTCCAGAAGCTCTTGTTCCTTCGAGTGGAAACTGGTATTTATAGACCACAGTTTGGGCTCTCAGATCAGCAGGAGTGATCTTTACCCTAGCCATTTTTAATGGACAGACCAAAAATATGTAATTTTTTGAATGTGAAATAAACATAAGTTCATACTGATTCTTCCAATAGAAATTCAGCATTTGAAGGCATTTACTGAACCTCATATATTTTTCATTATTGCTTTCTCCAGAGCTCCAAATCCCAGTTTTGAACTACACCAACATGTAATTTAAAAATATAGTGCTTGTTGGATGTCTTTTTAAAAATGTGTGTTTATAGAAAAAACAACATAGTCACATGGTACAGAATGCAGAGTACAGAGAAGAATGCATCTTTTATCACAGAATACATACCCTATTTGTAATCTTAGAATAACAGTTTCAATTTTACTGTCAACTATATAATTAAAGGAAACTGTTTACAGTTTCTAAAGTTGTTTTTGTCCTTTAGGTACATATCCTAGTAGAGTCAAATTATTGTTGGACATTTGATTTTTTAAAGGCTTTATTGAGGTAAAAGTCCATACCATGAATTCACCCATTTGTAGTGTACGGTTCATTGGCTTTTAATATATTGACAGAGTTGTGCATTCATCACCACAATTAATTTTAGAACAGTTTTCATCACTTAAAAAGAAACCCCACTCACTCTCCTTAGTCATCACCCTTTAAGCCTCCATGTCCCCAGCCCTACACAACTGGTAATCTACTTTCTGTCTCTATAGTTTTGCCTCTTCAAGATATTTCATATAAATGGAATATGTGATTCTTTGTGACTGACTTACTTCATTTAGCATAATTTTTTCA
The DNA here is from genome assembly GCF_009829155.1 of Mustela erminea. Lineage (NCBI taxonomy): Eukaryota > Metazoa > Chordata > Mammalia > Carnivora > Mustelidae > Mustela > Mustela erminea. The sequence goes on along the minus strand of NC_045616.1, from coordinate 104,270,466 downwards.
AGGTTCATCCATGTTGTAGCATGTATCAATACATCAATACATCATTTCTTTTTATTGTTGAGTAATACCCCTTTGTATGGATATACCACAGTTTATTTATACATTCATGAGTTAATGGACATTAGGATTGTTTCCACTCCCTGGCTCTTATGAATAATGCTGCTATGGGGGGAGAGTGGAAGGGGTGTGGAAGAAAAAAATAATGCTCCTGTGAACATTCACATGCAAGTTTTTGTGTGGATATTTTCATTTCCCTTGGGTGTATACTTAGGAGTGGAATTGCTACATCATTATTACAACTTTTGTTTAAAATTTTGAAAAACTGCCTGTCTGTTTTCCAGAGTGGCTGCACCATTTTACATTCCCACCAGCAGCATATGAGGATTTTTATTTGTTTAAAACTTTGCCAACACATGTCTTTTTTAGTCTATCCATCCTTTGAGTGTGAAGTGGTATCTTACTGTGGTTTTGACTGATGCCTGATAATATTGAGCATCTTTTCTTATGATCTTTGTCCACGTCTTTAATTGGGTTACCTTTTTATTATTGGCTTGTAATAATTTATATAGTCCAGATATAAGTCTCTTGTTAAATATATGATTGCAGTTGTTTTTCTTTCATTCTGTGGGTTGTCTTTTCACTTTCTTGCTAGTTTCTCTGGAGCTTTAAAGTTTTCAATTTTGGTGATGTCCAGTTTTGTCTCATTTTTTTCTTTTGTAGCCTGAGCTTTTGATGTTATATGTAAGAAGTGACTGCCTAACCCAGAATCATGAAGATATACTCCCACATTTTCTTCTAAGAGTTTTATAGTTTTAACTCTTATATTTAGACCTTTGATGTATTTTTGTATATAGTATAGGCAGGAGTTCAGCTTCATTATTTTGCATGGGAATATACAGTTGTCCCAGCACCATTTGTTGAAGGGTGTTCTTTGCCCATTGGCACTCTTCTTGAAAATCAGTTGACTGTAGAATGAATTTGGGAGTTTGCCTTCCTCTTGTATTTTTTGGAATAACTTGAGAACAGTAAGTATTAACTCACTTTAAATGTTTTGTGGAATTCACCTGAGAAGCCATCTGGTCCTGTGCTTTTATTTGTTGGGAGTTTTCGATTACCAATTTAATTTCATTACCAGTAATCAGTCTCTTAAAATTTTCTATTTCTTCCTGATTCAGTTTTGGAAGATTGTAGGTTTCTAGTGATTTATCCATTTTTTCTAGGTTGCCCAATTTGTTGGCATATAATTTTTCATAATATTCTCTTTTAATTCTCTGTATTTCTATAGTGTTGGTTCTTGTTTCTCCTCCTTCATATCCAATTTTATTTGAGTCTTCTCTCTTTTTTTTTTTTTCGTGATGAGTCTGGCTAAACATTTATCAATTTTGTTTGTTTCCAAAGAACCGTCTCATGGTTTTATTGATCTTTTCTTTCTTTCTTATTTTTTTGTGTGTCTGTTTCATTTATTCTTGCTTTCATCTTTATTATTTTCTTCCTCCTTCTGTCTTTAGACTTTGTTCTAATTTTTCTAGTTCTTTTAGGTATAAGATCAAGTTGTTTATTTAAGATTTTTCTTATTTCTTGAGGTTTGACTGTTGTGTTTTATCTCCATGTATCTTTTTATTTCCCCATTGATTGTTTAGTAGCATGTTGTTAGGCTTCCATGTATTTGTTTTTTTTTTTTCCTTCAGTTTTTTTCTTGTGATTTCTAGTTATATACCATTGTCATTAGAAAAGACATTTGATATGATTTCAGTCTTCTTGAAATTATTGAGACTTATTTTGAAGCCTAACGTGATTTATCCTAGAGAATATTTCATATGCACTTGAAAAGAATGTGTTTCCTGATATTTATGGATAGCATGTTCTGCATATGTCTGTTAGGTCCGTCTGGTCTAAATGTCATTCAAAGCCACCTCTTCCTTGTTGATTTTCTGTCTCATCTATCCATTGATATAAGTGGGGTGTTAAAGTCCCATACTATTATTACATTACTGTCATTTTTCTCCATTATGTCTGTTAATATTTGCATTCTGTATTTAGGTGTTCCTATGTTGGATGTGTAGATATATACAGTTGTTATATCCTCTTGTTGGATTGATCCCTTTATCATTATATAGGGCCTTTCTTTGTCTCTTGCTACAGTCTTTGTTTTGAAGTCTATTTTGTCTGTTATAATTATTTACCCTGGCTTTTTTTTTTCTCTTCCATATATATGGAGAATCTTTTTCATTCCTTCACTTTCAGTCTGTGTATGTCTTTAGGTTTGACTATAAATGTGAGGATTTATTTCTAGACTCTAAATTCTATTCCATTGACCTAAACATCTATTCTTACACCAGTACCACACCATCTTGATTACTGTAGCTTTGTCATACACTTTGGAATTGGGAAGGAATTGTTCCTTTTCAAGATTCTTTTGGCTATTCCGGACCCTTTGGATTTTCTTGTGATTTTTAAGATCAGCTTGTCAATTTCTGCAAAGAAGTTGGGACATTGACAGTGATTACACTGAATATATAGATTAATTTGGGAAGTATTATCACCTTAACAATATTGTCCTATTATCTATGGACATGGGATGTCTTTCCATTTATTTAGGTCTCCTTTAATTTCCTTCAATAATGTCTGTAGTTCTCAGAATAAAAGTTTTACAACTTCTTTTGCTAAGTTTATTTCCAAGTATTCTGTTCTTTTTGATGCTATTGTAAATGGAATTTTTTTCTTTATTTCATTTGTGTTTGCTCTTTGCTATAAAAATAAAATTCATTTGTTATTTGGGCCTTTATCCTATAACTTGCTGAACTCATTTGTTAGTTCTAATAGTTTTTAGTAGATTGTTTTTCTGTGTACAACATCATGTTACCAGCGTGAAGCAGTTCCATATTGGTGTTAACAGTGTCTGTCTGTAACAGTCAAGGATAGCTTCATCCCTTAAGCCCTTCTCTTTCATGTTTTCTTTTCTAATTCTTTTTTCCTCCTTACAGTCCTTTCTGTCTTCCTTCTTTGAAGCTCTTTCTCCTTTCGGCTTTTGAGCTCTTCTCTACTATCTGAATCATTTCTACTTGCCTCCTTTGTATTCTCTCTACTGGGATCTCCAGCCCTAAATAGCTTTTCAGCTTCTCTACCTCTTTTTCTTGCACTTTCTTCTTCTCTAATGTGTATCTTTATTGCCTGCTGAGGCACACTGACCCCTTTCTGTCAGGAGAGGTGGCTGGAATAATTTCCGAGTTGTGAATTGTGTTTACCAGTTATCTTCTTACAGGAGTGGTGTAGGAACTATTTTAAACTTTATTGAGGCATAAATTACTTAAAATAAAATGAACAGATTTTACGTGTTTTATTTAATGAGTTTCAACAAATATATACATAAGGATATCCACACCCAAGAAAATTTCTTCATTTCTCTTTCTAGTCAATGTCTCTCTCCCCCGGGCCACAAGATGAACCCTTTCTAATTTTTATTAACCATAAATTAGTGCTACTTACTTTTAGACTTTATATAAATGGAAACAAAGTATGTGCTCTTTTAATTCTTGTGTTTCTTCACACAACATAAGGTTTTTAGATTCTTCTGTGTTGACAGGCATACAGTAGTTTATTCCTTCATTTAAAAAAAAAAGATTTTTTGATTTACTTGAGAGAGAGAGAGAGAGAGTGCACCTCTGTGAAGGGGGGTGGGGCAGAGGGAAAGGGAGAGACAGAATCTCAAGCAGACTTCCCATTAAGTGTGGAGCCTGCCACGGGGTTTGAGCCCAAGACCCTGAGATCATGACCTGAGCTGAAGTCAAGAGTCGGACATCAAATGACTAAGCCATCCAGGCGTCTCTATTCCTTCCTTTTAATTACAAGGTGATATTCTGTTGTATAAATATTCCACAATTTATATATCCATTCTTCTCTTGATGGACATTTGGATTGATTTCACTGGTTTTATTTTTTTAAAAATAATAGTAACATTTTTAAAATTTGAAAAAGACAAAGGGGAAAAAATTTGGAAGTGGGAACCCAATTTCTTACCCCCTCACTCCCAATATGATTTCCTCAGTTATATTCCTTTCATAGAGTTGTGTGTATATCCAATATTTGTTTATGTCTTTGCCATTATTTTCATACAAATCGAATCATTTCCCACATGATATTTCTCAAACATCATTCTGTATTAGTACATGTGGATTACATCACTGTCAAGTAGTATATATGCACTATACTTTATCCCATTTTACAGGTGTACAATAAGTCATTTAACCAGTCGTATTTAATTACTGGGTAATCAAGTTGCTTCTCTTTTCTTTTACAAATTTTTCTACAATGAATATCCTTATATTTATATATTTGTGCTATTTGCTTGGTACATAATTGCTATAAGATAACTCTTATATTAGGTATTGCTAGGTCAAAGATTATATACATTTAAAATTTTGATAGAAATTGCCAAATTGTTCTCCAAAAGTGTTGTATTAAATCAAACAAATTGCCTGTTCCATACTTACTAGGACATTTAAGGGTTATGTTCTTATATGTGATAAAGGAGATGTTCATCTGTTTTTAGCTTATTCATTTCACAATTATTGAAGGCCACCAGTAGTGTCTGAGAGTTTTTGTTCATAAGCCTGACATATACGAGGTCATGTTCATCTCTGCCAGTCTCACAAGTGAAAAATGTTATTTCACGGATGTTTTCATATGATTTCTGTAATAATGAATTTTTTCATATATTTGTTTTCCACATAGTTTTAAAAAATTGTTTAATTATTTTTATTATGTTATGTTAGTCGCCATACAAGTACATCATTAGTTTTTGATGTAGTATTCCATGATTCATTGTTTGCATATAACACATAGTGCTCCATGCAATCTGTGCCCTCCTTAATACCCATCACCAGGCTCCATGTAGTTTTTATCTTCAAACTACCTAGTTATATTCTTTGTCCATTTTTCTATCTGATTTTTGTCTTGATACTGATTTATAGGAGCTCTTCGTCATGTGTCACTGGTTTTTCCTAGTTATTGTTTGGGTATTGACTTTGTTTACAGTGGTTTCATAAAAAAAGAAAATATCCTCTGTTTCCTCAGTGGCGTTTACATTTTTAAAATAAACCGTTGTCTAACCAAAAAGAGTAACTCTTAAGAGAAATTTAAGGCACTCTAACAGTTGAGTTGGAAAACTATTTTTGTTTACAGAAAAGATATCAAGAAATTCATTTCATTTTAATCTTTAACCTTTTTAAATCTTTAGTCTTTTCGAATGAACTCTCTTTGAAAGACCTATGTCTAAAAAAAGGGGGGAATATGTGATATAACATCAGTTCTTATGCTATGAGGATAAAATTTGTCTTTAGTGCTAAATATATAACAATATGGTATAAATAAATCTAAGTATATATACATTTTTCCCGTAATGGTACAGTTAGTTATTTTGTCATTTGTGGTGTTCCAGATCTGATACTCATCTCTCTTTACTTTATTCTTTGTGTGGGTAATGCCTTCAGAGAATTGTAATACCATAGAACTGTAGCATTCGAAGGGTTCTTGTCATGGATTTCAGGAAAAGAAGTTATCTATATTTTGTCATCAAAGCACTTAAGTTGAGAATTTGCTTTGCTTAATTGATAAGTTGAATGCACTCAAATATTGTTAGTGCTTCACTTTCTTCTCTTAAATATTTCCTGAAACTCTGGCTAAGATCTTATCTGAAGGAGTAAGGAAAGAAAAAAACACTAAGATTTAACTAGGGACCTGCTTCATGGGTACTCATCATACAATAAATGTGACAGTTGAGTTGCTAATGCTACCACATCTTCTAGTTAGTCCAGTTCTATGCTCATAGAAAGTATACAAAACTAGGTGTATTACCTGTGCATTTAGTCTCTGCAAGGTAGGTTCTATCATCCCTGTTATAAAGATAAAGAATCTTGAGGCTCCAAGAAGTAAAATATCTTTCCAAAGTCATTGCTAACTGATAGCTAGAATCTCCTGTTGTTCTCATCAGAGAATAAACTTGTTTATAGTTATGCATTCGTTATTGTTACCAAGTAAATCCCATGCTACTCTTAGTCCATGAGGAACTGACCCCATTTCCAGCCTCAGATGTGCAGACATGACATGAGCCCGGCCTTCAGCTCATTCTATTCCTCTGGCCGTAACTTTTGGTTTAATATGAGTTTGTGAACAACTGCAGGTTCAGGTCAATGAAGTTTAATTTCTGGGACCTGTTGAAACTATTTGGTAAAAGAAGTTCTCTTTCCACCAAATTTTTAGCTGGGAAAATCTAAGTCTTGAGCTGTTAAGGGCTATAGGGTTCAGAAAGCCAACTTGAAAGTGAGTATAAGAACTGAAAAGAAACACTGAGAGATAGAGAGAGATCAGATCCTGATAGTGTTTCTTTAGCCTCTGGATCCAGTGATGCAGCCATGCCTACAAGAAGATCTAGCGGTGGTTATTTCAGATACTGAGCGAATACTTCGTGCATCTGTGCTCTCTGCTTGAAAACAAAAGACCATGCTGAACTTGTACAACCACATAGCTGCTAGGGATTTGAAGTGATACGGGTGAGACTCTTTCTGAGTCTCTTAAACACAGACCCAGACACACACACACACACACACACACACACACACACACACGTGACTTAAGTCCAGCATGACCACTAATTCTAAAATAGGAAATGACAGTGCAGATGCTCGGAGGAAGCGGGAAGTTCTCTGACCTGTTGCCAACCCTTTTTTTTCCTTCTTTTTCACATCCACCCTGCACGTATTCTGTAATGGTCACTGCAACTCCTTTTTGTGAACTGTTTACATGTCTGACTTCTTGTTTGGATTTTACTTGGTGATTTGATATGAATTTTTAATGCAAAAGCACTTAGCATTAGGAGTTTGACATTTTGTCTGACCTTAATCACCAGGAGGATCATGAGAGGTTTATTCAGTGGGAAGAGAACTGTTACAGCTCTGACAGAAATGATGGGAAATAAGTAAACAGCCTTTTAAATCTTCACCAGAAATCAATAGGGTTTAAAGATGATGGACGTTGGTGTTTTTTGCTGCTTAAGGACTTCAACCTTTTACGGGAAAATATCTTCTCAACGTGTCAGCAGTTTTTTCCATGCACACAATGAATCACTGCTGCAAATAGAACATTCTGCATAGAACACTCTTTATCATTATTATAAGGAAGAAATTGTATATGACTGCCCATGGTAATATAGAGCCTTTTGGGGCATTTTTGTATGAAAAAAGGAGGCCATTTCTCACCATTTTGTTTTTGTCTTATGTGTAGTTCATACGCCAAACTTTTTCCTCAGCACAGTAATAGCAGTTGTTATTTACTGAGCATCTCCATGTTAGTGGGCATTGGCTGGGTGGTATGTTGAGGTAGATCATATGACTCCATCTTATAGATGATGAAATTGAGGCCTAAAGGCTTTGTCAGAGGTCATCTAACTCGCGACATAACTGGTATTTAAAACCCTAGTCCATAGAGTTTGAAGCTTATGCTTTTACCGCTCTGCCAGCTGCGTCTCTGAGGACAGGCACTCAATAGGTGTGCTAAGACCTTTGACTCTATTTCTTTAGTAGTGGTGTCTCATATTTTCTGTCTTTGCTGTTTTCCCTCAGTCAGTAAAACTGACTTAAGTGACAGATTTCCACATCATTTAATAAGAGGATAAGAGCTACCCCATGGTCATTGAATAAAGGGATATGGGTTGAGAACTGCTTCCCAATATACTCTGCAGATTTGTTTTTCATGAATGATTTATAAGATATTAGATTGATACAGCATTTAGCAGTATATTCACAATAAGCTGAATCTGATGCAAGTGTTCAAATATTAACCAAACATGTCATGCTGTGTCCTTTGTTTCAAGGTATAGAATTATGGATTTTATTGTAAAAAATACTTCTGTTCTAAATATTACTATAAAACATGGAACACTTGCCATTATAGAGTAGCTGAAAGGTATTCAACTGATTCATACATATCATTGTGCAGTTGTTATCTTGGAGAAAGTAACATATTTATTTTGTAATTTGGAAATATTCTTTGTAATTCAAACCAAGAATACCAATTCAGTCTTTTAATAATAAGTAATCATGAAACATACTAGTAAATAAGAATTGTCATACAAAACCTCCTGATTTAAGATGAATTTCAGTTTAGGGACACATTACTTAATTGGAATTTTTTTTTAAGATTTTATTTATTTATTTGAGAGAGAGTGTGAGAGAGAGCATGAGCAGAGGGAGAGGGAAAGGCAGAGGCAAGGGGAGAAGCATACTCCCCGCTGAGCAGGGAACCCGACACAGGACTCGATCCCAGGACCCTGGGATGATGACCTGAGCCAAAGGCACATGCTTAAGTGACTGAGCCACCCAGGTACCCCAATTAATTGGGATTTTTAAAAGAAAAGATGAGAAAAGTCCTTACCAGCTTATTGTAATACATGCATGGAGCACTGGGTGTTATACAGAAATAATGAATCAAAAACTAATGATGTGCTGTATGGTGACTAATATAACACAATAAAAAATAAATTAAATTTTAAAAAAGATATATTGAATGCAGATAATATCAGACGTAAAGTACGATCCCCACTTTTTTATTATCGAGTCATGAAGCAGTCACTTAACTTTGGTTATTCTCCATTTCCTTATTTAGAAACTGAAATAAACTAAATGTCCTGAGGCTCCTGCTAACTCTAAAGTTTGGTATAATTCCTTAGGCTTAGAATTTTGACTTGAAGTAATTTTTTTCTATCACATATTTTTAACTCAAAACAATTTTTTTTTAAGATTTTATTTATTTGTTTGACAGAGAGAGACACAGCGAGGGAGCAAACACAAGCAGGGGCAGTAGGAGAGGGAGAAGCAGGCTTCCCACTAAACAGGGAACCCAATGCAGGGCTGGATCCCAGGCCCCTGGGATCATGACTTGAGCCAAAGGCAGACACTTAACAGACTGAGCCACCCAGGCGCCCCAATTCAAAACAATCTTTAAAGTAATTTTTGCCATTACATTTTAAAAGATCTCTCTCCTTCCCCCTCAAAAGCAGGTCTTTTTCTAATATCTAGTGGTCTTCTCTGAATTGGGCGTATTGTATTGCTAACTTGTGCTCACCTCAAGTAAAGTGACATAACCTTTGTTTCTCATATGAAAAAAAATGTAGAACATTGTTGCTGCAGGCATTTTAAAGGTGCTAATCAACGAATGACTTACAGCCATTTTCGTGTGTTCTCTGGGACCCTGAAGTTTTCAGGCACATGGTGACTATGTCTATATTTGATACAGGAGTAAACTAATGGATTTCGTTGAGTAACTAACTCCTGAGCTTGTAGGAAAGAGTTGAACTTGTGATGAAAGGATGATTCTTAGTCAGTCACAGTATAGGAAGGGCTGTAAGAAATACCTGCCTCTGAGGGTCAGAGTTGCAATCTTATCTCCCCTTTGCTCAAATTCACACTGACTTAGGACCTCAGAACCTCAGAAAAGAGAGTGTAGTAGAAATCAGGAATCTTTCATTCTAGTCTGATTCTTCGCCTTAATTTTTTGGTCACATAGATTAGAAGGTCATATAACCTCTTGAGGTCCCAGTTTTCTCATCTGCAGCCTGGGGAAAATAATACCTACTACACAGGATTATTGTGAGAGTTATAGGAGTTAACATATGAAAGCATTTGAACTCCTGAATAATTGCTTTGGCAGACAGTAAATTATTTACATATCTTACCAATACAAGTTTTTCTTAACTGAGTTTGATGCATAACCTCAGATTCTTATACTGTGGCTAGTGGGGTATGACTAGGTAAAACGTCTTAAAGAAATCAAGCACTGCTGAGTTTATTCACTTACTGTTTCACAGTCTTTGTCCTTGCCTCTGTTACCAAATAAACATGTCCATTTAAAAGAAGACGCTAACTTTCCCAACGTAAAAGGAATTACAGATTCAACAAAGGAGAGGACTTTGCAATATATAGTGTTCCATGTAGTCCAGTTCCCATTCCTTTCCTTGTTTGTCTTTGAACTTTCAGTCCTCTCTTGTTAAATATAAAGACCTTTTCCGTTACTTCGTTTTTGTATTTTGCATTGATTACTATAGGCTTCCAAGGTTTAACTGTTTTATTTTGCTGAGGTGATCTCTAGTGGTTAATTTTGTTAACCAGAAATCTTGTCCAAGAACATGTTTTAAATGTATTGAAGTCAGTGGGAAAATATGATTTGATACCTAAAAAAATTCCAGTAAAACCAAACCATTTTTTTTTTGCTTCAAAATTGTACTTTACATTAAGTATTGGTAAACTGTCACTGTGTCTGAGTTGGTCTTACCCATATACATTTGTTCCTTTAATTTTTTTTAGATTAATTTATTTGAGAAAGAGAGAGAGCTAGGGGAAGGGCAGAGAGGGAGGGAGGGACATTCTCCAACAGACTTCCCGCTGGATGTGGAGCCTGACTTGGGGCTCAGTCTCATGACCCATGAGATCACTACTTGAGCTGAAACCAAGAGTTGGACGCTCAACTGACTGAGCCCCCCGTGCTCTCCACATTTGTTCCTTTTAAAGAGCATGCAAATTTCCTTTCCTCTTTTCTTCCTCTTTTTTCTCTTTTCATGGCTTTTATTGACGCAATTACATTGCACACTTACATATCTGGCCTGCATATCATCAAGAACTTCTTAAGTTCTGAGAATTCTCGAGGTAAATACTTTACTCTTCAATCTGTAAGCTCTGCATTTGGCATTTAGTGAACTCCCCATAATATATTGAATGAGACTGCAGATTATGTTGAAGATCTAAAAATACTTAGCCAAATTGATCTATGACTACATAAACAAGTTCTATTGCAGTGACTCTGCAAATGTTCCCAATTTGTGACTGATAGTCTATAATGTCATATTTATTTCCATAATAGACAGTTACCTTTCATAATAGTGTCATCATAATAAACTAAGATAAAAGAGATTTGCTGAGACTTCTCTCCCAACCATTAGGATTAACCAGGTAGAAGGCTCTACCTCCAGTTAGCTATGTGACTGTCTGAAGGATTTATTTACAGAATGAGGGCTTATACTGGATTATTGCTAAGGTTCTGTCTAGCTGAAAAAATTCTTAACCGAAAGAGTTGCCACTCTATTTTTGCTCAGAGACCATTCAGTAACTCTAAGAAGCCCAGTCATGAAACAGTCACTTGAGGAACCTGAACTGCATATCCCAGGAGCTTCTTACGTGCTGAGAAGAACTATTATTCCCCTTTGATCTCTGGTCCTTAAACTCCATGCTTAGCATTTAGTAAATACCTACTGATACTTAATTTGGTTTGGATTTCATATAGTGGAAAGTACTCTTCTGAAGATAAGGTCTATACACATGTCTTGGAATTTGTGGGAAGACAAGTATATTGTAAAGTCAACTTCCTGCCACCCCTTCTTTCTTAGAAGTTCTTGCAGCTGTGGTTTAGTCCCCTAGATTTGTTACAAAAGATAGAAATACATTGTTCTACATATCATGGACAATCAATACAGGTTTATGTATGGCCTTGACCCCTGTGGACTATAAGCTACTTGAGGGCAGAAGCGCTCTGCTTTATTAATTTGTTATCTTCTTCTAATGTGTATTACAACTGAGCACATATTAGACAGTCGATTATGTTTACTAAGTTAATGACTATGCAAAATCACACACATGATGTCATAGCTGAATTGTTACTGGAAAAAAAAATCACTGCCTTTGTAATGCCTGTGTAATGATTCCTCTCTCCAAGAAAGAGCATCAAGAACCCAGCTGTATGCATTAGCTTATGTAAGATGTGAACTTCTGGAAAGGCACCTGTTGGTTATCACTGTCTAATACATCATTTCAGTGTCAAAGGACAAATATAGTCACAATTGCTGCTGTAATTTTCATGAACCCTAAACAGTTCCGTATTTTGTAGGTGACTAGAGAAATGTATTCGTTATTTGCACTTTAGTTCTTATGCAGTCTAGCAATATAATCAGATTATGTGTGTGTCATGCACTGTTTCACTTGCAGCAATAATCCCCTGTCTGCATCAGTCTAATTTAGTGCTTTGAGCAGTGAAATAATGCAGACTAAACCAAAGCTGGGCTTGAGCCAAGATGATGAGTTGGAAAGGTCCCTGGTTTTATAATCATATAGACCTGGATCGTCACTAATTGAGGTAACATTACATCAAACACTAAAGGTGGTACTGGATCATGGTAAGTTGCTGTGTGACTGGAAGCTAATGCTACTTTAGTTTAAAAGATTTATTATGAAAAATAGTCCTTAGGTGTGAAGAACTGTTTGAAAGGTGTAAAGTCCATTGCCTTGAAAGTACAGCTTTCCAGCAGAGACGATATCTTGGCATGTGTTAGCTGCACAGTAGGTTCTAAAAGAGACCAAGGAATGAAAGAGTGAACTAACTCTGAAGCAAGGTCTTGTGCTTTTTTATTTATAATAGTAGAAAAAAATAGTCATCAGATACTAATCTAGATGGTGGCAGCCAACATGCGTATGGTTTTTAATTGTACATTAGGTAATGAGAGATTTTGGCTTTAGGCAAGTCACTGAGTACTAGATGAACTCAGCTCTGTTACATTCATCTAGTGAAAACCAGGCCAGTAATGCCTGCCTTGCGATGTTATTTTGAGGGTTGGTGATTATGCCTGCAAAATAACTGTTCCAAGTGGCTGGCACTCTCTAATTGTTCTATAAATTGAATTTTTTGTTTTCATTGTTCTCATTATTAGCATAGCCATCATCATGGTCATTTTTATATAATGATCTCTGCGTTCAAGGTGGGTTAGCGCCTTTGTGGATCATCCCAGTGTTTCTGTGTTCCTCAGATCCTTTAAATGAATAACTACAGAACTTCTCTAGGCATCTGAAAGCAAAATGCTTCATCAGATTCTGTAAGCTCTTAACTTTATGTTCTCACCCAGGCCTGTCATCTAACACTGATTCTTCTGATCTTTCAGAACGATGCTGTCGTCACATAGAGGAATTTATGGATGTTTGCTATCTCGCTGATCTTGGTATATGTTAATGACTTTGTGCAATCTTTATCTGATTGTCAGTCTTACTTTACTCACATTGGCAGATTTGCTGTATTCTCTCCGTACTTTTCTTTATCTAGTGATAATTTCATTTAATTTTACTTTCCCTTCATTTCTGAGAATCCATTAATGCCTAATAAGGTCAGCTTTGTGAATTCCAAATCCATTCTCACTAAACAGTTCATAATGCCATGGGGGGTTGTTATTTTACTTCATCTTGCTTTCTCTACTCTCTATCCCCTTGGCATTCTTGTTATGATGACTTTTTTTTTTAAAGATTTAATTTATTTATTTGAGAGAGAATGAGAGAGAGAGAGAGAGAGAGCATGAGAGTAGAGAAGGTCAGAGGGAGAAGTAGACTCCCCACCAAGCAGGGAACCTGCTTGTGGGTCGCAATCCCAGGACTCCAGTATCATGACCTGAGCCAAAGGCAGTTGCTTAACCAGCTGAGCCACCCAGGTTCCCTGTTACGATGACTTTAATCATGTTTAATGGTTCATGGAGAAAAGGTTACGGTTGGAACTGACATGGGCCATAGACTTTATTTACATGGTTGTGTCTATCTGTTTTTATCATCTTAAGTTGAGCTTTAGAGGACATTGCTGGCTATAAATAAAAAGAAAGCACAGTCCTTTCTATCTGGTATTAGGTTTATAGCCCCCAGCAAACGAAGTCCATTGTTGACACTGATGAAGAAATGCATGGAAATTCAGAAGGGTTTTTAGTAGTCCAGTTAACTTTTGTAGGTCATAAGCTTTCTGAGCCTTAGTTTTCTCCAGTCCAAAATGGACATTTAACTGCCCTTTGGATTTCAGTGGACCGTGTGAAGATCAGATGAAATCTTGTGACATGCATGTAAAAGGAATTCGTCCATCCTGAAAAGTGTTAAAGTCTTTATGATTATACAGTATTAGCAGCGCTTTATCCATTGGGGATAAGAGACTAGGTGTTGGTATATCATATTTATTAACATGTTTTTGCGTCTTCTGCCAAGAAGGATTTGAAGCTGAGGTCAGTCATGAAGTCTTGAATTGAAAGTCTTTATTTTTGGCAGGAGGTGTGAAATAAGAGGAAACCTGAGGAGGGAAATGTCTTGTAAGGATGTTGAATTATTTTGTTGTATAGGCAATTAGTATTTAGGAGGCGCAACCTCATGGGTAGAATGAAATGTGCAAATTGGATTTTTGTTTGCAGATGGGAGTATTATTTACTTATTTATTTATTTATTGAGGGAAGGAGGGGCAAAGGGAAAGGGAGAGAGAGAACGTTAAGCAGACTCCACACCCAGCATTGAGCTGGACGAATCAAGGCTGGATCTGATGACCCTGAGATCACGACCTGAGCTGCCAGCAGGAGTTGGACACTTAACCCACTAAGCCACCCAGGAGTCTCAGAGTGATTTTTAAAAGAGAAGTAGTATACCATAGAGGTGGAGAGAGATTTTCTATAAAAAGGTAAAATCTTAAAAAGAAGAGGTAAAGTTTAGATAGGATAAGAAATTATGAATTTCACTCTGAGTACCTGGAGGAAATGTTGCAGGTTCTAAGAAAAGAGTAATTTGGGAGAAATAATCGTGAAACCTGGAGAAGGCTTAAATTTTGCATCTTTTCAGAGGGGTGAGTTTTTCAGCAAGAGTTGTGGATGGAGGGGGAGAAGAGCAGTATTTATGACTTGTTTCTGAGACCCTAGTGAAACTTCTAACTACACATTAGAACTTTTAGAGATTCATATCCTGGTACAAAAGCAGTTATGACAGTTTTGGATTACATTATGAAACATTAATTGTGGCCGCGTGATTAAAGTTTGTAATTCTTGATTTCATATCTTATTTTTTAAACTGATGTTTTATAAAAGACTTTATTACTTTCTGCTTCAAGGAGCTAGTGAAGAAATTTCCCTTAGTGATTTCTTACACCCAGTGCTAAAAATTGTTAGAGGCCAGTAAACAGTGGAGGGAAGAAATCTGAATCATCTTAGCTTCCTTTTTTGGCTTCTCTCTTGTTACTTCTTTCCTCCACAACAGTGTGAGACAGAGTTCCTTTTACTGCTACTTATGAGTTCTTCTTCCTTGGCTCTCTAAACTTCAGTTTCATCACAAACTGAATGAATGATAGTATCTAGTTTATAGGGTTGCTATGAGGGTTGAGATAATGTGCTTAGCATGATAACTGACATACAGAAAGTTGAAAATTAGTTGTTTCTCTTGTTGATGTTATTGCAGTTATTATTACCACTGTTCTTATTATATCTTTGAATACAGTGATTTCTTTTTCCCAGTGGTCTAGTAAATCAAAGAAAAATCATTGGGACATAATCCCAGGGAATGTGTTTATATAAGTGGTGGCCATGTATTCTGTATTATAGGTTAATAAGCTTTGCTTCTTAGCATGTTGTGAATATCTTTAAACTAAAACTTTTGGATAGGAAAGAAGGGTTTTCTCTGTTTGAAAATGTTCCTCTGTTTTATATCTTTGAGTAGCAAAAACCTATAGTTTTTAGAATTAGTCTCTCTAGATGTTAGCCTGATACAGAAACCAAGATTCTCTGCAGCAGGCCATTCTTAGGTTGGGGCTGTTGTTTCTCTGTATTTTGTCTATTAAGCAATCACCCCTTCTTGTGCTTTAAGCCGTCATTTGAGTGCAACTGTGAGAGGTAAATTGTTCAGTAAGCTGAGTGAGCAAACTGTTGGGCATATCTCATTGGGCTCCTAGACGAAGTTAAGTGGCTGACCTACGTTTTTGGAAACTCAGGCATTCATATACTGAATGCCTATCATGGACCAGACTTGTTGTAAAATCATCATTACCCTTAACAGTCCTGTTTTTAGTGGTGAGACAAACAAAGTGAAGCTGTGACTGATGTCAACACGGGGCTGCAACAGCCTTTAGGAAAGGCACTTCCCTTGGGCTTGAGGAGAGCAGGTGAGATAAGACTGAGGAGTCAGTGGACTTCGGGTTGGTAATATCTGTTCTGGGCTTTGAGGCCAAATGGGAAACAGCTATCGGTAGGTATGAGGTGAGGGTCGAGAGGGGGTAAATTTTTCTAGGTTAAAAGAGCAACCCATTTGGGGAACTCTAAGACAGGGGAGTAAAGATAAAAATACTGGGCATGAAGGAGGAAATTAGATTTTTATTATGGCCTTGGATGTCTGTTCTATGAGAGAACAAGTTGGTTCAAAGGAGAAAAGTGATTGAAATGGTATTCACTGATCCATTTTATTTTGTTGACTTCATCAGTCCATTTCAGTAAAAGCACTTGAGCCTAATCATTTGGGCACGGGTTTGTTTTTGTTGTTACTCTTTTGTAATTTGTAATATTTTCAAAATTCTCATGTGGTTCTCAATACTGGCTGTACAATGTAATCACATAGGGAATTTTTTTTTAATGCCAGTGTGGATTTGCTGTAAAATATTCCAACAGAAATTTTTAAATGTTGGAGGATTGGGGAACAGATGATACAAAACTGGCAAAATATTGATAATCATTGAAGCTTGGTAATGGGTACCTAGGGTTCATTAAAGTATTCCCATTGTGTTTGTATGTGTTTAAACATTTCCATAGTAAAAAGTTTAAAAAGTAAAATTGGTTGTTTTTCTTAATGACAACCAAAATATTCATGCCTGGGTCCCCCACCTGAAACCAGTTCAATCAGAATTTCTTGGAGTAAGATCTGGGTATCTTCTGGTTTTTGTTTTTGTTTTTTAAGTTCAGTGTGGTGCTAGTGTGTAGCCATCTTTGAAAATCTCGATGTCTTGAGACAAACCTAGCAGGAATTATTGTTCTTATTTTACAGGTAGAGAATTGAGACCCAGAAAGGCTAAATGTTTTGTTAAAATGCCACACAGCTAGTAAAGAACACACCCATTATGTTGTCAGGCTCATATTCTAGTGCTCATTTTGTTACACCACTCTGCTTCCTCTGTTGCCTACCATCAAAGGAACGATTTTATTGCTAGTTCTTATCGCATGATCTGTTCAGAAACTATGCTGTATCGACAATATTGTAGTCCCTACAACCCTGTTTTTAGAACACACTGGTTCCTCTTCTTCCTCTAACTGGCA
Source organism: Mustela erminea (assembly GCF_009829155.1). Classification (NCBI taxonomy): domain Eukaryota; kingdom Metazoa; phylum Chordata; class Mammalia; order Carnivora; family Mustelidae; genus Mustela; species Mustela erminea. The sequence goes on along the minus strand of NC_045616.1, from coordinate 104,253,353 downwards.
GTGAGTTTTGGGTGCAAGCCATGGAAGTTGCTAAATTGGTTTTATTTGTGAGTAGATGGTCTTAAGTCAGCCTGCCATTTTCTTTTCTTGGCCTGTAAGTAAGGGAGCAGTGTAAGTGCCTCTTGGAAAGAAAACATGCTGATATTTCTCTAGTGCCCTGTGTACTGGGGCAGTAAATCTACATGCAGATTAAAGATTTTGGTGACAAATGATAACTCTCATCATCAGTCTAATCTCCTCTTAACTTTCCTGGGTATTGTTAATTCATAACATAGTTTGAATTGACTTACCATTATTGATTCCTGTATTCATTAGAATGAAAAGGGGACTCTTGCCTTTGCAAGGGAAATACAGTTACAAGACACTTTCCTTTCTCATAAAATAAAAGGACCTGGCGGGATATAAACTGTGAGAGTGACAGTTAAATTGACGTGGTGAAGGTTAATGCTTGCTTGCTACATTGATGTTGGAGGTTCCAATCACTTGTCAGTATGCTCCTATAATACATGCAGTACATCTTCATTAGGAAGGCATATAGCAATCAGTTTCAGGTTTCCGGATGAGCCTGTGGCCAGGCCATAATTAACCTTTTGAACCTGGAATTGTAACAGAATGTACTATTGGCTTAGGTTATCAATTATGGTCAGAGTCAATTGATACTTTACTCAACAAAGGCTTATTGGTGATGGATATTATCATTTACTCATCTTCACATTGTGTGATTAAAAATAAAGTTGACATGGCAAAGTTTTCCATTTTTTATTTTTAGAGAAAGAAATTTTTGTAAGCCAGATGCCTTGCCAAACAGTTATGTAAGTTAACTGGGTGGGTATGTGTGGAGGGGGGCGGGGTTGCCTCAATTTAGGGGGAGAGAAGTTTGGTCTCAATTTTCAGCATTATTTTAAATTTCTGAAGTATAAAGTAGGGCAACTACTAAGGGAGCTTTTAGGATTACATGTATGTCAAATTGTAATAGAAAAGAATCATACACAGCATATCAACATACTTTAAGCATAACTTTAAAAGATTAAAGTTCAGGTGTATTCATGTAGTTTTTTGTATCTTATAAGTTGTGTTAAGTGTTTTGTATCATCTTTTTCTGTCTAATATTTTACTCAAATAATATCAGAAAAAGTGGCTGGCAGACTCACTTATTTTGGAAAAACTTAGTGGTTTGTGTGTTAATCAAATAAAACTGAAAATATTGTCAGTTCAAATCCAGGGAACAGTTTGATTTTAATGAACTTCAAATTATCTATTACAACTTAAAGAGAATTACTCAAATTAAGAAGTTATTTCTTTTTTTTGCTATATTTCTGTTTATCATGTTATCATTATTTTAGTTTTTAAAATAATTTTCTGTTAAAGTTAAATAATGACAATGTGTGTTAGAAGTTGTTTCTATAAAAAAGTTACACTCACATTTTTCATTTATAATTTTTAGCCACTGTTATCTGACTGTGCATGTTGTTTTGAGATCATCTATGAAGCTATCTTGAGAGAATTTATTTTTAAATTATGGGCAGAAAGAACGTTATATGCAAAAAAAATTTTTGCAATATTTTTATAATAGTGGGAAGTTGAGAGCAACATAAATGTCCAACACTAAGGCATTTGTTAAGTTTATTAATGGTTTGAAGAAATATTATAGCCATTAAAGTAATGATAGAATAGAAATTTTGATATCCTGGGGAAATAGTTATGTTATCTTAAATTTAAAAAGTAGGCTAAAAACTTGCATACTCAAGGGTAAGAGAAGGTCATTGAAAAACTGGAAGGAAATATACTAAAATATAAACAGTAGTTGCTTTGAGGTGGTAATATTATATGCCTTTTTCTTACTTACATATTTTATTACATAAAATATTTATTATAGCATTTATATAAATTACATTTAGAAGTAAATTATATTTTTATAAATAGAATTGCTTCTGAGTATTATTACTCTTATCATCAGAAAAAATTAGTTTAAAAATTATTTACAGGTCTCTAAAAAGAATGTTTTTCCTATCTGTTCATCAGTAGCACAACATTATATATAAGGCCTAACTGCCTGGTTCAAATTCCAACTCTCTTACTTCCTAGCTGTGTGCCTTTGGAGAGATAGATGAATATTCTCTTTGTACTTCCATTTCCTCATCTGTAAAATGGGGATAATAATGTACTTAGCTTATAGGGTTGCTAGGAAGATTACATTAGTATATATGAAGTTAAAAGTAAGTAAACACATCATTACGTGATGCCATCTGTGCTGTAATCTTGTCCTCACTCCTTGGGGCATAAACCCTCTGGTGCTGAAGCGCAGGACACATCCGCTCCTGTATTACTGACTGTTCGTTAGCCTTTTAGCCTTGTCTCTGTCTTCTGTGTATCTCCACTTGTATGTATCGTGAGCTTTTTCAGACTCATTACTTCGGAGATTAAAGCATTTACCTTCTCCCCAAACATCTCCCATTCCTGCTAAGTGATATCATTCTCACCTTAGTCACAACAGGAAAGCTGTGGAAATCACTTAGACTCTTCCATCTGTCTTCCTAAATTCTCTTGAATATTTCTGCTTTTTTCTTTCCCTTCTGATATATTCAGACCATCTTTATTTCTTACCTGCTAATCCCAGTCTTGACTTCCTCTCCCCAAACATCCTAGACAGAGCTGCTGGGGCAGTGTCAGTCTTCATAACTCCCCATGCTTTCAAGGTGAAAGCCAGACCTCAAGACCGAGCCCCTTTTCTGGGCTTTCCTCATTCTTCCTGACATTGGCCTCATTGAGTTATTTGCCAGTCTTTGAACATGCTGTGCTCCATCAGTCTTTCTAGGCCCTTGTACATGTTCTTCTGTCTCTGGAATACTATCACCTCCTGTGATAACTCTGTGTTAAATTGGCTCAGTTCAGGGCACAATGCCACAAAAGCATTTATCATATGATACCATATGATAAATTACCATATTTATCATATGGTAATTCTCTGTCCTTGTCCCTGGTCTTCTTTAGGATGTGAGCCCCTTATATTTAGGGACCATGCCTTATCCATCTCTGTACATCTAATCCCTAGAAAAATGACAGGCACCCAGTAAACACTGAATGAAAGAGTGAATTTGATGGAAAGTAGTAGGTTACAGGTGATGAATTATGTTTATTACAAAATAATGTCTATACAGGCTATTCTCCTCTTCTTACCATATATAGCTGAGCCATCTTGTCCCTTTACACCATGACCATCATTATTCTCCTAATAACTTGTCTTTAAAAACAATTATTCTTTCCTCTTCATGAGTAGTGATAGATACACTGAGTCAAGAAAGTTACTAATGTAATACTGGCTGAGCAGGAATAAAGGTGGCCCTCAAATGGTCGCTTTTCTCCAAAATAAAGTTAAAGTCAAAATCATGTCTTGTATTTCTGTTCCTTCACCAAATCTGTCATTCTGTGTTTCTTTTTTCATAATCTGGTAGCAGTATATAAACCTCCCCATAAAAAGTTCTGAAAAAATATTGGCTTTCATTGGTGACAGTGACCTGCTTTGCTGCATGATATCCTGTGTTTCCATGAAGTAATTTTGTTTTTCTTTTAATAAGCCATCCCCTTTGGATTGAATACAATCTGCCATTTTCTTTTTCTTTCTTTTTTTTTTTTTTTTAAGATTTATTTATTTATTTGTTCGTTTGAGAGAGAGAGAGAGAATGAGACGTAGAAGGTTAGAGGGAGAAGCAGACTCCCCACTGAGCCGGGAGCCTGATGCAGGACTCGATCCCGGGACCCCAGGATCATGACCTGAGCTGAAGACAGTCACTTAACCAACTGAGCCACCCATACACCCCAATCTGCCGTTTTCATTCTGTAGACCTTCATTGAAGATACATAGTGTGCAAGGAATTAGAACTCTGGAGAAATATTTGGACACATTGCAAGAAATAGTGGGAAAAATATATTAGCTGTATAAACACAAGAGAACTTACTTGAATCTCAGTTTTCCCTTTGTAATTTGGGGATAAAAATCCTTACTTCTCAAAATGATGGCAGCATAAAGTAGATATTTAATAAAAGCGGCTTTCCTTTCTTCCTTTCCATTTCCCTGCGTGGCATCTATAGAGTGTAATCCTAGTAAAGGAGCCCAACCAAACTGTAGGTTGCAAATAGATCTGAAAACATTATCACTAATCATCTGCTCACTTAAGCAATCCCTACCACATTTTCGTGTGATCACATATTCTCCTTGACTACTAATACCAGTGGTTAATTGTTTAGATTTGGACATTCTTGGCAGTCATTACCCATCCTGATGCTATTTCAAAGTAGAGAGGAATTGTGTTACTGTTAGACTATGAATCCATTCATTGTATATGGATAGTCATTTGTCTTTTCACTCATTAATTTAGTCACAAATATTTGAGCACCTTGTATGTTCCAGCTATGTTTCATGTTGTGCTACACATTAGCATTACACCGGTAAAATGGGTGGCCTCCGCAAAATTTAAATGGAAAGATGGTCTTACATCCATGAGAAGTTAAGTGATACACCGAAATTTACATAGCTAACAAGAAGAGTAGCTGATAGGGGTTCCTGGGTGGCTCAGTCATTAAGCCCCTGTCTTCAGCTCAGGTCGTGATCTCAGAGTCCCAGGATCGAGCCTCACATCGGGCTCCCAGCTCAGTGGAAAACCTGCTTCTCCCTCTCCCACTCCCCCTGCTTGTGTTCCCTCTCTCGCTGTCTCTCTCTGTCAAATGAATAAATAAAATCTTTTAAAAACAGAAAAGAAGAAGAGGGAGGAGCTAATAATGTAGACCCAGCAACATTGAATCTCGAATCTGTGATTTTAACCTCCACGGCAATAGGTTTCATCATGTGGTTCAGGGACTCTTGGAGATCCCAAGACCCATTCAGGAAGTCAGTGAGGTCAAAACTGTTGTCAGAATGATGCTGGAACAATATTAACCTTTTTATTTTCATACCCTAATGAGTGTACTGTAGAATTTTCTAGAGGCTATATGCTGTGTAATATTACAATCAATATTACAACAGATTTAAGGCACAAACTGCTTTTATTTCCATTAAGCCATGTATTAAAGAGATAGATAAAAATATAAAATGGTGCCACTGTTCTTACTAAATTTTTTGTTTCAGAAAATATAGTTTTTTCATTAAAAATGTTAATTACTTTGGCATGTAAAGGATCTATTCTTTTTCTAATAAATTAATGTTTTTAAATTAGTTTTATTTCTAATATGGTAAATACCAGTAGATATAGCCCTCATTAACAAAAGTTTTTTTGAGTTTCTTCCTCAATAGTTTTTAAAAATGTAAAAGGGTCCAGAAACCAACAAGTTAGAGAATTGCTGCTATACATTGTTATCCCATATTTCAGAACCTTCTTTTGGGTATACAATTGAGTCTTTATAAAAAAAAAAATTATTTATTTGAGAGACAGAGCGAGCTGGGGAAGGGTGGGAGGAGAGAGAGAATCTCAAGCAGATTCCATGCCAACCAAGGAGCCCCACACAGGGTTTAATCTCACAACCCTGAGATCACAACCTTAGCTGAAACCAAGAGTTGGATGCTCAACTGACTGAGCCACCCAGGATCCCCTACAATTGAGTCTTTTAAGTTAACCTCCCAATTCAAAGAATCCACAATTCTGTTCAAGAATAATACTTTCTCACGAGTTGTCAAAATCATTAGCAGTAATACTTGAGAAAAATAAAAAAATAGATTAAAAAGCAGAATCAGACTCTAAATACAGAGAAGAAACTGATGGTTACCAGAGAGAAGGGGGTGGAAGGAGGGGCAGAATGGGCAAAAGGGAGTGGGAGATACAAGCTTCCAGTTATGGAATGAGTAAGTCATGAGAATAAAAGGTACAGAATGAAGAATGTAGTCAGTGATACTGTAATAACATTACATGGTGACAGATTGTAGCCATACTTGTGATGAGAAGAGGGTAACATACAGAGATGTTGAATCATTATGTTGGACACCCACAACGAATGTAACACTATGTATCAACTATTCTCAAATAAAAAATTGAAAAAAATACTTGAGACCCATGTATGTTCTTTGATCCCATGTGCCTTTTCAAAGAGCTCACAGTAAAAAATATCAGAATATCACAATTCTGGTGTACTTCATTCAGATTTACAGAGTTAATTTTTATGAAATACATGAAAAGAATTGCATCATAATTAAAGCACATTTTGTTTAAATGTTCTATTTTAGTATGTGACTGGTATTGCAACTTGTATGTCACCATCTCCAGAAGTTCATCCAGTCACAAGAAGAGCATATTTCGTTTTCTTTCTTAAATAATGAAATGGCTGAGTGTTCTAAATAAAATTTATCAACTCTGTATTTTTCAGCATTTCAGAAGCATAGTATAGTACAGGCACACTAAATGGTTTCTAAAGGAACTGTATATTGCTTTCATTTGACAGTTATTAAGCATATACCAGATTCTGTGTTTAAGTACTGGGAAGACAGATCAGTTGTGGGCTTGGTTATGTTAGATGGGAGAAATAGAAAAGAAAACAAAAGATATTTTTGCCAAACTGGTATAAAATTTCTCAGAGATAACATCTTCCTTATTCTTTATGATGTTTGCCATTGATTTTATGTGAATGAAAGGTCATAGCCTCTTTTATATGAATATAATTTAATTAGTAATAATATCTTTCTGCTATGAAATAGAGATTGTTGAGATCTATACAATGCTAAAGTATTCTTTAAAACAATGAATACATGTTCTTTATCTCATCTCCCTCAAATTAAAATGAGCCGATATTGCCTGCCTTACTTATCTAATGGACCCTGGAAAATGTACACCTTAACACCAAATTTATTTCCAAGTTGAGTTGCACATAACATTATTAAAAGAAAGCAATGTATTAAATTTCTTAGAAGGTTGAAGAACATAGAGGTGTACATTTTACATATCCATGTATTACAGTGAAATACTGGATTTATGCTGAAAGAAGAGGTTTTAGTTTAATTTTTGTGGCTAGGAGTGTTTTGAGTCTACCTTACTTATATACCCAGTGCTCGGCCTAATAGTATTCCAACAAAGATTACTAGTGTTTCATGGTCAAACGGATTTGGAACTCCTATATGGTGAATACTATTAGCCTGGACATAATTGACAGTTTGCCCAGGAATAAAATTTAATATCTTTTAAAACCTGCTAGTTTTTCATAAGAGACTCATAATCTCACAAAACAAACTGAGGATTGCTGGGGGGAGGGGGGGAGGGAGGGATGGTGGGGTTATGGACATTGGGGAAGGTATGTGCTGCAGTGAGTGCTGTGAAGTGTGTAAACCTGGCGATTCACAGACCTGTACCCGTGGGTCTGATAATACATTATATGTTAATAAAAAAATAAATTAAAAAATTTAAAACCCTGCTAGTTTTTACTGTGACATTATTCATTATTCTAATGAAATGAGAACTAGTAGGACCAAAGACTAGCTAACATCTTTTGGGGTACACAGTGTGAAACTAACTAGGGCAGCATTTGCACACTACCGTTGTCATTCAGGTTATGTCATTTGGGGGCTCAGTAAAATGGACATGAGCAAAGAAGTCCATTTTAATGAAATCATGACTATTTAAGGATTTTTAAAGCCATGTGGATTGGTAGTTTTACTGACTTATAGAGAGAATTTAAGACAAATAAACTTAACATGCATGACTTTCTGTTCCTGTTAAGAGACAAAGGAGATACCAGAAAAGTATTTAATATCAAATTGCTAATTTGGGGGAAATTTTTTTAAAAATATGTTTTCTGTAACACCACTTACTACTGAAAGAAAACTCAATAAAATATTGGCTAATGCAATCAGAGAAAGACCACTATCATATGATCTCCCTGATATGAGGAAGTGGAGATGCAACATGGGGGCTTAAGGGGGTAGGAGAAGAACAAATGAAACAAGATGGGATTGGGAGGGAGACAAACCATAAGTGACTCTTAATCTCACAAAACAAACTGAGGGTTGCTGGGCGGGAGGGGGGGTGGAAGAAGGGGGTGGGATTATGGACATTGGGGAGGGTATGTGCTGTGGTGAGTGCTGTGAAGTGTGTAAACCTGGCGATTCACAGACCTGTACACCTGGGGATAAAAATACATTATATGTTTATAAAAAAAATTAAAATTAAAATTAAAAAAAATATTGGCTAATGAAGATATTGTGGGGGTTTTTTCCCTCTGTGGAAGGACAAGTTTCTCCCCAGTCCTATGAAGAGGGACTTGGTGAGTGTCTGGGGTGACTTGAGAACTTCATGTTTATCAAAATGGTGAGGAAAGGTGGAAGGAGAAGGATTAGTGTGACAAGCATGAAAATGTAAGGTTGAGAACATTGAAATCTACACAGAGTAGATTCCAGTCGTGAACACTGTCACTAACTAGCCTGTGAAATTCAAGAAAAAAGTTTCTAAGTGAATTTCAGTGATGAAAATTCTCCCCTCTAAATTAATAAGTAACAATGACTATCATATTTGGTAAGTTATTATCTCAACAGATCTTATTGCGTCTTTACATTAATTAATTAATTTGGCCCTTCCTCATAGATTCTGTAACCTAGTTTGAAGAGATTAAGTTCCTATACTAGTGGATGAAGTCCTCAAGGAAAGGTGTCTCTGTCTCACTCTCTATCCCTCTTATCCAGCATAGAATCTCTTGTTCTGTGTCATGGAGTTTTGTTTGGGATGTTTGTTTGAGAGGAAGAGAGGGGGGAGGGGCGGGGGGGAAGAGAGAGAATCTTCAGGGTCCACCCCCAATGAAGGAACTCCATCTGACAGCACCAAGATCACGACCTGAGCCAAAATCAAGAGTCTGACGCTTAACCAACTGAGCCAAAACCCCTGTTTGGGGATTTGGGGTGTTTTTTTTTTTTTTTTTTTTTTAAAGCCATTGACCAGGTAGTGATGGTAAAGGGGGAAGAGGGCGGAATGGGTAGAAAAATGTAAAGCTACAAACCTAGCAGTTCTTGTTTCTGAGAATCAATCAAAACAAAAATGAAATTTTATCCATTTCACCTTTGAAATTACAGTGCGGGTCAATAGGAATCAATTATACCATTATATTGCCACATATTTTGTTATAAAAATGAAATATAGCACTGCTTGTCCCTAAATCAGATGGTATTTCAGATAGCTGGCTCGTGGCTAAGGAAAGCTGTGTGGGCTTTAACTTAGAGGAGAGTTTTTTTCCTTCAACTCCTCCTCCCAGTGCCCCAGAAGTTCCGTCAGGCTCCTGTCTGGCCCTGGAGTCTAGTCCGTAGTGCCATCTAGGAGTCAGGGAAGGTGATGGAGCGGACTCCCCAGAGCTTGCTGCTTCAGTCCCTCCAGAACTCTCCTCCCCACCTCCAACCCTGTCTACTAGTGCTGAGTTAGCCGGGAGCCACCAGAGCTGCCTTTTTCAGTTAACGATTCTGTAAACTTACATCAGAGAAACAAATGAGTGCGATAGAGAATTTTCTTCCCAGGGCAATCTGAGAAAGCAAGTGTATACACATGGCAGAAAACAGTATTATACAATGAGCAGTATCATGCAAGCTTTGTTCCAGACTGACCTGGGCTCAAAGACCCCCTCTGAGCTTGTAGGATTTTTCGTATTATGATATGTTAAAGTGCTTGGGACATAGTAGGCGCCTAGAAGTGAATCATATATTGTGTTTCAGAATCATATGGGTAAAATTAGATAGAACCAGAAAAGGATCGAATTCTACAAAAATAATGAAACTATTTTATGCAGCATGAGAAAAGAAAATGAGCTTTAAGCATATCTACTTGATGTCAGGGCTTTACTTTTTAAAAGAAAAATTGGGATACCTGGGTGGCTCAGTTAGTTGAGCGTCTGCCTTCGACTTGGGTCATGACCCCAGGGTCCTGGGATTGAGCCCCGCATTGGACTCCTTGCTCAGTGGGAGCCTGCTTCTCTCTCTGCCTGCTGCTGCCCCTGCTTGTGCACCTACTCTCTCTCCCTCACTGACAAATAAATAAAACCTTAAAAATAAAAAATGAAAATAAGAATCATAGGCTGTGTTATATATCTAAATCAGGAAAGGACTTAAATTCACATTAAGCTATTCTAGTTACAACATAGTAGATAGAACTATATAATCATCAAAGTAAAACTGACTGAAGTTTAAGCATGTAATTAAGTTGTACTTTGCACAGGAGCATTAAAACAATTCTTGTTCTCCTCCTCCATCTCTTACCTCCCACCAGGATACAAAAAATTGGTAAGAAACACCATTCCTTTCTTGGAATTAGCACAAGAGAACCTTTAAAAAGATTATAAGAAAATGTCATTCATCATTTTTATTTTCTTTGGAAATTGTGCTTTTCTTACTGAATATACCATAATATTTTTTTCTTTTCCTTGCGTTTTTATACTCAATTAAAATACTTTTAAACTCATCTTTGTGTGTATGTAAAAAACCATTTACTTCTTAAATATAATTGGTGCTTTTTAGGAAGAACCAGTTTGAGAATACAGATATATCACCGTAAACATCTGTTACCTTGGCACAGTTGTATTACAGAGTGTGTTGTGAAGATGAACAGCTAATTTCTCTTCTAGCTGTTTCTTTTGGTGAATGGAAATTAGCAGTTTGATGTGGTTTCATTTATACTGAACTTAAATTATACATGTTTTTATTCAAAGAATATTTTTGAGAAATCTGGCATGTTTCGTATGTTCTTAGACTTTTTTATCCAAAATCCTTTGCTAACTCTACCAGTGATACGAATACAGTTTGCCATCATACAGACTTGGGTTCAAACATGGTTCTACCACTTGGTGGCCTTAGCAAGTTTTTCAAACTCTGATATCCTCAGACTTCTTGTCTTTATAAAGCTAGAATAATACTTACCCACAAGGCTTTTATGAGATTACATATAATAAGCTCTCAGAAATATGTCTCTTTCTCTATAAAATAAAAAATGTCCCTAAAACATGCTAAGGTTATGTCTTTTTTTTTTTCTTGACCATCTTCACCCACATTTTGCCCAACCCTCCACCTCTCCCCACTGCAGTCTCCAGTGTTTTCTCTGTATCTGTGAGTTCAAGTATTTTTTTTTTTTTAACTTTAGATTCTGCATTTGTGGGAGACCATACAGTATTTTTCTTTTGCTGTCTAACTTATTTGCCTTTAAGATCCATCAGTCATGTTGTAGAAAATGTCAGGATTTCCTTCTTTTTTATGGCTGAATAATATTCCATTATATATATCACATTACATATATACCACATTATATATATAACATGTCACACACACACTCTCATGCACACACACACTGCACTTTCTTGATGATTCATTCATCAGTGAACAATTAGGTTATTTCCATGTCTTGACTATTGTAAATAATGCTTCAATGAACACAGGGTTGCAGATGTCTTTTCAATGTAGTGATTTTGTTTTTTTCAGACAAATACCTAAAAATAGAATTCCTGGTTCATGTGGTGGTTCTATTTCAATTTTTTGAGGAACCTCCACATTGTTTTCCAGAGTGTCTGCACCACCTTACTTTTCTACCAACAGTGCACAACAAGCAGCAATGTACCATTTTTCCACGTCCTTGCCAATACTTGTTATTTTTATCTTTTTGGCAATAGCCACTACGAGACATGTGAGGTGATATCTCATTGTGGTTTTGATTGGCATTTCCCTGATGATGAGTGACATTGAACACCTTTTTATGTACCTGTTGGATATTTGTATGTCTTCTTTGGAAAAATACCTAACCAGATCCTTTGCCCATTTTTAAATCAGATTTTTTCTGTCGGTTTTTTTCCTGTCTAGTTGTTTGAGTTTTTAATATATTTTGGATATTTTCTTCTTATCAGATACATGATTTGCATATGTTTTTAGTGGTTTCCTTAAATGTTCCTGTGCATTGCAAGGAGTTCTAATTTGTATCTGCTACTATCGTTTTCCAGATCCAGAAATAGCTTCCAAATAATGATACTTCTTTAAATGGAATGATGTTAATTCATCTAGCTCACAGCTATTTTATTGTATAGCTTGGGAAAAATGTGCTGTTTTTGCAGTCTGTTCATTCAAATGGTTTATGAATTAAAGCAAAGGCCTATCATGTTCTAAGATCCCGTAGTTCATTATTACAAAATAAAGTATCCATTTATTAGGCAAGGATTGTCTACAATGTCTGCAAGAGTAAACAGACCCACTCATAAGAATAAGTGTTGCCTTCAAATTTGTACTGAAGTATGCTGAAAAACATGTATACTATAGCTGTGATAATGAGCAGTACAGTAGAGAGAGGTGATTTATGATACCTGTTTCTGACAGCTATAGTGCCGAGACTCCCAGGGTATCTGATCATGGCATTAGCATGCTGACAGCTCAGCATTTAGAACATTATGGTAATTTATCCTGCCTATGCTGTCACCTGCACTGTCAGAGTTTCTTTTTAATGATGGTATAACTATTTTGTTTGTTTGTACTGCATTCTTTTCATTTGGCTAATGCTTTCTCATTAGATTGAACCTAGTAAATGAGAGTAATTAAGTGCTTCCTATAGCTCAGATGCAATGATTAAGTTGCAGAGCTGCTACTGATTATGTTTTGTCATTTATCTCTATTAATCTGAGAATAATCCAGATGATAAACACATGTAATTTTTTGCTAATGTTCAATAGATGAAATTTATAGTTTCTCAATGGAGCCAAGCAGTAAATGTATAATTTTATATATATATATATATATATATATATATATATATATATAGTAAGTTGTTATATGTGAACTTGCTTTAAATAAGCATACAAGTGACACTAGTGTTAATAAAAAGGGAAAGATACTTTTAATTGTCATACTGAATTTATTCCTTCTTGAAATGTCCTTTATTCTGGAAAAAAAAGAAAAAAGAAAAAAGGCTTAAATCACTGTTACAGAGCAAGTTTCTCTCAATTTCCCTCTCTGAGTTATATGCAGGGACAAGATTAAAACTTGTTTTAATATACATATTTGAAGTTCTTTTGATCACACTATTCTGACAGTTTTTCTGAATTTCTAAACTATAATATTTATGTATTCTGATTTTCTAAACTGTAACAATTTAAAATGATTCTAAAAGAAAATGTTTCAAACAAATTGTTCACTAAATAACTCATGGAATTAATTTTAGAGCTTGCCTTTTAAATAACCTATGCTAAAACATGGATAGAATAATGTGAAAAATACATATATATACATATATATTTATATTAAGATAATATACAATTGCATATATATTTCTTTCTATATGACAGTATTTGCTATAGATACACGGTGTCTATAGTAATCACAACTTTGATTATTGTGAATACTATAGTTAGTTATTCCTACCAGCTTTCTTAAGTTAGCCAAATGAAATGATGCATTTTATTTGCAGTTAGAGATAGTATATGCCAGCTTCATGCATTTTAATGTAATCGTTTTGTAAAGATTTGTTCCTAACTCTTTACAATTCATTTAGAAAATGATGGTCCCAACAAACTTCCAGATATATGAAGGAAAGTAGAGGATTGTTTTTAGGAAATTACATTTTGTGATACTATTTCAATAAACGCTTTGAACGATCATATTATTGCTCAGTCTGTGAATATCTGTGTACGTACTCTACTCCAGATCTTCAGTTCATATATAGATGGTAGGAAAATTGACAGAAACATAGTTATTGCCTTACTAGTTTATGCTTAAGTGTATGACCAAAGCCTGGTTAGTGTGATTCGTGAAACACTGGAATAAACACATTCACAGTTCTTTTGTTGGAAAAGAGCATTGTTGTACTCGAGCGTTCTTCCATGCTTTGCAGTGCTTTGAGAACTGCTCTTATGTTTCATTTAAGAAAAAGGTCTTTTAAGCATCCTCACACATAAGGCCTTTATTTGCACATTTAGATCACTTGCAGAATTTTGTTCTATGAACAGATGGTATCATCTAGAATTAAATACTGAAAACATGGATGTTAAGCTTACCTCAGTCAGTTAATTTTAATGGAATATTATTTTTTGAAAATGAAGACATTGTATAAATCTTAAATGGAGTTTGATATCTTTAATGATAATTAGTTTTTCTGTGGATTCCTTTCTAAAAGAACAAATGATTTTTAAAGGGTGGACTTAGGCTACACAGAGAACGCCTCCTCTTGTTCAGGTGTACAAATGTCTTCCATGCAGACTAATTGGAAATCGAGGCTATCATAAATATTGGAGATTTATTAAGTTCTCTGGTGTTCTATTCAAATTGTTTTTGCTACAATTTGAGAAGATTTAATATTTAGCCAAAGAGAGATTATCACCTTTCTTAGGGATCAACTTCTCAGTCCTGTACTTAAGGCTAGATTGAAGAAATAGGTTGTTGAGATGATTAGATTATATATGAAGTGAAGGTTTGTTAATAGTAGTATAATACCAGAATCTGTGTTTTTGAAATTGTGGAAAATGTCTCTGATAAGCAATTGTTAGTTAAGGAATGCACCAAAAGCATTTGAAACCTTAAGTTCTAACTCAGACATTCTTCCCTAGTAGTTATTTCATGAGATAATCTTTCTCTTTCTTCTGCACGTTAAGATAATAGAATGAGTAATGGTGAGTATTAGGCCAATTTAACGCTCCTTTAATGTTAAGTTCTAAAATAGGAGCCCAAAATAGTCATGGCAGTTTTCCCATCATTGTGTACTGTTTAAAGAAGAACGAAAGAAAGAAAAACTGTATAGTATTTTAGGATGGAATGTTTATTAATCTAGAAGATATTTCTTTTCTGATAAAAGATGGGAATGATGGTTTTGGTGGAATAATCTTTTCAATATCGAGTATTTGCTATTTTTGTATTCCTGCGTAGTTGATTCCAAATGTCCTTTCTTTCTTAGGATTCTGGTTTCAAAAACTAGTTTTTAATTATCCCCCACCTCCACTCCTTGTCCTAACAACAAAGAAACAAGTCTATTTCAGTTGTTAATGTTGAAATTATAAGTTGTAACTGTTCCTTTGTCCTTGGTTAAAAAATAATTATAAAAATAGGGTAAAGAGAAAATTCTTTTTTCCCTTGTTGGTCAGTTCTATAGAGGTAATTTAAAATACCGTATATTGAATTCTTTGATCATTTCTCCTGGGTGGATTGGGAAAGAAGTCAAAGCTGAGGCAATTGCTTCTGGGCTCTCTTTCTGTGTGCCTGGTAAATGAAACACAAGGAACCTCACCAAACTACATGACTAATGGCAACCTCCAGTGCCGCCTGCAATCAAAGATTAATTTGCTTTATCAAGTTTAAAGAATACCGGGTGATAAATCATGTCAAAAAGAAATAATCAGTCAAAAGCTGATGTTCTTTTCTACATGTGAGGACAGGTGCTATGAGACATGCATTTGCTATATACAGTTAATTTTGTTTTTATGCATTTATGTTCATTTTAATTTCCATTTAGTTGATTTTTGGATCAAATAATTTCTCTCATTAAGATCAACTAAAATTTCAGCTGAAAAGCTGTAGGATTATAGATCCAACGTATCATTCTTTTCCTTTAATTTATAGAAGTATTTTTCTCATATGAGCATTATTAATAAATGTTTACTTCTTTCAAACATGAGTTAGCCAATGCCAAATGGGAAATGAAATTATTTTCTCCCTGTCAAGATACCCAAGAATATTAACTGGGTGTTCATATTTGTAATAGCTGTCTGTGTATAATAGACTTATGTATTTATATAAAATTTTCATTTTACTCAAATCTCCCCATCTATTTTTTTTTTCTTTTTCCTTTTTTAAAGAGAGTGAGAGCAGGAGTCTCTCTCTAATTCTGTCCCCTGGGTCCATAACACAGGATCCATTTGAGGTAAGATTGTATTATAAAGAGGTGGTCTTCCCAGCACTTTCAGCAGACGCATTTTGAACAGTATCCAAAACCAATCTTGTATTTTTTCAGAGACTGTCAGAACTCTTTTAAAGTGCGACTCAGAGTATCTTTGTAGCAGAGTGTTTTATTTCTAGTCATAGTCAAGTGCAAAGGGAGTTTCTTTAAATGTTTTCTTATGTATAGGTATGTATTACTTCCTGCCTGGGCAGGAAGTCTTTTCTAGGTCACTCCCCTTCCATGGTTAATTAGAAATTTGGAAATTATTGATTTTCCACTTGATGTATAAAATTAAATGAAAAGTCATCATAGGCTTGAAAGTGGAGCTGTGAAGTTGTCTAGTTGGAGCAGTTCTAGGAATTCTTCTCCCCAGGGTGACTCTTCTTCATCTTCTTTGGCTTCACCATTTCTCCTGGTCTTTCAGTCTAGATAGATTTTGACCCTTTTTCACTGCAGTAAATTGTTGGCAGTGCAGGAGGGCTTATGGCTGGCTTTTGTTTTCCTTTTTTAATGTTTCTAATTCCTATGAATTATTTAAAAATATCTGTAAAGTTCCATTATTGACATCACTAGCATCCTAAAGAGAAAATACCTTGTCAGCTTAACTGGGTTTTCAAAGACTTCCTTTTAAACTGAATAGGAATTTAACTTGCCTGGACTTCTGTTTTTCACAAAGTACCTATTATGTTCTATTTCATATCTAAAATGAGAAGACAGGACAAACTGATAAGAATCCTTCCCGTTTGAAAGAATTTTGTAACCCAAGACATTAACTGAGTCAACCAGTGATCCAGTGATCATTAATAGTTTGTGTAATAGCAGTCTATCCTAGTGACTTGCTGTACAATAAACAGCTTAGTGGAATAAAAATAGATTTAGATATGAAGACTGAACACTTCTATCCAAGGTCTAACTCCAACATTTGTATAAAACCTGATAATTGTATTTGCTTTAAGGGTGCTGTTAGGAGTATGATCCCATCATATTTCTTAGTTGTCCCTATATGAAGCCACAGAAGAGAAATTCCTTTTAAAATTTAGTGCTAGGAGGGGTGCCTGGGTGATTCAGTCAGTTAGGTTCAGGTCATGATCCCTCCATCCTGGGATCCAGCCTTGCATTGGCCTCTCTGCTCAGCGGGGAGCCCGCTTTTCCCATTCCTTCCCCCTGCTGTGCTCTCTTGCTCTCTTTCTGTGAAAAAAACAATCATTAAAACAAATTAACACTAGGATATGTTTCTGTTTGCTTAAGAAAGGCATATATATTCCTTTTATACATAGACTGTAAAATAATCTTTTTCACTTTGGTTATCATGGCACCAGCATGGCTCAACTGTTCCATTGCATGAAACCTTAGAATCTGCTTTTACAAATTTTGACAACTCTCGTCCTCCCATTTTATCTATGCTCTTACTCAACTTAATATTATGTCTGATCCTCATGATCCATTTTCATCCCTCTTTTAGTTTTTTCCTGTTTGGATTCTCTATATGTCATTCCAAAGACTCAATATAAGGAATCACTGTGTAAATAAGTAAAACTGCCCTGACTCCGTCACTAAGTATCCAAAGAAGTCCTTTCTTTTCTTTTAGATTTTAGGTATTCTCATTTGTAAACTAAAGTAATGAACTAGATTGCGTGGGAGACCTTTTTGATTCAAATTCTAGGAGTGAAAACAACAGAAGACCTCCAGTTCCTGTTAGGGGCTGGAGAAAGCTTGAAGGATCTATACTCCCATCCGTAAAACAACAAAAAAGCTGGACAAACTGCATGTTTCTGACTTTCTTTGAGCCTGTCAGAAAGCTGAGGTTGTAAAGTAACCATCAGGAAGAGAGAGGTGTCTACTAGGAGAGAAGGAACACAGGCACTTTTTTACTTGCCGCAACACACAGCCAACACCGTACTTGGTAATGGGGTGGAATAGTTGTGTTGATGGAGACTGGTGTGGGCTACCAAGAGAAAGCAGAACCCCTGTTGGCCTTAAGATACATAAGGATTTTGTATCTCCTTGCAGACTCTTATCCACTTACCCCATTACACTGTCCCTTCTACCCCAAAAAGATACTGGCAGTAGTCCTGAGAAAGCATCCTTCAGGTTCAGGCCTGCATGAGGGGAACAACAGTGAGAGAGACACAAAACTCCACCTGAACCCTTCTGCCCTGTCTCTTGTTGGGCGGGGGGTGGGGGGTGGGGGGGATGAATTTATATATTTAAAAGAGCAACCAGTGAAAACCTATTGCAGCCCCAGTTGGGGAACAGAGATGGGAGTTTATGCTGTGCCCAAAACAACAGCTACTGAAGTGGTTAGAACACCAAGAAGGCCATACCCTCAAGACCCAAAGACACAGTACCTATCTAAGGCTGAGACCTAATCAAAACGACAGAGAACACTCACCCTTATTTCCCATGACCGGACTAACCAATGTGGGTAACAAGTAATAAGGTAACATTGGAATACTGCTGGAGAGCTGCAGGAGAATTAGGACAGATCCTGTCTGAGGCACAGCCTGAAGGGAAGACCTCGTGCTAAAGGCAGAACAGACTTTGAGACAATTCCTCTTGAGAATCAGCCCCTCATCTAAATAAAAGCTATTGCTACAATAATTTGAAGCCTGTGATATACTGTGGGCAATCATACAACAAAAAAATCTCAGACTCAACCCAGGCCTAACTATTAAATTAAACCCCCATGTGAAAGACCTAGGAGAAAGTCATAGCCATTTACAGGAGCAAAAACCAGAAACTGTCTGGCTTTCAACAAAAAGTTTACAAAGAGAAAAAAGAAGCAGCCATCTGTCAAGAGACTAACAAAACCAAACCCGGTTATGACACAGGTGCTAGAAGTGTACGACAGGAAATTGACAGGAAAATTAAGATAACTATGATTAATATATTAAAGATTCTAATATGAAAAGTCAACAACATACAAGATCAGATGGGTGTTTTCAGCAGGGTTGAAAACTATAAGAAGAAATAAAATGAAATACTAAAAAAGGAAAACTCTTTAACAGAGACGAAGAATATTTTTGAAGGCCTTATCAGTATATTTGACAGAGTTGAGGAAAGAAGGCCTGAACTCCTAAGCCACGGGACAGTATAACATATGCCTAAGGCTAGGAAAACTTCAATAACACTATCAACCAACTTGACCTACCTGACATTTATAGAACACTTCGTCTGATAACAGTAAAATTACACATTCTTTCCTCACACACGTGATATATTCACCAAGATAGACCATATTTTGGGCCATGAAACAAATGTTAGCAAATGTAAAGGAATAGAAATCCGATAAAGTAAGTTTCAGATCATAAAAAAATTAAACTTGAAATCAATAGCAGAGAGATATCTGGAAAGTCACCAAATGTTTGGGCATGAAACAGCCACTTCTAAGTAGTCCATGGGCCAAAGAGGAAGTCTCAACATATAAAAATACTTGAAAGTGAAAATATAATCTAAAATATTGTGGTTTGTGGGGTACTGCTAAAAAATGCATAGAGTGAAATTTATAGTATTAAATAATCATATTAGAAAAAGAAGAGCTCAAACCAATATCTAGTATATGGGTTGGCATTTTTCCAAATAGTGACTGTTTTAGACTTTGCAGGCCATATATGGTCTCTGACATATGTTGTTCCTTTCTGTTTTTGTTTTGTTTCTACAACTTTTTAAAAGTGTGACAACCATTCTCAGTTTAAAGTTCATTAAAAAAAGGTCAGGAGCCACATTTGGCCCATGGACCATAGATTGCCTACCCCTGATTTAAAAAATAAAGAGCAAATTAATTTCAAAACAAGAGGAAGAGAGGACATAATTAAGAGCACAAGTCAATGAAATTGAAAACGGAAAAACAATAGAGAAAATCACTGAAACCAAAAGCTAGTTGAAAAGATAAATAAAATTAACAAATATCTAGCTTAACAGGCCAAGAAAAAAAGAAACACAAATTGACATCAAGAATGAAAGTATGGATACCAGTACAAATCCTACAGACATTTTAGGAATAATAAACTAATACAGTTTGACAACTTGGATTAAGTGGACCATTTCTGTGAAAGACATAAACTACCAAAATTTATTCAAGAATAGATAACCGAAACAGTCCTATATTGAAGAAACTGAATTCATAGTTTAAAAGCTTCCAATAAAGAAAACTCTATTCCTAGATTGTTTCACTAGAGAATTTACCAAACATGTAAAGAAGAAATAATCTGAATTCTGTGCAGTCTCTTCCAGAAAATAAGAGACGGAAACATATCCCAACTCATTTTATGAGGTCACCGTAACTCCCAGTTCCAAAATTGGACAAAGAAAGACATTACCAAAAAAAGAAAATTAAAGATCAATATCCTTTATGATCATAGACTCAAATTCTCAATGAAATATATATAAACCAAATCCAACAATATCTAAAAAGGATAATATAGCACAATGAAATGAAATCATCCCCATATGGCTGGTTCAACATCTAAAAATCAGTCACTGTAACTTTACCTCATTATCAAGCTAAAGAAGAAAAATCATATGATTTTTCAAGAGATGCGGAAAAAGGTTTTAGCACTCGTGCTTAGTAAAAATTCAATAAACCAGGAATAGAAGGGACCTCCCTTAATCTGATCAATGCTGCCTATGAAAACCTAACATCATGCTTAATATTGAAAGACTGAATGCTTTCCCTCTAAGATCAGTAATAATGCAACAATGTGCTTTCCACCACTCCTATTTAGCATCATACCAGTCTGGTTCAGGGAAACAGAAATTCGTCAGCGTACAGATTAGAAAGGAAGAAGTAAGACTTTCTCTATTCCCAGATGACATGATTATATAGAAGATGCCAAGAAATGTGCAAAAAAGATTCTGGGACTTCCCCAGCCAGCACATGGTCTCCCGAGCTCCGTCTCTCCCACTCTTTCTGCCTCGTCTCCTTATCTCTTCTCTCCTCTCTCTCTGTCTCTGCTTCCTGACCCAGTCCTCCTCAGGAGTCTGAGGGACAGAACAGCAAAAAAAAAAAAAAAAAAAAAAAAAAAAGATTCTGGGACTGATAAATGAATTTTAGCAAGGTTTTAGGATACAAGGTCTATAAAACTCACTGCATTTCTGTGTACTACCAATGAAAAATTGAAATTTGTTTTTTTTAAGCACTATGTAAAATAATACCCCTCCAAATACTTCCATGCAAAGTTAACAAAATATATAGAGACTCTGTATGCTAAAACTATAAACACTGATGAAAGAAATCAAAGGCCTAAATAAAGGGAGATATACAAGGTTCATAATCAGAAGACTCAGTATTGTTAAGATGTTAATTCTTTCAAAATTAATCTATACATTCGATGTATTCCCCGTTAGAATTCTAGCAGAATTTTTTGTAGATATCAACAAACTGATTACAAAATTCAGCTGGGAAGGGGTACCTGGGTGGCTCAATTGCTTAAGTGTCCGATTTCTGATTTCAGTTCAGGTCATGATCTCAGCATTATGAGACCGAGTCCTGTTTTGGACTTGTGTGGGTGAGGAGCCTGCTTAAGATTCTCCCCGGGGCGCCTGGGTGGCTCAGTGGGTTGAAGCCTCTGCCTTCGGCTCAGGTCATGGGCTCGGGGTCCTGGGATCGAGCCCCACATCGGGCTCTCTGCTCCACAGGGAACTTGCTTCCTTCTCTCTCTCTCTGTGCCTGCCTCTCTACCTACTTGTGATCTGTGTCTATCAAATAAATAAATAAAATCTTAAAAAAAAAAATTCTCTCTCCCCCTCTCTCCCTGTCCCCTTCTCTTTAAACACACACACACACACACACACACACACACACACACACACAAACACACACACACACTTCATCTGGGAAGCCAGAAAGCCACAGGAACAGAAATAGCTGAAACAGAAGGCATGCAGGTGGTCAAAAGACACATGAGAAGACACTCAACATTGCTAATCAGGGAAGTGCAAATCAAAATCACAAGGATGTATCACTTCACACCAGTCAGAATGGCTAGAAACAAAAAGACAAGAAATAATAAGTGGTGGCAAGGATGTGAAAAAAAGAAAACGGGGCTATCATGCACTGTTGGTGGGTATGTTAACTGGTGTAGCCACATTGGAAAACGGTATGGAAGTGCTTCCAAAAAAGTAAAAATAGAGATACCATATGACCCAGTAATTCCAGTACTCGGTATTTACCCAAAGAAAATGAAAACACAAATTAAAAAGGATCTGTGCACCCCAATGTTTATTGCAGCATTATTTGCAATACCCAAGATAGAGAAGCAACCTAAGTGTCCCTCAATGGATAAATAAATAAAGAAGACATGATGTATATGTATAGGTGGACTGTTACTCAGCCATAAAAAAGAATGAGATCTTGCCATTTGCAACAACAGGAATGAACCTAGAGGAATTATGCAAAGTGAAATAAATCAGGCAGAGAAAGACAAATACCATATGATTTCACTTATGTGTGGAATCTAAAAAGCCAAATGAACAAAAAAAAGCAGAAGCAGACCCATAAATACAGAGAACAAACTGGTAGTTGCCAGGGGGAAGAGGAATGGGAGGTACAGATTTCCACTTATGGAATGAATAAGTTATGGGGATGAAAGGTACAGCACAGGGAATATAGTCAATGGTATTGGAATAGTTGTATGGTGACAGATGGCACGTACACTTGTGGTAAGCATAACATAACATACAGAGTTGCCAGACCACTATGTTATGCACCTGAAACTAATGTAACATTGTGTGTTTACTATACTTCAATAAAAAAATATACAAAATAACTGGTTTTTCATGAAGAAGGGATAATCAAAACAGTCGTGGCGGGGAAAAATGCAAGTGAAAGAGGCACACATCCATTTTCAAGCCTTACTATTGGGTTACCGTCATCAGGAGATTAGATTATGGTACTGGCAAAAATTTAGACATACGGATTAATGGAGCACTAGTTACCTTACTTATATTTCCTTACTTTGACATGAAAAGAGCTGAGAATCTGTGAAGCCCTGATAGCAATGAACATACTTAGATCTCAGATCTTGATTTCTAAATATCTTTTTCCAATTGAAAAAATCAGTTCTTCTTGGAGAAAAGATTGATTATAAGACTGAGTCTAGGAAAACAGCAGATGAGCCTAAAGCATCTTGTAGTGCCAACAGATAAAGAGATGCTTTAAAAAATGAAGGAATATATAGGATGTGGGAATGCCAGAAGGCGCCACCTTGAAGGAATTCCTAGTGTTGAAAGCTAGAGTAATTTTGAGCAACAAAATGAATGATAACATTAGATTATAACTCTCAGAACAGGATAAATACCCATGAGTTAATGCTGTTGAGCATATACATGAGCATATACATATACATGTATACATGAGCATATACAATTGAACAAATGGGAGAAAAGAGGATGATTGGATGATTTCAATTAATAAATTAGGATGAATGAAGGAAGTATAAAATCACTGTTAGCATACCCCAGTAATAATTGTTGTAGGCAAGATATTCACCAACTAAAATGAGTGGGCATAAGTTTAAGTGGATTATTTTCCTAGTCTTTTACAAGGAAATTAGTATCTTCTACCAAATAATTATAAGAGGAAAAGTAATCACTGTACAGTGGAAAAACCTGGCATGAGTTCAATGTTGACATAATAAGATCTTTTGGCATACACTCCCTTCTGGTATTCTTGCAAGAAATGTATAACCTCAGTCTATTCATGAAGAAGCATCAGACAAATCCAAATAGAAATTCTACAAAATAATTGCCCAGTATTCTTCAAAATTACTTCAAGGTCATGAAAGTCGAGGAAAGCCTGAGGAACTTTTACGTGCCAACTAAATGCAACATGGAAGCCTAGAGTGGATCCTGGATCAGAAGAAGGACATTAGTGGAAGCACATGTGAAATCTGAGTACAGTCTGTAGTTTAGTTGATGGTATTATACCAAAATTTTGGTTTTTACAAATATGCCGTGGTTATGTAAGAGGTTAATATTGGGGGAAAAGGAGTAAAGGGCATACAGAAATCCTCTGTATTATATCTGCTACTTTGCTGTGATTCTAAAATTATTTTGAAATAGAAAGTTTCTACAATAGGCAGCCACCAACTCCCCCTTTTTGAGGGGCAATTGTCCTTTGCAGAAGACATAGTCACCTTCTTTTGAAGATAAAGACGTGAGAAGCCTGAAAAGTTAAATTCTTATTAAAAGAATTTTGTGTAGTTAACAACTCCAGAAAGTCTTCTCTAGCCATGTTTTCCCCTCTGCCCCACACTGTTGTCTCGAACATCCTTTCTCTCTCACCCTTGTCATGGTTCTCATCCCTCTATATGAGATTCATCTATATGCTTATCTTAAATGGGAATACTCGGTGCCCTGGTCCATGACAGATACCCAATAGTATTTCTTGAAATCAACACTATCTTTTACCTCTGCTATTCTTCTTGATGAATGGCACCATTCTGGTATAAGCCAGAGACTTAGGAATCATTTCCGTTTCATTTCTCCGTCACTCACACTCACCAAATTCTGGTATCTTTTACATCCAAAGTCTCTCCCTAATCTGTTCCTTTCATCTCCTCAACAGCCCCAGTCCAGGTTTCCCTTGGAATATTACATTATCTGCCCAACTCAAATCCTCACTCTGTTCTTGCCCTCCCACTCCATGCTTTCAGTTTATTTTATACAGTGTAGTCAAAGTACTTTTTTAAAAAATATAAATCTTACTCTATCTTTTCATCTGTTTAAATGCTTCCCCATTGTTGTTAGGATGTTGCAACACAGCCCTTATTCATCTAACCCCAACTTACTCTCTAACTGCACATAGCCCCTCTTTCATAGCCAGCCCACTGGCCTTTGAGGCCCTGAGACTCACCATACTCTCTTATAATTCTAGGCCTTTGAAAATATGAATTCTGTTGCCTAGAATCCTCTTTTCCATTTCTCCCAACCCTCCCTTTTCACCCAGGGGATGCCTACTTACCCCTCAGCTCTCAGCTCAATGACCATTTCATCATAAAAGGCCTCCTTGATCTTCCAGACCAGGATATGTCACCTTTTTGTATACTGTCAGAACATCTTACATTTCTATTATAGCATCTCTCACAGTTTATTTGTATGATTATCTGATTAACATCCGTCTGTTTCACTAGAACTATAACCTCCGTGAGGATGGGGATCATGTTTGATTTTGTTCATACCAGCATCTAGCATGGCACCTGACATATGTTGGAGTATTTATCAAGCTCAAGTTTTCCAAATTCAGTTGAACATTTATTAAATGAATAAAAGAATAAGCTATATTATACTTGTGGAACTGGAACTGCAACTGAATACATTTATCAGACATTAGATTAGCCATCTCTTCTGTGAGCAGAATTTGGGTTATAAAGAACAGATATCATATCATGCCCTAGTTTAAAAAACTCTAATCCAAATCCCTTTTTAATGGTCAGTCAAAATCTGTTTCCTTGTTTGGTACAAGTCCTACTGGACTCAAGGATCCCTAAGTACAGGGGTAGAAGTGAGGTTGACTACAGTGAGGCCCAAGGCAACTTTTTGGGATGAAGGAAATAATTAATATGGATATATTGACATATATCTTGATTGCGGTGGTAGTTACACAGCCATGTACATTTTTCAAAATTCATAGAACTGTATGCTTTTGAAAAGGGTGAAATTTATTCTATGAAATTACACGCAATTAAAAAAAAATCCTGACTAATTTGAGGGGGGCATCTGCTCTGGACTCAAGAATCTCTTCAACCCATCCCTACCTTATTGTGGAAATCCATTCATTTGTCAGGAAGATATGAAGAGCTATCTCAAGTCCAGAATATTTCTAACTACCTAGGTCTTCTCCTTGTGCTCTATCCCAATTGAATGAAGGAATGAGAAACAGAAATTCTTACTGGCTACTTGATCATATTAGGATAGCTTTAAGGCCATTTTATTCCCAAGATAGGCTGCCCTTAACTCATTTCCACCGCATTGTTCCTCGTACCATTCATTCAGGAAACTTTTGCAAAGATCTCAAAAGTGTTTCTTTTCCTCCCCTCCTCATTTCTCTACTGGCATAGCTGCTTACTAGAAATGAATATGTCAAAGGGGACCTTTTACCGTAGTGTGCTCCCCTAAATGAAGACAAGATATCTTTTCCATTGAAAAGAAAATATATTCAGACGTAAGAATTCCACTAACAAAGGTTGTGTTTAATGTTGAGGAGGAAGCCCAAAAAATGCAGAAATGCAAAATACATACTTTGATCCAACAAAAAACCTAAAATTAGAGAATTAGTTAATTTAGGGAAGACTAAAAGCAAAATGATTATTTTGCAAAACTAATTTGCTGAGTATCTATCCTAACTTTTGCTACTATCAGCCCTGAATTCAGTCACTCAGTTTTTTAAGGATTGTATGCTTATTCAAGATTCCATTTTTAAAATTATGAATTATGACCTACTGCTGTGTAATACCTGTGTCAGAATAGTTGGTGCATTGATCATGGGTTTTGTATACTTCTATTTTTATCTAAGTCTTTGGTTTCTTTTCTGCCTATTTAGTATGTATCCTATAAAAAATGCATGAAATACCTTGTTTCAGAGTAAAATTAAGGCTAAGAAATTCAATTTTTTTGGTAAAATACCAACAGATGCAAACTGTTTGAAATATACAAGATCCTGTCATAATTCAGAATCTTTCCTATATATTGGTATTGGAAATAGAGGTGTTAAATTCCCACCTGGCATGGCCATTGGTTTGCTTCTGGTTTGTAATGAAAATAAAGCTGCTGTTTTTGGTTTCTGTGCTGTATGTCTCTATTAATGTTCATAGAGTCTCTCTCAATAGATGATTCTTGAAATCAAGTCTGGCCTCTTTTCAGCTAATTTTCTGTTAAAAAGTAGTTTCACTTGTTCAAACTTTAATTGAGACAAAAATATACATTGTTAGAGACCAAAGGTACAGTTTATGTCACTAACTGGATATCTACTAAATATATGCCCCTGCTGTGTGGTGAGACCTTAGAACCCAGACCGGGATCACTGTTGGTGATGGATTCAACCAGATGTTCTCCCTGCCCTTTGTAAAGATAAGATTTTACATCTGTCATGAATATGGAATTGTTCCATAGTTACCAGTGGTAAGATGAGTGGTCATGTCAAAAAATTACTTTTTTTCTCAGTAGAAGTCTAGAAAAGCTTATCTCTTTCCGTTCATTAGTATTCATTAGGGAATATGGACTGTTTCAAAGGCCTATGATGTGCCAGTCAGTCTGCTAGATAATTTGTTTATTTTAGTCCTTCTAAAAATAATGTGAAGCAAGTATTGTATCAATTTTAGAGGTGAGGAAATTAATGTTCAAATTAAGTGACCATCCCGGATAGCTAATACTCAAAGAATAATATTTCAAACCAGGAGCTCGTAACTGACTACAAAGGCACATGAAGATTGACATTTTTATAGGTGTTTACCTTTTCTTTCCAGACATAAGTAATGAAGGGCTGATTTCTTAAAAGATTATTAAATAGTTTATTTCCTATTTAAAAATTTTTTGATCAGTTGCAACATTTTGTTTTTAAAATTGTTGTCACAAACAACCTGATTTTGTCTGGTAAGCTAATACGATAAATGGTTCCATAATTACTCAGTTATGTAGCACAGTTAGCAAGTCCAGATTTGATAGTCCGCTGTGGGAAAGTAGATTTTAAATTGAGGTTTTTGTTCCTCAAGGACAATAGAACAATAGAATTTTTCCTCTTAATAATCCGTGTACATGTTTCTTTGACACACTGAATAACATCATAGAATTACGGAATATTAGAAGTAGAAAAGGTCATAAAATATGTAGCCCAGTAGTTTTCCAGCATGCTCTGTGGTTTGGGGCAATGGGAAAAAGAGCTTTGCAGGTCATCTTCCCCCCTCTATGAATCGAGAACTTTGCCTTAGTATGTCTCTCATAGTGAGCTTCCAGATTAGCTCTTATTTGAAAAAATGGATTCACATCTTTGAAACATTCTTTGACCATTTCCTGACTTTACAGATGGCAGTCTAAGGCCTGGAGAAGCAAATTACCTTTCTAAAGTAATTTCAGTTGCTGGATTAGGAGTTTCAATGCAATAACCTATTCATTCCTTTAAAAAAAAATTATTGAGTATCTGCGGTGGCCCAGTTACTATGCTTAGAGATCAGAGACTAGTGGAAGAGACAGATGGATAAATAATTGATAGGTCAGCATGACAAAAGAAGTTTATAAGTGCCATATGAAAGAAGTCAAGAGAAGTGTCCCCTGAGACATTATGTTTGAACTAAGTCTTAAGGGTGGAGATGATTTTCTGGGTTGAAAGGGGAGGGTGACTGTTCCCAGTTGAGCCATGGAGGGGTCACAGCATGACACAGTCAGCCCGACAGCCTGGATCAGAGGTTTGGGGGAGTACGATTCTGGGCAAAAGAGTAGAAGTTAAGGGAAAGGTTATTCCTTGCAGTGGGGAAAGGGCTTGATTAAGAGGAGTGTGCCACAGCAGGGTAGGGAAAGACATTATCCTGTAGGAGATGGGTGCCTTTAAAGACTTCCAACTAGGTAAGAGGAGTGACTGATAATTTATGTATTTCAGAAAAGTTGCTCTGGTGGCAGTGTCTTCATCCTGGAGGGGAAGAAATATAAACTGTATGTTGCCTTTGAGCCACCTCAGCCTCTTTCACTTACTGGTGTCACTGGCATCGGCCAGTGGTGCCCCTGCCTTCTTCCCGGATGGCAACAAGTGTCTGTTACATGTTTTGTTAAAGGTGTTTGTCCTTGAGAGCATCTGCTTGCCACAACACAGAGTAGATCAGATTTGGAGGACCTTTTAAAACTGAGTGTTTGACTCTCTGCGAGATCCCTTTTCGTGTTTTGCTTCACTTGAAATGACATTATGACTTACTGTGAGACAGGATAATTTGTAGTTTCCTTTGTCATCATCTTCTTCGGTTGTCACAGACCGTGGAGTGCTCTGCATTGGTTCTAGGGAACTGAGAATGGGAAGGACACATGATTTTTTTATTATTATTTCTCTTGAGTGTTCTTGCTTGTGATAGATTTTGGCTCCAGGCGTAAAGATGTATGGAGAAGCGGCCTACTGGGAGAGCATTTTACGTTTCACTTGGCTTTTTTGTGACTAAATGCAGAATTAAATGATTCGTGTGATACTTGCATGATATTAAATTGAAAGGGCTGTTGTTTTATGAAGAGGTGCTTTAGCATATACTATGAAGGTTAGACATTAAATACCAGGGTTTCTATGTGTAAAGAAAAGTCAACACAGATTTCTTAGCTTGAATTATTTTAGTTAGTAGCCTTAGCAGTGGCTCTTCAGAAACATAAAGTGTGCTTTCTCATCAGAAGCCCCAAATAGTGTGTCTTTGAGGACCATTTTTCTTGGCATTATTCTCTGGACTCAACCAACATTTTGGGTAAGCGATCGTCTTACCATCTTCTGTCTGTAAGCCTGAATTTATCTCTTTAACCAGATATGTTTTGTTTTGTTGTTTTTTAAATTTTATTTATTTGTCAGAGAGAGAGAGAGCACAAGCGGGGGAGTGGCAGGCAGAGGAAGAAACGGGCTCCCTGCAGAGCAAGGAATCCAATGTGGGACTCAGTTCCAGGACCCTGGGATCGTGACTTGAACCAAAGGCAGGCACTTAACCGACTGAGCCACCCAGGCATCCCAGCCACCTATGTTTGAAAATAAACATTTCAGGTTGCCTGGGCAGCTCAGTCAGTTGAGCATCTGACTTGTGATTTCAGCTGAGGTTATGTTCTCCAGGGTGCTGAGATCAAGCCCTGTATAGGGCTCTGCTCTCAGCAGGGGTCTGCTTGAGATTCTTTCCCTCTCTCTCAAATAAATAAATAAATCTTTAAAAAATATAAGAATAAAAATCTCTATTTCACCCTGTGCTAAGCCAGAGTCCTTTTTCTTTAATAAAACAAAAGAGGAGCAGAAACTTTTCTTTGATATAAATTCCTAGGGACACTTTTTACACTAACCGCTCCCAGAGTTGACTTACCCTTACTTGTGTCCACAAGTCCTGTCTTCCCTCACCCTCTACACTTTCAACAGCTTTTTGGGGCTTTTTATCAGAGTTATAGAGAAGGGATAGATAAAATAACAAGCAAAAGCCAATCACACAGCTTCAGAAAGTCTCACACCAAAAACTGTCCATGACAGTAATGAAACTATAAAGGGGAACAGGACCAAAGCACATGTCATGCTTATTCTCTTGAAAGTCACACGGTGGGCTCTCTACTGTATTCCCTAGAAACAGTGTTTCCATGAGGTTGTGTAATGCTTTACCTCTCCTTTAGAAACTAACCTCCCCCACAAGAAAAGGCAGGGAAAAGCATTACTTTAATTATTAAGGTGGGGGTTTGTTTTGTTTTGTTTTAAGGTGGGTTTTTAGGTACTCACAGGACAGCATTTCAGAAGAAATCCCATATTATGTCTAAAAGGCCCCAGAGGAAGAATAAACTTTTATTAATCACCTGTAATATGCAATGCCAAACATTTCACATAGATTTTCTCTATTCCTTATAACAATCCCATGAGAGTCCTCCTCTAACATTTATGGTAATAGTAACAAAATTAAATATCAGATAATAATGCATCTGAGGAGATCTCCTTTCATCTTGGTCACTGGGATGCAGCAAGCACCTAGAAAGGCTGAAGACCGAGTGTGTATGACATGTGTATAAGGGCTGAAGGGAAACACAGACGATGAGGAGTAAACATCTAGAGACACTGGAGAGTGGATGAGGCTTTCTTTTGTACAAAGAGCAGAACAAGAAAATAGAATTATCAAAGAGCTGCTATGTAGTTTCTAGGTGCCAGTACTCGGCAAGATCATGACCCCCCAGAAGTTAAGAACTTCTATGTCATGCCACGTTCACATAAGAGGAACAAGTTGAGGAAATTAGAGCAGTGTGAGCCTTGTTTTGTATTCCTTTTTAAAACTTTCCCCCCAGCGGGGCACCTGGGTGGCTCAGTGGGTTAAGCCGCTGCCTTCGGCTCAGGTCATGATCTCAGGGTCTTGGGATCGAGTCCCGCATCGGGCTCTCTGCTTAGCAGGGAGCCTGCTTCCCTCTCTCTCTCTCTGCCTGCCTCTCCATCTACTTGTGATTTCTCTGTCAAATAAATAAATAAAATCTTAAAAAAAAAAGAAAGAAAGAAAGAAAGAAAGAAAGAAAGAAAGAAAGAAAGAAAGAAAGAAACTGTTTAAAACTTTCTCCCCAGGGAGTAGTAGTAGTACATTAAACCAGGGGGCCGGGGAGGGGGAAGTATCCTCACAATCCTTCAGGACTCGGAGACCTAATTTATTTTGTTAGAAAGGTAGTGTAGTGTACTGGGTGAGAGTCTAGGTTCTGAAGTCAAGTTGCTCAAATTTAAACCCTAACTCTACCAAGTGTTTGTTCTATTGCCTCAGAGAATGCACCTAATTGCTCCATCTCAATTTCTTCATTGTAATTACAGCTAGAATAGTAATAGCATCTACCTCATGGTAGACATGAGCATTAAATTAGTAAATATGCGTAAAGTGCTTAATATGGTGGTTCTTTCCACGAGTGATTTTACATCAGAACATCTGATGATATTTAAAGACATTTCTGGTTGTCACAATTTGGGGGAGGGATGATTTTACAATGCACTGGACAGCCCTCCACAACAAAAAAGTATCCAGCCCAGAATGTCAGTAGTGCTCAGATTGAAAAACCCTGGTTTAGCACCATGACTGGCATTTACACTTCAATAAATGTTTGCAATTACTGTGTGTTAATGTCTATTGAAAATGGAAGAACAAGTGAAATCATGACATACTTCTCTTTTCTGAGCAACTAAAGAATAGTAAAAAAACTCAATTATCAGATAATAAACTACTTTATCTAATTAATGGAACTTCAGTGTTATATGGGAAAACCCATTTAAAGAATGTGATTTTTTGATAGTATAAATGATTTTGAACGCATGACTGAGGCTATTTTATGTGCTTTGTAAAAAGTCTTATAGTTTAAACCTGTTTGGAATTGATTGGATTATATTTTTTAGAGCATTTCATGATCACATATGAAAGGCAGTTGGTTAAGAGTGTGGTCTTTGGCTTTATTCTTAATTGGGTGCAAATCCCAACTCTGTCAGTACAAACTGTATGACTCAAAAGACACATTACATAACTTCTCTGAGCCTCAGTTTCCTTAGTGGTAAAATTGTGATACTAATGCCCACCTCTTTCATAGAGTTATATTGATTAAATGAGGTAAGGCATATAATATACCTAGTATCACACCTAACATATAATAAACACTCAGGAACTAATAGCTGCTTATATTATCTACATTATCCTTTTTAGCATCCCTGTCTCTGTAAGTCCAGTACCCACAGGGGTAGGGTAAAAGCTAAAGGAGACAACTATGCAGCTGAGGGTTAGCAAAATAAACCTGACCATGGGTTCTGCAGTTAGCATGAATGAGCCATCTCGCTTGTCATGCTGCCTTTACCAATTTCATAAAACCACCTCAATTTCCTCCTTAAGGTCTCTTTCCTAGTTTGATATCTACCAACATCCTCTCTCAGCATCCCTAACCCCTTTGTGATATTCTAGATCTTCTACACTACTCCTTCTTATTGATGTCTGAGTTATGCTCATTTTTCACAGGAGGCCATTATGGGATTTTCCAAAGTACCATTTCACACCAGTAAGGGAATCTGAAAGGGATGAACCTTTATTTCCTATCTGTATCCTCTCACCATGTGACTGTCCATTTTATTCTTTTAACTTGCTGTATTTTCAGCCTTCTTCTAAATTATATCATATTTTCCTTTGAAGTTCCTAGCTTAGCTTGTTCAAAGGCAAAACAAAACAAACAAAAAAAAAGTATGATATTTTGTGAGAAATAATGTGTCGTTCGGTTAAGATGCTGTGAGTGCTTTCTGTCTTCAGAAGCTTATTTATAGCAGTTTCTCCTTTTATTGTACTTGGAAAGTAGAAGGTATAATCGGCAAACATGGTTTAAGATTTGAGTTAGTTTGCATCTATCTCAAATAATGTGTTTCATACGCGAGGCATTAACATCCCTTTATTGTGTTATTGTTAAAATAATCATCTTAAATCTAAGGACCATGTCTTAATTTTGAAGAAAGATAATTCTTCCACCTCTCTAGATTAAAGTTGTGAGGAATATCCTGCAAAGAAAAGGGAGTTCCATTTGTAAATAAGAGATCTCAGTAGGCTTTTGATTTGCAAGTTGTTACTGTTCATCCTCTGTGGGTTCGGTGTATCACATGAGCACCGGTGAGCAGATGTGGGGGGGACGCAAGCGGGATGTGGAAGCAGGAACCAGCAGCGTTGGCAAACTGGCAAATGCTTCTGTTTTGCTAAGACCTGCTTTTTTGTATTCAGTCTGTCCAAACCATCTGCTTTTATATTCTCTTTACCTACTGTCAGCCATTTTGGAGTTTTTTTTAAAAGCTTTAAAAGTGATTGGGAATTTCTCACAGTAAGTCAGGAATCCTTACCGCTCTTTAAAAACCTGGTGCTTTTAGCATATTCCCATTTAATGCCCAAGAGAATAGTTATTTTTTAATTGAGGTGCAGTATGTTGTATGTTATGTAATGAAAATGTTCTTCTCCCTTTCCAGTTACTTACTCTCAGGCATCAAAATTTAAATTTAACTAGATACTTGGCCATGGTATACACATTAACAACAGATGCATGGGGATTGAATTTAAATGATGGTTTACTTATCCCTTCTTGTTTAAAAAAGAAAGGTATTGAACAGTTTAATGAAAATTCCTAATTTTTATAAGCTTAGTTATTTTCTAGATATGCAACTGATGTTCTCAATAAAAATAGTATTTATAAAGTACCTATTGTGCACAAAATACTGTCCTAGGCATTGTGTCCAAGTTACTGTTGGTCCTCTCTACAACATTACAAAGTGGGTATTATCCTCATTTTGTAGATGAAGAAATGCTCCACTTCTCAGAGAAGTGGAGAAAATTGTTCAAGTCACACTTGAGACAGGGATTAGGGCTCTTCTACACTCCTTTTCAAAAATGTCATATTAAGGAGATGATAACAGTATATGATAGAAGGTTTCAGGATAAGGATTTGGGGATGGTACATTTTATTTAGTTGCAGGTGAGCACGCTTCATTTGGTTTGTGAAGTTCCTAACTCTGTCTAGCCTTTGATCATATATAGGCATTTTATTTTCTTCTCTAGTCATTGAGAAATACTGTTGGCATTTGGTCCCGTGCTTCTGCTGTTTCCAAGGTTTTTAAAAATGCTTTTACTTAAAAGAAAGAAAAGGAACAATTGTGTCCTGTTTGTAGTAATTTACATTAGCTAATTGTTTCTTCCTATTTTGCCTGTTAACATTTAAGACCTCTAGTAGCCTTTCAAGATTGTAGTGAGAATTAAATAGCTGTATTGTTACATGTTTTTGGACCTTTGTCACTACTCAAAAATGTGGTCTCCAGAAATTCAATGGTTCAAATGATTTATTTTTTTAAGATTTATTTATTTTAGAGAGAATGAGAGAGAGAGAGACAGAGAGAGCAAGTGTGGGGAAGGGCAGAGAGAGAAAGAATCCTGACGCAGACTCCCCACTGAGCACCGAGCCCAACACAGTCTCTATCCCAGGGCCCATGACCTGAGCTGAAATCAAGAGTCAGCCCTTTAACCGACTGAATGGTCCAGGTGTCCCAATGGCTCAAATGATTTAAAAGCACAATGTTAATAGTTATAATCAATATTTCACTTTTTTACAGCACAGTTCACATATATACTATAAAATCAATGGTATGAAAGTCTTAGGTGTCTTCAGTTTAGAAAGTTAAACAGTTGAGAGGGAAAATCGGGTTTTTGGTTTTTTAACTCAGTATTTTGGTAGGACTTGAAAATTCCTTAAATATTTAAATTCAATAATCCCCTTAGCCCTATGTTAAGTTTGGGGAAAATAAGAATATGTTTTGCTTTCTATGATGGATAATAAAATTTATAGAACTTATTTTTTTAAGCAGTGCTGCAAACTGGAAATACATTGATTGAAAGTCCATGAATGAAAGATTGTGTGCTGTTTATTAAGGAAAGATAGAAATATATGGGTACACCTCCAGCCTTTTGAGGTTAATGGTCATAGTTGGAGGGTAGGTCATTGGAATTGTAATCAGAAGCAATAAGGAACCAAATGAGCCTTTGAGCTGATATATTGTACTATTATATAATTAATATAGGCAGAAGTGATCTCTTTCAAGTTCCTGGCCCACCTCAGACCTGCATCTTGTTTGAGGAAATAGAGCCAAATTGTCATAATTTTGCCACCTTGGCATTTCTTCTCAATTCCCAACACTTTTACTTTTCTTCAGTAATTCAGCTGAGGCAGAGAGGGATTTCTTTTTCACATTCAATACTTAATTTTGAAGCTATGGATTTAGAGTTACTTCAGTACATATTCAATTGAAATCTTATATAAGCAGATGAGCCTCCCCCAAGGAACTGGGTATATGAGGATGGAGGGAGAGCACTCTCCGTTCAAGGATGTGGATAAAAGAAATTTCTAACCAAAAATAAAGAATTAGGAAAATGAGAAACCAAAGAGTATATATATCCATGAAGGTTGGAATATCAAGGAGAGAGAACACATGTCATTAGAGACGACAAATGGTCCAAGAAGGGTAAAAGCTTAACTTCCCTGGCTGTGGTCTATCATACATACTGTAGTTGGACAAATCTTAAACACCACTTTTATCATAGGGCTCTTCCTACTCAAAGACTTATTGTTGCCTACATCAAGCCAGCAATCCTTGCTTCTGTGGTCTTCCATAATCTGGCTCCACCTACCAGCCAATTTTAGTTCCAATATCTCCCCTCTATCAGGCTGACTCTCACCATCTTTATCCTAAATTGCATTGTTCTCTTTTTCCTTCTTCCCCACTCCCACCCCCATCCTTTCCCCCTCCCCATCCCCATTCTTCAGTGTTCTATTCAAGTATCATTCTCACAGTTCCTAGTATCTGGGTCATATTCATTAAAACTTAGTTAAATAAAGATGACAATACTAACAGTCATTTATTGTTTATTATATGCCAGGAGTATGATGTCAGCTTTTACATGCATTACATCTTGTAAGCCTCAAAATAATCTTGTGATGAAGGTGTTCTTAACCATAGTTCTACCACAAAGTGACTTGACTAAGAATACAGTGGTAGGAAGTGACATATACAAGATTTGACCTTTAGGTCCGGTTAAATCTATTAAATGATGAACTGTAATTCCCAATCTTGTTCCTTTTTTTCTGCTCTGTGTTTGAGATTCTTTTTTTTTTTAAAGATTTTATTTATTTATTTGACAGAGAGAGATCACAAGTAGGTAGAGAGGCAGGCAGAGAGAGAGAGAGGAGGAAGCAGGCTCCCTGCTGAGCAGAGAGCCTGATGCGGGACTCGATCCCAGGATCCTGAGATCATGACCTGAGCCGAAGGCAGTGGCTTAACCCATTGAGCCACCCAGGCGCCCCTGTGTTTGAGATTCTTGAAGACAGAGGAAATTTCATATATATATCTATACATGTAGATATATATATATATATATATCTTTTATTTGTCAATACAGCTAAGATAAGGCTAGATCATCAACTATTTTCTTATTGATTGATTGACTATGGATTAGATAAGATGAGACGGTCAAATTCGATGGTAATGAAAGCAGAGAAACTTTATTCTGATCCTAGTCATTTTTCTAGTATATGTTGTTAAATAGAGCGGTATTTTATTTAGGGAATAGTGGATTGAAACCAGGCAATGTTCGATTTTAAAGGATTTTTATAGTAACTGCAACAGTGTTATTTTGAGCTGAATCAGTGCCATTCTTTTATTCTTTCATTCATTAATCAAGTGTTTATAATTACTGTGATAGTGTGATATATAATAAGAAATAAATGTTTGTTCTTTGTCCCCCTTTCTGGCACAGAGTTCCTAAAACCTTTGGAATATCCTAAGTGATAAAAGCCAATAAAGGTATCTTGACATTCCTAACAGACCCCTTTTTCCTACCTGTGAGTTTATGTTAATGAGGTGATTTTTGGAAAGCATCTAAGGATGGAGGCTGCTTGCCAGGGGGAATCAACCATGTGATTAGAGGGTTGGTACTTTCAGTCTCACTTCATGACTTCTGGGGAATGGAGAAAGACTGGAGTTTGAGTTTAGTCACCAAGGGCCAAAGACTTAGTCATGCCTAGGTGAGGAAACTTCCATAAAAAGCCAAAAGGATTTGTTTCAGAAAGCTTCTGGGTTGAGAGAAAAAGGCAAACAAATCATGAAAGACTCTGACCTATAGACAACAAACTGAGGGTGGATGGAGGAGGGGGGTGGGGGTGGAGTGAAGGAGGGCACTTGTTATGATGAGCACTGGGTGTTGTATGTAAAGAATGAACCACTGAACTCGACTCCTATAATCAATATTGAATTGTATGTCAACTAACTAGAATTTAAATTTTAAAAAAGAAAAACTTCTGGGTTGGTGAACACATAGTAGAGATTTGAGAATAAAGGCTCAAAAAGCATGGAGACTCCATACCCCTAAGCATCTCTTCCATCTGGACAGTACTGATGTACATCCTTTTATGACAAACCAATAATCTAATAAGTAAAATGTTTCTCTGAGTTCTGTGAGTTCCACTAGCAAAATAACCAAACCCAAGGAGGGGGTCATCGGAACCTTCAGTCTGTAGCTACTCAGAAGCACAGGTGACAATCTGGACTTTCAGTTAGTGCCTAAATTAGGGGCAGCCTTATGGGACTGAGCCCTTAACCCATGAAATCTGACACTACCTCAAGGTAGACAGTGTCAGAATTGAGTTAAATTGTGGGGACATCCAGTCAGTCTTCATGGACAGTTGGAGAATTGTTTGGTGTGTTTGAAAAAACACACATGATTGACCCTTGAAGGACCTGGGGATTAAGAGTGCCAACCCCCTTGCACAGTCAAAAATCCAGGTATAACTTTTGACTCCCCTCAGATTTTACTACTAATAGCCTACTTTTGACCTAAAGCCTTATCAATAACATAAGCAGTGGATTAACACAGATTTTGAATGTTATATGTATTATGTACTGTATTCTTACCATAAAGTATGCTAGAAAAAAGAAAATATTCTTTAAAAAAAATCATAATTACCATACTGTAAAAAATTCGCTTGTAAGTGGACCTGTGCAGTTCAGATCCTTGTTGTGGAAGGGTCATCTGTACATGTAAATTGCCTACTGTGTGCTGCACATTAGGACACAGTGTGACTAGAGAAATAGCCCTGCCATCACAGGCTGGTGGAGAACACAGACAAAGCTGACAAGCAGTCATTGTTCAATATGATGAGGCCCATGATTGATAGGCAGAAGGACAGTGAGAACATAAAGGAAGCCACCTAATGTAATCTTGGGCAAGTCCTGGAAGGATTTCTAAATGATACTCAGGGTTTCTTTTAGCATCATTCGGTTCTGTGTATTACATAAACAGGTAAGTAAAATACAACTAGGAGTTACTTACAGGTTGAAGAGAGGCCAGTATGTTTTCCACTTTCCCACTCATGATTGCAGAATGAGACCAAGAAATCTAAATATCAGTACCCTTCAGATTGTTTACCAACTTAAGGAGGTTGATGTCAAAATAAATGTTTCATGCTTCTAAGGTAATTAATAAAACAAATTAATTCCCCTGCCTCTCTTCATTTGGCACCAAGAAACCACCCACTGGTTCCATTCTGTCATATTGGTGCCAGAGAGAAGACAGGGTTATCTTACATACATTCAATGAAATAATGCCCCTAGAAAGTTTAATTTGGATTTACCAGAGTGTCGGTGAATACATATTTTCCCCAGGAGCTAGAAAGCAGTGTTGTTAAACAGTGAGACCTGTGAATAGGAAATTGGAAAAGTGTAATCTTGAGCAGTCTCCTAACCACTATTTGATTTTCCCCATCTTAAAAAAATGGGGTTCATGATACCTGTCCTTTGAATGCACATTCTTAGTGATCCAGGAGAGACAGTATAATGAATGAGCCCTCTCTTGGCCAAAAGGA
The DNA here is from genome assembly GCF_009829155.1 of Mustela erminea. NCBI lineage: Eukaryota > Metazoa > Chordata > Mammalia > Carnivora > Mustelidae > Mustela > Mustela erminea. Next base: position 104,214,429 of record NC_045616.1, on the reverse strand, counting down.
AGATAATTTAAGTAATTAAATATTTAAAATAAAAGTTTATTAATGAGATGAGGGAAAGATAGGGGACATAGGGAAAGTAGATATTTTGTCACCTATTTTTCTTGGTTGCTAATTGAGAATTTTGCCATTTTAAATCAGCTACAGTATGGGGAAAGGTCATGGTTTCAAAAAACATGAGCATTACTATGAAAAAGAAACAAAAGGTAAATTAGGCAATGTGTAATATGATTCTCTGCATATGTAGATATATGGTTTGTAGAATATCATTATGTTGATAATGACTCCCCTTTTAAAAAAATCTGAAGATGAAAAAAATTATTTCATTGAACTCTTCAGAAAAGGTTATCTCCCACAATCAAGCTAATTTCAAAAGAAAGTGGGGGAAAAATAGATCTGAATGGACAAATGGGGTACAATAGAATGGAAAATTTTTATTCATTTGTATGGTAGATGGTCATCTTGAAATAAATATGAAAAGGAACAAAGTTGTTTGTGCTTTGAAAATTGAGAAACATTGTTCATCATGCATAATTGAACAAAGTTGAAATTTGTAGGTATGAAACCAAAAAAAGCCACAGCTATGATAGCTATTACAGGAAATGGAGGAAATTAATAATAAAAGACAATACACTACCTCATAAATACACGCTCATCATGAGAGTAGAGGATGAGAGCATTAAGCAAATACCCTGATTAATGTAACAATTTAATCCTGGAATTGGAGTACAGATATTTCAGGGTTCATTTGTACATATAGATAAGTGAGAAAGATAAAAACAGCTTACTCTCATAAAGTAAGATTTTTAGATAGTCCTTCTGGATATGTGAAGATTATACTATTTTAAAAGAAAAGTTGGTTATAACTAAGCAAGACATGTTTGATATGAGGACTTATTAAATAAATAAATAACCAGGTTTCAGTATATTTTAAAAAACACAAAGTGTTTTAAGGCAGATTTGGGGCATTTTTGCCTTACATCCAATGATCTTGCTTTTTACAGTTTATTCTAACAATGATCCTGCTTTTTATAATTTATTCTAAGTAACTGCTAGGAGCTATGATTTTTAAAAGACTGCATACTAGGAACATAAATTAGGGGGGGAAATTACTTAGTTCTCAGTATTCACTGAGTAAAGTTTAAATTAACCCTGATTAGAACATCTTTGAATACCTTTTTGATGCATAAAATGATTTATCAGAACATGTGTTTCAGTAAATTTTGGAGGGTTTTTAGAAAGAGCAAATAGTGTAAGAGTAGTTTACTAGAAAGGGTTTTCTTTTATATCGTGTCTACATGTGTGATTCACTTTGTCTTTTTTTCTGTCGGCTATTTGGTAGAAGTCCACAATTTGCCAAAATGGTTAATAGGACACAAATATAGACATTTCATGTGATGTACCATGTAAATGTAAACCTTTGTAGTTACATGTTTCTGTAGCAAGAGAATTGTTTTAAAAGGCATGTAATTTATTAGCTATCGGTAGCTTCTTTATTGCCTTGCCGCGCTGCAGTAATAAATAAAAGAAAGTGAACTGATTTTACAAATGGCACACAAGGTGCACATTTTGTGGAAAAAAAAGTCTTTTTTTAAAGAATTGGCATTAAATCCTTTTTTTGTGATGACAAAGAGGCTAAGAGTGCAAACTGTATTTTCTGTTTATCGAAAACAGTCTTTTTTTCTCGGGGGCATTTTTTCCTATGATCATCAAGGGATTTCAAAAGCAATAAAGTGTGGAATCATTGTTCGACTTGAACAGTATTAAAACTTAGGTTTTAATTTCAGTGAAGTAATAAGATTTGAACCTGTCTCACATTACAGCACTGTAAGGCATTTAGCAATTGTATTTTAAAAGAGGTTTTTAAGATGCAGCTCACTTGTAAGCTAACTGTCTGTCAGTAATTAATAGTTTTTCTTCAGCATAGGCTGTTGTGATCAGACCAAGAAATATCTGTGTTTTTAGTAACACATTATGATAATTGTGAGTGCTTATTTCTAATTAGTCTAAATGTCTAATAATTTTCAGCTTGCTTCTCTGGCTCCTTAATAGAAAAGAGAGAGGAACATGTAAAGCTATGGTGTGTCTTTGGGGTTTTAAAAATATGAGTGTACACACACATGTATATTTCAGTAAGCTTTACACCTAGCAAGATGATATGTCAGTTGACTCATTCATTAACCACATATTTTGTCCTTCAATATCATCTCCTGGTTTTCAGACATCACATCATTTGTATATGTAAAAACTGTTGCCAGATATGGTACTGTATGTACAGCTAAACCCAAACTGACAATCTGGATTCTTCAATACTCAGCATTGAACCTATCTTTACTTTTCAAAAAAGGCTTTAAAATATGAGCATTTCTATTAGATCAGTGTGGCAACATACTTGCTGATGAAAGATTGTATTTACCATTTTGAATTGCTATTGAAAATAATTGCCTCTACAAAAGGAAACATCTGTATGATAGCACATGGTTAAAGCTGCCATCAATTTTTAACATTTGAGGGTTGAGCTATGACCTTTTATGATGACTGTGAACAGTAACTGCCTCCATTAGCCATAAGTTTTGTTTCTTTATTTTAGTAGATGGCCTAGACTGTAAATATTAGAGAATCTAAAATAAATCAACATATTATCCTAAGGATACAAAATGTAAGAGCTATTTGTGGTTGGGAACCTTTGACAGATAGTTTGGATGAAGCAGATGATTGCCTGCCTAGCGTATCTGGTCTCCATTGCTATGCCTGCAGGCAGTTTAGTGCTATGGTTGTATATTGATGTCAGGGTTAGTACTGAGTGGCTAGCAGTGACAGATGTCTATAATTACAGGCAATGCTTCCAGTATTTCTGAAAAGCCAGCCTATGTTGAACAATTATCTTATTTCTGCCTTGCCAAAGAGCATGTTCCAATTGCTAGTATTAGCAATGGTGAATATAGTGCTTCATCTGCTGCCTTGGGACAAATGTGGGAAAAGCACTTGGTTATAAAACATAAATGCAAAATATTTTTTCAGCATTTTGAATTAGTTAAGTTCAGTGTTTTCCTAATTTTTATCTCCCCATAATGTCTCTGTTGAAGGGATCTTGAAATATAAAAGCACACTTGGCATACTTATTGAGATTTTGTTTTCCCCTAGGCCTGCATGGCTCCCCAGTGCCAGTATCCCTTGCTTTACTGAATAGATGTGTTTAAGCAAAGTTGGCTTTGAAACAACTTTCTTCAGTGTGAATTACATTTTCTGATTGACTTCTGTTACAATATTGGAAGTATGTTTCAGTGGACAATCTCCCACACCTTTTGATGGGGAGAATTGTAGTAAAATGATAGACAATGCTGAAATATGCAAAACATCTTAGTACATTGGTGTCTTTACATTTGCTGAGACACACAATTCTCAATTTTTGTTTGAACCCATTCTGTTCAGCCTTCAACCACTCATTGTCCTTTCCTGTCTCTAAGTGTTCACCACCACTTCCTTCCACGCTCCATCTTGACCTGCTTTCCTTCTTCATGGTCCAAGTTCTCAACTGTCCTTTTTTCCTGGTCATTTGCATGTGTGAGACACAGGCTGTAATACCACACTCCCCAGCCAGTGCAGTTGCCTTACACAGTACACTCCAATCCTGCCATTCCTAAAATCCCCAAAGTTCTAGTGTTAAAACATTGTCCATGCTTTAAGTTACAAATTCTGTATTTTCAGTTAATGTAGAACGAGAAATGCCTAGGAGATAATCAGTTGAAGATATGATCTGTCTTCAACCTTACTCTAACCTGTATTAGATTTCTCCTTTTGCGCTTAATCACTCTGTGGGAGTTACTCATGACATTTTCTCATGGAGTCTTCTCAGCAGTATTTTACTTAGTTAGGTATGATAACCTTCATTTTACAGAATGGGAAAAAGATTTCAGGAAGGTTTAAAGACTTGTTCAGTGACTGACCCAGTGTTAGACCAAATCATCCTACCCTAAATCCAGCTTTGCTTTCCACTCTGTCACATTGCCTGTGTATGTGTTTAGGTGTGAGTTTAGGTATATGCTCAACTTCAAATGTAAAGATGATTGATAGCATGAACATAACAAGTTTCACCCCATCTTTGCTGTCGTATTTCCCAAGGAAACAAACTCATCTCTACAAACACAGATTGGACCTCTTATCCTGGCTGGCTATCAGTCAGTCACAAGAGAGCTAAGCTACTTCTAGATCCTAGATATTTGATAGAATCGATCCTACCATATAAGAAACAACTCTATCCATAGTCTAGTGTCAAAGACCAATACTATATTCATGAATGAAAGGTGGCCCCTTTCGGTTCTTACTGAGCCTGCCACACAAAAATTCTTTTGATAATTTAAAACTCTAATGATGGTGTTCTGGAACCCTTTCTCTGTGTGCATTAACTTAGCAAAGAAAACTTGGAGAATTGATTGGACTCACTGATCAAAAGACTTCCATAATTTATTGGCCTCAAGGCTGTAAATCATCTACTTACCCAGTGAGTTTAGAACTTATCCTGGCTAGGAAACAGGAACTTGTAATGACTCAAAAAAGGAAGATGAGGGCTTTGAAATTAAAAATTTAAGTGATGCAGATGAGCTCTTGAGATAAAACATCACCTGTTGCCACAGAATATTGTTTTGCCTCCTGTCTCCTCTCCTACTGCTATTCTGTTCCTCCTCCTGAAGATAGAAGATTTGGAGTTCGGCTGCCTTTCATTAGGGCTCACTCCCCTAAAATCACTCTGTAACCAATGCTAAAGCTACACACATACCAACTTAGAACAGAGATCTACTTTCCAGTCTAGTCCAGATAAAGCACAAAGAAAAGGGACCATCATCTTGGTGCATGCCTCATAATCTTAAAGTCAGACTAAGGTTTAATTAGGTGTTACTTAATAACAATAGTGGCTGTTAGCTGGCCACCTGTTCTGAGGACTAATAGCTAGTGTTTCTTTGGTCTTACTGTATACTAACAGCTTTCCAAGTGCTTCTGCCAGGATGCTGGCAGAGCTATAGCATGTTATAATAATAATAATAACAATACTTAGGGAAATTTTACTCTGCTCCAGGACTGTTCTAAGTGCTTTGCATGAATTAACTACTCCAATCTTCTCTAAACTGTCATAAATTAGTCCTACTAGCATCCTCATTTTTTTATTCAAGAAAACTGAGGTTTAGAGGGTAAAGAACTTGATCAAAATCACTCAGTAAGTGGTAGAATCTACTAGTCTTGTGTTTCAAACTAGGTCTTAAACCATTTCACTAGACTCCTAATTTGTGATCTTATTGTTATTATTCTTTCCATTTTACAGATGAAGAAGCTGAGACTCTGAGAGGCTAACTAATTTAGGATTACAGAGTTATTTCATTAAATAAAAATATTTATTGAATGCCTGTTATCTGTCAAGTACTATGCTAGGCTAGCAAATAGCAGAGTCTCACTCAAAGCCCCACATTCCACTACATATATATGTTCTGTGTTTCCTCCAAGGTGAAGTTACCAAAAATACATATGCAATTAACTTGCCCATTTCTGTTTTACTGAGAGAAGAAGATGCTTCCTGGGTAACTGTGTATTGTCTTGGTTGGGGTTTTGCATATGTTTTAACTAATTTTGAACATGGAGAAGTGTTCAGGAGAAAGACTAAGGGAAGCAGGACTTAACCTGCTGCCCCAGATATCTCCTACCCAGAGAAACCAGGTATTAGAATTCAAAGGCATTAATGGACCACCAGAAGGTGAAAGGTGAACCATGATCTCTTGCATTTGGAGTAGGTTAAAGTTTTCACTAACTAGGCTAGCATGAAGGACAGAAATTGAAAGTCAAAACAGATTATAGGAACAACATTTTTGAGTAAAATTTGAGAATGTAATGAAAAAAATGAACATAATGAACATAGCTGATCTGACAGAGTAGTACAAATGCAGCTGATGTGATTGACACCCCGCTTGCCATTCTGTGGGCCATTATTCCTCTACCCTCCATGTTGGGTGGTTCTTCCCAGAGAGTTGAGAGTCTCTTAGGAGGAAAGTGCAGAAGCTGCTTTGGAAGTGGAAAATGGGACATGTTTCTTAATACCCACTGTAATTGTAATTTGTGTGTTTTTAGAGTAGAGGATTTAGGGAAGAGTGTGTGGCAAGAATTAGATTAAGTGGTAGAAGACTGTATGAGGTACTTAGCTTCTGAATAAGTGAGTTCCATTCATTAAGAATGTACTCTTACCCATGCAGAGGTGGCTCAGCCTGCTTAAACCCTTAGCCCCAGTTGCCACACTTCCATAATGAGAGGACCTCATGAGCAACAACAGTACTAAGAGACTCTTTTAAAAGTTCTGTCAACGATTATTTATAATTTGTTCTTTTCTAGGGCTATCCTTTAGTAATTGGTTTCTTGAATTCTTCCATGGAAGCAAACCCATTGTGTAATCTGTGTAACCACATCAAGGCTTTGAACACCACTTGACCATTGTCTTCGCTTATAGCTTCCAGAATAAAATCAAAGTCCCCAGAGCACTTTAAGTGACAGCCACAAAGACCCTAAGCCACATCCTCCCTATATTTGAAGTTGGGAAGGCCTCTTGCTCTTCCCTTATCCCTAATGTCAGGTGCCAGGTCCCTAAACTCTGTGCTTTTTAGGTTGTACGCCTGAGGAGTGATGTGTCCAGAGTTCCAGAGAAGGCTTGGAAAATAGTTAAGGTGAGTTGAGTTCCTGGTTATTGTGGTGGATCACCAGTCTTTACACTTACCTCACCACAGCCCCAGGGTCTTGTTACTAAAATAGGTACATGCTCACAGCAATAAGTGTAGGGGTCCCTTGTCTTGGTTCTCTCTTTATGCACTTTATTACCCTACAGTATGCATGTTTTATAACCAAATGTTCAGCCATCAGCTAGTGAGCAGTATTAACTGCAGAGACTCTGCTTAGCGTGATTGCATAGTGTGAAAGCAGGCTAGGTTTCTCAGTTACCTTTCTGAAGTGGCCAATTCTAATGAGTTATTCATACCTGCAGGGAGAAGGTTTTCTTTGACTACATGAATAGTATCTCTTACTGAAGGGTATCTACAGTATGTGTATCCCTTATGCCAGAGTATGTTTCTGGTGGACACCTTTAAGAGGGATGAGGGTTATAGTTTAAAAACAAAACAAAACAAAACATCTTTTATGTCCCAATTCTCCACCTCTACCATCACCCTTTCACAAATTTCATCCAGCATCAACTTCTTTCCTCTAAATTCTAATCATGGTATAAATTTGCCATTGCAAAGGACTATAAATAAAATGCCTGAAATGCCCCCTTTAAACCGTGGTCTTGTAATCTTCCACCAGAAATAGTCAAGCCTTCTTCTAGTAGCCTTGTGCCATAGCCATGGTTAGCTTCTCCTTGTATGAGCTTGGGAAGATAATAATATTTACCCAGTGCTTTCCCATGGTTTTAGCCACAGAAGACTAGTCCAACAGAAGCTTGGCCTCAGACATGGAGTGAGTTGGCAGCCAGCAGGAGCAAAGCTGTGTCAGGACAAATGTACACTCCCCATCTTCTCTAGTTGGCTTTCAGCTGGTTGCACCACAGGAGTCTTTCTATGGGCTGTGTATCCTGTGACCAATAACTGGTGCACTCGACCCAGGTCCCTCTTGGCTAGTGAAGGCCTGTCGGGAGACATTAGGTTCATGCTGGTGGAGATCCTTAGTCAGTGGCTCCCTGAAGGAAAATGAGGCAAACAGCCAGCTTCTGTTGAACAGGTGGTAGTTAGACCTTAGATCTGGTCGGTGCCGGGGGGTTGAGGGGATGGAGGAAGACAGGAGGCAGGGAAAGTATCTCTCCAAAATTACCAGTATTGCTGGTTTTCACATTGTACCTATACTCCTCTTTCAAATAAATGGTTATTTAGAAACGAATCCAAAAATATCTCTGGCAGCATCTGGAGCCCTTCCTTAGCAGTCTGGATTTGGGCCCAAGTTAGGAATGGAAACCCCACTGGGGTGCAAGCAAAAGAGGAAGCATGTTCTTAGCCATGCATCAGTGGAGGCCCCTACTGGGAGAGGGGATTATCACAAGGCAGCAGGCAGCCCTGCACCCCAGCCTGCTGAGTTCATGCTTTGTGCCACAGGATGTGGAGCGAAGGAAATGCGAGGCCAAAGTGGTCGCTCCAAGTTTTCTTATACAATGGCTTATTCAAGCAGATTGGGAATGCCTCTTAAGAGATTTGTTAGGTACATGTCCCCTTAGCAAGATGGCCACCACAGATGGTGGGTTCAGATAGTCTAATTGAAATAAACATTTAACATTCACATTTATTTTGTACTTCCATAGTCAGCTTTTCTTTTATCAGTTGCCATTCTGTATTTCACTGAATGGGGCAAGCAGAATTCTAACCTTTTACCAGTTGGTTTGCATCATTAACTATGGTTTTAAAATTAAATTCTGCCAGAATATTTTTTTTTACCTAATTTTGATCTTATATTTTGTGATGCTACTTTAAATGATGTGGAAAAATTAGCCAAGATTAACATGTATCTATTCAGTAACACTAAATTTCTATATTTAATATGAAGCAATGATATTTGTACCATTATATCTTTTGACATGGTCATAAGGTAATGTGATGATCGTGTTTTATTCTGCTTCAAGCATTAATGAAAGACCGCAATATCTTTAGTTCCAAACGGTTTAGATCCAAGCCATTAAGTCCTCTATTTCCTCTCATACCTCTCCTTCTCCTCCTCCAACTCCTATCGCAACCCCCACCTCTTACTTCAACGGTCTCTTCTATAGAAAGCACTGCATTGATGTCAGGGGCACTTGAAGCCTAAGACAAAAATAAGAAAATTGGTTTCTTATTTGTAATAAATAAGATCACACTAAGTTCCAAAATTCTTTTCCTAAGAAATGTTATTGCTTTCACTATATTGGATTCTTTCTGGTGACAGGTTTTGTTTTACCAAATTATAACCCGTTAAAAATCTTGATAAATCATTTCAGCAGATTGAAGCAATACTTTAAAATGTACAACAATTACTGGGGTTTTTTAAAACAAATTTTGTAGCATCGATTTTGTATTATTAGATGCAAATTTTGGAGAATAAATTGGTTCAGGAAAGTATATCATCTGATAGGAATACTTAGTTGTTGATTTCCACAGCATTGCTAATTTTCTGCATTGAGCCTGCTTACAAAAGCTCTTTGAGAAGTTATAACATCTTAAACATTTATAGAAGACCTAAGGGTATTAACTTACTGTAATTTTCTGAAGATTCATTATCCAAAATCTTAATTCATTATAACAACTCTTATGAAAACCTATAGAATGAGTGTTTTCTCTTATTTTCTTATTTGCACAGAATGAGAGATTCATTGTTCTTTTTAATTTGTTTCATGTGGTGCTTTTGAGTACATTTCATAGAGGGCTGTTATTGAATTTCTGTGACTGTCATTATATATCCATACAACCTTTAGGAACTAATATGCTGGGTTTCCCAGTTCTGTAATCTACTTCAAATTTAAGGATTGACATAATTAGTTTCTTCAAAGTTATAACCAGAATGTTAGAGACAACACTGCAGATACCCAAGACCAGGAATTAGGATTGGAAAAAGAAAGCAATTTAAAAATGATCACAGCACATGCTTTTATTCTTTATTAAATTAAATTTACAACTCAGAATCTTACTGCTATTTGTATGCTTATTCCTTGTCTGGTTTTCTTATCATGTCTGGTTTCCCTTTTAAAAAACCAGATACAAGATCACTTAAGCTACCTGCCTGTGCACAGGCAATATTCATCATTTGGTTAGTTGAGGAGTTAGAGGACGTATGGGTTGTTGAAGCATTATGTACATACCCAAATGCTTCTTTCTGAAATTGAAAAGTAAAATAAGTGGAGTCAAATAAACAGATAAAAGAAAACAAACATACTAAAACAGTTTTTTAGGAACATGCCTTTTCAAATCTATAATAATAATGATTCCTTACATTTTTAACAACTTTCTATATTTCAAGAGCTGGGGAGATGGATGAATGGTTAAAATGGATAATTTTTCTGGCTTCTAAGATAGTAGCTATGTAGAAGTAGAAAAAATGCAGGTTTGTAGCATGAAAGTTTGAAACTTTATGGCCTTTAACGAATACCATTTCTGACCATGATTGGAGTGTGTGAATTGACTGATTATATACAGAAAGATTTCAAAGTTACTACAGATTTAAGGTTTTGTTTGTTTTAACTTTATCTGTGCAGTGTGGAAATCTTTGAGGTAAGCACCCTATTACTTTTCTGTTACTTTTTTTTGTAGTGAGCCTTCTCTTGAAATGGTATTAGCTGACAGTTTTTAGCGCCTACTGTGAGACAGGGTCCATTGGAAAAGCAACATTTGTTGAGTGACTACTAAATGCCAAGCACTGTATTAGGTATCATCATTTCATCTGCTCAAAAGCCATTAAGTCCGTATTATTATTCCTGTTTTACAGATAGGAAACCAAGATTCAGAGACTTTAATCTAGTTAGTGGTAGATCCAGAATTCAAATCCAGATATCTTTGGGACCAAAGCCCTTCTACATTGCTAAATTTATCAAGGGAATGTTCTAATTACTTCTGGATATGTTAAAAAAAAAAAAAATTCCCTGCCATCTGGCAGCACATGCTTGAAATAGTGGAGGAAAGACATACGCACATGGAAAATTAATACTAAGGCAAAACTGTATTCTGTTGTATCATTTGGGAAGTGCCACTAACAGGCTAGCAACAGTGTATGCTCTCAGTATCAAGTGAGGGGAGCTCTTCTTACTGCATCTATAGGGAGAACTTCTTCCAGAAATATTATTTAAGCATTAACACCACATCTTTTTAAATAATGAAATTTTACCAGGGTTATTTCTGGAGAGTAGAATTTGGGGTCTGTCATTTTCACAGAGAAAAAATTCTGTGCAAAAACCATACCTTTTATGGGTTGTTTTCCTTTAGTTAAAAAAAATTTTTGAAAGAAATGAAATCAGCCAAAATGTGCATTTTAATATTACATTCATTTTTTATTCATTTAACAAACATTATTGAGTATTAGGTATGGGAGATAAAAGAGCATCATCTCTACCCTCAGAGAGCTTACAGTCTAATAGAGAAATACAGGCATATTTAAAAAAGGAAGAATAAGAGTGGGAAGAAGGCACAGATGGCCAGGCAAAACCAACTTGTAATGAGTGCACATACTATTACGTGAAACACATAACCAAAGGCATAGCCATTTTCAAGTTCACTGTATCCCTCAGAGAAGAGTGGACAACACACATGAGCTTATTGTCTTACTTCTTAAACCTTTGCTTATTTTTCATAATCTAATTACCTTAATTGATTCTGAAGTAAAACATTAGTAATCTATGAACTTAAAGGAAGGGTGTTTTTCTTTTTCCCCTAATTGCATTCCTATGCCAATCTCTGTATCCTTCCTTTAAAAGAGTATTGTGATGTAAGGTTCTTCTTGCTGTAATAAAATTTTTTTTTTGGTGAAGTGATAGAAGTTTTAGAAAATGTTGAAAACCCCTAAATATTGTTTTAGAATTTTTCCTGTAGAAAACCTTCACTGACTTGTGCTTCGTGGTAAACATTCTTGAAGAAATTTATATCCTCACTGGACAGACTACTTGCCGCCCCCGAATTATATATGTCAATGATATAATTGAATTCCAAATGTTTGAAGACATTTTCATATTATCTGCATGGTCTCTGAATGATAAGGTGCCTTGGAAAATGTGAGACAGTCTTTTAAAAGAAATGCAGTAATCATACATTGATTTTAAATGACCCTGTCACACGTGAAAACAAATCAGATTGTTGCTCTTAATGAGCTTTTCAATTTACTATTCAGTAGATCAGATAAGTGGATTTAAGAGGTAATGATCCTGTTTAGTACTCAAGCTTGACTGTCAGATCCTAGTAGTGGAGAGAAATCCCTAGGGACAAAAACGTTGACACAGTTCTAGATGGGATAATGGGAATCAAAGCTAATGGATGATAAAAGGAATGGTGCAAGTTACAAGGATAATTGTGGATTAAAGCACTGCCATGTGTCAATGTTGACTGTTTTTCTAGTATCTTATTGGGTCAAATCTGATGCTCTGAGAAACTGTTTTGACAGCAGAGCACAACAGACCTGCCTGCCTGCCTAGCTTCCTCCTTTCTTGAAGTCAGGGACACCACAGAAAACTTCGTTGAAAGAACTGCCAATTAAAAAAAAAAAAAAAAAGATTTTTTTAAATGTTCAAATGTCTTGAATGCTTAAAATCACATTTTAGTTATTATATTTGTATTATTCAATGTGGCTTGGGTAAAATAAAAATTAGATTAATTCTGGGCATGCCATTTTAAAAAAAATAGCATTTCTAAAACCTTGAAAATGTAAACTTCAATTTTACAGAAATATGATACATTGTGGGGGGGCGGGGAGTGGGGAGTACATGGACACCCAGACATCTACAATGTGAGAAATACCGTGAGAGTGATAGACCAGACACTGTGGAAACATAAAGGAGAGTGCAACTCATTCTTCCTGGGAAGACAGAGAAGGCTTCCGAGGAGATGACTTTTGAATGGGAATCAGGGGGGAGAGATTGAAGGCAAAATGAACAGCACGTGAACTCCTAGAAATCTGAAACTGCATGAGAAGCCTCGGTTGATCCATCAGTATTTCATTGTGGCCTCAGGTAGAGATGAGGTATGTTGGGGCCAAGTTGTAAAGGGCCTCGTGTGCCATGAATCATACCCATTATCAGATTTTCCATGGGCCCTATTTACTCTGGTCCATGAGAAAGGTTTCAGGTTATGCTGAGATAAGGGAAACTCCCCTTTGTACATACCAGTCTTCTTTTGAGCCTGCTCTGGGCTTAAAGGTTTCTGATCACTGAAGACTGGTCGTAACTCATTTCCCGAGATTGTCTCTCCCTCACTCCCTCTTCCCCCTAAACATCTTTCAAATGCAGTGATGGCTTCAGTCTTATGAAAGGTGAAGGCCTACTCCCATGAGCAAAGTCCTAGATACAGTGATTGAAATGCATTTCTGTAGAGCTCAGAAAAGAGCAGAAGAGGCAACAGGAATGTGAACCTCAGTCTTCCCCAGCTTTTCCCTCCACCTTTCTGCCCCTTCTGTCCTTCTTTTGCCCTCTCCACTTGCCATCTCCTTTCCCTCTCTCTCTCCCACTGATTCTCTACCAGGCTGAGCAGCTTCTGGTTATAGGACTTAGGTTGAAAGCCCAGAACATGAGTTTCTACTTTGCATAGTGTTGAATGTCCAGATATGAGATCTCTGGAATGAACAGCCTCCTTCCCCTGTATAACCCTATAATTCTGGGTGCTTTGTGGTGTCCTGTGATTTTTATCTCCCCTTCGTGACCTATGGCAGTATACCAAGCTGGTGTTGACATATGAAAAGCAAAAGACATAGGGAGTGAAAGCTAAGTTGCCATACCGTACCCTAGGAAATAGGCGGATCAGGAGAAAGTGAGAGAACACAATCACAGGGGATCAAATCACAGAAGAGAAATCCCATACAGCTGGTGTCTGGCAGGGATAACCTGGAATCACACCAGAGCATCAGGGAGCATGGAGGTGTCAACCCACCTCTCAGCTTTGCCAGCCTATTAGGGAATATTCCATTGGCTGCTGGTGGCATTTTCCCACTCCAAGTGGGATATGTGTTTACAAGCTCAATGTGGCTTGGGTTGGGACTGAAATGTTGCACCCCAAAGTCTGCAACCAGCACTCCCTAATTGGAAGCTTAGTGGATTCCCAGGCCCTGATGTATTCAGCAGAGAATCTGTGAGCCTGGGATTTCAGTTTCAGCATGGAAAGTAAGACCTATCTCTACATTTGGGGGAGCTTAATTGAGAGATTTTTGAGGAGAATGTCTATAAATTCTTTAATTTCCTCTTACTTTTGAAATCCTTCTTTTTACAACTAACATAATCCTGAATTATTTGATGGTTTGCTGATATCTGGAATAGATAGAAAATTTTTTTAATTGTTGGAGGCTTTTATTGAAACACTCCATTTTTTAGCCCTTTATATACATACACCCATCTTCAAGAAAGGGGTGGTTTGAGAGAAAAAAATTTTGTGGTGTTCTGGGAACAAACCAAGTACATGAGTGTGGGTGTGTATTTCAAAATGAGAGAGGTACTTCCTGGAAGAAAAAGAGAGTAAATTATTAAATTATACTTTTTAAAATTATTAAATTATACTTTTTAAAAAAAAAATCCTTCATTTGCTCTCCCTACCCACTCCTTTCTTCAGTGTGGATGCAACAATGCTTTAAATCTAAGTCATTTGAAAATACATGTTAATGATAAAGCTTTTAACAATTGTGTTTTCATCCAGGTATATGCCCGTATGTCAGAAGTTTTAGGAATAACAGATGACAACCATGTTCTAGAAACATTCATGACGAAAATGTGAGTTCTTTGATTCTTCTTTTGTTGTTGTTGCTTTGAATGTAATAGATATTTTTACTGTGTTTAAATCTCTTAATAAATTTTAGCTTTTAAATAAAAGACCTTTTTAAATTATGCTGTAATTCTTAGAATGGTAGCATTGTTCTTAATTGAAACTTAATTTCACATATTTAAAATTCACCACCCAAAGACGTTCTTATTTGTCAAGGTAGCCATACATCTGCAGTAGGCAACATCAAAATATGGTTTTAAAATGTTTACAGACTTTGATTCCTCAAGTCAATTGGGCAGCATTTTTGTTTTTAATTAGAACGAAAATACCCAATTTCAGAGACCAACTGAAGAGATTATTGCAAACTGGAATCATTGGGAGAGGTTTGATTGCCTTAAGACAGGGCATTCATTGATTCCACCAAGAACCTATGGCTATCAGAGACATACTCATGGAAACTTCCCTTAAATCATCCTTTATAATCTGTTAGCAGAATTAACTAGCTTGTAGTCATGGACATAATTTTGTACATTTAGCCTGAATTTGTATGCCTCCATTTGGCAACCCACTTTTATCTGTGTAATGGATAGACAGTACTATGTTGCATGCAGAGAAAAGAACTACATAAATAATCATGACCATAAGAAGTGAGCTTTGGAGCCACAAGTTTGATGGTTCATTTCTTGGCAGTTAACTGTGAGCCTCTATTTGATTTCCTTTGTAACTCTTGCTATCATTCCCTAATATGTTTATTTGATGTTTCTTCTGTGAAATAGGCAATTTTTTCATTTATAAAACTAAATTTAGAGAATTATATACTATTTGGAGAACAGTGTTCATTATACATTGATTGGATATAATTTTGATAATGCCATTAAAAAGAATAGAATAGAAAATGTTCTCTAGTGGTATTTAAACCTGTTTTTCAACTTTATGAGATATTTCTGCTTTAGGTTACCTAACTTACATAAATGTATGTGTTTTTCTATGGTCTCTCTATACAAGCAAATACCTTAATTACAATTAAAAGCATTTTTTCCCCCCATACTTAGTGTTACAAATCTTAAATACTGGGGAAGATGTGAGCCTGTGATTTCAAGGACTCTTCAGTTCCTAAATGACCTTTCTGTTGGATATCCTTTTTACTGTATATCTGGTAATGTATAGAAACACCATAATGCATGCATTCTATTGGCTGGGTGTATATGTTTATTACGTTTGTAATTGTTTAAAACAAACCCTTCATTTAGCCTTATGTGTAAAGTATGGTTTTGAAAGATTTATATTAGCTACAAACTATGAACATTTATTTAGTCTCAATTGAATTTATATGGATATATAGATTCCTCACTAGTTAAAGTTATGTTTTTATCCATCCAGTTTAATAAATGGATACATAAGAAAGTATGCAACCTCATGTGTTTTAGTCTGTGATTTTTCTTAATTGTCAGGGAGTCCTTGTTTTAAAAGAAAGCATGTAACTAATTTGAAGAAGGTCAAGATGTTCTAAAAATATTACTTTCTAAAAATTGAATTCCTGAGGGTAAATACTATAGCTTCAGTAGTCTTCAATTGAAAAGAATATTATTTTGATTAGTTAAGAGGCACAAAGGAGTAATAGGAAGAAAATTATATAATTTTTTTTTTACCACTTCTTAGATTATTGCTGCCACCAAATCAACAGCTTATTTACTCTAAAATAAGATTTCCCATTATGCATTAAATGTTTGGGTTTCTGTCTTTAGCAGATTTTTAAAATCTAAAACCAGAATCATCCTTTCTTATTATATTATAGTTAATACTATTGTCCTGTTTCTACCAATGAGAGAGAAGCATGTAGATTGTCTTTTATATGTTAGCTATCAAATACATAGGAGTTATGAAAAATAAGTGTTGGTTTAGTTAACCACCAAGATTAGCTGAGATTTAACTATGAGAACAGCATTCTGAAAATCAGTGGCATTGGATGGAAATTTTTAATGCAGGTTTACTGCAAGAATATGTTTGTATTAGTTAAGTTTAAAATTGTGTTCCTTGGGAAACCATAAAAGATTTCCAAAGTATTAGACACCCACTTTTGTGCTGGAATTTAATATGCAACTTTTTATTGGAAAATAATCGTCCTTGTCTGGCAAAATCCACCATGCAATATTTCTGTTAGTAGGTATAATGTAATAAAGACAGGGAGGGCTATTTATCACTACAAATTTTGAGGATTTCAGGATTCTTTTTATTATTTTAATATATTTCTTTGATATTAAATCAGAAAAATGATAAATTACACCTGTCCAGGCTGTTTTTCCTTTTTACTGGAAAGTGATGTACAACCCAATTCCAGTGGTCATTTTGGCTTTTTAAGATATGTATTTTTTCTTATTAAAAAAAACCCCAACCTGTATTTTTTTTAATAATAATGCTGAAATACTCTTTATTTCTAACATATGAAGTGGTTTATAAGTACTTCCTAGTCTTGCAAACTCTGGCCTTTTCACAATGAATTACTTTGAGAGCATATTATCTGGAAAGAGGCCTATGTTATTTTACAGCACGTATCTATTGTTTAGATTTACCCTATTTTTTAGGGTGGAATTGAAATCTCATACAAAATTAATTTGATTTGCATTCTTTTTGGTATAATTTGCAAAATGCCTAATTTATTTCTGTCCACTATTTAAGTAAGATCCTTTTCCTATCATCTTATATCTCTTACATATTCTTCAATCCTAAAATTATAACCTTTTGTTTCATAAGCTGTTTAGTGCTTTCAAACACTTCTTCTTGAAGTTCATAAAAAATCATATTTTCAGAAAACTTATTAGATAAAACTTAAAAGCTATAACATTTAAACCAAAGGGTATGAATGATTTCAGCTTGGGTACATTGATTTATATTTTTTTAACAATTATTTCAGGTTTCCATATTTAGAAATATATATTAGTGCAATTTGATTTCAGTGCTCAGTTATTTGAATTATAAATCATTATGTCCCTTCTAGCTGATCAGTCATGAAATATCTTTGAATTCATTTACATAATGGAATATGTGAGTGGTATGTCTATTTCAGTGCAGTTGCTGGTTACCTAATGCTTGTTTTGTTATTTCTAATCGATTTCCTTATTATAATGTGTTTTAAAATCCTGATTTTAAAGCAGTGCATTATATCTGTCTTAAAAATAAGATGGCACTCTTCAGCAGTATAGAAACAGTTATGCGAGATAAAAATCATCACCAACTGACCTCTATTAATGGAAATCTATTTATATATTAATATTCAAAATATTTGTATTTAAAATATTAGTAAGGAATAACTGAAAAGCATCTTACTACAAAGTTTTTAAATGTTCCTGACTATTTTCTAATGCATGTCTTCAGATACTTTTTTTTTCTTTTTCTGTTTTTTATCTTCTTCAGAGAATCCTCAGTGTTTGTTTATGGTTCTCAAAGCCAGTCTGTGAACTTTGGTGTTCTTGTGTCTGACCACTTGTTTGGAAATTGAAGTCACAAAAGATCCTCAATTTCAGAAAGTGCTAAAAAGACTCAGGTTTACTTGCCTTAAGGTCATAGTCTCAAACTTTAGTGATGATCAGAATCATTAAGAGTGCTTGTTAGAATACAAATTACTGGACTTGACCCCCAGAGTTTATGTTTTAGGAGGTGTTAGACTGAGGCCTGAGAATTTACATCTTCAGCAAGTTTCTGGGGGTGCTAGGGGCTTAGGGACTGTGCTGTGCTTTTTAAGATAATTGGAAAATAGGACCGGATATCCTAAATAAGAAAATCAGGTACCTCTTTATAAGACTGTCTTCACTAGGGAACGGCAGAACTGACATTTTTAGAGATAGCATAGTTCCTTTAAATCATAATGTGTGTGAGAAGGCCATTACATTAAGTCCCCAGATTTTAACTGGAGAACCTGTTGCTTTTTGCCCTAAGGTTTGAAGCTTTCCAAGTTAGTAAGACTAGTGTAATTTTAAAATTTAGTGGCCTTTTTGAGGGAAAATTTGTTTTCCTGTCAGATTCATTGCATGGGACATATATAATACATTTAGCAAATACATCTGAATAGCTTTAAATTTCCAAGACTAAAATTCAAGAATTCCAGATTCTAAATAGCTTTATCTAACATGTACAGAGTTGAGATGGCTCTGTCCTGGGCTGCCCTCCACATCCAGGTTTAATACCTAAAGATCCTTTTCCCTCTTTCAAATACTTTCCAGTCATAAATTCTAGTTTCTGTCCACCTGGAAAGGAGGTGAGATTTTTCAAGTGATAGAACAAAGGAGCTGCTGGGGGAGGAGGATCATACAAAGCAACCAAGTAAACTTATTTTAAGTGCTGAGAAAGAGGGAGGAAAGGGTGACATTTCATAAAAAAATTCTGTTTGTTTTTTAATCATCATTTCAAGGGTTTTTTCCCTTAAAAAGTAATTAATCAATATTTCTACTTAAATTCATTGTTTACTCAAATTTATGCAACAACATGTCTCACCTTGGGTTTCGGGTAGATAATAATGAGAAAGGAAATTTCATTTTCTGTTAGGCCCTCTGTTGGTAGTTGCCCTTATTACATCATCTTCAAGAAAACTCAGAGTAGCTTTAGCTTTTAAAAACAGACCCCAAAGCAGATTCTGCACTAATTCATGAATTTATCCCAACTCATTTTACCCTGTTGATGCTGTTAACTACAGTTCTTAGGATGAATAACTTCTCAATGTTATTGCAAAACCACCTCTATAATTTGCAGGGGTACAAAATGAAAATGTGGGGTTCCTTTCATAAGTTATTAAGAATTTCAGGGTACCTGGCTATAGAGATTATTTAAAAATAAAATATTAAAAAAAATTCAAGGGCACCTGGGTGGCTCAGTCAGTTAAGCATCCACCTGCAGCTCAGGTCACGATCCCAGGAGCCTCGGATCAAGTGCTGCGTTGGGATCCACAGGGGATCTGCT
The DNA here is from genome assembly GCF_009829155.1 of Mustela erminea. Lineage (NCBI taxonomy): Eukaryota > Metazoa > Chordata > Mammalia > Carnivora > Mustelidae > Mustela > Mustela erminea. The sequence goes on along the minus strand of NC_045616.1, from coordinate 104,195,053 downwards.
TCTCCCTTTGTCCATCACCCCACTCATGTTCTCTCAGTCCCTCTCTCTCTCTCTCTCAAATAAAGGAATCAAGTCCTAAAAAAAAAAAATTCAAGACCTCAATAACATACCATCGAAGCAAGCGCAGGCCCTTCTAGGCATAGAAGAACCCTGTGCACGTGCATAGCATGGACATCCATGAAGCTGGCTCAGGTTCTTTGTTAAAGAAATAATTCCTTCCATTTGGCTTCACATGAGCCCTCTAAGACTTGGAGGCTATTTCCTTAGTCCCTGTACACCAGGATTTGGTGAATATAATTCCTACCCATATGCATCATAAATCTATTTATCAGGAGCTTCTCTCCGTTGTTTTCATTTTTACAAACTGAAGCTTCTGCTTCCTATTCAGGCTGCTTGGTCACCGTGATGCTTTTCTTTTTCAACCCCAAACCTTCTCCAGTTTCATTTGTCTTTTCTTGCTTTTTTTTGTTGTTGTTGTTCTGTTAGTACAAAGCCGAGAATTGCAGCCTTTTGGATTTAACACTTAGTAAGAGTTAAATAATTTAATTCCATATTCATCCTAATGATTTACTTCATATTACTGGCCTCTTTCAAGTCAGCAAATATTAATTAAGCATTTTCTAAGTACAGAGCAAAAAGACAAATGAGACACAGACCCTGTCCTCACAGATTTTAAATTCTAACAGGACTCATCCTGATTCCAGACTGCCTTTCACATATTTTTCCTAGGAGCTCAAAGTCTGTTGTTTTATTAACAGAGGTTGTTTTTTCTTTTTAAAATTTAACTTAAGTAAATTATATACTAATTGTCTGAAAGTCTGCGCATTGAAAATAATGTGGGTGAGTGACATTTTGATATGTTAGCTTTGAGGGAGCTCTTTTTAGGGTCATTTAGATGTAGCTTATATGGAAGCACTAGGTATATAAGTAATATGCAAGCCAGACATCACTGATCTTACCAGCACTGGGGTGTGAATCCTGAACGAGGCGGGGGTCAGGTCAGATTAGGGGGTGACAGATGAAACCAAGGTATAGAACGAAATAAGGGTGAAGGGTGAAAGTACAATTGGGTATGTCTGTTACAGGAAATATATTAGTAATAAACAGAAGTAATTCTGCTTTTGTGAAACAGTATTAACATGTATTGCTTTACTTCAGTGCATACCACCATCTCCAGATGGTTTTGAGAATGTTAAATAAAACTGGTTCCAGCATATATCCCTCAGGCATACTTCTATTAACATTTCTGATCAAAAGAAACATTGATTTCTTTCTTTGTTTTCCATCTCTAGTATCCATGGAAAAGTCATCCCATAACTTACCTGCTCCATTTGGTTTTTTTTCTAGAACCAAGTGTGAGAATCCTCTCTACTCCCTTTCTATAACCCACTTACTCAAACCTTCACCCAGTTCTTTAGATTCCTGCTTCACAAGATTACCTTCCTTGAGTATTATTGTGATCTGATCATTCCTCTTCCCACAAGCCCAGAATCGCTTCTCCTTGCTTCTCAGGTCAAAGTAAAATTATTGATTAGAACTTGAGTCCTGTAAGAGTACTTGACTTATTGAGTTCTCATAACTAATTTCCTGATCTACCACTCAACCCCAATCTGTACTTTATGCCCAGGCCAGGGAAATTTATTTTACCTTCCCCTTGACATCCTTCATTATCTTTCCCTGAATCACCACATATGCTCTTCTTTTCATTTGACCCATTGCAACTCAATTAGGTCTCTTTTAAATTTTCAGGTCTTCCTAAAGACTTGGTGAAGGCATACTGAAACAGTTAGGATCCTTTGTCATAGTATTAACTGAAGGAACATAAACAAATCCTTTAGTTTCTCTGAGGCTCAGTTACTTCATCTATTGATAATATTCTAGCTCTTGAGATTTTGTAAGGATTAAGTAAAATAATAGATATGTCATAAAATAATAAATATGTAACAGTACATCTTTGCACAGGGGCCATGCTAATCTTCTCTATATCATTCCAGTTTTTATATATGTGCTGCTGAAGCCAGCACTTTAACAATGTATCTGTGTTATCTAATAAAATAAGGCATCTGGTACTACTGACCCTATCACATAGTAGGTGCTCACTGAATTTTAATGCCTTTCATTTCATTCCTGTCATCTTTATTTTTCTTAATTTTCCTGAACACCTAGTTCATAGCTGTATATCCAGAGGTGAATATCATATAGCTTAGTATTGGCTAGTCTTCTCTATTAGTTTGTAAACTATTAGAGATTAGGAGTCTTTTTTTTTTCCTCTTGTTTCAGAATTTCACATAGTGGGCATTTGAATCAATGTTGCCCCCTTTGTTAACTGACAAAGCTTTAACTCCTGTTCCTTATAAGTAATTATTAGTATTCCTTAAGATGCTTCATTTTGGTGAGACATATTTGGATGTTTTTTAGGTTAGTAAGGTTTATGAACATAATCTCACTTTTGAAATAATGATACTAATATTTCAGTATACTTTGTACCTCTCATCCACCTATAGTAATTTCCAACATGTCATTGTCATGTCATGTCATGTCATCCAAAATCTAACATATCTGTGAACTTTCTTCTATCATTAAGATCTAATTCTGTCTGCAAAAACTATTTGTAAACATGTATCATTTTTAAATAATTGCTTTGATCAGTGTATCATCCTTAGTGAATATCATATGCCTACTATACTGCTCCTTTGATTCTAAAACAAAAATTGCTTTACATTTTAACATTTCTGTAAAGAAGATATGCAAATACCACAACTAATGGTATTTTACAGCTTTCTTAGCACATACAGTAATGATGTTTTTTTATAACCACTGGCATTTTAGGTTTGAGGAAATGTTGTAGATACTCAGTAAAAGCTAGATACCGTGGATTGAAACCATACTTGCTACTGCTCTGCCCATCAACTACTAAAGTGTGTAATACTCCTGTAACTGAAGAAACCAGTTTGTTCTCAATTTAGGTTTCCTTTTCACCACAGGTACAAATTTTCAAAACTTTCCAGCATCTGTAAGGTATACCATTTGTCTTGACTTTTTCTTTCCTTTGTTCATTTGTCGTGGTAACTATCAGTAAGACCATGCCCACCTTCCTCAGTGTTTTCATGACTACATGGATACAAACGGGAATTTCCTAGGGATTTTGTTTAGTGTGTTACTGTCAACCCAGCTACAGAGTATGCTCTGTCCTAGATGTGATGAAGGCTCATTAATGGTGGTGCCTCCTAAAAGAAGAGTTTCCCTGTTTTTTTCTGGGACCCAGTTCCCGTTTCTGTTGTGTCTCAAAAAACTAGTTATCTCTATAAAGTCACTGGCCTCTTTAAAATCAAATGGATATGATGCAACCTAATGAAAAGAGCTTTTGGTGTTGAGTCTGATAGACCTGAATTTGAATCTTAGCCCTGCCATTTACATGTTCCATGCATGAATTTCACTAAATTCTCTTACTGCTGTAGGCTCCTACTACTGGTGCTGTTACAGTAGCCACCATTACTATGTTCCCTTTGAGGCGTTGTTCCAGACAAGCCTCTGGGGTCTGACCTAGTCCTGCCATGCAACTAAAATGTTCCCACCCAATGAAAGTGGTGCCTCTTCTGAGAACCTGAGTCTCTTAGAAAAGTACAAGATGAAAGTAAAAAGATTATAAATATGATGTATCCATTTGCCTTTTTAAAAAAACATTACATATTCTCTTAAGGACCGTAATAGCTTTGAGTTGAATTCCTATGAGGGAATATAAATAATCAGATGAATTCTCATTTATTTCTTTATTGAAAAAAGTAAAAATTTATTCTTAATTTTTTTTTTTTTTTTTTTTGCTTTAGAATGTAATTAAAAGGCAGCGAGGCTGGCCTTGATACAAAGTGCACAGATGCAGTTCTACAGAAAATGTATCTTTGGCAGATGAGATTCTTCCTGCGAATGTTCTGTTTATTGCTACCATAAATATTCCATTGTCAAAACATGACTTGCTGTTTATTAGTAGCACTGACAGGAAGATTCCTATTAATGGCAGCATTCTTATTACCCATAGACCCTGTCACTTTTAACTTTGCAATTCCAGGAGAATTGTATTTGGTAATTACTTAAGATATGTCTTAGTTTATTGATCCCCACCCCTGTTTAACTGAGTGAAGTTTGAGTGGCAGTTCTTCTGCTCAGTGATTTATACTGGGAACAAATCATCAGATCTCATCCTTGTATGCAGGGAGAGACCTCCTGCCTATCATCCCCTGATCTTGTTCCCCTTCAGCCTGCCAGAAAAACACAGTGCACTGAGCACCCCCTGAGAGCAGTGCACTGAGGAAAACGAATGGGTGTGGCCCCTGCCGGTGGGAGGCTTGCAGCCTTCATATGGAGGTGAGTCAGATACACATGCTTAACATGCAGCTGGAATGGTTGCTTGAGTCAGAGGGCCTTGAATCTGAATTATACCCTTTGTCTTTTGGAAAGTTTTATTTAATTTTTTTGAATTTGTTTCTTCTTCAGAAAACCAGAAGTGATACTGCCTACCCCCATGGGCTTGTGAGAATTAACCCTGCAAGTAGCAAACATTCTGTATGTGTTACTTCTCTGCATCTTTGTGTCTTCCTCCCTGGCTTAGAATTGGTGAAGACGTTTGCCTGCTCTGAGCCTCGCAACCATCCTGGAAGATAACTTGGGTATCATTTGTTGGAGAGGGAGACTAAAGGCTCAGAGGATCTGAGTATAGTACTCAGACTCATTCAGCTGATCGAATGGTGTAGTGTAGTGAAGCCAAAAGCCCAGCTTTCCTGACTCAGGTTCATTGTTTTTTCTGCTCTTTTACACCGACACCTGAATGATGAAGTAAAAGAAGAGGGTGTTTGTATATTCAGTAGAGGTTCTTACAAACACATCAGCCCTTCTTTGATGGCAGCACTGACCGGAAATTATTTAGGCCTTGCGCTGATGTTTATCATTTCTCAACTTTATTCTTCTTCTGAGTTGAACTGTTCAGGTGGTAATGTGGCCCAGTAGAGAGAACATGGCCTCTGTAGTCAAACCTCAGTTCAGATCACAGCATTGTAGTCCACAGTAAAAATAAATTTTTACTTTTTACATTGTAGTCCACAGTAATCTTGGGCAAGTAACTTACTTTCTCTGAACTTTGGTTTTCTTATCTATGGATTAGAAATAAGAAATGATATTTAACAGGCTAATTGTGAAGATTAGGTGAATGAACACATATAAACATCTTAACACCTAGGGTGTTAGATGTAGTAGGGTCTTGAGAAATACTGGGTCATTTAAGCCTGTCCTTCAACACTTGATGACACGCACTCAGCTGCATCTAATTGTATTCTGATCTTCTTCATCTAAAGCAGAATTTTCTCAGATTTCTAACTGGGCTCATTGTTTCTTGGAATTGAACAGTTTTCTCTTTCTGGATGGTCTATTATGAGTCTTTTATAATTATTTTTTATGAAATAATATTAAGTGAAAAGAAGTTCTCAAGTTACATCCAAAATGTAAAAAGGGTCAGTTTTAATTTTCTACTATCAAGACTTTAATAGTAAAGAAGTTTTTGTCTTAATTATGAAATTCATTTTTCCTTTCCATAACTAGAATATGTATAAGATAGGAAAAGTAATTGCACTGGTTAATAATGGATTATCATTCTTAACAGAATGAAAGACATTTCTGTAGCAATACTCTTTAGAAATAATATTGATTCTTCATAAATAGAAATTGATGCCATTATAATTCAGTGTTATTTTGTGATACATTATCTATAGATAAGACAATTATATTTCCCCAGATTCCTTAACTTCTATTACCTATATCCTTTTAAAAAAACTTGTGAAGATAGATGCTGTGAAATTCATGCTAAAAAACCACACGGTAAGTCTTACTTCCTTTCATTTGTGACTAGGGTTTTCTGGGTAGTTTAGGTGAAGTGTTTGTAACTTTGGATGCCCTTTTGCTTTCAATAGAGTGAACACTTTCCCTTCCTTGGAATCAGTGACAATTACAGTGTCAGTGACTTCAGGTGCCGAACCATCTTCTACACTGCCCTCACTCGCCTTCTGATGGTAGATCTAGGTAAGGTGAAGAATTGATTCATAACTTGATTAAGAAGGGCTCAACAATCTACTTGTGCAGTTAAAGGAGCACACTGTTAGTGAGTTACTAGAACTTGCCATCTTCGACAGTTTTCTGCAGCTCTCTATGATTTGGGCGTCAGAGCCAAAAGACAAATCTTTGTATTTCAAGTGGTATTTTTCACTTTGAATAGAACCTGCATTAATTCTTTACCTCAGGGTTTTCTGGGTATCCCTTGATCCATTAATTTTACTGCTATGAATCTAGGAGCAGTCTTCAATACTGAAAAGCTTTACACACAAAGATTTTTCTTTGTAATGACATTTAATCTAGAGAAAAAATGGAAATGATGTAAATATCCAGCAATAGGGAGTTGTAAAATTACAGCATATCTACTTACTTGATGGAGTAGTCTGTCCTCATTAAAATTGGGATTTGAAGATAGCACAATACATGAAATTTTATAATATTAAGTGAAAAAGCTAGCTGTTAAACTGTGTAAATGATATGAGTGTGCCTGCGGTGTGGGTGCAGAATGCATCCAAAAAAACTTAAATTCTTTAAAAATGTTAAATGTTGTTTTGTGGTAGTGAACTATAGGTGACTTTTTCTCATTTTGATTATTTAAAATTTTTTAAGGTGTTAACTTTTCTAATTGGAAAATTAGACTTCTTTAATAGTATGACTTCTTTAAAAATATCTTCCACTGAAAGGCTTAGCTAGACATATCCACAAGTACCATCCACAGGTAGATAGTACCTGAGGATGGGCACTTAAGCCTCTTTGTGGCGACCATATTATTCTGGGTTCCCATTTTCCCCCCCATGTTTGAATACTGCAGGTTAATCAGTTTATAGACACATGAACTTATTGTGTCATGACAGTGATATTGTCAACCGATGACAATATATCATCCTTAGAGAATATAATAGTGATGGTACTTTTTTTCATCCTTTTTCTTGTAATGTATTGATTGATCCATCAACTTAAATGTGAATTTTTTTAAACATGATCATACAAAAGGAAAAAGGATAAATAATTTTCTTTTGCACATAAAAGACATTCCTCCATGTAGTAGAAAGGTGACTGAACTGCCCTCTGTTCCACATCTGTATTATTTTCGTGCATTTCAACAGAATAAATTACAAGAGAGACAAACAGCCAAAAATTGAGAGAAATGCATCTAGAATGATTAAGGGGCTTGGTGGGATTGATTTCTAAAGAAAGATTAAAAGAACCATGTATGTATAACTTGGCTAAGTGACAACTAGGGCTTGAGGCAAAGAGAACTGTCTATAAATATTTGAAGAGTGTAAACCAGGCATGCAAAACCCAATCATCTGCTACCTTAGGCAAGTGGGAGATCTGAGTGACAGCTTTGCATACTGCACCCTGCCCTGTATTACCTCTTGCCTGCTGCATCAGAGAGAAGAGGAGCAGCCCGACTCCTTGTCATTGTCCTCAGTAATCATTGAGAGAACACACTGTACTGTGAGCTCTGAGGGCAGGACAGAAACCAGCCAGACATACATGCCCCTGCCCTCAAGGAGCTTGCCCTTTTGCTTTCCTCTCAGTTGTCCAAGCATTAAAGAAGACTGTGTCTAGACCGAATTTATTTCCTAAGCCTTAAAAAATGCTCCTTTAATGACACCATCAGACTGAGAAAACCAAAACTAGAGGACAAGACGGAGGAGATTTCCTAGCAATAAGTTCATGTCACGCACATTTTCAGGACCTGGAAATGGAGTGGGTCAAGATCCTTTCTCATATAGTCATCATAGACCAAAGAACCTTCCATAAGTCCGTGGGAACCTAAACAACAGACAGCACTACTGGTATTCACAGCATGCCCGCACTTACCATGGTGATGATAACTGAGAGTCACGACGGTGCCCAGAAAGACCCTGCGTTACACGCTGCCACTTTGAAAACTACTTTTATTTAGCATTGTTTAACGTAAACTGTGAGGTATGAGAAGCTATAGGAAAATATATAAACTTGAATAACTGAGAAATTATTTTATTAGGTTTCTCAAGGTTAGGTTCCTTTGAATTACTTAACCCATAACAATATAAAGTATAAATTGATATTTTTTTAGTTCACAGCATTTTTTAAAAAGGTCAATCTCCATTATGTTGCAAACACATCTTGGATAGCTCGGCAGAGATGGAAACTGACTGTGTGAAGTGCCTGGTATGTGGCAGGTACTCAGTACGAGGAAACTGAGTCTGGGTATGGGTAAAGTTAAAAACAATGGCAACTACAGTCATGGAACTTTTACATTGTTTGAAAAGAAGTCTTTATTTATTAGTGGTTTTCACTTTTTGAAATAACTAAATGTATACTATAAGCATCAAGGGACAATTTGTGGTATATATTACCAGAGCTTCTATTTCTGGTGAAGAGCCAGAGCTGCTCTACTTCCCAAAATACTCTGAGCTCCTTCACAGCATGGACTTCGCCTTCTTCATGTTTTCTAGCACCGATCTCCTGTTGCTACCTTGTAGGTCCTCAGTAAATATTTAGTGAATGAATGAATGACACATAAGTATGTTGCAGCCAAGATGCCATCATCATGGTTCCTGGAATCAGCAATTCCTGCCAGGTTCTTTCTGGGAGTAGCTTTGATCGTTGGCCTCTCCAAGACAAAACAAACCAAGAGGCTGACTACTTTCACAAGTGATCATCTACACGTGGCCACTCTTGTGCTCGATTAATCGCTTGTTGCTCTCTGTTCAAAGTGTTATTACTTCATAGATGATCATTTGTTGAGTGTTGCTGAACACAGTTTTATTATTTGAAACCTTGTCTCACAAACTAGGTTGACTGGAACGTTGCTGCCAGAGTTCCTGTATGTGTGGCTTTATAGTTTTCTATTGTGTATTCACTGTCATGGAAACAAAGAAAAAAGAGATGGTGCTGTTGTCAAAAGAAGCACAGATCCATGTATTAAGTGAAAGAAGTAAAAATATTAGGTAGTGAGAATTCTTCTCATATGAAGGAAAAATTAAGGAAGAACTTTTATATCACTGATTTTTTTTTTTAATCCAATAGAAAAACCCCTCAGCAACCTGCTTGCAAAACACAGGATGTAAGTCTTGGACAGAAATATAAAGCATATTCTAATTGAATCCAACAAACTAAACAGAGTACGTTGTGTATGAGCCATACGTGCACACTGGAGTGATTAGAAAAGGGGAAAGAAATTGGGTGTCACATTAATTGGTGTTTACTTTGAAATCCATTTTGGTTTCTAGTCAATTATTTGTACTCTGTATGAATTTAATTAGATGCTATGTGCCCCAGGTTGTATTTCAGATGAAAATGGGGGTTTTTTGGCAATAAACAGTTGTACCATTTTATCAAATTGCTCCTTGGCTACACTAGATGAAATGTTCACTTGTATAAAGAACAGAATTGAAAGCATTTCATCATCAGAATGATGGTATTTAATGTTGGCCATGTATTTCCGTATTCTAAGAAATTATAAAAATTAATGCAAAACTCTCTTTGCAAGATAACATACACACAGAAGAAAATGAGTGGCCATCCATATGTGCATGCATGTTAGTCCTTCCAAGAATCACTTAAAGTTCCCTAGGTTATTTTTAAATTAACTTTGTCAATCTAATAAACTAAAGGAAAGATAATATTACCCAAGCCAGTAAATGGAGACCCTCCAGGGAGCAGTTCAGTATAAAATACTTGAATAAATAAAACCTTCTATTTTGTTTAATTTGAATAGAGGTGAATTCAGTTGACAAATATTGGAGAAGGGGAAGTGTGGAAAAGAACTACAACAACACTCTGTTTTGTGGAGAACTGAATATTATTCATTGCAAATTAGGTTTTTGCCAACCACAAACTTAGAATTACTCAGTGTCATTAGAATTGTTTTTCCTTGGTATCGCTAACAGTTGCTTTTCTCGGCCTTTTTATGACTGCACCTTATCTTGAACTACTCAGATGAGAAGCATATTGATAGGATGTGGGAAATTGCATACTACATAAAGCAGTGCTTTCCCTAGATACTCAAACTCTAAGAAGAAGTCATATCTTGTAATGATCAAGGGATTGTTAATATTAAAATGTTATTTATAGACATTAAGAGGTATTTTCTCTTTAGGGAGCACTGTGCTATAACACTTACCTACCTTTATGGCTTTTAATAAATAATTGGCACCTGAAGATATTCCTAGCTTAAATTTGAGGAATTTTAAATAAAAAGTAAATGAGTTAAATAAAAAGGGAAGAGTATTCTAGAAATAGCTACTAATGATAAAAGTAAAAATATACAGAAGAAGGAAATTTCCTTTTCTTTATTATTAATAACTAACATTTGTTTATATTTATAGTCTGCAAACCACTGTCACAACAGCCCATGTGAAATAGCTTTTATTGCGTTGCTTATCTGTTAGAAAGGTGAGGTTCAGAGAGACGGAATGACTTGCCCAAGGTCAGTCATACAACCTCTAGCCCTGTGACCACACATTCTTATTCACTTGTACTAACTACACTGTTACTTCATCTTTTATATTCTCAACCAATTAAGAAAGGTAACTTTTTCTTTTTTATTTTTATTTGAACTGTTTGGACCGAATGATTGATTTGAGGCTTGAGGGCAGTGAGGAGGGAGAAGGGATTACTTACCAAGCTTCTATCAAATAACCAGATAGATTGATGTTTATTATTTGCCCTATATAGGTATATTGGTCCTTTCGTCAGTGAAAATCAAATGAAGTTTTTAAAATTTGTCCTCATGTCCTGATAATTGGCCAAAGCATATTTATTCTCATGGATAAAAAGAACACAGAGGTAGATGGCCCAGAAGGGTTTAGCAAATGAGAAGCTTGATCAGAAATAACTAATGTTCTGATAGATAAGAAGAATACATCAATATATCACCTGTGTCCATGACTTGGCAGAGATGATCTGGAAAATAGACATGGGGGGTGGGGGGACTGGGCAATAAGGGGTAAAGAAGCAGCTGGAAATACTTAGAATCTATAATGAGATAATTAAGACTAATTAGCCGGCCCTGTAGGCAGAAAGCAACCCATTAAGTCCAGATCCAGTTTTAATAACTTACCTGGTTTTGAGGGTAGAGGGTCTAGAGCACCCCAGGGAACGAGATACTTTAGGGATGGAACTTTTCAGGGTGGGTTTCCTAGAAAAGGAGTACAAGGGTCTGTAATGGGTGGTGTATTTTTCTTCTGAGAACTAAAATAAACATTCTAGTTCCCTAGGGAGAGGAATTAAAGGAAGCCTCAATTTTCTCATCTATGAAATGGAGATATCTATCTTAAAGAATTGTTACATGCTTTAAATAAGAGAAAGAGGTGTGAAAAGGCCTGGAACAATTCCTATCACAAAACAAATACTCAGTATGTACTAATTAAGACAAATACTTATTTCTGTGTTAATTAATACATACTGAATACTTGTTTACAAGTGCTTGTTTACAATATTTGCAATCAGGGGCACAGACTGACACCAGGACTTAAAAATGAGGCAAGTTCACTACCTTTAGTACAGCTACTCTGCCTTCAGCACTTGGGCTATTATTTTCTTACAGGAGCAGAAGCTGATAACACTTCCTGACAGGTCCTACAGCAGCCTGCCCTCCCTGAAGCCGTGGTCCTGTCACAGCCAGCTACACCTCCTAGACCGTGTAGGGGAAAACTAAATTTTGGCCCATGGTAGCACCTTCTAGCTAAGCAACTTCCTCAAGACTTATTCTAATAGTACTGGAGAAGTGCTATCCCAGTGAAGCCCTGGGGAACAGCAGATGGCACAGACCTAGGCCCGCAGAAGTCACTGGCTCTTTTGATAGGACCCATTGGTGTGTGGTTTTAAGTTATTTTCCTTACTCATCTGCCTCTGTATCTTCTTGTTTGCCTCTGCTCTCAATTCTCTGTAGTTTGGAACAGAGAGCTTCCTAACATTAGATCTGACCTTTACTAATTATATTAGTTACCTATTACTCCCATTACAAATTACTGCGAATTATTGGCTTAAATATTACAGATTTATGATTTTATAATTCTGGAGGTCAGAAGTCCAAAATGGGTCCCAGTTCGCTAAAATCAAGGAGTCAGCAGGGCATCATTCCTCTCTGGGGCCCTGCGGAAGAATCTGCTCCCTTGCTTTTGCTGCTTATATGCCACCTGCTTTCCTGGGATCGTGGCCCCCTTACACCAGCAACACCAGGTCAAGTCCTTAGGCTGCCATCTCTCTGGTGTTCCCTGTCTACTTTTCTCTAACACTTTGAGGACCTCTGTGATTACCTTGGACCCATCTGGATAACCCAGGATAATCTTCTGGGTTAATTCCCCTTTGTTTATAACCTGACATATTCGCAGATTCCAAGCATTAGGACATGGGCATCTTTGGGGGCCATAATTCTGCCTATCATACTAACCTATCACTAATACCAAAGTATTTCACATAATAGTTACCATATAATAAATCCTCAGTACCTGTTGGCTACCATCATTTATTATTATCATAATTATTTGTACTATTAACAGCTCCTTGACTACTCTCCCAGGTCCCCAGTAATCCAACCTCAGTTTGCATTTGAATTTGAGGAAATGAGAATTTTCCTGTTCTGCATACTTCTAAAGACGGAGAGAATTGTGTTGATGGTGGGTTTTTGGTGGGTTTTGGTGGGTTTTTTTTTTTTTTAGATTCACACGCCATAAAATTCACACTGATAAAGTATAAGTTCAGTGGTATTTAGTACAGTCAGAATATTCACAAGGCTATACAACCATCACCATTATCTAATTCCAGAATATTTTCATCACCCCAGAAAGAAATCCTGTATCTTAAAGTAGTTATTTCTTACTTCCCCTGACCCCGGCCCCTGGTAACCACTAATCTACTTTCTGTCTCTATGAATTTGCCCATTCTAGAAATTTCATCTAAACAGACTCATGTAATATGTGGCCCTTGTGTCTGTTTTCTTTCACGTAGCATAACGTTTCCAAGGCTTATTCATATTTTACCATGTCTCAGTACTTCATTCGTTTTTATGGCTAATACTCCATTGTATAGCTGTACCACATTTTGTTTGAACAGTTGGGTTTTCACCTTTTCGCTGTTAGAATAATGCTGGTGTGAACATCTATCTGTAAGTTTTTGTGTGGATGTGCCCTTTGAATTTTCTCAGGTGTATACCTGGGAGTAAAATTGGTGAATCAAATGGCAGTTTTATGTTTAACTTTTTGATTATCTGCCAAACTGTTTTCTACAGTGGCTGCATCGTATGACCCTGGCTGCACCAGTTTACATGCCCACCACTCAAGGTCTTAAATTGTATAAAATAACAAACAAAGTGTCTTAAAAATAGCATGCCCGAGAGCCAATATACTAAAAAGGTTACCATTAGTATTTTAATGTGACTTCTCTGAAGGAAAAGAAATCGGAACTCTTAAAGTGAATAACTTCCTGTTGAATCAGATCCTCAGACATCCAGTAGAGGGGATTAGATTTGGCTTTTACTGAAAAGCTGAAGAATTTATCATTTTTATTATGCATGACTGAGAACTGCAACAGTGTTCCATTAATATTTACTTTTCCTTATGCCAGTGAACATATTACTCTGTAAATTGGCACTTTACCTTCAAATCAGACTGGTTTCTGGGCCCTGGTCAGAAAAAAAATGAGCAGTTTCAATTATTATTTATAAAGTGGTCACATATACATTTGGCATTCTAAATATATGACTTGCATAATTGAATATGAAGTTATAAGAGAGCAAACTCGTGTTTTCTCCTTTTCTATCAGAAGCAGTAATTGATACCTCTAGGAGTAAAACAAATAAGGAAAAAATCTCTAATAAGTGTTTTATAGAGTTTGTTTGCATGATATAAACAAAAATGACCAGTTTTCTGGCTTAGATAATACAACGTATTACCCTGCAGTAAGAGAGGAACAGGGCTAACTGAAACATAAACACTTTTATAGAAATAATGCCCCAGTGTATCGTATTTGCCTATCTTAAACTCAAATGATCGCAGAGGAATCCCTTTCTCCCTACCAGAACCAGTCTGATTGTCCTTCACCCTCTTCTGACTTCATGCGGCTCTAAACTCAAGATTCTGTAACCCTGACTTCAGTGCCTGCCTCTGATACCTTCCCCCCTACCCCACCGTGGAGACAGGAGGAAAAACATGAGCTGGAAGTAAAGCCAGTGGAATTGGGGATCTGAGTTCACTGACACTTACCAGCCCAAGACTGTTGAGCAAACCACTTAACCCTCTGGCTAAGTGAGTTTCTCTGCCTGCATGTGAAGTGGAGGAAATAGTCATATAATTCCATAGGATTGTTGGGACCATCAATGACTTGCACCAGTGCTTGGAACCTAGGAACGGCTACATGGGTGTCTATTAAGTAAATCAGGTATTAAATTCATTGCCTTCACTTAGTAAGCACTCAGGAAATAACTGTTGTTATTCCATCACTCCACAACTATTTCTTGAATGCCAGATCCTAGTCTAGGCTCTGAGGATGTAGTCATGATCAAAACAAAGTTGCTTCACCAGGGAGCTTACGTTCTATTAGGGAAGACCATGAACATATGTGACAGTAAGTCCCATAGGAAAAATAAAGTAGGTTATGAGAATGGAAGGCGGATGGGGGTCGGGGCGAGTTTTGCAGTAATGTTTCAGGTAGAGAGGTCAGGAAAGGCCTCTGACGATATGACATTAAAGTAGAAATGCTGTTTGCATTCCTGTCTTCAGCATGTGCTCTTTGACTTCTCCCTGCTCATTTTGGTGGCTTGTTTTCCGTGCCTTGATTATCCCATTCCTCAAACTTTGATTGAGGAAAAAGATGAGCCAGGAAGTTTTTTGATCCATAGCTCTGGGTATTAAGTGAACAGTTGAATGGTAAAATCCTGAATTTGTCTTTATTCTGATTAAATATCCTTACCTTGGGAAAGCTCTGCTCCCAGAGGAAGGGTATTGGGGGACAACCTGCTTGTCACACTTTATTTGATTCCTGTGATCACCTCTCTAGGTCCATATAAAGCTCAAAACAACAAAAATGTTAATGGCTGACATTTATCCAAAACCAGAATTTTGCTAACAAGTAGCAGAGCCAGGGTTTGAGCCTAGAAACTTCAAAGCATCCACTCTTTCCTGTATCCTTATCTACTTGCAGTGATTGTTACCACCATTCTTGTTAATAATTCCATGTTTAAAAGATACTTTATCTTAGGAGAGTAAGACTACATGGTTTAAATATAATGTATGTATATATTATTTATTTAAGGATTTGATAATGTCTACTTCAGTTAGCTACTGTATTACTCATATCAGGTGTTAAGAAAATAAGGGATTTTTTTAAATGTCCCCTTTATTTTCATTCAAATACAGTATTTGTGTAATACACGCCAGGCACTGTTCTAGGTGCTGATACTGTAATGCCAGCACCACCACAACTATTGATAGAGCATCTTCTATTTTTCATGTGTTAGAACATTATTCACGATGATGGACTTTTTATCCTTATATTGTGGATGAGAAAACTGAGACTCAGGGTAATTAGTGAATATCTGAAGTTAAACAGTAAGTGGCGGAGCCAGACACTGGTTCTGTTTATCGCTGAGCCTCACCTGCCGACGTCATTCTCCTTCACCTAGAAATCAGCTCTCCAGAAGCAAAGCCAAAGATACTATCGGTGTAGGTTGACACATCTAATAGTTTACATACACACATTATCAATTTTACTTTATTTAATCCCCACAGGAACCCTCATCAAATGGTGGTAGTGGGGGAGTGATGTGAGGCATTATTATTAGTGTTATTAGCTATATCTGCAAATTCGAGGCAGACTGATTAATGTTCCTACTGTCAAGAGTAGATGAAATGCTGTGGCAACCCACAGGAAGAAGGGGGGTTGCTTGGGGTGGGGCCTTAAAGAGTACTTGCCTGCGAGCTTAGCTCAGATTGGGGGAGCTGCTGTTTCACCTGGGCTTGGAAAAGTGAGGCCTTCTGTAAAGGTCTCTAATGTTCTCACCAGCCAACAGAGGGTGTAGCTAAGAGGAATAGCTTGGTTGCTTAGCCATTTGGCAGGCAGGGATTATAATCTGGTCTGCTTTACCCTTTACCTGGAGATCGGATCCTTGTTTAGAACAGCATGCCAGGAAAGACTCATTGGCCCTTTGATATCTCTTTGTGAACAAAGCTAAATCCTTGATTCCTTTAGACCCTGGAAACAAAGTGCATAAGGTTAAAGCGGAAAGAGAAATAACAAAAGATCTGGATCAGCCAGATCAGTCACTCCTTGAGAGTCTAAAGATCCTGATTGTGCCATTGACCTTCTGTGTTACCTGTAGAATGATGTATGGATGTACAGAGTGGTGTTTCTCCAATATTTGGATACATCTGGATCACCTGGAGGGCTTCTTAAAACAAATTTCTAGACCTCCACCCCCAGGATCTCTGATTCAGTAGCTCTGAGATGGAAGTCAGAAATTTACAACTGGTTAAGTTCCTAAGTGATGCTGATGTTGCTATGTCAAGGACCAAACTTCAGAATCCCTGATCTCTTCTCTGAGATCTTTTTTTCTCTCTAATGCTCTATTTAAAAAGTAATAGCATCAAAATCAGGAGGTCTGGACTATATAGTGTCACTTCCTAAGTATGCTACCCTGAGTAAGTCACTTAACCTTTGTCTGTCTATTTCTTTCTCAGTAAAGTGTGGTGGGTGGGCCTCACAATTGACATGGCATAGGATGAAGGAGAGAATCAACTCTCTTATTTAAAAGAAACCCCTTGGGGCACCTGGGTGGCTCAGTCTGTTAAACTGTCTGCCTTTAGCTCAAGCCATGATCTCCAGGTCCTGGGATCAAGCCCCACATTAGGCTTCCTGCTCAGCAGGGAGTCTGCTTCTCCTTCTCTGCCTCCCCCCACTCACACACACACATGCGCGCGCACTCTCTCTCTCTCTAATAAATAAATAAAATCTTTTTTAAAAGTAAAAAAAAAATAAGAAACCCCTTTGGGATCCCTGGGTTTGGTTGAGTGTCTAACTCAATTCAGCTCAGTTGGTTGAGTGTCTAACTCTTGATTTTGGCTCTGCTCATGACCTTGGGGTCATCAGATGGAGCACCGCATTGGGCTCCACATGCTCAGCATGGAGTCAGCTTGAGATTCTCTCCCTCTGCTCCTCCCCCTGCTCACTCTAAATAAATAAAAATTTTTTTAAAGTAACCCCTTATGTAAAGAATACTATATAAATTGTCAGTTGTGTAGCTGAGACACGGAAGCCATCTGAATGGATAAGGAAGATGTGATGTGTACACACACACACAAACACACACACACAATGAAATATTACATAGCCATAAAAGAGGATGAGATTTTGCCATTCATGACAACATGAATGGACTTAGAAGGTATTATGCTAAGTGAAATAAGTCGGACAAAGACAAATAACATATGATTTTACTCAGGTGGAATGTAAAAAAAAAATGAATTAACAAATGAAAAGCAGAATCAGAATATAAATACCGAGAAGAAACTGATGGTTGCTGGAGGGAAGGGAGGTGAGGGGATGGGCAAGATGAGTGAAGGGGCCTGGGAGATACAGGCTTCCAGTTATGGGATGAATAAGTCACAGGAATAAAAGCATAGCTTAGGGAATGTAGTCGATGATACTGTAATAGCATTGCGTGGTGACAGATCGTAGCTACACTTGGGGTGAGCAGAGCATGACATAAAATTGAATCATTATGTTGTATACCTGAAACTAATGTAACATTGTCAACTATACTCAAATATAAATTTTTTAATAAAAAATAAATAAATTGTGATTTGTGCATATCCATGTTTGAAGTGAAGATTCTGCTTTGATAGAATCCTTAAGGAGACTGCAGTCCATCTTTCAAGGGAAGAAAAAATAAAATAAAATAAAAAATGACTCGTTTCTATAAAGAAATGGGAGCTTAGTACAAGAGGAAGTGTACCCATGGAGAATGTACTTAAAATCCAAATGACCCATGAGGGACCCCATCTTATTTGGCAGATAAAAGTTTTCCTGCTATCTGTTTAACAAATTAATAAAAAAAAAAAAAAAAAGAACATAAATAAAGGGGAATAATAACTTAGAGCTATCTGGGCACCTGAGTCTGTGAGCCCTTTAGGGCCTTGGCACCTAAAGAGAAGGGGAAAAAAGGATCCCTGTCTCTGAGGCTTTGAAAGTGGCTTTCCTTGAGGCATGGGGGAAGCTCTGGGGGCAGTAAGAACTGAAGGGCTGAGATGCCTGGGGCATGAGTCTGTTTGATCCAATAAAGAGACAGAAGAAAAAAAAAAAGGCTCGTAAGTAATTTTGCTATTTCATTTGGTGCAAAAGAGAAGGCAAAACACCAGAATATTCAATGAGCCAAACAAAGTACAGAATGCGGCAGGAGTGTGGATGCAGCCTGACCCCTTCCCGGGAGCATTTCTAAGCCCGAATGAAGCACTCACTGCCTCGGCTAATGGATAATAGCATGCATTTTAAACCGTGGTGACCCTTTTGTTTTTCTGATAGGGGAAGATGAAGATGAATTTGAGAATTTCATGCTGCCTCTTACAGTCTCTTTTGAAACAGTCTTACAAATATTCAACAACAACTTTAAACAAGAAGATGTAAAGGTGCGTTTGTTCCTAAACATGACGAAAAGATAATTTTGCTCATTCTGGAATATCTAGATCCACAAAGAGGTTTCTGCATATTTCTGTGTGCTCTGTACCTCATCCATCTTGCTTCCTCAATTGTACATGTCTTTGAGTTGTACTTTTCATGTAAGTACTTCTTTAGTTTCCTGTACAAATTGACTTTGAGGTCAGCGCGTGATTTTGGACAGTTTGCGATTATATGATTTATCTCTTGAGGCAGTTAGTATCTTTAAAAGAACACTTCTCACGGGTGCACTACTTTAAGCATCCCTATTCCCTCATCTACCCTGCACTATATGCCTCGACGTATTTATATGGAGGAATGCACACACATACACATGCTAAAACACTACATCTCTAAATATTTTTTTAAACAAGAATTTATATAAATCAAGACTTTATTAAATGGCTAGGCATATGTGTATAAATAGAAGCTGGTCTTGAAGTATTGCATTCTTAAACTGAACAAAGTGATTAGGATAACTGATAGCTAAATAAGGTTTTTATGTGCCTGTGGGAGCCGTATTAGGATTGATTTGACAAGTCAGTTCAGCTGTGGCAACAGTCATAATATCTAAGACAACATTATGTTTTATTAGTAAAATCCTTAAGTGTAGCAAGCTGTTTGTGACAAAACAGTCCCATATTTTAATGTGGGGGGTGGGGAACACAAGATCTGCAAAATAGGAATAGCATCTTCTGAAATCATAATGTGTCTGGGCTATTTTAAACAGATTGACACTGATTATTATTTTTAAAAGACTAATAAATGTACTCTAGAGGATTCAGGCACCTTTTGTAAGTGATACTGGAGTCATATTTTATTGTTATTTGGAATAAGTCAAAAACATTAACCATCATTTTGATGGCCTCTCTTCTCCCTAAATATATATATATATATATATATATATATATATATATATGCAGTAAGAAGCCAGATATTAAAACGATAGCCTTTGATGATTATTTTAGTGTAATTCTTCTACCAGAATAATTAGCCAAATGGGATACCTTTTGAAATAGAGTTTTGAAGTGAATATTAAAACTCAGAATTTTTTAAAACCAAAAAGGATCTTAGGGATTTTCATTGTGTTCATCATCTCGTGAAAACTCTTCACCAGAGTTTCTACTCAGGTTAGCTGTATTTTTTAGAGGTCTTCCAAATATTCTGAAGGATCCACAAAAACTTTGCGGCTTTAAGGTGGCTCTCAGTGCCCTTTATATCAGAAAGAAGCAGTGAGGTTGAAAAACACCATCTTTATAAAAATTACATTTGTCTCATTTGAAGATTTCATTATACTCCAAGCCATTTTGATGTAATCCCATCTAGTTTGATAGAAACCATCTTCCTAGAGTCATTTTTAATGGAGTTCCAGTGATATATCCCTAAACCAGCAAGTTCTTAACGACCCTGGAAAGTGACTGCTTGATTACACTTTAACGGTATTTGCAAATAAAATCACAAGTAATTAAGGGGAAATCTCCAGGCTTTTGAGCAAGTTTGATGCATGATA
Source organism: Mustela erminea (assembly GCF_009829155.1). Classification (NCBI taxonomy): domain Eukaryota; kingdom Metazoa; phylum Chordata; class Mammalia; order Carnivora; family Mustelidae; genus Mustela; species Mustela erminea. Next base: position 104,174,802 of record NC_045616.1, on the reverse strand, counting down.
ACTGCCTGATTCAGCTTCATCTAGAGTAATGCTGTGTAGGCAACAGCTACTGAGATCAATAGCAACGTAATGATAGTGGCAGAATTAAGTGAGTAACCTGAGAACTGTGCCTCAGAATGCATGCAGCTGCCACGAACCAAGGCCACACAGTGCACTCCGTGCTTCCGTCCTAAATGTTCATCAAAAGACGCCCTGCAGGAAAATGGAGTTAGATGCTCTTTATTGCTGATCGTGTCTCTTGCCACATTTATCAGGGAAATTGGATTAGCAGTTGGCAGCTGCAGGTAGACAAGATTCTGCAGTGATTAAATATGCAGCTTGGCTGCATTTGTTGTGACAGACCTTTAGTAAATTCTACTGTAAGCACCATCTGTCTAATTTGTATAAAGAAAACTTGGTGCTTTAAGCTACCGATAAAGAACTAAATCTGTTGCTTTATCATAAACAAAACTTTTGCACTAAATGCTTTTAAATGTAATTTATTAGGTTACGGCTATTTTTCTATCATGATGAATAAATAATACATGCAAAAGTGCTTTCAGGTACTTCATTTTGCAAGTACTAGAGATAAAAACAGTTCTGTTTTGTTCTTCAATAAAGTATTTAGTATTCCAATCCACAGGAGGTGATGCTGTTAAAATATCTCTATGAAAATGCCGCAGGACTGCCAAATTCATTTAATTTGCAACCCTTACCAGCATTTTCTAACTCCCTATTTATAGATATTTTTCAAATGCGGATTTCAGGATGAACAGAAGCAGCAAGGACCTGTGTTGCCAAATTGAAACATGGTTGTGAGGGGAGGAAATGCTGTAAAACTCTTAAATTTATAGCTTTGTTTTCTTACTTAGTCCTAATAAAATTGAAGAGAACCTTGAATTTTTGTCTTGGGTTTTTCCTTTCATAGTAAAGGGAAAAAGAAGGAAAATGCTGTGACAGGTCCTGGCTCCAAAGCATTTGTTCAAAATGTGTGTGTGTTCCGCCTATAATTGTATCCATAGTGAAATATAGTCCACTACTCCCTTGACTCGTGCATCATTTTGTATTTGGCCATGACGTCATCGAGTTTAAGGAAAATGAATGAAAACGTCTCAGAGGAAGAGGAGCAGTTAAATAGGAACCTGCTATCTTTAGTCCCTTCGTAAAAACTCCACAATGTTAAATTATTTAAAATCCTTGATTTTCAGCATGCGCACATTAAAAGTTTTCGCACTAAGTGCCAAATGTTGCAAACAGCACTTTAACAGAATGATTTTGCTTTGATCCCTGTAGCAGTTCCTGAATAATTTATCACAGGTTATTGCCTTAATTCTGGAGAGGGATAGAGCAATAAAGGCAGATGAAAACACTCCAGTTGAAACACCTTGGGGCCTGCTCATTCCTCTGACACGGCTCTTTTGTTGGAACTATTTAGAGGTTATTAAGATGTGTCTCCAGAATTAAGAGTATGCTGTAAGGATGAAGACAGCCATCTTAATTCTAAAGACAAAGCACAATGACCCTTCACCTTCTTTTTCTTTGTTGTTATTATATAGTAGAATTATGAGGATAATATTATAGCTGCCCCCAGTAGTGCCACTACAGTAAAGGGTCTGTCAGACTTTCCATTAGAAACCCTGTTTTGGGGGTCAGGGTGGAAGGAGCCGCATTTCAGCTGTTTCCCGGCCCATTCGTCTCACACTTGGCACACAGACAACTGTTCACCATGCGGCGTACTGAAGCACTGAGCGGTTTCTCCTCGAACTATCCAGAAGGAATCCTTACGATTAGATACCCAGACCTACCTGGCCCCCCAAACCAGCCTCACTGAACACATAGGATCAATCAAGTGTGGACCAACCGTAGAAGGGCAACTTTTGAAATAAACCCTTTTTTACTATTTTAAATGAGATGGTGAACCGTGGCTGCTCCTTCCCTAAATTTCAATCAGACTGCCTCTGGCTCTCTGAGACGGCTTAGTAGTGCAGTTGAACTGCTAGGTAGCAGTCATCCTGTCCAGAGCAGAGCTGGGTATGTTTTGGCCACCAAGAAAGTACTCCCTTCGTGTCGTTTGAGTATCTCTATAGACTATTACAGTTTTCTTGCTCCCGTAAGATACAAGATACTGTTTGAGCCTAAGAAATCTGTTTCTTACCCACTTGGACACTGCATTTTTCTGTCCAGTGAAAACTACTGAAAACACACAGTTAGTTCTTAGGTTGTTACATGCTTCCTCCGCTCTATAGTAACATTTTCTGAAATTAAACAGTGATATAATTTCATACATTCAAGGCACTTAGATTTTATTATTTTGGCATCTTTTAAAGAAGAAAAATCTGAGATAAAATAAATGTTAAACCTTTTTGTGTAATGAAGAGAGTCAGAAGATATTTTAACAGCTCTTTGCGCTAGGACAAGGAAAGTAAAACCCCTGTTTCTTCTTGACCAGTTTAGAGCTGAATGTGGGTGCCTTATGTATATGTGGAGACTTACTGTAACCTGTAAGTTTACATAATACAAGTAGGCCAAAATGCCCACTGTCTTAGAAAGACTGCAGAGCTAAATACTCAGAGTGGGATTGTTCCAAGAAGGCTTCTTAGAAGACGTATTTTGTTCCAGAGCCTGTGAGAAGCGTGGAAAGCTGCAAAAGAGGGGAACAGGTTCCAGGTGGTGAAAATAGGTTACATAAAAGGCAAAATGGCTTTTTTTTTTTTAATAGCAAGTCACATGAGAGAACTGTAAGGAGGCCAGCCCATTCTAGACTAACAGGGACTAGTGAGATTATGAAAGGAAAAAGAATGAGTCACTTAAAGAAGCAGAGAAGAAATTCAGGGTTTACAGACTCAGAAATTCAGAAACGCTTAGGTGGTTAGAAACTAAATATTTTATAAATGATGACTTCTGGTTATATCTAGTTACCTTTTAGGTACAGGATTGGGGGACGATCAGAAATTGCAGGTACTTCTGACAGACAAACTGTTAATTTACTTCAAGATGCTATTTAGCCATTAAGATGAGGCTTCGGATTCACTTCCAAGTCCTTGATGATCATTTAAAGGCCTTCCTATAAAGAGGTTTTCATTTCTTACCAATGTGTGAGGAAAAAGAAAAGAAAATCTGACAGAAGACTTCAGAACCCATTTCCTGGCAGAATCTTCCTACTGAAACAGTACCTTCAGAAATCACAGTTGCATATCTCAATTATCCCACCCCCTTGTTTTGCAATTATGTTTATTTGTGCTCTTTGTTCTGACATTCTAGCATCTGTTCATGGGTTTTCTTTTTCTCTTCCCAAGCATCATCCTAAGGACAGCTTAATTAAGAGTCCAGAGTACAAGGCAGATCTCTTTTATTTAAGAGTCAAGTTGTTTTTTTCTGTCTCTCTAAAACTAAATATTTATGGAACATTTAGTACGTGTTGGGCTCTTGCTAGGCATTTTTAAATACGTTTATTAAATTTGTTCCTCACACTGCCTCTGTGAAAGAGGCAATAGTAGCCCCTTTTATAGATGAGGAAACTGAGACTGTAAGTTGTTGCCTTGCCTTAAGTCTTATCAAGCAACAGAGCTGTGACTCAAATTCAGATCTTCTAATAACCAGTATAGATCTCTTTTCCTTACACCTTTTCCTTTTCCTTGCTTGGGGAATGCAAATGCCCTTCTCGGAATGTCATCGCCGCAAAAAGTCACCTGGCCAGTTTTACTTTGTCCTCAGTGACTAGAGATGACTCTTTTGGGATCTTTGAATTCCAGTGTGCTTCCAGGAGAAACGCTAGGTTTCATAGTGGGACCGATTACGTGCAAGCCGGTGTGGTTAAGATTTTGCTATTATTAAATAATGTCTGGACCCTGAGCATCTCTGTTCTGTGGAATTATCAATCCTCATCTCCCCCGCCCCCGCTTTTTTTCCCCCTAATTGTCATTATTCAGAAACAAAGTATATGAAGAATCCAAATGTTCCTAAACTACTGGAATTATAACTTAGCTCAATTTATAAGAAGTGAATTCGGGTTGGTCAGCAGATTTGATGGTCTGTTTGTTTAAAAGGGTCTATGGTTTTCTATAGAAAGGGATCTGAGCGAGACATTTTAGCTAATGAATCAAAATCAGATATGTGGTCATTATTGCCTGATTATTACTCCATCTGCTCTGTGCTAACGTGAAAATCAATTACTGTGTCTCTTTCCCACTGACAGCGTATGTTGATCGGGCTGGCAAGAGATCTTCGAGGGATTGCCTTTGCACTGAACACAAAGACCAGCTACACCATGCTGTTTGACTGGATGTATCCTTATTACACTGTGACAATACCAGCTCTGTGCACAGAGGGATGCCAGGCCCCTTGCTTTCGTTTAATAGTATGGCACAGTAGGGAAGAGGAAACAAAGCTAAATGAACTAATGTGTAATCAGCTAAAAATTACAGCACAGTGGCAGCAGTGCAGATAACTGAGCACAGCATTTGGAGACCCAGCTCAGAGAGGTCACTTTTTGGTGCCATTAAATATTGACAACTTAAAAATCACATCCCCAAATGATTGTTTATGTAGTGATTGCAGGGATAATCAGGCTAACATCTTTAACTCAGGATCAATGAATCTTACCATTTGGCATTTTTGAGCAGATTTGAATTTCTACTCCATCTCAATTAGCAGGGCTGAGAAGGTTACTTTATCTCTCAGAGGCTTAATTCATCATGCTACAGTTTTTCACCATCATGAAAATTTTAATACATGAAAAAGGGGAAATAAATGGCCAGGATTTTTCCTTTGGTATACAATCTAAATTTTCCTTTGCCAAAGCTTGGTACAGAGAACAGCATAAATAAACAAAGCAACAAACAAACATCCCCCCACAGTAATACCTCTTCACATAAGAGTGAGACGAGCACGGACTTTGGTGTCAGACCAGGCTTAAAATCCAGCTCTCTACTTGCCGTGTAAACCTTGGCAAGTCGTTTCACTTCTGTGAGTTGGTTTTCTCATTTAAAAAAGAGACATCCAGCATCATGGCTCACTGCGACCATTAAAATAGGTAGCACATTTTATATAGTGTCTGAAACATATTTGGGAGTCATAAATAGTTGCTTTTAATATTGTTTTAATAATATTATATGAATCCTCCTTGATTCTAACAGGAAGTGACAATTTATACAAGTCATATAGGTGTAATATGTTTTCATGTCTTTATATATAAAACCATCAGAGCACCTTAGAAGAATTCGATAGCCTTAAAGTTATTTTATTTTTTAAGTTACACTGTTTCTCAGTTGCTCTTTTCAGGTTCTTCTTATCCAAACTTCTTCATAAATTAAACTGCAGAAGAAACTTCTTAAAGGCAGTTTTTCACTATGGATGCCACAGATAGCCCAAAAACATAGCTAACAAGGAATCTGGGCGTGTTTTAGGGGGAACTCTACACATTAAAAAAAAATTTTTTTTAACATTAATTTGAATACTGACATTTTTAGTTACTGTTAAAACCTACTTTATGGGGTGCCTGGGTGGCTCAGTGAGTTAAACCTCTGCCTTCGGCCTAGGTCATGATCTCAGGGTCCTTAGATCGAGTCCCGCAAGGGCTCTCTGCTCAGCAGGGAGCCTGCTTCCCTTCCTCTCTCTCTGCCTGCCTCTCTGCCTACTTGTGATCTCTCTCTGTCAAATAAATAAATAAAAATCTTTAAAAAAAATAATAAAACCTACTTCATAAGGGGTGCCTGGATGTCTCAGTGGGTTAAAGCCTTTGCCCTCGGCTCAGGTAATGATCTCGGGGTCATGGGATCGAGTCCCACATCAGGCTCTCTGCTCAGCAGGGAGCCTGCTTCCTCCTCTCTCTCTGCCTGCCTCTCTGCCTACTTGTGGTCTCTGTCTGTGAACTAAGTAAATAAAATCTATAAAAAAGTTAAAAAAAAATAAAACCCACTTCATCAGCTATATGTGTCCATAAAAGAATTAGAGATAAGAATTTTCTGTGTCATTGAAGAACCGTGTCTTTATTTCAGCATGCAAAGCACATGTAGAGAGACTGTAGTTTTTAATATGTAAATTCCTAAAATTCTTTTAACTATGAAGAATACACTGAAATCACATGTGACCTTTGTTTATCTAAACATAAATAGAAGCTCACAAAGTAAAAACTTTCATTTATTTGAAAAATCATAAGAACCTAGTTTCGTCACTTTAAAAGTGATCGTGATCTTGAACCAAGCTGCAACTCTAGGATGCCCAATAATTAATACTTCATGTTTCCCTCCTCTGCAGTCCCAACCAAGAGTCAAGTCCAGAACGTTTCCCCGCAGTGCCAATAAATATAAATATCTGCCATAATTGATACTGCCTAAAATTCATAGAACGTATTGTAATTTAAGTTTTTAATTAAGTCTGTTTTCCATTTCCTCCCCAGCTTCGTCTCTTTGGCACCTAGCTGAAATGAAACTTTTGTCCAGCAGATGGCAGACAATAGCAAATGGAAGGCCTCGGGACTTAATGTTTTGTTTTGAACTGGAAACTATTGTCTCCTCCATGTGATCATAGATGTTGATGTTATTAGGGTCCGTGGTGGAGGGCTAAGTGTCAGTTATGCAGAAAGCTGTGTTAGAACTGCCAAACGGGTTGGCTTGGTACCGGCTTTGCTTATAATAATTGAGTTTCAGTAGCAAATCAGCTTCCTTGGGAAAAGGCCAAAGGCTTTTCATAATTGTATTGACAACAAAATGAATATGATAAATGGTGTTCATTCAGTTGAGACAAGATTTATAGTTTTCCTTTGGGCAAGGGATGAAGAGCAAATATTTATAATAATAGTAAAATTTGTTTAAAAGTTACATTATTAGATAATTCAAAAAGCTTTATTAAAATATTTTGAAATACTTTAAGCAGTTTCAGGTGATAAAGTATAGATTCTTTTCAAAGTATTCTAGTAATGTAAAAATGAATAAGTATATGGTTTTTAAAAAACATGGATATGAAAGTCATTTATTCTTACTGAAATATTGATATGTCAAACCGTCAGTGATGATTCCCACATTACTGCTGGGGAAAGTTTATTTTTGCCTTTTATTCACATAAATGTGTGTTCTCTAATTCGTTATACAGTCCTTAGCATGCAGAAGAAATGTCCTATAAGAGCACATGTCATCTTAAAGTCAAAATGCATTTTATTTACGGCGATTATTTGATAAGATGCTATTTTAGTGGTTAGCTATTTAATTCAAAAACATTTCTGTAAACACTGACTACATTAACTGCTACACGAACTGCATTGCTTATCACTGTCCTTCCAAAAGTAAATTGCCTGAAACTGCATAGCAAACATGTTGATAAATTGTTCCGCTGCTGAAGAATTGAGGAATCATTGATACACTTCTTTGCCCCTCTGGTGAGAACACGACAATATAAAAGCACCTTACCTTGTACTGCATTTAGCCACCTTGTTTAGGCTTTTTCCCAGGTCATACTTAGACTGCTAAGTGTCAAGGATCCAGACAGCAATTGGAAAAAAAAGAAAAAAGAAATGTGTATGATTGTCATAACCTGATCTCTGAGTCCACTGGTTTTCAGTCAGGTCATTGGTGCTGTTTATTAGCATGCGTAAACATATCGTACAAAGACAAGTCTAGACCCTGTGTAGGTATGCAGAAGGGTGCAAACCTCAGAATAAAACAGATGTGGAATCCGGTCCTGGCTTCACCACTTAACCTGTGGGGGCTTTGGGGAACTTCTTCACTGTCTCAGAATCAGTTTTCTCCTCCATAAAACAGGGCTAATCATACCTGTCTCACAGGTGTAGTATAAGAAGCGCATGAACTGACATCTGTAAAGGGCCCGCTATAATGTCTGGCGCAAAGGAAATACTCCAGCACTGTTGTTAGGTCTGTTTTTCTCCCAAATATGGAATGAGACAGAAGGATCCCATTTGCTCATTTATTCAGAAAATTTGGCTAAGGATTGTGCTAGGTTTCATGACGGATGTAGGTTCCTTAGACTCAAATCCTACCCCCAAATGAGCTTATAATTAAATAGAGACTGTTAGATACCTACATACATGACTGTAATAAAATACAGAAGGTGATGAGTGCCATAACAACAGACACAAATAAAGTGATTGCATTTAGCTGGGGAATCAGGAAGGGCTCTGTCAAAGTGTGGCTATTTCCCTGGATTTTACCAAACAAGTAGGATTAGAGTATTGGAACGATGAAGTAAGAGGTTTTCTGTTGGCCCAAGCACAGGTCTTGGAAGGAGAGTAGAGAAGAAGATGTTTTGCTGTAGGTACCACTGATTTCATGATGGGAAATGCAGGTTGCCTGGGACCCCTGAATATCAAGCTAAGGTATTTAGACCCTTATCCTATAGATAGTGTGAGGCAGTTGTCCTTCTGACTAACAAAATCAGAATTGTATTTCAAGAAGAAAGTAATCGGCACTGTGTTGTACAGACTGAAATAAGGAAGAAAGTAAAATCACTGAAAAAATCACTTCAGCAAGCATTGTTTTAAGTCCTGTGTGTCAGGCCTGAGGACTGAATAAAAGGACTGCTTTTTACCAGAATGAGTAAAATAGATGGCCCTTTAGAAGCTCACTATCTAGGGGGTTAACATACTAATATTCACTAGTATAAATAACATGCTAATGAATAGTGTGTTGTCACAAAGATGTATGCAAAGGACCATATGAACATGTAAGAGGAAGAGATTGGCATTTTTGGCAAAACAAACAAACAAAAATAAGTAGGCTTCTCAGGGAAGTGGAAGTTGGGCAAGGTGTGGAAAGGTAGATTGACGTTTGCTAGACAGGAGATAAAGAAAAGACTTCCAGCAGCATTTGCCTTCGTAGACAAGGTATACTGTTTTGCATTCATGGAATACCTTTAAAATAAGCTCCAAGCCAGCAGGCTGTTTCTATTCTGGAATCACAGCCTCACACCCCTATCCCCTAAGAGTTTTAAGAAAAACTCCTTTATTGCCTTCCAGGATATTACCATGCTTTCCCTACTATGAGATCCCAGAGGGAAAGAATTACATTTTTACTCATTTCTGTTTACTTGGGGCCAGGTACATGGTAAGTTATATGAACTGCGCAGTGGGTGGATGGATGGGTGGTGGTTGTCAAGAAGGAAAAGCCGTACTTCTCATTGTGTCCTATTTGGCATCTTGATTAAGGTAGCATCCTATCATTAATGCTTTTGATCTTTCCTTTATCTGATGTAGACGTTAGGAATTCATCAAGAAGGTTAGGTGAAAGCAGTTAGGTCTGTACCTCTTCTACCTAAGGGCTCCCACTGTCCTCCTGCTTTCCGTATATACATGGTCCTCACAGGCCCTGGAAAATTAAACTCTGAGAGCGGGGTCTGCTTCTCACCCTGTAATCTGAGTCTGGCACTCTCACTCTGCAGCCCTTTTCACCTCCCTGCTTGGTAGACCTCTACTCTGCTTTCCAGTAATCACTCATCTTCTCTGTGGCAGTCACCTCTGTCAGAAGCATATTAGAATTGGCCCCACTCTCATTCTGCACAGAAAAGGAAGCATCCCCTCCTATCGCCCTGCTTTCTCCCATAGTGAGTGCAGTGTGCTCTGAAAAATAGGATGATCCGGATGCCTTTAGAATGCCTAGCAAAGGGGCTTGTGTGTGCCTACGATAGTCTTAGGTTCTGAGATTGGGGTCTTCGCAGTTTCTTGACGAGCCATTCCGATGCTTTCCCACTAATGATCACGGAGTTTGTGCTCAGGAGATTTCTTAATGGAATCTCTTCTCACCTCTGCTCCTCTGACACTCCCTCTGAATTGGGGTACTCAAGAGCATCTCTATTGTATGTCAACCACCCAGACTTGAGGATGAATTTCCCGAGAATAAAAGCGATGTCTTTCGTATCTCTGGATCCCTCACCCCTAGCGCAGCAACTAGCACATAGTATCTGTGAGCTATCAAAAATAGCGTATTTTCTACTACATGGAAAAAGCAATAAGTTATCTGACAACAGCCAAAATGGAATTAATAATTAAGTTCATTGATTTCATTTTTATCCAACTGGAACACTTCTTATCTCCCTTCTTCACCGTATTTTCCTTTGTAGAACTTTCTAACATATTATGTATGTCTTTTATTTATTTTTGTCTTTTCTTATTAGAATGTAAATCACATGAGGGCAGGAATTTTTCAATGTTTGATTCACTGGTGTCTCCAGAGAGTCTAAAACGATGAATACACAGTTATCGAATAGGACTTTAGTAAATACTTGTTAAGTAAATTCTTTCAACATATACAAATACAACACATGCAAATACAGAGCCTTAACATTGTATATCTGAGGAGACAAAAGTATTGCTTTTGGCAATTTGGGGGAGCTTGCCACTCTTAAGGGATTAGAAGGCTTATTTTATTGAACATTGTATGAATTATTTCCTGAAGCTTCAAAATGAAATGCACAGATAAAAAGAAATAGATACTTCTCATCAAATATGCTATACCTCATTCTTAGGTTGACAGGTTTAAAGTAAAAAATACATATTGAAGCCCACTTTGTACCAGGTCCATGTATACAACAAGTGCCTAGGTCCTGCCCTCAAGAAGCATATAATATAATAGGAGAGATAAAGAGACATAAAAGCATTAGCACAGGGTACCACAGCCACATACAGGAAACATACCAGCTAAGTCTTCAGAGGGGGAGGCCAGGAAGGCTTCTGAGGGACAAGCAACAAATGGTGGGGGCAAGGTAGGGAAACACAATCTTTGCCCCTTGGAAACTCACTGTCTAATGGGCAGGCCGGTAGCACAAGCAAGCAACCCTAGTAGAGTCTGTTGTAAGAGACATGGGGTCATCATCCTTTCTGATGGCTGAGTAATATGCCATTGTACATATGGACCACATCTTTATCCATCCATCCGTTGAAGGGCATCTCGGCTCCTTCCACAGTTTGACTCTCTTCAGCGTTGCTGCTCTGAACATTGGGGTGCCTGTGCCTCTTCGCTACATCTGTATCTTTGGGGTAAATACCTAGTAGAGCAATTGCTGGGTCGTAGGGTAGCTCTATTCTTAATATCTTGAGGAACCTCCATACTGTTCCCAAGTGGTTGCACCAGCTTGCATTCCCACCAACAGTATAAGAGTGTTCCCATTTCTCCACATCCTTGCCAACATGTGTCATTTCCTGTTTTGCTCATTTTTATCATTCTAACTGATGTAAGGTGGTATCTCATTGTGGTTTTGATTTGTATTTCCCTGATGGCTAGTGACGTTGGGCACACTACATCAAAAACTAATGATATTATATGGTGACTAACATAATAAAAAAAGAGAGAGAGATGGGGTCAGAGTGTTCATTGAACATAGATAAGAAAGAGATTGATGCCTTTTGACAAAAGCGAGAAGGTTTCACTGTTCCATGGGACGTCAACTTGAGCTAGATGTTGAAAGACAGGAATGGGTTAAAGCAGAAGAAGCTGCAAGTAGAGGAATGGAGACAAGAGAGTTGGCATCTGGGGCACCTGGATGGCTCAGTCATTAGGCATCTGTCTTTGGCTCAGGTCATGATTCCAGGGTCCTGGGATCAAGCTCCACATCAGGCTTCCTGCTCGGCAGGAAGCCTGCTTTTCCCCCTCCCACTCTCCCTGCTTGTGTTCCCTCTCTTGCTGTGTGTCTCTCTCTGTCAAATAAATAAATAAAATCTTAAAAAAAAAATAGAGTTGGCATCTGTGGATTTGCAGGGGATTAAGAATGGCTGAATCATGGATAAGGCAGGAGTCCTAAGAGAGGGGTCTGAAGGTATGCAGGGACTGGATCTTAAAGGGCCTTGTATGCTATCCTAATGAATTTGAAATGTATTCTAAGAGCAGGGAAGAAAATTGTGTTCTTTTTCACCATGGAGATCTCTACCCATACCCACAGGGAAGGTACGCCATTAAGTGATTCCATTCAGCACTTTCACTGAAACAAAAAGACAAGTACACCAGAAAATATCAGAAAGAGAGAGACCTAGAGAATAGGAAAAGAAAAAGGAAATGAAGGAGTGGCATATCAAGAGTTTTGTTTTTTGTTTTTTGTTTTTTTCCTGCTGCAATTTTAGGCCTTAATTTTATATTTATGTGTACCTTTGTCAAGGAAGGAGTCAGTTATGGCTTAAAGGGCCAGGAGAGGTGAGTCAGAGTTTTCCAGTTTTGCTGGTCTCAGCCATTGACTTAGCAGAGGCACATGCTTCTTACTGTTGCTGAGGATGTTTGAGAGCTTCTCCTTGGGTGTACATGGGACTACCTTTTAGCTGACCCTGAGTACATTAAAAGTGACCCAGAGCTTTTCTTCAAGCTAACATCTCCAGTGCTCCTTGGAGCTATTACAGTGGGACCAAGCTAAGCAAGTCAACAACTTAAAAAAACAAAAAGAGAATAGGTAGTTTCTAAGCTGAAAGATAGATGTATGGGGCTTATTATTATTATTTCCCTCTTTTATATATTTTCAAAATTCTATAATCATATTTCCTTAAGTAGTTTAATACCCAAGAAACTGGTATTAACAATCCAAATGTGTTATCCTCGTTAAATTTATTTTCCTTTCATACAGTATTAAGCATGATTCTTATATGTGTTCTTTCAGAATATGTCTTCTATTTATAGTATATACCAAGAATGAAGCAACATAATGTGTGGGACATGTTACAAAGAACAACAAATCATTTACACCCCTTCCCCCCCAAAATGTACAGCTGTGCAGGTTAGGGAGAGCAATTTATAAAATTGCCGTTGTATACTAAACATAGAGCATATGTGGATTCCTTCTTTGCTCTTTAAGTGCTGCCAATTTTCAGGAACAATACTTCTTTTGACCCTTAAGTTCTTTAACAGGCTCTATAAAAGGTACCCCACGTATCTTCCCATTCTTCAGAGGACGATCGAGCGGTGGTATGGTGAGCCAACATGTACCACTCCCATCTTAAAACTTATGGCAGAACTGATGCAAAATAGGTAAGAAGTGCACTGGGGGAGGGGGAAAAAAATCACTGTTTGACGGCATCTCCAGAGGTCAGATTTTCCTGCCTGGTATGTGTATATTCGCTTAGCAAGAACTCAGGAACCAGAAGTTTTCAAATAATCAGTGAAAGCCATAGAATCAGAGCCCCAAGGTCGAGACCTCTTGGGGGGAAAAACGTAGTACACTTAGGTGTATGAGATGGAAGACTACAGCCACCATTATTTAAAACAGTCAAAGACACAGATGGAGGTAGGGCAGCTATTTTAACTCTTTCACTGCTTAACTGCAGTTCCGTGGACTCTTGAAGCAGGAAAGAAGTTTAGAGGTCTCTGAGTTGAGCTGCTTCTTTATGAAGAAGGAGCCTGAGACCCAGAGCAGTTCATGGACTCATAGTTCATCTCAGGAGCCCCCGGGATTGTCCCTGCTTTGACTCCTAAGTTATCCTTCTTCCTCTTTGCCAGTGTGCACCTGTGTGGATGATTTATGTGCTCAACCTTCTCATTTAAGTAGTGATGACAGTAAACAAGGGTGCATATCTGTTTGAATTCGTGTTTTCATTTGAGAGTCCGGAGGTAAATACCCAATAGTGGGAACTGCTGGGTCATCTGGTAGTTCTAGTTTTAATTTTTTGAGCACCCTCCGTACCACTTTCCACAGTGGCTACACCGTTTTGCCTTCCACCAACAGTGCCCAGGGGTTCCTCTTTCTCCACATTCTCACCATTGCTTGTTATTTCTTGTCTTTTTGACTCTAGCCATTGTAACAGGTGTAAGGTGTAATCTCGTAGTGGTTCTGAAACTAATATGACACTATATGTTAATTACACTTTAAAATTTTTAAGACTGAAACAAATGGCAGCTACAACACGTCCTTTTTTGGCAACTACAACATGTCTTAGAAATTGCCTAAAAACATAAATATTTTTTAAAAAATTGCCCAGTTGACCTTATAATTGCACAGACGAGCAGAGATTCAAATACTCTGTGTATAAATATTAACAAAGATGTAGCTAAAAGAGAAAAACTGCAGAAAGCTAACTGGTTTTACCTCTTTAAAATATGTCATTGTGAATATGGCTTTGCACCAAATTACCTGTCACTTAGCCATCCTGTTTCATCAGTTCCTCTTTGTAAACTGCATGTTGGAAGGGAACTAGCCAGACAGAGAAGGACTATGGACTGCAGCTGTAATTCAGCTCTTGTGCTGGGCTTTTCCCAGTAATAATTTAAAATCTATTAAACAAGAGGTAGGAAAAGACCTGGCAAATAAAGAAATGTGAGTATAAATCTTTTTGAGGCTGTTTTTTTTTTAAACTATTCTCATATTCTTATATGTATCTTAGATACTAAAGGAAGGGTACCTATGTATTTCATATTAGAAATTTGTTTTTGATTATGATGTTTTCAACCAGATAATTGATATTATATATTGCAGCTATAACATTTAATACTAAATGAAAAAATCATTGCAGTATATATTTCATACCTGCCGTAGGCAAATGATTCATATCTATCTTCCATAATTGTTATATAATAAGTTCCTAGTGAAAATCCGTAATCTCAGAAAATATGTTATCTTGTCTATATTTCTCCAGAATCCAATATGTATGTTCATTTTCTTTAGTCAGTAATTATATGCCAACTATCAAAAGATCACAGTATTTCTAATCAGTTATCATTGTACCTTATACTAAAGCATTTTGAAAAAGCATGGGGAAGCAACAATTCATCATTCCTGGCAAAAGGACTTTAGCAAGTATCTTTGCTTTTTTGGCATTTCTTTGCTAAGACCTGCTTTCATATGTTTTGCTAGTCCTTTAAAAATATATAACACTACTTTTTGAAAGCACAGAGACCAGGCATATCAGAACCAACTAAAGACAAATTGATGTTAAAAAAAAGTATGATGTCAGGATGGCCTATCAGTCCTTTATCCTGTTCATACTGTTCTGTACCCATCGGAAACCAGGGAAGTAGAATTGTTCTCATTTAGAACTTGGGACTTCTCTTTCTTTGAGCTATGTGCCATGGAAACTATAGTCTGAATGGGATTTAATGTATTTGAAATATGCCTAAAGTATCAGATGATTCATTATGCATATGAGTAGTATTAAAAGTACACAGGCCTTCTGTCACTTTAGAATTTGTTTTAAAAATATGGATGGAGCACTACAGGAGGTTACAAATGCAAACCTCTAGCCAGGTATTTATATAAACTTACATACACACCCCTGTATTTCTTTATTACTCTCTGTCAACCGCTTTGCATGAAAAGAAAAAAGAGGAGGAGGTCTGCCATATAGGATGTCAAGATAATAGTTTTGATAGATAAAAGTGAATTCTTTGAATCAGCAAATGAATGAAATTAACTCTTCTTAATTGTCCTAATGTCTTTATAGTGAGAAATCAGCATACATATTTTATCAACACTTGTTTAATGGAGTGGCATTTTTTTAAAAGGGTAATTGTAGGGGCACCTGGATGGCTTAGTCAGTTAAGCGTCTGACTCTTGGTTTCTGTTCAGGTCTTGATCTGGTGAGTTGTGAGATGGAGCCCCACCCTGGGCTCTGTGCTCAATGGAGAGTCTGCTTGAGATTCTCGCCCTCTGCCCCTCTCCCCACTCACACTCATGTGTGCAGGCACACGGTCTCCCTCCCAAAAATAAAAAATAAATAAATCTTTTTTTTTAAAAGGGATAGTTGTACTCTGCTACTTCTAATCAATGGAAACGCTAAGCACTTTCCATCTACATTTGGTTTCTTTACATACAGAGTCTGATTTTTTTGCTGTATTTCTTAGATCCCAGCGTTTGAATTTTGATGTATCATCTCCTAATGGAATTCTTCTCTTCAGAGAAGCTAGTAAAATGATTTGCACTTATGGTGAGTATCTTTTTTCCATATTTGTCTCAGCAATATAACTTTATCTCTTTGGAGAAAAGAAAGATGTTAGTTATTTTGTTCTTTTGAACCTTCCTATCTGTATGAATTTGTGAAGTGGGTAATAGCAGTGCGGAAAGCCAGGTATAGCTATCATATTGGCATCAAAAGTAAGTAAGCAGCACGCCTTTGATTACAAATCATGCCTGACCAACTTGATGAATCTCTTGGATAAAATTGCAGTGTCAGTAAGCAAAGGGAATACACTAGATAGAGTATTGAAAAGGTATAGATATTCAAAATTGCCGAATTTGCTATTGTGAATCAAGGAACGCTTAGGCTAGTATGTCACCAACACTGAATTTTGGAAAGATATCCTCCTGAAGAGCAGTAAATATTTTATGACAGGGAATTTAGGGACACTGCACCCTTAGAATCA
Source organism: Mustela erminea (assembly GCF_009829155.1). NCBI lineage: Eukaryota > Metazoa > Chordata > Mammalia > Carnivora > Mustelidae > Mustela > Mustela erminea. The sequence goes on along the minus strand of NC_045616.1, from coordinate 104,158,549 downwards.
GAGTTCTCTATTAAAACTAGTCCTGTTCAGTTATTGTCCAAAAAATTCAGTTAGCAGTTAGACTTGAGCCTTAGGACTACCATAAGCCCTAATTCTTGCCAATTCTGACAGCTTCATCAAGGAAATCCTCAACTCTGAGATCTTTTTGGAAACTGGGAATTGGGGGAGGCTGGATAAGAATCCTCTGTTCTAGTTTGCCCCCACGCTGGCTGGATGCGGCCTACAGGCTGGGCTCCATGCGGTGCTCTTCTTGAGAGATGGTTCCCTGGGTCCTCTCCTCTTAGTCTGTGTTTCCTTTTTTGGCTGTTGGTTCTTTTTTTTCCAAATCAGTAGCCAACTCTGAGTATACTTGGTCTCAAAAATTACCTGTAATTCTTTTTTTTTTTTTTTTTTTTGAGCACCTTGAAACATTTTACAAAATTTGTAAAGCCTCTTTAAATGTGTGTGAGTGTGAGTGTGTGCACACATATGCATAGGAACAACCACTAAAAGTATATCACAGAGGAAAAGCCTGTTTTGGTTTGGTTTGGTTTGGTTTGGTTTGATTTTAAAAAAAAGAAAAACAAAAAGTGTTTTCACTTCAATTCAAAACCCACTCTGGATAATCATCTAAATGCATTATACACCTTTGTTAAAAATGCTTGGTCTTAACTGTGCATTTGATTTTTAGAGTTTGAGACAAGTGTATGAAAACTACATAAAGCACCTATTTAAGGCAGTAACCTTGCACTCTCCTATATTCATCTGTACCAGCAACTACATTGTCACAATTTGAAAATAGACACTTTAGAATCAAATAAAATAGAAATGCTTTGCCTCCTAAAGGTAAAAACAAACCTCTTCTCGAATATTCTCAATGCAGTTCACTGTATTTCCAGTGTATATCTAACTCCTTTCATTGTTTTACGTTTCTGGACATTTTCCAAAGCAGTATCTTAGAAAAAGCATAGTTTTGGGGATACCTGTGTGGCTTAGTTGGCTAAGCATCCAACTCTTGATGTCAGCTCAGATCTTGATCTCAGAGTTGTGAATTCAGGGCCCCCACTGGGCTCCACACTGGGTATGGGACTACTAAAAAAGAAAAGAAAAGAAAAGGCACAGTTTTTGGAAATTAAAAGCTCTGAGTCCCAATCATAGTACCAACCCTTATTAACTCCATGTCCCTCATTCAAGACACCATACTTCTTTGTTCCTAATTTTCTCATACACAAAATTAGGAATAATGACTACCTCCTGACCTGCCCATCTATTTAGAAGAGGTGGTTAAATGAGCTATTCCGGGTAAAGGGCTTGGCACAGGGTGTGACATGGAATAGCGTTTGGTGAACATGCATTTCCTTGGTCCAAAGCCTTTCTCTTACATTCACAGAACCAGCTTGCTTTGGACAGGGCCCCACTGACCACATCACTTTTTGGTTCTGCTCCTCCTGGGACCACACTGTCCTGCTTCCTTCTGCCTATAATAAGTGCTTAGCTTCTATTTCCTTGCTTTTAAAAAGGAAATAATACTTCTTATTAGGGAAAAATATATGTATAAGAATTGCTTAGTAGTTGATAGAGCTTTAACTCTAGAAATATCAGATTTCTGTTATGAATCACAATTGTATCTTCTTTTTCTGGATCCGGTTTCTTTCACTGAGTGTAATTTTTCCTTTGGGGCTTATTCACTATTGCAGTAGAACTGATAAGAGCAGTGACTTTCTCATCCAGTGTTACTGGACCTCTAGGACAGAATGTATGTCCAGCAAGTGACACCAGAAACAATCTCAGAACAATGCCAAATCTATAGGCTTCAAAAGCTACCCAGTCTTCCGTCCCATTGTCCGATGTAGGCAAAAGCATTGTAGCAAAAGCTGAGAAACTTGACTGTGTGAGGATTACATTGGAGGAAGAAGAGGAGCAGACAGAAGGAGAGAGAGGAAGAGTGAAAAGAAGAGAAAGGAGGTAAAATAGAAAAGAGAAAAAAGCATTCTTGAAAAGGAAAGCCAATATGCTTTTTTTTTTTTTACCCTAAAGAAAAACTAGGGGATTAAAGCAAGGCTCTGCACCTTGGCTTGGACTCATAATAATGGTAGCTTTTATTTTTTAATCAGCTCTTAACATGCCTGCTCCTACGCTAGACCATTTATCATTCATTAGCCTACTGAGTCCTCAAAGTGGGTATTATTTTCTGCCACTCAGTACTCATTTGGCCTTGGCCAAGTTGCTTAGCCTTTCTTGCTTCGGTCTCCTATTAGATGGAGAAAAGAATACCTGCTTCATATGGTGGGCATGAGGATTCAGTCCAGTAGAGCATGGCGAGCTCTTAGACCAGTTAGCTTCTGGGATGACTGTGAGGAAGAAACTGAAGCTCGCATAGTTAGCAAGCAGTTGAATTTGAATTTCATTCAGAGTCTGAATAACTGTAAATGATAGTCCTATCGGGCTCCATAGTCCTTAGTGCTACCTAGGAGCTGCCACAGCAAGTTCGTGCCTTGGATATTTCCGAGGAAGCACAATTCTTTAAAGGATGGTGATTTCTATCCTAAAGCTTAAGGGAAACCAAAGGCTCAGTGGAAAAATGTCTTCTGCCCTCCACTGATTCCCATGCTGGCCACCATCAGCCAAGCTGATTTGATCTCTCTTCACCCCCTTAATGTTTTATTACTCATGCTTTTACCTCTGAGACTGTAATGTGCTCAAGGAGGGAGATCATGTGGTCCCCATCCAGGAGGCTAGAAGATGAGGGAGAGTGTGACTGGGAGAGCACAGAAGAGCAGCTTTATTTATTTCTTTGGTAAGCCAAGTGGAAGGGAGGGGAAACCTGTGGAGAAAAGAGGCCAGAACATTCTGTGATCCCTTCTGTCCCCATCTTGACTGGGTTTCTTCTCTGCTCACGTCTCATGGGCAGTGTTTGGGCAGTCAGTGGTTGGGGTGGTGCAGAGCCAGGAGACTCTTTTTCATTTAAGCACCTGATTTGTTGCATATTTTGTGGAATACCTGTACCTTTCCTGCTCCGTGAGACTGGCAGAAAAATAATACTTTTGATATGCTGTTTTATTTATCTGCATTCTGTCATGATATACTTTGATGTAAGTTTTTAATTTTGCTTCAGCTCTCAGCTGTTCTCGCCGTTACAGCTCAGGGTCAGCAATGAGGTTAGCCACAGTAGCACAAAACAATTTCCTGTTTGTACTGCCCAGGTAACATTTGGATGAGGATTAAATTTTACCACATTTTCTACTAGCCCAAGCCTATTATTTCTAATGAGTTTTAAATTGCTTCAAGAACATGTATTTCAAAACTTAGTGCTGTGATCCATTCAGCCTGAGCAACTTAATAAAAGAAATTTCTTTCTTAAATTTTTGGTTAAAATGTTGCATGCAGTGTAATAAATGTTATTACTTTGGAAACCTACTTCTGAGTTTTAAGAACTGGATGTTTTTTATGCTCAATTTCCATTTGTCTAATCTTTTCTTCCCTTAGCCTCTGGGTACTGGTATCTTTAGTGACATCTATTGGTTGAAGAGTGCACAGAAGGGAGAAATAAGGATTATTCTCATAAGACTAGCCAAAATGGAACTGCTTTTATTTCTTCCTTAGATACCTGATTTAAGAAAGCTCAGTGTGTGAAAATCCAAACTTTAAAAATGGATGGAACAGTTACGATTACTCACTACATATAAGAATTTACATCAGGGTTCTTTAAAGCAGTATATATGCCCCGGGTGCATTTAAGGTATGACTTAATCGTATGCTTAAATTGGATTTGAAAAGCAATGTACAAGCCACTGTTATTTATTGTGACCTAGAAAACAGACCAGTGGTTTTCCAGCTGGGATTTGCAGAGCCCAAGAGATCTCTGAAAGTACCATGGAGGCTCTCCAAATAGCAGGGAAGAAGGCACTCTCTCGCCACCTTGACCAGAACCACCCGCTATGTAGTTGCACTAGGGTTTGTTTGTAGAAAGGATCGTCTTTTGAAAAGGTGATACATATTTTTTTTTTAAAGAGCTTGGAAACTACTGCCGTGTACAATTAGAAGCATTGTAAGAATAAAGGATTATGATTGTATATTTATGTTTGAATGACTACAAAAAGATGGTTGAAGAATGCATTGGTCTTGAAATAACTAGAGACTTCATAAAATGTCACCAGGAAATAATAGTTCTGGAAAACAAACTGTCCAGGAACACGCACGTGGCCATAGATCCTATCTGAAACTTGCTTGGAGTGACAGAGTGACAAGAAAATAGTAGAGAGTAGGACAGTAAAGCTCATGAAAGTCTTCTGAAGGCAGTGGAATGATCAACCCCTTGAGGATCCCAGCACCAGGATCAGGTGGCTTACAAAAGCAAGACCTCAAGGAACACGATCCACGCCAGATCCACACATGCTGGATGTAGCTCCCCTTTGCACACAAGCAGGAAGTACTGAGTAAGCTGTCAGATAAGTGAAGGTGATCTCCAGACACGTGTATACTGTTTAGTGGATTCTTTCATCCAGGCAGCTAGCATTTATTGAGCATTTACTATGTGTCTGTGAAAGTTACAAGGGATAGGAAAAGAAATAAGACACACAGAAAAAGAATCTTACTGATTCTTCCCTTGATGACGCTGAGTCCAGCAGGGTATTCAGTCAAGTAAATGAAGACTTAAGGCTGCTTTATGCTCACGTTTATGCTTGAGAAGCGTAAGAAGAAGTTTCTAACTCAAACTGAGGTGTCAAACAAGGAAGTAGCTTTTGAAGGAATAGGATAAGGCCCAGAAGTTTGAAGATGTATTTCCAGCAGATGGTAGCTTTTACAAAATTCTATGAATATAATATATTAGCGTGGTATTAGCAAACAGCAGAATTTCAAAATTGCTATAGTGAATAGAAAGTGAAAATTCTGATGATCTCATCATTCAGAGGGAAGCATGATTAACAGTTTAGTGTGTGTTTTCTATACTTTTTTTATGTGTGTGTATATAGATATATTTTTCCAAAAGTGATATTATAATACACTTGCTATATGTAATTTGCCTTTTTTTACTTTTATCATGGCCATATTAATATATATAAATTTTTCCATATTAATATATAAATATTCCATATCAGTATATACATTATATATATTCCATATTAATATATATAAATTTACCATATCTTTTTTTTAAGTTTTTTTAAGTTTATTTATTTAAGTGATTTCTACACCAATGTGGGCTCAAACTCACAACCCCAAGATTAAGAGTCACACATTGCCCTGACTGAGCCAGCCAGGTGTCCTTACCGTAGCTTCTTAAATAGCTGTAAAATATTACATTTTATGGTCATACTATAGTTTGTTTATTCCCCTTTTATAAATGTAACTTTTTATAAACATGTAATTTTTCACTACTGGACTCTTTGTGTCAGTAAGCAACTTTGTACATTTAGCTCTGTGAGCTTCATTCATTCAGCAGATATACCCTCGGAACAGCAGGCACTGTTCCGGACTTTTCGGATACATTCGTGAGCAAAGCAGTAAAAGACATTATTTAGTATGTTAGAAGGTAGTAAGTGCAATGGAGAAAAGGAAGAAAGAAAGAAAGGAGAAGGAATATTAGAAGTACCAGGGATTAGAAAACATGTTACAGTAAATTAAGTAAAGTGCCAGAGATAAGCCTCATTGAGAAGATGAAAGTGTAGAAGAGGAGATTTTGCATTTTTTAATGGAAATCCTCTGAATCTAGATCTTGAAACTTGTCTAGAAGGGCACTTCTGAATGCTGGAATCTAATCCCAAAAAACCAAAGCAACAACAAAAATGGTTTCTCAGAAAAGGACAGAGAATATAAAAAAGAAAAACCCAAACAATGTAAGCTAATAATGAGGAAAATATTTCTAATAAGCTGAATTCTGTGTATCAGGAGTCCTCTGTGCTTCTCAGTTTTTTCCCCCTCATTATTTAGTGAGATTTCTTTTCCTGCCACACCTGTACCAAGTTAGAGCAAAAGCAATTCCATGGCACGTGTGCCCCCAACTCTTGCCCAGGATGGCCTTTGGCTAGATCATCTGTTCACTTCACAGTGTTTTTTCCCTGAGGCCTAGGGCAGCCTCTGCACCCACCCTAACCCCCACCCTCGCCCTAGACCTAATGGTAAGAATGCAACAGTACCTCATTCCCCTGCATGCAGTTATGGCCTTATAGTCAGTGAGAAACAATTAGAGATTTTCCTTTTGATTCTAAACTCTGGAAGTCTTTATTTCATTAAGGAAAGGATCATTTTCTTTTGTGCTGGGACAGAGGTACCAAAGTGTCAACTGTCACTGGCTTTGGTGGCAGGCAGGCCAACCCTGCCTTCACTGCCAGCTGTCCGTTGATATCATGGAGATCTCCCTTCCAGAAACTTCCATCTCCAAGGAAGGAAGGAGGTGGGACTGGCCAGGCATGGGGTGCAACAGGGAAGCAAGGAGGACTGTCACACCCCTAAAGGAACTTCAAAACCAAACTTCGGCCCTGTTACTTTTGTTTACAGTAATGTGAATCTGACTGCGAGATTTTAAGCTATATGAGGGCAGGGCATCCAATTTCAATTAAGTATTGTTGAATAATAACACATATTGAACAGAGCTGAATTATAGTGAATAAGTAACTTGGCCGAGCCTTCTCTTCCATGATCCTTCATCACCACCGCAGAATGCCGAGGCCCTTGAGCACAGTGAGATGCAGTTTCCTATTTCGAAAGTATTACTCATTCTACTTTGCCAAAATCATGATGGTAACCATCATACTAATTAATTTATTTAATTAAAATAAATTAACACAGATGTGTCTGAAACAGCCCAAAGGCAAGCTATGTATATGAAGTTGCAACTTTAGCACAGAAATAAAAGTTGCGATTCTAAATAAGTAATCCTTAATGAAGGTTATCCAACACTTTAAGATCAAAATTTCTCTCCTGTCACAGTTCTAGGTCTGCCTCTTCCATCTTTTGCTGCAGAATATAAGACCTTTAATTCTCCTATAAGGACATCAGCATAAAAAGGCCCCAAAAGGTGACCTGATTTTCTCCCTTTGACCCTGGCCTTTATAGCAAACCAAATGTGTAGACCATGCATACCCCCAAACTACCCTAGCTCTTGTCATCACACGTAAGCAGTGCTTTTCTTTTAAGGGGAAAGAGAGGGTGAGGGTATGCCTACCTTGGTTTGTACTGAATTTGAGGCAAAGGTAGAATAGCAGTGGTTGAGAACTTTCTTCTTCAACACCTTGCTTTCTCAGACCTCCATACCCATGTGTTTGATCTACCTGGTGCACACTCCTCCCCCTCCAAGTCTTCCTGGAAAACTGTGTTTGACCCTTGAGAAATAACCTGTGCTGTGAAGCCTTTCCCCACTGCCCTCCTGCCCAAAGTCGATCTCTTCTTCTGTTCTCCTAACATTTTAGCACAGCTCTCTGTGTTTGTCAGATTGTATGGGATTCTTGATTTATAGATCTTTTTCCCTCACCAGACTGAACTTCCTCAGAGTACAGATTTTATTTCATTCATTTATTTACCCTAGCATCTCACAAGTAGCAGCTGTTAAGTAAATGCGGTCATATTGAGTTGAATCTTTACAGAACTTACTATAGATCTCTAAGGTAAGTTAGGTTGAGGTCATGAGAGAGGGTACGGAATTTGTATGGAGGAAATCCCAAGATCTGTCTGAGCCTTCTAGTCTAAAGGTGTTGGTCAGGTATTGTCATTTACATGTTTAAGTTATAAGCAAAGCCTTGTGGGCTCATAGGGATGTACAGAAGAAAACCTGCCCACAGAGATGTTTCAGCAAGGCATAACAAGGGGAGGAAATTTTGCCATGAGCCAGATCTGTGTTTCATGGTCCACCAGAAGTATTGGTCCTTCTTTTTTTTTTTTTTTTTTAAGATTTTATTTATTTTTTTGACAGAGAGAGAGAGCACAAGCAGGGGGAGAGTCAGAGGGAGAGGGAGAAGCAGGTTTCCCACAAAGTGGGGGAAGCCCGATATGGGACTCGATCCCAGGACTCCAGGATCATGACCTAATCCGAAGGCAGTGGCTTAACCAACTGAGCCACCCAGGCGTCCCTAATATTGGTCCTTCTTAACCAATTAGTACACATGTGGTTTCTGTAATAGACACATCAGTCAGGGCCCAAACAGGGAGAAACAAGCACTGTGACATTTACAGAATAGGGAATTTATTTCATGAATTAGATGTTGGGGGAAGATGGGAAAATAGGTTAAAAGGGAGAATTGAAAGTTCAGGAGAAAAATCACTCACCGGCCTTCCTGAAACAATGGCATGGATAGACAAGTTGGAGCTCACAGGAAGTCCCACACTAGAAGCTGCTGGTGTGGGACCATGAAAGGATGTGGGGTGAGAGGGAACTGGTGTAGCATAGCTGTCAGTGGAAGACTGTTGCCTCTGCACAGCTGCCATTCTGGAAGTTTGCTGCGAAGTAGTTGGTGGTGGTCTTGGAATCATTCATCAGCAAGGCTGTAGTTCTAGTTACAGAGGACAGAAGAACAAGGACAAAGTGAAACCCAGTGGCATTTCTACCATTTTTTCTCACTGTTACAGTGACCTTCAAAAAACTTGGCTGCTACATCACTGGGACCTTTCAGATCTCACATGATTTCTCTTTTGCCCAATTCTAGTCCACAACCATACAAGGAAATGGGTTCTGGGAAATATAATTCTTATGTAGCCCGATTGATACAGTACCACACCACAACAATATACCTCTAAATATTCTGAGTTGAATTTAGTTTCAATTTTAAAAGCAGTACTCACATAAATAGGAAAAAACAGAGGTAAGAAACATGTATGACTTTATAGTTTTTTGGACAACGTTCTTGGATATTGCCTAGAAACATGTTTACCTAGCACACATTTCAAGAACAGAAATTATTGGTTATAAATACTAACTACTATAAAAAAAAATCTTAAGGTGATTATATAAGCATTTCTTTGTCTTCTGATGGTCAACACAGAATTTATGTACAGTTTTTAAACAATCATCTCTTGAGAGCTTCCAAAAAATCATGTAAGGAAAAAAGGAAGTAACATTTGTTATGCACTGTGCAAAGAACTTATGTGTCTTATTTCATCTAATTCATATACCGAAACTGTGAGGCTCCTAAAAGTGAAATAACTCAAGATCAGATTCATGTAAAATTGTTGAAAATTCATCCCAGAGTTTAGAGTAACTTATAGCTCAGTCTAGGCTGCCTTTTTCTCTTGACTTAGTTGGTTATTTACTCCTATTTCTTAACATCTTATTGAAGAAGAGATAACATATAAAAGTATATAAAGTGAGCTAATCTTAATGAATGAACTCAATCAATTTTTATGTATTCTTATAATAATCATATAATAATCAGCTATTATATCTATGTATTCATATACTCTATGTATTCATATAATAATCTATGTATTCATATAATAATGATATAATAATCGCCATCCAGATAAAAATACAAAACTTTTCCAATACCCTTGATTGATTTTCCTTAGGACATTTGTACTTCTCAGGTAAACTGCCTTATATATTGATATTTTTCACCACGTGGATGGTGTAATTCTTCGAACAATGATAGGAGGAAGTGAACCTTAGCAGTAAAATGAAAATGTTAAATAATGTGCCTTATAACTGCTTTGAATTACATCTCCTTATATCACTTTCTCTTTCTGCTTTTACCCTAAAACAGGTAATCAGATCCTGTCCCTTGGGAGCCTCTCAAAAGATCAGATTTATCCAATGAAACTCAAGGGCATCTCCATCTGCTATTCAGCTCTCAAATCTGCCTTGTGTGGAAATTATGTCAGCTTTGGCGTCTTCAAGTTGTATGGGGACAACCATTTTGACAATGTACTCCAGGCCTTTGTCAAAATGCTGCTGTCAGTGTCCCACAGCGACTTGCTGGTAAGCAGTAGTGCGTCATGGGAGTCTTTGTGTGAAATGTGAAGTAACACCACCACGGGCTTGAAGTGGTTGTAATGAGGCCGGGGGAGTTAGAATAGCACCAGAACATTTTATGTTTTAGGACAGCCTCTTGATTTAACGTACAGAATTTGAACGACCATAGTGGTTCTATGTACATAATAAAATGTACAGTTTTCGGGAACTGCAGCTACCATGTCTGTCAGATGGGTCATCCAGAGTGCCCCAGGTTCAACAGCCAGAGAAAAATGTAATTAGCAGTTTCAATGAATTTCTTACAACTATGCTAATAATTCAAAGAAGGTCTGTTTCCTGGAGAAGAAATGGAGGATTGGCTACAGAATCTTTTCCTTCCTTCTTCCTTCCTCCTCCTCCTCCGTCTGCTTCCCCTACTCTTTGGCCTTCCTTTCTGTGAAAATTCTGGTATGGCAGAAAGAGTGCTGAACTCAGAGTTAAGCATACGGGCGCATAGTCTCTACTCTGCCACTCACTAGTCATTTACCTTGAATAAATCACCTTCTCTATTTCTCCAGGCTTTAATTTCCTCACCTTTAAAATTAGTAAATTAAACAAAGTGATCTCTAGGTCCCTTTTCAACTCTACCATCTAGTTTCTATGATTTATGTCAGTGGTTTTCAAACTTTGAGGCCCATCAGAATCACCTCGGGTGCTTGTTGGAAATTTAAATTTCCAGGCTCCTCCACTGAGCTGTGTCATTATCAGACTTTTTTTAAACATCCCTGCCTGGTTACACAAAAGCTAATATATGCCCAATGTGGTTCCACTAATTACTTCCGTAACAGCCAAATTCGTGCTCAGGCTTAGTTCAGGCTTTTCCACCTGCTCCCTACCAAGGTTATAAGTAAGATCTAGGGGGCATTTGTTAAGTCAGCCCATATAAGAAATGCTCCTTGACAGGAATGGATGAATGGACTAGCAGAACCCTTTTCCACTGTTCTAAGCTAGTCTTAGAACCACATCTCAAGCCAGAGTGGTTTAGCCTCAGTAGTTGAATGGGATGCTCAATGAAGGCTACCCATACGACAGAAATTACAAAGTAGAAACTTGATTGAGATCAGGTGTGGGTTCTCATCGACAGGACTCTTCAATATCCAGAAAAACTGACTGTAGCTCCAGGAATTGCGCTAATCTTTTTTTTCTAACAGGCAAGCAAATCTCTAACTAATAATTCTCAAAATTAAGGGTGCATAGGACTCCCTTAACGTGCATGTTTAAAATGCTTGTCTTAAGACCTCATTCCAGAGCATTTCCTGAGTGAGCCTGGAGTGGGGATCGGGAAACTGCATTTTTAATAAGCATCCCGTGTGATCTTATGGAAGTGGTCTTAATCCCACTTTAATAAATATTGCTCTGGCTTATTTCTCTTATGAGTGTTATGCTTCCTTGATATTGGTTTGAGTTCCATTTAAAGTTTTCCAGGTATCTTTCTCATGCACTTAACTTTTGTCTATAGTATATGGCAAATATTAAGCCATTGGCCAAATCATAATTTAGTTTGGTGGGTTGGCATTTGTAAGTAAAACAGACTATGTTATCATATCCTATTATAACAGCAAATACCTTCATTTAAAAAAAAGTCGGGGGTGGCCTGGGTGGCTCAGTGGGTTAAAGCCTCTGCCTTTGGCTCGGGTCATGATCCCAGGATCCTGGGATGGAGGCCTGCATCTGGCTCTTGCTCAGCAGGGAGCCTGCTTCCCTTCCTCTCTCTCTGCCTACTTGGGATCTCTGTCAAATAAATAAATAAAATCTTTAAAAAAAAAAAAAAAGGCTGCATAGCCACTATTAGGTACTGTTCAGTGTTACAATATCCCCATCCAGAAAAATAATTCAGTCTTCTAAATTCCATACTACAGAGATTTTATTTGGATTTAAGTGTTAGCCATGTAAGGTGAAATTGAGAGTACTTACTGTGCTATAGCTTCAAATTAGGATTTCTAGAGATCAAGAGATTCCTTTTAGAACCCATTTAAATACTGAATTGTGAATTCTGATGTCATTTGTTCAGTTTATTTATTTTATATATTTGTGTTTAGGTAAGTTTACAATTTCCAATATTATAAATGGCAGTTTCCACTAGACCTTAACATGTCTTTTGCCTTCCTGTGGCTTGACAGTTGTCTCTGTGTTGTAGCAATATCGGAAACTGAGCCAGTCTTACTATCCACTCCTGGAATGTCTTACCCAGGACCACATGAGCTTCATCACCAACTTGGAGCCTCCTGTACTCCTGTATGTTCTCACATCGATCTCAGAGGGACTCACTACTCTTGGTAAGTATCACAGAGAATATACTTCCCAGAGGAAAAATTTGATTGTGTTCTCTTAATGTATATACTTGGTGAGATGGTCATCCTTAAAAGGGGAAAAGATTGTGTACCCAAACTGAAACATTATTTTATAATTATTACTTGCTAGCGAGAGACTGCCCTTTTTTCACATTTTGATGTAGTGCTTATTTCTTAATCAGCTTAATTAAGGTATAATTAAGGTTTAATTTACACATAATAAAACTCATTGATTTTAAGTGAGCAGTTCAGTGACTACTGACAGATGTATGTACAGTCATAAACTACCACAACCAAGATATAGAACATTTTCTTCACCACAAAAAGCTCCCTTGTGCCCTTCTGATCAATCCCTTCCCCCCAGCCTCAGCCCCAGAGAACCACCATCTACTTTCTTTCACTATAGTTTGCATTTTCCAGATTTTTGTCTAAGTTGAAACACGGGATGTATAAATCTTTGTGTCTGGCTTCTTTGATATAGCATAATGCCTTTGAGATTCGTCCATGTAGTTTTACGAATCAGTTTACTTCTTTCTATTGCTGAGTGTTATCCCATTATACGGATTATCACAATTTATTTATATATTCACCAAGTGATAGCTATTTGGGTTTTTCCATTGTTTGGTTATTTTGTACAATGCTACTATGAACATTCGTGTACAAATCTTTCTGTGGACAAATACTGTGGACAAATACCTAGGAATGGGATTTCTGAGTTGTATGCCAAGTGTATTTTTAACATTATTTTTTAGAAAAAGAAAACTACAACACTGTTTTCCAAAGTGACTGGACCATTTTGCTCTCCCCAGCAACGTATAAGGGCTCTAGTTTCCCTGTATCCTCCCTAACACTTGGCTATTATCAATCTTCTTAAGTCTTAGCCATCTTAGTGGGTGTGAAGAATCTCATTGTAGTTTTAATATTTATTTCACTACTGAATAATGATTTGAACATCTTTTCATGCTTGTGTGCCATTCATGTATCTTTTTATTGGAAGTCTAATTTTTTTTTAGGAAGTCTAAGTTTTTTCTTTTTCTTCTATAGTTCATGTCTTTTGGGTCCAAGCGTAAGAAATCTTTGCTTAACCCAAGGCCAGAAAGGTTGTTCCTATGTTTTCTTCCACAGGTTTTATAGTTTTTTATTCTTATGCTTAGGTCCATGATCCATTTCAGTTAAACTTTTTGTATATAGTATTATGTATGAGATAAAAGCTGTTTTTTAACATAAGGTCATTCAGTTGTTCTAGGATCTTTTGTTGAAAAATATCCTTTCTATGTTGAATTACTTTGTGCCCATTCTATACTGTTCTGATTTTTAATTTTTGTCCTAACATTTTGGTAAGTCTTAAGATCATATAGCATTAAACTCATATAGCATAGCCCTCTAGTTTTGTTTTCTTCTTTTAAAATTATCTTGACTATTCTGGGTCCTTTGTCTTTTTATGTAAGTTTTAGAGTCAGGTTGTCAGTTTCTCATGTTAGAGAAAAAAAAACGAATAAGGGAATTTTGGTGGGGATTGCGTTGAATCTCTAGCCTAAATTGGGGCAATTGATGTATTAACAATATTAAATGTTCAATTCCTGAAAATGGCATATCTGTCCATTTATTTAGATCTTTCTTAATTTTTCTCAGTAGCATTTTTGTAGCTCTGAATGTATGACTCTTGTACATATTTTGTTATATTTATAACAAATATTTTACCTTTTTATGGTATTGTACATGGTACTAAATTTTAATACCCTTTTGTTCTTGGCTACCATGTAGAATTGCAATTGATTTTTTTGTATGTTGACTTTATATCCTGCAGCCTTACTGCAGGATAAACTGACCTATTAATTATGGTGGTTTCTGTAGATGCCTTAAGATTTTCTACATAGGGGCACCTGGGTGGCTCAGTGGGTTAAGCCTCTGCCTTCAGCTCAGGTCATGATCTCAAGGTCTTGGGATCGAGCCCCGCATCGGGCTCTCTGCTCAGCAGGGAGCCTGCTTCTCCCTCTCTCTCTCTGCCTGCCTCTCTGCCTACTTGTGGTCTCTGTCTGTGAAATAAATAAATAAAATCTTTTAAAAAAAAAAAAAGATTTTCTACATAGATGTATCTGCAAATAAATACAGTTTATCTCTTCCTTTCCAATCTGTATGGCTTTTATTTTTTTCTTGCCTTATCACACTGGTTAGGACCTACATGTAGTACAATGTTCAATAGACATAATGATAGCAGACATTTTTTTCTTGTCCTCAAGGAAATGTCTCCATTCATTCTTTTACCATTCAGTGTAACATTAGCTGCAGGTTTTTACATAGATGCTCTTTATCTTGCTGAGAAAATTCCCTTCCATTGTGGTTTTCTGAGGGTTATCAGGGATGAATATTGAATTTTATCAAATTATTTTTCTGCATCTACTGAGATGATCATGTGGTTTTTCTTTTTAGTTCTGTTTATACATTACATAATGTTGATCATCACATTGATGGATATTTGAATATTAAACCAATCTTACATTCCGCCCTAGGTTAAAACATATATCCTTCTTATATAAACTGAATCCAGCTTTCTAACGTTTTGATACAGATTTTTATATCTATGTTCATGACAGATATTGATGTGTTATGTAGTTTTTCTATAGTTCTTCTTCCGTATCTTTTATTCTTTGTCTATTCCTCTATATCTTTGCCTTGTTTTGGTGTCATACTAATCCCCTCATAAAATGACTTGGGAATTGTTCCCTCCTCTCCTATTTTCTTAAAAGTTTGTGTAAAATTGTAATTAATTCTTAAATGTTTGATGGAACTCCCCAGTGAAGCTATTAGGCCTAGATTTTTTTAAGTAGGTTTTTAACTACAAATTAAACATTTCTAATGGATTTGGGCTACTCCAGTTATTTATTAGATCTGGGGTAGCATTTGGTAGTTTGGATCTTTAAAGGAGAAATTCCTTTAAAGTTCATCTGAAATTCATCTGACATTGACATAAAATTATTCATATTATCCCATTGTTCTACAATTTGATTTCTGTAAGATGTAGGGTAATATTCCCTCTTTTATCCCTGAATTTGGCAATTTGTGCCTTTTTTTTTGTTTTTTTTTGTCTTTCTTGATCATTCTGGCTGTAGATTTACCAGTGTTACTGCAGAGAATCAGCTTTCAGTTTTCATTGATTTTTATGTTATTTTTCTGTCTTTTAGTTCATTGACTGCATGTATGCCCTTTATTATTTCCTTCCCTCACTTTACTTTGCTTTTCCTTTTCTAATTTTTCAGATAGAAACTTAGATCACTGATTCTAGACCTTTCCTCTTTGCTAATAGACACATTTAATGCTTTCATCTAAGCACTGCTAAAGCTATTCATCACAAAATTTTTATGTATTTGGGGGTTTTTTTCTGTTCACTTTAAAAATATTTTCTAATTGTCCTGCTGATGTTACTGAGAGGCACAGTTTAATTTCTGTATATCCAGAGGTGTTTCTGAATCTGTTATTGATTCTAGTTTAATTCCCTTATGGTCATAGGATAT
The DNA here is from genome assembly GCF_009829155.1 of Mustela erminea. Lineage (NCBI taxonomy): Eukaryota > Metazoa > Chordata > Mammalia > Carnivora > Mustelidae > Mustela > Mustela erminea. The sequence goes on along the minus strand of NC_045616.1, from coordinate 104,142,827 downwards.
GCTCAATGATTGTTATAATGTTTATATTTATTATATCTTTTTTATGGTTCAGAATACAGTAAATGTTCCATGGGCGCTTGAAATGACTGCATTCCATTGTTATCAGGAATAATGTCATATAGTGGTCTAAGACATTGATAATATTCAGGTTTTCTACATTCTTATTAGTTGTTTGTTTGTTTTTTACTTAACCTATGAATTACCAGGAGAGAAGTGCTTAAGTCTAACTATAATCATAGGTTTTTCCATTTCTCCTTTCAGTTCTATCAGTTTTGATATAAAGCATTTTAAAGTTCTGTTATTAGGTATGTAAATATTTAGGATTGTTCTGTCCCTTGATGAGTTTTCCCCTTTATCATGAAAGGACCTCTATCTTTGGTGATACTTTTTTCTGAAAAGTACTTTGTCTAATATTACTAGCTTCTCTAGCTTTCTTTTGATTACTATGTCATCTTTTTCCATCATTTCATTTTTTTTTAAAGATTTTATTTATTTGACACACAGAGAGGGATCACAAGTAGGCAGAGAGGCGCATGGAAGCAGGCTCCCCACTGAGCAGAGAGCCTGATATGGGGCTTGATCCTAGGACCCTGAGATCATGACCTGAGCTGAAGGCAGAGGCCTAACCCACTGAGCCACCCAGGTGCCCCATCATTTCATTTTTTATCTTCCTGTGTCTTTATATTTAAAGTTGGTTTCCTGTAGGTACCAGGTATTTTCTATTGATACTGTAACAATTTTTACAATCTTGCTCACTTAAACCAATGTAAACTTATTATCTTATAGCTATTCGGGTTTTTGTTTTTTGTTTTTTGTTTTTTTAGATTTTATTTATTTGAGAGACAGGGGGAGTGGGGGAGGGGCAGAGGTAAGCTCAGAGCTGAGGCAGGGCATGATCTGAGATCATAACCTGAGCCAAAATTAAGAGTGGGATGCCCAACCAACTGAACCACCCAGGCACCCCATCTTATAGTTCTTTCGGTCATAGATCTGACATGGGTCTCACTGTGCTAAAGTGAAGGTGTCAGAAGAACTATGTTCCTTTCTAGGGGAAATTCCATTTCCTTGCCTTTTCCAGTTTGTAGAGACTACCTAAATTCCTTACCTCATGGCCCCCAGCAAGATTGCATCTATAAGCATTCTTCCATAGATACATCTCTCTCTGATTCTGATGTCTTCTTCTCTTTCACTTTTAAGGGCCCTCGGGATTACATTGGGCCTACCCAGATACTCCAGGATAATCTCCCTATTTTTCACTCAACTAATTAGCGGTCCTTAATCTCTCTGCAATCTTATTTATTCTTTGACGTGTAATCTAACATATTCACATGGACATAGAACATACTTGCCTAGCATGCAGCATATAGGTGGATCATACTTTTATATCAAATCTGACTATCTCTGCCTTCTCATTAGTTTCAGCCATTTACATTTAATGTAATTACCAGTGTATTTGAGTTTAAATCTATAATATTGGTATTTGTTTTCTTTTTATTTGACTGAACTTTGTTTTTTCCTGCCTTCTTTTGGTTTGGATTAATTAACTGTTTCTTATGAATCCATTTTATATCCTCTGAGTTTATTAGCCAGACTTCTTTATTTTTAGTGGTACTCTAGGGTTTATAATCTACACCTTCAAATAATATCATCACAGTTTGCCTTCAGATAATAACAGTCTACCTTTTTCCCTCTATCTCCATTCCTTCTGGAACTCTAGCTACACATGTATTATATATCTCTGTTATTATACAAACACTGAATAGAGAGGACTCCTTTACAGCTCTCCAGAATTCTCTCAATGTATGTCTCCCACTCTCTGAAACTCTATCCCATGAGTTCTAGCTGCCTCACCCTTCCCAAGTTCAAACTGTTACTCTTCAATGCAGTGAGACTAATAGGCTTTATTTGGGTTCCCCCTTCCAGGCCTGTAGCCTGGAAACTCCTTGGGGCAATAAGTTTCAGTGACTGTGTAGGTGTAACCTCATTTGTTTCCCTCCTCTCTGGTTTAATAGCCCTATACTGCTTGTTGTGCAATAATTGGAAAATGTTTCATATTTTTTTCTGTTTTCTAGTTGTTTATGGCAGAACAAAAAAAATTCTCATAACAGTTAATCTTTCATGGACAGAAACTGAAGCCTTGTCTTTTCTTATTACAGTTTGGCTTGACATTCTTTTATCTCACATTGTAGTAATACTTAAAATTTTTGAATTAGTTGCAGGTGGCTTTGTTGTTCTCAAAGTGTGGTCTTGGGCCTAGAATCTGCATTTTCACAAGGCACTCAAGGGAGTCTTGATGGGGTGGCATTATGGAGGGAATACTGAATAAGTCCCAGAGCTACTACCACTTATCAAGTGTATGACTTTGGACAAGTACTCTGTGCCTGACGCTGTCATAGCTGTTTTCAAGATATGTACTTCGCCCTTATCTTTCTCAGAACCATGGGTTACATACCATAATAGTGCTATTTGTCCTGATTTTCTACTTGATTGCTCACTTCCAAAGGCCAGGAACAGTGTCGTGAAGTACCACTTTATTCCCAAAATCTACCATATTGTAAGAGCTCAATAAATACTTATTGATTAAATCAGCTGGGTGATATTTTCATTATACAGATGAGTAAGCTGTGGCTCAGAGAAGCGAAAAAACTTGCACAAGTTCACACAACTAATAAAAGCCTGATCTAGGAGTCTTTCTAACTCTAAATTCCATTCCTCTTCACCGCACCACCCTGCTGGATCTGTCTGTCTAATACAGGTCACAGTTTGGCAGGTGAATCACACTCTGTGTCTTCAAGAAAAGAGACTATTGAAAGTAACCGCTTGGGTTTCTCCTTCTCCAACAATAATAGACCTGCAAAGAGGCATTTTTAGTTATTGTTTGGGTCACAAGCAGGTCTCAGTTCTGCTTTAGCCTCTGGAAAAAAATGAGAGGGGGGCACAAAAAATTTCAATCAGTGGTGGAATAGTAACTCACCTAATATGCTTGTCATGATGCTAAAAAAAAACTGGTACGCATCATCCATCAGCATTTTTAGTTTCAGGTCAGCTATAATATGGGGAAAGAGAAAGGTAAATGAGAAAAGAGATTATATTTTGTCTTTTTAATTACCCAGCCACCATCACCACCACCCCCCACCATACTTTTACATACAGAGACCAAGTGCAGGACTTACAAAAAGCTGCTTTTTGTAATGACTCTCAAGTCATTCATTCATTCATTATCAGTTGTGCACATACTAGGTACTTGACCATATTAAAGGGAACGAGACAGATAAGGTCTCTACTTATGTGAAGCTTCGAATCTAGAGAGAGAAGATAAACAATAAATAAATGAACACGCACACACAAAAAAGTCAAGTCATGACAAGTGCTAAACAAAGATGTCAAATAGTATAATGACTGGAGAATGATTAAATGTGGCTTCTCTAGAAGAAGTGATCAGAAAAGGCCTCTGCAGTTTAGCTGGGGCAGGGATGGGGGTGCATTCCAAGAAGAAGTTAAGCATGGCACAGGAGTCAACAACAAGAAACGGTGAAGGCAAATGAAAAGTTGAACCAACTGGAAACCACCAGACCTTTCCTCATCAAGTCCACAACTAATAAAAAGTTCATTATTAATAGAGAATGTTGTTATTTTGAACACATTCTTGAATTGTAGAAAGTGGTATGGATATAACATGGGGTCAAAACATTCAGGAAACATTTAGAAACTTAGAGACCTTGTACATTAGTTTCTCCCACCAAAAACATGGTAAAGATAAAAGAATGCTATGAATTAGCCAAACACCAAACTTGGTGTTTCAGGGATTGAAATAGCCAGGAAAACACATGGGAAGTGAAAAGGGGGACAGTACTGTGTACTGGGCACTATGGTAGTGTTTACACACTTGACCTTAATTGATTTTTACAAGGTCTTGCAAAGTAGGTGGTATTAAGCGCATTTTACAGAGGCGCACATTGAAGCTCCATAAAGTCAAAACGTCTAGAACACAGAGATTCAAACCTAGACCCACCTATTTCCAGAACTCCTGCACCACCCATACAGGCCATTTGTTCCTGAAATTGCCTTTCACACTGTATTTTTCCAAGACCTCCATCCTCTCTTCTGCCATGGTGGGAAATTTTGAGCCGAAGCCAAATTTCAGCTCAGCCCCATTATCATTCTCCTGACTCAGTTAAGCAACTCTTTCCTATACAGTTTAACTTTTCAGAACAGCTTTCCGTGATGGGTCTTAGTGAGGCAGAGGGCTATTAATGATGCATGTGCTTCCTGTGGAGACTGGTTGCAGGAGAAAAGGAGCATTTGGTTGTTTTTAGTGCCAAACAGCAAGTTGCTGGAGAGGACAAAGTGCCTATTAGGCTAAAAAAATTGTATCTACGATCGTCTAAGCACAGATGAATCCTTCTTAAAAGATTCTGAATACCAAGAACTAGGACAAAATATGAAAATTCATGACTTCTGCCTATCCTTTTATGTCAGGAGAGTTTCATTATTTGAATCTCAAATAATAGCTTGAGCTGCGAATAAAGAAAACCAATAATAATACACAGTCCTCAGCACTATTCATTCTGGTTTTGATCAAATGGCCCTTGATCCTTTTGATTCCACACCTTTCAATCTACCCTAACATAACATTTATCCGTTTCAAAGTCCCCAACCATAAATCAGCCGTAATGGAAGCTCTTCTTCTTGCTTTTATTGCAAGGATATATGCTCCAACCTTCATGTCTAAAGTGTTTACCTGGCTTTTTCATAGCTGACTCAGTAGATTGGAACCTTTTAATGCAACCTGCATGGCATGTGGTCACCAAATCTATGTGAAGTCTTTATAATTTTTGTGTGATTGATAGCGTATTGCTCTTCACTGGTGAGGGAAAGGGTACCTATTTCCTGCTCGCTTCCTTTTGTAGATCTCAAGTTACCGAATCCATTTACTTTCGTGATTGGGACTTCAGAGGTAGAAAACTGAAGGAAAAGAGAAAAGCAATGAAGCTCAACAAGTCTGTGCCTGACTCTTGGGCCTAGATGTTTTTCACTGCATTCTCTTACCTTCTGGAACTATAAAAACTAAGCCCTCTTGCCTGCAAAGTAACCCAGTTGGGGTTGGAGGTGGAGATAAACAATCAATCAAACACCATAGTTTTAGGAGAACAAGAGCTCCTTTCTTCAAAGGAAAATATAGCAGTAGAGTTTACTTACATATGTAGCTTCCAGAGCTCCACAGTTCCCCTAACTGTTGTCTGTGGTCATCTTGTAGACCTTCAGACAACCCCTCCTGGTCCTGCAGTCAGCTACCATCATCCTCAAGTTTAAATGCATTCATCCATCTGTATTTCAAAACTTTGAATTATGCCATTTCTCTCCAAAACAATGTATTTGAAAGAGTTTCTAAGCTACGGTGTTAGATCAGTTCCAGAATGCAACTCAAGACCTGTAAAAACCTTCCTCAGATTAGCTTTGCCTATCCATTCTTTAATTCAGCTAAGAAGACACCTCTAATCTAGGAAAGGCAAATGTGTCTCAGAAGCTCAAAGGTTAGTAAGAATAAGAGATGAATGACTACTTCAGGGAGCGTATAATCCACTGGTTCCCAGCCCTACCCTCCCAGTCCACTTTCCTCATCTTCTGCATCTACCATTTTCACCATTTTTGAGTGTTTTCCATTGTTTCTCTTGTCACTTCTGTTACTAAACATAAACTCCTTGGAATTGTGTCCATATGTTACCTTTAGCCAAAAAATATGGGTAGTATCATGTTATGAATCAAAATCATGAACTTTGGATAAGCTGCTTAACTCTTAGCCTTATTTTTCTCATTTGAAAAATGCAAATAGGGTGCCTGGATGGCTCAGTGGGTTAAGCCTCTGCCTTTGGCTCGTGTCATGATCTCAGGGTCCTGGGATCGAGCCCCACATCAGGCTCTCTGCTCAGCGGGGAGCCTGCTTCTTCCTCTCTCTCTCTCTCTCTCTCTCCCTGCCTGCCACTCTGCCTACTTGTGATCTCTCTCTCTCTGTCAAATAAATAAATAAAATCTTTAAAAATAAATAAATGAAAAGTGCAGATAATAACAGTACATACAAAGTGGTTGTTAGAAGTAAGTGAATAATTTAATGTACAAAGTAGATAGTTAATAAATGGTTGCTATATCATGTCACTCACTTGCTTTAAAGAAGCCTTCAAAACACCTCTTTTGTCTTTCAAATTAAATGTGATGTCTCAGCCCACTATTGGATGCCCTCAAGGAAGACCCCAACCTACTTTGTCACCTTCTCTCTTATGACTCCGTATACATTCTTTCACTCAAACCACAAGTCCAACTCCGAAATACACTTTCCTCTTTCCATCATGAGGGCAAACCGGTAGTAACATCATCTTCTGAGCCCCTGTGTTAGAAGATGCTTGTGTTTATTTTTGCTTAATACCTAATTTTGTTTAATACCTGCTTGATTTTAGTGGTTAAGAACATAAATCTAGAATCCTTGTTTATTCTTATATAGTGGCTCCACAATCATCTAGCCCTGGGGCACTGGACATGTCATTTAATCCCTCACTATTCTTGCCTGTGAATGGAAATAATAATAACAGTAACTATTACAGTGAGGATAATAATTTAACTATTACTGTGAAGATACAAAATAATAATTCATGCAACTAACACAACAAGCTCTCGTTAAATATCAGCTGTTTCTATGATGAGAATTTCTAGTTGTTTTCTTCTCATTCAGGTCTACAAGATATTTGACAAATGATGAGAAAAGTTAAGCGGCTCTTTCAAAGTAACAACATAGCAAGTAATTGGAAAAGATGAGATTTGAAACCAGAGCTGTCTGACTCCAAAATTCCTGCCTTCCTGCCACCCTGTGTACATTGTGCTCATCTCTCTACCTGAAAAATGCCCTTGCTATTATCTAACTAAAACAACTTTCCCAGGCCCATCTCAGGTTCTGTCTCCTTCAGAAAGTCTCTCTGATTCCCCCATCCAAATGTGATGTCTTCCTCAAAATTCTCACAGCAATGTGTCACTTATTCATACCCAGCATTGTGCCCCAGTGACTTACGTACTACCTCATGAGGTCTTGGATACCAGGGTCAGGGTTGCCTCTGAAACAGAGCCCTTTGCCCCAAGTCTGTGCCCTGTTTCGTCTGAAGCAGAGCACTTTGCACCAAATAGATATTTAATAAAGTCAGTTGAGTTGAACAGAGGGTCGTTAAGGTCACAAATGGAAACTTCTGTCCAATTCAATCCTGGAATCATTTACTTACTAACACCTCTTTACACCAGGTCGTGTAGTAGACACCGGGTTTAAAGAGATAAGCAAGGCAAAATCCCTGCCGTCAAGGAATTTATAGTTTGATAAAAGTGCTTTGAAACCAGGAAGTGATTTTTTTAATTGGAGACGTTATAACTAATCAGATGAAAAAACGCTTCAGTAATGCGAAGGAATTCTCATTTATTGTTCGTACAGATACAGTTGTCTCCTCCAGCTGCTGTACCAGTTTAGACTACATCGTCACCTACCTCTTCAAGCACATAGCAAAAGAGGGCAAGAAGCCACTTCGATGCAGAGAGGCCACCCAGGCCGGTCAGAGACTATTACATTTTATGCAGCAAAATCCAGATGTCCTGCAGCAGGTAACTGGTGGTCAGTCACCCGGCTTAAGAAACAGGCTAGGGCCTGAGTGTCTCTCAGAGCAAATGGTCTGGTCAGGACTCTTTACCAGTTATTCTGGAGGCGGATTTTCCCAGAAGATAGGGTTGCGCACTAGCCCCAGGACTGCTCACCCTCAGGAAGTCTCTCAGTTGTTCATTTTACTCCAGTGAGGCTAGAATTCAAAGAAAGGTTGGCTCTTCCAGAGGCCTGAGAAAAACAAAAGGCAAAGCCAGAACTAGAGATGGTCACGCTCTGGTTTCTTTTCTGGAGCCTCTAATAACAGCTTCTGAAGTTTGCTTTGTGGGTACTCTGGTCCATCAGGAAACTGCCATTTGCTGAGCTCCTGTTCCGTGCCAGACAGCTTGCTGGGAACTTGCCGTTTATCGTACCACAATTGATACTCTTCCCATTTCAGATAAATCGGGGTTCAGATAGGTCACATTCCCCCAGGCATTTAAGTAATAAATAATAAAGCCACAACGTCTTTATTTTCAAATGTGTTTTCTCACTGGCTAATATGAGTTAGGTTCAAGTTTAATACTGTTTTTTAAAAAAACTCACTTCTGCAAATCACAGTAACAGTATGCATAAAAATAACACATGCCAGAAATATTTCAGAGAGAATAATGCCATTTTTCTGCAGAGATACCATCACTACGATAGTTTCCAGTTCCACTAACTTTGGAAACTTTATACTGCTTCCATTCGTTTTATCTTGCCAAATTATCTTCATAATGGTAGTTTGCAAATGTAAACACTTTAACAAGGTTATTAGCCAACAAACAGGATGCCTGCCACCAGGCAGAGACTGTCACTGTGAGCAAAGAAATGATGCACATAGAATGAGCCAGCCATGCGCTAGGCTTTCTTCCTGGCTATCATTTTTTACAAATATTCAAATTAAATTATATGAACCTATTTTGGCCGATGTCTTAGTTAGCCTGTTGTTTTCCTGGCAAGGAGGTGTGTAATTAAGATTCTGTGTAACTAGACAAGGTGCTGTCAGCCTGTAAGTGTTTGGTATGACCCTGGAGGGGTTACGACACATCAGTGAAAAGAAGAGAAAGGTAGCACGTGGATTGAGGACTTTCCGTGCACAAGGTGCAGGAGCCGAGCCACTGAGATTCTCCTTAAAAATGCTGCTATCAGGGGCGCCTGGGTGGTTCAGTGGGTTAAACCTCTGCCTTCAGCTCAGGTCATGATCTCGAGGTCCTGGGATCGAGTGGGGAGCCTGCTTCCCCCTCGCTCTGCCTGCTGCTCTGCCTACTTGTGATCTCTCTATTAAATAAGTAAATAAAATCTTTTTTAAAAATGCTGCTATCAGGTGGGACAGAGATAATCGGTTAGTTATTAGATAACTAACCACTTATATGATAATTTGATTGATATAGTGGTAACAGAGATTGACACACGAGGAGAGGACTTTCAGAGAACTCTTCTCATTTGCACCCCCCCACAACAACCCTGAAATGTGGAAATCATCATCCTCATTTTACCGGTGAATACATTGAGTCACAGAGAGAGCAACTGGGGAGTGGAATGTAAACCAGAAGCCCAAGTCCTTACCACTTACATTGTTGATTCTCAAAGGGCCTGGTTGGTATGGATAATATCATTTCACACTGAACTTTCTGTGGAGATCTGGGTGCACCGCTCCTTCCCCCTCAGCCACCTCCCCAACGGCAGTAACCTCTGGTACTGATGGGAGTGTGGCATAGCCTTCTGGTGTTCTGCGAGGACAAGGTTGAACACCATAGATTTAGAGCATGTAGCCAGGGGAGAAAATAAATACCCATGGATTGGCCAGGAATCAGACCCAGCCCCCACCCCACCATGGCAACTGACAAGTCCACCACTAAACCCCTCCTGCCAGCACTCAGCCTGATCACAATTTCATCCCATAAACTTTGGCAGAAACTTTTTTAAGTTGGTAGAAGATTCTACCAGAATCAATAGGCTGTGATCCTAGACAAATACCATCAGACTGCAGAGCAAGTGATGTGGTTGTACAGGAGACAATCAAGTTTGTCTTTACTAGAAATCACCATGCATTTGTTGGTTTAAGTAATTTCTGTGTGTTAATAATACCTGGTAATCCTTTGCTTTATAGCATATGACTAAGTAGTGATATATCTTTATTAACAGTGGAATACATTCTATTTATTTGGAATGCAGGCTTTCAGATAGCATTTTAAATATTAATGACTGGTCTCTGGTAGTCAGCATAAATATGATTTGCATTAGCACTCGGTTATATCATCTTGAGTGCCTCTGATGTCAACCATCGGGTATAGCAATATCTGACATCATCTCCTTAGGTCACTGACAACTTTGACCTCTATTCTTATGCACAGTTTCTGTCGTCTCAAAAGCTCTTTTGAATTGATTTGAAATTTTGACTCTTCCCTTTATGAGGCAGTAAAATTGATAATTATTCAGATGGGAACTGAGCGCTGAGTGAAAAATCAATTCTACCCGCTCTCTGCTGCGTATAAAATTACTTCTGAGTCGGCTGGACTGAACGGATGGCCGGAGTAAAAGCAGCAGGCAGGAGTAGTGGGAAGAATTAGCTGGACAGAGCTAATAGCCTGAAGGGATGGACTTGGAAAAGAGGGAGTGGGCCAGTTGGGGGTTATTATGAGCAAGGATGGGTCCCATTGATCATCTGTTTACATCAGCTTTCCAAGACCTTATAAATCAGCCCTGAAGAGCAGCAGAACTCGAGATTCAAGATTCGGCATCTTACCAGAGGGACTTTGTATTAGATTATTCTCATTTTCACACTCAGATGAAAAGTGAGCCATTGATTATTCATTGGTTGCCCATTAAATGCTGTTTTTATAGATGATTTGCCTATCACTGAAGGTAATGAACAAGGTGGCTGCTTTATAACTCGAGGTTTCAGTTTTCAAGGCATCTGTGTCGGTTAAGTAATGCCTAACCCTATTAAAAGGAATGGGTTACAAATTGCTTAACAGTGCTGAAAAACTAGACCCTAATGACTAATTGTGCTTGGAGTTAGAGAGGGTTTGTCAGCTCTTTAAACTAAACTGGTGCAATGATCCTGCAATTATTTACTTGTTTGAACTGTTTTCCCCCCAACCTGGATATATATATTGCTGGAAGCGTAATTGCATGAGGAGTGTCAGTTCCAAATTGCAAAAGTTTATGTCCTCAAGCTTCCATAGCAGGTGAAACTTGCACCCACATAAAAGCTTTTCCAACATCCTTGTAGGCCTTTCAACTGGTGTACAACAGCCTGGGAAGCACATTTTCAGCACCTCTCACCTGGAAATGTGCTTATTATGATCTGTTATGTGGCTTGAGATACTCTGTGTTTTTAAAAATATTCTCCGAATAAGGCATCTTCCAGAATCCGCAAACAAATCTAACTTTGCTAGCATTAAATTCGGTCAATTTGAAGATCCACTATAATTAAGTGAATCTGTTGCAAATAAGAATCATTGTCTCACCAGCATTCCTTGGACTTAGCAATTGAGGAAAACCCAGTTTTCATGTATTAAGAATAAATATTCCCCATGTGTTTTTATGCCATTAGAAAGATAAACTAAAATCTTAACAAGCCAATGGTAATAGTGATGAAGCACAGATCTGCTATAGTAATTTGGAAAATTAAATTCCGTGTGAATTTTTTTCAGTTTTATCTCTGGTCATGTTAAGTGTTTGCCTCTAATAAGCCATAGATCAGCATTCACTTAGTTATATCATGGAGTGAAAGATTTGCCCAAATTAGGTAAACGGAAGAGTGTGTTTTATAGAATTAGAGGGGCAGTTCGGAGATGTGTGACTGATTCTTTTTCGCATGGTAAGAATAGGACACTGATGCAGAATGCGTCTCTAAATCAGAACTGCAGCTATAAGTAATTGTACTGGAGAGAGGAGTACCTTCCACAGAAGTAGGACGGGGACTCTGTGATTGTCAGTATTACTGACTAGATTATGCGGTTAACTTACTAACAAGGTATTTTTAGCAATTATAGTCTCTAAAATCGAAATACATTGAAGGGATGAATAGAATATTTGGGTTTGAATTTATCTCACCCTCGTCTATTAAACTGTTTGGTATAAGTCAGCTATAATTAAAAAAAACCCAGAAAGTGCTAATTATGATGATCTCTCTCTTTCATGCCCTCCCTCCCTTCCCCCCTCCATACCCCCTCCCTCACCCCCAACCTGGCATTTAACTACAAATTGTGAAGAGCTGTCAGGAGCTATAAGAATCATACTTCAGTAGGGATGTGTGCTGAGAGAACATTCACCCTTTTCCTCAATCAGTCAGTCAATCAATGAAAATTGCTTTTGTATAGTGCTCTTCACGACATGCATCCCAAAGTGAATTACAGCAAAAGGGAAATCATCTGCTCTTTTTTCATTTTTGTGTTTAGATTGAAGTGATACTGCTCAACATTTTGACATCCTATACAAGACATCTTTCATACTTAAGATTCCATTCCCTTTAATACTAAGTAGGAGAAAGTGCAGTCGCATATTTAACTCATGTTGAGACTTTGGCCTCTAGAACCTTAGCAACACTCTCACGGTGGGAAACACTTAAGCAGATGAAGTATATTCCTGTCTCTTATCCTCTTACAAAATAATTAGCCAGATTTTCTAATATTACTAAAGGCATTTCTAGTGGACCCTGAATGGAAAGTGTGCCCTCCACATGATGCATTAGCTCAGTCTGGTTGACGTGCCACTGTATTGTCAAAAACATGGAAGTAGATTGGTACCAGAAACACACGCTGAAGCAACATTCAAAACTAGATCAGAGGACAGCGTGGGTGTAGAGGGTTTAGAGGAAGCCGAGGATCGGTCAGTAGACACCAACACAGAAAGCAGGAGCTCAGGTTTCAGGAAGGAACTGGTTTTTGCACGTGCTGCCACGATCTTGGTCTTCCCATCATTCTGTGCTCAGACTCTGTATTTATTTCTAGGAAAAAATGATATTGGCAAAATATGCGCGCTTACTCTGTGCAGGTACTAGTGTATGCTTTCTACGTATGCGTGTAATCCAGTTTCATCATCGCAGCATGTCTGTGAAGCGGTGGCATTATGATGGCCCCTTGGTAAATATAGAAATTGAGGCACAAACAGATTAAGCAACTAACTTGCCCAAGGTCACCCATAGTCAGTAAGTGGAAAAACTGCAGTTCTGGCCTGTTGAACTCGAGTTCATATGCTTAACCACAGAGCTAGAGTTTGTTGGCAGCTACTAATCTGAGGTGGTTTGTGTGTTCTCAGCACTCACGCTGAGGCAAGCTGAGTTTCCAGTAAGTCCCACTGGGGCCATCCTTAAGGTGGAATGATTTAGAGCAGTTATCCTATCCCCCAACTTCATGCCGCAGCCGGGATGAAACAGATGGGCGGTGACCCAGAGAGGCGGTGGGCAAGGGAGAGGGAGGGTGCTTTGCCAGCTGGTACAGAGAGCCTTGTGCTCCCCACCGTCACTGAGGCAGAGTGAACAGACCCTCCACTCCCTTACCCTGCACCCACACCCACTCATTAATTCTATAGCCAGACACTGAGAGTATAAAATGGAGTGGGACGTGTATCCTCAAGAAGGCCGCCAGAGTCTAATAGCATCACTGTCTCGTGATGTTCCTGTGTTCCTTTCCTTTAATGTCTTTGAGGGAGCTCTTGAGGTTTGTTCCAGCTTGGGTTTTCTCAGATAGAGCAATACGGCAGCTGTGAAATGAAGGTGGGGAAGCAACAGGTGCTCTCTATCCGTCCCTTGTACCCAGTGCGTCTCTAGGCTTCATCCTGACTCTCACCACTGACTCATCAGTATAGAATGCCAGTTGTCACCTCCTTCAGGTGCAGACAGCTTCTCTTCTCTAATAGAAGCTGCTTCTGCTGCTAGGTACCGTTAGCTCCTAAGGGCTTCTCACATCAACAAGACTCAAAGTGATAATGTTGAGCGTCCCTCTCCCTATCCTTTCCATTCTACAAAATATCACAAACTAAGATGCCTACCGAGCCAAGCAGAAAACCTGAAGCTTGAGAAAGAAAACCAAGTTGAGTCTACATTCCAGTCCTACGGGGGCAGCCTCCACACAGGGCCAACTCATTCTTGCCCTGTAAGAAGGTAGGACCCAGTGTTGCCAGTGGTATTATTACCTAGCCGCCGCCCCTCACCCCTGCTCCAAAGAGAACCAGAAATCCAGGTTTTCTGTGTCTGCTTATCAGTCTTCCACCAATGTATTATGTAATCCTAGAGGGTTTCAGAACTGAGATCTTCCAAAGGATGATCCCTGATATTTCCCACAGTTATCCCATGTGCTACTGCTGATGTTTTAATAATTTTTGAAGCACAGTTTTTGGATTACTTGCTTAAAGAGGCTGCTGTTATGTTGCTCTTACATTTGATTCTATATGTAGGTGTCTATTAAAATTTAAAGAGGGCATTTATTTATATTTGGATCGTGCCTTTGCATCCAGAATGGATGCAGTCAACAGTCAATGAAACTCAGCTAACACCTTCCAAACATTTTTTTTTTAATCTTCAAAATAACCATATTTGTCTGAAGCAAAAACTAAAGTTTAGTTTGGTCAAGTAAGTGTGTGTGTGTGTGTGTGTGTGTGTGTGTGTGTACACACAATCTAATTACTAAGGATCAAATCAGAATATATGAGAGGACCAGGATTGGACAAAAGTTTCTAGGTAACAACCACGTAATACAAGTCCAGATGAGAGTAAAACTCTTGAATGATGAATTTTTGACCATCACCCCTAAAGATTGGTTTAGAAAGTTAAAGTATATAATTTTGAATATAGAAAAAGTAGGGTTTTTTTTCTTTTTTTACTAAAATGGCATTTTATCTGTGATACTATAAAATCATTGATCATCTGTAGAAGGATGATTCGAATCCAAATTTTTTGTGGTATACCCTATCTTTGCCATTTTGGTTGTGTTTTTGTTATGGAAATATTTGTTGAATGACTGTTTCAAGTATAACCAAAAGAAATGGTATTTTAAAACAGAAAAATTAGTGAAAACAAAAATCTGTTCTTGACTTATGAATCATCCAATTATCATCAGAACTGTAATACCTGTCTTTAACAGAGTGCCTTTTCTTCCCCAAAGATCTCTTCAGGCTTGATACTTGTCTCAGCATCTAGCCGAGCCTGATACCTTGTATTGGTCAATGAGTGTCTAGAAAACAAACCCCCCCAAAATTAATTTGCAGAATTACAGTCCTCAGGCAGTGACTTTAGGTTTCAAAGCCAGCATGGTCATAGACTGCTACATAATAAACGGAATGGGAATGCTAAGAGGAGATTGCACCTTTGTATACTATCTAACGATCCTGCTGAAATTCCACAAGAAAATTTCATCCTAAACACGGGCAAGGAAAGAAATAAGCACTTCGAGTATTGTTCCAAATGGGTAACAGAACAGAGAAGTGTTGTGGTTTGTTGTTGTTGTTGTTGTTTTCCCACTAGGACATGTGTTTTTCTACCTCTAAGCACAGTTTAAAGATGTAATCCATTGATAGCATAACTTGCCTTATTAATTGAAAGGGATGGAATCCACCAGATGTAGCCCAAGCCAGCAGAGAGTTGGGTGACTAAGCAACAGCAGAGACACCATATTGAATGAGCCAGAATTCAGTCTCCAAGTCATTTATTTCAACCAGTGACAGTACGTTGCAGCTCCTGTGCCTCAGCAGTGATTGATGGTTTAATATCATATATAATTTTTTTTAATGAAGGAAAAACCATTTAAATATGTTACCATTTGCACTGGTATTCTCCTATGTACATAACTGCATTTAATCATTATGGGGATTGTTTTTATACTTGTGTAATTTGTATCCAAGAAATAACTGTCAAAGCCATCTCACGCTGTTGCTGGAAATGGTACAGTGTGCTTCACCCTTGAATAGATTCATTCTTCCCTGCACATAATTAAGAGTGTTGGAGCTTTCCCTGCCACCACATAGGAATTCCATGTTTACATTTCTGAGAATGAAAAATTAGCCACAATGTGCTTTTTCAAGTTCCCATTTTCTAGGGCTATGATATTTAAGTACCTTAGCTCCGTAGCAGTGTATGATTTGAAGAGTTTGATTTTAAGACTTTTAATATTAAAATACATAATAAAATTTTATTATCTAATTACAAGAGGGTTTAGCCTCTTATTAAAGTTGCTAAATCAGGCCTAGATTAGCATCATAATAACACAGTTTGACATGGAATACTCAAAAAGTCAAGTGCGAAGGAAGGGACAGGGTTTTTTGTTGTTTTAGGGGGTTTTCTCCTCCGCCCACCCCTTGCACAGTGTAACAAGGATGAAATGCATGTATGAAAACAAACGAGGAGCAATTTGGGACGCTGGAGAAGGAGTGGAGGTGTCAGCCTTGGACGGTACCCTTAGGCAAGGCAGCTGGTATATGTAGCCTTTTGTTTATCTGCTACTGGTTTATGTAGCCTTTAGGCCGGCCCCAGAAACAATCAGTCCTACAGGGTCAGCTGCTGGTCAGAAGCAAAGTAAGAAAAGATTCTGCGTTCAAACGCACAGCCATAATTTCTGTACAGCTGGCACCTGCTACTGGTGCACAGCATGAAGGTGAAAGGTCAAAGAGGCAGTTGTTCAAAGCTCAAGAATGGCTTAAAGGGACTTGTAGATTAATCTGCTTTATTAACTTCTGTATATTAGATAACTATTGCTGTGAATGACAGTACATCTTTTTTAATAAGTCGCATCTCTTTCTCTTTTAAATTAGCTTTTGAGTAATGAATATTAAATAGAAAGCATTTCAGGGGTAATTAAATGAAAACAGAATGATGTCATTTTACAATCATATTTGTATGTTTATAAAAGAGGGGATGTATAATGTTTTCCAAAGAGCTAAAAAAAAGAAAAAGGACCAGCTCTGCATAAAGAAGTATTTGAAATAAATAAGTCACATGTCCATTAGCCTTTGTGTTTAAACTAAAATATATGATGTAGTTTGTGACTTAGCATGAAGTCACTGGGTGCTAGTGGCTCAATTCGGCATTCCCAGGGGCTCTCACTATTTTCTTTATGAATTAAAGTGACTGCAATCTGTCACTGCTCTTTTATCTACAGTTTAGCACAGTTTTGCTGTGTAGTCATAGCCAATGTTCTCAGAATAGCAAAGGGGCTGTAAAAGATGAACAACAGCCATACCTTTTCCTTCACATTCCTGTAAAACAGAGAACATTGCATGTGGAAAAAAATGCAGAGTTTTACACAGGTTTCCCCCAAGATAATTAGGCATGCGTGGTAACAAATCTCTCACCCAGTATGGCAAATGGCAAGGAAAATGGTTTTTAGCCTCTTCATTAGCGGTGATTGGTATAATTGGCTATCATTGTAAATTAAAAGTTCCCGAAATGTATCCCTTCTTAAAGCCTTAGCAAGGAAGATTTCTACTCCATAAATGAAATACTGATACCAACTCTGAGGAAGTATCTCACAATCTGTATTCTTTTTTTTCTTCTTCTTCAGAGAGAGAGTGTGCGAAAGGAGGGGGTGGGGTGGGCAGAGAGAGAGAGAGAGGGAAAATCTTAGCCAGGCTCCATGCCTGATGCGGGCTCAATCTCAAGACCCTGAGATCATGACCTGAGCTGAAATCAAGAGTCAGACACTTCAGCGACTGGGTCACCTTAGCGCCCTCATAGTCCGTGTTCTAAAGGGATGGTTTTGTCTGCCCTCAGACGTTCTCCAGATGATGCCTGCCTGCTTATGCTGACACGGCGCAGGGAACAGCACTTAGCCCATATTTCACAAACAGAAGTCACTCAGGATTAGCATTCCCACGTTTTAGCACAAGCGTGGTCTTCATGCTCTGACCAGTGTTTCTGCGACATGTGAACATGCCGCCTGCATCCATCTTCCTGTGTCGTACCCAAGCCAGGGCGCAGCAGAAGGATCCTAAACTTGGGTGGATGGCACAGAGAAGCTGATAGAAAAGATAGAAGTGTTTCCTCACCCTTACACTCCAAAGTGAAAGAACTTCTACACCTCCTCCTTAAAGATCTAGATGTTTCCTGCAGGGTCGCTAAGACCTAGGAGGTCACTATGGAGGAGCAACTTCAGACACAGACAATGGTGGTGATGAATGATTATGATGAAAAAGAAGTGGAAAAATCTGCTAGGCTCTGTGCTAAGTGCTTAAATGTATATATTTATCAGTCATATTTATATTTGTATTCATAAGGTTTCGCTACTTTGGGAAGCAGATACTCGTTTCTGCATTTTATAATCAAAGTATCATAAGTGTAGCTTCAAGAAGTCAGGTAACCCAGCCACTATAACAGCTTCTAAGCAGCAGAACCTTTGTGCTCATAACCACTATGCAGTACTACTTGTCAATGCCCTAGAGACAGGATTGGTAGGGCAGGAGGGGGCAGAGTGGGGCACACAACATTCATTCATTTAAAAATCCTTGACTGAGCCAGGGCCCTTCCTTTGAGAACTGATGATATAAGAGGTAAGCACTTGACCCAGGTTGGCTGAGTCCTCTTCCTTAGACTTAGAAACTGGCATTAAGAAGAAGTTCATTTGACTTGAAGACTTGAAAAACCAAGAACCCTGTGGCAGCCATCCCCTGCTACATGCCCAGAGAAGTAGCCAGTCAACAGCAAAAGAAGAAAGCAGCGGGCACACTGGGGGATGTTGAAGGAGACTAGCAGCCCCAGAGAGACTGAGAAAGATTCCATCAGCCTTCCACAGCCACCAAGAGACCCAAGTGCACTGCCTAATCCAGGGGTCCTTGAGTCACCCCTTTTAGGCCTGACTTTTGTCTCTGGAAGTTGCTGTTCTCACAGCCAAAAGATTGTTGACTCAGGGAAGTGTGAGGAGAAAATGGACCAATGAGTACAGACTCACCTAATACAAAAAAGGTATTCAATAAATATGTAAAATTTGAAAAACAATGGACAGGAACCAGTAATATTTTTATGTCCCTGAGGAGAACATATCCCTATGTGCAGGTAATCTGTTCATACCGATGAAGGTGAGAAGTGTCCTTTCCAGGAAATCTGAAGGCCATGACTACACCCAAATCACCTAGATCTTCTTAGTCCCACATGTGTGTTCTGCCTTTCCTAGAGTTCCCCATGTGACATGCATTCTCAAGATCACAAACCCTCACTGGTGGAGACCAGGGAGGGTGGGGTAGGGAGGAGCAGGTACAGTGTCATTTGGATTTTATTCTTGGCCCCAAATTGACTTGTCCCTTATTCTTCCTACGCATTCCAGGCATCACCATGAGAATAAACGTTAGGACTCTCTCCATTGATGTGTCTTTACACCTCATGTCTCCTCTGAGTCTCACAGCAACTCTCATGAGACAGTAGGGCAAATGTGGTTTATTTTCTGAACTTGGGAGTATAGAGGTACATCCCCCAGATTACATCCACAGTACCTGTATGGGACAACTGTGCAGGGGTGCTGGGAGGCAAATTCACACAGCCAGTAAATAGCAGTGCTGAGACTATAACTAAGGCTTGTTGTCTCTAGATCTCGCATACTTTTTATCGCACCAAGTCTTCCCAGGGCTTTAACCTACTCTGCTCTCCTGGCATTTCTCCCACCTTTATCTTTCCAAGTGGCATTGTGAATGGTATGAGAAATTGAGTTTCTTGAAAGAATGGCACTGTGTAAAGTGAGGGTCAGCTTAATGATGGCTTGATTTATTCATTTTACAGTTGTACCTGGTTTTTCACATACTTGAAGGGTAAACAATGGGAAATTTTTCCAAAGCATATAAGTGTGTGCCAGAGTTGTGAACTGAACTTTCGTATTCATTTCCAGTCTTAATTCTTAGAAAGTTTAATCAGCAGCAACCACTGGGGAGGCTTTGAGCTCATTTCATATGTTCAAGAAAACAACTTCTTTGATTACAGTCTGATCACTACTTACAGAACAAGGTAGAGTTTCCCTAGTCCTCTGGCCTGTCATGAGGACAGGCCTCTGGCCTGCTACCTTGTACGCTTTGCACCCAAGAATACTCTTGTATGTTAATTCTTCACCCCTTGTCATGCCTGGGAAGATGCAGGGAATGCTTTCAGATGGATGAATTTCCGTCCTTTCAGAGTGTTGAGTTGAGAATTCTGTATTTGTTAGGATTTTCTGCTTTACTGCAATCAGAACAGATTTTTCAGTCAACGTACCTGGCTTTGAATACTTCTGTGTCCTTGGGATAGTTACTTTACCTCTTTAGATATACCAGCATCTCCACCAGGGCACTTCTCAGCCTTACTGGAACTGGCCCCCAGGATCAGGTAGTTGAATTAGTCCCTCCTGAGGTCTTAGGCCCAGACTCCCCAAGACTTTAGCCAAGACCCCTCGCCTTAGCTCTTTCCCATTCTGTCACTCCTCAGCCCACCGTGTAACTCAGAACATCACTACCGTGGAAAAGGAAAATTCAAGTGCATGCTTAGTTGAGGTCATGTGAATGAGGAATGTGAAGCCAACTGCCAGGAAGGAGCGATGAGAAGTGCAAGGCCTGGAGAGAACGCTCTCAGGCCCCAGAGAGACCCACCAGAAAGAAAATCCTAAGCAAGAGCTCTGTGTTAATGCCCGTACTTAATGTGGCATCTAGTTTTAGATAGGACGAAGAAGTTCCACTCAAGGAACTAAAAGCGTCAATTAGAGTTAAGTGCATTTAGGGATGACTTCTCAGAGACCCTTTAGGATTGGAAGGAAACGACTTGATGGGTGGGCAATAAGACATTGATAAAATACTCAGGCTCCAGGAGCTTCTTAAGGCCACGAGGACCACATCTTAGTCCATTCCATACCACAGTGCCTGGCACATAGTAGGCTCTCAGTAAGTCTTTGAACATTGAATATGTGTGAGAAATGAAGAGGGAGAGGAAAAGCAGGAGGGAGAAGCCCCCAGCATGACACCCGACACATAGGAGGCGCTTACTACTTATGTGTTGCCTGTGTGCACCTGGCACAGAATGAGAGCCACCAGTGGAATATCAGGGACTGGAAACATGTGCAGGTAATGTGAGGGGCTCGTAGCCCCCCAGAGGCCTGGCCTGGCCTGTTCTGGAGTCTGCACTTGAAGGGACAAGTTCTACCCTCAGCCAAGGCTGGGCTCATATCCCACAGAGGGAGCTAACCCTCCCTCCCCAGCCCCATCTTCTTCCTGAGCCCCCCTGCCTCACAGAGAGGCTGGAAACAAATTGACAGAAACCTGGAGGAAAGAAACTCAAGTGATTTAGGAGAATGGAAGGTCTGGCTTATGGGGCCAGATTAAAGAAGCTAAATATGTATAGCCTGCCTAAGTGACAACTAAACAGGGCATTTGATAAGTCTATAAATACTTGGGAGATGTCACTGCCAAGAAGGAGAGGGAATTACTTAGCATGGCACAATGGAGTATTGGCATAATGGGATATTATTAAGAAAGGGAAAATGAAGGTTGAACATCAATAAAAAGCTTCCTGACGAAGAGAACCATTCCTGACAGGGGACACTATTACTTTATGCACTGCGGACCAAGGGAAGTAATGGCAGTGCCATTTCTCAGGGTCCTGGCCACAGAGCCAGCAAAGAGGGAGCCGAGATCTGCCCCCACTGCTGTGCAGGCCAGGCAGGTAACCTGTGTCTGTGGCCTCCTGATCCTAGAACAGAAACAGAGCTGCCTCTGTAGACGGATGGGAAGTCAGACGGCCCAGGCCTCCTAAAGGAGCAGACCATCAGCAGAGGGCCTCGACCAGCAGTTTGTCCTTCTGAGTCATTCTCAGTCATTTACCTCAAGTCATTCACCTTGAATGGCACCCCATTGCCTGCAAGATAAGGCCCGTTTTGTAGCACCCATTACTAGGCCCTTCCCAAGATCTGGCCCCTGTCCACGTAGTCAGCCTCTCTGGCCACCAGCGGCCACTCCACACTGACCCCCTCCAGTCCCACAGAACTGCTTGTTGTCCCCCAAACATTTCTCCAAACCTTTGCCCCTGCTCGCCCTCCTTCCAACCTGTGTGCCTGTCAGACTCGGTTTATTTTCTCCCACAGCTCCCCATGTCACCTGCGAAGCCTTCCTGGCCTGGTCCCCACCCCAAGACAGAGTTCTTCAGCCTCCTCTGGTCTCTTAAAGCCTCCTGTGCTAGCTTCTGTGTGTAGGACTTTCTCTGTTGGGTTGTCATGGTTTATCAACTGTGCATCTCCTTCCCTACCCGACTGTGAGCTCTTTGAGGGCTGGGACTGTGCCTTGTTCATCTGTGTATCCCCAGGTTGTGACACAGAGCTTGGCACAGAGTACGTCGTCAGTAAACATCTGAATAAATCAGGGAGCAGGGATCTAGTCCTATCATTCCTCAGGCTTCCTATGTAATTCTTAGGGCAAAAGAGCTTCCAAATCTCGGTAACTCTTTGAATCATCTCCTTGGCCTCCTGGCCAGCACTCTGCCATTTAGACGACTATAAATAAAAACCCTCAAATCTGAAAGGCAGTATGCTGTCCTCTGTGGTTTAAACATAAACTCTAGACTAATCTTTAATGGAAAATGCTTCTGAGGGCCCTGTGAATGTGCCACAAAAATACTTTTTTCTCCTCACACAAAATCATTTGAACATAATAAGTAAGATAATCCTCTGCTGTTGGTTATGATGATTTTTAGGTCCATCTAACTAAATCCCTTCAGGAAATCTGGGAGAATGTAGTGACAGATGAGAGACAATGAAACATTGACCCTCCTCCTGTAAGGATAATATATTTATTATGAAATACAATATTCATTGCACTCTGCTTGGATGGCTGTACGAGATGCCCTCGTGCCATTATGCCTGATGTTGCGCTGTTTTGAAATACGATATTCATTGGGAAATGTTGTGATGACTGTTCAATAAACTAGCATGCTATTTCCCACTCCCTTCCCTGCTTCTGAACGGCAGTGGTTAGAGTTTACTTTATCACTGAATATTTAATATAAACATGTGCTTGTAGTCTTCTCCGTCGTGCATGTGTACGTCTGCCGGCTGGGTTGTCTCGCAGCTCCTGATGTTCCGAGTTCACTGTTGAACTGTTAGTCTGCAGATCCTCTCCACTGCCCTTAGCACTCCAAGGACCATCTGGCGCCCAGCCCCTTTTCTCCATGGGCAGTCTTGCATTTGAGGCCTAAAGCTCTGACTTTATCTACAGCTTTAGTGGCAGGTTATATTTCTTGGAAAGATTTCATTGCCTGGGGAAAAAATGGGGTATACACTCAAGGATTCTGACCACTCCTCTTTGTCTCTGCTACCAGCCTTGGTGGGGCCCTCGCCTTCTCTCGGCTGGACTGTTGCAGTAGTATCTAAATGTGCTCCCTTGCCTCTGGTACCGACCCATGGTTGCCTTGCTCCGGTCTCCCATCGGTAATTGTTCTAGATCCCAGAGCTCAGCATTATTCAGGAATCCTTTGAAGGCTACCCGTTTTGCACTGGCCCAAACCCACTTCTGCATTTAGTGTGACAGCACAGGCCTTTTTTTTTTTTTTAAGATTTTTATTTATTTATTTGACAGAGATCACAAGTAGGCAGAGAGGCAGTTGGAGGGGAGGAGCAGGCTCACTGCCGAGCAGAGAGCCTGATGCGAGGCTCCATCCCAGGACCCTGAGATCATGACCTGAGCCGAAGGCAGAGGCATAACCAGTGAGCCACCCAGGCGCCCCAGCACAGGCCTCTTAGAACCTGGACCCTGCCCAGCCTTCAGCTCCCCGCCCTCAGCTCTGCTTTCTATTCAAAAGAGGAGGCTAACTGTTCCTCAGACATCCCAAGCCCTGTCTGCTTTGTCTTTTCTCATTTTATTTCCTCTTCATGATATATCCTTCTTCCCTGCTAATGCTTATATATATCTTTTAAGGTTCAAGCTTAATATCACCCATCCTATGAAGATTGGCTGTTCTTTTTAGACAGAAACATAGCACATGTGCCCCTCTCTCTTGAGTTTGTACACATATTTGCTAATTGAGGGCCCCCCAGAGGCTAGTAGAGGCCATTGAGGTTCTAGAACCTGGCTGTGTGGCAGTCATTCATTTGGGAATAAAAATTAGAGGGAAATGGCTGTGAAGGTGAAGGTCGTTCCTCTACATAGAGATTTTCCCACCATTCCCACCCAGAGGAAACGTAGATGATGTTTTTGACAAGTGATGCTTAATTTTTATATCGAGTGGAAAGTGTTCTGTTTGATGCTGGCAAGAGAAGAGTGAGAAAGAGTTTCCCAAATAGTGCTGAGTGGCAGGGCCTGCAGACTCACAGTGCCCCAGGTTTTCTGGTTTTATTTGAATGCAGCAAGCTGCTTTATGAGATCTGCAGCCACTTGAAATATGATTTACTACTCGTAAAAAGTTTCAAATGGATAATGAAGATTCAAGAATGAGACTCAGAGTGTAGCGTAGTCAATTTTGCTGCTCTTGCTCTCCAGTACGTCTCTGCCA
Source organism: Mustela erminea (assembly GCF_009829155.1). Classification (NCBI taxonomy): domain Eukaryota; kingdom Metazoa; phylum Chordata; class Mammalia; order Carnivora; family Mustelidae; genus Mustela; species Mustela erminea. The sequence goes on along the minus strand of NC_045616.1, from coordinate 104,118,753 downwards.
TTGAAATGAATTATTTATTATAATTTATTTCAACCATGGAAAATAAAACTGTTTTCATTGTGATGTGCGCTGTAACGTTCAGAGTAGACACATTACAGGCAGTACTCTCAATTAATTAATCCTGAAGTTTCATTCCAACTTTATCTTCTTTCGTATAAGCCAGAAGACTGGCAGGTAATTCTTTCCCCGATAAACGATGATTAAAATGAATGTCTTCAGAACTAGGGGTAATGTTGGTAATGGAGAAAATTGAAACAACAGCAAAACCAGGTTGAGTATTTCCTTAGATTTTACAGTGGATGGAAGAGTTTCTTTAATATCCTGGGCGATTTATCACTTGGAGGAAAAGCATCCTTTAACTTTGCATAGGAGGGGGCAGAGGAAGAGAGTGCTGTTGGTTTAAATGTGCAGAAATGCGTCGCTAATGTATGACCAGAACCAGATGAGTTAACCAGGCCTGCAATCCTGGAATGCCGTTATTGGTAAAAAGATGTTTTGCTTTTTTTTTTTAAGCTTCGAGAGCAAATCTAGCATTGTGCAAAGGCCAAGTAGGCAGGACTCTGAGATGATTTTCCAAGGGGAATGGGTCACCCGTAATTGATTGAAATCTTGTTTCTTTAAAAATAAGAGGCTCACCGCATCTTGCATTTTGTTAGGGTTTGTTTTGTTTGTTTGTTTTGTTTTTTCATTTTAAGTGCTAAATAGTTGCTAGTATTATGAAGCTGTAAAGGCACAATAAGAATTTAGGAAAGTGCTTAATATTCACAGACATTAAAAGATTTAGCGTAACATAGATGATGGGGCTTAGTTAATCCAGGCTGGAAAATAACGTGCTTATTTGTCCATTGCTTTCATTTTTCATAACATTCCGCTAATATCACATCAGTAGACAGCAGACGAAGAGAACAATTGATTCCTTTTCCCTAAAGATGACTAGTATCTAATTTGAGGAGGATCACATTTCAATATCTGCTGTGCACATGGCCTCAGGAACAGCACTCGGTAATGACAGCAACTGCCTTACTTTCACAAGCACTGAAAACCTGGAAGCTTTTCCTCCTTTGGCAGCATTCAGATTCTCCCCGATCCTGGATCTCCATCCCGGACAAGGGGCTCTGGAGAAATGACTGTGGAGATGGGTAGAAGTTTCCTCTGCTTGCTCAGATCTGACTGCACTATCCCAGCAATACTGGTTTTGGCTCATTGTTTTTAGCTGGGGCCAGCCTTCCCTCTCCTGTCTTACTGGCCTTCTGGAAGGCCAATTGTGTACGCCAAGAGATTGCTGAGACACACGACCCGCTCTTCAGTTTTGGGTCCATTTATCATTGGTCGTTCTTCAAAACTTCAGCTCACTGTGTCAAAATCCAGAACATTCCAGCTTGGCCAGTGGTGTAGAGAATTTTGCATTCTATTTCTTTTCCCTTTAAGACCCCTTTCCTGACTGATTAAGACTCCTCCTTCTGCAGACATGCCCTCTTGGCCAAGCCCAGACCATCCTTGCTTTGTCTTCTTCCCTCCACTTAGATCCGGGCACAGGAGGGCTTTATCCGGGGCCTCTCACCTTTCCTCTGGCTGTCCTTCCTTTGTCAGACCAAAGCTTCCCTCTCAGGCCCTGTTTCTACCTCTCTAGGACAAGACCGATGACTCTCATCCCATTCCCATTTTCCATTTCCGGGAGGAGCAGGCAGCAAAGTCGCAGTGTAACTGAAGTGTGCACAGAGGGGGCCGGAGAAGGAGGAGGGGGCGTTCCCCTCCCTACATCCGGGCTCCCGTCCCTGCAGTACCAGGCTTCATGGCGTTGCTCCAGCTTCAGGGTTTTGTCTTCCTGACACAGGCCGGGAGCAAGAGGGAGGGTTAGCGTCTCCTCCTCTAGTTTTCAGAACTCTGTGGAATGGCTTTTAGTTGCATTATTCAGTAGGCGCTAAGATTGCTAACAGTGAAAAGCGTTCACCTTGTAGGGAACATTGTAACACAAAGGAAATTAGCTTAATTTACTAATGTTCTCAATGATGTTAATTTAAATTACTGTGTACATGGTACTTTTGGTGGGAGGGAAATTGTTATTTTTAGGAAAACATTCAGTGGACCATTTTCCAGAGACAGTCTATTAATTATGTCTACTGTTGTTCATCTTGAGAGTCTGAAAATCGGTTCACCACATTTCTAGAAGCATCAGGTAGGAGGCAGGAAGATCTGCATGCTCTCCAGGACCTGCTGGCCTGGACTCTCATCGTGGGGATTCCAGCAGCCATTCCAGTCTCAAAGGAGACAGCAGAGGAGATACGTGTGATCCAGGAGGCCCACAGAAGGTGCCAGAGTAATCATGCCCAGAAGCGAGCCTCCCCACCCACACCAGCAGGGCCCCGGCAGACTGCAGCAGGAGCAGGACACATGGCCTTGGTCACTGCCACTGATGGTCGCCGCCCTGCTATGGACTGCAGCAGGCAGCAGTCTGGCATGATGGCACATACATGGCCTCGGGACGGAGGCAGACCCTTGGATGTACCTGAGTTCTCCCTCGCATCCCAACAGCTGTAGCCTGATGCCTCGAGCAAGTAACTCATCGGGCACAACCTCTCTTGGGTGCACGTGCTGGTCAGTAGAGATGATGGTGCATTAGCCTTCGGCCTTTGTGGCCCCACAAGGGCTCTCCTGGGGAGCTGCTGGCTGGAGGGACACCAGCGGCTTAGGAGAGTTCTCAGGCTCCGAGCACAAAGGCAAGATCCTTGGAAATGAACAGTGTATTAATTTAGGTATTTACCCATTTCAGATTTTTGCCAGAGATTGAGGCCAGAACTTTCTGTTTTTTATACTATCCCCTTTCAAAATGTTCTTTAGCCTTTTATACTTTTGCTCTTGATAGTTCATTCTTCCTTTCCCGTTCATTCATTCATTCATTCACGTATCCATTGTTTCCTTCAGTCGCTATTTCCCAAGCCTCTGCTGTGTGCCAGATGCCATGCCAGGCCCTAGGGATACAGAGTCTGCAGTCCCTCCTTGTCTCAGCTCCCAGGAATTTACGGACTAGTCTCACAACCAGTCATCACCCCGCACTCACAGGGGCCATGTGACCCCCACCATCCTGCTCTACCCAGCTTCTAGAGCCACTGAGCCTCCACCTTCCTTAGAGTGCAGACTCACCAGCTCGCAGCAAAGCCTGCAACACAGGCCCCATCTTTGCTTATTCTACAACAGCAGGAGACAAAACATGAGAGCGTGTGGTCACCACCTTGCTGCTGGGAGAGCGCAACCAGCATATCCGGGTTGCAGGGTCCACTGTGCTTCAGGCTTGTGCCCAGACCAGAGCATCCTAAGGCGGAAGCAGAGGAGAGGGGCCGAGGGGTGGATGGAGATCCAGATGGCCCAACATTAGTTTGTCTTACCTTTCCAAGTCAGGTATTTGTGGTAGCTTTGTGTTTGATTTGGAAGATGATGAGCCTTCAGACGAGCAGAAACCCTGTCATTCAGACTCCATGCTAATACATGTGTCAGAACAAACAGGGATGGTCTGGAGACTCATTGCTATGGTGGGTTATCTTTTGACTGCAACTCTCTGTCAAGTTAGGTAATTGTGAGGAGACTATGATCTCATTTATCTGAACATAATCAAGACATGAAATGAGGTATTTCCTTGAGCCCTGAAATTCCATTAGGTCACACCACAGAGGGAAACCATAGATTCCATAAAGGAACACAAGTAATTATGGAATGCCTACTGGGCAGCAGACACAGTACAAAATGCTTGACACAGATGAAGGAAGCCAGTCCTCCCAGCAACCCTTCAGAGTAGTTGTTATAATCTCCCGTTTTACAGGTAAGGAGATAAAGCCTCAGAGAAGTGAAGGGACTCGCCCAGCATCTGAGTTAGGTAAGTGGCAGGCCTGGATTTGGCCTCCTTTCTGGCCGGCTCCAAAGCCTGTCCCTACCACATCATGCTGGTTTTGTCTCATGGAGGGACATTTCCTGCAAACTCACACCAAAGCCTGTGGGGAGAAGGGAGGAGAAAGAGTAAGTGCTGGGGCAATGTGGATTATGGTTTTCCTAAGTGGACCAAGCCACATAGCTCCTCTTCCCGAATGGTCCCTTCCCTGGCTGGGCAGAAGAGTGGCTTGGGTTAATACAGTGGGTAATGTGTGTGTTTTAGACATGGACCCTGGAAAACGAGGCCTCAGTTGGGCAGATCACGAATGGCCATTACAGCCATCCTGTAACAGTATGGGGGTGAGCAGAAGTTGGGGAGTGGGGGCCTGCTGGATCCTGTGGAATCCAGACTTTCAGTTGCATTATGTGACTCCGTGCAGGCTAGGGCGCCCGGGTGCAGCGTCGCCAAGGGCGCCCCCTTTTGAGCCTGCATGTGTCCGTGTCATTGAGCACAGAGAGCCTTCTGCCAGAGATTTTGCAGGACCTGGATCAGGATTCTGTAGGTAGGCATTTCACCCACTATCCTTCCAGACTGGCAGCGGGGGAGCTTGTCCAAAGGAATCCGCGGCATCGCTTCTGCTGTCCCCTCCCCCCGCAGCTGCCACGTCAATAGCACTTGAGTACATTTGCTCACTAATCTCTATTTTTGCAGAAGAGTAAAAAAATTTTTTTTTAAAAATCAGACATTTTAGCCAACTTTATTTTTAGAAAAGTATTTTATTCAAACATCGCCTTACTTATTACAGACATAAATACATGCATTCAGACAAATGAATCCACGGAGGGACCGTATAAAGTAATTGGCACATCACTTCAGGATTGCTTTGTCAGTTACTGGAGGAGTTTGGTGCCTCTGACTTTAATCTTTTCCATTAAAATATCCATTCTGCCTTCAGATTGCGAAGCCCGTAATATTTTAGACCGTCTCTGTAGATCTGTTAGTTTTGCTTGTCAATTTAATTTGTGGCTCTCTGACTTTGGGTGGCTTGTCAGATCGTACATGGGAACAAGTGATGTTCAGCGGGCTGGGCTTGCGTCCCTTGCCTCTCCCCTGAGAGCCTGGACATACAGTAAACGTGGAGTTGGCCAGCATCCCCTGCAGCCAGCCTAACCGTCAGGATGATGAGGATGATGTACGGGGCGGCAGATGTTTCGAACTACAGAGATGCCCATTACTGTTGTTATCATGTACCTTAAATGTTTATGGCACTTTTTCCTCTCTGCAACACTTTTTTATTTCCACCATCTCATTTGATTCTCAGAGCTTTCTTGGGCTAGATTATTATTTCCCTCCTGATAGCTAATGAAACTGACACAGAGAGAGAGAGAGGTTCAGTAATTGGCCTGAGATCGCTGGGCAGATTGGATTGCAGAAGTGCAGGGGACAAGAGCAAGCATCACCAGAGCCCCTTCAGGGATCATGTGGGTGGTAGCTTTCCCACATAACCACCATCTCCGCTGTGCTCTTTGGGGCACAGGAGCTCTGGAGCTGTGGATACAGAAGGACTAGAGATGGGAGGTAAAGTGTCCAAGGAAAGGCAAGTGTACCATCAGCTGCACACAGGGGACCGAAGCTTGCTTCCCTGCCACTTGCCCAGACTGTTGTAGGAACCCCAACCCTGGCCTTCGTCCTTTAATATCACCTGCAACTGCACGCTTTCTACTATCTCCGAAGGGATCTTGCTTAAGTGCAGATCTGAGCGTCTCTCCTTTACCACAAACCCATCACGGGCTCCGCCTTCATCACGATGAAGTCCAGGCTCCGCAGCATGGTCTGCCAGCCTGGCCCTGAGTCTGGGTTCTCTGGCTCCCGTCTCTTCTCCCCTGCCACACTCAGTTTTTCCCCAACCTCCTTTTGCATGGCCTTCTGTCCCCAGAACACATGTACGGTGCTCTCCTTAACCCGTACCTTCTCTATGGAATCTTCGCTGCCTTCTCAAAGACCCAGAAGCATCCCTCCCTCCACTGCTATCCCACTACCGTTGGCCTCGCCCGATTTCTAGCTATCTCTCTGCTCTGTGCTCTGCCCCAGGAAGCGTCTAGCTCCCCCAGGGCAGAGGTCACAGTAGATGCCTATTCTCTGACCTCCCTTAGGTGTATTGAGACTTTGAATTTAAGAGGATGCATTTGTATGTACATATAAAAGTGAAGTGAGTGAGTGAGCTAGTGAAAGAAGAACAGATGAGCCTGAGCCCGCAGGAAACGGGACCTTCTGAGGTCATGTGGAATGTGTCCCATTTCTCCCTCACTCTGAGAGATGTTGCCCCTTCATAACGTGACCTCTGGTGAAGTGAGAGGCAAGAAGTCGCCTCCTGGCGATTTGCATGGAGGAAAGTATACCAGGGTTGAGGGTCAGAGACTGACCCTCTTAGCTCTGTAACCTCTGACTTCTGCCCACCGAGAAGTTTCTCACTGAAGATTTTGGTGGTAGAAGCTCTTCCTCTTGGCCAAGAGTTCCTCCATGCAGCAGTATAGGCTTACAGGGTCAAAACTCTTTGTCCAAGAAGAGCCTTCGTGGCTGTTGGCACGATATAGGGTAGAAGGTGAGCCCACGACAGACCTGGGGTTGGGGGGACCTCGGAACTAAGGTCATCATTTGACTCTGTCTTCTAGATGATGTCTGTCCTCATGAACACCATTGTCTTTGAAGACTGTCGGAACCAGTGGTCAGTATCCAGGCCTCTGCTGGGGCTCATCCTGCTCAACGAGAAGGTAAGTGTGATTGCAGGAATGTCCACAGGAGATGGCCCATGGGCGGGGAGGGAGAAACTGTACGCCAGGCCGAGCTGCAACAGGAAGAACAGAAGGAACAACGGAGCTTGAGCTGGAACCTTGAGCACTCTGGGGCAAGGCCATAATCCCCCAGATGGCCCTTCCCCAGAGGCCTCAGCTCTTCTTCAGGTAAGTGAAGGCCTCAAGACCAGCTCTTCTGGAACCCAAAGCCGCCACACGCTGGGCAGGTGGTTTGCTCAGTAGTGCTTCAAGCTCCCCCTCATGTCCTTACCCCGTTTCCTATGGAATTCCAAGCTGCAACTCTTTCTGCTCCCCACTGGCGTACATGGTCATCGTCCCTTCAGGGATTCAGTGCAGAACCAGCACCCTCCACCTGAAAGCACAAGTCTCCAGCTCATACGTGCACTTGCCACCGTGGGCAGCCTCCTAGGCCCTCCAGCTTCTTCCTCCTGAACCACCCCCCGTCTCCCCAGCAGTCAGGAGGAACAGTGCATTACTGCTCGGGAGAATGAATTGTCTATACAATAAGATAGTACTGGGGAGAAAGACAGTGAGATTAGAGGCAGCCGCATACATTAAAATTCAAACTGAAATCCCAGCCTTGGAAGGAAACTAATAGAAGAAGAAAATATATCAAAAAGAGAAGAGCTGTCTCATCATTCACCTGTGCTGAAGTATCCAATTTTAGCCACATTCAATAGCACTGTCATTCATCTTCCCTCGGCGTTATTGTGATTTAAATCCAAGCTCTATAAAAGAGAGCAGTTCTTTTAAAATGATTGAGAGGGAATAAGGGCAAATTCAGTGTTTAGAAAAAGCTTATGACATCACAATATTATACTTTACTGATGGAGGCAATATTTCATGGTTTGGGATGAAAAACTAATAATTTTCTATTTGGTGTGAGTCACTGCATCATTATAAAAGGGAAAAATAAGTAGTTTTGTGCATTCCCAATCTTGTTCAGGAAGACATTGTGGTTTAAGTGTAATGCCTCTGATATATAGTATTTAAGTATTAGTCTGACTACATATTAATTATGTGTGTTTTTGATGTGGGCTGTTTTAATGTATGATGGAAATTAAATATCATGCTGTTTGGGCTGGGAAGGATAAACACATGACTGGCAAAATGTTGTCTTTGTGCGGAAATTAAGCCGTTTCCAATGATGAGGAGCTGTGTGTTGCGCAAGAGCTTGTGTATGTAGAAGCCCGCAGACCCCAGCAGAGGGGAAGGGCAGTGCAGCTCTTCGTCACCGGGTGTGACAGGTGCATTTCTTAGGGCCAGAAGGCCCTTTCAGAAGGAAACAAGCCCCTCTAGCGCCCGGCCTCAAGGGAGCAGACCCAGCCTCAGCCAGCGGACAGACACTCGGGACCAAGTCCGGGCTTGTGTGAGGAGTAAGTCACGAAAGCCAAGGACAATGACGAAACCTGATGGGGGACCCTGGGCCTTTCCTCCAGCCACCCCAAGTCCTCCCTTGTTAGTCTTCTCTCCTGCCTCAGAGGAGAAGAGCCCTTCCTCTTTCAGCCTTTCCGTGATGAGTGGAGATGAGAGTCAGGAAGACCTTCACGTGCTTGGTCCCCCACAGAGGGCCTAGATTGTTCCGTGATGGGAGAACAATTATCACAAGAGATCTTTATGAGAAGGGATAATACAGTTACACCTTGAAACGGAGCTATTGCTTTGGCTTAAAGTTCAAAGTGGACCTGGACCGAGGCTCCTTTGAGAGTGAGGAGCGCTGAGCGGAGGGAGTAGGTCGAGACCCTCCCCCACAGCTCTCTCAGGGGCTCAGGTCTGGCATCCAAGCCCTGAGGCTATTCTTTCTCCCCACAGTATTTCAGTGAACTGAGGGCAAGTCTGATAAACAGCCAGCCTCTCCCCAAGCAGGAGGTCCTTGCCCAGTGCTTCAGGAACCTGATGGAAGGAGTAGAGCAGAACCTGTCGGTCAAGAACAGAGACAGGTAAGCCCTGCCCAGTAGGCTTAGCGTCTGTGGCTTGTGGAAAACAACTGGATCGTGCTGACACTGAGCACGCACTCAGGTGGCTTTTCTGTTACATCTTGTAAGCCTCGACTCGGCTTATTTCCATCCAATACATATTACTAGGTATTTGCTTTTTTTTTTTTTTTTTTAGATTTTATTTATTTATTTGACAGCGCACACACAAGCAGGGGGAACGGCAGACACAGGGAGGGGGAGAAGCAGGCTCCCCACTGAGCGGAGAGCCCGATGTGGGACTCAATCCCAGGACCCTGGGATCATAACTTGAGCCAAAGGCAGACACTTAACCAACAGAGCCACCCAGGTGTCCCTATTTGCTTTTGTTTTAAGCACATGCTAGGCACTATATAGAGAAGCGGGGATTAGTAAAATGCAGCCTGTACCCTTATGCACCCTATAATCCAGCAGAAGATAGGAAAAATAACTCATTGAAAAGGTCAAAAGAAGGAAAGCTCAGAACTGCTATGAAGGACAAGGAAAGCTTTCCCGGTGTTTGAACAAACACAGGCTTAGAGGTCAGCCGGACTCCACTTTAAATTTTATCCCTGCCCTCTACAGGCTGTGTGGCAGTGAGTAAGGCAGTCAGCTGCTCTGATACTCAGTGTGCTCGCCAACAGAATGGTTGTGATAGTGAAAGGACAGAATGTAGTAAAGCATGGCACCTAGGACATAGGAGCCATAGTAAACGTGAGTTCCCTCCTCTGCCCAACCTTTAAAAGTGGCTGGTTTTACAGTTGCCAATGAGATCTAAACGAAAGGAACCCAGACTTATCATCCGTTCATTTATTTAGAGCACAAAACTTTATTGAGCAGCGACTGTGTGCCAGCATTGAGGATAACATTGGTGAAATACTTGTTCAAGGTTTTTGCCTTGCCTCCATTAGAAGCTTCTAATGGAGGAAACAGACCATAATGAACAATGTAGGAAGAAAATGTTTTCGGGGCCTGGGAGGGATTGCCTGCACCATCTCTTGTAAAAGTGGTAACATTCAGATGCTTCCCCATTTGAAATGTGAGTCATCCGTCATCCCAATAACCACAGTGACGTGTGGTGGTCCCCAGCCTGGGCCCTGGCGGTACAAGGCCAAGTCGGATAGGCTCTGCAGACACACCCTTGACTGCTCATCCCATGCCATGATCCTCTGGCAGGCAGAAGAGACTGAATGAATGGGGACACCATAGGTGCCAGAAGGGGGGAGATTGCATCACTTGAGGCTTGGGAATTGGAGTATCCCCTCCTGAGCTGCTCTGTAAAATGATGCCAGACAGCCCTCCTGTTTAAGAGAATACAGATGCTTTCCACGTGCCATGCACTAGGGTGAGTACATACAGGCATTGTCTCAACTGAGTCAGTGAATTCTCACTTCCCACAATCCCATGAGGTAGCTATTCCAGTTGGGCCCCAACAAGCGGCTAAGTATTCATCCAAGATCACCCCACTAAGAAGTGGTGAAGCCAGGATTCGAATCCAGGTAATATAGCCTGGTTTTCTCATCTACAAAGATAGGATACGAATACTGACCTTTGGGAAGACTTGTGATGCCTAAATGGATTTGTGTGTAAACTCAACCCAGTGCTTGGCACAGAAACTTTGATTCATTTCTTTATATTCCTTACTGTCTGTGTGCAATTTGACTTTTAAAAGCAGTTTTTAAATAGTACACCCACAAAATGTGCCCCTCAAAATGGTTCAGGCACATCTGGTGGTAAAACCCTTGTTTTCTGGAAGGGAGAGGAAGAAGCAGGGGTTGGTTGACGGCAGTGGAGGTGGTAGGAAGGAGCTCAGCCAGGACTGGGGCTCTCTCCGAAGTCCTGACCACCGCAGTGTCTTCATCATCCTCCCTGCTCACACCACCTCGGCCTTCCCACTGCCCCCAGCCTTTCTTCCTTTTTCCACAGGTTCACCCAGAACCTGTCCGTCTTCAGAAGAGACGTGGCAGAGGCCCTACGGAGTGACGGCAGCAGTGAGCCATGCAGTCTGGACATGATGAGCTGACCGCCTCTCCCGACCACATGCCGAGCAGCCTTTACCAAGAGACTCTTGTGCATCTGGGTCCCAGGACAGTGATGTTGGCTAGCCCAGGAGAATCTATTTTTCAAAAGAAACAACAACAAAATCCCTCGCTTTTTATAAGTCTGGTCTAATTCTAAGAATTTATAATAGTGCACAATGTAAATTCAGTCTTTGAGAAAGCAAGAGATGGGTTTTCAGTCTTTCTATAAAATACCATTATCTTTGTTGTTATAATGCTCTAAAAGGGTGTAGAAACAATATTTAACCAAAGAACTTAATAAACCAGGTTTGAACCTAAGTTTGCACTAGTAAATGGTACTCTGTCATCAAGGTCGTGAATGTCTTAGAGCAGCCTTCAACGTGGATCCTGTATCAAGACAAATACCATTTGAACCCATTAAATTAGTAGTTTGTTGCGAGTCTGGAAGCAGCAGCGTTGGGGTCTCTGAGCTGTGGGCACTTAGAACGAGGCTGGGAGCCCGCCAGAGCCTCCCACAGGGCCACGCAAAGCCCTCTTGGCCTCAGCAGCATCTGATAAAGTTGAGAGACAGTAACACAATTAAATGACTTACAAACAACGTTTGCTTTTCACTGGCATAGATCTGAAGCGGTTTGGTCTAGAAGAATTAAGCCATACAATTACCGCCTGCAGAGCTATTCCTTCCGAGCGCCGGAGGCCGCCCCCACCCCCCCCCACCCCACCCCCCCCCCCCCCCCCCCGCAAGAGGTGCTGGGCGGGGCTGGCACTCAGTCCTTCCGCCTCCGTTTCACTTTTAAGACAAGCTGCAGGTGCCCAATTATAATATATATTCACCGCAGCCCTGGGCCACCAAAACAGAGCTAGGTGCTAAAGTTCAGATTTTCAGAGCATGAAGAACAGCTGATTTCTGCCCCTCCACAAAAACCCTTGACTACCCTGGGGACTGTGACTTAACTCAAACCCGGGACATGAAGGAGGCCCTTCCAGTTTGTGGCAGACTGTAACTAGGCTATTAATTTGAGATTGCCACTGTCATCTAGCTTTTGTATCTCACTGCTCTGTCCTCGTGGTTCAGGCTTGTAGCAAATATTGTGCCCTTTATTGCTAATGAGACATGAAAGGTTGGCCTTCCTGGTGAAGAAGAAGTAAATCCACAGGCCCCTGTTATAATCATGTTTCCTGGACTAGTGTTTCTTGAAACCTTTCTTGATAGTTGAATTTAGCAACAGGCATGTCACATCAAAGCAAAGTCACCCAAGTTGATCTCAAAATGTTTCTCTTCTATATGTGAGGCCAGGAAATCAGGGAAAGGTGTGCTACAAAGAGGGTTGCTTCTGGTATTCCATGGAAACACAAGCCATGGCCTTACGCTATACTTCATTAGCAGTGGGAAATGTAATTTTCCTTGAGAAGGCACACTTTAAACTTTATAAAACATCCCACTCTTGGAAAAAGTCTGACTTGAGAATTTGTTTCTCAGGGGCTTATTACTACATCCTCATCCCACAAAATTGGGATTCCTAGAGGGCCTCCCCCATTCTGACACTTCATTCCGAAAGCACCACCCCATCTACATTGAAATGCTCTCAAGAAAATAACAGTGTGCCCTTGCTTTTCTTTGCCATGCTACCAAAGGTCACCTGGTGGTTTCACAGGGAAGCCAGGGAAGGTTCCGTCAACCTTGGCCTTGGAGAGCTGCTCCCAGAGGAGGACTTATCAGGCCTGCCCCCACCGCCGACGGCCGTCCGTTCGTTGTTGTGGAGCGGGGGTTCCAGGGGTACTGTGAGGCCTCACACAGGCTGAGAGCAGACACAGCACACACTTCACAGAGAATCTACCATGCCCTTTGGTCCTCACAAGAGCCCTATGAAGGGAGACGGCATTACTCCCAACCTTCAGGGGAGGCCACGAAGGCCCAAAGGTGGTACATAGCTTGCCCAGACCACACAGGTGAGAGCTGAACCCATGTCTTTCTCACCTCAGAGCAAGTCCTGGTTTCTCTGGAGAAGACCTGTATTTCAGAACGGTGAGTTGAAACCAGTTCATATTCATATCTACTTCCATTTGTTTTTCTGAACCCTGCTGCTATGGAACAAATTACCCCAAAACGTAGTGGCTTAGAACAACACTGATTATCTCCCAGTCTCTGAGGGCTGGAAATCTGTAGCTGGGTCACCTGCTTAAGGGTCTCTCCCAGACTGTCATCAGTATTGTTGGCCAGGCCTCAGCTGGGGAAGGACTTGTTCCCATGCTCACTCGAAGCTTGGAGTCAGCTCCTCACCGACTGGCGGTCTGAAAGCCTCAGTGCCTTGCCGAATGGTCCTCTCCAGAGAGCAGCACACAACATGGCATCTTGCTTCGTCAGAGCAAGCAAAATAGAGAAGAGACAGTGCTACAGTCTGGAAGTCCAGCCTCTCAGCTAATCTCAAAGGTGACACCCCCTCACTTCTGCTGTATTCCACTAAAATAACCACTAGGACCAGCTCATACCCAAGGGGAGGGTTATACAAGGGCGTGAACACTAGGACACAGCGATCTTCAGAAGCCATTTTCAAAGATTCCTGCCACAGCTCTCTTATCCGGTCTGTGCTGGAGAGGTTGAGTTTGGCTTCAAGTTTCTTCCTAGAAACCTGGACAGGAATCCTGATTTTCTTTGGAGGGCTAAGTTCCATCCTGTGTCCTAAGGACAAAAAGGGGGTGGGGAAGCTGGGCCCTTTCAGGAGCACAGATACTGCGAGTTTGGCCCCCAGTAGAAACCCTATGGGAACTCAGCTCCGCGCCCCCGCCTGCAGCCTGCAGCGGGAAGGGAGAGTGAGGACTCCTGGGCAGAAAGTTCTCCAGAGAGACACCCAGAGTCATGGAATTTACACAAAAGAGAACGAGGTGGGTTTGTGGGTTTGTTACCTGCCAGAACAAGAACACAAGCGTATGTAACACGTTCAGCAACAAGAGGAAATAAACCATGTGGACAGTTCTGCGGGGCCAGAGGGAGGGGGAGGCAGGAGGTGTAAGCCGGGGCGGGGTGGGGCACCTGGTCCTCCGCACACCTGCCTCGTTCCTCCAAGGGAGAGGGAGGCTCTGCTAGCAAACTGCTCCGGCTGATTCTCCAGCAAGAAACAGCGTGAAGTTGTTTGGACTTTGCTCCACACTGACTTAAGACCCTGACCATGAGAAAGCTGTATCCTGCTTGTTGTGTTCTAGATGTTTCCATTTTTCTAGGCTTTCCATTCAGGCTTCTCTTTGGGAGGAGGGGGAGGAGGATGGGTGAGAGATGAGGAAGCGGGAGGTCCCTCCTCCATGTGATGATTCCAACTGCCCAGGAAAGCCGTCTCGGCCCCCAGACCGTGCCAAGCTGGAAGTGCTTTTGGGTCATGGTACTGGAGGTCTCTTTCAGCAAAACAGGCCTGGCATACAGCCACCAACTGAGACCCTTGACAATTAGTTACCCACCAGCAGAGAGTCGAGCATGAAAACAAAGAATAGAATAGTCTGGATGAGAGAAATTGGCGAGAGTGAAAAATCTGGCATATGGGAACCCTGTCTAGAAGGAGGCCACTCCAGCGTTGGGGGGAGGTAGCACCTGGGAGAACTCCGCTCCTTACCGTGAGGAGGGAAAGAGCACCTGGAGAGGAGAGCAAGGTGAGTAGAAAGGGAGAAAGTAACAGTTCCAAGGCGAAAATTAAAAAATTACAGTCACTATCATTTATTGAGAACCCCCTGAGCACTGCAAACTGCAATCTCATTTAAATGTAATGTTTCCCAATCAGAATGTCAAGTAAGTAGTAGTATCCCCATTTTAGAGAAGAGAACACCGAGACTGAAAGACTAACCCAAGGCCATGGAGCCTGATTCAGAATCAGTCAGCCAGGCTCCAAAACTCCTGTTTCTTTTCCTCTCTCAACCCTGAAGCTGGATACTTCACCCTGGGGCTCCAGGAACAGTGGGTGGGGAGGTGGATCCGGGACCCTCTGCGACCCCCCAGTGAAGCTGGACACTCTCAGAGAAAGGCCAGTCCCACACCCGGGCTCCTTGAGTGCTGTGTCTATGGGTTCTGCCACCGATTCATCCTCCTCCCTGAACTTCATAAAATCGTTCTTGAGACTTTTTAATGTTTTATTGAGGTGCAAGTTTACGATGACAGCAAACCTTTCAAACTACAGCAAGAGTAACCTGCCTCCTTGGCATATTAAAAAATAATGGTAGTGTCGGTTTTTACGTCCCATAGTTTGGATTGCTGATAAGAGCGCTTCCTTGACAAGATTCTTTTTGAGGTTTACAGAAAGCGTAATAAAATATGTAAGTTACATTTCCACAAACAAAAGCTATAACATAAGTTATTTATAAGCGTGAGATACAAACAGTATCACGATAAATAAACCATATAGGGTACTTGCAACATCCATCCTAATGTAATTTGCCCAACCAAAGTGTGGAGACGAAGTCAAATTTAGTAGAGAAATCTGTCAGGAAGAGAGGAAAGTTGTAGAAGCCGAAATGGAGAAAATGGCTGCTGGGTGGTGGAGGGAAAGAGCAGGGCACGAGGTCAGGGGTGGGGCTACCTCAGAAGACCCCCCCACGACCACCACGGGGCCGCCCTCAGTGCCCGTGTCGCCACCCCTTCACCTGAGGGCACACGCAGTCATCTGCACAGTGTCCCAACTCACATGCCCCTCCACAGCCTCCAGCAGCCCCTCTCCCTTCCTGTCTCTTGCACCCTCTGTCCTAAGTCCGGCCCCACAACCAGGGTCTCCATCTGACTGCCAGCCGCCCTGCCGGGCCAGGCCCTCCTCAAGACTAGGGCCCGGGTTGGACTCAGCACCAAGATCCTGGAAGTCATTCATTTCTCCACCACAGATAAAGCCAAGAATGAGACATAATTCTCTGCCTTCAGAAAGCTGCTGAGCAGGGTGAATAGAGGGGTTCCAGGCAATGGGGGCAGTGATGAAAATAGAGATGGGGAGTGAAGGGGTACGGGGGGCTGCTTTGGAGGGTGCCAGACCCCCCACACGGAAGCACTTGGATCCTTTTCCTCTCCCCTTGTCTGACTTGCTGTGTGCTCTTCGGTTTAGTACTGCAAACTCTCATGATGATCCTCCATGGCCCCAGCCCCAAGACACGGAATCAAATGCCATCAACACTGTTCCGTCCTGAAGGAACTCTCAGGCCAGTTGGGGAGAGGGGAGGACAGAAGTGAGCCCACCACAGCCAGCTCTCACCCCTGCTCCTGAGCTCCACCAACCCCCGCCCCCCCGCCGCTCCTCCACTGATTTCTCCTCCACACTCAGTCCTGGGCCGTGGACCCTTACTACCAGCTCCTAGAGTAGAAACGGGAATATAGGGTAAAGGGAAAAGCATGGGCTCTGGAGTCAAGATAGTCCTGGGTTCAGATCCCAGCTCCAGCCTTCCCAGCTGCATGCCCTGGGCAAAACTCCCCAAGCCAACTGTACTTTGAGTCTCACGACCCGTGCTGGCGGGGTGGGGCCGGGGGTGGGGGGGACACAAATTGCACACAGCACCAGGCGGCCTCTGCCTTCCTCCAGCTGGCAGAGTCTTGGGCCCTGGAGGACCTCCTCAGGAAGGTTCTTCGTGGGGAGGCAGCGATGAAGAGCTTAAACTGCCTTACTCCCACTATCAGATGGGAAAATTGAGGCTCAGAGTTGGGACATGGTCCAGAGATGTGCATTTAAGTGCTCAGGACATCGGTGTTGAGTAAGTGGCTGAATGAATGACTACATTTGGGCAGACATCTTTAGAGCCTTCCATCCTGAGAACTGCAGGTGCCCCTACAGACTTCCAGCTACGGTGTGCAACCCAAGAATGGAAGGTGGGCAGCCTGTGACATGGTGCATGTGCCAAATTATGTGTTTGTGTCTTTGTCTATGGAAATAGTCCACAGTATTTTCATCGATCTTTCCAATAGGATTGTGGACCCAAATAGGTTGAAGAGCCCCGACTCGATCTTTACCCCATTTCATAGGTAGGGAAGTTGAGTCCAATTCACACAAGAGGTCGATGGCAGAGCGAGACCGAACGAAGCTGGCCTCCCACACATGGGCAGTTGGGAATTCCAACATCCTGTCTCCCAGCCCTGCAGGCCCCTACCCTCCTCTGTGTCTCCCAGCAGGGCTTCCAGCAGCTTTTCCCTTCCTCCCAGCTTCTCCATGGCGAAGAACAGACAATGCACTGCATTCTGGAAGTCTTTGTGGCCCCCCAAGACCCTGGATCTTAGAATTGCCACTTTCTGATCTCCCCTCTGGTGTGTGTGCATGTGTATCTGGCACCGTTCCGTTGGTAGCAGGCAAGAAGGGACAGCAAAAAATTACAATCTCAGGAACACCAAATGCGCATCAAAGTGCAAGTGGGCAAAAACTGCTTAGAGGTAAATGTGTGAGCTTAAATATCTTTATAAAAAAAAAAACAAGAAATCTTGATAAAAATTAACTCTATTTTCACCCCCACAAATGAAGAGGAAAATAATTAATAAAAATAAAACATTCCTCAAAGAGATGGCATAAAAAAAGAAGGAAATAGAAGACTTCTCTTGAAGACCCGTAGAATAGACAAACCTTTGGTAAATACGATAAGAAAAGGCACAGCTCAGTGACACGGGGAATAAAGAGCAGAGGACATTAGCTCGGATTCACAGGAGAGTTTAGGAGAGTATCTCCCCACAACGCTGTAATAATGAATTGGAAAATTTGGATGAAACGGACACTCTTCTGGGCACTGGCTGCCAAATGTGAGCGATCATCAGAATCACCTGGAGGGCTTGTGAAAGCAGATTGCCTAGCCCTACCCTGGAGTTTCGGATTCAGTAAGTCTGGGCTAGGGTCCAAGAATTTGCATTTCTAACAAATTCCCAGGTGCTGCTGCTGCTGGTCCAGGCATAAACTTTGAGAACCCCCAGGACTACTATCTGCCCCCCAATCACTCCCTTTCCTGGGCTAACAGCTCCACTCTGTCTGGGCTGGAAAAGAGGGGGGTTGTGATCCATGTGGCCCAAAGCGCCTACTGCTGGAAGACGGTAAAACCAGGCATCTCAGAAAGCTGGGACTCAGGCAATGAGGCCGGTGAGACCAAGCTCTGTCCCATCCATGTCTGGCACTGCTGGGTGCTTTCACCTGGTCGGGCTCACTTAATCCCATGACGTTGGTGCCTTTGCTTTACAGGATTAGGAATTGAGGCACAAAAAGGATGAGTGATTCCCCAAGGGCACAGCTGGTAAACAGAGGTTGGAATCTGATCCTTACACACTGGACCACTCACTGTGGTACCCGGGAGAAGGGCTGGCTACATCACCCACTTCTAATTCCAAGCCCACACAGCTGTGTGGGGTGCACCTTGTTAGCCTAATTTAACAAAGCCCTGAAGTGGGGAGGACAGGCCTAGAAGCCGGGGCTTGGGAAGCTAGAAGGGAAGTAGAGCTGGCGATGTGCCTACCTAGCCCGGGGGGGGGGGGGGGGGTGGTGCTGTGAGCTGTGAACTCGCTGACCTAAAGTTCCCTCATCAGGTAAAAAATGGGATCAATAACCGTGTTTCCTCACAGGGTTGTTGTGAGGAGTAAGGACACGCTCAGCCCCCTGCCTGGCACAAGCTACGATCTCAACCTACTGCGGCCTTACTGTTGTCGTTAAAGTTGTTATTATATAATTCGGTTTCTCACAGGCATGTCCACAAACCTTATCTCATTTATTTCTCACAGCCACCCTGGGGGGAGCTATTACCCTTCCTGTTTTACAAATAAGGAAAATGAGGCTCCAGGAGAAGCAAGGAGGGACCAAACAGCCCCAAACCACCAGTGGCAGAGCCGGAATTAGAAAGCAGGCACCCCCCCCAAGCAGGGAGCAATGACGTCTGCTCCCTTTAAAGGTCTTTGGATCCCCAAAAGAGCAGAGGAGGGCTCACCACCCCCCCCCCCCGGCGGGCGGTGGGCACCCTCTCTCCTTACCCCTCACTCTCCAGTAGCCTCATCCCCCCCAACCAGCAAAAGCTAGAGACTTGCCCAAGGTCACACAGCAGGGCGGTGACTGACTCGGAATGAAGGCCTTAAGATTGCAAGTCCTGAGGCCTCTAGGTCACCGGGGGCAGATTATTAGGAAGAACCCCAAACGTCCTGCCTCTTGCCCTTCTGGGTCCTGTGGGACTGATCCCACTGATAGACAAATACACGTTTCTCTTCAAGATACTGAGACACTGCAAATAACATAAAACAGCAAACAAATAAACAAGACTCATCAGAATAATAGATCAACCATCCCGTGGGTGTGGGAGGGCTGCACTCGCTCAGTGCCTACTATGTGCCAGGCCCGAAGCCCTGCGTTCTCTCAGTATCTCATTCAAGGCGTAGGACAATCCCGCAATGCACGCATTGCCCATTTCATGAACAAGAAAACCAAAGCCTAAAGATTGGCAGTCACTTGCTCAAGGTCACTGAGCTAGAAAGTGAACGACCCGAATGTGAACGCTCAGTTCTGGCCAGCCTTATTTCCGAGCTCTCACCACGTCCGCAAGACGGGGTGAGAGTGAGAGGGCCTGGCCAGGGATGCAGCAGTTTGCACCTAATGATTTCAGAATTCGAGGGTAGACAACGATTCTGTAAGTCGCCTCCAGGGGAGACAGCAGAGGCTGGCGCTGGGGATGGCCGCCGGCCGTGAGGTCCTGTCCTGTCCTGTCCACGATGCCCCTCGCCGGCCTCAACAGTCCCCGCGGGCATGAACGGAGCAGGGAGGGAGTAGTCCAACGCCAGGCTGGCCTGCCGCAGGAAGGACTCGCTGCTCCCGTTACCCAAAGAAATCCGGCTATTTGCTCCAAAGACGACCAGCCCCCGCGCCTCGCCACTCGGGCATCCCAGGTCCCCACATCTGCAGTGCCATGGGCGGGTTCCCACACGCGACTACAGACCCCGTCCAATCTGCAACGAATTTCGAGGGGCTGGATCCCCGCTCCCCACCGGGTGACCCTGGGTCCCTAGACCAGCCGGGCCGGGCACGCGTGGGCACCTGTGAATCACACCTCGGTCCGCCTGGCGAGTGCCAGGGAATGTCTCCAAAGTGGCCCGGGCGGGGGTGAATTCTCCCCACGCGGGTCGGTGTCCTCGCGAGCGCGGAGCGTGCTGCGGTGCTCCCCTCACCCCGCGCGCTGGGAACGCGGAGCTTGCGCCGGGAGGTGCGCTCCTTTCGTTGCTCCCGTGGCGGTGGGGTGTCCAAGACGCTTCCGCGGATTCCACAGGGTCGCTCCGGGCTTGCAACTCCATTGTAATTGAAAGAATTCACATGGTTTGGTTTTTACCCAAATGAAAAAATTTGGAAGAAAACGGAACCCCCCTCAGCAAACGGCAATCTCAGCAGCAGAGCGCCCTAACCCGACCCGCGCTGCGGCCGGGAAGCTGCCCCGGCCGGCAGGAGCGGGGAGCGTCTGCTAATTGCAGCTTCGTTAGATTTCGGGTTTGGGAGGCTGCGGTTCGGGCGCTAATATCCGCCGCCCATTATCCCAGCTAATAAATTTGACCTATTGTTCGTTTGTTAAAATGATGTCACCTTGGAACAGTCCCTAAGCTCCTATTTCCATGAATTAGGCCTTTATTGAAAGCCGGGAGCCAATGGGAGGAGAGAGGCTTGTTGATCGCAGCCAATGGCTGCGGCGGGAGAGGAATTAGCAGCGGAAACTCCAGGTTCGGTTCAAGAAAGATGACACAGAGCCTGTCGGGCCCGCGCACTCTTGGCAAAGTTTCAGTGCAACGAGAGGCGCCGGGCGCTCCATGGCCGCGCCGTAACAGGGACCCAGCCGCCTCCCCGCCCAGCCCAGCCCAGCCCTTCCGCCCGCCCAGGATGGAGGCGCCCGCCAGCGCGCAGACCCCGCACCCGCACGAGCCCATCAGCTTCGGCATCGACCAGATCCTCAACAGCCCGGACCAGGACAGCGCACCAGCCCCGCGGGGCCCCGACGGCGCCAGCTACCTGGGAGGGCCCCCCGGGGGCCGTCCGGGCGCCACGTACCCGTCTCTACCCGCCTCCTTTGCCGGCCTCGGCGCGCCCTTCGAGGACCCGGGATCTTACAGTGTCAACCTGAGCCTGGCGCCCGCCGGCGTGATCCGAGTGCCAGCGCACAGGCCGCTGCCCGGGGCCGTGCCACCGCCTCTGCCTAGCGCGCTGCCCGCCATGCCCTCCGTGCCCACGGTCTCCAGCCTGGGCGGCCTCAATTTCCCCTGGATGGAGAGCAGCCGCCGCTTCGTGAAAGACCGCTTCACAGGTGAGCAGGGCCAGCCAACAGGCAACGGGCCTCGGCCCTCCCGGGGCCAAAGGCGCCGCGCCCTAGGTGCTCCACTCTGGGAAACGGTTCTGGAGGCCCAGGCGCGGCGGAGGCCTCAGCGCTCGGCGCGCGGGGCAACCACAGGGGGGAGGAAAATCAGGGAGTTTCGGGGAAATAAGCCTACGCCCAGGGGCAGAGGAGAGTGTCTCCCGCCGGGCTTGGTGCTGCTGGGGACGCGGGGGACCAACGAAATAACGGAGCACTCTGTGCTTCACCGGGCGACACGGGGTCCGCATGGGGCCTGAAGGGCAGTGGAGCCAGGCTGGGCTTCAGGGGCCCTCGTGTGTCTCCGCAGCGGCGGCGGCGCTCACGCCCTTCACCGTGACCCGGCGCATCGGCCACCCCTACCAGAACAGGACGCCGCCCAAGCGTAAGAAGCCGCGCACGTCCTTTTCTCGGGTGCAGATCTGCGAGCTGGAAAAGCGTTTCCATCGCCAGAAGTACCTGGCCTCAGCCGAGAGGGCGGCGCTAGCCAAGTCCCTCAAAATGACGGACGCGCAGGTCAAGACCTGGTTTCAAAACCGGAGGACCAAGTGGCGGTGAGAGAGGCCCGGCCGCTTGCACCCACTCTTCGCCCGCCCCGCGCCTCAGCCTCGCGCTCCCCTCATTCTCTGCTCCCCGCTAACCGCACTCCCAGGGCTGCGCTTCTCCACTCCTTCCCAAATTTTATCTCCCTTCTCTCCTTCCCGCCGGCCTGTGTTTCTTTCCCTTCTCTCCCGCGCCTCGGCTTCTCCATTCTCAGCCGTGTCGCTCTCGTGCGCCTCTCCAACTCACCGTGTTTTCTTCCGACTCTGCGCCCTCTCGGTTTCCTCTCGCTTGCACCTCCACCAGCATCCGCCCCACCCCACCCCGGGCTCTCTCGCACTCCCCTAATCCTTCCCGCTTGCCTTCTCGGATATCCGACAGTCGGCGCGGGCTCCATATTCCCCCTTAGGCTCCCCATTCTGACTCCAGCCCCGTTTTTATCCGATCCCTATTTCCATCCAACCCGTGAACGGCGAAGCGATCGTGTTTTGGAAGAGAGGTTCGGGAAGGGCCTGGGAGAACTGGGTGAAGCTGACCCGGCCCAGGGACACAGCGCGGGCAGCTGCAGAGCAGCCCTCCCACCGCGGACCCTAGCGACCTGACTGTCCGCAGGGCCGAGTCAGTTAGACGCACGCCATGTCCCTGTTACCCCGCAAAAGAAACATCTTTGTTGTTGGCGAGGCCACAATACCCGGACGTGCAGGTGGGCGGCGGGCTGAGTCCCCTCCCGGCGACCACCCGACACAAAACAAAAACAAACGATGCCAACCCACTCCCCGGACGCGCGGGCCTCGGGCGCACAGCGCCAGCAGGGGTACAGACGGGTCCTGCGCCTCGAGGCTCCCGGCTGGCCTCCGCTCCCGGGAGGGCTGGGGGCCCCGCCGGCGGCCCCGCATTGCCGGGTGCATGACGGTGCTGTCCCTCTCCCTCCCTCGGTGCAGGCGGCAGACGGCGGAGGAGCGGGAGGCGGAGCGGCAGCAGGCGAGCCGGCTCATGCTGCAGCTGCAACACGACGCCTTCCAAAAGAGCCTCAACGATTCCATCCAGCCCGACCCTCTCTGTCTGCACAACTCGTCGCTCTTTGCTCTGCAGAATCTGCAGCCCTGGGAGGAGGACAGCTCCAAGGTCCCCGCCGTCACCTCTCTGGTGTGAGCCACCAGCGCGCACAGTCTTCAAGCATCGCCGCCCTTACCCGGCTGGGTGCCCCGGGCCCCCAGCCGGGCTGGGGTGGGGGGGGCCCGAGGCCGAGAGGTACAGGGGCCTCCGAGCTCGACTAGGCCTCGGGGCGCGGCCGCATCTCCGCGGGCCGCGGAGGGGGCTGGGCCCGGGCTCCGCGCGGCTGCACAATCCGAGCCCCCGCCCCGCGCCCAGTCCCGCCCCAGGCCCGGGCCTGACAAAGAAAGCGCCTTACGTTTCTCCGCCCCTCGCCCGCACCCCCCGGGCCGGGCGCCTGTATTATACTTTGTACTTTTGCCCAAACGTGTAAATAATAAAAGTTTTGGCTTTTTTCTTTAGAAACCGGCCACCTGCTTCCCCCGCGGGGGCCGCTGGAGGAGGGGCGGCCGACCAGGTGGCTGGGGGGAGCGCCAGGGCTGGGGCACCCTGCGTTTAGGCTGGGTCCACTCCTCTCCTTTTCCGTTCCTTTTATTTAAGTCGTTTTATTTAATAAAAAAGTTAGCTATTTCACTTAACGCCGCTTTTATTTCGTTTTCGTTCCAATAATGCTCGGCGAACCCGACCCTGCGCCCCACCCCATCTGCGGCAGAGGCCGAGCCGCGGTGTGCGGGGGCGCGTCCATCTCTCCAAGCTTCGTCGGTTTTCAGCTCAGCTCCAACTGCGGCCCGGGGCCCCGGGGAGGATCCGCGGTGCAGGTCAGTTCGTGCCAGCTGCGGGCAGTTTGGGTGCCGGCGGGGTGGGGCGGACTAGGAAGGGCACTCAAGGCCCAGAGGTCGAGGGTCGGCGCCAGGCAGGGTTGAGAATGAAAGCCCCACCCCACTCCCGGCGGTTACTTAGGTTGTCTCAGGCCAGACTCACCTAGGGGGTGAAAGGCACCGTGACCTCGAACTTCGAAGAACTCAGAACCCTCCCCCCCACCAAACCAATGACCTCCTCTTTTTCCAGTGAGGTCTCAGGCCCTGGGCGGACCCAAGGACTGGCAATAGGGGATCTGCGCGCACTGTGGGTGGGCTGTATGCACAGAGCCCGTGCACGTCCCGAGTCTCCAAATGCTCCTTGTCTAAGGCGAAAGCTCGGGGCACAAACCCAGAACACCAGCACCCTTGTGGGTTACGTGGGACCACAGGTGGGGCGTGACTTCATGTGACGTCACTGCAGCCTGGTGGCGTCACTGTTCCGGAGAGGGGCGGGGCACCCGGAAATCTTGGAATACAGAGCCCAGGTGTGAAAGCAGCGAGGCCCAGTCCACCCACCTTTACCTCGGCTGAAAAGCTGAGTTTCAGGATCACGGGATGAGCGGTGGGTGGTCCCTTCCAACAGGACACACACTCGAAGCGTTCGTGAACATTTCCTCTTGCTCCCTCAGTTTTCCTCCCTTTTATTCAGTCTTTTTAATTTGTTTTTGTTTGTTTGTTTGTTTTAATTCTGACCTCTCCACTTCTTTCTCCACGATGTTCTCTATTTTCTACTCTATTTGTTACTTTTGGTTTCCGTGTGACTGTAACTTCTGCTTTTCCTTTACAGCTTTATGATTCCTTATATAGTTCGTTCAGTATTGCTTTTAGTTTCCGTGACTCTTTGTCGTATCCTGCCCACCCTTCTCTCTCCATTTCTAAATCTGCCGTCCTCTGTCTCTCTCTAGGTTTCTTTCCCAGCCTTGCCTCCTTCTTCCCTCCTCTCCTTTTGTTCTTTTTGTTTTCTTTTTCCGGTCTCAGAATCTCTTTGCGCCTAGCTTTCTCTGTGTCTGTCTCCGCCATTCCCTCCATGTCTCCATCCCTTCCTCCTGACCGGGTTCCCATTAGCTTCCTGAGGTGAAACAGTTCTGGGGCTGTCCCACAGGCCCCACCCGCCTCAGCACACCGCCTTTTCCCCAGGCCAAGCGCCACCCTGCGGGCTCCGGTGTTTGGGCAATTTCGTTCTATGCGGGCTGTGGGATTGTCTACACTGGCAGGGCTCAAGAGACAGCAGGGAGTCTAAGAAACATGGGCAGAGCTCCTATGGTGGCTCCCTTCATCTGCACCTCCAAGCTCCACTCGCCCGGACTTATAAACACCCCCAGAGAGGGACTAGAGGGACTCAGATCTTCAGGTATTTTCCGCGGGTGGTTTCTTGAAATGATTCTATTTTCTCCACTAAAAAGCGTGAGCAATGCCCCCATCGGGATGAGAACCGTTGACCTTCCAGAATGGGGACTTGAGCATCGAAGAATGACCTTCTTTCCATTTGCTAGTCAAACAGCCCCTTCCTCAGGAACTGGCGTGGCTTTCCAATTTCCTTTTTTTCCTTTTTCTCTATAATAAGGCATAGTGGTTTTGGTTTTCTAAAATATTTTTGTGTTTTTGCCTGGATGGTCCTTAATTCCTGGGCCTTTTCAGGGAACACACAAGCATCTTTTTCTTTCTCTCTGGTGCCTCCCTCGAGCCTAAGGTCTTTGACCCGGAACCCCGCCTGGGGTCTGCGTTCAGCCAAGCCTGGGGATGGGAACCTACCTAGTCTTGCTTTGGTTCTCAGGGACGTCAGTGTTTTCCCCCACTGGCGCTTTTCCCCTGTCTGAGCGCTTTACCCCAGCCAAACCTTGCCCAGAGACTAAGGGTCCATCTCAGTTTGGGGGCTGAGCCAACCCGTGCTGGACCGGGTCTGGACTGTGTCTCGCCCACACCCACCCAGAGCTGTATGGATGCCCCCAACGGGTAGGACAGATTGCTGGGTGATGCAAGGGTGTTTAGTGTCCAACCCCGTCCTCCCCTTTTACAAAGCCTGGAGGTTGCCTTTTACATTGTGGCCATGCAGGACTAGAGCCCCAGGACGCCCTGTTAAGGGTCACAGCTCGCACTCCCCACCGTCTGGAAGGCCGTGGTGGCGCAGAAATATCCAGATTAGACAGCTAAGGCTGTGTGTAGGGGAGGGAATCTGGAGTAGGCAGGAAAGTTCACATGGACGCTTTCTTGGTGATTCGCTCCCAACATTAGGCCCCACCTCTGCCGGAGGAAGCAGCCTTGGCTCCAGAGGCAGCGGGTACGTGTGGACGCCCAGCCTCACGGGGGAGGGAATTAAGGAATAGAAGCCCCGGCCTCTGGGTGAAGGCTGAAGACCGACTCGTTGCCCTTCCCACAGGGCCGTTCGTAACCTCGGTTAAAGCGTCTCTAAAGCCATGCCCATTTTACAGATGCAGGACTGGGAGACAAGGGTCAGCTTGTCTGCCTGCGCGGACTCTCCTCGCGGGCTCTCCTCGCGCGTTCGTTTTGGGAGTCCACCAAGCAGAGAGGTCTGGGCCCCAAGCGTCCGCCAAGAGGGGTGAGGCTGCCCTGCCCAAGGGTGAGGAGTTAGGCTGGTCTCAGTTTTCCCTGGGAGGCTCCAAAGCCAGTAGAATCTGGGGGGACACGGCCGATCGAGAGACACACAGAGAGAGAGAGAGAAGCTCTGGGGCCGGCTGCTGGCTTCCCTCAAGTGGGGAAGATTCCCTTTCAGCAGCAGCCTGTCCAGAGCCTGCCGGGGACAGCGAGCTTTGCACGCAGTGTGGTTTATGATGACCCACACAGCATTTCTGCGGGTTTTGGATCCCCCACACCACTCGCCAGTTGGTAAAACGAAGGCTCAGAGAAGTTCGGAAATTGGTTGTGGGTCGCGCGTCTGCAGCGCACCCGCGCTTCTTATTCCCTCAAACCAAGCGCTCCCTCTCTAATACATGGGGGTAAGGAGGGACTTGGCCTGGTGAGGGCTGGGGAGGCGGCCTAGGAGGCACCAGCAGCCACCCTGACACGAGGCCTGGGGTTATCTGTGGGGCCGAAGGACTTTCCCACGCCCCGCTTGGGCGCTGGACGCGGCGCGTTCCAAGGGCACCAGCGACTCTGGGCTGCCGGGCTAGCTCATGTTTGCCCTCGGAGCGGGAGCGGGAGCGGGAGCGGGGAGGCTTAGCCGCGCCACTCCAATCGGCGGTGAGACTAGCGAGGCCCCGCAGCGCCCCTGGGCTGCGCAACCTTCTCTTGCCGGCCGCGCTTCTCGAAAGCCGAAGGACGCGGCCTGGTCCACGTCGGGCGGACCGCCCGCTGCGCCTTTCCGGGGTCAAGGCCGGGTGCAGTAGAAGGCGGTGCGCGTGCGTCTCGCCGCAGTCTGGTAGGGCGCGCGGGGTTAGAGTCCTCAGAATAAGGTCTCCAACCTCCTGCTGAGACCGCCCCGCCCATAATGGGTCTTAGGCTGCGGCAGCGCTGAAGGTTCCTGGGAACCTTCACTAAAATCTAAACCTCGGCTTCGGCGCAACTAAAGCACAGGGCGGCGGCGCGATGCGGGCGCTGGCATTCGGGAGCAGCGAAGGGTTCTCCACCCTCCGGGCGGGTTTCCTAATGCGGAGCGGCGAGGGCCCGCATTCGCAAGCATCCGCTCTGTTTTATGCATCTCCTCTCAGCGACGTCCAGAAAGTCGCACACTTTCTTGTGGTTCAGAAACTCGCAAAACCCTCACGGACTTGCCACGGTGATCGGCGCCTTCCCTCTCGCCACCCACCCGCGGGCTGGACCAAGTTCTCCGCTCAGCTCCGTCACGTTCTTCTGTATGGCCCTGAGCGAGTGGCTTTGACTCTCTGCGCTTTGGTTTCCGCATCTGTAAAATGAGGGCTATATAGTCACTAAGGAGTCTTCCAGGGAAAATAAAAGCCCATGGCTTATCGTACAGTACAGCTGATTATCAGCTTATTATGAGAATAAAAGCATTTAAAAATATATTTGTGGATTAGAAATCTAATTAAACGCCTACTAAGAACGTAGGTGTTTGCTCAGAGGTGTTGCTCTGAGAGAGGAAAAGGCAGGAATAGGACCGTGTCCCCCCAACTGCAGTCATCTCTCCTGTCATCACTGTAAGTAGAGTCTTTGGCAGAGAAGTCAGCCCCGAATTTAGGCCTGGTTTGATGGGTTAGAAGTGTCAGTATCCTGGTGTTACCTTGAGATGAGTGGCCACATCTGTCACTTTAGTTAAAATGATCCGATAAAGTTGTTCTCCGAAAAGTGTCAAACCCACTGCCAGTTAATGAGTTAGTTATTAAACTCCTCTCCCAGTTGGTGTGGAGAGGAAGTGGGGTGGAAGAAGGAAAAACACACCTGAACAGAATATTTGATCGGAGGTTTTTGCACCTTCCAACATCCCAGCGATTCTCCCCGAACAGTGCTGTGTTCCCATTCTACAAAGAAAGACATTGGGGAGCCGGAAAGGCAGGGGACTCGCCCAGGTTCACCTCGCGCCACCGAACTCAGCTCTGGACTCAAAGCTCTTGGCTGCGAGCCCATCTGGCTGAGTTGCCATCCGGCCACAGATCGCAGCCTGTTAAAGCCCTACCCGCTGCAGGGTCATTAGATTTGTGCTGACCCAGACTCCCCCAATGTTAAAGAAGCCAGCTCTCGTGCTGGCGCGCTACCTGGGATATATTGGCTTCGCTATCAAGCCTTATTGATCAATGGACTTATCTGGGACACGCTGACACTCTGGAAGGCCTGAAACCTGGGACAGCAGTGCACCCTTTGCCTTCTTCACCCCCAATCCAGGAAAAATTCACTCCTTCCTCCTGCCAGCAGAGATGCAGCCAGCAGGAAAATGCGGAACGCTCTGGAAAAGAAACAACCCTCTCCAGTACGAATAGACGAGACCCGCTGAGCCCCTGGGGCTGCAGAACGGGTGTGGGCTCAGAGGGGCACCCGTGAATATCCAGTATGCTAAACAGCACGTTCGCATCTGCTGTCTGGGGCGCCACAGCTGGCACACTTTTGTTCCTAGGAAGTAATGGGACTAAGGAGGAGGGGTTGGGGGAGAGCAGAGAGGAAACCCAACTCCAAGAAGACGGGAAGACGCGAGGGTGGGGAGAGGGCCCTGGGAGGGGTTGCCTTCATTAAGACGGGACTCTCCTTGCAAGTTATTTTGTTCCAGGGAGTGGGTGGGGACACTCCGAGCAGGGATGGGGCCCTACACCCACCCAGTCCCCAGCTCCTAGAGAGCCCCAGAGCAGCAGCCCCCTACTCTCCGATAGTGGCCAGGATACCAATTGATGAGACCGGCTGCACAATCTCCTGTAATCCTTCTAAGGACCCTGGAAGACAGGGGTTACTCTAATCCCCTTTTTACAGATGAGGAAACCAAGACTGTGCAGAGTGTGACACAACATTCCCAAGTCCTCTGACGCCAGGACTTTAACCCAAGTGGACTGAGTCTGGCTCATTGGCTTTTACTCAAGAAGGTCCCTCAAAACCCCTTGGTTAGGAAAGCCAATATCTTCAAGACTGTCAGAGGCAATTCTGACTGATTTGAAAATTATCATTCCCAAACAACTTCAGATACAAACCAGAATACCCTGGGTTGTATTTGTAAGAATATGGTAAACTGTTATTTCTCTGTGGAGTCCCCTAAAGGTGGCTGCAAGGCACGGGGTCTTCCACTTTCCCTAAGGGATTCAGAGGTCTTCCATAGCCCTCTCCACAAGCCTAGGCTAACCAACAGTGTCTAATGAGCCCCCCACGGATGCTGACACACCACGGTGTGCCCCTCAGCTTCAGACCATGAGGACTTCTGACTGAGGAAGGGAGGTGGCACTTTTATGTGGTCTGTTTCCTCTACCAAGATGCCCACAGCATGTACAGAGCTTTCCTTGGACCGGGTTAAAATCTCGGTTTTACCCTCACCAGCTGTGTGGCCTTGGACAAATCACTTTGCCTCTCTGAGCTTCATCGACCTGTCTGTACTCTGCAAGGACAGATCTCCCTCACAAGGTTGTTTGAGGACTAAATGACACAATCCATTGAGCATTTCACCAGGAGGAGCCTGACGCACAACAAGTACTGTGGTACATTTACTATACTTATCAGTGGTAGATGAATTTTCACAAGATAAATTGTTCTTGTTCTCTTCCTTGATAGAAGAAAGCAGACTGGGAGAATATGAGTCGCTGGCTCAGGGTCAGATGTTAAGTAACAGAGCTAGGGGCGCCTGGGTGGCTTAGTGGGTTAAGCCTCTGCCTTCAGCTCATGTCATGATCCCGTCATGATCCCAGAGTCCTGGGATCAAGCCCCATCGGGCTCTCTGCTCGGCAGGATGCCTGCTTCCCTCTCTCTCTCTCTCTGCCTGCCTCTCTGCCTACTTGTGATCTCTGTCAAATAAATAAATAAAATCTTTAAAAAGGAAAAAAAGTAACAGAGCTAGAATTCAAACCCAGTTATGTCAGAGTTTAGAGCCCTAATTCACTCACTCAGTGTAATATCTTCCCCTTAGAGAATCTTCTAGACTGTTGAAAATCTAGATTATTCTAAGTAAGAGTAACCAGGTTCTCTGCTGCCTTCTGGGGCTTCTTTTTACTTGGATCACTGATGATTGGCACACTGCAACAGCCTAGTACACATTTCTTCAATAATAACAGTAAGTATTTTTTCCAGAACTACTATGGGCCAGGCTGTGGAATAAGCATTTTACACAACTGATCTCATTTAACTCTTCAAACAGACCTAGAAAGTAGATCTCATTTTGACAATGAGAAATTTGAGTTAGGGGATGTTAAATAACTTACCGACCTCCAACAGGGTGTGGCTTGCAATCCAGTTGTTCGGACCCCACAGCAGCCAGAAACCCAATCTGTGCCGAGTGCTAAGTGCTAAGCACTGTCCTTGGCACAACCTTTCTATTTCTCACACAATCCTCACAATCACCTTTTAAAAGAGTTTCGAAACTCCATTTTACAGATGACACAACTAAGTCTCGGTCACTTTAAAGTGGATTTGTCCAAGGTCACATAGCTGTCCGACTACAGCCATTCTCTGTTTACTGGCCGGGGATGCTCCACTCTGTTTCAAAAGTTGAGGTCTTCAACCAAAGTTGGATTGCTCTACGGAGATGGGGCCACCATGGCTACGGGAGGTGGAGTTCTCAGATGAAATATGAGCAGCTGTGTGACTTTTCCCACAAGGAGGCCAGGCAAACTCGCTATTTCCTGACTCTCTCCGAGGGAGGAGATGTCAGTGATATTGTGAGCAGACAGTGATGAAGCATCGGGAGGTAAGATGAACACAGATAAACCAGGATAGGGGTGGACAAAAGGCCTGCAGTCCTGCTCTCGGCCTGCAAGTACGCAGCAAAGAGCCTTGCTAGGAGCTGTCCTCACTGGCTTCAGCCTCTCTCTCCTCTGCTTGCCTCCTTGCCCCACTACACTATTATAGCCTACCTCCCCTTCCCCCCTTTCCAGAAAGAGCTGCTTTAGATGATGACCCCAGGCCCTTTATACCCTCACGTTCAAAAGCACGGCAGGGAGCATCTTATGTTACTCACTGTAATCTAAGACTTAAAGACCAGGTAAGGTGGATTGTTTTGTTTTGTTTTGTTTTTCAAATTCTTCAGGTAACAAGCAAAAGACCTTGAGCGTGGAGTTACTAAATCTGAAGGTCAAGGTCTGGGCTGACATCTTGGATTTGTTTCTTCCACATACGCCAGGTTTGGCCAACCTCACCACACACTGTACCAGACAAGCTTCTCCTGGGCTCCATAATGCTCAGCACACTGGGCACTTAGTAGGTGGATCAGTGAGTCCTGGCGACTGTCCTACCCACAGCTTGAGCAGCTCGGCTTGAGCTGAGTGGCAGCCAGCAACCCCTCCCTTTCGGGCTGTGCTTGGTAAGCAGAGGTCAGAGTCTGAGGCTTCTCTGCAGGAAGGGCACCACGAAGAGAAAGTTGAACCTGCGCTTTATATAGTTTAAAAATGATTTGTCAATGGCGACAATTTACAAAAATATATTTCTGTTGCGGCATCTCCCAATCGCTGGGATTTATGGCTTCATCTCTTGGATTTGAAAGCACACCCGCATGCTTTGGCAAATGGGAAAATGTATGAACAATTTGTTGGCTTTTTTTTTTTTATCAAGTTTCCCCAAATATGTAAACTCTGAGAGTGCCTTATTCTTTTCAAATGATCATTCATTTGTCTCCAGACTCTATCTTTTGGCACAATTTATTACTCTCTATTTCAAAAAACTTAAATGCATTTTGCATATTAGCACGTAACTCTTGTTCCTGTCTCCTCCGTTGTGGAAAGGGCTGGATTGCTTTTATAAAGAAAAAAATGGCTAATAAAATTGGCCTCAGCACCATTGCTCTGCAATTCTTATGAACAGTAAAGTGGTACTTACCGTCATTGATGTTAAAAGCTATTTCTAAATTATGGTGCCATTTATTATCTCTAGTGTCCAAAGTAAGTTTAAATGATGCTTATAATTCATGTTTTACCAAATTTCCTTTTCCCCCCGAGGATACCTCTGATTAACTTATGCACATTAAAGCGCTTTTTAAATTCTTCTTTTATTGCCATTATGCTCTGAAAATCTCAGCGATTCTCAAAAATGGGTAATAAACTTGAGATAAAATGCTGCAGTTTTAGATCAATGCTGACATATCACTGTGGTGATTTCTACAGAGCTAAAGTGATAATGCTTCATATTTACGGAATATATACTAGGTTATTACTACAGTATTACCATTTTGTTCTAAGATGAAATGAGTAATTTACCAATTTATTAAACTGTTACATTTAAGTATTGCTTAGGACATTACCACCCCAATCTGTTTACTTAGCTTGAAGAGTTACCATTAAGATACCCTGTTTATTTAGGTAAAATTTGTAATCATCATGCCTTCCATTAACCAACTTATTTTTCTGCAAGGCTAATTGTCTGGAAATGAGTTTCTTCTTATTTACTGTGCTACATTCTGCTTAGCTGGCTAAAAACGTCACCCCAGCAAGAAGTGCTAGGGAAATTAATAATACATACAGAGAACAGTTTTAATTAGTATAATACCAAATGTTAATAAAAGATTTATGATGCCGTTAAAAAGTTCTAACAGAAGAGATCTTAACAGCTTCGGGCTCAATTTGTCAGGAGAGGACGACCCTCTTGTGGGAGGCCAGATTTGGGTGATTCTCAGAAGATGCTGGAGCTCCGGGGAGCACTGGCTGGAGGTGACGGGCTCTGCCTCTAGAAGGGGTTTGCTGGGAGCTGAATAGAACGGCTGTTGAATGCCAGTTCTAACTTGAAAGACACCAAGTTTTCTGCAAAGTAGGAGAGGACTACAGGGCAGCCTCAGGTCCTTCAGAAACATCTCCTGGGCCACCATGGTCTTTAGGGAGTTGGGAATAGGACTGTGAAGAGACTGGGATTTTGGTAGCTCACAAGCTATGGGAAAAGCAGATCAACGTGGAACTAGGAAAAGGATGACTGATATTCCCTGAGTGTAAGCCCTTTGCTCACATACATCTAATCCTTAGAGTGGACAGCTAGCATTATCCTCATTTTTGGGGTCAGTACGTAAAGCCCTTGGGAGGGTAAAGCCCTTACCCGAGGTTATGCTGCTAGGGAGTAGAGCAGAATTTGAACCCAGGTCACTGGAAACCTCGCAGCACTGACTCCTGCAAGGCAATACTCCATTATTCCCCTGTGCCTTTGTGCACATGACGTCTGTCAGATGGGCACCCAGACCAGCAACTGGATGCTTCCATTTTTATCTGGATGAGTTGGTGTGCACTCATCCTTCCTCTGTCCTGTTGCCCCAAAGGAGTAGTGCTCTTTTTTTTTTTTTAATAATTTTTATTTATTTATTTGACAGAGAGAAAGAGAGAGAGTACAAGCAAGTGGAGTAGCAGGTAGGGGGAGAGGAATAAGAAGGCCCCCCCCCGCTGACCAGGTAGTCCGACATGGAGCTTGATCCCAGGACCTTGGGACCACAATCCGAGCCAAAGGCAGTCACTTAACCAATTGAGCCACCCAGGCACCCCAAGGAACAGCGTTCTTTCTTTATGTGCTCATCTTCCCTCCTGTGACATGAGGACAGGAGCCATTTCTTACCTTCTTTAGATCCTTAGTGCCTGGCACAGTTTAGGTTTTCTAAAAAGATTTAAGAGACCAGGGGGAAAATGAAGTGAAAAGGAGAGATGTATAAAACTTCCGTTCATAGTGCTCAGGAGAAATAGTGACTTGAGACACAGATTCTATTGGATTGCAGGACATCATGCAGCACCCCCTCCCTGCCACCAAGTCCACACAACCCTGGCTAAAGTACAGGAGGCTGTTTTTAGTGCCCACCTCCCCAGACCCCAAGGGCCAGGTTTAAGAGCAGAGGCAGGAACCCTTTATAGGGTGAGCTGGTTCTTTCCTAGCACGCAGAATAAAAACCTGACCAAGCCAGCTACTTTCCTAACACTGTCTCCAATTTGAGAAACTCCATGGGATGAGGAACTTGCAGGCCAATGATTCCTTTATCTCACTCTTGGTTAAAAGAGAAAAACAAAAAACAAAACCAACAATAGTTCTGGGACAGAAGTTCTCCAGGATATGCAACAATCAATACAGCCTGGGCTTCTTCAAGAAAAAGAAACAAAAGGGGTGCCTGGGTGGCTCAGTTGGTTGAGTGTCTGCCTTCGGCTCAGGTCATGATCCCAAGGTCCTGGGGTGGAGTCCCACATCGGACTCCCTGCTCAGCGAGTAGCCTGCTTCTCCCTCTCCCTTGCTTGTGCTCACTCTCTCGCTTGCTCTTTCAAACAAATAAACAAAACCTTAAAAAGAGAGAGAGAGAGACAGAAACAATATCTGAGACCAGTGCCCATGTCTGAGGCTCACCTGAACCCCTCAGTCTTCCCAGCTGTTCCCTCTGAGAAGGAGTTTTGGCCCTTCAGTGGATGAATGGGTAAACAAAGTGCATTCTGTACTCACAATGGAATATTTTCCAGCCATCAAAAGGAAGGAAGCACCTATATCCTACAAACATTACACTAAGGGAAAGAAGTCAGGCACAAGAGGTCCCATGTTGTATGATCCCATTTACATGAAATGTCCAGAAAAGGCAAATTCATAACTACAGAAGAGAGATTCGTGGTGGCCAGGGACAGAGGAAGGGAGGAATCATGAGTGATTACTTAATGGGTTAGGAGTGTTTTCTCTGGGCTGATGAAGAATTTCAAAACTAGAGCGAGGTGGTGGTCGTACAACATTCCAAGTATGCTAAATGCCACACCAAACCGTACAGAGTAAGACAGTGAACTATATGTTATGTGAATTTCACCTCAAGTATTTTTTGAAAAGGCACTTAAGGAATCCTAGCGTAAGTGTCCAAAGCTCCGTGTACCTGCGTGTTCATCACAGCAGTGGTTGCAAAAAGGAGACACTGGAATGGCCATAGGCCCATCGTTTAGAGATTGGTCACCGAGAACGACGTCATTCATACTATGTAATAAAAGACAACCATCAAAAGAATGGGAGAAATTGATGGCCACCAGCTTGGAAAGATGCCCGCAATGCACTATTAAGTAAAACAAGTGAGTTGCAAACTCACATGTGTATGACATCCCAGTAAAAAAACAAACAAACAAACAAACAAAAACACCAAAAACCTACCTGCTGGTGTGCCTTTTATCAGCATAGGACCAAAGTCTGAGAGGTTTCACTCTGGTTCCTGCAGAGGAAATAATGCTGGAGTGGGAGGAGGCTTTCATTTCTTACTGAATTGCACAGTCATTTGTATTGCAGGGTCATTTGCAAAAACAAAAGATTTTTGGAAGATAAATGTTTTGAATTAAGACAAAAGCTATAGCAACTTCTAAGAGGTAGAAGAGTGGTGGGGATAAAAGAAAATGACCCGTAGTCCTGCCACCAAAACCTTCTTTTAGTTTATAGAGCTCAAAGTTTTTTAATTTTTTTTTTTTAAACACATAGGACACTAAGATTAAAAAAAAGAAGAAGAAGAAACACGGGAAAAGTAAGACATCAAAAGATGACACTGGAGGATAAGCAGGGCCTGACTCGGCCTTTGTTTCTTCTGAAACCCAGCACCAGGCCTTGAAAATGATAGGAACTCACTAAGGTCTCAACTCCCCAGTTTTTTAAAGATTTAAAAAACGTACTCCACTTCCCTACAATTGTCAGAAGCCAGCATGGGCACATTGAACTTAAAACGTTGATAAGATAAAATGGCTGGTACATGTGCAAAGTTGAGGCTGCTTTTTAACTGAGCAACTCTGGAGGACGACTGCCTGGGGAAAAGCCTCTTATCCCAGTTACTGGGATGCTTCAGAAGGTATTTTTACCCTAAATGACTTGGGTAATTATCTCCATACTTCCACTCTGTTTTGACTAGCTCTGCAGACTGATTTGAGTTCAGAGGGATATCAGTTACCTCAACTAAATATTCTTTGAAATTCATTGTGCCAACTTCCAATTTTTTTTTTTTTTTTTTGGCTTTCAGTGGCTTTTCTCAAACAGCTAACATTTTAATTTCTGCTGCTTTATCCCTTTTTGAAAGGTACCAGTCTTAGAATCTGAAGTATGGAATGGACCTCAGGGTCTGTCTTCGTGCGTGTGTGTGCAGGCGCGTGTGTGTGTGTGTGGCGAGGCTTATGTATGTACCATGACGGCCCCCATGTCAAATTTTCAAAGCAAAAGACAGAGCTAATTATTCCTCTCTTATTTTCACTGTATTATTTTCTGTGGGCTCTAAATAATTGATAAGGAGGTCCCTTTCCATAATTAAAATGGATGTTCCTACATGTCAACACCAATAGCTTTTCCAGTAATGAGTGAATTTAGATACATGTTAGGGTTGTAGTGCAGAGTGTGCAGAGGGGAGACTGGGGGCTGGTGGGAGACACAGAGCCAGTTTCCATGCAGATGACAAGAGAGCAGAAAGGACGGAAGCCTGGAAGATTACCGGGAGAAAAGTCCCTGCCTGGCCCCAAGGTCACCTTGGACAAGTAGGTGAGCCTGGATAGAAAGGCAGTGTTGGGGCAGGAAGTTTGAAAACGTACTTGGTGCCATTTGGAATCTGTTCAGTTTCCTTTGTCTTTCTTCCAATCCCTAATTCCTTCCCTTACTGACATCTCCCAGTTGCCCCTTTCCTTGATCAAAACCTGCTGCTGAAACCTTCTCTGGCATGGGGGTGGGGGTTGAGAGTACAACTTTCCCAGGTGTCGTTACCATCTTACAAATACCCAAGTCTGTTCATTCACCTTTTGGTTCAACGGACACTTCTTCCTCCCTCACTAGGGGCCTTACTCTTAGCTGCCGGTGCTGGAGACATTACAATCAAAGGCTCCCTGTCCTGCGGGAATCCACATAGAGGGTGGGCAGACAGACGGAGTGGGGCTACGGGGAGCAGGTTAGGTGCGAGGACTGGGCGCAGAGGGACAGGGTAGAGAGACGTTTTATGCCCGTGCAGGTGGGGCTGACCCAGTGGAAAAGCTGCCTCTGGGCAGAAGTGGGCAGGGTGGCGGGACAGCACGTGAAAGGGCAGAGAAGACAGCAGACAGCTGGGCGGGTGAGGGCCCCTCCATGGGGGTTGAATCCCTTGTCTGTGTGTGCCGCTGAGGCAGGGAAAGACTTTATGCAAGGGTGTGTGTGGTGGGAGGAGGGCTGGTGAACTTTAGGGAGGTCTCTCTGGTGGCCCAGGGAGGAGGATCTGGAGATGGGGCTAGAAGCAGAACTAGAGGTTCAAGCTGTGAAAGAGGGCCTCCCGGAAGGCTCCAGAGACCTCTTTCCAAGTGAGAAAGAGAGAGGAGGGGTGTGGCAGGCCCGAGTGACAGAGACCAGGGGACGGAAAAGGACAGTTTGCAGTCCAGACCTCCCTGACTGCTCCAGTCATGTCTTACAGGGACACAGGGGCGCGAATGAGATCGGGCAGGTTCCAATCCCAGCATCTGGCCCTGGGGCTCTGTGACTCAGGGCAAGTGACTTGCCCTCTCTGAAGCATAGTGTCCTTCCCTGGGATTTGGGCATAACAATACCTGCTTTGCTGCTCTCCAACCACCATGTCCCAGCTGCTGGAGGCATAGCAGAGCTGATTATTTTTGGGAGGCACATAGGCCGTTCTGCAAATGCACTTGCAGAGAAGCCCACCCACGGGCTTCTAAGTAGGAGAGCTGAGGATGGGCTGGGTCCGTGGGGGGTTCACCACCAAGCTCTCCTGAGCAAGAACTTTGAACAAGGAGAGAGAAAGCCAGTCTGGAGACACTCATTTACAAGCCGACTCCTGTCAAGCACACACACACACACACACACACACACACACACACACAAAAAAGGGCGGCAGCGTGTCAGTTCTGGCAGAAATACCGGAGACCACAGATGCATTTGCCCGCCTGCCCCCGCTGTTCTCTCTGTCTGTCTCCCTCTGGCCTCCTTCATACGGTCTTGGCTTTGATACCACCAGCTGACTCCAGAGAGGCGACAGGCAACTCAGAGCGGATGGCCATCGGGGAAGGAGCCTGTAGATAACTCTGGAAAAGGGGGCCTATTTTTGGATGGTACCAAGCTCTCAGCTTCGAGAACAAATAGGGCTGCTGCTGATCCAAACTCTGAAAAGACTTTTTAAAAAGCAACCTTGCTGACACGTTAAAGATGTGTATCCATATATTTGATTCGTTTAAAATATGCTTAATGCTGGGGCACCTGGGTGGCTCAGTGGGTTGAGCCTCTGCCTTCGGCTCGGGTAGTGGTCTCGGGGTCCTGGGACCGAGCTCCACGTCGGGCTCTCCGCTCAGCAGGGAGCCTGCTTCCCCCCCTCTCTCTGCCTGCCTCTCTGCCTACTTGTGATCTCTGTCTGTCAAATAAATAAATAAAATCTTAAAAAAAATATGCTTAATGCTCAAAGGTCCCTTTTCCAAAGGAAACAAACAAAAAGATCACTATTTAAATAGAATTTCAGCATCCAACTCTTCCTTCAAGGAAAAAGACAAAGCGTTTCTTGCCGTCGCCAAAAGTGGGCCTTTGGGGAAGGGCAGGCGCTGTGGCGGGTGACACACTTCTCCTGAATGAGCCTGCAGGTACCATGGAGGGGATGGAAAGGCTGTTATTCCGGTGGATTAGTCATGAAGAGGTCAGCGGACCCGCTCTCAGAAAGAGGAGCACTGAATTAGTGGGAGACTACAAGCGTTTTGTTTCTACAGGAAAACTGTTAGAAGGGGGAAAATCCTCACGGCTGCGCCTGCCCGCTTGTGTGCAATATATGGCCCACTTGCAAAACATTGCCCAAGAAATCTGGCAAGGACTCCAGGCTATTCCTTCCTTCCTTGCTCCTATATAGCATGCCCCCACCCCCACCTTGCTGGCCCCAGCACAGGCCTCCTCCACTCTCAGCCAGCAGCAAGCACACCCCGAGTCTTCCATTCATAAGGCAGCTCAGACTGGGTTTGCTATAAACTTAGCTTCAGGAGGAAGCCAAGCAAGAGGATGCTCCCCAATCCCCGCCCAGTGGCCGCGACACTGCACTTCTGTCCTGGTATCACTGCTGATGTGAATGCTACCCCCAGTGTGAGCTTCCTTGTTCATGTGGTGGCAGACTCTAAAGTGACCACAGTTGTGGGCATGGAAGTGAGTACCTTAGGTTGGGGCGCCTGGGTGGCTCAGTTGGTTAAGCGACTGCCTTTGGTTCAGGTCATGGTTCCAGAGTCCTGGGATGAGTCCCGCATTGGGCTCCCAACTCCATGGGGAGTCTGCTTCTCCTTCTGACCTTCTCTGCTCACACGCTCTCTCTCATTCTCTCTCTTTCAAATAAATAAAATCTTTAAAAAAAAATTAAAGAAGAAGAAGTGAGTACCACGGGCACTGGACGTGGGCACCGGGACACCCACAGCTCTGCTGCATCATCTTTCTCCATGGGGTCCACACCTGCACCTCTCAACCTGCAGGCTTTCCCCCCAGGCATGGGAGCACGTGCCCCGTCGCCCTCCAAATAGGGAGCAATTGCTTATTGCCCTCAACCGATGATGGGCAGGGCACTGACGGATTAGTACTCCAGCTGCCTGGCCCTGTGTTGAGAGGAAATTTCTCCCATTTCCCAGTGGTCCCCAGTGATGCTGAACTCCGGTGGCCACAGTGGAAACTAGCACGCAAACACACCTTTCACTGGCTGCCTTCCCCTTCCCGTCTCACCCCCCTACTCTCTTGCCACGGTCTCCTGGGATCACTGCCAAATAATTGCTTGTACCCCTATTCTTGTGTCAACACTCTACTTTTGGGGGAATCTGAACAGAGCAACATGGGGTTTCCTACCACACAACCCTCTGAAGCTGCCGCCTCTGACCAGAGCAAGCTCATATGGCTTAACTAGTACTTGTTACGTGGAAGCTCTCTTTCCTGAGGAGTCTGAGCTCATGTCTGCGAACACAAGCACATCCCTCTCCGTGAAGCCACAGGCTGTGGGCAAGAGCAGTTTGATATTTCCTTTTTCGTACATGTTTTCCTCTCCTGATGGACAGCTCAGGCTTGTCATTTGTAATGATTACTTGGCATCCCATTGTTCTCTTTCTCCCTGTAGGCAGGGCCAGGGCCAGGGGCTGGCAGGTTGTCAGGGGCCCCACGCTTGCAAGAGTCCTGCACTTGATTTCAGTGCTCGACTGTCGCCATCTTGGAATACTGAATTTTTCAGCAAGAGGCTCCTTATTTTCATTGTGTGGTGGGCCCACACATGGTAGAGCTGGTCCTGTCTGCATAATTTAGGTGATGCTGACTTTTGAGCATTCTCCCACCTAATTTGCTTCCTCTTTAAATAGGCCAGTGCCAACAATCAAGGAAGACAATATTATCCCAATGACCGAGACAAAAAATGATGCTGTACTATGTTGGCAAGAGTAGGGGAAACTGGCAGGAATGTTAATTGTCCAGCCTTTTTTGTGGAACAATTTGATAATATCGTTACTACTTTAAAATGCCCATTCCTTTAATTGAATGGTTTCACAAAGTGGTCTTTTTCCAATATATACACTTCTCTGCTCCAAAGAAGTACGTACGAGGTAATCCGATCCCAGCACCATTTAAAAAAGCAGTCGATTGCAAATAATCTAAATAAATATCAATAGGAATGGATTCACTAACTTAGGGAATAATGACATCATTGAATACTATGCAACCATTAAAAAAAGGGACCCGTCTCCAGATACACTGCGGGGTGAAGAAGCAAGTCCAGCAGGAGGCGCACGCTAACTTACGTTTGTATCAAAAAAAAAAAAAAAAAAAAAAGATGAGAAGGGCTAAACATTCTTAACACATGCGTAGACTGACTCTGGAAGGAAGGAAGAGCTAGTTTCAAGACTGCTGCGGAGAGGGGAGCTGGGGAACGGAATACAAGGGAGGAGGACAACTGATCGTTCACTCCTTGGACTCTTTTCTGGTGTTTTATTTATTATTTTTTTAAAAGATTTTATTTATTTATTTGACAGACAGAGATCATAAGTAGGCAGAGAGGCAGGCAGAGAGAGAGAGGGAAACAGGCTTCCTACTGAGCAGAGAGCCCGATGTGGGGCTCGATCCCAGAACCCGGGGATCATGACCTGAGCCGAAGGCAGAGGCTTTAACCCACTGAGCCACCCAGGGCCCCTTTTCTGGTGTTTTAATGTTGTTTTCTTTCTC
This sequence comes from Mustela erminea, assembly GCF_009829155.1. NCBI lineage: Eukaryota > Metazoa > Chordata > Mammalia > Carnivora > Mustelidae > Mustela > Mustela erminea. Next base: position 104,077,692 of record NC_045616.1, on the reverse strand, counting down.
CCTGTATTTTTGAAATCAATTCCAAACATGTGCTACTTTATAATGTTAAAAGAAAGGGCGGGCAGGGTTGGAGGGGTGGGGTCCTCGTGTAGGGAGAGGGTGGAACCAGCCAGAAGGCTAGCTAATGGGATGACCAGGCAACCAGGCAGGCATCCTTTCTGCTCTGACTTCAAGCTTCTGGTCTGGAGCCACCAGGACTCCAGAAACGCCTGTAGCTCATTTCTGGATTGCCCGGTCAACCTCCTCCTCTCTCCTCTGGGACTGCCACGGTAAGGTCCCAAGTGACAAGTCTTTTAAAAATCCAGAGGCAGTGAAAGCCTTTTTACTGTTCTTGATGAGTTTGTCTGCTTTTCTCTGCTTTGAAAACAAGTGTGTAAAGTGACGGTGTCTCTTTTTTATTTTTCCCCTTTGGCTGCCAGGAAGCTCACCCATTCTGAGCTCAATTATATGTTAGCCACATGAATGGAAGGTTAAATTCTTTTCTCCTCTGGACTTGGTTTTCTACCTCTGTTACCTGTTCTTTGACCCCGAGTCTCTATTTATATGCGGATTGCTTTTATGGTACATGGACAAGGATATCATTTTGGATTTTCAAATGCTCTTTTTTCCTCCCTGCCTTTCCTTGTAGCCCTGCTCTCCGCACACCGCCCTCCCTTCAGCCCAGAGCAGAATAAGCCCCGGTGGCCTCTGCGCCTGAGGGAAGAGATGTCACAGGATGAGAAAAATCTCTTGAGTTTCAAAGCGGAAGCTCTGTGGGACTATAGGCCTGAACAGAGGCTTTGAGGAGGGAGATAATGAGTCCACAGAGCAAAGCAGGCCGAAGCTTCTAGGGTGCAGGAAGAATGAGCAAAAAGCAGTTGAGAGTTAAGGGAACAGCAGACAACCCAGGGTGCTGTGGGGAATCTGTCCCTGGGATGCCGGGGCCCTGCTTCCCACTCAAAATCCACACAAAGCACACTCGTGCCAGAAGGGGCTGAGGGCATAGGGGCCCAAGACTGCCTCCCAGAGGGGCCTGCACCTCGGAGGGCACAGGAGCCGTGCCCAGGTTGGGGGGGGGGGCGGTATCTGGATGGGCGCAGTGAGAGAAGGATAGTAGGGCAGAGTCTGTCACGAACCCAGGCCCAGGGTTGGAGCGTGGTCATCACCTCAGGGGCTAGCCTGCAGGACAGAGGCTGAGGACAAGCAACTGGCTGGCCCTGATGCCCCTGTAGCTCCCAGATCTGAGAGCAGCCCAGAGAAACGGTGACCTGACTGAGATGAACTTCCTGCCCTAGAGCGGGACCAGGCTCCTGAAAGGAACTTGAGTTGCCTTGTAGAGAAAGGGTCCCCATTCTGCAAAATGTTGAAACTCTGAGCCCCTCAAGGGAATCCAAAGGAGCAACAAATGAAGACAAGAGAGAAGAGCCTTATCCTAAAATCCTTTCCAGACCTCTATAAGACGCAACCACTGGGACGGACTCCCCCCCCACCGCCCCGACCTCCCCACCCCTATTCGGAGCCCTAGGATGGTCCCTCTGATAAAGGTAGAATTTCCGGACTGGGGACACAACTAGATCCATCTCCCACATTTTGATGGGCCAGGAAGCCATCTGACTCATTTCCTACCCTTCCCCGGTAACAAATGCTTTCTGAATAAACTGGGCTGCCACCGAGCACAGTTAATGGCCTGGAAGCTTCCCAGGTGCTCCAGGAAAGAAGAGGCCTTTTAACCACGGTTTTTGGCCTTCATAACTAATGTCAGCCTTAAATGCTATTTGGAATAACAAATGAATGCTTGTCTGACTCTGAGAGCCTTTGCTAACTGCGCTCCCAAGCTTTATTATTTCGCTGATGGAGACGGCTTTTGTCATCCGGAGCAGTCTGACCCTTCGTTTACCTGTCTTTCAAATGAGCAGAAGAATAATTTCTTCGTGGGGGACTGATGCTGAGCAGATGTTCGCAGAGCCCCTTAGGATCACCGGGACAGGTCTCTCAGTAGAATTGAGGTTGTTGTTATGTAATCATTTTCCCTTCTAGTTTTGATTAAAAAAATGATCCATGTGCGTCTATGTACACAAATGTGTCGATGCTAATGGGGGCATGCGCACTGGAACCACCTCCACGCAGATCCGAGCAGGAGCAGGGTGTCCCCACAGCAAAGCTCTCTCACAGCACCCCAGAGGACACAAACGGAATACCTGGCGGGGTGGGCTGGGGGCGATCTCCCCCTGCACACACACCGGAGATGTTCCTGACCTTGGTGGGTCCCGCATTTGTGGGGAGAGGGTGGTGAGAGACAGCCTTGCGCGCCGTGTGGCAGACTCTAGTGCCCTCTGCTGTCATTTGGGAAACAAACCCTTCTGGAAGGAGTCCTCCACGTCTACCGCAAGGAAGGAAAAACCAGCTGCTCGGGAAACAGCGAAGTTTCCACCTGAATTTGTTGCGAGTTCTTTTGGGGTCGGAGCACAGGTATCCCCCCACGGAACCTGGGGTGTCCTGCTACGCCGGCCTCGGTGCTCACCCCCCAGATGGAACGGCGGCGGTGTGCTGGAACAGAAAAGCAAACTGACCAAATACCAAGACTCCCCGGGACTTGGAAGAGAGCGCGGGCGCATTTTTGGAGAGATCGTTAAGAGAGTAGTCTTGGCTGGAATAGAAAACAGCCCCGAGCTGTAGTGTTCTGAGGGTTACTTATTCATTTTAAAATTTGCTTTAATGTTATCCTTTGGCCATCAGGCAAGGCAAGGACGCTAATTTGGCCCGCAGTGTGGCACTCTTTGCTGGATGTGCCCCCGTCGCCTGTGCCTCTCTGTAACACCTGGGTATGGCCCAAAGATCGAGTGTTCATTTACTCCGTAAGTGAACAGGATATTTGCCCATTAATTTCCACTCCAGTGCTCTAAGCCTCATATAAGGCACAGTTAATATAATCTCACTTTAGATGACACTCGGAGGAGCAGGAAGACAATTTGTGGGGGGAAAGGCATAAGAGGCAGTGCGCATTTAGCGGGAATGTTAATATTTACTCGTTGCCACACTTGGTATCTGGGAGGCTGCAAAGTCACTAAGTGGGGATTACATCTTCAATTAAGTAGTGGTAGCGGGGGAGTCAGTGATGTTTCACAGAGGGAAACTGCCGAAATCATACTTTAAGGAGAATAATTTTTTTAAAAGCTACAAAAAAAAATTGAAATAAAAGCCCAAGGGGAAAAAATAGAGGGAACATTTCTGTTTAGGGAATCCTAATATTTTGGCTGAACACATTATGTAAAATTAAATACTATTTTAAACCAAGGAGATATAATATCTAATTAAGTTTTTGTGGTTGATGGGCTGAGAGAGGATTGTGAATGTGGCATCCATTGAACTGAAAGAAGTAGAAAAATTAAATAACACTGTTCTACAGTGACTTTCACCCAGACATCCAAGCAGACCTCCATATTTCGCTTTTACTCGGTCCCCTACCCTAGGACTCACTGAAGGCATGAAAGAGAAAATGAAAATGTGCACAATGAGCTCATTAAGCCTTATAACTACCCCAAGGAGTAGGAATCAAGAGTTGTTAGCCTCATTTCCAAGCTGTGACCATGGGTTCCATGGGGGACAAGGGATTCTCATCCAGGGTCATCCTGTGAGTCCAGGGCTGGAGACAGAACAGAACCACTATCGGTCAGTTGTATCTGGAACTTCTGTTCCAGAATGCTCTCTGCTCTACAGTAAGAAGAATGTCAAACTTTGGGATGTGGAACCTTCTGTTATTAATTAGAATTACCAAGAAGCCCCAAGATTTTAAGGCTATCTGGAGTCTTAGAGGAATTTCAATGTAAAGTGTGTAGAAACCAAAGACAAAAGATTCATTTTTAAAGGATGTTGATTTCTGAGACTAATTATTACATTAAGATATTTTCAAATACATTTTCAAATCATTTTAGACATATGAGATATATTATATGTGATTTTCAATGGGTGATTTTTTTAAACTTAGCTTGAATATTTATTTGTTTATTTTAGAGAGAGAGACCATGTGCACAAGTTGGGGGAGGAGCAGAGGAAGAGGGAGAGAGTGAGGAGGAAGGGCAGAAGGAGAGAATCTCAAGCAGACTCCCCACTGAGCAGGGAGCCTGATGTGGGGCTCAATCCTATGACCTGAGATCATGACCCGAGCTGAAATCAAGAGCTGGATGCTTAACCAACTGAGCCACCTAGGCGCCCAGAATAGTGGATTTATTTTCTTTCTTTCTTTCTTTCTTTCTTTCTTTCTTCCTTCCTTCCTTCCTTCCTTCCTTCCTTCCTTCCTTCCTTTCTTTCTTTCTTCTTTTAAAGATTTTATTTATTTATTTGACAGACAGAGATCACAAGTAGGCAGAGAGGCAGGAAGGGAAGCAGGCTCCCTGCTGAGCAGAGAGCCCGATGCAGGGCTCCATCCCAGGACCCTGGGATCATGACCTGAGCCAAAGGCAGAGGCTTTAACCCACCCAGGAGCCCCATTAGTGGGCTTTCTTAAACTGAACTGAAATACCTACAGAATTTTGAAAGACAACACAGACAAAGAACTCCACATGCAAATAAGACTGAATATTTCAATCATATTTCATTAGTTTTTCCCTTAAATTTACCATCACAGATGTACAATTATAGAGTTATCCACCATTTTTTTGAAGTTTAAACTTTGGTGATATCTATTTTGTATATCATTCCTAAGATAACTTAAGCAGGGCCACATTTAATTTGGGGGGGTGCGCGAAGAACTCTTGGGACAGCTTCATATCCAGTTGAAAGAAATTTGGTCAGAAGGCTATTTGAACGGAGAATATTCAAATTACAATTTGGTGATAAAGAAGTAGTTTAAATAATTGAAAATGAGGAATGAGCTTTGAGAAGTCGCTCTTCGGTGGTCGTTTTTGTTTCAATCGCCACAAGCGAGAAGTAGGTTTTAAAAATAGATCACCAGGGCAGAGCCAAGTGTCTCTGACAGGCACTTGCAGGCAGGATTCTAGAAATTCCAATCATTTAACAAATTGCACCATTAAAAGTCATAATAGGTCTAAAAGCCATTCTTGAAAGAACTTACTAAGTAATTTGACCTACATAATCATCTTGTTAAATTCATTTGATATCACGAGACAGTTAGTGAAATATGCATAGTACATTATATTAAAGAGAAAAGTACCCTTCAATTGGTGTCTGATGTGCACTTTGCAATCGCAGCTATTAGTTGTCTATAAAACTCCTAGACATGATTTGATTTGATTTTATTACTGTTATATCATTTTACTTTGTAACATATAGGGGTGGAGATTACAGGTCGGCTCGTGCTCACTAGGAAATATTTAACGAAGGATGTTTTATTTATTAGCATAAAGAGACGCAGTGGATTATTGGGTGATTAAAGTGATGGTGTGGCTGCCACACTTGTCAAAAGTACAGCTCTAATTCAATAGCAAGGCGACAGTCAGTCTCTGAGTTGATCTATGCCTGAGCAAACTGGCTCTGAAGGCAGGACATTGTCCACTTAAAAGGATCTTTGTAAATTTCTATAATTGCACATTATCAAAAGCAAACAGCAACAACAACAAACCCGCAGAGTGATTTCTCAGTCGTAAGTTTACTTTCCATCTGCCAGGAGCCCTGCGTTTCATCTTTTGCATTCCTAACATCCCAAATCAATAACAGAGAATGATATTTAATGTTACTAATCTATGTGGGAAACACAATATTTTTACACAAAGTAAATTGAGAAGAGAATTCAATAAAGGGAACAAAGGAAGAAAGGAACTAGCATTTATTGACTGCCTGCTTTGTGCCAGGCTCTGTGCTCAGTTTTCTACAAAGACCAGCAGACTATCTCATTTAATCCTACAGAAAGCTGCAAAGTGAACGAAAAAATATTTATTTTTAAAATTTTAATTGCACACATGTTACTACTTTTTCCCTTTGTTTTCCTTTGGTTTAATGTCACTCAAGCCCGTGAATAATACGTATCATCAGAACTACTTCATATCTCACTGGGGGAGGAGGGAGAAGTTGCTAATATCACTTGTCAATGAACACATTTACTGCAAGTAGTGTCCATTTTATCTATTCTTTACTCTTGCTCAAAGAATACTTAATCAGAATTTTATTTTGCATGTAATTAGGCATAAATATATCCTCCCTGAAATACCAGCTCTTTGCTGGTATTGTAAATTTGAAGGAAACTTATAAACTTATAAACCATAAACTGTATCACTTAAATCATCCATTTGTTAATATTTGTTAATTGCATTATTTGTATTTCAGGACAAATTTAGAGCTAATTCGAGGTAAAATATTACAGAGTCTGATTTGTTTTATGTTGCAAGCCAAGATATGGTACAGACCCTTTCTTAATTATTTTACTACGCTAAAAGCTAAAATTGTCTGGGTGCATCATAAACCTTCCCTGGGCCTTAGGAGCGGTTTAGTTTCACAGCGCCCTCTGCTGTACTCTGTGAGTTTAGCACTCTTCCAACTCGAGCAAAGAGCTGAAACTTGCCCAGAAGACAACCCAACAGTCAGGGCAGATGTGGGTCAGGTCCTCAGCCATCAGGGTTTAGAACTTGAATACTGACTGCAAACCTAGATCCCAGCAGGCTTAGGAAACTAGTGTGCTTGACGGAACTCCCAGGAATTCTCTTTCCATCTCCATCGTCTCCCCCAAGAGGGAGGGCTACAGGGCCCCTGCATCCAGCTGCCTCCGCAGCTGAAGGGCATTTCACATTTTGCATTTCCAAGAAGGCAGACCTGTCCTTTCACCACTCCCAGCCCAAACATCCTTTACCTCCAGGTCTTCTCACCTCTGTTCATGGGTCACCTTTCCTTCAGCTCCAAAGCGTAGGAGTTGTCTGTGATTTCTCTCTTTCCCTCACCTGGCTCCTGGCAGGTCCTTCAGAAATTACCTGTGGAATGAATGAGGAAGCAGACAGAGAATGCAGAATTTCAGGGTATTAGCCCACCACGGAAAACAGAAAAGCATCTGTGAAAGCAGGAATAACGTCACCGTGTTATTTCCAGGTAGGTAGACCTACACAGAGAGAGGGCAATGCCAATTTACTTTTTCCTGTCCATCTCTCATCTAGGTATGATAGGATTTCTTTAGATTCCCACAGCCTCCATCAGGCCAGTGGGGAATAAGTAAGGGATCTGGTTTTAGGTTTCTAAGGGATTAACACGTTCCTTCCTTGTTCTCTGAAACTGTATCCTGGTTATAGTTTCTTGGAGTAGAGCTGGCCTGCCGCCAAGCCCACCAGTCTGCCAAGCCCACCTCATGATGTATCTCACATCTTCTTGTAGCTTATATGTGCCCTCATGTGTGGGATCTTTCTGCTGTCACTTGAGAGGGCATTTTTTCCCCTGTTCTGAGAGATCCGTATGGTGCCTTTGACCATGAGTGTTTACTAATGAAACTTGCCAATCAAAATTTGACATACTTGGGGCACCTGGGTGGCTCAGAGGGTTAAGGCCTCTGCCTTCGGCTCAGGTCATGATCCCAGGGTCCTGGGATCGAGCCCCACATTAGGCCCTCTGCTCAGCAGGGATCCTGCTTCCCCCTCTCTCTCTGTCTGCCTCTTAAAAAAAAAATTGACATACTTGCCCATCAAGGTATCTTCTAAATTATCTTGATAGTTCGATTTAACCAGAACCCATTAATATATAAACTCATAATACACATTTTGATAACATGTAGAGAGTTCAAAAAATAAACATCAGGCTAATCCTAGTACCCAGGGATAAATTCTATTAACACTTGGATGTGGTTTTTTTTTTTTTAATAGAGTTTATTTTTTAGAACAGTTTTAGGTCCATAGCAAAAGAACTGGAAGATATAGAGATTTCCCATAAACTCCCCGCCCCCTCCATACCCAGCCCCACCCCCCATTATCAATATCCCCCACCAGAGTGGGGCATTTCTTACAACCAGTGAACCTACATGAGACATCACTGTCAACCACAGCTCATAGTTTACATTAAGGTTTACTCTTGGTGCCATACTAGTCTGTGGGTTTGACAAAAGCGTAAGGTCATCTATCTACCATGAGAGTAACATACAGAATAGATTTATATATAAAAATATCCCTGAAAATCCTCCGTGTTCCTCATATTCATCTCTCTCTCCTTCCTAATCTCTAGCAACCACTGATCTTTTCATCTTCCCGTACATTTTAGTCTCTTTCTCTATGTATATGTGTGCATATTAATATCACTACAAAAGTGAGCACGTACTATGCATGCACTTTATTTTCTGTTTTACTTTCCTTTTAAACTTTTAAAGCTGTACATGATGGAAATTCTTAAGCATACATAAAAATCAGAGAGAAAACTATAATGAAACTCCATCTGCCCAACACCTGGCTTCAATAATTATCAACATTTTGTTAATTGTATTTCATCTCTCTCCCTCTACTGGCTTGCTTTTCTTTTTTCCTGAAATATCTTGACACAAATCCAAAGAATTGTGCCATTTCACCCATAATACTTTCACCCATGGTCAAAGGCACCATACGGATCTCTCAGATATATATACATATATAAACTGCCTTTTTCATTTTATATGACATCACGAATATTTTTCCGTTTCATTCATTATGGTTTAAAACGTTATTTTTAACAACTGCCAAATATTGTCATTATATGTGCCGCAAAGCTTTGAGCACATCTCTGATTATTTTCTTAGGATACATCTCTGTAAGTAAATAATAGGATCAAAGGATAAGAGTTTTAAAAGCAGAAAAACTTGGTTGTATCAACTTACATTCCAATCAGTGGGGTGTGAAAGGGCCTGTTTCCTTAACCCTTGAGTTATTACCGATTGTATGGGTCAAGGTGCCATTGCAGATAACAGAATCTACTCTAGCTGGAAGCCAAGATTTATTACTAGCTATTATAAAATCATTAGAAGATTAGGAGGAGTTGATTGATCTCCCAGGAATGAACTCCAGAATCACAGTGTGGAGTTGGCTCACCAAGACAGCTACCTCGGCCATCATTGGGAAGTTGGGAATAAAAAAGTTGCCATCATAGTTGCAAGCTCTAGGTTCCTAGTGCCTTTCTCATGATTTACAAGATTAGAATGGATGCCTCTCCAGCCCCCCAACAAAAATGGAATCGGACCCTAGGCCTTCTACTACAAATGCCATGGAAGTCCAAATGCCTCTATGATCTTACTTGGTATCAGAAGCACAAGAATTATGGTTTATATATTAGTATACTAGTTCATATTGTCCACGTTTCATATGGGCACACTGCTAGATTGAAGGTAGGTCCTCTGAAAAATTCAAGCTATTAGAGAGTCTGGGAAATGCAGTACTTTTGCTTTCCAGTTTTCAGCGGGCAGCAAGCCGTGACACAAAGTGGCTGAATGGAGCTGAATGAGCCAGTCAGTAATATCTGCTACAGTCCATCCATTTGGCAACACAGCATCTATATATAGTCTCTGTCAATAAATCTTCCAAACAAAGGGGCGCCTGGGTGGTGCAGTAGGTTAAGAGTCTGACTCCTGGTTTCAGCTCAGGTCGTGATCTCAGGGTCATGAGATTGAGCTCCATGTGGGGCTCTACTCTCAGCATGGAGTTTGCTTAAGTCTCTCTCCCTTTCCCTCTGCCCCTCCCCCCACCATGCGCACGAGCGCGCTCTTTCTCTCTGTCTCTCTCAAATAAATAAATAAATATTTAAAAAAAAATCTTCTAGGAGCATCTGGGTGGCTCAGTCAGTTAAGTGCCTGCCTTCAGCTTAGGTCATGATCCTGGGGTCCTGGGGTTGAGCCCCAAATTGGGCTCCCTGCTCAGAAGGAAGCCTGCTTCTCCTTCTCCCTCTGTTGCTTTCTCGAGTTCTCTCTCAAATAAATAAATAAATAAATAAAATCTTAAAAAAAAAAATCTTCTAAGCAAAAATAATAGCCGCTGGGTACCTGGGTAGCTCAGTGGGTTGAGTCTCTGCCTTCAGCTCGGGTCTTGATCTCAGGGTCCTCAGGATCTAGTCCCACATCAGGCTCTCTGCTCAGTGGAGAGCCTGCTTCCCCCTCTCTCTCTGCCTGCCTCTCTGCCTACTTGTGATTTCTCTCTCTGTGTGTCAAATAAATAAATAAAACCTTAAAAAACAAAAAACAAAAATAATAGCCAGAACCAACATACTTTCCTAATGGACTCATACCTCATACAAACAAAAAGAAGCTTATCCCCCAAAAGAAACCCAAAAGTCACTCTACATGCTATCCATTTCTAAGTGATGTTCATTCCTCTTCTGGTATACCCACATATTGATACCCTGTAATCTAAGTGCTAAACGATAAACTCTGTATTAAATATTTGAACTTGCTCTATGTCATGTAGTAAGTGAAGGGGGGGCGAAATTTTATTATGTATAAAATTTGCAATCATGGATCTCATTTCTTCAACTAGTCATGAGATACCAATACCAGTCAATATTCAAAGACGTTTTAAAACTGGTTTACTTGATTCCGAATCCAAACATGGCTGTGTGGTCTCATGAGTTTCTTTTATTCAATTTATTCTTTTATTCAATTTCTTTTATCATTTTTTGTGCTTTGATTTGTTGGTGAAACCAGGTTATTTTTTAAAGTGTGGAATGTTTCACATTATGTATTTGGTTGATTGTTTTTTCTTGATATCATCAAACTTATTCTACTTTACCTTGTATTTCCTGAAAGCTGGTAACTATTCTAAAGACCTGATTAGACTGAATTTTGTTTGTTGACAGGAAGAACTCATGAGCACCCTTGGGGTCTTTCTATTGCGTCACGTTGTCTGGTATCCTTCTTTCAGAGAATCTAAGATTGATCACTGGGTTCAGGTGGTGTGGCCCTGGTCCCTCCACTGTAAAGATTCTAAACATTTCTCCTAATTATACGAATGTTCCTTGAGATCATGAACTGGACCTATTATTTTGTTAAGGATCAAAATTTATGATTTGTCTAATTCTACCAAACTCATGACTCACTGCAGATCTATACCCTTGGCCATTTCTTTTTTTAAGGCAGAATGAAAGACCAAGTATGTATATAAAATCCTGTATATAAAAGCAGACATCACTGTCTGTTATTCTGCAATTAAGACTACCAGATTTAGCAAATAAAAATATAGGACATCCAGTTAAATTTGAATTTCAGAAACATTTTTTAAAAATTTAAGTGTGTTTTTTTAAAAGATTTTATTTATTTATTTATTTATTTATTTATTAAGAGAGAGCAAGAGTGAGAGAGATCACAGAGGGAGAGACAGAGGCAGGCTCACCGCTGAGCAGAGAGCCCTATGTGGGGCTTTATCCTAGGACCCGATACTTACCCGATACCTGATACTTACCTGAGCCAAAGGCAGGAACTTAACTAACTGAGCCATCCAGGTACCCCCAATTTAAGTGTGTTTAAATATTAAAAAATAGGGGTACCTGGCTGGCTCAGTTGATAGACTATGGGACTCTTGACCTTGGGGTCATAAGTTTGAACCCCACATTGGGCACAGAGTTACTTAAAAAAATAAATAAAATATTAAAAAAATAAATGGAGGCATATGAAAAAAATTTTAAGAATTTATTTGAGCAAAAATCTATTAATATTAGGTATTATCCAATCTAGCAGATAGAAAGGAGCTCCAATGAGCTGTACAAAATGAAAGACTTTTATAGGCAGAAGGGAGCAGGAGCAAGGAAGTTATATTAGGAAAAAAAGTGGGTTGGTCGTTGTAAGGTTACTATCCTTTAGGGGATGGCAGGGGTCTTTCAGGCAAATTACCTAACTAGCACTGATCAGGAGATTCCTAACTGACTGGTTTATAAAGATTCCATTTCTGGGACAGTTGAAACTAATTAAATTAAATCTTGGTTTGGTGATGAGGGGCTTAACATAAGGGACTCTATTTTGCAACTGTTGTCTTGTTTTTAACAGAAATTTGCAGGGTCAGGCTCAGGGTCAGGTTAGGGTTATTTGGGACAGTAAAAATCTGGAAGAGGACAGTTAGAGGAACAGAGAAAAATCATTCGCCAGGTACCACAAAAGCAGCCAATGAAGAAGGCTATGGAAATCTTTGTGTTTGGTGTTGCACTAATGTTGATGTACGTCAGCAGGGCTAGAAGTGGGAAATAACCGAACTCGAAGCAAGTGAGAATGGGGACATGCTGGAACACAGGAAGACATACTGGCACCCACATCTGTTTTTCAGAGTCTCCAACCTCGATACCATGGATGACCTGTAGAAGAAGCTGGTGCCCTTTGCCATGTACCTGGCGCAGAGGAACTGAAGGAGGAAAATGCACAGGAAGAGCCAGTAGTTGAGGGACAAGGTAAGCGCATTGCAGCAACACCTAGAGCTCCCCCATACGGATCTTCAAGCCCTGATGCCTGCTAGTTTGCTCTCCTCTTCCAAATCTCAGGCATACTTTTCTTGTGACCAACTTTAAACTATGAGTTAAGGGAAGGGAATTCCAGGTAATATAATTCCAGTTTAGCCGGGTTGGCACCCTACAAAATCACCACAGTCCACTTTACCTCTATCAACTCTATTTATCTTCTGGAGAAAGACAAAAGCAAAATCATGCTTCTGACTAACATACTCCAAGTATCCCTCATACAATAAAGAGGGTGCTAACCTCTCAAAAACAGGATATGAAGGCCCATCTTTTTTGCAAAGGATTACTTCCTCTAGTTGAGTCACACTCTACCTTTGATGCCCTATAATTTAAATACTGAGTTATTGAGTTGTGGTAGATTTTCATTTAGTTTTATCAATAGGACACAGAGCTAAGATGCATCCCAGGAAAATGACTGCATTCCACACATAGTCCTTACTCACACTGTGTACTAGTGACCCCATTTCCCTTTGATAGTCAAGATCATTCACCCTAGTCAGTACAAAAACTCCTGTTTTGCCTGAGGAGTCCATGATGGTCAGGCAACAGTTTCAATTTCATTTTTAATGAAATCATTGTTAGAACCTCTGGTGGAAGCCTTCTTTCCTTGGGAACTAATACCTGTAGACCAGCAATGTTAAGGGAGTGGGAAGCAAAACATTTGTTAGGGGTCACTAAGGGTAGAAACGGAAGGGGCTCTTCTTCCATTAACCATTCTTGTTTTTTTTTTTTTAATTTATTTTTTATTTTTAAAAGATTTTATTTATTTATTTGTCAGAGAGAGAGAGAGAGAGAGAGAGCGAGCACAGGCAGACAGAGTGGCAGAGGGAGAAGCAGGCTCCCTACAGAACAAGGAGCCCGATGTGGGACTCGATCCCAGGATGCTGGGATCATGACCTGAGCCGAAGGCAGCCGCTTAACGAACTGAGCCACCCAGGTGTCCCGACCATTCTTGTTTTTACTCCTTGACTTCCACAAACCCAGACTTTATATTAGTCATTGATTTGGTGCATATACTGCATAATGGAGAACATTATTCTAGCCCAACAAGATGTTACCATTTAGCTGAGAATGCAACAGAGTCTTCATAGGCCATACCGCTATTCAGTGAGGCCAGATGATGACAAACATGCAACCAGGGTTCCATGGGCATCAGTCCATTGCATCACTTCATTTGCTAGGAAGTCCCTTTGTCAGAAGAATGCATTATGGGACACTCTGACAGAAAAAGTCTGTTAAGTCTGTGGATGTTGGTTTCGGCAGAAGCATTGTAGACAGGACAGGCAAGTCTATATACAAAGTTAGGTGTCTACTCCTTTGAGAACAACATGCTATCCCTTCCAATATGGAACTGATCCAATGAAAACAATCCAACATCTTATGACTGGCTGAGCCCTTGGGTAAATAGAGCCACACCGGAAGCTCATTGTTTATATTTGCCATTGGCAGGGGGCGTGTAACAGTCCATGTTTCTATGACCATGCATAATTTCCATTACTGACTTTGCCCATTTTTTTCCCCATAAGCTTTTTGAGTAGGAACAGGGGTTGTGGAAGAAAGAGGGTGACTAATGTTGGCAGAACAGGTCATCTTGCCTGTATGATAAATGAGATTCTTCTCTGTTGAGGTTGTTTTTTGGTAAGCATTCACATAAAATACAAATATCTTCATATCCTGTGCCCATTTGGAAAGCTCTGCCCATATACCTATTCCCAGACCTCCTTGGCACTGATTTTCTAATCATGCTCCTTTCAAGTTCCTGACTATCCAGCCAAACAATTACCCAAACAAATATCCATGAATCATGGTAGATCTATCCCTCTGACCATCTCTTTTTCTAGGCAGAACAAATGACCAGGTGCACTGATTAGAGTTCTGCCTACTAAGAGGATGTCTCTTCTTCATGGTCCTTCAGGACCACACATGAGTGTATCAGTTATCTAATGTGATGTATTAACCACTCCAAAACTTAGTGGCTTAAAGTGACAACAATAATTTATTTTGCTTGTGAATATGTTATTTGGGCTTTCAGCATAGCTGGCTCATCTGTATTCCATGTTTGAATAGTCAGTTTTTTGGAACTGAACTGGGTTAGTCTGGAGGATGGACTTTCACTTTGGCTCAATCACATAGCTGGCCAGTTGTTGCTGGTTGTTGGCTGAGGTATAGCCAAAACTGTAGGCTAGGCCTCTGTTCCTCTCCAAGTAGGCACCTCCACAGGTTGCCTGGGCTTGCTCATGGTGGGTAGGCTCCAAGAGTGAGTGTTATAAGAGCCTGGGGAGTCACATAACAACACTTCTGCCTTAATGTTATTGGTCAAGGCATAGGTTCAAGGGGAGGGTACATAGATTCCACTGCTTAAATGGGGGTGTGTGTGTCAAAGTTCAAGAAAAATACATGTAATAAGACATTATTGTGGCCTTCTTTGGAAAGGCAATCTGCCATAACGCAGATTGAAAGAAAGGAGCAGCAAAGTGAAGAGAGGACCATGGGTACCTAGGTCCCTTGCTCATTCTGAATTTACCTGAACCTGATCTCTTCTGAAAATGAAGTGCTGCTGTGCATGTCTAACTTTATGATTGGATGAGTGAGACAACACTTGGTAACTTTGTGGCCCACAGTCAAATGTTTAGTTGCTACTAGTGCCCAGAGCAAGCCATTCTCAAAAGAATAGTTATCTGTAGGGGATGACATAACTTTGTCCCCAAATCCTAAGTGTCTGGGCCATAAGTCATCTATGGGGTCTTGCCAAAGTCTCCATATAGCCTCCTTATGCTCCACAGATACTTTAAGCACCATTGAATCTTCTGGGTCATGTTGCCCAAATGGTGGAGGGGCATCACGGCCTGGACTTACTGTAGAGCTTTCACTTGTTCTGAGCCCTACTGAAGCCTGGGAGACCTTTGGGTCACTCAGTAAATATGTTAGAACAGCATGGCCAAATGATATATATGTTGCCTGCCAAAACCAAAGAGGTTCACCCAGCATTGTGCTTCTTTCTTGGTGGTAGAAGGGGACAGATACAGAAGTTTGTCTTTCATGTTGGAAGGGATATTTTGAGATGTCCCAGACTATTGGACCTCTAGAATTTCACCAAGGTGGCAGCCCCTGAAATTTTGTAGGATTTGTTTCCTATGCTCTGGTATGCAAGTGTCTTACCAAGATACCTAGAGTAGTTGCTACTTCTTGTGCACCAGCTCCGGGCACCATGATATCATCAATGTATGAATCAGCTTAATGTCCTAGAGAAAGACAATCAAGGTGCTTTCAGACTAGATCATGACAGAGAGTCTGAGAGTTGATATAGCCCTGAAATAATTACTGAAGTATATTCCTAGCCTTGCCTGCTGAAAGTAAACTATATCCCATGGTCTTAATTAACAGGTATAAGGGGGAAACACATTCTCCACACCAATAGCTTAATTGTAGACCCTGGAGATGTGTTCATTCACTCCAGAAATGAAACTGTATCTGGAACAGCAATGCAACAGAAGATTATAACACTGATTACACTTATAACATACTGTCATTCTCCAAGATCCATCCAACCAGGTACCTGGTGGTGATTTGGTAATATTAGACCCCTTCCACTCTATTTCATACTGCCAAAACCTTTAAGTCTTTGACTTGCTGACACAAGATTCTATAAATATAACCTTGGACCAAGAGGCCCACTTTAGGGTACTAGAGGGTTATTGATGGACATGTAACTATAGGATCATTGGTCTTAGCATATATCATATCACCCCACATTTTAGAATGGCCTCTACAAGATGCAGCTAAATCTGAAGATAACTCTGTAGGGCTGGGGTACTAACCCTCAGATGTGATATATATAAATTGCTATTATGTGGAGCTGTTTTCCTGTTAGATAGAATACATAGGTCCATGAGCCAAGGAATGGAGGCTAAGAGTGACCCTCTGTCCACCACTTTCAGTGGCCTTCTTAGGCACTATGTACTTTGCATCTCTGCAACTTTAGGTTAGGTGCATCTAGAGGTCCTGGCCTACAATGAGAGGATACGGTAGGTGGAGAGAACTTTTATTTATTGTCTGTCAGGGAACAATAATTGTTCTACTGAACTTAAAGCTCTGGCTGCTACTTGGTCACTTTGATTTTCTCATGACAGAAGATCAGCAGACAAAGAAAAAAGTTTTATTGTCAGGAGTAACTGACCTTTTTCCTTCTAAGGGATACAGAGTTGATTTGACATAATAGGAAAGGGGAGAGACATGTCTGTAATGCAGGGAACCCACTGGGCATCTCTTGTGGCTGCCATGCATGGTTTTAACTGTGAATGAACAATTCAGGAACTGTGGCCTGACAAGCACACAGCAAGCAAAGGCTCGAGCCACTTGGGGTGAAGGTCTAGAATGCCCTAACAGGCAAGCAATTCAGACTAATGAAAGTGCTAGCTGAGGTGAGAGGGAATCTAGAACAGGTGGGCAGTAGAAGGAGATGATAACTATCAATTATAGGCTCAGGACCAACTACAGAAGCAGGAACTGTAACTCATTCCACTATCTCTCCTCTTATACATCTCTTCGGCTGGAAATTGTGATGATCCACCCTCCTAAAGAAACACTGGTTTAGATCTAACTTGAAGCACACAAGAATAGTGCAAGTTATCTATATTCTCCCCCATATTCTAAGTTTCCTTTATAATTTGTGGGGGTACCAGCTCCCATATGCCTTTTCTTCCAATAGCCAATACCCGCATCCTTTTGTCCAAGGGGTGCCCCCAGATTCCTAGCACCATGGTGCCTTTGGGCATAGAGGGCCAAAAGTGTTTGGGAATTTACAATTCCCACTCCCCTCCCCTACCCTCCCCTCAACACACACACACACACACACACACACACACACACACCAACCGTTAACCAATCACTGAAGGGCACAGAGGTATACATACTCTAGCTCCTTTGTTCCCCACAGGACAGTGTAAGTCTTGTCTATATCGTCCAGAGCTCTCCTGTGGAACTGAGCCAAAGTTACCCTCCATAGCACCACACTAGACATCACAACCTGGCTTGGCTTCATTCCCTTCCCAACTTACTTCCCCACACTCTTGCCAGCTTTTCCTGGGAGTACTTCCTAATCAATCACCTTTGCTTGAATCCTTATCTTAAGGCCTGCTCCCCATATCATACTATATCATTAGGAGGTTGGAGTAGGGTTGTAAAAGCTGATTTGCAATATCTTCTACCATCATTATAGTATTGATTTCTTGTGGATACTGAACTTCGGTGACCTAATCCTTATTACCTATTTGAATAATTCCTAATAAAAAATGAATATAAGAATGAAGATAAATAGTTTCTAAGTATACTATTATTCTTTCTTTTCACTAATTCTACTTATACCATCCTCTCCAAAAGAAAAAACATTTTTTTAATTTTTTAAAGACTTTATTTATTTATTTGACAGGATGAGAGAGAGAGAGAGAGAGATAGCAAGAGAAGGAATACAAGCGGGGGGGAGTGGGAGAGAGAGAAGCAGGGTCCACACTGAGCAGGGAGCCTGATGCAGGGCTCGGTCCCAGAACCCTGGGATCATGACCTGAGCCGAAGGCTTATGCTTAACAACTGAGCCACCCAGGCACCCCAAAAATAATAATTTTTAAAGAGGCAATATTCTTTAAAAAATTTTTTATTTATTTATTAGACAGAGTCACAAGTAGTCTGAGAGGCAGGCAGAGAGAGAGGGGGAAACAGGCTCCCCACTGAGCAGAGAGCCCGATGCGGGGCTTGATCCTAGGACCCTAGGATCATGACCTGAGCCGAAGGCAGAGGCTTTAACCCACTGAGCAACCCAGGTGCCCCTAAAGAGACAATATTCTTAAAGAAGGGTTAACTTGTGGAAGGTATCATCGCTTCTTCTAATTATTGTCATATGGTAGGCCAGGGGGAAAAAAAAACAGGAAAAAAATATCAGACCTAGAAAACAGATAAAGAATTCAAATGGCATGATCTGGCTCTAGTACAATCCTATATGTAAAGGCATTATATTTCCTCCCTCCCTTCCTTTCTTCCTTCCAGTCTGTGCGTTAGGGGAGCATGCAAAAGTAGCATTAGTTCCTACCCTTGAGAAACTCCAAACCCAATGGAGGTCAATGGAAGAAGTCCCTTCTAACTAGGTTAAGCCTCACTGCAGCAAAATTCCTCCATCCTGAAGGAAGCTGTTTGGGGACATCCTGCAACCCATATATAGTACATCTTGGCCACTTGATTGTCATCCCCACCTATGGTGGTTCTTACATTTGCTCTCATTGAACTCTGTTCTCTCCTCTCTACAGCTGGCAGTCTCAAGCAAGGGCACGATGAGAAAATAGATTTAAAATATATGATAACAGGGACACCTGGCCAGCTCAGTAGTAGAGCATTCGACTCTTTATCTCAGGGCTGTGAGTTCAAGCCCCATGCTGGGCACAGAGCCTTATTTAAAATTCAAAAAAAGTAAAAAAAAAGAAATGTGATAATAGAAGAGTGAGGGGAGATGGCAGTTTAGGTTCATCTTCATCCTTTGATCTAACCTGCAATTTTATATTGCATAGTCTTTGCATACCATCTTTTTCAATTAAATGCAGTTCAATGAATCTTTTTTTTTCTAATATTTTATGTATTTATTTGGCAGAGAGAGAGCATGAGAGAGGGGAGGGTCAAAGGGAGAAGCAGACTCTCTGCTGAGCAGGGAGCCCAATGTGGGGACCCATCCAGAGACTCCAAGGTCATGACTTGAGCAGAAAGCAGTCGCTTAACCAGCTGAGCCACCTAGGCACCCAACAAATCTTCTTAAGTCTTTTCAGATAATGCCAAAGTGAAATAGTGGGAAGTACATTTCTTTTCTTTTTTTTTTTTTTTAAGATTTTATGTATTTATTTGGCAGGCAGAGATCACAGGTAGGCAGAGAGGAAGGCAGAGAGAGAGAGGGGAGGAAGCAGGCTCCCTGCAGAGCAGAGAGCCCGAGGCAGGGCTCGATCCCAAGACCCCAGAGCCCAAGGCAGAGGCTTCAACCCACTGAGCCACCCAGGCGCCCCGGAAGTATATTTCTTAATTCAAAGAAAAGTTTTTCAAAATCTTCTTTGGGCAGATGGACTTAAAATACAGGAAGATGGTAGGGGAAGAAGCAGTAAGTTCTGATAGATTGATTATCTTTATCCCATCTTATGCATTTATATAAAATCATTTTTCTTGATTTTTAATAGGTTAACACAGGAGAGAAGTCCTGACCTAAATGGTCCTACTCCCTTTGTAGAAAGCATAGTTTGTTGGCTAATGATCTCATGGCAGCTCAATAGCAGAGGCTTAGGAGGCAAGCAAAGGTCTGTCTCTCCCTTTCACTAGCTATGGTTCTGGGTAAATTACTTAACTCGTTTAATCTCATTTTCATACCTGCAAAATGAGGATTGTTCTGGGTTGAATTGTGTTCTTCCAAAATTCATATGTCAGAGTCTTAGCCCCAAATACTTCACAATGTGACCTTATTTGGGAATAGGGTTGTTACAGGTAAAATTAGTTCAGTTAAAATGAGGTCATACTGGAGAAAGGTGGGTCCCTAATTCAACACAACTGAAGTCCTTTAAAAAGGGATATTTGGGAATGCCTGGGTGGTTCAGTCAATTAAGCGTCCGCTTCTTGGTTTTAGCTCAGGTCATGATCTCATGGGTCATGGGATTGAGCCCTGCATCAGGCTCCACACTCAGCAGGGAGTCTGCTCAAAGATTCTCTCCCTCTGCCCCTCCTCTTGTTCATTCTCTCTCTTTAAAATAAATACATAAATCTTGAAAAAAGGGGTTATTGGGACACATACATGCACACAGGGAGAATGACACATGAAGATGGAGGCAGAGATAAAGATGATGTTTCTAAAAGCCAAGGTACCATCCTTGTCAACATCTCAATCTCAGACTTCCTGCCTCCAGAACCATGAGACAATACATTTCTGTTCTTAAGCCACGTGATCTATGGCACTTCATTACAGCAGCCCCTGCAAACTAATCCAGAGATTAAAGTATTTCCAGCCCCATAGAGTTGTAATGAGGATAAAACGAGATGATGCACGGGAAGTATTTCATACAGTTTTTGGCCTGTAAAAAGTACTTAAAAACTGGTTGCTATTATTACTGTTTAGAGAAGATTAATGACTCAACCAACAACAAACATATCTACTGGGACAAAACATATCCTGAAGTTGCCTCTTCAGTATTCACTAAATGACCTAGAGGATCCTGAATTTTCTAGCCAGGTGCCTTGTGTAGGACTGACCCCTTCCTCAATTTCAGGATGGGTTTTGAGTGGCTTAAACCCTTCACTACAATTCTCCTTCCCTTTCCATTCCCACAGGGACTGGATGACATGAACAGGTAACCTAGGCCTGAGCCAATCATCACAGCGTTTCTCAGGCCATGGATGGGGGAGAGGGGGAACCTGTGACCCAAGAATTAAATTAGAGAAATTCCCTAGATTTTTCTATGACAGTTTGATGAAGGATGTCTCTACCCTCTCAACCCCCAGTCTCAGATATTAACAGAAAGTTTGTCTGTGCTGTTCTTATGAGGGAACTCAAACCATGAACAGAGCTGATGAGGGTGGAACAGAGCGAATTCGAGTTATAGTGACCTTGATGCTACCTTATACCACCGTTGATCAAATCCTGCCTGAATGCTGCTTCATATCTTTTTTCCCCTGGCTAGTTTGAGTTTGGGTTGGGTTCTCTTGTGAAAGTGGCATATTTTGTGGACAGGACTTGGTAGGAGAGAAGCAGGAAGTAGCTTTATTCTTTCTGATCACTTACTCTTTAAACCTTCTTGGTCCGTTCTCTATTCCTTTTTTTTTTTTTTAAAGATTTTATTTATTTATTTGACAGAGAGAGATCACAAGTAGATGGAGAGAGAGGCAGGCAGAGAGAGAGAGAGGGAAGCAGGCTCCCTGCTGAGCAGAGAGCCCGATATGGGACTTGATCCCAGGACCCTGAGATCGTGACCTGAGCCGAAGGCAGCGGCTTAACCCACTGAGCCACCCAGGCGCCCCTGGTCCGTTCTCTATTCTCCATCTGTGCAGTATACTGAGCAGAGGACTTAGATTTTCTGTCACTTTCAGGTATTAGAATAGTCTCATTTCAGGTGCCAAAAATCTGCGTGGATTTAAGTCAGAGCTTCAGTTTCTGGTGTGGATGAAATCTTCTGAGGCCCATGTAGGCTTAAAACCTGTGGGAGTGAAGGAATAGGGTGTTTTTTGTTTGTTTGTTTGTTTGTTTTGTTTTGTTTTGTTTTTCCTATTTCTTCACTATATTCCACCTACTGTACACTTCCTGATGCGTCTGGGTGCCTCCAGTCAGGACGGAAAGGAGGGACAGGAGGAAGCAAAGCAGAGTCTGACTTGATGGTGGTGGTTTAATCTAGTATCACTGTCTTCCTGTAGCAGATGCCCAAATGCCGGCCTTGGGTCTTGTGGGATGTTTTCATGACTCTCACAAACAACTCCTGATATAGCACATTTGCTGGGCTGGGCATTATACCCTCTGGTTGACCTTTCAGAGGTCACTCCCCTCAGCATCTCTTTATCTCTCTATGAACTGACATGGAGCAATTTCTAGGACAAAAGAAAGCAAAGTGTAAAGAGTGCCCAAAGTATGCCACCTTTTGTGTAGTGAAGAAGGGAAAAATACAAAACTATGCATGTATCTGTTCAACAATGCCCTATGAGCCATGTGGAGCTTAGGCAAAAGGAACATATACACCTTTGGGTCTAATGGAAGCAAAGTCATAAATATTCTCAAAATCTACTTCTTTGTTTATATTGTTTTCAGTTGAAAGAACTACTATGTTTGATCACTTATTTTATTACTTTATTTATTTATTTTTAAGATTTTATTTATTCATTTGAGAGAGAGATCACAAGTAGGCAGAGCGGCAGGCAGAGAGGGAGGCACAGAGGGAGGCAGAGAGGGAGAAGCAGGCTCCCTGCTAAGCAGAGAGCCCGATGCGGGGCTTGATCCCAGGACCCTGGGATCATGACCTGAGCCGAAGGCAGCGGCTTAACCCACTGAGCCACCTCGGTGCCCCTTATTATTATATTTTAAAGTAGTCTCAATACCTAATGTGAGGTTCAAATTCATGACCCCAAGATCAAGAGGTGCATGCCCTATAGACTGAATCACCCAGGTGCTCCTTGATCATTTCTTCTGGACAAGTGGTGATCTTAAATAATTTTTAATCAACTTAAGCTGAAGTAAAATTAGAGTAAAGTCTGTTTTGGTATAAATAAAATATGTAAATTAAAAATAATGTTGTGAAGAGCAACACTGATGAAAGATGGCAGCCACCATGAGCTGGGACAATTTATGAAAACCAAACATACAGCCTTAAATGTCGTAAATACCCACAAACTCCTCCTTTGTAATATTTGTAAAAAAAAAGAATATGAATGGAGTTAACAGTTCCAATGGAGTAGTAGACCCAAGAGCCATACCAGTGCTGTCAAAATGGTAGAATTCATATAGCATCAAAGTTGCAAGATGATGTCTAACGAAAACATGAAACTCCCTCAGCTGCCTGAAGGACAGTGTCACAGCAATTAATTGAAACGAGAAAACACAGTTCCCCCATTTGATTTAAGCAATCTTCATTTTCCACAGTAGTACATTTTCTAGATACATCTTATAGACCTCAAAGTACTGGAAAGGAAGCTTCCATTCAAAGGCAATTTATCTTAAGATATTGTAAATGATACTAATTTTTTGTCCATTCAAAATATACATTGTGCTATATAAAATAAAATAAAATAATGTATTACTTTACCTACTTTTTAATTTTTCAATATTTTTTCATCTGCCTTAATGTTCTTGAGGAATAGCAGTCATTAAAAACTACTTAAAAACATGTACATGAGGTACGTATTTTTCCTTTTGCCTCAGGTTCCAATATGGCTCAGCTCTGAGGTCATATTTATTTAAAACTCTGATGTCTTGTCATCACAGATATTTTTGCATTAATTTTTATTTTTAAAAATATCACCTTAAATATTATCTATTTATTTTTAAAGATTTTATTTATGTATTATTTTGAGAGAGAGTGCGTGCCTGTGAGTGGGGGATGGGCAGAGGGGGAGGGAGGGAGAGAATTCCCAAGCAGACTCTGCACTGAGTGCAAACCCCAGTGTGGAGCCTGATCCCACAATCCTTGAGATCCTGCCCTGAGCTGAAACCAAGAGTCGATGCTCAACCAACGGAGCCACCCAGGCACCCCTAAAATCTTACTTATTTTGACTACACATTCCTCTCCGCTTAATTCTGTGCCAGGGTGAGTTCCTCACCTTAATGTGGTCTCTGCATCTCAACTGTGCAAAAAGAAACACAAAAAGGATAAATCAAAAACTAATGAGATTGGTTAGGTACAAGCAGAGGATTGGGATAGGATAGAAAGAATAAGGACAACTCTCTGAGCAATCCTTCTTACAAATTTCTGACTTTTAGAGCCATGCAACTGTTTCACATACTAAAAATATGAACAAAATATAATCAACAAAGATGAGATAGAGCCCCAAATGGAATATACATGAAAACCTAACTGTATTGAACAACATAACCATATTGGGGGTGACAGCAGAAATGGACCAACCTATGTAACTTTGGGAAAGAATATTTTGACTCTATACACACTAATATGCTCTAAGGACCAAGGGGAAAAAACTGAGCACAAATACTTTACTTAGTAGTTTGTTTTGTATCTGAAACCACTTTATGAATATTGAAACCAATAAGTAAATATATTGTGGATAATGAAAGCCAGGTTTCTCACTGTCAGAGAAAGCAGTTAAAATAAAGGGAGGGGCACCTGGGTGGCTCAGTGGGTTAAAGCCTCTGCTTTCAGCTCAGGTCATGATCCCAGGGTCCTGGCATCGAGCCCCGCGTCAGGCTCTACCTGCTCAGCAGGGACCCTGCTTCCTCCTCTCTCTGCCTGCTTCTCTGCCTACTTGTGATCTTCGTCTGTCAAATAAATAAATAAAATCTTAAAAAAAAAAAAAAGGGAAAGGCTGAATGAAACCTATGGTGTAGGTTTGGAATTGGAGATATAAACTAATAGTGTGTATATGTATGTGTGTGTACATATGCATAAAATACATGCAACATATATATACAGACACACACTTATAGATAGATGACTTCCTACTACCAATAAGCACATCTAGCACCTATCTCTTGATTTCTACCACTGAAACAATCTTTTTGCTTACTATAACCTCAGGCACAATGACTTGCTGGTCCTCTGCAAGCCCTGTGTTCCCTTCATTTACTTGCTCATTTTCTTTTCCTTGCCAGAACATGGTTCCCTCCGTTGATGTTTCAACAATCAGTTCAAGTGCCACCTCCTCTGAAAGGACTTCTTACTTCCCCTGAGTTGGACACGAACTGTTTCTGAATCCTAAGGCATACCATCTAGTTTGTACACTCTCGAAACATGTAAGTTTATTGAAATACCTCAATAAAGCTATAGTGAAAAAAGAAGGACAGTAGTAGCTGCTGGCCAGAGGAACCACTGGTACTCTCAAACACTGATTATGGAAATGTAAATTGCTACAACCCCTTTGAAAAGCAGGTTGGCATTTTCTTTTAGAGTCAAACATATTATTACCACATAATTCAGCAATCCCACTCCTGAGCAGTTACCCGATATTTTTAAAAAATCTTATTTGTCAGAGAGAGGGGGTGGGAGAGAGCATGAGCGTACACAAGCAGGGAGAGCAGGAGGCAGAGGGAGAAGCAGGCTTCCAGCTGAGCAAGGAGCCTGATGCAGGCTCCATCCCAGGACCCTGGGATCATGACTGGAGCTGAAGGCAGATGCTTAGCCGATGAAGCCACCAGTTACCCAATTTTTAATTAATATTTATACTGACACACATATCAGTATAAGAATGTGCCTGGGTAGCTCAGTGGGTTGGGCCTCTGCCTTGGGCTCAGGTCATGATCTCAGGGTCCTGGGATCTCTGCTGGGCAGGGAGCCTGCTTCCCCCTCTCTCTGCCTGCCTCTCTGCCTACTTGTGATTTCTCTCTCTGTCAAGTAGATAGATAAAATCTTAAAAAAAAAAAAAAAAATCAGAACCGGGCACCTGGGTGCTCAGTCAGTTAAGCATCTGATTTGAGCTCAAGTCATGATCTCAGGGTTCGGGAATTGAGCCCCACATTGGACTCTGCCATCAGCAGGGAGTCTGCTTGTCCCTCTGTACCCGCCCCTCCCCCGTGTTCTCTCTCTCAAATAAAAAAATAAAATATTTTTAAAAAATGTGCATAGTAGGGGTGCCTGGGTGGCTCAGTGGGTTAAGCCGCTGCCCTCGGCTCAGGTCATGATCTCAGGGTCCTGGGATCGAGTCCCACATCGGGCTCTCAGCTCAGGAGGAAGCCTGCTTCCCTCTCCCTCTCTCTCTGCCTGCCTCTCTGCCTACTTGTGATCTCTGTCAAATAAATAAATAAAACCTTTAAAAAATGTGCATAGTATAGTGGCTTTATTTGTAAATGCTAAAGACTAGAAACAACTCATAATCCTTCACCTGATAAACAGATAAACTGCAGTATATGTAGTATAGAATATTGCTTAGCAGTAAGATGATAAACACCTGATACATGGATGAACCCCAAATTCATTATGCTAAGTGAAAGAAACCAGACTTAAAAACCAATATACTATATGATTTCATTTATGTGACAATTTAGAAAAGGCAAAAACTATAGGGAGAGAAAACAGATTAGTGATTGCCAGGAGCTATAGGTGGTGGGGTGAAGTTTATTACAAAAAGACGGGGGGATTTGGGGTGATGAAAATGTTCTCTATATTGATTGGAGTAGTAGTTATACAACTTCATGCATTTGTAAATACTTGTAGAATCGTACTGTAGAAAAGGTGAATTTTACTGTATATCAACCATCTCTTAAAAAAAATAAAGCAATAAAACAAAGCCATGGTATTGACCTGGAGGTTTAATTTTCAAGAATAAATGTAGGTTTAAAGATGTTTATCATTTGGGGCACTTGGATGGCTTAATCGGTTAAGCGTCCACTCTTAATTTCAGCTCAGGTCATAATCTCAGATTCATGGTACAGAGCCCCATGTTGGGCTCTGCACACACTCAGCTGGGAGTCTGCTTGAGATTCTCTCTCTCCCTCTAATCCCCACCCCCACTCACATACATATGCTCTCTAAAATAAATAAATAAATCTTTAAAAAGTAGCATGCTTATCATTTTATAATTTACAGCATTGAGAAACTAAAAACAACCCAAATATCCAATAATGGAGAAGTGTGTAAATAAATAGGGTACAAGACAAGTGCAAATTAAGTCTACAACCATATTACTTATCTGTAAGATTGGCAAAAATCCTGAAGTTGCACAACATACTCTACAGATGACACTGTGAGGAAACAGACTGGTGGGAATACAAAATTTTACATTCATATAAAGGTGAATGGACAACATCAAGCAAAAATCAGGGGCGCTTGGGGGCTCAGTGGGTTGAGCCTCTGCCTTCGGCTCAGGTCATGATCTCGGAGTCTTGGGATCGAGCCCCACATCGGGCTCTCGGCTCAGCGGGGAGCCTGCTCCCCCCCGCCCTCTGCCTTCTGCTCTGCCTACTTGTGATCTCTCTCTCTCTCTGTCAAATAAATAAATAAATAAATAAAAATCTTTGATTAAAAAAATTATATGCATGGTGGAGCTGTAAGGCTGCTGTCTTCATGTCTGATACTACAGCTTGAATTCCGCAGGGCAGTCAGTCAGGAAGCATAGACAGATAAAAAATTATAAAGCACAAGGATAAGCCATGCATGAACATGAGCTGGAATCCATGAGATAGACCAAAACTGATGCCAGCTCTCACTACCTCCAATCTTGAGGAACTGGGTATCTCGCCGAAGGTGGTGTCCTTTTCACTGAGCTAGACATCCGCAAGTCCTAGGAATTGTAGAAACTGAATGATAATGCAAGGGGAGGTGGGGCAGTTGTAGGTCTGAATTTTGCCCCATGCCAGACCAGTAAGCGAGTAAATAAGCCACCATGTGTGTTAGCCGCCAAAGTACCTGCCCCAGCCTTCTGGGCACGAAAACCAAAATGCTGCTGCTTCTCCTGTGCCCATCAAGTTTCATGTGAAAATATCTCTTCTCAACCACCCTAACTATAAACATAGAGGGATCTTGGCCTAGCCAAGTGGACCCATTATAATGCTGCCCAAACCTGATAAAAACACAAACTGATGCATGTATAAGGCTCTTCCTGGCTGTACCAATTGCAACAGCACACAACTGGAAGCAACCCAAACGTCCATTAACAGGGAACTGGTTACGTAAACTAGAGTACTTCCACACCATGCGGCTATAAAATGGGATGTGAAAAAAAAAAGCCTTTACATGCTGTGCCAGGGAATGATATCTAAGATACACTGAGAAGTGAGGGAAAAAGAAAAGAAGAGATGCAAAACAATGAGTATAGTATATTGCCTTTAACCTAAGAAAATATTTCCTAGTTCTGTCCATTGGAAAGTCCTAGAAAAACAACTAACCCCATAGCAACAAGTACCTTTCACAAGCAGAATGTGATCTCTAATACCATTCCCATTAAAGGGATCAGGATCGTTAAAGAAACAGCTGAATCCAGTTCAGGAGTAGGAAATGTATAAGCTAAGCCTAGAATATTCTATCATACTAGAAAGCAATGTTGTTTCACAAAGACATTAAAGCCAACTTGAAGGGGCTCTCTCTGACAAAATTTCTGAGCAACAGAAAAGAATTACTGAAATAAGTTGAAATACTAGCTATGTTAAAAGTCATGTGTACATGAAGATGACTAAAAAAAGTTAGTCACCTTTGTAGAAAGGTAAAACAAGTAAATAAAAGGAAAGATACAATCACTTATGGACTATTTTTCAGGGAAACTAAATAGTGGTTTTTTTTTTTTAAGATTTTATTTATTTATTTGACAGAGATCACAAGTAGGCAGAGAAGCAGGCAGAGAGAGAGGGGGACAGGCTCCTCGCTGAGCAGAGAGCCCGACGCGGGGCTCTATCCCAGGACTCTGGGATCATGACCTGAGCCAAAGGCAGAGGCTTTCACCCACTGAGCGACCCAGGTGCCCCAAAACTAAATAATTGATAAAGGAATTCTAGTTAATAGAATTCTAGTTTGTTGAATTCTAGTTAATAAATCAGAGGGAGTGGTAAAATTAGAAATAATGAACAGAGGCAGTGATCAGTCAAAACGTAGGGGAGTGGAGAACTTAATAAAGGAAGTATTAGGTTGACAATAGCTGAACATAATAGCATAAAAAAAGAGACAACCAGACATTATCTGCCTCTTGTCACAAGAAATGTATTCCTATGAAATGTTCTTGTCAGGAAGGTGAACACCAGTCTGGGGAAGCCTCTACATCACAGCTGTCCCACAGAACCTTCTGTGGTGATGGAAATGTTTTTGTGTGCTATCTCATACATAGCTATTGAGCACTTGGCCAGTGAGACTGAGGAACTGACTTTTACATTTTAATTAATTTTAACTAATTTAAACTTAAGTAGCCACATGTAGTTAGTGGGAACCACTAACCATTTGACAAAGCAGCTACAGATCTGTCTGCTAACCTACAGAAAATACAGAGGCTAAAGGGACATGTTAAGTGACAAACACGTTTTCCTGCATAATGTGTTGACCTTGTTTGCATCCTTATTCAAACAAACCAACTGTGAGACAATCAGGGAAATCTGAACTGGATAATTCATAATATTGGTAATTATTTAAAATTTTGATTTTGATCATGATGGTGTTATGTTTACATTTTGAGGAATTGTTCTTATCTCTTAAAGATACATACTTAAGTATTTATAGATGAAAATATACATGTCTGGGATTTTCTTTAAACAACCTAGCAGAGGGGGAGACGAATAGTGGGAGGGTGTATATGAAACAAGAGTGGTTATATGTTGATAACTGTTGAGTTATCAACTGAGTGATGGGTATATGGGTTGAGTTATCAAGCTGAGTGATGGGTATATGGGTATTCATCATAATGTTCTATTTTTGTAAAGTTTGAAAATTTCCATCACGAAATGTGTTAACAAATGAAGGAATAAATAAAACCTGGAATTAAACCAATAATATATACGTACATCCTATGTACTATTATGCAACTCCTAAAAAGAAAGCATTGGATCTCAAATATATCATGGAAAGATAGCTAAGTTACATGAAATCAAGAAGGGGAGTTGAGGAATAATTGCTATGGTTTGAAGGCTTTTGTCCCCACAAAATTCCTATGTTGAAATCCTAACCCCTGTTGGTGATAGTATTAGTAGGTGGGGCCTTTGGGAGGTGATCATGTCAGGAAAATGGAGCCCTCATGAATGGAATTAGTGTGCTTATTAAAGGGATCCTACAGAGCTCCCTTGCCCCTTCCACCATATGAGGACACAAATCTGTGATCTGGAGAGGATCCTCACCCAACCATGCTAAAACCCTTATCTTGAACATCCGGCCTCCAGAAATGTGAGAAATAAATTTCTGTTGTTTATAAGCTACACAATCTGTACTGATTTTCTTACAACAGCCCAAACAGGCTAAGAGAGCAATATATGAAGTGTGCCCCTATTTATGTTAACAAAAAGATGTAGTTATGTGTATATATGTCTGTAAGCATATTTGCTTACATCGCAAATTAATTAATTAATTAATTAATTGTTGCCATTTTACTGTGCAAGTCCATTTCTTAGAGTATATTTACAAAACTACTTTTAGACATCCATAAGGATATATGTACAAATATTCTTACTATAGCAGTCTGATCAAGCTGCCATAACAAAATACCACAGATTGGGTGACTTAAACCACAGAAATTTATTTCTTAGCTTTTGAGGCTAGGTGAACGTGCCTGCTGATTCAGTTTCTGGAAAGAGCTCTTTTCTGGCTTGCAGATGGCTGCCTTCTCCTATATACATAGCTGAGAGAGACAGCAAGCTCTGATGTCTCTTCCTCTTCTTATAAGGACACCAGCACTATTGAATCAGGGTTCTCATTTAACCTTTATCACTTCCCCATCAGCTTGGTCTCCAAATAAAGTCACATTGAGGGTTAAGGCCTCTAACATATGAATTTGGGACACACACACACACACACACACACACACACATTCAGTCCATAATATTTACTAAAGCTTTATTTCTTATAGTAAGATTATGGAGATAATTTTAGTGTCCATCAATGGAGGAATGGATAAGTAAATTATATCCATATTATGTACTAGTGTGGGGAAATGTTCTATGTATTTAAATATATATGTATATGTATATATGTGTGTGTGTATATATATATATTTATTTAAGTATAAATAAAATTTTTAAAAAAGATTTTATTTATTTGACAGAGATCACAAGTAGGCAGAGAGGCAGGCAGTGAGAAAGGAAGGGAAGCAGGCTCCCTGCTGAGCAGAGAGCCCCATGTGGGGTTCAATCCCAGGACCCTGAGATCATGACCTGAGCCAAAGGCAGAGGCTTTAACCCACTGAGCCACCCAGGTGCCACATAAATTTCTTTCTTTCTTTTTTTTTTTAAGGATTTTATTAATTTATTCGACAGACAAAGATCACAAGTAGGCAGAGAGGCAGGCAGAGAGAGAGCGGAGGAAGCAGGCTCCCTGCGGAGCAAAGAGCCTGATGCAGGGCTTGATCCCAGGACCCTGGGCAGAGGCTTTAACCCACTGAGCCACCCAGGTGCCCCTAATTTCTTTTTTTTTAAAGTAGGTTCCACACCCAGCATGGAGCCCAACTCAGGGCTTGAACTCACAATCCTGAGATTAAGACCCAAACTGAGATTAAGAGTTGGATGCTTAACTGACTGAGCCGCCCAGGCACCCCTCCAAAATATATTCTTGAACAAAGCAAGCAAATTGAAAAATGCAACTTGAACAATATATGAATCATCAGAATTAAAAAAAATACAGAAGACCCTCCAACTATATCATCTCTGTTTCTCTGTATAGACAGGTAGATAGATAGACAATCTGGAAGGCAAAAAAACCCACACATAACTATTAAGGGTGACTAACCCTTGGGAATAGGAATGGGAATGTGGAAAGAGGGGCACTCTTATTTTTCCACTTTGTATAGACTTAAATAATTTTAATTTATTTTAAGAAGTGAGCATTTGTTATGTTTGTAAATCTGAAAAAATGCAGTAAGTATTTTTTTTTTTAACTGCTTGATTCCATGAGATAGTATCTAGATTAGGTGCTTAAAATATTTAAGGAACAAATGTAGTTGTTTATATAACATGAGATATGGTTCCCACATGGCTCAGGCTCTGTGCAGAGCTGCATTTGAATAATCATGGTCCAGAATCCAGAAAGTACAAAGTAGTTCCAATTTATACTTGCATGGGCTTAAAGAACACTAAGCTCTCCTTCTCCATTCTCCTATAGCTCCTCTTGAGACTTTCTCCTGCCCAGATCTTTTTTTTTTTTTTTTTGTAAGATTTTATTTTTAAATAATCTCTAATCCTCTGTTTAGTCCTCCCTCCCTTTCTCAGCCTTTCTCAACTCTTTACATATATATCCTTCTAAGTCTCAGGATTTTCTCTAGCAATTGGCCATAATCTGCATATCAAAAGATCCAAGAACCAGACTGGTGAAGACTCTTCTTCATTTGGGGGTGGGGAACAGCTTGTTCCCTTTCACACACTAATTTCACTGATTTCTCCAAATTTAGAATTTCGATTCTGTTAGTTAATAGCTGATTCACCTGTTTTAGTTTTTCTTCCCAACTAGATTGTATTTGGAGAAAAGGAGGTCGGGCACCACTCTTACTATTTTTATTCCTTCCACAATTTCTTGTTATTTAATCTGTTGATGTAAACAAGCTAATTAGGGGAATCCTTAAAAACGCACTAGTGTCCGGGGGCTCCAGGGGTCGGGATCCTCCGTCACGATGTAGCTTGTTGAGAATAATAATTTCCAGACTCACTCCCAAAGAGTCTAATTGAGGCCTCTGCATTTCTTATAAGTCGTTATGTTTTCTTCACAGGGCAGAACAGTCGTAGCAATATTAAAGATTAAGAATGGCATTGCCTCAGCGACGGGACCCACACATATCCCTCCAAACTCTTTTCAGAGGGATGTTAGCATTGGACTTGGAGCTAGGACATCCTGTCTTACCACTTCATCCATTTGGGCACTTGTCTCCAGAGTGGGAATAGTCATATGTGCCTCACAGATCTTACATGGGGACATATTGTGGGTATGTAGTCCTTTTAAATAAATCTTGTGTCTGGCGAAATCAACCAGGGTTAGCCCCTGCCCGTATGGAAGAGGCTCACTCAGCCCCTTTAGGCCCCCAAATGATATCAAGATGAGAGGTTTCAACTTCAGAGATGTCTCCTCAGAAAGGAAAGAGCTGTAAAAGCAGTTGAGTAAGTCCGAACAGCAGCTACATCTTTTCTCCCCAAGAAATAATCAGTAATCCACTGTTTCTGGCAACTGAAGCTTTAACTTTGGGGAAACAATGAACTCTTGAGCCCAAACCTTCAGGTAAGTCAAAATCCCGAGGTGGTTATGCTTGTCTGGAGACTTGAGAGGTACGAAGTGATGGAGAAAGGTGAACCGAGCCGCTCTCTGGCTCATTTACAACCGGCTCGCCCTCCCTCCCTAACACAGCTAAGGGTTGCCGTCGCCATTTTGCAGGGTGGGCTGCGCAGAATACTGGCGCTAGGCCGGCCCGCCAGAGCCGGAGAGGACGTGGACGGGTTGGAAGGGGGCAGCGCGCGCTACCAGGGGAAAGCACGCGTGCGCACAGGCGGCAGCGGCGGAGGGGTGGGGCCGGGATAGGAGTGCGCGTGCTCGGTAGGAGCCCGCGAAGTACCTGGAGGAGGTGGGGGGCGAGGTGGAAAGGAGTGGGGTTGAAGAGCGCTTGCGCGAGAGACGGACCGTCCGGGGGAGGGGGCCTCCCGAGCACGCGCGCGGAGACGGGACTTCGGAAGCTCTCGCGAGATCTTCACGATGCTATATATGTGCGCAGGGAGCCCGCGTCCTTTCCCTGGTGTGATTCCGTCCTGCGCGGCTGTTCTGTGAACAGTAGTCGTTTATTTCCGTCCGCCTTCTCTCCCACCCAAGTGCGAGCCACCACCCCATGGAAGATTCGATGGATATGGACATGAGCCCCCTGAGGCCCCAGAACTATCTTTTCGGTAAGTGCTGGGAGGTTGGGGCGAGGCCGTCCAGGGCCTGGTGGCTTTGAGGTGGGGGGGCGGGGATCTTCCTGAGGCCTGGGCGGGTAGAGAAAGCTAGGCACGCTGGAAGGCCTGAGGGAGGAAAGCGAGGTGCCGGGGCCCTGCAGCCTAAGAAATGGGAGGTCCGAAAAGGAGAGCTGGAGCTCGAAGCGCTGGAAGGAGGGGCTGCCTGTAGCCTGGGGCAGGAGCGATCCGAGGCCCGGGGCCTGAGGTAACGTAGAACCAACAGGCTGAGGATTCGGCTTTATTTGGGGGCACGCGGTAGAGCCACCGGCATGATTTTCTCTTGGGCTGTGTGATTTCGTAGGCTTGTGATTCTTAGCTGGTGTCTTTCATGCTGGGCCCGGCCTTGGTGCTGGAGGTTGTGGGAATCCGTGGTGGGGCATGGTCCTGTTTTCTGGGGGGCAAGGGTATTTAGAGCCTGGCGTTGTCCTCAGGCCTCAGGAGTGCGGAGCTCTAGGGCCGATATTCAGCCCCGGTGCCTCGGCCGGTTGCGGGGGGAGGGGAGGCGCGGCCCGGCGTGGGGAGGCCGCAACCGCTGGGAGCACGTGGTTGCCACGTGGTTGGGGGAAGGAGGGGGTGTGGGCACTACATCCGGGTCTACCTGGTGTCTTGTCACCTCGGAGCCCGGCATCCTGGGGCTTAATTGAAGCTCTTGGGCGGGAAATGTTGGGTAGAGCGGCTGGTGGAGCCAAGATTGTGGGAGTCTTTGTTCAGTGCTTAAAGTCTGTGATGGCAGTTCTCATTTATAGAGCGCTTTTATTTTTTGTTCTCACGTTGGTAGATTGAGTTAGCCCACTTTGCAGATGACGGTGCTGATGCTCAGAACTGAAGTGACTTAACGAAGGTTGTGCTTGTAGATTTAAACCAAGACCCTTGCCTCTGGAGCTGGTGCTTTATTTCATTTATTTATTTTTGGAGGGAGGCTGGTGGAAACTGCCCTCTGTAACGCGTTGAGCAAACCGCTCTTTTGAAAAGATGGGAAACGTGTGTAGGGTCAATAAGGGCTAGTACTGTTTAGCAATCTTTCCCTCCCCTCTCCAGAACGCAGTACCATAGTAGAAAGAGCCCAGCTTTGGTTTTCAGTCCTCATGAGATTGTCGAAGCTCTATTTTTTGTCAGGCTTTGAAGTAAGTGCAAATCCTGCCCCACGTTTGTTCTTTATATATCATGCTGAGATTTGTTAATTGAGATAACATTGAGGCGTCTGAATACCAGTACCTGTTAGATGGCAGTTAGATGGAATCATTTAGTTAAAATGTTATCTGATGGCCTGTTGATGGAATGGGAGTAGATAGCTCGCACTGTACGTTAAGGCTTTTATTTCTAGCCGTTTTGAATAGCCAGGGTTTTTGATCAGTTTATACCATATTTTTGTGTTAATCTTTTCTACTGAACTATCCCCGGTATATGTCTATTCTTAAATATAATTTCTGAGCATAATTTAATGTATATCATTTCTGTTAACTTCAGATAGGGATATTGATCCCTGTAGTAAGTTTTGGTTCTTTTTACATTTGTAGTTTTTCTCATAAGTATAAGCTGTTCATGTAGGTGTTCGTGTAACCATTCTCATTTTTCAGTTTGCCACTTGGGTGCTTAGGTAGATAATTCATCTTTTTTAAATAGTAGGATTTTATCAATACTGTACATTAGACTTAGTTTCAGATACAGGTTTCCGTTCCAGATTTACTTGGTCTTCGGGCCTGTTTCTACCAAAAGTGGTAATAGTAGTGTAGTAAAAAATGAGATAGTAGGGCGCCTGGGTGGCTCAGTGGGTTAAACCGCTGCCTTCGGCTCAGGTCATGATCTCAGAGTCCTGGGATCAAGTCCCGCATCGGGCTCTCTGCTCAGCAGGGAGCCTGCTTCCTCCTCTCTCTCTCTCTGCCTGCCTCTCTGCCTACTTGTGATCTCTCTCTGTCAAATAAATAAATAAAATCTTTAAAAAAAAAATGAGATAGTATAGTGGGAAAGTGGAATTTATAAAGCCATGTGTGGATGTTATTTGATGTTTACAGACAATTGTTCAAGAAATCCAGGAAGAGCTACTTCTGCCCTGCCTTTTGGTAGCTAGAACAGTAGAAAACTTGTTCAGTCATCTTCCCTTAAAGTTTTCAGAGATATTCTTTGTTGTTTTTTGTTTTATTTACAGGTTGTGAACTAAAGGCTGACAAGGATTATCACTTTAAAGTGGATAATGATGAAAATGAGCACCAGTTATCTTTAAGAACGGTATTTACATTTTCCAAAATAAACTTTTTCTTGTTATCAGCCTATTTCTTTTTGTGTGACTTAACACTTTGATAATATTTTTTTTATAACTGAGTAGTGTATATACGTGATAGTGCACTTGGCATCTTTACCTCTCAGTTGGTAATCATGTGAAGTTCAGTTACACTAATGTTCAACTTTCCATATTTATGTACTTTGTTTCTTTGGCTGCATTATAAAACCCTTTAGGACAGTGATGAATCTTTCTTGTACTCTACAGTAAGGCCTATAGCCTTACTGCCTAACTTGTGATAGGCGGCCAGTAAATGTTAGGTGATCCATACTGTGGGTAACTGATACCTACCACCACTATGCCATCAAATACATTTCTATGCATTTATTCAAATGTATCAGATATTAGAAATTGATTGGTAAGGCGACATAAAACTTGAATGTTGTACACAATAAAGTTTTTTTTATCAGTGGTAATAATAGTTTTATAATTGCCTTTTTTTTTCTTAGAAGACAAATTTTGGAGGATTGTAAAATGCAAACTTAAGCTGAAATACTCATTGTTCACAGGTCAGTTTAGGAGCTGGTGCAAAGGATGAATTGCACATTGTTGAAGCAGAGGCAATGAATTATGAAGGCAGTCCAATTAAAGTCACACTGGCAACTTTGAAAATGTCTGTACAGCCAACGGTAAGGGCACTTAAACTTGGGAATTTATGTCAAGGTCTGATTCTGTTGTATTAAAATAGATGTCATTTAACTTAGACCGGGGACTTAGAAAGGAGGAATTTCCTTTGGTTCTTACTAGTAGCAGTAGCTGTGTCTTCTTTCAATGTGGGGTTGAATGTTCAATGCTTGAACATAGTGGTTTGCTACTTGTTTGTCAGAAGTGGAAAAACGGGTTCACTGGTTTGTTCATTTGGCTTGAGTTTGCCTGTAATGCCTATTAATGCAAACATTTTTCCAAGTTTGTCGTGCACAGGTTTTTATACTGAACATTTAACCTTAAAAATTTTCTCCTTTTTAGGTTTCCCTTGGTGGCTTTGAAATAACACCACCTGTGGTCTTACGGTTGAAATGTGGTTCAGGGCCTGTGCATATTAGTGGACAGCACTTAGTAGGTATGTTATTATATATTAGGCTATTCATTCTCAAATGCAGTTGCTTTGTTCCGTGTTTGAACTTTGTTCAGTAGTTTTAATACTCTTGTCTATGAAATCATTCACATGGAAATAACTGGAAAAGCCTCCCCCCCCATTAAAACCTAGGAGAGTATTAGCCTTGCAAAGTCCTTTTTAAAAAAATTTCTGTGCCGTTTGCTGTTTTTCTAGTAGATTTTTGTTTTTAAATGCTCACTACTGTATGTTACGCCTTTTTTTCCTGAGTTCTTCCTTGTCAGTTGAGTTTTAATAGTGGATAATAAATTTATTTTAGCTGTGGAGGAAGATGCAGAGTCAGAAGATGAAGAGGAAGAGGACGTGAAACTCCTTAGTATATCTGGAAAGCGTTCTGCCCCTGGAAGTGGTAGCAAGGTTCCTCAGGTAGGTGAAATATGGCGGATATCTTATTCTGGCCTTTAGTTTGTGATAAAGGCTAGTACTTGTTCATGAGTATAAGGGTGTATATATTTATAGATATATTTTTTCCTTTAAGAAAAAAGTAAAACTTGCTGCTGATGAAGATGATGATGAAGATGATGATGATGACGATGATGATGAAGAGTAAGTATAAGTAGTATGCTCTTAGAAGCTTGACAGGTGTCCGGGGTTTAGTTTATGGAAATTATTTACTAGAGTCGTCCTGTGAAATTAATATAATTAAAGGGTAAATGGCCAGTGGTTGTTATTTCGCGTTAAAATAGCTGAATTAAAGAATGTTATGGGATTAAGAGCCTTTACAGTGCTGCA
The DNA here is from genome assembly GCF_009829155.1 of Mustela erminea. NCBI lineage: Eukaryota > Metazoa > Chordata > Mammalia > Carnivora > Mustelidae > Mustela > Mustela erminea. The sequence continues at coordinate 104,039,958 of NC_045616.1, read as the reverse complement.
GTGTATTGCAGATTTTAAAAGAATATGCAGTATTTCCCAAATGTATTTGACTAGCCTTTTTTTTTTTAAAAAAGATTTTATTTATTCATTTGACTGACAGAACACAAGTAGGCAGAGAGGCAGGCAGAGAGAGAGAGAGAGAGGAGGAAGCAGGCTCCCTGCTGAGCAGAGATCCCGACGTGGGGCTCAATCCCAGGACCCTGGGATCATAACCTGAGCTGAAGGCAGAGGCTTTAACCCACTGAGCCACCCAGGAGCCCTGACTAGCGTTTTTCTGAGGAAGAGTTAGTGAACCTGTGATAACAGGTCTGCTGGTATGTTTTTTATTGAAGGCTATATGATAAATGGTTTGGGTAGAAAGAATCTGAATAATTCCAGCTACAGTCATTTGTAAGTTGTTACTTCATGATTTTTTTCCCCTCACAAAGGATTTTGGCTTAGGATTCTTTGGTCCTTTGGTCCTTAGTGGTAAAATAAGATTCTTCTAAAAGAGATTAAGAATGGGTGTTTGGAGGGCGCCTGGGTGGCTCGGTGGGTTAAGCTTCTCCCTTTGGCTTGGGGCTTGATCTCAGCGTCCTGGGATCCAGCCCCATGTCGGGCTCTCTGCTCAGCAGGGAGCCTGCTTCTCCCTCTCTGCCTGCCTCTGCTTACTTGTGATCTCTCTCTCTGTCAAATAAATGAAAAAAAAAAAAAAAAAGAAGAATGGGTGCTTGGGTGGCTCAGTCAGTTGGGTGTCTGCCTTCGGCTCAGGTCATGATTCCAGGGTCTTGGGATCAGGCTTCTCAGCAGGGAATCTGCTTCTGCACCTTCCCCTGCTCGTGGGTGCTCATGTGTGTGTGCTCACTGTCACCCTGTCTCTGTCACATTCTCTTGAGCTCTTTCCTGTAAATACAGTATTTAAAAAGAATAAGGATGTTCGTGGAGGATTTAAAATTGGGGTGGAAACAATTTAATGATAGGTCTATTAAACTTGATCAGGCTGAGGTAGAGTTATATGCACCTAAAAAATATAATGTTGTTTGTAATTGGTCTTTCCTATGCAGTAATATCAGTAACTTTTGATAAGTTGAACTTTTAATTATCTGTCAGCTTTTTTCCTGAGTTCCCAGGTTGGTCCGTATATATAAATATATTCAAGAAGAATTTAAGGTCAAACACATACTAGGTAATGATCAAATATGAGAGTTAGGTTTTCAGTAACCTCAACTAGCCAAGCTGGTAGTTATTAAAAAAGCCATTTAAGCATGGCAGTGAAGGCTGTAAAGTAGGAAAAGACAAAAGAGTTGAATGCTTAAAAAAATGCAGGATTACCTGCATATCAGACTTAGAAACAATATAGTTGTTGTTTCACTGTTAACTACTTTGGGGAATAGTTTTTATTAGTCAGAATTAAAATGATACACCCCAGGAGAAGAATGGGAAATGGACTTAAAATAGAAATGAGAAACCCGAATGGTATATGTGCTTTGACTTTTACTTAGTCCTTGACCTCACATTGCCTTTGTGTAGGTTTACTGTTTATGTCCAATAACCTATTCAGTGAGGAAACAATCCCTTCTAGGAAGGCTTTGGAGTGGGACCCAGTTGTTGTCTTTATTCTGCTTGGGTTTCGAAAGATTTCCTGTCTTTAAAATGGGTGTTTCTTTCTTTTTTTTTCCTAAAGATTTTATTTATTTGACAGACAGAGATCACAAATAGGCAGAGAGGCAGGCAGAGAGAGAGAGGAAAGGAAGCAGGCTCCCTGCTGAGCAGAGAGCCTGATGCCGGGCTTGATCCCAGGACCCTGGTATCATGACCTGAGCCGAAGGCAGAGGCTTAACCCACTGAGCCACCCAGCCACCCCAAAATGGGTTTCTTGATACAGCCACAGTGTAGAAGAGTTTGTGTTCTTCCATGTTTCCTCTAAGTTGTCTTTAAGTTGGGTAGTGAGGGAGGAGTGAAATAAATATATGCAGATGTTAATCAAGGTTCAGATTACTAAGTTTTCATATAAGGGAAGAAAGGGTGGGTGGTCAGATAAATGTATAAGTAGGGATACTTAAATAAAACTGCTTGTGATAATTGGCTTTATAGAAATTCTTGTCATCTTGTTTCTAGTGTGGGGAAGAACATAACAGGGATTGGGTTCTAAAGCCAAAATTGACAGAATCACTAAGGACAGTGTATATATAGCTTTGCCTGTACTACATGATATTTGGCAGTCCTTAATTTACCCCAGTTCTGGAAAGATGGGTGTTTTCTTGGTGCAAGTAGATGAAATTGCTTAATTCAGAAACTAGTGTGGAAAAGAAAAAAACATTTTGGTTAGTATAAAAGTTAGTTTTTGAGGTAATTAAAATATAAATTAGATTTGCTATTAGCTAATACTTACATGAACTTTTCAAATTTTTCCCTAAAATTCACCAGTTTAGAATTAGAATGCACAATTCAGTGGTTCTTAAATTGCATAGTTGTGCAGTCATCACCACAATTTCAGACCATTTCATTCCTTCAGAAAGAAACCATATTATAACTTACCTTTATATTCTCCAGTTCTACTCAACCAGTAATGTACTTTGTCTTTTATGGATTTGCCTATTTTGGATATTTCTTGTAAATGGAATTTTACATATAGTATGTGATTGATGTCTTGAGTCTTAAAAGAATCATGCATGTTGTAGTATTACTAGTACTTGTCTTGATATTATTTGAGTTGTAAGAGGTTTTTTTTTGTTTTGGGACAAGCACCTTATCAGATACAAATATTTTCTTCCATTCTGTTGGTTGTCTTCTACTCTTGAGTGGTATCCTTTGCACAAAAGTTTTTAGTATCCTCATTGCTTTCTTTGTAATTGAAGCATAGTTGACCATACAGTGTCACATAAGCTTAAGTTTTTGTTTTTAATGACTTGTGAAGTCCATTTTATTTATTTTGCTGCTTGTGCATTTGGTATTAACATAAGAAGCAATTGCCAACTCTAGTGAAATCTTTACTATGTTTTATATTTAGATCTTTGATAGATTTCTGAGTCTGTTTTTGTGTATGGTGTGAAGTTAGGGGGACCAACTTAAGATTCTGCATGTGGATTTCCAGTTGTCCCAGCACCATTTGTTAGGCTTCTTTGCCATTGAATTAATAGTGTGATCACTGTTGAAAATACAATTACTATAAATATGTGGGTTTATTTCTGGGCTCTCCAGTTTTATTAATGTGTGTGTATTAAGTGCTGGTAAAACACAATTTGATTTCTGTTGCTTCATAGTTTTTGTGGGTTTCTTTGAAAACACTAGGTGAATCTTCCAACTTTGTTCTTTTTCAAGATTGTTTTGGCTGCTTCAGGTTCTTCAATTTTGATAGAAATTTTAGGATCATTTTCTACAGAGAAGTCAGTTGGGACTTTTATGGACTGTGATGAATCTGTAGGTTATTTTGGAATTGCCACTTTAGAATATTTCTACTGATGTGTGAATACAAGATACGTTTCTATTTAATTTCTTTAAACTACGACCTCCAATTTTTTAACTCATTTATTTGTAAAAGAACAGTGTTTATCATCTTAACCATCTTTTAAGTGTGTAGTTCAGGAGTGCTAACCATATTTATACTGTTGTGTAATAAATCTTAAACTCTTACCTATTTAATATTGAAAATTATACTTACTGAGTGAAAACTCCTTTCTACCATTCTCCACCTGTCTGGAGCCGCCTGGCAACCACCGATCCGCTTTTGGATTCTTAGGAGTATAAAGATTACTTTTGATGCCTCATTAAGTGGGATCATGTAGTATGTCTTTCTGTGACTGTTCTGTTTCAGTTAACCGTCTTTTCAAGGTTCGTCTTTGTTTAGCATGTAACAGATTTCCTTTAAAAGTGAATATTCCAGGGGTGCCTGGGTGGCTCAGTGGGATAAAGTGTCTGCCTTTGGCTCAGGTCAAGATCCCAGGGTCCTGGGATCGAGCCCCACATCGGGCTCTCTGCTTAGCAGGGAGCCTGCTTCCTCCTCTCTGTCTGCTTGCCTCTCTGCCTACTTGTGATCTCTGTCTGTCAAATAAAGTCTTTAAAAAAAAAGTGAATATTCCAGGGGCGCCTGGGTGGCTCAGTTGTTTAAGTGTCTGACTCTTGATTTCAGGTCAGTCATGATCCTCAGGGTCCTGAGATTTAGAGGGTTCCACTCCATGCTTGCTCTGTCTCCCTCAAATCTTACCCAAAAATCTGAATATTGTAGTAATAACTATGAATATTCCATTAATTTGTGTATATCACATTTTATTATGTATTTGACTGTTAATGGATATTTGGGTTGCTTCACCTCTTGGAAATTGTGAATAATGCTGTAATGAAGATGAACGTGCAGAAAGCTCTTCAAGATCCTGCTTCTGATTCTTTTTGTCATTCCCCAAAAGTCTGAAAGTTATTGTCTTGATAGACAAAACTTGTAGGTTCATCCAATTTCTACATAGTTTTTTGGCTTATGTGAGTGCATTGAGTCAGTATTAATAACTCTTTTCATTTGTAGTGATGATGATGATGATTTTGATGATGAGGAAGCTGAAGAAAAGGCTCCAGTAAAGAAAGTAAGTAGGATACAATGGTATGAGGTCCGAAACAGCTAATAACAGAAATGTAGGAAATTTTTTAGTGCTTTTCACTTCTTTTGTAGTTAATGAAAGCTGCCTTGGGAGGAGTTGATCTCATACTTACTTTAGTCCTGAGTAGGGTTGTCATCCTAAAAACTTTCCTAGTAGTGAAGAATGATCTATTTTCTTTATCCATGGGGCCTCCTCCCACTTTATTAGTTCTTTACACCTTTTGTCAGAATAACTGCTTTTGTCTTAGCCTGACTGCCACATACATAGTTTTAAGGAAGTTTTATTTGCACTCCTATCTGTTGTTTCAGAGAGGGCAGTGATTAAGATTAATTTCTAATTGCAGTCTGTACGAGATACTCCAGCCAAAAATGCACAGAAATCAAACCAGAATGGAAAAGACTCAAAACCATCAACACCAAGAACAAAAGTAAGTGACACCATACACATAAATGCAGCTTCCATTGTAGTAGTTAAAAAACTACAAAGTTCTCCTGTGGAAGAAGCTAGTCTGAAATTTGACATTGTTTGGAGAACCCTTGTAATTGGTGTCTTAAAGAGCCAAAGTATACTTATTAGTAATTACTGTCCTATGTATGACTGTTGGCATTTTAGTGGAGGAGGATGCCAACAGAAAGATTTTTATTGCATTACAAACAGTTGTGTCGTGTAAGGAGTTTGTTGAAAGTATTTTATGGCATGGTACAGTTTTTCAACCCTAGCTGTGTTTTAGGATCTGACAGCTTAAAAGAACCACAGTACCTGGGCTTGGAGATTATTAGAAGCTGCAGGATGGGCCTCCAGCACATCAAGCTGCATTTACTTGCTTCATTCTTGGGGCCTTTGGGTTTTAATTTTGAAACCTTTAAGTGGTTTCCTCTCAGTTTACCTAAGTGTACAACAGATCTGGTGTTGAATTTACAAAAGCAAGCTTAAAAGTACTCCTATCCTTTCTTAAGGGATGATACTAAGGATAAAAAACAATTGTTCAGATGTTAATTTGAAATAACAGCGCAACTCTGTACATTTTATAAAGAAGGATGGTAAATAAGAGGGATTTTTCTTGAGAAAAACCAGGTAGATAGGGGATGGGTCTTAAGAGCTATACTCTTAAGGACCTTTTGAAGTTCATCTTTTTTCTCCCCCCCACCCCGCCCAGGGTCAAGAATCTTTCAAAAAACAGGAAAAGACTCCCAAGACACCGAAAGGACCTAGTTCTGTAGAAGACATTAAAGCAAAAATGCAAGCAAGTATAGAAAAAGTGAGTAAAAGGATCTTTCTTTAAGAACTAGATAGGTTTATTCTTCCCTATGTTAAGGTAATACTGTTGTGAAGGCTTGGAACTAGATTGCTCCTTTTTTTTTTCTTTTCTTGCTACACCTACCCCTTTTGTGTTTTTCTGTTGTTTTGTTTTTAGAAATGGATTACTTGTTTTTTCACATTTGTTTCTAATTTCATGATTTTTTTTGGTATGTACTTGAATTTACTTGTATTTTATTTTATAAAAGAAATACAACTAAATTTGTTTTAAGGTTCATTCTGATTTTAAATGTGTGCTGTGGTGAGTGCTGTGAATTGTGTAAGACTGATGATTCACAGACCTGTACCCCTGAAATAAATAATACATTATATATTAATTTTAAAAGTTCACTAGATTCCTTTGCTTGTTTTTTTTGGTTGTAAGATGCTACAGAACCAGCAGAGGGCGTTTGGGTTTTAGAAAATTGTAAGCCACTGGAAAAGTGGAGACAGTGTTGTTGCTTGGTGGTGTAGCTAAAAAAAATACTTCATGACTGACTCCAGCAAATTGGAAAATGTCTTTTTCTGTTTGCTTTTTATACTGAGATATTACTGGTCAATATATGTGAAAATATCTTGAATCTTTAATAACACTTAAATTTAAAAGCCTTTTGTCTTAGTGGAAATGTGAGAAGTTAGCTCTCATCGTGTTGCTTGATTGGTGAGCTCAACTAAACCCTAGTGAACTTGGACTTGTAGAATATGGAATAAATAGTTTCAAATGTTTTGAAACATTTGAGAAAGTCTATAATTCTGTGAATTGCGATATAAGACCCCAATTAGTGAGAGTAAAGACGGGATGGTGATGAAAAGTTGATGACTCTCCTTTCCCCATGTTTTTCCCGTGCTAAGTTTTACCTGGCTTTGCTAGATGGCCTTCTGCAGTGAAGAGTCAGTTGGAAAAATAATGTTTAGAACCAGGAAGTGTTCATTTGTGCTTTGTTTCTATGGTATACCTTTCTAGGTTCTGGTAACACAGCTTTATTTTTATCCCTTGGATACAATGCTAAAATGACATCTTTTAGATTCCCCCCCCCCCATTTTAATATGGTCCTATCTCCTTGATTTAATTACAGGCGAATTGAACAGTCCTGGGCACTACTGGTAAATTAAGCCCAAAGCTGGGGAGAGAGGAAAAGGAGAGACAAATATAGTCCATACTGACTGTCATCAACAATCCAGACTGAAGTTTCAAATTCCCTTTCCTGATTTGCCACCCACCCACACCCCCTTCCAGGCTGGAAGCAATCTCATTCTTGATCTCCTAAAGCACATTTCTTTTGACTGCTGTGATTTCAGTGACCCCTTACACTTGGCTTTCTATTATGTGTGCAATTGCCTCACTCTTGACGATGTTTCAATCACTTCTGTATCTCCCTAGCTGATCAATAAATATTTTAATGAATCAAATAAGAATGTATGTGACAATAATTTAAAAATTGGAAAATACAGTAAGGTTTATTTTCTAGGTTATAGAGGTAGTTTAACTATCTTACACCATATGTCTGATCCCTAAACTGTTCGTGCCATGATTCCTTTGGCATTTTGAGACCTTGATCTTTTAAAATGTGTAGAAAATTGAGGTTAAATGAAAATTAAATGAAAAATTTAAATGAAAATTAAAATTTAGTTATAAATTTAGTTACTAAGTTTTTTACTTAGTGTAAAAAAGATAATTCAGAAGTAGTGTTGAATATGAACATCTCGGTATTTTGCGGTAATTGCTATGTTTAGAAATACTTGGTGATGAAATATTTTGAAAATAATTTGGTGCTAGTAGTATTAATGATTTCTTCCCCGTATCCATAATTGATGAAGGAGGTTCCAAGTTACAATTAGTGAAATGTGGGGCTAATTTTCCCTTCCATTCGACTTCATAAACGTCCTGAACTGACTCCCAGGCTAGCATTGTGCTGAACCTAGGTTTTTAGTAAGTATTAAAACAATTTCGATTTCTTTGTATGTGGTACTCAAAAAAGGATATACATTTGTTTTGTATTTGGTTCTGGGTGGTATATATAATGTCAGGCAGTTGACATTTGAGGGTCTGAAGAATCTCAAGTGTAGCTTATATTTTGTATTTTTAGACAAAATATATCGTCTAAAATTGGAGAGAATTCGAGACTGATAAACGTAGTAGTATGGGACTACTATGAAAGACCTAAGGTTTTTTCCCCCCTTTTAACTTTAAATTCAATTGATTAACACAGTGTGTTAGTTTCAGAGGTAGAGTTCAGTGATTCATCAGTCTTAAACCCAGTGTACATTACATCATGGAACTCTCCTTAATGGAAGACCTAGCTCTTACATCTCGTTGCCCAGTAGGTGTTTCTGGTCTAAAAATAGTATTAAAATGAAAGAGTTGAATTGATAAGAAATGAACCAGTGATGTTTGTAAATAGCATGAAAATCTGTGAGGAATTTCATAATATCTCAAAAACAGTGTTTTTGTACTTAACCTTAATAATGCTTTTGTCTCCTAGGGTGGTTCTCTTCCCAAAGTGGAAGCCAAGTTCATCAATTATGTGAAGAATTGCTTCCGGATGACTGACCAAGAGGTAACTGAATTTTCAGGACATAAGACCAAATATTTTACTGTGACTTATTTAAGTATTGGCTTCTTTTAAAAGGTTCCTAACCACAGACAATACTTCAGATTAAATACATGGAAACTTTTAAGGATTTAGTTGGGAGAGATTGAGAAGATAACTCTTCAGTTCTTTTTTTCTCAGCTTTTGATAATAGTGGGTAAATTATCTTTTTGGTTCCTGAACTCACTTTTAATTTTGGTGCTTTGTTGGTTAAGGAAGTAGTATTCTGTGGTTTCCTTGCTGCTCCATTTGAGTACTAGAGGTAGTCTGGACTTTGGCTTTCTTGTGAGTTGGCAGAAAAGACCATTTTCTGCATAGGTCTTAGGGGAAGCACATTTTGCTGAAATCAACCTAAAGTGTAAAATCTGGAAGCAAGAAGCCTAATTGTAGTTAATATTCAATATCTTAGTTTGAGTCATCTGTTAAGTTTTGTATTATGTGTTATTTTGTCAATAGAAAAAAAATGCATTTATTTTTATTGTCTTATTTATGGTTGCTGACTCAGATTATAAAGGGAAACGTAAAAACAGGTAAGGTTCCTAGGCGTCTTCTATATACAGAACACTCTGTTAAACGGCTTTTGTCAAGAATCCCCAAGCCTCAACTTTTCTCAGTAAACGAGGAAATTTTGTCAGTTTGAGTTTATTTTCTGCCAGTTATGACTTAAATGGCAGTACTGTTTATGTCCAGTTTGAAACCCATTCAGTATTTCAACACTACTATTTATGAGGTCAGCCATAATTGACATGGCTGTGAAATGATGAAATACAGTTTTGCACTCTTGGTTGCTGTTCTGTTTGTGTATATTTGAACCCCAAAGTACAAGTGTGAATTTTCTGAATAGTGGACATCTGTTACACAAAAATCTTGTGAAACTGCAGTATGCAGCTATTAGTTCAATATCGTGTAGTGGAAAGTAAGATGTAAACCAGCATTTACTAACAAGGAAGCACAAAACAAATGATTTTTTCCACTAGTACCAAAGGAAGTGGTGAAATAAACCTGGAATTAAGAACAGTTCAGGGGAAGAAAAAATAACCGAAGATGTAAAGGACTTCCACCCAGTATATCAGTCTTGGCAGCTGAAATGACTGAATTTCTGCTTTCAGAAGTATTTTCTGAGTCTAAGACTGAAAGCCTATTAAGTGCAAGGATGAAATTTCTGCAATATTGAAAAGTAGTTCTGCTCACTATTACATAGATTTATCAAAACTGTAAATATGCCTCACGTTTTTACAGCATACTTACAGATACAGGTCACAATGTATAAACATTTTTTTCCATTGCTTGTGCAGTTTTTCTAGTGAAAAAGAGTTGCTTCTGAGGATTTGGCTAATAAAATCCCTTCCAGATGGGACTTGAGAAATACTAGCAAATCTTTGCAAACGCTCTTGAATTAAGTTAATGAAAACAATTGTACTGCCTTTTGTGGAGAAACAACAGATGAAATTTTGGTGAATGTTTTTGTAAAGATAAAATGTTTACTCAAAGCAGTGATGATACTACAAAAGGTGTTTTGCTGTCCTCATATTCTGCATAGCACTGCCCCAGTGGTGTCCTATGTTTCTTTTGACTTGAGTGTCATGAGATTGTTCTTCAGCATTTATATTGAACTGAGGGAGGATTTTTGTGAGATTTACTCACGTTTGATACTCCGTTCCTTTGTGTTTGAAACCCTGTGGCTGTTGAGTAATGGTATTTTTCAAGACTCCTATTTGAAGCCCTGGAAATCATACTTCTGAAGAAAAGATTCTAAATGTTCTTAGTGACCTTTTTTTAAAAAGATTTTATTTATTTATTTGACAGAGAACACAAGTAGAGAGGCAGGCAGAGAGAGAGAGGGGGAGGCAGGCTCCCTGCTGAGCAGAGAGAAACCTGATGCGGGGCTCGAACCCAGGACCCTGAGACCATGACCTGAGCTGAAGGCAGAGGCTTTAACTCACTGAGCCACCCAGGTGCCCCCTTAGTGACATTTTTAAATGGTTAATTGAATAAAGCCTACGTTTAGCAGTAGGATTATGTAAATGCAGAGAAGTTCAAAAAACTTACTCTAATGTACTCCTGTTGTCTTAAAAGGAATTTGTTAAAGGCTGTAGAGTTGACAAATATCAAGGCTATTATTTTTATTCATAGTTTTAAAGGTTTTTTTTCTTAAGTACCTCCCATCCATTGCAGGGTTTGTACCACAACCCCAAGATCAAGAGTAACACGCTCCACCAACTGAGCAGCTGGGCATCTCAAGATGCCTTTAAAAAAGAACGTTATCTATGAATAGGAAAAGAAATGCCTACTTGAAGTGGATAATTAATAACTATACTTAGCCAAGACTGTCATTTGAATAATCATTCTTTTACGTGGATGTTAATACTAGCATGAGAATAAGTAAGAATTTCATCATGTGTTAGAGGAGGACATAGAAATGGACAGAGATGCTCTTTTGTCAGTAGACAACATCAAATCATTAGATTTTAAGAATGGAAAACAGATTATGTCTTGGAAGATTGGTATTCAGTGATTTAACAAACCAGATAAGAGCAAGTGTGAGTAGTTAATCTGGTGTGTTTCAAGTAAATGTAATTTTTTTTAGTATGTGTCCCATAGGCTTAGAAATAAATGTGTTTAACTGTGTGTTCTGTATTTCTCCATGTTAAATCTGGCAGCCCTAAAGCAGATTACATTGGCCTATCTGGCTTACCTATTCTTGCATTTCATTTATCTAAGCTCTTGGTACATACTAGTACCATTGACTCTAATTACAAAGATTCACATGATTTTAGTCTGATTTGAAGTATTTGAAATAAATTATGCCTGAGTATATATTTGGTTGAAATTAGTTCTTAATTATGTAGTGAACCTTTTTGGTGGTAAGATGAAAAATAGATATGTTGAACTGTACAAAGAGACATGGTTTAATTTATTGGTGTCTATGAAGTGTTGTGGTTCTTTAACCGCATTTTTTTTTTTTTTTCCAGGCTATTCAAGATCTCTGGCAGTGGAGGAAGTCTCTTTAAGAAAATAGTTTAAACAGTTTGTTAAAATTTTCCGTCTTATTTCATTTCTGTAACAGTTGATATCTGGCTGTCCTTTTTATAATGCAGAGTGAGAACTTTCCCTACCGTGTCTGATAAATGTTGTCCAGGTTCCATTGCCAAGAATGTGTTGTCCAAAATGCCTGTTTAGTTTTTAAAGATGGAACTCCACCCTTTGCTTGGTTTTAAGTATGTATGGAATGTTATGATAGGACATAGTAGTAGTGGTGGTCAGACAAATGGAAATGGTGGGGAGACAAAAATATACATGTGAAATAAACTCAGTATTTTAATAAAGTAGCACTGTTTCTCTTTCTGTTATTTACCCTTCTTATACTTTGTCAAAGAAATAAGTGTATATAGTTAAAAAAAAGTGTCAAATACTATCCTAAAATCCCTTCCCTACCCCTCCAAATGGATCTGCTTCTTGGAGTTAACCCATCTATTTTTCATCTTGAGCATTACATGTTTAAAACTTCCCACTTCTTAATAACAGATGATAATTCTGACCATGTAGGCGTGTTTCCAAGTGTTCAGACCAGCTATCCACTTTAGCCCAGTTTTTACTGGTAAAATCTGGCATGTTGAACATGTTGCAGCAGCTTTTCTCAACGTGGGTTCTTCATCTAAAGGGGAACGAATTCTGTTGACTTTTTTCAATTTCTAAAGGATGAATTCTGTTGATTTTTTTTAGTTTGCCCAAAAATGCGCATAATTTACACATTTTTAAATCTGTAGGAGAAAGATTAATTTATTGCATGTGGTGGTTACAGAAGGACATTTAGGGGCTAATTCTTGGTATCTTTTATCTGTTTTACCCTGTGCCAATTGTATGATAGTTCTGTTAGATTACTCTTATTCCTCTTGTTTTGCTCTGGTGTCTCCCAGTAGTTGGCTAATACCCGGAGGAAGTATTTTCTGACTACTTTTAATCTGAAAAGGTCATTTTTTTTTGTAAAGATTTTATTTATTTATTTGAGAGAATGAATGAGAGAGCGTGAGAGAAGAGACGGTCAGAGGGAGAAGCAGACTCCCCAAGGAGCTGGGAGCCCAACGTGGGACTCGATCCTGGAAGTCTGGGATTATGACCTGAGCCGAAGGCAGCCGTTCAACCCACTGAGCCACCCAGGCGCCCTGAAAAGTCCATTTTTGACACAATTCACTGCTGCTAAATCTTCTCAGAATTTTAATTGTGCCCTTTCTGGCTTACTCTGTTTACATTTTCATGTGTTTGTCTAGGACCAATTTTCCTGAGAACTGATTAAGAGTGCCCTATTGCTGGTTTCCTGAAAATTTTATAATTTGTCTTGTTCTGGGCCCTGGGTAGACTGGGTCTGTTCTCTAGGGAGTCTCTAGTTTGGGGCAACGTTCTTGGGGGAGATTTTGCTCTCCTGTTAAGTCTGTCTGTTCTTGGGCCTTTGGTTTGATGCTCTTGGAAGTTTTCCATCATTGCTTTTTGTTTTTACTTTAGGAGAAAGGACTATTTTATGTCTTCAAATTTGTGTTTTATTAACTTCCAAATGCTCTTTGGTGTTTGGGGGACATACTATTTGAAGTTTGAAGAAACCCCTTTCACCCATGCATTGTTTACTCAAAGTTTTTTTTTTTTTTAACCCTCTCTCTCTTATATTGATTAGTTGAATTACTGTCTTTGATGAGGCTGTAGTTCCAAATACTTCGATGGGAATGAGCGGGTATCAGCCTTTTAATCTTTGTAATGGTTTTGGTAGAGCATCCTTATTTTTTCATTTTACTTTTTAAAGTAGTCTCCATGTCCACCATGGGGCTTGAACTCATGGCCCTGGGATCAAGAGTTCGAGATGCCCTATGGGCTGAGCCAGCCAGCAGGCGCTCTGAGTAACTTTACTATGGAGGGTGGAAAGGGTTGGTGCAGTAGTCTTTCTAATCCCACTTTCCAGGCTTCAGGTGTCTCTTCTAGTCATTTACTTTAGATTTTGGTTTTCTTCATTGATTATTTAATTTCCTTTTCAAGATGTGCTTGTAGTTTCTCTTTTTATATCTTATTTTAATGGAGATTCAGTTGGAAATGGCAACTGTTCATCGTTCTTAATTTGACTTAAAATTTAAAGGATGCTTTATGCTTAACTTTTAAAAGATCATATATTTTAAATTGATAGACTCCCAAAACGCTTAGCTTGCACATGAATTTGAAAGTTACTGGTCTTAAGGAGTGCCACAGAGTGCTACCAAGAACTAAATACATTAAAGTTGAGTCATTCCTTCGCCAGATAGTGTTTCGCATGACAGTATGTGATGATGTAGGACTATATTATGTAATTAGTTACTTAAAATGTTCAGAAGTAGATGTATACTTGGAATATAATGTCTTAACCAAAATGTAGGTCTGAACTCTTTTGAGTTGCATTGTGTAGGAGTTAACCCTTGGGTTTAGCTGATGGGTACCTAATGTATCAGGAAGACCAAAAGGACTTCTCCCCATTCTGAGGGAAAGCTGTTGGCCTTACTGGTGGTCGTTTTTTGCACATTAAATAAAGCCGATCAGATCCATCTTTGTAAACGATTCTAGGTAGGGCAGGTTTTCTTGTGCCTCCGAAGTCACTTAATAGTGCTTGATACTGGACTTCAGCCAACAAAATATGTTAATCTGAAAATTGAACTCTTAGGCTTGTGACTGAAAATTCTTCCTTTAAAAAACACTTGTGCAATACATACTGTTAAGTGAGATTGGCCATATTTAGATCAATATTGGTTTAATTACTAAAAAACAAATACAATTAAGGTACTTAGGGAAAGCTAAAGATTTTTAAAGCATTTTTAGTTTTCTAAGACTAATTAGGAAAAAAGCAGTTCTTTCCCTTTGTCCCCAGTGCTTTTTGTTTTTTTTTTTTAAATTTATGGCACACCTGGGTGGCTTAGTTGGTTAAGTGTTTGCCATTGGCTCAGGGTCATGATCCCAAGGTCCTGGGATCAAGTCCTACATAGGCTCTGTCTCTCCCTAACAATTTTTTTTCTTTTTGTTTTTTTTCTCTGTCTCTCCCTAAATTTTTTTTCTTTTTGTTAGAGTGAGTGTACAAGAAGGGGAAACTGCAGGCAGAGGAAGAACTAGGCTCCCAGCTGAGCAAGGAGCCCAATGTGGGACTTGATCCCATGACTTTGGGATCATGACGCAAGCCAGTGGCAAACACTTAACTGACCAAGCTACCCTGGTGTGCTCCTAGTACTAATTTTCTTTTTAAAGATTTATTTTAGAGAGAAGGGGAGAGAGGGTGGTGGGAAGGGGCAGAGGGAAAGAATCTAGGATCCCCACTGAGCAGAGTTTGAAAAAAGGGGCTTGGTCCTAAGATCTTCAGATCACATGACCTGAACTGAAATCAAGAAGCAGCCACTAACTAAGCCACTCAGGCACCCCAAATCTTGATTTAAAGTAGTAGAGGGACCTGTAAGAGAAACCTGGTTTATTTTCCTTAATTTGGGGAATTTATAGTAGGTAAACCAGGTGGTTTTTAACTTTCTAAACATACATTATTTGCTTCAGGAGTACAGGTCTGTTGAATCATCAGTTTTACACAGTTCACAGCATTTCTTGATGGAATAACTATTTCCCTTTCTTAAGCCAGTCTCCAAGATACAAATATTTAATGGCTTAGTTCTTTAGCAATACTGTTCACAATTTGCAGGCATTTTCTTGAAAAATCCCTACTTGTATTGCCTCTACCTGACTTTTAAAAAACAAGTATTTGGATGTTCTTTACTAATTTTCAGAATGATGGATTGATGTTCTTTCATCAAAGCAACCTCTGAAAGTAGTTTTAGTTAAGTATCCTGGATTCAGATTTTTTTATATATTGGTATTTTGCTCTTAGATCTTTTTTGGCTGTTGGGAGTTCCATTTGAGCTTGTTCCTACCATCACAGACTCTTAGTAGTCAGATAGTGTCTTGCTTTCTAGTGAGAACATTTTCCAAGTTCATCTTCATTTTCTTTCTCGGACCTGGAATAATCCATTTCTTGTAAAGAATGGCAGGGGCGCCTGTGTGGCTCGGTTGTGTCTGACTTTCAGCTTGGGTCATGGTCTCAGGGTTCTGGGATGGAGACTTGCATGGGGCTCCCCACTCAGCGGAGAGTCTCCTCCCTTTCCTGCCCCTCCCCCTGCTCATGCTTGCTTGCTCTCAAAATCTTGTAAAATAAAGAATGACAGTTATGAACAGTCTGGGTGGGTGGCGATCATTAGCTTCACTTTATGGATGATCAGATCAGACCCTTTGTAAAAGTAATGGAGTTGTCAGAGCATTTAGAGGGCAGTGACGTAACTTGGGTAACTGAGGGAGGCTTCTCTTCACTTGATACCTTGGTCATGTAAGGTTGTGTTGCCTTCAGTTTCAACCACAGAACAAAATAATGCCATTTGGGGAGAACAGATCAGACTGTCTAAATGGGCTTATGCAAGTAATAATAGTATGAGTTTTATAGTGTCACAAAGCTGTAGAAGCTTCTAGGTGGTCTTGACAACCAGTAGCATAAATGAGGGAGATAAATAGTCTAGGGTGTGGGGCTTTTATTGGAAATGCCCCAAGAAAAGTTGAGGGTCACCACACATGGAGTTGCTGAATAAAAGGTAGTAGTCTGGGCTCTGGAAATAAAAGGTTACAGTTTGTTTTTGTTTTAATTTTTTAAAATTCCAGTATAGTTAACAATAAAGGGTTAATGTTATTTCAGAAAGTCTAAGGCTATCTTCCAGCCAGTTCTTGCCAGAGCCAGTTGCTCCCTGACTCATGCATTTGGCAGTAGAGGTCCTGTTTAATGCTGTGAAAGTTCTAAGAGCTGGTTCTGAGAAAATTTTTGAGCCTCGTGTGTGCTAAGGGTCTACTATTGAAGGCTTGAGGCTGTTCTATGTTCTTAGGCTGGAGGTTCTATTTTTCTGTATCCAAAATACTTGTATTCTACAAACTCCTTGAATTTTGTGAGTCTAAGTTGGAGAAAAGTGGAAAATAATCAGGTTGCTGTGGTGTATATTACTTTCACACTTCAAAAAGATAGGAGAAATCTAAAACATTTAACTACATACTCTGTCCCAAAGTTCTAGGTGTTCAGTCAGAAAGCAAAAAAGTTAACTGCCCTGTGGAGTATACATCCCCTTGCACTAGCAGTCAATATACATTTTCAGCTCTCTTTAAGATTTTCAGTTTCAGTTAACAGATGAGAATCTACTCAGAAAATTGTAAGTTACTAGCTGACAACTGGGAATTGGATGTAGCACACAGTCATCCATCCCAAGCTACAGTTGCCTAGAGTGGTGGTCATAGCCTTGGCCTCCCAACTGCCACAGTTGGACCCTTCCAATTCATTCCTTCCTTTAGCATCCGTGATACGCTTTTGAAAAGCAAATTCATTTTGACCATGAGTTTCAAAGCCTTTGACACTGATTGCCAAACAAATTAGTATATCCATGCTGTTGAGTACTACTTGGTAATAAACTGATAAAAGCAACAATGAGGGTGACTCTCAAAAACATACTGAACAAAAGAAGCTGGCCACAAAGTAGTACATAATACAGGGTTCAGTTTATGTTGTAGTAGCATCAGTGCCAACAGATGTTAATTTGGGACCAGCAGTGGGTATGGGGAGGATGCCTTGGGTGTTCATACATAGATCTGTGTTAAACTCTGAGCACACTTGAAACAGATGGACTTAAAAATTGTACATAAAATAGTGCCTTTGGGTGGCTCAGTTGGTTAAGCAGCTGCCTTCAGCTCAGGTCATGATCCCAGCGTCCTGGGATCGAGTCCCACATCGGGCTCCTTGCTCAGCGGGGAGCCTGCTTCTCCCTCTGCCTCTGCCTGCCATTCTGTCTGCCTGTGCTCGCTCTCCCCCTCTCTCTCTCTCTCTGATAAATAAATAAAATCTTTAAAAAAAAAAAAAAAGAGACTGGCTACCTGTTGGCCTCTGAGAACCTATGAGGTAGGATCAAGCATTTGCTTATTTTTACCCTGAACTTCTGCCATTCACCCCTGGCTAATCATGCCTGTTACCTAACTTTTTTCTTGTAGGCACTTGATGTCTTGCTTGGAATATTCCTTTGCATGGCTAGCTCTCCTCACCCCTGGAGCTTAGCCTAAGTATTACTAAGAGGATTTCTCTGTCCCATTGGTTTTCTTCAAAGCACCGATAAGCTAGAATTTCTCTTGACTTCCATTACTTCTCATTTTCCGTAAAAAGTGAAGTGGCTTTTTTAGAAGAGGAAGTTGTCTATCTTCACCCATGGCCTGACAGTAGGGTCAATAAATAGTGATTGGATGAATTGATGAGAAGTGACTACCAAATTAGTGCTACATATTAAGTTAATATGAATGTGTCAAGTTAATATAGGAGAACTTCATATGAAAATCATGTATATAGTAAGTAGATATGTGAAAACTAGATTAGAGATGTAAGTGGTAAAAAATGTGGTTAAATGACGAGCGGGAGTCAAAAGACATCCGGGTTGGATGCCTCTTCAACTGTAAGTTGAGAATGATACTGCCTCCCTACTTCATGAAGTCATAAAGAAAGTGAAAATCTGAGAAACCTAATTATAATTATTAATAATGGCTAAAACCTTTGGAGCTTTTCTTATGTGCCAGACTCTGAATGACCTCATTCAGTAACTGAAAACAACTTGAGTTGTTACTGTTCTTAGCCGTGGTTTGTAGATGAGGAAGCAGTCTCAGACTGTTACTTGTTGGAATTTATAAGTAAATGTTGGAGGCGATATGCAAATCAAGGATTTCTGACTCTTGAGTTCATGCTCTTACTCAGAACTGTTCTCTTGACTGGACTTTTTTGGTCCGTCTTTATTTGGGTGATAGAAGAGTAATAGAAAGTAATAATGGTATGATAAGCAAGACCAATCCTGGCAATGAGAATGTCTGTTCAGCTCAGCCCTCCACAGGAGCCTTCCCTGTCACCCAGCACTTAGTTTTCAAAAGGTTTTCTGCTCTTGTGTCTAATGCTGAAACAGAGACAACCTGTTTCAGAGCCTCAAGTGTGAATGGGAACTTAAGAGCTTGCACAGAGGGCTGGTACACGGAAGAGTCATTTCCTGTTTGACAGCAGCTACCCCAGTTTATGCTCTAGTACAGTGGGGTTATCAACCACTGCCAGCGACACCAGGTTTTTAGCCGAATAGTATGGATTCCTGAATTTTGCTTTTTGAGTTTGTTTCCCACTATGACCTCTCCCTTAGCATCAGGGCCAAAGGACAGCCTGACTGTCGGCAGTTCTAGAGAGGAAGCAGTTGCATGTGACGACACCTACATTTTGAAGTTGGGAGTGTTGCCTCTGAAGCGGGGAGAGGCGGGGAGAAGAGCTATCCTTATTGGAGTCGTGGTTAAAGGAACTAAAGGCAAACGGAAACAAGTCTCAGCCAGGTGGCCCGAGGACGACCTGGAGTGGTCGCTGACCAGAGTCCTGCTGGTAGCTCCCCGTTAGCCCTCCCGGGCAGGGGTTGCAGCGACGCCTCGGGGCCGCAAGGTGGCAGCCGCGCGTTTCCAAAGCTGGCTCGCCTACCAGAGCCCAGCTGGGAGCCCTGAGAACAGACCCGAGAGCTCCGGAGGGGGGTGAGGGGGGAGAGAAGTCCTGGAGACCCCCTCCCCCGCAGCGGCAAGGACGGAGAGATCAGACGGGGTCTCAGAGTGCTAGCCGTCCGAGAGGGCATCTGGGACACGCCACGGTCCTGCGCGGACTCACCGAGAGGACGAAAGCGAACCCCCTTAAACGGAGCCGCCCCGGGGGCTGGGCCTGACCCGCCCCCTCCCGGCTCCCCACTCAAGCGCTAGTGGGTGTGAGTGCTAGTAGCGAATGTGGGTGAGTGAGGACGCTCCTCACCTAACTGCCTTCTTGGGGACCGCCGCCTTCCCAATACGGGCAGTATTTGCGCCGCCGCGGCGCAGGTCATTGCGCCTGGGCGCAGAGCTCCGACGGCTTCCAGCGCTCACCAGCTCCAGCCTCGCGGGCTCTGCCCTTTCGGAGCTGCCGGTCCCGTCTCCGAGAGTCAGAGCACCTCCCTCCAACCCGGAGCCGCCAGGAGGAGGAGGTGGAGGCGGTGGAGAGGCCGCGACAGGCAGGCAAGCAGGCTGGGCCGCCTTTGATGTGGGCGAGGCGCACCCAGCCGAGCTGAGCGCCCGTCCGGCCGCGCCCCGAGGGGGGAGCCCCCGGGCCCCGCATCCTCATTGTGCCGACTCGGGCCCGGGCCCGCCCCCGGCCCCCCGCCCCCTCGCCGCCCGCGCGTAGAAAACGCCCCGGCCGCCGCCAGTGGTGGGAGGCGGCGATGCGCACGGCCGGAGAGACGCGGAGGAGGAGACATGAGCCGGCGGGCGCCCAGACGGTGCGGCCGTGACGCGTTCCTGCTGCAGCCGCGCGCCCCGGCCCTGGAGCGCTGACCTCTGGCCCCGCACAGCCCCGCGCCCCGGCCGGAGATCGCGTCCCAGCTTCCAGCCCCGCCGCGCATGCTGCCCCCGGAGTGAACCGAGCAGCCAGCCTCCCGTGGATGCCCGGACGGACGGCCGGCCAGCAGTGAGCAAGCTTCCCCGCACCAGTCGGGCGCCTCCTGCACAGCGGCGGCCACCCCGTAGCCCCCGCGCCAGCCCGGAGGGCGCAGCGCTCGGGAGGAGCCGCGCGGGGCGCTGATGCCGCAGGGCGCGCCGCGGAGCGCCCCGGAGCAGCAGAGTCTGCAGCAGCAGCAGCCGGCGAGGAGAGAGCAGCAGCAGCGGCGGCGGCGGCGGCGGCGGCGGCGGAGGCGCCTGGTCCCGGCCGCGCGAAGCGGACATGTGCAGGCTGGGCTAGGAGCCGCCGCCTCCCCCCCGCCCAGCGATGTATTCAGCGCCCTCCGCCTGCACTTGCCTGTAAGCGCCCGCGCGCGGGGCTGCCTACCCTGCCTGGCCGTCTGTCCGTGTGCCTGTGACTCTGTCTCCCGCCCAGCCGTTCGTCTGACTTTCCGACTGCGTATCCGTCTGTCTGTCCGCGCGCCCCCCTCCCTCAAGTCCCACTGACCACCTCTCCATCTCTCTCCCGCAGGTGTTTACACTTCCTACTGCTGTGCTTCCAGGTACAGGTACGTAGGATCCTGACTCTGACCTCCCCCTGCCCCTACCTCGCGGTACAGGCCGAACCCCCTCCCCTGGGCCGCGCCCCCTCCTTGTGCCCCACCCCTACTGGGCGCCGAGCCCAGTGCACCTGTTCCCAGGGCGCCAAAGGGCGGCTCCGCGCGCGCCCAGTGCCGGCGGGGGACCAGCCAAGGGCAAGGGGCTCTGCTGCAGGGCTCAGACTGGCGCGGCCCCAGTTAGCCTCGGCTGGGAGGACATCCCCGGAGCCAGCGGACTCAGCCGCTGCAGTGTGCCCCGCTCCAAGCCCCCTGCCCACAACCGGGGAGGAGTTGGGACCTGGGGATTTTTTCTGCCAACCGTCCCTTAATATCTCCGCTCGCTCTTCCAAACAAAAAGGCTCCTTTGAGCCGAATGGATTTTGAGTCCAGGGAGAAAGCTTCAGTTGTAAATTACTCTGTGGTTTCAAAGGCGTTTGCAGGGAGGAGAGAGAGAGAGAGGGAGGGAGGGAGAGAGACAGGTCTAGGAGAGACTCGGTGAAAGGCAGAGACGGGCGCTCAGGCTGCGAGGCCATTGCCCTTGAAGCCGCTCCGGAATGGGCCACGCTCCGCACACCCTCGCCCAAGGTGGTGCAGCCCTGGGCTGGTTCCTCGCTTTGCTCCCCGCTCGCTCGCTCTCTGTGAATCAGAAGAGGGCTTGGCGCTCAGCCTGGAAAGCACTTGCTAAAATCTGATCTGTTACTTCAGCAGCTTTCAGACTCGGGAAGGTCTTGGCACGCAGACAGTTGGAACGCTCGGGCTTCCAAAGCCGTGGAAATGAAGGAAAGGGGGGGGGTGCTGAGAAAGAGAAGAGGGAAAGAGGGAGCGACTTCAGCCCCGATTAGAACCAGACCAGGGCTGCCTCAGCATGGTTGGGGGGGGGGCAAAGGAAAGGGGAATAGGAAGTGCCAGCTGCCCTAGCCCCCCACCCACCTAGAGCTGCAAGGGAGGGGCCTTAGGAGGAGCTGGACTGGGGCCAAAAGAGATTATCTGCCCCTTCCCCCTCTGGGTTGAAGGCAGGTGTCCTCACAGCGTTAGAGAGGATGCTTAGGTTTTAGCCTTTTGGGTTCCAGAGGTGCCCCAGAAGAAACTTGAACAGGGAAAATGGTGGCTCTCCCAGCTTTATGGCATAAGGAATGGTGTGTGTGTTAAGTGCTTTTGAGACCCAGTAGCCTCTTTCAGTGCTTGGTGTGGTGGTGGGTCTGCTTACCTCCCCTTGCACTCCTGGGAGAGGATCTTTACCATCAGGATGAACATTGGGCTGGGGGAAGCTAGT
This sequence comes from Mustela erminea, assembly GCF_009829155.1. Taxonomy (NCBI): domain Eukaryota; kingdom Metazoa; phylum Chordata; class Mammalia; order Carnivora; family Mustelidae; genus Mustela; species Mustela erminea. The sequence continues at coordinate 104,018,102 of NC_045616.1, read as the reverse complement.
TGGGGCTGGGGGCTGTGAGGATGGCTGGCTGGCTGGCTGGCTGGACGGATAGACGGACTGATGGGTTCTTTCCCCCAGCCTGGGAAGGCTGAGGTCCCCAGTGACTCCTTGAATCAATATAACTGGAGTCAGTAACTTAAAACTGGCTGTTTGCCAAAGCAGATGTGACCCTGTGGTGGCGGGGGCAGGGGTGGGAATGACTGGTGTCAAAGAGAGAGGCCAGTGCCAGGCATGACCTGCCTGATTTGCAGCTGAGTCCCCAAGCAGAGGGCAGGCCCCAGGGTCATTCCAGGGGATCTGCTTGTCTGCCTTGGGTGAGAGCTCTTCTCCTGCATGTTGCACCTGGGGATGGGGGAATGCTGCAGTGGCCACGGGGGTAGAGAGAGATCTGTGCACTCCTGCTGCCTGCTGCCTCTCTGTCCTTAGAGCAGGCCCAGGAGGGGTTGCTGTGTCGTCTTTGTGTTCTCCAGGGAAGCACAAGGGAGGGAACCTGGACTCTGCATCCCACCTCCACCTCCTGGCCTACAGTTAGAGCCAGCCTCTCAGGAAAGAGCTGGGTGGTCCATCTGGGTTAGGACTTCAAACAGGTGATGGAGCCTTCTCTCACCTCTTCCTTTCTTTTCAGACTTTCCCCATCCGAACTGCCGTTAGACTGATGAATTTAACCCATGGTCCAAGCGCCCATAGAGTCTCTAAGGATGGGCTTCTGGAGGAGGCAGACCCCTGATATGTCGCATCAAAATGGTGCCCAAATGTGCCCATGTTTTGGAGAGGGCTCTCAGGTCCCCACAGATTTTCAAAAGCATCTACGATTCCTAAAAGATAAAGAGAGGGCAAGCTCATGTCCCCATTCATGGTCTAAGAACAAAGGTGTAGTGGCCATTAGAGGTAGAGATGAGGAGTGGGGGGTGGGCTTCAAGTGTTCCTGGCTGGGAGTGTGAAGCCTGCTCCCTGCTGAGGCGGGCATTGGGCAGGCAGAGGGGAGAGAAGCTACTTCCCTGGCGGGGTACACTTAGAGAGGGGGGCAGGTGCTCCCTTGGTGAGAAGGGGCTGGGAGAGGCCTCCTTGTGTGGTGGGAAGGGCTCAGAGTTTTGCAGCCTGGTGGTAGGGGCCTGAGCCCCAGCCTCATCTTTCCTCAGCTGTAGACCTCTGTGAGTCTGAGCTCATCCTTTGTGAGTGGGCGGACTTGAGGCTGAAGCGATACATGACAGGTACGGGAGAAGGTTTGGAGAGTCTCATCCACCCAGGAGCATACATTGTTCTGCTGGGAAATGGATATATCGATGCCCTTCCCATCCGCACCTCCCTGGTTTGGGGGACTGCTCCAGTCTTAGCCATAGAGTTTCTGGGCTCTTCCTTTCTCCGCATCCATCAGCCATCAGGCCCAGAATGGGCCCCCACCTCCAGACGCATTTTCGAGAGAACACAACAGTCAATGCCAGCCAGACACTGCCTTGCCCTGCAGCCCCCCATGGGGTGAGCCCTGCCCCCACCCCAGCCCCTGCTGGCCACCCCAGGAAGCAGGAAGCTGGGAATTTAATAAAATCCCTTCTCCACACGACTTGGGACACCGCGGATAGCTCAAATCGGAAGAATTTTAAAAATTTCCGAGGGGAGCAGGCGGCGTGACCAGTAAATTGCTTTTCTGCACTTGGCTGAGCGCTGACAATGACACCGGACTGGGCCTTTCACGCAGCTTGGCCGGCACCTGCCTGACATTGTTCCTACCGCCAGGCTCGGCTAGGTCCTGGCCTTCCCCAGACAGGCCAGGCTTGAGACGGGCCAGGGAAGGGGGGCTTCTGCCACCCCCCCGCTGTCACTCCCACAGCACCATTCCTCTCCCACCGCCCGGTGTGTTCAAGTTTTGAAGTTTCCTTCCACACCCCCTCAGGACCTGACCACTCCCTACACCTGACTTCCTCTGGGAGGTTTAGAACCCTCCTTCTAGCTGGCTAGAATAGGAAAGCCAGAGACAGAGTCCTTTGGGACATGAGGAGGATGGGGAACCGTCCTGTTGAGGAGCACTTTTAGCTTCTTAGGGCGGTGACATCGTTCATCCATGTCCAGTCAGGTATTTGTTCAAAACTCTGCTTCTTGCTGGATCTGAGAGCAAGTCTAGTCAGTCCCTGGCCTCCAGATGCTCCCACTCTAAGGGGGGCAGCGGTGGGCTGTGATCCTGCCTCCTGAGAAGTACAGTGGGGCAGGCATATCCTGTTCTGTCCAACCAAGCAAGATTCCAAGGCTCTTGAATCCAGAAGCTTGTTTCCTTCTTCCTGTCATTTTTCCTCCTGAAGTAGGTGGGGTAATATTCCTACTTCACCGTTGGAGAGACTGAGGCTCGGAGTGGAGAAGGGATTTGTTCAAGGCCAATGCTAAGACTCAAGACTCTGGATTCAAGGTCTTGTATTCTTTCCATGACACCAGACGGACTTCTTCAGAAAGAATACTGGTGGGGCAATGGGAGTTCCAAGGGGCGCACTAGGGGTTCCAAGGGGCGCACTAGGGGTTCTCAGTGAGATCTTCCCCTTGGATTCTCACCGGTAGGGTCTCCACGGTACAGATGATCAGAACCCAGATAGGTGTCTCTGACAGAGACTTGGAGTCTGCAGGCCCTGGTTTTCGTAGAATGTTCTGGTCTGAAAGGATCCCAGAGCCATAGGTGGGTGTTTAGGAGGGTAGGGCCTGGGGGATTCTGTACTCCCCTCCCAGCGTCATTCCCAGCAGGGAGGGGGAGGGGACACTCTGCCAGCATTCCTGTAGCCCAGTAGCATCACCCGCTCTGAGATAAGGAGGTAGATTGTTTAAATATCTTGTGGTTGTCTCTGCCAGTGTCAGCAGGGGTGGGATAGCTCTGAGGTCACATTGGGCCCCCAAAGGGAGATGGAAGGTGACAGGGAGGAGACTTCCTAGTCTCAGCAGGACCTTCTGGCTCCGACGTGGTCTTCTAGCAGGAGACGTGTAGGTGTGGGAAATCAGGGCGCAAACCCATCAGGCCGACAGCGATACTTAGAGCCACCGCCAGGCACAGTGTCCTTGCCATGGAGCAGGCAGGCACTTCCTCACATCATGGAGACTCAGCCTCACAACCAGCCTGCGATGAGGGAATTCTGCAGAAAAGAAAGCGAGGCTCAGAGGCATGACATAACCGGCCTCTGGCCACACAGCACAAGAGAAGCAGAGCTGGCCTCAACTCTGGGTCACCCGGCTCCAGGCCCTAGGTTTATGAAACAGCAGTATGAGGGTTCTGTGTGAGGGTTCTGGCAAGTCCCAGCATTGTTCCAATGGTCGTCCTGACTTACCTTTGCTGTATGACCTTGAGCAAGTTACTTAACCTCTCTGGTCTCAGCTTGTGCATGTGCAAAATGGAAAGAAAACTACCAACAGAATGATCCCTGCTCCGTAAAGGTGGAGAGCAAGGGTCAGCACACCAGCCCCTGGGTCTCTTGTTTGGGGAAGCCTCCCTTGCCCCGATGCCCATGTCAGTGTGGCAAGCTCCCCTTCCCCAGGGCCCTGTCACCTCCTGGTGACAACAACAAAGGAGATGTGGGTGGGTCCCTTTCTGGGGGCAGCGGCTCTCTTCCACCTTTGTGTGCCCCATTTTTTTGCTGGGTCATGTTGCTGACCACTCACAAGGACTCTGGCCAAACACTCAGGGATAGGGCAGTGCCAAGGGCCTTGCCAGGCTGCCCCGAACTTGGGGAGAGCTGCCACACCTCAGAGGGGCTGAAACCTGTCATCTCCACTTTGTGCCTGAAGATGGGGACTTGTTCTGGAACATCAGTGGGTAGATTGGCCCCTCAGGCTTTAATCAGGTTGCCGGTAAGGGCTGGGAGAGGTTTGGGGATTATTGCTCTCATATCTAAATGACACAATGCTCATGGGTTACTTAAAATACTCCTGTGCCAAAGATGAGGCCGAGGACAAGCCTCCTGTGGGCCACTGAGCAGAAACACTCTCAGGACCCCTGGGATCAGTCCTGGCTTTTTCACGGGTTCATGGGGTGACCTCCCTCTCTGGGCCTCAGTTTACACAACTGGGTATTAGTGAGGTGAGCTAGCCGACTTCTGTGGAGCTTGAACGCATGGGCTTTGGTGTAGGAGGGACCTAGGTTAGAACTGTGTCTGTGCTGCTGGGCAAATTTCTTAACGTCAACCCTTTGCAGTTTTTGGCTTTTCCCACCTGTAAAGTGGGGTGATGAACGGGACCTGCTACTTAAGAGTCACTGTGGGAGTTGAGATAATGCACACAGTTTGGCTGGCACAGTGGCTGGCACTCTGGCAGTATCCAAGTGACAGTAGCTATTGGGTCATTTCCCTGCTCCGTGTGTGTGTCAGGTGCGTACTGTTCTGCAGGGTACTGAGCAAGGCTGGGAAGGATATACTCCTTGCATCAGTGACCTCAGGGCTCCTCTTGTCTAGGTTGAGAGCCCAGCCCTTGGACTTAAGTCTGCACCTGAGCCTCACTGCACCCCCTCCTAGGCTGTGTGGCCTTGGGCAAGATTCTTAACTCTCTGATTCTCTGCCTCCTCGTCACATGGGCAATAGGGATGATAGTACCACTCCCAGGTGTGTTGGAGGGCGTAATCAAAGCCATGTCTTGGGCCAAGTATGCAGTAGGTGCTCAGTTATGATGCTACTCCTCATTAGCCATCAGCAAACATTCATGGGACACTTGCTGCATGGGTGGCCTTGGACTGGGTTTTGGAGGGGATGCCAAGAAGGCATCCATTCAGCTTTTCCCTCAAAATGTTTCCTGTGAAGAGATGACTGACACTTTGGGCAGCTTTATTTGCTCCACCCCCCATTCTACCTCTGCCTTGGAACCCCTTTGTACTCTGTCACTGTCACATGACCCAGTGTTTTCCACGGGGCTCACGGGAATGCACAGGAGCTCAGGCTTGGGGTCCAGCCCACCAGATCACACCCTGCCTGGGCCACTTCATAGTCTTATGACTGAGCAAATTGCTTGGCTTCTCTGTGGCTCATTTTTCATATGGGATTTAGGGTAGAACCTCCCTCTTGGGGTTGCTGTTGGGGTGAATTGTGGCTACCCCAGGGGAAGTACTTGGCACAGCACTTGGATCATTATAAGTGTTAAGTAAATGTGCGCTTCAGTTAGGCATTTGACTTTGGTGTGTCTGGAGGCCTGTTTGTCTACCAGCTCGTGATTCCTGGAAGTCAGGGGAGGCTGGACCCATCCCGAGGGCCCCACAGCATCTGGCACAGACCTGGTGAGCAGGCTGAGTGTTGAGTCAGTGATTTGGGGCCAGGCACCTGCATTCAGGCCCCTTCTGGCACCAGCCGTGGGCCGAGGGAGCTCAGCACCTATCCCAGCCCTTGGGAACCTGAGAGAAATCTGAGGGATCTGTGCAGGGGGACAGGGGCTCAGGGTGCCATGGGTACTTAGGAGAAGGGCCATGAAACCCAACGGGGGGCTGGAAGATCTGACCAGGGAAGATGCCCCATTTGAATCTCAGATTAGGAACAAATTGGGCGAGGACACTGTGAACCTGCGTGTATGTGTGTGTGCGTATCCATGTGCATGTTTGTGTGTATATGTGAGTGTGCATGCATGCAATGTGCGTGTGTATGAATGTGTGTGAGTGTGTGTATGGAAAAGCCATTGCAGGCAATGGCACATCTCTACATGGAAGCAGGGAACAGCCCACTGTGCTCAGGGGACTCTGAGCCAGTTAGAACATCAAGTTTAGGAATAAGATGATGTGAAAGGCCAATCATAGGCATTGAATGCTGGAATAAAGGGCTCATTTCTGATATTGTAGGCATGCTGGACCACTCTCCACTCTCATGCATTAAGGGATTTGAAGAAAGGATTGGCAGGAAGGGGAAAAGAAGGGAGCTTGAGTCTTTAGGGGTCCTGCCTCCTTCCCCAAGCTGGCTTCAGGCTTGACTGCCAGGGGTACCCGTATTGACGATCTGTACAGAGAGGGCTGATGTGTGGGGAGAGGGGCTTCTAGTCAGCCCCTTGGGTGGCAGCACCTCCCTCCCATGCTGATGCCTCAGCCCTGCCAATCAATACATTGATAGCCCTGGGAGCTTAATGGACAGGCTTGGGGGTGGGGAAGGGCCCTTTGCAACGTCACTGTTCTGGCTGGGTTGGGTCTGGGGACGATGACAGGAGAGAGGGGAGAAGCCTGGGGATGACGGGTGAATGGGAATGTGAATCTGAGCCAAACTCACATCCAGGGGTGGGCTCGGCCTTCCCCCTTTCCTTTCTGTCCACAGATGCCAGCTGGGGGAAATTCATGGGCTCTAGAGCCAGAGATGGGTTCAGATCTTGGCTCTGTTGCTTTGTGTACAACATCGTGGGTAAGCCGTTTGGCCTCTCTGTGTCTCCCTTTGTCATAGGGTTGGCAATCATCCTGACCTGCCCAGGTTGTGTGAGGAGAACAGAGACCATGTCTGCCATGTGCTTAGCTCAGACCTGGCGCAAAGAAAGTGGCCAGCAAGTGGGAGCCAGTGTGGGTCTCACCCTCTCAGATAATAATCCCCAGTGCACTGGGGCGGGCAGCAACTCCTGGGCCCGAGTCCAGACCTGCTCTCTAGGAAGAGTTTGAGGAGCTGCATTTTGGAGTGGAGAGTGGGGCTGACTCTACCAGCGACCACTCCTAAAGGGGTGAGTTGAGAATTTGGAGAAGCTCTGAAAGCCCTTGGCAGGGCTGGCTACACTGGTGCTGGAGAAGGAGGCAGGCGATGGTGGAATGTGGCCGGAAGTCTGTGGGCTGCCCCTCCGGGGACTGAGGAGACCCTCCCTTTCTGGGCAGGCTGCCTGGAGACAGGGGCATGGATTATAGGAGGCCTCAAGGCTGGGGACCTGGGCGGGAGGGGGCAGTGTGACCCCATCCTCCTCTGGAGTTAGGGGGAGTGAGCTCAAGGCCTTCAGCCCTTTCATGTTTAATTCCTGCTCCAGTCCCTGCCCCAACTGTGGCTTGTGGCCAGAACGAAGTTGCCATCCTGAACTGAGGGAAGGGAGGGGCTTGAGAGAGGGGAGAACGCAGGCAGGCAAGGCTGAAGTGCTGGAAAGCTTGCGCTCTAGGCTGACAGGGATTTGAATCTTGATTCCTTTGCTCACTAGCGTGTGACTTTGAATGCACGAGGCCCCGTCTCCAAGCCTCAGTTTCCTCGTCTGTAGAATGGGGACTATACTCAAACCAACTCATGGGGCCACTCTGGGAATTACATGAGGCAGTTGACCTAAAGCAGGTCTTACGCACAATAAGCAGTGGCCGTTCAGAAAACAAAACACAAGAAAAAGGAAAAAGAAAATAATTGTGGCTGTTGTTCCTAATACCATCTTTTTTCTGAGATAAGTATGATATGCAGTCCCCATTCTGTCAGTGAGAAAACCAAGGGTTAGAGAAATCAAATATTTGGGCTGGAGCCAGACGACCCCCAGAGGTCAGTCAGTGCTGGTCATCTTGAACGTGTGTGGTGTGTGTGCTGAAATGAAGCCTGATGGGGAAGGTGGCGGTGCGGCCCAGGAAGATCTAGGAGCCCCCAAACATGTCTTCAGAGCAGGATTGTGTCAGGGAAACTGAAATCTACAGCCAGACAGAGCAGGGGTGGCTGATGATACCCCAGTAGGAGGGGACCTGGGTTGACGCCTGGGGGCGGGCATTGAGATTGCCCCAATCTCTTTCCACCCCATGTAGGGTTCCCCCCAAGGTGCCTAAGGGCAGAGGATCAGAAGGTAGGAGAGGCCAGATGGTACAGGACCCCGAGTGGGCACTGTTCTGTGGGCAGGGGGGAGCCAGGCTGAGTGGGCAGTCATCCTGAGCGTTAGAGAGCTGTGCCCACAGCGGGAGACTGCAGGCCAGGCCAAAGGTAGGGGGCTCTGTCCCACTGGACCCCTTGTCTGTGCCAGGGCCTGGGACCTTGACACACCTTGGGAAAGATTTGAGTCTGTCAGGCCATTGCTGCCTCTGTGCCATTCCTGGATTGAGGAGTGAATATTTCCACCACAGCCCAAGCTCTCAGGGCAGGGAAGGGGCTGGTAGGGAAGGGTAATGGGGGGGTCTTAAGCTGTAGGGGGACCCCACTATGGGCCATCCTGCTGTGGGGAAAGCTGCTTTGACCCAAAAGAAAAGCTGGAGTGGAGGGAAGGCAGAGTCACAAAGGTGCCTTCGTCTGCTCAAGGACACGTCCTGGCTGTGCCCACCTGATCACCTTGTGAGAGCCGCATAGTCTCATTTTTTCCCCACTGCAGCTTCTTAGCACCCCAGGTGACTGTGCCCCTGGAGGGGGCTGAGCCCGTGGACAGCAGCATCGGCTCTTCTAGGAGGGCCTGGAAGACAGGCCCCCCTCAGTGAGCAGGAAAGCAGGAGGGAGAGAATGTTCCCGAGGCAGACGCTAGAGCCCCGCTTGCCCACGTTCCAGCTCTGTAGCCCTGGAGAAGTGCCTCAAAGGTCCAGTCTATACAGTGAACTCCGACGGACACCCACCTCCTGGAGTGGCTAAGGAAGTAGCACGTCTAGGGAGCTTCTTAGCAGAGCAGAAGGAACAGAGGGAAGCTCAGCAACTGAGAGCTTTCAGACGTCCCATTGCCATCGCTCTGTGGGGCTCTCTGCTCGTCTGGGTAGTAAGTGCTGGGGCTGATTTTGGCCTGCAGGTTTCTCTCATCCTAGCCACAGTCATTTAGCAAGCATTCGTCGGACACTTCCTGAGGCTAGAACCGGAAGCCCCAGGATGAGCTGGACAAGCTGCAGTTTGGGGCTGATAAGCCATTACAGTAATGTCCACCGATCCTAACCCAGCTGGCGTGGGGGGGAGGTAGGGCAGGAAAGGGCTTCTGAAAAAGGTACCTGAGGGCAGGTGTCAGCAGGGCACAGGGGGCAGGATGCCCTGTGCAGAGGACCTGACCTGTGCAAAGGCCCATGGCTCCCTAGAGGTCTTGCCCAGGAAGCCCAGGGGTCTCTGCCTTTTCAGAAGGAGGGACTCTGTTTATGTGTCAGAGGCCACCCCTGCTACCTCCCTTGGGAAGGATGTGACCACAGAATGTGGCTTAAATGGTGGAAGCTGGGCAAGATGGATTGTTCCCTCCACATCCTGGGGAAGGGCCACCGGATAGCCCCTGCTGACCCTGGGTCACCCGCACTGCCTCTGTCCAGTGGGCCAGGGAGAAAATCGTTAATGGGAGGCTGGCTTCTGGGGCAGGGCAGCTCCCCTTGGGGATCCAGGGTAAGGAGATTGGTTTGACCTCGGGTCGATAAGGTCTCCTGTGAGCAGGAGGAGAGTTGGAGGACAGGGAAGGAGACCGGAGACCCGCCCTTGGGGGGAGGGGAAAAGGCGAGTCTCCCTCAGGAAGTCATTCTGAGGGAGGTCGAGGGCCATGGATGGGGGTTCTTCAGGACATGTGCCCACCAGGTGGGAACCTCATGGGGTATGGAGTTCTTCCCTCCCCGAGCATCGGGATATGAGAAGAGGTGGGTCCCAGGTGTCAGACTCTGGCTGTGAATTGGTGACAGGGGCTGGCCATTGAGAACAGTGAAGGCTGTGCACTCTTGGTGGGCCAGCCGCCAGGCCCCGCACCCCTGGCTGTGTGGCTCAAGGCAACCGACTTAACTTTTCTGAGCCTGGGTTTCTGCGTCTGTTAAGCAGACGGGATAAGCCCTCCAATGGTGCAGCATCAGAGGTGATAACGTCTTCCCGGCCTGTGACTGTTTGCAGAGGTGACCCTTCTGCAGGGATGAGAATGTGATCTGCTTGTATTTCCAGACAGGCTCTGTCTGCGGGGCCTCACCTCTGAGAGGGCCCCCATGTGCTCTCTTAGTTACGCCTCCTGAGTACTCGCTCTGTGCTGGGCACTGTTCTAAGACTTTTGTGTTTCGTCTGTGAAGAAGCCCATGGGGTGGGTGCCATCATCACCCCTCTCATTTTCTAGGGAAGCTGAAGTCCAGAGGGGTTGGTAACTTGCCTTGGGACCCTTAACGAGGAAAAGGCACACCCTGGGTTCTGACTCTGGGACCCCCTCCCGATTGTGCAGGTGGGGCAAGCAAGGCCCAGCAAAATGGGGCTGGAAGAGGGGCTTTGGAGCCATCACTGGGGCTGATTCTGCCATGGCTTGTTCTGGGACCTTGTCAATTTAGCTTTGAGGCCTCAGTTTTCTCATCTGCAATGTGGGATAATAGTTCCATCCTGAGGATGATCGTGGAGGAGCAATAATGTGATCCAGCTGGAGTGCCTGGGAGGCCCAGGCTAGCAACAGGGGACACGTGCATGTCAGTTTGAGGACAGAGACCCTGCACTGGGCATGGGATGTGGCAATGAGGAGAACACGGTCCCTGCCCTCGGGAGCTCACGACTGATAGGTGAGACGGATGCTTGGGCAGCCCTGGTCCCAAGAGCTCTGTGACAGTCTGAGTCGGTGGGGTCCTTCCTGCCCAGCATCATGTTGGACCTCGTGGGCACACAGAACAAACCAAGAACACTGTCTGGGCTTCGAGAATTGTTCAGCTTTATGGTGAAGATGGGATGGAAAAGGCATACATTTAGTAGGGCCTAGGAAAACCTAATTTAATAGTAAATGGAATGACAGGACTCTACATCTTTCCAATGTTCATTTGTTCATTCATTCATGCATTCAAGAAATGTTTGCGTTTCTTCTATGCTACATGCTGGGGTGATAGCAGCAAACAAGGAGACAGCCCCAGCTTTCATGGTACTGCCAATATAATGTTGGGGGGAGACAGACAAAAGCCAGATAAGTAAATGTTATGTCAGGTTGGTCAGTGTTAGAAGGAAAAAAACAGCATGACAGAGAGATGGAGAAGGGCAGAAGTAGAGCTGCTTCAGAAAAACAGCCGAAGAAGGCCAGTCTCAAGGATGTGACATTGAGCAGAGATCCTAATGAAGTAAAGGAGCCAGAATGTAGAAATCTGGGTAAGACCACTGAAGCCAAGGGAAGAACAAGTGCAAAGGCCCTGAGGCGGGTGTGTGTTTTGTGTTTGGAATACTCAGTGGCATAGAAAGGCAGCCAGTATAAGCAGGGGTGAAGAGTTGTAAAGGCTGAAGAGGGGGCTCATCCTGAAGACCTTGAGGCGGGGGTGGGGACGTTTGTCTAAATGTGATGGGAAGCCCCAGAGAGTGTGGAGGGAGAGGGAGCATTACTCAAGGTGACTGGGTTCGGTGGAAGCCAGACGAGTGGGAACAGAAGGCTGGTGAGGAGGTGGCTGCAAGTTGTCCAGGTGAGAGGTCATGTTCAGGATGGGAGACTGAGAGATACATGTTGACATAGCCAGGGGCAGCTTCCTGGAGGATGTGGTCAGACACAAACTAAACCTCTGAGGATAGGGGAGTTTTGGTGGGAGATGCAAAGTGAAGTCCCTCCCCCACCCAAGAGAGGCCAGGAATGTGGGCAAATGCCAGCTGAGGGTGGGTGAGCATGAGGATTCCCTGGTCATGCAGAGGAGGCCCCCCAACATCTACTCCTAGGGACGAGTGACAGTGGATTCTGGCCCACTCCTTCCCAGGGTGACTAGCCAGGCCTCTGTCCTTCCCTATTGTGCACCCAAACAGCAGCTCTATGCCCCCCCATCCTTCTCCCATCTTCAGACTGATTTTGATCCTGTACTCCCCACCTGCTCACTTGATCCTCATGACCACCCTGGTCTGTAATCAGGGCAGGGACTCTGCCCTGCTCTTTCACTGAGAAGGTGTCTGTGTGCTCAGGGTCACAGGAGAAAACTCGGCTCCGGACTTCTTGCTTTAATTCGGGGCTCTGGTGGAAAGGTAGCAAGCTTTGCTGTCAGTAGACCGAGCCCTGCTTCTTAGCTTTGCCACTTCTTGGCTAGGCCACCTCACGCGACATGTTTCCCCTCCCTGAGCCTTGTTGCCTCATCTGTGCAATGGGATGGTCATAGAGCAGGTGTGGATCTATGCTGGACCCAGGGCCAGCAAGGAGCGGGCCTTGGCCATCTTGTGTGAACGCGGCTGCTGCATGCAGGGCCCCTGGTCCTTCCCCGGTAGACCACTGATGCCGCTCTCCCTGGCCAGGTGCTGGCGGCCGAGGAGAACGTGGACTTCCGCATCCACGTGGAGAACCAGACGCGGGCCCGGGACGATGTGAGCCGAAAGCAGCTGCGGCTGTACCAGCTGTACAGCCGGACCAGTGGGAAGCACATCCAGGTCCTGGGCCGCAGGATCAGTGCCCGCGGCGAGGACGGGGACAAGTATGGTAGGTACCAGCCCCCTCTTCCCTCACCCAGCCCGCAGGTTCAAATCCCAGGTCTGCCCTGTCCTGGCTGTGTAACTTGGCACCTGGCACAGCCTTTCTGGCCCTCGGCTTCCTTGTCTGCAAACTGCAGGTGTGGTGTGTCTCCCAGAGAGCCTTGGAGGGAGCACTCACTGCTTTGCTGGGGAAGGCCAGTGGTCATGGGTATCGGCAGCTTCCCTGGCATGGCCCAAAGCCGGTAGCAGCTCCCCATGGCCTTGCTTCACCAGCCCTGGGTTCAGGTGCTTAGAGAGGGAGGAGCCTCTGCGCAGTGCTTTCTGGATGCTGCTGGCGGTGCTGGGTGCACGTGGGTGGGAGCACGGGTATATGCTCTGCAAGCTTGAGCTTGTACACCTGTGAGGAATGGTGCTCCTAGCACCTTGGGCTGTGGTCCCTTTGACCTGCCCTTGACCCTGAAACTGCCCAGCCCTCCTCTGGGATTTTGGGAACCATTCCTCACCTCATGCTGCCTCTGCAAGGGGGCTAGGAAGAATGAGACACCCTGAATCCCTTGCCACCCGACGCGCCCAGCTCATAAAACCCTTAACAGTGAGAGAAACACATAGGACTGCACCTTCCCAGAACCTCGAGAGGATTCGGGGAACTCTGTCCCATGGGTTCTTGCCTCCTGAGGCCAGGTTCTGAGAGGTGTCCCAGCCAAACCGCCCCTCCCCCGGCCTTGGGCGGGGGAGCTGGGGCTGCAGAAGGCCCGAAGTGTGGGGCTGGGGCTCGGGTCCCGGGTGTGCGTTGTGGTCCTGCCAGCCTAGCCTGTTCGGGGTTGATGCCCCACTTGCCCGCCGGCCCCTGCTCGTTGCAGTCAAGACATGACAACAAGACAAATAATTTCTTGGACCTTTTATCTTGGACACCATTTATTTTCCCTCTGCCCCAGGGCAGGACTGACCTCATGGTAGGGCCCAAGTGTGGCAGCTGCACCGTCACTGGGGGCTGGGGCAGGCCAGGCCGGGCAGGGCTGGGCCAGCCTGGGCTCCCCGTCTCCGGGCCAGCTGCCTCCCTTCTCCCTGTGCCATCACTCTTTACTGCCTCCGTCCCCTCCCTCCCTCTTTCCCCTTCTTCCTTTCTCCATCTTGCTGCCGCTGCATTTCTCCTGACCGCTCTCTCTCAGTCCTTCTCCCCTCCTCCCTGGCGCTCATCCCTTCCCCTCTTTGTGTCTGTCCACCTCTCTGTCTCCCCCTCCCCACAATCTCTGTCCTCCCTGCCTCCCTCCCTCGGATCACAGCTTTCCGGTCCCTCCTCCCCACCTCTCCCAGGTCCTCTGCTGGCCGCCTCTCTGGGGCCTCCGTCTCTCCGTGCTCCCCGCTGTGCTGGGCAGACCCAGGTGGTGCTTTTCCCTGGGATCTGCTGTCCAGTTGCTGCCAGGGAAGGGGCAGCTGGCTAGCCGGGGCGGGAGGGAGGTGCCCTCCTGGGGAGTCCCTGGAGCTCTCACCGGCCCCTCCAGGCTGGGAGAGTACAGGGGGGTCAGATGCTGGTCTGAACCATCTGTCCATGTCCTGAGACAGGAGGTAGGAGTTCGGGAGGGAGAGGAGCCCAGAAATGGCCACCCCTCACTCCAGAAGTTACTTGCGTCTCATTTCCTCTGCCTGAGCCAGACAGAGACTCAGGGGATCTCGCATGCTGTGTGACATCAGGCAGGACCTTTGCCTCCTCTGGGCCTCAGTTTCCCTTCTGTACCATACTAGGCTTGGACGACCGCAGTGCTTCCTGAACATTAACATGCCTGGGAGTCACCAAGGGATCTATCTGGTTAGGTGCTGATGTTCATTTGGTGTGTCTGGGGTGGGACCTGAGCTCTGCACTTCTCACCCATGCCCAGACAGTGCTGACGGGCCATACTGGGCACATCCGGGAACTAGCCCATTTTGGCTTCTCCAGCCCCACAAGCCCCAGATTGAATCATTCTCTCTCAAGGAATATGTTTATCACTCCTCCAACCCACCCCCTCTTCTCCCCGCCAGAGCCCGGGCAGCGTGGGGCTTTGCTGAGGCTGCTTCATTTAAGTGTCCCATTAGAAACGCAGATGAGGCAAAGGGACCCCATCTGTGAGCCCTGGGAGAGGAAGTGAGACAATGGAGCCAATTGAGGCTTCCAATCTAGATAATCAATACAAATATTATTGGGAGGGTGATTTATGTGGCCAGGCCAGCCTGGAGGATGGGGCTGTGGTAGGGGCCCGCCCTGCCTGTGGGGGATGGGCAGCCAGTAGTCTCCCGTCAGGCCAGGAACACCCCACCCCCCCACCCCCATCCCAGGACAGTCTCTCCTTCTCAGGACTCTGTGGGACTGAAAGAATGGTGCGGTCTGAGGCTCGCAGTCATAGGCATTTGTAATGTAGTCTGGGAACGGCAGCAAACACCAAGTATAAACAGGGGCCCCAGGAACACCTGGAATCTGGAATCCTGACAGACACCTGGAATCTCAGATTCAGTGACATCCTAAGGTGTTGGACTCTGGACAGGCACAGGCTCAGGCCCACTTTAGTCTGGGGCCTGGCCCAGGAGCTCTTGGCCTGCTTTACAGCTTTACATCTGTGAGCGGTCTTCAGTGAGATCTGCAGAGATGTCAGCCGGGCTCCCACAGCCTGAGGATCTCCCCAGGGCTCCTGAAAGCTTTCCCAGAGCGCCCTAGGATGCTAAGGGTGGGCGGGGCACTGGAGGGACAAGTGTGCTAGCTCAGAAAGCTGAAGGTTTAGGAACGGGGACTGCTGGCGGGCCGTGGCTCCAGGTAGGGCCCCCCTGCCCCGCCAGCATGGTTACATCAGGCCCTCCCCTTCCTGCCCTTGGCCCTGGCCACCTCTGTCGTGTAGGTAGTGGCCCTGTTGCAGAAACAGCCCCAAGAGGCAGGACACCTGCCTTTTGGCTGCCGCTCTGCTACTAAGCAGCCCATGGAGCTTGGGGCAAGGGTGTCTGGCTCTGGGCTTAGTTTCTTCCTCTGCCACGTGGGAATGAGAAAGGCCTGCTCTACCTGCCTCTGAGACTGACACACCTGAGCCGGGGGTGTGGCGGCACCAGTTCCTTCTGGCTGCGGGAGGCTGGGCTGCCAGTGACACAGGTGGAGTTTCAGAGGAGGAGGACAGGGGGTGGGGGGGGGAAGTGGTTGGTGGGGGCACTGAGTCAGTGCTCAGAGGAGTGGGGAGGGACCCTGGCAGTAGGAATGGTGGTGTGGGGGCAGTTCTGCTTTTATAAGCAGTATGATTAGATATTCTTTCCTGTTGTCATTTGAAAGAAAAAAGGATTTTCTACTTTACAAAAAAAAAAAAAAGACACAAAAACTCCCCAAATCCAATGTTTTGTAGTAGGGCCAGGCTCCCAGGACTGACTGTGCCCAGAACAGCCACTGGAGGGGCTGTGTCAGCCAGGAAGTTGATCTTTGAGGGGATGAGACTGTAGACTCCGGAGTAGAACAAGTTTTGAACCCAGCTCCACCACTTGTGGGCTGGAGATCTGGGATCTGAGTTAGCCTTTCTGATTCTCTTTGCTCTTCTTTGAAATGGGGTAATAGAAATGAGAGCATCTCTTACACTCAAAGATTATGTGTGATTATTAAAGCAAAAAAAGATGAAGAGTAACTACTTGAACTCCTTACTGTTGTATGGGTGTTGTATGGGTGTTCATGGGCTCTGGTAGAGGTTCCCCTCTCAGGAGCTGGTTCCTGGGGCTTCCAGAAGGGGCCAGGTCTCTCTCATATCATGGGGCCCTGGCATGTCAGTTGCAGGCCCAAGAGGCATCTTCGGTGTGATTCCAAGCAGCAGGTCTGCTTGCCTTAGCTGCTGTCGGGCTCGAGGAGGCAGGGTCTTTGAACCTTCTTGCTGGGGGTGGTCTGATGATTTCTCAGTTTGAGCTGGAGTCCCTCACTCACTTGGCATAGAATTATTGAGTCCTGGGACTATGGTATGAGACACACCTGGTTCCAGCCCCCAGGCTGCTCCGGGGCCAGAGACCCTGCTCCATCTCAGGGGGCTGACTCTGAGTAGGAAGAGTCTAGTTCTCCAACTTCCAGTCGTGACCTTGGGGCCTTCCTCACTCCGTCCCTGAGCCTGGGCTTTCTCCCCATTCATGGGGGCTGGGGGCGGGGTGTGGAGTTAGCACTCCTTGGCTTCCTTGAGAGCTTAGGCGTGGATTCGTCTGTGAGTCCAGCTGTGATACAGCTGTGTGGGGTTAGGAGTGGTCAGCCCATCCCAGCATGGGCCTGTACCTTCCTGCACTGAGAACATGAGCTCCTTGCAAGCAGTGACCCTTCTGCATGTCGCTATGTCCCATACAAGCCTTGGCAGAAAGCAGGTCCACACTTATGCTGGGGGAAGGCATAAAATAACTATGGGGCAGCTCCCAGCATCATCGGGGACTGCCCTGTGTGGCTTACGCAGGGCGGTGTGGGGGGTGTCCAGGGCTTTGGCTGAGCAGATGACAAGAGTTGGGGGAGTCCTCTGGTCCCATTTTCCTCATTCTGGAGGGCCAGAATGGAGGGCCTGCTGGAGGGCCGTGTTTCTACAAGGAGCAAGGGCTGGTGTGGCTGACGCCACAGGGACCCCCTACTCTCCGAGTCGGATGCCCGGAGTCCGTATAGCAGTCCAAAATGTGAGATGGTGTCACTCCACTCTCTAAGGGGCTTGTCTCTCTTAGGGTTAAATCTCAGTCCTTGGACCAGTCCGGAATGGCCTGGTTCTTGATGACCACTCCAGCTTCGCCTCGCTGCCCCTTCCTTGTCCACTCGGCTCCACAGTCCCACCCACCAGCCAACAGGCCAGGCGTGCCCCTGGCCAAGGACCTTCGTGTTTGCTGTTCCCTCAACCCTAGGATGCCGTTCTCCCAGACAGCCTCCTGGCTGGCTCCCTCACTTTGCTCAGGCTTCTTCTGTTCAATGGTCTCCTTGTCAGAGGCTTCCCGTCTCTGTCTCCTCGTGGGCAGTTTGTTCTTCCTAGCATTTACCATCATGTAGTTAGCCTTTTGCTCCCTGTCTCCCCTGTTACAGTTCAAACTTTTTGAGGGTAGAGGGCTTCTGTCTGTTTTGTTCACTGCTGTATCTCCAGGCACAGAGCTGGCTACCAGCAGGGGCTCAATGTGTGCTTGAGCCAGTGGCTGTGTGGATGAGCCCTGTGTGTGTCTGGGAGTGCTCCCCCTGGGGCAGGTGCTGCACGGAGCTCGGGCACACAGTAGATGCTTGGCAGATCAGTGCTCCCTGTCTCCTCTCTCTCCTCTCTTGCCCTCCCCTTCCATCCTTCCAACCTGCCAGCTCTGCATCATGCAATGTGGGATACAGAGAGCAGCAGACCTGGCTTCCCCCAGGGCTCTTGCAGCTGGGGAGAGGCATTAAAACCCCTGCCCTTTGAGCTCATGTCCCATAACTTCTGTCCCCAGTGAGGAGTGGTCACCCACACCTCGCTGACTCTGCAGCTAAAATGGCAACACTAGAGCTATGGCTAGGATTAAATATAGCTCCTGATCAATCCCATTGATTTTTTTCCCTCTTCCTTTCCAGCAAGCCCACGTGGCCTGCAAAAAACCTCCTTCGGGGACATTAGGAGAAGGGGACTTTGGGAGAAAGCCTGTGTGTGTGTGTGTGTGTGTGTGTGTGTGTGTGTGTGTGTGTGTGTTTGTGTGTGTAGAGTGATGAGGAAACATCTCCAGAAAGTGTTCCTTCTCCCCACCCCCTCCTCCCCACCTGGTCCACCTTCAGAGGGAGGAAGGGAGGACTGATTTGCATTGACCTTCTGGTGCCTTTGGTGGCAAGGACATTTCCTCGCTGGAGGACACCTGGAGAGTGGCCAGGGGCGCAGTCAGCCCTGGAGCCATAGAGGCCCGACAGCTGCTGGTCATCTCACCCAGGGCCTGGGGGGGTTTTGGCTCCCACACTGCTCCTGCAGGTCTCGGGGTGGGGGTGTTGAGGCTGAAGCTTGAGGCGGGGAACGAAACCCCCCTTCTCCAGCTTTGTTCTCTTGGGCTTCCTCCTTCGGTTCCTGTCTCCTGTGTCTCTCATTGCACTGGGTCTCTGTCTGGTTTTTTGGCCGCCTCTCTGTGTCTTTCCCTGCTGTTTCCTACGCTTCAAACCAAAGGCCGTCAAAGTGAGGCCCTGGGTCACACACTGGGAGGCCCAGCTAGGGAATCACACTGGAATCAGTCAGTCAGTCAGTCGGTGTCACCTCCTTTTTCCCTGCCATGACCGGCCTGCAGGATGTCTGTCTCCTGCTGCTGCCCTACCTCAGAACCTCTGTCTGGCTCAGACGAGCTCTGGGGTTACTCTGCCGATGTTCAGATCCTGGCCCTACCGGGCGGCTCTGGGCGCATAACTTGTCTGCTCTGTGCCTCAGTCTCTTCACCCATCAAAAGGGTGTCATAGTTCTTACCTCAGAGGATCGCAAGGCATTGCACGTTCACTCTAACCACCGTGCCTGACGGATAGGACTTTTCAATTATCCTTGTGACTTCAAGCACTTAAGGAAGAAAAAAAGGCAGCATGAGTTTTTTATAGAAAGGGCTTTGTAGGCATCCTTACCGATAGTCCTTCTGTGTCAAGAGAATGAGGTCAGAGCAAAGACCTTCCCTACCTTTGGTGTTGACTCACTTACTCCCCCAGGAAAGGGACTGATGTAGAGGGAAGAGAAGCAGTGGATGAGGTAAGACCTAGACTTCTGGGCTAGCCTGCCTGGGGTTTAACTCCATCACTGGGTAACCTTGGGACTCAGTTTTCTCACCTGTACCATGGGGATGATAATAAGTTCTCACCTCATGGGATTATTATGAGGCTATTGCGGGTGACAGAATGCATATAGAGTCCACTACCTCATAAGCTCTAAGTAAATGTACGTTACTGATAATATTTCTAGAGGGGCAGTACTGAAAGAGGCCTTGGAAGTCGCCTAGGCCTGGCCCAGAGAGGAACAGGGTTTTCACCTCTGTCACACAGCAAACTGAAAGACGTGGTAGTAATCCTGAGGCTAGGCACAGGTGGGTGGGAGCTCAGAGTTTGAGTGAGTTGGAGGAGTAGCACCAGGAGAACACCAGTGGGGGCAGAGTGGCTAAGGGACTTGACTCTGGACTTAGACTGGGTCCCAACACCTGCCCTGCTTTGATCAGCTGTGTGCCCTTGGGCAAGCCCCTTCACCTCCCTGAGTCTTGTTTTCTTTAACTCTTACCTTAGATAGTGTTACTCATATCTACTTCACAAAGCCGTTTATGCGTTTACTAAAACTTACTTGTTGGTCATTTCCTATGAGCCAGGTATGGGCTAGGTACTGGAAATCACAGTGGTGTATAAGACAGATAAGGCCCTGCTGTCGTG
This sequence comes from Mustela erminea, assembly GCF_009829155.1. Lineage (NCBI taxonomy): Eukaryota > Metazoa > Chordata > Mammalia > Carnivora > Mustelidae > Mustela > Mustela erminea. The sequence continues at coordinate 103,998,578 of NC_045616.1, read as the reverse complement.
GAGCTTACCTTCCAGTGGAGAGACAGATGGTAGAAAAAAGGAATATAGCAACTAAGACCATGTGGAGAAGAGCTCTAAGGAAAATAGAGCAGCGGATGGGTAGCGCTGGACTGGGGAGGTGTAGGAAAGGCCTCTCTGAGGAAGGGATATTTGAGTAGCAACCTAAGAGAAGAGAAGCCTCAATGGGAAGCTCTAGGCAAGGCAGCCTCCGGGTAGAGGGAATAGCAAGTGCAAAGGCCCTGAGGTGGGAGTGTGCCTGGTGTGTCAGAGAGGAACAGCAAAGAGGCTTGTTGGCTGGCAGGCTGTGAGTGAGGGTAGGACAAAGGAATGACCAGTAGGGACCAGAACGCGTGCCCCCAATGGGTCTCCATGAAGAGGCTAGATTTTAAGTGAGTTGAAGATCCCTAGGAGGCTTTTAGCAGGAAAGAGATAAAATTAATTTTTTTATTTTTAAAGGCTTTTTCTGGCAGAGGGTGGAGGCTGCTGAGTTGTGCAGTCTGGGTGGGGGGGATGCCTGGAGAGGGGTTCTGATGATGAGGGGAGCCAGATCACATCCCAGACTCCTCCTGCCTGGTCTGGTACAGGCCTTGAGAATGCAACTGAGCCCAGATAAGGTTTCTAAGCTCCTGAGAGTTGCGTGTTGGGGGCTTGGGTCATGAGAAGGGGGAATGTGATGCTATGGGTGAGGTAGGCTGTGAGCAAACCTGGCCTGGGTGGGTGGGGTCTCTCTCTCTCTCCATCTTGCTCGCTCTCTCTTTCTCTTTCTCTCTCTTTCTGAGAACTGCTGCTGCTATTAGTCCCTGCAGACTTTACATAATTCTGGCCCGGCTCCCTCCTCATTATGTCATGCGCCCGAGTGGAGTCTAGGTCACGGCAAGGCCTGCTGTGGTCGGGAAGAACAGATTTCTGGCTCCCCGGCATGGTATCCGGAGCAGACCTTCCCCATGCTGGGGTGAGGGCAGCTAGGCTTGTGGGGGTGGGGGTGCAGCCCAGCCCCAGCCTAGGCCTTTGGACAGCTCAGGCAAAGGCCAGGGCTTGCTGTGGTGGGCCGCACCTGATGAGAATTAGGGGTTGCGGGGGCAGGGAACTACACCTCTCCAGAATTGGGGGCCCTCCCCTGGTGCCCAGGCCCCAGTGGAAAGTCAGGCAGACCCTCCTGCTGGGTTGCTTCTCTGAAAGCCAGTTTCCTAAACTATAAAATGGGGACAAAGCCACCCAAGCTCAAGGGGATGTATAAATTTCAGTGGGCTCACATAGGAGCCAGAATGGTAGGAACTGTTCTGAGGACGGAGGTCCAGGCACATGCTGGGAGAGGGGCAGAATTCCTCTCAGACTCAATTGGGGTCTCTTGGGCCGTAGTTCTGGGGCCTGACCCCTTTTCTACAGTATCCCATCCCTAACCTTCTCCTAGGCTCTGCCCCAGTCCCAGAGAGAATCAGAATAGGGGTGAGCCTCCCCCTCCCCCTTGCAAAGAGCAGGAGACTGAGACTCAGAAGGGGGCCGTGCCTGGCTCAAGGTGATACAGTCTAGCGTGGCGATGCCAGAAATGGAATCAGACCCCATAAGCCCCAGTCCAAGGCATGTTCTGATGCACTTACCGTGTGGGATGCCCATAACCCTGGAGGATGCCGAAGAAGTTCAGGTTAGAGGGCATGTCTGGGGAGGCAAGTTTGGCTCCACTTCTGCCCTTTTACACACATCTGATTTTTTCCCAACAGACTATGCTGTGTGTTTGTGTGTGTTTAGGGGAAAAAAGTTTTGTTTTGCCATTACCATGAAACTTACACAATATTATGAAACTTACACTTCCCTCACCTGGCCTCTGATAACAGGTGCTAGGCCCTTTTTGCCTTCCTTCTGTGGGATCCTCACAATACCTTTTGAAGATTAAGGATGATTACAACCATTTTACGGGTCAGGAAACTGAGGCCCAGGGACACCTGGTTGGCAAGCGGGGCCAGGGATTCACACCCAAATCTGTGCATTCCAAAGCTCTTGCCTTTCCCTTACATGTGCTGTCTTCTTCACCGCCCTAGGATGGGAGACACTCCTGAACCCCACAACCTCCATTCTGTGTGGGGCCAGAGTTTTGGAGGAGATGCAGAAAGCAAGCCCCAGATTGCTCTGATGTTTGGCCTGGGTTCCCAGGGAGAGCTTCAGGGAGTTTGAATTGAAGGGGAGCAGGGAGGATGAGGGTCTTGTAACCCCCTATCTCAGTGCTGCTTAATATTCTTGACTGTGTTTACTAGGGATGGGGGAAGGTGGAGAGAAGAATGTGCCTCCCCCTCCCTCCCTGTTACTAGAATTACTAAATTCTTGTTAGATCTTTAAATTTTATGTAAATTCTTCTTATTTTCCTTGGAAAGGTGGGGTATCATATTTTAATTAGTAGTGGTGTCAAAGGAGGGCTAGATTAATTATTGGAAATCCTGAGTTCCAGATGGTTTTAATTTTCACAGCAGGGCACCAGGGTATATATTTTTAAATTTTTTTATTAAAATCATACCTAGTGTATTTTAGGGGCACTGAGGTACACTCTTTGTGGCTCCAAGGATGCTGTATTTAGGGCTATGATTTTTGTTATGGAGAAGCAAGTCCCTTGTCACTAAAATTAAAAAGTTTGTGGGTGAGGGAGGGGCAGGTGCTGGGAAGCAAAGGGTCAGAGATGGGAGGGTGAGAATGAGGAGGTCATAGGCAAAGAAGGCAGCAGTGGGGAGAAGGTGTTGCAGAGGGATTCAGGCATAGAATTCAAGGCCAGATAGGAGAAAGAGCTCAGAGAGGATGGGTGGCCTACTGAAGTCACACAGCACCTTACTAGGAAGAAAAAGTGGATTGGCAGATGGACAGGGAGGGATCTGGACATGGCACATCAAGGAACAGTCACCCTTTGACCACTTGATGCCCTTTCACAATCAGGGCTTTGGGGGATCAGCTCTGGACAGCTCTATGGAGAATGGGTCATTTAGTTGGGGTCTCCTACTTCAAACCAGGGAATATTGTGTCCCGACTGAGATGTCTGGGTTCCTGGTAGTTAGCTACATTTTAGCCTCTGTGGCCTTGATTGAGAAAGTAGAATATTCTGAAGATAGTCTCCATTCCCGGGGGCCTTAAACCTCCTTTCGCTGGGCCTTCCCCACTTTGAGTGGCAAAGGTATGGCAGGGGAGGGGACATAGCAGGGGTTCTAGATGTTCGCCCTGGAGCGAGAGGCCTTTGGCCCAAATTTTGAAGAAAGTAGCTTGATGTCCCCCAAGGCAAGGTGTGTGCGTGCCCATGCAAACTTGCATGCATTTTTCTGTGCCCTAACTCCAGAGACTGCTACTTCTCTGGGATTATTGGTGGCTGTGTGTCCTATTCTGGGGAACAGAGGTGAGGTGCTGATAGAGTGGATGATGAGGTACAGTTAGCAAGGAGGGGCAGAACAACCCTCTAGCTGGAGCCATCTAGGACCCAAGTGGAGTCAAGAGAGGCTGGGGGTGGGGAAGCTTTCTCTGGCTGCCTAAGGGGCGGAGTGCTCCAATGAGACCTGTTTAAAACCTCCCCCATGCCTGATGTTGGAACAGTGAGGGGGTCCAGGGACGGGGTTAGTTGCTGAGCATTTCCGCCAAACCATTGTCCCTGGTAAAAAAAAAAAAAAAAAAATGTATCTTATTCTCCTTCTGCCTTTCGAAGCCCAGCTCCTAGTGGAGACAGACACCTTCGGTAGTCAAGTCCGGATCAAGGGCAAGGAGACGGAATTCTACCTGTGTATGAACCGGAAAGGCAAGCTCGTGGGGAAGGTGAGTGATGGTCTGGAATTCCCAGGGTATTTGGGAGGGTTCCCCCTGGAAACTCTGCGCAGCTGGAACAGGGTGCTCAGGGCCTTGTCAGCCCCACATGGAAAACAAGCCAGGTGAGTGTGTGTGTGTGTGATTCTGAGTGTAATCTCTTCCTTTAGGCCCTTCTCTACCCACATCCCAGCCTGCCAGGCTGAGGTATCCAAGGCCATGACTTTGGGGAGGAGGCAGGGTCCTGCTCTCTCCTGCTGGTTGTGGACCCGGAGGGGCTCAGGGCTCCCTGCCTGTGTGTGTCTGCTTTCCGAGAACAGGGAAATGGCTGGCCAAGGGCTGGGGCCACAGCATTGATTGAATAATCGCCAGGGGTTTGTAGAGAAATACAGCATCTCCTGGACCGCACGGCTGTCTCAGTGCTGGGCCTTATGGTTCTAGCATTTCGGGAAGATTTTACTACTTGGGCAGAGGCCACAGAGCTGCATGTAACAAATTAGGGTGGGGTGTGGGTATGGGGGAGTGGACCCACATGGGGCTCATAGTTTCTGCGGGTGCTGCTGGGTGTCCCCCTTTTTTCTTGGGTGTGCCTATTTGTGAAGTTCATACACTTGCTTCCTTTGGGGGCTCCGGTGGATGGTGTTAGGGATAGTCGCTCCATGGTGCACACGCTCTGTGTTCCCTTCTCTTTGCCGGACCCCTACTGACACCCACCCCCCGCCCCCGCCCCATATCTAACTTGCAAAATGATTCCGTTGGGCAGGTGGAGTCAGGGGTGCAGGGTAGATCCTGATTCTAAGAAGGACGGCTCTTCCTGTTTGGCGGCAAGGCCCGGCCTGGCGATTTGCATTTATTACACCGTGTTGGGAGGAGGAAGCACAGCCCCAAGCCCCAATTCCTGTTTAAGTCATGGTTTTGTTTTCTGGAAGCCCCCAACTCTTCGCTGCCTTCCCCTCCTCCACACCCTGGTGGCTGCGGAGAGTACAACAGGCCAGGGACTTGAGCCCCGAGTACCTACCGTTGCTTCTTATTTGTTAATGATAACACTACCAGTAGCTTCGGCTAATTGAGCATCTACTTTCTGCCAGGCACTGTGCAAAAATACTCCCAAATAATCCCATGAGGTCGCTACCACTACCATCCCCATTTCGCAGATGAGAAAGCTGAGGCTCGGCCCCGTCGCCGGGCACTTGTCCCGGGTCCCACACTAGAGCCGCGCGGATTCCAAGCCGGGTCTGGAAGGCAGAGAGGTTTCCGCCGCACTGCCCACGCCAGCCGAAGCTTCTCAGAGAGCGCAGTAATAGTAATCCGCAGAGCGCAGCTCCGGGACGCCGAGGAGTGGTTTTAATTAGTGATTCACTTTCCGCGTCCCGGGGCGGCCGGCCGACCGGCGAGGGGATCGGGGCAGGGGCGGCGGGCGGGCCGGGCGCCGGGTCCCCTGGCCTGGCCGTGCGTTTCCTGTGGCGGCGCGGCCCGGCCCCGCGTCAGGCGCTTTGTTCTGCTGCCCGCCCGGGCCGCCTCCCAGGCCCAACCTGCCTGCGGCTGGACGCTCGGCTTCCTTTTCCCGCGGCTTCCAGGGGGGGCGCGCGGCAGCCCGCCGTGCCCGGTGCCCGCGCGCCCCTCCCTCTGCGCTGCGCGCTTCCCGGCAGCTTGACCCCAGGAGAGCCGCGCTGGGGTCAAAAGAGCAGCCCCGCTCCCCGTCGCCGGCCGCCCACCGCCCGCCCGCCTGCCCGCCCGCCCGCCGGCTGGCCGCTGAGTCACCGCTTCCACAGGAGCCGGATCCGATTTCCTGCCCCCTCGCCCTCTCTCCCGTCATTAATATTGGGGACGGTTCAGCTGGCGCGGGCTCCGCCAGGCTCGGCGCAGCCCGGAGAGGGCCCCCTCCTTCCCGCTCCCCTCGAGGCAGCTCCCCCATCCCGGTAAGGACGCGCCTGTCTTCTGGGCTGGCCCCGGGGGGGAGGGGGGCTCCAAGGACGGGCCCCAAATCCACCTGCCCCAGGATGGCCCTGGGCAGAACTCCTGTTGCCCTCTGCCTAGCCCAGCTCCCCTCACTGTCTCTGGCCCCTATAGATAGAAGTCACAGGCTCATGGGGTGCTGTTTCATCACAGCCTCCCAGGCAGTCAGGTCCCAAGGTCCTGAGGTTGCCCCCGTGTTGTTCTTCATTGATGACACCGCCTCTGTTGTGGCCTCATCCTTTCCCAGGAACTGTTGTCCTGGCTGCTTCAGGACTCCCAAGCCCAGGCTATTTGCCTTTGCCCACTGCCAACCCATCTCAAAACCTATGCCTGGGTCCGCACCGTCTACCGTCTACTAGAGAAAGGCCACACTCCCTGGGGAGACACAGAGGGCCTGGGGATCCTCCCTGGCCTCACAGCCCTGCCACCCATCCTCAGGTTCCTTAAGCCAGACCCATGGCCCTGCCAACTACCACTCTCTGGATGGGGCACTCGGGCTTTGTACACGATGATTGCCCTTCCCTCTGTCCATCTGCTCTAAGTCCTGCTCAGCCTTCAGCAGCTTCAGCACACCTGCCCTGGAGCTCATAATCCCACACACAGTCCTCTGTTGCCTGCCGCTAACCCGAGTTTTCACTGTTCGTTCCTGTGCCTACATCTTGCAGCTAGACAGAGAGCTCACTGAGGGCTGATTCCGGATCCATCCACCCATGTTCTGGGTACTGGGACCAAAGAGCCGCAGGAGCACCAAAGAAGTAGAAAAATGCTTCTTGCTTTCTGAATTTCCACAGCCAAAATTACTCACATCAGGCTGGGGCGTCAGGTCCCCTCACTCCTGAGCCTCAGTGTCCTCATCTGTACCATGGCAGCGATGATGCTGGTATCTGGTGGGCAATTGACAAATAGTCATTCATTTCCCCTTTGAAGCCAGGCCCCAAAGTTACTCCATCAGCTGTGGGAACCCTTAGCCTTAGCTTAGGCTCTGACTCCTTTGGAGTTTTCTTGGGTGGTCTAGACCCTGGGTGCCAGCCTTGCACCTCTTTGGCCCCAGCAGGGCACATGCAACGAGCCCCCAGCAGAACCTTTTCAGATGTTCTGGGCCCCAGCTCTAGCTCCTCACTCCTCTGCTGCACTGTAACAATCACATACCAGAGCTCTGCCCCGAGCCCCTGCATGCTCAGGGAGCCCCCTTCCCTGCGCCAGCTTTCGGGACCCTACGTCCATCTCGCCCAGGAGGGTGTACATCCTTTCACTCCACAAATAGCTGTTGAGTATAGAGCACTGTGTGCTTGGCATCCCCCCTCCCCCCGCCCACCACCATATCTTTGTGAAGACTGCTTTGGTTGTGAAGGACCGAAGCCCAACTCAAAATGCCTTGAGCAAAAAAGAAATTTTTTGGCTCACATAACTACAAATGTCCAGGGGGTAGTTCTAGTTTCAAGTAAGACGGGACCTAGGGGCCAAATGATGTCATCAGGATTCAGTCTTCAGATCAAATAGAAGGAACAGGACTCCAGTTTGGAAAGGAAGAGGTTGGAGGCGATGGAGGGGGGAGAGATGCTCAAATTCTACTTAATCACCAAAGTTCTGTGATGGGATATTCACTCACTCTGTAAATACTGATGGTCTGCCTTGCCCGAACCTATTGTGTCAGCATTTTGTGGGGGTGAGGTTCAAGTATAGGTGATTTAAAAAAAATCTTTGCAGGCAATAAGCAGGGTCAGAGAGGTAGTCAGGAGTAGAGGTGAGGGTCAAGCCCAGGTGCAGCCTGCCATTAGCTTTGAATCTGCTGAGTCTGAGCTCCCAGGGGTGGGTGGGGCATGGGGGGTGGTGGGGGGAGTGGGGACTTGTAACCATCATGGGTCCCGTGGCTCCTCCCAAGGGGCTTCTGAGCTCTCCAAGGGGCTCAGAGTTTCAGCCTTCATAAGTATACCTGGATACATACAAACACATTGCCAGGCACTGTGCCCGCACCTCGCATGTCCAAGACCTTGCATCATGCTGATGGTGGCCATGTGGGCCTGCGGAGGGGAGGTGTTTTTGACAGGCAGTGCTCTGCCCTCTCTTCCACACTCTTTCTTCTCCTGGACCTCTCTGAAACTGGACAGAGCAGGAATGAGCAACAGTGGCTCTGTCTCTTAGAAGCCCCATGACCTTGGGCAAGACATTTTGCCCTCTTTGAACTCTGTTTTCTTCTAGCAGGGAGAGTTTATCTGAGCAAGTTCAGAGGATTAAATGAAATAATGCACATGGAGATGTCTGGCTTATAATTAACAAGCAGTAAATGCTGAATGAGTGAATGAATGAAGGGGTAGGGAGACCAAGTGGGCCAGGCCGGGCACCCTGGTCCTCTGCCTGCTCTGTCCCTTTTTCAGCACGCCTCCAGGAGGGCCTCCCCTAACTCATGATGGTCTCTGGGACATCAGTGAGGGTTCCAGGTGGCAGCATCTCCTTTCTTTTAGAAGAAAGCCTTTTGAGGGGTTCTCTACCACCAGTACTATCCCAGAACTCTTCTTTATTCAACCACAAATGCTCTGGGGGCTGGAGACCTATGCTGAGCCATGAGGGAAACTGACAGGTTGTCCTGACCTCCTGAAGCTCTTGGGCTAATGAGGAGGCAGGCAGATATGGGATTGCTCTGTTGGGGGTGGTGGGGTGGGAGGAGGAATGGGTGCCAAGGGGAGAGGCTGGAATATGTGAGTCCAATAAAACCTGATGCTTGAATGGAGTCTTAAGAAGAGGACATGCCGAGGGAGATAGATGGCAGTCAAGGAAAGCTTCCTGGAGGAGGTTGACCCTGAAGGATGAAAGCAGTTTTCCAGGTAGTGGCAGGTATTCTGTGGCAGGGAACAGCATGGTGTAGGCTTTGTTCAGTTTGCTGTGACTGTTCCATTGAGAGTGACCGAGGGACCTGGACTCAGGCTGGATAGGCAGCTTACAGAATTATCCATGGTGGGGGAGGGGGCTGGCCAGAGACCGCTCCCTTCTACCTTCTACTTGCCGTGTACAAATGCCCCACTTCCCTCACTCTTCACCCCCTGACAGATACTGTCCTCTGGGTCCCACATGTCTCCCAGTCCCACCCCCTGCCTGCTCTGCAGCCTCCTCGAAAGATCTCAGCCTCCGGAGAATGTTTTCTTACCCTGCCTGTCCCTTTCTGCAAAGTTCAGCACTTTGTCTGCAGGGCCCAGGCTTGCCCTCCACTCAAAGGTGAACGTTCCTGGAAGCTCCAGCCTGTTTTCCACTTCAAACAAAAGGTTGGAACTCGCACCTCAGTCACCACGCACAGCCAGACCGCTGGGCTTCCAACTTGGCTGGGCATCCGTCCGGAACGAGGAGTGGGCCCGGCCTAAATTTGGAGATGTTAGTTGGAAACTCGAGTGCTGCTAATTCAGGCCTTCCAGCTTTGTGTGCTTCCCACTCTGCTACATGGAGCGATTCAACTGTCTCAGGAAGGAGGGTCAGAGCCCTGCCTCCCACCGTCCTTTGTCTAGATCCGATCCAGGGAGGGAGGCCAGCACCCATCTGAACCACCTGCAATTCTGAAATAATTCAGCAAGTTCCTACCGTGTATGAGGCTCAAGTATAAGTATCATTCCTCACATTTATGTGACACGGGACCACTGTCCTGGTTTGGTCAGACGAGGAACGCGACGTCTAGCGTGTGGAATTAACTAGCCTGAGGTCACATAAGGAAGTGTTAGAGTTGATTCAGCTCCTGACTCAAAATCTAGTATTCCTTGCCCGGCATCCCTTGTCTCCTAGGGAGTTCGCACATCTGCTGGGGAGCCTGAAATCTCAGAACCAAAGGCATAGGCTCTGGAGTCTGGCCATGCAAAAACTCTTATTCTTGGAGTTCCCCTCTTCACACCAAACATTTAAAATGCACCATATCCCACATTAAATGTTATTTGAATTTAACTATATTGCAGTGGAGTGGAGTGGCCACGGTGTAGCGGACTCTGTATCAGGTTTTGTGCACTAATCTCTACGACTTTAAAGGAAATGAGATATTATTGGCCCACATCACAGTGAGGTAACGAACTTAGATACTGCTTGGTCCAGAGCCCAAAGGATGTGACGAGAACTTGGTTTCTGTCATTCCCTTCCTCTTGGCATGACTTCCTCTGTGTTGGCCTTGTTGTCAGACAGCGTTTTTCCTCATAGTGGTAAAATGGCTGCTTTTGCTTCAGCCTTAGGTGTTCCTCTTGTTTAAATCAGCCTATGTTCGGGGGGATTAAACAAGGGTCTTGAGGAGCACTCTGATTGGATGAGTCAGGCCACATGCCCAGCTCTGCACCGGTCATGGGAAATAATGTTTTATTGGCCAGGTCTGGGTCTCTATTCTCTGTGGGGAGTCTATTACCTAATTGGCCGGTGAGGAAGGAGGCAGGGGCCGATATGACAAGTCCACCTGGCAGATCTAGGAAGTGAAAGTACTGCAGATAAAACTTGGGTTAGGCCCTCTCGACTTTACTGCCCCAAGCCTCTGCCACCTACCCACACCCTGTCCGTATAGCTTGCCCCTCATACCCACCCTTCCCCTCTCACCTCTTCCTTTTCTTGCCTCCTACAGCCCGATGGCACCAGCAAGGAGTGTGTATTCATTGAGAAGGTCCTGGAGAACAACTACACAGCCCTGATGTCTGCCAAGTACTCTGGCTGGTACGTGGGCTTCACCAAGAAGGGGCGGCCACGGAAGGGTCCCAAGACTCGGGAGAACCAGCAGGACGTGCACTTCATGAAACGCTATCCCAAGGGGCAGGCAGAGCTCCAGAAGCCCTTCAAGTACACCACGGTGACCAAGAGGTCCCGGCGGATCCGCCCCACGCACCCTGGCTAGGCTGGCCCCACCGCAGTCCCCCAGGCTGCCCCCTGGCCCACACTCACACTCACAGAGAACTGCATCAGAGGAATATTTTTACATGAAAAATTAGGAAGAAGCTCTATTTTTGTACATTGTGTTTAAAAGAAGACAAAAACTGAACCAAAACTCTTGGGGAGGGGGGAGCAATAAGGATTTTATTGTTGACTTGAAACCCCCTGTCTATGACAAAAGACTCACGAAAAGGGACTGCTGTCAACGGACAGGTGCTTGTCTCTCTCTAGGAACAGACAACTCTAATCTTGTCCCCAGAGGAGGATTTGAATGAGGAAAACGACACTCTGAGAAACCAAAGTCCTTTTTCCCAAAGGTTCTGAAAGCAAAAAAAAAAAAAAAAAAAAAAGGCAAAGCAAAAAAGAAAAAAAAAAAAAATAAAAAAAGAGAAAAAAAAAAAGAAAAGAAAAACAAAGAGAAAGTAGTACCTATCCCCAGACTCCTGGTCTTTCCCAACCCCTATCCCTGCCCCAGACTCCAACAAAAATCGCTCTCTGGTTTGCAGTCATTTATTTATTGTCCGCTGCAAGCTGTCCCAAGACACCGCGCAGGGAAGGCGTGCCCCTCGGAATTCTCGGCGCCTCGACTTCCGACGACAGACGGCCTCGTCCAATCAAGTGACCCTGCCTTGCTCGCAGTTCTGGAGGATGCTGCTATCGACCTTCCGTGACTCACGTGACCTAGTACACCAATGATAAGGGAATATTTTAAAACCAGCTATATTATATATATATTATATATATAAGCTATTTATTTCACCTCTCTGTATATTGCAGTTTCATGAACCAAGTATTACTGCCTCAACAATTAAAAACAATTGACAAATTATTTAAAAAAAACCCTGAGGTGAGTGGTGGGGGGTGGTGGGGCTCAGGCAGGGCGGGGGCGCCCCTTGTGTTTCCTTCCTCTGGGTCTGCAATCTGGGCTCTGAGAGCAGGGGTGGGAAGCTCGCGCCTGCTCTGCGCACTGCTCCAGGCTGTGAGAATGCAGCCTTAGACCAAGGGATCTTTGCTTCCGGACATCCTTGCCCTCAGAGACATTATATTTCAATGGGTCACTGATTGGATAACTGATTCAGGCATAATCGTTCACAAACATTTGCTTGCCGACTCCAGGCACTGGGTATTTACCGAAAAACGCGCCCCAAACATGCCAGCCTCCCAGGGAACTTCACGTAGTCACTGATTAATTGCTTCATTCACTCATTTCTTGATGGAACTGTTCATTCAACATATGATTACTAGGCACTTAATTAAATGCCAGGCACTGTTTTAGGTAATGGGAATTCATCAAAGAACAATACAGACCCAAAATCATACTGCATGAAACTTACAGTCTAGGGATTATTGCTCGAGTCATTTGTGCAGCCCCATCTGGATTTTGCCAGACACCGGCTGAGCAAGGCAGCAGTGGGCCCCCTTCTGTGTCTGGTGGAGTTGGAGGGCCCAGGTCAAGAGGAGACTGGTGTTTCTCCCCTTAAACTCTCATGGGTGGGAGTGTAAGAAGTCTGTCTGTCTGCCTCTTGAACTTCCAGGGGCCCTATCTTCTAGGTCTTCCCCAGGACCTGGCCAGGATGGAGGGGAGAGGCCAGCTTTGTCTTGGGATGGGAAGCAGATTGGGCAGAAGGTTGACTGAAGAGGAGGTTGCCTCCTGTGGGGTCCTGTGGCTGTTCCCTGCCTCCCTTGAAACCACCTCCTGCCAAGACTGGCCAGAAGACCCCAGTGAGGCCCTACAGAGAGGAAGGAAAGAGGAGGGCAGGAGAACCTTCTCTGCAAAGGGCTCCTGGCTGGGCGGGGGCTTGGCTTCTGACATGTGTGCTCCCTCTGCAACCCACCTCTGTGCTCTGGCCAAGCACAGCTCCTGGTTCTGTCCTTCCTCCGTGCATTAAGAGGGTCTCTCTCCACCCCTGGGCCCCATCCCTTGTGTCACAGCACATTGGCTTGGGGCTTTGTGAAGCCCTTTCAGGTGCACAATCTCATTGTCACCTCAGGACATCCTGCGGGGAAGATACTATCATTATTCCCATCTCATAAATGGAGGAGACTGAGGCTCAGAAATATTTAGCAGCTTCCCCAAGATCACAGAATAAGAAAGCTGGGGATGGTGTCCACATCTTACACTCCCCAGGGTGGAGGTAGCTGCCACTTGGTGAGTGCCTTCTGTATTTCAGACGGCCTGCTGCGGACTTACCACAGCCTGCCTGGCCTCACTGCATGCCCCCGCGGGGGACACATGCGCACAGTTGACGGAGGCTCAGAGAGGCCATCAATGTGTCCAAGGCCTCAGTGGGTGGGTGACTGAGCCTCAGACCTCTGGGGAGAGTAATTATGATGGTGGTTGTCATTTACAGAGCACCTACGGGTGTCAACTCCTTTTACACTGTCATTTAATTTAAACACTAACCCTGTGAGATGGGTGTGTATTACCTCTTGCACTGAACGTTTCAGAGACATTAAATGACCTGCTCAAAGCAATTCAAGCTAGAAAATCGTGGAGTCAGAAGTCAATCAATCATTTATTTATTCATCCAATCAATATGGGTTTAGTTTACCCTGTGCCACATGCTGTTCTGCAGGCAAGAGACAGAGCAGTGAACTGAGCAGAGCCCCTGCCCTCATGGAGCTTACATCCCATTGGGGAAAATCAACAATAAACCTAATAGAAGACATGTCAGACAGTGATAAATCATAAACTAGGGGGAAATAACATAGGGTGAGGGGATAGAAAGGGAGGGGCTGCTACTTTAGAGTGCTCAGGGAAGGCCTCTGGAGCGGGGGGCGGGGGGCACAGGCAGACACTGAGGGGAAGAGCATTCTGGACAGAGGGAACAGAGAGAGTGCTAAGGCCCAGAGGCTTGCCACAGAGTAAAGAAGGGCCTGCAGGGTGGAGCATAGTGAGTGGGGGAGGAGAACTTTGGAGGGGGCTGAGTTTTGGGTGGGGCCAGACCACCACTTGGTCTTCTATTCAGAGTGGGCTGGGGAGACATGTGTGATATATCCTGCACTGTAAATGGAATGATCTGGCTCCTGCGTGGAAAACGATGGCAGTTTCCAGCCCAGGACTGCCTAGTACCATAAGCTGGGCTCTCACCACGGCCCTGGGCTGCTTCCTGCTGCTGGCTCTGCTCACCCCCTCACAGGCTGCGGGTGCCTCCCACACCCACACCTGGCTTTTACTCCATCTCGTGGAGCAGTGAGGCCGGCGTCCATTCTCTTTTCCTGCCCCTTTAGAGACTCCCTGTCTTTGGAAGATGCGGCCCCAGCTTCTGTTTACTCTAGACAGGCTTCCTGGACAGTTCCTGGACAATGAGAACTATGTTAATGATAGGCACAGTGGACTGGTGGGAAGAGTTCCCAGCCACGGATGATGTCTTAGGATGCTCGCTCGACGGAGGAGCCAACTGAGTGTTTCCACAGTCCAGCTGAGTAGGGAAACCTCTCAGAGCACCTATTATGTACCAAGTACAGTCTTTTTGAGTCTTCCCAACAGTCTTTGGGGTGTAGATTTTTAGCCTGACTTTAAAGAGCAGGCTCTGAGAAGTGGAGTCATTTGCCTGAGGTCACCCAGAGAGTCAATAAAAGCACTGGGATTTGAGCCCAGGTCTTCTGATCCCTAGAGCTTGGGGCTTTGGGCACCTGTCCAGGGTTTCAGTCTTCCCCACCACTGGCCCTCCCTATCCTGTCTTGGTGTCCATCATCTCCCAACCCACCAGAGGGAGGAGGCGGACCGAGACCACATTCCCACGTCTCTGATAACAGCTCTTCTCCTAACCCCTGGACCCTTCTCAGGATGTCAGTGTCACAGACAGTACAGGGATCTGGGACCTCAGGCCCCTGAGTTTATTTTCAGCTTGGCCACTTTGCCAGCTATGTGACCTTGAGCCGTAACCCTCATCAACCCAATAGTTTTCACCTTGCAGGGCTGCCCCTGTCATGTTCAAAAGAGATAGCAGAGCATAGTGGGAGTAATTCCTGCCCGGAAAGAGCTGGAAGGCCCAGGCAGGTGTTTTACCCTCAGTCTTCTCTCCATTTCCCTTCAACCTCATCACTTTAGAGAGGAAACAGTCACAACCCAGACAGGTAGAGCGACCTGCTCCAGGGCACCCAGCGAGTAAATGGCAGAGCCCACTCGATGACCAATGAATAGCGCGATAGTGATTCATAAACACGCTGGAGTATGGCAAAGGGAGATGAGTCAGGGCTCTTCTCAGGAGTTCAGGGGGCAGTTCGGTGGCCCGCAGGTCCCTCTCACCATCTTTCCCAACTTTGCTTCTTGACCCAAGGAAATGGAGGACAGGGAGGAGAGGGCTGAGGTTTCTTGGTCCCAGACCCTACCCTCTGCTCTTCATCCCTGCAGTGGCACCGTGTGACCAAGTGCCAGAAGTGAGTAAAGATGGGGGCTTACCTCGCATTTCAAGGAGTTGGCATGCAAGAATGGTGGGACTGGCCCCCAAAAGGGAGAGAAATGAGTTTGATGATGAGGGTGCTCTCTCTACCTACCTGCCCCACATTTGGGCATTGTTTGGATTCAGTCTCCTCCCTCCATGGCCACCCATTCCCTGACCACTGGCAAAGGAGAGGGAAGGGATGTTTATCAGGCACCTACTCTAGAGAGACTCTTATGATCATAGCTGTACACACACACCCTGTTCAGGATAGCTCCTGGTGCAGAGTGAGCTCTTGGTACCCTAGCTATTACTGTGATCTCATTTGACTGGTACAAGAACTTGGCAAGGTAAGTGTTAGGAGGCCTATTTTGTAGATGAGGAAACTGAGTCCCATAGAAGAATGCGTTTGGCCCCAGGTCACATGGTAGAAAGTGACAGAGATAGGTTTGAACTCAGGTTTCCTGGTCCTACTTTCCGCTTCCTTACTGTTCCTCTTTATCTCTTTGTTGGGGATGGAGAGGGCAATAAAGCCCCAAAACTTGGGGCAAGAGAAATAAAGAGCCGCTCCTGGTGGGTGGGGAGGATGTGAGGACCAGGAGAGGCTGGGTCTGGGGGTGTTTCTGCCAAACCAGGTGATCCTGGGCGGTGGGAGGCAATAAAGCCCCAGGCTGAGTGCAGGAAGTTGGGGGGAGGGTGGAGATGGCCTCCTGGATGCCTATACAGCTGGAGCCTAACAAGAGGGGGCTGGGATGCCCGGGGCTTGAAAACCCCATAAATAGGCAGAGCCCTCCTTCCCCAGACGCAATGGGGCTTCCAAAGAAACAATAGTGAATTAGGTGCTAAAGATGTGAAGGTTGCTCCCCAACCACGCAATTAGGTAGTGGGTCTGTTACAAACATTAGGGGTGGGAGCTGGGACCAGATGTTGGTGAGCCTTACCCTCGGCTGTCCTTTCCCAGAACTGCCTGGCCTCCTGGCTGAGGTTGCCAGCTCTGAGAAGGAGGGAGGTGGCAGGGAGCCCTGGTGTATGGCCCCCTGCAGAGCAGGCCAGTGATTAATCAGACATTCCCCCACCACCACCCCGTAGATTCACAGATCTAATTAGCACTTGCTAGAATTTCTGCCTACCTCCTCTGCTTGCAGTCAGAGCTATATGCTTTCAAGGTTCCAGGCTCCCAGGCTGACCACTCTGAGGCTGTTGGGCACAGGGTTGCCCCCTGGGGTGGGTCAGAGGCACTGGCTGATTTTAAAAGACTGTTGCAGACTGAAGCTCCCCTTGCCTTCCCACGTGGGGCTCACTGCCATCTCTTGAGCATCAGCTTTCTGTGGGCATTTTACCCACTTCTCTTCTCTAATTCCCACCACAACTGCCCCAGAGAGCTATTTTTATCCGTTTCCTACCAATGGCTTTCCCTGTATTTCCAGGCTTATGTCTTACTGGCTTCATAACTTCAGAAGGAAGAGAACACATCTTTCCCAGAGGCTCCAGTAAAAGTCTCAGGGCTGACTCTCATTGGATCAATTCTCTCTCTTGTAAATCCTTGAGCCAATCACTGTGGTTGGAATAGGACCCCTCCTCTCCCTGCCCCCCACTCCCCCCTTCATTCCATGACCTGGAGTTTCACTCCAGCTTCACTAGGGGGACAGAGCAGTTTAAGTGGCCAGGTGTAGGTCATGGGATAGACCCTGAAACTGGTGTTGGGGAGACCTTGGGCCAGTCCACCCAATCGTAAGTTCACAAATCAAAGAAGGGGTGATTTCCCAAAGGAATATGGGACCGTTCTTACCAGAAGAAAAGGGGCAAAAGCAAGAAATGTCTGTTCCAGTGCTTGTTTGCTTGGGTGTGCAACACAGTCCCAGGCAAGGGGTTTTCATATACAGATAGTTGAGCCTCAGCCCTGGAGGTTCCACTTCAATAGGTTTGGGGTGGGCCAAAGAATTTTCAAATCACAAAGGAATGCTGATGCTGCTGGACTGGGATTCTTTAAGAACCCACTGGTCTGGGGGCGCCTGGGTGGCTCAGTGGGTTGAGCGTCTGCCTTCAGCTCGGGTCATGGTCCCGGGGTCCTGGGATCGAGGCCCGCATCGGGCTCTCTGCTCAGAGGGGAGTCTGCTTCTCCCTCTCCCTCTGTCTCCCTGCTTGTGCTCTGTCTCTCTCTCAAATGCATAAATAAAATCTTTAAAAAAAGAACCACTGGTCTGCCCCTTTCCCTTACTCTCATTCTCTCCATCATCATTGTAAGCTCTATGCTCCCATCCGGGACTTCAGAGTGCGGACACATACACCTCAGGCTATGCAAGGGGTTTCCGAGACATCCATGGGTACAGTCATCTCGAGGTAATCAATTTAGAGCTTCCCGACTTTCCTGAGTACTTTCCCCTAAATTGATCTGCTGAAAAATGCTCCCATGGCTGGCAGGCTCCCCTTCCCCCCCCTCACTCTTCCTACAAAGCCTCCCTTCCACTTTCCAGTAGAAGATGCACCCCTTACCCCACCTGCATCTCACCACAGGCATTGCCTAGAGTGTAGGAAACTCCAGCTCATGGAATGAATGGAAGATAGTATGGGGATGGGGCCATGAATCTGTGGAAAGTCCTCATGCTTTTCCCTGTCTGAACACTGGTTTATGCTATCACAGGGTGAATGGTATATTTTGTTTTGGTCCATGTTGGGTTATTCTGAATGCAGGTATATTGCACAGTGGGATGTACTGGCAACTTTTCTTTAATTACTTTGCCTCATTTATACCCCAAATGTTCTGGAACTCATTCACTATGAAGGGGTGTCTTGTGAAAGGAAAAGAAATAAGGGTAATGGAAGTAATTTATTCAGGGGACACAACTCCTGGTAAGTTCCATTCCGTATGTGCTCCCTTATCTGTCACCTGCCTGTCTATCTATCCAGCCAGCTATCTGCCTATTTACCTATCTATCTACCAAGCATCTTAGAATGACAGTATTCATGATTTGGAAAAATCATCCTGGTGTGTACGAGTGTGGGCCAAGTGCATCTTGCTGTGTTGCCGCTACTCTCAGTGATGAGAAAGAACCTGTTGTGTTTATCATCCATCCTCTCCTTGGCCCATGGAAAGCATTTTGCCCAATCAAAGTAGGAGGAGGTGAAAAGTTCCACATTTACTTCCTCCAGGCCGTCTTTGAGTAAAATATCTTGTGTCAGACGCAAGTTATTGTTTTATATTTTCTTGAGCATTTGTTCAGACTTGTAGGGGAAATATTTTCATTTAACTTTTGCAGAAAGATTCCTGGCTACTGTAAAGCCACATTTGTTTTTTACATGGGTGGAAACCTCTTATTTGCTGTCGCCTGTTCACTTATTTGTGCCTGGTGTTCATTTATTAGACTTAGATGAATTTAAGTGTGCACGACATGGATTTTACTGAAAAGATATAATTATCAAAATTACTTAAGGGGTTCTAAATTAAAAAAATATGAAGATGCACCCCCTTCTAGTCCAACGGAGGCACCTGTATGCACTGCACCCACACAGACACTGTTGATCCTTGATCTGGAAACGCTGGCTCGCTTGTCTGTCTTCTGCAGCTGGGAGCACAGAGGTGCCACGACACAGTCCCCTGGGGGTACCCCAAGAGGCAGCCCTTGGGGAGCTCACAGTTGAAGGCTGCAAACAGGTGGACTATAATGCAGCAAGAGGAACACCTATAGATGGAGGCCCAGAAGTTCCAGATGCTCAGAGAATGAGGACACGAACTGGGTAAGGGGCAAGGGGTCAAGAGACTCTGGAAATCTGAATGCAGATTTAACTGCAGAACAGGGAAGGGCAGCCCAGGCAGAAGGCAGAGCACGTGCAAAGGCAGAAAGGTGTAGCTGGAGCTGGAGAGTGGGAGGCCGGGTGATGGGAGGTGCAGCTGGGCGGGAGAGGGACCCGAGAGTCAAGGCAGGGTCTGTCTTTCTTTCTTTCTTTCTTTCTTTCTTTCTTTCTTTCTTTCTTTCTTTCCTAATTTATTTATTTGAGAGAGAGAGAGAGAGAGGTGGGGTGTGGATAAAAGGAGGGAGAGAGGGTCTAAAGCAGACTCCATGCTGAGTGTGGAGCCCAATGTGGGGCTCCATCCCATGACCCCGAGATCAAGACTTGACCCAAAACCAAGAGTTGTTTAAGCGACTGAGTCACTCAGGTGCCTCAAGGCTGTCGCTTTTGTAGGCCCCCATTTCTGCATGGCCCTTCTGCACTGCGCATGTACATCTGTGTTCACACTCACCCCGATGTGCACATGTGTGAACAGTCAGTCACACTCTGAGGCTCAGCCAAGCGCATACACCAGCACTAACCGAGTGCCAGGCGGCGCCTCCCTTCCTCCCTCCTTCCTCCTCGCAATGTTTTCTGAGAGCCTGCTCTCTACTGGGTTCCTTGGAGATAAAACAATGACTCTGGCATGGTCTCTGCTCCTGCAAGCGTTACTGAGGAGACAGACCATTAACAGTGCCACACACTGTGGCGAGTGTGTGGGGGATGTTACTGGAAGATTCACCTTGGGTTTCTGTTTTGTTGGGGGACACTGGGGCCCAAGCTGACGGACACCGATGGTCGTGGTGGGTCCCACACCTTCCTCAAGTACTTCCAGGGGCTCTGATGAGTCAGACGTGGTTCTGTTCCTCCCAGATATAACCTCGTGGTTTGAGTAGCCATTGAGCGCCGTGACCTGCATCTGCGGTTCCCAATGAGGATGACTTTGTCTTGCAGGCCACCGGGCAGTGTGTGGGAATGCTCTGGTTGTCACGGCCCCGGTGGCTGCTACTGCCATCTGGTGGGTTGGGCCCCGGGGGGGGGGTTGCTGAATAAACATTTCATGTGTATGCCAGGTCCCACAGCAAAGAATCATCTGGCTCCAGACGTCAGTTGTGCTGAGGTTGAGAAAACTTGGCCTAGATCCGTTCTTTCCGGAAGGTAACAAAACGATGGTTTTCTAATTCTCTCATTTCTGCTGCGTTTATTAACTGGGATTCTCTGATAAACTGAGAACTTACCCCCATCAACTGTTCAGTTACCCCGAGGGGTAGTTCCTTGAGGAAAGGCAGGTAGGTCCTTGATTCTTTCTCTTTATTTATCACTTTTCAGAATAATTTGTTAACTGGTATTCTCCAAAGATGACCAATGCATTTTTCAGTGTCACCCTGGGAATTATCAAAGACCTAATTAATATCTTTCAATTCATAGCAGTCATTATTCTTTTTGAAGGTCAAGTTCTTCCACCTTTGGCCAGTGAGTGCTCCTTGGCAGGGGGTGGAGGAGAAGTGGGGGTGTGTGGGGGGGTGGGGGGGTGTGCATTCTTTTGCTGCTGCCAGCTTCCTTGCTTCCTGGTGTGACAAGATGTTCCATCCCCAGTTGGTCTTGCGATTTCCCAGCCCCCACCTTGGGAGCAGCTATTTCTTTCAGAGCCTGAGTTCATTTTAGTGGAGAATGTCAGGGCTCCCAGAGGATGGACCGAGATGGTGACTATGAAGCTGTGAGCTCAGTGCCTGGGACATAGTGAGCGCTCATCTCGTGCTGTGGTTTTGAAGACAGGTTCTCTGCCAAGTTGCTGCAAGTCCCTTGCTCCCCTCCACCTCCAGTACGTTCCAACACTTGCCCTCTGTACCTCCAGACAAGCTAAGGTGGGGGCCGGAGTGTAATGAGGGCTCAGGTTCCCCAGGGGAGGTTTGTAGTGGCTTCCTCGGGCAGAGGGACCTGCCAGTCAAGAGACCCCATGCATTAAAAGCCAGAGTAAGGCAGAAGAGAGGAGCAATTAGGTAATTCAGGAGTCAAGGCCTTCCTTTATTTTCACTCTATTTTAATCCTGCCATAACCTTTGACCTAAGCCTTGGGGCAATTAGTGCTTGATAATGAAGTGATGGTGGGTTTGAACTTCTGCTTTCCTCCCCAGCCTGAGTCAATACTTTGTATTCTAGCACACGTAATTGAAGTAAAAGGGTTTATTTAAGCTAAGGAATGATTATTTCCCACAATAGTATCTCCATCCCGGTTAGTGAATTGGCTCTTCAGGCATCCTATGTTTTGTCTGCAGCCGAAGCCTGTATTTTACTCAATGCTTTGTTCTCTTCTCCCCTTGCTCCTTGCTTCTCTCTCCCCGCTCTTTGCCCTCACAATTGAGCTCAGTAAATTGAGTGTAACTAGCATTCACATGGCAACTTAGTCCGGCGTTAGGCGGGCCTGGCCTTTAGAATCCAGGACAATTCTGCCCCAGTCCAGAAGGAGCTCACAGTCTAGTGACAAATCAGACTCATCAACAGATAAGTCACAAATCATACTGCATGGCGAGGGCAAAGTCATCCAGCAGGTCTAAAGGAAGGAGCTAGATGGTGTGGTGTGGTCTTTGCGCAGAAGAGTCTGGAAGGGGAGAAAAGACTAGAAACATTTGAACCTTTAGACACGAGTCTTCCGCAGACCAAAGTGGGTCTTCATCCTAGTGGCCTGAAAGGTGGTTGTTTAAAGGGTTTAAAAGAACAGTTTAAAAGGATGGCGGCAGACCACTCACTACAGAATACAGATTTGGTTCTTGTTCCCTCCTCCCCTGTGGGCTTATGTACTTCAGAGAAGCCTTGCGTCATCTTCATTCTCAGGGTTTGAGTGTTAATTCCTCTAGTCTAAGCCAATGGTGCTAATTGCATTCCATTTCCCAGTGTTGGCTTAATAAGGGGCATGTGGCTGTAGTCTGGCCAATGGGCTATGAGGGGAAGGATGTGGGAAGCGGTGCTGGACATGTTTCTAGGGAAGTTTCTTAGTTCTTGTAAATATACATAAGGAACTCACTATCGTTTCTCTAGAGTCTGGATTATGGTGAGGATGTGGTGGCCGGAGCTGTTGTAGCCATTTTGCAATCACGAGGACAACTAGCAGCTGTACAGAGGATGGAAGAGCAAAGGGATGGAAGAAAACTGGATCTTTGACGCCATCCTACAGCCACTGGATTAAGCCACGTGGGGCCTTCCTTGAGAATTCTCATTGTCTGAGACAACAAAATGTTTTTGTATTTAAGTCTCTTTTGACTGGTTGCTGAAGGCTTCCCAAGTGACACAGAAGAGGAGGGAGAATTTGAAGAATGTTTCCCAAGGAGAGGGGAAAAAGAGAATTTCAAGAAAAAGCATATAGAAAAAGGTGCTGAGCTAATAGGAAATGTTCATAGTAAGGATATGGAAGGCCTAGTTCTCATTGGGAAGTCAGATAGGATTTGGCCATATTAGGCAGCACTCCGTGTCCCCTCTCTCTCTCTGCACCCTCCGTCCTTCCGTTCCCCCTGAGGGGGTCCTCTTCTTTATTCAGTCTCCCCTCCAAATGTACCTGGGGAGGGACGCAGGTAGCAGCGATCTTAGCCTAGTTATGAAATGTGTATCTAGTGTTCACTCTGTGCCAGACCTTGCGCTGGGCCTAAGTGAACAAGATGTGATCCCCTCTGAACGGAGCTCCCAGTCCAGGAACAGAGACACAGACAGGAACCTGTGATCCTAAAGGTTTCAGGGGTGAGCGTTTTAGATGGTTTGCAGACTAACATCATGTGTGAACATTAGTTTTTTTATTTGGGTAGTTATGAGTGTATTTTGATGACCCATTTCTGTAGGTGACAGAAATATAAATTTTCCTTTAGAATGTATTAAGGAAAGAAAATGAGTTAATTTAGGAAAACTAGTTGGGAATGTTATAAGTGGTGTGTGGATATGATAAAATTTATGCCAGAATTAAATAATGTGCATGTGTGTGAGTATGTGTGTGTAATACGTTCACATAGTCTTTTTCTCAATCATATAAGAATGGACCTCTTTGGGGCGCCTGGGTGGCTCAGTGGGTTAAAGCCTCTGCCTTTGGCTCAGGTCATGATTCCAGGGTCCTGGGATTGAGCCCCGCATTGGGCTCTCTGCTCAGTGGGGAGCCTGCTTCCCTTCCTCTCTCCCTGCCTGCCTTTCTGCCTACCTGTGGTCCTTGTCTGTCAAATAAATAAAATCTTTAAAAAAAAAAAAAAAGAATGGACCTCTTTTCTCTCAGGAACTACTGTTTCTGTGCTGTATGTGGTTTCTCTGGGAGACTACCATGTGTATATGACCTTCCCTACTCCTGCTGTATTCAACCAGTCACGATTTTCCCAACCATGAAAATCCCCTCTCTAGTGGTAGTTGCTATCAAACACGAGGCTTGGAAGCTGTTGGCCTGTTCCTTGCCTTACTGAGGACCTTGAGCAGGCAAAGAAAAGGAAAAAGAATAGATTTGGTCGATTCTCATTACTCATGGTAGTTATGTTCTCTAAATTGGCCACAAACTGAATTAGTGACCATGGCACCATTGCTCCTAGGGGAAAGGTTCCTGTGAGCCGCTGGTTGTGACATTTTCATTAGCACATCAATACTTAACCTTGTTTAATTTGTGTTTTGGTTTAAAGATACCTTGTATCATATACATTGCTGATCCATTGACATTAAACTCACGGTCAGCAGCACTAGAACTCACGGCTGAGTGAAGCTGATCGAATACATGTGTTTTTTCTATAAGGCATATCCCAGCCTTCTTGCACTTAGGATCGCTAGGCAGCCCTTCAGAACTACGGTTGGGGACCATTTTCAATGGCAAAATCACCACCAAAAAGCACTAAAATGAGAAAAATGTGGCACTAAATAGACAATGACAAGGATAAGTGTTCAACGTATGAGTGCGGAGATGAGCTGGCCTCCTTGTTTGACCCAAGCTGAGAATGTGTGTGTTGGAGGATTCAAATTTTTCTTCACTCTGCACGTATCCATGAACAACCATGAAAATGCTACAAATGTTGATTTGGGGGTTGCAGATAAATTTTCGTAAGGAAGTGAATTCACATATGCAGAATGCATGAGAAATGAGAATTGCCTGGAAGATAAAGAGGACTCTTTCAGCTATGGTGGGGGTTTGAGTCACTGATTCTAGCTATTTCTCTGCTCTTCTTATAGCTGGAACATTCAATTTCTGTTCGATTATGTGAGATATTGCAAAGTCCTTTCTACATCCCCACCCTCTTTTGTTCTACCCTAAGATGATTCCATTGGAATTCTGTTGCTTGCAACCAAAAGAATTCTGACTCAGTGGAGAAAACCCTCGGCACATAGTAGGTGCTCAGTGAATGTGGGTCTCTTCCTTCATGGAATGCAGGGTTGGCTAAAGTAACCAGTGAATGTATGTCACAGGAGAAGCAGTGGTGAGGAGAAGGAGGCTTTATAATGTGAAAAATAGGGAGCAACATATCTCCAACTTTTTTACCCTTTGCAGCAACAGCCATTTCTTGCCATGTTCCAATACAGATGGAAAAGTCACTGAATTACAAACCCAGTTGCAAGCTATTTTTGGTGGAGTTGTGTGTGTGTGTGTGTGTGTGTGTGTGTGTGTGTATAATGTACGCATTGGGATTCTTGGCCACTGCCTCTGTTTGTATCAGCTGTCAGCAAATCAGAGGCACCATACACGTTTGTCATAATTCATTACATTAATTAACCACGTTTGAGAACTGGGCACAGGCCAGAGGGGATGCGGGGGAGGGAAGCCTCCACATTGTTGTGTCTGAACCTCCCAGGTCAGAATTTCCACGGTTTGATGGGCTGCCATCGCCTGCACATGTGTCCCCTGACACTTGGACCTTGATGAAATCATCATGTTTACATCTTTGAATATTCCCTGCAGATGATGCCCGTGGCGGGAAGCCAGAGGCAGAGAGCATCCCAGAACTTGGCTCTGAAGGCCCATCGCTGTACCCAAAAGAGTTTGGAATTACCCTGACGTCCAATACCAGACTGGGCATCCTTCTCTAGCCCTTCCCTCTCTGGCCAGTTCCCTGGGCAGATTGCCTAGCCTCGGCCTTCTGCAGGACAAACAGCGTCAGCTGTACCACTCTTACCCAAGACCCAGTGGGGTGAAGCCATCTTCTCTTCATGGCTCCCATTGCAGTGAATGAGATCATTGCTGAACCCAGCCGCCAGTCTTGGACCCTGCAGGTAACTCTTGTCTCTTGCCACTTCCAGCCAGCCTCCATATCCTGTTGGTTCCCTTTGTACCATCTCTGGGGTCCTTACACTCTCTTCAGTTGTGCTTCCCCACTGCCCCGTCTGGTCCTCTCTTGCCTCTTACCTGGACCACAGCAACAGCCTCAACCCCTGGCCTCCTCTTTCATTCTTTCTCCCTTCTATCTCTTCTGCAGGCTGCCGCCAGAGTGACTTTTCTGAAATGCAGATAGTAGCATGCCACTCTCCAGTTGCTTTCCCATTGACCTTCAGGTTTTTTACAGCGACTTACAAGGCCCTTCCTGAGCTGGCCCTGCCAATCACTGATTCCTGTCCCATTTCCAAGCCTTATTCCCTGGCCTCTTTATCAGTTCTACCAATAGATTTCTTTTGTCCAAGTTAGTTTCTGTTCTATGCAGCCAAAGACTTTTGAATCATCAGAGTTTCAATTTGTTCCATATGTGAGATTAGGAGCAATTTTTTTTTTTTCAACAGAAATGTCCTATGTTCTTACGATGTACTCAGTCACTGGGCCACCAAATGGTGTTTAGCTACAGTTTTTCTGCTTAGAAACTAGGCCCTTAGTGATATCATTTAAGCTACTCGATCAAACCTTACCTAAAGCAAGCATTAAAAGTTTTCCAGTGTCTTCAGTCAACAGATTCTACATATTTTTGAATTAAATTATCTGCAACTTTCAACTTGACACAGACATTGAATCGCAAACTGTTTTGGGGGCAAAGACAATGCCTGCTTCATCATGACCCTAATTATCTGCTAGTGTGGACTTTGATTTGTATTATCCGGTCCCATTACCAACCTAAGGAAGATCCTCAGTTTGGGGATGAGAGAAATTGCCCCCTGCACATTACTTACAATTTATAAAGCACTCTCACATGCATCGTCTCATTTAAATCCCCCAACAATCCTGGGAAGTGTAATTGTATTACTTTATAGATGACAAGACTGAGGTTCAGAGAGGTAACAGGCTTGCCCAAGGTTATATGGCTAGTGAGAAGTAAGGCTAGTGTTTAAAGCCTATCCTCTGATTCAGAACTTGTAGATTTTCTTATATCCAGGCATTCATTAATTATTCCAGAACAGCCAAAAAGATTAAATGCCTACTACTTCCGGGGATCTTCTAGGCTTTGGGAAATACATTAGCAAACAAGACAGAATCCCTGTTCTCAAGGCACTTACTGACTCGCAGGAGACATGCGGTGGAGTGAGGCATGATGGGACATCTCTTCATTCGGAGTCCGAAGAGCTGGTCAGGAAGCCACCACTGGAAGAGCCCCGCCATCCCATGTCTGCGTCTGTCTGGGTAAGGTTCAAATTGCGGGCTGGGTTGGGGATGGGAGGCAGGTTGGAACAGATACAGTGGACTGTGAGCAGTGGAGAACAGAATTCTGCAAGAGGAAATTAGAACTCTGTTAGGAAGGGGAATAGGAACATCATGTGTCTGCTCTAATATAGGACACTCCAACCACTTATTGGATTCTGGCATTTTCATCAAGAGTTACAGTTGCTACACCCTAGTGTTTGTTAACTGCTCTCACAATTTTGGATGTGAGGTTTTTGTCCCCTTCAGTCTTTTTGACTTACTTTGCAACCATCTTCTTTGAACGTCATTGAACCTTTTGGGGAGAAGACAGAGTCTGGTGAGGAGGGCATTTTTTCCGTTGTCTTCTTTAGTAACGTCAATACTGCTGTATCGTCTCAACCCCTCCCGTGGAGGCAGGATGAACTGTGTCTGGCATTCTTTCCCACTGCGCCCAGTTAAAGACCCCAGACTCAGTGCAGTTAGGTAGCTGCTGCCAATCGACCAGAGTTGGCATCTGAGGTGCAACCTATTTGTCAGTCTTGTTTTTGGGACTCTCGGGTCTTGGGAAAATTCCTTCCTTTCTCTGGGCCTCAGTTTTTCCATCTGTTAAATAATGGCCCGAGTGATTTGTAAGGTGCCTTCCGGTTCTGATGGTTTGGGAATGGTAGATCTTGAAGTCACCAGGTGGGCAGTCACCTCCTGAGGCCAGCTTTTTATGGTGCCCCTCCTCCCTTTCCCCCTCCACCTGGGGCCTCCAGGACTGGGAATTGGGTGGGAATCAGGCCTCCTACTGGGACACAGACTAAATATTTCCCTCACAACCTGTGCAGGTAAAGGTTCTGGATCTCCCAAGGCTCTGGGGTATGGATTCAAGCAGCAAAATGGCAAGGATGGTTGGCATTTATTGAACTCCTACTATGTACACCTGGTCCTGCCTCTTATCTTCAGCACGACCCTTCAAGTCAATGTTTTCGTTCTTATTTGTAAGTAAAATGAGGGTGCTGACTTCAGACTTTGGTGCACACAATTATCTCACCCAGTGACAGAGTCAGGATTAGAACTCAGAATCATGTCGCTTCCTCAATTCCACCTGCCTCCAGCTAGAGAGGCCCTAAGGAAATGGTTTTTGGTACTTTTTGGGATTTGCCAAGCCCTAGTGTCATGCTAGGTCCCCTTTCCCTGGGGTGCTGCTCTGTCTCTGCACCTAGCACTGTCATTGCTCTGTCTAGCTTCTCCCACCCAGCCCCTGACTCTGTTCCTTTTTGCTGTCCCTCTGAGCCCCTCTCCTGGCTTCTGTGTTCTCTGTGCCTATTGGCCTGGCTGGAGGTGCCTCACCCAGATGCCAAGAGATGGTCGTGCCCTAGGACTTACTCTACTAGTTCGTGCCCTAGAACTTACTTATTCTCTGCTCACACTATAGCAGGGCACCCTTGGCCACTGACTGACTGGTCCTGGAGTATAGAAGTCCAGTTCCCGTGTCCTGCACAAGCTCCAGGGGGAACGTCCACTCCTGTGTCTGTCTGTGGGATCAGGCTGAGGCTGGGGTCTTGCCTCAGTTGATACCCTGGCTTGGTTCCTTCCCTTCCTTGTTGGCCTCCCAATCTCTTACTGAAAGCAGTTCTTTAATAAATCATGAGCCCTCAAATATGTAGCTTAGAGACTGCTCTGGGCAAGCTGACCGAAGATACCCTCCTTCCCTCCACTACCTAGGAAATTACCCAATCATCAGAAATTAGACTTATAGAATTCATTGCAAAGCATTTTCGATCAGTGATCTTACATAGTTCTTTGCACACATAGTTCTTTCCGCCTGATATGCCCTCTGACCGCCCACTTCCCTACTGGACTTGGATATCCTGACTTCCTCTGGGGAGCTTCTCTGCTTAGACAGGGTTAGCCACTTTGTCCTTTGTCTCCCCACTTGTGGCAGAGACCCGCTAGAGGAGCATCCATCCCGGCTCCCCACTTCCCAGCCTCCCATGCAGTGAAGTGGGGGCAGTGTGACCCGTTCTGGCCAATGGAACATGGGCAAGTGAGGTACGTGAGTCTCGGGCCAGGCCATAAAAACGTTCCGTGCAGTCCTCCATGACGCCTCTCTCTTGCGTGTTGGCAGACATCCAGTAGAGGATTCCAGTAGAAGACTCCAAGGAGGCCTGGATCTCATAATGATTACATGGAGCAGAAGCCCGTGCCAATACATTTGCACCGTGTGGTATCTTGTTACGCCATCGAGAGGCTGGGGTTATTTGTTAAAGCAGCTTGCGCTGAAGGCCCTAACACACCCAGTGTCTTATCATTTAGCTATTGGAACAATAGTCAAGCTCCATTATTATTGGTTACTTATCTATCTCACTGCATGGGTTGGAAGCTTCTGGAGAGCTGGCACAGGCTTTCTCTCTCTATGCTCAGTGCCCAGGACAAGGAAATGCTCCTTGTTTGCTCTGTCAATGAACGCACAAAAACCTGTGAGATTCAGTGTAACAGGTCAGTCTTCGGGCTCCGAGTTGGAGTGGCTGGGTTGGGGTCCTTGCTCTTTCTTTTGTTGCTTGGATCATTGTGGGCAAGTTACTCAACTTCTCTGAGTTTACCTTTGTAATCTGTAAAGTGGTGATAACTCTCGTATTATTATCTTATCAATTATTGTCCCTGCTGACCCTGGAATTCAGAGAGAGTACTTGACTGCCCCAAGAGCACTCAGTGAAGGGCAGAGATGGCCCTTGCCTCCATATCTCCCTCTTCCCGCTACGCTTTGAGGAGTATGTGGAGAGCTCGTCTGTCATCTCCGGCTTTTCCTCTGGAGCTCTGGGTGACAGCCAGGGTTCCCAGCAGGAGTGGTGATCTGAGGGTTTTCAACACATTCAGGTGCTAAGTTGAGACAAAGGGCCTGAGTGACTTTTCAGGGAAGAGTCATGCACTTGGTTAAAAGACACCCCAGAGTGGGGACATGGCCTCAAGCTGGGCTCTCATGGTGGAGGGGTGGGGCTTCACCCTGGGGATGTCCCTTGTTGCAGGGGACAGGCATTGACTTAGAAACCACGGAACTGTGAAGTCAGTGGCACCTGCTTCCCTAGCTTTCTTTTCTTCCCCTTCAACATCTACCTCTCTTCCTCCTCCTCCTTCAGAAAAATAGCAGTTGTCAAGCTGTGCTGGCAATCTCTGAGCTTGAATGTTAAGACCTGTGGCCTCTGAGGACGGGAGCCAGGAGGAAGGTTTTTAGCTCTGCAATCCAGACAGCAGGAAGCACCGGGGTTTCCTGAGGAGCCGGGGAAGGGAGGCACGCCAGGGCTTCCCTGGGCTGCACGGGACGGGCCCAGCTGGGATCTGACCTCAGTCCTTTGGGAAGCAAGGGCCTGGACCCAGCTGGAGAAAGAAGGCCCATGGAGAATGCTGGGGCATTCCAGGGGATCCTCGCCTGGTTAGTGGTCAAGGCCCACAGACGTCCTGGGGGACACCAAAGTGCCCAGCTGGAGGCAAGGTTGGCCTCCTCTGTGGCTGATGAGCTCTGCTCCTTTTTTGGCTTCTTTCTCCCTTCTGAAGCAGCCGATTCTCTTGGCCACCTCTCTGTTATCTTCCTGGCCTGCTATCTCCTCCCCCTTCACAATCTGGTACCCGCCCCTCACCTTTCCAGAACCTACCTTTCTCTGTGAGGCCCTCACAGCTGATCTGCTGGCCTTCTCCAGGCTCTGCCTCGGAGATTTTCTGTGGGGAGCATGTCTTTTTTTTTTTTTTTTTTTTTTTTTTAAGATTTTATTTATTTATTTGACAGATAGAGACCACAAGTAGGCAGAGAGGCAGAGAGAGAGGAGGAAGCAGGTTCCCCGCCCAGCAGAGAGCCTGATGTGGGGCTCAATCCCAGGACCCTGAGATCATGACCTGGGCCAAAGGCAGAGGCTTAACCCACTGAGCCACCCAGGCGCCCCTGGGGAGCATGTCTTAACCCGAGAGTGCTCCGAGGGCAGGGTCTGTGACTGTTTACCTTTGAGCAAATGGATCAGGGAATGAATGAGTGAACCAGTGAGGAAATGAAGGACCAGAAAAGTGGCTGCCTATGCTAATGAATGAGTGAGACTGTGATGACATGAGGGAAGGAAAGAATGAACTTGCCCGAGTGGGAGTGAGTGGGTGAGTTGGGAGTTCCTGAGGTGGGTCCTGGGTGGCAGAGGCGGCAGCAATGGCAGAGAAGGAGGCTTGGATGAGCTGGGGCAAAGGACCATCTTGGCTCATTATCTGGGGAGGACCCAGGGGGTGGCAGGGTCCCTTTTCCCATGCACAGACAGCACTCTGTCTTCTCTCCTGGCTCCTGTGTCCCCTCAAGTTCCCATCCTTGGCCAGGCTCAGAGGAGAACCCTCCTGGCCCCCGCCCTTGGGTTTTCTTGGCAGGATCCTCCTTGGAGGCTGTTTCTCTTGGATGAAGCCTCTCCTGACCCCTCCTCCCCTCCCCAAGTCCCCATAAAATGTTCAAAGTATTTTCTTTTACTCAATAAAGCAAACAAAGGCAAGGGCAGCCTTGAGGCCTGAATCTGCAGCCCTTGGCCTTGCTCAGGCGAGGCTCGCAAACCACCTTCACGCTGGAGTCTCTGGGGACCTTCCCGTGCGCTCCACTTCGTGGATGGGAAAGCAAGGTTCAGAAGAAGGGAGATCATTCAGCTAAGCACAGCAGGCAGAGCCTTGGCCTTGGGCCTTCAGACTCAGATTTGGGGAAAACATTCCCTTCTAACTGCCCCTCTCTGCCCCCTTTGAGTCCAGTGGGTGACAGGAATGGGGAGGCCTTGAGCTGGGTCCTCACAGCCCCTGTGGTGAGGGTCCACAGTGCACACAGGTGGGAGGGAGGCAGAGCCGAGGGGAGGGACTTCCCACGACCGAGAAGGTCAGGAATCCTTGCCTGGGGCTCCACGGGACCCATGGGATGGGTGGGTGTGCAGGGCAGACAGACCCACAGAGACGAACGTGAATCGAGTAAGCACACTCTCCATGCCAGGCGTTCTTTACAACGACCCTCTAAGGCAGGTATTATTACCCCCATTTTCCAGATGAGGAGCCAAGGCCCAAAGAGGTGACAGGACTCGTTCAAGATCGCACAAGCAGTAAGTGGTGGAGCCAGGATTTGATCCTAGCATTCGTCAAACTCCAAAGCCCAGGTTCTAACTTGTTCTCCTAGTTGGGTGAGAGCTTGAAGAGGGGAGGGGGGCAGGTATGGGCGTGGACTGCCGTCAGGCCTATAACAGGCCTATGCATTGTCAGGAGTAGAGAAGGTGCTCAACCGGGCTCCTGGTTTCCTACACTTCTGTGATGGAATGCTAAGCCTGCCCAGGAAGTTGGGGTCTTCCCATTCTCTCAGGACTCTCCTTGGTTAATCGGTTCTTCTAGAAGCCTAACCACGTGCTTCATCTTCTTTGGAGATAGGTGCTCTCCAGCCTTCCAGTGGGGGCCGGGTTCCCTTCCGCCGGTCCTAACTCTACAGCCCTGTGGTGGGCAAAGTGAGCTCCTCAGGAAATGGGGTTTCCTCTAGACAGCCCTGCCCTCCACCCCCCTCCCCATCGCTGGCCCTGGCCGGCCCCCTGGGCCCCGGCTTGAGAACAGACACTCGCCCCTTTGCCAAGCACGGAGTGGGAAGGGCAGGGCCGCGGCAGCCCAGCCAGGAGTCCCAGCCAGGGAACGGGATCAAGAGCGGATGGGATGGCTGGGGCTGCCGAGAGGCCAGGACCAAGGCACAGAGACCTAGGGCTGGAGCAGGCTGGGGGGTGGCCTAGAGATTGAGGGCGGCGCAGGGGCCCCCTATCCCCCTTGCGGAAGTCAGGAGTCTTACAGCTGCAGCCCCCAGCGGCAAAGGGGCGCTAGGTGGGAAATGGCCTTGCCCATCTCTCTTCCTGATGGGGCCAAACCTCTTAAAGGGGCAGCTCTTGGGCTGGGCATGGGGTGGTGGGTGACAGAGCTCAGCCTCTCAGCCCTGGGGTCAGAGCTCAGTGCCTTCCCACAGGCAGAGGGGCCATCTCCTCTTAGAGATTCGATGGTCTCTTGCCTCCTCACCACAATGGCATCCCACTGGGCCTATCCCCACGTGAGAGGGCCATGGGGCTGGGTCCCTCATCTGCCTTGTGTCTAGTAGACTGGGCCAGGCCCAGAGGAGCACATCAGAAATTACTAAGGAGCAGAGGACACTGGTGAGGGGACCTGGGTGGAGCTATGAGTTGGGACCCCAGACTCCAACCAGAGGCTTGCCCTGACTCAGTTTCCTTTTGGTTACCCAAGCCCAGCTTAGCTGGGTGGTCAGAATGGATCTTGGCAGGGATGGGTGTTCCCTAGCTGGGCTGTTCTCCAAACAACCCTGCTCTCAAGGTCTTCGTCCCCGTGGACATCACTTCCACACAACCCAAAGTGCCTAGCCCCGTAGCACAGCTAACAGCTCTGATGTGTTTTTCAAACTTCATAAATGGACACTGTGGCTTGTATTGAAAAAAACAGAGAGGCTGAGTTCAAATCCCCATTCTGCCCATTCCCAGCTGTGTCGCAGTTTTCTTCCCTGTAAGTGGAGCCATCAGTGACACGGTGTCGAGGATTACCGCAAGGATACCATCAGTGAATGCTGCTGAAGTATTAGAATGGGTACAATTGATGGTAGTCAGGATTTGAACTCAGGTCCAGCTGGTGCCAAAGCCTGTTTTTTTCCATCTTCATATGATGGATCCTTCCATTGCTCAAGTCATGGGATGGCACATTTGTGGGGAGCTGGTGGCTGGTGATGGCTGGATTGGGAGCTAGAGCTGGCATCTCACAAGGGGCCTGGAGCCCAATGGCCCTCTCTGGCTGAACAGAATCTACTCTTCCCTCTCACCTGCTTAATTCCACAGAAGCCCCAAATGATGGACAGTTGGGACAGGCGGAAACACTCCCAGAGCCCCCAGTCCCTTCCCCTCCCCGGGCCTTAGCTTCCCTGTCTGTAGGCTGGGAAGATCTGACAAAGGCAGTGGGAGCCTCAGCTGAGCTCTAACGCATGAGGAAGTTTTCAGGACACATAGTGGGCGAGGACTCCCAGGTTGGAGGACAGAATGGGGGCCCTTTGGAGCGGGAAAAGTGAGCTGGCTGCGTTCACAGACTCAGACTTCGGCCTGGGCCGGCAGCTGGGCCTGGACTCCTGCTCATGGCCGCCCCCTCTCATGGGCCTGCTCCAGGCTGACCCCTTCCCTGCTGAGGAGGCTTCTGCTGTCCACACAGGCACACCCTCTTTGCTGAAGCTGGGTGCTCCTGTGTGTGTGTGTGTGTGTGTGTGTGCGCGCGCGCGCGTTTGCGTGTTGGGTATGTGAGTGGGGTATGGAGAGGTGCTGAACAGTGAGGGGCTCCTGAGCTCACACTGTGTCACACACAGAGCCCTCACAGACAGCTTGGGCTGCCGGCTCAGACGTCCTTCCCGGAGCCTCTATGGCCCCTCTGGCTGCCGCCACAGGCGGATTCCCGGCGAATGGTGCTCCTGAGACTGCCACGGGCCCGGGCTGCGTCATTCCCGCCCTCCCTGAGCCCTGGGACCAGCTGGGCAGCACTCCAGCCCTGGGAACTCCGCCTGCTGCTTCTTTTTTTCTTCTCCTTCGAAACTTCACTCTGTAATTCATTGAAATGTCCTCTGCTCTCCGTTGCCTGGCTTGGCCAAGCTGACCTTGTAGGGCAGAGAGCACTGGACTCGAAGTTCTGGTCTGCTGCCTCGGATGCCCCACATGACCTCATGAGGATGCCTTCCTCTCTGTGGGCCTCAGTTTCTCCATCTATAGAATGGAGCGGGAGTATGGTGATGAGGGTGCATCTAGCACTGAAGAAGGAAGGAGAACTGCTTTGGCACCTTCTCATGCCTGTCTCCTGGCTCCATGGCGGGCACCATTCTTTCTTCACAGAGGTTTACCCCAGGGTTCACCCCGGGGTTCTCACTTGGACCTCTCCATTCTGCCCTCCCTGCCGAACCAGCTTACAGGTCAGTGGTCCCAGGCCCACCTGTGGTGGCCTTGCATGGAGACTCATCGCCAGGCCCAAGAAGGTCCTCCTCTAAGATCTAGGCCCCAACTGTTCTCCATTCTCTACCGTCCTACCCCGCTGGGTAAAGGCTAAGACACCCCTCCATGTGGGGCTCCACCACTAGAGGGCGCCCATCGCTCCCCAAAACATGATTAAACACCAAAACCAAAATGCTTATCCCAACTGAATTTAATGATAACAGCCATTTATTGAGTACTTATCTATGTCAGCTGCTACATCAATCCCCCAGCACCACTAGGAAGTACATAGCGGCATCATCCCCACTTCACAGATCAGAAACCGAGGGTGGGAGAAGTGAAATTACTTGCCCAAGGTCACTCAGCTCAGTCAGAGACAAGGCTGCACCAGAATTCATGTCCAAACCAGATCAATCTCAGGCTCTCAGCTGAGGGCTCAGCACCTCCCAGAGTCAATCACCGAGGTAGGGGATGAGGGCTGGGATGGAAACCAGAGCTAGGAGCTAGGACTGAGATGATCGGAGACCTCAGTGAACAGTTGCAAACTTTAAAATAAACACTCGGCAGGATTTTTAATAATGACACTAGTAGGTAACATCCATGAAGCAGTCACCATGTGCCAGGTACAACATCAAGCGTTCTGCATACATGAGCTCAACTAACACTTGAAACTACCCAGGGCAGCTAGGTTCCAGCATGATTCCCATTTTAAAGATGGGGAAACTGAGGTTTGACAAGACCAGCAGTTTTGCCCTAAGTTACTCATTTGAACCCCCAAGTCTGTTTGCCTCCAGAGCAATGTTCATTTTACAGAGCACGTTCATTTTACACTATGCTGCTTATCTTGTTTTAGATCAACCTTAACCGAACTCCCAATATTTAAAAGGGAAAAGTGGGCAGAAGCAGAGGAGGTGGGGACACAGAAGCCTGAGACATCCCTGGCCACTGCTGGAAGAGCCTTGATTGGAGGCATCCCCTTTCTGTGTCCCAGAGAGGAGCAGGGACTTGGCCAAGGGCACAGATCTGGTTCAGGGCAAAGCAGGAGAAGATCCCAGGTCTCCTGGCCCCCTGTATGCTCGTTGCTTGCTCTCTGTGTTGCACTGACTTCAAGACAAACTCAGAATCCTGTCTCAGTCCAGGCCTCAGTGACTGAATGGTGGAATGACTTTCCTGGAGGGCACCCCTCAGGCCCGCCTGGAGACATTTGGACACATGGGCTGTCGTAGGCAGTGGCAGTCAAGAGGTGGCTGTGGGCTGGGGGGGTGCTGCTTGGGCCTATCGTGTCTATCCAGCCCTTCTCCCAAAGCACCCCACCCCCTCCCACCTCTGCCGAGAGGGCAGCCCCAGAGCTGCTCCTGGGCAAGATGGCAGAGTAGCCAGGTCACGTGAGCTAAACCCAAGGTCTCATGGCAGCTTGTGCAGGACAGGAGCGCCAGAGTGGAATGTAGTCTCTGCGCTGTGTGAGGCTCTCCTTTGGCGTAATAACTGCCTGATCCCAGGTCCTGCCTTTCACCCACCCTGGTCCTTTGCCAGAGCTGAATCTTTGGGAGTTTCCAACTCCTGCGGCTATACCGGGATGTCTAAGTTCAACGGCAGTATAGACCACAAAGCCCTGCAGCTGGGTCAGGCTAGGGTCAGGGGCACCGGAACTAGTAATGCGTGAGAGAGAGAGAGACTTATGCCAACTCTGCCCTGAGCGCGGAGCCTGCCCTGGGGTTAGATGTCACGACCTCAAGATTGCGACCTGAGCAGAAACCCAGGGTTGGATGTTTCACTGACTGTGCCACCTAGGCTCCCCTAGAGCCTTAAATTTTTTTTAAACTCAATCAGAAATGTGAATGCTGTATGAACTTTTCCATTTTCCAAAGCCTGGAAAATGAATTAAAAGCTTATTTTAGAAATCTGGGGTTGGGGTGGGGAGCATTAATCAGAAAATGTAAAGATTTAAAAAAAAAAAATCTGAGCAGTCCAATAGGCCTGTAGACCGACTGTCCAATAGGCCTGTAGGCCTTGTAACTGATATGTAACAAGGGGCCTGTGGGACCCTTGAGGCAGGGCCCCTAACTCAGCCAAGGAAGGTCCTCCCACAAAGAGAAAAATATCCTGGGGATGAGAAGAGATTAGGAGAGGGGAACAGGCGGAAGAGTGAATCAGACACGGGGATGCTTTTAGGGGACAGCCTAAGCAAAGGCACAGGGAGGGCTCCATTACAGTGCCTGGACCACTGATGTCCCTTCTAAGGGAGACTGCCCCAAAGTAGGAGGAAATGGTTTTTGGGGGGAAAAGAGAGGAAGAGCAGAATCTCCCAAGAAAAACACAAGGGATTCCCTTTGTTGGGACAAAGGACCAACACACTCTAATGACAGACAATTTTCTCTGCCTAGTTTTATATTGAGATTTTTTCTTTGCAAGAATATTGCTCTGTCGTGGCCAAAAGCCCTATATTTTGGGTGCTTTGAGGAGTGGAGGAGAGGGCGCTGCATCCACGCTTAGGTGAAAGTGGGGTGAAGAGGGACCAGCGGCTGGCGGCTGGGGTGATCAGACAGGCAAAGTGACCCCGAACAGCCGGCAGTGGGCTTTTGGAGGAGACAGAGAACGCTGGCGGAAGACAGGCGTCCACTGGGGAGCTCAGCCTCGGGCTCAGCGGGGCTGGAGTGTCTGGAGGGGAAGAGGAAGGGCCGCCCCTGCTGACTTAGGGTCACACATGATGAGATGGCATTTGCTGGAGCTGCCAGGAGGGCTCCAGACACAGTGTGGTGGAACAGAACCCCACTCCACACCCTGGGTCATCGTCTGCAAGGGAAGGTGGTTTGACCCAGATTAAGATGGCAAGTGTTTTCATCTCATGAGTCAGTCCCCGCTGATGGCCACGGCTCTGCCTTGAGAAGGCTCTCCGGCTGCCTCGTCTCAGCCAGCAAGAGCGCAGAGGTGGGTCCAGGGTGCTTGCTAATTGTGGAGGGTGCGAAGGGTTGAGACGCGGGGACTGTTTCCATTCCCTGTTTCCATTCACCTCCATACCTCCGAAGGAAAAGCAGTTCTTGCTTTTGTTCTCAAGTTCTCTTGACCCAGGCTCCCCTCCCTCGGAGACTTCAGACATCCCACCTCAGAGGACCTGATTGTCATGCATGACTCACCCTATCCTCTGGGACTTGGTTTCCACATCTGTAAAGGGGCAATGCAATGTTGACAGTCATGGAACCCCAACCCTACTCCTCTTGCAGGATGCTGTTGGGGCAAAGAAGGCTCTTTGTCGACACTGCCGTTCTCACAAATGCTTGCCGAGGAGGTTAGACTCAATCCCGCCATTTAAGTATTGTGACTTTATGACATGATGCATTTTAATATCTGGTAGAGGAAGACCACCCCTACCCCTATCATTCTTTTTCTCTCAAATATTTTGTGGCTTTGGTCACAATTATCCCTCCAGATGAACTCTAGGATCACTTGATAAAATTGTGACCAGAAATTGGATCTTCTTTGGTTATTCTACAAGTTTGTGGAGCTAAGACTTAAGTGTAGGCTTAGTGTAGGCTGTGAAGTTCAACAGTATGGGTACAAATCCTAAGCCCCGCCATTCCCACCTACGGGATTTGGGGCAAAGACAACATTCTCAGGCTCCATTTCACCATCCGTAAATGGGGGTTCACAGTGTTGCTGACTTTGTAAAGTTCATAGGGAAGATGGCATGGGATCATTCATGTGCAGCGTTTCAAAACATGGCTGGCACATGGCAAGCCCACAGTAACTGAGAGCTAGGGCTAGTTTCATTGAGTATGTCCTCTCTCCCCTCGGCTTCCCAATTATGGCTGTGGTGACATGCAGCGATCATGGTACTGGGTGTAGCCTGCGTTGGGGAGAGGTGGAGGAGACAGGGGTGGCTGAGTGACTCTGAACCACGTGACACATGCCTATGGCACAGGCTCCCATCAGAGATGTTGGAATAAATGCTACATGGTCCCTGACCGCAGGGTCATGGTGTGAGGAGGAGGCAGACACAGTGACACAAGTCATTGCACACAGTAGTGGAAATTTCTGTCTGAGCCTACAGGGAGGGATGACTCACCTATGGGTGTTAAGGGCATTGCAAAGACTTCCAGGCTGAGGGGATGGATGAGCATTCCAGGAGCAGCTGCAGCAGGAGACACAGCTGGGAAAACCTGGGGGCCACATTGTCATGGCTTCGGGGGTTCTTTCTTGTGAAAGAAATGAGGAGTCAGGAATTCTTAAAATGGGTGGAGGGGTGTTAAGACCCAGTGAGACCCATGTTTGAGAAATGAGAACTTCGGGGAGTCACTTGAAGGGATGTCCTTTGTCACGTTGACTGTGGCCCTGGCTCCGCTAGGACCCTTTCTTCCACACCAGCTCTGCGGGGTCTGTTTCAGCCATCCACCTGCTCCAACTTACTGAGCCGTGTTTTCGGCCTTCCTTCCCTCTCCCGATCCCCCCTCCTCCGTGTTTTCCCTTGCTCTCCACTTCCCACGTGCCACAAACCTGTTTACATGACCCTCTTCTTTCTTTTGTCCTGTTGCCTGGTCCCGACTGAGTTCCACAAACAATTTCCAGCTTCATATGGAACACTTTTCCTTAAAAATGGCACCTCATGTATATAGACTTGGAGGACAGCTTGGATGGAAGAAAGAACAAAAGGTGTCTGAGCAACCAAAATGGAAGTCATCAAGTTCATCGTCCTTCTTCATCGGAGAATCGTCCTTCCTGGGAGTCTAACACAGAGTTTTCTTTACACGTGATTTGGGCATTATTTCTTACCAAGTTTCCAGACATCGCATTCTGAAGCAACACATTACAAATGCATCCTAGAATTTTAATATATTATTTACCACATTTTATTGCTTTTTATTTAATTTTGTTATATTCTTTTTTTTTTTTTTCTGATTATAAGCAAAACAGACACACTGTAAACATTCTGAGTAAATGTGAACTTGTAAAAATGGTGTGATGGCTAATTTTATTGCCAGTTTGGCTGGGCCACAGTGCCCAGATATGTGGTCAAACATTATTCTGGATATTAATCTGAGGGTGTTTTGAAGTGAGATTAACATTGAAATTGATGCCTTCCATACTATGGGCGGGACTTGTCCAATCAGTTGGAAGCTTGTATAGACCTGAAGAGAGTGAGCTCTGCTGAGCAAGAGGGAATTCTGCAGCAGGTGGCCTTTGGACCTGAACTGCAACACTGACACTTGTCTGAGTCTCCAGCCTGCCATCCACAGATTTCGGACTTGCCAGTGTCCATTATCACGAGAGCAAATTCTTTAAATAAATCTCTTTCTCTCTGTATACATCCTCTTGTTTCTGTTTGACTAGTACAGATGGAAAGCAAAAATCACTCTTTAAAATCATCCCAACAGGGACTTTCAGTTTCTGGTCCAGCAGGTAAGGAGTTTGGAAGTCCTCACTCCATTCTAACAACAAATAAAAGCCTAAAAAATAAAAAGCTTCTCGTGGATCTTTCAGAGACGTGAGGTTACAGGGAAAATGACTGCTCCCAGATTTGGAGAGGCAGGCAGGTTGCTACAGGAGGTCGCAACTTCCTGGAACAGAAAATCATGAGCAGAAGTCTCCACAGGCACCAGTCTTGGGATAGGAGAACCTGAACTGGAATTGAATTGCCAGAGACTCAGTGTAGACGACACTGAGATTTAAAGACACCATGGGGCTCGGTCACCAAGAGGCCCCGACACTTTCATAAATTTCAGCCCCAGGAACTCTGCCAGGTCCTCACAGTGAGTATCAGAAAAAACTCATTCCTCCAGCAGGGGGAGGAGAAAAGGAACCATTTTGAGATATGCTAGAAGACTCCGTTTTTTCTGAACAAGAACTGCCCTCCAGAGAAATTATTCTTACCAAAGCCTAAGCTATTGGGATTTTATCAGACTTGGAGGAAGGGAAATATCCAACTCCGGTTTTTCTGGCCTTCCACATGTGGAAAGGAACATACATAACTCTAGTCTCCTCCCGCCGTCCTGTCCCATCTAAGGAAGGAAAAACTGAAAGGGACTGGTGAAGCTCAGAGTCCAGAGGCAGACGTGTAGACCTAATCCTAGGGCTATAGAATACTTCCCTTCCTGCAACACCTCACCACATGTTACCGAAGGCCTATTTACTGCAGTTCTTTTGCCTGGTGCATCATGTCTGCTTTTCAACAAAGAATTACAAGGCACACTAAAAGGTAAAAGACAGCTTGAAGAGACTGAGCAAGCATCAGAACAGAGTCAGATATGGCAGGGATGTTAGAATTAAAAAAACAACTATGATTAATATGCTAGGGTCTTTAATGGAAAAAGCAGACAGCATGCAAGAACAGATGGATAAGGTGAGCAGAGAGATGGAAATTTTAAGAAAGCATGAAAAAAAGTTGGTAGAGATCAAAACCAAGAAGAGAAATGAAGCTCATTTGTCAACTGGACACAAAGTAGGAAAGAATCTCTGAGCTGGAGGATATGACAACAGAAACTTCCCAAACTGAAAAGCCAAGAGAAAAAAAGGCCAAAAAAGGGTAAACAGACCCAGAACAGAATATCCAAGAACTGCGGGACAATTACAAAAATTGTAACATATCACAGTAGGAATACCAGAAGAAAAAGAAAGAATCAGATGGAAGCAAGATTTGAAGGAATAATTTGAGAATTTCTCTCAAATTAATGTCAGACACCAAGCCACAGATCCAGGAAGCTCCGAGAACGAGCAGCAGAGTAAATGCCAAAAACTATAGCTAAACATATCATACCAAAACTGCAGAAAAGGGAAGATAAAGAAAAAGTCCTGAAAGAAGACAGAGAACAAAACACCTTGCCTATGGAGGAACAAAGGACAGAATTTAATTAGACTTCTTGTCAGAAACCACGTAAGCAAGTGGAGTGAAATATTTAACGTGTTGGGAGAAAAAACCCGACCATCCCAGAATTGTACATTGTGTGAAATTATCTTTCAAAAATGAAGAGGAAATAATGATTTCCTCAGACAAACAATAATTGAGGAAATTTGTTGCCAGTAAACCTGCCTTGCAAGAAATGTCCAAAGAACTTTTTCAGAGGGAAAGATGATAATGATATAGGATAGAAAAATGATATAGGTCAGAAACTCAGATCTACATAAAGAAAGGGAGAACGTTGGAGAATAAACAAGTGATGGTAAACATTCTTTTATTTTCTTATTCTTAATTGATCAGATCATACTTTGTTTAAAATAGTAATAGAATAGCCAACTCAGTATTGAAGAAGAGCAGAGTTGAAGGGTGGACACTACCCAACTTCAAGACTTATC
This sequence comes from Mustela erminea, assembly GCF_009829155.1. Lineage (NCBI taxonomy): Eukaryota > Metazoa > Chordata > Mammalia > Carnivora > Mustelidae > Mustela > Mustela erminea. Next base: position 103,957,021 of record NC_045616.1, on the reverse strand, counting down.
ATAAATCTATAGTTACCAAGACAGTGTGATATTGTTGAAAGAACAGACAAATAGACCAATGGAACAGAACAGATAACCCAGAAATAGACCCACACGAATACAGCCAACTGATCTTTGACAAAGGAGCAAAGGCAATGCAATGAAGCAAAGATAGTCTTTTCAACAAATTTTGCTAGAACAACTGGACATCCACATGCAAAGGAAGAAAACCCAAGAATCTAAGCACAGTTCTTATACTCTTCACAAAAATCAACTCACAATGGATCATAGAGCTAAATGTAAAATGCAAAACTATAAAATTACTTGAAAGTAGCATAGGAGAAAACCTAGATGACCTTGGGTATGATGATGACTTTTTAGATGTAACACCAAAGGTACAATCCAGCTTCATTTCATTAAAATTAAAACTTCTGGTCTGTGAAAGACAATGTCAAGAGAATAAGAAGATAAGCCATAGACTAGGAGAAAATATTTGCAACATACACATCCGATGAAGGACTGTTATCCAAAATATGGAAAGAACACTGAAAACTCAACGAAAGGAAAATGAATAAGCCAATTAAAAAATAGTCAAAAGACCTGCTGAAAAAATGTCTCACTAGAGAAGATATACAGATGACAATTAAGCATATGAAAAGATACTCAACACCATACATCATTAGGGAATTGCTAATTAAAATGACAATGAGACAGTATCACACACCTATGAGAATGGCCACATCCAAAATACTGACAACAACAAACATTGGTGAGGATGTGAAGCAACAGGAACTCTCCTTCACTGCTGGTGAGAATGCAAAATGGTACCGCCACTATAGAACGCAGTTTGTCAGTTTTTTGTAAAGCTTTATACACTCTTACCATATGATCCAGCAATTGTGCTCCTTGATATTTACCCAAATGAGTTAAAAACCTATGTTCACACAAAAACCGGCACATGGATGTTTTTAGAAGCTTTATTCATAATTGCCAAAATTTAAAGGAGACCAAGATATCCTTCAGCAGGCAAAAGGATTACTAAAATGGTGGTACATCCATACAATGGCATATAATTCAGCACTAAAAAGAAATGAACTTTCAAGCCATGAAAAGACATGTAGGAATCTTGCGTATTACTAAGTGAAGGAAGCCAATCTGAAAATACCGTATGATTCCAACTATATGACATTCTGGAAAAGCCAAAACAATGGCGACAGTAAAAAGATTAATGATTGTTCAGGAATTAGGGAAGTGAAGGGATCAAGAGATGGAACACGGAGGATTTTTAGGGCAATAAAAATACCATGTATGATATTATAATGGCAGATACATGTCACTATGCACCTGTCAAAAACCATAGAATGCCAAGGCCAAGAGGGAGCCTTAATGTAAACTATAGACTTGGATAATAAATACGTGTCAACCAATCATTGTAACAAGTGAACCATTCTTGTAGGAATGTTCATAGTGGGGGAGGTTGCAAGAAGGGTGGGGATGGATGGGAAACTCTTGGTACTGTCTGCTCAAGTTTGCTATGAATGTAAGATTGCTCTAATAAATAAAGTTTATTAAGTAAAAAACCATTGCATCAAATGAATATCTATCAAGAGCAGCACATATGCTTTTGGAATGTTTTACAAAATATCTATCTATATTATATACATATTTATTAACGTTATACGGACTGTAGATTTTTCTACAACTTGCTTTTTGCATGATTTTGTTTTAAGCATCTTTCATTAACATCCCCTCCTTCTCTTCAATGAGTGAATATTGTGCCATAATTTATTTAGTTAGAACCCTCTTGATGGTCTTTTGTGTTATTTTAAATTTCTTATAAATGCCAAAATTTATTTTGCCTATGCCCAAGTTTTACTTTGAGGTGAATTCTAGAAGTGGACTTGCTCAATTATCTTCCAAAAATGTTCATTCAATTTGCACTCCCACTAACACTATATGAGAGGACCTATTTTCTTACACTTTCAGTACTACTTAAAAATTTTTTTTTTATCAAAAAGAGGGTGGGAGGTTGGGTGAGCATGGTGGTGGGTATTATGGAGGGCATGTATTGCATGGAGCACTGCGTGTGGTACATAAAACAATGAATTCTGGAACACAGAAAAGAAATTTAAAAATAAATAAAAAATTAAAAAAAATTTTATCAAAAAGAGAAACCAAAAAATTCATCTTGTTTAAGTACAAAGTTTTATGATTACTGGTGAGATGAAGAATTTATTTTCACATTTCAGTGGCCTTTTGGAGTTCTCTGTTTCTTCTGCAAAGTTCATTGTCCATTGTATGTTCTCTCAATATCTTTACCTTGAAGTTCTATCTCTTTGAAGTATCTGCGGAGAGCTCAGCTCAGCATTTAAAGCATTGCGAGTGAGTGGATCGGTAAATTAATGAATGAAAAAGCACGACCACTTCCAGGTCTGAGCCACGGCACATACAGGGTATGGAAAAAAATCCCCATTATGTTCGTGGTTCGAAAATGAATCTGTGTGCCCGGCCAGAGGAGGGCTTGGCAGAGGGAAGTGCCCTTTTGCAAAGAGAACTGGAGGCTCCTCATGCGAGCCGGGGCCTGACGCCAGGACCCAGGAACACCCTCCTGCCTAATGTGCGAGCGTGGAGCTCCACATCCTCGCACACGAGCACGTTCCCACTTCAAGTCATGCAAATACCCTGGGGTAAATACCACAACGTTTACGCATTTTGTAAGAGGAAATGTGTTCTGGATGAAATTATATGCAGAAAGTCGTAGAGCTGGACATGGGTGAGATTTCCTGAGAATAGATAAAAAGAATGATAACCCAGGTCAAAGGACAAATCCGCGGTGTGACATCACACTCCAAAAGTACGCGCTGGAGAATGGGCCAGGGCACTTAGTGTTTCAGCAAATGGGAACACCTGGCGTGCGGGCTCATTCAGCCAACCGGAGCTCAGCATTCCTCCCTTCCAGAGTCTGGCCCAGATAGCCGGGGACTTCTGCCAATGACAGAACTTTAGGGCACAAGTGGAGAGGTGGTTAATTGAAAAAGTCAAGCCCACACACTTATCAATATCATCTTTTACGTATATGGAGCATTTACACATAAATTGCGTTCCAAATGCTTTCCGAGAGGCGAAGGAGCCTGCGTGAGGTCACACAGGGGTGTGGGGTCTGTGCTCCCAACGCTATAGCGCTTCGGCTGCTGTGGGCACGAGAAGCCTGTGAGGTGGGGGCTATTACAGCTTCATTTTTCTTACTGACTGATCAAATAATGACACAAAGTCTCCCAGAAGAGTCTCCCATTGGGGAAGACTCTTGATCCGTCAGGCGGACAGATGCACACACAGAATCCCAAAGTGTACCCCATGTGATTATGTGACAAATGCGCATTGAGCTAAGGACAAGTGGGGGAGTGAGATGCGGTAGGGAGAGCCGGAGGAGAGCCACCAAGAGGGATACGTGCAGTCACACGGTAGGGCCTGAGAAGCTGCTGCAGAATGCCTGAAGGCCGGGATAAAAAGTTGTACCTAATGAGGCTCCAAGGTAGAGAGGACAGAAGGTACGGATTCTGGGATGCTCTGCATCCTTCGCCTTGTTCCAACCCTCCACGCAGTGGTCGGGGAGTCTGTGGTCAGTTCTGGTACCCTCCAGGGGGACCCCAAGCCCAGAGAGTGTTCCTAGTTAAACACGAGGGCAGCGGCATTGTCAGGTGGACATAGGTAGACCTGGAGTCGCAGGTAGGTGGAGCCCGTTATCACAGACACACCCGTGTGTGCAGAGCTGCACACACCCACACGTACACATACGCCCTTCTTTGAGGATCTGGTGGAGTTCCTAAAAAAAGAAATACCTTCCCTCCCCACCTTTTTCTTATGTGCCTGGGTTGAGGGTTCAATCACACATCTGCATTTATTGGGGACCTACATGTCCGGTGCTGTGCTGAGTCCAAGGGCTTGTCCTCAGGGGCTAGGAAGAAGAGACTCCCAACTCCAGAATCAGGAGGACTCAGGTTAAGGGGTAAAAAAAAAAAAAAAAGAAAAGAAAAAAAGTGTTGGTAAACCCACAGTGTTGCTGGTGGGCCTGTTTGGGAGAGCTTGTCAGAAAAGCTACGGGGAGCTGGCTCCGGTTCAGACATCTTCCAGGAACACAGAAAACAACCACATTTTACTAATTATAGCGAAGGAAAACACGCTGCGATTACAGCTAAATTACATTAAGACATGACTGGCTGGCTCGGCCTGGGCTCTGTCTCTGGGTCAGGTTTCAGCCAGGCTGGGCGATGGGTGGGCCAGGGAGGCCAAGCTAGCTGGGGAGGGTCCCTGCAGCCCCTTTCCCTGGGAGGTCGTGACCCTGGCATGACTTTGGGGAGTCCCGGGGCCCGCCCCGGCCGTGTTACCGGCATCTTCCTCTGCCCAGAAGGGGCTTTCCCAGGCTCCTGGGCTGGAACCAACTGCAGAGGGCCATGGAGCCCACCAGCCCCTGCTCGCCTTCCCTTGCAGCGCTGCGGGTCAGGAACTCTGAGGCTTCAAGCAAGGTCTTGGAGACTGAGCTGCAGTCATTTTAGAAGGCGACTCGTGGGGGTTGTTTTTCAAAATCCTTTCTCATGTTGTGGCCACCGACTCTGTCTTTCTGTCTTTTCCTTCCAGGCCTCGGTCTGCACCTGCCAAGAAGGGCTTGGCACCTGTTTGGGGAATGGGATGCGCGAGTGGGGGGTGGTGTGGTGGTAGTGTTGGACCCTCCACCCCCATTCTCCATGTAATTATTCCCACAGGGCCAGTGTCTGATTCATGCCTCGTTGGTAGGGGTGGGGGGAAGGAAGGAAGGGAGGGAGGGAATGAAGAACGGATGAGAGGGAGAGGCAGGGAGGGAGGGGGAGGAAGAGAGGAAGACAAGAAAGAGGCAGTAATTCATGACGCAAAGACAACTTCCGGAGCCCTTGCCAAATGCCAGACATTGTCCACGCAGTATCTCCTGGAATCGTGACAGCAGCTTAAGGACAGGGGCACAGCCTTATTCGTCCAAGGGTGCTAGAGCTCACACAATGTCAGTACTCAAGAAACGTTTCAGTGAGTTCTTGAATGGACGAGTGAGGCCAGTGAGCGAGATAACGTGGTTATGTGTGGTTGGAGCCACTGGAGCTCAGCTGGGACAATGACAACAATGACATCACAGGGTTAGGGTTCAAATCCAGCTGTTGGGCTCCCAAACTTGCTCACCCACACCTGCACCAGGCTGCTCATCTCTGGGTGCTAAAGAAGTGGCCACTTCTGTGTCCACCCAGTTCCTAATGATGATGGGACCTTGGTCTCCAGCCTTGTCCAACCCCAATCTTGTCCAGCTTGGGGCTAAACTAAGGGGCTGCTTTTATTTTACCAGATGCTGTACTTTATATGCATGATCTTGTTTGACCCCACCAGCACAATCTGGGGAGGGGGTGATTCTTAAGTCCTGCCTTTCTAGATGAGGAAAATACGGTCCAGAGGAGTCAAATGACTGACTCAAGCTTGCACAGCTGCTAACTGGGGTGTTGTGGTTCCCATCCTGGTCTGTGTACTGTACCAAGTACCACACAGTTAAGTTAGAGATCCTGTGGGGCCTGGTCTCTTGTCACCTCCTCAGGGCCTTTCTGATGGCCAAGGGCAGGGGTGGGGTAGGAGGCCCTTTCCCCTCTGAGCACAGATCCTGCAATTGTTGCCCAGGCCTTCTGACTGTGAGGACAGGGTTTGGCCAGGTCCCCTGAGCCCAGCACAAGGAAAACACACCAGTCTGTGCCCAGTGCCTGTGGAGCTGGGCCCATCCCAGATCCAGGGGCAGCAGGAGGTGTGGCCCTGGGCATGAGGAGCAGCTGAGCTGTGGTCTGGTGGCCACTGTGTTCTGGCCAGTGATGCTGGTGTTTACAATCCACATTTTTAATAATCTAATGTTATGTTTGGCCCTGGATCCCTTCTGCAGGGCCTAAGGCTTGCCTCCAAGATGGTCTTCTAGCTCTTTCCAGCTCCGGCCCTGAAACGAGCTGGGAGGAGAGATCCAGAGGGAGATGAGGGCGAGGAGACACAGGTGGAAGCAGAAGGCCAGGGAACCCCACCTGACCTGTACGGAGCTCCTACTGGGTACCAAGTGCCTTTCTTAAGCTAGTTTTATTCGATCCCCGCAGCAACCCAGTAGGTGTATTTTCTCCAACCCATTTTGTGAATAAAATGGAGCCCAACGCTGCCTGCCCAAGGTCACACATCTGGGTGAGGACATGGTGAGCTCGGGGTTTGACTTCAGCTGTGTCCATCCCATGATGCATGTTGAGGCATGGGGGAGCCTGGGTCCGTGGGTCCCCTACGAGAGCTCATCGACTCTTGAGTCCTGTGCTTTTCCCAGGGGCAGGAAAGCTCTCAATCCGGGTTTGGATGAGGACAGAGATGAGTGACTCTTCTGGAGGCAGAAAAGTCCAAACCTTGGGCTCTCGCTTTTCTTTCCTATCTGGGCCCCTCAGCCTGGGCCGCCAGCATCACCAAGCCTTGCAGATAAAGCTGCCAGCTCTACCCACTCCACTGAGTCAGGACCTGCAGAGTTCGGACCTTTCTTTTCTAGAGAAAGTTCTAGTGTGGAGCGGCGCCCGGCTGGCACTACAGAAGGACAGATCTCCAGGCCCCACCATAGCCCCTCTCTCATCTTGCTTTTCTCTGGTATCATAGAAATTAGATCACAGCACCAGTCCTCATGTTAGTGAAAGTCATAATTGTAATGATGACAGAACATTGTGTTCCAGACACCGGGCTGCGTACTTTCTGTCATGTTCTGTTTGAGTCCCTACAACCGTCCTTTGAGGGAGGAAGGATCATTGTCCTAAGTTACCTGGTGGGATTTGCCTGTGATAGTACAGAGAGCAAGTAGCAGAAGTCTCACTCTTCATTGCATGTCAAATTGCTTTCTGGGACTGTGGCCCCGAGCCTGACTTTTTCTAGCTGTCACATGGATGGCGCATCCCAGCCTCAAAACACCCATGTGACAACACAACGAGAAAATGGAGGTCAAGAGCTTAGGACATGGGAGGTGCCTGGTGAATGTTGGTTGCCTCAGTTTGTCCGTGATTCAACTAGTGTGTGGTGGGTTCCTGCCCCTACCAGACACTGGGTGAAATCTCAGCCCCGCGGTGAAGATGGGCACTGAGCAAAGGATTACACACACCTGATTGGATGCTCTCTCGGGGGCTCTGGGTTGACGGAGAGAATTTCAGGTTTGAGGAAGGACTAGAAATGGGGAAGGATGGCATTTGGGGGGAAGTGAGGTCAGGAAGCCTCTGTGCCCCATGACAGAGACATGTCGAAGGCACTGGGAGGGATCGTCAGCATGAAGGAGACGGGATAGTTGAAGGGCAGAGGAGCTCTTGCCCATCTCCTCTGCAGCAGTCGGGGAAAGCCTGGGTGGTCTGATTCCATGTTCAACCTGACCCAGGTATAAAAATGTGCCAGTTCTTCAGGCAAGTGTCACCTGCTGGGCAGCTGTCACCTGCTGGGCAGCTGGAAGCTGGCTCAGCAGATGGGGTGGGGATGGGCAGTGCCGTGTCTGAGGACTTTGGAGGCCAAATGCAGCCCGCTCTGCCTTTTCTGTTCTTGCTGGTACGGAGCAGGGCTATGCCTGCTGCTGTTGAGTTGACTGTAGCCAAGACCACCAGCCAAAATCCCATGTCCTGTGCTTCTTTCCTGTGAGTGAGGTTAGTTCCCAGAGCTTCAGTTTACCCGGTCTTCATTGGGTACCTTATTAGCCATCTCTCTAATTGTTCTGAGGTTTATTGGAAGAGTGCATGTGAAGGGAGAATTCGTTTTTCCGCTTTACTAAAATCTCTAGAGAGCCTCTAGTTGCCAGGCATTATGCTGAGCAATTGACAAGTTTGCTTCATTTAATTCATTTCACAAACTGCCTTAAGGAGGCACCTTCATTATCCCCATGTTACAGATGGAGAAACTAAGTCTCAGAAAAAGTCAAGGAACTTGGTCAAGGTCACAGAACAGGTGATAGTTTACAGAGGGAACATAAAATACATCAAGGTACTACAGATGAATAAAACTCACAACTACGGTTTATGGAGGACCCACTCAGGGCCAGGCAATTTGTGTAGGAACCTAAGTCTGCTTGCTGCAAAGATGACCTTCTACCTTGGCTCTAGGGCCTTTGTGACGTGGCAGTGGGAATTTGGGGACCCTAGCTCCATTTGGCCATGGTCTCACTGTCATGAAGAGCTGTAGGCAGAGATAGACGTTCCACAGTTTCTTCTAATGAGATCACAAATGCAGTTAGATTTAGCAAATAATTGTCAGATTTAGCAAATAAAGATGTTTTCAGAAAAAACAACAATTTTTTTTAGTGTATGTTCCAAATATTTTAGTTCCTTCTAACTTTTAAGTATACATACACCTATATTAAAACATTATTTCTCATTGATCTGAAACTTGAATTTTATTGGGTATCCTATGTTTTATCTAGCCCCCCTACATACTGCCCCAGAACCACCCTGATGGGATTAAGAGAAGACAGATTTCACCACACAATTTATTTAACTGCCCTGCCCTCAGTGCTCTATGGATTGATGTTATTAAGAAGTCCTGAAATTATCTTTGGACTGTCTTGCACTTTGTGCAGTTAAACATCTTTCCTTTGTTCAGTGTTAATCTTTAAAATGGGCTACAGTGTTTTGTAACCCTAAGTTGACATATGGGTGAGCAAACTATGGGACGTGGGTCAAACTGAGCCCAAGATAAAATATATTAATACAAATAAAGTTTTATTGGAACACAGCTGCACCCATTCGTTTACGCACTGTCTATGTCTATTTTCACTATATGATGGCGGAGTGTAATTGTTGCAACAGAGACCATATGGTCTGCAAAACCCAAAGTGTTTGCTATCTGGCCCTTTATAGAAAGTCTTCCCATCCCATTGCTGGTATTATTTCTGTTGATCAGAACTTGCATTTCCAGCAGCAGCAACATACAGGTGGTCCTTGCATGTGGACGTGGTGGAGGGGTCACTGGAATTTGGACTATACTGAGATGTCATTTCTAAGCCTTTGAGTATCCTACCTGGCATGCAGTGGGTGTCCAGTGGGGGTGAGCCCTCCCCAACATTTTTTTCTCCAATTTCTTCCATCATCTCCTCTTGGAGGAGATGCTCTATTCTCCCATGGAGGTCTGCTCTGTAAATTCAAAGCAGTTTTCTTCTGCATTTTGAGCTCTGTCTGCGATCCACAAATTTCACCTGGCTGAAAGTAGTCATGTGAATAATTCCTTGATTAAAGTCTTTAGCCGAGGGGGAAAGGTCTGTGCCCTGGTCCTGGGCAGTCCTCCCTCTTTCTGCCTGACAGTCCCATCTGTCTGTCAATTGGGGGCAGAATTTGTTGCATTTCCATCCCTGGGGCTTAGTATTCAGCTGGGTTTAATCGCAACCCTCCTTGGAAAGGGTGAGTATGCAGATTAGAAACAGGAGGAGTGCTGGGTAAGGCAGCAGCATCTGGGAATTCACGAATTGCCTCTGCTTCATACCTACCTCCCTTCCCCAGACCTGGAGAGAAAATGAGTCACCTCTCTTGCCCAAACGCCCAGGAGTCCTTACTGCCCCCGCCCCCATTTGTCCATCCACCCTTCCAACCATCCATCCATTCATTCATCCATCTGTCCATCCATCCAAATCTCCAATCGCAGAGTCAGTTTCCCAGGGAAACTGATCGAAGACAAACTCTCTCTTAATATTCAAATAAACTGTTGCCAAGAACTGTGAAGGGTCTGAGATGTTACCTACTTCTAAGTTCACAAGTTTGCTTGCACTGTTTCATGAATGCTAACAGAAGACACAAGACTCTTGGATCAGAAACAAAAGACATTATTACCTACAGCACAGCAGACAGCATGAACTTCACCAATGGGTGCGGGAATGGCGGGGGCAGGTGGATGCTGCACACACAGTGGGTTTGTATCATAGCTGAGGAACCCAAAGTTAAGGGAACAGGATTCTTAAAATGGGCAGAAAACTTGCCTGAATTTTGCCCCAGAGGAAGACATTTTCTTTGTTATACTCAACAGTAGACACATTTGCCCACCGCCTTGGAGGCAAACACTATCTCTATCTTCCAGGGTTGTTCACTACTCAAATACCCTTGGTAAGGTAGAATCTTGGCTCCCAAGATGTTTGGAAAAGTGAGAGATCAAAGAGAGAGAGTAGCCTCAAATTGTCAATTTATTTCCCTTAATGAACCATCTGAGCTTTTTAAATGAATGCTTTCGTACATAAAAGAACAGTGTGCACAATTGTTATTGATTATTTGTAAGCATTTATGCCTGTAACAGATACATTACCCTTTCACTGACTGATAAGATATAAATCCCACAAAGTAATTTCCACTCTCAGTTACACTTTGAATCGTTATTTATATTTGAAAGTAAATACTCAGATATTAACAATAAGCCTGAATGGTGTGTCTTGTATGTATTACTATCACTCTATGTATTACTGATGCTGCTGTGATATTGGACATGATTGGAAACCTATGTGATTACATGACCATTTCTCCCACACAATTTGGGGATGCCAGAAATGACAATGAAGCTGGCATTTGACTATTGGCTTTCCAAAGCTGAAGCCAAAGAGCAGATTTGGGCTGAATTCTGATGCTAGCATTGATGTGGATGCATCTCAAATTGTAACACAGAGTGGTCTCATAATATCACTCCATTCATTCGTGGGATAAGAGGCAAAGGGCTGCAAGCAGATGCGTGGGGTCCCAGGGCCTGACAAGCAAGACATGGTTAAGGTCAAGAGCCTTGAGCAAGGTGGCCCAGCTAGTGAAAACCAGAGCCTGGATTTCACCCACAGCAGTCTGATTTCAACACCCAGATGCTGAAAAGCTCTGGGGGAATGCCATTCCAAATGGGGAGCATTCCAAGCTAGGGGATACAGCTAGTGTTCGATATAGTGAAAGACAGGACAGTATCTGACCCAGCAGCGTGGCTGTTGGCTGCCAACAGCTCTGTGTGTTGGGAGTCCCAGCACTGAATGTCAGCTCCGCAGGGAGGCAGGTACCCGTGAGGACTTCCATGCACTTTGCTGTGTGCCAAGTGTAAGGATGGCCCAGAGGAGGCATCATTCTAGCTTCCCTACTTAAAGCCTGTGACAGAGATAGGGTAAGTGTGCTCCAAATCTGTATTCTCTTATTCTTTGGGCTCGCAGCTAGACTACATTTGCCTACACCCTTGCGACTAGGTAAGGCCATGACAATTCAGCCAGTCAAGTGAGATGGGGTGAGGTATGACTGTGAGGCCCTATAGCCTCCTATAGTAGCCTTTGTGTTCCCCGTCTCCTTCCATATCTCAGCTACCTAGAGATGATCTGAAGATTCTGAGGCCCTAAGACTGGCTGGAGCCACAAGATGGAAAGATCTTGGGTCCCTGAGTGATATCATGAAGCACAACCATCAACCTCGCATCATCACAAGGATGTGACCTGAGTGAGAAGTAATTTTATATTTGGTTAAGCCACAGAGCATTTGGGATTTTTTTTTTTTTTTTTTTGCTTAATACTATTCTTTGTATAAAATCTAGTGTCACCTTGACCCTGCAACCCACCCATTCAGCCTAGACTTTGATATTCTAGTCATCAGTCCTCATGCTGTTTTTACTTGAAGCGGTAGAAGCTATTCCCTCTCTTGTTCCCTTTCTGCACTCTGAGCTGCACTGGGATGGCTGGCAGAACCCTGCCACAGGCCTGGCAGGGCACCTCTCCCTTTTAGAGGCACCTCTTGACTTTAATGCCATCTAGTCCCATGTCTTGGGGGATGCAATAGAAAGGACCTGTGGCCCAGTCCTGTGTTTGAATCTGAGCTCTGACACTTAAAATGATTCAGTTAGCATTTCCCCTGTGCTAGGTACCGTTCTACATGTTTTTGACGTTTGAACTCCCCGTAGCCTTGAGGTGGGCGTCATTGCCATTGCCACGCACGGTCTCAGAGCCATATGTGATGGAACCAGGATTCACTCCCACTCAGCCTGGCTCGAGTTCAGGGTTGTAACCACTCCATCTCTTCCCGGGCACAGCTCAGCTTCCACGTCAATGGATCGGGACAGCATTTCCAAGTGGGACGTGTGCTGCCTCTGGAATCCAGAGACTCCTCCCAGACGTTGTGTTCGCTTCCTCGCTGTGGGAGCTGTGAGAGGCAATAAGGTGATCTTCACATTCCACGGAGTCGACTCAGCATGTTCTAGAACTACCAGACCCCTAAAAATGTCACTGATGAGGTGGGTTTTGGAAACTTCACGTAGTTTTTCTCCTGCTCTCCGTAAAGCAGGTTTCTTACCAAGGTATCCACAACACTTGCCACTTGTTCACAGGATCTGATGAACATGCCAGGCTTTCCAATTTAATGGTCCACTGTGATCATCTAGGTAATATCCAGATTGGCTACTACATGTCTTTGGAGTCTATTATGACAGAGGTTGGGAGAATTATCTTAGTTCTGGACTATTATGTACTTCCCAATGAGTATGAAATGCTTCTGGTTCTTCTCCCCAATAGGGATAGAAGTGCATGCCTGTGCGAGATCACCAGCCATGTACCATGCACCTGACACCATGTTAATCTGCTTAGCAAAGACACCAACATGGCAGCTCCAAGTGGAGCCACGTGCCTGAGACAGATGTAGTACCCCGTTACCTCCTGGAGCAGGCCTGCTACTTCCTTGGCCCAGTTATGTTATAATTAACTCTAGTTACTGGTCTGGCAGCCGGGAAGGGATATGGGGGTGGATTCTGAGCGAGCTGGATCTTTTTTTCAAGGTAGAGGGCTCAGCATCATCTTCCAATGGGAGACAAATGCTAGCATCTAACAGACAGGGGTTCTGCATGCTTATGGGGTTCAGAAAAACCCTGGGATTCTAGATTTTTTTTTTTTAGATTTTATTTATTTATTTATTTGACAGAGAGATCACAAGTAGGCAGAGAGTCAGGCAGAGAGAGAGGGGGAAGCAGGCTCTCTGTTCAGCAGGGATGCTGAGGCAGATGTGGGGCTCGATCCCAGGACCCCGAGATCACAACCTGAGCCGAAGGCAGCGGCTTAATCCACTGAGCCACCCAGGCACTCCAGGATTCTAGATTTTTAAGCGCATCTACCTACACCTCCCCATACCAGTCCTCGGGAGCCCATCCTTCCAAGCAAGACTATGACTCTGGCGTAACAGATTTGCTGGAAAATCCAACCTTCTCTGAAGCTTCACTTTTATTAAAGATTTTATTTATTCATTTGACACAGAGAGATCACAAGTAGGCAGAGAGGCAGGCAGAGAGAGAGAGAGGAGGAAGCAGGCTCCCCGCGGAGCAGAGAACCCGATGCGGGACTCGATCCCAGGACCCTGAGATCATGACCTGAGCCGAAGGCAGCGGCTTAACCCACTGAGCCACCCAGGTGCCCCTTTTAATGAACTCTGGGCTTGGTTCTCTGCCTCCTTTGGCCTCTCCTGCAGGAGATGGAATCCCTTCTTATATGGCCAAAGAGAACTTCTGGCTTTTACACTTCACCTTCGATTGGTAATGAATCACCTTTCTTTCTCCAATGTACTGCTGGTGACTGGCAGCAGTCCTCAGCCTCCAAGATCGTTAACACATGGCCATGTTCCCCAGTCTTTCACTGCAGTGGAGACAAAGGCCTTTCCAATCCCGTGGGGACCTCTGGAGCTGGGATGGCACTGGCAGATGGTTGAAATTGAGGCCAGGCACCAGCGTTTGGATGAGGGCTACCCTGGGAAGGGTGTCGTCTTGGGAGAGGCGGCTCACCTTGTCTGAGGGCAGTTCCCTGAGAGGGCTCTCAGTGATGTGCCATCCTCAGATGACCCCACAGGCAACGGAGGAAGGAGTGTCTTGCTCCTGAATAGGGCAATCTCCATGGCGCACCACAGCTTTCTCTCTCTCTGTGCCCCACCTTCCAAGCCTGTCAGCGTCCCTGCTGTCCACACCAGCAATCTCAGTCGCTTATGGCGATTCTGGCTCCTTCCCTCACCTTCCTATGTGTACGTACGTGTGCATATGAAGGTTTCTGGAAGAATACACAAAAACTGTTCATCATGATTGGGGACTAGGTAGCTGGAAAATACGGCTGTGGAGATGACTTACTTTTGACTTAAATAATCTTAGTTTTGTACCTTGTGCATTTGTTTCTATACATACATGCACATTTGTAAAATAAATTACTAAAAATCCTAGGAAATTGAGGAGCAACTGAAAAATATCATGTCATTTCTCAATCAGTTTATAGAAATCTTTATTAACCACGCGTTCTCTCGTCATTGAAGTGTTAAATGACCATTTTAGCATCCTCTAAACATTTTACAAAGGGAAATGCATATGCTTTTCTTTCAAAAGGCTTTGTTCTGAAGTATGGGATTCTACACTCATGTTATCCATGCAACCCCTTGAAGTAGGTCTTATTGTGACCCCGATTTTACAGGTAAGAGACCTGAGGCCCAGAGCGGTTCAATGACCGTGGGCCATGTTGACATTCGTCTTATCCGGGATACTGACCTGCCGCTTTCCTTTGATCCTCATCCTCCCCATCCAGAGGCAAAACAGGGGTTCTCAGAAACAATTTGCTAATAGGAAGCTAAGATATGGTTGGGGAAGTGACCTAAGGGGAAACCAGGGCACTGCTGGGTCTTGAACCAGGGTTTCTGACTCCCAGGCTGGGCCTGTGTCTATCAGGCCCTGCGCAGGCGCAGGAGGCCTTGAAAGGAGCGACATGGTGGGCTGGAAGGCCAGTGGCCCCAGAGTCAGGAGGTCATCACCCTGCCCTGCCCTGCCCTCAGTTTCTCACACCAACCAAGGGGTCAGGGGGGAAGGGACTTTATGGCCGAGGGGATTTATGGCAGAGACAACAGTTTGTTCTCTGAGCTATGCTGGCCTGAGCCACCCAGGGAGTAGTTTTACACACACCCCTGCAACCCCCAAATGGGGTTTCCAGCTGGAGCTCTGGGGCCCACCCCTGGGCCGGAGCCTGAGATGGCCCCATTTCCCATCTGTGCAGGAGCCCTATGGGGTCCGTCTGCTCCTGTGAACCCTCCATGAACCTCGGAGAAAGAGGGAGCAGCTTGGAGGGCCCCCTGGTAGGGGCCAGACTCCTCCCAGGATCTCAGAGCAGGGGGAGGTCAGGACCCCAGCCAGGAGAGCAACAAGTCTTCTGGGATCCCCTTGTGGCTTTGCTCCCCCTACAGCAGTCTGTTTATGGCCCTGAGGCCCCTCCATTCAGATAGGATTGTCACCTACTCATTCTGTGGGACTCAAGCCTCTACCCTCAGTTCTCTGCTCCTTAACCTCCAGTTGCTCACATCTCGCCAGCTGCTGGACGTTCCCCCAGAGGTTCTCCAGAAACTGCCAACTCAACTTGGCCAAACTTGAACAGCCCACTGCCTCCCCTTCCTCTCCTATCACCTTGTTCTTGGGCAGTGGCACCTCCACTTATCTTGGCTCTCAAGCCAGAAACATGGGCTCCTCCTCGATGGCATCATCTTCTTTCAGTCACCAAGGCCTCTCCATGCTGCTTTAAAAATGTCTCCCAAGTCTATAGACCTCTTCATCGAGGGATGGAAGTATTTTTGGTCTTAAGGTCTCAACTGATTGGACGAGGCCCACCCACATTATGAGGGTAATCTGCTTTACTCCGACTCCACTATCTAAATGTTACTCTCATCTAAAAACTATCTTAGAGCAATATCGTGACTGGTGTTTGACCAAACAGCTGGGTATCATGGCCTAGCCAACTTGAAACATAGAATTAACCATCAAAGCATGTATGTGTTTTTGTTTACACAGAATGTGGATATGGCTGGATGGTCAGATGGATCCACGAGTGATGCGTGGATGATTGGACACGTGCTTGGAATGATGGGTAGCATCTGGTTGGTTACGTGTTGGGGTGGATGAATGGTGGAATGGTTGGTTGAGACAGTAGATGTGGGGACACATGAATACATAGGTGGATAAGTATATAAATGGGTGATTGGTAGGGTAGTACATATGTGAGTGGGTGGATTGATAGTTGGTTGCATGGTTGGTTGGTAGTTGGATGGTGACCAGTGGAACCCATGGTTGGATGAGGTGCTGGTGACAGCATATATGTCCACACTGATGGACAGCCATGTGAGTGCTTGGATGAGTGGATAAATGGATTGATGGATGATCGAATGGTTAAGTGCATAGATTAGATGTAGCTCTGAAAGGGTGGGTACCTCAGGCCCAGATGTTGTCTCTGGGATATGGCTGAGTGGATGGGGGTGTGGGTAAATGTATTGGGCAGTGAATTTCTTTGGGGAAATGATAAATTGAGAAAAGCCTGAAGATAGCAAGGTCTTTACTGCGGAAGAAAGTGCTGGTAGAAGGAAAGCAACATGTCATGTCCCATTCGTGTGATTTATGTAAGTTCCATCATTTTTCTGAGCCTTCATTTCTTCATCTAAAAAAGGGAAAAAATAGTCTTACCTGGCAGTGTCCTATGAAGCTCAAGTGAGATATGTGTGCAAGTGTTTGGCACGGCGCCCTGAATACGGTTAAATTCTCAAAAATGTCAGTTCTCTGCATTCCTCTGGCTCTCCCTGCTCATTCCTCCTTACACTTGGGTGGTAGGTTCTGATTTACAGGGCAGAGTCATACCGAGGTCTCCTTTGGATTCCCCCCAGCCCCAGCGGCAACATAAACATATCCCCAACATTGCTGATGTGACCCCTTGTGCCCCACACTTGGGCACAGAATAGCCCCCCCTTCAACCTCATCCCAGAAGGGACACTACTGGCTGAGCCTCTTGCTCCAGCTGGGATGATTTCTCAGTCCTCAGTGGGCCAGAGACAACATCTGGGCCTGGCTACTGCTTCTTCTTGAGTCTTCTCATGACACTCAGAAATGATGAGAAACACATTGTGTCCCTTTGGCAGTGGCAACACTTTCTCCTGGAGAGATGAGAGACAAGGACAAGGCCATGTGTGTGGGCACGCGTGAAGTTTCTCTTTGGGCCCTCAGTGGGAAGAAGTTTGTGATGAAGCCTGAGGGTTTGAGAAACGCGGGTTCAAATCCTGACCCTGCCATTTTGGGGCTATAAGGTTTTGGAGATGTCACTTTCCTTTACTGAGACTTAGTGACCCTTATCTTTAAAATGAAAATAATATCGCCTGCCTCACAAGACCTTTGTGAGGAAGAACTGAAACGCTTAAGAACAGAGTCTGGTGCATAATAGGCACTAAATAAATACCAATTCCCATCCTCACTGGGAAAAGTCTGGCTGGGCAACTGATCTAAGGTGTGCCAATCTGAGTTACACTGATGTATTTTGAGGTGTGCCAATCTGGGTTACACTGATGTATTTTGAGCCCCGGGGGAGCGGTTGACAAAGGAAGGCTCACGAGTGCATGGATTGATCCATTCGTTCATGAACTCATTTCTTTCATTTCAAATCAACTGACTGATGTGTGATTTATGTGCCACAAACTGCATCCACTCTAAGTGAATAATTTCATGAGTTTCTATACACACATGCACCACAGAAACCACCACTACAATCAAGATACAGATCATTTCCATCACCCCTAAGAGGTTTTTGTGCCCTTTTGCAGCCATCCCTCCCTCCTGCCCCATCCCCAGGTGACCACCGATCTGCTTTCTGTCACCTTAGTTTTGTTTGTATTTTCTAGAATTTTACATAAATGGAAGCATGCAGAGAGCACTCTTCTATGTGTGACTCCATCACTCTGATTAGTGATTTGGGGATTCATTCTTATTGCCCCGTGTACCTGTTATCCATCCTTTATTAGTTGTGATTTTGTCCATTCATTCATTCATTCATTCATCCACTCCACAAATATTTGCGTGCCTACCCTGGGCCAGGAACCGCTCAGTTACAGCATCAGAGCGTGTGTCCTCTGTATATTTTAAAGGTATATATATAGATATCTATATATATCTATATATATATCTTTATTAAAGTTCAGGGGCTAAAGCAGGAAACAAAGTAGGGAAGTGCCTGTACCAAAGAAAGGAGATTATATTCTACGAACTATAAGCAAATAACCACATAATATGACAGCCCGTGATAAATGATATGAAGAGAAATAAAGCAGGTTTGGGGAGTAGGTGTTTATGGAGTAGGTGTTTATGAAGACATGTGCTTCTTTATGGAGGAGGTTGGAGCCAGCCCTGCGGATATTCGGGGAATTAAGTAGACAGAGAGTCAGAAAGTGCAGAGATGTTGGCGTAAGGTACATGGCTGGGATACTCAAAGGGCAGCAAGTCTGGAAGAGATCTGGACTGAAGACACGCTGCAGGTCACTGATGTTCTGAGAGCACGTGTGAAGGAGGAAGACAGATGAGGTCCAACGCCAAGGGTGCTGGTAGCTGGAGGGTTGAGCCCTGAGGGTGGGGAAGGATGATGGAGGCAGTGGAGAGTGAGCGCTCGGAAGACAAGAGGGGAACCAGGAGAGAGTGGGCCCGGAAGCTAAGCACAAAACAGGCTTTGAGAGGGAGGGAGGGATCCCCTGTGCCAAACGCTGCTGGGGGGTTGAGGAGGAGGGAGAGGAGGACTGCAAACTGGCCCCTGGCTGTGGCCCCCAGAGGTCTTTGGCAGGCCAGAAAGCAGCAGTCTGGGGAGGCAGGCTTGAGAGAAGCAAGGTCGGGAGAATGGGTGGGGAGGCGAGCGAGAGGCGGGGGCACAGACTCCTTTGAGGCAATCTACCATAAGGGGAGAAGAAAAGCAGGGTGATCCCTGGGGAGCAGTGGGAGTCAAGGATTTTATTAATTTTAAGCTTGATGATTTGGTATGTTTGTATGCTAATGGCGTCGAGTCAGCATTTACTGAAGGCTTTCTCTTTCCAGGCACGGTGCTATTGATCCCTTCTTGTTTTTCATTGATTACAAGAACTTTGTCCCTCCTTTCACTTTTGAGCAGCTACTTCCTAGGAGGGAAAGGGTGTCTTAGTGGTTCCTGAGGGCCAGAGAGTGGACCTCGAGGAGGAGGTGGAGGAGGAGTTGGGCCACAAGGGGAGAGATTGTCACCCCCTGGACGGCCTTCCCTTCCTTCAGCCAGGAAGGGCCAGCCAGCACTGGGGACAAAGCAGAGCTAAGTCCTCCCTGGTTCCTGGATGAATTGGGAAAAGCATCACCTCAGCTTGGTTGAGAGGGGAGAGGAGGCCCCAGGAAGGGGAGTGGGCTGAGGCAGGAGCCGTGCCTCTTGGCGGTGACTCGGGCTGGCTCTGGGGATGAGATGAGCCTGGCACGTGCTCTGAGGTCACTTCCCTGGCCTGCGGGCCTCGGGTCAGCCCCTCCTCATGTCCATTTCTGCCAGCTCTCAGGCCTTGGGGACTGGGAGGACCAGGACAAGCATCCAGGAGGGGCTTCCCTGCCTTTGGATGGGATCCCACTTGGACCTGGGTTCTTTCTTCCTTTGGAGGCTGCTTGGGAGGCTGGTTGTGCAGTCGGACAGACGTGGGTGTGAGTCTGGTTCCAGAACATTTTCAAGGGAAGACTAGGGTGAACCAACTTGTCCTGATTTGCCTGGGACTTTCCCATGTTTAGCACTAAAATCTCACATCCTGTAACGCCCCCCCCCCCCCGCCCCGCCCCCAGCCCTGCAGTCCCAGGCAAACCAGGCGGGTGGGTCATTGTAGAAATAAGCAGTGGATGGATGTGCCTGGAACTCCAGGGCCAGGACTGACTCATCCAGCCTGCAAGAAGCGGTCTGGTAGAGTGACTAAGAGCCTGGCGGCAATCTCTGCTTTGCCACTTACTAGATGTGGAACCTGGTTTAGTACTTTGACTTTTCTGGACCTCAGTGAGTCCATCTGTAAAATAGGGATGATCGTAACTCCTATCTTACAGGACTGTTGAAGATGATACATAAAGCTTTTAAAAACTGCCTGCCTCATGTAAGTACTCAGTGTTAGCAGTTAGCTGTTATCTATAATTATCTATCTTTATCTATCTATCAAACTATCTACTGAGTCTATGAATGAAAGGGTTACTTTGGTAAGGGTATACACAAGGTGCTGGGGTAGCCAGGGGAAAGGAGACTGATTCTATTCAGTGGAAATCAGAGGCAGCTTCACAGAGGGTAATACTTGGGCTGGGTATTATAGGTTGAGTAGGAGTTTTCCAGTTAGACAAGAGCGAGGGAAAGTTAATCTGTACAAAGGCATAAAGATGTGAGGACGAAGAGCAAGTTGCTTCCCTTTCACCCCAGGCACGGGCTGGTTTTAGATACAGCACAGAAACTCAGTTATCCAACCAAATCTCAGAGGGGTTGGTTTTCCTATGCCCGTGATTGTAAATGCTCCTCCCCACTCCCACCCCCATTTATGTTTCTCAATCCGTACTCCAGCGCCCAGCTCAGGGCCGACTATGTAGTGGGTGCTCAGGAAACATTTACTGCTCATCAGCTCGGTACCTGCTGCTGTGTTAAGGGCCTTATGTGTGTTAGCTCACTTAATCTTTACTCTTAGTATCTCCCATCTCAAAGATGAGAAAATCGAGATGGGAAATAAATTACTTGCTTGAGCAAGATCCAAGAGCTGGTAAGCGAGGCTCTGGCATTCAAACCCAGTCATGTCTGCCTCCAGATTAAGCTTTTAACCACTCCCTTGCATATTTCTTTATTTCTTGGCACCTGGGACCTCTGGCTGCAGTTCTAAGAATAAGAGGAGGTTGCTTGAACTGTAGGATCTCTGCTTCTACACTGGTGGGGAGGTAACTCACTTAAACTCAATAAACAATAAGTAAGTCGTGGTTCTGTGCTAGGCAAGGTGAGGCCTTGTACTACGGATGCAAGGCCTGGGACCTGTAGAGCCAGGCTGCCTGGGTTCATGTCCTGGCTCTGTGCTTTCTAGCACTGTGCTCCCGGTCCAGTCTCTGATCCCTTATGGGGGTCCCTTCCCCCTCCTCTTAAATGGGGAATTAAATTCGTTATCTTGTCTAAGACACGCTGAGCGGTGCCTGGCACGTGGCGAGCATTCAGTGCATGTTGGCCCCTGTCCTAACTAACTTTATCATCAGAGTCCCAGGCCTTGTGTGGCCACCAGACAGCAGATAGAGTGACATGTGACCTTATCCAAGGACAACATAAACAGCGGGGTGAAGGGGTGGTGGGCTGGGTGGCAGACCTAGCCCAGGGAGTTTTGGGGAGGCAATTTAAATGATTTAATTCTACTGGGATGGGGAAGAGTTCTTGGAGCAGCAGGGAAGAGCGTGGATAAAAGGGGCTGGAGACCCAGCTCAGGGACCTTAGTCTAGGCAGAAAAGGCAGCCACCCAAATGGGATGACCAACTGATCCTCAGTCCCAGGAAAACCAGGGCATGTGATTCTTTTGACCCCAAAGGAGACTGAAGGAGCTGCCAGAGGTGGGAGAAAACCAGGAGAACAAGGGGGAGATGTGAAGAAGGGTAGGGTGGGCACCATTGCCCCTGGGAGGACAAGACGCACAGTCTCCGGGTTTGGTGCCATGGCTGTCACCATGGCCTGGATGACAGCAGCCTCTGGGATTGGGGCTGAATGTCTAATTGCAGTATCTGGCTTGAAGGCAGGAGAGACTAGAACACCTAACACACTGATGGGAGGGCATCTCCAGCAGAGAAGGAGACACGATGGAGAGAGGGCGCTGATGGCCTGCAAATGGACTGAAGAGATGAGACGAAGGAGCCCATGTCAGGGGCTGGCCTTGGGTGGCAGTTGGACCGCCATGGCCATGGTGAGGGCAGAGAAGGAGAGGGGGTGGCTGGTGGCTGGGAAGAGACACAGGGATTCCCATCCGATGGCTTCTGTTGTCTTTCTGAAGATGAGACAGCTCACCTCTTGAGGGGCAGGGGCAGGGGCCCTGGTGAGGGCCGTCAGAGGGTGGAGGGTGGGGAAAGGAGCCACCGAGGGGAGAGGGTTAGCAAGCTGGCTGAAGCAGGCTCTCCCTCTGGGGTCACCTGGAGCAGGCAGAGGAGGGGACTCCAGAGGCCCTCTGCCCACCTAGGGGAGCTTCCTCAGCTGAGCCAGCTGTTTGGACCTGGAGCAGAGGACGTGGGGGTGGGCTCATCCACGCCTGGTTCAGCTGGGTGAGGGTGACGAGCAGTGTGTAGGGAAGAGTGTGTCGTGATGGCCGTGACCGGCCATGGGGTGGGGGTTGGAGAAGAGGCTCCGTGCCTCAGGTAGCTGAGCAGGGAAGGGGGAGCTAGAGCCAGTGACATGGTTATGTGTGAAAACCGTTCCAGTGTGGGGGGTGGGAGCAAGGGAGCCAGAAGACCGAGGGTTGTAGCTGAAGAATGTAGCGCCCGGTTCCTTGACGTCGGAGCAGTGCAGACTCTGGTGAGGACAACCTATGACAGCGGATTTGGAACAGAGGGGGCACCACTAGTGACAGGGAAGTCCAAGAGGCCATGGCACTGTTTGGGGTGTCCGTGGAGGTATCCAGGGGACCCAGGGCAATGGCAAGAATTGGAGGGAGGAAGTCTTCGGTCAGTGAGGAGTAACTGAGAGGCTGGTGGACAATAGTGATGGGGGTGAGGTGCAGCCAGCCAGCCTGAACCTCAAAGCAGTTGGGTGTTTTGGGAAGGGGGTGGAGCAGTGAAGGTCAGAAAGTGGTCAAGGGGAGCAGGGGGGTACCTCCTCTACTTTCCTTCTCTGACGAAACCTGGCCTCCCCTTGGGAGGACAAGAGGGGAGCACGCCCTCCAGGGAGGAGCAGCTCTGCTGGAGCTGGGTGTGTGTGAAAGAGTGTGCTGTGTGTGGGGATGGAATTCGGGGGGCACCATGAGAAGATTCTGGAAGGAGGGGAAGTGGGAAGCTGGGTCAGGGGAGAGACCTTGCAGAGAGCCTGGGGATGAGACTCCAGGGGAAGGGGCTGCCCTTCAGAGATGTGAGGCCTTGTGTTGGCTCCTTCTGGTGATGTGGGAAAGAGTGGGTACCTGGGCCCAGTGGGACTCAGCGGAGGCCTGGAAGTGTGACCAAAAGCTACAAGGCAGTGGTGGGGGTGGGTTAAATGGTGCTCTAGGGAAGGGGTGAAGGGCCTTTATGCCGCCTCCCTAGGGCCCGTCCCAGCTGGCTCTGGGAGGGCACCACCCCGCCCCAGCCTATGACCCCTGGGTCAGGGGCCTGTCTCTTCAGGAGCTGGGAGTTCGTGGCAGCCAGAGCCAGCTGCTTAGAGGGGAGGAGTCCCCTGCAATGACCGGCTCTTTCACACCCCAAGGAAAAACAAGCCCATCTGCAAAACCTTGGAGGTGTGAGGTGGGGGCTTGGCAAACGGAGGCTGTGAGAGAGGAGCCTCCCTGTCGGTCAGTCTTCCCGCTGAGACTGTGTGGGAAGGCCGGCCAGCCCTGGGCCTGCTCTAGCCCCCCCTTCCTCTGTGGGGCCTCGGGCAGGGCCTCGGGAGAGCAGTGCAGGGATGGGAAGCACCTGGAGGAGCAGGAAGCTTCGAGGACACTGCAGCTCAGAGGGCTGGCTGATGGTGAGCACTGTGTGGGGAGTCAGGAGACCCCCACTGCTCACGTTCCCCTGGCTTCTGAGCACCCTGGGGCAGTCATGAGGTCCTCGCTTCAGGCCTCAGTTTCCCTGGCCATCCAGCCGCGGGTGTCCGTGGCCTGGGATGCTCTCTCTGGCGGGGGAGAGCATTTAGGCCCTCCCAATAGGGGCGGAAGAGCTCAGGCAGAGGGCCTGAGTGCACGCCCGCTCTGGGCACCCGGAGCTGAGCAGGCTCGAGTTCCATTCCTGAATATCAATGAGCAGGCCCAGGAATGTCTGCCACACAGCTGGCCGCAGGCAGGAGGGCGGGTGGCGGGCGGGGCGGGGAGGGAGGAAATGGCCTGCAGGCCCTCCCAGACCCACCTGCCCGGTGGCGGTGGCAGCAGGCAGGGCAGCCCACGGCAGGACAGAGCCTTCTGAAGCCGCAGTCATAGGTGTGCTCTGTACCCCCACACCTTCAAGTCTCAGACGAACTCCAGACTCATGCATTATCACTCCGCAACTTGCCTGTTTCACACTCTGGGAAGAGGCGGAAATAAGATTCAGGGCTGCCTCCTCAGCCCCAAACCCATGATATTTGCGCTCTGCTGCCTAGGGGGTGGGGGAGGCTGCAAATCTGGATGCTCAGAGGCTTGGTCCTGTGAAGATTTATGTGCCAGGCCAGTGTTGGGTGCTGAGGAGACAGCTGTGAGCAGGCCAGGGGGCTTTGAGGGAGAAGAGGAGACAGGAGGGGCCAAAAATGCCCTTTGGTCATCTCCGGTGCCGTGAGCATTATCTGAAGAAGCAGGGAAGGCTGCGCTCCTCCAAATTAGCAAGAATTTATAAACGAGTCACATCTCAAGACTGACTTCTGCAACTGTAGGAGACAGAAGGCCTTCTGACAATCAGGCTTAACGACCAGCTCCTTCCTGAATGTGACAGGTCCTGCGACCAGCGTAGGCACAGGGTGTGTGACAAGATGATTCATCCAGGTTCCTGCTGCATGAAGCTCACAGACCTACCGACAGACGACCCCACAGCCATCCTGGAGCGGGGAGCTGGGCTTGAGCCGTGGAAGGGCCTGGTGGGAAAAAAGACTCACAGGCAGGGACTTGGGAATCCGGCATTGTAGAAGGAAGGAGAATCCCCCCAAGAACTGAAGTAGAGAAGGTCATTCGGGTCAGAAAAGACAATATTTGTCATGACCTTGCCAAGTCTATAGCACTTTTGGGGTGTCTGCAGGGTTCATAAGGCTGGGATGTGGGCTGAAACCTGGAGAGGGGCCCAGGGGTGGGCAGCCAAGGGCACCCTTTGCTCGACCTGAGGGCCCTTCCAGGCTTGGTTCCTGGCCTAGAAAACTCTTCTACAGGTGTCTAATCTCCTCTAGGAAGCCAGTTGGGGCTGCCCATAGTGCAAGATGGTGTCTCAAGGCTGACTAGGTCTGTGTTTGGGGCACAAATCTGTCATCCGCAAAGACAGAACTGTATGTTTCCAGGGCAGATGGTCCGATTAGCTGCTGGGCACCGCCTACCTAGGCCCAAAACCGCATTTGAAGCCCTTCCCTCCCAGACCAAGTTCAACTCCGGGACCTAAGTCTGACTAATCATGAAGATCCCATCCCTAGTCTGTGCCTCAGTTTCCCTGTGGGCTCAGCGATGCTCTCCAACATTCTCAATCTGATGTCTCAGTGGGTGCCCACATATAAAGTGGTTGGAGAATTAGATTTAATTATTAGTCATGGTTGTCATTTCTGGCACCCCGGCCCCTCTGGGGGGTTGGTAAGGGCAGGAAGACTGACAGCTGCATGGGGTGGTGGCAGTGGCTTCACTGTGAGGCCACTTGCTGGGGGAGGCCACAGGGCTCAAAGCTGGCATCTTCAAGATCCATGGGGTGTAGACTCTTGTCTAGACCTGGGGTGGGGAGTAGAGGCAGAATAAGGACTTCAATCCTTATTGTCTGGAGAGGCCAAGATTCATATCCATCTCTGGGATCCATCCATCCATCCATCCATCCATCCATCCACTTAATGACTGATTGCTGAGCACAGCACATTCTAGCTGCGTGATCAATAATGGATGCTGAAAGGAATTCGAAAGCATGGCGTCAATGCTAGAAGGCTCTCACTCTGGCAGTGGAGCCATCCCACTGAATACATAGGAAATCCCTACTTCCTGTGTGTGCCCAGGGAAAGCACTTCTCCCCTGTGAGTCTCAGGTTCCCCCACCAGACAGTGGGTTTTCATGGTCACCTGCAGCGCTATTGTGAGTTTCACAAGGTAAGGGATGGGAAACATCCCGTACAACCCAGGAGACCGTGTGAGAGCTGTCATCGGTATTTACTGTGGCATCAAGCCTGAGCCTCCACCTGACATGGGGTGTTGGCAGAACCAGCCATGGGTTCTAGCACAGTTGGCCAGTCTCTCAGCTTCTCAGGATCTCCCATTTCTAAATCAGCAATGATAATTCCTATCTGCAGTGTGGAGGTGAGATGAAAGGTGTAGGGGCAGTCTTGGTATATTATGTTGAAAGCACATGCTTCTATTTCCCTTCTCTGAGGGAATGAACTGGGGCATCATGACTCCAGAGGGCTTTGGGGGAAAATCAGGAGGCATCTCCAGTTGGCTTGGGAGTCCCTGCATTCATCCACAGGCTGTTGGGAAGGCCTTGTGTGAGGGTGTTTGGGGCACAGTGATGGACAAGACAGATGTGACCCCTGCTCTCATGGGGCCCCTAAATTGGGGGTGGGGGAGGGGCAAAGAATACCAAATATACAGAATAGTTTGTGATTAGTGCCCTGAAGGAAAGCTCCAGGGAGCTGTGATAACAGCTCAAAGGGTTATTTGAGACGGAGAAGTCCAGGAAAACCTCTTGAAAGAGGTAGCCTTTGAGTGATGACCTGAAAGGCAAGAAAGAACCAGCTGTTCAAAAGCTGGACAAAGAGGACACAGCATGTGCAAAGGCTCTGGGGTTGCAAAGACTTTGGAGGCTAGAGAAAACAAAGGAGGCCATGTTAGTAGGGGTTTTCATGTACAATGGGAAGAGTGTAAGCCATTCAATTGGAAAGTTAGAGACAGGCTAGATCAAACAGGCCGATTAGTTTATGTAGATGGTGATGACTCATATTTCCCAATTGAGGAAACTGAGGACTCAGAGTGGTTAAGCCACCTGCCCAACATCAAGTTGGCAAGAGATGGAGCTCAGGTGGATCTCAGTGTCAAACCTTGTTGGGAGGAAAGAGGTAAAACTTTTAGGTGCTCTGAGCCTCCCCCTCATCCTCTTGAGGGGTGAAAGAAGGAGGGGCCCAGCCTAGGAGAGAGAACATCGTGTCTGTGGGAGAGTCAGAAGAGGCAGCAGCCTAAACACACGGCAGACCCCGGCCAGCCCCGGCTGCCAACACAACTGCTTGTGTGGCTGCCAAGGAGCCAGATGCCGCTTCTGGAAAAAATATCTTCCTGGCTTGGCACTCTCTGGCCGGCCTGCCTGCCATGCAAGGGGAGGAGGGGGCTGCCGAGTGTGGGCCTCTGCTGCTTAGCACCCCAGAACGGCACTGCTGTGCCTTTGAAGCCAGGGCAGGAACAGGGAAGGGGGGGTAGGGAGGATGCAAGCAAAATATTTTTGCTAAAAATATTCTGGTCCAGGAGAAGATCTTTTTTTTTTTTTTTCTTTTTTTCCCCTACTCTTGCTGGAAAACCAAAGTCTTATTAAAACAACACCAGAATATTTCATGTTGATATCAATTAGGCGAAGGAGAAGGAATCTTGAATTTTCCTCCCTGCCAGTTTCACATAAAAGGAATATTCTCCCAGAGGCCAGAGGATGAAGGTTTTTAATTTTTTCCTTTTCTGCAAAAAAATTCCTGCGATGTGGATGGAAAGTTCCTCATGTCTGAGAACTTCCTGAGAAGTTGGGGCTCTGGACCCTGAGGCCAAATTCTCCCCTTAAGCTGGGTGGGGCAGTCAGGTGGCTGGTCCCTTAAGATAGCCCTCTGAACCTGTCAGGTTTGCTCTGTACTGAGGCCCGAGCTGCGTACTCTACAAGGAACCTGGCCAGTTGGACCACAGAGTCAAGGGCCACGAGATGGGCAGATAGAGACAGAGCATTTGGCCTGTGCTTCTGGAACCCCTCATCAAAGCTCCTCAGGCAACCTCAAGACAGGGAGTCACTTTGAGGTGCCAGACCTGGCCAACTCCCCTCTTCCTGGCTTAGGCCTTTCATAACCATGATAGCAGCTCCATTTCTGCATACCTATTCTGTGCCAGGCACTTTAAAATGTATATTGATATAATACCTCAATTAGTTCTCACAAAGACTGTAGGAGAGGTGAATTATATTATCCCCAGTAAGCTGATATGACAAGATTTGAACCCAAGTCCTTCTAACCCTAAAGTCTGGGTGCTGTCCTCTGTCACAGCCTACCACTCGATGACCCATTGGCTCAAAGACCCATCTGGTCTGCCATCAAGCATCTGGTAAGTAAGTGAAGCTCTCTTGTCTTTGGTTTTATTTCAGTCCTCTGACTCCAAACCAGAACCCCAGGTTCTGCTTAGCTATCTGAGTTTCCCTTATGAATGCATCAATTCATTCATTAATTTATTTCATTCAACCAACCATTCATCCATCTGTCCATACATCCATTTATCTATCCATCCATCCACTCACCTACCTTCCATCCACCCATCCATCCACCCATATTTTTACCCATACATTCATCCACACATTCATCTCATGTTTGCTAAGTGCCAGAGATATAGAAATGACTAGAACACAGCTTCTGTTCAAGTCCCATTCAGATTCATCAAATATTAAAAGTAAAATGTAGTCTTAAACTAATCTAATCCAATCCCCCTTCTTATGTAATCCAGGTGGGAGGGAGTATTTTCATTTTACAGATGAGGAAACTATAGTACAGAAAAATCTATGGGACTTCTGGCATGTTGTGCTTTGGAGTAGAAAGGGCCTTCATGGCAAAGCAGACATGAGTTCTAGTCCTGGTTCTTCTCCTTGCTAGCTGGATGACCTTCTTCCAGTCCCTGAAACTCTGGGAATGTGGGGGAGAGTAGTAAGTGAGTTCAGAGAGGGCTTCAGGCCCTGGTGGGCTCCATAGGCTGTTGTTAAGAACTCTGGCATCTACTGTGAGTAAGAGAGCACCGATGCAGGGTCTGCCCAG
This sequence comes from Mustela erminea, assembly GCF_009829155.1. Classification (NCBI taxonomy): domain Eukaryota; kingdom Metazoa; phylum Chordata; class Mammalia; order Carnivora; family Mustelidae; genus Mustela; species Mustela erminea. The sequence continues at coordinate 103,928,413 of NC_045616.1, read as the reverse complement.
CAGAGAGACAAGATCCAACTTCAATTTAAAAGGATCACTCTGCTTCTTGGGTGAAGAATCATGTGTCAGGAGAGAAAGGAGTTAAGAGGACAAGCAGGATGCTGACCAGTAAGGAAGCTATTACAAGGGGTGATCCTGGTTTAGAACAAGGGGATAGCAGTGGAAGCGCGAGAAACTTCAGTGCCCAGTGTGAGGTGTGGAAGGAAGAGGACATCAAGGAGGACTTAGTGACCTGGTGCCGGAATGACTGGAAGGATAGAGTGGCCATCACCCGAGAAGGCCAACGCTGTGGTTGGAGCAGCTTCTGGAGACAAGATCAGAAGTTCCTCTTTGGATGCGTTGACTCTCAGGCACCCATGAACTCTTCAAGTGGTGAAGTTGGGTAGGAAGTTAGACATGCAGTCTAGGGTCAGAAGCAGGTCTGGGCTGGAGGTCAATCTGGCAGTCACTGGTGTATGAATGGTGTTAGAGCCTCGAGACTGGAAGAATCACAAAGTGAGTTAGTGTCTTGGCGCCTGGGTGGCTCAGTCGGTTAAGCGTCTGTCTTCGGCTAAGGTCATGATCCCAGGGTCCTGGCATGGAGTCCCACCTGCACTGGACTCTCGACTCAGCAGGGGCGTCTGGTTCTCCCTCTGCCCCTCCTTTTGCTTGTGCTCTCTCTCTGTCTCACTCTCAAATAACAATATAGATAAATAAATAAATAAATAAAATCTTTTAAAAAAGTGAGTGAGTGTACACAGAGGAGAGTAGGACCAATGCCTGAGCCTTGGACCCTCCGTCATTCAGAGATTTTATCAATGCAATGTAAGGCCACAGGGTACAGAGAAGAAGAAAGCATAGTCATAGGTCTCACGAAGCGTGCATTCTAAAGAAGGCAACAGACACAGAAGGGACCAGCAAGTTCACTCGGACAAGACCCTTCAGGAGAGGGTCCGTCAAGGGCTGCAGGAGCCCAGGTGTGACAATGCGTCCAGCCCAGGGGCACCTGCAGCCCTGGCCTATGCCAGTTCCACAGTGGCAGACACTGCCTGGCCTGGGCCCAAGTGACCATTAGGACCCCTCGAACCTGTCCTGTTTCACAGAAAGGGGAAACCCATACCCAGAGTTTATTCTCTCTATAGCCTGATCAGATGAGTACTATCATCCCCATTTTACACCCGAAAAACTGAGGCGCAGAAAGGGAAAGCCACGGCCCAAGGGCTGACTTTAATGGTCATGCCCCTCATGAGAAAGAGAGAGAGAGAAGAGGATACAGAAGGATGTTGAGAGAAGGAAGCAGAATTTTCACATTATGATTTGGGTCTCTCTCCTGAGGGACAGCTCCAGGCCTGCCGCGGTCCAAACCCTGACGCTTTCAGGGGCCGGGCGGTGGACGTCAGTCAGGGTTGTGGGCTGGGAGGGGGGAATGGAGGTCACAAGCCTAGTCATCTGTGGTCCGGAGGAAAGGTGGGCCTAGGGTTGTCAAACCTGGTTTCTAAACAGACGCCGGAAATCTGGATTTTTATGTGAAGTTTCCCACTTTTTAAAGCAGCGTCGGGTCCAAACAAAACATATCTGCAAGCCGAGTTGACCTTATGGGCCACCAGCTCCAGACTTTGGCCTTTTGGACTGGTGGCTGTAGGATCACACAGCCTTGGGCTTTGAATCCACAATTCCTCCCTTAGTAGCTGTGTGATCTTGGGCAAGTGAGTTCGCCTCTCTGGGCCTCAGTTTCCTTATCTGTCCATCATCACTGAGTCTCAGGGAGGAGGATCACAGGAGACAATGTGTGCCTGGCCCACTGTGGGACAAGTCAGAGATGCTCCACAGATGATGGCAAGGAGGTGATGTGTGTGTGTGTGTGCGCGTGTGCATGTGCGTGCGTGTGTGTGTGTGTGTGTGTGTGTGTTTGTGTTGAGGGTAGGAGCTGGGGGTTTGCTGCCTGTCCTGGTCTTACCCAGTCACCCCTGAGTGCCGGGAGCCTGTGTGCAGACCCTCCACAGACCTGCACTCTATCTTCCCTTCCCTCCCTAACCTCGCTTTCAAGCATTCCCCAGGGACCACTTCCGGCTCTCCTGGACCGTGGTGGCCTCCAGGCCCCAGGCTTCTTCAGCAGCCTGGCTTCTCCCTCCTGCCACCTCTCTGCTGCACAGGAGAACCAGGGGGACGTCTGGATTCCTGAGGGGATGTTTTCCACATTTCTGGAAACCCACTGCGGTTTGCTTTTCCGTGGTAAAGGCCTTGGCAAGGGCTCAGTCCAATGAAACAGCCAGTGGCTGGGAGGGGCGAGAATCAAGGAGACATTCATTGAGCGCCCACTGTGTACCAGGCCTTGGGGATTCACAGATGCTTGAAACAGCCCTGCCCTCCAAGAACCTCATTATCTTGTTATGAAGACAGACTGGAAACCTGAGAAGTTAAAAACAGATCTTAAAACCAAAGTCCTTGTCACTCAAGCCAGAAACCTGCTTGCCCCTGGCTTACTCCTCCTCCTCATCCCATCAGATACAAGGTTCTGCTGACTGGCCCTCCTCAGCCCTCAGAATCTCTCAGATCTGTCCCTTTCTCTTCGCTTCATTGCCAGGGCCCTAGTTTGGGTCACTGTCCTCCCTCCTCTGGGCGATGGCTGCTGCCTCCTCCTGAACTCCCTGCCTCCAGCCAACCCTTTTGCAGTCTTTCCCCACATGACCGCGAGAAAGGGCGTTCTAAAACCCAAAGCTTCTCCTGTAACTTCCCTACTGAAAGCCCGCAGTGACTCCATGACAGAGTCCACACTACCCACATTGGCTCCCAGGCCTTGCAGGCTCTGCCCTCTCTGTCCTGGGCAGCCTGCTTCATCTCTTACTGTGTTTCCCTCCATCTTGCTGGATCAGCCACACCAGACGCCTCCAAGTTAACGGTCTGCCTTCAGGTTTCTCTCAGCTCTAGGGGTCTTTATGCACGGGATTCCCGCTTCCTCGAATGTGTTTCCACCATCTCCTTCACCAAGCAAACTTCTAATCATTCTTTCAGGCTTAGCTTAAATGTCACTTCCTCCAGGAAGTCTTCCTCACCTCCTCCCACTGCAGGGCTGGATTAAAGCAGCGTCTTTGTTCCGTGTCATATGTGTTTTTCTTATGGTCATACTACTACCACCGCCACTACTACTACTTGGCTGCTGCTGATACTGCCCCCCTCAAATCCCCCCACCCCGTACACCCCCCTGCCCGAGTCCAGACTAATCCGGACAGTTCTCATATGCACCAAGCATTATTCTAAGGGGTCTATGTCCATTTTAGCCCTTTGCATACCCTCTAAAGTAGGAACCATTATTGTCCATTTTATAGGTGAGAAAACTGAGGTGCAGAGAAGTGGAGTGACTGGTCCAAGGTCTCGTGGGAAACAAGTGGTGAAGCTGAGACTTGTTATAATTCACGTGTCAGTCTGTACAAAGACCTATTTCCTGCTCTACCTCCCTCACCAGACAATAAAACTCCAGGAGCACAAAGCCCACCCTTGCCTATGGTTATGTCTCTGGCACACAGCATCATGTCTGGCACACAGTATGTGCTCAGTGAATTCCTGATAGAAGGCAGGCCCGTTAGACAATGTTGGAGAACTCTGGAGCTGCTTGAGTGCAGGGAGCTGGACCGATTGACCGTGTCCGATTCCTGGGTTGTAGCCGAGCATTCGGGGTATAGGCTATTTATCGCTTGATCAAGGAGAAGTAAAAATAGCATTCATAAAACCCATACACCGTTGACATTCATTGTCTTATCACCATTTAGCTAAGATAATGCATGTGAAGCACATTGCCAGCAGAGAGAGGTGCTTACTACTAAGCAATGATGAGCAGGGGCTCTTGGCAACAACCCATAAAAGCCATGCCTGTCCCATTTTATAGATGAGAAGACTGAACCTCCAGGAAGGGGTGAGGTGACTTGCAGAGTGCATCCAGCCCACATGTGAAGGAGTGGAGGCCTAAACTCCCAAAGCTGGTTCTCACTCCCCTGGAAACAGAAGTTTCCATTTACCTATCACCAAATTCACAGATTATATGTATCTTGCTTATAAGACCATATTGCGTATTTCAAATTTATATTTCTTTTGAGATCAGAATTTCAACCCCTTTGGAGATTTTTTCCTTCAGTCTGCTTTTAAGGTCCCTATTGTCTAGTTTGCCCACTTTTTACATTTCTGAATTTTTTTTCTTTTAAGGCCAGTTCAGGAAGAGTCGCTTCTGTCTTTTGCGTTTCTAGAAGTATCCAGTTAATGAGGCTTCATATATGTTTCATTAGGATTATCCCCTTCGTGTCTTCTTGCCTTCTCTTCCTTCTGTTGGGTTTGCAGATCTCTGCAAGTGCCCAGACTACCCAGCCTCACCAATGTGCAGTCTTACATACTTCTAACCTTTAAAATTGTTGGTAATTTGACAATAGAGAATTGACATCTTCCTGTTTGAATTCATTTTGTTGATTTCTATTGAAGTTGAATTCCTTCTCTCATTTTTTTAAAAACAACTTAAAAACTATTTTTTTAATAGTTACTTTTGGTTGAAAAATTTTTTTTTCACATTTTAGGTCTTGCCATTTTCATTTTAGCCTTTTTCCTCCTTTGTTTTAATGTGCAGGTATCTCACGTTAGTTTTTCCTGTTATTTCCTCAAATGCACCTTAGCTTCCACGGTCCATGTTTTCCAGAAGCTGGGTGGAGTTCCCCTTTCGCGTCCGGAGGGTGAGTGTCTGCACTAATTGTTCTAAGCCTACTGGTATGTGGTTTGGGTGCAGTGACTGAAGCTGGTTTTGACTCTTCCCAGAACCAACGCCTGGGAGACTCCACCCTCTTGCCATCCTCTTTATCCTTGGCTTTACACTTCTTCTCCTTCTTTTTAAAAGAAATTTTAATTTAATTTAAATTAATCAATATGTAATGATTACTGTTTTCAGAGGTAGAGGTCAGTGATTCATCTGTCTTATCTAACACCTAGTGCTCATCACATCACACGCCCTCTTTAATGTCCATCACCCAATTACCCCATCCCTCTACCCTCCTCGCCTCCAGCAACACTCAGTTTGTTTCCTATGATTAAGAGTCTCTGATTTTGTCTTGTTTCATTTTTCCCCTCTCTTCACCTATGATCCTCTTTTGTTTCTTCAGTTCCACATATTGGTGAGATCATATGATAATTGTCTTTCTTTCACTGACTTATTTCACTTAGCATAATACTCTCTCTAGTTCCATCCCCATCTTTGCAAATGGTAAGATTTCGTTCTTTTTGATAGCTGAGTAGTATTCTGCTGTGTGTGTGTGTGCGTGTGTGTGTGTAACATCTTCTTTACCCATTCATCTGTTGATGGACATCTGGCTTCCTACTTCTGAATTAGGTGCCTATCTTACACAAAACCTGATGACAAATACCACAGCATACCAGAGTCTTTGCTCTGGAACTTCACAAAAGGCTCTTCTGAAAGTACATGAGGGCTTTTCCTTTCATACTGACCATTCAGTGCTCTCAAACAATTGTCGTAGTTGCGTGATGTCACTACGCCTTTCAGAAATGACGATGTGGAAGACTTTAGCACACTGGAGAAGACACCTGCTATTGACGTTTATGTTTATGTTATATGTTATGTTATGTTATGTTATAAAAATATTCTTTCTTCCTTCCCTTTCTCTTTTCATCCCTCTTCCTCTTCTCCTTCGGTGAATCTTGATTCTTCTCTTAGGCTACAGACGGGTGTCATAGAGCTGACTTCTGCTCAGGTGCTGACTGGGCACCATCATTCCCAAACTAGGCACTCAACTTATGGAGCCCAGGCAGGGGACACTGAAAACCACAGACACAACAGAAATCATCTCTACCTGTCCTAGCGCTTCCCTACTCAATAATCCCAGGAGTCACCTGTTGAATAGCAGTGACTGGGGACTGCAGTGTCCTAATAGAGGACACAGATGACTCACAGTCTTTTGGCTTTAGAAGATTTGCTCCATTTCTATTTTCCCAAAACCGGTGCTGCTGCTGGGATTTTTCCCTCCATGGCAACTCCACTCAGCATGAAATCTTGGGTCTCTTAGTCTTTATATTTGAATGCCTCCTAACCTTCAAACCTACCAAAATGCTCGTTGATGTTCTAGTCTATTTATTTCATCTAATCATGTGAATGGGATGTATTTGATTGTTTCTGATCTATCAAAATAGTAATTTCATATAGTTCAACTTAATATTGTTTTTAGACATTATACAAGGGATACAGAAGCATCCTAAGAAAGTTAGAAAACAGGAAAATATAAGAAAGGAAATATGCAAATATTATCCCTGATAACATTCTGCTCTATCATCTTCTGATTGTTTCCATGTCGTGCATACCCATATACTTACCCAGAGACTTGTTAGACATGGAATCTAACTATCTACATAAAATGTTGTCATGTAATTAACAATACATTGGGAGTAACTTTCCATGTCAATGCATGCAGTTCCTTACAATCATTTTTAATAGCTGCATTGTTCTCCATTCGGTGGTAGCACCACGATTAAAGGTAGTCAATAATCAAGAGGCTGAAGGGTAGGGCCCTTGGAGTAGGAGAAGGATGGAAAGCATGACGGAGTGGGGAGAGAAGGGCCAACATGGTGGGGAGTTATGATGTCAAGGCTGGAAAAGTTTTTAAGATGCTTTATATTGGAAGAGGCCCCAAAGGGATTTTGATGGGCAAGAAAGAGCCCCAGACTCTGGGGAGGGGCCACTGGAAGGCTTTACAAAAGGTTGGGAGTCATATTCATGTATTCACTCACTCAGCAAATTCTTATTGAACTTCCACTACGTGACATTCTAGTGGGGACACTGCGGTGAAGGAGACAGACTCACATAGCCTTGCCTGTATTGTTAGGGGAGACAGACCATAACAAAAGAAAATCATAGCATTTTGATAAAAGAACTGGGAAGGAAAATGAACAAGGCAATAAGATGAAGCATAAAGGGTCCTGGAGGTGGGGGTAAGGTGATCAGGTATAACATCCCTGGGAAGGGGTATTCAAACTGAGATCTGAATGACTCCAAGGAGGAGTGTTATAAAGAGAGGAACCAATGAGTACAATGACCAAGCGGAATGAGTAGACACCACCCCAGGTCTGAAACATTTCATTCACCCACTCAACCTGGTTGAGTTCCTTTCTGTTGCAGATCAGAACAGAGACATCAAATATCACTTCTCCCTCAAGGGAGAGGAGACATCCATTCATTTCATTTATTTACTCATTCTTTCAGTGATTCAACACATTCTGAGTACTTGTTATGTGCCTTAGACATTAAAAAGAAAACAAAGATGAATAAGAATTAGTTCTTTTCCTCCAGGATATTTGTGGTCAAAAGCAAGGAAGGTGAGAGGGAGCAGCCTGAGAGAAGAAAGAAATGGCCAGCTCAGGGTGCTGCAGTGGGTTCACATCAGGGATGGACTAGAGGAGGTATCCTGTTTCTCTCACCAGAGTTTTGTCTATCATGTTGTCCTGTGGCCCCTACCCTTCTGTGTTAGTCCTTTGTCAATTCAAGGTTTATGGACACAGCCTCAACAGACCCTGAGATGAAGTCTATAAATGGTTCCAGTTGTAGTTCTCTCATGTTCGCTGGATATAAGAAAAATGGCTCAGTGCAGATAGGGAGCCATTGCCTTTACCAGCTGGGTGTTAATGACTATACTTGGAAAGCAACAGAGTTGTGTCTGGGTACCCCCAGATAGCAAACTGGAAGTCCTTATTGGGTTGGTTGCAACTGTGATGGGGCCATGTGGGTAGGGAGTGTGAGGTCCTGTTCATACTTGGGGTGACCAAGTCGAATCATCAGGGAGTGTGTACTTGGCCAATGGAAGGTTCAGGAATGTGAATAAAAAGAACTTTAGAACATATATACAATTCTGCTAGTATGACACTATGGAACGGTGCTTGATCTAGAATATCTTGACTTGAGTTTGAATCCTACTTCTGCCTCTTGCCACCTGGGTGACCTTGGGCATTTCAGAGCTAGTACTCCTTGCTAGTCTAAGCCAATGATTGGCTGAGGACTTGGCATGCAATCAAGTTCCAACCAATAGAAAGTCTGGTTGAGGGTTTATGCCAAACATCTTCCTTCCTTTCTTTTTTGCCTTGAATTCCTCTAGGCAAGGATGTAATCATTGTAGCTGAGGCAATCACCTCATAAGTCTGAGATGATGAGCCCATAAATAAAAGCCTGTGCACTGGTGTGGAGAGGAGAAGGATAGAAATCTTCCCATGACGTTGCTGAACTATTGTGTCAAACTTGGGACTCCTTATTATAGAATTAAGTCATGGCTCTGTGGGTTCTATTATTTGCGCCTGAAGCATCCTCAAGGAACATGAGGGATCATGATAGCTACTTCCTAGAGCTCCCGAGGGAATTAAATGACACACCGCACATCCCGTCCCGGGGCCTATTTTTGTGACTTTCTGCCCTGATTCTCATTGTATGTGATGTGATCTCCTACCCCAGGCTGGAAAAAGCTGCTTTGGGAGAGAGCGCCATGTTGGTTGGTGGAGAGTGACCAGTTTCTGGCCCCCAGAAATATTTGGAGGGGCACCAAATAGTAAAACACAATTCAAAATCATTGTTAACACGTGCCAAAATCCACCCTGTGTGAACCCACATCTTTAACAGAAACTTTATCGCACTGATGTATAAGGCAGAGGGATTCTTTTAAGAGAGGTTACCCCACATGTGGAGGATGATTGAACTGTTCTCGTTATTCATGCTAACATCCAAGGTGGTTAGCCTAAGTCAAAAGAATTTCACCCACCTTCTTAAGGAGCGGCCATGTGGCCCCATGAGATGTGTGGAGAATCTGCTGTGGGCTTTGAAGAAGAGTTTCCTCTCTCCTAAGCGAGAGCCACGGAAGACCAGGGTATCCCACCCCCACCCCCTTATGTCATGGTGTCTTGTGGAGAGACTGAAACCACCATGGCCGTGTGACTCCCAGGCTGAGGGCTCCCAACGATGATACACAGAGGCAAACTGGAACGAGCCCAGCTTCGATGGCAGTTCTGAGCTGCTGGAGTTAGCCGGTCTTGGAGCTGCCTGGCACCTGGACTTTCTAATACATGAGCTAAATATTTACTTATGGTTTATGAGTTGGGGTTTTGGGGTTTTGTTGCTGAAAGCATTCTGCATGATACTCTGAGTTTACTTAAGCGATTTCAGTTTACACAAAGAAAACCCAGATGTCCACCCAGCGTTACAGAAGCAAGCTCTTGCAGGAAGTGAGGTAGGGGTTCAGTGAGGAAGGCAGCGCCATAGCCATTGTCAGGACTTGGCCAGGGGGCGTCCCTGGGCTGGCGCTGGATGAGAAAGTTCCATTCTGTCAAAGCTGTGGGTTGGTAAAGGAATGGTTGTATTCCTACTGTATTAGTCAGGGTTCTCCAGAGGGAGATGTATTTATTTTAAGGAAGACAATTGTGGCTCACAAAACTGTGGGGGCTGGGAAGTACAAAATGCTCAGAGATAAACACGTCTAGGGAAGTTTCTTCTCCCCTCCCCAGAAACATTGCCGGGAAGGTTTCTAGACAAGGGAAAATGGGTCCCAAATGGCTGAGTCATTTGACATATGACAAGCAAATGGTCAGGGCTTGCTGGGGAGGGAGCCCACATTGCCCCAGCTCATCTCCACGAATGGTGTCACCGTTGAGACCCTCTCCCCACCCCGGGCCCGCTCAGTTTGCAAGGTTGCTTTGGATGCTCTATGGACCTTCGCTCCAAAGCCACAGAACCCGGCTACAGATGAACCGGATCCTTAGCTGGACCAGAGCCGCGCCCCAGACTGGGAACTGAGCTGCGTTCCAGCCTCTGTCCCGCTTGGCTGACGTGATTCCGCCTTCGCCCCCAAGTCTGGCCTGGACCCCGTGGTTGGAGCTGGAGCTGGGAAGAGAGGTGGAGGAATGTCTTGGGGAGGGTCACCAGTCAGGCCACTTGGAAAATTCAGGATTGCTATCCCCATTTTATAGATGGGTTTACTGAAGATGCCACAGCCCAGATGCCAGGCTAGGGTCCCTGGCCTGTAAACTTCTTGAGGAGGACTTTCCCCTCTCTGCCACCACCATATCGCGGTGGTGTTTCAAACTCTTCTTGTGCTCTTGGGTGGCACTGCCAAATTATTTTAAAGAAAAAAAAGCAAAGAAAGGCTGACTGGTGCTCTATCCAAACTGGGCTCAAATACAGCAACCAAGAAAGCAGTTGCCCTTCCTTTCAGAGTTGACTGGTGCTGATTGAACCTAGATCCTTGGCCCACAAAGTGGCCGGCACTTGGGAAGCAGTGGGACACAGGACAGATGTGAACCTTGCCTTCACTGAGTCCACAGTCTGGGACTGGCTACTACCCCACCCCAGCCAAGCTGCCCCTGAGCTCTGGTATTGGGGACCCAGGGCTCTGGAGTCCCAAGCTGCTTGACCTAATGTCTGGAATTCTTGGTCCTAGGGACAGCCACACAGGGGAGGGCAGGGCAGGGCAGAAGACAGAGGATGAATGGGCAGCTCACTAACCATAACATGCAGGCACACAGTGACCAAGAGCTTTCGTAAAAGGAGGGGGCGAAGGGGAGGAGGGATGTATATTTAGAAATCAAGAGTCTGACTAACTTTGTGGAGAATCGAAGGGAAAAAAAGCCCGAGTCCCCGCAGTAACCTGTTTGCAGGAGCTGCCCAATTTAGCAGAAAATCACACACACTGGTCCTGGCACGGGCTTGGGGAAGGTATTTCCTCCCCAGCTCGGGTCAAGTTTCATTCATAGGTACTGTCTAAAATTAGACCCTCTGCTTTCATTTTGGTCCAAACTCCCTGCCTAGCGTAATATTTGGGAGAAACAGGCACTCCATTAAAAGTGCCTTCCTCTCAGCGGCCCTTGGCCTGGGAAGGGCTGGGCCCTGTCCTCGGCTGGCGGCCGCTGCGGCTCATAAACCCGGGTCTAAATTCAAAGCATCCGCTCTGACTAGTGACCTCTGGCTCCCAGGCAAACTCCTGCCTCTTCCTCCAGCTCACATCCAAGGTCTGGCCAGGTCGCTGGGAGGGACCCATTGCAGACCCTTGACCTTCTTTCTGACGGAGACTCTCCAGAGGGGGAAGACAGCCAGGAAGAGGTGCTTGTTACCCCCAGACCACTCAATGAGGCTTCTTGCTGGGACTCGGCCGGCCATCTTCCACTCTTCTGGACCCAGGAAGCCTGCTGGCTGGGTCTGTCAGTCTCAAAACAAAAATAGTTTAACTGTTATTTTTTTTCCAGATTAACATGCTGTCAAGGAAGGACTTGGGGAGATGGAGAATCAACACAATGTTTGGACTGATTAGTCCATTTAATAAATGTTTCCTGAGCACCTTGTATTTGGAGTCATTCAGACATGAGTTCCAAAAATGAGAAGGCTACTGTGGGAGGTCCTGGCCTCCGAGAGCTGAAGGCACACCAGCGCTGGGCTGGAGTCACAGCCTGAGCCAGGGGTGTGGGGAACCCAGGAAGCACTTTCTCATCGTCTCTCACCTTTACTTCTTTCCCAGCAGCAGCCTCCAAGGTTCTCTCTTGCCTCCTGACCACAGCACAGAATGGGGCTCCCCCTGCCTGTGCTCTCAGCTTAGCCATCTGCACAGAGCCCAGCCCTTTTTCTGGATTCCAATTTCAAAGTCCCAGGGAAGGTTTTCAATGGGTTTTGCTTGTGTCAGGTGTCTGCCCCTCAGCCAATCAACAGCAGCCGGGGGAGAGGCCACAGGAGCCCAGCGGATTCTGTCCAAAGGATGGGCATGGCAGGAGGAAAAGACATTCCTAGAAATAGACAATTTTAGCACTATGCGGTTGCTGCTCTGCTGGCCGCCCGTGGAAATGCTGAAAAGGATCTTAATCCAGTCATGGCAGATTAAGTCCATGGCAGATTAAGCCAGTCCATGGCTTCCTGGAAGAGGTAATTTCTAAACTGGGTGAATGGCATTTAGCCAGGATCCGAGAAGGAAGAATGTAGAATGTTGTTCAAAGAATTACAGGCAAAGACTTCAATGCAAGTCGCAGGTCTACCAGGATGGGAATCCTGTACTGGCACTCGCTGGCTGTGCTGGCTTTGGGAGTCGTGTGCCTCTCTGAGCTTCAGTTTCCTCCTCTGTGAAAGGGAATCCCAACACTTTCCTCCCGGAGTTACGAGGATTAAATGAGGCTCTGAGTATAGAAGTGTGTGTCAATTGAATCCATTAACCCTGGGTGCAGGGACCTTTTCTGGGCAAGCAGTGTTCCCATTGCTCATTCCTTCTACGCTTTGCTCTCAACTCAGGTATCACAGGGACATCAGAGGAGCCTTCCCTGACCAACGTTCAGAGAGAGCTTCCCTTTTAACTCTGATGGCTACCCAGTTTTCCTGCGAGTTGTTTTCTCAATTTGCAGTTATTTGGTTTGTCTTCTTGTGTTGTTTTTTTAAAATTGAAATATATTTGCCATGTTGCATTGTGTAAATTTAAGGTGTGCAACATATCGATCTGATGTGTTTATATATTGTGATACATTTGCCGTGGCAGCACTAATTAGCACCTCTCTCATGGTATGTAGTTATCATTTCTTTTTTAGTGGTTGGAGTAATTCAGATCTAGTCTTTTAGCAAGTCGTCCGGCTATCCTACAATGCTGTTGTCTCTAGACTGCCCATTAGATTCCTATGCTTTATGCACCACTTGTTGCAAATTTGTACCCTTAAACAATAGCTTGCCTGTTTTCTCGTTCCAGTCTGGTTTTGTCTGAAACTGAAAGGTCTATGAATGTGAAGACTGCGCCTATCTTGTTCTCTGCACTACCCTCTTGACATGCAGGGGGCCCAGCACCTCCACGGTGCTTAATAGTGTCTGCCGAATCAATGAATGCGAGAAGGGAGACACGCAGGCGGGACGTCTTGGTGGCTTCCTGCGGGAGGAGTGGATTTTCTCGGACAGTCTCTGCCTGAGGGCAGTGTCCGGCCTCCCCCAGCAAAGTCGCTGCTCTCTCAACAGCTACTTGAGTCCTGGACCCCCTGATAAAACCCCTTTGAACCCAGTTCAAAGGCTTTGGTGCTTGGGCCTCTCATCCAGACCTACAGATTCTGGAGAACTAAGATGGAGTTCCAACCATTCTATTCTCCAAGACTCCAACTGGGCCTTTTAAGTTGGGAAGGACAAGGGGCTTGAGCCTGGGGGCCTCCCTATGACTCTAGCCCTGGAAGAGATTTCTCTGCAGAGCCTGAGCAGAGGCTCCTCACCCTCGTCCTCACTCGTCCTCTGGTGAGCGCTCTACCCTACAGAGGAGCAAAGAGAGGGATAAGAATAAGGCCGGGCCCAGGAGGCTCCACAGCAACACTGGGGTCAAGTCTTGGCATTGGCTGCAGCACAAAGGCTGACCCCCACCTCCCACTACCCATCATTTACTCCCTCCCACCTTGGCCCCTCCCCCTTTATCTCCTGCAACTTCCTAGAACCACCGGCTCTGTCCCCTTTCTCGTCTCAGTTGGGCTCCCTCACCACAGACTTCGACATGAGAATATGAGTACACGTAGTTTATTTGGAGGGTGATTCCAGAAAGTACTGGCAAGGAAAATGGGATCACGAGACAGGCAGGGGCAGGAGGGCAGTATTGGGTGCAGTTACCAATGGAGGCCACTATGGTTCAACTCTGCAAGATGGTGTAGAATGCCTGCCCCAGCCCACCAGAAGGGCAGGAGCCACTGGCTGAGGGTCCCACAGCAGGCCCTTACTCTCCAGTACTCGAGCCTGTCTGGTTTGTAGGAAGCCTTCAGATTTATAGGAGCTTTTATTTGGTTTTCCTTTGGGTCAGTGTGGAAGAAAATATCGACTGCTGAGGGCATCCGGGCAGGGCCTCTGCCCCTCTTCTGACCACCCCAGAGGGCCTCTCCAACCACCCACTGATTGCTCACTCCCCTCTCACCCCAAACACCCCCTCACTGATCCCTGATGGCTGACTCTTCACAGGTCCATCAACACCTGATGAATTGCCTACCCTAACCCCCCTCAGGACCCTTTATTTTCCCATTTAACCTTCCGTTGACCCCATTCCCTTTGCTCAACTCTGCCTACTCTCCCCTGTATGGGAGTTTTGGGATAGGAGCAGGATTGGGCTAGATGTCCTCAATGAAGCAACAGGAGGGTGTGTCCACTTCCTGAACGTCTCCTCCCAGGATCCTCTGTGGCTGACCAAGTGAGTCACATTCTCTGCCTCCCCCCACCTGGCCCCGTCCCTGTCTCTCAGAGAGGGGCTGGCTCCCGCCCTTGCTTCCTCCCCTTTCCCTATCAAGAGAGGGATCTGGTGAGGCCGAGGTGGCCCTAGGGAAAATGAGGTTCAGCCTGCATGATCCTGTGGGCCCTAAATCTGAGCTCAATTGTCTAGCCCCTCCTTAGGTCCTCCTAGGGGCACAGACTCAGGTTTTCTCTGTGGCTTTCCAGGTGGGGCCCTGGACAAGGCAGGGAGAACATGGACATGGCCCCATCTGGGACACTGTAGTTTCAGCTCTGCTCTGAGCAAAGCTTGAGAAAGCAGAGGCTCAGAGAAGGTGAATTACTCAGCCATGGCCACAGAGTCAGCCAGTATCTGACTCCAAAGCCCAGCATTCTAGTCCCCAGGATTACTGAGTGTGTGCCGAGCATGGTGCCATTCCCCACGAGAGATGCAAAGAGGGGACACCCATGGGCCAGCCCACAGAGCCTGGGGCTGAGCTTGGAAAGGAGCCTGGCCTCTGCCCATCATCTTTGCCACCCGCCACCACCCTGGCCTTCCTGTTTCCACTCCTGCCCTCTGTGATCCATTCTCCACAGAGCAGCCAGGGGGAGCTTAAGAAAAATAATTGCGATCATGTTACTCCCTTGTTTGTGACCTTCCAACAGCTTCCCATAGTCCTGAGAATGAAACTGGCTGGAACTTTCCACAAGGGCCGGCAAGGCTTCCCCGGCCTGGCTCCCACCTCCCTCTCTAATCTCATCTCCTGTTCCACCACTTGGATCCCCTGGTTGTCCCCAGACACCCCAGGTTCCTCTACGGTAGCAGGGCTCTCTGCTTGGAGCTTATCCTACCTGTTGTCAGGAACAGCTTGTCCTGACCCTTTAGTCTGAAATATCTCCCACTTTTCCCACAATGTGGCCCATCGCCTGGTTTTGTTTCCTCACCACCTGATGGATTTTCTCATTTACTCAGTGCTTTACTTGTGTGTTGTCTCTCCCCCATCAGAACGTGGGGTCTATGAGGGCCGGAGCTCGTCTGCCCGCCTCACCGCTGTATTCTTAGTGTCGCGGGTGGGGGGCTCTAGTTGAGTGACGTCATCTAGGGCATTTGTTGAATGACAGACTCTCTGTTTATAGCGGTGTGATCTCAGCATGTGGCGTGTGGTCACCGTACTGAGCAGCCTTGAATGAGGGGGGGAGGTGTGGACCCGTTTGCATGTGCACGCGCATGCGCACACACACACACACACACACACGGCTCCAGGATTGTGATGCCAAGACCCTGCCCCAACAGCTCTACCTGCCCCTGAGTTTCAGATCTAGGGACAACATGGTGGACCTTGGGTCACAGGTCATCGTTGTCACTGTCGTGTCTGGTACCTCAGAACCACTCAAGAAGCACCTCTCGAGCTACCCTCTCTGCCCTCCTACTTTCTCTTCTTGTCTGGGAACAGGATGTGTGTCCTTGGCCTTGCAGACAGATCTGGCCACCTGCTTAGTTGCCTCAATGATCATAAAACCCATGAACCTTTAGGAACTCCTCCAAAGACCCTTTCTCTAATTGTTTTTTGGGATATTGTCCTGAGTTTTGGTTTCTGTCTCTGAGAGGGCTTCCTTCTTTGTGCCTGTCCATTCAAACTGTCATCCAGATTTTGGAAACTTGCTTTCCTGACCCATAGGTATTGGCGGTGCACCAGGGCCTATCCCTCTTCCTTGCAGCAGGGCATTTCCACAGGCACAAAAATAATGCGAGGTTGGTCCCAAGGCCCACTAAACAAGAGACAGTAAGGCTTTGCCATGCTGGGTCCTGCACAACTGGCCGGGGTTGGTGTGGCTCCACCAGGCCTTGCTCTTCTAAGATTTCTTCACTACTGTAAGTGGTAATATATATATAAATATATATATATATATATATATATGTATATGTCCTCAATGGATATATATATATATCATATATATATGATGGAATATTATGGCGCCATTAAAAGAACAAGCAATCTTGCCATTTGTAACGATATAGATGGAACTAGAGGCTATTACGCTAACCACTAGGAGTTGTAGATAAGGTCCTTTTTATGATTGTTTTTTTCATAGGCTAACTGCTGGATCCTTTCTCTCTCTCTCTCTCTCTCTCTCTCTCACACACACACACACACACACACACTCACACTACATACCTCTACCATTATCAGAGACAATTCTATCTTTCCCAAGGAGGTCAAATTCTAAATGCCTACATGCGGTGGTCAGAAAGATGACATCACTGAGTACAACAGGCCAGTTGTAGGTTGACAAGCGATAATCCAAAGCCTGTGTGTTGGGAAAGGCAGGTGAGTGGGGACAATAGCAGGCTGGTCAGCACACCACCAAGGGAGCCCGCCACGTGGCTCCAGTCAAGCGTTGTTGTGTGGGATGGGGCTCAGTGTGGTCACATGTCCTCGTACTTCAAAAGAAACCAGAAAACCATTTTATCTCCTGAAAGATCTACATTCTTTCATCAAAGAATGTAGATGAACCCACATTTAAACACTACATTCGTGTAACATCACATGTTTGCCAGCAATGACTCCTGAGATGCCAGTCTAAGGCTTCTGCATGTAATCTACAAGAAATTAATGAGAGAGAGAGAGAGAGAGAGAGAGAGAGAGAGTGTGTGTGTGTGTGTGTGTGTGTGTGTGTGTTGGGGGGATGGTGGAGCTCTTCCTTCAGTTACAAACAGAACATAGTTTTCAATAGATTTACGCTAACTGATGTCAACCCCTTACTTTATCCCCAATCATTTCTTTATTTATTAGATATTTTTATTATTCCAAGGTTCTTACTACCATGAATAGCACCACCATAAACTTCCTTAAAGTTGGCTCTTTACCAACTTGTACATACATCTGTCACAGACCTGGACCAAAAAGGTCTGTTTTGAAGACTGACCTTTCTGAAAAGAAGGAATATCTGATTTTTCTGTGTAGGCCCGTTGCTGCCACTCTGCCAGGATCATAGAAGGCACTCAGTAAATGTTTGCTGAACAAAGAAATGGGATCAGAAAAGGAGGAAAGTCAGCTTTACAGTGCCATCAGAAGAAAATGTCAAGTGAATTTTGAGTTTGCCACTGTTACAAAAGTGCAATTTATTGGAAAGACTTCCACCCCATTCTCTGTTAATGTCAAAGTACACCCACTAAATCACCACCCTCCATCCCGGATTCTTCCCAACCCCATCTATACCCTAGAGTTTATACCATGGGACACAGAGCATAACTCAGATTTCCCTGGAGTGGTCATTATGATTGAGTTCACAAACTTGAGGTTTGTCCTTTATTTTTCAACTCAAATTAAAACCAATTGGAATTCTCAAAAAGCCCATGATCTGCCTTAGAGTGCCTCCCTCCCCTTGAGTTGATCAAGATCTCTAGGGATTGATACAACCCCAGATAAAAGTCAGCCAACTCGGAATGGATCCTGCCTTGTAGGGCTCTGAAAGTGAGAAGTCCCTGAAATATTCACCCCCAGCACTTTGTTTGCCTCACCTTAGTCTCGACTTGAGAAGCAAAAAGCCATTCCCAGGAGCAGTTTCAGCTTCTATGAGGAGGGAATTTCTCTCTCTGAGACTGATCGGTCATAGATGTGTATATAGTTTCCTTAATCCCTAAAAGTCTCCCTCTTTGGGCCTCTTGCTCTTGTGTTTGAATGCCAAGGCCCAAGGGAAAGGAAATAATTAGTGACCAGTGTCTGTGGCTTCTCCATTTAATCCTCTCCAGTATGAAAGACAAGGATGAAAGACATGGAAGTTTCCTTCCTGTACGGATGGAAGGGGAAGTCCCAACATCAGGAGCATAGGAGTGTCGTTTCCTCCCTTCTGACGGACCTACTAACAAGTATGAGATTTCTTTTTGGGGTAATGAAAATGTTCTGGAATTCGATGGTTGCACAACCTTGTGAATATACTCAAAACTGTTCAATTGCCCGCTTTAAAAGGGTGAGTTTTATGGTGAGTTTTATGATATGTGAATTATATTTCAATTAAAAAAATTTTTTTAAACCTGAGTTAACTCATTTGCCTCCGCCCTCTGCCCACTGTGCTCTGCCAGCCCCGGGACTTAGAAGTTCTCTCCCTGCTGATCGCCACTCCCCAAACTGGGACCCTGAGCTGGAGGCTCCTGGCACAGAGGAGCTGGCCAGGGCTGGCTCGGGGAGCCCTGGGGCCACTTGTGCAGGAAGATAGATTTACGGTCTGGAGGCTCCCAGGGTAAAAATGAGTGTGGGCTGGAGCTAGCAGGCAGAGGTTCCTACATGGGTAACCAGGACCTGGGAGTGAGAATGTTTTCTTTCCTAACTTCAGGAGAGAAAAGGAATGGGATCATCTCAAATGAAGAAGGAAAAAGGTCTTGTTTTCTGAATTGTAGCTGATAAAGTTCATTGAAATAATTCTTAAGTGGCAGAATCTAAGTTATTCTTTTTATAGTTGGGTCCTTCTAGATTTATATTTGATTTAGAAAAATCTTAGTTTAGAATAATTTTGGCTTTGTTATTGCTTTAAACTGAGTTCCTCCAATCTCCTGGGATCAGATATCTCACTGGCCCACATTCACAGAGAAGCCCTTCTACCTTACCTCTTCTGCCTGGGGTGGGAGTGGGAGGTCTTATTCTATAGCTGGGCAGGATTCTTTTTTGTGTTCTCTCATTAAGAGAGGAGAGGATGGAAAGGTCCCTTGCAGAAGAATTGTGTAAGTCTTCAAACGATCAATTCTGCTAACTGCAAAAGTGTTTTGAGAACACTTTATCGTCAATGCAGTGCATTTCCTACAGCATTTGTGAATATCATTTACTCAGTGTAAAAGCTCAAGATATTTCTGTTTAAAGGTCAGAAGCCCAATTCAAATTGGCTTAACTGAAAAAAGAGTTTATTAGTTCATGTATACAAAAGCAATTAGAACTTCAGGTATGGCTTGATCTAGGGCATCAAGAAAGATCATCAGGCCCCAATTTCTTTTTCTTCATTTCTTGGCTCTGCCAAAAAACCCATCTAGATGCAAAGGTCTTGTTGTAAATCATTGATTCAGGCTGGGTCGCATACTCATCCTTGAACGAATTACCATGATCAGGGGGAATACAATGTTGGAATTGGCTAGGCCTGTATCACGTGTCTATTTTGGGAGTTGAGATGGAACCCCACAGTCACTGTGTGGCTTGAGCATGGGCAACAGGATAGTTCTTTAGAGAGAAACATGTGCTAGGAGAGGAAGAATGGATGTTGGGTGGTAAGAACAAGATGCCCACAATATCCATGGTAGTATATTATGCAAATTAAAAGCTTAGCTCTCTTGATCAAATCTCAGCCCTGCCATTATTAACTATGTGACCTTCTGAAGCTCAGGTTTTTCCTTTGAAGACCAGGGATAATACTAATACTTTGCTCCTAGAGTAACCAGGATTAAATGAGATAATCCAGTTAGCACAGTGCTGAACTAGTCAGTGCTCTCTACGTGATGCCGACTACTGCTATTATACATTAGCTTACATCCAGATAGAGAGAATTTTAAGTCACCATGGAAAGTACTTTTCAAAGATAAACCTCAAAAAACAAAGTAGCTTAATTTTTTTTTTTTTTAAATGAAAGACCCAGGAATGAGTACCTACATGGAAAACTACAAGAAAAACCGAGGAGTGATGATCAGCGGAGTCAGAGGAGTGGTTACTTTTGAGGGAAGGGAGGGCATGAGACATGAAAGGGACACTAAGGTTTCTTGTTGTTCGACCTGGCAGTGATTCCACAGACGTGTGCTTTAAACTGCACACATGCCAAAGCTGGCTACTGTTTCCTCTTTCTCCTGGAACCACATGCATGCCACAGTTCCCAGCCTCCCTTGCACTGAACTTAGCCATGAAACTGAGCTCTGGCCAAAGGAACATGGGTGGAAGTACCGTGTACGGCTTCCAGCCCCGGCCTGTCAAACCACTCCCTCTCTTCACCTGCTGCCGGCACCATCGATTCCCCCAAGTGGGGGAAGCAAGCCGGTGATGAAGATGGTATAGAGGCCATCATTCTGGATCCCTGTGTCGCCCGCTGGAGCAGAGGCTTCCCTGTCGGGCACCCTGTTGCTCCTCAGGAACACCAGTTTTGACTTTACAAAGAAACTAGGTGACGCCATCGAAATGCTGGCATTTGCCTACCTTAACGGAGTACATAATGTTTTACATACTTTTCCTTGCATGGAAAAGAGTGGACAATAAAAAAACAGAGAACAAAAGAAAAAGGAAATGATGGCTGGTTGGAGATTATGGGAATAAGAGGAAAACAGGAGGTTCTCCCAGATTCAAAGTGTTTCCAACTCTTACTTCCGAAGGGGGTTGCAGCTTCAGGGGCAGAAGCTAGAAGCTGCTTTTCTATATGTTTTCTGGATCTCTGTGAGGATTCTGTTATGTGGGTGGGAGCTCTGAAGTTTTCTGAAATTGCTTCCGGACAGTGTGGCGCTGAAAGGGGAGGAAAAAGAATCAGATAAGAACCATGACAAGAGATGCTGTTTGGTGAGTGTTCAGGCCAGCCAGGCACCCTGCTCAGCCCCAAGTCACAGGTCTCAGGTATTTTTGCTGCTGTTTAAGAGAGCAAGTCACCGAGGACATATGTCACACAGCTGACTCTGGCACTGAGCTCCTTCCCTCTCTGTCAGGCTGATGAGTAAGGGGGAGTCAGCGCAAAGAAGGCATCTAATGACCTGTGACATCTGTCCTGAAGTGGACGTGGCGGTGTGGAGGGTGGGGTGAAGCCATGACCCAGCCCTGAGATCAGTCCTTGGGCTCCCGTATGCTCCAGCAGGGAAGGCGTCCAAGCTGGGAGGGCTGTTATCATGGGGGCTGACTGGACCTCCCCTCCCCTCTTCTACCTTCTCATTCTTTTAGCTCATTCTTGGGTCGAATATGCTATTTCTTCCTCCTTGTCACCTTCATGCAGGCAGTTCCCATCTACCTCAGCCCTCAGAAGATTCTTTTTTTTTTAACTAACTTCTTGATCATTTTGCTTAAAAAAAAAAAAAAAAGATTTGGGGTCTACCATCTCCTCACCTGCGCATCCCTCCCTCCCTCTCTGCAGGAAAAGACGCCCCAGAGCTGCCCACAGTTCCATCCCTGGTCATGAAGCCAATCAGTCACCCCCAAGAGAACTTTCCACACCCAGAGCCCAGAGCCCAGAGAAGGGCATGCAGTCAACAGAGGCGGGGTTCAGAGCCATCCGTGCATGCAGAGACACATCTGCCTTTGACCACACAGTATTTCTTGGTTCCCTTTTCTTTCGTGTCATCAAGGAATGGGTCCCTTTCTCAGTCGGGGGAGATATGCCCGAGACTGTGCCCAGGTACCAAAGGCTGTTTTATTCACTTGAAACTTGGTTATAGGGAGGAAGTGGGCAAGTTCTTTATGATGAGGAGACCATCATTTTAATATGGCCCAGTCCCCTTCGTCCTTCAACCGGGAGAAATCCTGATTAGAGATGGACAGTTTAGTCCCGAACTCTGCTCTGAAGGGGGTTGCAGGGGCGGGTGGGGAGGTGCGGCCACAAGGCTTGGCTCTGCAATGACAGGGTGTTGCTTCCATGTGAGTCCTACCCATCTCAGACCACTCGGGGGAGAATAGGCTGTTCTTTAGGATGGGGGAAGGAGAAGGAAGCCGAAGGCACACCATAGGATGGAGGGGACCCCCCCCCGAAAAGATATTTCTGACAAGAGAAGCCAGCACTAAAATTCCATCATCTTCCAACCTCACTCATCACAAATGGTGACAACCACAGACATTTCCCGCCAGCAGTCCCTTGGGAGGTGTCCGTGGGAAGCACTACATCCCAGGATTTAAGAACTCTGAAGATACAGAGATCTGTCTTCCAACCCAGAATCCACTACTTTCTAGCTGGGTGACCCAGGGCATGTAATTGGACACCCCTGCATCTCAGCTAGCCCCCAAAGTTGTGATGACTGACACTACTGGGAGATGGGACAGCTTAGTGAGCACTCCGTAAGTGGTGGATGCTGTCGCTTTGCTGGCAGGTCCGTCTAGAGAAGCAGAGGAAGGGGAGGGGAGCCAAGGGACGAGTTCCTCTCTGTCATCCATGCTTCTGAGCCCATGCTGTCTTCTGAATCACTTACCTGTGGGTGTGCTGGTCCAGCCACTGAGAACATCTGGCCTGAACAACAGTGCCTAGGAGATCGGTCTCTATGATCATTCTAGAAGAAGAGTTCACCTGTCTACTGAATGACAGGCTGGGAACTCGGTGAGGCGGTGGAGCCCAGAATGGGGAAGCAGGGAGTGGCCAACTCCTCCAGGACCTGGGTCTCAGACAACCCCAGAAGCAAAGCCAGCAGAGCTGTGAGCACTAGAGACATGGAGGGGGGTGCTGGGGTCCGTGGGTGGAAACTGAGGGCCAGCATGGGACCACCCTGCCCGCCCCATCTTCACCAGGAAATACTCCTCTCATTGCCACCGTCCAGGGCCGCCTCACTGCCTAGGGTGTGTCGTGCTCTTCTGCAGAATCCTGTTTGCCTCCACGTTGAGAACGGACGGATCTCTGTCTCAGGATGGACTTAAGTTGCCTTAGCCCTGAGATTGATGCACGAAGCATGAAGGTACGGTGAGAGCCAGCACTGCTATGGAGGGGCCTCAGGCCAGGGGCTCACTGCTTCCCCCACCCCACTCCTCCTCCTCCCTCTTCTACTGCTGCTTCTCCCCCTTCCCTCCTGCTCCTCTTCTCCTTCATGCATACATCCAGTGCACATGGGGATGAAGTTCAAACAGCACAGAAGGGTGTATCCTCCAAAGAGGATAGACTTTCATCTCTAACTTCCAGTCCTCCGTTTACCTGCTGGCTACACAGTGCTCTGTTGTATGGATGCCCTGCGACTTGCTCAATCAGACCATAACTGATGAGCATTTATGGTGTTGCCACTCCTGATGTCCCCAAAGAATGCAGGAAATACTCTTATAATGATAATAATAATAATGATGGCAATGATTAATATTTGTTGGGCTCATACCAAGTGCTGGGCACCATTTCATATGCTTTTCTGTATTAACTTATTTAATCTTAAAAGTAGATCTAGGTAGCAGGTGCTTTTATCATTTTGTGGATGAGGAAACCAAGGCACAGAGAGATTAATCCTCGCCTACTTCTATGCACACATGAGTAGTTATATCTATCAATTCCTAAAAATATATTTTAAATTTTGATAGGTTTTACCAAATTGTCCTTGTAAGGCATGGGCCCATTTATACTCTCCTCAGCCTTGTATAAAAGTGCTCGCTTCCTTCATATAGTTCAGAAAGCAGAGAAAGAGAGAGGAGAGGAGAAAGCTTGAATCTTGTGATTTAATTTGCATTCCTTTTATTATGAGTAAAGTTGAGTACCTTTTTGTATGTTCAAAACCATTCCATTAATTTTTTTATGAACTATTCAGATCCTTTGCTCATCTTTTCTATCAGATTGTGGATCTTACCCTTACTACTTTATAAGAACTCTTTATATGTTAATTTTAACCTAGACTCTTTTAAATAATTATATTTAAATTATTTTATTTAAAAATATATTATCAGATGTATCATATACAAAGATTACAGACATCATCTATCCCATATAAAGAAGAATAAGAAAATGAACATCCAGTTACCATCCACTCA
The DNA here is from genome assembly GCF_009829155.1 of Mustela erminea. NCBI lineage: Eukaryota > Metazoa > Chordata > Mammalia > Carnivora > Mustelidae > Mustela > Mustela erminea. The sequence goes on along the minus strand of NC_045616.1, from coordinate 103,904,578 downwards.
GCTTAAGAAATAGAACATTTCCAGCAACCTCAAAGCACCATGTGATTTCTTCTCCAATTGCATTTCCTTGTCAACCTTCACTCCTACACTTGAGGAAACTATTACCCTAAATTTTGTGCCTATCTATTTTCTCTTCTTTGCCCTTTTACTGCATATGTATATATTCCTCCCAAAATACATGGTTTAGTTTTGGTCTGACTTTAAAATTCATATAAGTTGAATTATACCGCGCATTTTTTTGGTGACTTTCTTCTTTCATTCCTATTGCGATTTTGAGAGGCATCCATGTTCATGCGCAGAAGCTGTGGTTGATTAATTACAAATGCTATTGTGTGTTTATGGTTACACAATTTTATGTGAAAAGTAAAACCCACCAGTACTCTGAAAATTTCCATGAATACATTTCACCAACATTTGGCATTGTTAGGTCCCCACAGGGGTATGATGGTATTTCATTAAGATTGTAATTGGCATTTCAAGATTGTTGGAGTTGAGAATATTTTCATATTTTATGGACCATTGATGTTTCCTCTTCTCCGAAGAAGTTATGACATGTATCCATTTCCTATTGTGCAACTTGTCTTCTCCTTATTGATTCAATGGTGTTCTTTATATATTCTGGATATTATTCTTTTGTCAGTTACATGTGCTGCAAATACATTCAATTTGTGATTTGCCTTTACATTTTGTTTATGGTAAAATTTCATGAGCAGATGTTCTTACTTTTAACATACTTAAATTTATTAATATTTAATAATTTTTACTTTTGCAACTTGTTTGAGGAATCCTTCCTTTTCTCTGAAGTCATAATAGTATTCTTCTACATTGGTTTTTACATTTAAGACTTTAATCCACCTGAAACTGATTTTTGTAATGCTGTGAAATAGGAATCCAATTTAATTCTTTTGCCATATGGATAGGTAATAGTCCCAGCACCATCGTCCATCTTTTATTACCTGTCTTCAGTGCCATCTGGGCATAAACCCATGTCCTTATTTGCATGGGTCTGATTCTGGGCTTTCTATTCTTTTATATGGGTCTATTTTTTTTCTTTTTCTTATTCTTGTACCTATAACACTTCCTTATGTTTGTCATAGTTGTTTAGCCCTGAGTTTTCTTGGTAGGAAGACTTTAAACTACTGATTTGATTTCTTTTGTGGTCGTTGGGTTACTCTGTTTTCTGTTTTATTTTTGAGTCACTTTTAATGAATGATATTATCTGAGGAATTTGTCCTGTTGTCTAAGTTTTCAAATCAATTGGCAATTTTTTTTACAGTATCTTTGTTTTATCTACTTAATATCTGCATTTATGTTTATGTTTCTTTTTCCTTCTTAATATTATTTATTGGACCATTTTTTTCTTTGGATTAGTATAACTAGAAATTTGCCTACTAGTCTTTTCAAAGAGAAAGATTTTGGCCTTGCTGTTTCTTTTATTATGTTTTATTTTTCAATAATTTCTCTTTTTATATCCCTTCTCTTAATGGGGGAGCGTTGTGCTGTTAAATGTTTAGCTTATTAATGTTGTAGAAATTTTATTATGATTTAGCTTTAAGCACTTAAAATTTTTAATATATCACGCATTCTTAGATCGTTGAGTTTTTTAGAGATGTATTTTAACTTTACAGTTGGTTGCTCCAGAAATTTAAGCATCCAGATTGAACTAAATAAGGTAGAAATTTAATTAATATCTCTGCCTTCCTACTGAAAAATAAAATAATCTTCAAATGCTGTAATTCCAGCCACCTCCTCCTTAAATGTTATTTTGATCATTATCATTGTTCTATTTTATTTCTCTGCCAAACTTTCTATATGCTGTGTTTATTTCATAAAAATGTATGTTTGGGTTTAGCCCATATTTACCTTTCCCCTTGTTTTCCATTCCTGCTCACATTTCAAAATTTTCTTCTGAGATAATTATCATGTTGTCAGAAAACCATCCTTTAGGACTCTCTTGATGGTAAGCTCTCCTATTTCTTGTGTCTGAAAATGTTTGTTTGTTTGTTTGTTTTTGTGAATTGCTGATTACACTGTATAGTTCAATATCACTTTAAAAATCTGATCAATAATCTCTGTCTATGAAAATGATCTTACTGAGGTATAATTAACATAATAAATTGCACAAATTGTCTCGGTATAATGCTAAATGGAAGTGTTGAAAACCAACATCCTTTGGTTTTTCCCTATCTTAGGGAAAAAACATTCGATATAAAACCTGTTAGCTGCAGGTTTTAAAATAAACATTCTTTACTGGGACACCTGGGTGGCTCAGTCGGTTAAGTGTCTGCCTTCAGCTCAGGTCATGATCTCAGGGTCCTGGGATCAAGCCCCCCATCAGGCTCTCTGCACAGTGGGGAGTCTGCTTCTCCCTCTTCCTCTCCCCTGCCCCTCACTCACTCCTGTCTTGTAAATAAATAAAATCTTTAAAAAAAAAAAAAAAAGATTTTCTTTCTCCTTCTCCCTCTGTCCCTTCCCCCAAATGCCCTCATACATGCACAATCTCTTCCTTTAAACAAACAAACAAACATTCTTTATGAGATTGAGGAATTCCCTTTTATTCTTAGTTTGCTGAGAGTTTAGTTTTGTTTTCATTCAGGAGTAAATGTTGGATTTTTGTCACATTCTTTTTCTGTATCTATTGAGAGGATCACATAGTTTTTCTTTTTAGTTTTTACAGTGAAAAATAACATTGATTAATTTTTTATATTAAATCAACCTGTGTTCCTAAGCTTAAAACTCATTTCGGGTGCCTGGGTGGCTCGGTGGGTTAGGCCTCTGCCGAAGGCTCCGGTCATGATCTCAGGGTCCTGGGATTGAGTCCTGTGTAGGGCTCTCTGTTCCACAGGGAGCCTGCTTCCCCCTCTCTCTCTGCCTGCCTCTCTGCTTACTTGTGATCTCTCTCTGTCAAATAAATAAATAAAATCTTTAAAAAAAATAAAACTCATTTCATCATGATGCATTATCTTTTCTATATATTATTGGATTTGATATGTGAAAATCTTCAGAATTTTTGCATCTATGTTCATGACAGATATCGGTCTATAGTTTTTCCATATTGTAATTTATTAGCCTGGTTGTGTTATTAGGGTACTGCTGGCCTTTAGAGTAAATTGGAAAACACTTCCTTCTCTTCGATTTTCTGGAAATGTTTGTGTACAACAGATATTATTTCTTTCTGAAATGTTCCGTAATACTTACCAATGAAGCTAACTGGATTCTGGAATTTTGCTTTTGGAATGATCTTCAACTGAAAATTTATTTTCTTTAAGAGTTTTAGGGATAGGGATGCCTGGGTGGCTAAGTTAGTTAAGTGTCTGCCTTCGGGTCAGGTTATGATCCCAGGGTCCTGGGATCGAGTCCTGCATCAGGCTCTTTTCTTCTCCCTCTGCCTTCTCTCCCTGCTTGTGTTCTTGCTCTCTCTCTCTCTCTCTATCTGACAAATAAGTAAATAAATAAAATCTTAACAAAAAAAAGAGTTCTAAGGATATAATCTGTAGTGATGTTACTTCTCTTGCTTTTGATATTGGCAATATTTATAATTTCCAACCTTTCCCCAATCAGTTAAGCTAGAAATTTTTAAATGTTACTGATATTTTCAAGAAGTCAGCTTTTGGTTTCACTGGCTTTTCTATCGTTTTTCTATTATATTTCTTTGATTTCTATAGTGGTTTTTATTATTTCTCTCCTTCTTTCTTTGGGTTTAATTTGTTCTTTTTTCAAACTTCTAACTTGTTAAGGTAGAAACTGAGGTCATTAATTTGAGAATTCCTTTCTTTTCTAATAGAGGCAATTAGTGTTATAAATTTCCTAGTAAGTACTGATTTAATGGTAGCTCACAATTTTTTAAAAAAAGATTTTATTTATTTATTTGACAGAGAGAGAGTCACAAGTAGGCAGAGAGGCAGGCAGAGGTGGGGGGAAAGCAGCAGGCTTCCCGCTGAGCAGAGAGCCCAATGCGGGGCTTAATCCCAGAACCCTGAGATCATGACCTGGGCCGAAGGCAGAGGCTTAACCCACTGAGCCACCCAGGTGCCCCGGCTCACAAATTTTGATATGTGGCCTTTTCACTTTCATTCAGTTTGCAGTACTTTTAAATTCCTCTTTTGATTTTTTTCTCTGACCCCTCAATTATTTAAAAGTGTGTTATTTAGTTTCAAGTATTTGTGGATTTTCCAGACATCTTTGTTATTAATTTATAATTTGATTTCACTGTGGTCAGAGAACATACTTGTAAAACTAGAATCTTTTAAGTTTATTTAGACTTGCTTTATAGCCCAAAATATGGTCTTTCTTGTTAAGTGTTCCTTGTGCACTTGAAAAAAATGTGTATTCTGCTGTTGTTGGGTGGAGCGCTGTATAAATGCCAATTAGGTCAAGTTGGTTAATAGTGTTGTTCAAGTCTTCTATATCCTTACTGATTTTCCATCTACTTATTCTATCAAGTCTTGAGAGAAGGGCATTGAAATCTTCTATTATAAGGATGGATTTGCCTGTTTCTCATTGTAGGATGATTCTATCAGTTTTGCTTCATGTATTTTGAAGCTCTGTTATCAGATGTTTAAACATTTGGAGTTGTTATGTCTTGATGAACTCTTTTATCTACTGTAGCTAATAAAAAGAACTTCTTTTTCCATAGTAATGTTCTTTGCTCTGAAATCTACTTTATTTGATATTCATAAAGCCATTCCAATCAAAAGCCATTCTTTTGATTAGGAATAATTCTTTTCTCATCTTTTCTCACCCTTCTACTTTCAATATTTAAAATATATTTCTGTAGGCAGGATGTAGTTGAGTCTTTTTTTCTCCCTCTCCTTCTCTCCTCCTCCTACCCCTTCACCCTCCTCCTCCTCCCTCTTCTTTTAATACAATGTGAAAATATCTGCCCTTTAAATGAGGATGCCTAGAACATTTACATTTAATGTGATTATATGATTAGATTTAAATCTATCATCTTAATATTTGTTTTCTAGTTTTTTCCTTCTGTTGTTTTCTCTTCCTTATTTTTCTGCCCTTTTTTTGAATCAAAAATATTTTTATGATTCTATTTCATCTCCTTTGTTGGATTATTAATCTTAGCTCTCTGGTAATTTTAGTGGTTGTTTTAGAGTTTATAGTGTACATCTTTAACTTGTCACAACCTACTCTTAAATAATATTATACTACTTCACACACAGACTATAAGAAAATTTTAGTGGTATGCTTCCGTTTCTCTCCTCACAATCTTTATGCTAAATGTTACATATTTTACTTATATATGTTACGAACCACTGTGTATTATCATGTTTATTTAAAAACTACATTGTCACTTCAAGAAATCTTTTTTTTATATTTACCAATTTAGTGTCTTCTTTACAGCCCTTCATTCTTTTGAGTAGGTCCAGACTTCATTTTAGTATCATTTTCCCTCTACTTAAAGGAGGACTTTAAAGGCATTTCTTGTTCCGCAGCTGACTTGTGATGAATTCCTTCAGTTTCTATGTGTCTTAAATAGTCTTTATTTTGTCTTTATTTTTGAAAGATATGTTGGATGAATATACAATTTTAGATTATTAGGTGGGTTGTTTTTTTTTTTTTTGAGTACTTCAAGATGTTGCTCTATTGTCTTTTTCTTTGTATTGTTTTCAAAAACAAATCTGATGTCATCCTTATCTTTGAACCTCTGCATGTAACATGTCTTTTTTCCCCTCTGGCTGCTCTTGGGATATTTTCCTTATCACCAGATTTGAGTATTTTGATTATGATATGCCTTGGTGTAGTTTTTCTTCAGGTTTATTGAGCTAGAGGTTTGTTGAACTTCTTGGATCTTTGGATTTACAGTTTTCACTAAATTTAGAAAGTTCATGGCCATTGTGTCTTCAAATATTTTTCCTGTCCCTGTTGCTCCTTCAGGGACTCCAGCTACGTATATATTATACCACTTGAAATTCTCCCACACCTCAGTCATGTTCTTTTCGTTTTTAATTTTTTTCTCTCCAAGTCTCATTTTGCATAATTTCTATTGCTGTCTTTAAATACACTAATATTTTCTTCTGCAATATCTAATATGCTTTTAATTTCTTTGAGTGTATTTTTTCATCTTAAGACATTGTAGATTTTATCTCTATAAATTCATAGTGACTTTTTATATCTTTAATGACTTTACTTAACTTTCTGAACACCTGGAATGTAATTATAATAGCTAATTTAATGTCCTTTTCTGCTAATTCTGAAATTTGTGTCAGTTCTTTATCAGTTTTTATTGAGTTTTCCCATCATTATGTATTACACATTATATGTTTTCCTTTTTTTGAATGCCTGGTAATTTTTTTTTGGACACCAGACATTCTGAATTTGATGTTGTTGGTTTTATGTTTTTACATTCCTATGTTCTTGAGGGTTTTTTTTTTTTTTTCTCTTTTCTGGGATAAAGTGTAGTTACTTAGAATCAGTTTGACCCTTTTAGGTCTTGCTTTTATGATTTCTTAGATGGAACATAAACAATGTTTCTTCTAAGGCTAATTATCCCCCTCTCTCCCTAAAGTAAGACCCTTCTGAATACTCTGTCCCTTGAATTATGTGGTTTTTGTTTTTGTTTTTGTTTTTGTTTTTTTCAGTCTTGCTGATGAGAACAGTTACAATTCCTGATTCTCTTTGAGCTCTGTGTACTCACTCTTCCCTTTAATTCCTTTGAGTGGTTCTTTCTGGGCCTCAAGTAGTTTCCTCATACACATATGTTTATCAGTACTCTGTGGAAGGCATGTAGAGGACCCTCTGCAGATTTCCAGTGTTCTGTCTCTATGTAGCTTTCTCCTCTCTAATACTCCAATCACCAAACCTAGATAACTTTACTTGGGCTCTTAGCTTTGTCTCCTCAACTTAGAGATTCTCCTGAGCTTCTCTGTGTTCCTCCTTCCTGCTCTGCGGTCTGGAAATACTCTTAGGGTATAAATAGGACAATTGTATGGTTTGTTCTATGTATTTTCTATCTCTCAGAAATCACCATCCTCTGTTCCTGAAGTTAGTTTTCTTGAAAACAGTTTTCATATATTGATTGTTTCAGTGGGAAGGTAAATACAGTTACTGTTACTCCATTGTAGACAAAAGCAGAAGTCTTTTAAATGGAGTGGTTAACCCATTTACATTTGGTATAATTATGAATATAGTTGGGCTTACATGTAAGATCTTGGTATTTGTTTTCTATTTTTTTAAAGATTTTTAAAAAATTTTTTATTTATTTGACAGACAGAGATCACAAGTAGGCAGAGAGAGAGGAGGAAGCAGGCTCCCCAAGTGGGGCTCGACCCAGGATTATGAAACCATGACCTGAGCCGAAGGCAGAGGTTTAACCCACTGAGCCACCCAGGTGCCCTTGTTTTCTATTTTTATCTGTTTATGGTTCCTTTGATTTTCTTTTCCTGCCTTTAAAAAATTAATCAAATGCTTTTAACTATTCTTTTAAATATCCTCTATTGGTTTTTAGCCCTACCTTTTTACTTTTTTATTTTTTATTTGCTCTAGTGATTGAAACAATGCATCTTTAACTTATCTCAGTATATCTTCAATTAATAATATAAAACCCCATGCTTAAGATAAAAACTTTACAAAATTTTTGTTAACCCTCCCTCGTCCTCAAATTTTTGTGCATTTTACTTTTATCATGTTTTATAAACATCACAACCATTATTTTACTTACACTGCCAGCTGTCTTTTAAAAACTTAGAAAATAGGAAAAAATAGATTTTTATATATATCTATATATTTATTTTTTCTGGCATTTTTCATTCCATCTCATAGACTCAATTTTCCATCTCATATCATTTCTGTTGTGCCCAGAGCCCTTTCTTTATCAATTAATTTTTTTTTAGATGCATCTGTGAGTTACAAATTCTCAATTTTAGTTTAACTTAGTATGTCATTGTTTTGCCTTCTGTTTTGAAGAATATTTTCTGGATATAGATTTCTAGGTTGATAGTTTTTTATCCCAACACTTTGAAGATATTGGTCAATTTTCTCATTACTTGAATTGTTTATTACAATGAATTTTCATTCTTATTCTCTTCAATATAATGTTTCTTTTCCTCTGGCTCTTTTTAAAGTTTCATCTTTGGTTTTCAAGAATTTTACTATGACATGTTTCCTTTTTTTTTTTTTTTTTTTTAATCTTGCTTGAGATTTATTGAGTTTCTTGAATCTGTTGATTTTTTAAAAAGCAAATTTGGACAAATTTTGGCCATTAATTCTTCAAATTTTTCTTAGTTCTTATTTTCTCTCTCCACTCTTTCTGGAACTTAAATTACACATATGTTAAACTGCTTTATATTTTACTTTATTAAATATCATTATTACTGATGTTTATTTTTATTCATTAATATTTTTTTTCTGTTCCTCAGTTGGGATAGCTTCAATTTATTTGTGTTCAAGTGACCCTTTTCTTTACATTGACTAATCTACTACTGAGTTCATCTAATTAATTTTTTATCTCACACATTTTACTTTCAGAATTTACGTTTTGTTATTTTTTAGAGTTTACAGTTTTCTGCAGAAATACCCAATCTTTTCTCTTTTTCACCTCTGAAATTTTAAACATTTATAATAGGTGTTCTGAAGTCCTTGTCTGCCAATTCCAATAACTGTCCTTTGTGGATCTGTTTCTATCAATTGTGTTTTCTCTTGGTTATAATAATTTTTCCCCTTGTTTCTGTAAATGTCATAAATTTTTATTGTATTCCAGATGTTATATATACAGAGCAGGTAAGTATACTTTTCTTTGTTTATTTCTCAGAGTGAAAATCCTTTCTTATGACTGGCAATTCAAGTGAATGTCTAATGATTTGTTCATGTATACAAAGAGAATTGTAATATTTTTTCCAGCAGTTTTAGGTGTTTTTATTGAGATAGCTTTTCTGTACATTTGATCCACCATGTTACCTAGATGGAATTATTTCTTTAGATCTTTCAAAAACTTTGAGCTAAATCTTGCAGGGCATGCTTGTTGGAATTTAAGTGATTTTGAAGTGAATTTAAGTGATTTTGAGGCTTCTAAAAGTAGAAATAGACTCTAACGCTTCCTATATACCATATTATCTCCAATCACCAAAGTGAAAATTAGGGACTACCTCTGTCCTCCCCACCACCCACAGTCTTTACGCTGGCACGCGTGCGTGTGTGTGTGTGTGTGCGTTTCAGCCAGAAGCTCCATAGGGGTAAAACAGGAGGGAAAAACAGTGCAAGCTAGTTACAATGGATGGTATAGAATTCAATTTTGTGTCACCAGTTGCAAGTATACACTAGGATCCTCTGGGGGCAAACTGCAATAAATTCTCTGGCCTCTCTCAAGGAAGAGATGCTACTCTTCGATCTAGCAGGAGTCTCATATGGGAATGTCTAGCAAACCAACCACTCACAGTCCCAAAGATAACGATTTCTCTCACTTGCACTTTATGCTTAGCAAGGCATGTACAGGCCCGTGGATCTCCTTTGATTCTTACAACTCAGTTTTATTAACAGCTAAGACTGGGAAGGTTCAGTGGGCCAATTTTCAAGTGGCCTTAATGTCATCCGAAATATTGCAGTTTATCCCATATTCCGCCATATTCTCTCACTTGGGTTGCTTCTGTAACCTCATTGTACATCTCCCTGCCTCCAGGCCTCACCCCTTTAGTCCACTCATCACACTGAGTAGGCAATCTACAAAGCAAGACTCCTGTTTTTGCTCTTCTGTTCTATACTCTTCAATGGCTCCCCAGTGCCTTCAGGACAAATTTATAAGGCCTTTGAGGTCTGGCATCTTTCCACTCCTGCAGCCTCATCTTTCTTCTTCTACTCCTCTCAAGCATATATGAATGATGCACATTTTTGTCTGGGATACTGCCTCCCCCCTACACACACACACACACACACACACACACACACACACACACCTGCTCACCTATCTGGTCACAACTACAGACTTACTTCCTTTCCCTGCCTCCTAGGTCTGGGTTAAGAATGCATCTTCTGGGCCACAGACCTCTGAGCTTTACATTTGACTGTGATCACCCCCACTTTACAGATGAAACAACTGAGGCATAAAGAAGTGAAATGATTTGTCCAAGATCAGAGAGTTCAAAAGCAATGACTCTGGGGGTCAACCCAGCAGTGAGATGTTAGACTTTCTCCTGTGAAGACTGCGCAGTAACAGTGCTGAAATCCCGAAGCTTCCAGGCTGGTTCTCAAGAAAGATAGAGATGCTCACACAAGATCCCAAGTGCAGAGGGTGCCCAGAGAAGGGAAGAGGGAAATGTGACCCACTGCAGTGTCAGAAAGCCTGGGAAGGTGCTGAGTCCTGGGAGAGCAGTGCAAGGCCTCTCAGGGCAGCTTGGTGACCCAGGATTCCCAGAGGAGGTCTGGGAGCCCCTTCCTCCAAATTCCCTGGGAAGGCTGGGCAGGAGGAGATGATGCTGACGCTAGTCTGGAGCTCGGGGCCAGAGACTGCTGGAAAAGAACGCGGCTAAATGTCAGGGTTTAGGGCCCCAGCCAGGCCTGGCTGCTCTGTGCTAGCATCCTGCCCTGGGAGGAAGAGCAGGGAGAGAATCCACAGTAGCCTTCGGAAGAGCTTCTGAAAAGGGCCGCCAAGCCAGGAGCAGGGAGAAGCGGGTGCTCTGGCGGCCAGGTCGGGGCGGGGCAGCCAGGCCACCCGGACACCTCTGACAGGCAATTTCCAATTTCCTATGGAATTAAACTGTAAAAGCAGAGTCCGTCACTGTCTGCTGCCTCCCTGGGAGGGGAGAGAGTTACTGTGGCAGGCTTGAGAAAGCTGGACTGTCCTTTCCCAAACAAAATAGCAACCAAGGCGGCTGGTATTTGGAGGATGGTATCAGAGCCCTGGGCTGTGTGTCAAGGTGCCTGCGTCTTCTGTCTCCACCTGCTTGGGTGACCTTGGGCAAGTCCCTTCCTCTCTGTGGGCCTGTTTCTTCATCTAGGAAAGGAGGTATTGGCCGCAAGGATGCCGGAGGCCCCTTCCAGCTCTGAGATGCTAGCATTCTGTAATAAAGTTGGGTGTGGGAAAATATGAGGTCTAGGGGGACTGGGGGAAGGGGCTGGAACTATCCTTGGTTGGAACTGCTAAAGGAAGCTCTGTTCAGCCCCAGCCCCAAGGCTCCCAAATCCAGCAGCAAAACTGGGATCCACCCAACCAAAATCAGCGAGGGGAAGCCAAAAGCATGAGTAAGGAGAGGTTGGGCCATAAACATGTCATCTGCACAAACATCCAGCCCCCTCTGGGGTCCCATTGGCCCTGTCGGGGGAGGAGACTGCTGCTGGGGCCCCCCTCAGCCACAACCCCAAGCTTACTCGCTTGGCCCAGGATTTCAGGGTGGAGGCCTGACTGCTAAGAAGGGAAACCTGGCTGTGGACGTGCCCTGAGGAGCTGTCAGGAAGGGCTGGGTGAGGCGAGGGCCCCACCAGACAGCTGGGGGTGGCTCTCAGCTGAAGGGAGGCCTTCCATCCTGAAGGAACACAGAGCTTTCTGGGATGGTCTCCATTTTAGATCTGCTGAGGTTCCTGTGTCTCCAGCTCTGACCCTTCTCCCAAGGTTTGGAAAACCAGCAGCCTATGGGACCTTGTTTTCCAGATCTTCACGGGTACTCGAACTCAAGTCTCCAGTCACAACTCCTGGTCCTCTCCAAACCATCTTCCTCTGTAGGGTTCCCTAGGTCAGAGCTGTCGCTGTCACCCAGCAGCCACTGGAGCTGGTGTTCAAGAAATGATCCTCTTTCCCCCTCTGCGTTCACACCTAAAACTTTCCCATGCCTTGGCAAACTGACCCTTAGTGCGGCCTGTGTTGGCCCCTACCTCCTTCTTGATCCTTCTTTCTTTCTCTCCAGATCTCAAGTACACACGACTTGACTCATCTAGTTTTCGTATGTCCCATTTAAAAGAATGTGTCACTTTTACTGATGAGAACAAGGCCAAGGACTTTGACAGTAACCTGCACCGCAAAGGTATCACTCTCCCATGCCATTTCCTTGCCTTCTCCCCTCCAAGGAAGCTGTTCTACATCTGGGGTCTTCGGCTCTGTTGCATTCTTTTAAATAAAGTCTTTTTTCATCCTTCTGCACTCCTAAAATCCAATTTTAAGTTTTATGCAAAGATGTCATTTGGCATGTAATCTTTTGGAGTTTGCTTTTTTCACTTAATATTGTATTTCCATGCACAGTTGTTTGTTTGCAAATATGGCTGCAGTTTTCCCGCTCCGTTTCTCCACATTCCTTTTGCCATGAGACTTGATGGAATGAAAGCATCAAGAGGTGAGCCTCTCACCCCACTTCTTAAATCTTGGCTAGGCCCCTGAACTGTTTTGACTAAGAGAATGGGCAGAAGTGGCACTGTGTCATTTCTGAGCTTAGACTTTAGGAGGTTTTATACTCTTCCTCATTCTCCTGGAAGCGTCTGTTGCCATGTGAACAAGTTAGCTTGCTAGGTGATGGGAGACACGCCACCCAATTGACACCATCACCCTAGCAGACTCTCCACTGACTGTGGATTCCCGAGGAAGCCCAGCTAAAACCAGAAGAACTGAGCAGCTGAGTCCAGCCTCAAATGCCTGCCTACTAAATTATGGATTAAACATGTAATGGCTGTTTAAGCCACTAATTCGGGACTAGTTTGTTACACAGTGTTCAGCAACTGGTATGCCATGATTGTGGCATGCTTCTGTGGTTCGTTCCTTTTCACTGCTGCCTAATATTCCACTAGGTGTAGCTAGCAGTCTTCATTCATTCTCTTTCCTGTTGATAAGCATCTGTGTTTCTGCTATTGTGAAAATGCTTGCATGAATTTTTTGTGTGTGCGCATGGTTCCCTATTGAACATTATGAAAGATGACGTCTCCTCTCCCGGCTCACAGCTACTGGGAACCTTGAGCCCATTCTCTTCACTGTCCTGAAGAAAACTGTCAAAATGAAAAACAGATCAGGACACGCCTTGCCCCAAATCTCTCAGGGGCTGTCCCCTGCTCTCGGGGTGGAGTTCAATGTCTTTATTTGATATTTAAGATCCTCTGCGCCCTGGCTGGTTGTCTCCTCTCTGCCAATAAACTTGGCTACTAAACCGCTATGCGACCTTGGGGACAAATTACTTTACCTCTCTGTGTCCCAGTTTCTTCTTCAGAAGAAAGGGGCTAATAATAGAGTGGGTCATAAGGTTATTGGAGAGGATTAATTGAATTAATATGTACAGAGATTTGGAACAGTACTTGGCACAAAGCACCCCATAAATATTTGCTATTATTATTGTTACTTTGGTTTTTAAAAGTAGTCAAATGGTAAAGCTGATGTTCCCTGAAGTGTATCACAGCTAAGGGCCTCTCCCCCTATGGGTCCCTCTGCCCCAAAGCCTGTTCTTTCTATGTCTACCTGCTAAGCTTGCCTGTCCAGACCTTGTCAGAGTGTCACTCAGTTTGACACCTTCCCTGCTCATCTCCCACCTCCGAGGTTAATTGAGCTCACTCACCCTGGGCTCCACTTGCCCCGGCATGCATGGCGAGCATTGCTTGTGTCTGTTTAGTGGGCCTCTCTGAGCTCAGTGACTGTATCCCATTCATTTCTGTACCCCAGAGCCTGGCATGGGATAGATTCAGGATAAATGCATGATGAATGAGTAAATGAACAAACGAGTTACGGACCTTATTTGCCCTGTGCAATCACTCATTCACCATTCATCCAACCACCATGTCCTGAGTTCAGATCTGCCAGCCACTGTCACGGCTAGAGGAGACCTCTGCCTATGGGGTCTGATAGGAAATCACAGATCCCAGGAGGACAAGCAAGGCTCAGTGTGGTCTGAGCTGTGACATGCAAATCCCCTACCCAGAACAAGTGGCGTGAGGGGTCTGCTCTCAGGGAGCCCACCAACCACAGACAGGAATGAGCTTGGGCCCCAAACTGCAAAGAAGCAACCAGAAGCTTTCAGTGCATTCAGGATTCTAAGTATGGAGAGGATGGGAGTGTAGGGAGACAGATGCAGGACGCGCCGGAAGCCCACGCTTCAAGCTCTGTGAGAGCGGGAATCATCTTGTTCACCCTGGGAGCCCAGGTCCAGCTAACGTCTGCAGCCGAGGTGCTGGTCAGCAGAAATATTCATTGAGAATGTGATACATGAGGAGAGGGCGTCTACAGAAATAAGAACAGCGTTTCAGTCCCACTCTGTCATGTGGTACCCAGTCACCACTATCAGAACGCATCCCCTCTCTGGCCTCAGGTATTTTCCCAAGATCCTCCCAACTCTCAATCCCGTGATGATGCTCAGATGTAGGCTCCACCCACAGGGAGTCCCTGGACTGGCTGCTGTGTTTGTGTCTGTATGCGCAGGCGCGCGCTCGCGCCCGTGCCATGCATCCCAGAGCCAGGGTTGGAAATGGGAACGGTAAACAGCAATGTGTGGTCACCGCCATTCTGGGAGCACTTTGTCTGTGCCAGACACAGAACACAAAGTTCTGACGGCTTCCCGGGTACTATCTCATTTTACCCCTTTTCAAAGCACATGCGATGGGTGCGATGGAGGAGAATATTATGCCCATTTTACAGATAAGGAGCCCAAGTCCCCTGAGGTGGAAGAAATGGCTGCAGACCTTTGCTAATGGCAAGCTTAGCAGTGGCGGATGTGGGATTGGAAGCAGGGCTTCCAATAGAGGCTCTTAGCCTCTCCCCTCCGTAGCCTCCCACAACAAGCCTGCCCTTTGTCTCCTGGGAGCACATCTTTCTGCCACTTGAGGGCAGCTTTTGATGATGGATCCTGGCTGAGAATTCAGGGATGATGGAAGCCAAAGTTGGGGTAGAGGGTTGGGGGTTGGGGGCAGTTGAGCCTCACTGCCTCTCTAAGACCCTGCTAACTGAAGCCAGATCCTCCAGGCAAAAGATCTGGCTGGAACTTTCTAGGGCTTGCTTGGGAGTTTTTGGAGTTTTTGTCTTGCTTAACTGAAGAGCTTCCTGTGGTGCTCTGGACTGTTCTTTTCTGGCTGGGCTAAGGGAGGGTAGAGGTCAGTGGAGGCCCTGCCTTTGGCTCACCCTCGGGGAGGTGGACTCCCAGCCAGTCCGAGAGATCCTGAAATGGCCTCTTGCACTAAGGAGGGATCCTGGGACATGGCCCCCTCCCAGGCCCATTGCATCCCCTCACGTGCCATGGAGAAGCTTAGACCCCAGCTCAGCATGGGGAATGCAGCCCCATGAAAGTGGCTACAACTTGGCCTTTGAAAGGTGTTCTTTTTCTTCTAATGCTTAGGGGAGAGAAAAAAGCAAGGAAAAAAAAGAGAGAGAGAGAGAGAGAGAGAGAGAAAGAATAAAAAAATTGGCCTGACCAAGGGCTTGGTCTTTTGAGTCAAATTTCTTGACCCGTGCGTCCTAATGATGCCTGCGGCGAGACCGCCTTTCACATGGACTCGGTGGACAGACAGAAGGCGGCCTCCGCTGCAGCTGCAGGCTCCCCATTCCAAGGCCCCAACTCAGCAGGTCTGATGGAAGGTCTTGGATGCTGATTGTAAATCGAGTCACCCCAATAGGGAGGGCCCTTTCTGGGCCCCTGAGAGGAGATTTGGATGGTGGGGACCTAGGATCGTGCAGCTGAGGCTCCCGCCCAGGAGGACGGGGCAAAGTCAGGAGCAGCAGGGGCTGTCTTCACTGCTCCCAGGGCCTTGCAGACCGTGTCTCCTGGCTCCCCCGAGACAGTCCCTGGAAGTGACCCGAACCCCAGGGACTCAGGCCAGGAGCAGCCTCTACCGTGATTTCTGCACACGCCTGTGCCTCCAGCGAGGTGTGGGGTGGGTTGGTGTGGGGGGGAAAGGCTGGCTCATCCAGGCCTTTGGAAACATCCTGACACACTTTCCTCCAGCCGGCCGAAGTTACTTTCCAAGTATTTCACTTTCCATTTCTTCTCCAGATCTGGTAACAGGGTGTTCCTGCCCTTTTCCCCTTGCTGACCTTTCTGCCAGGGCCCTGCCCCTGCTGCGTTTCATCAAGTCGACACGCTCTCAGAGCCCAGGCCAAATCTGGGCTCAGCCCCGCAGCCGACACGCAAATGGGCCACGGGCCCTGCTCGCCCTGCCTGGCCTCCCTGTCAAATTTCGGGGACAGATGGACAGACGGAAACAGGCATGAGGGGTCTCCTGGGCTCTGAGGTCTGGCATCCCGCCTGCTGAGGCCAGCTCCCTGACACTCCAGCCAGCTGCGTCACCCTGGGAAAGTGTCTTGTGTTCTCTGAGTCTCGGGGAGCTCCTCTGTGCAAAGTCGCGAGGTTGAAACAAAACAGAACAATGAAATGCAAGGTCAGATCTGGGTGAATCAATGGTTTTTTGATGTTACTTTAACTTTCTGGAGTAGAAGTCCACAGCTAGAAATTTCTCTCTTGGGGAACGGCCTCTTCTGTGTCTTTCTAGACATGCAGGAAGAAGCCAAGGCACTGAAATCAGACAAAACTAGGTTTGAATCCTGATTCAAACCTCACCTCTCTGGCTCCCCTTATAAGCAAAATAGAATATAACAGGCAGGTAAAAACACCACCATTCTCAAGGGGTGGAGGGCAGGGTTCAGCGGCACACTATGCAAGCCTTTGGCACAGTGCGTGGCTCGAGGGATGGTGGCAGTTACTGTGATTCTTCTCTGGGATGGGGGAGGCGACTGTGCCTCCAGTCCCCATTCCTGAGACACCTGGGTCAGTCTGGGACGTTGTTGGCTGGGAAGGTACTGGTTTCTCTGAGAGGAAGAAGGAGCTGTACCCCTCACGGTTCTTTAATGCCCTTCCCTCCCACTTACCACCACCCTTTTTCTCTTTCCAGGCTGCATGAGTTTTGCAGGGTGACATAGAAAGCAGAGAATGAAAAAGAAAAGAAAAAAAAAAAGAGGGGAGATCTGAAGCCAGAGTGGGCGTCGTGCAAGAGGCTCTGGAATTACAGTTACAGCCCAGATACGACGCCGAGGGCTGAGCAATGCCCCAGATCTCCCCAGGCCCGGCTCCGGCCTACTTTGAAGTGTTGACAACACGTAAAATTAAAAGCATCACAATGCAAATTATCGCGTTGTTTTTTTCCACTTTGATAGCCTCTACAAAGCATTTTATACCGATGAATCAATATAAATGTTTCTTTACACGGACGTCAGGAACAGAAAAAAAAGAAAAAAAAATTTTTTTTTTTCCTTAAGAAAAACCAACCAAACTCCGCAAAAGATTTTAGCTCTGGGTTGCGTAATAACTCCAGGTAGCTTAGTGAGTGTGGTCTCTCGTTCTAACTGAGGCCGTGGTGTCCCCCATGTCTGCTTGCTTGGGTTGCACCATCCAGACCCCCTGCTGAACGTCTGCCTGTTTGGGCATCTTGTGACTGCAGGTCTGTGTGTGTACATGGGTACAAGAAGATAGAGAGCATGTCTTCTCTCTATAAATGTACACACACGTGTGTGTGTATGTGTGTGTGTGTGTGTTTTGTGGTTTGGTAAAGTAAAGCTTGCAAATTAAGAATAATTTATAACTAGTTGCAACTCGATTATTGGCTGGGACTTCCTTTATGTTACAGCAGATGGACTTTTGCGTGAAATATTTTCCCCAAGTTGCTATAGAGACATGCCAACATCTTTCTGCTGAAGCCATTCCCTGCAGGCCTGTTTGCTGTTACGCCCGGTGCGGAATCACTTGCAGGCTGAATCACTCGCAGCCCTCACAGAGACTGATTAAAGAGCCCGGGGGCCCTGGGAGTCTCCAGCCTCTCAGCTACTGCCACCAGGGACGGGCTGCAAAAGTCGTTAAGGCCGGGTGAGGGTTGGAGCTGGGCTGCAGGACAATGCCCAGGTGAGCCAGCCAGATGCTGGGGAGAGGGTCCTGTAGGGGAGGAAGATAGCTAGGGCTCAGGCGGGACCTGCTGTGCGCTACAGGAGAATCTGGGAATACATCCTTCTCATACTTTATCTCATCCCTGTAGCAAGCCCTCTGAGGTGGGTCCTGTAATTCCCTTTTTTCAGTGGGGGTAAGTGAGGCACAACAGAGTTACATTATTTGCTCAAGTTACTACCATAGCATTCAAAGCCAGGTCTCTCTAACTCTATCATCTTATCATTGGTGTATTCTGCATATTGGGGGTGGGGTGGTGCTGGGATAGATGGGGTGCATTTGGAACTTAGGATCCTGGGTGAACTGAAAAGCCACAGGCTGGACAGGGTGGCCAAATTCAGGCCTCTGCCAGTTTCTTGGGCTGTTGGAGCATCCTCAGACAAAATCTCCAGCCTCTGTCACGCAACTCACAGTCCATTTGGGCAGACACACTCAGGCCTGTCTGACCAGCAACATAAACATGGCCAAGCACTGAGACGCTGTGGGTCCTAGCTTTGAGCCAGAGGCTATGTATGGGAGCCTCTGCCTCCTCCTCTCCCTTTCCAGGCAAAGATAGGAACCAAGTGATGTTTCCTAAGAGGAGGGTTTACAAAAAGGGTGGCCTGGAGTGATGACAAGGCCATGGACTTTGAAGTCCAACAGATCCAAGTTAGAGTCTTGAGTCCACTCTTGTCCAGAGGTGGGATTTTAGGCAACTCACTCCTCCTCTCTGAGCTCTGATTTTCCTCATCTGTAAAATGGGACCTGCAGTACCTGCTTGGCAAGGCTAGACTCAGTTCTCCCGCTAGAATCAAAATGCCCTAGAACAGTGCTGGTACATGGTAGGTGTCTCTAAATATATGATGAGAAAATGAATATATTTTAAATATGTCTGGCATGTATTGGGTACTCAGGGGTAGAAGTGATTTTAATCTACCATTTTTTCAACTTTCAGGGCTCTTTTCTTCCTTCCCTGGGCAGAGTTTCAAGGAGGATCCTAAGTCCCTGAGTCTCTTTCCCAGACTCTTCCAACCCATAATAGACAGACTTCTTGGAGAATACAAACAACCCAACACATTATCTCAGTCCATGGAGATCTCTTCCTATGAGAGGACATAGGTCAGGGCTCTTTAGAGTGTAAGAACAGAAACCTAACTCAAACTGTCTTAAGCTAATAAAGGAGCAAATTCATAGGAATAATACTACTTCAGCTATGGCTGGATCCAGGTGTCTAGCCAATCTCTATACATTTCTTGAATCCACTCTTTTCCAGCTTGGTTTTACCCTCTGGCAGGCTCGGCCCTTGTAATGATAGGTGGTTGCTCAGCTTTAGGACTAGTCACTAGCTCCTCCTCAAGATTCACATACAAGTCCTAGGACTGAATTTCATTGGATGTGCTTGGATCGCATGTGAAGTCTGATCAGGTATCCATTCCAGAAGCCTGCAAAGAGAGTCAGCCCCACCTAAGTCAACATGGCCTGAGAGCAGGGAAGGAGAGGTTCTTCAAGGGTAATGTGGTTGTGCTTGCCAGACGAAGAGGAGAGGGGTGCCGAGCAGGCAAATACAGACAGCAACTGCCACAGAGAGGGACAAAGCCTAACATTTATCCTCATGACGATCCTAAAAGGTAGTTATGATTTTTTCTAATTTTACAGAAAACGGAAACCCCGAGAGTCTGGGACCTTGCCCAAAGCCACACAGTGTGTCAGTGGTAGATTCAGGGTGGGAACCCCCAAGCCTGTGTTCTTGCTGGGACTTTATGGGAGGAAATAAGCCTTGCAGCAGATCTGGAACTAGCACATGGAGGAGGGGTGTGAGACACAGATGGCCCCAGAATCCCAACTGCAGCTAGGAGAAGCTTCCGGGGCCATGAGGGGTCTGTTTTGGGTTCTTGTTCTTGTTTGTGCCAAGTAGCACGAGTCTTGAAACAAACAGGTACTTGCCTTTCCTCATCTTTCCCAAATCCCAAAGTATATTGTGTCTCATGTTTGGGACCCTTGCAAGCAATTTATTATTTTATTTTGATTATCTCAAGTCAGAAAGAATTTGACTTTGGCATTATTGAGTGTCCTATTTTTAAACACCTTGTTTTATGGGCTTTTTGGTGGCTCTTTTTAGGAGAAGTTTCCTACATCTCAGGCATCATAGCCCCAGAGGGCTGAGATCTTCCATGAAGGTCTTTGATGGGTGTCCCTCAAGCCAGTCCTGCAGGCCTAGTTGTTGCTGTCTCCCATGCTGGTCTATATTCAGCTCCTGTTCAATCTCAGGTCACCGCCCCTCTGATGGCCACTCTGGTAGCTTCACACCAGACTGTCTCTTCATCCAGCTGTGACCCCACTGCCCTGTGCTGCACAAAGGAACACTGAGAAACTCTGGACTAGGTCTCACTTGCCTCTAATCTAACTTGGCCTGTCCTTGAATTCACCTGTAGAATCTTGTCCTTCAAGAATCGGTTCAAAATGAACTTTGTAACAGGTTTTAAAAACTGTAAAGATTTTATAAAATCAAAGATCATTTTCTCATGTTATTCTCTATCTCATCCTCATCAGGCATAATGAAAATTGGCAAATATAATTTCTTTTATGTATATACCAGTTACACACACATACACAAACACACACAAGTACACACACACACAAGATTTTCATGTGTCTAGCTCCCTCACCAAACAGCGAGCCCAAGAAGATATGCATCAGGACTCTCTCACTCACCACTGTATTGCTGCATATTATTATTAGACGGTGTTAGGTGCTTGGTAAGCATTTGCTAAAAGGAGTAATGCTTCCATGAATGAGTAAATAAGCAGGTGAAAAACACAGTCTGGCTTTCTCCATCAGAGAGTAAAGCAAAGGCACTGCAATTAGGTACATCTGGTTTCATATCACAGTTCCATTGCTTTCTAGCAATGTGACCTTGGGTGGATGATGTTTCCTGACCTTTCTGTGTTTCCGTTTCCTCATCCATAAAATGGGATACCATTTCACTGAGGAAGCTAAAATATCACCTGTGTGAATTCAGTGCTTGCAATAGTACGCACTCAATAAAGGTCAGGACCTTTCTCCCTTCCCTCTTTAGAGAGTCCACAGTACCGACAATCGTGGGCAACTATTGAAAATTTAGGAAATGCTTTTTGACTGACGGATCAGTTTATCAGAGTGACAGGCACAACTCCAGTGTGGAATTTCCATTCCTGGTGGAGAGAGAACTATGAAGTTATATAACTGATCAAAAATTCAGAGGGGCCCTGGGAGTGGTGAGAAGCTAGAACAGGGAGAGTGGCAGGGTTCGTGTGTGCATGTGCACATGGGTGTGTGCGCACACATGTGTGTGCACGTGGGTGTTGCTTGGATATAGATAGAGGCGCATACAGAGAGAACATTAGTTATTCGAAGACCATTGATTCTATGTTTGAAGGTTTAAGTTTATAATCAAACAGGTACCAAGAAGCCCATGGAAGTTCTTGGGGCATCTGGATGGCTCAAAGGTTAAATGTCCAACTCTTGAATTCAGCTCAGGTCATGATCTCAGAGTTGGGAGATTGAGTACCGAATTGGGCTCAGCACTGGGTGGGAGCCAGCTTGGGAATTTTTTTTTTTCTCTCTCACTCACTGCCTCTGCCCCTTCCCCCTCTAAAACAATATAAACAAATAAACAAACAAATAAATAATCAATTAATAAGAAACGCATGGAAGTTCTTGAAAAGGAGACATGTGATGGAAAATTCTTTTAGTATCTGCATGAAGGACAGACTTGAACAGGGAGAGGCAGTGAGGTCGACCTAGTAATCTAGGAAAAGGGAGAGATGACTAGTAGCTATTCAATAAGCCACGTTGCATCAATAAGTAGGGAGAGGCAAGTCTTGAAGACTCCTTGCATCCATAAATCAAGAAATATTTATTGAGGATGGAGCAAAAGAAAGGAAGAGACCAAATTTGTTTTTATTTTTCCTTCTAAAATTATAAATGTGATTTTTTCCATTGCAGAATAATATAGCCCCACTAAAGGCTATAATTAGAAAATGAAAGGAAAAATAATCATTCATAATCCCACAACCAGAACAGCACCATGACTGCATTTTATGACCCTACATCTATGACTTTAGCAGAGTGAATGAGCCTGCTGTGTTCATGATGGGGATATAGGAAAAGGGTCAGATAGATGTTAAAGAGAGGCCACAGCTGAATTCATTCATTTGTTAATTTTATTCAGTCATCACAAGAGAAACCACATCTTGACACTGGGTTGAAATCTCACAGTTTCTTTATGCAACTCTGGGCATCAGCAATGTCAGGTTCCTTCCAAACTAATCATGAGAATCCTTTTGTTTTTTCACTGTTTGGTGGACATTTTAGTTTTTGTCTTTGCATCTGTCACCACCTTCCTATTGTATCTGATCTTCCTTTTGAGGACATTCTTCATTGTGTGGAGTCCTGGCAGCTGAGTTCTCTCTGAGAGTTGTTATTGATCAATGGTTGCTTGGCTAGCCTATCCACGAGATGCCCTTGTCCTTTCAACAATTCCTCTGTTAGTATTTGAGTAGGTTGGTTCATAGGCAGTTGATCATTTGGTCAGTTGGTTAACCAGGCTTTTGGGGAAGGAGGCAGGTTCACATTATAATCCAGTGGCTCTCGGACAAAATGATCGATCAGTCCGTCGGTTTCTCTGTTGGCTGACCATTGGTGCATCTGTCTATCAGAGGGACAGTTAGTCCATTCACTGGTGTATCAACCACTCCATTGGCTCTATTGTCACTTGGTAAGTCTACCATTCTGTCAGCCAGTTGGTCAGTCTCTCCATTAGCTTGTTGGCCAGTTAGCTCTTCAGTAAGTCAGTAAGTCTGTCAGTTGTCAGTGAGTTGGTTGGGCCACACCCATGATGGGCCCCTCCAGCTGGTGATCTCAGTCCTCACCTGAGCAGGGAGGGCTTGGAGGGAGAAGCTCATTTCCTCCCTGAGGAGGTCCTTTGAAGTGCCCAGTCAATCCTTGGAAACTTTAAATCAAATGTTATTTATGAGGTACTAGAGTGAAAACAGCCTCATCATTCTAAATTACTAGCAGCTAACTTGAGTTTACTAATTTTCTTTCAAAAATTGTTAAAATTTAGAACCATGGTTTGCCTTCTTGCCCCCACTCCCTCCCACTCCCTGGGCTTGCCTCCTCCTTCTTTCGGCAGGAGAATTGGTTTTTAGGAGCATGTGACTTTATTAGCTTCTCCTGATGCCAACCAGAGTTGTCAATGTCCGTGAAGAGGTGAGTCACCCTCCTTGAGAGGAGGCTTGTGGAGAGCCAGGCATGTTCCCAGACAGGGGCTTGTGACCCAAGAGTAGGCCATTAGTCCAGCTTGCAGAGCCGTCTTCCATTTGGAGGCCCCTTGTAGACTTGATGGGTCTGAAAGGATGGATTCCAACAAAGGGGGCTAAAGATCTGTTTCCCTGTGTGCTCTCCTTTCTGGAGTGGTGGCACAGGCTGTCTAATAGTCAGAGCAGATTTCCTAATGCCTAATAGAACAAGCAGCATACTGGGTGCCAGGACACCTGGGTTCCTGGCCAGCCCACAGCCAAAAGCAGAGGAAGAAGTTGGCACTTGGCCACCTCCAGCCTCCCTACTGGGCCCCTCTCTTTCCAGGTTTTTATAACCACTTCCATCCATCACCTTCACTTCAGGCTCTCTTAGTGCTCAACTAATCTCTGGGAATTGACTTTGTCCATGGGATTGAGTGTCAAATTCAAGTTCGACAACAGGCATTTACTGAGTGCTTATTGGGGTCAGGATCTTCTGTTGTTTCCTACTGAGGGGAATACGTCTTCATTTATTTATGCAACAAATATTTACAAGCATTTTGAATACTTGCCGCCTTCAGAGTACTGGGCTGGGTGTGGGAGTGTTGAGCAGAATGCGCATTGTTTCATCTTCATGGAGCTCAGAGTCTAGACAGGTTCAGACATTAATTAAATGATGACACAAAAAAATGTTGAATTTACTGAGATGAGTGCTATGATGAAAAACAATAATGGCTTATGAAAGAGATAATATGGAAGCCCAATCTGCTGTTGGTTGGGGAGCCGGGGGGCTTTCCCAAGTAAATGACTGAATTTGAAGATTAAAAGATATCAAGGAGAAGAAAGGATCATCTCAGGTAGAGGAGACAGCCTGTGACAAGGTCCTGTACAAGAAGGCAACCTGGAATATTAAAGCCCTGACAGAATGTCCCTTGAAGCTATTGCCAGAGTTGGGGAAGGGTGTTGAGATAAGTGCATAGAGAGACACTCATTATTCTTCATTCCTTAGTACATTCACCCATTTGTACATCCATTCATACATACATTATTTCCTCACTATTCATGCAAGCATTCAACAAATGGTTACTCAATGTGTGCTTGGCCTCCATCCTTCTTTCAGACTTCACTGAGTACAAACAACACAAACCAGGACTGGCTAACAGTGTTGGCTGGGTAGCCATTGAAAGTATGCTAAAGGACCATAAAACCTGTGCAATATGGGAGAAGCAGGTTTAGAAAGGAAGGTTGTCTGGCATCTCTGGGCATCTCTGGGAGCCATGGTAACCTTCTTTCAGAAGACCCTATGAACTCAGCCACTGTCATAGTGAGTGTCCTCCAGCCATCCTCCTTTCCTTGTAGGATCAAGATCCAAAGCCCTAAGAGGGCGTTCACTCTAGTTGCCATAATCTACCTCATACCATACCAAGTCTATGAGAAAAAGGATAATGTCCCTTGGCTTTCTTACTGATAGGCCAACACTTGCATTTACTTTTCTACCAAGAATCCAGACAAGGGGCGGGGATGAGGGTGTTTTCTGAGAAAACTTTGTTATGTTATTAGGTATCTCCAACTTACCTATTATTCACTACAACCTTTAAATCCTGAAGGTCAAGTTAGGACTCCCATAGCCTTTCTGGCAATTGTTTTCCTTTGGAAGTCCAGGTACCATGTTGGTGGGTGGTACCAACATCAGAAATAGCTTCATGTTCATTATCTAGGTGTACAGTATTTTTACATGGTGTCTGAATTGCTCTCTGGGACAGCCTTGCTCCCTCTGGGTATGTGTATGTGTGTGTATGTTTGGGGATGGGGCTCTAGGACTCTTTATAGGGTGGAGTGTGACTTGGCTAAGATCACACAGGGAACTGGGGCTGGAGTCAGGGATTTGAACTCAGGTCTGGCTCAAAGCCAGTGGCTCTTTCTACTATAGTCCTGAACCTTTAGGAATTTGGACTAAGCCTGATCCTTTTAAGTGTGTCCTCATAGCCTCAGGGATCAGTAGGTGTGGATAATCCGGGGAACACACTCCTAGGTTCTTCTTTCAATATCTGGCTCTCGGCTGTCTTCAGACACACAGATGCCCAGCCAAGCCCTCAAAGTTCTTCATTTTTGAAATAGGCACAAAAATTCTCTTTGAGACGTCCTAGCACTGACGTGGGAATAAAGCAAGTTGATACCTCTTAAAATCTCCAGGAGCCAGAGCTCTCTATTATCATGGGTCCCCTGAGCTCAGAGGTTGAAAATAGTTGACCAAAGTGTGACTCATCTAAAAAGCAGCAAGGTCTTTCCTTCAGCAGACAGGAGGGAGGAGATCTGCTTGCTTTGTGCCCTGGGTTAGTGGAGAGTAAATGGTGAAGGAGTAATGGGGCAAAGGCACCCCTGTCAGGAAAATCTGTTCTTGGTGTGAAATTATGAGGGAGATGGTCCTTCCCCTTTGAGAAACCAGAGGGGGAGGAATGAGGGCATTTCCTCCCTACGTGAGGAGACTTCCACCTCAATGGTCTCTTCTTTCCCCGCTCCTCAAGTGTCTATTCATTCATTCAATCCCACAAGTGAGCATGTATGTACGCATGTGTGTGTGTATGTTGGGGGGTAGCCGGGAGAGGGTGTGGGGGTGGGACTGTTCCAGGTTGTATGGAAATCAAACATGCCTTGGAGCAGGTCTGGTGAACTGGTGAGATGGACGCACAGATGTGGATACACGGGAGGGATGAGGAGTTTCCTGGGAGAGAAGAAAGACTTGGGCACAAAAGGCTGACCTGGAGAGGAGCCTTGAAAAAGTCAGAGATGCTTCCTGAATTTGTCTTAAGCGCAAGTCCCTGGAAGCATCTGTGGCCTCAGCAATAAGCTAGCAGCAGACTGTCAATAGAAGGGAAAATTCTGTAATATAGTGGGATCCGAGCTGCCCTGCTGTAGGACTGAGAGGGGGAAGGATCCATCCTCCCCGTTGTGGTCACAATCTTCCATTCAAGTTCTCCACCTTCAGTATTTATGTGCAGCCATAGTAGATGGTGGGTAGCCATGTCCTTGCAGGAGGGGATGTGTTCATGGGCACATATGGGGTCCTCAGGACATTCCTGGAGGTCTTTGGGTTGGAGGTTACCTTACCTAGGACCCCAGGGGGAGCTTTGTTTGTGTTAACTGACTCTATACTATGTGCTGGGCATTTTCTCCCACATTGTTGCTGCCATGATGCCTTCTCTAACCTTCCCCTTTCACATCCCTTTCACTCTCCCTGCTCTGAACTTGTACTCAGTCCTCCATCCATCACTCTTCCCAACAAAAGATAAACATTTAGTGGTGATATACTCTAGTTTATTAACAGCTGCCCTATTGGTGGAAGCTTGTTTCTACTTTTTGCTCTTCTAAACAATACTGTAGTGAACATCCTTGCACATGCCTTGGAAAATACGTACCAAGCACCTGCTTTATACCAGGTTTACCTTTTGTTCCTTTATAATATTAAATTTTTAATAGGCATGTCTTGAGTTCTTAACCTTGTAAACTCTTTTTGTGTTTGGACTTCAACCTTTCATCTTTCATAATTTATTGCCCCAAATACTTGCTTAATCAACACTGATGATGACTGGACCAATGGATAAAAATAACAAGCCACCTATGAAGCCAAAGTATGGGCCTCGAGGGGGGAGATGGCTCGACTCCTACACATGAACCAATTCCCATCTCTTATCTAGTCCTGGCTGTGGGAGCTTGCTCTTAGGCTTTGGGGATTTTTTTGGTTTTTCCAACCTTTGGAATTTGCTTTCCTTCTTGCACTTCTGTCTTGCCTCATCAAGGGCCTGGGAGTTAGGAAGGGGAGCTGATATCTGTGAAGTGTCCACTGTGGGCACTGGGCCCGAGCTGGGATCTTCCCTTCTGCCTCCCAACACCTAGAAACAGAGCTCTAGCATCTCCAAATAATGCTCCCCTGAGCTTAAAGCTGCAGCCACACCCCCATTCAGCCACCTGCTGTGCCCTCTCACACCTCTGCTCCTCTCTTCTTGCTGTTCTCTTGGCCTGGAATGCCCTTCCTTGGCTTTGGCATCCATTCAAAAACCACCTGCTAGAAGTTTCCCCCCAAAATTTCCTGCCAGGCAGAACCAATTGATCCAGAATTCTGCTCATGCAGCCCTTGTGCACATCTCTACTGAGGTTCCCTCCTTGTTGTGGTGGTCAGTTCTCTGGCTGCCCTGTGTGGTCCACTGAGGAAGGACCAACTCTTGCCCAGGGATGGCGAACAGATTTTACCTCAGTGTTCCTGCTCTGATGCATTAGTCCTGGGTGCCTAAAGCACTGTCCTAATATAATTGTAAAAATTCAGTTCCTTAGTGGTGCTCCCTACACTTGAAATGCTCAATAGTCACATGTGGGCAGGAGGTAGAGGAGGGAAAGCCGATCTGCAGGGGCAGAGGCTGTAGTGTGCTGGGATCAGCTAGCAATGCCTGGCATGGGTACATAGTTGGGGAAGGGGCACCCCAGGCCCTATATTTAACATTCTGGGTTTTATTTACCTCTTTACCACCAACTCCTAGTGGGACTCATGTTGCAGAAGGAACAGCCTCAGGGATAGCTCGGTTACAAAGGATGTGTGACGATCTGGCACACCAAGCTTTCTTGCCAGAAAGAGAAATGGCAGTCGAGAGTCTGTAAGGTTCTCTGAGAAGGGGAGGGACAGCGTCAGATTAGCACGA
This sequence comes from Mustela erminea, assembly GCF_009829155.1. Lineage (NCBI taxonomy): Eukaryota > Metazoa > Chordata > Mammalia > Carnivora > Mustelidae > Mustela > Mustela erminea. The sequence goes on along the minus strand of NC_045616.1, from coordinate 103,876,801 downwards.
GGAAGTTGGCTCTGCCACTGACAGGAGAACAGAGCTGAGGGCCCCAGTTTGGAGGGGGCAGTGGGCAGGAAGGAAGCATTGCAGGGATCAACCCAGAGTGAGAAGAGGCAGTTAAAGGCACAGTCAAGACATCCTGGTTCCCTCTGCTCTTGGAAGAAGAGTCCCAAGAAACTGGTCATTGGTCCAGTTCTGTGAAAAGCTCCCCTCCCTCCAGGGAGGGGCTGTATTGTTGCCGACTTTTTACTGCCATTTATTATTATTTTGTACATGTACCTCACTCTGAAGAAGGAGCTAGAATATGCAGCAAGTGGTGGAATGATGGGTGAGATGCTCTCCATTCTCAGCCGAATGACCATGTGACCCTAGGCCAAAGGGCCCCTCCTCTCTGTCACTGTTTTCTCCAGGAGAACCCATCAGATGCCCCATGCAGTGCTGTGTGTGTGTGTGTGTGTGTGTGTGTGTGTGTCTGGTGGCCAGTGGTGGTGGGGGTTGCACCCACATCACCTGTGGGTCTAGCACATAGTTGCAGTGAGGATCCAGGCGATGGCAGTTGCTATATTACCATTCATGCATGAACAACTACAAATAGTTTTCAGTGCACACTGAGATAAGAAAAGTTGCATTATAGATTGGAGACTCCCCACAACTCCCCAGAATGGAGGGGGGTCAAGACCAGATATGGGTCCTTTTAAGACAGCACTCCTGAGAGACCTCCCCTACCAGGGCGAGGAGAAGGCAGGGTCTAGGAGCATTGTTCTTCCCACAGATACTGAAGCCAGTTTGCCTGGTTTCACTACCTCCTAACTCTGCCTCCATTTCCTTGTCTGTAAAATGGGGATCGTTATATTCCCTCCTCACCAAGACTGCTGTTTGTGTTCATATTGTTTTTATCACCTTTTATGGGCACTGGTACAGCGTGGCTTTCACATGCCTAGCCAAGCCCCCTTCTCCAGCCTGTCCCAAGGAAACAGGGAGAAGGACGAGACAAGGGTCCACTGCATTTGGTCAGGGAGCTACAATCTAGTCCCTCCGTGGCTCTTCCTTCAATCCAGGGGACAGCACTCTGAACAAGGAGCCACTGAGGAGTTTGAAGGCAACTCCAGCAAGACTTGACCATGGTACTCACAGATTCACAGCAGCACAGGGGTGGGACCGGCGGGCAAGGTTAGCTGAGGGCATACCCGGAGGCTGCATCTTCCTGACAGCTTTCCCGCCAGGCATCACTGGCTATGCAAGTCTGTGGCTGCAGCGGAATCACCTGGGAGAGATTCCCAGGCTCGGTTCCAGACCCCTGAACCTGAATCTCCAGGTATGGGCTTAGGAATCTGCATATTTTTTAAAGTACCCTGAGTGATGGTGATGCACAGCCAGGCTTAGAAACCACCACCATCAGCTCTGAAATGGGAGTTGGTACAAGAATTAATGCGGTGCCAACAGAGCAAAAGTGAGGATGGCTCCTCCTTGTCCTCAGCTAGAATAGCAGATGCACACATCGGGCCCCAGGATTAAGTGTAAAGAGTGTGTCAGGGCAGCATACCATGTGACCTTTCTTTTTTCTAGAATGCTGTCACTTTCCTTTAGAGCAACACAATTTCTCTCTCTCCAAGCGTCAACTCAAATGCTGTTAAGAAGTCCTGTTCGACTGCATCCTTGGAGAGGAAAGTAGGGAGCAGCTAATGGATGCCAGGTAAGTGTTAAAGCCAGCCCCACTGGGAAATTCTACTTCCATAGAAATACTAGCTTGAATGAGCATGGAAACAGGCAAAGAGGATTCTCGAAGCACTGTCTGTGATCACAAAAATAAAAGTAGAAACAGTTGTCCATCAATGAGAAAATGGGTAAATATACTGTTACGTATTTAAACAGTGAGCAACATATGGCAGGTTAAATTAAGGAGAGACATCTATGTGTCTCAACATGTGTAATTTCCCACAAAACAAATTGCAGAAAGAGATCTATTATATGATATTATTTGGGTAAATTCTAAAAGCACAAAACAGTGTCCTATACAGTTTGTGGACACACCCATATGTAGAAGAGGCATTAAACTTGCATGAAGGGGTGCCTGGGTGGCTCAGTGGGTTAAAACCTCTGCCTTCGGCTTAGGTCGTGATCCCAGGGTCCTGGGATCGAGCCCCGCGTGGGGCTCTCTGCTCTGCAGGGGGCCTGCTTCCTCCTCTCTCTATCTCTGCCTGCCTCTCTGCCTGCTTGTGATCTCTGTCTGTCAAATAAATAAATAAAATCTTAAAAAAAAATAAACTTGCATGGAAATTGTTATACCCAACGTCTTCAAGTTAGTGGGAAGGAAGGGACAGGGTCCTGTAAAAAGATCTGGAGCAAATATGGCAAAAATCTATTAAATCTCGGTGGTAGATCCATGAGTGTCATAGGATTTTCTATCTCGTTAAGTACGTCTGAACTATCTTAGAATGAAAATAAAGCAGATGGCATTAAAGAAATCAGAGATGTAAGAGTCCACATAGTCTAGGAAGGACAGAGATGAGTCTTTGAAATTTGGTGCAGGTGCCTTTTGAAAACTTGTGAGGAAAAAGAGAATGATCTTGCTTGTTGTTCTGGAGCTAAAGCCTTTGTCATTTGCTAGAAGCATTTAAGCCATTTATATTTACATCATCGCTAACACCTTTAGTCTAACTTTTGTCATTAAAAGTTTTTCCCTGCTGCTTTAGGTCTAAAGCTCTGGTAGGGCCCATGAGTGGGGGTGGGGGTGAGTCTCATAAACACACATGTTCCTGCCACAAGGGCAGAGCCATCACGAACCCCACCCATGCAGGTGAAATGGGAACAGAAGACGTAGGGTCTGTGAGCGACCCTGATTTGGACGATAGGACCCTGCACTTAGTGCCAGGCCTGTTCTAAAGGGAATTTAAAATGAGCAATCTTCATCCCAAAGTGGATGTCATCTCACCACTTGGGACCCTATCACGCACACTGCTAAAGGGCCCCTCACTTCAAGAGGCAGGGAGGTGTGAAGGAAGGATCATCAATTTCCAGTCAGACGCGGACCCATTCCGTTCTAGTTTGCCACAGCTGGACCCTTGGTCTTTCTGAGTGAATGCTCAACTCAGTCCCACCGGGACGGCAGAGTGTGGCTGGAGTCGCACCTCTCCCATGCACTAGCCTGCGAACTGTCTCGTCACTCCACCCTTCCACCCCCCCCTCACAAAACCAGCACCCTCACATCCACCTGCCAGCGCCAGTCGAATGATGTGGCCAGCATGGACCCTTGACATGCTGTGGTATGATTGCCTTGGTAGATTGTTTTTTATTTGATTTTCCCTCCTCGGACCCTCGGGGACTGACAGAAGCTCATTGCACCCTTCCAGCAAGGTAGGCAGGAAGTGAGTCCCACAGAGGGGCTGTTGCTTATCCTGAGAGGGGTTCAGTGGATCGGCCGCCAGACTATTACTGTCTGAGGCTTCCTGACCCGTCTGAGGATGGCTCTATGGGGAAGCGGTGGGGCCGGGGCACGGGGGGGGGGGGGGCGGTCTGGCCGTTCTGGGGGGGTGGGGGGAAGGGAGGACCTCTCTCTGCATTGCCAGCCCCATTTGGTGGGGGTGTCAAACCAGCAGGCCCACTCACTGCTGCCAGTGCCTTCTGAGCTTGCCTCCTCAGACAGGGGCAGCACGCTAAGGCCTGGCTGGGCCAGCTCCACACTCCATGTGCCCTGGCCCCATACGCCATTTGTCGAGTGGCAGAACAGAATTTCCTCATAAATAAACAAGATCTTGGGTTTCACGTTGGGGAGGCGATGACAGAAGAGGGCCTGGGGCTCTCGCTGTTATCTGCACCCGGGCCTGCCAACTCCCTGCTGCCTGGAAGGGCCTAGAGGAGAGAGGAAGGAGAGCCTGGCCAACAGCACATTTTTTGGGTGTAGAGTCACTGCCTGGCGGCTGGCCGCAGCTCCTCTCATTTCCCGCGACGTCCCTCACACTGGCCACCAGGGACTCCAGGCTGGGCAACCACCAGAACCCCCACCCAGCCAAGTGCCAGCACCTGAACTTGGTTAGGAGGGAGGGGCTTCAGAGGGACGGCCAGAGCTTGGGAGGTGTCAGGTCTGGAGAAGAGGAGTCTAGGAGTGTTAGCCTAGATCACCTTTCCTTTCCCAGGGGGAATTCTCAGCTCAACCTTACCCAGCCAATATGGCGTTTTTTTCTGTCTTGTGCCAAGCCCAGTGCTGGCTAAGGAGGAAACTGAGGATGGTCCCAGGCAGCCAGTCTCCAAGGGCAATGCATTCTGTGTCCACATCCCATGATCAGATCACCGGCAGAGAACAACCTCCTCCCAGCTCTGGTAGAGTGAAAGAAATGGAATACTACACAGCAATGAACAAGGATGAGTTATGCAGCACAGACAAACCATATACACGTAATATTGGGCAAAACAAACAAGATACAAAAGAACATGTACAGCATAATTCCATTTATATAAAGTTCAAAACCATGCAAAATCCACCTGTGATGATTAAAAATCAGAAGAGTGGTTACCTCTCGGAGGGGAGATTGACTTGGAAGGGGCAAGAGGGAGCCTTCTGGGTCCTGCCGTGTTCTATCTCTTGATCTGGATGGGGGTTTCCTGGGTGTCTATATCAGGAAAAGACCCTGAGCTGTCCTCCTGGGATGAACGTACTTTTCTGCTCTACATTATGTGGGTTAGACCTCAATGACAGGTTTTTTAAAAAAATCCTAAGAGGATCCTAAAAAGATCATGTCCTTCCATGACTAAAACTGCCCACCAACTGCCCATCGCTTGGAAGAGGAAATACAAGCCCCTCACCAGAACCTACGAGGCCCTCCCTGATCTGGGCCTTCCAACCTCTCACCTCAGTCTTGGCTCCACAGAGTGGCTGACCCTGACCATTTATTTAAAATAACCTCACCCCCAATTACTCCGACTGCACTGCCTGTTTTACCATCCTCCTAGCAGGTACGGCTGTATGAGGTCATCGTCTTTATATATGTATCTGTGCACCTTAGCCTGCCTCCCCTGGTGGGTCCTTACAGAGCTTTCATATTCACTCCGGATGCTGATCACCTATGTGGTGCCGGTGCCTTAGGCTTGCAGCGTTTGCCTCTCTAGCATCCAACCCCTTTCCCCCATTTACTCCCCATTTCCACCTGTCCCCAGTTCTCAGACCGTGTGGTCTGGTGGTCGTTTCTGGAGAAGATTTCAAAGCCTGCTGTACTTGAACGTGAATGGATGTGGAGCTTGGGGCTGCAGCTGCTGCCAGCATGGCTACTATGTGAGGGAGGGAAGCACTGATAACTGAGACTAGGTCTTGAAAATATCACTTGAGGATCAAAATATATCTGAAGCCATCAAGAGCTGTACCTGTGCTTTCCAGTTACATGAATCATTAGATTCCCATTTTCTTAAGCTAGTTTGTCTGGATTACCTTGCTACCGGGTGAGTGTTCTGTGCTAAGCCCCCACACTGGCTGCAGAGGAAACCAAGGACAATCCCATCCCGTCTCTAGGGCTCAGGATGCACTGTGTCCACACGTGATGAAGATCAGATCACAGAAAACAACACACCTTCCCCAAAGTGAGACAATGTTTAGCTGTCAAAATAGTCCTGACTAAATAAGTACCTATGTGCATGGATGGATGGGTGAGTGGGTGGATGGATGGGTGGATAGATGGATAGATAGATGGATGCGTGGGTGGATGGATGGATGAGTGGGTGGATGGATGGATGAGTGGGTGGATGAGTGGGTGGATGAACGGGTGGATGGATGGGTGGGTGGATGGGTGAGTGGGTGGATGGATGGATGAGTGGGTGGGTGGATGGATGGATGAGTGGGTGGATGGATGGATGAGTGGGTGGGTGGATGGATGGTTGGATGGATGGATGGATGGATGGATGAATGAATGGATGGATGAGTGGGTAGATGAGTGGGTGGATGAGTGGGTGAATGAACGGTTGGATGGATGGGTGGGTGGATGGGGGAGTGGGTGGGTAGGTGGATGGATAAGTGGTTGGTTGGATGAGTGGATGGATGGATGGAAAAGTGGATAGACAGGTGGATGGATGAGTGGGTGCATAGATATCTTGTTCTTATCAAAAAGTATCCATCATCACAAGGCAGTATAAGTAGAAAAGAACTTAGGATTCTAGGTTGGAGAGGTCACTGGGTCTGGAGGGCATCACAGAAGAAGTAGGTTTGAGTCAGGTATGTCGGGACAATGTCAGGAAGGGACTGGGGACTAATATTTCTCTGTATTTTGACATATTTAAAACTCATATGACCCTGATATAATTACCTGAACTTTGAGGATGAAGAAACTGAGGTTCAGAAAGGTGGACCAGCTAGCTTGAGGTCACAGAGCCAGAAAGTGGCAGCCAGGATGGAAAAGCAGGTCTGGCTGATGCCAAGGCCTGTCTGGTGGCTGTCCTCACTGCCTGCTGCCTGAGACCCTCCGTTGGCAGTGTCAGAGAATGAACTGGGAGGGCAGCAGTCTCAAAGTCCCATCCTGGCAATGCTCAGAGCCCCCTGGGAGGCCCAGGCCGGATCCTCCCCACCCCTCGGAAACTCATGTCAGTGGCCTGACAGCTGTATTCCACTGGCCGGCCACAGCTGCCACTGGGGCCCTTGTTTCTGATGCTGAATGTTCCACCACTTTTTCCTGGCACCCCAGGCCTGACGGCCGCTCAGGAAAGCTACTGTACTTGTGAGAAAAGTGAGGTCAGCGCATGTTTCCATTTACTCGGAAAAGGAAAACAAAAACAAATTTTCTCGCTACTGAATGTGCTTTTTATTCAGTAGAATCCATCCCCAGAAGACTTAATTTATGGTTGACCCATGTGTCCCTGTGCATATTCACCAGGGGACACGGTGGGGGAAGGCTGGAGGGGCTCATGGCTCTGGCTGTATCCTGGTGGGAGCTTCAGGTCCTCGAGCCGAGAAAGGACCAGAGAGTTAGGGAGAAGAGGGTGGATCAGGATGGCAGAGAGGGGGCTCTGGCTTGGGGGACAGACAGGATGGTGCAAAGGAGCAGGGATTTGTATTTCTGCTTTGCACATGCCGTTCTGCTGTTTTGAATACCCTCTTATTTTTTAGTCTGGCAAACTCCTATTCAATCTTCAAAGACCTGCACCAGCCTTCCTCTGGGCAGAGTTGGTCCTAGCTAGTTGGAACTTGGGAAGGCCCGTGTTCATCCGTCTAGTGGTGGGCCACCTGGTATGTGCCTCTCTAGAGCGTGTGCTCCTCAAGGCAGGGACCCTGGTGATGCACTTCTGCAAGGCAGCCCAGGGCCTGGCACACAGTGAATGATGAGGGAGTGAGAATAAGAGCAAGCCTGGGGCGGGAAAGAGTGTGGGCTTTGGAGGAAGTCCAGTGGGCTAAAGGAACAGTCCATCAGAGCTGGCTATGGGGCTTGTGTGATTTGGGGGACCAGGTTGAGGAGGTATGTTTTAATGGTGGGAAAGGAGGCATGGCTGGGGCCAGGGTGGGGATAGCTTGAAATCTCCCTCCTCAGGTTACTGACGTAAACACCCAGGCTTACCTCTCATCTCACAGATAGAGACATGAGACCAGCAGAGAGCTGCTTTGTTTAACTCATGCTTCCCTGGTGCCCCATGCACACTCCCACCATCCTCAGATGCACCCCAACCCACTCTGGGTTCCTGCTTCTGCCCGCTTCCTCTCCTCTCACAGGATGAGGGGGATTTCTGCTCTGTTGTTGGCATTTAGTGGGCATGTGATCAAAGCCACAGCTCGAGATGCCACTCCCTCTTCCCATGGAGCCTCGATTTCCTCATCTATGAAACCGGGCTTGCTCTTGCTGCCTTACTGGGTCAGAGATGACGTTCTATACCTGAAGCTCATCCACAGTGCCTGGAACAGAGTGAGCGCTTGGCTCCTTTCTTTCTTCCGTAGTCTGTATGGTCTTTTTCTCCTCTGACTGTAAAGTTGACAGTCCTCTCCCAGCCGACCCCACCCCCCAGTAGAGCTCTGTCCAACCCTGGAGTCTTGCTGGCCACCGATCAGACCTGTCCCCATCCTCTGTGTCCATAGCAGCCTCATGACCCTCATGATGTATGGCTTGGGTCATACACGGGTGTCCGTTGGCTGCCTGCCCCATCCCCTCCGCCCCTCCAGATCAGAAGTGCTGGGAAACCTGACTTCATTTATTTTCATACACGAGAGGGGGTGCAGAGGGGGTCTGGAGGGGCTGGGAGAGCAGGGAAGGATGCTGGGGACCTCAGGTCCCTCTCGTCTCCTGGTCTTCCCAGGTCTGGCTCTGGGCCCAATGACCAGGAAAAGCCAAAGCTTCAGCAAAACCCACTGACCCACTCGTGCCCCCACTGGGAGCTTCTGAGGCCATACTGACCACTCGCAGTGGATGAAGTTCCCCTGTCCTCCTCCTCTTCCTCCCCAGCATGTTCCATCTCTGGAAGCTGGGGAAACGTCACCTATAAATTACTCTCCTTCACAGACAGCGCGTTTTTCTTTATGAATCATGCAGGATCCGCCTCCGGCCTCAGTGTGTGTAAAACAACAAATCAGGAGAAATTTGACTTGACCCAAGCAGGGAAATTTCCATCCATCACAAGAGGAAAATGTTGGAGCAGCAGGGAGAGGCCCGAGAGCTGGTGACAGCCCGAGGGGGATGGTTGCAGAGCCGGGGGCCCAGCCTGGGCTCTCTGGGGCTCCGGGGTGGGTGGGAGACACCAGCAGGCTCCAGCAGGCTCTGGGGCAGCAAGAACCCCCCTCCCCAAGTTCTTCTGCATGTCACCTGGATACAAGTTAACCCTTCCTACCTTGCTGCTCCTGCTCTTCTGTGCGGAACTCCTCATAGCTCCCCAAGTGGGCCACTTCCCGTTCCTTTATATCTCTTGCCTTTGGGTATGCTGTTCCCACTGCTGCAAACAACAGTCCTCTCTTCCAAAACTTGAGTCATGGGCATGCCCACGGCCATGTTTCCCAGACCCCTCAGGAAGAGCGGACTGCCTTCTTGAGTGCCATCGCTCTCTTGAGTCAGTGAAGTAATCATCCCTGTTCCTGTTCCCCACAACTCCCACCCGCAACAGGCTGAGTGTTCCAGGCTCTTACAGATCCCTGTATCTCCACGTGGCCATTATATAGCACAGTGTGGGGATCTTGCCTATGTGTCCTTGGCTTTATCCACAGAACTTGGCACACAGTAGGTGCTCAATGAATAATTATTGGACAAATTCCCGGGCCCCTGCACAGAGGGTGGCATATGCTCGGTCATCCTCTGACTTGTCAGAGGTCCCACTCAGGGCCGGAAGCATGCTGGGGCCGATGAACGTCAGCTGAAATTGACAAGCAGGCAGTCACATGTCAGGATGGGAGGGCTTGGTTCCTTCTGCTGGAGGGACTTCTGGTAGAAACTTTGGTTCTAGCTGCCTGCTCCAGCCCAGGAAGCCGGCTGACCCAATAACGTTCACCTTCAACTCACTCATAGCCTGGCCCATTGTGCCCAAGCCTGCCACACTGAGGCAATGACTTCACTTGGGCCAGGTAGCTGGGCCACACCAGTCAGTAGTTCAGGGAACAGGATCTCCATGAATATGGCTTTCGGGTCCTCTCCTGAAACTCTGAAGTCGGATATACGACACTGCCTCAGTATACTCATATACATACATACACAGTCCCCCACCTCTCTCTCTCTTCTCTCTCTCCCCTCCTACCTTTCCACATAAAAGGCCCTACCTGACATCAGAGCAGAAGTTTATCTCGGGCGGGGGAGGGGTGCAACATGCGAAATCAGACAGGTGCCAGGGAAAGGGGATGAGGGTGGTTCAAAAGACTTGCCCCCTCAGTTCCCTAGAATGGAAGATGACAGACAGAGTCCCTGTTCTGGAAGGTTCCAAACACATCTTTAACTAGAGGCTCCAGTAGAAAGAGCACTAATTTATGAGTCTGCAGACCTGGGTTCTGGTCCCAGTGTTGTCATCAGTTTGCTGTGCGACCCTGGAGAGGTCTTTATCCCTCTCTGGTCCTTTGCTTTTTGTTTGGAAAATACTGATTAGGGTTGTTGTATGTTGTTGGCTTCCTCATGCCAGCCACAGGGCTGAGCTCTTTGGGTCTTCCCCTCATCACTACATCACAGAAATCATTGCTATCCTTGTTTTTCAGATGCAGGACTCCGCTCACACACACCCAGACGGGGCGGAACTTGATGCCCAAGGCACACTCTATATAAGCCACGGTGCCATGGCGAGGGGCTTGGAGTATGTCATCCCTAACAGCCCTCCATTGTAGTTGTGCTTGTAGAGACTTGCAAGCCTTGGTTGACTGGCTTTGGGGCCCCTATGCTCCATTCTTCCAGAACCCTGCGCTGACCTCCACACCACTCTCCACTGGGGCAGAATTACCTTCTACCTGTCTGTCTGCTGGAGCCAGCACTGGACAGCATGCGGACTAGCAGCTGTGTCCTTCCAACATCCTACCCGGGGACTTTGGAGGATGCATAGGAGAGGCTGGAGAACTGCTTACTTTCAAGGTGCAGAGCCAGACGTAGTCAAGGGTGAAGGGTGAGAGCTGGCTAAGAGGAGGCTCTCAGTGGGTTCATTAGGTTTGCTTCACTCTGAGAACCTTGATCTTGACCTATCCTCACCCTTCCGCTTCCTACTGAGACCAGGCCTCTCGCCCTTGGCCCCAGCCAGTGGCACCCAGCGTGGATCATTTTTAAACTCCCCTCTGTGTTTCAAAATTATTTGCAGTCTTAATTAAATAATAATCAGTAGTGATCATTATGTTAATCATTAATAAAGAGAATAAATTTTGCCTTTAGAAATAGTATTCAGATTCCCAGCTACTCCATGCAGGAACTGAAATTTGCACTTACACAAAATCGCATCTCGCCGTTTACACTCTCGCATGTTTTAAGTTTGAACTCTAGGTTGTCACCTAGAATGAGAGAATTGGAGCGGCTCCCAGACTGTTTCTTCATCTTCGCAATCACTCCACTATCACCGCTGAAACACGGGGATATACACGTAGTGCCCTGGGCAGTGGATTCGGGCCAGGCTCAAAATGAGTTTGAATGGTTCCAAAAAGTTAGAAACTAGTCTCAAAATGGACCCATGTGTCAGGGGAGCTCTCCAAACTGACTTGCCTGTAGAATGCCGTGTTTATTAAAGTCTAAGTAATAAAAATGTGCTAATAGGAAGCTTACTTCACATTTGCTTATTATTAAAATTCAGCAATAATGGCAACGATTCTTTAGAACTAAGATTAACAAAAAATCTCTTTTTGGGAGGGAGCAGTGTTTTATCAGTGACATTGTTTAGAATGGCCAGCACATGGTGAAAAAAAAAGCACATCGGCCTGTAGTCCATTTCAGCATTATTTGTCTGGCTTGTCAACTCCCTGCAGACAGTGTGCCCCTTATTTCCTGAACCTGGGCCGATAGAGGCTCAGCGCTGTCTTTGGTTGGCCCCTGCCTCCTGCCAGACTCTGAGATTGTGCCACAGTCTCCGCACCAAGGTCCTCTTCTCTACGGTCCAGGCACCATCCCACTTGCCTTGCACAGGATCCTTCAGTGAAAGTGTGGTGGGCAGCGGGCAGAAAGCAAGGGCTAGAGAATCAGAGGTGACCACGGCCATTTGCACGGGTTTTCAGAGTGCTCTACTACCTTCTCTTCAAGAAGGGATTGAAATACACTCCTGCTGTGCCTGCTTCCTCCCTCGAGGAGGACCCCAATCCCCACAACCATGATGTAGAGATGGACACACTCTCTATAAACCCCTGGGTAGCTGTCAAGGAGCATGCAGACTTCAGGTTGTTCTGCAGGAAATGCAAAATAACCGTCTTTAGTAACAACAGTAAAAAAGGGCCATGCAGATTGCATGACCTGCTAGGGGAGACAGGTAAATAAACAGGCCTTTCCCTGCATAGCCTGGAAATGTGATCATCGGGGTCAGTCCAAGGAGTTGAGCAACTTCAGGGTTGGGGACCCTGACCTAGCCTGGAGGAGCAGAGAGAGCTTCCTAGAGGAGGAGGTGACACCCAAATTGACAGTTTAGTCAGACCTGCTGAGAATAAAAACTGATCACAGCTTTGGTGAGCACTTACTATATGCCAAAGATTGTGCCAAGATTTTCTTCTAGTCTATTTTGACATGGAGCTGTATACAATTAGATTCATTGTAACGCCTTAGTTCATAATGTACTGTCATTATTGATCCATAGGCAGTCCTCTTTTATTTCATTTATTTTTAATTATACAAGGAACAGCATGAGTCCAATACCTCACCCACAGCACTAGCATATTATCACCAATTCATATTTTTCTATATGTTCCTCTCTCGTCCTGTCTTCCTGCCTCCCCTAGGATAGAAGCAATATCCTGATTTTTGTGTTTGTCACTTCCTCGCTTTTGAAATACATAAATTTATAGTTTTGCAGAAACATATGTATGTCTTAACAATATGTTGTTTAGGTTTTCTTGTTTTATTAAACACGTGTCTCAGAAACACAAGACGTGTTTTTTATCTTATGACATATGTATCTAAAATGCTTCCATGTTGCTGCATGTAGTGGGGGCTTAAATTCATTTGAACTGTTGTAAAATCATCATCTGTGTGTATCCCAAAACTGATGTGTCCTTCCTCCTGTTGATGGGCATCTAGGTTACTTCTAATGAGCTGGGTCTATCCTTGGGGTGGGAATTCTTGGTGTGAAGATGCACAAGGTTCAGTTTATAAGATAAAGCCAAACTGATTTCCAAAATGATTGTATCAGTGCTTACTCCTCATCCGCAGAGTCTCTGGATTCACCCATCTGCAGAAACTGGTGCTGTCAAATTTTTAAATTTTTGCCAATTTAACAGTAGCTTTAATTTGCATTTTCCTATTACTAATGAGCTTGGACATCTCTCCATATTTTTAATGGCCATATGTATTTCCTCTTCTCTGAAATGTCTTTTTCTGTCTTAGCCTATATTCAAAACGGTTTATTATTGACTTATAAAAGCTCTTCACAGTTTTTGATAGTTTCTCAGTTACGCATGTTGTAAAAACTTCTAGTTTATGGCCTTTTAACTTCCTAAAGTGTCTTGATTTATAGAACTCTTAATTTTGACATAATCAGATTTATTAATCTTTTCTTTTATGATTAGTGCTGGTGTTCTGTTTTAAAATATTCAACTACTTTATAAAAAAGATTTTATGTATTTATTTGAGAGAGAGAATGGGGGGGCACAACAGGGGTGAGGGGCAGGTGGAGGGAAAAGCAAACCCTCTGCTGAACAGGGAGTCCGATGTGAGATTCAATCCTGGGACTCCCAGATCATGACCTGAGCCCAAGGCAGTCGCTTAACCAACTGAGCCACCCAGGTGTCCCTCATCTAGTTTTTAAAAGAAAAGGTCTTAAAGTTTTGCTTCAACATTTAGCTCCTTAATCTATCTGAAACTGATTTTTGTATGTTATATGAGACAGGGATCTAGTTTCAGTTTTTTCATATGGACAACCAATTCTCTAGCTCCATTCATGGACTCAACCCCCTGCCACCAGCACCACCTGCGATGTCATGTCTGCTGAACAGTAAAAGTCCATCACTGGAGTTTTCTGCACACATACCATGCTATCTACAGATACAGACAGTTTTACTCCATCCTTTCCTTTCTATGCCCTTTTTTTCTTTTCCTAAACTAGGATTTCCAAAATGATGTTGAATAGAGGGGTGAGAGCAGACGTCTTTGCTGTGTTCCAGATCTTACAGAAAAGCGCATGTTCCTTAGTAATAAGCATGAATTTTGCAGTAGGTTTTTAATTTTTTTTTTTTTATAGATGCCTTGAATCAGTCGGAGAAACTTTTCTTCCATTTTCAGTTCACGGAGATTTTATTTATTTTAATAAATGAGTGTTGGATTTTATCAAATGTTTTTTCTGTATTTACTAAAATCTTTTTTTTTTTTAAACTTAAGTCTTTATCTTTTGGATCAGTTTTAGGTTCACAGCAAAACTGAGGGGAAGGTACAGAAATTTCCCGCATACCCCCTCCCCTCACACACGCACAGCCTCCCCCATCATCCCCTACCAGAATGGTCCATTTGTTACAACTGACGAACCTCACTGACAAACTGCAATCAACCAAAATTAATAGTTTCCATAACAGTTTACTGTAGGTGTTGCGCATTCTATGGGCTTGGGCTAATGTAGAATGGTATGTACCCATCACTATGGTATCATACAGAGTAGTTTCACTGTCTTAGACATCCTCTGTTCTCTATCTGTTCATTCCTCCGTACTTCTTCCCCAGCCCCAGACAAGTACTAATCATTTTACTATCTCTATAACTTCGCTTTTCACAGAATGTCGTATAGTTGGAATCACAGAATATGGGGCCTTGTTCAGATTGGCTTCTTTTACTCAGTAATCCGCATTTAAGATCCCTCCGTGGCTTTTCATGGCTTGGTAGCTCATTTCTTTTCAGCACCGAATGATACGTTATTGTCTGGATGCACTACAGTTTTGTTTATTTGTTCGCTTACTGAAGGACATCTTGGTTGCTTCCAAGTTTTGGCAATTATGAATAAAGCTGCTATAAACATGTGTGTACAGGTTTTTGTGTGAACATAAGTTTTCAGTTGCTTTGGGTAAATATTAAGAAGTCCTACTGCTGGATCATATGGCAAGAGCATGTTTAGTTCTGTAAGAAGCTGCCCAGCTGTCTTCCAAAGTGGTGGTATCATTTTTCATTGCCACCAGCAACAAATGAGAGCTCCTGTCGCTTCCCATCTTTGCCAGCATTCGGTGGTACCAGTGTTCTGGAATTTGGCCCTATCAGTAGATGGGTAGTGGTATCTCGTTGTTTTAATTGCGTTTCCTTGATGACCTATAACGTGGAACATCTTTTCCTATGCTTATTTGCATTCCGTAGATCTCCTTTGGCGAGGTTCTGTTAAGGACTTTGGCCCATTTCTTAATTCTGTTGTTTGTTTTCTTATTACTAAGCTTTAAAAATTCTTTGTATATTTTGGCTAACCATGCTTTATCAGATGTGTCTTTTGCAAATATTTTCTCTAAGTCTGTGGCTTGTCTTCTGAGTCTCCTGACATTGTCCTTCATAGAACAGAAGTTTTTAATTTTGCCAATGATTTCTTTCATGGACCATGCTTTCATATTTTCTTTTTATTCTGTTTATAAGGTGAAATACATTGTTTTTCAAATATTAAACCAATTTTTCACTCCACTTGATCATGATGTGTTATCTTTCCTGAACTCAACTTGCTAAATATTTAAGAATTTTTGTGTGTACGTTCATAAGGTATATTGGTCTGTAGTTCTCTCTTCTTGTGATGTCTTTGGTATAGAACGAGTATTACCATTTCTTCTATTTTCTGGAAGAGTTTGTATAAGACTGGTATTATCTTTTCCTTGAATGTTTGGCTGAGTTCACTACTGAAGCCGCCTGGATGGGTCTGGGGTTTTATTTGTGGGAAGATTTTAAACTATGAGTTTAATTTATTGTAACTGATATATGGCCACTCAAGTTACCAGTTTCTTTTTGAGTGAGATTTGGTAGTTGGTGCCTTTCAAGAAATTTGCTTATTTCATCTAAATTGTTAAACTTTAGTATCAGAAGTTTCCATGATACTCCATTATTATTTGTGTGTGTGTGATGATCTTCAGTGATGTCCCCTCTTTCAGTCCTGAGATTCATACTCGTGTCTTCCCTTCCCTCTTTTTTGTCCTGATCAGTCTGATTAGAAGCTCATCAGTTTTGTTGATCTTTTCAAAGACACATGTTTTGGTTTCACTGATTTTTCTCTATTGTTTTGTTTTCTATGTAATTTCTTTTCCTCTTATCTTTTTTATGTCTTTTTTTCTGTATACTTTGGGTTTAACTTCTTCTTTTTCTTTTAGTTTTTTTAAGGTGGAAATTCAGGTCACCAATTTGGAACTTTTCCTCTTTTCTAATAACATTCAATGGTATCAATTTCCCTCTCATTGCTGCTTTAGTTGCATCCCATACATTTTGATGTGCTGTGTTTTTCTTTTCAATCAGTTCAAAATATTTTCTTTATTCCCTTGTGGTTATTTCTGTGATTCATGAGTTATTTAGAAATGTGTTGTCTAACTTCAAAATATTGAGGGATTTTTCCAGATACCTTTCTATTTACTGATTTGTACTTAATTCTTTTGTGATCAGGGAACATAATTTAATTTCTGAATTTATTTTTATTTTTGTCTTTGAGCTAGTTATAATCTTACAGTAGAGCTGAAAAATTTGTATAGAGATTCTGTATATCCAGCTTTTCCTAATGTTAACATTTTACAGAACTATAGTACAATTGTTGGAACCAGAAACTTAACATTAGTCTCATGCTGTTAAATAAAGGCCATCTTCTATTTTACATGACCAGTTTTCCCAAAAATTTCAATTTTCTGTTCCAAAATCATTATCTGGCCTTCCATGTTGTATTTAATTGTAATTTCTTCTTAGTTTCCTGCAAGTCCTCAATCTTCCTTTTTGTAGTATGAACTTCACACTCCTTTACTCCTTTATTGGTCAGAATTTTTTGTCAAATGTCCCTCAATTTGGGCTTGTTTGATATTTTCTCATTATGTACTTGTGTTTTGCATTTGGGGCAAGAATATACAGGAATGTTTTTTGGAGTCTTTTCAGTACATCATATCATGGAGTTCATGACATTGATATGTCTTATTACTGGGGATGTTGATCTCAAACACTTGATTAAGGTGCCTTCTGACAGTTTAGTTACTTTTTTTTTTTTTTTTTTTTTTTTTTTTTTGAGAGAGAGAGAGAGAACAGAGAGGGGAGAGGGAGAGAAAGAATCCTAAGCAGGTTCCATGCTCAGCCCAGAGCTGATACCAGGCTCAGTCTCATGACCCTGAGATTATGACCTGAGCCACAATCATGAGTTGGACACTCAGCCAGCTGAGCTACTCAGCTGCTCCAAGTTACTATTTTTTTATTTGTAATTAATAAGTAGCTTGGGGGAAGATACTTTGAGACTAGGCAACTCCCTTTTGCTTCACTCTTTCAACATTAATTTTAGCATCCCCCAGTGGATTTTGTTCACAACAATGATCACTGTGGTTCTTAGCTAATGATAATTTTCTATTTCCCTCTTTCCATCTACATTTATTATTGGAATTCTATGATATGAAAGAACTATGCCATCTCTCTTATCATTTATTTAATCAATTACTTATATTGGTAAAGATTCATGCATATTTATTTTAATCTGTGGGTTCTAATCCGATACCATCATTATTTATTTTGTTTTTCAAATAGCTCCAAGTTTTGGACATTAGAAGTCCTTCAATTTGGGTCCTGTTGTTCCTTTGAACAAGCTTCTGTATTTTTTTTTTTTCTGTCACCAAAATATGTTCTAGGCTCATCTTATATTTCCCTTATTTCAGCCTTGAGCTAACCACTTACCTAAGAACTTCTGGTGCCTTTAACATGATGTTTAGAAACCAAGATTGGGGCACTGGGTGAGTTTGTTGCTACTGAGGTGTCATTGTTTCTAGGCCTCCCAGCAGATAGAGCTACTAACCCACACATATGCTCACATTATCTACCTGTCTGTCCATCTAGCCATCCGTTCACTCATCTATCATTTCAAAACACAATTTTATGTACTGATACTGTAATCTGAAGATTATAATCAAACAGCTCACAGTTTACTTTGGCCTTTTCCCTTCATTTATAACTTCTTTCTTTAACAGTAAGAAACTAGGCTCCGATTATCTAAAATATATTTGTATTTTCACATGACTTGTGTTTTTAAATGTATTTACATAAAAGTTTGTAAAGAATTTGTACATGATTCAACCATTTTTATTGGATTCCTTGGTTATTTTTCCTCCTGGTCATTTCACATTTTGTGTATTTGTGCTTTCTTCTTTTTACTTAATCAAATTAACTACAGTTTCATCTTTTTGGTTAGATTTTAAAAGCAAGATCTTGATTTATACATTAGGTTTTTGTTCTCTTGTCTTCTTCATTAATTCTGCTTTTATCTTTGTTATTTCCTTCCTCTTGCTTTCTTCTGGTTTTCTTTGTTGTTATTCTAGTATATTCAGCTGAGAATTTAATTTTATTATAATTTTCATGTTTACTGATAAAAGTGTTAGAATAATGAGTTTTCCTCTGATCAGTGCTTTAAATGCATCTCATAGATTCTGGCATAGAGAGTTTTCATTGTAAGTGTCACTATTTCTTAATATGTAAATTCCAATTTGTATTTCCCTATTATTTCTTTTAGGTAACTAGGAGTTAATAGGGTGTTTTTTTTTGTTGTTGTTTTTTGTGTTTTTTTTAACTTGAGATAGAGAACCTATAAGTTTTTTGTTAATATTGCATTTAAATTTCTGTCCATGTGTTATTTGTAACATTTCTACCTTATGGAAGTTACTGATGTTTTCTTTGTGATCAGTTTTTGTGAACGTGTTTTGGAGACTTAAAAAGAATTCTCTGTTATTAGGATGTAGACTTCAACCTGTATCTATAAAACCTACTCTATTAATTATGTTGTTTTAGATCTTCTGTCCCTCCCACCCACTCCTCATCTGTCTTGTACTGTGAGTGGCCAATTACAGTCTATTATTAGTGGGTTCCTACCTACATTTCCTTGCATCTTTCCCCGTTTTTGCTTCATGGAGTTTGTTACAGTGTTAATTGGTGTGTAAATATTAATGTGTTATATCTCCATTGCAGATTAAAGTTTTTAGTATTAAGATGTATCCTTCTGGGGCGCCTGGGTGGCTCAGTGGGTTAAAGCCTCTGCCTTCAGCTCAGGTCATGATCCCAGGGTCCTGGGATCGAGCCCCGCATCGGGCTTTCTGCTCAGCAAGGAGCCTGCTTCCTCCTCTCTCTCTGCCTGCCTCTCTGCCTACTTGTGATGTCTCTGTCAAATGAATAAATAAAATCTTAAAAAAAAAAAAAGATGTATCCTTCTTTGTCATGTTTAATGTTTTGGGGCTTGATTTCTTCTTTGCCTGATATCAGTATCACTTCCTTTGACATTTTGTTTGTTTCTGTTTGCCAGATATACTTTGATCTATCACTTTATTTTTCACTTTTCTAAATCCCTTTGTTCTTTGTGTGTCTTTTTTACACAGAGTAGTTGGGTTTGTTTTATGAGTCAAATTTTAAATCTCTTTCTTTTAAAAGGTGAGTTAAAGCTCATTCACATTTATTATAGCAACTGACAAGACCGATCTCAATTCTATCATAATATTTTATAGTGATGTATATTTTGTTTTATTTGCCATGTTTCTTAGAGGACATTCTTTATTTAGTTTAAATCTACTTGAATTTTTGAGATTTAGACCAGCAACTATCTATCTATCTATCTATCTATCTATCTATCTATCTTTCTTTCTTTCTCTCTTCCTTCCTTCCTTTCTTTCTTTCTCTCTCTCTTCTCTTTCTTTCTTTCTTTCTTTTCTCTTTCTTTCTTTCTAATTGATCTGTGAGGGCTCTTTATATGCTAAGTATACAGATGCTTTGTCAAATATTTATAAACCCTCTCTGCTTGTAGTTGATGGAAAGGGTGATTGAGGAGAAGAAAGAGTCAAATAAAGAGCTGCATATTAAAAATGGGTGAATACTTCTCTGCTACTCAGATAGATTACTTGAATCTGTTTCCTCTCTATCTTCAACTGTCTTCATCTAGATTATCATCTCTTTCCTGGATTTTTAGGTAACCCAGTGAACTGTTTGACAGAAAAATTCCTTGTCTGTAGAATATTTACTGCTTCCAGGTTATTTTTAAAAAATTTATTTGGATTTATAATTTATCCATAAATTTCCTGGTTGTATGCAGCAGAAAGGGTATCAATCCCCCAAATAACAAAATGTGACTAATGCTCAGCTCTTATATGGGCAAATTTTAATAAGTTGTCACAATCCAGTTGATGTATTTGCCTAGTAATAAAATGCTGTGCGTGATATAGTCATTTTGCTGTAAAATTATTCAGTCCATGCTCGATCATGTGTGTCTCCTAAAAGTTACACGGAAAGTGGGAGTAATTAACATGAAACAATACCTTCCGGCACTCTGCTCCACAACCCCAGCCTGTCAAACCCCACTCACATTGTACTCAAGAGTCTTTAATCACGTCTGGCTCTCTCAGACTTGCTTCAACACTTTCCTAACCACTATCCTAACTAGAAAATTTCAACTCATTCAGCAGGAGCTGCTCAGTTGTCATGTCTCTGTGTTGGTGGCAGAACGTGGGATCCTCCTCCAGGAAGTGAGAGTGTTAACTCTCTGGGAGGGATTGTGCTCCAGCATCTTTTTTCCCAGAGTGGCTCCTTCTCATCTTTCAGAATTTTAATCTTTCATGTGTTGTCAACCAGGAAGCCTTCCTCGAACTCCTTAGTCCCGGTCAGGGGACTCCTTTTGTGTTCTTTATTTCCCCTCTCCTTGCCTTATAAAGTCATTGCCCGCTTCCCACTCTATTCCCTCATCAGACTGGGGGCTTCAAGGAGCAGGGACCATCTCTTAATTGTTCACTAGCACAGGGCCCACACATGGAGAGGGCTGAATAGATCATTTTGGAAAGGATAAATTCATATCATTACTACATATCATGATATGTTGTTAATTAAAGCAATCCTTTAAGCCTCAGTTCCTATATCTATAAAATGGGGAGAGAGTTATGGTCAGAATTACATAAAATTGGATTTGCACAGTGCTTACTTGTGTGGCCAGCACTTTGTGTGTGCTCAATAAATGAGGACAGTTTTTATTATTACTCCAAAGTTACCAATGGGCTTCATTCTGTCGTGAAGTGGCGTCTGCAATGTAGCTTGAGAAAGTAAGTAATCGAAGACTATACACATAAAATTAAGGTTCTTTGAGAATATATCCATGAACAGATATGCAAGTGTACAGCCATAATTACAGACATATAAGCTCTGGCCAACAGTATTGATTGGAAAAATTAATACTCCAGTAGTGTTCTAGACACCTGACTTAGAAGAAATACCAAGAAGCACATTAAAAAAAACCTGACTGAGAAGGGTATTGGCAGTATCACAAAGCAACTGTGAAAGTTGAGGAATTTAAAAAAGAACATTATTGTTCCAGGAAGATAGCTGTCTTCCCAAATATGAACCAGCCACTTAGTGCAAGTAAAGCTCATTTGTGTGAGTGAGAAGTAAAAAGTTTATGTCACACCTCATGCTTAAATGTTTTCAAGTTCTCCCCACTGCATTTAGAGAAAGCCTATCTTTTCATCATGGCTCTCCAGATCCTGCTGATCTGACCTCTTCCCTCTTCTTAGGACTTGCTTCCTACATTCCTTTTAACACATCTCACTCATCCTGGCCTCAGGGCCTTTGCACTTGAGGCCTGGAGTGCCCTTCCCCTAGGTCTTTGAGAGCTGTTTCTTTTTACCATTCCCTTCTCATCTTCAATGTCATTTTTTCAAAAGAACCTCCAGCCTACCGAAAATACAACCATTCTAGATTCTCCCTCTATCCCATTACTTCTTGCCTTGTCAGCATCTAAAATAATAATACTATCATATAACATATTTATTTATTGTCTTTGAAAGAAGGGTGACTGTGTCTCATTTACCTACATCTCTAGCACCTAGAACAACACGTGACATATAGTTGGTGCTCAGTAAATATTTGACAGGTGCTGCTTCTGGATGCTTTGACAATCTCAGATGAGTTTTTACCCAAAAGACATGGCCATCAGGCTGAGTCCCATTTTGATCAGGTCACACCCAGATCATTGAAGCTATGATACTAAATAATGATAATGATAATGATAATATAAGTGGTCAATGGATAGTTGTTCATTTCTACTTCATCTTATTCTGGAAAATAGTAGTGGTAGAGTAGTACTCACAAGTAATAGAAATATCATGAGTTAACTTTCAGGACCAGAAAAAGGACCATTCAACAGAAGGCCAGTGTGGGACAAGGAAAAAAATATTCAGGACATGAAGTCTGAAAAGTCACAAGTGACTACAGTTTAACTGTAAACTTCTTCCCGAGCTTCCCGGCAGCTAGAGCAAAAAGGGAAATACAAATATTTATACAATTCTGCATTGTTCACAAAAATAAATCACCCCATCTCTTTCAGGAGAATCAAAACATTCCCTGGGGCAGAGTTCTATGAAGTTTTATCACGTGGGGCAGGTGACAAACCCATGGAGAAATAAAAACAGGTGTTCCTTTAAGCCACATTCCTTCAATCTACTCATTGTGACTCGTTCCATAAGACCGTGTCCTGCAAAGCCTGAACCCACGGCAGGACAGCCATGTGCAATGACTCAGCAACGCTTGATTCCATTTCAGTGGTGCAAACTTTGCTATCTTGTGCCAGTCATTTCCCCTTTCTGAGCCTTAGCATTCTCATCTGAAATACGGGATACATGATATAGTCATTCTGAATAGTACCAGCACAGAATGGGAGAAAGGAAAGGGTATTTTTTTTTTTTTTTGCCTTTATAATTTAGCCCTTAGACTGTGATCTGAGGATGAGCAGCTGGAGGACAGCTTCCTGAAGTTTGTCCAAGAGATGGGCAAACTTTTGATGAATCCACGGGAGACTTGCCTTCTGTTGGCTAATTTGCTGGAAGACTGTTGGGGAATAGCAGCCTCAGAAAGACAAAGCTTGATTTCCCAGGACGGGGCAGAGAGGGAGGTCTCCTTTGGATGTGGAGAAGAAAGGGTAATTATGTTTCATCTTCTTTTAGAGCGGAGTGCTGTTTTGCCCCTGCCCACCTGGGGTCTGAGAGCCCTGACAGCTCCAAGACCAACTGTCGTTTTTCCCAGGTGTGAAGGTATCTTTAGCAAGCACTCCTGGGAAACTGTCATTCACACTCTGCTGGCCCAGTGAAGGATCCCATAAGGAAGCAATAGGAACAGGGCAGGGAGGGAAGCTTAATGTCTCAGCCAGTGCCCCATTTTGCCCAAACTAGGTAGGTGGAGAGCCTGGGCATCTGTCTCAAGAGCTGTGTCTTCCATGTGTGGGGTGGGTCACCATCCCACCAATAAGTGCCCTGTCCCTGGTCTGAGCTCAGACAGAGAAGCCTTGGGTTACAAGGTGTAGAGGGCATGCAGAGAACACGTGTATTAAGTGGAGATCATGCAACATATCCATTGCCAGTGTGATTTCTCCTAATTTCCCCGCAGCAGCCCAGGGTGTCGGAGCAATGGACAGATGAGAACACAGAATTTGAGAAGCAAAGGGACTTGTTGGGAGTCGCGTAGCCAGCAAGTGGCAGGGCTGGGATTTAAACTCAACTTAGAGGAAACTCTGTGCGCTTTTGCGGTGGGGGCTGAGAAAGGAGAGGAGTAGGAGGTGCAAGAATGAGGAGCGGGACTGGACGAGCTGGTGGAAGACGAGGATGAGGAGAGAGCCGGAGCTGGAAGGGAGGAGAGGGCAGTACCGGCGATTGGGGTGCTGGGGGAGGGCCAGAGGAAGAGAAGTGAAGGGCAACAAAGCCAGGAGCAGAACAGAGGAGGGATGATGCGTTAGTGTTCTCTTGCTGCTGCAACAAATCACCAGGAACTTAGTGGATTAAACCAAACAAACTCACAGTCACAGAGGTCAGAAGTCCGAATCGAGGCTTATGGTGCTAACGTCAGGTGTGAGCAGGACTGTTTCCTCCTGGGAGCTCCAGGGAAGGATCTGCTTCCTTGGCTCTCCAGCTTCTAGTGCCCCCCCCCCCCCCCCGCCCCGTCGGCTACATGCTGGATCTCTGTCTCCAGCAACAACTGCATGGCCTTCTCCTCTGACTCCGATCCCTGCCTCTGTCCCATAAGGACGCCTCTGAGCACATCAAGCCCAGCAAGAGGGGCGGGGATAATCAAACCACCTTTAGATTTGGATCTTAATCCCATCGGTAAAGACTCTTCTGCCCTGGAAGGGAACCCTCGCAGATTTGGGGGATCACAGTGTGGGTACATTTGGGGGCCATTAGGCAGCCCAGCGTAGTTGTAAAGGGAGAAGAGGAAAAACATGGAGAGGAAGGAAGGTATAAGAGGATGTGATGGTGGAGATGAAAGAAAGAAGATAAAGCAGGAGTAGGGGAGAATGGAGTAGATTCATTCCCTTTTAGGGCCTCAGTTTCCCACTCTGTAAAATGGGGAGGATGAGCACATCCGCTCCCGGGGGTAGTGAGGATTCTGCAAAATTACTCAGTGCAGGGAGGTACTCAGCCCAGCTACCACCATGGCCCACATCCTCTCCCTACCTGTCAGCCCGCCCCCTGCCTTCGAGGGTCTTCCCCTAGAATTCCCATTTTCTCCCTTCCCATCAGAAGCACCTCCTCCCCTTGTAACCTCCTCAGCCCAGACCCTGGACTAATGCACTGCAGCTTGAGCCTGAGGACTGCCTGCTGGCTCTTTTGCCCGGCTCATGCTTTGCCCAGCCCGACCCATCACTTCCAATCACTCCAATACAAAATATCCTGCCAGATCCATCTTGGCTGCTGGTGGCCTTGCAGGGCTCTTTAACGCCAGTGCCTGGCCATGAGCTCAGACCTGCCGGGGCAGTTGCATGTGAACTCCAAGGTCAATGCTCACCATTCCCTCTCCCTCCATGGCCTTGGGGATTTTGAAAACACCGACCTGTGCATTGTATCCTCCCCTGACCAACAATATCCCCCACTCTTCTTCCTCCCATTCATAGAGAACGCTACTATAGACATTAGCCACCAAAGGTCCCTCAAGACATCACTGTTTCCTCCTGCCATTTCATGGCATCTCTGTGAACCAGGTGCTTTGCAGACATTAGCTCAGATAGCCCTCGGAACACCCCAGGGAAGTGGGATAGCAGAGACACAGAGCAGGCATGCGTCTCTTTAAGGGCGCCCAGCATTCTCCCTTGCTTGTCTCACTCTGTATCTATCCACCCACCCATCCACCATGCCCAGTTAGTTAGCGCCTTCCACGGCCAGGCACTTTATGGATGATGTCTTGGATTTTTGTCCCCTAAAAGAGTTGTAACCCCTGGGACCTGTGAATGTGTGTGACTTTACTTGGAAATTGAGTCTTTGCAAAGGTAATAAAATTAAGATGAGGTCATATTAGATCAGGGTGGACCTTAATCCCACAACTGGTGTCTTTATAAGAGGAGGGAAATTTGGATACAGACACACACAGAGGGAAGAAAGCCATGTGAAGGCAGAGGCAGAAACTGGAGTGATGTCTCTACAGGCCAGGCAATGCCAAGGATTGCTGGCAACCACCGGCGCTCGATCCAGCTCTTGATGGAGCAAAGCAGAATTCTTCCCTGGAACCTTCAGAGGGGGTGTGGCCCTGCTGATACCTTGATTTTGGAGTTGTAGCCTCTGGGGAGTGACAGAACACATTTCTGGTTTTTTGAGCCACCAGTTTGTGAAAATTCATCACAGCTGTTTTAGAAAACAAACAGAGATAATATTGAATCCTTGCTACAACCTTATGAGATGGGAATTATTTTCCACTTAGCAGATGAGAAAACTGAGACTCAGAAAGAAAAACTCTGTCTGCTGACCCTCTCCCCACCGCCAGGGAGCTGGGGGCTCGACCTGAACCCAGACCCCGCAAACCCCAAACCTGTAAAACCCCAAATCCCCATCAGTAATGGATCTGCAGACCTGGGTGCATACCAGGTTTATCAGAGGAGCTGGTCGGGACCCCATCATGAAGACTGTGACAGAGTCAGCCTGGGCTGGGGCCCTGGACAGCCCTGCTGGAATTTTTGAAGTGGCTGCAGGACAGAAACTTCCCCCCTCACCGGGTTCCCCTAAACCTCTGTCCTCAGGGGCCTGCAGGTCTGGTCTCCTGGGGACTTGTCACAGTGGGGAGAGGGGCAAGTGTGGTGGGAAGGTGGGTCAGAGGCGGCTGGTGGGGATGGCCAGGATGGGGAGGACAGCCCCCCCATATCTACCCTGGGGGAGTTCAGCTGGCCTGTCACCCCTCTCTCAGGACCCCACCACCTGGTTCTTCTCCAACCCCTTGCCAGGACCACAAGCCCTGGATCTGTTGCCTTCTCAGAGCCTTCTGCAGTCCCTGAGTTCTAGACCTTGAAGTCATCCATGAGGCATCTCAGCCAGCCTCCCGGAGTCCCGCCAGCCCCCGCCACCCTGCTAAAGTGGGGAGAAATGAGGCCTTTAGAGGCACAGGCCAGCCCCTGACAAAGCTTTACTTCAGCCCGTGTTCTCCCAACTACTGCCACACCCCACAGTGAGCCAGAGAGCAGCCCCAGGCAGGAGGCAGGCCAACAAGGACCAGATAGTGGGGCTCTGGAGAGGTGGGCAGCCAAGGTAAGGGACGGCTGGAGAGCTTGAACACATGGAGCGGGCTTGGGCTTCGCGTACGCCAGCATGCTGGCTTCTATGACCGTGTACGCCCATTTCACAGATATAGAAACAAAGCCTCAGAAGGCTAAAGGCACCTGCCCAGGCTCAACCAGGTCACAAGGGACCGAGCTGGGAGGGGAACACAATTCGGCCTGCCTCTCAAGCCCTATGCCTTCCCCGTCCTGCCCGTCCGCGACTCCAGCCCTTCAGCTCTGTTCCCAGACCACACCCTCCCAAATATGAAACTAATTTGCAAACCAAGTGTTCGGTGCCATTGGCAAGAGGCAGAGGCCTCAGAGCTATTAGCGCACAGCAAGTGCTCAGCTGGGCTGCATGAAGAGGCATCCAGCGGGTGTTGGCAGCGGACTACCCCCCCCCCCCCCCAGCACACACACCATATTTCAAGGGAGAGATTGAAGCCACATGTTTGGAGGCCCTGCACTGATTGCTGGAAGGACGTTCCATATAAACAGTATGAGGCAGAGCCTGTCACTCGGCCTCACCTTTGGTCCCCAGACTCCAGCCCCCAGAGCCACCAACTGCCAGCTCCTTCCCTCCCCAAAGGCTAGCTCCAGAATGATAAGGGTCGCTGAGGCCTGGCCAGCCGGAGGAGGGTTAAGCGGAAGCAGCAGGTGCAAGGGCAGAGAAGAGACAGGTTCCCCTGGGCCTCGGGGTAGGGGCATGGGAGCAGAGAAAGCACCATTCAGAGGAAGGCTCTTGTCCAATCAGCCTGGGCCTGGACATTCCCCGAGTGCCTGTGGAGTCTGGGGTCATGCCTCTACTCTGCCCCGTGTCCCAAGAAAGCGAGCCCCTTTCCCTCTGTGGGCCTCAGCAGCGCCTCTGAGACTGGGTCTCTGGTTGCCTCTCCCAGCCCCGAGCTCTTTGGGCGGTGGAGAGCGAGCCAGCTTCCCTGGCAGGGACTGAGCATGGAAAGCAGGCCCCTCAGGCACCCAGGTGGGATGGAGGTGGGGGAGGGGAAGCCGCTGGGCCACATGGGCTGAGGGCTCAGGGTTACCAGAGCCAAGGCAACACACGTGTGTTTCGAATTTTCTTTCAAGTCTCCTCACTGCCTGCTTGCTCCCATTCCTCCCCCAGCCTCTTGGTCTGGGGCTGTAATCAGTTTGGATGGAGAACAGCAGACGTACTTGGGGTGGTGTGTGGGGAGCCCTTGGGGCTGGGAATCATTTCAGGGTTTTGTTACCTGCCAGCAGCTTGTCGGCCCATCTGAGAGGGTGGAGCGTGGGGAGATGTGGATCCTGGTGGTTCCCCGGGTGGACAGAGTGCTGGTCAGGGCTGAGTGGGCTTGGCTGTGTTATTTGAGCTCTGTGAGCCTCAGTGGCCTCATCAGTGAAATGGGGCCTAGACGCCTATCCTTGCTGTGGAGATTAAATAAAATAAGCCTGCACAGGACTTAGCACAGAGAGGGGGGTCTGCTAACATGGGCTCCCTTGCCCTTTGGGGGAGTAGGATAAGGGGAATGAAACAGACCATGGGGCTGCAAAGCCAGCCCTCAGACCACCAAGGCCATTAGCTCAGGCCTGAAGAGTAAGTTGGGCTTTCTGCGATTTCTGTCTGTAGCCTGTGTCTGCAGGTCTCATTGAGAAGGCAGTAGGTGACTGTGTTGGGGAGACAAGACCCCCTTACCCCTCACCCCCCCAATCCCCGCCAACACACACACCGTGACAAAAGCTATTTCCCTTCCCAGGCAGCCAAGACCTGACCTGGGCCTGGCCTGTCCCGACTAGGGCTGTCTGTTGTCCCTGGCGCCCATCCTCCAGCATCTGCTCAGACGCACCCAGGCTGCTTGCTACCACCTCAAGGACACCCCTATTTGGGTATGAGGTGCTTCGTTGTTCTTTCTGTGCCCCCAGTCTATGGGGGCTCTAGACGGTGGCAGGCCCACCTCTTGGGTTCCCGGCCACCCATTCTGGACCTTTTTTAGGTCCCAGGGTTCCTTGAGAATCAGATGAAAACACTGCCCTCTGCTTCTGGGAAAACTCACCCCTACGAAACTCTGCCCACAGTGTCAGGGGCTCACAGACCGCCCCTTCCCCCAGAGCCACTAGGAAGATCCTTCCTTGAGGATTTGAACCCCGTTCCCAGCAGAGAAAGCCGATCCTCAGGCCCAGAGTCCCGGCTCTGGTCAGACCCTGGCAGAAGGGCTCAGGAATTCTGAGGTGCAGCCCCAGAAAGGGCTAATCCTTGTGCATCCTGCCAAGGACTCCCCTTAATTCTGAAGGCCTTCCCCTTCCAGGAGCTCACTCAGGGACACCGTCACTTCCACAGGCGAGAGCCAGAAGAATGTGTAAGGGTATGCTGGCCCCATCCATCCTCGTTTCACAAATGGGGAAATTAAGGCTCAGAGAGGCTCACTGGGTCAGCCTCGGTCACAGGGTTTTCTCTCACTTCACGTTCAAGTTTTGGAGTCTGAGGTCCAGAGGTGCCTGGAGCAGGAGACCCAGCGGATGGAGGACCAGCCGGGCTACAGGGCAGGGGTAACCCCCACCCACTCCCTACCCTTTGGCTTTTGTTCACGACCGATGGAAAGTGGCACCTCGGGAAGCAGAGGTTTCCGGCTTGCCAGCTCGTAGCTGAGAGAACAGATGGCCAATTCATCCCACCAAACTTGGCACCTCCAACAAAAGAAACAATATGTGTTTGGCTCCCTAATCTTTTCCTCAGGTTCCCAGGCAGGTGACTGGAAAGTCTGATGACAAGAAAGCGTCGACTGCTTCTCTCAGGACGCAAACCACAAGGCCTGCCTGGCCATTGTTCCCCACCCCCCCACCCCTCGCTCCCCCCACCCCTCGCTCCCTCCACCCCATCCCACTCTCCTCCCCCTCCCTGCTCTTTCCAGGCTGTCCAGGTCCTCTCAAAAGTAACTAAGTGTCTCCTCCAGAGCCAGTCCCCTGTGAGGGAAGCAACAGGGGCACCCGATCCCTGAGCATCAACCTCTATCTCCCCATTCACCCTCACCTCAGCTCTATTATGATCTCATTTTGCAGATGAGGTTAACCAACAGGCTACACCATCTGGAAGGGGCAGAACCAAGGGTGATAACAGCAGCTACTGTGTTTCTCCTGGGCGCAGGGCACTGCCCCACTTTCTAGATCTCGGAGAGGTGGCATAGGGTCTAGTGAGGGGGCATGGAAACACTCCAATGGAGAAGTCTGAAGATATGGCTGAGATTTCCTACAGAGCTGTGAAGCTGGGCAGGTAGGGGACCCCGGGGATGTGTAACTACAGTTCTGGGTTACCGAGCGCCTACTCTGGCACGAGGCAGGAGTTTCATACGGGACTCCCCCGAGTAAGCTCTGTCTTGTCTGTACAATTGTCCCAGTTATACAGATGAAAAATCAGAGGCATGGAGAAACAATGCGTCAAAGCCACATAAGTGGTTAAGTGCTCGAGCTGGGACTCTTTCCACTGCCTCAGCTGTTCGTTTTGCCTTCTAGCCCCAGCCCCAGCCCCAGCCCCAGCCCCGGCCCCAGGGAGGGTGTTAATGAGGCCAGCACAGGGAGAGGCTGGGGGAAGGAGCTATGCCCACAGGTGCCAGCCGGTCTTCCCGTGGTGGCCAGACCCGGGCCTGGCGCCACTCTGCCCTGCCTGTCTGCTCTCCCTCACAAGGGGCGGTGGCTGATACCCCTCTCGGGTGGGGTGGGGGCCCCTTCACATGCTGGACCCTGCCAAGACCCCGCCCTGGAGACCCAGAGTCTGTCTCCCAAGGGCCGCAGTCATTCCCACTCAGATCTCTGGCAGGGTAGGTGGGGCTCAGGGAGTCCAGGACTGGCTAGAAGGCCTGGGAAGCAAAGGGCACCGGTGGGAGGTAGTGAAGTGTGATCCTCAAGGCCTCAGGGACCTGGAGTCCTTTTGTCATTTTCTCTCTTGTACTGGTTTGTTGCACCGTTGGCTCTTTTCCTCTCTGTCTCTGGGTGACTCAGAGGTCAAAGAGTTTGTGGTGTGATGGGAAAAGCCAGGACGGGAAGCCAGGAGACCACTGCTGGGGGACACCGGGGTGTCCTTTCCCCAGTCTGGGTCTTGAGCTGCTGGATGCACCTGCTGGCCACAGTTAGAGCCCTTCTGGGATGCCCAGGCCATCCCAGAGCAGGGAGGTACTCAGAAGGCAAAGCTTGTCTGTTTTCTCCACACAGAGAACACCTGAAAGGCAGCTCCTGGCTCTCAGGGGAAAGGGATTTAAGGAGGAAAATAAATAAAGTGTGAAAGTTCCTCTTACTGACAAGCTCAAGCCCTGTTAGCATGGCCTCTGCTCCTGCCCTGTCTCACTATCCCCTCTGTGCCTGGGGAGCCATTTTCCCAACCCCATCGCCCCTTCCCACACCACCCTCCTCTCCAAACTTCTGCTCAGAAAAGCCTGTTTTGAAAGATGGGGTCAGGGGAAGATAAAAATGAGGACGTTGTCAACCATAGGAAGACCCCAGGAAATGAGTGAGAGCCTCCTACAAAATATATCATCACCATCATCATCACCTCCACCACCACCATAACCACCACCATTGTCACCACCATCACCACCACCACCATTGCCACTGTTACCACCACCATCACCACCACCACCATTATGACCATTGCCACCGTCACCACCATCACCATTGTGACCATTGCCACTATCATCATCACCACCATCATCGCTACCACCATCACTACCGTCACCCTTGCCGCTACCACCATCACCACCACCATCACCACTACTACCACTGTAACCATTGTCACCATCACCATCACCATCACACCACCACCGCCAACCATTGCAACCATTGCCACCATCACCATCATCATCATACCAACACGGTACTTAATTCCCTTTTGCCACCATGACAAATTATCAGAAACTTGTTGTCTGTCTTTTCAGGCTGCTATTATAAATTACCACAGACTGGGTGGCTTATAAACAAAAGAAATTTATTTCTTACAGTCTTGGAGGCTGAAAAGTCCAAGATCATGGTACCAACAGATTTGCTGTCTGGTCTTCCTGGTTCACAGAGGACCATTTTTTTACTGTGTCTTTACATGGTGGAAAGGGCTAGGAGACTCTGAAGGGTCCCTTTTATAAGAGTACTATCCTACTTATGAGAGCCCCATCTTCATGATTTAATCATCTCCAAAAGCCCCACCTCCTAATACTATCACATTGGGCATTAGAATTTCTGCGTATGATTGGGGGGGTTGGGGAGATGAGCATGTAACCTTAGCACTTCGTGGCTTGAAACAATACAAATTAGTTTTAGAAATCAGAAAGCTGGGGGCTCCTGGGTGGCTCAGTCATTAAGCGTCTGCCTTCAGTTCAGGTCTTGATCCCAGGGTCCTGGGATAGAGTCCCGAAAAGGGCTCCCTGCTCTGCGGGAAGCCACTTCTCTCTCTCCTACTTCCCCTACTAGTGTTCCTTCTCTCACTGTGTCTCTCTCTGTCAGATAAATAAGATCTTTAAAAAAAAAGAAGTCGGAAATCTGAAATGGGTATCTCTGGGCTAAAATGAAGGTGTTGGTGGGGCTGTGATCCTTCTGGAGGCTCTAGGGTAGAGTCCATTCCCTTTCCTTACTCAGCTTCTAGAGGCTGCTCTCATTCCTTGGCTCTTGGCCTCCTTCTTCCATCTTCAAAGCCACGAATAGCCAATCAGTCCTCCTTATGCTGCGTCACTCTTCATCTCTCCTCTCCTCCCTTTTTCACTATGAGGACCCTTGGGAGTACCCTGGGTCCACCTAGGTAATCAGAAATAATCTCCCTACCTTGAGATCAGCTGATTAGCAACCTTAATTCATCCTGGCCATATACCATAACACATTCATAGGTTCCAGGGGTTAGGACATGGACATATTTGGGGGCCACTATTCTGCCTATCACACCATCATCATCACCATCTCCAAAACCATCACTGCCACCCACTTCTGTCGCCATTGACATACATCACTAACACAACCACCATTTTCAACAGCATCTCCATCACCACTTTCCTCACCACAAACATCATCAACATGACCAGCATCACCCTTCCACTCCCACCACTGCCACCGGCACCACCATTTTCAACACCACCATCCGTACCAGCGGCACCACCCCACTTCCTCTATTCCGATCTCGGTCCTGCACTTCCTTAGATTGACCTTCTTCGAGCACTCCACGTAAAATAGCACTTCCTTCTGACAGTCTCCTATGACACACAGTCACAGTCATCGGACGGCAACCCCTTGAGGGCAGGACTTTGTGTGATTTTTTCACTGTGGCATCTGATGGCTGCATGCAGTAGGCACTCGGTAAATATGCACTGAATGAATGAATGAACAAATAAATGGATGTACTGGAGCCTATACTAAGAGCTTTGGCATAGTGTCTCTAAAGGAGTGACATCGAAGCTGAGATTTGACGGAAGAGTGGGGAATGACAAAGTAAGTAAAGAACAGTGGAAACAAAGTTGGTCATCTGCAGCTAGTGCTGTGCATTCTGAGAACCAACAGGGAGTAGGTCAGGGAGACTGAAGACCAGGGTGCGGGGGAGCACAGGTGGGGTGTGGCCAGAGTGATCCTGTAGGTATGTCAGGAATGCCGCTCTTTATTCTCAGAGCAACGGAAGTCTTTGGAGAGTTTTAAGGCTTGTGGTCAGACTTGCATTTCTGGAAGATCACTCTGGCTCCACTGTGGAGAGTGGTTTGTGAGGAGGTGGGGGCAGAAAGTATGGGCAGCTTCTTAGGAGCTTCCTGCTGGTGTCCAGGAGGGAAGGGTGACAATGGCTCTAGTTTGGGCCAGAGTGGTGGGTGTGGTGATGCAGAGAAGAGGGCAGAGTCAGGAACTATAAGAAATAAAAACCAATAGGGGCGCCTGGGTGGCTCAGTGGATTGAGCCTCTGCCTTCGGCTTGGGTCATGATCCCGGGGTCCTGGGATGGAGCCCCGCATCGGGCTCTCTGCTCAGCAGGAAGCCTGCTTCCCTTCCTCTCTCTCTCTGCCTTCCTCTCTCTCTCTGCATGCCTCTCGGCCTCTTGTGATCTCTCTCTGTCAAATAAATAAATAAAATTAAAAAAAAAAAGAAATAAAAACCAATGGACTTGGGGATGGCTTAGCTTTGGGAATGAGAAGCAGCGGGGTACCTAGGATACTGCCTAGGTTTCTGCTCTCACTCGCACAGCTAGATGAGGGTGACTCTGACTGGCATGTGGCTGGCAGGGCCGATGTCTCACAAAGACGAGAGTATATCAATATTTATGACTATTATCCTTAATAACAATATATAATGAGATCAATGACAACTGTTGCCCAAATGCTTACCAGAAGTTATGCACCATATGGAGTTAAGTCATCTGTCCAAGTCACATAGGTGATGTCTTAGCTCAGGGTCCTGGGAAGCCAACCTTGCAAG
Organism: Mustela erminea; assembly: GCF_009829155.1. Taxonomy (NCBI): domain Eukaryota; kingdom Metazoa; phylum Chordata; class Mammalia; order Carnivora; family Mustelidae; genus Mustela; species Mustela erminea. Next base: position 103,843,155 of record NC_045616.1, on the reverse strand, counting down.
AAGGATTCCGATGTAAGTCACATATTACGGAGGAAAATAGCAGAGTGGGGAAGACAGACAGGGAAAGGAAGGCAGCCAATTATAAAGTAATTTACCCTTGTGGGACATGGAGCTTAATCTTTCTGGGGACCTCTAGGGTCTGGCAAAGAATACTCATCCCAGAGTCATTTCACCCAACAGTTAGGAAACGAAGTTCTTTCTACATAAACTATGGCTAGTCACTGGTTAGAGGTTGCTTCCAAGGGGTGTCCATTCCCCCGTCACTTCCAGCCTTCAACACATAGGGCCAGATAAGATTCAGTGGCAAGGAAAAGCCCTTACACAAACAGATTCAGGTTCTGGCAGTGAGAGATCAGACCTGTGTGCACTGAGATGGTAAGTACTTGGTAATATGGGAAGGGAATTGACAGGGTCTGCTCCTGGTAGGAAGCAGTGAAATAAGGATTTGAATCTAGGCGTTTTTGATTTCAAAGTCTATGAATGGCTGATCATATGGGTGGATGGATGGATGAAAACACAGATGAACGGATGAGTGGAGAGTTAGGTATTCAAAGAAATGAATGGTTAGGTATGAGAGCAATGGATGGATGGATGGATAGATGGACAGATATGTAATGGATAGATACACAGATGGACAGATGCATGGAAAATTTGATGTATGAGTAAATGGTAGGCTGTTTAAGAATTGTGTCATGGATGAGTGGATAGGCATATGAATAGATAAAGGGGAGTGGATATACAGGTAAATGGATAGGCAGGTGCATGGGCGGATGAATAGCCAGGTTTGGGGAAAGAGAAGGCCACAGCTTAGAGAGCAGAGCCTCAACAGTAACCGTGGATGAAGTAAGCTCAGCTAATATTACCCCCATCACATGCCACCCCCCACTGTCTCAGAGGCATCCCAGATGTGGTCTCCTATTGATGACCAACCACATCAGGAATGACGTTGAGGAAGCAGGATAGATCCAGGATGGATCTCAACCCACAGCAGAGTGTGTGGGTTGGGGGAAGCCCACAAAATGGCCCTGGATCCCTAAGGTGGAGCCCACTGGGTCTTGTGCCTTAGAACGGTGCTGCCATGCCCAGAGCCGGCTGGGCACCTGCACAGGAGACAACATCACAGGGCTGGCTCTGACCGCCCTGCCATGTGGGAGAGTGTCGGATGTATTGTGTCACCACCCAAGCAAGGCCATGGTTGCAGAAGGGGAAGGCAGCTCTCACAGTGGGAGCAGCGCTGGCTCAGGAAAGCTGAGAAAGGAAGCTGACATCAGGACAGGGAGTCCCACCATCTTGGCAGAGCTGAGTGATGCCCAGGGACACCGGCTCCAGCCCAAGCACAGCGGAGGGGGCCAGCTCTGCCAAGTTTCACTGCCTGAGGCACATTTTTATGACTGAGGAATAATGAGAGGCAGGCATCATGGTCTTGGCCTTGCCCTGGTGTGGTGTGTGTGTGCGTGTGTGTGTGTGTGCGCGCGCGGGCTGTTTGCATGCGTGAACATGAATGGCGGATGTGGGTCTCTGTGTGGGTTTGTTTGTGGGGCAGGGTTTAGTCCACGTGCCAGGATGCGTCGCACACGTGTGAACTCATGTGTGTTAGCGTGCTCGTGTGTGCGTGTGCAAGTGCGCTTGGATGTGGAGAGTTGTGTTTATGGGTGTGTTTGTGTGTATGCACGGGCACACGGGGAAGCATGTTTCCATTCGGTGGGAAGATCTTCATGTCCGTGTATTTGTGCATATACTCGCTGTGTGCGTTGTGGGAACTTGGTTGTGTAAGTGTGTGCGTATGTGTGAGCACGCAAGTCAGCCTGAGCACTCCTTACGGATGGATTTCATGGAATAAAGGGACCCCATTCTCTGGCTGTAGCTTTATCTTACCTCCCCCCCAACCCCCTCCCTATCCCTTCCTACAAACTGCAGAAGCTAAGCAATGAGGAGTTTATCGCACAGTCTAGGCTACTTCAGACCTCCATGATTTCGCCTGTGCTACCTGGAATGCCCCCTTCCTTTTTTTTCTGCTCCGTGAAACCCTCGTCCATCCATCAGGTCCGGGCTCCCCTCTGCCGTGTCTGCTCCCTTGTCACCTCGGACTCCATCTGCTGGGCCCCATGCGGCCTCTCGAACATCTCGCTCTTACAGCCCGAGAGGTAGTGTCCGCTCTTCCGGTCGAGTGGGAGTGCCTCGAGGACAGGGTCTGTGTCTCATTCCTTTTGGAAGCCCCGGGCTCGGAGCGGGATCTAGCGTGCAGCGGGATGGAGGGACAGATGGGCAGATGGTTGGATGAATGGAAAGACGGACCGACGGACCGAAGGACAGGCAGATGGATGGAGAGATGTGTGGACTGCTGGATGGAGGGGTGGATGGGTAAACAGGGGGGCGGACGTGTGCATAAATGACCAAATCGGGCATTTCTGCTCTGGAACCCTGGATTTCCAAGGGAGACTGCTTGCAGTTCATCCTCAGCTTTCGTTTAACCGCGTACAGAAGTCTCTCTGCTTGCAGAGGAGGGCTGCAGCCTCAGAGCTCGCCTGCCCTCTCCCCTCCCAGCGCTGGCTCTCCCGACGGCTGGCTCCAGACTGGCCACCTACTGCATGAAGGGGCAGATTAGGCCTGAAGAGGCATTGCCGAGTGGCTTAAGTGAGCTCCTGTTTGTGCTCAAGGCTTTCAAAGGCTGGGGTTACTGCAGAGGAGGGGCCTGACTTCAGGCAGGGATTGTGTTCTCTCTAGGCCTTGACGGCCCGGCAGCTTAAGGCAGGGCCCTAGGAGTTTTGAGACAGGAAAATGGTGTTTTGTCTTGTTAATGCATTCACTTGGCTTTGAACTGGAGAGTAGTCAGGTGTCCCCAGACGGCTGCTTTTGAGCTGGTCTAGGGAGGGGGCAGGGCATAGCCAGGCCCCGGATTACAGAGGCCTTCCCGGGGGAAGGGGGCCTTTGATGGGGCCGGGTCTGTTGTCCGGAGTCTGCTTTGCTGGTGGCTGGAGCCCCTAATGAGGGGGAAAGGGCTCGTTCTGAGGCATTCCCCTGGTCTCCCTTGGGCAGCAGGCGGAGGCCTCCTTTGATGTTGGAGTCCTTAAGCCAAGTGGGGACTAATTGCCACAAGGTACAGAATGTTCTGGTTGCTTGGGGGGTCTGCAGCTTGCTCACAATGCCATAGCCACCCTGGGGTGGGGGGAAAGGCAGCCACTCTCCTGATGTGAGACAGCTCAGGAGGGCTAGGGTTGGGGTTTTTTGGCTTTGTTTTTCTTTTCATGCATGCAGACCCAGCACAGAATGGGAAACACATTATATACTGTGTGCAGGCCTGCTGTGCACTCACACACACACACACACACACACACACACACACACAAACCCTTTACTCCACTGCAACTTTATATACAGTATTATGTTTGATTTCTTTTTTTTTTTAAAGAAAGAGGCAGTGTGGTGGGAGGGATTGTGGCAAAGAGAAAAGAAAGCAGACTTTGGCCGAGGGGCGGCAGACAGATTTGGAATCAAGTCCCAGTTTTGCCACTCGCTAGCTGGGGCAAGCCACCGAGGTTCACTGAACCCCAGCATCCTTCTCTGCCAAATGCAAGGCTGCGCCTGGCACACAGGTGCTTATTTGCATTTGTTCCATCCTTCAGTTGCATTCTTGAGACAGTTCACTAAAAACACACGTCTATTTTCCTGGCAGGCACGGAGTCAGGTGGAGAACCTGGTCAGCAAACACCAGTAAGATCATTTTCATTTGATTAGAGAACAGGAAGAGGATGGTTTCTTTTGACTTGTAGTGTTTGCTCCCACCCTCTCAAAGGAAGGTGACCTCGTCGTTCTCCATGTATTATGTCCCCCCTCCCACCCACTTTCCTCTGCCACCTCTCAGTGGGATTTGGAGTCAGACAGCAATTTTTGTTATTAAGAGAAAAAAATTAGGGGCACCTGGGTTGCTCAGTGGGTTAAGCTTCTGCTTTTGGCTCAGGTCAGGATCCCAGGGTCCTGGGATCGAGTCCCCAGTTGGGCTCCCTGCTCTGTGGGAAGCCTGCTTCTCCCTCTCCTACTCCCCCTGCTTGTGTTCCTGCAGTCACTATCTCTCTCTCTCTGTTAAATAAATAAATAAAATCTTAAAAAAAAAATAGAGCCAATTGTTGCCTTTTTACACCATACGAAGCATGTGGCTTAGGGATCTGACTACATTATCTCTAATCTTCACACTGACCCTTGCAGAGTTAGTAAACCCATCTGATAGATCAAGAGACTGGGACTTAGAGAAATGACTTGCTGAGGTCATCCTATGTGAGGATGGCGGTACCGGCTTTGTCTTCAGCCTGACTCCAAAGCCCAGCCCTCTCAAGCCTGCCCTAGGTGGACGTTCTGATCAAGCAGAACGGAGCTTCGTTTCCCCATCTGGTCAACAAGTACAGCAACAGTACACCTTGCCAGGAGCTAGGAGGAAGAGCCATTGAGATGAGGGGAACCCCTGTGAGTGTACCCAGCCCTGTGGACATGGCAGGCCCTTCGTACACCTGCTGCTTCCCTCCACCTCGCCCTCATTACCTATTTACACGCGCACGTGCACACACACACACACACACACACACACACAAAATCCGTATTTCCTTCCCTCTCTGGAATCTGGAGAAGGGGCAGACCTGGTCCAAAAGGAAACAATGTCCATCAAATTTGTTCTTCCAGTCCATGCTGCCTCTTCCATGCGCTTCTGTCCCGATGTTCTGGCCTCTAGAGACGGATCCTCCATCCAGCCCCCCAGGTGAGAGAACCCTCCATGAGAAGCTTCCTGAGCTTCAGTGACAGACGAAAGGAGAGATGAGGCCCAGGCAGCTGGTAGGTGGCTGAGCAGAGGCTGGCAGGAGGAGAGAATCCCAACAACCTGTCCCCAGACAGACACCACTGCTGCCTGGGGAAGAGATGAAGTCCAGGGCCCCTAGTTGTCCCGCTCGGGTGACAGGGGGTCTCCTTGCTCGATCTCGGAACACCTAGGAGAAGGAAGTCCAAGTAACTCTGGCACGGTTCCTTTCTTCTTTAAAAAAACAAAACCACCAACCAGGAAATGGCTTTATTAAAGTTTTATAATAATACATTCTTGTCTTTTAGTGTCAAAAATACAGATAGGCAGGGACGCCTGGGTCGCTTCGTCAGTTGAGCATCTGACTAGATTTCTGCTCAGGTCATGATCTCAGGGTTATAAGATTGAGCCCCCAGTGGGGCTCTGCATACAGTGGGGAGTCTGTTTGAGATTCTTCCCCTGTCACTCTGCCCTTCCCACCCAATATATACTCTCTCTAAATAAACAAATACATAAAATCTTTAAAAAAAAAATACAAATGGGGCGACTGAGTGGCTCAGAGGGTTGGGCTTCTGCCTTCGGCTCAGGTCATGATCCCAGGGTCCTGGGATCAAGCCCTGCATGGGGCTTCCTGCTTAGCAGGGAGGTCTGCTTCTCCCTCTCCCTCTGCCCCTGCTGGTGTGTTCGCTCTCTCGCTCTCTCTGTCAAATAAATAAATAAATAATCTTAAAAAAAAACACAAATAGGCAAAAAAGGAGAACACAGAAATACCCAGAGCTGGGCTCTCTCCCCCAGACTCAGGTGGGTTACACACTGGGGAGGGGAAGCTGGCTCTCCCCCACTTCCTGCGTCCCCACCTGATATGGTATCTTTCCGTATGTGCATCCATGAGAGCTTCACATGCTTACATAACATCCCAAGGACTGCCAGAATTTCTTTAGCCAGTCCCCTACTGTTGAGCATTTCCATTGTTTCCAATATTTGCTCTGAGGCATCTTTCTCTACTGGTGCAGCCCCTCCTGAGGCTCCATTCTAAAAGGTGGCATTGCCATGTGTACCAGTTTGGTCCTTTTTAATGCTTTTGATGGCTAAGCTGTCCCCTGGGAAGATCTGGAATGATATACCGCCACCCAAAGTACCCAGAGAGCTGTTTTCTGTCATTGGGGCCAACACTGGGTATGGACAATCAGTCATCATCTTTGATGATTTGATAGATGAAAATAACACCTTGCTTCCCTGTGAATGGCTATGACTACCTGAGCTTTCCCCATTCATTCATGCATTCATTCATTCATTAAAAGTTTATTGAGGGGAGCCTGGGTGGCTCAGTGAGTTAAAGCCTCTGCCTTCAGCTCAGGTCATGATCTCGGGGTCCTGGGATCAAGCCCCGCGTCAGGATCTCTGCTCAGCAGGGAGCCTGCTTCCCTTCCCCTCTCTCTGCCTGCCTCTCTGCCTACTTGTGATCTCTATCTATCCAATGGATAAATAAAATCTTTAAAAAAAAGTTTATTGAGTATCTATCCTATGTTGGGCAGCCTCTGGTCTAGGGTGGGGGTGATATTTTAAGCAGAAATCAAACAGACAATCTCTCCATTACAGTTGTAATCAGCATTATGAAGAATGGTGGCCTGGGGAGATGGCCTAGTGGGAGTGTTTGTCCCTCTATAATGTCTCTTGGATTTGGCTTTCCTTGATATGGAAAATCAATGCTTCTCAATCTTCTAAAAAGCGCCCTATGAACACAGCTTCACTTCACACACCCCGCCCCCACCAACCCTTTGAACCAGGTGCTCTCCTAAGCCCCTCCAACAAAGATATGTAGAGTGCCTCTTGTTAAGAGGCAAGGTTTAGGAGCCAAAGTCTCTTTGGTGAGGGACTACATGCGGATGCCACTTTCTCCAGAAGGTCTCTCTGGGTCCCCCCAAGATGAATTCCTCCCATGAACAGCACAGTCATCTAATCAAGAATGAATTGCTCTCCCCTCCACAGCAGGGAGCCAGGATCCATTCTCTGTACGCTCAGGAGCACCAGCCCTGGGATTTGTTACATAGCATGTGGTTGCTCTTTTACCTATCGTCAAAGCATCTTTTTAAATAGAGAACATTGGGGCGCCTGGATGGCTCAGTCGGTTAAGCATCTGCCTTCGGCTCAGGTCATGATCTCAGGGTCCTGGGACTGAGCCTCACATCAGGCTCCCTGCTCAGTGCGGAGTCTGCTTCTCTCTCTCCCTCTGCCTCTGTATGTCTCTCTCTTTCTCTCAAATACATACATACGTACACACAATCTTATAAAAAAATAAATTGGGAACATCTTTTCATGAGACCTAAGGTTTGCAGAGCCCTTTCTGGGTATTTCCTTGAATCCTGAGAAGGTTGGGGGCCTGTCCGAGGTGACACAAGCAGGAAGGGGGCTGGATATGAACCCAGCTCCCCTGGACGTCAGGGCAGGACTTTTGCACCTGCATCACAGCCAAATTCAAAGTCTTCCTTCCTCTTTGGGACTCAAAGTGCTATAAGTCCTGGGCCTTTCAGGTTCTGAAACTTCTACAGAAATGGCCTCCTCTTGGGTGCTCTGGCTGGAGCTTGTCGGTACCTCCAATTGCAAGCCAAGCCCAGAGTCCAGCTGTCCAGATAGGCATCTGGGCAGTGCCCACAGAGGGCTTCAGTTGTGACGGGCAATGGGCTAGGCGTGCTTTCCCTGCTGGCTGATGTCATGAGCTCATTAGAGCAATGGGGTTTATAGTGTTCAAGGCAACTGTCCAAACAATAAATTAAGCTGCACAATTTAGCACTTAATTATCCTCTCTCTCGTCTACTTCACTCTTGTTCCCTGGGTGTCTGTCTGGGCCCTCCAGCAAGATGGTAAGATCTTCCTTCTGCCTCACAGCCCACAGCCAGTCCATCACACAGTCCTACTGGTGCCATCTCAGGAACATCTCTCAAATACTTTCCCTTCTCCACATCCCCACAGCCTTGACCTCAGCCAGTCTCCACTGGATGATCGCCATGCTGGCCTCTCTTGCTCTAATTCCCGTCTCTGTTCTGCCCAAGTGGCTTCCCTGGTTCCGAAATACACAGTTCCAAGCTCTCATCTCTACGTTCAAAGTCCCCATGAGCAGGGTGCCCTGATCACCTTCCCAGCCTCCCTTTCCCAAAACTGCCCACTGGCTACCCTACCCGAGGAAGGGCTTACTGCTCTGGCCCAAGGAGGGCAGAGTGCATGCCGTTTCGCCCCATGAACTTCTGCATAGGCCATTCTCTCTATGGGAAATACCCTTCTCCCCACTCAGCCCTCACCATTCCACCTGCAAACTCAGGTTTGTCTTGGGATTCAGCTCTGGAATCTCCTCTTTTAAGAACCCAAGGTTATTTTCTTGGCAGCCCCACAGCTGAGACTCTTCATTTCCTCTCCCCTCTTGGGTCCTCTCTTCGGATGCCCCTCCAGAAGGAAGCCTGGGAGAATGACATCCTCAGGATTATCTGCCTGTGTGTATCATCACTCTCATGCCCATTCACTCTGGAGTCCCTGTAGTTCAAGCCACAATTAAACCATGAGGATCCATGACAAATTTCCTTTTGACAGGTGAGGAAACTGAAGTTAAGATTCCAGAGCTGGGTCTCCATTTGGCCAACTGGGTCTCCATTTACCCGCAAGGGCAGGGTAGCATGCTAGAGCTCCAGACAGACAGGTTGGAGGACTACATGGGGCACCACAGTGTGTGGGGAGGCCCAGGGAGGGCGTGGGGAATGGGGGAGGTGAGACTTGGGAACAGGGTCACCGTTTGACCCAAAAGAACTCGGTCAGTCAAATAATAATATCACCTTCACTTAGTAGTCCCTTCTGCTCCCCCATTACACAGATGGACAAATGAAGAGAGAAGGAAGGAGCAACAGAGAACAAAGTAGTAGAGGAATAGGGGCCAAGTTAGAACTAGGTTTCTTGAGGCCCAGTCCAGTTGCCCTGGCGTGCTGAGGTCTAGTGAGACCACTCTACTGCCCCTTCTTCTCTCCTCTTCCCTTTACTCATGCCTCCATGGGACATTCCTGTGTGCCTCCTAGGGGCCAGCGTCCAACAGGTTGTTAAAGATATAGAGGGCCCCTGTCTGGGGCTTGCCTGGCCCACGATGCTCGGTGAACTTTCGTTGAGTAGCTGAACTAGTAAACAAATAAGCATGGGACAGTAATGTGCCTCTCTTCTTTCCCAGAAGGGCCTAAAGGAATGGAGAAGCACCTGCCTAAGCCCTTGGTGCCCACAGTCTCCTCATAACTGCCCTTCGTGCCAGCATCATCACACCCATTTTGCAGATAAAAATGCTAAGGCTCACGGAGGAGACAAGATTCATCCAAAGCTCTGCAGTTAAAAAGCCATTCTCAGCCACCCTAGGAAATGAAACACTACCCATGCTACTTTTTTTTTTTTTTTTTTTTTTTAAAGAAAGGATGTTTTCCTTCTGGTGTGTAAACAGGAGAAGGTCTCCCCGAGAAGGTCACTGTAAATATCATTACTTCTCCTCGGGGCTCTGTCAGCTTATGTTACTTTATTTATCAACATTCCATAACATGCAGATCCAAGAACATGTCCTCAAGTGGGACAGCAAAGATGTGTGCTTTGGGGGTCAGGCAGGAGCCCTTGCCAAGCCCAGAGCACGGGGCTGGGCAGGAGATGGGAGCTGGGTCCAGGCGCGGGGCAGGGCGGGGCGGTGAAGGGCCCTTCCCAGCATCTCCCGCCTGGGTGGAGCAGCGAGCTGGAGTTCCAGCGGCATGTCCCTCATTTCCATAAGGGGGAGCTTGTGCACAGGAGATTCCCTCCCAGCTAGAGGGCCTCGGCATCCAGGGACCAGCTCCAGGCAGTGGCCACTTGGATGACACGAGCAAGGCGTCTGCCCTGAGCACCGCCTCTTGCCCTGTGGTGGGTAGCCATGGGGATATGTGCACACTGTCCCCCTCCCTGTTTATCCACTCGGGGAACCGAGGAAAAAGAGAGGCAATGACTCATGTGCAAATAACACAGCTTTGGAGCCAGATAGGACTGAGGTTCACTCCAGCACCATCACGAACTGGCTGCATGACCTTGGGCTCTTCACCTGCCGAGGACCTCGGTTTCCTTACCTGCAAAATGGGAACAACACCAACTTTAGGAGTTGTATAGAACAGCAACTATAATGCTTGGAACACAATAAATGCTCAATAATAAAAGGAATATTACTATGATGACTGTCTGGATTGTTTATGCGAGTCCTAAATGCCGCCCCAACTCTCCCAGATATTTCTGCTCATCATTCCCCAGCAGGGGCTTTGGGGTGCTTTGCACAAGGCTGTGGCCTCCCTGGATCCAGCAGACACAAGTCCAGTAGAAAAGCATTTAGGGCTTGTGCTTGCAAATGCAGAAGCAGGTACTTTTCTTTGCAGAAATGATGACAAAGCAAAAATATTAAAGAATATGATATAGAGAGAGAAGTCCCCAGAACTTAATTCCTCACTCAGCTTCAACAACCAGTCTCTCTTCTTTTTGAAAGCAACCCCCCCACCCCCCACCTCGGGTCCCCACAGCTGTTTTGGTGAGGTTATAATCCTAGTGACCATGCCAGGTGCTGTTTTATTCCCGACTTGCCGTGGTCTTTGGTCTGAATCACTCCATCTCTTTTCATTCCGTTCCTGGCAGAAAGCAAAGCATATCTTTCATGGTCCCCTCTTCCTGGGAGGAGGAATTTCTCCACAGACCTCGCTTTGCACATGCTCATGGGCCTCCACTTGGGGCAGAAGGACGGGGTGGTAACAGTCTGCTGCCCTTTGGCTGCCTTCTTAGCATGTTTTTTTTTCCCCCCTCCAAAATGGAAATCGCATTTTCTCCCGGATCATCAAAGTAATACATGTGTATTGTGAAAAGTTGGGTAGGACTGGAGTTCGAAGACCAAAAGTTACCCGGAAAAAAAAAAAAAATCACTGCTAACACTTCGGTATATCTTTTCCGACTTTAGGACAAAGCCAGTTACAAGAGATTCTTACAGAATACATTGTTTTGTGTTCCCATTTTCTTTGTTAACCCACCAGGTTTCACCTGTTCATTCTAAATGGCTCTGCATCATTACATTGTATCAGTATAAACAGTGCAGGGCGTTTGACCAATCCCTTATTATGGGACATTTAGGTTATTTCTGTTTCTTCTTAAAAAATGTCTTATCCTTGCAAGCTGGTGCAGCCACTCTGGAAAACAGTATGGAGGTTCCTCAAAATGTTGAAAATAGAACTGCCCTATGACCCAGCAATTGCACTACTGGGTATTTACCCTAAAGATACAAACGTAGTGATCCAAAGGGGCACGTGCACCCGAATGTTTATAGCAGCAATGTCCACAATAGCCAAACTATGGAAAGAACCTAGATGTCCATCAACAGATGAATGGATCAAGAAGATGTGGTATATATACATAATGGAATACTATGCAGCCATCAAAAGAAATGAAATCTTGCCATTCGCGACAACATGGATGGAACTAGAGCGTATCATGCTTAGCGAAATAAGTCAAGCAGAGAAAGACAACTATCATATGATCTCCTTGATATGAGGAAGTGGTGATGCAACATGGGGGCTTAAGTGGGTAGAAGAAGAATCAATGAAACAAGATGGAATTGGGAGGGAGACAAACCATAAGTGACTCTTAATCTCACAAAACAAACTGAGGGTTGCTGGGGGGAGGGGGGTTGGGAGAAGGGGGTGGGATTATGGACATTGGGGAGGGTATGTGCTTTGGTGAGTGCTGTGAAGTGTGTAAACCTGGTGATTCACAGACCTGTACCCCTGGGGATAAAAATATATGTTTATAAAAAATAAAAAATTTAAAAAAAAATGTCTTATCCTGAACTGAGGGTTGCTGGGGTGTGGGAGAGAGAGTGGCTGGGTTATGGACATTGGGGAAGGTATGGTGAGTGCTGTGAAGTGTGTAAACCTGGCTATTCACAGACCTGTACCCCTGGGGCTAATAATACATTATATATTAATTAAAAAATTTAAAAATGTTATAAAAATGTTTTATTCTGAAATAATTCTAGATTCACAGGAAATTGCAAAGATAGTACAATTTCTATGTGCCTTTCATCTGAGTTTTCCTCAATGGTTACATCTTACATACAGAGTAGCACAATGTCAAAATCAGGATATTGACGATACCATCTGAGTATGGTTCATGCCATTTCATCACGGGTGTACACCTGTGTAACCACCGCCACAACCAGAGCACAGAACCTTCCACCACCATGATGATCTCCCTCCTCCTGTCCTGTCATAGTCAACCCTCCCCTTTCACACACACCCCCTCCCACCCCACTAACCCCTGGTCACCACCACCACTAACTGGTTCTTCATCTCTATATCTTTATTTCTATATTTCTATATATTTTATATATTATTTCTATATATCTCTATATTTTTGCCATTTGAGATATATGTGTGTGTGTGTGTGTGTGTGTGTATCCACCGAACATAATACTCTCGAGATCCATTCAAGTTACTGCATATAAATTGTTCCTTCCATCCAGCAATCACCAAATTGCTGAATGGTGATATTGCATGGTGTGGGTGAATCACACCTATGAACCATTCATCTATTTTAGGGAACCTTAGTTGTTTCTATTTTTTAGCTATTACAAATAAAACTTCTATGACTGTTTTCATAAAGGTTTTCATATGGACACATTTTCATTTCCCTGGCATAAATATCCAGAGTGTGGATTACTGGATTATTTGGCAAGTGGACTTTTTGTTTTTTAAGAAGTAGTGGAAGTATTTTCCAAAATGGCTGTACCACTTTCCATGTCTATCAGCAGCGTGAGAGGGCTCTAGCTTCTCTAAAACCTACCGGCATTTCATATCATCACTATTGTAAACCTTACCTGTTCTAATAGGTGTGTAGTGTATCTTATGGTTTTAGTTTTCGTTTCCCTGATGGTTAGTGGTACAGAACATCTTTTTACCTGCTTATTTCTTGTTCATATCTCCTTTGGGGTGAAATGTCTCTTTATAACTCTTGCCAATTTTCTTATAGGATTGTTTGTGATCTTACTGTTGAGTTTTGACTGTGTGTGTGTGTGTGTGTGTGTATATGTATATATATATATAGTAATACACATATTACATTAACATGTAATGTATATTATATAATAACATTAATATATTATAAGATGTGCATAATATCTAAAATGTATATTAGATATATGAGAATTTATACATGGTCATGAGTCCTTGGTCAAATATGTGGTTTATAAATATTTTTTTTCCTAGCCTGTAGCTTGTCTTTTCATCCTCTTTCTGGGATCAAAAGTTTTTAATTTTGATGAGGTCCAATTTATTTATTTATTTTTCCTTTATAGATCAAGGTTTGGTGTCATGCCTAAGAACTCTTCACCAAGACCTAGGGTCCAAAGATGATGTGTTTCTGTTCCTTTAAAAATTATTCTGTGCCAGACAGAATAAAGTCCTTCCAAAGACATCCACACCAAGACCTCAGGACCTGAGGACATGCGAGCTTACCTGGCAAAGGGGACTTTACAGGTGTGATGACGTTAAAGACCTTGAGATGGAAAAATGACCCTGGATTATCCTGGTGTGCCCAGTGCAGTCAACAAGGGTCCTTCCAGAGGAAAGAGTGAGACAGGGGAGTTGGAGGAGATGTGACTATAGTCGCAGTGGTTGGAATGATGATGTTGCTGGCCACAAGGATAATCTTACGAACCAGAAAAGGCAATGCAACAGATTCTTAGAGCTTCCAGAAGGAAGATGCCTACTGACACTTTGATGTTAGTTCATGGAGACCTATTTTCATTTCTGACTTCCAGAACTGTAAGATAGTAAGTTGTGTTGTTGTAAGCCACTAGTCTCATGGTAATTTGTTACAGCAGCCAGAGGAAACCCTTTGATGAACATCATTATGCATAAACTTCGCGTACTTTCCCAGCTATTTCATTAGGATCAAATCCTAGATTTCAGATTGGCAAGTCAAAGGGTATATACCCAAACTGGTACCACTTAAACCTTATCATTAGCTTTTACAGATTCCTGTATCCTTGCTTGAGTAAACACTGGTTCTTATTAATATGAAACATGTACTTGATATTGCTTTAATTTCCTTGTATGTGTGAATCCTGCATATGAGAGCATGACATATTTCTGCAAATCATCCAATATGGTAGCCAGGCCAATATGGTAGCCACTAGCCATGCGTTGCTCTTATACACTTGAAATGTGACTACTCCTAATTGAGATAGACTGTAAGTGTAAAACAACCTGGATTTCAAATCCCTAGTAAGAAAGAAAGAAAGGAAGAAAGAAAGAAAGAAAGAAAGAAAGAAAGAAAGAAAGAAAAAGAGTGATGTTTTATATTGATTATACACAGAAACTATACTTAGATATATGTGAGCTTAAGTGAAATATATTTATAACATTAATTTTACCCATTTCGCTTTACTTCTATAACGTGGCTACTAGAAAATTTTAAATTATATATGTGGCTTGCATTTGTGGCTCGCGTTGTATTTCTACTGGTCAGTGTGGGCCCACACTCTGTCAACCACAATGCTTTACGACCAGCAGTGGGCAGTGACAGTGTGGCCACCAGAGCTAGGGGCTCAGCTCTCAGTCATGCCGGAAAGGCAGCCAGGCCCTGTGGTCCTGGTCTCAGCAGCCAGTGCCCAACCACAGATCCCACAGTGTGGTGGAAAAGAACCTGGGGTCAGAGAGACCTTGGTTTAAATCCCAGCTCCTTCAGACTTTTCTTGTATTTAAAGCTTTATCCGTTTTCATTTCCTTATCCATAAAGTGGGAAATAACCCAAATAACATTTATGGAGACATTTCTGTATTCAACCAACATTTCTGGAACCTACTATGTATCAGGCAAGTTCTGGGATCTGGCAATACTAAAGCACAGAATGCAGAAGGAGCCTCGCGTGATGTTCTGGCGCCCAGTGGATCCCCTTCCCTGCCTCCAGAGACACTTTGTATTGCTAGAAAGAACATGTCGGTGGAACGGTACAACTTACTCAGCACTTTTTATGAGCCTGTTGGTTCCCTGTTATTCCCTGGAATAACAGTTCTGGGCATGGGTTCGAGTTCATCTCAGCCATCGTGTTAGGACTTTAATTGAGTCATCCATAACATGGAGTTAAAGATCTACAGAATGGCGCTAATGACACTACTCACCTCCCAGGGTCGCTGTGAGCATTAAATAAGATAGCACGTGTAGAGTATGGTTCCTGGAACTTGGTAGAGGCTAAAAGTAGTTGCTTCTAGTAGTAGTAGGAGGAGTAATATTAGTAGAAGTAGGAACGTTATTATTTTCTCTGCCTTAGAATCTCTGTGATTTCAGGGCACGTCTAAGAGAGATGACCCAGGAACAGAGAGAAGAGATCTAGAAAGACTCATTAGTCTACATTGATGAAGTAAGTCCTCAGGCTTCTATCCGAGCAATGAATTTGTTGCTGGACATCCAGTGGCTTGGGTCAAGATGGGCTGCCTATTCTTGGTCATGCTAAAAAGATCAACTCTTTTCCTTGGCCAAAAAGAGCTCCCACTGCTGGCTGCCAACCCAGGATCCCTCCCTCTGTTTTGGATGCTGCTGGCCTCCCTCTCCTAGCTCCATAGTGCTCACCTCCACCTGCAAAGACCTGCAGTCCTCTGCCCGAGGGTTTTTTCCTACTTCCTAGAACTTTCTAGGCCTGGACTCAGGGCAAGCCAGAGTTCTGGGTTCATGGCACTGGCCATAGGCCTGAACCAGTGAGGAAGAGGGTGCTGGTGAGGAAATACCTTTGCTTCCTCGTCCCTCAATCAGGGCACCTCCCCAGCTGACTCCCTCCAATTCCAGGCTAACTCCATGGGCCTTGACAATCATTGGGTTGGACTGGTCAGATAACTGGATTCTGGCCAGGTAGATGTGAGGGCAGGCCTGCTGCCAGGCATAGTTTTCTCCTTCCTAAAAACTGAGCTTCAAGACAGGCATTAGTCTTCTGGATATTTCTGTGTTTCGATGTGATGCCTGGGACTACTGGTGCCATCTTGCATTAATCTTTGGGATGAAAGATGGGGCCATCTATGCAGATAGCAGAGCAGAGAGATGGACGTTCCCATGCTCCCGATGACATTGAACCACTGCCCCAACCCACCTGGAAACCATTGTACCTCTGGACTTCCTCTTACATGAGATCAGAAATTTTAAAGAAATGTAAAACCACTTCTGATTTGGAGTGAGGGATTTGTTACTTGCTTCTACTCATAAAGACATCTAAACCTCCTGATTCACCGTAATACAACTCAGAAAGCTGGCAAGTGTTACTGCCATCCCTACTTTGCAGATGAGCCTACTGAAGCCTGGGGATTGGATACAGATGAGAGAGCTCGCCAGGTGTGGGAGGTCATCTCGTGTGTCCACCTGAGAAAGAGCAGGTGTTACAAATAGAAGGTCAAGCTCATGGCTTCTATGTCAATTCCCTTTATAAAGTGAAGAGTCTTTTCATAAAGTGACAGTCCATTCACTAGTTTCTGAGATAAAATGATTATTGAAGATGCAGCCCAGCTCTCGTCTCCATTTCATAGTTAAGGACTTTGAGGCTCAGACAGGGCTAGCCACTAACCCGATGTCACAGAGTTAAGTGGGTGGAACTTCAACGTGGGCCGAACCCCACTGATTTCCCCATCAATCCAGTCTGTTCCCAGAGAGTCTGCTTTAGGCTTAATGGAGCAAAACCTGCGAAAACACTTTGCAGACAGTAACAATGCCCACTTTCCAGTTTACCTGGTTTTGTCCTACCCTCCCTCTGCCCCAAACCCAAATTCCACATGTACCAGCAAGCCCATTTCACCCCCACTCTCCCATTCGAGTTCCTTTCCTTTGAAAGTCCAAATTCCTAAAGGCCAGCTCCCAGAATCCTGGCTTCTCTGTGCGCTCTCCACTTTTTAAAAAATCTCCTGTTCTTTAAAGATGAACTTTTTGGGTAGGGGGTGGGGGGTGGGGGGTTGTTGGTGGTGGCACACTGTATATTCTATTGCCTATTTGGTTCTTTCAATGAGTAGGGGTGCACAGAGCAGCAACAAAGAAGAAAACCATGACTATTCTGGTGATTCCACAGGAAGGATCCTAGAGTACTCATCAGACCAATACCACACATATGCAATTCTTAAAGCTAAATCGTATAAGCTCTTCAGTTCCTGTTCACTGGGCTGTGACATCTGATACCAAGAGATGTGAGCAAGTGACTTTGCTTTGTCCAGCACTTCCCTTCCCTCTGCTGAGTAGCCTAAATTAGGCAGGCCGTGCTCCCCACAGGTGACCCCGTGATCCCATTGTACCAAAGCTCTAGCATCACGGCTTTCTTCCCTGGGAGTCGAGGAGGATGTTCTAGAGAAATGCATAGAAGATACCTCCATTTCCTGCCAGCACTCATTTAAGATATCAGTGGTGCAGAAGGTATCTGAGTTCATCTCAGCCAGGCACTCCCCTCTCCTGGGGACTCTATCTACCTGGAAGGCCACTTGGTATGGGCATGCCACCCCTGTGAAGAGGACTGGGATTTCTGATCTCAATCAAATTTAAGAAGCAGATAAATGGAGAAGGGATATGTAGTTGAATAGTGGCCCCCAAATGGTCTAACCCTGGGAACCTGTGTGACCTCAGCTGGGAAAAGGATCTCTTTGCAGATATAAAGATCTAAAGATGAATTCCACCTGGGATATCTGAGTGGGCCTTGACTCTGATGGCAGGTGTCCTTACAAGAGAAAGGCAGAGGGAGATTGGAGACACACAGAGATGCTCGAGACAGACTGCTGCCAAAGAACATGTAGCAGCACGGCTTTCTGCTACATTTGTCAAAGGCTTTCGAGGTGTCAAAGTCAGGTCCATGTTCTTCATGCAAGGCCTCAGCGTTGCATGGAAAGGCCCACTGTTTGGCTTTGAACATGGTGGTTGTCCTCTCTGAACCCATTACTTCCACTCTTCCGTGGGTGAAATTCCATGGGGCCCATCACTGAGGCCATCATGAGAGTTAAGTAGGCATGGGGCACCAGACCTTGTACAGCTCACAGGCCCTTCAGGGCACAGATATTTCTGGTTTGTCCCACACAGTTTTTTTGAAATTTGAATTTGTTACCACCTTTTACCTACTAGGTGATTTTACCTAAAAATCCCATATTCTCAGGGTGCCTGGCTGGCTCAGTCAGTAGAGCATGGGACTCTTGATCTCAGGGCTATGAGTTCAAGCCCCACGGTGGGTGTAGAAATTACTTTTTTTTTTTTTTTTAATCCCATATTCTCTTGAGAAGTCAAAAACCTCATGTAGCCATGAAAGAAGGGGCTGGAGACGACTGGCCGCCAGCCCGGCACGGGCTCCTCAGTTAACCACAGTCCTCACCCTTCGTTATGACACATGCTCCCACTTCATTCCTCGTCCGTGTAGCATCTGAGTTTGCAACCTCTGTGGGGAAAGCTTTTAGTAAACGGCTTGCTGTTTTCATTTCTTTTTCACAGAAGACAAATCCCAAGCCAGCGTTCTCTTTCAGGAGAATGTCTTCAAGTAGGGAGAGGGACGATGAAAACCTCTGTCAGACAGAATTTTTTATTTAATAGAATTTCTTGTAACCAGATCAGCAACCTCCTTTAATCCTGGGCCTCTGACTTGTGAAAATCTCTTTGTTACCCAGAACTAGATACAAATGATGGTACTTGTTAAAGCCAGGCGTGCCGGTGGAGAAGGACTTCCATTTATGCTTGTTCTTGCCAAGATTTTGATGTTTTGGTCCTTCTCTGGTTTAATAGTTAAGTAAACGTTCATTTTGGATTCTGGTTCAAACCAGTTCAAGAGGCACTTTTAGGAAAAACCAACACCTTTGGTTTGCATTTTGTCACCCAAACTTGCTTTGATTTTCTTGGACTTCAGGGTTCAGAAAGTGAGTCCAATTTACGGAAGCAGACTCAAAATTTGGCTCTGCATCCTGCTAGCTGTGTGATTTTGGGCCATCACTGACCTCTCTGGGCCTCAATTTCCTTGTCTCTAGAAGGGTCAGAGTATCAGCCCTTATGTCACAGGATTGCTGTGAGGATTGGAGATGACGTGTGCCAAGCTCCTGGCATAGAAGCCAGGACACCAGAGATAAGTGTTATTGTTACGATGATTCATTACTCTTTTGTGAGGCTGCCTTGGTTGTAGCTTGAGGAGTAGAAATACGGACTGTGACCATTTATGGTTTATAAATACTGGTAGTAGAATCTCCTCAATCTGCAGACCTTAGAAGTAATAGTAACGAACTTGTTAACAATTATGAAGGCTCATATTTATTGACTATTTCCCAAGAACAGATCGAATCCTCCTCCCTCTCCCCCTCCTATGCTCTCTCCTCCTTCCTGTCAAGATCGTTGGTATTCATGCATTTAGTTGTACATCGGCATGGGTGTATGTCTTGGAAGTCTAGAATAAGAAAATATTCTCAAAGTCTATTGATTTGCACCCCAAATCATATATTTTCTCGTTATGGGTGCCAGCCTGGGTAGGCTCAGATCAAGAGCCAATAAATGGAAGGTGCCATTGGTACATTGGGGAGATGGATCTGTCCCTCACACTGCAGGAGGGTTAGTGCTCCTGAGTCCCTGGCACTCATGTTAGTCGTTGCAATGATCAAAAATGCCCTCCCCTGTGTCCAAATGTCCTCAGAGGGTATTGAGACCCATCACTAGTCCACCGAACCACGGATGAGAATATTCAAGCTCTCCTGGCCTGCGATCTTGGGTCAGATCCTCCATCCATCTCTCTGAACCTCAGTTTTCTGACCTGTGGGATGGGGAGTTGTACCCATTTCATTATCCCCATGGGGAGACTAAGAGGGAGGAGGTATATGAAGCATTCTGGCTTGACCCTGGCACAGAGCAAGCACTCAGTGCCCAGGGGACATCACAGTGTAGGTCTAACACCAGTGGACCCTGGCTTCCCTTTTCCCCCCAATTGTGTCTCCAAGTGACAGGGCCAAGGGGGGCCTTCAAAGCCCTCCAGACTTCACTCTGCTCTAATTAGAAGTCATTGTGGAACGAAGTCCAGTATTTAATTTGGCCTGTGTTTGACAGATCCTGTGTGCACGGCTAACAGAGCTCGCACAGGGCTGGTGATACAGGGGGGATTCTTGGCCAGGGCTCAGGGTGGATTGGTGGAGAAAATGTCGCATATAATTAAGGCTGATTGGCCCTGACAGTTGTCTGGGTGAAGTTTATGAGGTACATCTAATCTGGATGCATCTGGTCATAAAAATGCAAAACAAGCCATTCCCACCCAAGTTCTAACTCCAGATGTGGGTTGATTCTCAGTGACTGACACCATATTTTTTGCAGCTGTCCCACATTTCAAATCTTTTTCTATTTAAAATATATTCATCATAATTATGGAATGCAATAAACAAACTTCAGCCTGATGACAAGCTTTAAATATAAGAATGTTTCGGCTTAAAATAAATGCCGTGATTTCTCAGCCCAGGATGGAGACAGCACTGACGAGTGTTCTCCAAAGGAGCCCTGACCTTGTCACCGTAAACCAGACAGAGTTATTTTCTCTCCAGTATTGACTGATATTTGGAGGGGGGACAGGAGGAGGAAAATCAAAAGGCTATTTCTATCAGATAGAAAAATGTGCGTAAGGCATCAGAAAGCCAGCTTGTAAGACAAAGAAACAATGCTGGATACAACCTAATCATCTCTGAGGATCTCCCCCATCATGCGAGTTCTTCCCAAGGCAGGCGAGAGTGGCATCTACAGCACAGCGGGGCCAGGGCCCTGCTTTCAAATCCCACAGCTCCCAGACCCCGCACTCTGTTACTTTGCACTTTCCTTCGTCACCCAAGCTCTGTGTGTGTCAGTTTCTTCACGTGCAAAATGGAAGGTGATAACAGTCCTAATTTCACAGCCCAAGCAGAAGGGCTGAACAAGTAGTTCTAAGTAAAGTGCTTAGAACCACGCCTGGCACGTAACAAGTGTTCAAGACGTGATAGCTACATTGGGAATCAGTAGGAGCTGACCCCTTCCCACTGCTCATCTAAGGGAGAAGCTGAAGGCTTCAGGGGTTAGGTGACTGGCATAAAATCACAAATGGTGCCCAGCAAAGGTGGGATACAAGCCCCGATTGTCAGACTTTACTAGAACACGGGCCTATGAGCGGTCAGTTTTGCTCTGTTAGCACTTTCTGTTTCAGTGTAATGCTTCTCCAAGTCTTACTGATGGCTCTTCTCCCTGTTGGTGGCCAGTCCTGCATTCCAGTAGTGTCCGCTAAAGCCTGGACAAAAGAGCATCCTCGCTTCATCTGTTCCTGGGGCTCATCTTTTATTTTTAATGCTACTTAAATGAGTCTGTAAGATAGTTAAATAAACAAATTCGCAAGAAAATCGTAGGTCAGCCTACGATCATGCTGCTGGATTTTTCTAGCCTCTTAGGGACCTCAGCCATGACCCGGTGTTTTCCCCATAACTTGATTCTTCGAGAAAAACGAGAATTACCCAGAGTTCGTGTCAACAATCTGCTCCTCTTTAAAATGAGGCTATAAGTCACAAACCCTCTGAGTTCCCAAAAAAGCATCTGGAGTTAAATTTGTATCCTGACTCCGATGATTGTTCTCCTATTAGGCTGATGAGAGAATTAGCAGAGCCAGGGCCTCCTGGGGCTGTGCCCACAGCTTGGGCCAAGATGGAAACGACTCCGTGAGTTTTATTTCTGAGATGTGTAGAAGGCTCCTCCATCACTGGGCCAGTGGGCACATGTTCAAAATCAGAATAGTGTGTGCTATTTCTCCTGGGAGATAGTCCCGGCAGGCCCTGTGTTTGAAGCAGGAATGAGAAATCTCGGCTGGGAAAGGGGTAGCTATGATTTGCTTTCCCCAGAACCCCATGGATGGCCCCTGAGATGACTCTGAGCCTTGCCTTTACTGCTAGCTCCCTGTTTGGGGGAGGTGATATGGAGCAGTGGCAAGTGTGTGCCCTTGGGAGACAGAAACCCAAGGGTCACATCAATAAGGGCTCCATCAATTACAAACTGGGTGAACTGGGGTAAGCAGCCCAGCCATGCTGGAGTCTAACCTGGGAAATGGAGATAATCGTCTCTGATGGTTAGGTCACCAGAGGGTTAGGTAAGATAACACAGGACAATGACTAAGCCCGCAGTGGGCTCCAGATAGACAGAGGCTGAGGTTTTACCTGCAGGGTCAAGAAGGTACTTAAGGTGGTGCCTTGGATTGGGGAAGTTTGTTTCTCCTCCTGTGGCTAGGACGGCAAATAAACTGTACCTCTCATGTCAATTCAAATCCATTGGAGATGCCTTTGTGACGTACAGTGGTTGATTTATAATGTCTGCCACAGACTAGGAGAGGGTGATAAGTGTGTCCTTTCCATGCATTGCTATCCCCTTTCTACAATATAAGTTCTAAAGGCAGAACTGAGTCTGAAAATGATCTCTTATCTTGTACATGCTACAGAGCATTTTTTTGTATCTCATTACTCTCCCTGAAAATCCTCAGGCGTGTCATACTGTGACCCCACACCCCTGAGTAATAAACCTTGTGGCAATTACCATCTCCACTTGATGGCTGTGGAAACTAGGGCCAAAGATCAAGTGAATGATCACAGGCAACTAACAAGACTAGGTTTTTAAAACTATCTGATATGTCACTCCAGAAATCAGCCACTGGTTATGGTCTGTCACCGGAATCCTAGGATGCACGTCCATAGAAAGGCAAGGACATATGGGATCTAGCCTCTGCCCTTCTGCAAAGCAACCAACAACCTTGGAAAAAATCACTTTACCTTCTTAAGTCTCAGTTTACCTGTCTGCTAAATGGATATAGTAAGAACCCCATCCACAACCAAGCGGCTGGATGAGAGGAGACAATGGCTGTGTGGAAAACAAGACTTAGGTAAAATTCTCCTTCTTGCCACGGCTTGTGAGAGGTGGGGAAGCCCTTTGGGGCCCAGCGCTGCATGCACTTATCAAGGGGAACCTTTGGAAGCCTATTTCCAGGGGTGGGAAATTACCTGCCAATATCCCCCCAGACTGCCATGGGCAGCACATCCTTACTTGGGGTCTTGAGGCTAGACTGACTTTGTGAACTTAGACAATCACTTCACCTCAAGGCCTTCAGGCTCCTTACCTGCACACCTGGAGACCCAGGGGGAAACATGGAATCCAGAAGGCACTCAGCAAAGCCCAGGTTCTCTTTTTCTGGGGATGTGGTAGGGTAATCTCGCCAGAGATATAAGGTATAGACTTTTCTACAAAGAAATGGCAATAAGGAAATGTGTGTGTGTGTGTGCGCGCGCGCCTGCACGCAAATGTGTGTGAGCATA
Source organism: Mustela erminea (assembly GCF_009829155.1). Lineage (NCBI taxonomy): Eukaryota > Metazoa > Chordata > Mammalia > Carnivora > Mustelidae > Mustela > Mustela erminea. The sequence goes on along the minus strand of NC_045616.1, from coordinate 103,820,023 downwards.
CGTGTGTGAGTGTGTGTGTAGGAGGAGAGGGCTGTGGAGAAATAAAGTAATGGTGGGGAATAAACAAGAGAACATTTTAGTAGCTTGCAGATGGAAGCTCCTTTGAGCTGGATTCATTAGCCTGCTAACACCAGCTTAGCTGTGTTTGGAAAAATACTTAACTTGCCGTAGGATGCCAAGTCAGGAATCTGTCAGAGAGAGAGAGTCTATTTTAGAAATTTGCATATCCCTCCCCTAAGAGAAAAAGGTCTATTGGAACAAAGTGGTTGGTGTTTGTTGGTGACATCTCTTTATTTGTTCTTTGTGCGAGGACATTGGAAGGCAGTCAGGAGTGAAAGGTGCGTGCACGGTACCCTGAGATGAGACAGAGAAGGCGAGGAGAACCAGAGGCAGGAAGGAAAAGCCCGAGGGGAGATGGCCGAAGAGGGAAAGACATGGAAGCAGGGAAGACAGAGAGAAGGGCCGGACTGGGCGGGTGGGGGCCGTGTGCGAGGGAGGGGGAGGGCAAGAGGGGGGAGCAGGGGGAGGGGAGACAGGAAGAGAAGGAAGGGGTGTCTGGGGAGACAGACAGCTGAACACAAGGACGGACAGACAGACGGAGGAAGGTGAGATGAAGTGGGACCCACCCATCCCCTTTCATCTTGAACCTGCTTCGGTGGACGTCAGGCTGACGTCCTTCGTTTGCAGGCCTTGAAGCTTCTCTCGGGGCCTGCCTGCCCCGCTGCCTGTAATGTTTAAAGTGCCCTTTTCTCAAGTGGAGCCAGATGGTGGATCTGAGCCAGCCCGTGTTTGACAACCAGATGCTGAGCTCGCACAAAAGGGTCCTCCGGCCTGGATGCAGGCTGGGAGCTGAGCAGAGCTTTCCAGAGTGCCAGTCCATGCTCCGCCTGAGGGCAGGCCCTGCCGCCTGGAGGGGCCCAGGAGGGGCCACCAGGAGGGGCCCAGGGAAGCTGGCGTTACTGCGGTCATGGATTCACAGAGCTGGGTTTGAATCACGATCTACTCTTTATCAGTGGCTCTGGGCACGTGTTTTTGAGCCTCGGTTTTCTCCTCTGTGAAATGGGCCTAGCCCCAAAATAGCAGGTCTCAGGGATGGTTAGAGGATTAAAGGGGAAACCAAGGGTAAAGTGTCTGGTCCACGGAAGCCCAGTGAGAAACCCAGGTGGAGCAGACTGAATTCAACCAGAAGAAGGGATTAGTCTCATCTCCTTGAGACTTTGAAGTTTTTGAATTAATGGTCCACATTAAAAAAATCCAGATTTTTTAAAAAAAATTTATTTATTTGACAGAGAGAGAGCCCGATGTGGGGCTCGATCCTAGGACCCTGATATCATGACCTGAGCTGAAGGCAGAGGCTTTAACCCACTGAGCCACCCAGGTGCCCAAAATCCAGACTTCTTATACAAAATCCACATTATGGGCCTCCTGTGAAAGATCCCAGTACCAAAAACTGGAAGTGAGCAAGACCACAGCCCCTAGCCCCACACCCCTCCCTCTCCATGGCACCCTGCTCTGCTTCCCTCCTTAACCATTTCCCCTGGCCTCTGGAGTCACCTGACCCTCGCCAAGTGGTCAGGTTATTTTCCAGGCACCCAAGTTGTGTCTGTGGGTATTTCTGCAGTGGTTTACATGGTCTTGCATAATGAGTGGCTGCTTGTCTTTGGAAGAATATGTTTTGATTTAATGTCTAAATAAAATGGCTTTCAACCCAGCCATTGTTTGGGGCTTTCCAAGAACGTTAAGGATCGAGGCATAGAGTTGGCAAAGACATGTGCCTCTGCCTGCCCCAAATAAATGAAGACTGTAGCTTCTTAAGGACCAAGGACTTGGGTAGACACACTCAAAAGACTGCAGCAGGGAAAGAACTGGCCCGCGTGATGGAGGCAGCGCCTCCCTTGGGTTGATGATCTGCTGTGTTCTGCAGGCAGGATGGGCCCACCATCCTGGGGTCATACCTGCTCGCTTGGCGGGTACAGTATAGGAAGGGCAAGAGGTACACCAACAATTATGAGTTTCCAAAGAGAATAGCACAAGTTAATGGGGGGAATCCTGAAGAAAAACCCACCCAGCTTGGAGGAGACGAATTTGGGTCCCCAGAAGAGGCAAAGCCCAAGACAAGCACTAAATAGCAAGTAGGAGGTGGCATGGGGCAGAGGTGTGATGGGCAGTCTGGGTGGAGGCAGGAAGATCCAGGTCTGTTTGGGAGCCTGGAAAGATCATGGGGTGCTGGAGCATCATGTCGGGGAGAGGTGATGGATGGGGAGGGACGGCTGATGGGGAGGGGCTTGGGATGCCCTGCCGAGGAATTTGGGGATCATCCTGTAGGCAATGGGGAACCACAACCGGTTTTCAGGACAGGAACGGCGTGATCAGATTAACTAGCCAAAAAGATGATTTTGAGACTTTGCGGAGGTAGTTTGAAGGGGATAAACCTGAAGGTGGGAAGGCCATGAAGGAAACCAGTAGTGGTGATGGCTGTGAGGACAGAGCAGAGGCAGTGGATCTGGGAAGTCAGTGTGGCGGGAAAGCTGTTAAGACTTGGTGACAGCTGCAGTGTCCCCAAAGGACTCTGATTTGCATAAACACTGGGTCTTCTGCAAAGTTCCGCCCCAGTTGATGGGTGGTTAATTGAATTCATTCATCCAACAGCAAACATTGATAGATGCTGACTCCTCTGGGAGCCCCAAGCTAGGTGCTGAGCGGAGGAACAGGAAAAGCAGATTCCTGCCCAGGAAGTGGCAAGCCACCAGGAAAGCTTGCTTTTTAAAAGGATTTTGTGACCCATCATCCTATAAAGCAGATGGTATCTGCCCCCGCCCCCTTCCAGCTCCCAAGTTTTCTGGCTCAGGAACTCTGCGTTGCTGCCACTAAACCCCAGCGAGAAGAGCCAGCCCTTATTGGCAGTTCACCATGCGCCAGGCACTGGGCTTACAACTACTGTACCCCGGATGGCAGTCAAGATTTGGCAAACTTTCTGGAAAGGGTCAGACAGCCATCCAGTCTCTATCACAGCTGCCCAGCCCTGCCACTGTACAGTGAAAGCAGCCATAGGCAATATGTAGATGAATGAACATGGCTGTGTTCCAATAAAACTTTATTTACAAACAGAGATGGGGGTTGGGAGGGTGGCAGATTTGGCCCATATTTCATCAACTTGTGATGGAGTTCTCAGGATTCTACCCGCACCGTAGCTAAGGAAGTGGTGTGTGCCAGTCAGGGAAGGCCCAGGGAACAGGCGGCCACTCAGACCAGGCAACTGAGGAGGGCATGCTGAGGGAGACATTTATAAGGGTGGCAGGTTAAGGGGAGTCAGGAGGGGGTTCTACTGTCCTCCAGGGCCAGCAGCTGTGGATTGCTGTTGAGACCCCAAGACTGGAGGGACAGCAGGAGGGGTGGTGGCTATAACCCAAGAGACCTGGGGCTGGAAGAGAGGGCTGCCCAACGGTAGCTGTGGCCTTCTTGGTAGAGGGAAGCTGCTGGGGTGAGGGGGAATACTCTGACGTGTTTCCCCTCTTGCCCTCCTATCTCCTGCTAGTGCCCTCCTTTCTGAACCCTGTAGGAGGCCAGGGGCCAAGGAAGCCCTTTGAAGCAGGCTGTAAGGGCTGCCTCACGAGGCACCTGGCAGGACAAAGAAGGGTGGGCTGGTGAAGGGCGGTGGGGAGGGTCATGCAGTGAGTGACAGTGGTGATCACATTCTCCTGACACCATCTTCTCTTTGGGCAAAGATTGCCATGGGAAGAGATGATGTGGTGGGCTGATGTGGGGGGGTGCTCCTGGGGAGGCAGCAGAGGACCAATGTGCGTGCATGGTCTTTTATCTCATAGACACACCTGTGACCTATGCCAAGGCAGGCCTTGTTCACATCATAGCTCTGCTGCTTACTTGTTTTGTGGCCTGGGGCTGATCAGCAAGATTCCGTCTTTATACAGAACGCTTTTCAAGAGGAGTCAACAGACCTTAAGCCAGACCACCTGCGGTGTGGGCTAAACAAAGCCTATTTCCAGCCTTCACCTCAGATTGCTAGAACCAGACTCTGTGCAGGCAAGGCAGCGTGCACTCTCACAAGGTCCTGGAGATGCTTCTAGTGCATCCTCATGCATGAGAGCCTGTGCTGGGGGCTTCTTGGGAAGATCAGATAAATCAACCTACACAGCTGCAGGCCCATAGTTAATGCCCCCATCACTTATGGGGCAGGCCCCTGGAGCCGCATGGTGGACCCAGTTCAGTCGGAGAGATGGCATAAATTTCATTCCCATTTTACAGATGAGAACACTGCAGATGAGAGCAATCTAGATGCCAATGTGAGTTGGGCGGGTCACTGTTGGCCTAGAGCAGTAAAGGGCAGCTCCCCACCCCTCCCCTTCACAGCGGGGCAAGGAGGTGAGGGCACAGCATAAGAGGGGCAGGGCACGGCCATGGGTGAAGACCCGAGGATGCCCTAGACAAAGTTCAAGGGCGGGAGGGGAAAGGCCGTGTACCTCATAGGAAACTGCAGACAAGGGGCCACCCAGGAGGGCTGGCAAGCTCGTTGGAGCCTGAGCGATCTCCGGAGAGCCGGCCACCTCTGCCGAGCTGTGAAATTTCAGCAGGCTGTGGTCAGTCAGCTGGGGTGCGTAACGCGTGTGAAGGGATTGCAACTCCAAATAGAGCTTTATTTCTTCATCTTCTTTCCAAGTGGACGATGGGATCTGCCCATGGCGAGGGGTCTCAAGTACCCCGACTCCTGTGAGGGAGAAACATGTCTTCATGAAATCAACGCTTCTTTCACTGGCATCGTTGTGTGCAGTTACCTAGCGATGTATTTTTTAAAGCTAATAAATCATAAACCTTGTTGGAATCTCAATGCAGAACAGATGTAATGCATATGGTCAGTAGACTTGGAGTGGCAAATAAATATGTTTGGAAACCAAATATTTGAAAAGCAATTCTTCTTCTCAGTCTTCTCTTTTTTAAGTGCCACTGCCAAGATTGGTCCAGGGATTTGGTTTCCCCTGAAGCCGTTGCCACAGCACCATACTCCCCACCCCAACAAGAAGGGAGACAGTGTCCCGGGCTAGGAGTGCACAGAGGTTTCCACGTGCGTGCCAATTTGCGTTGATCGGTCATGGCCACCTGGAGTGCTGTGCTGAGCAGGGGCCTCGGGCTCAGCAGGAAAGAGAGTCATGATCCATTAGCAATGTCTGCCCAAGGAGCAGGAGTAGGAAGTAGAGGTCTAGGTGTCACATAATTGCCATCCCTGTGCTAGGTGTGTTCGAGTCTGCCAGCCTCCTCTCTAGAAGGACTGTGCTCTGTTTATTTTGATTGTGGTGCAGTGAAAATTTCAGAGCACAAAAGAATCAAGGACATTGAAGAGTTTTGCCGACACTTTAAATGCAGCCCCAATAATATCAGAATAGTCCTCTTGTTCATTCAGCTCTCTGCCTGAAGGTAGGAATCTTTAACCGCCTGAACAGTCCTGGGCCCCACAAGTGGCACTTTTCATAACTGCAGTTCTTCTGTGTACTTACCTGTGTCCTTGACTACTGCTTCATGAGAACTTCAACTTCATGAGAACAGGGACTTTGTTTTGTTCATTGCTTTATTCCTTACGTTTAGCGAGAAGTATATGGCACACAGTAGGGACTAGATAAATCTTTGCGGAATGAATTTTTTTTTTTTTTTTTAAATTTGACACACAGATATCACAAGTTGGCAGAGAGGCAGGCAGAGAGAGAGGGGGAAGCAGGCTCCCGGCTGAGCAGAGAGCCCGATGCGGGACTCGATCCCAGGACCCTGAGATCATGACTCGAGCCGAAGGCAGAGGCTTAACCCACTGAGCCACCCAGGCGCCCCCAATTTTTTTTTTTTCCATTCTTGCATGCATGTGCTTATTTATGCCTTCCTTACTCTGGGCTTGGCCTAGGGCTGGGTACGGATACAATAAGACAAAGGAGAACCCTCCAGCTGGATAAGGGAGACAGAACATAAATGGATGATTCTAGACAGCGTGAAGAGAGCAACAGTAAGAAGTAGGTGCTAGGACAGAGGTGACTGTCATCACAGAAAGACGATGGAACTGGAGCACCAGAAGAGATTTCACGGAGGCTTTCCATTGACCTAGGGTTTTGAAGGATGAATAGAAGTTTCCAAGCAAAGGGTTGGATGTGTCATGCTTTTTATAAGGGTGTAGCAGACTCTAGTCTTGTGTAAGAACGATAGTGCAATACATGATATATTAGTGAAAAGAGCAGTTGAATAATCTTAAGAGTCAGACCCATGAATCGTTGAATCACAGTTCTATTATGGTTCAGCGGGTGACCTTGGATAAATTGCCTCACCTCCCTGAGCCTCAGTTTCTATCTGGATGACTGAGATCCCAGAAAAAGTGCAAGGGAAATGCTTGGCACCAGCCCTAATCTCTCACAGGCCATCAGAATGTGACCACTTTTCCTGGGACAATGGCCATGAGGACCCCACTCGGGCTCAGTCTGCTGGAACCGACTTCGAAGCTTTCTTGGTATGATTCAGAGAAAGGCAGATCTCTCTGGCCCTGATCCAAAGGGACATAGTTAAGGACATCCTGCAAGACCTTGCTAGCAGGGGAGCCTCGTCCCCAGTGGCTCTGCAGTGAGCTCCCTACCCCTCCTACCCCCCCACCCCTGCTCCTGGGTATGGTCCTGGCCTCTGCCCTGCCCTACCCAGGGGCACATGTAGCTGTTTTTACAGCTTTTCACTGAGCTGAGGTTGTGAGAAAATGCCAGCTTCATCCATTTTTCTTTCCTATTCATCCACACTTACAGGCAAAAACCCTGGCTCAGCAGATTGCTTCAAGTTCAGTCTCATCATTTAAAAAAGATCTCCTCTCTTCAAACGTTGTGCTAATATAAAGAACAACAGTGTTGCCTCCTCTGAACGGCGTGCTCCCTCTGGGCAGGCCCCAGGCACGCACTTAACACACACTATTCTACGTAGCTTCACCAGGACCCTGTAAAGCTGCAATGATTTTCTCTATTTTCTGATATGAACCAGAAGTCCAAACTTAAAAATTTACACAACTGGGAGTTGCGGGGCTGGCAAGAAAACCCAGGGTTTTGGTTTCCCCAATTCATACCTCCCTCTTCCATTTATCAGTTAGTTTTTCATTTCTCTACAGGTACAGATATTCCAAAAATATCTGAGGCCCTAAGAGGACATACAAACAGCTAAAAAGAATAAAACCAACCAAGGAAGCCAGAGCCAAGAGGATCTGAGACAGGAGAGTAAGATGTTCTCTGCGGCACTTGGGTATGGCGTTCTAGGTCATGTCTGTTCGTCACGTCCTTCACATAAGCTCTGGCTTCACTGCTTGTTCTATCCATTGTTGAGAAATCCATGTAAAGATGTCCTGCTGTGGTTTCAGATTTGTCTCTTTCTTCTTTGGGTTTTATCAGTTTTTGCAGTTTCATTATTAGAGGCATATTTATTTAAAATGATAGTGTCTCCAGTAGAGGGATGCTTTTTTTTTTTTTTTAAGTGTTTATTTGCTTATTTGATAGAGAAAGACACAGCGAGAGAGGGAATGCAAGCAGGGGGAGTGGGAGAGGGAGAAGTAGGCTTCCCGCCAAGCAGAGAGCCCAACCCAGGACCCTGGGATGACAACCTGAGCTGAAGGCAGATGCTTAACGACTGAGCCACCCAGGCACCCCATGAGGAATGCTTTTTAACAGCATCATAAAGAATCTCTGGTAGTGGTTTCTGCCTTAGAGTCTCCCTTGCAGATAGCATAGCTCAGCTGCAATTGCATGGTCAGTCTTCTCCCATCCTTTTACTCAATCAGCCTTTCTGGGTCCTTTTATGTAAGAGTATCTCTTGGAAGCAGCATATAGTCGTTGTTGCTTTTTACTCTTAGCTTAATAATCATAGGCTTTCAATTGAAATATTTGATTCATTCACTTTTAATGTAATTCATATATTTGGGTGTAGATGTATCATCATTATTTGTTATCCATTTGTCCCATCTGTTCTATGTTCTTCTCTCTTGACCTTCTTGCCTTCTTTTCTATTAACCTTTTACTACTATTATTATGATATAAATTTTATGCTCTGTTATCTTGTTAGCTTACATTATTGTACTATTCTTTTAGGAGTTGTACTAGCAATTTTGATAGGCATCCTTGACTTAATTAAAGACAAATAAAGGCTTTACCATTTATGAATAATAAAATTAAAACATTTTAATTTTAGTTTATTTAAATTGTATTTAATTTTACCCTCTTTGGATTTATGTGATTTCTGTCAAATATTTTAATGTTACATATACTTTAAACCCCATAAGACATACTATTACCATTATTTTATTCAGTAAAACTTCATCTAGATTTCCTTCATATTTACCCTTTCACTGCTTGGCAATCCTTCTTGCATTTCTTTCTCTTTTCTTTTCTTTTCTTTTTTTTTTTAAAGCAGACTCTATGCTCAGCATGGGGCCCACCTGAGGCTTGAACTCATTATCCTGAGATCAAGACCTGACTTGAGATCAAGAGTCAGACATTTAGCCAGCTAAGCCACCCAGGCACTCCAATCTTTCCTGCATTTCTATGCATCTTTCTGGAATGCTATGTCTTTTCCTTGAAGAGGCTCTTTTTAGTATTTCTTTTAGTACACGTCTTCTGACAGGAAATTCTCTGTTGTCGTCTCTCTGGAAATGTCTTCAGCTTCAGTTTTGGAGGCCATTTCCACTGGGTCTAAGCACCATGCTGACAGTAGCTTTCTTCCAGCACTCTTTATATGTCATTCTAATACCTTCTGGTTTACATCATTTCAGTTCCAGTCTTAGTTTGCTTCTTCAATGGGGAAGTGTCATTTTAATTCTTCTTGTTTTTAAAATGTCTTGTCCTGGGGCACATGGGTGGCTCAGTGGGTTAAGTCTCTGCCTTCGGCTCAGGTCATGATCTTAGGGTCCTGGGATTGAGCCCTGCATCGGACTTTCTGCTCAGCAGGGAGCCTGCTTCCTCCTCTCTCTCTGCCTGCCTCTCTGCCTACTTGTGAGCTCTCTCTCTCTGTCAAATAAATAAATAAAATCTTAGGGAAAAAAAGCGTCTTGTCCTTAGCTTTCAACAGATTTATTGTGATGCACCAAGATGTGTTTTTCTTTGTATTTATCCTGCTGGAGGATTGTAGTGATTCTTTATCTGGGGTGTGACATGTTCACCAGCTTTTTAAAATGCTTGGTCAGGGATGCCTGGGTGGCTCAGTTGGTTAAGCATCTGACTTTGGTTCAAGTCATGATCTTACAGTCCTGGAATTGAGTCCATTACTGGGCTCCACACTCAACAGGGAGTCTGCTTATCTCTCTGCCCCTCCCACTGCTTGTGCTCTCTTTCTCTCTCTCAAATAAATAAATGAAATTTTAAAATAAATAAATAAATAAATAAATAAATAAAATGCTTGGTCATTAACTGCTAAAAGATTACATCTATCTCATTCTCTCCCTCCTATCTACTAGAACATCAGGTAAAGGCAAATAAATCCTTTTACTGTTTTCATGTATTTTATGGTATTTGCTGTATTTCCAGTCTTTTCATCTTCATACTTCTGGATATTTTTTATGGACCCATCTTCACATCACTAAGTTTGTCTTCTGTAATGCCTAACTTGCTATTAAAACCATCACCTATATTTCCAATTTCCGTTATTATCTTTTCTGTTTTTAGAATTTTTCACTTGGTCCTTTTTTAAGTGAAAATTTTCATCTCGTCATTATTTTCTTGAATATATCAATATCAACTTTTAATGACTGTGTCTGATGATTCCAATATCTGGATCATCTGTGGGTCTGCTTCTATTATGCATTCTCTTTCTTATGATCCTATTCTTTGTTTGCCTGATGAATTTTGATTGAATACTGGAAATTTTATATTTAAAAAAGAATTGTTCCAGAGGCTCCAGATGATGCTACTTTTCTGCTCAAAAGGATTTTCTTTAGCTTCTGGCAAGCTTGTAACAATGGTTCACTTTGATGTAATCAAAGATAGAGATGATTTCAATGTGGAGTTTTAATCTTTGGAAGGCCTGGCCTATTTCCAGTTCACCTTGACTTCCAGGGTGCAGGCTGACACGAGTCCTGTCTGAAAGCCAACTGAAATTAGCTTAGGTAAGAATGGAGGATGATCACATGAGTACTATTACTGTGGGAAGGTAGAGTACATCTGGGCCTTGGGGACTACAAGAGTCAGGGAGCTGGACCCTTGCTCCTCGACCTGGCATGCCTCTATTTTTTTCTCTCCTTCTGACTTTACTCTCTCAGACAGGCTGTGGGTTGGAAAATGGTCACTGGAAACTCTTAGAAGCACATTTCCAAGACTTTCTGTCATAGAAAATGGAAGACGTGCTCTCGCTAGTCACCAGGTCAAAAATCTTAAGAAAAAACAATGACTGGTTCCATCTGGGTCAATCACTGTAGCTAACTAGGTAGGAAGTTTCCTGGGGAGCACAGACCACTCTGCTGGAAGCACAAGGCGGGTGTGGAGAGAGGAACATTTCTCAAAAGAATGAAGAAGGACAGTGGGGCACAAATCAAAACTATAATGCCCAGTGCAGCTCTTGGCACTGATCTATGGTATTTTCCAGGTAGCTGTGCTACTCCCAAGGTCAAATGAGATGAGTTCCTTTAGTTGAACACTATGAGCACAGCAGGGTTTTCCCAAGCTCCTAGAGAAAACAGGACTAAACATACAACAACAGTAACAAATGTCCTGCAGTAACTTTTGTGATAAAAATCATAACTGCCGTCTGGAAGCAGCCTGATCCTGGGCTAGGAGAGCAATCTATGCAAGTCTCACAAGAACATCTCCCATCTGCTCGCGAAGTACATGTATCCATGCTGATTTGCCAGAGAAGATCCAGACGTAGTGAGACCAAAGCGTACAAAATTACAAACAAAAGTTAGGTACGAAAGTGAATATTTATTTAGTGTATGAAAAACAACCACACATATATTTTTAAAAGCTGACAAGGATCAATGAAAGTTCAAAAATTTACAGAACATTTTCAGTTAAATAACTACCTCTTCCTTTTTGGTAATATTTTTATCCCTACAATTTTGGCTGCATATTTGGTCAGCTTGTCATAGGACAAGGATGTAATATTATTTCCTATAGAATGAATAGAAAGATAATTCAGTCTTTCCTCCAGCATGGTTAAGCAAAATTTATTTCTTATTGAGAGTTGAAAGGCAAAACATGCAAAGTCACCCAAGATTATACCGGCGGTTTGTAGTTCTGCTTGAGGTTTGTGCTCTACAAATTTAATAAATGAGATTTCACACAATTCCCACCCAAAGAAGAAAAAAAGGAATGGTGAGTTTATAATCATATAGGCTGCATTACTGAGCATGTTTCCAAGAAGAGAGAATTTCTATTTCAATTAGATGTCTATAAAAACCAAATTTCCTGCTTACAATTTACATGGCTATTGATTAGTAGTATTTCCCACAGAACTAGTTTCTGGCTTCATACATGTCAAACTTTGTTTCTTTTCTGTGACCCATAAACTTCTGGTACAGAGCACTGTAGGCAAATTTCAGATTATGGGATGGCCTCTGGCCCTGCATCTCCATGCCAAGGCTCCCAGCCTTGAGGGATAGGAGTTTCCAAGGGCAGGTAGAAGTACAGGTGGGAGGTAGTAGTATTCTGGAAGACCATTCCTACTCTAAAAAGGCAGCCACACAAATATATTCGGCTAAATCTAGGGCAAGTGCAGCCCATGCGGTCTTTATGATTGTCTGATCCCAAAATGACCTTGGCAAACTGTGATAGAGAGAAGATCATGTGGAAAGAGACAATAGTCCTTAGGCAATTGTCAGTAGAATATCTTACTTTTCAAGTTTTACCAAAACATGTAACAGATTTGCCATAGAGGAGACCATGCAAAGGTGGTGGGGACCCTAAAACTTAGACCTCATTAACTCCATAAATACATCATTTCCACTTCTGGAGGAGGAAGCTGGGACTCGGCGAGATGAAGCAACTTGCTTGCTCAAGGCCATGAAGCTAATAGATGATGAGCTCTTTGAAAAAGAGTGGAGGTCCAAAATGTATAGGCTTCCTCTCTCGCCGCCCTTCCCCCTGTTGGACCTGGGAGGCAGTAGGGACATGGGAATGGTACGAAATTTGCTAAGGTCAGAGAGAACAACTGCTTCCAGGTAGTGCCTGGTTCCACCCCCACAAACAGCATCTGTCTAGACTCAGCATAAGTACTCTCTGATGGAATCCAAGGGAGCCCTGGCAGGTCCCCCAGGACTGTGTGGAGAGTCCAAGCCCTGGAATCCCAAGTCATGTCTCTGATCTTGCCTCCTCCTTGGGGAGACTCTGCTCCCTCTGGTGCCAGAACTTGCATTTCCTGGTGGGAAGGATTCTGTCCCTGAAAAGGTACACAGAAGCAGGATGCAAGAACCTCTCGGTGTCACCTTGGTGGATGATTCTGGAATTGCTATTATGGGAAGTGGAACACATCCCAGTGGAGGATGTGTGTCCTCTTTTAGAGAGAACTCTTGGGCCTTCATTCCTTTAAAAGCAAGACTGGAGAGAAATGTTGGAGTGTGTGGGGTCACTTTCTTTCTAAACTCTTGATGGCATCTGTGTTTAAAAGTTGGTGCGCACACATCCATCCCACCATGCCTAAAGGGCGAGCAAGATTCCAAGATAGAATCTCAAAGAACTTCTTATCCAGGAATCATTGGAAACAGACATACGATGCACTGTGTAGTGTTAACACGCAGGAGGTTAAGTGCAAGCTCTCGGGACCTTTGATGTATTAAATACCAAGGACTTTACCATAATAGAACCGTAAACCTCAAATCAGAGCTAATCACACTAATTTGCTGAACTCCAAAACCAAACCAAAATGTTCATTTCTTCTTGAACTGAACCACAAATCCAAGTTGTTTTGATCTACAAATCTATCTAACTAAAGATTTGAGGTGGCTTATAAGAAATACATGCAATAAAACAAAAATATAAGTAGATAAAAACCAGGATCGGGGAGAAAAATCAAAACCAGAGAAAATGTTACAACATAGATATGTCAGTCCTATAGAGTCATTTGAGTTCCCGAGCCCCCTGGCAGCCACAGCAAATATGGAAGCTACATTACTCACATGACATGCATCGCCCATAGAAAGAAGGAATTTTTAAATAGCAGCTAACTGCTATTTAAAAATCTCAGTTGGTAAGAGGGGGACAAGTACCAAGTATTCTTAGAGTCACACTTAAAGCACTTCATTTGGTTCGAGATTCTGTTTAAAACACATAATGTTTTCAAAAACACCAATTTCTGTATCATTTCCACTGGCTTTCAAACCTTGCTTAAAGATATTTTAATTCTCATCAACCCAGTGGGTCCAGATTTCCCCCCTTTTTTTTTTTTTGCATACTCGCCTTAAACCACTTCAAGCTCTTGCTGTATTGCTTTTGTGCACGACCTCATTGTTTGAGCAATTAAAGAATAAAACTTGCACGCGTGTCTCCAGGGAAAAGAGAATTCAAGAGGTTAAGTGTTGGCCTCACACTGCTGAGTGTGGTTCCTAATCCCCAGAGGGCTCCCCTAAATTGTTTGGATAAACTGAGGAAATGTCAGGGGGAGTTCTGACACTGAGCATGACATTAATCTTTGTAACCATTCCTCCAGATGTGCACACATGTTCTGAGGATGATGAACATCCGAGTTCAGCGTGGTAGGCCACTCCTTTCTGGGGGCAGGGTTGCTTAGACAAAGTTGTGGGGGGAGCAGCGAGTCTGTTCTCTCTCCTAAATATTCTGAAATCTTGAGAACACGTATGTTCTTGTGCTTGCAGAGATGGTCATCTCAGTTATTCGAAATGATATTAAAATCAATGAGAAAATGCTTAGCATTGAATGGAAAATGAAAAAGCAGATTCTAAGGCAGTATTTGCAAGTATATAGATAGTATGTACAAATAGACATATACACTTATATGGGTGTATATACACACAGATATTAATAGTCATAAATATATATTTTTAAAATCACACCCAGTTCTCTCTGCAAGGGGGGAATTCTATTCTTTCCATTTTTCTAAGTTGGTTTTTTTTTTTAAGCCACAAACATATACTGTTTTCACAGTGACCAAAATAAGTAATCATTCCGTCTATATGCCTTAAACTTGGTAGTTCTCACATATCTATCTGTGACAGAGAGTTTTCTTCTCTATACAGTCACGACGTATCTGTAATTCTTTCCTAGTGACGATAATCAGGTCATGGCCAATATTTACTTGCGGACCTACGTACTTGAGGCAAGGCATGTTTTATAGACTTTTAAATAGTCTCACCTTTAAGAGAGATCGAAATTGCATCTCAGATTATACGCTTTCTCTTATTGCTTCTGGGGGACTCAGATCAGTTTGCAAATATTGTTGAATTTAGAAAGGAGTTTTAATACCCACTGTGTAATTTGTCCTCACCCCATCTGTCGACTGCAGAAACAAATTAGCTTCTCTCCACATGGCCTGCCACTCCCCTGTTCCTTCCCTGCCGTACTCCCCATCCTCTAGCTGCAATCCCTTTCCATGAATCCAAACTTGGGAAGAAAATCTGAGTGTGCGAAAGGCAAGACCTTGTCTTGCAAGACAAGGTCTTGCCAAGACAGTAAGCAGCGTGGGCAGCATGTGTCTGCGTCCGTGAGTGTGTGTGTCTGTGTACATCTGTTTCTGTCTCTGTGCATGTATGTGTGTGTCTGTGAGCGTGTGCGCAAACGCATGATTATAAATGTGTCTAAGGGTATCTGTGTGTAAGGACATTTATGCAGATAACCAGAAGGTCCACTTCTCCAGCTCAGGATACAAAACGAAGTCCTGTTTCTCTTACATAACGAATACAGCCAGTAGAGAATATAGCATCTTTTGCCTATTGAGAAAAAAAAATCAGTCTTTCCCATGGGCCTTCTGTGATGATGATGTGGTCCAAGCCCTCCTTGGTCCAGGAAGTAGGATCTGGTTGCTATGTTCTAGAATAGGAAATGGGGAAATCTGATCGTGCCCACAGCTACAGCTTTCATCACACGGTGTTTCTGCAGACACAGAGAGACTCTGATGCAAAACCCCTCTCACCCCGCATAACACGGAAGGAGCTATTGCCCACTGCTCAGGAAACTGCCACTGACCCCTTCAGTAGCTCGGGCTTCTCGAATCAGCATCTCTTAGTGTGGGATGGAGACAGGAAGTCCTATCCTTCTGGTGGTGTGCTCCACTATGGGTCTCTGGGCCAATGGAGGTGATGCTGGTGCCTGGAACAGAGGCCATCTTACCCACCCACAGTGTTGAGCTGATTCCCAGGCCAGACCCCCTTTCTGGATGGAGAGTTTCTGGTCAAGCACCCTCTCCCATCAGAGGCCTCCTCATAGCTTTGAATCTCAAAGGTGAGTATTGTGTCTCAGTCCCCTTTCCTCCAGAAGTCCTCTTGGCTTGGGTGCAGATCTGCTCACCTACCTCCCAGCAACCCTCAGGCACAACGGATGTGGGGAAGAAGGGTTAGGTGGAGGAAAACAAGTCCCCTAAAAAGCCAAAACCCTAGGCTATGAAGAAGACAACAGTTACCTCCACCAGAACCCAAAGTCAAACCTCAACAATATGAGTGTCTATTTGCGTGGTGTCCACATAATTCAGAAGATGATTCAAATGCTTCTGGATTGAAGGCAAAAGGCTTTTTCTGCTAGAAACAGAACTGGCTGGTGATTTTTAAATGACGGTTTTTGTTTTAAAAAATAACAAAATAGAATAATTTTTTAAAAACCCTACATCCATAATAATCCCAGTACATTCCTATGTGAATGTATATCTATAATGATACTTACCGTTTTATGAGCACCATATATGTGACAGGCATTATGTGAAAGCCCTTCATGGGCAATGTATTCTTTTATTTTCCACACAACCAGGTGAAATGAATAGCATTCTTAGTCCTCTCTCCACTGCTAATGATGAAACAGGGACTTGAAGGGGTTAAAATAATTTGTCCAAGGACAGACAGTCAAAAGCTGTGTTAAACCTTGCACACAAACCCAAACTATTGGACTCAAAGTCTCCATTGTGTGAGATTTCTTAGATTAATAGACTTTATTTAATTTATAGGAGAATAAGGAATAACACAGAGGACATGGGGAGATGGAGAGGAGAGGGAGTTGGGGGACATCGGAGGGGGAGATAGATGAACCATGAGAGACTGTGGACTCTGAGAAACAAACCGTGGGTTTTGGAGGGAAGGAGGTGGGGATTTGGGTGAGCCTGGTGATGGGTATTAAGGAGGGCACGTATTGCATGGAGCACTGGGTATGATGCATAAACAATGAATTCTGGAACACTGAAAATAAATTTAAATAAATAAATTAAAAATTTAAAAAATAAAAAAATTTAAAAACCCCATAACCTTTATTTTTTTGGAATAGGCTTAGACTTACAGAAAAACTGAGCAAATAGAGAGACAGAGACATCTCCTTTAGACCGCCCCCAACCCTCGTACTGTTTCCTTTACTGGCATCTCACATTAGTGTGGTGTATTTATTACGATTAATGAACCAATACTGAGACATTATTATTCATAAAGCCCATAGTTTATTTAGATTTTTCTTTGTTTTTGCCTAATGTCCCTTTTCTGTTCCGGGTTCCCATCCAAAACACCACACGGCATTTAGTTATTGCGTATCTGTAGGCTCCTCTGGGCTCCAACGGTTTCTCAGACTCTCCCCGTTTTTGATGACCTGACAGTCTTCATGACACCTGGCCAGGTATTTTGAAGGATGCCCCCCTCCATTGGAATTTATCTGATGTTTTTCTCATGATTAGACTAGAGTTATGTATGGGCTTGGGGGAGAGAAATCACAAGGAAAATCCCCATGTTCATTGCACCTTTTCAAGAGAGCATACTACCAACATGATTTGTGACAATCAATGTTGACCTTGACCTCTTGGCTGAAGTCTGTTTTTATGAAGTAGTGTAAGTTCTTATGAAGTAGTAGTTGTGAGGCAGCGTGATTTTGAGACCCAGGCAGAAAGAACTCGGACCTTGGGGGATGGAATTTGTTGGTCTCTGTTCAGAATCCTACAAAAGCTTTGGGCCGGCTTCATGTTGGCTCCCTGAGCAACACACACATCCCTGCACCATGAACTCTAGACACCACTCCCTCCACAGGGCTCCAAGCAGTAGGGCCGGGCGCCCTGTCTCCACACCTGGGATTGAGGGGGTTGCCCTTGCTCATCCCAGGGGTCCCACCTTAGATTCTTTTACTTCCTTAATTACCACAGAGATTAAAGCTTAGCCAGTCTAGAGTTCAAGAAGACAGCGACAGGATCTTGAACTTGTTTTCATTCTAAAAAGCCTAGGGGGGATTGCCCCTGAACCTAAGACAGGTACCTGGGCTGTGGCCTACATTTGTTTCGCTTCCTTTTGGTCCCTTGTTAGTTCATGCCAACCAGGACATCTGATCAGCAGGTTAGGCATCTCTGACCACAGCCTGGGAGTAGGAAAACATTCTTACTTAATATATACACTTGGTGGGAAGGAGGAGGTCTTGAAACCAAGAGGTGCTTGGGTTTGAGGAGCTAGGGTCGGTTTCGCAGGGCTCACATGTGGTAACCTGTGTGTCCCCAGGCCACATCCAGCCCACAGGAAGCTTGCTATTCATTCTTTAAATTAATAGACATTAGTTTTTAGGGCAGTTTTAAATTCACAGCAAAACTGAGCGAAAGGTACTGAGAGTTCCCATCTAACCCTGCCCCCTGCCTCACAACCTTCCCACGATGGACATTCCCCTCCAGAGTGGGACATTTGTTACAAGAGATGAACCTACATGGAGGCTTCATTATCACAAGTGCCTGGAGCTTACATTAAGGGGTCACTCGTGGTGGTGTACATTCTGGGTTTGGACAAACATATAATGACATATGTCCATCACCATAGTACCATACAGAATAGTTTCACTGCCCTAAAAGTCCTCTGTGCTCTGCCTGTTCCTCCTTCCTCCTCTGCCCCAACCCTTGGCATCCACTGTACTTTCTACTATCTCTGTGGTTTTGTCTTGTTTAGAACGACAGTTGGAATCTTACAGTACGTAGGCTTTTCAGGTCAGCTTCTTTCACTTAGTAATACACATTTAAGACTCCTCCATGTCTTGCTGGCTTTGTAGCTCATTTCTTTTTAGCACTGAGTAATATTCCAGTATCTGGATAGATAAACCAGTTTATCTATCCATTCATCTACTGAAGGACATCTTGGTTGCTTCCAAGTTTTGACAATTATGAATAAAAGTGCTATAAACTTTCGTGTGTAGCTTTTTGTGGAGATGTAAGTCTTGACATCATTTGGGCAAATACCAGAAAGCCCAATTGTCAGATTCTATGGTAAGAGTATGTTTAGTTCTGAAAGAAATTGACAAACTGTCTTCCAGCACGGCTGTACCATTTTGCATTCCCATGAACAATGAATGAGAATTCCTGTTGTCATATTAGTATGCTATGACCATATCTCCCAGCCCTGCTATTTGGTCCAGGATGAGCAAGTGACCTACCCAAGGTCATTTCCAATCGTTCCCCATGAATTCAGAATTTGGAACGGCAATGACGATTGCTGAAACCGCAAAGGCTGGCAGCTACTGGAGCCAAGTCTCATGAGGATGATGCTATGAGGACAGGGTACTGTGAACTCTAAACACTGAAGGCCCATGGCTGCTGGAGTTTCTCTGTAACTCAATGCTTCATGCCTCTCTGAATTCTATGGGATCCCTGGAGTATCATTCCCCACTTTTTTTTAAAAGCTACACACAACCAAAAAAAAAAAAAAAGTTAACTCATTCACTTTCCTATCAAATTGCCCATGAACGAGACTCTCAGGTCTGGTTCAAAATAAGAATATAATATAGGAATTATAGGAATCAAAATATAACAGGCCAGATAACTAGAAGACCAGAAGAACAACATAGAAATCAGGTACTTGCAGCCAACTCTGTTATGTTATCTGAGCAGAACCCTCTCTTCTGTTTTCAGTCTCCCTGGGAACTTTCTAGTTAGAGGTACAAGGTGTGGGGTGGGGGTGGGGGAGGTATTGGGAATCTGTGAGCCCTGATATTCACAGTGACCATCTTGGCTGTGACAAAAGTAAGACAGCCCTGAGAAAGAGAGAAGGAGCCAACAGGCAAAGACAAGAGATGTAGAGAAAGACTTCTAGCAGTATCTGAGTCCTCCCTGAGTTTGGTGATAGGTGACAATACGTTAAACCCCTTTGCTTGAGCCAATAACCTACATTGGTCACTTGACCCCAAATGGCTTCTGACTTACACGGCCATTTCTAAGAAGGATGATCCCAAGGACAGGATATTTCTTAAAACTATGGATGGCACACAGTAGGCACTCAGAAAATGTTTGTTGAGTGACTAGATGAATGAACAGAATATGACTGGCAGCTTCCTGCTCCTGGGGATTGGCACCACTAGGCAGACTGGGCTCAGGAGGATTGGCAAAGAAAGGGCAGAGAAGACCAAGGACTTTGAGAAACCTCCTTATCCCAGACTCCCCAGAATTGCAGAAGGTCCCAAGTGACAGCTCTGCTCATCACAGTCACAGTGGGCAGAAGCAGAGGGGGCCACTATGGGGTGCCATCACAGCGATTCCTGTGGGCAGGTCATTGTTGGACGTGCCTTTGTCTCAAAGCAGTCGGCCAGGCCCTGGCAGAACACCTGCTTCATAGCAGGTGCTCAGTACACAGTAATGAGGGCGAGAATTAGTGAGTGGACATTCATGAACTTAGCATTTCTGTGTGCTCAGCACAGCCTCACCTACACGGCAGGGAGAAGATCCTCTCCTTATTCTTTAGTTAAGGGGAGTAAACTCAAAACTCAAGTCTCCATAAAATAGTAAGTAAGGGTTAAGCTGCAGAGGCTAAAAACACGATGACAGATTGACGCATCCCTTCCACAGACACTGATAAAGGACTTCCTTCGTGGGTCTGGGGCTGAGCACTGGGGATTCAGATCTGAGTAGGATCCTGTAATTAGCGTCCAAGTGGGGAGTTCCATGAAAGTACTCATATAGTCATTCATTCATTCAAGAAATCTCACCGAACCCCTGCTGTGTGCAAGGCCCGCTGCCAGGGGCTGGCTTGGGGTGGTCCAATAAAGGTTCTGGCGGCTGGGCTCTGGCGAAGGTTGCTGCATCCTTGTACTGTCTTGAGGAAGTACGTCTTCGTCTCTGGGCCTCAGTTTCTCCCTCTGTAAAATGGGTGACAAGACCAAATGCTCTAAGGGCCATTCCATTTCTGACAACTAACTCAGATCCTGATGGGTAGAGCTCAGGTGAACTCTACTCCTCAGGTTCGTCATCTGTGAAATGGGCTTATAACGAGTAGCCCCTGCTTCACAGAGTCCTTGTGTGCATGAAACAGAAGAATGTATGTAAGTGACCAGGGACAGCGTCGGGCACTCTGTCCATGCTCTTTGCTCAACAGCTTCACTATTATTACCATTATTATTATTACTGTCACTCTGCCTCCTGCCTTGTGCCCCTCATTATGCAGGGCACCAAGCTAAGCACTGTGGAAAGAAGTATGAAAGACCGTCCAGGGCCCACCCCTGGGAGAGATGAGGGGAGTACGTGGAAGGAGGGAACTCAAATCCAGGGTGGAAAGGTGAACCTGGAAGCCTGCCCCAGGGACAGGACGGGGGCGGGGGCGGGGGCGGGGTGGGGGGATCAGAGGAAGCCTCCTGGTGGGGGAGGGGCTGGGCCTTCGTCCTTCTTTTCCAGGAGCCAATGGTGGGCTGGACTGGGCTGGGGGTGCCGAAAGGTGGCCTTGTGGGTAAATCCTTCCAGCTGCGGACAGGTAATCCTGGGCCTTGGAGCCAGAGAGATGATACCCCCCAAGGGCCAGGCCTGGTCCCGCTCAGGATGCTTTCCCTGTGAAAATGCTCAGCGGTCCTCGAGTTTAGGAGTGCTCGGGTCCAGCATGAATCATTCCTTTTTGAACTTGTCTAAATGTGTTTATAAAATAAAGCTGCGGCCCAGGGCTGCTCCGGGCGGAGCGGGAAGGTAATATGTTTTTAATTGGAGAGATTGGGGGAAGGAGGCAGCCGGCCAGAGTGAGCTCACCCCACATGAATGCGGCTGGGCGGAGAACAATGTACGTTCACATTCCTGGGCTAAAGCGGACCCGCTCGGTGGGCAATCCTTGGTTGAGTGGCGGCCTCCTCCAACGCAGGCAGCCCGAGGTTAGCCAGGAGCCTGCGTCCTGGGGGTGTGGGGGTGCGGGGGTGCAGGGGGGGGCAGTCAGAAACCCTGGATATGATGTCAGCATGGGTCAGAACAGCGGCTGCAAACTCCGGGGCACCCAGGAGCCAAGCGGGCGCTGGCAGCCTGCGCACACTCAGGGTCGACCAGCTGGATTGGTGTGTGGCCCTTGCAAAGGGGCCCGTTGCCCCTCCGCGGGCCCTCCCCCGTATCAGATCTAATGATTTCTCAAGAGAAACCAGAAATATGGACGTGAAATCTCATTCTCCGTGTTGGCTTTATTGGATTTTAAAAGGATTTTTTTTTTAAAGATTTTATTTATTTATTTGACAGAGAGAAATCACAAGTAGACAGAGAGGCAGGCAGAAAGAGAGAGAGGGAAGCAGGCTCCCTGCTGAGCAAAGAGCCCAATGCGGGACTCCATCCCAGGACCGTGAGATCATGACCTGAGCTGAAGGCAGCGGCTTAACCCACTGAGCCACCCAGGCGCCCAAGTTTTATCCAATTTTCTTTCTTTAGCTATGTGGGCCAAATAAAACTGATGGGCAGACCGTAGTCACCGGGGCAGCTGCCCCGTGAAACACATCTTTGAGACTGTGGCTTGGACCTCACTTTGTCATTTACTAGCCATTGTGACCTAAGGCAAGTTAATCAGCTTCTCTGGGCTGTGGTTCCCTCTACCAGGAATCTGGTGTTTTAGTGCTATTTCACCTGACCTTTCCAAGGGCTTCAAGTTGAGGATAAAGGAGGGAGGCAAGAAGGTAATATTCATGGAGTGTTTGCTATGTGCCAGGTATGGTGCTAATGATTCATATGCTGTTGTTTTGTTTTGTTTTGTTTTAGTCTTTTAATCATCACAGTGATTCTCCTAGCTAGAGATGATTCCCCTTCTGAAGACGAGAGGACAGAAGCTTGGAGAGTTCAACCGGATTTTTCACCAGTATGTCCAACTTTTAGAAGTTGGAAAATTCTTGGGATTTGGGGAATCCTTGTCATGGTAAGGATGAGGAAACTGAGTCAAAAGTTAATGTAGCACAGCCAACCCCAGTAAAGGCACGAGCTGTTTTAGATTCTTGGTCAGTAATAATAATTCACTTATTTAATCAGCAACAATTTTTTACAATATAAAGTAGGTAGAGAGATCGGGGGTTTTAATGGGGGGGGCCACTTCCCCACACTGCTCCAGTTACAAAGTGCCAACAGACAACATACCGATACATAGTGAAAATCCATATCCTTTCAGCCTGTAATTCATCTTGAAGGACTCAGTCCTGAAGAAATCATAGAGCTGTGGCAGGGATTTTCAGGGGGAAAAAAAGGACTCACAGAAAAATCAAATGTTCATCTTAAATGAAATCATTACATAAGTTCTATAATAGCATACCAAGGAATATTAAAAGAAATGTTTAGGGAGTATGTACAGTAACATGAGAAAAAGCTTATGACACAATGTTAAGAAAACAGAATGCAACATTAGGTAAAAAAAAAAAAATCTCTACTAAAAGAAATATAAAGAGAGAAGAGAAAAAGGAGATTCATCCCAATGTTAACTCTCCATGTGGTGGGATTTTAATTTAATTTTCTTTATCCTTTTTGGGGGGAAATTGTTAGGTTTTCCCCTAATGAGTATGTTGCATTTTTATAATTGGAAAGATATATATTTGCAGGAGGTAATGGCCCTCATCTCAGCCAGTCTGAGAAGTGGAGAGGTCTGGAGCCAGGTATCACATTTATTTTAAAAATAAGAACCCAGAAAGAAACTCCAGAGAGAAAAATACCACAATGTAAAGTGGTTATTACTGGCTGATAGGATTATGGGTGATTTTTTTCCCCCACTACTTCTTTACACTCCTATGTGTTTTTCAAACTTTCTACATCGAGATTTCTTTGAAATTGGCCAACAAACAGACAAATCATAAAACACTCCCTTGCATTTCCAGCTGTTCTAGGCAGGGAGATATTCTTGGCCGTAGAATTGTATCAGAATGCAGGCTTTCTTCGCTCACTGCTCTCTGTCCACTCTGGGCTCTGTACCTGTGCCCCCAACCACCGCCATCACCAATTCTGAAGTTTTTAATAACACTTCAATACACTGGAACCTAAAGAAACGTGGAATTAGGATTCTTTTTTAGCTGGTGGAAGAATGGCTTGGTAGAAAACAATGGAAACCTGTTTTCTACCACCCTGCCCAGTTAATATGGCCTCTTGTTAAGTATAGTTCATTGAGGCAAACATGCCTGTAATCAGGACATGACTGACCTAGAAAGCACATGCCCCTGACAGCTCTAAGATCTGAACTGTGTCCTCACCTCCTAAGCTTACCCTTTCGTGGAGCTCATCCCTCTTCTGTCTTGGAAGGCCAGAACCTCTCTCCAAGTGTCCTTGCTAAGAGTGAAGGCCTCGTATTCTGTGGTCAGAACTGCTTGGGGTCCTTTGTGGGATTCACCACCTGAGGGACTTTCGTCCCTGTCCAGGTCATCATCTTGTGAGTCGCCACCCCCCCACCCGCCCTGGGTCCCCAATGGGCCTCTTTAATCAGAGCATTAAGATAAAGTACCTTGTGATATACAGCCTTGAACATAATATAGATGAGCTTTCTTCTTCCCTGTCTAGCATCTAGCATCTTCCTTCATTCCTGATCCAAGAGCCTATTCTAGTTTGCTTTTAGAATGCACTTCGGCCCATTTCAGTGGGTCTCCAAACCCTCATTGGATTGTCCTCATAGGACTACTATGGGAGTTCCCAGCAAGAACACTGAGGGAACTCCTACTGGGCACTCAGGCGCGGGGCATGCCCGAGTTCCATTTTACATGTTCCTCACCGTGGGGACTTCTGTGATGTGGGACTTACAACCATCAGTCCCTTTGTACAGGAAACTAAGGCACAAACACGTGATGTGACAGACTTTAAGTCTCTTTGTGGGGTTTTTTGTTTCTTTACATTTTCTCACCCCCATTGTGTTCAGACTTCCTTTCCCTGCCTTCTCTGAAGACTTTTCCAAGTTCACAAAAACGGAAGCCTTCCTGAAAGAAGAAAGCAGATAATTGGGGAAACCCATTCTGGCCCAAATCTCTGGCTATCAGCCCACTTATTTAGACCCTAGTGAGTTTCTGAATACTGTGCCTAGTCAGTTCCTCCAAAACCCAATTAATGTAAAGTGCATGCCTACTAGGGTAACAGTGGTTCTTAATCAATGGGATGGTGTCAGCCTCTTTTGGAGGTCGCTAGATCCTCCTTATTTATTTATTTATTTATTTGGTTAAAGATTTTATTTATTTGACAGAGTGACAGAGATCACAAGTAGGCAGAGAGAGAGGGGGAAGCAGACTCCCCACTGAGCAGAGAGTCCGATGCGGGGCTCGATCCCAGAACCGTAGGATCGTGACCTGAGCTGAAGGCAGAGGCTTTAACCCATTGAGCCACCCTGGCACCCCGCTAGATCCTCTTTAATATTCTTTTCTGCCTTGGGAACTCTGGGACATTTTAACATTTTTCAAAGGTTTGCATTTGTTTTGTTTTTTTAGTGTTTTTAAAAATTGATTCACTTAAGGTCATTCTACCTTAATTTCAAGAAAACAAGTGCATTTTAAGTTAATAACTGGGAGGCGAGGTGATGAGTAACCACAGGAAGTGAGGTTTGTGGGGAAAAATGACAACCACCCTAGGGTATGACCTTGGGCAAGTTGCTTAAGCCTCAGTTTTCCTCATCTGTAAACTAGGGGTAATAATTTCAGGCTCATGAGGAAGTCTGATGACTAACTTCAGTGACAATTTGTGCAAAGCACAACAAACTCTAGTACATAGTAAATGTTCAATTATACGACAATGAGAAGCTCTTTCATTACAGGAAAATGATCACAGTCTGGCATGTTTTTCTGCCACTTCTGGTATCTTTGCTTCTGTTTGGCCTGGAGAAGAGAAAAGCAGCTCAGGATAGGGAGCGAAGGGAACTTGGACGTGTAAATGAGGCCCCTCCTCCCACAAATTAAGAACCTGCAGTTGGACCCTTCCGTATCATACCGTGCGCTAAAATGCATTCCAGATGCACCGAAGAACTGAACGTTTTAAAAAATTCAAACCATAGAGGGAAAAAGACTTGAATATTTATCAGACCTCTGGGGAGAAAAGGCTGGTTAAACTTAGAAGCATAAGAAAACATCACAAAGAAAAAGATGGACAGAATTGACTGCAGAAAAATTTAGCACATTCCTACATTTTAAAAAAAGGGGGAACGTGTGTGGCAACAGCCAAATGACAGGTAAAGGCATCGTATCTTTATTACAGAGACTGTTGCATGCGCATGGACATGTATATATGAAAGGGGATGAGAACATTATCCAGACCCTTCTCAATCGATGAACAAAGAATGTGAATAAATAATTCACAAAGAAATACATTTGGGGATAAAAAGGGAGAAAGTAATCTCACTGACAATCTAAGAAATGAGTTACCACTTTCCTACCATCAGATAGTACTGATCTTCAAAATAATAAGATGTAGTGCTGAAGAGAATGAGGTGAAATAGGCACACTCATACACTCACGGTAGGGATGTAAGTGAGCTTCTTTGGAAAAAAATTTTTATAGCATCAGGTATTGCAAAAAAAATTATCTAGTGTATTGTTTGGGAAAAACCAGAGAAAAATAAAACTGAACCCCCACCTTAAAGGATACCCAAAGGTAGACTCCAACTGGATTAAACACATACATGTAAAAGATGAAGTATAAAGCTAATTACAGAAGATGTAGGAAATAGTCTCACCCTGACATTTATTAGCCGTGTGGCTGTGGCAGGACATTTTACGCCTCTGAGCCTCAGTTTTCTTGTCTGTGAAATTGAAGATTTAAGACACACTTTACAAGGTAATGTATGTAAGACGACGGGCACAGGTAGGTGTCCTTGACAGAGGTCACTGATTATTCCTTTCCACCTGGTACACAGCTTGATCACCACTCCTGGTCTCTCTTGTGCTGATAGGGCCATGTGAGTGAGCTCCGGCTGCTGGAAAGCTAGTAAAAGTGAAAAGTGCCTTTCTAGACCTCCCAAGCATTATCCCATATTCGCTTTCCCCATCCACTGGCTGAATAGGGAGAATCAGGGGCCCTAGAAGAGGGTAGCAGAACAGGATGAAAGGAACCTGGGTCCCTGAATCACCACTAAGATGGCTGCTTAGCCAAAGACCCCGGATGAAACCTTATGCATAAAATACCAACTTCCAGTGGGTTAAGCCCCTACAACTTGAAGATTCTCTGTTATAGCCACTAGCAATACCTACTGTAATTAATAAGGTGCTGATAATTACTATGCAGTTTGACCAACAAATTCCACTTCTGGGAATCTAATGGTTGGGGTTCATTAAATCTGGTTTCTGCCATAGCCCCCGGGTGGGCAGCAGTGAGGTTTCTTAATCCAGATACTAATCAAAAGTGCACTTTGGAAGATTTCCAGAGAAGTGGCTAATAGAAAAATGGATTCTGTTGGTTGACTTAAGGTTTTGTTCTAAATTGTTAAAGTCGGGTTTTGTACATTCTGAGGTTGGGATTGGCGAGGGTGTTTTGACTAGACTAGACTAGAGCTCAAAAAATTGTCAAAGGATAAGCCAAAATAAAAGTAGAAAGGGGAAAATATGGAAGTAATCAGATTGTCTGTATCAGCTGATAATAGCCTGTCCCCGGGCACAAAGCCAGCCAGTGTTAACCCTGGCCAGCCCCTTAGACACTCCAGGTGATGTGCTGTAACAGAGGACGGTGACAACTAGCCCCATGGTGGGGCAGGGGAGGATAGTGGACAACTCAAGAGGCAGTGATTCAGAAAACTCCCCTTACTCCCGGGACAGCATGGGGTGTGCGTATCCACCCACCTCCCTGAGAAAATCTTTTAAATGTAGAAAAATCTTTATGCCAAAGAATATTTAAGGCAATATTCTTTACAGAGCGTAAAGCTTCAGAAGCCACTGCTTTGTATGCAGCGGATGCTGCCCATCTCCTATCCAGCAGCCAGTCCTTCCCCCTTCTTTCCTAGAAAACAGTATCCCAAATTTGTGCTGGTTCCACAAGTTGAGTCAGGACTGTTCCAATCCAGTTTTGGTCCTTCCATTCCTTCTCGGCAGTGATTGGTCAAGGACTGGTCACATGATCCTGGCCAATGAAGCAAAAGGGGTAAGGGAAAGTTTGCCAGGAGCTTTTCAGAGAGACAGAAGACAGAGGCTCTCAGGAACTTGTCCCTTCCTCCCACCCTCAAGTGCCTTTCGCACTTCGGACTCTGCTGAAGAAGGTGTGATGCCCAGAGATGTTGCAGCCACGTTGCCATCTTTGGTCAAAGAGATTCCTATAGAGACATCAGTCCAGTGCCACTGAGCCTCTGCATCAACCTGGAATCCTATTTTGTGAAGTA
Source organism: Mustela erminea (assembly GCF_009829155.1). NCBI lineage: Eukaryota > Metazoa > Chordata > Mammalia > Carnivora > Mustelidae > Mustela > Mustela erminea. The sequence goes on along the minus strand of NC_045616.1, from coordinate 103,792,387 downwards.
ATTATGTCCTCACTCTGCACTTTTACTTAGATGATGTACTACAGGTTCACCCTGGGATGCTATTGGAGTGAAGGCGGTAGAAAAATTGTTGGAGGGGGAGACAAACCATGAAGACTGTGGACTCTGAGAAATGATCTGAGGGTTTTGGAGGGGCAGGGAGTGGGAGATTGGGTGAGCATGGTGGTGGGTATTATGGAGAGCACGTATTGCAGGGAGCACTAGGTATGGTGCATAAACAATGAATTCTGGAACACTGAAAAGAAATTTAAAAAATAAATAAAAATTCAAAATAAAATAAAATAACATATCATGAAAAAACAAAATGAAATCGGCACAGCTGGAGTCCCTAGACATGGTACTTGCCTCTCCTCAGGGCAGTCTGAAGGCAAAGCATGGGGGTCCACTCGTGAGAACGAACAGAAGAGGTAATGTTTCAGTACAAATGGCCTGCCCTTCCAGAGCCTGGTGGGGGGCAAAGAATGTGGAGTTTTCCCATCCACTAAGTGAACACTCTGGCACATTCTGGAAAGGACTCCACTTAAAAAGAAGGTCCAATGGGGCAGGATGACCACAGCAGGAACTCTCCATGTGGCTTGTATCACAAGCTCTCCAAATAAGGTCACATTCACAGGTACCAAGGTTGTCTTCCTTTCTGCAGGGAGGGGACACGACACCTGCCTATCATACATGGGGCTTATGGATGACTGTCGAAGAGTGTTTTTGTAGCCAGGAACAAGGTTCCCTGTCCATCCGCAATGATGCCTCACTGATCCAGATCCTATATGTACATCACAGGTGGCCCTTGAAGCACACTGTCTCTCTGCTTGCTGCTCTGTGCTCCAGCTCCAGAGGCCGGCCCTTCCGCTGATGCTCATGGTCTCAGCTCTTGCCACCGGTGCCTTCCCTTGCTGTGGCTTTACTCTCTGATTTTGTGGTCTGCTTCTTGCTAATCTCCTGGTCTGTGAGCTGCTTGAGATCAGAGGCCTCCCCTGATGCATTTGTGAGCTCTTGGTGCCTGGCATGGGGCCAGACACCCCGTGGGTGAGTTGATGGGTCACTTGGATGAATCGATAAATGTAAGTAGAGACGCAACATGTTTGGTATTCAAAGTCACAAAAAGCAAAGGAAGACTAGGGAGCTTTCACAGAGAGGAGGAGGCCAAGGAGACATAATGACTAAATATGACAGGGTGTCCTGGATGGGAAAAAGGACCCTCGGGGAAAAAGCTGGTAAAATTCAAATAAGATCAATGCACTTGGAGCAGATTAATAGCATCACATCAATGTTCTTAATTGAGACCAATGTCACAGAAGATGTTACCATTAGGGGAAGCTGGTTAAGGATATGTGGAAACTTTCTCACTACCTTATAACTCTCTTGTAAATCTAAAATTATTTTTTTTAAGATTTTATTTATTTGACAGAAATCACAAGTAGGCAGAGAGGCAGGCGGGATGGGGGTGGTGAGGCAGACTCCCTGCCGAGCAGAGAGCCCAATGCAGGGCTTGATCCCAGGACCCTGAGATCATGACCTGAGCTGAAGGCAGAGGCTTTAACCCAGTGAGCCACCCAGGCATCCCAAATTTTGAAAATAAATAAATTAAATAACTTCAAAATAAAAAACTAAATAAATAAATGTTGAGAAAAGACAGACACTGGGATTACCCAGGGATTTACAGTGTTGGTGAATAATTTAGGTCTTGAAGGAGAAGACGGAGACACAGGATCAGGGACCCATGAGTGACGAGTATCTAAGTGGAAAAAAAAATCAGTTTTTTTCAATTTTGACAAGCCTTTTGGTGGCCCATCGCAAAATGGGTGAAAATCCACATGTCCAACAGGGCCATGATAACACAGTAGGCCTAGCTAGGATTGCCTGAAGATCACACTCCCACAGACGGGAGCAGCTTAGAACCTTCTAAGACTTCTGCGAACTTTCAGAGGTTGGAGGTCTCATCATCTGCCATGCTTCTTGGGGTCTACACTAAGAATATAGTGTTGTCTGATAGCCCTGTTCGCTGGATTCGTATCACACACACACACACACACACACACAGGTATGCACACACGCGCGCACACACACGCACACGCTCCACTGGGGAGTTTAGGAGAGTATCTGAAAGTCTGGATATCGCAGGGCAGAGAGACAACCAACAAAGCAGAGCCTTCCATTCCCTTGCTGGCCCCTTCCTCTCCTCCCCCCCCCCCTTTTCTCTCCTCTCCTTTCTCCTGGGTTGACTGTGTGGACACCACCCCCAGGGCCCCCAGCATCCTACCTCCTTTAGTTCCATCCATATTAAAATACGATTCCCTTCTTAGGAGGAATTTTGACACCAGCTATTAAAATACCATTTGCTTTAACTTCTTACATGAGTCTGAAGCCAGTGCTGTCTCCTCTTGGGCTCATTACAGCCATGGCTTTGATCCACTGTGTCTAGACAACCCTGTGGGTCAGAATCAGCTGGGAGAAGCCTGGCAATGTAATTATTTGCTAATGTCAAAGCACTAATATTTCCAATATTTGGGGTTAAAATCATTCCATTGAAAGTATCTCCAAGGTTAGCTCTGTGACAAGGTCACTCTTCCCCATCTGCATTCTAATATACTCCCCTGACTGAGAGGAGAAAGGATAAAATGTCAAAGTAGCCCGTGGGAGTTCTGCATGGGGCGATGCCACGTGTGTGATGACCTTGGCACATGCATGCCAAACAGAAAACTAGCCTGAGAAGGGCTCTGCTGGAGGATCAGATGAGATCTCCATAAAATACTTCAGTGGAGTGAATGACGAAGGTTCACGTTTGGTCCAGAGGAGCCTTAAAGGCAGCTCTCTCTGTCATTTTAAAGATGGGGAAACTCAGGTCATGGAACAGAGGTGACATGCCCAAGGTCATACCATGAGCCCATGACAGCCTGGGCCCCCTCCAGCACCTCACAGCCTCTCTTAGACCTGGAGATGTTCAAATGAAAATGAGAGGGCCACAGGGAGAGATCAGCAGCTGACCACATGGCCTTCTGTTTTACCCAAGTGTTTCTAAGAATTCCGGGAGGTGAGCACTGATCTTCGTCACCTGGGGATAGCCCGGCTCTGTAACAACTGCAGTAATTGTAACTGCTGTCTCCTCAGAGCATGTCTTGTTTGACACGTGAAGGATAATTAGGACCAAACAGGAGGGGTCAGCCAGACTCCAAGGGGGAAAAGATGCCACAAGTTGGGAAGGTCAGGAGCTTGGCCCTGTGGTGTCCTACTGCTTGACCTTGGTCAAGTGAGTTAACCTAAGCAGGCCTTCCTGTTCCCCTCTGAAAAACCAGGACAGCTGCAGCTCTCCCAGAGGCTGATGGGAAAAGGGAGCATTCCTGGCTTGCGGTAGGTGCTTCCGGAGACTCCCCGGGGTGTGGCCCAGCCCAGAGCTCACAGCTTTGCTGCCCGTGAGACAGGAATGTTTCTACACCTTCTTCTTCCACTTCTGCAGGTGTACAGGCTGTTGGCCTCCCTCTTTCTCCTCCCAAATAACTCTCCCGTAGGAGACGAAGACACCCCAGGCCCTCTGTGCTCAGGATGAGTGTCCAAAGTGGAGAGGAAGGGCGCAGGAATGAATTGGTATTTTGTGTTTGTGACAGAATCCGGTTTGGACCACAGTGTTGGTCTCTTCCAGGACATCCCCTCCCCCAACCCCACAGTCTCTCATCGTGCTTTGCAATCCACAGATGCTATGAAAGCTGGCCCCTGAAGCAACTAAGAGGGTCCATTCACTCATGTAACGCAGCCACAGAAGGGAGTGATCATCAGGAGAAGGGAGAGGTGGTGGTCGGGGGTGGACTTCGTGACCTGGGAGTTCATTCTCCCCTTCCTCTCACCTCGACTTCCCTGTGTCGCCTTGGCTTTGTCCCCTCAGGTCAGCTCCCCAACGAAGGGGGAAACATGGCCCGTGCAGGCCAATCTTACAGAAAAGACAGCTCCCCTGTACCATCTCCAGGAGGAAAAGCCCTAGCGAAAAGTGCTGGCTGGGTCATGAGCCCTTCCTGGACCAATCACTTCTGAGTCTTGGCTGTGACACTGCTCTGGCTGGGAGAGTGGGGTGCTCTGAGTGCCAGCCTCCACCAGACCGACAGGGCTGAAATGGAGGAGGAGCTCTGGGCCTCGGGGCAGACTGACCACGAACAGTTCACTGCCTTGAGGCCTGGATCCATGTGGTCTATGGCCACCAGGAGCCTGCTCCCTGAGCTCAGGGTACTTTCCATTTTGGCTCCTTGCTAAGTCCAAGTAATGTGCTCACTTCTTTCAAACTCGGTAGCTTTCTACTTATCACTGTGGCCCCAATTTAGATTATGTGCTTATTGAGGCCAGCCACGTTTTCCTCTATTTCTTTTGAGATAAAGATCTCCTACTACCATAGGGTAGTCACTAAATTATGCTAGCAATTACTAACAGCAAACATTTCTTGAGCACTTAGCATGGGTCAGGCACAATGCCGAGGGTACTGATTTTGTCTTAGTTATTTAATCCTCAAGACGTGAGGTAGATTCTGTTATTACTCCCATTGTACAGGCAAGATAACTGAGGCACAGTAAGTAACCTGCGGAGTAAGAGGGGAGGAGAGCCAGATTTCAAAGGCAGGCAGCTGGACTTCAACATCATGTTCTCTACCTCCACAGACTCATGGGCAGGGCTGGATTCGTCCATGGAATCCCATGGAGCAGAGCTGTATCTCAGAGCTCACGCTCCTCCTAGCCTCCAAATGACCAGTGGGTTCCAAGACCACAAGGAGTTGGAATCCTCACAGATTTTATTTTAATCTTTGATAATTCTACTGAGCATTTGTTGGCACTGGTCTAAGAGCTTAAGTTACATGATCTCATTCTTTCTTCTAAACAACTCATTTTGAAGATAAAGAATCAGAGTTTCAGGGAAGGTAAGTAACTTGCTTGGAGACACACAGCTAGGGAAGTGGGGAGCCAAGGTTTTAACCTAGGACTGCCTGACTCCAACACCCGAACCCCTAACGGCACACTTCTCTGCCCCAATGTGAGTCTGCGCTGAGGGGGCATGAGCTGGTCAGAAAGAGCCTTGGGAAATTAGACCTTCCTCCTCTGTCCACATTCCCGTGCCCATTTCCACCCTGAGAACTGCTCTGGCCTAAGAGCAGGGCTGGGAGGAGCTGCTCAATTCCTCCTGTGTTCCTCAACCAGTCCCAATTCCAAGTTTCCGGATACCCAGGAACAATGCAGTGGAACAATTTCGGGTAGCGGTGGCCGTGGGTGCATGTGAACACTGCCCACCCCCAAACTGCACCACTGCCGGGCTTATCTCTGATTTTCATTGGACAGCCTTCCCCAGACCAAGAGCATGTAATCATAATCATAGCTACCACTTATTAAATGCCTGGAATAAGCAGGGCCCTGTGCTCAGGCAGTGGAAATTTCCTCCCTCCTTCTTCTTAATGGCCCTTTATAATGAGTGTTCCGGAAATTGAGGCGAGAAAGGAGGTAAAATAAGGACTGTGGCCAAGGCTGCACTGTCATCGGGCGACAGAATTGGAACTCGAACCTGGGTCTAACTGACTTCAAAGTCCATGACTTCAGTGCCAACTTGAGACTGTGTCTCAGCTTGTGCCAAGACAACAGAGGCCAAGAAGGCACAGTCTTTGTTCCCAGGAGGCTCAGAGTCCAGTAGCAAGCGCATGTGAATGCACAAATTGCAACTGGGCATAAGTATGAGGACTGATGGATGCCCACGCTGGGTCCCAAGGTCGCCAGGGGGAGAGAGGTATGGTCCTGGATGAGATATTCTCCACAACTCGTTGGCAAGTGACAGGAGTCCAATTCAAAGTGGCTTAAGAGGGGAAGAGGCCGAGGTGGGGCAGAGACTTATTGGCTCCTATTTCCAAAAAATTCAGGGAACTGGCTTCAAGTCTGGCTTGATCCAGGAAATGAATGAGGTTAACAGGAAGGAGTCTCTTCACAGTTTCAAGCTGTGCTTTCAGCCATGTTGACCTAAGTTTTAAGAAGGGTCCTTGACAGGTGAAATGTCCACCAGGTTTCTGGTCCTTACTTTCTAGAGTCAATGTGCTTAGCAGTCTGGACAAGAAGAGAGTCTCTGTTTCCTTTTCAGTTCAGCCAAATGCCCACAATTGAACATCAGTGGATTTGCTCAGATCCCGTGTAACTCGCTCTGGTCTCAATCACTGTGGCCAGAAAGGTGACGTCACTGATCTATCAGCCAGGTCTGGGTTCCCAGCTCACGGCTGAAATTGCACATCGGGGTGCCGGCCCTGGGAGAAGGGGCAGGGATGCTGGGAGGGTGAAGACAATCTGTGTCCACCCAGGGCCAGCTGGGGAAGGGAGACTTCACAGAAGAGGATACGGGGAGCTGGGTTCTGAGGGACTAATAGAAGTATGCTGGTCCCGGCTGGGGCTGAGAAGAAGGGCGTTTCCTCTCAGAGGGAACAGCCTGTGCCTGGCCCGGGAAGTGTGAACTAATTGTTTGGCACAGCTGGAGACCAGAGCATGCACAGGAGAGGAGTGTGAGAGTGGCCGGAGGGGGACAGGCAAGGGACTACAGGCCTGGGGACCCCCAGGCTCAGCAGTTTGGACTTAACTCCTGCAAAGAGGTAGAGCCTGAGGGTCAAGGGCAACATCTCTGGGCTGGACCTCCCGGTCCTGTCTTTCCTCTCTGGGTGACTCCGTTTCTCTGATTCTCAGCCTCCCCATCTGTGAAATGGGGAGAACACGGTACAGCCTTCACGGAACTGAAGGGAGGGCAAAAGGAGGCAAATCCACGAGGCGCACAGTGACCGTGTGCTGTCAGTACTCACACACACAAACCATGACCGTGGACAGGTTTTAAGCGTCAGAGGGACACGTTCTGATCTACACTCTGGAAAGCTCCTTCTGGGATCGGGTGGAAGATAGAAGCCAAGAGACCCCCGGGAAGGGTGAGTGTGATGGTTCAGGTCCTGCTGAGGGATATGAATAGCTGCTGTGAGGCGGCGGGGAACACGGGGCTGAGGGGAGGGGGCTCGTGAGGAAAAAAGTTCTGCGGCATTTGGCAGAAGATCGGATGTGGGGAGCAGGAAGAAGGCAGGATCTGAATAAACAGGAAGACGGAAATCTATCTTTGATTTTGGATCCCTTAACTTTTCACTTTTGAACAAATAAATTTCCTCAGATAACATCCAACCAAGTTCCCCAGGTTTTTTTTTTTTCTTTTCCTCTTCAACGATGTCGAAAAATATCCCTAGATCATTTTATTCTCAGTTTTGAAAGCTTGGAGTTTTGTTTTTAGCCTGAACAGGCTGTGAATGTTCCGCCAGCTCCCGTTTGCCTCACCTGAGAACCTTCCTCGGTTCTCCGGGCCGGGGTGCCTCGTGGGAGGGAGACAGGCTTGTCCGGGTGGATTCACAAGACAGCGGTTCACCACGTTGAGTCGAAATCACGATCAAGGTTTCAGGACTCAAGTTCTAATGAATCCTCACCAAAAATAAATTAAAAAGAGGAAGAAGAGGAAGAGGAGGAGAAGGAGAAAGAGGAAGTGCAAGGGCGGGGGGAGACACAGCAGCAGCAGCCATCACAAATACAAAAGAAAACAGGAATTTGACCGGAAAAGCCCCTCAGCCACTTCACAAAATCTTTCACAAGAGCTATTTGATGTCTAAGTGTAAATAATAATGAAGCTGAGACTTTGTACTAAACTTTGTCATTTCAAAGTCACTTTTACAATCATTAGTTAATCAGTAAATGAATCAAAAACATATGGATCGTATTTCAGTGGAATCACATGACTTTAAATCAGAGGAAAATGGCTGTAGGGAAAACAAACGATAAAAAGGCTTTTTTTTTTTTTTCCCCCTTAACTTTTTATTTTTTGGTTTTGTTAAGACCCAGCGCTTGATAACTGGGTGAAATGAAGCTGGGCATAGATAGCATCGGGTTGCTCATTGAGTTTAATGAGAACATAAACCTCGGATTTCCATTGCGGCACCCAAGCGTCCCAGGGTGGAAACGCTGGAGGGAAGGAAGAAATAAACAGTGTGTCCACCTGTCCATGTACCCAATAAATCTCAGCGAGAAGTTCCCTGGGGAACCAGCTTGCTGGGCACAAGAGACCAAGCGCCACTTGGACACTCCAGAGTCCAACTGCGGTGGGCATTTTGGAAGGATTTTGAAGTTTGTGGCCTTTCAGTGCATCACTCTCTGCTGGCTGGATGTGGGGAGCTCCCCCAGGCACCGGAGGCCTGGTTTTGAAGAATAAAAATAGCAAGAGCTGAAGCCTGTTGAACAGCTACTGTGCGCCAGTCACCGTTCAAGTTCTTGACGTCCATTAACTCATTTAATCTCATGCCGACTCTGTGTCCTATTTTCTCCTTTATGGAAACAGGAGAGGGGGTGGAGGATGTTCAAGGAAGTTATCCAAGACTGCAGCAGTTACACCTTGAAATGCATCTTCAAGGCAGCTGAGCGCTTAACCACTAAGCTAGACTTCCAGGCATGATGAAGGTCTGAGGGGATTCCCTCTCCCTGTCACCCAGCACCCAAGAAGAGGCTTCAAGCATTTCTTTGCAGTGTTCCCCAGGCTGGGGGTGTGCTTACATTTCTCCCAAAGTTGTGATCTCAGAAAAGACCAACGTCAGAGGCAAACCTGGTGTCCTCTTGGTCCTTCTGGGTCCTGGAGAATGAGCTCTCCACCAGTCTTGCAACCCTCTCTCTTCCCCCACACAGGTCGACAGAATGGACAGACCTTCATGGGGGTAGAGCAGGCCAGGGGCCAACACACACTTCCCCACGAAAACATCATTTCTGTTCGAAGATCAGGGTTTTCCAGGGCAGGAACAGGCCTGAGCCGCAAGGAGGATAGAGACGAGGCCTCCCGATTGCCCTTCACATGTCTTCCAGTCCTCCCCCGCTACACTCCAGTGACACCCACTCCCCTTCTGTGCTGTGAAAGCACCAAGCTCTTTCCCACCTCCCAGCCTTTGCCAATGCTGGTTTGGCAGCCCGGAGGGCCCTTCCTCAGGCCTCCAGGCCTTGGCTTAGATGCCTCCCACTCCAGACACTTTCTGACCACACTGTCCAAGTAGGACCCTCTACTCTTTCACTTGGCTTTTCCCCTACAGTGTCTTACCCCAGTTTGTAACTGCACTTCTGTTCACTGACATGTGGATTCTCTTTCCCCCTTCTCATCTGTGCCCTTTAGGAAAGGAAGACTTGTATATAGTATCCAACAAAACAAGGTCTAGTCCAGAGCCCTGTCCAGAGCCTGGACCCCACACTATGTGCTCAGGAAATATTTAAATGGGGGCGCCCGGGTGGTTCAGTCAGTTAATCCTCCAACTCTTGATTTCGGCTCAGGTCATGATTTCAGGGTCATGGGGTTGAGCCCCGCGTCACGCTCTGTGCTCAGCAGGGAGACTGCTCAAGATTCTCTCTCTCCCTCTCCTTCTACTCTTAACCCCCCAAAAAGAAATATTTAGTGGAACAAAACTACTAATCAGATTCTGATCTAGGATTAGAGCTATAATAAGAGAATTTTCTCTTTTTCATTTTCTATTGCTGACACTTTAAACTCCCAGACTGCTAGACTCAAGTCCTAGGAGGTGCACAAAATTTGATTTTCATTTTATTGTAATTTGACAGGCTCGCGGAGCTGGGAACCTGGGACATGGAACCTGGAAGTACTAGTCACTGCCCTCAAGGAACTGGGAGTCCAGTGCAAGACACCAACTCAAATTTCTCCCAGCTTGCAGTTGGCATCCCGGGCGATGGCCAGAGGTATCTGAACAGGTAAACATGACCTTGTTTAGCACAGAAAGGGGGAGGGTGTCCCAGGCAGAGAAGCAGCAGAGGCAAGAGCCCCAGGGTGGGAGAGAGAGTGGCTTATTTGGGGAACCTCCCATGGTTTAGCATGACTGGCATGGAGAAGGTGGCAGAGGACAAGGCCACAGTCAAATCCTCAGCTGTGCCTAATTTATGCAATGGGTACCCCTGAAGATTTTGCACCCAGAAGTCTGGTCGGATCCTCCTGTTGGCACAGTGACCAGTGTGGAGGGGACAAGACCAGGGACAGGTGAGAGAAGAGATCTGAGGGCTATTGAGTGATAGGCCTGCCAGGACTGGGCTTTCGGGGACAAGTGCAGGGAGAAGAAGAAGAAAGTTCGAGAGACTTGGTGGTCATGCAAAAGCAGTACTTCTAGCATTCCCCTGGCTCCTGCTGCAGGAACCTTTTTTCTAAATAAGCATTGTCCTCTAGGCCCTGACCTTCCCATCTACTGGCAAATCCTCCACAGTGCACAGCTCCACCCTGCTCCTGGTTAGTTTCTGGAAGATCCCAGAATATTCAGGCCTTTCAAATTCACCGCCACTCAAGAGCACCTGGCTCTCACCCTCGGCCTTAAGTCTTGGGTTCGAGGGCTGCAAGGAAAATGATCTACTCTTTGGCAACTGAAACTTGTTTCTCTCACAATATAGACCTCCCTGTCTATAAGGATGAGTGAGCGGGAGTCCAAGAGCAGAATATCATTTCTTGGCTCCTGGTCCAGAGTCAAGATTTAATTTTTAAATTTTCAGAAACAGACGTGGTCAGAGCATGGCTCAAAAATTGAAACCATCCTCTCAGCCATTCTGGGGTTCCCACATGCACCTTCCCAATTGCTGAGCCTGATGTAACTGGGCTGGGACAGCAGCTAACAAAAGAGCAGAGCTTTGGGTGTCCTTCTCGAGCTAAAAGTAATGATACCTTCCCAGCTTCTCATTTTCTAACTCACGTGACTTTGGCCATGGTTCTGAGCTGCCTCAAACCTCAGTTTTCTCCTCTGTTAAATGGGAACATCCATATAATACCTCACTGAGCTGTTGTGGGGCACCAAGGAGATACACAGGTTAACTTTTAAGACATTGCCATCATGTATTAGGTCTATAATAGGGAAATGCTTAGATTTCTGAGTTATGAACTGAGACTATGTTTGTACCCTAATGGATTGAAAATTATATGAGTTAAAACTTTGCCGAGATTCATCCTCCCATTTCCTCCCTTCTCTGGCCAGGTCTGTGAAAACTTCGAGAAGAGTGGGAAGCTCGGAAGCTGTGTGATCTTTAGCTAGTCTCTGAACGTCTCTGGGCCTTAGTTCATTCATCTGTAAAATAAGAACGATAATGCCTGCCAACCTCAAGTTGTGTGAATCCAGGAAGGAGTTCCCACTCACCCAGCACTCAGGGGATTTTCCCTGATAGAGGGATAAGCTGTGTGAGGGGTTCAAGGAGCCTGACATCAAAAGAGTAAGAGGGTTCCCTCCTTTTCCCATTGAAGAAGGAAGTTCAGAGGTGATGGCTTGCACCCTAAAAGAATGAGGTTTCTCTTGCCCATGCAAGAGGTAAGGGGCTTAGGTTCGGAGATGCAAAGAACTAGTTTGTCTGATTCCAAGAGATGAAAGAGGAGTGAGATTTCTAAGCATGGGCATGTGGTGGAGGGTGGTGAGCTCCATCTGCAGCAGATAGGGCTCTCCTCCTCAATGAAGGCCCCTAGAGGAGTAGAATGTCTATGGAGGATGACCATGGCTGGACCGTCATTATGTGGCCAGCTACATAATATCCAGGGCCTGTTCAAAAGGCAAATGCAAATCCCTTGCTCAAAAATTATTCAGAATTGCCAGACAGTAACAGAGAGCATTAAACCAAGCATTGGGCCTTCTGAGCATGGGGCTCAGTGCAGCTGCATAGATTAGACTCTCCTGAGGTTTGGCCTTGACTTACTTTGTCCTCAGAAGCCTCGTAAAGTTTCCATAGTCCCAATGGGCACCGAGGGAGTGGATGCTACGAGTAGAGAAAGCCTGCCCCTCCGATGGATTTTGAGACCTTGGACAAGAGAGGAAGACCAGATGCCCAGCCCTGAGTTCCCATCTGCACAGGGTTTCCAGAATTCTTGTACAACTTTGGGAAAAGCAAGCCTGTCCCCACTCCACAACCCAAAAGAGCTGAGTCTGACTCTCTTGCCAACAGGTGCATTTGGAGCCCAATTTAACATGACTTAGAAGAATGGAGAAATGTGACAATCCCTGGGTCCGATTTCCCAGCACCAAATGCATCCAGCCATTCAGGCCGAACCACGTCCTGGGCTGTGCAAGCGTGCGTTGACTCAGTAATCATACACTTGAAGCCGAGCCCTATGCTCATTGCTTTAGCTCAGGTAACCCTCACAGCCACGACCGTAACAGGTGGCTTCTATTAGCGGTTTCATTTTGCAGATGTGGACACAGAGACTTAGGGAGGTTAAGCCATTGCCCAAAGTCCAAGAACCAGTAGGTGATGGAGCTGAGATCGGGGCCCAGAAATTCTGACTCCAAAAGCCCCTGCTTAACTGTCCGTCCACGCTGGCAGCTAAGCCAGAGGGGCTACATTTTCCAGGCCTCCTAATAGGACTTTCCTCCTCTTTCTCCAGTTAGTTTTTGTCTTTTCCTCTGCCTTCCTGGATCTTGGTCTGTATTACACTAGTGTTCTTACTGCCAGTGCCCCCAGTCTTGCGTGGAAGCTAATGGTGATGACAGGAAGAACAGTGGCTCCACTACTTTGCTTGTTCACTGTCCCTGCAAGTCACTGTCCCCAGCCCCTTTGCCCCTCTTACCCCCACAAATGCACAAGAGAGGGCTTGCCGGTGTCCTGTCACATGTGAGGAATGCGAGGCTTCAAGGTGGTACGGTCACTTGGCCAACGTCATTCAGCGGGGATTGAACCCATGGCTGTGTGATTGCAGAATCGACCTAACAAAAGGCAGGTGTATTTTCCACAACAGTTAAGTGAGGCAGGAAAGGACTTGGGTTTCTTCCCATCATGGGATATATGTTCTCTGCTATCCTGCTGCATGGGACAATCCCTTCTTCCCCTCTCTGGCCTCAGCTTCTCCATCTATAAAATGGGAAGCATTAAGCCACTTACAAGAACACATGTTCAACTGTCCAACTTCCCAGTTCAAATTCCAGCACTGCTGGCTGTATGACCTTGGGCGAGTTACTTAATCTCTCTGCACCTCAGTGTTCTCATTAGTTAAATGGAGATGGAGACAGTCACTGTCTCTGATTCTTAGAGCTGTAAAGTTAAATGAGATTAAAGTATGTACAGGGTTCAGCTCAGAGCCTGTAGAATAGTAGGCAGTGAGTAAACATTAGATATTCTTACCAGCACGAAAGGTTTTAGCTGTGTCCTTCCGTAGCCTAGCTATGCCCTCAAACACACACACACACACACACACACACATGTGCCTGACTCCCAGAAGCCTGGACTGGGTCCCTTGCAATCTTGAGGCAGAAGTCCAGAGGGGCTCAACGCTCTCCCCGACTCTCACTCCCCCCACTCACCCCATGTGGAGGCGTCGGTGGGCAGGGCAGCTGACTTCTTGCACGTGAGCCTGGCCTGTGACCGAGGAGCTATTGCCCGGGCATGAGGTAATGGAAGAAGGCTGGAGCTCACAGCAAGTGTGATGACACACGTTATCACTCGAGTGGCCAGAAGTAGGAGTCAGTAATGTGCTTTAGGTCTTCCAGCCTGGGGCGGGGGGGGGTGGGGTGGGGAGGGGGGAGCAGCCTCGCCCAGTTCTGACTGAGTATACACACTGTGTCTTTGTGTCCATCCTCTTGCTGGAGGACCCAGGCTGGCCCCCAGGGGTCACAGAGTCACCAAACAAGGGCCCTGTTCTGGGTCCCCACCCCGAGAAAGAGAAATGGGAATGGAATCAAGCTGGGCTACATGGGCGGAGTGAGGCTCAGCTTTCTCATCTGTCACGTTGGCGGGTGTCCGTCACTGTGCCAGGCACTTGAGGTTCCAGACATGAGAGGACCTGACTCGGAACTCCTGGGTGTTTGAGGCATGGAGGGAAGACAGACCTCGGAAAGTGTGACAGCGTTATTTATGATTTGAGGACGCTTGAAAAGCATGGCAAGGAGTTTGGATTCTATCCTGAGGGCCCTGAGGGTCTGTAGAGCATTCAAGCAGGGGAGAGAACAGGTCGCATTAGCAACAAACAGGCTCACCAAGGTGTAGAGCCAAGAATGGATTCAGAGGACCCAGAATGGAGTAAGGTCAGAAAATCACCAGCCCTGGTGTCGCCCCCTGACCCAAGGACCACAGCCTCAGGACCTGGCCCCTAATCTGTCCAGCCCCTTCTCCTCACATCCGCTCCCACCTCACTGAACCCTTTCTGCTCTGCCTTGCTCCGGGCTTCTCTCATCTTTCCTCATCGGCAGTTTTCTCTGCCCAGAACTCTCTTTCCACCTCTCTGTGCCCGACTGCAACCCCCTCCACCTTCGGGTCCCAGCTTCTAGGTCATTTCCTTCAGAAAACCTTCCTTAGTGACTTGCCTCTGCCAACTAGGCCACATGGCCAACGTTCTGTGTTTCCCACTAATCCTCCCCTCCCCCTTTGACCATGCTCATTGCTCTCCCTTTTAAGAAAGGGGACAGAGCTTGACCTCCCCACCTGATGCCCCAAAGCCCACTGCCCGGAGCAGCTCCTGGGCATCTAAGAGGTTCTGTCTTGGAGTTCCAAGCTAGCCACGTCTCCTTAGAAAACTCTCAGTCCCACTCACCTCCCACACACTCACGCTAGATGTCCCTCCTCACCACCATCCACGAAGTGCTTCTTAGTCTTATAGACGTTGTCTAATGAAGTAGAATCTGCCAACAATTTCAAAGGGAATTTTCTGATCATTAGGTAGGTGCGATTGTGTTGTCTTGACAGTGGGAGAAAAGTGAATCGGTTCAGGGGTCTTCTACTCTGAAAAGACTGATTGATCCACCTCTGTCCTATGCAGCCGCTGCTGGGCCGGATCAGGCTTCCTCCTGGGCTCCTCCAGAGCACAAGCTGTCCTTTTGGGTTTACATGCCTGCCTCTCCCACTAGACTGAGTCTGACTGAGCTCCGTGTCTACAGCCTGGCATATGGCAGGTGCTCAGCGCCTGTTGAATTACTAATTGAATGAATGACCTAATAAACATAAAACATCGTAATAAACAGCTCAAACTGAACGACGCCCAAGGCTGGACTCTGGACATGGAGGCTGCTTCGGCTCAGCTTGGATGAACCAGAGGGTTCATCCCTGTGAGCCGCCTCTGCCTGTGAGCAGCCTGTGAGCCTGTGAGCCGCCTCTGACCGGGGCCTGGGATTGGCCATGCTCGTAGATGACAGAAACATCCTGGGATAATGCAGGGCCTCAGCTCCTGGATGTCCCTCTCTCCTGGGTAGTGGTTACTTCCATCCTTGATTCCCATCTGAGTGGGTCGAACAGCATCAGTCCCCTTGTTGGCCTATTGTAGGCACCTGTTAACACAGGTAGCTGATCCGTATCTCGAGGGACCAGCAGACCCACCCTTCTTCATCCTCGGAGGTGGGGGAAGCAGGGGAAGCCCAGTGTGACCCATTCCTGATGCTTAGAGTGGAGAGAGTGGGCCCTGAGGTACAGCAGTGAGTTTCTCCAGATTAGCAAGGAGATGGACAATTAAAATCTGTCAATACCTCCCACCTGCTGAACACTTTACACACTCTGTGTCTGACCCTTACACCAGCCTTAACATGGCTGTTTCTCCACCTCCCCCATTTTACAGATGAGAAAACCGAGGCTCGCAGGGGCAAAGCGGCAGGCCAGAGGTAACACACTGAATGGGTGAAGGAGCCAGGGTTCAAACCAGGCTCTCCTTGGCCCCACTGTGCTCCCAGCGCCCCTCCTCTCCAGTGCCCTGTGCCCCTCTCCAGAGGCCGGGGCAGGGAGCTTGGCCTCCACCCTCACTCGGCTCATGCTGCCCAGTTCTAGCCACCGCTGCCAAGTCTTGGGACCTGATTTGAATTTGGGGTTCTCTCCACTGCAGCCTAACAAAGGTTTTTATTGGAATGTCCCTCAGATTTGCAGACTTTGAAGATGTTTCAACAATGCAGTAAAAGGCAGGTCTTTGCCACAACAAAAGGCAGAAATAGCACCGAGGAGTAAACAGAATTCCTTGGCCTCCTCTGAGCATGTGTCAACATCTTTTTCTTCCCCTTCCCCCCCCCATTCTTTTTTTTTTTTCCTTCTGCAGATTCAGGGCTTGTTGGGGAGGGGAGGGCGCCTCCCAGGCACTGATGGGGTGGGCCGCGGGCCGCCCCGAACTCGGCAGCTCCGCCTCTGAACAGATGCTGGGCTTTGGTAAACTGAGAAAGCGTAACTGCTGCGAGCCGCTCTCCTGACGGCCACAATTACCCACATGGAAAAGCCATTCCACGCTCCCAGCCCCCTCGTCCTGCCCCTGGCACACACATGTGGCGTGCCGCGGCTCCACAAACAGGCCTTCCCAGAACGAAAATGTATGTGACATGTACAAAAAGGCTTGATTTCAACTGATGGCTGGAAATTAAATGGATTTGAAATGTACATGCTTAAAAACGATTTCGGCGGAAAGCATACCCATTTAATATTGCGTCTCCAAATGAGGCCTCACTCCCAGGCAGGCTTGTAACGTGATGAAAACCAGCAGTCAGACCCCACCTGGGACCCCTGCTCACCAAGGACACAGGACCCAGGGGCAGGGTGTGTATGTAAGTGTGTGCAAGTGTGTAAGTCGGCAAGTACGTGTGTGAGTGTGACGAGTGTATAGCAGTCTGAGTGCGTGTGCGTGTGTGTGTGTGTGAGTGTGTATGGATGGGGATAATGAATATGTGTGAGCGTGTGTGTGTGTGTGACTATGGGAATGGTTAATATGTGTGTGGGGTATGTGTGTGTGTGTGTGTGTGTGTGTGTGTGTGTGTGCCTATGTGTGGGGGGGAGGGGTGTGGGAAGGGATAGAAGGAGGGGAAAGATGTGCCCTTCCATACTTTTCCAAGTCAGCCAATGTCACCTGAGCACCTACTTTGTGCCCACAAGGGGAGCGGGGAAAGTGTTGATCACAGGAAAGAAGAGGTCATGGCCCTTCAGAGCTTATAGGCTATTTGATACACTGAAACCAAGTCAAGGAAATAATCAAAGAGCAAGCCAAGACCATTTTTAAATGTTGAACTGGAGAGGGGAAAAGGAAATTAAGAGATTAAACATAAACTGGGCATTGGTTTGGAATCACGAAGAACATCTGAGCTGAAACAGCCATGGGTATGGATTCATTTTTACCATCTCCGGACTGTGAGACCTTGAGCAAGTCAGTTCTCTCTGGGCATCAGTTTTCCTGCTGGTAAAATGGATCTAATAAAATGTACTGCATCCGTGGAAAGATTAAAAACAATGCACACTAACTGGGTGCCTGGGTGGCACAGTTGGTTAAGTGTCTGACTCAGTTTTGGCTCAGGCCATGATCTCAGGGTCTTGGGATTGAACCCCACACCAGGCTCTGTATTCAGAAGGGAATCTGCTTGTCCCTCTCCCTCCGCTTCGGTCCCTCCCCCTCTGCTCCTCTCCCTGCACACATGCTCTCTCTTTCTCTCTCTAAAATAAATAAAATCTTGGGGGAAAAAAAGAATGTACAGTAACCAACTCTTTGTGCCCATGGCATGCCAAGCAGTCAATCAATAAATAACAACTCTCATTTGTATTACAATATGAATATTATTATCGGACGTGCCCTGTGCAATAAGCATCATTCCCATTTTGGAGGTGAGAAAACTGAGGCCCAATGGCCTCACAGTCACACAGTGACTGAGTCAGGACCCGGACCAGAACGATCTGGCTTCAAATCCCACTCCCTCTGAGGCTCTGCCTGACCTCTAGAAATACTGGTTTCAAAGGTGGGATAGCTGACACTGTGGGGTAGGAAGGAGAGGTCTAGCAGAGACAAAAGCTTTCCTGACGGGAAGGCATCGTGGACACAGACACTGAGACAGGAAGTGGCCCTGAAGGAATGTCCATTCTTTTTTAGAGTGAGAGGTCTAAGTAGCTCTGCTCTTGCTGGGCATGATCATGGTCCTGGGGTTGAGAGGTGATCAAGACACAGCCCGGGACCCTGGTAAATACCACCTCACCTGGCCATTTTGTACCCCCAACCAATGATCATTCAACAGCAGCTATTGGCCCCTTCCCAAAAAGAAAGGCTCCTAATCACAAGTAGAAACCATTGTCCTTTATCCTGTTTCCAGTCATCCAAAACCAGAATGAGCCCCCTTGTGAGGTAGTGAGGTCCCCATCAGTGGCTGGTCCGGGATATTGTTGTAGAATGGAACTAGATCACAGAACATGCAGCAGTTCAATGGCTGGCGCAGTTCAGTGTGACGACACTGTCCATTCAATCAAATACCTGGCAAGCCTTCTCTAATCACGGACTGTGTGCTAAGACCTGCACTAGGCACGGGGGATTCAGAATTAATAGAACATAATCCTTGCCCTCAAGGAGCTCCTGTTCTAGCTTAATTCCCTCTCAGACTTACTGATTCTCAGTTTGTTTTAGTTATAGACTAAGCCGGATGGATGATGGTTTTAACTTTCTAAGCAAATATATTGAATGTTTGGTATTTACGGTTCCTTTTAAAAAGTCTTTAAAACTAGTCATCTCGATTGTTTTTACTAGCAGGAGGCCACGCCTGGCCTGACTGCCTTTCTTCTACAGCAGGGTTTCTCAGCGTCAGCACTAGTGACGTGTGGGGCCGGTTAATCCTTTGTTGTAGGGGGCTGACCCCTGCCAGCATCCCAGCCTCTACCCACAAGGTGCCAGGAACACCCCTCTGCCCAGTCATGACAACCAAAATGTCTCCAGATATTGCCAAATGTTCTCTGCGGGACAGAACTGTCACCAATTGAAATGACTGTCCTAAATACGAGGCCCAAAGAAGTTAATCAGGTTAATAAAGGAGCTTCAGGGTCCTTGTACCTCAAGAATTTATAATCCCATAGGACCGACACAGACCAACCGCATGGAAAGTAAAACCTCATTAAGGACCTACTGTGCACTAGGCAGCAGGCAAAGTGCTGCTGGAGAGGAGAGAGCCCAAGTTCTAGGTCAGCCAGCCAGATCATCAAAGCCCATAGGAAACCTGCAAGGTTTGAATGCCAATTTCCTCCTCAGTCAATGGTGTGATTGTGAGCATTTGAGTGAAATACGATCTGAACAAAGCCCAGAGTAGGTTCAGTGTCCGGCTGATGTGAGCCTGTGTCTTTTCTCCAAGTCCAGCCCTACTTCTCTAGACCCTGGGGTCAGCAGCAGGAAGTGCTGCCCACCCCCACTCCCACACCCAGACAAAGTGGCAAGGTCACGCAGCCTTCCCTTGGGGATGCAGACCAACAGGTGCCTGAGCATCTCTCTGCAAGTTGGAACCTCCAGGCTCTGGAGTAAACTCATTGCTCTCTCCAGCCCGTCTGTCCATCCTTAATCCCCTCTTGGGCATTGTCCTAAGACCAGGCTTTGAACGCTTAAAATTAGCTTCAGAAAAGTCCTGAACTTTAGCTAGCATGTTATTAGGCAAATTTTGAGTGCCATTTGCATTCATTTCCAATAGCTCTTGGAGAGGTTCTGGGAAATCTGTTGGGCAGTGATTTTTAGATTTCATTAGGCACCCGTCACGAGACACACGGGCATTGTAGGCCTCTGTGCGCCGTGGTTCGTAAGCAGCTGAAAACCTGAGATCAAGTGCAAGGAGGACTCTGGCTGCCAAATTTCAGAGCAGAAGGGGAAAAAAAAAAAAAAAAAAGAAAAAGAAATCTGGAATGTGTTTCTACTTACTGTCCATTCCAGTAAAATGAAACGGTCGCTCCTCCAAACATGTGTTACTGCTTAGGCCAGAAACTGTATATATTGGTCTAAATCCAGAATGGTCTATGTGACATATTACTCCATATGACAAAATTACTACAACCTGCATTCTCTGTAGAAATGCCTGTTGCAAGAGTATAGGATGATAATTTGTTGTACAACAAAAGTACATAATAATTTCATGTCAGTGTGGGCCAGGCCTCGGGATTTTCAAAGGGAAAGCTTGTATTCGTGGGGACCATGACTGAATACGCACCCCCCAATTCCTCTACCTCCACCCCCGCCCACATGCTCATATGGTCTGTGATCAGGATGGGAGAAAGTGGGGCTTTATTTATAACATACCATATTCCACTTGAAAGTGACAAGAACCCCCCCACACACACATGCATACACACACGCACCCCTAAAAATAAAGCCAAATGGAACTGTGGTGTTCTCATGCCTGAGGCCTCAGTGGCCAGAGCTGGTTCACCTACTACAGGGCAAAGGAAGGTAATGAAGCCAAAAGACAGGAATGTTCATCTTTCAACACTGAGCTGTTTCGAAGCCATCCAGAGTGAAGCCATGTGAATTCCTCGAGACCCCCCAAACCACAGCCTCCTCTTCGGCCCTTGTCTGGGCTAAGGTTTCATTACGAACCCCGGGCCCCGTTCCAATCCTCTCATCTGTCCCTCTAAGCGGCTCCGACAGATCCCTCCACAGTACACGGATTCTCGTTGCGATAATGTCTTGGAGAATAACGACCTGAAACACGATCCAGTCCGAGTGCGTTAACGGTAAAGCATTTCTTTATGACACTTTTCACAAAGCAAGGTTGCAAACCAGAGAGAAATATATGACTAGAAAAATTGAATGCAGAACATAAAACTGCTCAATTGCTAATACACTTTAGCGTGACACCATTTTTCCTGATGTGGAAACTTTGATTGTAGGAAAACATTAAAACATTCTCCCCCCCCTTCCTTCTTTCTTTTCTTTTCTTTTCCTTTTTCTCTCCTCCCTTTTTCCCTCCTTCCGTCTTTCTTTCCATTTTCTCTCCCATTGGATATGGTTTCAGAATGGAAAACAAGAGGTTTCTCTGGGGAGGCCTCTCGAAGTCTCCTTTCCTGGATGTTCCCCCAGAGAGTGAGAATCTCCAAATGTCACCACCCTCCCCACCCCCGCTAGAGCACAACTAAATTTCAAACCTACTGCTCTCCTAGCAAATCAGCTAAGCTCTTCTTAGACACACTTAAGATATTCCTATAAAGAGAAAAATCCTGTAAAAGCCTTTTTATATCTCAATTACATCAAAATCTGACTTAATTTGTCTCTGCTATCAAGGGCCATGGTTTAAGCTACTGTGGCTTAAGGGAACTAAGTTTTCTCCACAGTCTGCCTGAGTAGCCTGACCTGTCTTCTGGGTTTGGTGACCGTCGAAAATCCATCTTCTTAGAGTTTTTTGGTTCAATAAAACCTGAAACATATTTTGCCTGGCATTTTTCCTCGGGATTTTTAAACCCGTGTGCACTTTATGGCAAATGAGATCCATATGTCCCTGATTCATTGATACTTAAGCCATTAGGATGCTGTTTTGTAAGAGCACTTTGATGTCTAAGGGGCGTCGAGCTATTTGGAGGGCTTTTTTCCCTTACAAACAGGAAGTTTTCCCTTCTCAAGGAGTACACAAAGTGAGAGGCCAGCTGTCCCAGAATGCGGGACAGTGAGCAGGAAGTGGTTCCAGCCTGTCAGGATGTGTCTGTCCTGCTTGGCCACAGGACAGCCCCCAGACCCTGCCCCTGGGGGGCAGAGGTGGGAAGGGGTCTTGTGTAAGGAGCCTCGGAGCCGACATCAGGCCTCAGGCCTGGCCTGGCGCCTGGGTCATTAATGCCCTGCCCACACCCCTGGGACTCAGACCCATCGCCCAGTGTGGACTCAACATGCCTTGGCATGTTTATTGTTTTTATGCGACATCAAAATAACACGTGACAAAACAAACAGCCAAACGCCATGACTGGGAAAGAGAGTGGGGATGTCATTTGTCTTCCTTCCTCCAGGACTGCTGCAGAGATGGTGACCTGGAATTGGGTCAGGGCATGGGTGGGACTCAAGCAAGGAAGTTAGGAGACCAGCTCCAGGTGTGGCAGAGGCCATTCCCAGAGCATCTGAGGAGCTGTGGTATATAAGTGTGATGATCAGGGACCAGCCAGCACCTTATAAGGCCCAAGTGGCTCCCACCACCAAGGAGGGGAAAGAGAAAGAACCAGGGCTTTGGACACTGGCACACGAGGACAGCTGGAGGTCAGGATGGCCGCAGCAGCAGTGGAGTTGGAGACCGTTTGTTTCTGCTGTGTGTTCCCGCTTCCCTATTCTGGGACATCCTTGGTTCCCACTCACAGTCCGAGCCTAGCTCTCCAGGCCCCTGTCAGTTCTGGGAGTGCCAGAAGTCCTTCTAGTGAAGAGCCTTGTGCTCAGGACAGAGGAAATGTTTGTCTTGCAGCCGACAGCCCTGACATATCTATCTCCCTAAGCTGAGTGCTCACATTCCTCCTGATGTCTACCCTGTTGATCATTCTCACTCATATTTAGCTCCTCATCGAAACTGACCACAGCCTCTCATTCTTCTTGTTCCCTCCCTTTCAACACACTGTTGCCTACCTTCTTCCTTTCCAACCCATGTGTAGAGAACATCTGCACCTCTCTGGGTCTTAAGTGGATTGACTCCAGGGGTGAGCATATGACCCAGATCTGGTCAGTCAGGGAATTGCATTTCCCTGGAAAGTGATAATTGGTTCAGGAATGGGCACTAACCTGAGTTAGTCCAATATGACTAAATCTTGTCTGACATTTGCTGGAATGCTTGGGAAAGTGGAGCTCCTTTCCAGCTGGGATTGCTAAACTAGTTGGTTATAGATGTGGAGCTGCATGAGGTTAAAGATAGACATTGCAAAGGGAGAAACTACCAGAAAGTGAAGCCAATGCAGGAGAGCAGAGCCCAGAGAGAAAGACAGCATCTTGATGACATTGTTTAAACCCTTGGACCCATCCACGCCTGAAACTAGCAGATCCCTAGACCTGCTGGATATGTCAGCTAATCTACTAAAGCCAGCTCAAGTTGGGGTTTTTTCACTTACAAAGGAAAGAAGCCACCTTAAACCCCGTGATCGTTCACTTGAACCAATCCTTTGCCAGTTCCCTTGGCTTCTTTCTCCTCCTATCACTCCCACCTAGCAACCCTGCCCCCCAGATCAGTCCAACTGTTGGTCTTCCTGGTTCTAACTCCCACACCAGACATACTGAAGTCACTTCAGATCCATGGACGCCAAGCTCAACCTCGTCCTCATTGGTGCCCTATGACACTGCTGGTGAGGTCACTCATCCAAGCCCAATGTAGCTGTCCCAAACATTAAATTCCTCTTCTGGATCTCTAGTCTCACTAGTGCCCTCCTCTCTCAGCAAATGTTCTTACCTATATTCATTAGCTTGATAGAAGTGATCACTTCTTAATATATGTATGTATCAAAGGGCCAAGCTGTATATATATATATATACACATTTTTAAAATTATGCCTCTATAAAGTTGGGGAAAAAAGCCCCCTGTCAACTTTCTGCCCTTTCTGTCCGTACACCCACACACTAGCCCCACAAAATTGTACCTGCTGGCACATATCCCTTCCTTCTTGTGACAGCAGGACAGGTGGGCTACCTCTTATCCAAGGCTGCATCTCTATCCTTTCGTCTTTGGCTTTGGACCAAGACACACCTGAGTTCAACATCAGCTCTACCATGAAACCAGCTGTATGTGGCTATGGGTGTGGTGGCCTGGCTCCCTGTGAACAGTCCCTCCTAGGATTTTGTGGCATTGCATGGCTGGCACGTGTCCCCAGATGGTTGTGGTTGTGTAACTGTAATGGGATTGTTCCTAAGTGATGTCATATCACTACTCTATGATCTGTAGATCATGCGGCGATATGGTCCTTCTGGTATGGGAACCAATAATTCCTGTAATCCAGTTTTTGTAACTATTCCAAGTGTTTGTGTCAGGGTTCCTGGGGAATGGAGCTGGGAGGAGGGCAGGGGACAAGATGTCTGAAAGGTGTCCACCACCTGGCATGACTCTACGCTGCAGAGGCAGCAACCCACCTCTGCCGTGGCTGAAGGGAATCTGGGAAGGCTGGAGGGAGCTGGGAGAAGCCCGAGAAGGCAGGCCGCCCAAAGCTCCTGACCCAACCTCACACGGCTCTTCACTACGACCAACCGGCCCAATTTGGGCCCATCGCCACATGCAATTTTGAATCCATGCCTGTGTGCCAGAGTCCTCATTGTCACCAACACTCAAATGCAGTTTTCCCAAGGAACTTTTCACCATCTGTCCCGGACAAACGACCACACCTTTTTGAGTTTGGTTGGCTGGTCTGCAGCAGATGGCCGCTGCGAGTCTCCCCTCTGAGGGTTGCCGGGAAGACTGGGGGGACAGGACGGAATGTAGGCCTGGAACATGCAGCCTCTTCCATCCCATTAATTCCTCTCCCTCACCCTACAAACCCATTCCAGCTTCTCATCTCTTAAGTTACAATAAAAGAGAAACCTCTCCTCAGCCCACATCCAGTCACCGGTGGTCCCATCTCTTCTTCCCTCCACAGCTGATTTCTGGAGTTCCTACCCTGGCAAGTTCTAGACGACCCCACATTCCCCACTCACACCTTACACCTTGCTGCCTTCTCATTTCTGACTCAGCCTCCCCTCTGCAAGGGCTCTCCTCAGGTTTACTGACCACCCTGTGGTAAGGCCTTTTTCTGTATTTACTTCCACGGCACCAAGATGGGAGAAGCTGCCGGAAGAAGAAACCTCAGTCGGTTGGGGACCAAAGTGGGCTGAGCCAAGGTGCTGAGTGTACAGTCATAGGTGGTTGTGCAAGAGTGACACCCCCTTAAATTGTGTGTCCCAGACACCGCACTCCCCTCCCTTGAGCCCTGGCCCTGCTTTCCAAGATAATCCAGTGTAGTTTATTTTCAGTCCAAAAGGCCTCAAGAGTCACACAGACAGCAGAAACCTGCAGTCACTAAGAGGAATAAAATGGGGACAGTGACTTCCTCCAGGCTATCCATTGCCATAACAATGCAGGCCCAGGGTTGCCAGATACTTACATATTAAGAAGTTGAAAAGCTGGATTTTTTTTTTTTTTTTTTTTTTGGTGTCAAAGCTCATGACTTTAAAAAAAATCAGCATTAAAGTCAAATTAAAACCAAAACTTTGCCTGGGTACAAATAAAATATATCATTAGGCTAGGTTCAGCCCTGGTGCTCTGGGGCACAGACTTCTGGCCTGAGCTGGCTGGGAGACGACGCTCATGGTCTGGAAGTTGTCGATGTGTGTTGGGGGTGATGTAGGAAGGGGAGGGCCTAAAGGAGTAAGGAGGCAGAGATCCTGCCCTAAGAAACGGCAGGGAGCCACACCCCCACCTCCAGCAGGACCAAGGGGATGGCAGAACAACTGAGATGTCCGTGTGGTGTGACCCCACACACTGGGGTTTCCGGTCTCTGTGAAGATTCCCTCTCCATGTTTGAGGAGAACTCTCTGACTGGCACAATGGACATCCTCCTGGCAACCAGCATGAACTGAGGTGACTGAGGCACCCAAATCACTCCTGTGGCATCACCCAGAGGTGAGGGAGTCCCAGGAATGACTGGAACTTAGTTTCCTGCTAAACCATTAGGATGGGACCTTCAGATCACATTGAAAGCTGATCCAAAAAAAAAAAAAAAATAGGAAATGCTCATTCTTTGCCCCCACCTGGGATTTAGCTCCTCCCTGCTTTTCAGTACACTTTTCCACTTCCATTTAGCCTTTTAGAGAATGTTCTCAGGGCCATGCGCTAACCCAAGAATTGCCATTCCTTACATCTGTTCTCACCCCTGTATTTCAGTGCCTACACAGCACCATCCAATAGAAACAGAATGCGAGCCCCACCTAAAATTCTAAATTTTCTAATACTTAAAGGATCTAAGGAAACACACATTCATTTTAATAATATGTTTTACTTAATCTTATATATCAAAGTAAATCATTTAAATATGTAATCAGTATAAAAAAACTAATGAGATACCTTATATTCTCTTATTTGTTCCTAGTCTTCAAAGTCCACTGTGTGTTTTATGTGTATAGTACCTATGGCTCCATGTGGACTGGTCCATTTCAAGCGTTGGGGAGCACTGCTCAGCACTGCAACAACCAGTGAGGTGTTGAGCAGTGCCCACTGAGCATGTCGCCAGTGTCCAAGGGATGAATAACTGGGGGGGCTGTGAGAAAGTTTTGAATCTCCTAAGCCTCAGGCTTCTTAGCAGAGGTGGTGCAGAGCTTACAGGCTGGCCTGAAGGTCCAACCCAGGAGGCAGAAACAGTGCCTGTAGGACCATACTACTTCCCCAGTATCTGCACACAGCAGGCGCCTTGTGTGTGTTTGTAGAATGAAGAAATGAGAAAACATTAGCTATTGCATTGTTATACTTGTCTAAGGTGTTGGAGAAGTTGTGGAGAAAGGGGAACCCTCTGACACTGTTGGAGGGAATGCAAATTGGTGCAGCCGCTTTAAAAAACAGTGTGGAGATTCCTCAGGAAGTTAAAAATAGAGTTATCCTATGACCTAGCAATTGCACTGTTGGGTATTTACCCCAAAGATACAGATGTAGTGAAAAGAAGGGCCATAAGCACCCCAATCTTCATAGCAGCAATGGCCACGGTCGCCAAAATGTGGAAAGAGCCAAGATGTCCTTCAATAGATGAATGGACAAAGAAGATGTGGTCCATATGTACAATGGAATATTACTCAACCATCAGAAAGGATGAATACCCAGCTTTTGCATCAACATGGATGGGACTGGAGATTAGGCTAAGTGAAGTAAGTCAAGCGGAGAAAGTCAATTATCATATGGTTTCACTTATATGTGGAACATGAGGAATAGCATGGAGGACATTAGGAGAAGGGAAAAATGAAGAGGGAGAAATCAGAGTGGGAGATGAACCATGAGAGACTACGGGCTCTGGAAAACAAACAGAGGGTTTTAGTGGGGAAGGGGCAGGGGGTTGTGTTAGCCCAGTGATAGGTATTAAGGGGGGTATGCATTGCATGGAGCACTGGGGGTTATATGCAAACAATGAATCATGGAACATTACATCAAAAATTAATGACGTACTGTGTGGTGACTAACATAACACACACAACACACACAAAAACACCCCCCCTCCGAAAAACAAACAAGCAAGTAAGCAAACAAATAAACAAACAAATAAAATGGTAATTTTTTTTTAAGATTTTATTTATTGACAGATAGAGGTCACAAGGAGACAGAGAAGCAGGCAGAGAGAGAGGAGGAAGCAGGCTCCCTGTTGAGCAGAGAGCCCCTTGCGGAGCTCAATCCCAGGACACTGGGATCATGACCTGAGCCGAAGGCAGAGGCTTAACCCACTGAGCCACCCAGGCGCCACAAAGTGGTAATTCTTAAACTTGTGGGAGTCGTGGGCCCTCCCTGTTAAAAATCTGATAAATACTGAGGACATTACCATCCCCCGAAACAGATCCAAACTAAAAATATTTGGGCAACATTTTTTTTAATTTTTAATTTTTTAATTTTTTAAAAAATTTAACTTTTTTTGTGTGTGTGTTCCAAAATTCATTGTTTATGTACCACACCAAGAGCTCCATGCAATACATGTCCTCCATAATGCCCACCACCAGGCTCACCCCACCCCCACCACCCCTCCAAAACCCTCAGTTTGTTTCTCAGAGTCCACAGTCTCTCATGGTTCATCTCCCCCACCAATTTTCCCCAACTCCCTTCTCTCCTTCTCCCAATGTCCTCCGTGTTGTTCCTTATGCTCCACAAGTAAGTGAAACCATATGATAATTGACTCTCTCTGCTTGACTGATTTAACTCAGCATAATCTCTTCCAGTTTAATTTTTTAAAAAGATTTTATTTATTTATTTGACAAAGAGAGACATAGCGAGAGAGGGAACACAAGCAGGGGGAGTGGCAGAGGGAGAAGCAGGCTTCCCGCTAAGCAGGGAGTCTGATTTGGGGCTCGATCCCAAGACCCTGGAATCATGACCTGAGCTGAAGGCAGACTTTTAACGTACTGAGCCACTCAAGCATCCCTTGGGTAACATTTCTTATTTATAGAATCTCTAAAACCATTCCCAGACTTCCCCATGTATGGCCCCAAGTAAGAAACTTGTGATCTAGAAGATTATTTCTATTTCCAACAAGTGCTTATCAAGTTTATAATACATGATATAATGATGTAAAGAGCACTGGGTGTTATATCCAACTGATGAGTCACTGACCTCGACCTCTGAAACTAATAATATACTAGAAGTTAATTAGCTGAATTTAAATAAATTTTGAAAAAATATTCTTACCTTTAATTGGTGGTTTTCTCTTTTTGCAGAGTCATTTTTAAAAATTGGAAAATTGCTAATCTCCACGGCAATTGAGTGATATAGGATGATTGTGCCAGTGAGGGAAAAATTTTGGATTGGTCCAACAAAAACTCACTTTTTGCTATTGAGCCGGATTTTTTTGGCAGCATCGAAGTCATGTGCCAGCACTGTATCACCAGATGCGAATTTGGTGGTCACAAATTGTTTGTGTGACTTGTTCAAATAAAATAAGTTTATTAAATTAAAAGAGAAATGCATAAAAATAGGAAGAGGAAAAAAGACACTAAGCGTGCTTACCACTCGTTCATATTTTGATTTATTTTTCCAACATAGTGCATAGTTTCCTGATAATTATATAGGTTTACTTATATTTTATTTATATTTATATATCATGTTTATATTATATGTAATTATTATACTTATTTTTCAATCTTGACCTACTTATATTTTTTAATTTTATATACGTGTGTGTATATTATATATATATTACCCACTTTTTAAAACTTATCATTCTTTCTTTTATTGGATTATAATTGCCATATAACATTGCATTAGCTTTAGGCATACAGTATAATGACTTGAGATATATAGATATCAAAATTATCTTAGTAAACATCTATCACGACACATAGTTACAATTTTTTTCTTGCGATGAGTTATTTATTAAGCATTTCCTTGGATTTTCCTAAACTCTTCTTAAACATTATTTTAAGCGGCTGTACGAAATTCTATAGAACGGAGGCACCATGCTTTCCCTAACCACGCTCTACGGCTAGAATTTTAGTTGTTTCCAATTAATCGTTCTTACAAATAGCACCAAAATGAATATCTTTCCACATGAAGGTTTCTAAATTGAAGGGTCTGTGCACTTATTATTTATTTATTTTTAAAAGATTTTACTTATTTATTTATTCGAGGGAGAGAGAGCACGAGCTGGGGGTTGAGGGGGTAGCTGAGCAACAGAGAGAGAGGGAAAAGCAGGCGCCCCGCTGAGCAGAAAGCCCAACATGGGGCTCCATCCCAGGACCCTGGGATCATGGCCTGAGCCGAAGGCAGATGCTTAACTGACTGAGACACCCAGACGCCCCAGGTCTGAGCATTTAAAAACATGTCATATGCATTGCCATACCCTTTCCTACTTCTCCCTCTTCTGAATTTTACTCCCATGAGCAACACCGAAACCTGCCCAGACCATCCGCCACAGAGCCAGGCCAGAACAGACACCATGGCACAACCAGCTTGCCTGTCCCTCATGGGCTCTGGCTGACATTGTACTTCCTGTCATTCCTAAGGTTTGGGGGCACCAGCAAGCATCAGGGCAGCCTGGACACATTCTAAAAGTACAGGGAAGGGAAAGGAGCAGACACACAGAGCCACGTGCATCCAGAATCACCTTCTTTCCTCTGAGCAAATGTGTCCTGAAGGACCACTGCGTGCCAGCACGCTCCAGGAGCTGGTCCTACAGCGGAGAAAAGAGCAGACATGCTCCTCCCTCTGGGAGTTTACACGCAATTGGAGATACATTATGATCATACATGTTATGATCCTTGCAATGGAAGAAAGCAAAGGGAGTGTGCCCCATTGGACTTGAGCACTCATTGGCCTCTCTTTAAACAAAATCTGAAAGCAATAGGGAGGATAGGAGGGCTAGATAGACAAAGAGCTGCCGGAAAGGGGCTTTCTGGCTGAGGGAACTGCACTTGGAAAATTCCTGGGGCAAAAAGAGTTTGATGTCTTCCCAGAACTCAGAGGTTAGCCTAATGGGAGTGTTCCAGAAAGAAAGCAGGAGTTTGAGATGAAACTGGAGACACAGATGGGGCCGCACCCTACAGGGCCTTGGGAGCCCTGTCAAAGCAGTGAGCTTCATCCCAAGGACAAGGACAAACCAGTGACTAGGTTGGGCAATGACATGGTTTGACTCACCTTTGCCAGACTCGCTGCTACGTGGGGAATGCATCAGTACAGATAGGACTGGAGGACAAGAGAAGAGTTAGGGGGCCGTTGTTGTTATCCAGGCAGTTGGACAAGGAGATGCAGACACAGTTGCTTAGGCGGAGAGGTGGGTGTCATCGCTGACTCCCAGGATCCTGCCAGATGTCAGCGCCATCCACCGAAGTGGTGAAGGCTGAAGGCAGGCACACTGGACACAGACGAGAAAGTATCTTCTTCAGTCTCTACAGGGTTTCTCTCCAGTTGCCCCTGAGACGTAAGTGGGAATTAAAGATTCGACTCCAAGGGAGGAAATGCATTCCAGGTTTTCCAAAAATATGTTGCACCAATGATGCTGATACTCCTATGGTGCGTGGTTTGGAGAGTTTAGGAATGCTGTTGACCAGCTATCTTCCAATTATGGCTTCACAATTCACTTTGGCGAATATACCTTTCCTTACAGAGGGGAAACCTGTTTAACTCTGTCTAAACCTGTGCTTCATTCATTCTTTGATGGCTGGATTGTGTGTCTGTCTACAGCATCTATTCATAGTCCCTGGCATTGAAACACGCCCCTTGGGAAATACTGGTCTAACTAAAAAATTATTGATAAAAAAATTCAGTGGACACCTCGCCATATGAGACACAGCGGTGCAACTTGTGAGAGCCCTTCAACCACGCTACCCGAGGACATTGCTTGCTCTCATAGTCGAAGGTAGAAATTCCATGGATAGCTTCCTTTCAAGGCTTGATAGTTCCTTTATGTATGGCCTGTGGAAATGAAAATACCCCTGGGAGAGGGTCAGTAACATCTATTCATTCAATTCATTTGCCCTGGGCTTGATCCTGAGAGACATGAAAAAGAAGACATCTTTTCCCCCCTCTCAAGGAGCTCACGGTTTAATGAGAAAGATGAGCACCTTAGCCAATGACCGTGACATAGAAGGAACAGTGCTATCACAGAAGTGTGTTGAATGTACCACAGAAGCACTGGGTCTGGCCCGATTCATGCAGTTGGGAAGACCCAGGCACATCGCCCTGATAAGATGCCATCCGAGTAGGCTCTGGCTGCCAAGTGGGTGGTTTGCAGGGAGGAGGGGGAAGGAGAAAGCAAGACAAGGATTTCAGACATGGGCTTGACATGGCCATGGCTTCCTTTGATCCAACTGCCCTCCCTCATCTACTGTGGGGCTCTCCAATCTTTTCTGCCACGGAAGCCCAGGCCTCTTTCGAGGGCGGATACCTGCTAAGAGTTCTTCACTGACTTCCCAGAGATTTTAAGGTGAAAACCCAAAACCTTATGGCCTGGCCCACCCCCGGCCTGACTCTTGCTTCCCACCATCTTTCCCCTGTGCTCAGCTCTCTGTCCCATTTAGCCTGATCGCCATTCTCAAACCTGCCACTCTCCCCCTCTCCCCGCACTGGGGTCTACTTCTCTGTCCACACTGCTACCCCTGCCCAGAACACTCTTCCCAGGCCATGCCCACCCTCCTTAGTTGAGTGGGCTCTTTCTCCTCTTGCCCGAGCTGGTTCCAAATGTCACTCATCGGGGAAGCTCTCCTGACCCTTCAAATGATATAGTTCTCCTCACAGTCCTCTGAAGGTTTGTATGTCACCACACTTATTGTAAGGTGACACTGTATATTTGCTGGTCTGATTATCTGCCTAAAGCCTGCCTCTGCCACGAGGAGAGGCTCCCTAGTTCCATGAGGTCAGGGACCATGTTTAACTAGTTCACTGCACTATGTCTATGATAAAGTAAGCATCCAAAAAATATTTGTTGCACACATTAATGAATATCAGTGGGAGATCAGGACCTATCACAGGGAGGGAAGCAATGAGTATAGTCGGAGGGTAAATGACATTATTCAACCAGCAGGGCAGAACCGATAGGAGATTAAGATATGTGTTACAAGGAATTGGCTTACACAGTTGGGGGCCTGGTTAGATAAGTCTGAAATCTACAGGGCAGGCCATCAGGAGGACAGGCTGGAGACCACTGCGTCTACATGGGCATAGCTGTCCACAGGCGGGAGTTTCTCCTTCATCAGGAAAGCCTCAGTTTTGCAATTAAGACCTTTCACTTGAGTGAATCAGGCCTAACCAGGTCATCCAGGATCATCTCTTCTACTTGAAGTCAACTGGATTACGGACTTCAATCACATCTATGAAATAACTTCACGACAACACCTAGGTTAGTGTTTGTATGAATTCCTGGAGACTGAGGCCTAGCCAAGTTGACCCATCAGAAGACCAGCACAGACAGGAAAACCAAGAGGCAACAGAGAGAAACCAAAAGCCACTGAGCTTCGGAATCAGGCTGACGTATCCACTTCCAGCAACTTCTAGCTGAGTGACCCCAGCGTGGCAGAGACCAGCTGACTCTTCAATACAACACTCCTCTTCTACCCGTGCACACAGGCTGACTACCTTTGTCAGCTTCCCTCAAAGTTAGATTCACCACGTGACCGAGCTCTAGCCAGTGCAAGTGACGAAGACATGTGCCACTTCCTGATCTGGACCATGGCGCTCCCCAGCCCTTCTCCATGCTAGCTGAAAGGAAGCTGATCTCCGGGATAGCTTAGGAATTTACATGTTAAAGATGGAAGCACTTCCACTATCCCGGGTCTCTGAGGACTGAAAAGAAAACTTGCCCCCCTGACTTTGTGTTAACATGAGCTATTATGCTTTGCGCAGAGTTCTAAAACTTTCTTAGCTTTGATTTACTTATCTCAACAAAGGATGGAAGCGTGTTCTCCTAAAGATGCATGTGGTCTCTTTCATGACAACAGAACTCATATTAAACCAGAGACCCATTCGTCTCCCATAAAGCGCTTCGGGGCTGTTACGGGGACTCCATCGTGCCAGGAACCTAGGCTCCTCGCTCGCTGCTCTGCTATCCTGGAGGCACTGCTCTGTGCACGTGGTTCCAGATGCCCACCATCACGGTTCCATGCAGCCGGCGCGTGAAGGAGAAAGGACATGCCGTTGCCTTGTACAGCTAAGATCCCGAAACTGCACACCGCGCCCCGTTCACTGACTAGAATAGGCCCTGCCTAGCTCTAAGGGACGGGGTGCTACATGCCTTTATTCTGGATGATGATGTGCACAGCTTAAAATCGGGGGTCCGGATGCTATGAGAGAGAAGGAAGAACGGATGCCGGGAGCCACGCTGTAGCCTCTGAATGGGCGTGAGGCATTTCAGACTCTTCAACTATCCTCAGACTTCCTCACCCTTCAGCCCCAGTCTCCGCACGTCCTTCAGTGTGCATTTAGAAAAGATCATTACTGGCGCGCTCGGGCTCCATTTCACAAGTCGCCAGACACCAGGCGGGACAGAGGCCTGCCTGCCCTCCCCCATGCAGATGCTTGGCAGAAGCAGCCTGTGGCCTGAGCCCCATGGAGTTGTGTCCCTGCGGTCTAGGTGACAGAGACACATCCTCAACGCTTGCTTCTCTGAGCCCAGCTGTCAGCCACATGAAGCCTAATGATCTGCAGCTGGTCCTTGGGCCTCCATAGCCTCCCAGAGGCCCGAGCCAGGGAATGATAATAATTATAATAATAATTGCTACCATTAGTGCTTGCCCGTGGCCTGGGTGGCAAATGGAGTCCTTTACAGGATTGCTCGCTTGCACACGGACTATAAGTGAGTAAGTATGTTCTCCACTTCATAATTGAGGTTCAACTAAGCAAACTTGTCTTGGTCCACCCAGCAAGAGAGTGGCTGAGCCAGTCAGAATTCGAACTCAGAACTTTTTTTTTTTTTTTTTAATCACTCCTCCCTGTTTTCTAAAATGTTGATAGAAGAGGGCTTGTTGCAACCTCTAGGAGGCATCAGCCTCGATAGCATCCATTCCTTTTTCTCTCAGAAGAGCTCTGGGTTCCCCTGTATGGATGCTGGAAGGAAGGATCACACCCCCTCTTGTAATACACAGGGTCTGGGCTCCAGAAGCAGAGGACACGGCCCAGGCCCAAGCTCCTTAGTGTGTTGTACCCAAGGCCACACTGACTGGTTCAGGCATGGGCTGGGGACCCAAGTGATGGGACCCTGACTGGGAAGGTGACACTGAATCAGAAAGCAAGTGAAGCTCTGCCCCAAGGCTGCCACCTTGGGAGATTTAGGGAGAGAAAGGGACAAGGTGTGTCCTGAAAGGGTCCTTGATCCCCTACACCAAGCCCTGTCTGAGCTGGAATTACCTGGGCCATTCAGTGATGTGCGCTCAAGGCTGCACCTCCAGGAAGCGGCTGAAGTGGGATCTGAAGCAGGCCTAGAGCCTTGGCGGTGCACCAGAAGAAAGATGGCTGCCACGCTACAGCCTAATAGGGCAGTTTCCACTCTCTCCTGCCATCCTCTCTCCACTGACCCAGGCCTTCTACCTTCCCTCAACCTCACCTGGAACCCACAAGGCTTATGTATTTATAACCAATAGGGCCTTGATCAGATGGCTAGAAATTCCTGCCCTGAATGCCTTCACTAGATTGTACTTAGGTATTTTACCCATAAGAGGCTGGTAGTGCCATCCTAAGCTGTCGGGGGCACAGGGAGGGGCTCTGGTGGTGCCTGAGGCTCCTGTGGCCTTTCCAGTGTGTCCGGGTTTGCTCTGGGTCAGGGGCTCTCCTGTGTGCTGGACCGCCAAGGGTGGGCAAACCCAGAAACCAGTGCCACCCTTGAGGATCTAACAGTCCTGTGCCCCATGGAAACTGCTGGGCTTCCTTCCAGGAAGGAGTTCAAGAATTACCAAAAGATGCTACATTCAGTTCTGCATTCTTAGATGAGGGCTTTGCCGTGGAAGCCTGCAGCTTTAGCCCATTCTGGGCTGATTCAGTGCCCATCAGGTGTGTGCCCGGATGTTGAACATGAGGGAGAATAATAAGGGATGTTACTTTTCATAATTGCGTATCAGTCGGGGTCTCAGGAGGAAACAGATGGCACGTTCAAAAGGGGTGTTAGAAGAGAATTTAAAGGTGTGAAAGCCAACGTGGGGGTGTAAAGCCCCCAGTGGGAAGCTGCCACCATCCATCAGCAAAAGAGGCAAGGGGAAGCAAGGTGGGGCCTTAGAATCCAGAAAGAGCCTAATCACAACTTTCCCACGGATCCCCTATTGCATGCCACGAGCAACATACGTCCCCATTCTGTAGCTACAGCTCAGGCTTTCTCCTGGGCTCCAGTCCGCCCATACCTGCTGGAGGTCTCCTCCTGAGTCTACCACAGGCGATGCAAACACAGCTCGTGAAAATCAGAACTCAAGGCTGGATGGCTACAGAGGCTGGTGACGCCTGCGCCCAGCAAATCAGGAGGACCAGAATATGAGGAGAATGGAAAGTGTTTTAATATACCGCTATTTCTAAAAAGGTGTCTAAGTGTGCAAGATGGTTACAGCTGTGCCAGCTTGACTAGGGGGTTATAAGGACGACAATGGACCTGCCTCTTTCATCACACCAGGCACAAAATATGACCCTTGTAACAGCTAAAAGTTCTAAATTCCTAGAAGAAAACATAGGAGGAGAAAATCTCTACAAAGTTGGGCTAAGCAAAGGTTTCTCAGGTAGGACAAAAACTATGAGCCCCAAGTCAAACTATCATGAATGGACCCTATCAAAGTTTCAATCTTCTCTTCTTCAAAAGACACAACTAAGAAAATTAAAAGGCAGGCTACAGACCAGAGAGGTTATTTTCAAAACAATTATTTGACAGGGAACTTGTATCCAGAATATAAGAAAACTACTACAACTTGATAAGAAGAGAAATAACCTAATTCTTTTAAATGGGCAAAAAGCTTTGCTTCTCGAAAGAAGGCATATGGATCTCTAAGAAGCGTTTATGAAGACAATGGGCATCAGCAAAATACAAATTCAAAACACAATGACAAGCCATTTCATATCTACTGAAATGGCTGAAATCGTAACAACAACAACAACAGAAGTCTGACCTTTCCAAGTGTTGTTAAGGATGGAGACAATGGAAGTGCACATGCACAGGGCTGAGGAAGTGATAGGATGGTACAACCACTTCAGAAAACAAGCCAGTAGCTTCTTTAATAACTCAACTATACACTGAGCATATGATCAAATCATTCCACTTCCAGGTATTTACTGGAGAAGAATGAAGATACAGGCTTGAGACACCTGGGTGATACAGTCAGTTAATTGTCTGACTCTTGGTTTCGGCTCAGGTCATGATCTCAGGGTCCCAGGTTGTCGTCCCAGCTCCCTGCTGAGCGGTGTCCCCTTCACCTCACCCTGTCCCGTACTCACTGCACCCGCTTGTGCTCTTTCTATCTCTCAAATAAACAAATAAAATCTTTTTTTTAAAAGAAAATATAAGCTTATACGCAAATGTGCACAAGAGTCTTTTCATAATAGCCAAAACCTGAAGGCAATTCAAATATCCAACAACACACAAATGGATAAACAAATTTTAGTATTATTATACAACAGAATACTACCTGGAATTAAAAATAAACACGCTACTGATATACACAACACAATGAATCAAAGAAGGATGATGCAGGGTAAAAGAAGCCAGACACAAAAGAGTATTTTGTGAATCATTCTGTTTATATGATGCTCCAAATGAGGCAAACTAGTGTAAGTGTGACAGAAGTCAGAACCGTGTTGGCCTGGGCTAGCAGGCGTAGGGACTGAGCGTGAAGGTACACCAGGAAACTTTCTGTAATGATGGGAATATTCTCTTTCTTGACGGAGGTGGTGGTTGCCTGAAAGGTGTCCACTGCCAATGAAACTCATTGAACTGTGCACTTAAAATGTATGCACTTGTGGGGCACCTGGGTGGCTCAGTGGGTTAAGCCTCTGCCTTCAGCTCAGGTCATGATCTCAGGGTCCTGGGATGGAACCCCATGTCGGGCTCTCTGCTCAGAGGGGAGCCTGTTTCCCCCTTTCTCTCTCTGCCTGCCTCTCTGCCTACTTGTGATCTCTGTCTGTCAAATAAATGAATAAAATCTTTTAAAAAAATGTATGTACTTGTTTTTTTTAAATGTGGGCCTTTATTGTATGTAAGTTACAGCTCCATAAAGTTGACTTCTGAAAATGTATTAAAGCAGTCGCAGGAAAAATTAAAACGCTGCTGGACTTCATGGAAGGGGGACTAAAAGAGCACCATTACCTTGTCAGTGTCCTGGCTCTCTCAGTCTCAACCAGGCACTGGAAGTCGTCATCTACTTCCTACTCCCCAAGACTCCCTCCCCCACCGCACCTCCGGGTTGGCTCGGAGGAGGTATTCCCGATGACCTCCTCTCGCTCCTCACCAGTTCCAATGTGTGTGTTTTCTTCACACCACAAAGCAATGTACCACACCAGCTCGGGGACCTAGCATTCGATTCAATTCTGACACTATCTGCTGGAGAGAGCAGCAGATTTTATGGATGAAGGGCTCAGTCCCGCCTGACGGCCCCTGCCACACACACACACACACACACACACACACACACACACACACACACACATCAGCCATCAATTGTAAGTCCAGGCTGTCACCTGGGCTTCTGACTCACTGGCTATTGACTAGAGAGTCCCATGATCTCCTCCTTGGGTTCCATTAATTTGTTAGAGGCTCACAGAACCCAGAAAAACGCGTATGAGATCACTGGTTTATTATCAAAGGCAGGAACAGTCAGATGAAAGGGAGGCACAGGGCAAGGTATGGGGGGAAAAGATGGGAGCCTCCCTGCCCTGTCCTATCCCCCCAGTCTTCCCACATCGCCGTGTGTTCTCGATCTCAAAACTCTCAGAACTTCACTCTTCTGGGTTTTTACAGAGGCTTCGTTGTATAGGCATGATTGATTAAGTCATTGACCATTGCTGATTGAATGAAATCTCCAGCACCTTCCCCCCCTTCCTCCAGTAGACAAGGGGCAGGACTGTAAGTTCCAACCCTCCGATCTCAGGGCTGGTTCTGGCAACCAGTCCCCTTCCATAGGTGAGGTTCCTAAAAAGTCACCTCACTAACATAACAAAAGGCAACTCCATTGCTCTCTTGGGAAATCCCGAGAGTTTTCAGAGCTCTGTGGCTGAAAAGGGGACAAAGACCAAAGACATACTTTTTATCATAAGTCACAACGTCACACTCCGTCTCTTCTGCCCTCACACCCCATCACCACTAAGTTCTGCTGCTCCCTCCTCCTCCTCCACTTGGACTTCTCTCTATCTCCGCAGTCCCTGCACTCATTCAGCCTCTTTCATAGTCTCTGTTTCCTGTTTCCCTTGCTCTTCCCGGGCTGTAACCCACAGCGCTAGAAACACGACTTGCGACATCCCTGCTTCCAATCCTCCTACCGCCCCTCAGATGGAGAGAGGGCTCCCTGCCCACCCAGTACCCATTCTCCTCTCCTCCGGTGGAGAAAGAGCCAATTTTGGTGGGATTGGCCATGCGCCCAACTGAGAAACTACATCGCCAGGCACTTTCAGACACATGCCCAAGTTTTGCAGGAGAGAATGGGGGTGGGAGTTCCTTGACAGGGCTTCCAGGAAAGCATTTTTCCTAGAGAACTGACTCAGCTGGGAGAACCATTTGACCTTCTCTGCGGGCTCTCTTTCTCACTGGCTGGAATGCAAACATGTTGACCAGGACAGCAGTGGCAGTCTGGGGACCATGAAGGATGGTGAGGATGGAAACAAGTACTAAGAATGGCACAGCTGGGAGATAAAAAAGTATCTGGGATGTTAACAACTGTGAACTGTCAACTTCTGAATTCTTTTTACGAGAAAGAAATACCTATTTTGCTTAGGCCACAATAATTCTGCGTCTCTCTTCCAAAGAGCTGAAAGTAATTCCTAGTTACTACAGTACCCTAGCTGCCCTCCACGTAAAGTCTTGGACTCAGCATGGTGTGCAAGTCTCTTCGTGCCCTAACCCTCTAGATTTTTACAGATGAACTTCAGTGGATTTATTAAATTGTAAGTAAAACTGTGGAAGGCAGTGTGTGTGCATGCGTCTCTGTGTGTGTGTGTGGTGTACATGCATTTTTCCCTAGAAAGGGGATCACCAGTTTGCATCAGATTCTCAAAGGAAACTGGGAAGATGTGTCCCACAAAATGTTTTCAGCCATTTATAACCGGCTCGCTTAGTATGCATAACTACCCCCTTTCACACGGTAGGAAACAGATTCTGAATGTTTAAGCACCTTGTAAAGCACTACACTCTGGGCAAGCGAAGGGAGAAGAAGTAATGGATGAATTTTGGAGGAAAAGATGCCAGGAAAGAAGCAGCATGTTTCTCGTGGTTGGAAGCCGGAGCAGAGTGTCTGCGTTTGCACTCTGGGCCTGGGATGTGCCAGGACTTTCCCAAGGCCTGCTGAGTCTCTATACCAGTATGGCTTTCATTACCAAGGGCAATCCTTTTAATGAGTTGTCTGCCTTCAGTTCTGCTCGACTGTAATGTTCTCCAGCTGATTTCTCAGTAATTGAGAGGCTCTGGCTTTTGAAGTCATCTCATCAACCCAGTGTGTTGCTCTGTTCAATTTGGGGGTTACTCCTGGAAGGCGCAAGCATCCATATTTCCCGGGTGCATTAGAGCATGTGCTTAGAGCCTTATTCAGTGGACACAGGAGGGCTTACCAGGCCCAGATGACTTCAGTAACCCCCGTCTTCGTTCAGTTCCAGGAGAGAGTTAATGCAACTTATAAAAAATATCAAGGTTTGCTGAGCACCTGGGTTGCTAAGCCCCCTACCAAACCTGACAGACTCGCTTTGCAAGACTTCTCATACCATTGGAATAACATTAGAAGGCATTTTGTGTGGTGGACACTTTTCTCCCTATATTTAAGTGCCCAGCTTCTGAACCTTCTTACCTTCTTCTTGGGTTTGGGGTACTACCTACCACACGAGCCCTAGTGAAAGGCAGGGTCTACCTCCCTTGCTTCCAGCCTACCTTGCAGGCCACTGCCAGCCATTATTTCAAGTCACATGAGAGCTGGTGACACCAGGATGAGGGACAATGAAGAAACCACCCTGGGAGAAGCAACTGGAGTGACTGAAACATCTCACTCCTGGCACCAACCCTTAGTGACCGGTATGGGAGAGTAGTGAGGCCATTTCTGGCATCTGGACCTCAGTGGCTACAATGGTAACAGAGTTTTACAGGACAGGTTCAGTGTCAGCATGGTGGCCAATGTTCTGGCTGCCCTTTCTTCCAAGCCCAGTTGTTCTCATCACATCGCAGGTAGTTGGAAAACGAGGTGCCTAGAGGAAAGTGACCCATGGAGCATACCAGCTGGTCTAGGGCTACTGTCCACGGCCCCCAAGCTCGAGTCCATTGCACTTCTCTCTGAGTGATAGTCCCTCCTTAACCTTGGAGGTCAACCAGGAACTATACCAAAGCCACATAAAAATGTAGGCGGCAAGAGTGTATCTCACTCCACAAAGCAGGCATTTATGTAGCACTTACTGTGTATGCGGTAACTGTGCATTGACTGGCAGAGCGCGTTAGCTTTGTTCTGTAACAGAGGATCCTTCAACTTAGTAGCTTCAAACAATAGGCATTTCTCACGGCTCACGAGCCTTCAGGTCAGCTGAGTGGCTGGGCTGGTCTCGGCTGGCTCACGTGTGCATCGCCATCAGCTGCGTGCCATCCAGGCAGCTCTGCTGATCTTGGCTGGGATCTCTCCCATGCTCGGGGGTCGGTGGGCTGTAGGATGGTTCTCCTCCATGTGGACGTCATGCTGTGGCAGCCTAGCCTGGGATTGCTCTCAGAGCGGTGGTGGGACCCAAGCCAGCAAGTGGAGGCATTCAAGGCTTTCTGAGGCCAAGGCTTGGGACTGGCACTCCTTTACTTTTACTGAATCCTGTTGACCAAAATCAGTCAACACGGCAGACCGGCTTCAAGGGCTGGAGAAATAGACTCCACTTCTTGTGGGAAGAGCTGCAAAAGTCACCTTACAAAGGACACATGATCACAAGGTGGTACAGGAGACAGAATTTATTTTACTCACATGCTGTCTGTACCTCTACCTCATTGGACAAAGGATTTAGGGGAGCTTGTGAAACAAACAAACAAAAGTATTGAAAATGTAAGTAAGGAAACCAAAAGCTAGAGGAAAATCTTAAGTTCTAGGAGGAAGACAAGACTCTGAGGGAACAAATTATTCCCAGGGCTCCTGGGTTTCAGCAGCATACTCTCTTCTCATCTGACCCAGACTCCATCCGGACTGAGAACGTCTCAAGTCAGGCAGGGCAGCTCGTGTTAAGTCGAAGTCACTGATCTCGTGATACAATCTGCTAAGTTGCCTAGCAGCCAAAGTGGAGGGAGGGGCATCACTTGCCTAACGTTATTGTTAGAAAGAAGGTAACTCCCTATAAAGCTTTCCCTTGACACCTAGTGCTGGAAAAATGTAATCCTCCTATAGGGCTTCCTCCAAGTGACACTAAATCCATGAAGAGCCAAGTACCCCCCACATGCTGACAGGAATAAAATACACAGGATTCACGGAGCTGGTCCCTGGGCTGTCGCCAGGTGAAGGGTAAGGGGCAATGGTTGACAGACATAAGATAGAGGGGAAATTAACACGATGTGGAAGTCATGTCAGATGCGTTGGTCTGCAAGATGGCAGAGGTGTCTGGTACAAGAAGCAAGGGATGGTGCCCCCAAGGGGGAGATGCAGTCATCTTGGGGAGCCTCAGTCTGCTAGGCACTGTGGCATGCCATCCAGCATCCCCTTCAGTCTCCGACGACTCCCTGTGGTGGGCATTTCCTCCAGTACCAGAGAGAAAGCTGGGGCTCAAAGAAGTTAACGTGACTTGCCTAAGGTCCCATGACTAGAAAGCAGCCAAAGCCTCTCTGTTTCAGCCAATTTTCTATCCTAAGCCATACAGAGAAGCAATTCCCCTCTTTAGGGGCCTCACCCTGTTATACCAAACATAGGAAGCTGTGTCTGTCAGGAGAATGAAAATGTGTGGCTCCTAGAACTCACAGTTATACCTGGATTTCAGTATTGCTGTCTCATTTTTCAGGCTTCAACTTAGAGGAAACATACAGCATAATTACAAACTCCTTCTCTCCTTAAATCACTTTCATAACTTGGGCATGTTTTGTTTGCTTATAATGTTCTTCTTCCACTAAGGAATTTGGGGTGGTGTAAAACAAAATATATACAACAATATGATGCATGAACACAAGCACCATGGAAAAGGAAAACGTATCAGTCACAAAGTGATTAGAATAATCTGAGATTAAGCTTTAAATGTGGTTCTGAGCTTCCTGTCAACCAAAGCAAATTAAAAAAAAAAAAAAGTGGAATACAAAATTAGTCACATATTTTCAGAAGGGAAGGAGGATATACCTTTTCCTCAGGCTTCAGTTTCACTGAATTCTTAAAGAAATTTCAGTGAATTCTCAAAGAATTCAGTCTCACTGAATTCTGAAAGAAATTTATTTATGAAGGTATCACTGAATGATAAAAAGATAGGATCCTCAGTGCTATTCTTTTGTAATGAATGCATTCATGAATTTTATATGGCTATCAATAATTTAATGACCAGAAAATAAAATTTCAAGACAGGAATTCTAATGGGTATTATAGGAAATCCATTATATTATAGGTATTATAACAATGAACTCTTTATATACTGCTAGAAGTTGGCACAGAACTGTCTCTTTTGGTATCCAAACACGGTATTGTGGTTTTTACTAGGTTATTTCACTCCATATTGACCTTTTCAGCTGCAAGTGGTAGAAAACCCAAACCCAAAGTGATTTGTCAAAAAAAGAATTTTTGATTCATGTTATTGAAAAGTTCTGGCTTCAGGCACAGCTAGATCCAGGGGCTCAAATAAGGTCAAATAAGGTGGGTCTCTCAGCAACCCTCAGCACTATGTTGCCTTCACTCCCAGGATTCTTGTGGTGGCAAAATGGTTCCTATAAATTTGAACCTTATATCTGATCTACATCATGCCCCAGGGGTAGGGGACTAGCCAGGGGAGGGAAGATCTTCCAGCAGATAACTGTGCCAACAGCCTCAGGAGAAAAAAAATATATTTTGTTTTCACCATCTCAGTTTTGCCATGAGAACATCCCAGAGCCAATGATGGTGGTGAGACAAAAGTGACACCCACCTGACTTAATTTGCAATCCCTTAACTCCACCACACAGCTTGAGAGCTGGCAGAAAAGAGGAAGAGGATAGAGAGAATCGGCAATGGTTATGGTACATGTCTTCCAGAGTTATGGATCTGCTTGCAAGAAAAGGGAGCTTGGTCTACAAAATCAGATTGTTTCCAAAGGTCGGAGAGATTACTGATTCCTTCCAGAATTTCATACTTAGAATTTTAAGAGCCATAAAATTTATGATCATGAAATTATTGCTAGAGAACTACCTAATCCACTTTCTTTTTTTTTTTAAGATTTTATTTGTTATTTATTTATTTATTTATTTATTTATTTATTTGTCAGAGAGAGAGAGAGAGCACAAGCAGGCAGAGGCAGAGAAAGAAGCATGCTCCCCGCTGAGCAAGGAGCCCGATGCGGGACTCAATCCCAGGATCCTGTGATCATGACTGAAGCCAAAGGCAATGCCTAACCAACTGAGCCACCCAGGCGTCCCCCTAATCCGCTTTCTAGATGGATGGAGACAGTGACTTGACTATCCTCCTTACCATGGGGCAATGTTACCATATCTCTTTCACCTCTTATTTTATTGGTCCCCAAATGTACATTTTTTGGTGCATGTTAGCAATTCCAAAATTAGGTTGTGTGGTAGCTATGAAGCCATCCAAAAAATAGACCAGTTCTCTTCACTCTGGGAGCACGGCAGCCCTGCACTTCTCCACTGCCCATCCCTTTGAAGTGCCTGTGTCACTTGCTTGGGCCAACAGTGTGGTTTCTGAGGAGGAGCCTTGAGAAGCCAGTGTGGTTTGCCATGTCCCTTTGTCCCCGTCAAATGATCACGGGGCCTCCACTAGTCTGGGTTCCTGTTATAGGCTGAACTGTACCCCTGTCAAAATTCATATATTGGAAGTCTTAAGCCCTGGTCCCTTAGAATGGAGCTATATTTAGAAATAGGGCCTTTGAAGAAATAATGAGGGGAAAATGAGGTCACTAAGGTGGTCTCTAATCCAGGTGCCTTTACAAGAAGACCTTAGGACACACATGCCCAGGGAAGCCCATGTGAAGACACTGGGGGAAGACAGCCATCTACAAGTCAAAGAGTGAGGCCTCAGAAGAAATTAGCCTGCTGACACCTTGATCCTGGACTTCTAGTCTCCAGGACTGCAAGGCAATACACTTGTGTTGTAGAAGCCTCCCAGTTTTTGGTACGTTGCTATGACAGCCTGAACAAACGAACAGAGTCCCCAGGCGACCACAGTTAACATGTAACATCTCCTTTATTTGACACGTAAGATGAGCTAGAAATAAACATTGGTTAGATAAGCCACTAGAATTTTGTGGCTGCTGTGGAAAACAGTGTGGAGTTTCCTCAAAAGGTTGAAAATAGAGCTACTCTATGACCCACCGACTGCACTACTGGGTTTTTACCCTAAAGATGCAAATGTAGTGATCCAAAGGGACACGTGCACCCGAATGTTTATAGCAGCAATGTCCACAATAGCCAAACTATGGAAAGAGCCCAGATGTCCATTGGCAGATGAATGGATAAAGAAGATGTTGTATATATAGACAATGCTATATTATGCAGCCATCAAAAAACCCCAAAATATTGCATTTGCAACAACGTGGATGGAACTAGAGGGTATTATGCTAAGCGAAATAAGTCAACAGAGAAAGACAATTATCATATGATCTCTCTGATATGAGGAATTTGAGAAACAAG
Source organism: Mustela erminea (assembly GCF_009829155.1). Lineage (NCBI taxonomy): Eukaryota > Metazoa > Chordata > Mammalia > Carnivora > Mustelidae > Mustela > Mustela erminea. Next base: position 103,747,586 of record NC_045616.1, on the reverse strand, counting down.
ACAGAGGATCATAGGGGAAGGGAGGGAAAAATGAAACAAGACAAAACCAGAGAGGGAGACAAACCTTAAGAGACTCTTGGTTTCAGGAAACAAACTGAGGGTTAAGGGGAGAGGAACTGGAGGGGAGAAGGGGGGAGAGATAAGAGGGCTAGGGGATGGACATGGGAGAGGGTATGTGCTATGGGTAGTGCTGTGAACTGTGTAAAACTGATGAATCACAGACCTGTACCCCTGAAACTAGTAATACATCATATGTTAATAAAATAAACAAATAAAATTTAAAAGATTAAAAAATAATTTTGTGGCTGTTTGTTACTGCAGCATAACCTCTTCTACCCTAACTAAGAAGGATGGGCCTTGCAGCTGATGTAACAGGAAAGCTGTTGTGCCACAGTTTAATGGGCAGCCTTTCTTCTTTCTTAGGAGGAATACGACAATCATCTTGCAACCAGTATTATTTCCTATGAGTTGAAAGAAGGTATGTGCAGCGTGTCATTGCTGATAAAACACAGACACATCCATGACTCCTTTGCCTTTCCACAATAACACAGTTGTAGCAGAAATAATAATAGTCATGGCAGTAAGAGCAACTAGTTTATTCAGGCACATACCTGGTGAGAGCTACAAGGCAAAGCACTTCCCATACTTACATTTTTAATCCTCTAAAAACCCTGGAAGCCTCTCATCCCCATTAAAAGATGAGGAAATTTAAGAAGTAAAATGAACCCAGTGCTCCCACCCCCTAGTAAATTATAGAACCCAAATCAAGGTCTCTAAGCCCGGGGACCTCTGTTACATTCCATGAAGCTGCCTATGGGCAAAACCTTTCTTTCATTCTGTACGTATCACCTATCTTTCGTCTTAGGACCTGCCTTATATTTAATAGTAATAAAAATTCCATGATCAAGATTAGTAATTTAGGCTTTCCCATGAAACCTAGGAAGCTTTTCTCACACAGACTTCAAATATTAAAATAAACGTCGTCAACAGCCGTATATAAATATGGAGGAATTTTTTATGCATCGCACAAGATAAGCTATCCTTTTTTTTTTTATGGTTTGTTCTGGTTGGAAAAACAACCCTTCTCTACAAACTGTGTGATGATTTATTCGATTGTTGTTATTCATGGCTAGGAAAAACTTAGAATGCTCAAAATAAGCAAAAACATTTCTGCAGCTGGTGCAGATGTTCTGCTCCCCGATACAAAGTTGGCCCCGAACACCGGTGATCACGCAGAAGTGCCAGCCTCACACTGAAGCCATTAGCACTCTCAAGGAGCGTGTGTTAATGGGGATGTCCTTGGGAAAATACTGATTACTGGTAGACTGCCCGCGCTAATCTTTGACCCTGAAGTCAGTCCGGATGTCCAAGGCCCCTTGCATGCAAGAACACCCCTTCTCCCACAACTGGAGCTGCATGGAGCAGGGAAGGATGAGGTGTTAAGAGAGTCCTAATGAGCCATGTTACAGATGTGTAAAACAGCTGGGGGGATGATGTCACTGCTCTCACCCGGCCGCCTCTGCTACTTGCTGCTGTTATTAGAAACAGACACGGGAGGAGGGCACCTAGAATACGTGCCCGTCCCTTCGCGACCACTCTCTGGTCCTAATTAGGTAGGCTGGGCCCCAGCTGCCGCACATAAACCCCACCAGGTGACTCCAAACCGCCTCGGTTTACAATCCAGATGAGCTCGGCTCCAGCTTGCACTACAACGAGGCCATCTTCAGTGAGGGACTTATTGTACTTATTACATTGTGAGCCTGACCCCTGGCTGGGTGGGGAGAAAAATGAAATTCTCAGGGAAAAGATCTGAAAAGGACTACAATTAATCACAAACTTTGAACATGTTCAATTAAGAGTGTGGTTCTTAAAGCGCCTTATGTCTGATGATGTCAGACTCTGTCACGGCTGTGAGTTTAAGACTTGTTTTCCAAAACAAACATGAGGAATCATCCTGTCTTGTTGCTAACTCCAAACATACATTTTTTCCCTCATTAAGCTGGAAAAGGAATCCCTTAAGTGCCTACTATGTGCCAAGTGGTTACATAGAGTGGCTTATTTAATACTTGAACAGCCCTGGGAAGAATTATTGCAGACGAAATTGGGCTCAGAGAGGCATAGCGAGCTCTCCAAAATCACACAGCTAGGAAGTGGAGTGGAACTGGAATTCAGGCCAGCCATCCCTCAGACCACGTTTCTGGCTTCCCCATGCACATTCACCATCATCCCTCATCCTAGGTCAGTTTCCTTGTTACACATTATAACAACTGGCTTTCCTTTCCTCTGTTGTAATTCTGTGTTTATCAGAGCAATTTGATAAATCTTCTCCACCAAACTGTAAGCTCCATGAAGACAGAACCCACATTTTATCAACCATTTATATTAGTCACTACTGGTTGCCATCTATTGTTCGTGTCACCCCCTTTCTCCTTGCTAGCTGAGTGGAGATTTTGTTCTGGTATTTACTTCTCTTTCAAGTGACTCAAGGATAAAGTCCAGATAGTCTAAGCCACTGACGGTGACCCCATTCCCCTTATCAGTAAATGCCTGGGGAGATGGTCCTGAGGGCCAGTTCTGGCCAATGAGATATGAAGGGAAGCCAGCTGGAGGAATTCTGGGAAAGTTTTCTCTGCTCTGAAAAGCAAAGGCATAGGAAGAAACAGTCTCTTCTCTTCCTCTTGGCATTGTCATCTGTGCATGAGATGCTTGGAACTGTAGCAGCTGTCGTGTGACTGTGGGAAGAGCCAGCCAAAGGGCAAAGCTGAGAACAGAGGGGGGAAATGGAAAGAACAAAATGTGGGAATTGTGAGAATTCAATAACACATTCATTTATTCACCCTGCTATTATTTATTGAGTGACTACTAAATACCAAGCAATGAGAATGTAATAGTAAACAAAGTGAAAATGGTCTGCTCTTACAGAGTTCCCTCTAGTGAGACATTAAATAACTTATAAATATCATATACCAGTGCAAGGAGTTACACTTTCAGGAGGAGTAGAGTAACTTGCTTTGTAATAACCCTCTTGCAAATTAACAATATACAATCTGGACAAAACAACTATTTGAAGGCAGTGGAGAGTTACCAAAAGCAGATAGAAACTGGAGGGAAACTGACTAGATTCTAAGCTAAAAATATGCCCCAGTCAGTGTAGCCCAGAGTGGCTACAACTCAAGCAAAAACTCTCAGCTTTACTGGCTTAAAGAGTCAGGGAATGGAGTGCGGCTGCCAGAAGGGTAGAAAGCGAAGGGGAAATACTGGAAAAGAGAGAGCCACAAGATAAGAATTCTCAAAAATCTGCATAAAAACTCTACCTCAAATTCTTATTAATTCCTGAACTCTGTGTGTGTGTGTGTGTGTGTGTGTGTGTGTGTGTCTGTGTGTCTGTGTGCATGTAGGGAAAATTCCAAGGTTTTCAGCAAAAATCAACAGCCTGGAAGTTGAAGATACTGAGAGTTTCAGCTGCTATCCATAGCAGAGGAGATGGAGTTTGGAGTTTAAACTTGACCAAGTCAACTACTTGGTGGAGCAAAACCGAACGTTCTTCAAAGAAAGATAACTGAATCCAGAAGTCATACAAGGTATTGTTCAACATCTTCAGTATACAATTAAAAAATTATCAGACAGGCAAAGAAACAAAAAATTGTGACTCACAGTCAAGAGAAAATAACCATCAATAGAAACCAACTCTGAGACAATCCAAATGTCTGAATTAGCCGAAAAGCACTTCATGGCAGACATTATAAATATGCTCAAGGATTTTAAAGGAAAATGTTGTCATAATTATAAAACAGATAGGGAATCTCAGCCAAGAAAGTAAAACTATTTAAAAAAATAATAACACAATACATGCTAAGAAACAAATATACAAATGATCAGCAACTTCTCATCAAAAACAATAAAGTTCAGAAGACAATAAAAAGGCATCTTTAAAATGCTGAAAGAGGGTACCTGGGTGCCTCAGTAGGTTAAGAGACTGACTCTTGGTTTTGGCTCAGGTCGTGATCTCAGGGTTCTGGGATTAAGCCCCACTTAGGCCTCCACACTCAGTGGGGAATCTGCTGGTGATTCTCTCTCCCTCTCCCTTTACCCCTCCCCTGGTCTCACTTCAAAATAAATAAATAAAATCTTTAAAATAATACTCTAAAATGCTGAAAGAAAAGAATCTCAACCTAGTAGTCTATGTTATGTAAAAATAGCCTTTAAAAATGAAGGTAAAATAAAGATTTCTTTTTTCAGGTAAATAAAAAAGTAGAGACTTTCTAAAGCTTTAAATTACAGAACAGTACATAAAGAACGCCTGCAACTCAAAAAAACATAATATCTAAATTATTTTATTGCCAAAAGACTTGCACAGACATTTCACAAAGGAAGACATACCAATGACTTCTGAGCACATAAAAAAAGCTGTCACCGTCATTAGTCATCAGACAGATGTAAATTAAAACTACAATGAGATACATCTACATAGCCACTAGGATGGTTAAAATTTAAAATCCTGACAGCTTTAAATATTGGTTAGGATGTAAAACAGTAGAAATTCTTATATGTTGCTGCTGGAAGTACAAAATGGTACAACCACTTTAGAAAACTATCTAGCTGTTTCTTATAAAGTTAAATATATATAAGTTGTAGTCAACAGAACTGTTACCCACTCCCCACTAAACCAAACCAAACAAAGTAGAAAGAAAAAATATATATACTCACCTACCCTATAATCTGGCAATTCTATGTTTAGCTATTTATCCAGGAGAAATGAAAACTTAAGTTCACAAAAGCACATTTACATGAATCCTCGTAGCAGCTTTATTCATTATAGCTCCCAACTGGAAATAACCCAAATGTTCCTCAACAGGAGAATGAATAAAGAATTTGTGGTATATTCATAAAATGGAATACTGCTAACAAAAATAAGGAACAAACTAGTAACACAGAACAATAACATAAATGCCTCTCACACACATGATGTCAGTTGAAAGAACCCAGGTACAAAAACAGTACTCACTATATAATTGTGTTTCTATGAAGTTCTAGGACAGGCAAAATCTAAATGATGAACGTACACAAATAAAAATAGAAGTTGTTACAGAAGTAATTGTCAACTAAGAGGTTCTGGAAGCAATGACACATAGGTAGCAAGGTACTAACCGTGCACCCAGATCTTGCTTTCTAAATATCATTCCCCACTAAAAGGAGCTAAAAGATGCTTCTGGGGAAAACGCTGATTTCAGGGCTGGGGCAGATGAGGCAGGAACTCATGATGCACCCAAAAGCCAGAATGGAGGTATGATCCAAAGGACACAGGAGCAACTTAGAGGGGCTTCCATGCCAAATCTGAGATAACATATATATCAAAATAAATATTTTATGTTGAGTAACATAAGAATTTGGGATACCATGATAATATAATATATTTTTTAAAAGAGTAAGTTCACCAATGGAGAGGAAACAAAGTTCTTTCTTACAAGAGAATGTCAATTAATTAACATAAAAGGGATGACAGGATTAGGAAATTATTAATGAATCATAAAATGAGGTGGATGTTTGGTGAAGAGCAATATTTTACATAGTCACAAGCTATCTCCTCACAGATGATTTATGGAGTCTGAAGGGGAAGAATAACATTCTAATGAAGAAATTGGTAGATAATGCTTTAACCAAATGAGCAAAAAAAAACATCATCAAAACTCTGACAAAGCAACCCTCCTCCGCCCCCTCCCCCACTGTGCCTCTTGACATGATGCCTGAAAAAAGACATGGTACCATTTTACTGGTATTCCTGCCACAAAATGCGTAATATGAATGTAATCGAGAGGAAACACCAGCCAAATTCAAATTTAAAGACATTCTGCAAAACAACTAGCCTTAATCTTCTAAAGAGTTATGTCTGTGAAAGACAAAAAATGGTTGATGGCCTATTCCATATTAAAAGAGGCTGAAAAACATGACAGTGAACATAATCCTGGTCTTGAATTGGCTCCTGGACTGAGGAAATGGCTATTAAAGACAGGCTTATCCACTCAACTGATAATATGTAAACAAGCTGTGTGGTTTACATAATAGGACTGCATTAATGTTCATTTTCCTGATTTTGATCCTTGTAATAAAAGAGAATGTTTTTGTCCTTAGGCAAGACACACTGAAATATTTAGGATTAAGGGGGTGTCTATATATATATGATTATATATATTTATTTATAATATATATACATATATATGTAGAGAGAGAGAGGGGGGAGAACAAATGAATGAATAAGTGAATGAATGAATGAATGATAAAGCAAATGAAGTAAGAGGCAAATAACTGACAAATAAGGGATATTCCAGTATTCTTTATCCTGTCCTTGCAACTTTTCTCTAAGTTTGAAATGAGATAAGAGTAAAAAATTAAAATCACTCAATTACACATTTTGATAAGTGCAACGAAGAGATAATGTACACCCAGCACTTAGCCTGGGATAAGGACCTTCTAGAGAGTACCTATTGTTCTTACTCTCAAAGTCAGAAGAAAACTGGAAGAGAGGAGCTGAGTATCACAACAGTAGACACCTCAGTCAGACTTTGCCCAGCTCTCTCCTTACAGAGGAGGTGGACGAGCCCAATGGTACAGAACTCCTGAGGAGTCCAGAGTTTAGGTATGTTTCAGGTTTGTTGCTTTACCCTATGTCAGGAATATCTACAGTGTCCAGGGAAATGTGGGCTGCATGATATCTGCAATGACAATAATGAGAGATATTGTAAAATAGGCCTTGGCAGTTATCTAATGCAATCCAAAAATCCAAATTCATCAGCTTCACCCTGCACTGATACTTCACCCTGCACTGAGCTCTAGAACAAGTGACTGTTGGGTCCTCAAAATGTGACTGAGTCGTGTGGTCGACTGGTGTGCTGTACTGGTTAGGACACTGGTCAAGACCTGTGAGGTAGAAAATAACAGAAAACCAACATGGAATGGACTAAGCCAGAAAGAAATATATGTAAATAAATAGTCCAGAATCAAATGTGATTCAGGCCTGGCTTGGTTCAGCACCTCAGCTACTAGAATTCAGTCTCTCTCTCTGCTTCCATGGCTCTGTGGGCTCCACAAGCCGGCAGAATGGCTGCTGTAGCTCCAGGCTTCTCTCTTCTCAGGTCCAAACTCAGCAGAAGAGAGTGGATGTCTTTTCATGGTGCTGAAGACACAATCTTAGGGTTGTCTTCGATTGCCCCACTTTGGACTGATTTGAAACACATGCCATGGCTGAACCAATGACTCTGATTAGGTGTGTAACAGCATACACTGACTGGTTTAGGCCAAAGGTAAACAGCCTCTTCCTGGGGCTGTGGAAGGACTCACATGCAGTCTATGTAATGACCAGTGTCCAGACTAAAATGGGGAACTGTCTTTTTTTTTTTCTTTTTGCCATCAAGACACCCACTTCATTTATTTTTTTTATTATGTTCAGTTAGCTGCTATGTAGTTCATTAGTTTCTGATGTACTGTTCAGGGGGGGCTATCTTAAGAGTAAATAGACGTTAAACATTTGTGTTACCTTGACCCAACAATAGCTATTGAAAGGAGCACCCAAGACCCAAGTGACCCTCTCCCTCTCTCCACAAACACACACAACCAAGCCCCAGAGAACTGAGCATGTGAGCCGAAGGGAACCAATCCCTGAATCTGGCTAAGAGCCAATCAGATGCCCTGTCTGTGAGTAATTGCCATAGGGGCCCTAATTCTTCAACCCTTTGCAATGTGACACAGCAACTTTTCCCATCAAGACGTAAAGCCCATTTCCCCTTTCCTTGAATCTAGGCTGGCCTGTGAATTACTGTGGATGACACAATGCAGTAGAAGTGATATGTACAAGTTCTCAGACTAGCACTTATGAGAGCTTGAGTACTTCTATTCTCTCTCGCTTGAGTCATTGCTTCTCCACGAGGGCATGACTGAGCTAGCCTGTAGGAGAATAAGACACAAAGAGCAGAGCCGAGTCAGTCCATGTGCCCCTGGTGAGAGCTGGACATGTGAGAAAGCCTACCCAAGATTCACAGAGCCACTCAACTAACCTAAAGCTGACCACAAATGCACATGAGAGTCCTACCAAGCTCCACTCAGCCCAGCAACCCATGGACTAGCGTGCAAAAAGAAATGTTGAGCACTGTTCGCCTCTGAGATGTTTGTGATTGTTACGCAGCATGACTGTGGCAATAGATAACTGATACACTCTCCCAAAAACCGTCTGAGAATCTCAGAAATGGCAGCCACGGATGGATGGTACTGAACTTGCAGAGTCATGTGCAGGTGGGGTTGGAGGCCGTGCCAAAATACTGGTGCAAACCTAAGTGGTAGAGAGACAGAAACCACAAGGAAGCAGAGAGGCTGGTCTGCTGCCTCTCAGACACAGATGTCAGGCGGCACCACAAAGGGAGAAATGGGAAAACAAGTTGCCAGACCACTTTCTACTTCCCACAAGGCTGGGCTTAACGCTGCACTTTCTTGTCACGAGAATCCCTTTTATTACTCCCCAATTAAGCACCCCTTTTTCTGAGCTATTTTAAATGGCTTTCTGTTCCTCACAGACATCCTTTACTACCCTGGAGGAGACAAATCTCCATGTTTGCAACCTATTTAAAAAATAATGTGATTTCACATATATATTTGGGTCCAAACATTGCCCAGAGCTTGGCCACATAGCCAGAAATATCAGGAAAGAGCTGGAGGATCTATACCCACCTCCATGATTCAAAGTCACTGGGATCTCTGGATGAACATCATTGTCCTCCTGACCCAGCATGTCTTCTTTAAACAGAGCCACACGGACTGTTTGGGCATGTGTTCCCCCAGACCCATCCCCAGGTATGCGCAGCAAAGGCAGATACTTAAACTTTAACCAAGACTCCTGATCCCCCAAGAAAACCGAGATCCTGTCCAAAAAATGGTGCCATGTCCACAAAACGGCAGGGACCCTTCCAAATCTGTGACCACAGAGTGGTCCGGGCAGTGTGGCCCCAAAATGGGAACTATGTTCCCAGTTATGGAACATGGATGTCCCGTGTGAGTCTGGATTTCTACATTTTCATGGACAGAAAAGTACATGTCATAGTTTCTCTTCCCTGCACTCTCAACTACCCATTGACTCAGACGTCTCCTTGCATCTTGAGGAAGCCACCCCACCGAGGGGGGGTGTTCAACAGGTAAGGTCTCTCGGAGGCCTTCAAGTCCCCAAATTCTCAGGTCTGAGGAATCCCCAGAGTTGCCCAGGAAACTGCATGAAATTCAATGGTTCTTCATATGCAACCCGAACTTCATATGCAACCCCAAACTGACAAGAGAAAAGGGAAAATTATCACCATGAATTTCTCCACCGCCACCCCCCACACCCCCACCCGACCACGGCCTCCAGTGAATTTCAGCGGCTAAGTTCCCACCACAGACCTTCCTGATGGTTGAGGGAGGAAAGGAGGGTGGGGTAGTCTCCTTTTCCGACTCAAGGAGAGGGTTAAAACTGTTTCCCCTTTTCCCTGCAGGTGCCTCTCTGGGGTAAGTGAACTCAGCTTTTCCATGTTTAGACCAAACGCCTCAAATTCCTTCCTGGCAGGTGTTCATGGATGTGAGCAAATTAGATTTTGAAAGTATTTTTGCCACAAGTCTCCGGCCTGCAAAGTAGACTGCTGCTGGAAGTCCCAGGCTACCCTGTGCTGCCTCTCTGAGGCCCTGGAAGCTGGGGCAGATGAAAGGAGAAGTAGTAAGAGAGTGGAATCCAGACTCAGACCTGGGTTCGAATTCTCACACTGCCACTCAGAGGCTGTGCAGCTTTGCCCAAGTCACTGCAGCTCCCTGAGCCATGGGGTCCTCACTTGGAAAGCAGGCAGACTCTCGCTTTCCTCACCAGGACATTGGGGGAGGCCAGCAAGACGTCACATGCAAAGCGCCTGGCTCACACTTAGCATTTATTAAATGGCTGCGCGTTAGTCAGGGCTCTTGACTGTGCGTTAGTCAGGGCTCTTGACTGCGAGCTGTGTGGTAATCAAATGGAATTCATTGGAAGGCTATCACGGGCTCACAGAATTGGCAGAGAGAAGGGATAACATCTGGAACATGGCCAGAAACCAAGAGACTGCTGGAGGGTTAAGCAATAGGGCTTTAGTAAGGTCATGGGCCATGACCAACGCACCACCGTGGACACCGAATTGCTCGCTCAAGTTTCCAGGTCCTGGAGGGAAGCTCTGGTTGCTGTCACCTGGATTATACACTCATCTCCGGCTTGAGGCTCGAGCAGAGAGAGAGAAAACTGGCAGTCCCAGCATCTGTGGCAGGGTCAGGCCTACCCTCTGCCCACCCATGACTACACTCAAGGGTAGAAGGGAAGGGTGGGTCTCCAAGAGGAAATCGAGGTGTTGTTAGAAGGCAGGCTTGGATGTTCGATAGCCCCAAACTACCAAATGCACAGCGCAGATGTCACTATTTAAATCTGGCACAAAAGGCAGATACTTCTCTATGAAACCAAGGGGCAGAGTTACGTGGCATGAAGCGAAAGGGTGGGCTTGGGCTTCTAGAAAGTTCCATTCCCTCCAGCGAAGAAAGCTCAGAGAGGCAGTGCCAAGCCTCCGTCGGTGTCACCTGGGGCAAGCAGCTTCACCTGTCTGGGGCTGCTTCTGTTCTGAGCAGGAGAATGACTGCTCAGACGGTCCAGCCACATGATCTGCCCAGAAAACACCCAGAACACACCCAGAACAAGAACAGGCACCCAGGCCAACCCAGTGGGAGTTAGCTATGGTGATCGCAGTGCCTCCTGCATGAGAAACAGGTTGGGGGGCAGAGGGTGGCGAAGCAGAGACACAGCGGGGGTGCGTGTGCTCCGTCTGCAGGACAGGTAGGTCGCACACGTAGGTGCGGAACAGACGGCTCTCTCAGACAGGGCACAGACACCCACCAAACTTGCTGAGTCTGGGGCTTTTCGGGGGCTTCCAACAATAACACACGGTCATTAGCAACTCTGAGGGCTGGGGTTGCGGGGGTAATGTGTTTCTCTCCTAATATAAAATGCCTCCCCACCTACAACACTCCCCCAAATCACACTCAGCTCTGTCCTCGGAGGTTTTCCAGGGACACTGAGCAACTTTACCTATTTCGCAGCCTGGAGCGTCTCATCCCACCCACTCGTGACTCCGTTGAAATGTCAGAGGAACCCCGGCCCAGCTTCCTGTAACCCGAGAGTGGCCACGGGCAGCCACCCCACGGAAAGAGCATCTGGTTCAGTGAAAACATTTGAGACAGAGCAGACATACACATCTCTCTTTTCCTTTTTTCTGGAAGATGATTTTCCACAGTTAGCCACAAGATCCATTTCCTAAATGAGAAAATAATGGCTTGTATGTAGCCATTTGGGGCAAAGCATTTATCATTGATTAACAGCACAGCCTCTCTGAAGCACCTATTCAATACAGAGCACTCTATCACATGCCCTTAAAGGATGACAGGGGGAAAGCAAAACAAACCCAGGATTTGCTTCGCCACTTAGTTTCTCTTGGTTTCCAGGTTTCCCACCCTCATTGTCTGCTCCCAGTGTGATGCAGTCCTGACTTTGTCATATCCTTGCTTCAGATGTTTATTGACTTTCCATTACCTTCAGGAGCCTCAGCACGGTTTACCACGTCTTTCAGGACCTGGCTCCTGCCCACTTCTCCGGCCCTTGTTCCTTCCCTGTCCCTTGTGCCTTTTGCCTCCAGCCATTTACTCATTCATTTTCCATTCATTGATGCCCTAATATTTACTGGGAAGGCCCTCCAAATCAGAAACTCTGCCGGCTGCTAGGGATACAGCAGGGGGATGAGACAAATGAAGTCCCTTCTCTTAAGAAGTTTACCTTCTAGCGGGACGTAAATGACAAGAGAAAGAAAGAAACGGGAGTGTTCCAGACTGTGAAAAGTGCCACAAGGAAAATGCAGCAGGGAAATGTAGCAGTGACAGGGGAAGGGGCCAGACATCTTCAGAGGGTCGTAGTCAAAGGAAGGCAGTCGTAGGAGAACTGAGAACCAGCCCTGCCGGGTGACTGGCAATTCTGTGACAGCCCAATATGAGGTCTAGCCTCTGTGCATCTGCACAGACCACCGTCTCTTCCAGAATGCCCTCCCCACTGCCACCCTTCCCCCAGCTCCTATTCTGCCTATGAGGCCGGCTCCAAACCACCTCCCCAGGGAAGCCAGTCCCAGTCTGCCAAGGACCATCTTGGGTCCCCCTTCTCTGTGCTCCGCAGATGCCCTGAGCCTTTTCCCAGCTGAACCCCCTCTGAGCTGCCGGACACCTACTCCAACCCACAGTGCCCAGCGTCATAAAAGCAGAGCCCAGAAGTCACCTCTGCCTCGTGTGCAGAACCAGGGCAGGAGGAAGAAGCAGGAGGGGGGTTGGGGGCACCCAGATGGGGTCTGAGCTTGGTGAACATCCACAGTTTTTCCAGCATTTTTTGTTTGATTAAATCCCAGAGGACATGTTTTCCTCCAGCTCCTTTTTCCTTTAACTTTTAAGCCATATGGTTCTGATTCATTTATACTTAACTAATTACAACATGGGTTTTGTAAGAGCTATTTGATGTCCGTGAGTCTTCTGAGCCCTTTCATACAATTTTCTAACCCTTTTTACTGTGAAACCCGAAGTAGTCTTTTGCCAGCAGTAAACAGTGTCCCGCGCCAGAAGGTTACGGTTTGGTCTTGGTTTGGTCACAGGGACCAAACCTTGTGGTTACAAGGCCTTGGAGTTTGGCAGAATGTGTTTTCTGACTCCTAGTGAAATTCTAAAAAGGTCCTCAGGAAAATAATGAGAAGAGGACACGTAAATAAGACAAGCAGCTCTTAAAAAGCCAGGCCCTTCCCTCCAGAGAAGCCCTCCTGTGGTCATGGCTTCCTCCAACCTTCCCCCAGGAAGAGCAGCCAGGAGCTCGATTGCTCCATAAAGTCCGAAGGCATTTTCACTTCACAATCCTGCTGTGCTTCTGAGGATCTTAGAAAGTGGCATTTGTGTAAACAGGTAGGATTTTATATGGATGCCTGTGTTCCAGCCAACTTGTCAGCAAAGAAATTCTATTTTTGTGATAGGAGACCAAAGGAACTAAAACTGTCTGAGGGCCCACTGTGTGCCAGGTGCTCTGTAGAGCCAAGGGCATATTGAAACGAGAAAGGCACTCCCCACTTTTCAGGGATTTAGAGTCTAGTGTTAGCAACTACCACTGACTGACCACAATGTACCAGGAGTGATACTGAATGCTTCCAGAATGCTATTTCTGTTAATATTGGTGATAACTTGAGAGGTCACTGTTCTTTCAGTCTCCTACTAGCACATGAGGAGAGTGAGTCTCTGAGAACAGAGGTGACATCGTTGATAAGCAGCCGAGTTTGGAGTGGAATCCACATCAGTCTAAACCCAAAGACCACAGTCCAGGAAAAGAAGCTTATAGGGAGGACCCACCTCCCAAGAATGCTAGGAACCAGGCCAAAGATCTTCATCATAAAGATCAGAGAATAAGGCATGGGTGGAGGAGCTGTGGACTAATATTGTTGAACACCTACTGTGTGCCAGGCACAACCACCCAGGAGCTCGGCCCTCATCATATTCTCGTTCTGTGGGTAAGGTTGCTAAGGGTCAGGTTGGTAAGCTCACTTGCCCAAGGCCATGTGGCCATTCTGTTTGACTCCAGCGTTCTCTGAACACATCCTTACACACGTGACAACCTCTCTTTCCCACCTGGTCAATGATTAAAATCTCCTGCATTCAACCAAAATCTATGTGAAGTGGGACAGTTCAGATGAAATCAAGGCAAAGACCTATGTAAGTCAATTTCAAAGACATGGAGCTCAGCCAGGAGAGCGGACTTAGGGAATGGAAATGGGGTTTGGAATGAAGGACAATGGGAAAGGCGTATGAAATGCAGTCACCCAAACAGTAAATGTACAAAGCTCTCAACACAACGAGGAGGGAGCAGACCAGAACCACATTTGGGTGGAAGCTGAACAAATAGAAAAGTGAAACCATGACACTAAAAATGTGCCTAAGTTTGTCCAGAGAGAAGGGGATTTGCAGGGGGATGACAATTTGCAGTCTCTTTTAAAAAGAAGAAGAAGAGAGGAAAACCTGTGCAGAGAGCTCTGACAAGGCCCAGCCATGTTCACATAAGTTTGTCTCACTTAGCACATTTTCTCGTTTCATCTTTACGGGGCCTTCAAAAATTGGCCTGATTCTCATCTGCATCAGGCAGAGGAGAAACAGAAAAGCTCAGAGACATAATGTGACTTTCGCAAGGCTTTAGACCTTGAAGGCACATGTTGCATCGTGTCAAGTGCCCTGCATAAAAGCCTCTGGTGGCTTTTCATTGTTGTTAGAAGAAAACACGAAGGTCGCACTGGGACCTTTAAGGCCCTGTGTGATCTGGCTCCTGCTGACAGCTCCAACCACATCCTCAGCAGTCCCCCTCCACCCCAAATATTCCAGTCCCAAGTTCATTTTTAGCTCCTTGAATCCACTATTCTATTTCCAGTTTGGGGCCTTTGTATATGCTGTTTCTCTGGCCACAAGAGCATCCTTCCTCCAACTCTTGATCCATCTGGATCCTTTGATTATTCAAGCTTGAGTTCAAATGACTTCTCCAAGGAAGCTTTCTTAATGGCACAATCCACAATGGGCCCTCCCACTGCTCTCTCAGACTGCACCCACCTTTTATCACAGACTGGTTAGTTTTATATTGCGGTATTTTCTTGTCTATTGTCCATCTCCCCACTTAGGCTCTAAGCTCCATGACAGTTGACTTTGTTCAAACCCTCACATGAAACCTCCCTTATCAGGACTCAATGCCAAGTCAGGATGTGTTCAAATAGAGCCTTTCTAGCAGACATGTTCACCTTAGCACTGCCCCAATCACAGCCCCTCCTGTAGGGGGAACCACAAGTAGGTGCCATGACACCAGGTGGATGGATAGCAGATGGATGGAGCGCAGACCCTCACATGGCCCCCGGCACAGCAATTTCAAGAGAGGATGGATATCTGACCCGAGAATCCACAAGCTGCCCAGCAACCTGAGATGTGTCATGAAATAATGGGTTGGCTTATCCTACTGCCCCTTCCAGACTTTCCAGTGAGAACTGAAGTTGAAAGGGTGTCATATTGCAGAGTTGAGACCTTGATGGGCCACCTCCTCGTGGAGATTTCAGGGAGCAGAACCCATGAAAAGGCAGGGGACTCTAGTGAATGAAACTAGATCAGAGCTGACACAGGAGAGGAGAAGCAGGAGCCTCCCGTCCCCAGGGTTGCCTTGGCTTCTGCCTGAACCACGATGCCAGGTGCCACCAAGGGGGATCCCTCAGTGAGTCTCCTTTTCCAGAAGGCAACTGGCAGTTGCTTGCACCAAAAAGTACTCTCCAAACTGAAGCAATCTCCAAGCCAAAGTTATATACCAAAATGTGTTTGAGCATGTGGAGAGAGGGTATGAATTGTCAATATCCTACGTACATGAAAAATCACAGAATTTCTTCAAGAAAGATATGCTTAAAATTGTGCTGGGGAATTGCCTCCCTGACTTCTTCTGTAAGTATATTGCCAGGACACAGATCTATCAGTCAAGACTCTTCCCATTATAAGAGAGAAACCCAATTCATACTGGCTTCAGGAACTGATTGATCCAGGTGCTCAAATATGCCTTCCCACATCTCTCAGCTCTGCCTCCCTCTGCTTCAGTTTCTTTCTCAAATATGCCCCGAGTGTCTCAGAGTCCAGCATCCTGACTTATATCCCTGCCAGCAGAAGAAAAACTTGTCTTTCCTAAGAGTTCTATGAAAGTTCCAGGATCGGAGACACTAAATGATTTGGGCACCCAATCTTTTCTTTTTTTTTTAATTTTTTTATAAACATATAAAGTATTTTTATCCCCAGGGGTACAGGTCTGTGAATCACCAGGTTTACACACTTCATAGCACTCACCATAGCACATACCCTCCCCAATGTCCATAACCCCATCCCCCTCTTCGGACCCCCCTCCCCCAGCAACCCTCAGTTTGTTTTGTGAGATTAAGAGTCACTTATGGTTTGTCTCCCTCCCGATCCCATCTTGTTTCATTTATTCTTCTCCTACCCCCCTAATCCCCAATATTGCATCTCCACTTCCTCATATCAGGGAAATCATATGATAGTTGTCTTTCTCTGATTGACTTATTTCACTAAGCATGATACCCTCTAGTTCCATCCACATAGTTGCAAATGGCAAGATTTCATTTCTTTTGATGACTGCATAGTATTCCATTGTATATATATACCACATCTTCGTTATCCATTCATCTGTTGATGGACATCTAGGTTCTTTCCATAGTTTGGCTATTGTAGACATTGCTGCTATAAACATTCGGGTGCACATGCCCCTTTGGATCACTATGTTTGTATCTCTCTTTTTTTTTTTAAGATTTTATTTATTTATTTGACAGACAGAGATCACAAGTAGTCAGAGAGGCAGGCAGAGAGAGAGAGAGAGAGAGAAGAAAGCAGGGTCCCTGCTGAACATAGAGGCTCTGGACCCTGGATCCTGGGATCATGACCTGAACTGAAGGCAGAAGCTTAACCCACTGAGCCACTCAGGTGCCCCTACGTTTGTATCTTTAGGGTAAATACTCAGTAGTGCAGTTGCTGGGTCATAGGGTAGTTCTATTTTCAACTTTTTGAGGAACCTCCATGCTGTATTCCAGAGTGGTTGCACCAGCTTGCATTCCCACCAACAGTGTAGGAGGGTTTCCCTTTCTCCGCATCCTCACCAGCATCTGTCATTTCCTGACTTGTTAATTTTAGCCATTCTGACTGGTGTGAGGTGGTATCTCATTGTGGTTTTGATTTGTATTTCCCTGATGCCGAGTGATGTGGAGCACTTCTTCATGTGTCTGTTTTTGGGCACTCAATTGTAAACTTTGGTAAGATGAAAGGAATTCTCTGATAGGTCAGAACCAGGTCATGTGACCATCCCTGCCATGTTGGAGGGGAATGTAGCAACAAAAGAAGAGTCTCTCCCCTAACACATGGACTCACAGTGGATTTGAGGCAGTTCTCCCAAGAAAAACTGGAATGTGTCACCAAAAGAAGAAGGGCTGGATGCTAAGGGGGCAAAAACTCCACATGCCCCCCTAGGAGAGTACAATATACTCTAGGCAAAGGTCATTTGCTTTCCTCCTCCAAGGTCATCTGATTATTAGAGGAAACTTGTAGCAACTGAAGCTGCATGAAAGCTTCTCTTAGACCTGGTTCCTGGGATCACAGCCTTAATCTAGAGCACATTTATCTGAGGAACCTGGGTTCGTCTTGGGAAAGATCAGAAACAATCAAAGGGACAGAGTGCCTTCTAAGTAAGACAGATCCTAGGCTGGAGGTTCTGATCTTCACTCTGCCACAAACTTGTTGGGTGACCTTGAGCAAATCCACTCCCTTCACTGAATCTCAGCCTCCTAACTTATGAGAGGTCAGTAAAAATACCCACCTTGCAGATTCGCTATGAGGATTCAGTGAGCTTGTGCAGGTAGAGGACTTAGGATAGTGCCTACTATAACAACACTCAAGAGATGGTGATGACGATGATGATGATGACGATGATGATGATGATGATGATGGTAATGGAAAAAAAGACAGAGGAAGAAGAGATGATGATGTTGGGGTTGGACTTCAGCCTTCAGATTCAGAGCCTCCAAGCTGGAAAGGATCTTGGAAGGTTACCTGGGCCATCCAACTGCTATGATCGACACAGAGACCATTAAGAGACAGGATTTCACTTTGTTCAAGTTGGGGAAACTGAGGCTCAGAAGGAAGACGTTTGTTCAAGGTCTCTGAACCAAAGAAGTTGCAGAAACCCTGGTTGGTCAGTTCCAAAGCCTGGTCTCTCTACCAGAGCCTGCAACTGACACAGCACATGAATGAACTGTTTCAGTCCAGCAGAATGTAGACAGTGCCTCCAAATGAACACACCTATGATTTTGTGGCTTTGCACCCATGTATTGGAGGAGGGGCTGCTGCGTTCTAGGACGCTCACCTCTTTTTCTCTGGACTTTCTTTACCAGGCCAAAAAATAAGGTAAAAGAAAAAAAGAGAAAAAAGAAAGAAAAGGGGTGGGGGAAGAACCTTTCTATTTAAAATTTTAAAAAGAACACGAATTATAAGAGCCACCCATATTTCAAAAGCAACTTCACATCTGCACCGAAATTCCTCCCCTTACAAACACTCACAGATAAGAACAAAGCTATGCACTAAAGGAAAAGTAGGCCAACTCTGCCTACTCCCCACAGATGGTGCGAAGCAGTCACGCGCGTGCATTTTAGTCTTGGCCATCACGTTATTCATTAGTGTTGGCCCATGAGCTGTTTAAAGAAGTGTCTTCTTACCATGAAAAGAAGAAAGTCAAAGTAAAAACATCTTTGGATACATTTTTGAAGAGCTGAAAAGAACCAAGTTGAGCCAGAATCAATGCCAACACATCCCCAGTCCTTTTGTGAAACTCAACTTTACACAGACACGTGCACTGGAGCAGCACATATAGGATGTCTCTTTGGGCTCAGAAAGAAAGAGACTTCAACACAGCCTCCCGGACACGTGTTTGTACATGGAGACTTTCTGAACCGCTCTCAGCAGCAACAGCACTGAGCACCGCCTTATCTGAACCAGACAATTAATGGTATTGTCTAGAGGTGACCAAACCTTACATCTCACCACGGCAGACACTGTTGGTTGCCTGTGAAACAGCCATTCCCCTCCTCTTTCCTCCTTTCTGGTGAAATCTCTCTCCAAAACCAGAAACTGAAAACAACAGACACTTTCTCAGATTCCCTTGAGCCTCTATTACTGACCCATGAAATGGAAGAAGGAATCTCTAAAAATTTAAGAAAAAATAATAGATGCAGGGGGAGATCTCTGATGCTTCCTGCTCTGGATAGGACTCTGTGAAGGTGTGGTGCCTGGAACAGCCACAGCCATTTTGCAACCATGAAGGGACAAGCTTAAAGACAAAAACAACAGGTTAAGGATGGAAAGATGGTGGCTTCTGGTTGACCAGGCTGAACTGTGAGCCAAACCCAGCACACCTACTTTGAAGACTATTTGATGTGTAAGAAAATAAAAATATTTGATAGTTAAACCACTGTTAGTTGA
This sequence comes from Mustela erminea, assembly GCF_009829155.1. NCBI lineage: Eukaryota > Metazoa > Chordata > Mammalia > Carnivora > Mustelidae > Mustela > Mustela erminea. The sequence continues at coordinate 103,728,449 of NC_045616.1, read as the reverse complement.
GTATTCCGTTACTCACAACTGAAACATTGCAAGCGATGCACTCGTGAGACCATGCTCTATAGATCAGGAACTGAGACAGAGAGAGGGAAGATCTGCTCCACTCCAGGGATTACACCTGATGGACTGTCCAACCCACCTGTGTGAAGCCCTGGCAACCGTGTTCGTGCCACATGGCCCCACCTCCTGGCCACAGCTGACTGTATCTGGGATGGACACCTCACCCACTCTGGGTCCACTTGAGGCTCTCTGCTGGGACTTGAGAATGGGGGTTCAAAGACCATTAGATAGTTTCTGCATGTAAGTTTGGGGAAGGCGTACACAGAGGGATATAGGAAGGCTGTGTGTGGATGAGTAAACAGAACCAGAGAAGAAAGAATTTAATGGATCCAGAAAAGGAGAACAAGATGGAGCAAATGGTTGACTGGTGGCTTTGACTTTCCAGTTCTTGGTTCCAGGTTCATTGTGACTTTCCACCTTTGGGTTCTATGAAAGACCCCCATTTCCTTTGTTTAAACTAGTTTGAAGTGGGACTTTCTTTCCCTTTCTTCCTCCCTCCCTGCCTCCCTTCTTTCCTTTCTCTTTTCCTCTTTCCTTCTTTCTTTCTTGTTTTAAGAGAGGGAGAGGAATAGGGGAAGGACAAAGGGAAGGGAAGAGAGAGAATCTCAAGCAGGCTCCGCACCCAGTGCAGAGCAGAATGTGGGGCTTGATCTCATGACCCTGAGATCATGACCTGAGCCGAAACCCAGAGTCAGACACTAAACTGACTGAGCCACCCAGGCACCCCAGGAGGAGTTTGTTTTTAATAGCCTTACCAAGATCCCAAGATGTCGGTGGCAAAACTGGGGTAGAACTCACATCTCCTGACTTTTTTGCTGTATCCTGCCCCCTCCAAAAGCCATAAATAATATTTACTGAGCACTTCCTACATGCCATCCCTCTTCTAAAGCACTTCATGTGTTTTATATTTACACCTCACAACAATCCTATGAGATAGGTCCTATTATCAACCCCATTTTCCAGAATAGAAAACTGAGGCTCCGAGATTTTAGGTAACTTGCCTACAACCACATAGTTAGTTAGCCTGTGACTGAGACAGAATCTGAACTTCAAAGTTCAAGCTCATAACCATTTGCTTTATCATTTCACCCTTTTAGTCCTTTTCCCCTTTCTACTACCTAGTAGATAAATTATCTAAATGTTTGCAGTGGGTATATCTAAACTCCCTCCTTGCTATAGTCCTTATAATACCTTGTATACAACTGGGAGCCCAGATGCTTGATCTAACTGCCTGCTACTGCAACTAAAATGTATCCAAGAAGGAATCCAAGAAGGCTTCCTGGAAGAGACATTATTTGCATCGAGTGTTTAAAGATGAGTTGAAATTTGCCAAACAAATGGAATGGAGAGGGAGGATGTACTAATCAGACTTCATGGTTGCCAGTTAAGATGCTGATTTTGGCTCTTTGAAACAGGAAAACCAATTCATTAAAGGGATACTGGAAGTTCACAATACTGCTGGGAGGAATGGAGTACCACATTCTAGGCAACACAGCCAGGAGCACTGCCCTCAATTATGTCATAGAACTGGTCCAGTGAGGACCTCACAGCCATGCCTCCCAGCACCACAACTCCCCCCACCAGCCCCAGAGCAAGTCCCTTCATTCTTTTCCACTCTGCTTCAATAGCTCTTGATCTCAAGGCCAGGCCAAGTACCCCTGATTGGCAGAGCATGGATCACTGGCATGCCCTAGTTGCAAAGGGGGATGGGAAAGTAGATGTTGGCATTCCCATACCCTATTCTGAGGTTGAACTCTCTACCCACCAACACTCATGGGAAGGGCACTCAGATGCTGGATGGCCAAAGACATGTCAAGTGTCCACTGAGGGGGGCACTTGAGGCAAAGGGAACAAATTGTGCAAAGAAAGGCACAGAAAGTGCTTGTCTTGGCTCAGAGCAATGAGATGGTCACTGTGCTCCTTAGAGTATATATTTAGTCCTGAAGTATGCCTCCTGAATTGCTGTTTGGACAGCTTGCCTATGCATTTCAATGTCTTCTGTCTGCAAGGGCAGACTGTTCTTGTTGAACCTCAGAAGGTAAGGTCTGGAGCAGTGCCAAGTGTTCCAGAAAGGTTCAACTGCTGTTGAGAAGAAGGAGGAGGTACCAGTGAGGGAAGGATGGAGCCGGCACACAGCATCCTTTTGTCCAAGGCCCAGCTCTCCAGAGGAGCAAGTTCACAAAGGATCCCAGCTTCTGGGGAATCCTTATGCACAAAAAGTCCCTTTCAGAAAACACCAGACCCCTGCATGAGTGCAGTTCTTCTTAGAAGCTCAGCTGCCACCTGTCTAGTTCTTCCTCCCAAGGCCTTCTCTTCTTGCACAAAGCTCAGAGGATCCCCACCTTCTCTAGCTCCTTCTCCGTCTTCTAGCCGCTAATGGCCTAGGACTTTCTTCTCCCTTCAGATACTGGCTAGAAACCATGCTCCACGCTCTGGTCCCAATAAAGCCAAATTGAACTAATGTCAGACAGTAGCAAGAACACAGTCAGAGCCCGAGTATTCTGTTGGAAAGACAGGAAGCTTCTCTGGCCAGGGTGGTGACCCGTCCTGTCTCCACTCATTCTCCTTGCCTTAGAGAGCAGCAGGGGGGCAGCCTTGCCCCTGCTGGGCAGAAAGCCCTACTTGGGGTTCCACCACAAGACACTGGGATCATGACCCTAGAGGAAGGCAGATACTTAACGGACTGAGCCACACAGACGCCCCAGACAATGTTTAGACAGGGCCAGAGAAGGTGGAAGGGATATGAGAAGAAGGACTGAATTCAGGGGATTGGCCTTCACTTGACTCCCACTCCCACAAAGAAATTCCTTTCCTGGCTCCCAGAACAGTGGTATGCACAGTGGCCCCAGCCAGATCCCTGGAAGGCATCCTGAACTCCTCCCTCCTCCCAGGTTGCACATGCAAACAGCAGCTCCAGCATCTCTCAGAACCTCCCCCTTCCCAGAACAACCCCAAAGCTTCCCTTAAGGAGACCCTGGCTTCTAGTTTTGCCCCCACTTGAATTATTGCCCCTGGGGCACCGAGTAGTAAGCAATGTTTCTTGTGGTCCTCTCTTGTAAGAGAGTAGACCAAGATGCCTCTTTGCTGGCCTTAAGGTCACAGTTCTCAATCAGAGACAATTTTACTTCCTCAGGAAGACCTTGTTGGTTGTCACAACTAGGGCAGGGCATAGCTACTGGCCTCTAGTGGATAGGGTCGGGGATGCTGCTAAACATCCCACCAGACACAGGATGACCCCACAGTGGAGGACTGTCCCACCCAAAGTGCCAGTAGTGCCCAGGGGGAGAAACTCTGCATTAAGATGAAGCTGTCTAACCCATGTGCTGGTGGCCTCTCCAAGGTCCCCTAGGAACAACCACAAAGACTTGCCAACCATCCTAGGTCCACGGTCTTTGACCTCTGTTCCTGAGTGTCCAGCCTATGCTGTTGCCCATGACTTTCATGCCTGGGCTCTGTCGGAGCAGAACCGCAGATGCCCCAGCCTCCAGAGCCACAACCTCCATTCTAGAAATCTCCCTGGCAGGTCTTATACCCCCTTGGCTGTCCTCCCAACAGATCCCGGGAGACCCAGTGACCCTCTGACTGTTCAGAGACTGGTCTTTCTCCAGAGAGACTGAGAAGCCACCCTCATTGGTGCTAAGGAGAGACAGGCAGCGGCTTCTCCCTGGGAGTCACGCTGTTTGGGGGAAAACGTACTTAAGAAGCAAGCAGCAAGGCCCAAGTCATTCCTTCTGTCCCCCAAGGTTCAATGTCACACTTCGTGCCTGGAAGTTTTGCCAAGCCAGGGCCCCGTTGTCTGTGGTTCGGTGGAGGGAGCTGGGACAAAGATGGCCTGATCCACTGCCTGGCCTCAGCACCCTCCCAGCTTTGACCCCTGTGGCTCCCCCTCAGGTGAAATACAGCTTCTGGCTCTGCTGTCCTGCCTCCATGCCTTTGCTCAAGCTGGGCCTCCCTGCTGGAAGATGTTTCCCCTGCTAGCTCTATACACGGAAGCCCCACCTATTCGGTGCTGTCCAAGAAGGTCCCTTCATCCCTATGGTTAGAAGGGATCAGAGCATTTCTTTATTTCTTCCCTTCTTTCTTTTTTTTTAAGATTTTATTTATCCATTTGAGAGAGGGGGAGGAGCACAAGTAGGGTGAGGGCCAGAGGGAGAAGGAGAAGCAGACTCCCTGCTGGGCAGAAAGCCCTACTTGGGGTTCCACCACAAGACACTGGGATCATGACCCTAGAGGAAGGCAGATACTTAACGGACTGAGCCACACAGACGCCCCAGATCATAGCATTTTAAAGACATATTTCCCCCTGGTTTCTTGTCATGAATGTTTACACTTCATCTTTCCTGGTGGACAGTGATTTTTTCCAAGGGCAAAAGTTCTCCATTCCTCAAAACCCTTAGTGCCTACCTGAGGACTGGCGCACAGTGGGAGAAAGAGCAACTGGAACAAAGGTGCTGCCTAGGCCATGATCTCTCCTTCCTATCAGCCTTCTCACAGCCTCTTCCCTTGGCCTGGAACACCCTTCCCACCCCCAGCCACGAAGGACTATCTACCCACACTAAGCTACTGCTCCAACCTGGCTTCACAGGGCTACTCCCCCAGGGAGGCCTCCCCAACCCCCACACCCACCTAAGTGTCCTGCCACAGGAACCAATAACAGCTGTGCATCTTTTTTTATAACCTTTGCCACACTTCAGCAGACAGTCTCCTAACTAGCCTCTACTGAACCAGCTTCTTAGAGGGAGAGACACTCTCCAGCCCCACCCTCTGTGAGATACACAACTGATGCCCAGAGCAAGCCAGATGCTCATGCCTGCCAGGCCACGAAGCTCTTCACTTTGGAATCCCTTCCTGACACTCCTTCACCTTCCCTGTGCCCTTTCTGGCAGAATCTACATATTACAGAAGCTGAAGATGCCAGTCATCTGATCCCCAACCTCCTCTGTAGCCAGAATACAGGCATGTGACCATTCCTGGCCTGTAGGAGTCAAGGAGAAATCAGCCAGGGGGCCTCAGGAAAGGTTCCCTCTCGCTCTTCTCTGCTTGGTGCAGTTGTGTCTGCATTGGAAGTAGTGCTGGATGTGGGAGCCATTGTGCACCATGAGAAGAGACTTTCCTAGTCCTCTGAGGATGGTTCAGAGGATGGAACATGCCTGTGACCTGAGGACACTCTACCACTACAGCTGCTAGGGACTCCCCCGTCTCCAGACTGCTTCCTATATGAATAATACATGTCCTTGTCATTTAAGCTAGTGGTTTCCACGCTGTCAGCTGCACCCCTCAATAGGGCGGGAGGTTATTTTCGTGGGCCACAACCAGCATTTCCTTTTACTAAAACAGGAAAGTGTATACTCGAAGAGAAAGCATTAGATGGCGTCCCACAAAATAAAGGTAAAGAGCATTTGTGAAAATGTGTCTTAGTTCACACTCTATGCGTGTGTCGGTGTGTGTATACTGAATGAAAATGCAAATTGTATTTTTTACTATTCACTGAAGGTTTTGTGAAAGCAAAACTTAAAAGCTAGTTTTAGGTAAAGATTCAGTTACTTGCAGCCAGATGCATCATTATCCCACACTCTCCAGCCACTCTCCAGCATGCCCTTGAGCTTAGTTCCTACACGTTGAGCTGCTTACAGACCACGAGACCATTCTGTCTGTGTCTAAATTGTTCATGGCAGACATACATGGTACTATAATTACATAACTCAATTAAATTTCATGCAACTTAATGAAACATGAACTTTTTTAAAAAAAAAAATTGCTGTTTCTAAGTTGACTACTTTGAAAAGAATCAATAAAGGCAAATCCCAGAAAACATAACCGTTGGATGGGGGTGAGGAGAAAACTCCAAACAACTGGAGACAATAAGCAAAAAATTCCAAGATTATGCCCTTGTATTCATTCACAAATTTTTGGCCTCACTTTAAAGAAAAAAGTATATGAAGAAAAAATATAGAACTCTACTTTCTGACAAAGGCCAAGAAGAGACTCTTTCCTTCCTCAACATATTGGTGAACAAGTATATATGTATATGTTTTCAGTTAAAACAAATTTGTTTGAGGCATACAGGTATCATTTTCTTTATTTCTTCGGGCTTTTCTTGTTAACTGATGTTGGCTACCATTTTAATAGGCTATCGTTCCTTAACACATTGCACAAGGAACTTTTAGTATAATTGCTTAACTTCTTTGTTCTACAATTGATGGTAAACTCCACGAGAGCAGAAAACACCACCATCGTGTTCATCATTTTATGCCCTAACACAATAGCCAGTATAGAGATGCTTAATTCATATTGTTTGAGTGGGTACCTAACTAAACAAACCAACCAACCAATCAAACATTAGCTCATCTGATCCTCACAAAAGCTTTGTGGGAAAGAAGGGCTTCTCTATTTTTATCCCAATACTGACCATGAATTAATTAAGGTTCAGAAAAGCAAACTGACTAAAGTCACACCACTAGCATGAGAGCCAAGCCAAGCACCCAGAATTTTTAGCTCATGGAATTCCTCAGCTGCAGGGAGGTTATGACGTAAGGCAAACACATTACCAGAAATTCTTCATCCCATTTCCTCTTCCAGTGCTTTGATTTTGAGATTTACTTGGACTGCCCCAGGGAATTCTGAGTTCTGTGGGTCCCCTTAACATTCTGAAGGTTATTGGTAAGGTATGCTCAGAGGATTGGTTTTTTAAAAGTGTGAGCCTATAGCCGGAGGTCAACATTTGTTTGCCTAAAAGACAGTGTTTCCGATTTTACTGTAGGTGAGGATGAGAAAAGATTATTTCTGATTGGAATTCACTTTACAGTAGCTTTTTTTGGGTCATATCTATTCAGTTGAGTAAAGGATTCCTGATCCCAAATAGTCAGACAGTTGGTATTAAAGGTTGTTGTGTCCTTAGTTTAGCTTTGTGTTTCACCTTCCTTGAGCATTTACTTCTTTTTTTATTCTAGATCATTTTTAGTTGTTTATAAAAGAAAACATATAATATAAATGAAAACTTTTTTAAATTCATGTGTAGATGTTCAAAAATGTATCAGGGAGTGGGACGTGAGGGAATCCTCTGGGGAAGTTCTGTATCTTGCTGTAGGTAGTGGTTTCCCAGCGCATACGTGTAAAAGGCCAATGAGTCATTTAAGACCTGTGTACTTTACTGTGTATAATATATTCCTAAATAAAAACTGTCTTAAGTGTGTCTGGCTTTAATTTTACAGAGAGCTAGAATGTGAGAAATGAAACCAGCACATCCTAAAGTAAATCAATTCAAGTTTATAAACACTTATGAAGCACTTACCATGTCTAAGGCACTGCGCTAGACCCTGAATGAGAGATATTACCGTGATTGTGCTAATTATAAATGGCCCTTGGCATGAGTTGGGCCCCAGAAATGTTTGTGGAAGAAATGAATGAGTTCATTAATTGATAGCTAGTACAGACTAACGGGTTAAATTTAAATAGGAACAGAGATGTTCCATCACCTGATACTGAATGAAAGAAGATAAAGATGTGTGAGTATCCTGATTATTTCTTGTGGTCCAAGATGGTAAATCCCAGTTGAATAGTTGGTCTTATTTCTAGAATATTTCTAAAAGATTGACTTGGCACACCTACATCCCAAGCATCGAGCCTGACAATAGAGACAGTGCTAAGCTAGCTGCTCAGTGCAGGAGATGAGGAGAGGGAACCAGGAGCAGGATCCTACAGGGCTGTGAGAAAGTCATTGGCTGCTGAACTGTGGAATGCCGGAAGAGAGCAGAAACAAGAATGCAGAGAACTGAGCATGGAATTGAAAGCACAGAAGCCAGACAACAGTAGTAGATAACTTCTGAAAATTTTGTATGAGAAGCAGAAGAAGCTTAGACAGTACTTGGAAAAGGACAGTGAAACAAAGATTATTTTATAATATAGGGGGCTTGCTTATGTATATCTCAAGGGGTAAAAGGGATTGAAAATATTGGGGAGAGAGAGGAGATGGCTGTTTAAGGAAGGTATTGGATAAAATGAGGGGAGGAAGAGAGGCCAACGCTTCCTCCCAGGCTTGCGGCCCCTCTCACCTAGCCATTGCAGTAGACTCATCCTCGACTTCCCTGTTCCCACTCTCACCCCTCCAATCCATGCTTCCCAAGCAGCCATGGCAATCTTTCTGAAATGTAAATCCAATCATGGAACATTCCTGACCTTCTCAATCCAAACCCGTCTCAATCTGCATTATATAAAATTCAACCTCCTTGCTCTGAACTTCAGAGCCTGACATTGGATGGCCCCAGCCTCCTTCCCTAACCTCATCTCTCTGCATTCCCCTCTTCCTTTACTGTGCCCCAACCTCCCCCCACCCCAAACACACAGCTCTACTCTGAATGCTGGACGTGGTCCATGCCTTTCCTGCCACACGACCTTTAGACAAGCAACAGGTCTCTCTTTATTAAATGCTTTTCTCTCCCACTCATCCTATGACTGGCTCATTCTTGCCTCTTGAGCCTTAGGATTCTGATCATCAATTCCGATGTGTAAGGATTTTTCCCTCACCACTGAGCAATTCTCCAACACGAGTGGGGTGTTGTACAACGCAATTCTGATACAAACTACCCAGAGATAGGGTGAGATTCACAGGTTAGGGGCTCAGTCCTACAAGACTGCCCCGCCTCCCAGCTTTAGGCACCAATGACAAGCCGAGGTTGTCACCTGGGCTTCTGACCAACGCCTTCTGTGGGTTCTGTTAATTTGCTAGTGTGGTTCACAGAACTCAGAGAAGCATTTTACTTGCTAGATCACCAGTTTATTATAGAAGGGTGTCACTCAAAAACAGCAAAATGGAAGAGATGCACAGGGCAAGGCATGGGGAAGGAACCTGGAGATGTGATGCCATTTTGGAGTGCAACACTCTCTAGGAAGCTCCTTGTGTTCACCAACCCAGAAGTCCCCTGAACCCGTCCCTTCAGGCTTTTATGGAGTCTACATTACAATAGGTATGATTGATTAAATCATTAGTGATTGAACTCAATCTCTAGCCCCTCACCCCTCCCTGAGGTTGTGGGATGGGACTAAAATTTCCAACTCTCTAATCACACGGTTGGCTCCACTGGGAACCAGCCTCTTACCTTTCAGTAAATTAGAGGCATTCCAAAACTCACCTCATTAACATAACAGAAACACTTTTATCCCTCTCAAGACTCAGAAAATTCCAAGGGTTTTAGGAGCTCTGTGCCAGGAATGAGGCCAAAGACCAAATATGTATTTCTTATTATAAATCACAATATCACAGGCCTCAGCTAAAATGCTATCTTCCCAGCAAAGACTTCCAAAACTATACATTATAAACTAAGTCTCCTAAGTTTTATTCTTTGGTAGGATGTGATAAGTACAGGCAAGCTAAAGCTCCCATGGCAACAACAAAAGTGGACCAATTATTAAAATCATATTTTAAAGACATTGTAGAACTTGAAAGCTGAGAGGACAAGGTGAACTAAGTTCTTTGTCATGAAGAGCCCTTCCCATGTTACTGATGTGGCCAGTCGTTTCTTACCGGGCATGCACACTGGTTATGGAGCAGGCTTTCTAAAAGCAAGGAGAAATGAGAAAACAGTGAAATGATAAACTTGAATCCAGTACTAAAACAATTACTACACTAAATGTAAACAGACTAGAAGAAGCACTACCGGAATGGTGGAGTAAGGACCTCCAAAAATCTGCTACGCCATAAAAGCCACAAGAACCCTGGCAAAGCCTGTCAAAACTAACATCTTCAGAAATCTGGAAGTTAACTAAAAGCTTGGAACAATCTAGGGAGAAAATGAAGTACTTAAGGTAAATATTAGTTTCTCCATTCACAGAGGAGTAAACATGAGTGTGGTGCTGTCTCCGCTCTAAATGGAAAAGCTGAAGATTAGAGAGGTTGAATGACTTGCCTAAGGTCACACAGAAAGTAAATGGCTAAGAGGTGTCTTGAACAGGCCTCCTGACCCCACTGGACAATGAGTTTAATATCCCTGGCTTCTAGTCCTAGCTCTGGTGTTCATCAGCTCTGCAACCTTGAGACAGTCACTGCATTTCTCTAAGCATCATCATGTTCATCTGCCCTCCAAGGCTGTACTTATAGTCATTGACCTTTCCTGACATTCTTCAAAATGTGTCTAGTCTACAGTCCCAACCTTTAAAACAAAAGGATCTAGGGGTGCCTGGGTGGCTCAGTCGTTAAACGTCTGCCTTTGGCTCAGGTCATGATCCCAGGGTTCTGGGATCAAGTCCCGCATTGGGCTCTCTGCCCAATGGGAAGCCTGCTTCTTCCTCTCCCACTCCCCCTGCTTGTGTTTCCTCTCTTGCTGTGTCTCTCTCTGTCAAATAAATAAATAAAATCTTAAAAAAAAAAATTTAAAAAAACCCAGAAGGATCTTCATATGAGGTCCCTGGATTCCTATTTCAGCAGATTCATCAACGCCATGAAACTATAAATAGATTGTGTGCGAAGTATGAATGTACATATTATGAGGGCACATCAGAGTTCTGTGACCCCCAGAATTTAAGGAGGCTGCCTCAAAACCATGCTAGATGACAGCTACATATGACCTGCCTTCAGATGTTTTCTTTTCTCTGGTTGGCTTTGTATATGGACATGAACTTTCAATGCCTAACCCAGAGCACTGATAAATGTCAGAAATTTCAGGCATTAGGGGAGGACCAATTCAGAGGATGGCTTGGTATGGAAGTTTTTGCTTCCCTTCAATAAAAATACCATTCATAATAATAATGCTTCTAGAACTTAGAACTGATATCTCAATTGTGGTTTTGATCTTCAAATGGTTTTCTCTCTCTCTCTCTCTCTCTCTCTCTTTTAAGATTTTATTTATTTGAAAGAGAAAAAGAGGGTGAAAATGCAGAGGGAGTGGCAGAGAGAGAGGGAGAAGCAGACACCCCTTTGAGCAGAGAACCCATCTCGGGGCTCTTTCCCAGGATTTTGAGGTCAGACCTGAGCTGAAGGCAGACATTTAACCATCTGAGCCACCCAGGTGCCCCTTTGAGAAAGGAACAGAAGTACTGATTTCACATTGTGTGGTTAGAGGTTAAAGAATTGATCAAGTTCAACAGTCAGTGTTGGGTCCCTTCTTTTACTCTCTTCAGAGGCACAACTACATCTTAAAATAGGGAGTTTCTGAAATTGGGACTGCTGGCCATGTGGGTTCTTTATTCCTCCCTGGGGTGGGATCAGTGCAGTGAGGAAGGGGGCAGAGTCCTAAACACTTCTCTTTCCCCACATCCCCTTCCTGTTCTCCAGAGCCCAGACTCAATAGGCAGCCCACGCAACACGCCTCCCAGGACACCATTCCCAAGGCACAGAGGGATGGCCAAAGTAGAAGGATCTCCAGCATGGTGTTAACAAATCACATCTTTCTAATAACACACTATCCCCTCAGTCACATGCATGTTTGTGGGCGTGCTGGAGATTACTAATCAAGTGCAGCTGGCCTCAAACTGACAGCCAGGACACACATGTGTATGCACATGCGCGCACACACACACACACACACACGCTCTCACTCACTCATGTTTAGAGGATGCCTGCTGCCAATTTCTTGCCTGGCAAACCAGAAATATTTTAGTGGTTTATAAATATGATCCCAATCCATCTTGGGACACTTCTCAGGTTCAAGCCCAATGTGTCAGGTGCTCATAGGATTCTGGGTCCCTTTCCGTCCACACCCACAGGAGCCTTTCATATCCCAAGATGCACAGCAAACTCCTCAGCACCAAAAAAAAAAAAAAAAAAAAAAAAAATGCCTGAAATGGACAATTTCACAGGCTGCATCCAGTCGTGTCTTGATTTGTTCTTTTTTGTCTCTCCTGTTAGTGAAATGTTATTTTTTCCACTCCTGTGCCACCACCTCTCACCCCTCCCGCATCAGCCTGTTGGAAAAGACGTTTGTTTGGCTTTTCCTTGGCATAATTTAATATCAGGCAAGTGCATCTCTGATGCAGACAGTATATTCCTGGGGCATACATTTGAGATTCTGGTTGATTAGAATTACAAATTTGTCATGCAATCCTGACCAATTTGGAATTGGCTTTCTGACATCATGTTTATGTCCTTTTGGCCTTGCCAGCGGTTGCTAGGATTGTTAAGGAGGCGTGGGGGGGGGGTGGATTTTCTCAGCAATAAGTTAGAATTTCATAAATAGTTGGCCGTGCCTTAAAAGAAGCCTGCTCTTTAACATGAGATAATGTATGTTTTCTTTCTACTTACTTGGAATAGGTCGTATTGGGAGCCACCCAAGTTCACTTTTAAATCATTTCTCTACGTGCCAGACGCGGCTTTTGAAGTCATCTGCCCCAGCTAGCTGGGGAGTCAGAGCCCAGGCTTCTACCAGCGGCCCCACTGTGTGCCCTGCCGCCCACCACAGGAAGCGTGTCGGAGCCGGGTGGGCACGGGGTGGGTGGAGTAGACCCGCAGGGCTCTGTTCCACCAAATGGAAAATCCTCTGACGTGTCCTCGGAGTCTGTGTCTGAAGCTCAAGCAGGTCCGATGTCACCCTTGCCTCCAAGTCTCAACACCCCTCTCTGTCTGCTCCGTTGGCCTTCAGATGCAGCACAAGGCGTAACAGCAGGCTTTTTCAGAGCGTGGGCCACAGGAAATCACATCTGAAGTGACTGGCATGGAGGGTATTTTTATACCGTTCACTTTTTCCCTTTCTTTTCATCTGTTTTCTGCATTTTTTCAGTTTGCTTTTTCTTCTTGATTTATTGTTGCATTATTCTATTTTTAAACCAAGACATACTTTCCCATCAGACTCTTTAATGTAAGTCATATGAAAACTAGTGACGGGTGGACCTCAGACAGTGCAGGAGCTGGCCCTGTCAGCCCTCACTTCCCAGAGCACAGCTGCTTATCTCAGTCTGCCCGAAGCCACTGTAGTCTCGGCGAGCAGAGCAAGGCAGAGAAGTAATCCCCATCCTTTCCTCCCTCGCTAACCGATCTGGGGTTCGATAGTGGGGGCTCCTGGACCTTCCCCTGGAGCATGTAATGAATGCTGTCCTCGTCCTCATGTCATTCAGTTTGCATCCCCCTCGGTGTGGAGCAGGGGCATTCCGATAAGGATCTTGGAATCCCCAACACAGGAAGGAAGAAAAACCAGTGTGGCCCCACCCAATCTGCTCACCTCGGGCACCCGTCCACAGGAGTTGGATTCCAGAGTGGGTCGGGGGTAATGGGTTAGGGACACACTCAATCCTCTTCCGAGCTCTTCCATATCTCAAGGAGAACCCGAGGTGAGCCTCTCTAACGATTTGTGTCTCTGAAAATCTGAATGAGACACTTTGCTTCTAGACTTGCAAAAATTAGAGAACTTGTTTGTCAAATAATAGGTGCTCCGTCAAGCAGTAGCCAGTCCTAACGGTTCCAAGACCTGTTCCTGTATCCCCATCCCATCTGAACTCATCTCCTCTCCCCACCCCCAACGTCTAGCCGAGAACTGGTTGGTCTCCTAGTCATTTTTTCACGTGACTTATGTGTCTCTCTCGCCCTTCTGCCCAAATTGGAGAATTTATGAACAGTAAGGACCACATAGCATGCGGCTAGGAGCTGACAACACCAACGGCCCATCTTCACTACTTCTTAGTGAATTCATCTCTCTATACAGCCCAGATTCCGGAGCTCTCGTGGGTGTGAGGACTCAGCAGAGGGCAGGACAGGGTGCTTCCTGCCACCGGCACTCTGGTTCCCCTCTTACTTCAGTGTCACCATCAGTGTGTTTTGCCAGCACAGGCGAGCACCTTGCTTATTCCCACAGCACCTCCCATTCAGAATCCCCCTGCTCTCTGTCCTTGGGACTTTAACTCTGCCGCTGACACAAATTGCCTTCCCTCCTTCTCTCCAAATCCATCCATCTCCCTTTCTCTGGAAGCTCTAATGAGTCCAGCACCATGGAGCTCTCTCCCCCTGAACCCTGAGTTACTTGACTTCCAGGGTCCAGCATGACCTGACCCCCACTACCTCCCCCACCCCCCTGCAGCCAGTTTCTCAAAGGTACCACGTTCCTCCCCAACAGGCTGCCTAATGTCACTCCTGCTGTCCCTCTATCTATTCCACCTTCCTTACTCCTTCCTCTGCTGGTGAGTTCCTTTAAGATTTCACTCCGCTAGGGCCACCTGGACAGCTCAGTTGGTTAAGCCTCTGACTCTGCATATCAGCTCAAGTCATGATCTCAGGGGTTGTGACAGAGTCCCACATACACCTGCACTGGGCGTGGCACCTGCTTAAGATCCACTCTCTCCCCTTGCCGCCATGCCCCCAAAAGACTTAACTCCTCTAGAGGCCTTCTTTGGAGACCCTCTCCATATATCTCAGATTGAGGTGCTCCTCCATATTCCCTGGTATTTGTCATCAAAACTTACACTACAGCGCGATGGTCTGCCTCCAGGCTGCCTCTCTCGGCAGATTCAGAGCTCCTTGAAATCAAGGAGCTCTTGACCTCCTTGAGGTCATGTGTCCATGTCCCCGGTAACTAACAGAGCCCCCTCAAACCTCCATCCCCTAAACCCCCATGAGTATGCTTCTCTAATGTCCCTATTTGAGACACTGTGAGACTCTGTCAGAGTGGTACAAGAGAGGAACGGCTGATAAAAGCAGACTGAGTACTGTGGGTCAATAACCAATGACGGGTAAAAAGATGGGATTTTATTATGAAGAACAATTTTTCAAAAGGGCACAGAAAAGGGCAGTTTGGGTTTGACAAATACATATTGACTTGACTTTGCCTTAAAGAGAGCCAACATCTCCCAGCCTAACCTGTTATTTCAGAGGCAGAAAAATTAACTTGCTTATCCTGAAAAGTAGTGAAAAATTACCCCCAAAGTACCATTCTTTTAGTCATCCACTCGCACACACTTACACACACACACACACACACACACACACACACCCCTCCCTTCTCCCTTTGGTAGCATATAGTCTCTGACTTCTAAAAAATGGTTGTTCCTTTCTGCTTGAAAGACTGTATTAGCTATTCAGGGAATACTCGCCCTTTCCTTGGACTCCAAAAAGTATTTTATCCATTAAAATCTAACCAGGGTGTAGTAACCATAAAATCCAGCCGCTCTGTTAGGAAGACGGATATCCTCAAAGATTTATGTCTGGCCGTCTCAAAGAAAATGTGTAAGATGGAGTTTTCTCAGAGACTTTCTGGCCGGGCTCCACTCCACACATAATTTCTGTGTGTATAAACCTCAGATCAAAACTCAGGAAGGGTTAAGGGAAACCTTCATGAACCACAGGTTGTCTGCTCACCATCCTCGGTTGACCGTTTGGAATGAATTAACCAGTCCCTAATCAGCCCACAACTGGTTCTTGGACTGAATTAACCAACCTCTTCAGTCCAAATGGTCAAACCATTTGGGGGTCTCGGATTCCATGAGGATTTGGGGCGAGGGCATATTCAAAGTCATTTGCATGTCCCTATACTTGTGGCAAAAGATAATGAAAACACACCACATTATTAGTCTCCAGGATATGGAGGAGACCATTGGAAACATCAGAATTCGGGAAGGGGTGGAGAAGGGGGTGTGACTATTTTGAATGAACCTGAAAGAAAATACTTCCCGAACCTTCCTTCAGAAGGCGATTTCAGTTCCAATTTTTCATAAGGTTGGAAAAAGTTAAGCAAACGAGAACTATAGACACTTGTTTATAGAAGGTTTTTCTGTTTAATTGCTGTTTTTGTTTCATGAAAGAAAAGTCCCATAAAGTAAAATCTCATTTCTGGTTCAGCGAGGCAGCGAGGCAGCGAGACCCCTGAGAATGCCGCAGAAGAGCTGACTTGACTCTAGCCAGCCGAGGAGTCCCGAAGACTTGAACGTCTGTATATTTCCGTAGCAAGGTATGTGCCTTTCCCACCCTCCACCCTAAAGGTCTCTCCATACATTTGAGACAGTTTTTAAATTCTGAACTGTGGGACCGTCTGGTCGCTGGCAAGCATTCCAGACAAGTGGTTTTCTAAGAAGCCAAGTTCTGGTTTGACTCTTTGATTGGAAAAGTATCTATTTCACTAAGGGTGATAGGCCCCTGGATGCATTCTCACCAAAAAACCCATAAACCAATACTTGAAATGCCAGCAGCAAGTTGTAGGGAATTCTTTTGGTTTGCCTTCAAGGACACAAAACATCGAAAAGGTCTTCTCTTTGGCAGAGAGGGGGCCTGGCATGGAGAGTTGGCCCAGGGTGTGTATGGAAAGAGACAGACGTGGGAGTCAACAGACCTGGGTTCGAATCCTAGCTCTGCCATCAGCAAGCTGTTCTGACCTTAGACGAGCCTCTTCACTTCTCCTGAGTCTGATTTTCCTCATCCTGTAAAATGGGGGTATTGACCTCATAGGGCTCAGGGAGATGATGTTTGCGTGAGTCCTTCCACTATGCCTGGTATACAACAGGGGCTTAATAAGTGGGGTTCCTCTACACCACCCCACCCCACCTTTGTAGTAGACTGACAGAGACAAACAGCTTCTCTGAGGTCACTGAATCCCTTCTGAGACTTCTATCTGGGGACTTCTGAGAAAACAGAGTTTGTCACCTGCTTTCATTAATCCAGTCAACAGGTGATTACAGGTCATGGACCCTGCGGCCGGCACAAGGCCCCAGACAGGAGGGGCCCAAAAATGTAGAGAGCATTTCCCATGCGTAAGAGATAGCACCAGCACAATGGGGAACAAACTGTGCATAGGAAGTGTTTGCTGATCATCCAAGTTGTGATTGGACAGCTAAACGGGGAATGAGATTCACGAAGCCATGTGCCTTCCAGACCAGGCAGGTAACACAGGTAACGAGGGTGGCTTGTGGATGATAGGAGAGCCCACGCCCCATCTGAAGGCAGTTGCCGGCACCAGGCAAGTGCCATCATGCAGGAGCATTAGACGGTGTGGCCAGATTTCTCACTCTTCAAGAAAAGCCAGAAGTCTGGATTTGTATATAAAGGCTCTTAATTTTTAAATATTGACAGCTTTTTAAAAATTTAAAGATTCTATCTGTGGGCCACATAGGTAGAGAGAGATCCCTAAGGCTAAAGGGCTCTACCAAGCAGGTAGGCTCCCGCCAGGCCTCGAATGGGGAGTAGAATTTAGATTTGCCTGTCTGGGTGTTTACCAGGAGGACTTTTCTTAGGAGGTGGTGTTGTGTGGTGGTTGTGGACTTGGTGTCTGATTCCTCATGTGCAACATAAGAAAAATGACACGTGTCCAGAGAGAGGTTACCAGGGCCATGTGAAGTCAGGCTCAACGAATGGCATACGATCATGAGCTTGGTCATATTAGCCGTTGTTATCCCAACCATCCTGGACTGCTGTAACTTCCATTGTCATTGGAGCAGGGGTCGATGGCACGGGGAACTCTGCCACCTTTCACCCCAACCCACCCCATTTGGAGAGCCCATGCTTGCCCCAACCTTGATACGATGGCCCAGTGAAACAGATGATAACGTTGTTGTCCCCACTTCACAGATAAGGAAATGGAGGCAGTACAGAGAAGTGAAGAGCCCATGCAAAGTTACACAGAATCAGTGGTGTCTCCCTGCCTCCATGGCTTGCCTTCCACCAGCCCCACCCAGGCAACAGGACCTGCTCCTTGGAGGGCCGCCAGTGCCCCCATGTCTTTGGGATTCCGGGACCCAACGCCCCCTGCAGTTTCTCGTGGGCTCCTCTCACAGAGGTCCTCCTCATTTTGCCCTGCCCCACCATCCAATCCCATCAAAGCTTCCTTTGAACTGGGTTGCAAGGCTCATCCACAAAGCCAGGAAGCGTCTTGGACACAGAAAAGGGTTTCATGGTGTTCCTTATAAAAGCACAACCTGACACGGAGCTATTGTGTCGGTGAGCCCTCTTTTCCCAGTGGCCAGAAACCCAAAACAGCTGAAAACAGAAAGAAACTGGCTCAAGGTCTGCGGGAGCCTCATTTCAGGCCGCGTCTACACCCTCACTCTGTTTTTATGACCTTGGCCTGAGGCTCCCAACCCACGGGTCTAGGGCAGGTCTCCCAAGTGCAGACCCAGCCCCTCCTCGGGAGCCCCCTGGGGCAGGGCCCAGGGCATGTCTGGGAGCACGGCAGTCCGAAATGGGCAGCGTTCTGCTGACAACTGTCCCAGACACAGATGTTTTGGCCTCATCTTGAAGCCATTTCAACCCAAGGCGGGGTTCGGAGGGCTGTTGGCCAAACCGGGACACTCACCCCCGGCCACGTTCATTGGGCAACACTGAGCCCTTGCTGCATGCCGGGAATGCCAAGCCTTTGTAGCACCTTTACAGGGCTCCCCATGCCTGAGCCTTGGCCATCTACCTTCCTCAGATTCAAACATACACAGTCAGAGAGCAAATGAAACATCCAGAACATGGCAGAACGGCAGAAACATCCAGCACCAGGGACTAAACATTCCCCCCCTTTCCTCGGGCTCCGCTGCCACCTAGAGTGGCATCCTCCTAGAGTGGGCCTCCTGCCCCTCTCAGGGGAACCATACTGTTTCAAAGGATCTTTTGGTTCAGCGTGTTCCTGCAACGACTTTGACTTGAGCTCAGATGGGGACACAGTGGTCTTTCCAGTCACCACAGGAACCGAGACTCCATGTTGCTTTTCTTTTTTTTTTTTTTTTTTTTTA
Organism: Mustela erminea; assembly: GCF_009829155.1. Lineage (NCBI taxonomy): Eukaryota > Metazoa > Chordata > Mammalia > Carnivora > Mustelidae > Mustela > Mustela erminea. The sequence continues at coordinate 103,709,774 of NC_045616.1, read as the reverse complement.
AAGATTTTATTTATTTATTTGACAGACAGAGATCAGAAATAGGCAGAGAGAGAGAGAGGAGGAAGCAGGCTCTCCGCGGAGCAGACAGCCCGATGCGGGGCTCGATCCCAGGACCCTGGGATCATGACCTGAGCCGAAGGCAGAGGCTTTAACCCACTGAGCCACCCAGGCGCCCCTATCCATGTTGCTTTTCGAGGGGCTTTGTCCCATCTTCCTTGCCTACACATGCTTCTTGCTGCAAGTGCTTCCCTTTAAGACCTCATCTTCGTGTAAAACAGTGGATGTTGAAAGCCCAGGCTCTGGGGACACCCAGGCCTTAGGTAATAGCCTACTTGCGTGACTCCGAGTCTCTCTTAGCCTCAGTGTTCCCGTCTGTAAGACAGAGATGGTGTTGGTTTCTGCCTCACAGAGCTGCTGTGAGGGCTCCAACAAGAGAAAGAAAGCCGAACGCTCGAACCACCACAGGAAGTCTGCCATCAGAGGGTGCGGCTGTTATCCCTACAGGCCAAGAGTTCTACATGCATTAACTTTTTTCCCTTACGAGCATCCTGAGGGAAATGGGTATCTTTATGCCCACTGTATGGATGAGGAGACTGAGGCCTAACAAACTAGAGGATGCAGTCCAGGGTCTCAGAGTGAATGAATGAGGAGGGTGCGAAGTGTCCTCAGGACTGCCTACCTCCACCCCCTGGGGCACTAACCACACCTGCTTCACAGTTTCTTTAGAGAAAGTCCAGAGCGGGTAAAGAATCCCCTTCCTGCCTGTGCATGTCACCCCACTGTGCGGCTTTTGCTGGCCAGCACCGGGCCAACCCTGTGCCCTACTTCCCTGTCTCCACGGAAGCCCCTCTGTCTGCCAGAAGCCCAGCGTTCAACCAGAACTTCTAGGAACGGCGAAGTCACGGATTTCACACTGACACACCCCGGCCTCTCCTGTGGCAAAGGGCACTTTGGCCCCATTGGCCCCAGCAAGACTCCTGCCAGGAGCTCCGGGGTGCCTCCTGGTCACCTCTACAGACGCCCTCCTCATGCCTCAGCTCCTGAAATCAAGAGGCCAGGCTGTCACGTCTCAGGATTCTCTTCCTTTGGCTAATTTTCCACGAAGGGTCTCAGATTCAGGAGCAAGTGGCCTTAGGAATTAACAGCCCCAGCGGGGTTTGTCGCTCACCCTGCAACCTGAGGCCTGATTTCACACCCTCAGCTCACGGAGGTGAGCGCTCCACGAGGCCATCTTTCCCAGCCCTGCTCCTGCAGGTGGAGGCTGAAGTCATGTGCAGAAGGACCCAGGTGTCTGAGGAGCTCAGAGCCCTGCTGCTGATTCATTTGTCTGCAGACATTCTAGACTCCGTGTCTCCGAGACAGGCCACGACAGAGTGCATGACGAGGTGAGCCCGCCTTATTTTTCCCTCCAGCTTTTCCCCCGTTTTTTTGTTTTTTTTCTTCTTGGCCTCAGGGCCCAAAGTATTCTGGACATATTTTTCATTTTTCCAAATATCAATTGCTCTTTTATTCCCTCTTCGAAGTGGTGAGTAATAAGAGTTGTGTCTGGTCCTGAAATTCCGACTGAAATAAATTAGCCCAATGACCGACAGGAGGTGCCTAGAACAATAACGGCGGAATATTTGGCATATTACAAAAGAGCCCCTGGATGTCGAAGTACAGTAAGTCTAGAAGCACATTACGGAGCGACGTTGCCAAAACGGGTATGCAATGAGCCATCCAGGCAGCAGAACGCCTCATAAATTAATCCCACTTTTTTTTTTTTTTTTTTTTTTGGTCCACTGTTCACTGTTCTTTTAGCCCTCTGGTTAATGGGGCATGCAGAAGGGTATTTTTGGTGTGGCCCTTGTCCCCAGCAGACAGGCATACACCAAAGCTCTGTATTAATGTATACATTTACCCCCTCACTCCTCTGGCATCCCGGGTTCCATTGCTGCAGTGAGCAGGGTAAGGGCATAGACGTTGGAGGCAGCAAGCCCTTACTGAGCACCTATGAAATGCCAGCTGTTATGCTCGATTCTAGGGATGCCATGGAGGACAACAAGGGTATGATCTCCAAACCCATGGTGTTGGTCGCTCAATCTGCATCCCAAATCCCTCCTTCCCTGGAAGGAGTCACCCATCATGTGAGTCTTGGAGAGGTGGCTCAGCCCCGCCTCTCATGGCAAAAGAAACAGAAGCCCTGACCACCTTTCCCCCTCCTACTAGCCAGGAACCCAGCTTACAGATTGCCTCTGTTCAGAGCGTGGAATCTCAAGGGAATGTCCCAAAGTCACCATGGTAGGATAAAGTCCCTCCAGAAAATCCACGCCTCCCTGGGACCTGTGAATGCTATGCTATATTGTAGAAAAGGACTTTGCCCATGTCATTAAATTCTGCATTTGGAGATAAGGAGACTACCCTTGCTTATCCGGGTGGGCCCCGTGTAATCTATGGCTCCTTATAGGAGGAAAATGGCACACACACATTTCCTATTATCAAAGGAGAACACAATGTGACCACAGAGGCAGGGGTTGGAGTGACGTGGCCACAAGCCAAGGAGTGCTGGCAGCCACTGGAAGCTGGAAGAGGCTAGGAACAGATTCTCCCCGAGAGCCTCTGGAGGGAGGAAGGCCTGGCTGCTGCCCTGATCTCAGCTGTTAAGCGGACAGGAGACTTTTGGTCTCTCGGATGTTCAGAACATGTATTTCTCTTGTTTTAAGTTACTCGGTTTGTTGTAACTCATTACAGAACCCATAGGTAACTGATTCAGACACAAAAAAGATGTAGAATTCTTTCATGGCATTGGGATCCAACTGCTGAGGGTCTGCCTTTGCCCCATCTACAGTCCTGGGCTCAGACTGTTTCTCTGATCCACTCCCATCTGCGGTTCCAACAGCCGTTCCTCTCCCTGGATCTCCAGCGTCTTCCTCAAGCCCAGGACTTCCCTTTGGACATTCCTCCAAAATTTCCTTTTCTGATTGTAGTTAGCCATTGGGACCTCTGTTGCTCGCCATCATAGGTAAGAAACTCCATGTGCCGGGCCGTTGTGAGGATTAGGGAGAAGCCGGATTTGGGCCCAGCACGGTGTCTGTCACACAGCTGACACATAATAAATCAGAGTTCACAAACCAAGGGCCTGCATTTCACTCAAGTGGTGTATTTTTTCCCAAAGTTGAATTTGTGGCCAACATTTATAAGTCAAGAGACTTCACATGAAAGCCTGAATTTCTAACTTCTCTTGTAAACAATCAGGTCTTGTAACACTCGACCCCACAATACTCATGGCAATGGGTGGATGGCCCTTCTAGACACACATGTTAAAATCTGCCTATCCTCATCAGCCCTTTTTGTTGTACACCCAACCCACCCCCCTTGTTTTATTAATGGTTCAGTACTTCTGTGCACCTGAGTTTGCAATTCTTATTACAAATACAAGTCTTTCTTCCATCAGCCTAAGGTAGACGCCAGACCCAGAGTAGGACTGGGTTCCTGTGGAAGGCCCAGGTCGGGAGGTCTTTGCCCGTGACGCTCAGTCTCCCCAGACAGCCTTTCTTTTCCCCTCCAGCTAGCCAAAAATGCCTGCCCCTTTATGAAGCCATTCCATCCCCTTCCTCCACACCCGCCACCTCCCCCGCCATTAGTCCCCACCCACTCCTCTCCAGGCTTGCCTATTATACCATTTTCTTCCGTTTTCTGAGTAAACTTTTCCTAGAAGGTTTTTGCATTCTTAAATTATTGGGAGAGACGTTTGCATTGAGTTGCCGCAGGAGCAGCCAGTCAATAAATCTTTGGAGAAGTGAGGAAGAGAAGGAGGGGAAATGGGGAGGGAGAGAAGCCAGAGGCGAAGTTCTTCCTGTGAACCTGGCACTGTCCCATCAGTGGGTCCCACTTGACCCTCCCAGTGACCCCACAAGACACACGTTAGCACTGGCTGCAGTTTCCAGATGTCTGAGACTCAGAGACAGGATGTCACTTCCCCTAAGGACATGTTACAGTGACATCAGGTTTTGAACCCAGATGTGTCTGAATGACCAGACCTTAAGCACACAGTACTGCTTGGCCTACGCTTGTTGGGTACAGGGCAGATCTCTCCCTTGACAGGATGTGATCTTTCAATTAGTTAATTGCCTGGAACTCTATTCATTCACACATTTTCTGTTCATTCCCTCCCTTCCCCATTAATTCCCACATTCACTCAGGAAGCCTAATATCCTTTGTCCACAGCACCCCTCTTCCTTTATCATCTGTGCTTTCTTCCTTTACTGGGAAGTGGGAGGCCTGGGTAGGCTGGGAGGCACAGGGCCCAGCATGGACCCTTCCCAGACCCCAACACAGGCCACCTCCTGAGCATGTGCTCTGAGGGCCAGGCAGGGCTGTTCTTTCCCCCTCTTCACTGCCCTAAGGCCAAATCCCCAGGAAATGGCCCTACCCATGAGTCCCAGAAGCTTCCCCACTCATCACTGTTCTTCAGAGCAGTTTCCTGGAAGAATTCATTGAATTTCCCAGAAAATTCCCAGAAAATGTTTCTAGTCACCTTCTCTTTCCATAACTGTAATTCCTTACTTTCCATGTGTTGTAATTAGTTTAATGCTCAGTCTTGGAGTACCTGCATTTGACATCTGAAACATTTCTGTGAGGCAAAGACCAAGAAGCCAACAGTTGCTATGGCACGTTCAAGACCACAGAGATGGTGTAAATGACCTATTTTTTTTTTTAAGATTTTATTTATTTGTCAGTGATAGAGAGAGAGAGTACACACAAGCAGGTAGAGAGGCAGGCAGAGGCGGCGAGAGAAGCAGGCTCCCTGCCGAGCAAGGAACCCGATGTAGGACTCGATCCCAGGACCTTGGGATCATGACCTGAGCTGAAGGCAGCGGCTTAACCAACTGAGCTGCCCGGGGCGTCCCTGCAAATGACCTTTAAAAGAGAACCTGGGTGGAAGCAAGAGAGTTGATATCTGCTCCCTTAGCTCTAACTGACTTGGGCAGTTCTCTTTCTTTTTCTGGTCTTGAGTTTTCCCAAGGAAGAAGCCATATTTCACTGCAATCAAGAGGCTGGTGGATTGAATCAGACCCACAGGGTTCAGACCTCAGCCCTGGCTCTCTCTCGCTCTGTAACTTTGAGAAAGTAACTTAACCAGGGCCTCAGTCTCCTCATCTGTAAAATGGGGATAATGATATTATTTACTACCTAGTGTTGTAATGATAATAGAGTGAGCCAATATATGTGAAGCACAGTGCCTTTCGTTTCTTGAAATGTCTTAGCTGTGGATGATAAGAAGAAGAAGAGTATGTGAGAGATGGGAGAAGGAGGAGATTGTATGAGATCTCTAGGTGCTAAGCTAAGGTCACCATCGAGTTCGACAGAGAGAATAAAGCTACTTTTGATATTTCAAAAAATTTAATGGGAATCCCACATCTACTTATCCACAATAAGCCACAAAGGATAATGAGAAAGGCAACTTTCTTCGCTTTTGGCTGAAATTACATGAACTCCTTGTGGTCAACTAAAAGACTTTGAAATTAAATAGACCTGCACTCAGCCTCCAGGTAAGGTGTGTGATCTTGAATAAAGAGAGTAACGTCCCCCACAGAGAGACTGACAACACTGAACTTGCTGGGCAGTTGCGAGGACTAAATGAGATAATGTATGGAAAGCACTTAGCATGGGGTCTGGCCCGGAATCAGTGCTCAGTACATGACAGCCACTGTGGCTAATCTCCTTCCTTGGCCTCCCTGGGGCTCAGCTTCTTCATTGGTAAAATTAAAATCATACCACCTGCTTTACTCATTCAACAAATATTTACTGAGCCAAGTACTATGAATATAAAAATGTATTCACCAGACGCAGTTCATGGCCTCTCAGAGCCCACAGTTTGAAGTTTCTCATTATTCATCCATTCAACAAATATTTTTCCGGAACATTTAGTGTATAACAAGCTGCATAATGGGAGTCAGAGACACAACGGCCAGTAAAACAGATTTAATCCTGGAGTAGCTACGGAATTATAGCCTGGAGAAGATGTCATAAAATCAGCGAGCGAAATGACTAACATATAGGAGATGCTCGATGGATGAAAGTTATCTAAGTGTTAATCAGAAGCTGTGTATGGGTAACTCTGGGAAAGTTAGCTCCTAAAAATGTTGAAAATTAATGATTTCTTAACACATAAAATTTATTTTGTAGATAGGGACTTTGTGTGGAAGTGTTGAATCACTATATAGCACACCTGAAACTAATACTACACAGTATATTAACTAGAATTTAAATAAAAACTTCTTTAAAAAATGATTGATGGTAAAAATAAATTTAAATTTAAAATGAATAAAATATGAGAGAAGTCCAAAAAATGAAATATTTATTTATTTGTTTGTTTGTTTTTAAATATTTATTTATATATTTTAGAGAGAGAGAGAGCACAAGTGGGAGGGACAGAGGGAAAGAGAATCTGAAGCAGACTCCATGCTGAGCATGGAGCCTGATATGGGGTTTAATCTCAGAACCCCAAGATCAGACCTGAGCTGAAACCAAGAGTCAGCTGCTTAAAGGACTGGGCCACCCAGCTGCTCCCCCAAATATAATATTTAATATACATTCAACAAAACATGTAGGATCTGTATGCTGAAAACTACAAAATGCTGATCAAAGAAAGCCTAAGTAAATGGAGAGGCATTCTGTGTTCGCAGATTGGGAAGCACAACAGAGTGAAGCTGTTACTTCTCCCCAAAGTGATCTATAGGTTTAATGAAATTGCTATCAAAACGCCAGCCAACTGGGCGCCTGGGTGGCTCAGTTGGTTAAGCATGTGCCTTCAGCTCAGGTCATGATTTCAGGGACCTGGGATGAAGCCCTGCTCAGCGGGGAGCCTGCTTCTCCCTCTCCCTCTGTCCCTCCTCCCATTCATGCTTTCTCTCTATATCTCTCTCCCATAAATAAATAAAATATTTTTTTAAAAATCCAGAAAGCTTTTTTTTTTGTAGGTCCAGACAAACGTGTTCTAAAGTTTATATAGAAAAACATAGGCTCTAGAAGTGCTGAGACAACCTTGACAAAGAAGAACAAAGTGGGAGAAATCTCTCTACTCAATATTTAGTCTTGCTGTGTAGTGACAGTAGCTAATACAATGTGGTATTGGTGCAGGCTAGATACCCAAACAAATATGTGCAATTGGTTTTTTAAAAAAGTGTAAAACCAATTCAAAGGAAGCAGGATAACATTTTCAACAAACAGTGCAAGAGCAATTAGACATCCATAGGCAAAAACAACAATAGTAAAAAAACCTTGATCCCAACCTCCCATCTTATATAAAAATTAACTCCATTTTTAGACTGGGCTGTAAGACATAAAACTATAAATATTTTTTAAATAGGAGAAAAATCTTCTGTTTCTAGTGTTAGACAAAGAGTTCTTAGCCTTAACACACACACACAAAAACGTGATTCATAAAAGAAAAATTGGTAAGTTGAACCTCATTAGAGTTAAAAACTTAGTCTCTGCAAAAGTCTGTGTGAAGAGGATGAAAGGGAAAACTACAGACCAGGAGAAAATATTTGTAAACCAAACATTCAAAAAGGACTAGTATCTGGCGCATACAAAGAACTCTCAAAAACTGAAGTATTAAAAAAAAAAAAAAACAGTTCAGTTAGAAAATGGACAGAAGGAGCTCCTGGGTGGCTCAGTCGGTTGAGCATCCAATTCTTGATTTCAGCTCCAGTCATGATCTCAGGGTCGTGGGATCAAGCCCCACATCAGGCTCCAGGCTCAGTGGGAGTTTGCTTGGATATTCTCTCTCTCTACCCCTTCCCCCACGCACATGCTCTCTCCCTCTCTCTCTCTTAAATAAATCTTTTAAAAAGGAAAAGAAAAGGGAAAAAAAAGAAAAGAAAATGGGCAGAAAACATGGGAGGAATTTTCACTGAAAAGGAGATAGAGATGGCAAGATAAGCTCATGAGAAAAGTACGACATCATTAACTCTCAGGAAAATGCAAAATAAAACCACAATGAGATATCACCATATGCCTACCAAAATGTCTAAAATAAAAAGTAATGAAAACTCCAAGTGCTGGCAAGGAGGAGGAGAAACTGTATTGCTCATACTTTGCTGATGGGAACGTGAAATGGTATAGCCATTCAAGAAAACGGTTTGACAGTTTCTTAACAAAACTATTATGCAACTACCATAAAACTCGGCAATTTCCATCTTGGACATCCCAGAGAAATGAAAACTTAGGTTCACACAAAAACTATACAAGAATATCTGTATCAGCTTTATTCACAAAAGCCCATAACCAGAAACAGCCCAGAGGACCTTCAGCCGGGGAACTGTTAAACAAACTGTGTACATACATGCCATGGGTTACAATGTGGCAATAAAGAGGGACAAACTCTACTCATACACTCAACAACCTGGATGAATCCCCGCAGAATTACGCTAAGTGGAAAAAAATATATATCCAAAGTCTGTATACTATTTGTATAACATTTGTGAAAAGATCAAATTTTAGAAATGGAGAATAGATTCACCCTTGCCAGGAGTTAGGGACAGTGGAGAAGAGGGGACAGAAGGAGGGCAGGGCATTGGGTATCCAAGGGCGACACAAAAATCCTCTGACTTGGGAATTCTTCTGTATCTTGACTATAGCGACGGATGCACAAACCTACACAAGTGACAAATACTTAGAATTAAATACACATCCACGAATAAGGACCAGGGAAACAGGAGCGATCGGAACAAGACTGATAGATTGCACCAGTGGCATATCCTGGTTGTAATACTGTATCACAGGGGACACAAGATGTTACCGCTGGGGAAAAGTAGGACTAAGGTACACTGGATCTCCTGGATTATTTCTTACTACCGAATGTGTATTTACAACCATCTCAATAAAAATTTCAACTAAAAATTTTACTGTTTTATATATTTTTTTAAGATTTTATTTATTTATTTATTTGACACAGAGAGAGACAGCAAGAGAGGGAACACAAGCAGAGGAAGCTAGAGAGGGAGAAGCAGGTTTCCCGTCAAGCAGAGAGCCCAACGTGGGGCTCGATCCCAGGACCCTGGGATCAGGACCTGAGCTGAAGGCAGACGCTTAATGACTGAGCCACCCAGGCACCCTGCTTTGTATCTTATAACTTGCATTTTGCTAAATATTTGAAGCTATAGAAGTACAAAAGAGCAGAAAAATCATCATCCTGAGATATAATATTTTGATTCACTTTTTTTCAGGTCTTTGTTTCTTTTACATTTATATGAAGCAAACAAGAAAAAAAAACTGTGAGGGACTGGGATAAAAATCAGAGTGATGACAAGGGGGGGGGGGGGACTTGCTGTCTCCCACCTTCTATGACATCAGAACTCAGTGTGTGAGGTATGCCCAGGAAGGAGGAGTGTACCCGTCTGCCTGCCAGGTGGGGGTACCTTGTTCCACCCAGACAGCCTGATCTGAGGCCATGGTGATCCAACAGGTGGGCAGCAGGAGGCAAGTGGCAGCTGAGCTGTTTGAAAGGAGAAGGGGTAGTCGCTGTGAGGACAAGAAACAGGTGAGGCCAGACTCTATGTATGCTACTGTCCTCCCATCAGGGCTCCCTCGGCCACAGCAGACAGACTGTGAGGCCCTCCAAGTCACAAGAGGCCTTCAGTCCGACTCTGCTCTGCCTAGAGCCCGAGCTGGTGGGACACAACATGAATGCTTCGGGGCTTCTTCCCCAAGGCCATTGCTGACTGACTCTCTTATTTCATCCCAGCAATCCCAGTAGAATGCATGCTGGGGCCAGGCTGGGGGGTGGGTGAGGGGGACCTGGATTGTTTGTTAAGTTTCCTACTACGGCCCTAGTGCCTATGATGGTGCTTGGTGTGTAATAGTGGCTGAATGAATGAATGAACAAATAAACTGAAATAAATAGGATAGAGCTGAATTGTAGAGCCCCTGGAGTATCTGTTCTTAGGGCTCAGATTCAAATGTCAAATGTCATCACTTACAATGCACAGCCCAGTGCTTCCATCCCCTCTCTCTTTAACGACTTACAACATACCCCGGAGGCGCTATTAACAACCTAGTTCACAGATGGATACACCAAAGCTCAGAAAAACAAAAAAGGTCACATAGCCAGGACCTACCAGGATCTGAAATCAGGTGCCTCTGATTCCAGAACGCCTAACAAGCTTACTCTGCACTCCACTGCCTCCCAGGTGCAGAAGGGAAGTAGCCATGTAGAGAAGGCTGGGGAAGTCACCTAGACCTTGCACACCGTGGAAAGAGATAGGACTTTATTCTGAGATTGGTAAGGGGCTATTGAGGGGTTTTAAGCAGAGCGATGGATGACCGATCTCTATACATTTCCAAAAGATTTGTTCACTTGTTCATTTGATATACATGCCCCAATTCCTCCTTTGTGCTGGACCTCACAGCAAGATGGGGGCCTTGCGGGGTTTCCATCATGCTGCACCTTTTCCTAAAAAAGGAGTTCATAAATACCAAACCCCAGGAAGGCTCTTTTGAGAAAAATCCCCATAAAAGTTCTGTGGTTCAAGAAATGCCGATATTTGTGTACACACACACACTCACACACACACACACCGCTTGGAGATTTACATTGCTCATTCACATAACGAAGGCTCTGAGAAGTTCTGCAGCAAGGGTTTCACCTCACTTTGTTAACCACAGCATTTCCCAGATGAATCAAATACGGTGTCCCTGCTTTTCTTTTTGAAAGACCTTTCAGCATATTTCAAAATCCATTTTACAGATAAAGCAGTTGAAGCTCAGAGAAAAGAAAATGATTTGGCTCAGGCCCTAGGACAGCACAAGGAGAAGAACTAAAAACCTAATCCTGTCCCTATTTCCCCCTTTGGCACCCCCCCCCCCACAGTATAAAATACAAACCCAGCAGCAAGTTTGCTAGGGAAGACATTATCCTGTAAAGGACACGGAAGAGGAGTTGTTAAAGAAATAGCATTCACCATGGAACACTTAACTGCTGTTATAAAGAACAAAACAGTTCTGTGAGTCTTATGTGAAAAGATTCCCAGAGAATATTGTTAAGAAAAAAAAAAAAGTGCCCTAAACTTAAGTGTACAATACAAGGATCTTTACACCGGGTATACACATCTTGGCAGTCACTGTCCCCCACCACCCATGTCAAGCTTTGGAACATTCCCAGTGCTCCAGGCCCCTCCCAGCTCTTCTCTCCCACATAACCTTGATTCCTGAGCTTAGTCATCATAGATGAATTTTGTACTTTCTTGAATTTCACGTGAACGGAATCAGCGTGTGCCTTTATGCCCAGCTTCATTCGCTCATCCGTGTATCTGTAAGACTCCGCCAGACTGCTGCTTTGTAATTTATTTTTATTTTTAAAGTTAATGATATAATATATAGTATTATAGCTGCTAGTATCCATACAGAAAACCATCTGGGGGAGAAGCAAATTAGGCAAATCTTGTATCTTCTTTGTGGGGCTAGCAGCTCTAAATCCTGCTTCACAAACTTAGGTAAGTAAGAAATGTATTATTTCAAGGCAAATTAAATCGGACTCAAACGGCATCTAGTGAGATGGGGAAAATTCAGCGTCAGTCAATACTGTGTGTGCCTTAATTCTTTGTCCACTTTCGCTCGCCCCTGACGCTGTCACTCTCCCTACTCACACTGTCTGTTGAAAATAGGCTTCTCTGAATTTGTTGTGCGAAGACCTGCCCAGACACACGGCCAAGAGTGGGGGCCAGGCCCCTCCCAGACTCAGACTGTCCTCCTCCCTTCTCCCACCTCTCCAGGAGACTCCTTTGTCCTCTCTTAATCCTGGAGCATCCACGCAAATCTCCTAAATGACCTTGGACTGACCCAGGCACCAGTGAGCGACATTGTCTCCAGGCAACTCCTTCCCTCCATCCTGCCTCAAAACGCTGCGATGGGACTTCGCAGGAACTGGGGCCAGGCTAGCCGTCCTATTGGAGCAACCACAAAATTGATGACATAGATGAGGCGGCCACTCAGATGTCGGCCACCAGGCAGCACAAGAGTGCCATCCTGGAGGAGAAGAAGACTCGTGCTAGCCTCCACTCTTTCCCAGTGGCTGCTGCACTGAGAGGTAGAGGCCACGCAGGGCACCGCAGTCCTGCTAGGCTGCAGAGTGGAGGGGGCAGCTAAGGCACTGGACTCTGTAGGACGAGGTGCTGGAGAGAGCCGCGCACCCAAGGGACTCCCCAGGACTCCTTCCCAGAGGGCTGGGATGTGCATGCAAAGGGCTGGATTAGCCACTCTCCCCAGAGTGGGGGCTCTGCGGTTGAGAGCAGAGCAGAGATCCTGGAAATCCAGCAGCACTGGAGGTGGCTGGAATGGCCGCTCAGCCAGAACAGAGGAACTCCTTAACACTCGGGCATCTGTTTGAGAGCACACATACACAGACATGTGCACACACCTATGCACACACATACACAGACATGTATGTGTATATATGCATGCACACACACATATACATACATACATTTGGGGAAAAAAGGAAACCTTTAGAAGCAATGGCCAGGAGTGTCTGGGTGGCTCAGGTGGTTAAGCGTCCGTCTTTGGCTCAGTTCATGATCTCAGGAGCCTGGGATTGAGCCCCTCATCAGGCTCCCTGCTCAGCGGCGAGTCTGCTTCTCCCGCTCCCTCAGCTCATGTTCTCCCTCTGTCAAAAAAAAGAATTAAAAAAAAAAAAAAACTAAATAAAAAAGAGCAACTGCAGCATTGGCCAAAGTTTCCAAAGGAAATAAAAGAGAATTAAACTCAATGATAAAAAGAAGGAAAAATACAGATAAAATCAGAATTAATGAAATAGAAAATGAAAATAATAAATAAAATTTATAAACCTTTTCTTTGAAAAGATTCATTGATAAATTTTCAATGGAAATTAAATGAATTTGATGAAATTTAACAAATTGAATGAATTCAATGGAAAAATTGGTAAATTTTTCAGTCTAACTTTTTTAAAAAAGAGAACATAGATTACCAATATAGAGGATAAAAAGGAATGATCACAATACCTCCCATGGACATTAAAAGGATATGAAGATAATACAAGAAATGACTAGACACCAGTGCCCTTGCTAACTTAGGTGAAATGAAGAAACTTCTTGGACAACACAATTTACACAAGTGACTCAAGAAGAAATAGAAAGTCCAAATGACTACAAGCCCAAAAGATTCCACCCGTAAATTCTATCAATCATGTGACAGAGAAAGGAAGAATACCAATCTCACACAAATTCCTTCATAAAAGAGAGGCAGAGGAAATGCACCCTGACTCAATTTTCAAAGGGCAACATAACCTTGACTCTAAAACTCCACAAACATACAGAAAAATATCTAGTGTCTCCATGAATGTAGCTGAAAAGAACAATCTCCACGAACAGTAGCAAATGAGCCCAGCCATACAGAGAAAGGCAAATGCATCATGAACAAAGCCTCCCGAAGGAGCCCGGGTTGGTCAGGTATTCAAGTCAATTCACGCAACTGAGTGCAGGCTCAGTCGAAAAAGGGCAGCACTCAGCCTCTCAGTGGAGACAGGAAGCCCGTTTCACTATTTCAGGGCTCATTCTTGGTAAAATTCTTGGAACGGCAGGAACAGAAGGCAGTGTCTTCAAGCTGAGAAAGGACAACAAGGACGAAGCTACAGTTCGCTCGACTCCAGCTGAGCACGCACACCCCGTGCCCCCAAGACACAGCGCAAGATGAGAACGTTCGCTTTTGCCACTTACTGGTATTTTACTAGCGATTCTAGTCAATATACTAGGGAGATTCTAGTCAATATACTAGGGAAAAGAAATAAAGAATAGAAAGGTTGAAGTAACACTTCTTTCCAGACAGCACAATTTTTTTATATACAAAATCCTAAACTCTATCAGATAAAAAAGGAAGAATTAGGTCATAAGACAAAATCAACTGTGTTTCTATAGTCCAGCAACAAAAAACTAGAAAATGAAAATTCAGAAATGATACTATTCATAATAGCATCAAAACCCATAAAATACTTCAGAAAGATGAGCATGGCCTCTACACTTGAAAATGATGAAACATTGCTAAAAATAACCAAAGACCATGAGAGACTATGGACTCTGAAAAACAATCTGAGGGTTTTGAAGGGGCGGGGGTTGGAAGGTTGGGGGAGCCAGGTGGTGGGTATTAGGGAGGGCACATATGGCATGGAGTACTGGGTGTGGTGCATAAACAATGAATTCTGTTACGCTGAAAAGAAATTAATAAAAAAAAAGAAATAAAATAAAATAACCAAAGACAATGTAATGGAGAGATCGATCATGATCACGATTACAAGGTACTATATTTTAGAGACATTCTCTCTCACCAAATTGAACCACAGTTTAAATGTAATACTAATCAAAATCCCAACAGGTTTGTTTTTTTGTGTTTTGGGTTTTTTTTTTTTTAATAGCAACTGAAAAGGTTGATATATATATGTGGAGATGCAAAGGATCTAGGATAGTCAGAACAAATTTGAACAAATTTGTTAGGAACAAAGCTAAAAAAAATAAACTCACACTATCTGATTTCAAGTGTTACCATGAAGCTGTATGGCCATCTAGCTAGTGTGGCATTGGCATATGATAGAGAAAAGAATGGGACAGTAGAGTACCAGTGGAGCTATTACAGATCGAATTGTGACCTCCAAAATTCACATGTGGAAGCCCCAACCCTCAATGTGACTGTATTTGGAAATAAATAAGGTTAAATGAGGTCATAAAGGGTGGGGCTCTACTCCAATAGCACTGATGTCCTTATAAGAAGAGATACACCAGGGATGCACAGAGAAAAGGCCATGTGAGGACACAGAGAAAAGTCAGCCATCCAGAAGCCAAGGAGAGAGGTTTCACCAGAAACCAACCCTGCCTCACACCTTGATCTTGGACTTCTGGTTTCCATAACTGTGAGAGAATTAACGTCTTGGTTTAAGCTACCCAATCTGTGGTATTCTGTTACAGCAGCTTCAGAAAACTAATACAGATTTAGCAATGACATAAAGAGTGATATATACAGATAACTGAAACAGAATAGAACCCAGAAGCAGACCCATGTAAATATGTAAATATGGTGGACATATTTTTGACAGAGAGCAATGCAAATCAATGAAAAATTAGGCTTTTTAAACAAATAATTCTAGAACTAGACATTCATATGAGGAAAAGAATCTTGATCCCCTCTTTCATGCCATATACAAAAATTAATTCAAAATGGACCATCTACCTAAGTGGAAAATTAAAACAATAAAATGTCAGGAAGAAAACAGAGGAGAAGAATCTTCACAACCCTGAGTTAGACAGAAGTTTTTAGATTGCACTCAAAAGGCATAACCATAAAGGGAATATATTTGATGATCTGAACTGCATAAAAATTAAAATCTTTTCACTTCCAAACATGCTGGTAGGAAAATAAAGAGGCAAGCCACAGACCTGGAGAAAACAGTCACAGTGCAAACATCTGACAAAGAATGTATATCCAAAATATACAAAGAACTACTAAAACCTAATAAGGAGACAAATTGCCCAATAAAAAAATGAACAGTTTTTCATGGACATGCCCACAAAGAAAGATATATGAATTATGATCACTCAGCACATGGAAAGATGCTTAACATCTGCTATGGACTGAATGCTTAAAATGCCTAAATACATATGTTGAAATCCTAACTCCCAAAGTGATGGTATTGGGAGTTGGGGGTCTTCAGGAGATGATTCATGAGAATGGAACCCTCATGAGTTGGAGTAGTGCCCTGATAAAAAAAAATTTTTTTTAATTAAATTAAATTTTTTAAAAATAAGAGCCCAAAGATCTCTCTCTGCTCTCCACCACATAAAGACACAATGGAAATGGATGGAACCCAGAAGGGAGCCCTCTCCTGAACCTGACCATGCTGGCCTGCTGTGTCTGAACTTCCAGCCCCTGAACTGTAAGAAATAAATTTCTGTTGTTTACAAGCCATTGGGTCTGTGGTACTTTGTTAGAGCAACATAAACAGACTAAGACAACATGATTAACCCCTGGGGAAGTGCATGGAAAAACTAGATCGCGGTACCGCTACACAACCAACAGAACGCCTAGAATGAAGAAGATTGCCAGCAGGGACGTGGAGCAACCAGCCTTCTCGGGTTGCTGGTAGAAGTGTAATTTGGTTCAATCCCCTGAAAACCAGTTTGGTGGCTTCTTATCAAATTAAACTTACACCTGCCATATGACCCAGGACTTGCATTTCTGGGGGCTAACCCAAGCAGAATGAGAATGTATGTCCTCCCAAACTGTTGTATCTGGGTGTTCATAGCCATTTTATTCATGATCATCTGAAACTAGAAACAGCCAAAAGTCCATCAATACGTACAGAGATAAATTGTGCCATATTCCTACACTATATTAGTCATCAATAACACTGAATATACAAATATGGAGACATCTCAGAAGCATTATGTTGAGTGAAAGTAGCTAACCACAAAAGACTTCCCATTTAGGAAGTTATAGACCAGGCAAAACTACCCCATAGTGAGAATAGTGGATCTTTCTGGTGGGTGAGGGTAAGGAGGGAACAGACAGTAAAAGGGCATAAGGGAACTTTCTGGGATGCTGGAAATGTCCTTTCTCTTGACTGGGATGGTAGCCCACAGGTGCAGACCTGTCAAAACTCACCAAACCGTACATTTAAAATGTGTGCGTTTTATTGTCTGTGAATTATACCACAATAAAGTTGATTCCGTTTAAAGATCATTTAGAGCAAAAATGTGAAAGCGAGGCAGGGTGTGAGAACGGAAGTGAGGCTTCTCAGCAGGGAAAAGGGAGAGGAAACACCAGCGGAATGTCACTGGGCTGCTTGTTACCTGCTTCTGCAAGGTTTGGGGGTTTTGTAGTAAGCATGCATAATGTAGATAACTGGGAAAAAAGTTAAGCTCTAAAAATGATCTTACAGCACTGCTCTGTGAGGGTAGTAGGGATGCCTCCCTGCCCATGAGTCACCTTTTTCCTCCTCTTCTTGCCACCAGACACTGTTGGCGTTGCTGATCTTGGTGCTGTACATGGGCACAGGAATATCAGGTGAGCGTCTGGAAGCTGAGAAAGGAGGAGCTGAATCCACCCGGAGTCAGGAGGGTTATCCTGGAGATGGCTGCCCGCCAACGGGGCCTCCAAAGCTTACCTTCTCCCCTCTTCACCCACTGGGATGACCAACCATGTTGATCTCAACGACTGCTCATTTGCCCTTGTTAAGAGGTGATGTTTGTGCCTGTTTCAGGAAGAAGTTGGGAGATATCAGAAAGGATCAGAGAATGTAACTATCCCCAGAATCCTGTGGCTTCCCAGGTAACATATTCAAAAAAGGTGCTGAGGGGATGTCAAGTTTGGCTGAGGAAATCTGGGAAGGCTTCCTAGAAGTGTCATGGGTGAGCTGGGTCTTAAAGGATGTGTAGGAGTTGGCCAGGCGGAGAAGGTGGGGAGGGGCACTCCAGAGAGAAGGAATAGCATATGCAAAGGCCCAGAAAACTTTTTGAAACCAGTGGCAAGGGGGGGGTCCTAAGTGAAAAAGCTCAAGATGCGACTTTGCTGTCTGCCTTTCAGGGACTTGAATACCAGACCAATGAATCCGCAGAAGAGCCAATAAAGGTCATCAGGACCTGGCTGAAGGAAAATTTGCACGTTTTCTTGGAGAAGCTAGAGAAAGAGGTGCGAGAGCTGGAGCAGCTGGTCCAGGACCTGGAGGAGTGGTTAGATGCTCTTCTGGGAGAAGGGCAGCTGGAGGATCCCTGCACCAACTTCAAAAATCACCTGTGAGGGCCCCAGGCTGGAACCCGGGGAAGACGTCAAGGGGAAGCAGGAGGTGGGTGAGGGGAGGGTTGCCAAGGGCTCCTCTAAAAAGAGCTGAGCTGTGACACTTGAATGTCATAACAGGCAAGAAAATAAAATAGTTGGGTCACTGAGAATGTTGCTGACACTACTGCTGGGTCGTGAACCCTGTCAGGAGGACCCCAGGGCTCTGTCGAGATAGCCTCCTGCGCACCAGGACTCTGGCTCACTGGGACCCAGCCAGCCTCAGAGTCAGGACCCTCACCCACTAACCTGAGATATAGTGCAAATTCCTTAACCTCTCAGGCACAAAACTGCCTCATTAGCAAAAATCAGTGAGGGCAGTTTGCCTCGCAGCATTCCAGTAAGGAGCAGACAGGAATATGCAGAGTGTGTCTAGTGTACTGTAGGGGCCTGATACGCAGATCTTCCTTCCTTCCTTTCCTTTTCTTCCCTCCCTGGAACTTAGCAAGAGGACGCTGGTTCTGGAGGGTATAGATGTTAAGCAGCAGCTCAACTCTCAGACATAGTTGCTAGCAGTATAAATTGCCAAAACCTCTGTGGAGGGCAGCTGGTGATAGCCACCGAATTCACAAATGCATTTACCATTCCACCTGGCAGTCTGCTTCAGGGATTTAGCTCATATGAAAAAATATATATGTTTTATCATCTATATAACATGTATATAAACTAATAGATAAAATATAAATATAAAATATTTAATATTGATAAAGAGAATTATATAATATTTATATAAAATATTAAAAATATATTTACATAATATATTAACATTATATCTAATTCATCATATATATGAAATACATACTTATATCACGTATATACACATGCATGTGAAATTACATGTATGTAGCTTCATATATAATAGCAAAACACAGGACGAGGAGGGCCCAGGTTCAGTTAGTAGAGGTGCACCCAAAAAGTGGATACCCTGTAGCTAGGAAGAGAATGAGGACGCTTTCCTGATAGAGAAGAGTCCACAGGAAAGGCTGTTAAACGAGAGAAATCAAGGCCTAAGAAGAGCACAGGGACAAGAACCTGTATTTTGTTGTTGACGGATGATGATGATGTTACTGAATGTGCAAGAAAACTCTAGAAGGATACAAAATGGGGGAAGGAGAATTGGGGGAGTTGAGAATGGGCAAATGTATGACCAGGATGAAAGGAAACTTTTCACACTCTTTATTTTCAGACTATATGATTGTTTTGCCTATTCAAATCTTTCTAAAAGAAAATTACCTATCATTTTTGCTTGCAGGAATACAGTGTATACATGCAAAATGAGAATATTGCTGTGATAAAATTATGAGTGACTTAGTTTTTTTAAACAGTGCCAAGAGAAAACCCTCTCTTTGGATTAGTTTATTTTGATTAAATGATAATAATTCTTATCTAGGATTTCCCCTTTTTCCCTTGACTTCCAGGAAGGTTCAGCATTTACTTGACCATGGTGGAAATTACATCAGCCTTACTTTTTTTGGTCTATTCGTCCTTTTCTAGGATTTTTTGTTTTCTATTTTAATGGAGTTATTGTATACGTGCCAATCATTAGAACCACCTCAAATCTTTGGAGAGTCACGGGTCCAATTCAAATCATCTCATAGAAAATCTGACTGGCGGGGGAGTGACACAGAAATTCTGCTTGCTGGAAGGAATTATTCAGTTGCCATTTGAGAAGGAAAGAGTCTTTGCAAGTTACGGTCACAGTTTTGCCACCTTGAATATGTGTCGCAGGGTGGGGACCATAATCTGTTTTTCTGGACTGCAGTTTTCTAGCAAGCATTCTGTAGGAAGATCTGATAAGGATATTTCTTTGCATTTATTTTTACTATTACTATAAAGGCTGTAGTAACATACCCCAAATCATGTACATGTGCTCTGCTGGTACTTAGACTGTTCCTGGGCAGAATTTTGACAGGGTTAGCCTACACACGCTTCAGCCTCTAACCCCCATCTAAGCTGCAATTATATTGCACCTGTAATATTTACCTGTGTGTATTTATGTTTACATATTCAATTATATATATTTATATGTTTTCTTTTATGTATATGATATAGTTGTAAATATTTTTTATAAAACATACATGTATATGAAATTTGGGGATGTGTGATTAAAAGAAAATGGAGCCTAGATCCTTGAGGATTGAAACCACCCCTGTGGTTATTAGCAGAGCCTCTGAGCAGAGGAGTCCCACCCTAAAAGCTCTCAGGCATCACCCCCACACACCTGCACACAGGGCCTGATAGAAACAGCCCGTGCTGGCGTGGGGCTGCAGCCCACTGATGGTGGTCACTTTCGGGATGTTGCTTGTGAGCCCGGAAGAACAGCAAGCCACCAAGGGCGGCTCATGCAATGAGGGTTTATTGTGGCGCAAGACAGGAGCCGGAATTTCATGGAAATCAAGAGGATACCATAACCTGGAATCCTGGAGACTGGAATAGGAAGGTAGTTAAGAACCCAAGGTGTCCACCAAGGTGCTCCAGGAGCACCCTGACGAGAATCTGGGAGATTACCTCTAGCTTTCCACCTTTGCCTTGATGTGGCTACTCCCTGGGTCTCTGCTTCTCTATGTGTGTCTGCCCCATCTCTTCCTGCTTCCAGTGGCTTCCTTGACCACCCCCCGCATCAAGCCCTTCTTCAGCTCAGCACTTCTGCTTGTGATTCCTCCTAACCCTGATTTGCTCCTGGTCCCACAAGGCCTCTCCCTGTCTCATGACCTTCCAAACTTCCAATGACCATATAATTCTGTCTGCATTTCCCAGATCAAGCTCCAGGGGAGTGGTTGGGATGTGATTATTGGCTGGAGCCTCCTGTCGTGAGTCAGATCGTGCCACGCAGCCTTTAGACTGGATGACCTTGGGGGGACCACCTCCCCTCAACCCTGGGCTCCAATCAACTGTGACAGGACGGAGAGGGGAGGATCAAGTATTCCAAAAGGGAGTTGCCTCATATGAGAAACAGTCTGGGACCCTCGCTGATGGGCAGCTCTGGACCGTGTATAACGACCTCACACTTCCCAAGGTCATCAGAAATGTGGCAGAGAGAGCAATGGCCACCCTTGTACTGTGGAGCCCCAAGAGTCAGTGTCAGGGAAGCAGAATGGTGTGAGACAAATATTCAAAGACAGAATATAATTGCTGAGAATGAGGTAGGGTGGGCTTGACCACCAGAGTCACCAGAGTCAACCAGAGTCAACACAGGTGAGTGGGTCAGCCTAATCTGGGAATATGTCATTCATTCCCCAGTTCTTGCCTATGAAAAAGACAAATGACACACTTAAAAAGATTATGGGGGCACCTGGGTGGCTCAGTGGGTTAAAGCCTCTGCCTTCGGCTCGGGTCATGATCCCAGAGTCCTGGGATCCATCCCCGCATCTGGCTCTCTGCTCCACAGGGAACCTGCTTCCTCCTCTCTATGCCTGCCTCTCTGCCAACTTGTGATCTCTGTGTGTCAAACAAATAAATAAAATCTTAAAAAAAAAAAAAAGAATATTATGAGGGTGTCTGTGTGGCTCAGGCAGTTAAATGTCCCACTCTTGATTTTGGCTCAGGTCATGAATAATCTCAGGGTCTTGGGATTGAGCTCAGCATCAGGCTTCACACTCAGGGTGGGGTCTGCTCCAGATTCTCTCTCTCCTCCTCCCTCTGTCCCTCCTGCTGCGTTCTCTCTCTCTCTCTCTCAAATAAATAAATAGAGTGTGACTACTTTTAATGACTTTAATGACATTTGAATGAGTTAGACAAAATGTTGCCCAGTAGATCTATTAAAGGGTCTAGTTTCATATTATAGAGTGGACTTCCCTTTGGGAGAGAAAATGTCTTTTACTTGAGAAGACAACTATTTCCAGCTCCTTCCATTCAATCAAGAATAACAATGCCAGCAGAGCAGGATCTTCCTGCCCTCCATCCCAGTCCCCAACCCAACCCTCTTCTAACAACAACCAGTTCCACCTGATTCTGGTCTTGCGAGGCCAGGCTTCTCAGCCACCGAAGACTACTTTAAATAGGAAAGAGAGTGGTGCCTGGCTAACTAAGTTGTTTAAGCGTCTGCCTTCAGCTCAGGTCATGATCCCCGGGGTTCCAAGATCGGGCTCCGCATCAGGCTCCCTGCTTGGCTAGGAGTCTTCTTCTCCCTCTCCCTCTGCCCTACCCCCTGCCCCAGCTCATACTCACTCTCTCTCTCTTTCTCTCTCAGATAAACAAATAAATTTTAAAAATAGAAAAGAGAAATTGAATTTAAAAATCAGGAGTCGGGGCACCTGGGTGGCTCAGTGGGTTAAGCCTCTGCCTTCGGCTCGGGTCATGATTCAGGGTCCTGAGATCGAGTCCCACATTTAGGCTCTCTGCTCGGCAGGGAGCCTGCTTCCTCCTCTCTCTCTCTCACTCTCTCTCTGCCTGCCTCTCTGCCTACTTGTGATCTCTCTGTCAAATAAATAAATAAAATATTTGGAAAAAAAAAATCAGGAGTCAAAATTTTAAAAAAAGAAAGAAAGACTGGACTATGCATATGCCAGCCACTGGTGAATGAGAAGTTTACAGGCTAATGGGAAAAACAAGCAGAAAAGTCAAGACGAGGCAATTTCGGAGAATGATAAATGTATGAGTAGAAACGAGGAAACCACTTAGCAAGCCACTGTGGTTTTCCAGGTGGAAGCAGAGGCTTGGAGTGGGGAAGAGGTGCAGAGAAGCCGAATTCAGTCTCAAAGCATCATCCGCAGGACCTGCTGATGGAGAAGAATAAGGAAGAAGGGTCCAGAAGGCTGTCTGCCCGGCCCCAGGACACTGTCTCTCTTCAATGCAGAGCAACCTGAGCCATGATTTCAGATCCTGACCCAAGATGCTGTCGAGGACTCCGTGGAAGAAACAGGAGTGGTCTCATTAAGGGAAAAGTGGCCAGGTGGAAAAATATCCTGACCACTCAATTATCTCCATTTCTTCCTTTGTTTCAGGTACCTGGAGCATGAGATCAGCACCACAAACAATTAAAATTTTTAATTAATTTTAATTGATGGTTTTCTCTCCATCTCTCTTTTACTTAATAGATCTATCTGGCAGTCTTCCTGATGCTCCCTCAGGCTCTTCTCTTTTGCTAACACTGATTCATTCTACGTTTTTCTTTGTTTTATTGCTTTGGATTAGCTTCTTTTCCGTGCCTCCAACTTATATGATGGGGAAAACACCCACAGTCATCCAGATAATTCATGCTATAAAGATAATAATCTGATAATCTAGACAAAAGCTGGATAAGATAAAGTCCACCTCTGTGTTAGCTGTATGTATTTCCTAAGAATATAAGGATTATTAGGGGAAAATAATAAAATTGTGGCAACAAACATTTAGAGAATGTGTTCCTATTTTAGGGACTTGGTCGAGTGCTATTGCCAGTTCCAGTTTAAGGACAGGGACACTGAGGCATAGAGAGATCATATTACTGATCAAATCATATCATCAATTAGTGAGGGGCTATCTGGCATCGAAGCCCTCACACCAGTTCAAGGAGCCTCCCAGCCTCGCTTGCACGAAGCCTAGCCAAGATAATGTCTTCTCTTATTTTATTAAGTAATCATATGCCAGTTAAATTTACAAGGCAATAAATTCTCATCACAATCTACTACGTGTTGGGTACATATAGAGAGAAGTAGAAGTTACATTCCCTGCCCACATACAGTTTGTCCTTCTACCATGAAACCAAGAAACAAAGACAAGAAAAATGAAGTATCTACATTCTTGCAGAAGCAAGTTGGGTCAAGGGCCAAAGGCACCTAATTGCCAAATGAGCTATCTACTTATTGGCCTAAGATTTCAGAGAAGCGATAGGGAGCTTGAGTTGGCACAAGCATGAAAATCTGTTAGTCCCGCTATAGAAAAATGTAGAAACTCAAATTAGGCTGTAGACAAGGTGAAATCGTGGGGGAATCAGTAGAGAGATGAACCATGGGTTGGGGCAGAGAGGGGCCTTCCCACTAGAATCACATCTCAGGTATGGGTGCTGGTATGGCCCGGCCTAACCCCAAGAGTCAGATCCCAGGTCTCAGGTAAGATTTGGGGCCAGGCTTCCCACAGGTCTTTGTGAGAATCAGGTGGTTTTTTTTTAAACAACAGATACCCTTGAGAAGTAGGGATTTGGGCTTCACTGAAATTACTCCCAGACCAAGAAAATCCATTTCTAGTCTCCATGTCATATTTTTGATGATGTCAAGTAAAAATGTGGATTTGATTTGTTCCCTAATTCACAAATTTGTTCCAAAAAATTGTGAAATGCACTAAATCCAATTTGGTTCAAATCTGGCTGTCAGAAGGATAATTGAGGGTGGTGAGGGATGGAGCCAAAGAAGATGCCTTTCTGGGGCATCCCAATCCCTTCTGTTGTGACATTTCCAAGAGGACATGCACATCCCTGCTGGAGGGCAAAGAAAGAAGACAAGAACTTTATTCAGACACCGTGACTGGCGTGCTTAGCACGGCGGCTGAGCCCTCAGCAGAAGGACCTGACTCACCTGGGTACTTTGGCGAAATCACTCCACCACTCAGAGCCGTGGGTCCCCCTCTGTCGTAGGGGGCTACCACTGTCCCCTCTGAGTGGTTGATGGAACATTAAAAGGATGTAACCGTAAATCACAGTGCTAGAAAGCCAGTAAGTGAGGTGCTTACAAAAGGTAGCATTAACAGAAACATCCAGGTAAGTCTAGACTCAGGCTCAGTTAGATCCAGAGGACATTGGCCCTTGTCTCACTCGCCATCTGTCAGTTCCGCTTGCCTCTGGGCTGGCCCCATTCTCAGGCAGGCTGTCCCCCACTGTGGTGGCAAGATGGCTTCAGGAGCTCGGGCTCTATCATATCTTCTCTGTCTCCCGAGGGAAGGAGAGCCCTCTTCCCTGAGAGCTATGGTCCAACCTGCCAGGAAACCTGGTGGTTCTCAGATTGGATCAAACACCCATTCCAGGGCTAAATCTGGTGGCCGCCATGACACAAGGCTCACATCGGCCAGACCTGTTTTACACACGCCTCCCTCTAGCCAGGGATAATCCTAAGCACAGACTGAGTGGGGAGAGTGGTGGCTCCCCAGGGGAAATCAGGGTGCTATTACCAGAATGTGGGAGACGGGTGCTAAGAAAAAAATTGAAGCACTTTCTTAAAGTAGGAGTAACAATTCTCTACATTTCCATCATACTCTCATTGGGTAGAAGTGCTTCCTCAGCTAACTTGTTTCATTTGGACTGTAGCTCATCTACACAAGACAGGCGACTCTTTCCAACACCAGGTACCTGGGTGAACTACAGCAGAATTTACATCTCCTGCCCATGAGCGCAGGCAAGGTGCATGTCAGGGGAGGTGGCGTAAAGGAACCGAAGGGACAGAGGTTTGGGATCAAACAGACCTGATCTGAGCCCTGCCCCTCCTCCACTCCCACCTCTGCCGTGTGACCTCAGACAGGTCCCTCCATCCTTCTGAGCCCCAGTCCGCTGCCCATAAAATGGGGTATGTTTATATATCTCCAGGGCCCACAGAGAGAAAAAAGTCTTAACAGCTAACTTTTATTTAGTGTTTACTATGCTCCTGGCACGATTCTAACCACTTTATGAGTATTCCCCACCTTATTTAATCATCACAACAGATCTATGTGTACCATCAGTGTCTTCATTGCATCTGTAAGGAACTTGGGACAGCAGGTGCACACATGTCCCAGGGTCGCCCAGTAAGTGGTGAAGCCAGGATGCAGACTGAGACAAGCCAACTCCGGGGCCACATGCAAAAGAACCACCCTATGCTCCTTCCGGATTCAATGAGGTAATGCGCATGCTGTGCTCTGCAAACGGTAACACATTATATATATGTCACTCGCTGTGACTTCTCTCCTCCCGTCCTGGTCATTAAAGTCATGAGGGACCTCATGAATCTACCATTCAGATACATTCTCTCAGGGCTGGACTCAGCCCCTCGCTGCACTTCCTCTCAGCCTGCCTTTGGCCCTGAGGCTACACCTACAGACCCATCTGATTCTGTTCTCTCTGGAGTCCAGGCAGAGTCATTCCTTGTACGCAGGCATTCACTTACTCCACAGCTCTATATGACTGAAAGGAGAAGCTGGGGTCCTACCGCACAGCAGGACGATTCTGGAGAACTGAACCAACGTGGTGCCCACTCCCAGTGCGGTGGAGACAGAGGAAATGGCACCCGGTGAGGCTACTTGACTCAGCATCGTGGGTAACTTGGGCATAATATTAGAAACCCAGCTGCCAGGGTAAGGGGTGAGCTCCACGGGACAGGCATCATGCAAGGGGAGCAGCTAGCAGTCAGAGCAGAGCACGTTTAGCTACTGTCACAAAGGGAAATCCACTCTTCACTCCCCTGGCATAGAGCTTAGCATCAATTCTGTATAACTTACCTGTTCCTCTCTGTAAGACACTCTTCCCCATTCTTGGTTTCTGCTTTATTTCTCACATCAAAGCACATACTCTGTAGCAAACGTATATATTTATAAATACAGCAAATGTATATATTTCTTTTTTTTTTAAGATTTTATTTATTTATTTGAGAGATCACAAGTAGGCAGAGAGGCAGGCAGAGAAAGAGGGAAGCAGGTTCTCTGGTGAGCAGAGTCCGATGCAGGGCTCGGTCCCAGGACCCTGGGATCATGACCTGAGCTGAAGGCAGAGGCTTTAACCCACTGAGCGACCCAGGCACCCCAGAAAATGTATATATTTCTAAAATAGCAGGCATATAGAGACAGAAAGCTGATTCGTGATTGTCAGGGACTGTGGGAGGAGGGGTCAGGAGTGACTGCTTATTAGGTCCAAGGTTTCCATTTGGGGTGATGGAAAAAGTTCCATTGTTAGAGAGTGGTGATGGTTGTACAGCATCAAAAATGTACTTTTTAATGCCACTGAATCGTATACTTCAAGATGGTGAAAATGGTAAATTCCATGTTCTGTGTATTTGCCACAATAAAAAGGATTATAGGAGAGCATAATCTCACTACCCAGAGTTAGCCAAAGCAATGTTTTAGGTATTTCTCTCCACCTTTTTTAATGCATATTTTTAAATAATTAAGGTCATAATGCAAAATATAATTTATATCTTCTTTCAGTCCAACAATATGTAATAAGCATTTTACCATATCCTGCATAACATTATTGGTCACTTAGGGGGTTCTTTTCTTCAAAGAACTGTTCACTATTATTAACAAACGCATCAAGAAAATAAAGAGCAGTCCATAGTCTGGGACAAATTATTCACAATACACATATCTAACAAAAAACTCATATCCAGAACATAGAAAGAACTCTTACAAATCAATAAGAAAAATGCAGACCACCCAATGTTTTTAAAGTGTGCCATAGGTTTGAAAGGACACTTCAGAAAGATGTATGAACGGCTAAAAAGCATGAGGAAAGTGTTCAACATCACTGTTCATCAGGGATAAGCATATTAAAACCACAGTGAGGCTCTAGGGCCTTAAAACAGAATGATGATTAATCTGGATTTCCAAAAATACACATTGTTTATAAAAGAAATAAATCTAATGACTCAGAAAAGTTAAAAGTAAAAGGACAGGTAAACATATCCATAAAAACATTAAAAAATGAGTAAATATTTTTTAAAAGGAGGTATAGATCTACTAATATCAGATGAAATAGACATTAACACCAGAAGTATTAGTAGACATAAAGAGTAACTATTCAGAATTATAGAGGGGTCCAGCTTAACAGAAATATATAACAATCCTAAATTCAAATGAGTTGAGTAATGGAGCCTCAAACATTGTAAGAACTAAAAGGAAAAATAGCTAATTCCATAATCACAGTGGAATGTTCTGAAACATGTCTGTCAGTAACTGATAATACAGACATAAAAATTAATAAGGATATATAAAGATTTAAAGGGCATGACTAATAAAGTTGAGATAGACCCAAATGCATACAGTTACCTGATTTATGGCAAAGGTACCACTACAGTTTAGTGGGGAAAATATTGTCTTGTTGATAGATGGTATTAGATCAATTGCATAAACTTATGGAAACTTATGGCAGTTCACTTTCCCCTCATATCATACTTAAAATTCTATATCAGGTGAATCATAAGCCCAAATGTAAAAAGTAAAATAGTAAAGTACCTAGGGGGCGCTTGGGTGGCTCAGTGGGTTAAAGCCTTCGGCTCAGGTCATGGTCGCAAGGTCCTGGAATCGAGTCCCGCATCGGGCTCTCTGCTCAGTGGGGAGCCTGCTTCCTCCTCCTCTCTCTCTCTCTCACTCTTTCTCTGCCTGCCTCTCTGCAAACTTGTGATCTCTGTCTGTCAACTAAATAAATAAAATCTTTTTTAAAAATTTAAAAAATAAAGTTCCTAGAATAAAACATAGGGAGTATATTTATGATCATGAATCGACACAAGTTTCTTAAACAAACACAAATAAACAATACACATAAAGGAAAAGATTAGTATATTAGACTATTTTAAAATTAAGAATTGCTGTTGATGGAAAGATACCATTAAGAGGGTAAAAATGCAAACAGAATGCAAGAAGACATTTGCAATACAAGGAAGCTATACATTGATTATATAAAGAACTCCTACAAATAAAAAGAAAAAGTAAGAAATCCTTCAAAGTGAGAAAAACCTTGAACAATTACTTCACAAAAGGACAATATCCAAGGGGTCAATTTGTTATTCATAAATGCCTAATTAAAACCACAATGAGATATCATCCTCTACAGTCAGAATGTCTACATTTTTTAAACCCAAACCAAGTGTTGCTAGGATATAGATCTATTCTCACTCTCCTATATTTCTATGGAAGTATAAGTTAGTATAACTGCTTTCAAGAACTATTTGTAGTAATTACTAAAGCTGAACATACACATGTTTTATAATCAAGAATTCTACTACAAATGTATACTCTTAGAAATGGATGCGTGTGGGGACGTGTGGGTGGCTCAGTGGGTTAAGCCTCTGCCTTCGGCTCAGGTCATGATCCCGGTGTCCTGGGATCGAGCCCCGCATTGGGCTCTCTGCTTGGCGGGGAGCCTGTTTCCTCCTCTCTTTCTGCCTGCCTCTCTGCCTACTTGTGATCTCTATCAAATAAATAAATAAAATCTTTAAAAAAAAAAAAAAAAAGAAAGAAATGGATGTGTGTGTGCATGTTGTTTTGAAAGTCAGGCCAAAAATATCATATGGCATTATTTTTAACACTTAGAAACTAGAAACCTCTCAACAGTCTGTCAGCAGTAGAACGGATAAATAAACTCAACAATGGAATACTATTCGGCAGTGAAAAAGAGCGAACAAACTTATGTGAGACCATGGATAAGCCTCAAAGGTATAAGGTGACTGGAAGAAGAAAAGAAAGAGTATAACTGTGTATGATCCCATTCATATGGAATTCAGAATCGGGCAAAATTAACCTACAGGTGATAGAAGTCAGGATATTGGCTACTTTTGGAGAATGATAACCAAAAGATGGTACAAAAGAGATTCTTGAGGTGCTGGTAATATTCTGTCTCATGATCTGAATGGTGGGTACCAAAGCATATTCTCTTTTAAAAATTCATCAAGCCCTCCACTTAAGACTCATGAATGAAATTATATCATGTTATCCTTTCATTTAAAGGCTTGGCAAAATATAGCATATGCTATTATTGAAGTTCATGATACCTATTGCCAATTATTTTTGGGTTAACACTGTACCAGTTCCCAACAGCACTGTGTAAGAGTTGTGTCCCAACCAAAGCCTCCCAAATATTGAGCATTACAATCTTCAGAGTCATTCTTCAGCTTCCTTGTAAGTTGATCATATCCAACAAGCCAGCCAATAGTTATCAAATCTCAAGCTACAATGAATTCAGATAAAACTATTTTACTTTCTCTCCCTTCCCTCTTTCCCCCATGAAGGCAGTGGGAAAGGAGAGGCAGGGATGACTTTGAGAGAGACGTAATAGAAAGTAACAATAAGACTTACCATGGAACGTCCCAGAATGCACTCGAATCCCTTCCTGAAACAGCCGTTAAAGAAATGGGGCAGGGGATGGGCGCCTGGGTGGCTCAGTGGGTTAAGAAATGGGGCAGGGGCTTGCTGAAGACATATGGCCTAGAGTAAAGAACACTGAGACAGGAGTCAGGAGGCCTTGGTTCTTAGTCCAGCCTCACCACTACAAGATGACCCTGGGCAAGTCCCTTCCCTTCTTTGGGTATCTGTTTCCTAACTTGTAAAATGAAGGTTTGGATTAGCTGGTCTCCAAAGCCTTTTTCAGTTTGAATTGGCCATGATACATAGGACTCCACGGACCCATATAACAACACCATTTTAAATGCTCTGTGAGGCACCTGTGGGTACATTTATGTTTGAGTTGAACATTTAATTCACCAGAATTTTCCTCAGGAGAGAAAATATTGTTGGAGAGTGTGAGCCCCCAAGGGCACCTGAGTATTCGAGAAAGGGGCTCTTCTGTCAGAGGAACCAAGATAACGTTGCTTATTTCTCCAGCGAGGGAAAAGAAAGAGGAAGGAAAGAAAAAGCCCAGACAGACACGCAAGATGGCGAAGACGGGGTGTGCTCCATAAAGCGATCTCAACAAAGGTCAGTAACATCGCTAAATCTGTGCACGCTTGATCGTCTAGGAGCAGATTTTCTTGGTAAAACATGAGAAGGGGCAAGGTCCCTGCACACACTGACATGGCCCAGTCTCAAGGCAGCCTACGTAAACAAACACGGGCCAGGAGGGAGAAGGCTGTGTGAAAACACCCTCCATAGGGACTGGCACATCCGGGAACGTGCACTCAGCTTTCAGATCAAGGGTAGGCAATTGGGGTGGGAGTTTCACTGAAGCCCGTCTCCGGGGCACGGGAGAGCCCTTAGTGGCAAACACATCACATGTTCTATCCCGATGATAGCCATCTGCTGCTCTCAACCTGCATGAAGTAACTGAGGCTCTTCTCATTTGCCCTGTCTCCTCTCTAGTTGGAATCCCCACCCTGAGGCCGAGCCTGCCGCAGTCCTGACACCCTGACCCCCACCGACCTCCCGGGTGAGAGCAGCCTCCCCTGGGCAGGGCGAGTGCCCATGGCTGGCCATGGGTGCTCTCGAGGGATGGCCCTCTCCACCCATCACACCGGCTTTGTACCCTGGAAAATATTTCCCCCTCCCTTGATTGAACCCGAGGTTGAATTCATAATTTTACAATTTTCAAAACTACCTAACTCCGAGGGGGGAAGAAAGAGCTTTCAGTCACCCCTATTCGGTAGCCAAGAATTAGCAAGGGAAACACTGCTTCCCACTTTCTAATTGATGCCTCTGCCAAGGGCCCAGGTATGCCGGCTCCTGAACACGTGTCTTTGGGGAATTAGTCTCGGGAAACATATCCTCCAAGGCCATGTGCGCTTCCTGTCGCCAGCAGGACTCCAGGGGCCCCCTCAACACTAATTTTCTTAAAACAAAACCATTTCTTTTTTTGAAATGAAAAATGACTTGTTAAACCCCTCCCCGTCCCTTTTTTTTTCTCCTCCCAGAGAAACACATTAAAGTAAACAAACTTGAGATGTAGAATGAAAACAGGGGTCCCCGTAGCACCTGCAGGGTTTTAGCGGCTCATATTACAAAGCCCTGTCTGAAGTGGCCAAGAACTGTTTCCATTACAAATAGCCAGTTCTCTTGAAAGTAAGGCAAAAGCCAAATTAGTCAGATTACATCAGGATATATTTTCCCGTAGCATAAGTTCTTTGGAAACACCTGCCTGACATATTTCAGACTTGGGCCCAGGCGAGCTGGGCCCTTGGTGGTTTCAAGGGCTCGTCAAAGTCTCAACAAAAATGGGTGTTTGGGTTTTACTCTGGAAAACTGAGTAAGAGGCCTATGGAATTTGGGTTGCTGCAGACTTACTGGTACCTCTGAGCCGGCAAGGTTTAACCAGCTGTTGTCCCTGCGGCACCGAATGGTGTCGAGATGGCCTGGAATTTGGGCGTCTCGGGTCCAAACCTCTTTGGGATGGCAGCAAGAAGGGCGATGTGGTCACGCCGCAGTTATGTGGTCAGGAAGCCTTGAAGGGACTGGATGCAGAAGGAGCATGACCTCACTCTGTGGGAAATGCTAAAATTAGGGAAGAGCGCCCAGCCCACAGCCGGGTAGGAATGGAGAAGGCAGAGGCCGGCAGGCAAGGGGTCAAAGCTTGGGATACCGAGCCCCCCCTTATCCTTCCCTATAACCCTAATTAACATTCCACTTTTGACAACCGTCCCCCACTTCAGTCTTTCTTATTTATTTGGTTACTGCCCAGTAACCATGGATAATTTACTTTTTCAAACGGTTTGCATTGTTTAAAAGTACCTGGTCAAGTAGATTAAATAAATCATGGCAAATCCGCAATATGGAATACCGCGTACCCATCCAAATGAATCAGGGAAAGTGACAGGGACTGTCGTGGAAAGACCTCTAAGATATAGTAAGTGAAAAAAAAAAAAAATCAGGTTGCAGAACAGTATGGATAAGATGATCCCATTTGTTCAAAAGGGGGTGAGGGGAGCAAAGGTGTACACACAGATACACACAAATGCCCAGAAACGTGTAGAAAGTGGACCAGGAGAAGGGACGGTAAACTATTCATTATGGCCATCCAGCAGAGGAATTGGGAAGAAAGAGAGAAAGAGAGGTAAGGACAGACTTTCATGTTCTCTTTGGAACACTCTTGAAACGTTTACAACGAGAATAAAGCCATGTATTGCTTGTGTAAAGAAAAACGCCCACAAAAAAATCAGATAAAGAGTGTGTGCTGGCGGGTGGTACCTCAGCACGCCAGATGAGTTCCTAAATCCTGAAAACGGAAGAATCCACAACTCCGAGTGTGTGACGGCCATTGGCTTGGGGAACTGCTGAGCTCTGAGTCTGGGGATTTCCTGGCACCCCGCTGGGATGAAGTTCGGGCCAGGGAGGCGCACCAGTAAGCACACACTTCTGGAAGATGTTCATGAGCAGTGACCTCGGTCAAGAGTAAAAGCTTTAGACTCATCCACCCTGGATTGACAACCTCACAAGCAAGAGGACTTAGGACACCTTCCTTGACCTCTCTGGGCCTCATTTTCTCAGCAACAAAACGGGGGAGTGAGAATGGAAAGCACTTAATAAGGTGCTTGGAAAAGTGGTTCGAGTAAAGGCATTCAGCACAGTGCCTGGTGTGTGAGGAACACTCTCAAATGTGAGTTACTATGAAAGAGGCCATAGAATGAGAGACGTCTTTTTACACTTACATGTCCTAACCAAGTACCTGGATGAGCAAGTTCCTCCTAAAACAAGAATATGGGCTAAATCCACGTTGACCTGCAGAGCCGGGCCACCCCAAACGTCCAGAGAGTGAAGGAGCCAGACTGGACTCTTACACGCCCATCAGAGAGCTCTTTATTCTATAGGGAGAGAGCCCAGATGTGTGGATACAAGACTCTAGTGTGCCTCAGGTGAGATGCTACAAACTGGTCAGCCAGAGGAAAGTGCTGGAGCAGAACTGCAAAGGCAAGGAAAGCAGGTCACCTGGAACCAAGGAGCTCGAGTCCTTGAGGTTGGCTGGAGGAGAGTGGGGAGGGTCGAGGGAGGGGGGTGTTCAGGCCAGCTGCGGCACGTTGCTGGGGTCCACCAGCTGTATGAAAGACCAGGGCTGAACTCAAAAGCCAGAGTTGCTTAAAGCCAGGAAATTATTGACCTAGAGAGCAACTGTAGACGATCGTCAAATGTAACACGTGCCGGGTCCAGCCTGCCTTTTCTCCCAACCAGCAGGAATCTTAACTGTGCAAACTCTGAAATCAGCCCCTGGACTCCTTTGTCTCATACATCACAGCCCAGATCGTCAGCACAATTCCCCACGGTAGGGTTTTTATGACTGGTGATGATGTAAGGAGGCAGAGAAAACACAGCTGGTCTTGCGTGCAGTTTACAGAGAGGGCGCTGGGAGAATGTGAGCCTGTCCCTGAACACCAGCCCTTACAGCTGCTCTGCTCCCCTCCAAAGGCTGAGGGTCCCCGCCACCTCTCATGGAAGGAAACACATGACTCAGACCAATGAGACATTTCTTTAATTTGAAAAAAAAAAAGAAAAAAATCCTGATGTAGACATTTTTAAAACCCTGAGATGTTTGGGGTTCTTCCCTGCTGCCTTCAACAGTGACTTCCCATTCTTGCCAGCTTGGGCTGTTAAACCCCGCTCTCACATGCATCCCTTTCTCTGCATCCCCAGCCCCACTGCCTAGGTTGGGCCTCATTATCTCTCCCTAAGAGTCTACAGCCTGCTTCT
Source organism: Mustela erminea (assembly GCF_009829155.1). Classification (NCBI taxonomy): domain Eukaryota; kingdom Metazoa; phylum Chordata; class Mammalia; order Carnivora; family Mustelidae; genus Mustela; species Mustela erminea. The sequence continues at coordinate 103,675,700 of NC_045616.1, read as the reverse complement.
AACTGTTCTTCCTGTCTTCGATCTTGGCCCCAGTCCTGTCTCCACTCACTAGCCAGAGGGACTTTCTCAAACACAAATCATATGTGTCTCTCTCCCGTTTAAAAAACAAACAAACAAAAAGCCCTTCCATTGGTCCCTGTTTCTTCCCAAATAAAGTGCAAACTCTTTTACATAGAGCATTTTGCATAGAATGGTCCGTTCCTGTTATGCAAAATAGCCTTGTCTAAGAAGTCCCTTGCAAATACTGAATTAGTGAGTACAGAGCTATTCCTCATCCTTGGGGAAATGCAGTGTTAGAATTCTGTGAGCCACTGGCTACAACATTTTTGCCCATCGATAATATGTAACCCCATTATATGTAAGTTTCTGTTTAATTTTTTTATACACATTAATATACATTGGTGATTCTTTCACATGGGACTCAACTGCTGACAGGACTACAATTCATGCCTCATGAGACTTACTTAATACATGTGTTTTCTCCAGAAGGCCACATCATATCCTACGTGGGCTCAGGAACACTAGACAACACTTCAGCACTATGCTTGGGGGCCATTTTAAATGGTGAAATCATCATAAAAAAGCACCAAAAAATGGGGGAAAACATGGCATAAAGTAGACCATGAAAAAGACAATTGTTTACAGTATGAGAGCTGAAACAGGGGGGCAAGACGTCACCTTTTCTGCTGGGAACGTGTGCATCGGTGACACAAACTTCTCTTTGCTTTCCATATGTCCATAAACGACCACAAAAACACTGTAAGTGTTGATTTTGGGATCGCAAGTAAATTTTAGTAAGCAAATCTGCAAATATGGAACCTGTGAATAATGGAAATACGGTGTTTATTACCGTTGCCTGCCCAGCACTTCTGAGTCTTGCTTCTTCTGTCTGCGTACAGAGTGAACACAAGGACCTACAGGTGCCTGCATGACTACACAGAGCCAATCCCAACGTCCTATCCCCTTGGCTGCAGTGATTGGTCCAGAAACTGGCACATGATCCAAACTTAGCCAATCAGAGACCTCTCCTGGGATTTTCCCACTGGAACTGGGAGAGAAGATTCTTGATTTGGAGGATAGACTTAAAAAGATGTGACTTTGAGCCGTTGATGACCGTGTTCAATGTCATGTTGGCCACATGTGATAGGAAAGATCGGAACGGAAGGTGGGAATGAGTGAGAGACAGAGAGTGGGTACTGTCAAATACAGTTTTTCTGCGTTGTTGTCCTCAATTCTCTGAACTACCCTGGAATCCTTCAGATCCTTACACAAATTTTCCTTCTTCTTTTCCTACCCTTATTTGATTGCCTCTCACAACAACAAGAGTCCACACGAACACAGCTTTAAAGGCCTTTCCCGGTCCGGCCCCCATCTATCTACCTTACCTTCTAGCATGTTCTTACTTCAAACATTATGTCCCGTGACACAGAAACACTTGGAGTTTCCTGCAGGCACTCTGCAGCCCCTCACCTTCACATCTGCTCAAGCCGTTCCCTGTGCTTGGAACATGCTTCCCTCACACAGTAGCTCAGTTATCCCCCACCCCGTTCTCTGACCTCTCCTCGGGGCTCCCGTGGCCTCCAGCCCCAGCTTCTCTCTTCACTCAACACACGACATTGAACTTACTTCTTTATAGACCATGAGCCTTCCTACATCACATAGCAGGGCCTGGTGCTCTGAGGATGCCCAGAGGCAAGGTGGCAAACTTGAATTTCTGGCCTGAGGTATGGAAGTCCAGGTTTCTGCTCCCACTTCTTTCCTGGGGCTGAGCCTGTGAGACTGAGAAAGTGATTCACATGGGAATGATGGTTCAGCGTTCAGAAAGCCCTTCCCCCTGCATGATTTCATTGAACCTTTAAGAGCCCTGGATGGCAGCCAGATGGTTCTCTCCCTTGGAGGAAACCGAGATTCTTAGAGATAAAGTGCTACTGTCCTATATATATGACTAGTGGGTGACAGAGCAGGACACAGAATGTAGCCTTCCTGACTTGGAGGCCAGTAGGTTCCATGTATCTTAAATATCCCACAGGCCCCGTCTCCTTTGACCCTCATAAACCAAGGGACCAACTCATTCCAGTTTTTCTGGGAATATCCCAAGTTTAAAACTAAAGTCCTCCATCTCAAAAACTCCCTCAATCTCCAGCCAAGCAGGACAGCTTGTTCCCCACACCTCACAACGTTGATATGAGGCAAGTTATTGAAATCGTTCTCACTTACCCCTGAGAAAACTGAGGGGTAAGTGAGGGAAAGGGAAAGTGCTTGACACACATCACACAAGACACCAGTGGCAGAACCAAGGTGTAAACCAGCATCCCTCTGACTCTAGAGCTCTTCCCATGCTTCAGCAAGGTCTCTGCTATCAACCCTTTAGCCAACCAGTCAGTCATCCAGAATGTATTAGCCAAATTGAGGCATCGTGAAGGAAGAGCAGGTGTCAGGCCACAAATATGACACAGCCATGTAGAAAGGGAAACAGCACATCTCACCACCGTGCTCCCCGGGCCTATATTTCTCATCTGATCTTAACTACCGTTGTATCTCCACAGGGCTTCCAGATCAGCTAGTGGAACAACAAGCTTGACAGATGTTTTTCCCCACTGAATTGGCCAACGGTTTGACTGTAACTGTGTCTGTACCCAATGCCAAGACAACAGGCCAATTAATCCAATTCCATTGGCCAATACGGTGGAAAGAGAAAATAAACAAAGCCTGAGAGAGATGACCCAGTTGAAGACTGAATCTGGTGGTTATTTCACTATATCGACCAGTAAATCGGGGCCTATCAGGTCACCTTAAGGCCCTTGGCGTACCCAGCCTGAACCAGTTGAATTAACTGGTTCTACTGGCACGGTCTATAGATGGCCCCTATCTCCTCAACTTTAAGAGACTAGATCAAATTGATGATGGGTGTTGTACATTTTTCCATGTTATGTAATGACTGCCCATGCTAAGTACTTGCTGGGAATCATTATTTTCAAAGGCCTCTTGAGTTCATTATGTAAGAGGCACTAGCTCATGCATTTTGAGCAGACCAGGGCAAAAATGACATTTAAGATATTGCTCAAGTTTTAAAACGAGTGGCTCTACAAATAAACAGTGATTTTTAAAAGAAAGGAGAAAAAAGAGTTTATAAACCCAATAAAGATGTAACAGGGGCCAAGCAAGATGAAAAGAAGAAGTTTAAAGCTGTGGTGAGCCACCTTCTGAGGCCTTCAGAACACTCAAATCCAGAATAATTCCCCACACAGAAGAAGGAAAGGGAGTATTCTCAGACGCCAACCAATAACTCACCCTCCTCCCGCCCCACCCCATCACCACCACGAAGTTGTTTGGATTCAGTGTACCCAGTAAGAGGCAGCCAGCAAAGGATTTCACCAAGAAAGAACTGTCCATTCCTCCTCTGCCTCTGTCAGCAGATGCAGCCCAGATCCTAGCCCACTCACCTCGGGAAGAGCTGAGAGCCCTGGGGCAAGTAATAGAAGGTTCTCTTCTTGTTACCTGCCCCCCATCACACCAGCTCACCCATCAGTCTAGCCAACAACAGATAACTTTAAGCACCTACTGTGTACCAAGCTGTGTCCTACGCACCTTCCATACATTATTCCATTTAATCCTCACAAAACTTTGTGAGAGCTGCTATTACCAAACCCAATTTAAAATAAGGCATGGGGGAGAGGGGGAGGCGTGGCTGAGTCAGTTAAGAGGCTGCCTTCAGCTCAGGTCATGATCCTGGGATCCTGGGATGGAGTCCTGCATCAGGCTCCTTGCCCAGCAGAGCGAGCCTGCTTCTCCCTCCACCCGCTGCTCCCCCCACTTGTGCGCTCTCGCTCACTCTCTGACAAATAAATTAAGTCTTTTTTTAAAAATTAAAAAAACAAAATGAGGCATGGAGAAGTAAAATTACTTTTCTCCTGGTCCCACAGTGGTGGAGTGGGGGATTTGACACCAGAGGTTTGATTCTAGAACTTTCTGTTCCGAGTACCTATTGTCAACCGCCACAAACTCTCCAGTCATTGGTACCGTACTCTGGATCCCAATAACTGCCCTGGGTTCTCCTTATTTGGGGACACCCCCCCCCAGCTGGAAGACCAAGCTGAATCTGAGTGTGCAAATGTGGCCACCTGTGGGTTGGTGGGCAGCAGGGGAGGGTGGCGTTCCCTGTAAGAGAGAAGAGGTATTTGCAAACAGCAGAGAATCGAGTCTCATGGATTTGCATCTGAGTCCTTTGAAGAGAAGATTTAAAGACAGAAGTAAAAAAAGAGCTAAGTATGTGTCAAAATGCTTCAGATAGCAAACTGAAAAAAAAATTTCAGGGCGCCAAGGTGGCACAGTCAGTTAAGTTTCCAACTTGGTTTCAGCTCAGGTCTTAACATCAGTGTCATGAGATCAAGCTCCGTGTCAGGCTCTGTGCAGAGTCTGCTTAACATTCTCTTTCTGTCTCCCCCTTCTTCTCCTCCTCCTCCTCTCGATCTCTCTCAAATAAATAAATAAATAAATAAATCTTTAAAAAAAAATCAGACTGGCTTGAGATAGTGAATTTATCCATTCAAAGAAGAGCAAGTCTTATGGGGGAGAAGGAGGACTTTGAATTCAATTGATCCAGTGTCTGTGCCAAGGGTCTTTCTGTCTTTCCATCTACTGATCACAGTGTCAACTTCATGCCAAGGCTGGCTCCCCCACAACCCCCAGCTCTGTGAGATGCCTGTCAGCATCAGCCGTGGCTACAGTGCCCTCATATGATCTAGCATTTGACACCCCGGCAAGGACCCTTGGAGAAGGCACTAAACACATTATTCAGTCGCTTTTGGAATGACCAATGGTAAGTGAAGCAGAAATGCCAGAGATGCCATCAAAGATGATGGAAGAAGGGATAAGACCAGTAGATATGTTCTTTCATGGACCTGGGTTTGCTCCATCTTCTGATCACTAAGTAATATGGTTCGGAGATATCATTGAAGTTCAGAGGGACTGTACTCCGTGGGCCAGGGCTCAGAGTAGGAGATGATGTTACAGCATTCCACGAGAGCAAGCAGATCACAGAAGACAGAGGCCAGGTGGTGCTGCTGACCCATCAGAAGCAAGTTCAGTGCAGCCACAGGAATGAGTGGTAAGGCAGCGTGGCAACCAAGAGTCTGGTGTGCAGCGGTCTGTGGAAGTGGCAGGGAGTACAATGCCTCTAGCTGCAAAAATATCCCAAAGGATATTTCTCAAACTATACTGGGGAAAAGAAATCAAGGATGACTTATCAGGAAACTGAGGGACGCTATGCCAATAGTTATGATCCCTTGGCCAGTTTTCAGACCTGAAAGCTGTCTACTGAAGGAGAGTGTAGGTCCCCCTGAGGATAGACCCTCAGTCACTGCAGTGAGGATACACGGTCATGAATCCCCCAGCCATCCTCCCAAAGGGACAGATGGTCATTCACTTAGGTAAAGTGTCCAGACTTTTCAAGTACCGTTGGAATGTCAGACACTGGCTCTAAGGGACAACATCTCGTGGTCCCCTATAAGCGTCGAGGTAGGAGGGAGCCAGGTGATCATTGGAGGCCTGGCCTAGGTCTGGCTCAGAGTGGACCCACCCAGCGGCCATTCCCCCAGTTCTCAAATGTATAAGTGGAATGGATATCTTTTGCAGTTAGGAGAACCCTGACATTGGAGCTCCTGGACATGTGGAGACATCCTTGTGGGAAAAGCCAAATGGAAGCCCCTGAAACTGTTCCCCTTTCTTCAGTCAAAGTATTAGGTCAAAAACAGTTTCACATCCCAAAAAGAATCTTTAAGAAGCCCTCATTAACAAGGAGGGAGGGAGCCCCCCCTTAAGGAGCAAGGGTATTAGTTTCCATAATATCCCCCATTGAATTCACCTATTCAATTTACCCATTTGTCAACTATAAAAAGCAGGTAGATTCTGGAAGATGACAGTAGACTACCACAAACTCAACCAGGTAGTGGCTACAATCACAGCCGCTGGTCCAGATGCAATATAGCCGCTAGAGAACACAGCTCCAGTACATGGTGTGCGGCCCCGGCTCTGGTAAATGGATTCTTTTCTATCCCTGCCAAGAATGAGTACCAAGAAGCAGCTTGTATCCCCATAGACCAGTCAACATTAAAAATGTACAATCTGACTCTAGGGCTCTATTGATTCTCCTATCCTTTTTCATGATATAGCCCAAAGGGATCTGGACCATCGGAACATTCTGCAGAGCCTTCCATTTATCGGTGACAGACATGGCAAATAACACTATATCAACCACATCTTGTTAATCAAGCAGGACGAGCAAGAAGTAGCAAATATGTTGGAGGCCTTAACAAGAACCGTGAGCTCCAAAAGTAAGAAGTAAACCTTACAAAAATCCCGAGACTCTCTACATCAGTGAAATTGCTAGGGGTCTCATGGTCTGAAGCACATGAGAGTCAATATACTAAGTAAGGGAACACACATTCTTCCAAATAAAGGTCACCCGAGACCCTGACTGTGAGCAGAAAGCAAGAAATGCATCCATCCATCCATCCATTCATTCACTCATTCACTCATTCACCCAAGCTTTGTTGACAGCTACTCTGTGCAAGCTGCTCCGTGCCTGGGGCTGAGGTGAGTTGGGTCGGGAACCATCTGCTGGTGTGTTTGCACAGGACCCGGGAGAACCTGCCTTTTACCACCACCCCCAGCCTCCCCACAGAGAGAACCTGGAAGCAAGAGCTGAAGAGAAACAAAGGAGCCATTTCAAAAACAGCATCCCAGGAGACCCTAATAAAATGCACTCTAGACAAAGTCCAAGATCAAAGTGAGGTCACCTATCTCAACTCCAAATCTTGTAGTTATCTACTCCCTTTGAAATTCCCTCCAGTGAACACAGCGTATACTCAATAAAAATGTAATCCAGACTGTCTTTCAGGAAAGAGGGTTTCCTTGGGGTGGTGGGAGGGGGTGGGGGTTGTATATGAATCAGGAGAGCTTCCAAAGTCAAGTTGGGTTCTTTTTCCCCCTGAATTGTGAGTATTTTGGAACCTGGTCTGTGGTGGGCACACACCCTATCCTCTCAGAATGCCTGGCTGCCAAGAGCTCCGCACCCTCTCCCTGAGTTCTGCTTGGTGGCCTCTGAGACAACAAACATTGCTCCGCTTGTACACAGTGAGCTAGAGACCGGCCAACTCCCGCGGATCTCTGCTGCTTGCTTCCAAAATTATCCGGCAAGCTCGCTGGCGCCGGTTCCTGTTCTTCCAGGTTTCAGTGGGGACAGAGGCTGGACACTGGCCTCTCGAAGCACCCTTGGCCGAACTGAGTGAGTTCATGAAAAGAAAAAAAGAAAGAAAGAAAACATGGCACAACTGCTCCAAGAAAATTCCCACCGGGTTGCAATTGGGTCACTCCATCTGATCGTTCCCAAAGTAGGGTAACCATCTTTGCAGAATAAAATGGCCTAAGTCAGGGCTTATCACGTGGTGGCATAGGAAGTACAGAGGTTTTGGTATCCAAAGAGGCCAAATTCAAATCCCAGCTTTGCTGCTGGGGGGACCTGAGCTCCCCACAGAGTGTCTCAGAGCCTTAATTTCCACATCTGCAAAGTGAGAACCTGAATTGACCCCTCGTGTGGATCAAAGGAGAGGGTGACTACAAGGTGCCTGGCACACAGCCCACATGCCAGGAGTCCCTGTATCATAACTGGGTCGGCTTTCACAGAATCAGAGCTCTTCAGAATTGGAAAGGGCCAGACAAAGTGTTGGGTCCAAGTCCAGTTGAAGATTCAATTCTTATGGTCCCTGGGGCTTCTGCCTTATGGCTGACCTCATCCAAAATGGATAGAGAGATCTCGAGAAAGGGAATCAAGACAATGTTTCATTATAAGGAAAAATACTAGAAGGCATATTCTCCTACCCGTTTCTGAGGTATTGCCATCCTCTGGGATTGCTATGTTGGTCTGAGAAAGTGGACTCCGGCAGAGGCTCATGTGAGAGGGGCTGGAGAAGCTGGGCCTTGGCAGCCATGCAGGGAGCTCTGACCTCCCCCACATGTTGTCCCCTGAGCCCAGGGCAGGGCGATCACTCAGAGACTGCATCTGCCAGATGGCCTGCAATGCTTCCAAAGAGAACGCCGAGGAGGCAGCCACTCTCTGAATCACTTCGGAACATCACATTCCCAAGAAATCCACAACTAGTGAATTAAGAGAATTTAGTGGTCCCCATGACTGAGAAGTTCAGGGGCAGGATAGGTTTTAGCAAAGCGTGGTCAGAGGCTCTGTAGAGTATCCCAGCAACATATTTCTTTCCATCTCTCCACTCTGCCTTTTGCTCGAGACAGCTGCCCCGCGAGACTGCCTCCCCTCTTGACCACAAGATGGCTGCCTGCCACCAAATGGGCATCCATGTCTAGTGAGGAAAGAGAGGTCCTCGGAGACAGCTTCTGTGAAAGGACAACAATTAAAGTTCCCTTCTCAAAAGCCTCCGGCAGATGTTTCTCTAGAATACTTGCCAGTCACGGAGGCCCAGGGAATTAAGCTGTGAGCAGAGGTTTAGCCAACCAGAATCCACCTCCTAGAGCTAGGACTTGGCCTGCTTCCCATCGAAGTGTTAGAGCTATGTGGGGCACCCAGTTGAAAACCGGATAATGAGAAGCCAACAGCAGCAAACATGCACATCACCATCAAACGCTTTGCCCATCCTAGACATGCATCAGCTTTGACTCTTCCCCCTGTGTCTCCTGCCCTCCATTCTCGAGAAGGCAGAGGAGCAAAGCCGACCAGTTCATCCCTCTCCAGTGATGAGACTCTGGACTGACCGATGTTTTGACGAAAGGAGCCCAGGGTTGCCCAACTGCCTAAAATCACTGGTCCCCACACTTTATTCCAGGAAGCATTATGGCCCATGGAGCAGTCTCGGAGAGGGGACTGGAATGCAACAGAAACAGGGTGCCTGGAGACGGAAGAGGCTGAGCCGGTCAGGTACCAGACTCCCTTCCATGTTAATGTCACACATCTGCCCCTTAAAATGTGTCTCTGCTACTCACTCATTATTTGCAATCTTGACTGTGGTCTTTGACCCTGCCCCACATGCCATATGAATGCCAAATCCTCCCAGCCTCTGCCTTCAAAAGCCCAGTTTCCTGCTTGGAGTGACCTCAGTCCTCAGACCACTGCCCTGAGATCTGCTTCCCTCGTGACCCCAAGCAGACCCCCAAACTTCTGCATCACCCAGCTAGTCAGCACTATCACTCAGCAACCTGGAGCTAGCCTGCCTCCACTGCATCCTGTGTGACCTTGGGGAGATCCCGTGACCTCTCCCAGCCTCGTCTTTCTTCTCTACTCAATTGCAAGGACAACCCACAATTTAGACCAACAGAGATGTTGCCTGTGGGGGCAGTGGGTTGACTGGTACATTGGCAGAATCTCTCTTTTTATTATCTGGAATAAATGGCTGAACTGTTTGACCTGTTCAGCGTCAATGTGAACTGTATCCAGGCTCCATTAAAAAAAAAAAAAAAAAAAAAAAAACTCTTTAAAAGGGAATTAGGGGCCCCTAAAGACAACACTTACACTAAGTGGGCTATAAGTGGCCCCAGGCTGGTTCCCCAGAGCTCTGTAACTTTCTAGAGCCTCTCCAAATAGAATGCTTTAAGTCCAGTCCCCCACTCCAAAGCTGGGTCCGCATCCAGCCACATCTGCCCCTGTAAACTGCTTTCTGTGCCTGCCGCTGAAGGCGCCTATATAGCTAAGATGGGCAGACTCATCTATTCTCATTGTGGCTTCAGCCCTCCTGCTGTTGGAAGCCTGACTGCTGTACTCAAGCCCCAGCCGTGGACAGAAGCCTGCATCAAGGATATGCACCGTCCCGTTCCCTCATCTATACACCCAAGACCATTAACAGCGCTTCTGGACAACCTGTTCTGTGACAGAGGGGAGGGGAGGGGAGGTGGGCTGGGAGCTGTTTGATGGTGTCACTGCATAGGACCCAGGAGTGCCTGGATCCTGCCTTTTGCCACCACCACCACCCTCCCCACAGAGGAAACCCAAGGAGCCGGAGCAGAAGAGAAACAGGAGCCATTTCGGAAACTGCATCTCGGGGGACCCTTAAAAATGCACCCTAGGCAAGTTTCAAGGGCAAAGTAAGACCACCTCTCTCTACTACAAATCTTAATTTTAAATCATCTTACCAATACATGCTGAGAGTAAATACAGGAGAAAGAGGGAAAGATTCAGTTCAGGCCTGGGCGGGGGTTGGGGGGATGCGAGGGGTGGGGGTGGGGTACATGGTTTGCAGAGAACAACCATGAGAAAGAACCAGGCAGTGAGGGGCAGCAAATCCCCTTGACCCACCCACCATGAAGCGGGAAAGGAAGACCCATAAGAATGTCCCTGACCCCTGAAGCCAGGCCCCATTTATTCAAAAATGATATAATGGTATTGAGCAGGGGAATGAGGCAGGGAAGGACCCTCCAGCCCACAGAAGAGCGTGTGCAAGGTGCAGCGTGTAAAGAAAGCAGTGGGGCGGCCGAGGTAGGGAGCACATGGCACAGCCCCACTCTTGCCATGGTCCTCAGAGGCCCTTTGCTGGGGGTTTAACCGCATGACTCGTTCTGACCTCTGGGTGCTAGCAGGCATGAAAAAATCAACAGCTAGAAATGTGCCTCGAAGATTAAGACTGTCTCCTCGTACTCTTGCCTCTGGCCACGAGAAGAGCATGCTTTAGGCAATCACTAGGTCAAGGAGCAGGAGACCTATGGGGCAAACCCAAATTTCAACACACAGCCTGCAGCCAAGCCCAGCTGGGCCCTGCCAACACCAGCCGCATTCCAGCCAACCCACAGGTGCGTGAACAAGGACGATTCATGCGTACCGTGGTACACCACTGAGATTTTGTGAGGTGTTGGTTACACAACAGATGCCAATTTGCATGCCTTGTAGGCCTAGGTAAGACACTCGCAATTTATCCTGCATGCAAAAAAAAGCAGTACTTAATAATTTCAAGCCAACAGTCCTTTCACGACTTCCCAGGTAAAATCTGGAGCATGAAATTCACTTCACTCTAATTCCCTGGAGCAGGGCTGGTCACGTGGACCCACACACTAAACCCTTGCTGATAAGCTGACAAAATCATTCCTTCCGCGGGTTTCTCTGTCTGGAAACATTTTGCCTACCTAACGGATACATTTTCTGTTTCAAGCACTCTGTTGAAAACCTTCATAGGACCTTCCCCACCTCAAAGAGAAGCTCCAGAGGATTTGGCTCAACTGTTAATCTGGTTCCACTCTTCTAGACTGTGAGCCCCTTGAGAGCAGGAAAAGCGTCTCTTCTCTTGGGTCCCCAATGCCTAGGACAGGATCTAGAGAGAGTCGGCACCTAGGACACATTTGTTGAATGAATGAGCAAACGAGCCTGACAGCTCCCAGCACAAAGCGAGGCCATTGGCCCTCACGCAACAAACACTCGGTTGCCTGGCTGCCGATGTTTATCCTAATTAATTCCCTTGCCTGTTATTTCTTTCTTCTCTCATTTAGAATCACAGACTCCCTCCCATGCACTACTTGGTCTCGGCTACAGTAACCTCTTTATTCCATTTTAATAATACCTAGACTATGGACAGAGTGACATAAAGGAAACCCGTGAGTCAAAACATCTATGGTAGGAAAAATACAGGTGACCTATAAAGTACTTCACCAACTTTCCTGAAGACTTCATGTTTGGACCTTATAAATCACAGGCGCCTGTCCCGCGCAGGCTGGCCAGCCACACAGCAGCAAGCTGCCCATCTTGAAGAGACCTGGCGGCACAATGGCTTGTTGATGTTGGGTATTTATACAGAATTTCCCACATCAATCTTGGTGTAAAAAGCAAGGTGAGGTCATCAAGCAGTGAAACAACTATCATCTGTAGAAAATCCTAAGCAGTCCCTGGGATGGAGTCATGCTTGTTTATTTATTCATGGGGGTACGGATTGTAAGACAGACACAGAGGCTCTGCCACAAAGACCAGGAGCGTTGCCCATGGTCATGCCCTCTGACCCAGCACTCGTGCCCCTTCTAGGAACCTGTCCTAATAAAATCACTGGGAGGTGCCGGGGGAGATGCACAAATATCTATGTCCATAGTTTGATTCCTGGAATGCTATCGAGAAAAGGAAAAACACAAACAACCTCTACTTACTACAGTGGGAGGTGGTAAGCAAACTGGATTACATCCATGTAATGTAGTGTTTTATAGCCGTTAAAAACAATCATTAGGGATGGACACTGGGAAGGGTATGTGCTATGGTGCATGCTGTGAATTGCATAAGACAGATGATTCACAGACCTGTACCCCTGAAACAAATAATACATTATTTATTAATTTTTAAAAAATGATCATTGGGCCCTTTCCCCTTCCCCTCCAGCTTAATTCTGTCTAGATGCTGTTAGGTGTGGCTGAGCAAAGGAGACGTCTTCCGAAGGTTCCAGAGCCTGAGCCAGGTGTGGGTATGTCTACACAGGGTGGCAACAGCACCAGCAGCAGCAGTGACCCAGCCCAGGGCACTGAAACATGAGTGTCCATGCATGAGGGTGGCCTGGCAGAAGGGTATCTCATCAAGTGGATGAGAAGGGGACCTCTGCAAGGAGGCGGTGGTGGTGGCAGCTTAGCACAGGGGTCCAGAGCCTGCGTGGTTGGAGAAGAGGGTCCTCCTGAGCCGTGGTGGCTGCAGTGGGCCAGCACAGGGTGTTGGAGCCTGACCGAGGTAAAGAGGGCCTCCATCTGGAGTGAGGGGAGAAGCATCCCAGTCTATCAGTTCAGAACCCAAGTGGTTAGGAGGTCATCCCCATGTTTGGAGGGTGGCTTGCCGGGGTAGGGAAGAGATTACAGGAGCATTAAGGCAAATGGTAAAAAAATTTTGAGCTCCTCACTGCCAGAAGAGAGAGTTATACATCCGGAAAGGCAGAAAACTATGAACACTGGAGATATCAGTGTGACTCCACGTGAATTCATGGAGAGCTAGATAGATACATAGATAGCTCTGTGTGTGTGTATGTGTGTGTGTATGTGTGTGTGTGTGTGTGCACATGCTTGCACACCCATCCCCCAACTCTGTCTTCTGAAGCATGCACCCATAATAGCTCAAGAGCACTGAGCACACCTAGCAACTAGATCTTGGTTTCTAAATACCATTCTCCACTAAAAGAAACTGAGTGGTCTGTGGAGAGGTGCTGTTGGAAGAGGAGATCTCCAAGAGGCCGAAGCATTCTTGCACATTCTTGCTTGGTGTGCCAAGAATCGAAGAATCTGACCACTCCCTTCCATGCCCATCCTGGGGTTGTGGTAGCAGCAAGCAGCTTTGCAGAATGAGTAATGTCTCCCTCTTCCAAGATGGAGAGAAGCCTTGCTTCATGACTTCTATAAAAGCAGTATATTCCTCAAGCTCACTGTCCAGCTGGAACACAAACACACCACATGTGTCCATCTGGGCCATATCATATTAGTCCTGTTTGACTTGGGCATGGGAAAACCAAGGTGAGGATGCTGGTGTTCGTGCTACTTCCTGTGTCTTGAGTAATAGAGTCCATTGTCTCCGACTCAGACGTCTCACATATTCCCCCCAGCTTCCATGAAAGAGGAACAGACTCTTAATAGTTTGTAATTAGAAGGAAATCAAATCCCCGACCAAATGATAACTAATTCTAGGGCTGGGCCAGGAAAAGTATGAGACATGACTTCAAGATGCTTTACCAGAAAATAAGGAAATAGAGGAAGATGGGAAAACATCAAAAGGACAGAGAATAGCTCAAAGGGGCTCTCACTGGACAAATCCAAGACAATGTGAACATCAAAATAAATAATAGTAACAGATTATAACCTATTAAGATAGGAATCCATGATTCATACTGACTTAAATAAACAAATAAACAAAAGAAGATTTTCAAAAGAGGTTTTAGGAAATTGGTAAAATGTTCCACTCTGTATATAGGGTAGAAGGCACAAACTCTTTCTGGTTGGTTTGTTTATCAGAATCCATTCCCCATTTCCCAATATTTGTTTATGGCTCCTGACTCCCCTCTCAGGCAATGAGCTCTGGAGGAAAATCTGTTTCAGATGTGAGGCACGTGATCCAGTCCTGGTCCATCAAAATAGGCCATGCCCTTGGCCACTGGAACTAGTTCAGGGATGGGCACTTGACCTAGTCTGTCTGATCAAAGTGAACCTCAAAAGTTTTGTGGGGAAAAAAATAATCTTACTCTTTTTCACTGGGCTTGAATTTGAAAGGGTGTGACTTGGAGCTGTTCAGCCATCTTGTCACCATAAGGAAAGAGCCTGAAACTCCCCAGGACACCATGCAGAATCTGTGAGTAAAGCAGCTATATAGACTTGTCATATGGTCTGGATACCCGTTGACTTCCAGACATCCTTGCAATGTACAGTACATGGTTTTATTGGTTTTGTTTTGTTTTGTTTTGTTTTCCCACACCACCAAAGAATTAATTCAATTCTGACACTCTCTACCTGGAAATAGCATCAGATGCCACAGGTTAAAGCTCAGTCCCCCAGCATTGACCCTTGCTAACACACACACACACACACACACTTCAGATGCCAATTACAAGTATAGGTGGTCACCTGGGCTTCTGACTCAGCAGCTATGGGTTGGAGGTTCTCACGACTCCCTCCTTGGGTTCGATTAGTCTGCTAGAGTGGCACACAGAACTCAGAAACATTTTACCTACTAGAATACCAGTTTATTATAAAAGGCTGTAACTTGGGGCACCTGGCTGGCTCAGTCAGTTAAGTGTCTGCCTTCAGCTCAGGTCATAATCCCGGGGTCCTAGAATCGAGCCCAGCATCAGGCTCCCCCTGCTCAGCAGGGAGTCGCTTCTCCCTCTGCTCCTACTCTCAATCATGCTCCCTCTCTTTCTCTCAAATAATTAAATAAAATCTTAAAATAAATAAATAAACTAATCAGTTAAAGGCTAGAACTCAAGAACAGCCAGATGGAAGAGACTCACAGGGCAAAGGATGTGGGAAGGGCACAGAGTTCCCATGCAGTCTCCATGCCTCTGCTCTCCTGGAACCCACACACTTCCATCAAGTGGGAAGCTCTCCGAACCCCACCCTTTATGTTTTTGTACAAGCTTCATTACATACACATGTTTGATTCAATCATTGGCCATTGGTGCCCAAACTTAATCTCCAGGACTTCTCCCCTCCTCTGAGGTCAGGGGAGGGTAGAACTGAAATTTCCAAACTTCTAATCCCCTGGTTGATTCCTCTGATGACCAGCCCCAATCCTTATATGACCTAGGAACATTCCAGAAGTCTCCTCATTCACATAACAAAAGACACCTTTGTTGCTCTTACCACTTAGGAAACTCCAAGGGTTTTAGGAGCTCTGTGCCAGAAACAGAGGAAGACCAAATATACATTGCTTCCCATAAATCATAATATAGTTTTAATTCTTTGGCTTTATGAATCCTTCTTCCCTCAGGTAGAATTCAGAAAAATTGCATCTCTACCTCCTTTGCACCCAGTCACCGGCCTGTACACTCCAGGTTCCAATAAGATGTATCCATGCAGACTATGAACCAGCATGGGCATTGCTCAAAACACATGCTGTGCGTGAAGATAGCAGCAGAGGCATCTGGCTACAAGGGTGGGAGTGACTGAAAAGTTAACTCACAGGCACCAGAAGAAAATCAGAATCCACAGAAGCACTCGCTGCCCTGGAGTTGAGTTCCTGCTGGCCAGATAAGCCACAGCCTTGACCGCTTGTAGCAGTGGTGGCAGTGTTCTCATCCTATTGGTTCCCAAGAACTTTTAGGGACATTATTTCTGGAAACTTAACCTTGATCCCAATTCTTCAGCCCCTGCAACAATTATAAATTACCCCGAAATTCTTGAATTAATCTCCTCCTCTCCTTGGTAAATCAGAGTCAACTTCTGTTGCTCATGACTAAAAGTTCTCTCTGATTTAAAAAAAAAAAAAAAATGGTACCAGGAATGGGGTACGAAAGTAACAGAACCTAAAAAATGGGGAGGGAGGACTTCAGCATTACTGGCTGAAGCAGATGGGCCATTTTATGCAGTGACAAAAAGTTGGTCAAATTGTTGTCTGCTCTATCTTAAGACTTCATGCCAATTGAGATTAAAGAGCCAGAAGAAATGGTTGGAAAATTCCAGAATATTCATCCATGCTGGCTATTTCTTGCCGTTTTTAATAAAGGCCTACGAGAGGGCGCCTGGGTGGCTCTGTGGGTTAAGCCTCTGCCTCCGGCTCAGGTCATGATCTCAGGGTCCTGGGATTGAGCCCTACATCAGGCTCTCTGCTCAGCAGGGAGCCTGCCTCCCCCTCCCCCTCGCCTGCCTCTCTGCCTACTTGTGGTATCTCTCTCTCTCTCTGTCAAATAAATAAATCTTTTAAAAAAACAAAAAATAAAAAACAAAGGCCTACGAGAGAGAGGATGTCAGAGAAGCACTAACCAGTCTACACACCACTAGAAAGGATAAAGCTTTGCTAAGAAAGTCACCATGTGACTGCAGCCTATAATCTAAATTGACTGAGAATTCCCTAATTTGAAGGCTTATAAATTGGAAAAGCCTACATAACAGCAACGAAGCTACAGTGCTAACAAGAAAGGAGATTGGTGCCTCAGACTCTTGTCCAAAACCCTAAGAGCTCCCTGTCAAATAAAGGAGGAGCACCATCCTCCATTCAAGTTTACTATTTAAAATTGCCCCAAAGAGTCGGTCATTAAACCAGAGACTGGAGGGCTGGGCAGAGCAGAGAGTGGGTAAAAGATGAGACCTTTTAGGCTTACACACTCCATCTAGATGAAATCATTGCTGTGGTTACTTACACATGGGAGTCTCTGAAATCAAACACTGGATCTCTATTACATTTTTGAGGGATATATATTTCCAAAACAATCTGAGCCTGGCCTATGATTGGCCATTAATCCCTACAAATAATCTTTGGGGGCCAAACCCTCACCAAGAAGAATGGGCTACCAAAGCTGTGCAGCCCCCAGAAAAGACATCCACCCCACAATCTGTCTCATACGTAGCTGAGAGAATGGACAGACAATATGGTCTCACATCTGGACCTAATGGGTGGCCTGCACTTCATCACTCAGAGATCGCAGAGTTCAAGACAGATGTAGTCATTGACTTTGGACTTTGGACTATACACAGAGTACATGTATAGAAAGAAAGGCATGTCTGGATGTTGAGCAACTAAAAGATTGAACTATAGCAGATGTTTTTAGTTGGCCACCCAACAGCTCCTCACAATTCTCTTCTTCCTTGCTTTCCTCTACCAGCAAAGTTAAAAACTAGTCATGTTCCCAGACTCCTTTGCAGCTAAGGGTGGTCACATAGCCCTGTTCTGGCCAATTCAAATCATTGGAAATCGTTGGGTAGGGTTCACAGTAATGGTTTTTAAAAGAGATAGGCTCAGTTGACTTAAGTAAGGCAATTGAATTTTTTGTTTAAAAAATACCCAAAATACTATATACAGGGAAATCTGGCTGGCTCAGTCAATAGAGTATGTGATTCATGATCTCAGGGTTGTGAGTTCAAGCCCCATATTGAGTTTACAGGAAGGAAGGAAGGAAGAAAGAAAGGCAGAAGGAAAGAAGGAAGGAAGGAAGGAAGGAAGGAAGGGAGAGAAAGGAAAGGAGGGAAGAAAGAAAAGGATGTTCAGGGCACTTGGCTGGCTCAGTCGGTAGAGCATGCAACTGTTAATCTCAGGGTCATGACTTTATGCCCACACTGGACATGGAGCTTACTTTAAAAAAAACCTACATACAAAACTGAGGTCTCCTTTGACTACCCCTCAAGACTAGTCTCTTATCCTCCCTTCTTCTCCCATTATCTATTTGGCATGTACCCTTTCAGACCATTCCAAGCATTTGAATATATTTGTATTTGTGTATTTACAATATATGTATTTGTATGAATGTACCTATGTGTATCTGAATATGTGTGTATATAATATGTAATATAATATATACAACTATACTGTAAATGTATAATGTACAATATTACAGATGATCTATAATGTAGCTGGGGATTAGATAAATGGTATCATACTGAGGATATCATTCTGCAACTTGTCTTTCTCATTCAACAATACGTTAGAGATATCTCCATGCTGTAACTTAAAGGTCTACCTCACTCTATTTAGCTTATTCATAGTTTTTCATAGTATGGATGCTCTACAATTTATTTAGCCATTCTTAACTGATGGGCATTTCAATCATTTCCAGTTTCACGATTTACTTCTCACTCTTAGAAACAATTCCTGTCCCTTGCTTAGAAAAAATTCCTGTCCCTGGCTCTTCACGCACATGTGCCAGTATTTCTCTAGGGTAGATACTTAAAAGTGTAATTACTGGGTCATAGGCTAGGTACATTTTTTTATTTTTATGTCCTTTTAAAATTTTAATAGATCCTGCCAAATTTCCCTCCAAAGTGGCAGTACAAATTTATAGTCTCTCAGCAGTGCATGAGAATTCCGCACACCCTCACTGACTTAATTTCCACCCCCCCCCCCCACAATCTGATGGGTAAGAAATGGCTTCTAACTGCATTCAGTTGCAATTTTCTGATGGGTAGTGAGTTCAGCTTTGCCTGAACTCTACAGTGTTCAGTATTCCTGACTCTACAGTGCTTGTTTGCCTCCAGCAGCTCAGTGGGCTCGGTCAAGAATCTGCATCATGGACAGGGACCATCTCTGAAGTGGGAACCACCAGAGTTAGGCCCTGCTGGCTTTGCTGCAGTAACTGAGAAAAGTTAATGACCCTTCCTGGTTCAGAGAGTTGTGCAGGGAATTAAATAAGACAATGCACAGGAAAGGCTTAGCCCAGTGCCTGCAGGTCAGCCTACCCGATAAATGCCAGCTCTCCTCCCAGCCTCAGTACTTTGCTGGGATCACCAGCTCTTCTTCTCTGCTGTGTGATAGACAGCTGTGAACATGGCCTCCAGGGATCCCTGCCTCCTGGTATTCACATCCTTGTACAATCTCCTCCTGTCGAGTGTGGGCTGGACCTAGTGACTTGCTTCCAGTGAATAGAGTAGAAAGACTGTGGTTTCCATCTTGCTGACATACACCTATTGCCTTCACTCTTTGTACACTTGGATGAAGCAAGGAGCCATGTTGCACAAGGCCACACAGTAAGGGACTTGAGCCATTAGCCAGTGGGAAACCAAGGCCCATAATAGCCCATGGAGAGCTGAAACCTGCTAACAACCATGTGAGTGAGTGTGGAAGCATGTCTTTCCCCAGTCAGCCCTTCTGATGACAACAGCCCCATCTGACACTACTTCATGAGGGACACTACTCCCCTGAGCCAGAGGACCCAGCATGGCCACTGCCAGATTGCTGATCTACAGAAACTGCAAGATAATAAATGTCATTATTTCAAGGCACTAAGTTTTGGGATAATTTGTTAGCCAGTAACAGATAACTAATACATTACATTCATTCCTTGAGAAAATAGGTTCCTCTGATCACCTTTCCTGATCAGTAATATGAAACTGAGAATCTCCCCTAAAACATGACGTTCGACTAAAAATAACCCATTGAGCAGTTCTCTGAAGCTGGAAGGTGCTGTGAGTTATTCAGAGAAATAAATCTGTGTTTTCATAGCCCTTAGTTTGATTTGCCGCCCCGTGCCACCGCGGTGGGAGGTGATGTCCCGTGACAGTAGGAGCAAAGGCCTGACAGTCAGATGGCGCTAGCTTTCAAATTCCACGTTGCTACTTCCTAGCTGGACCACCTCGGGCATCTCACTTCTCTGAGCCTCTGTTTCCTCGACCTTCAGAAGAGGCTTATGAAAGAAAATCACCTCACCGAACTCACATAGTTGTATTGTGGGGAGGCAGAGATATAACACAGGCAAGCCCTAAACATGTACCAAAAATTTTGACCTTGATATTCCCATCCCTTCGCAACTGGAGGAAGAAAACTGAAAAATACACTATTGAGATGGCAAAGGAGAAATAGCAACTCTGTATGATAAGAGAAGAGGGGTGCCTGGGTGGCTCAGTTAGTTAAGAGTCCGACTCTTGGTTTCGGCTCAGGGCATGAACTCAGGGTCATGAGATCCAGCCCCACATCGGGCTCCGCACTCAGCATGGAGTCTGCTGGGGATTCTGTCTCCCTCTACCCCTCCCCCCGCACATGCAATTTCTCTCTCTCTCTCAAATACATGCGTACAATACATAAAATCTTAAATAGCAAAGAGAGAAAGAGAGAAGAGAAGAAAGGCCCAGGCTTTTCCTCACAAGATTAAGAATAAACATGGGTGAGAAGTGGGAATGCACTCAGGAATGGACAGTACTGGTGAAGAACACTGTCAACATTGATATTAACATCTGTACTCTCTTCAGCCTTGCAAAGGGAGGGAGAATAAAAGGTCTGGGTATTCCCTAGAAGGGTGTGAGCTGGTTTTCTTTTAACATCTCAGTTAATCCTCTCAGTCGCCTTCTAAGTAATTAGGGGCTGAAAAGTAAAGGTCTGCTGGCTTTGGAGAGACCCTATCTGGGGCACTTTTCCTTCTTTTTTTCCAAAAAAAATACTCTAAAACCACAAACCTACACCTGTTTCCCTTGAATCAGAGGTCCCCAAAATGATGTTTTCAATTAACAGATGCCTTTCTTTCTAAACTTGATCTCTGGCCAAGGCTGTATAACTAAAATATTCATTCTCTCTAACGCCGCCCCCCCCAAACAAAAAGGTAAGAAAGAGAAGGCAGCATCCACTGTTTCTTATGTTTCTTGTGTTACATTATTCACTTGTGAAAATTCAAGCCCTTCCTTCAGTGGAAGCACAAATCGTTTGAAATGAGAGTGAGGAACAGCTGTGGCCCAATTCTGGCTCTAGCCCAGATAGACTGAGGATGGCTCCGGGAGGACGGCCGGGCTTTAGCCCAAACCCACTTCTGCCTGTGTTCCTCCCCATCCAGAGGACCGAGCCCTGTCTAGACAGTCAGCCCCATAGATTACTTCTGTTTCAGCTCAGTTCCTCCCTTCACCTGCTCCTGAGTGATGAGGGCACATTGGTCAAGACTTTAGATCATTCCAGAAAGTTCCTTCAGTTCTCTGCCTCCAAGATGGACTGGTACAGGGAGGATGGGGAAAGAGTGTCTTTGGTGTTATGAAAGTGGGCACAGAAAAGGAATGACCATGGGAGTCTTTCCTACCACCTGGCCCTCTGGGTGAAGGCAGCTTTGAAAACAAGTCAGGAATTGCAGCCAATACTTGTTTTCTCAACGATTCTGCATCCAACAGTACAATCAATCCAGTCATTCAAGATTGGCATTCTTTTTTTTTTTTTTAAGATCTTATTTATTTATTTATTTATTTGACAGAGAGAGATCACAAGTAGGCAGAGAGACAGGCAGAGGGGGAGGGGAAATCAGGCTCCCTGCTGAGCAGAGAGCCCGATGTGGGGGCTCCATCCCAGGACCCTGAGATCATGACCTGAGCCGAAGGCAGAGGCTTAACCCACTGAGCCACCCAGGCGCCCCTCAAGACTGGCATGCTTAACACAGAAGTGGAAGAGACAGATGTCTCCTTCCATCAACCTAAAACAAAGCTTGGCCCCTCAGGTAAGGCCAGAGTTTGTGAATAAAATACAGGTTGCTGAGGCGCCTGGGTGATCTAGCCAGTAAAGCATCCAGCTCTTGGTTTCCACTCAGGTCGTGATCTCAGGTCATGGGATCCAGGTCCTCATCTGGCTCTGTGCCCCGCTCATAGGCTCCTTGGGTGTCTCTCTCCTTCTGCCCAAACCACTCCCCCAACCCCCCATCCCCCACCCCCGTGCTCTCATTCTCTCTCTGTCTCTCTCAAATTAAGAAAAAACAAAACAAAACAAACACGAACACAAAACAGGATGCCTGGTTAAATTTAAATCTCAGATAAACAACCACTTTATCTACTAAGAAAATTTTTTTATTATCTGAAATTCAAATTTACCTGGTCATTCTGTTTTTTTTTTTTCCCCCCAACTCTGTCTACAGGTAATTTGTCTCTGGAAGGAGGGATCCAAAGGCACAGAGTGAGACATGGCTCAGAAAGGGTTCAGTGGGGTTCAGTCCAAGGGGCATCCAAGACCCACGCCTGGTAGTTCCACTGGGGATGGGCTCCCATGGTGATGGTGCCAGTGGCATCATGTGAAAGGGACGTCTCTGGGCAGGGTCTTCTCCATGCCTCAGTCTCCTCCTTCCCGCCTAAGGCTCATCCAGACACTATTCTCTTGATTCTCAGAGCTATATGAGAAGCATCCAAGACATTGCTTCCTGATAACACATTTTTAATTGATGTTTTCTCAAATGTATCTCCTTTCTCAGTTAAATAAATAAGATGCACATGAGTATTTGAGGTCTCGGTCCTAATTCGGGGTATTTCAGGTCCAGGGGCAGGGGCCAGAGCCCCCACCCCCACCCCAGCCTCCCAGAAAGGGCCAGGCAGATTCCCCTGATGCGCGGATGCCCCAGAGGCACTCTGCGTGCCCTCCGTTGGAGAACTTGGCCACTCTGCGGTGTCTGGGAGGCTTCCGTTTGGGCCCTGCCACCTTATTCTCTGCTCTTTGTGGGTTCACAAGGAAAAGAGCCATGTTAGGTAGATTTTAGGGCAATCGGGCACTGCGCTTCCCACACCGGCTGCATTTTATTCACCTCCGAAGGCCGTCACTGGCACGGACAGGGTCAGTTTCTGTGTTCCATTCGCCACCAGCAAAGAGTCCCTGGGGTCCTCTTCCAGCTGAGGGCTGGCCTATCAAGCCATTTGCTAAAGAATTCCGCAGACAGTTGCCCTTGTAGCTGGTGGTTGGGCTCGTCCCTGGAGGCCCACAGCAGCCCACTGGGAACCGGCCCTTCACCCACTGACTCTGTGCCCCCATCTTTCGCCCTTCCATCCAGGCAACTCCCTGTTTAAATACGAGGGTTTGGAGCTGCACACATTCAGCTATGAACTCTGGCTCTACCACTTCTTGGCAGTGGCATCTCAGTCACTGCCCCTCTCTGAGCCTCCACTTCCTCATTATTAAGAAAGGAGAAATAAATCCATCTAGCTTGCGGGATGTGGTAAGGATGCCGTGAAAGGGTGCACGTGAGGGAGGTGCTGAAACAGTTCCCAAGACATCCCCGGGGCTTGGCTCATGCCCTCTCTTGCAGAATGGAAGGCAGTTGGCAGGGTGCCGCACAACAGTCCCAGCCCACGCCCAGTGACCATGAGTTGTATTAAAAATAATCACCACTCGCATCTATTTACTATCATTATGTCTAAGGAAATGCAAATAAAAATAAAAGATGACAAAAACCCCAGTCCTCCTGAAGTTCATCTGCTTTAGGTCCATCAATCCTCACAGCCACCTGACGAGGTAAGTACTACCGCTGTGCCTACTCTACAGATCAGGAAAATGAGGCTCAGAGAGGGTAAGTGACTCACCTAAGGTCACTCAGCTTCGTGAGGAAATTATCTGGGACTTACACCAGAGCCTGTCCCTTTATTACTGCTTGGTTTTGCTTAAGCTTCACAAGAAGGCTGTGAAACTGAGATGATCTGGGACCATTTTGCCAGGGAGAGGATAAAAAGGACTGAGCCAGAGTAAGTCACTCAGCTCAAGTCACCAGGTCGGTCAGGTCTAGAGCTCCAAGTGAACGTTAGTGGGTCTGAACCCAAAGGCTGTGGTGCCTTCATCTCACCGCCAAAAGGACCCCCTCTGAGCATCCCAGGGGGAAGTCAAGGCCTGGTACACAGGAGAAGTCAAGGTATACAAGAGACCCCTCAAAATCCCTCTTTTGTTGAAAGAGACAACAAAAGTCAGACTCAGCTGCCCTGACAGTGGTAGAGATCAAAGCCACGGAAGAGTCAGGACATCCGCTTCAAGACTGAAAGGAACTAGATGTGAAACTCTCTCCTCACCCCACTTCTGTTGCTTTCTCTTCACTTTAGTAGGTCGATGGGGCCTGCCTCAGCCACCCCATAGGAGGTCTCAAGAAGCCACACCCAGTGGATGTTTGTTGGAGGACTCCTGCCCATGGGCTTGAGCCAAGCTGCTGTCCCTCTGGGTTCTATCTGAGCCTCTCTCCGGGAGAGGCCACCTGTGGAGAGTAATCCTGAACTCATTCTTCACAGCCCCATCCAAGCCTTCTCAAAATGACTTCTTCCTTTCTAGAAAGCCTTTTTAACCCCAAACTACGTTTTTGCTTTTCCCTGCCAGCACCCTAGCCTACTTTATGTGTTAGAAATGGTGGTGGTAAAGGGGGTTTCTTCAGTTCCATCCCACATGGCTTCAGAGCTATGGTGGGAATTCCTGCCTAAGTAGGAGGAGGCTGGTGCCAACTCCGATGATATTTTTCTGTATTTGCTACTTCTGCCTATTGGAATTAGACAGACCTGGGTGCAAACCTAAGCACTATCTTGCAAGTTGAAATTTAACTAAACGTAGACTGTTTTTCTAACTGGTTCCCCCGTATATTACTCAAGAATTTCAGATGTAATAACAGAAAGCCAGTTCCAGTAGTTTAAGGAAAAGGGAGAAATAAAGCTTGGGTATTTATTGGCTCATGAAATGTAGAGCCCAGGATAGTACTGGGTCAGCTTTAGACACAGCTAGATCTAGGAGCTCAGATAAGGTCAGGACTCAGCCTCTCACTCTACCTTTGTATGTTTTTTCTGTTCTGACTTCTTTTTTTTTTTTTTAATATTTTATTTATTTATTTGACAGACAGAGATCACAAGTAGGCGGAGAGTCAGGAAGAGAGAGGAGGAAGCAGGCTCCTTGCTGAGCAGAAAGCTCGATGCGGGGGCTCGATGCCAGGACCCTGGGAGCATGACCTGGGCCAAAGGCAGAGGCTTTAACCCACTGAGCCACCCAGGTGCCCCTCTGTGTTGACTTCTGCTAAGAGCTGGATTGTGTCTCCTCAAAATTCATTTATTTTTTTAAAGATTGATTTATTTATTTTAGGGAGAAAGAGAGAATGCGTGCATCCACATGCAAGTAGGGGCTGGGGCAGAGAGGGAGGAAGGGAGATTCTCAGGCCGACTCTCCACAGAGCACAGAGTCTGACTTGGGGCTCCGTCTCCCAACCCTGAGATTGTGACCCGAGCTGAAATCAAGAGTTGTATGCTCAACCAATTGAGCCACCCAGGAACCCCCAAAATTCATATGTTAAAGTCCTACCCCCTCGTACCTTAATGTAATTCTACTTTATGACAGGATCTTTAAAGAGATAATTAAGATAAAATGAGGTGACATAGGTGGGCCCTAATCCAATATGACTAGTTTCCCTATAAGAAGAGGAGGTTAGAACATGGACAGACAGAGAAGGACCACTTCATCGACACCTTGATCTTGGACTTCCAACCTCCAGAACTATGAAAAAAATAGATATGTGCTCTTAAAGCTGCTCAGTCTGTGCCAAGGTATAGCAGCCCTAGCAAACAAATACGGTTTTGTTCTCAAGTCATGTCATTCTATGTAGTGACAGTGTAGCCCTTGCAGTTCCAGGCTTATGTGCCCTGCTCAGCAGCCTCAGCAGAAGAGTCTCTTTTCCCTACAGGCCTAATAAACAATCCCAGAATTGAATCTCATTGGCCTGATTTGGGTCACATGCACACTCCTGAGCCAATCTCCTGTGAGCGGGGGATGGAAGAAGCTGATTGGCCAGACCTGAGTCTTGTGCCCACCCTTCAAGTCTAGCCGGGGTCATCCAAACCACATGGCTGGGAGCATGGGAGCAGGACTGGAAGGGAGATGGAAATTCCCTGAGGAAGATTGGGCGGAAAGGGATAGTGGGTGCCAAAAGGCTGAAACTGCCCTTCTCTAATCTACCCCTACCCACAATCCATCCTCCACTGAGCCGCCCAAGATCTCCTTCTTCATTTAAAATTAGACCATCTTGGGTTGCCTGGGTGGCTCAGTGGGTTAGGCCGCTGCCTTCAGCTCAGG
The DNA here is from genome assembly GCF_009829155.1 of Mustela erminea. Lineage (NCBI taxonomy): Eukaryota > Metazoa > Chordata > Mammalia > Carnivora > Mustelidae > Mustela > Mustela erminea. Next base: position 103,649,791 of record NC_045616.1, on the reverse strand, counting down.
TCATGATCTCAGAGTCCTGGGATCGAGTCCCACATCGGGCTCTCTGCTCAGCAGGGAGCCTGCTTCCCTCTTTCTCTCTCTGCTAGCCTTTCTACCTACCTGTGATCTCTCTCTGTCAAATAAATAAATAAAATCTTTAAAAAAAATAAAAAAATAAAATAAAATAAAATTAGACCATCTCACACACCACCCTGTCTTTCAATAACGTTGCATTATCTGGCCTGCCCACCTCTCCGCCATTTCCCCTCTCAGGGCTCCCCACCCCCAGCTCCTGGTCTGTGGCAGGCACTCTCAGCCTGAGGGGGCCGGGTGTGCGGTGGGGTGGGGGGAGCTTGTTCCCACTCCTAACCTCAGACACTTCCCTAGTCGCTGTTCAAGACCCAGATTTACAAGTCAGTCTCTCTGGAAACCCTCTTTTGAGGCCAACTCGCCTCATTGCCAAAGAGGAGCTAGGAAAGCGGGGTGGTACAAAGCCAGATAGACTGGCTAGGTGCACATCTGTTCGCTGTGTGACCTTGGGTGCGTTATTCACGTTCTGTACCTTCATTTTCTCAGGACCCAGTTCCCAGGATTGTTGATGAGATGAAGGACTTAGTCCATGAAAAGTACTTGGAACAGTGTCTGGTACATAGAGAACACTAATAGGTGCTAACTATTGTTACATCCTGTCGTTTGGACACACCCCTATTGGGGACGATCTGTGTCCCTCTGAAGGAGGGAGTGCTTAGTCGTCGCACCCCCGGGGCTCCGTAGGTGTGCTGGTTCCCCCGCACAGAGAAGGTGCTCGGAGTCTGGAAACCCTGGATGCAGTTGAGTGAGAGGGTAAGCAAATGAATGAGTGAACACAGAGGAAGAGTCTGGGACGACGGAGGGAACAACATCTTCCCTGGATCTGCGATGTGGGCAGGGCCCCACCTGTCCCGCTCGGAGCCAGCCCCACCCTTTTCTCCTGGAAGCCGTTTTCCTCCTACCCCTCCTCCTGCTCCATTCAGCCGAAGTTCAAGTGCAAACCACCAGGAAAACCCAAAGAACGTTCATGGGATAAATCACCCGATTACTAATCAGGTCCACCCCGTCCCACCGTTAACCGCTATTTTCCCTGCGAAAAGTAAACACGCCTCCTCCCCACCGCCCGACAGCGAAGCCATTAAACCCAGGAAGGGCGTGTCTCCACAGCAGCCCAGAAAAAACTTGAAAGTGGAAAAATACGGTGGATTCGGTGATTCAGTGGTCGTTAAGATAGCCAAAATGTTTGGTTTCAGCTTTGACGGAACCCATTCCTCTCCCCTATTTTCCCTTTGAAGATCAGAGGAAGCAGAGCCTCCGAAGACACCTGAGCAGGCTCAATGCCTTTGCGCTCCCAGGTGAGTTTGCCAAGCGCCCGAGTTTCTTGAGTTTCTTTCCGATCTGCCCCCTACTCACCCCTACCCCCCAACTCGTAGGACTGGGCGTGGTGGGGCCCCTCGTCCTGACACTGGCAGGTGAGCCTGAACAGCGCCCTCTGGAGGAAACGGGGCGGTGCTGAGAAACCAGGGAGCATGGCCCCCAGCACTTGGGCGACACATTTGGCTCTGGCTTCTGGCAGCTAAGGCAGAAAGAGAAACACATCGGGTTGCATAGTTTTCATTTTCCGACAACAGAAAGCATGTTCAAACCTCGGCAGAGACAACATTTTTACTGGAACTAGGCTCCAGAAGGAATGCACTGGGGCACTGCCGGGATAAAGGACGCTGGGTGACAGGGCGGTGATGTCTGCAACCGCAGTTTCATGTGTCCCCACATGGGTTCCTTCACTCTCAGAACACACACCTGCTGGGCCCGCCTGCTGGACCTGGCCTCCGTTGGGGCCCCGGGGCCACAGGCAGGGCATGGCATACCTCCTGATGCTCAAGGCTCCTCCTCCTTCAGTACTGAGGATGCCCACTTCTCAGGTTATCACCTCCCTCTGCCCATCAGGGGCAGCCACGACAACACTGTTACTCTAAGGGCTGGATGGGACTTCCTCCCTCGCTTGACAATGTAATCATTTGGAACGGAGAGGGAGCCAAGGGTAGCCCATACACCTAGGTGCCCCTGCCCCCCAACAGGCAGCCTCCCTTTTCGCCTTTGCTAACAAAATTCCCATCTTGGTAGGCTGTGCCCAGCCCTAGGGGACACGTGATAGATCTAAGAAGGCCAGGATGACCCCAGTCCCCTTTATTTCATTAAAAACTTACTTTCCCATCCTTGTAGCTAAGGCTGATCTTGTGACCCAGCTCTGGTCAAAGAGATGTCTGCTAAAGCTTCTGGGAAAGTTCTTTCCTCCCAGGCCATGGAAAGCTCCTTCTTTCTGCTTTGACCATGATATGTGAAGACTAAGACCTGAGCTACAGCAGCCTTTTAAGACTGTGAAGTGATAAGGCTGGACTCTTTTTAAAAATACGTGGAAGATAGCAAAATAAAGAAGTAGCATCCTTGATGAGAACTTTGATCATCGAACCAATCTATGACCAGCTGCTTGCCTGAAGATATATATCTTTATTGCTTTTGCTACCTTTAGAGGATAGTCCTATTACTTGGAGCAAAGTACATCCTAATTAATGCAACAGGTGTACACACAATATGAGAAAATTCAGTCCTAAGGAGACCACTAAGGGTCATGAAAAGAAAGAAAGAAAGAAGCTTTGGAGTAAAATGACTCTGGCTTTCAACTTGGGCTCCTGGTGGACCAGTGACAAGGGACTCTAGGCCCGTCTCTTTCACCACACTTTCCCCATCAGCCAGACGCATGCCTCGCTCATGGTAGGCATCCGGGAAAGTTTTGTTGAACAAAGGAATAAATTCCTTTTCTTCGCTCTTATGAGGTTTCAGTGGTGTGTTGGCTTGCTAAGGCTGCCATAATAAACTACTATAGACTGGGTGGCTTAAACAACAGAAAATTATTTTCTCACAGAGCTGGAGGCTGGAAGTCGAAGGTCTAGGTGTCAGTGGGTTTGATTTCTGCTAAGGCCTCTTTCCTTGGCTTGCAGATGATGTCCTTCTTCCTCTGTCTGCACTGGATCTGCCCTCTGTGCTAATGTCCCTGGTGTCTTTCTGTGTGTCCAAATTGCCTTGTCTTATAAGGACACCAGTCCTGTTAGATTAGGGTCTACCCTACTGACCCCAGTTTAACTGAGTTGTCTCTTTAAAGACTCTATCTCCAAATACAGTCCTATTTTAATATACTGGGGGTTAGGGCTTCAGCATATGAATTTTGGAGTGGGTGTGGGGAGGAGACGCAATTCATCCCGTAACAATTGGTTATGGCCAAGTTTGTCCCCAGTGGTTAATTCAAATCTTTCCCCCATTCCCTGCATGTCCACTGGTCATGTAGGTCTCCCTCTTGGTATTTTTAAAGAAGATTTTTTGATAAATGCTTTCATAACATTCATTTGACAAACACAAGAATAACCCTTTTTTGTTTGTTTGTTCGTTTGTTTGTTTTATCCAAAGTACTTTCCACATCTATGATCCCACAGCCTCCTAGGTGGTGTTCTCATTTTGCACATAAGACCACAGCTGACCTGCCCAAGGTCATTTGCACATAGCTGAATCAAAGGACAGGAGGCCAGGTCTGTCTGATACCGAACGCTGGCTCACCTCACTCTGATATGTGTGTGTGCCTCGGCAGGGGTTCCAGGAGTGGATTCTTTACATGGTGTGGAGAAAGGCTGGGACCACCCCAGGCTTCTTCTTCAAGGAAGCTCCTCTCCGTCACTGTCTCCCATCCCACCTCTCCACGCTCCGATCATACACCACTTCCTGACACACAGATCCTTTCCCGTTTGGACAGGTTGTGCCCCTGCAGAGCATGGATTTCCCTACTCCCTCCGTCCTCCCCCTCCTCCTCCTCATGATTTCCCCCAGGAATGCCTATGCTCCTTTTCCTTGTAATCTCCATCCTCCACCCTGACCTCCACAAGCTAAAATTGTCCAGCCCAGCTGGCCTCCCCTGGGGACCAAGGGCATTTCCTGTTGCTTCCGTATCCTCCTCACTGGGCAGCAGGCAGCATACGGCTTGGCAGAGCCTTGCCACCCAATGAATATGGCTCTGAACTGATGTGAAGGCTGTGGAGAGAGATGGCATCCCTGTTCCTGAGCGGAGAGAGTGTTTGGGAAGAATATATTTTTAGAGATTGGGGGAAGGGAGGGGAAGCGAGGGGACTTGAGCAGAGACTGGGGGAGGGGCCGGGGAGGATGAAGAAGGGCTGCAGTGGTCACAGGTCTCTAGGAGGGAGGACTTAGCTTGGGAACGGAGCCTCCCCACCACAGGAAAACAGGAAGCAGGCTTTCCCTCCTGTCTTTGAGCCAAAGGGAGAAGGAGTGCACACCTGAGCTTCCCATCAGCAACTTCTGAGCCCAAGGAAGGGGGAAAATCCGATTTTCCTGGCAAGGAGAAGGCCTAGCTTGCTTTTGGTAGAGAAATAATGACATCCAGTGGACAGCCGTGTCATCCTCAGACTCGGGCAATGGCTTCCCCAGTCAGGAGAACTTCCAGAGGAGCTGGGACAACAAGAAGCCGTGAATCCGGCACTGGAGAGTGGAGCCTGAATCCTGATTCTGCCTCTTCGCTCTGTGACCTCGGCTAAGTCACTTCTCCTTCCCGGGGCCTCTGTTTCTTCCATGGAAATGAACAGACTCTGAAAGCACTTTTTATGAGCTGGTTAGCAGTCACGGCTTCTCCGATTGTCAGAACTTGGGTTTCTTGCTAATGGTCGCTTCGAGGCAGTGCTGTAAAGCACAGGAGGGCTTTGCTTCAGATGGCCCTGCGCGCAAATGTAGAATTCCCCCACTGAATGACCTCAAGCAATTAGCTATCTCCCTGAGCACATAGTTCTGCAAAATGGGTTCATGACCACTTCTAATCCTCAAGGGTTGGTGCCAGTGTGAGACCCTATGCTGGGCGCACAGGCAGCAACATTCCTGGAATATAGAATGACTGATGTGTCCCCACCCCGGGGGCACAGGGCGGGGGAACTCTGCAGATGGCAGCACTGTGTCTCAACACCTGGAAAAATAAGAGGAGGGCTTCAAGTCCCTGCATTCCCTGCACGGCTCCAGCACATGCTCCAGCCACCTTCAAGGGCTGGATGTCTCTGGGATCTCACAGGCCTCTAGGGCCAGGAGGAGCCAGAGGTCAAGGCCACCCATTTGGTACAACAGTTCCTCAGGCTGAGGGGGCCAGGCTAGAGAAAACTGGATGCCAGGGGCAGGAAGACCATTCCACTGGCACCCCTCTGAGAGGAGACAGGAACCTGGGGGACAGTCAAACCTGACTGACTCTTTATAAACCAAATCAACAGAGCTGAAACCCCTGAACTGGAGAGAGGCAAGCCAGAAAATGACCAAATGAAGGAGGCTGCTTTCGGGAACCCAAGGAGCTCTGGGAGCCAGGGAAACCGCGTTCCAGAAACAAAATGATATTGTGGCATGACTGAATTTGGGATAAGAAAGTAATACTCTTGATGTAGGCAAATCCTATGGACATAGTAGGTGCTCAAGAAAGGCTGCCTGGCTTTCTGCTTCTTGCTCCTGTCTGTGCAGAAGCTGGCCAGCTCCACACAACTGTGTGTGAGGTCATCCTGAGCACCTGTTCTGTTCATCTCGATGTCCTGGATGAAAGGAAATCGGTGATCCAGGCGGTGAGCCCCAGCCTACACAGGAGGAAGGCCTGAGTACTCACAATAGTGCTGTTCCCTCTCATCCCCCAACAACCTGCGAGGGAAGATTATCCCTCACCCCATCCTCTTTTGGAACCAGGAAGCAGGAACCCTGGGAGGGCATGTGATGTTCTCCAAGTCACACAGGTAAGACGTTGAGGAGCTGGAGTTTAAACCTGGCCTCTGACCATGGGCTCCCAGAAAGGACGCTGGATGGGGTTTGCTGAGGCCCGGCCTTGTGCAAGGCTTCATGCTGAATGAAGCCCCACGCTCCGTGCTTTACCGCGCTATCTCACATGTTCCTCACAAAAGCCCCATAAACCAGTCCTCCCTCTCTCCACCTCCCCTTCTATGTTGCAGATGAGGAAACTGAGGTTCACGGAGGTGACATGACTCATGTAAGGTCACCAGGTGGTCAGCGGTGGGGCCAGGACTCAGTCTACAGAGGCCAGCGTCCTCACGTGTACCCACTCTGTGATTCCAGGTGAGGCGGCCATGTTGTAACAGAAGCCAGGGAGTGTCCTAACCAGTTACGGTGTCCACACTCCAGGAGGTCCTGCAGTCCTCCAGGGGGCCTTTCAGGTGCTCTCATCATCTCCCGTCTGCCTGAAATGTGGCATATCCTCATGCTGTAAACAACAGAAAATACTTCTTTCCTCTTCCCTCCTCAACTAGCTCTGTGACATCGGACAACGTGTCTTCACTTCTCTGAGCCTCAGTTTCTCATGCAGGAAATGAGGCCTGGAAATCCCATTTACAAAAGTATTGTGAGTTACTGTTTTCATCCCGAATGCCTCTCCTCTCTGAACACACCTGTGAGGTGCCCTCCAGCCCCACAGCCTGGATTCCAGCCACCAGCTCTCCTGTCCTGGCTCTTAACGTGGGCCCCTGCCACAGGCCAGAACATCTGCCCGCGAAAGCCATGGAACTTTGCCCCTGAGCTGGGGTCCTGCCAGCAAAGAGTTTAAACAAACAGAACTGGGCAGAAGTGAAATGGTCCGTCGGTTGTAAAAGGTTGTGCCTCATGCTCCTGGGCTCGAGTTTCATGATAATCCGAGTGATGGTTCTCCTGAGGAGGATTAGGCAGAAAATGGCAGGGGGCTCGAAGGGGAGCAAGAAAAAAAACAGTCATGTACCCAAGGCAAACACTGCCAAGAAAGTGGCCCCAGATGGTCAATAAACAGAAGATGGCGCTGGATGCTGGGATGGGGGGCGGGGTGTGGTGGTTGGGGCACTGGAGAAAAAGTGGGGCTCTTTCCAACTGCTCCAGTGCCACAGTCAGGCCTTCACCAGTGAGAGACGTTTCCCCCAAACCTGTGGAGGACTACCAGCAACCCCAAAGTGGTCGGAATCTGGGAGGTGAGGCAGCAAGCACAAAAGCTTTCTGAGGCTGTGCAGGTAAAGCAGGAAGCACATAAAGAAAAGGACAGAACACACACGAGATGAGCCTCGACAGGGGAAATCAGGCTCTGTGTTGGGAAGGTCAGAGGGAGTGATAGGGACCGTGGCCCTGGGGACAGCTGGGACTGAGCTGTTCGCTCCCCCCAGTCTCTGGCCAGCAGCGGGAATGCAGACCCAGGGTTGCCAATCTTTTTCTTTCTTTTTTCTTTTTTCTTTCTTTTTTGTTTTTTTTTTTTTTTTTTCAAGAGAAGTAGGAAAGAACGGATTTTGTTTTTTAATGTGCAGGTTCCCAATTTTTAAACATTGGCAACTTATTCCAATGTTTTTTTAAAGTGCTACGTGGGCCAAACAAAATATATCTGCAAGCCAAATTTGACTCACAGGCCACGGGTTTGCAATTTCTGCAGTTTTGTGTCACGGTAAACGCAACGGGATCTGCCTGGATTCAAACCTCAGCTCTCCCATCTACAGGCAGGGCGGCTGTGGGCAAGTCACCTAGCCTCTCCGAGTCTGTCACCACATCTGTAAAATGGGAGTAATAGTAGCGTCAACTTCATTGTGACATTTGAGAAGGTTTGATGCAATTATGTCAGGGAAATTCCTTGGCATGATGCCCAGCACACGGTAAGCCCTGAAGAAATGTTAGCTCTTGTTAACAATGCACCCGGTGGAGGTGGGGGGTGAAGACAGAATAGCAGCAGTGGGCAAAGAAGCCAGGAAAAGAGACCAAGCAGACAAAACAGGACCAAGCATGAAAATGCCAACCAAGCATTCCCTATCTTGCTGTGTCTGGAATGGCCCTTAGGGATTACTGTCATAAACTGGCGTCACACTTGACAAGAGAATTTTGGACAGGTTGGATAGTCACCTGAAGGGTGGTGGCCCTCCACTATCCTTCTTTTGAGAATGTCACCAAGGAGACCCCATGAAACTTTCTCGATTGTTGGAGAGCAAAAGCTGGTTAGGGAGGGGGTCCTTTGTAAGAGGCAAAATGGCGTGCCAGGTCTGCGGCTCAGCCACTGCCCAGCCATGTGACTCTGGCTACGTCATTTCTTCTCCCTCTGAGTCTCCAGTTACCTATCTGTACAATGGGATAACCATAGCTATCTCTCAAGACAGTGGTTGGGATTAGGAATGAGGCAGTGTAGGATCTGGTAAAGCACTCATATTCCACAAATGGGGGTGGCCACGTCTGGTAACTGTTGTTATTGCATCCACCAACCTCTCTACAGGTAACCATCACGATTTTTCTCTGAGGAACCATCCCTTCCCATTTCCCAGCCGGATGACTCAGTTGGTGTTGATTCTACCCCTGATTCTAGGGACAGGTGTGTGAGTCAGGGGTAGCTAATGAGAGTAGCATAGCATCCTGGGTCCACAGGAATCCAGACCAGGACTTTCATTTTTTTTTTTTTTTTAAAGAATTTATTTATTTATTTGAGAGAGAGACAGTGAGAGAGAGCATGAGAGGCGAGAACGTCAGAGAGAGAAACAGACTCCCCATGGAGTTGGGAGCCTGATACGGGACTCGATCCCGGGACTCCGGGACCGTGACCTGAGCCGAAGGCAGTCGCTTAATCAACTGAGCCACCCAGGCGCCCCCAGACCAGGACTTTCATTCAAACCATGAGGGAAAAGTTCTCCCTCTTCCACCAGACGTGTTGTAGTGAGGAGTAGGCCAGAGCTGCTAGTGGCCGTCTCACGACCACATGGGAAGAGCCTAAGAATGGAACCAGTATCAAGGAAATCAGAGCAAAGAGTTGGAACTATTCTTGAGCACCTGGATCCAGCTACGCCTGAGGCTCAGACTACACTGGACTATACAATTTCATCAGCCAAAAAATTCCTTTTTCTGTTTAGACCATTTTGGGTTGTGTGTTCTGTATCTTGCAACAAGAACAACAACAGATACATGAGCCTTAAGGATGAGTTAAGAAAATGTGCCAAAAGAAGAGTTCCATTAGTTGGCAGTTCTTACAGGCTCTCAGAGCATGCTTTGAGTATGACAGCACTATTTTCCTTCTTTCAAAGTATGGTAATACACCCTAAAAGGCTTTCACAGACTTTGGTCAAGTTTTCCTTAAAGGCATGTTTGTAAATTGGGGGCAATGTTTTCCCGCTGAAGGACATTTAGCAATGTCTGGAGACATTTTTGGTTGTCACAATGGAGCAAGGGGCAGACAGTCTGTGTTACTTGGCATCTAAGGGGTAGATGCCAAGGATGCTGCCAATCATCCCACAGTCCACAAGACAGCCCCACTTCCGAACAAGAATGATCCCATCCAAACATCAATAGTGCTTGGGTTGAGACGCACAGCTCAAGTAATACACAACCCAATATGTTACTTTAGCCACCTTTCTTTAGCCACCATAGCTTTCCTGGGATCTTAAAGTGCTACATACTTGAGGACAAAAGCCAGGCTACTAGGGAATTTTATATATTTCATGATGTTCTCCTGGGGCAGGCAATGCTGTGACTCCAACCCCATTCAAAGAAGCTGCCCAAAATGTACACACAAGTTAGCATAATTCCTTCATGGGTCTGCAGCCACCCTCCCCATCACTATAACATCCCAAGTCTATAACTAGGGGACCAACAGGAAGAGAAGGCAACCTCTCTGAAGAAAGTCTCATCCAGTAACACATGCCTGTCTTCCCACATCCAGCAATAATGGATCAAATAAGCAAATTACATAAATCCCACATACCCAACAAAAAGGAGAGATAGCATTCCCTTTCTATCTAAAGTAGCATTTCTTAGTGTGTTTCTCCTCATAACACTAATCTTGTGAGATACTCATGGGGGGGAAAAATGACTCCAAGACCAAATAAATGTGGGAAACACAAAAGCCTCTATTACCTTTGTGGGCAGTAACAGCATGCATTAGCACACTGGAGGCTCTGATAAGTCCTGCAGTTAAAAACATCTGACTTTCTTTAACTCCATATTTTTCAAACTCGATCACAGAATCTTCTTTCATATATAATGCTTATTTAATATTCCATGGAACTGTCATCCCAGAAGATACACACTGGGAAACATTTCAAGGGAACTACAGAGCAAATGAAATCTAGGATATAAATAAGATGTAAAAGCTGATCCAGAGAAACCAAGTAATGGTGGCAATAGGCTAAGGCCCTTTGGCCAGAGAACTCTGCCTTAAATGTCTCAATATGGCTCATTCTAATTTCATTTGAGCATCCCTACATGTTTATAGCTACTTTAAGAGTCTCTGGAGGGCCAACCATGTTAGATACTAAAATTGTCACACTGAAAAAGTCACACTCCAGTACATACTGCACTGATGGATAGGATTCGGAGAAACTGTGGCAGAAGGGGTGGTATTGTTCTGTGAATGCCCGCCCTCCTGGAGAGCCTTCTCATGCAAACAAGAATAGGGGCATTTGCCCCTTGAATCTTAAGAACTCCAAGTTATTTCAGGAGTATGAAGTTCTTACAGTATGCATCAGTCATGTAGACCCTGTCAAAGTTTATCAAAGAACTGGGTAGGGGGTCATGAGGGGAGAGGAGGGAGCAGTGGACACTGGTGTTAGACACACCTAAGCACCTCCCATCCCCAAGGAAACACTCCACCCAAAACCACTGCACTTCGGGCTGTGCTTGAACAAAGGATCGCCCCGGATTGGACAAAAGATGGGCACCTGACCCAAGGACAGCCCATCCGTTGGTTGGCTGGTGACCTATGAGGAGACCTGAACAAAGAAGCTCCTCCCAGTAGCTTCCGGTAATTGAGATGAGCGGGCTCTGTCTCTCTGGGATTCGACTGGGCTCTCGGGGAGGGAGGTATCAAGTCGGTGGCAGAAGAAGAATGCACAAAAAACAGGAGTTGACACGGGCGCGATGGCATGAAGATTCATGAACTGCTACAAGGAGATCTGACCGCAGAAAGCTCACTCGATTCCTGACCTCTGAACACTCATGCAGAGCCAGGAGTTGGACTCCAGGCTGTTAAGCCAGAGTCCTGGCTCCTAATCCATGGGTCAGCACAGGGAGCCAGGAGTCTGCTGTTCCATGAAGAACCAACGCTGCTGGCCTTGGCTCGACCTTGCCCAAGGAAAGGCGCGGTTTTAGACTCTGCAGTCAGGAGAACCACCACCTCCGTCATGACAGTCGAGTGTCCAAATGCCGCCTGGGAGGAGCCTGGCTTGGGCAGGAATGCCCTCGGCCTCCAGAGGCACCTCTGGTTTCTAGGACCATCTGGACCTCACAGCTTCCTTTCTCCCCAAGGGAGCCTCTGCAGTCATGACACAGAATGGCTAAAGTCACACCCAGAGGTTCGACATGGCTGCCCCAGAAATCTCATGGAAGGCGTTGCAAAAACACAATATAAAATCTTGTTCCTAGAATAACAATGCCACAGTGCTCCTGACTCAAGGGCTGGGTGGCTTGGAGAGTGGGGAAGGGGGTGGGGTGGTTGAGGTTACTTGGGTTGAAAATCAAGACTCAGGGAAAAGGGACCAAGGTAAACTTCACTTGCCTGAATTTTACTCACCAGCCCAAGGATTATAGATGTGGCGGCAGCAGCAGTACTGCATTACATGTCTCCTGAATCTCACCCTAGGATTTAGGACCTACATGTCAGTGACCAATGTCTCCAGGAGAGCCTGAGAGCCACGTTGGTGCAACCACCAAGGTGGGATCCAGGCGGCCAAGACCTCCTCCACAGCAACCCAGGGAATCGTAGGGTGGACCACCGAGCAAGCCTTGGGTTTGATCCATCACATTCACTGAGCCCCACCTTGTGCTATACACTGTCCTCAGTGCTCTTACATGTATGGCCACATTTGTTCTCCCCAGCACAAACAAGTCTCTCAACACATATTAAAGTTATAAAATAAGGCTGCAGATTAAGCCAGGATGGAGTGAGCCTTGCAGGCAATTTGAAATTCAGAATTTGCCATTTTCTCTTCTTTTTCCCCTCTTCATTCTCTATCCCTCCAGATTGTGCTTTGAAGGGCAGAATCATTTGAATGACTGAATGTCTGCACTTGGACTTGTCTCTTGTCTTCCCTGACCAGCCTGGTGGTTCTCAAACTCTGAATGGTTGTGAGACTTTCTGCACTGGGCCATACAGCACACACCTTGTGTGCCGAATTGACATCTCAAGAGTTTTCAGGCTTGACTCTGTGGTTTTTCACTTGAAGTGCTCACCTGGGAATCTCAGTGCCATGAAAGGGGAGACCCTAGGGTACCTGGACAGCTCTGGAATCACACTGGGGGTCTGTTCATTCAACACACACGATTGCCAGTGCCTGTGTTCAGAGCTGGGGACACAGAGATGACCGAGGGCAGATTGTGGTGTGAAGGACATCAAAAAGCCTTCTGTGAATTCAGGCTGGGCTGGCTTCAGCTCACTTAATGCCCCAACCAGGTCCTGGAGGGAGAAGTATTATAAAGAAGGGCCTGGTCCTTGCTCACCTGATCAATAAAGAACAAAGGTGAGATTTGAACCCAAACCCTCTCCACCAGAGGCAGACTCTCTACCCTCTCCACACACAGGGCCTCAGAGGAGTACATTAATAGCTACAACAGTAAGTAGAAAAGTGGTAAGGCATGAGAAGAGTTCGGGCATGGAGGATTTAGTTCCTGCTTTGTGGAACGGGCAGGAGGTGACACTTGAGTTGAGCCTCGAAGAACATGCAAAATTAGGCATTAGGGAAAATGTATGCGTAGTGCCGGGGCATCAGACTCTGGGTGTTATCTGCCCAGCCTCTGTTCCCCTTTCTTTTTGGACCCCAACACCCTGATCTTCATTTGGGATCTGCCTTCCTGCTCTTTTCAGTCTGTGTGGGTTGGGAGGGATAAACCCCAGCTCCTGGCTACAGGGAGGCTACGTGACTAGGCCGGGCCAATCAGAGCACCCCACTCCACTGACCAGTGACAGGTTTCCGAGTGGGCACATGAGCCAATCCGAGCCCAGGAGTCTGAAGTCCAGGACTCTTTGGGCCTGCCAGGAAGAGAGATACATCTCCCCCGAGATATTCAGAGGATAAGATGTGCTCCTGGGGTTGCTAGCAATGTGTGGAGAGAGCTTGTCTGCAAATGAGACCATGAGACAGGAGAGCGGGCAGGGAGGAAGAGTGAGACCCAAAGGCTGATGACACAGTTCAAGGCTCCCAGATCCATGCCTAAAGCTAGCCCATTCCGGGGCTCATGTGAAATATGGGCCAATAAATGCCCTTCTTCACCGAGGCAAGTGTTAATTGGGCTTCTGTCCGTGGCTCAACAGGGGCAGCAGAATAGAGGGCTAGAAATAATAGTCTGAGAAGAGGTAGCTGCTGAGACCATGCTGGACCTTGACATGACTATTCAGTTGGAGATGCAGAAATCAAAATTGCTTTTCAAACTGTTATTGAACCCAATTTACAGACTGGTTGATCAGATCTCAAGAGAACCTCTGGAGCTTTAGCAAATCGACTGTGGTTTAAATTCTCACTCTGACCGGGAAATTGGGGCTCAGAAAGCTGAAGGACATGGCCCAAAGTGACACAGAGAGTGGGGAGCTGAAAGCACAGCCATAGGAAGGGTCAGACAGATGTGGGGAGACAGGAAAGACTCCAATATTGGGCTGGGAGAAGGAAGCAGTAAGAAAAACACCCTGCAAGAAGCTTTGGAACCAGCAGGCCTTGTGGAGCTCCGGCTTCTAAGTCAGACAGAGCTGAATCCAGATCCTTGCTCCACCTCTGAAAGCCACTTCCTGTTCTATCCTCGATACCATTGTTAATAAAATGGGGTCCAGGGGCGCCTGGGTGGCTCAGTGGGTTAACGCCTCTGCCTTCAGCTCAGGTCATGATCCCAGGGTCCTGGGATCAAGCACCGCATTGGGCTCTCTGCTCGGTAGGGAGCCTGCTTCCTCCTCTCTCTCTGCCTGCCTCTCTACCTACTTGTGATCTCTGTCTGTCAAATAAATAAATAAAATCTTTAAAAAAAATCAAGAAAAAAAAATTGGGTCCAGTCCTTCATGTAACTATGATTCCATAAGCTCTGTGGTTACCACGTCCCAAAGTGTTTGTCTTCTGAAGGGTCTCTGTCTTCAGGAAGTTTACATTCCTGATAAGGGGTGTCAGAAAATATACAATTTGTTTATCATCTGCCTTCTTATGTCATACTGTAGGCTTCCTGGGAGCAGGGACATTTGTTTTGTCACGGCCTATTTCATTACCTGGCACATAGTAAGCCTTCAATAAATATGTCTTAAATAAATACAAGCAAGCAAAGTAATAAAATGTAAGTACTATAGAATAAATAGAACACAGGATGCAATAGAGAGTAATTTAGGGATAATTTAGATGACCTGGTGGGAGAAGGCTCCTCTGAAAAGAGAGTGTTTGAGTTGAAACCTGAATGATGAGGAAGCAGCCATTATGAATAACTGAGGAAATGCATGCTAAGCAGAGGGAATAGCACATGCAAAGGCCCTGAGGCAGAAATAAGTAATGGAAAGCAAGCCTCACAGCCGGAGTGGGAGTGACAGAGTAAAGTATGATTGGAGAGGCAGGCAGGTGCTGGATTACTGCAGGTCACTACAAGGAGTTTGAACTTGATTCTAACTAAGCACAATGCCCAGCACAGTGGAGTGTGTTGGGTGGGGCAGTGACATGATCTGACTTATGTGTTCAAGAGATTGCTCTGCCCACCATGTAGTGGATGGAGTTCAGCAGGAAAGACAACAATGAAGGCCACACCAGCATCTGGCACACAATAGGTATTCGATGAACAAGAAGCATCCATCACTACCGCTGATGCCACAGTCACAAAGGCTTGCCAATGTCCATTCCAGTCCAAGAAATGTGCTCCTCTTGGGTTCAGGCTCTCTCTAGCTACCTTCTGTGTGTTGTGATGGTCATAATACAGCCAACAGAAAAGCTTTAGGGGAAAATCCTCTCCTCTTGTTGGTTATAGTAACAATCCAGGAGTCACGGTGGGGAGGGGTGGGATGGGGGCGGTGGAGTGGGAGCCTTCTGTTAAATGTTGAGTTGCTCCCAACATACTTTTCAAACATTCATTTGCTTTTGCCCAGTCTCCTCCGTAAGAGACATGCTTTCGGATGTGTTTTGAAAAATATTCCATATGCTAATGGAATGTCACCATCTGCCAAAGAAGGCAGAGCTGTTTTTAAAGGAAAAACTATTACAGAAATGAGGTATTCACAGAGGGGCACTAAAGAGCCCTAACGTCGCTGACCTGAGGCTGACCTGGGCCGCCTCGTGTTACCAACATGAAAAGGGAGTGAGAAAATCTGAGGCCAATTAACTTCTGCCCCCCTCCAACCACCACCCTTTCCCTCTCTCATTTTTCCCCTCCCCTTCTTGGAGACATGATGAAATTTCCTGAAACAAAAACTCGCAGCCCGCTCTATAAAATGCTTTCGCCTTTGGTGGAAAAAGCCCCGATGGTCCCTTTTATCTCCTCATTCCTGAGGTGCAGACCCGGCCCCGTCTGTTTGTGCAGATGGGCTTGCAGGGAACACTCCCAAGGACAGGAGAGGCTAGGGCCGGCCGCTGTTTGCTGTTTGCTGCCAGAGCCCAGCCATCAGGAGCCCAGGGCACCGTGCTGACGGCAGGGGAAGCCAGTGTGGCCTGCCACCCCACGAGTGGACACTGTTTCCCCAGGAGGCCTGGGCAGCCTGGAGGCAACTGTTCAGGGAAGGCTTTCCAAGTTCTGGGAGCTTCTACCCTCCCGGCCAAGACTGCTGGTTGTCATGCCCCTACCTTTTCAGCTGTTCCTTCTCCGCCTCTGTCGCTGGCTTGTCCTCCCGTGGCCCCAGCCTAAATGCTACGTTCTTCCCGTCTCGGGCTGGGCTCTTCTTCGAAAGCCACCCCTCGCCTCTCTCCAGACAGCCCGAGGCGGCTTCACCTGAAGGCTTATCTCTCGGGCACCTGCAATATCCAAATCCCAGCGTGTCACCCTTCTATCCAAGCCCTCCTTCCCTTATCTGAGAGACCAAGCGCCGCTTCTGCCCCTTTGTTCAGGGTGGGCATACCCACCTGGAACTTATGTTCCAGCCTGGAACATTCCCCCACTGGTGGCTGCTTATCACTAAGATCTTGGCTCAGATGTTTCGCAGTCCGCTGCACCCGCTGCCAGGGATCATCTCTTCTCGGCACTTATCACAATCAGGTTTTATCCGAGAATTCATGGGTGCATGGGCACTGTAGCAACCACAGTATATTTATTTCTTCTGGACTGGAAGCTTCCTGAGAGCAGGGGAGGGGTTCCTTTCCCTACAGCCCCACCTAGTGGCACAGAGGAGACAGACACCAACCGTGGCTGCCCTCGCTTGTGCCCTCAACCGGCCCCCAAATAGCCCTCTCTCACCTTCCTCAGTGCTTTGCCTTATTCCAGACCTCAACATTCCTCTCCTGAATCTTGACACCAGTCTTCTAACTGGTCATCCCCAGCTTCAAACCCACCAGTGGCTGCCCACTGCTGCCAGAGTAAAGCCCCCAGTGCTCAGTGTGGCCCACCGGCTGGCCACAGGCTCCTGGCACTCCTCTTGCCCTGTTCCTTACACTCTACTGAACTTGGTGCGTGCTTGAAGGCACAGGTGCACATTTATTAATGACCAAAGTATGC
This sequence comes from Mustela erminea, assembly GCF_009829155.1. NCBI lineage: Eukaryota > Metazoa > Chordata > Mammalia > Carnivora > Mustelidae > Mustela > Mustela erminea. The sequence continues at coordinate 103,633,114 of NC_045616.1, read as the reverse complement.
GTGCTAGAGACACACTAGTGTGAAGGAAAGATGTGCAGAAGATCTGTTCATGCAAGCCCTCTCTGCTTAGTAGGGGGCCTGGCTCCCCAGGGAGGCTCTGCTAATCCTAGTGCCCGGGGAGCATGGAGGACAGTGTGTCAGTGGTGGCAGTTAAGGCAGGCCGGAATCAAGGCGAAGCCCAGCTGCTCACAAGCAAGACATACCAGGGCCTCAGTTTCCTCAGCTGTCAGGTGGTACTAACACAAACCACACAGAGCTTCTGCGAGGATCACAGCGTGTGTAAAGCCATTCCCAGCAGGCCTGGCACGCACTATTCGGTGGTTGTGTTTATTCCCATTGTGGCTGTTGTTGGCACTGAACCACCCCTTCCCTGCGTAGCCCACCACTGTCCTGCCCCACCACCTGCACACACACACACACACACACTCTCACACGCTGACGATGTGAAATTCTCACTTGTCCACTTTGGAGACACTATAATTCGCGGAGCCTACTGGCATGTTGAGGTCTTATCCTCGTCCCAGAAACAGCCCCTGAAGATCTAGGGGGACTGCTTTGAAAGCTGGATTATTCTTAATTAAAAACTAACAGAAGTAACAGTGTTAAGTACTGTTCACCTGGTCCCTCTCCCTCAGTTGCACCACTGGGCAGCCCCAGCCAGGTCACTAACTGACGTCCTCGCTGGGGACCATCAGCATCCTTCCGAGAACCAGCTCCGGCATTGACCCTGCAGAGGCCTGGACAGGCCTCAGGCTGCCTGAGCACATTTGATTTTTGTCTCACCACACACCATCCTGAGCCCTAACCTTTATGAGACCTTCCTCTGCTCTGAACATTCTGTACCATCTGCTTAAAAGCCATGGTAGAAGCTACCAGAAACGGCTAGCATTGACGTTCTCTTAGGTACTAGTAGTGCTTTGAATAGATCTACATTTAGATTTTAGATAAGGCATTTTAGGTTATGTCACTTAATTCTTACAGTGATTTAATAGTACTGTCTCCACTTCCTAGAGGAAGCTCATGTTCAGGGCAGAGGATGTCCTTGCTCACCGGGCTGCTGCCAGTGGGGTGGCAGGGCTCCGATCTCAAGCTAGGTCCAGTGACACCAAAGTTTATGCTCTTTTCCTCTCTGCCATCCTGTAGTCAGGGATCCTCATGGGATCTCTGGATGTGACACCAAGTTCCAAAGTCTGCAGTGTTCTAAGAGCGGTCCTTCTCAACCCCCAGCGCCGCAGGGTATCTGGAAGCAAAACACACCACAAGAACAGAAAGGTCCACTGGATCTGAAGATGGCGATTAAGGGTGGAGGGAGCTTAAGTTGTACTCCGTGAGCTCTTGCCGTAACACCAGCTGTGGGCTATTCCTCAAGCATGTCCCATTACAGATTAAGTCTCTGGTCTTGGCATTCCTGCGTTGTCCCAGGCCAGACCAACAACATACTTACTCTGAAAGATACAATTATGTAAAACCTGGAGATAGGATGAGTAAAAAGTCACAAAGCTAAAAGCAATCAACAGCACAAATCCATTTATAGGATTCTGCTTTCCAGTTTGCCATGCATGCACACACAAAAGTTACTTAAGATGTGCACTAGAATTCCTTCACACAGTCATACTTAACCGATAAAAAATTTCAAACGCTGAATTAGTATTTCATTGCATGTGGCCTGTGGAGTCCCTCACCCCATTTGGAGGGGCGGTAAGCCCCTGAAGATCACCATGTACGCAGTCAGACCACATCTAAGTTTGAGTGTCTATGAGGTCTTAGATCCAGCTTCAAGCAATAAACAAGCAGGAGCTTGGAGGTCTTGGAGCTCCCAGAATTTCCTCCAGCTGGAAGACCTAGTCGATCCTGGGCCTCAAGCCTGCCTTGCTGTAATGTGAACTCAGTCCCAGCACAAAAGCAGGCAGCTGGTCTAAACACTCACAACGCGACTGAAGACGGGGCTTGCCAGCTCTTGGCTCCTTCCCCCTCCTCCTCTTGCCTTTTCAAACCCCTCCCTTGTTTGGTCATTTTTCCTAAAGGTAACATGTATGGAGACATTTCGTGTGCTGGTCACTTTGGCACAACGCATAGCATTCAATTCGTCCCTGTTCTCTGGAATCTATTCTATTCTCCGAGTGTTCCGTTGCCAAATTTGGACACAACTTTTCAAGAGGTCATTACTGGAAATGCTTAAAATCATGTTGGTTCGGGGATGGCAAATTGGTGCTCCAATGACTGACTTTAAAAAGTCTCCCCCCAACAAAAAAAAAATGTTGCCAACTTTTATAAATTAGGTCTTTGCATGATTGGGATTTTCAGTTTTTCTTAAACTTTAGATGAGGCATTGGTCTGCATTCCTGCAAGCCAACAGATCATCCAGAGCTGGGGCTCATGCCCTCCTGGACCGGAGCTAGTGACACCTTCTTTCATACATAGGGAAGCTAAGACCCCATTGCCACACAGCTAATTAGTAACGGGATTATTGGCCAGATGGCCCAACTTCTTTTCTCCTTATTAACAAGAAAACCAACAGGCTGAAATGGCAAAGCACCACTCTATCCTCTGATTATATATCCAAGGAGTTCTACAAAACCTCTCTTAGAACCTCCACCACCAATACGGGATGCATTTGTAGCTGTGCATTTCTTGCAGTAACACCTCACCTGTTGAGGAAGATAGAAACTATCATTAACTGAACACCAGCTCTGTGATGTGAGGGTCGGAGGCCACTGGAGAGGTTAAGACCCTGGGACACCTGAGGTCCTTCCCACGCTGCAGCAGTGTTTGGGCACAACATCTGTTCATCGCGATGAGCCCAAATTACCAATGGTTTTTCACACTCAGCACAGGCAAGGATAGAAGCGCTGTGAAAGATGACGGTCGCTATCAGAAAAGGCAAGAAACCGCCCCAGCTCCAGCTCCAGCTCTGATGGAAACCGAATGTGACGCGGCGGTGGCCACGGAGGCGGCAGAATCTCGGGCGCAGACACGGAAGGATATTGCGAAGAACAGGGGATGACAAAGCAGAGCGCGGCCCAGCACGTGGAGCTGCCACCGTCGCCGTTAGGGGTGGTGTGTGAACAGGTGTGTGTGTGTGTAATATACACATGTACGCACGCAGACACGGAGCCTGCCATATACACAGAGCATCAGTCCCTGTCAAAGGAGACACAAAAACGGGACGACGACTGCGGGAGGGACTGAAGGTCCAGGATGAAAGAGAGAAGCACTTTTCATTCTCATGGCTTGCAAAGAGGTTCCTCAAAGGTCCGCGTATTACGGATTTTTAAAACCTCACAAGGAAAGCGGGTGGAGGCAATGTAGTGGGGCGGGACTCCGCCCAAGGTCCACAGTACGGGTCTGGCAGACTCGCCGGGAGAGCCAGTTATCCGGAGAGCCCGCTGCTACCCCGGGCTTGGGAGCGCACCCCCCCCCCACACCGGCCCCCGCCCCGTCCCCGACCCGCACACACAAACCGTGCTCCGTCAGCTCTAGGACTGGACCGGGACCTGCGCGTCCGCGGATCTGGGAAGCGCAAAGACTGCACGCCGGCGGCTCGCGGGGAGCAAGCCACACCGCCGCCCGCTTCTTCCAGCGCCAGGGGCTCCGCTCTCCCTCGGAGCCGCCGGGGCCACCCAAGGGCCCCCTTCGTGGTTCTCGAGTAACCGGTGAAGCAGCTGGGAGCCTGTGCGAAGCTAGCTCCCGGGTCCTGGGAGAACACCCCGGGGCGCACCCTGGCATCGTCTCACACTAACCCCCCAAGAGCCCACAAGCAGTCTACTTTCACTCCACTCTCCCGAGATCTACAAACTTTAATGGGACGTCACTGGATGACTGAAAGAACAGAACAGGTTTTTGAAAAATGTCTTAACAGAGCATCAGAGTGTCGCAACACTTTATTAAGAGAATTGGCCTTGAACTAGTAGCTGAAGTAACAATTGCATGAAGCCAGATTAGGTGTACTGCATAATACTCATACTTGATTTATTGACATTACTTAGCAATTTATTGGACAAAAGTCAAACTTTTTGTTTTTTATTAAGCACATTCCACAGTACAAAGCTGTCATGAATAATATCTGTACAATTTAACAGTTTCAATAGCTGTTCAGACACAAATTTATTTCAAACAGATAATTGGCAAACATAATTAATTACAAGTTAGAATTAGACTATCCCAGTGCTTTAAAACAGTAATATAGCAGTAATTTACAGTTGCTCAATTATGGTTAGCAAAATAAAGTCCAGGGTACGGCTGGGAATTACTACTATAATCCCAGAAAGTGAGAATTCCTTGGGTGCCAAAGTCCCCTGCTATAATTTAATAGGCACAATTCAAAGGTTGTGTGCATATTCGAAGGCCATGATCTCCCAAGGAACAAGAACTTCTATATTAAACATGCAAAAACATCAACAAAAAGTCCATTCGTTCAGAAGAATTGCCTTCTCCCCCCACCCCTCCCTCATCCTGGGCTCGCCTAACCAGTATGATATAAAGCTGTCATGTGGAGAGTGGTACAAGTTAACTCACTTCCACAACCTCTGTCAAGCTTACAACTACCTCACAAATAGAGATTTCCTTATCTTTTTCTTACACTTGGAGACTCAACTTCTCAAAAATAGAAATTAATCTGGTAACATGTGGGAGGGGAGAATGTATTTTTAAAAAAGGAAAAAGAAAAACTAAAAAGCCAAGCCAACCCATGAAACAAATGACATACACACACATTGATCCCCACACCGTTCTCAATGCAAAGGACAAAACTGAGCCCAGGGCCCTTCCCTTTAGTAGTTGAGTGTGCTTCCTCGGGAAGAGGGTTAGTCAACGGGAGGTTCTTATTGGTCCTTTAAAATGTTACTGACATTCCTTAATCTTTGGAAACAATGGCAAGGGGCAAATCAGAACCTAATATCGAACAAGGGAAAAGGAGTGCCAACCGAATGCCGAGTCCTTTCCATGCACGGTCAGCATGATAGTGCCATTCACACATTCAGGCTGCAGAGCAGTTCTGAGAACCCGCCAGGGCCACAGCAGCAGGCGACACCAGAGATGACGGGAATGGGGTTCATGAGCTTGAAGTTTTGCACCACGTAGGAGTACCCCTCCACTCGAGATGGGCCTCTGAACCAAACTGACCTGGCATAACAGGCTCCAGCACACAAGCAGGCCCTGTTACCACCCCGGTGGGGATGCGACATCCACGCCAGGATGCGTGCATTCCAGAGCCAGGAAACCCAGTTAACAGGGCCTTCTTGTTCCTCCCTTTCCAGGGATCCTAATGCACAGAATAATGATCTTTGACAGTAAAGTCAAATGAATACCATGGGAAGAGACCACTAGTACTCAGGAGTACTTAAAGATGAAAAGAACAACAAAAAATTTTAAGGTACCTCTCTGTTATATATGCTACACAACGAATAAAACATTTTGTGTTAAACTTTAGAAATTACATTTTAAAACAAGAGTCCCATTAAAAACACGCACACCACACACATACACACAAAATGACAATGACAAAATAAAAATACCATATGAATACTGCAGGAAGGGTTCTAGGTAATCCACATCAACCCTGGTATCAGGTTCTTGAGCCCAGCCCATGGCTAAGTGCGAACACACTCTGTATTAGTGTCTCAGGCACAGGGGCCCTGACTCCAGCAACCTTGAGGTTAAACTGTTATGTACATTATATCTACATGCGGATACAGTATTTTAAATTAGGAGGCAAGCACACGTGTAAAAGTGTTACTCTACCAAATATCAGGAGATGGTTGGGATACAGAGAGAACAGTTAATAAAAGAAAAGAGCTATATTACCTGTTGGGAGATAATATAACCTGGCTTATAGTTCTTTAAATTAAAAGAAATTGGTACAGAAAGGAAGTATAATCCAAAAAATATGACTAAAACAATCCAGAGAAATTTTTCCATTGTCCAACATGTTCCTAATACAGGTCAGAATTCATAATGACTTGGACGGTCAAAAGGAGAATGCTAACTTCTGAAAAGGAAAGCCCTGGACATTCTGGGTAGGTGTTTGGCACCCAAAATTTCACCAAAGAAGAATGCTGTTTCTTAATATCAGACCAAAGTGCAAAGCAATATAAATTAGAGGCCAGTCTTCTCTTGATGGTCGATTTACTTCTGTAAAACAGACTGTATGTTCCTTTTATATGAACAATTTACATTTGAAGCGTTAGATTTTTTTTTTTCACTGATGGGGGGAGGAAATGGGCTTCTGTTCTACTGGAAGTCGGTGAGGCTAAGGTATCCTTCTCAAAGTAGAGGCCGGAATCGGAGGTGAGAAATGTTGGTACTTGGAAGAGTTAGGCTGCTTTGCATCTACCCAGCGTCTAGAACCAATTCCAGCTTCATAACTCAGCTGTGAAGAACTCCCTTAGGCATTTGGTAGCCATGTAGCCAGTAGTTCAAGACTAGGAAACCCTGGGAAAACAAAACAAAACAAAACAAAAAACAAAGGGAGTATGGATGGATATTCTGGTTAGACATGGAGATATACACCACATTCCGTCCACATCCACACAGACACGTACTCATGCACAAGCAACACAGTACTGAGTTTCAAATGTCATCAGCATCAAAACTAAAAGCTGCAAGTTGTTCTGAATGTAATACATACCAGGCATTGTATTTATTTAAACCTTGCAACAATCTTATGAGGTGGAAACTATGATACCACTTGATGAATAAGAGAACAAAGGCTCAGAGACACTGCTTAATTCAAAGCATTAGCCATTAAGGGACAGAGAGGGAACTTGAAGAGATGCCCAACCCTATAACTTGTCAACTGTCAGTGCTTGCTGCTAAAAATTATGCATGTAATAAAACAGGCTTCATGTTAGATTTTCTACTTAGTATTATCTTTCAGGACATCCAGAGCCTAAAAGGACTGGTCTCTATCTTCCTGAGAGATCTCATCTATCGCTGTGAATCAAAAATATGCAAAGGCTAGTAAATAAAGTATTCCTTCTAAATAGAATGCTAATCAGAAGTTACTTCTTTTTTAAATAAGTCATTTATAAAAGGAAAATACAGTGTAGAGGTTAAGACTACTGAATGTTACATATTACTGGACCATGACCTTGAGTCAGAAACACATTTTAGTAATAATCTCTAAATTCATCCATGTACAAATATGTACACACACACGCACGTACCTAAACTCATCATTACTACATACAATGCAGGCTAACATTTTCTATTCTAAATTTCATCAAAACAAAGTCAAAGTCCATTAAAATGATTTCACAATCACTGATGGGTCACAATCCTTTCCAAACACAGCACTAAACCACTGGGCTAGAAGATTTAAAAGTTACCTTTACGTCTAAAATTCTCTGACAAAAAAAAAAAAGACAGAGAGGAGAAAGATTTTTTTAAAGCTTGTATTTTTTTCAAAGGGAACTTTCCTAAAATATTGTCAATTTTTATAAAGATCAAGAATCTTTCTCAATGATTTCTCAATCAACCTGAATGAGAGATTTAATTTCATTCACTGCTGTTTTCACATGAAGGATCTTTAAGAGTCTTATTTTTAAATTAGTAAAGCCCACAGATAAGAAGTAGGTACTCTCAAACACTGCTGGTGGGAACATAAACCGACTTAACTCTACAGGGGAGTAACATGCCTCTGTGCATCCAAGTCTTTAAACACCATACCTTTCAATTCAGACACTACAGACATTTCTAGAATTTATCCAATGGTAATAAAAGCAAAGATTTGGGGTGCCTGGGTGGCACAATCAGTTGAGCAACTGGCTGTTGGTTTTGGCTCAGGTCACAATCTCAGGGCTGTGAGATCGAGCCCTGAGTCAGGTCCGCGGCAATGAAGTCTGCTTGAGATTCTCTCCCTCTCCCTGTACCTCTCCCACCTATGCTCTCTCTCTCTCTCAAATTTAAAAAAAAAAAAAGAAATCAAGGAAAAATAAAGAAAAAAGCAAAGATTAAGCTATATAATTGATTATGACAATGTGTTTTATAACAGCTAAAAAACTGGGGAGAAATATATATATATATAACACAGGGCCTATCTAAACAACTATTATTTTGCCATTAGGAATGATAATTTAGGCAAATATTGACATTATGGACATAGAACAGTTTTGCAACAAAGGAAAAAAAAAGAATTATAAAACATGTACAGAAGCCTGAAAGGTCATACACAAGGAAATTAACAATGGTAAACCAGGAGTAGGAGTTCATTTCCTTCTTTTGGCTTATCTACTTATTCTAATTTCCTAATAATGATCATATATTGTCTTGTAATAAAAAAAAAAGAGCTACTGTACATATTAGGCTCTTAGGAGTTAGTAATTTGAAAAAAATGACTCAGCAAATATATCTACTGCTTTATTTCCTGACACAGAAATACTCTTACCTTTTATTTTAGGGTTGAATATCTTACTGCAAGGTTAAATCATCATTAGGGTAGTGTTTCTCATTATGCATAAATCTTACAGTATCACATGGTAATAATTTTTTCATGTTACAATAAATGAAAAGAATTTGGAAACGAATAGTAAAATCTATAGAGCTGACTGCCAAGGTTGTCAAAAGTAATTCACTTTGAAGAGACAAACACATTTGAGGTTTCATTGCTTGTGCTGCTTAAACAGTAGATAAGATTTTTCCATTGATTTATAATTGTGGATCACAACAAGGGCAGTTGTTCTGAGATTCCCAAGAAGGGGACAGGAGGAAGGTCCAGAAGAAGTAAAACCAGTTTCCTTTCTACCACAGCCAATGAGATAAACACCACTGGTGATCATTCCTTCATTTCTCAACCAAAGAAATCTTGTTTCAGGGCAGTTTAGAATAGTATATAAAAGGTGCTCAATTTGTGAAAGTTTACTATGTTCTAAATTTCATCTATTAAATATGCCAGAGAGGGGAAACATACTATGGATGTCTTGGATTTTAGCACGTGCCTCTCTAAACAGAATACAAAGACAAAAACACATCAAAAATATGAAAGAGTTACAGTTAAGTTGTTCTCAGATACACCTATTCCCCTGAACGTATCCATTATTGCAGAAGCTAAGCTACAGCTGCAGTTGTCCATGTTCTATTTTATGCACTTCCCTTATGTGGAAAAATAAAAGCAGAGGCAGCATGCAGCTAAAGCAATGTGCAGATGAAAATGCACAGTTTAGAAAAGAAAGAGAATGCGGTAAGTTTAACAAAAGATGTGCACGGCTTCTATACTAAAGCCTGCAAAATACTGCTTAAGAGAAACTGAAGACCTAAATAATAGAGATATACCATGTTCATGGATTGGAAGACTCAAAATTTATTAAGGTGCAAATTCTCCCCCAAAATGATATTATGGTTTAATGCAGTCTTAATTATAAACCCAGTAGTCCTCTTCACAGAATTTAACAATCTAATTCAAAACTGACTATGAATAATGGTCAAGACAATATTTTTTAAGTTGGAAAATTATTAACTTTACAGTACTGGCGAAAGAAGAGCTACATAAATCATGGACTTAGAATAGAGTCCAGAAACTGACCTACAAATAAGGGGTCAAATGATTTTTGGACAAAAGTGCTAAATAAATTCTATGGGACGAGAAAACTCTTTTAATCAAATAGTACTGGAACAACTAGACAACTATTAAAAAAAAAAAAAAAGACCAATGACGTCACCTCACACCATACACAAAAATTAACTCAGATCAAAACCGAAATGTAAAAGCTAAAAATACAAAACTAAAATATGCTGGTCCAAAGAGTAACCACTACCTACATGTAGCTATTTAAACTTAAAGTACAATTAAATATTCAATTAAATTCAATTAAAATATAATTTAAGATATAGTTCCCAAGTCCCACTGGCCACATTTCAAGATCTCAGTAGCCACAAGTAGCTACTGACTACCATGTTGAACAGTGCAGCCCAAGAAAATGTACACTCATCTAATGACAGAAAGCTGGTCAGTGTTTGCTAAGGCTGGGAGGGGCCAGGCTTTGACTACAACGGTGACAGAAGTGAACATTTAGGGGTGATAGAAATGTCCTTATCTTGACTGTGGAGGAATTTCAGGGATTATATACATTTGTAAAAACTCATCAAACAGTACTCTGAGTACAATTTTTATACAAATCGTACCTCCATAAAACTGATTTAAAAAAACAGCAACAGGGACAGGGCAGAGGGAGACCTGTATATCTAGGTCCTTGTCTACGTACGGAATCTATCTAACACCTGACCCTGCCAGTTCAGATGATTTATCCCAATTTTTTACTGACTTATATCATCTTTATGCTTGCTGAAAATGGCTGCAGAATACACTATAGTACAGCTATAGCTGTACACACACTTGTCTATTTAAGGGCAAATTCTTACGTGGCCTAGGAGAAAAAACACAAACAGGTTATTTTGGCCCTGGGTGTCACTGGCCCAACAAAAATCAATAAACGCTTTTAGTACTTAAGCACTCGACTGAACACTGGAGTTCCACAAGAAAAGGAGCTCCTCACCCTGGGGAAGGAGAAAGGCATACAAACTATTTCAGTATCAAATAATAAATTAAGCCAAATGAGGTAAAGGGGCAAAACTGGGGTGGGGGTGTCTAAAAGCCATAATAACACACACAGGGGAGGGAGATGGTAGAGGTCTGCACTACGATAATGTAACTGGAGAAACAGAATTCAGTCTGGTTGCCACACTAGGTTTTTGGAAAGGAGTAATGGGAGACTGGGACATGGGGAGGGTGGGTCGTGAGGACAGAAGGTAACAGCTAGATGCTGAAACTCCTGTCAGCTAACTGAAGTAGTTGAACCTTAATCCTTTAGACAGCAGGAAGCCAGTAAGACAGAGGATGGCAGGCGCAGAGCCCAAGATGATTCTGTGAGAGCAGAATGGAGAGTGGGAGAGGGATAGCAAAGATCGGGAGGGAAAGCAGTTTTCATGTGGGTCCATTCCTCCTTCCCTGTATTTTCTTAGGATTTCTGGGAAGGAAGGTTCAAGTGGGGAGGAGCAATCATTCAAGAGATCCTTGCCTTCTTCCTCTGTAATTCCCTTTGATAACTATTTTAAGACTCTATTCAATAAATGTAATAATTCTGCCATAAGGGTTTTTCAACTTATGAAGAATCTATCCAGAGAGAAAGTAGCAAGGCAGATAGATGGTCACTATCATGAGATGGTATGAACACACTTGGGACCAGGAACAGAAGCTATGTATGTGGCTTACAGGTCATTACTGCTCACCTCCCACACCCAGGCAGACATTGACAACCCATCACAGCACCTAACCCTCTGAGGCCCACATAGGGTCCCAGAATCCTTCTGAAGACAGGACTCCAGTCAGGCGCTGCTGATCAAACTCAGCCAGCATGAAGAAAAAGCTTTTTTGCCATTCCTGACGCAGACCCTTGGTTTATCACTAATAGATGGCACAGGGGCAAGACTGGAGGTCAGCAAACTTTTCCTCAAAGAGCTGTATAATATTTTAGACGTTGCAAGCCATATCATCTCTGTGGCAAATATTCACCTCTGCCGATGAAGTATGAAAATGGCCAGAGGTAGTATGTAAACCAATGAGAGTGGCTATTATAATAAAACTTTATTTAGGGACACTAGAATTGAATTTCACATAATTTTCATGTGTCATGAAATAGTATTCTTCTTTTATTTTTTTTTCCATTATTTAAAAGTGTCAAAAGCTATTCTTATTAGCTTGCTGTGGTAGGGGAATCAAATCAGGCAGTGGAACAAATCTGGCCTCTGACTGTAGTCAGCTGAGCCTTTAAGACAAACTTCCTCGATATCTGTGTTTTGGGTCTTAGAGTCTCAAGTAAGAAATATTAGAAACAATGGTAACTTGGTGATCTAGAAGCCCTATCTTTTCATCAAAAAGAATTTCACAATACTGCACATAAACTTTATTTATACTTTTAATATTTAATGGACAGGAAAATAGATAATGATAAAGAGCCACTAAGTATTAAGTAATATTTTAAAATATATACGAATTTTATTAATCAGTCTTTACATACATATATACACAGTAATACAGATAGGTACAAACATATTTATTCCATCTGCAAAGTTTCACGTACACAGAATTTATTGGCCCCCTTGCAAAATTTTCAGAGTTGGAAATACTGCTCCAGATGAACAAGGCCATCAGGTCCCAGGACACAGCCAAGTAAGGCTTCTCATCCTCTAGGTTGGACACCCTTAGTAATCAAAACATGCCATCATCAATGGTTACAATGGCTCTAAGTCTTCCTGTAACCAGAGCAAAGGGCTTTGCTTCCAGGGTACATGTTGTGTCTAATGGATGAAGAACGGATTTTAGGGGCTCTCACAACAAACACATCCCTCTTTTAGTGAACAGTGATTATGGGTGGATTATAATGTGGGCAGAGGGAGAATTCTGAGTGTTCGGATGATGGTGATTTTTTTTTTTCAAATAAAAGAAAAACAGGAGAGAAAAAAGAGATTCCTATACCCCAAAACAGATTTTGAAGGACTTTACCTGCGTTAAACTGATATGACCTGGGAAACCATTCAGGAAAACGCTTTAAAAAAATAGGAATCACGTTGTCTGCCAGTGTGAAAACCCACAATATGCAGGATTCCAATTTCAACCTCATTTTAATGCGACCATAAAGATCTAGCCTGACGGTGGAACTCTGCAAAGCTGAGGCAGTTAACAAACACTAACCACCGTGGTTCCTATGAACAGGGAACCCAGATCACAACACGGCCCCAGAGGGAGGGTGAATTCAATGAGTAAGGTTAAACAGGGCGGGGTACTCACCTGAAACGGGTAAAGTGCAGACTGTTATCTGGAGATGTAAGTGTATGTTCTGGAGGGAGAACGGGTCTCATTCTGGGCACTGGGAGGCACATTTAAGAAATCCCAAATCAAAATAGTGTCATCATGGGAGCTGCTGATGATCTGAAATTCATCAAACTGTAGCCGAAACACACGTCCAGAATGTTCCTGTGAAATGTAACAACTTGCTGAGTAAAATGAGACCTTTACAGTCCCTCATCTCTCACTATCAGTGATCTGGTACAGGCTGGAAATGCAGCTACTTATCCCTGCTGCCTAACCAATGTTCCAGAGCTTACTGAGCCTTGTCCCTCACACCAGGAGCAACTACTTTGGCTTTTCCTTCTAAGCCTTTTCTTTGAATTAATCTCTGTATCTGAGATCCTGGCTCACTTATATGTCAAAGAAGAAAAACTATGTGCTCACTTCACCAAAGATCTTCGAAAGGTAAAAAACATTATTAAATACCCATGCTTGATACGCTGTAAAAAGCAGAGCCAGAAGGTAACGTTTTTAACAGTACCAAGAGGATCTATCTCAACCACAGCCAAAATCAAAATTAATGGTGAAAGAGAAGCATTCTCATTAAAATCAAGAAAACAAGAATGGCCCTAACCATAGTGCTGCATGCTCTAATCACTTTAAGAAGCAAAGAAACAGGAATAAAAGGTAAAGCTACTGAAAATAGGAACAATCTAGCACTATTTTTAAACAACTGTCTCCTCATTAATGTAACAAAAGCAACCAGACTATTAGAAATAATGAGCCTGCCAAAGTTGCTAAAGCAAGATAACATATAAAAATAAAATATTTTTATATGCCAAAGCAATAATCCAGAATACAGAAATTCCATCATAATACAAACATGTGGCTGTATTATAAAAATATAATGTAGCCAGATACCCATATTATGAAATCTCCCAAATCTATAGGAAGGAAATACTTTGTGCTCTATGAGGTAACCAATCCATCTACATATAAGGACTCCTGCTTTCACATTTTAAGTTGTGTTCATGGTCCTTAGGAAAGAGCTCACTGTAATGTAATGTCAATTATGCTCTGATTTTGGCTAACCAAAAGGAACAAAACTATGCATTTCCCTGAAGGCACACTGTGAGGTACACAACCCTTCTGGGGTACACCTAGGCAGGGCTATCTGCAGGTTGCCCTCCCCCCAGCACAAGAACCGCTGCCCTTTCAATAGATTACATACCACCAACGTGCGCAAACACAAAGTACTTGCTGGGGCTCGAGGGTCAAGAGCAGCTTGTAAGTCCCAAACTTTAATTTTCCTAGAAAAGAAAAATTGCCATTGGTAGAAAAATTAGTATTTTATATACTGTCAAGCACTTCCTTGGCTCAGTGGGTTAAAGCCTCTGCGTTTGGCTCAGGTCATGATCCCAGGGTCCTGGGATTGAGCCCTGCATCGGGCTCTCTGCTCAGTGGGGAGCCTGCTTTCTCCTCTCTCTCTGCCTGCCTCTCTGCCTACTTGTGATATGTCTGTCAAATAAATAAATGAAAATCTTTAAAAAAAACAAAACAAAACAAAACTGATCTCGCTCTTCCCACATATTTAAAAAAAAAAAAAAGCAAATGGAGAACAAGCTTACATTTTTACAAGTTATTTAAACCCACTATACTTGATTTGGGAAAAAATAAGGACCTCCACATTCTCAGAATTGCTAAACTGTGAAGAAATATTTTTTAAGGGAGACAAGAAAACAACTTCAGGCTATCTAAAACCAGTTCCTGACTTGATAATCTATGTCACCAAATTCATTCCTCAGGGGGCTCTCTGGAGCTGAGTAGGTGCTGCTGACAGAAGCTAGGGCTCTCTGTGAAATTCCAAGGATACCTTTCTTCAAACTAAGCAAATGCTGGAAGTTAATAATAGGAGCATACACAGACCAACTAGTCCCTTAGTGAAGTATACATAAGGTCACCTTGAAAGGTTTACTGCTGCCATTTGCTCATTTAAAAAGTCATAAGGCTTTTTAAAGAGTATTTGTTCAATTAGCCAAAAGGGGAAAGGAAATGTATCATTGTGTGCACACACACACACACATAGCTGGCTTAATTTAGGGCTAAGGCAAAGAACTGAATTCTTGCACAACTTAAGCTACTCCCACAGTTTACAATAATGGTTAAAGGTGTAAGCACAGGAGTTCCAGAGGCTCTGCTACTGCAGGAGTCAGGGCAAGACCACTCATCCTTCTGGGCCCAAGGGCCTGGACATGATCAGGCAGTATAGTGACATCTGCCATCTGTTACACAAAAAGGATCTAACACAGAGTCGGCAAGTATTTGGCTGCTGAATATACAGTGCTCATTTTCCCTCTAGATACAGTGACAGCGGTGCACTGAAAAATCTGAAATACATACCCATCGTAGGCCCCACTGACAATCCTCTTATTATCAAACCGGATACATCGGACCAATTCTTCGTGTCCCTCTAGGACTCTTAAACAGGCACCACATTCGATATCCCATAGCCTGGAAAGTAAAACAGATCTCTGTGAAACAACCTCCCATACATGATTCACACTCTCCTTGAGTTCCTCTTACCTGTCCCATATGTGATTTTCACGTTCCTGGACTTGTTTCTATCTCACTCCCAGCCCAAACTATCCACGTAGAAAGATATGTCTGTACATTTGTACCATCTGTGTATTTTAAAGCACTAATCTGTGGGGGCGGCGGGCTGGCTCAGTTGGAAGAGCATCTGACTCTTGATCTCAGGGTAGTGAGCTCGAGCCCCACATTGCGTGTAGAGATTACTTCAGTAAATAAATAAAAACTTAAAAAAAAAAAAGCACTAATTTGGATAGAAGCCTTACTTATGTATTTTCTTTCATTCAGTTTTTTAAATCATACACATGTATTATTATTTAAATAAGATCAAGAGGTAAGAAAACTTCCATTGTATTTAGTTCCTGGGTACTCTCTTGATACCTGAATTGATGAAACCATGGAGCCAAATAGTCTAACAAGGACTTTCCTTGGGGAGACAGGGACTGCAGGCAGTAAGGAAGAAAAGGCATGTACATGGGTGGGTCAGGGAGGACATGGTGTGTATAGCCAGAGGATTAGGCTTCCACCCCAGACACTTCTGGCCTAGAGTCCATGAGGCCCACTGAAGTTAGAACCAGTGGACCAGTATGGTGGTCTCCCTCTCCAGATGAGGCTTAGGGACACCCCTTCCTACATAATTCTGCATACTAGCGTTTGTCCAGTTTATATGAAGTGTCTCAGAAATATAAGCCCAGAGACTACATCCTGCCTTTTTCTTGGTGTATGATTTATTCTGAAGACTGAGATTTTTTCTATTACTGATTTTCTACACTCTCTGCAAAAAGAAAGCCTAGCAAACTAACGTGTGCAAAAACAAAGTCAGCAAATTAATTCCGTAACCAGCTTTTCTCAGCCTCTCCACCAGTGGCTCTTACCATCCGCCCCAGGAATATTTTAGCACAGCCACCCTCACCAAATATTCTCATCAGTGCCAGTGACGACGGCTTCTCTAATCCACTGTGAACAAAGCCATTCAGCACTGCCACTAACTCCAAAGGGGTCCCCTCCCTGGGGGAAACATGCAGTGTTATTCTGTAAAACCTCAGAGAGTCCAGTGAGAAAGTTAAGGACTGTCTACTCCAGAAAGAGTTAAGTAATACAAAGTGCCAAGATTCAGGATCTCACTTGACTTTTATAATACCTTAAAACTTAAAATGATAAAAGAAAACCCACAGCAGTATCAGCTCTATTGTTGTGGTTTCATTCCCTCCTTCCTTCTTTCTTTTAAAAATTATCTTGAAACCAATCTTTATTTTGCCCCAACATTAAAAAATTTGATTATAAAAAAGCTACTGGTGTATGTTAGCACGATGGGAAAACGACTAAGAATTGGTAAACAGATACTGAAGGGAAGTTCTTACTAAATACAAGGATAGTCATATTTATTAGAAAGTGAGGTCACTGAGTGTTGGAAGGAAGAAAGGGAGATAAAACACAAGACAAGACAGGAGTAGGTGATTCTGCAGCACAGGCTTTACATGAGACAGATAGATAAAGTACGCTCCTCCCAGCTGTTAGCGAGGGAGACAGGAAAAGTAGAGAGTCAGGACAGAGCGTCCTCTGTTCTGACGGGCTCTGGTATTAAAGGTGCTTGGGTGGAGGAGGTTCTAAAACACATGTTTTGGGGGAATCAGTTTACCTACTTCAGTCTGCAGAGCCCAAGAGATTAATAAAGGTTTCTTTTATTTGAAGTATCTATCTCCAAAGGCTCAGTCTTTCAAATGTCAGGGCCAGGAGAGGAGTCAAAAGTATGGCAAAAATTGGCCTGTCCTGTCAGCACACCAACTTCTACCCACCTTATGGTATTATCTGATGATCCACTAACAACCAGCCGATCCCTGTACTGGAGACAGGCGATGCCTCGCTTGTGTCCATTCAGAGTACGAACAAATTCACAGGTACTTGTGCTCCAGACCTGTAGAACAGATCAGCAATATTTTAAGAATAAATGCAGAAAAGTCCCCTCAGAATACATCTTTTTTTAAAAAAATAAGAGCGTCTAAGAATGACCAAAACACTTGACTATAAAATATGGTACGGAGGCTGGGGGACAGATTGGCCAGCAAACAGTTTTCTTGGCTGCGGAGTGATGAAACAGGAACGAAACACAGAGAGAAGCTGTGAAATCTCCAAACCTTGAGATATTCACAAAGAGAACATCTCCTGGATGGTTCAGACATTCACTTGCCTAGAAGGAAGAGTGTGGGCCAGATTTTATGTTTTCATGCCAGCTGACATGTCAAATCCAATGTAACTGATGTGAAAAAGTTTCACCTTTCACATCCTCCTCTTTTCCAGCATAGTTCCTTGAACAGCTCCATTTGTTTTGACACATCACTCCTAATATTATGTATGTGGAATAAATAATCTCTCTTTTGTGAAACCATCTGCAAGACTTAGATGTTCACAGACACACTTAATATATTACAAGCCAAATAAGGAGACGCAAAGCAACCAAAGTGCCCTGAATTATTTTACCAGCTGCATTTGTAGTTGAGTAGGATAACTAGATATCCACATGCGGAAGAATGAAGTCGGACCCCTAACTCAAACGATACACAAAAAGTTTAATTCAGAATGGATCAAAGGCCTAAACGTGAGAGCTGAAACTATGAAATTCTCAGAAGAAAACATAGGAGTAAATCTTTGTGATCCTGGATTAGGCAATGGTTTCTTAGACATGACAACAAAAGCGCAAGCAACAAAAGACAAAATTGATAAACTGACTTCATCAAAATTAAAGTCATTTGTGTTTCAAAGAACACCATCAAGAACATGAAAAGAGAACTCACGGGATGGAAGAGAATATTTGCAGACCATTTACCTGGTAAGGGACTTGTAACCAGAATATATAAAGAACTTTTACAACTAAACAATAAAAAAACCAAAACAATCCAATTTTTAGTGAAGGATTTAAATAAATGTTTCTCCAAAGAAGATAAAAATGGCCACAAAGGACTGAAAAGATGCTCAATATAATCAGTCACTAGAGAAAAGGAAACCAAAACCAGAGAGACCATTGCACAACCACTAGGATGGCTACAATAAAAAAGACAGACAATAATAGGTGCTGACAAGGATATGGAGACACCCTCCAGGCTGATGTTATGCAACAGCTGTTTTGTAAAAAGGCCCAAACCCTCTCGACTTCCAAGCGGTGACCTTGTTCCAATTGTTGTGACTGAGCAGCGCATGAATGACTACATACAAACCCTACTTGTCCAGCTTCCAGACCACTCCATCTAAAGTTTGATGCCACCTTTGTGAATTGTGAGGCTAGCAAGTAGACACTAGAATGCTAACGAGTGCTGCTCCTAAAAAAGGTTTTCTGAACCAAATCGAAACACTCACACATTGCTGGTGGGATTTTAAAATGGTACAGCCACTTTGGAAACAAGTTTGGCAGTTCCTCAAAATGTGAAACCCAGAGTTACCTTCCTAGAGAACTAAGAATGCATGTCCGTGCAAAAGCTTGCACGCATATGCTTATGGCAGCACTATTTGTAACAAATAAAAAGTGCAAACCATCAAGAAGTCCATCAACTGACAAGTGGACAAACAGAACGTGGCACATCCACAATGGAATTTCCTTCAGTCATTGAATGAATGACTTACTGATACATGCTACAATATTCATGGGTGAACCATGAAAACACTCTACTAAGTGCAAAAAGCCAGACAGAAAAGGTCACATATTGTATGACTACATTAATATGAAATGGGGGAGAGGCAAATCCATGGACAAAAAGTAGATGAGTGATTGCCAGGGACCAGGAGAAGAGAACAGGGGCTGACTGTCAACAGGTATGAGGTTTTTACATAGGGCAAAGAAAATGTTCTGAAACTAGTGATGGCTAATGCTATGACTATACTAAAGGCATGCTTTAAAGGGTAAATCTTATGGTACATGAATTATATCTCAATAAAGTTGTTATAAAAACAGAAGCTAAAATTTAAAAAAGTTAATATGGATACTGCAATCAGTCCATCTACCACATCCCATGAACCGCCCTAGACTACAGCCGTTCGTCTCATGCCAGCTACCCACCACACGCTGAGCTTCCCAATGGCAGGTATGCCTTATACATTACTCTATCTCCAGCACCCAGCCCAGGGTCTATGGCATGGCAGGTTCTCCAAATTAAGTGAATAATGAACAAATCGAATCCCAGCTCTGCCACTAACTCGCTGTGTCATCTCCAGCCCAGTTCTCTACTCTCCGAGGCCCTCTGTAAAACAAAGGCTGTACCTGCCTCAAAAGAGTGCCGGAAAGATGGAGTGACATTAGCAATGAAAAGCTCCTAGCACCCACTACATGTGCCACAAGTTAGTTCTCTTTCCCTTCAAAATGTGACCAACAGTGTCGCTTCATGCAATAGAGGGCTCCTCTGTACCCTGGACCCATGACCCTTTCCTCTGACCTTGCCTGTGATTCCAGAAGCACAAGGGATCAAGCACAAATGGAAGAGAACAGAGATTCTGCCAGGTACCAGCTTGGTAAAAGCCACCTCTACTTTCCCTGTATTCTAATAGGGACACGAATAAGGAGAGTTATGACTGAAGACACTCACTTTGATGGTTCTGTCACCAGAGGCAGACACAATGTATTTATCATCAAAGTCTACTACATTGACAGCAGCACGGTGGCCAACCAGGACACGGCGTAAAGTGATATCGGTGGCAGAAGCCATGTCCCACACAGCGATGGAGCGGTCCTTGGAACAGGTCACCATCAGTCCATTGCTGAAGCGTAAGTGCAGTACAGCCTCATTGTGGTGGATCAGCGTGTTGAGAACTTCACCCGTGTTCACATCCCAGACTCTGCATGAGAACAGAAAAGCCCAATGTGGCACTGTTAAGACAACCAGGAAAAGAGGCTAGCATGTGTGCCCTGCGCCCATACTTAGTAGTAGGCTGGGGAGGTGTCAAGCTTCACTTGTATTTGGTGACTAGGATATGACACCTAAGATCGTGCTTAAAAGGAGCCCCCAGAAGCAATTATTCTATCTGCTGAGAAGTACTGAGAGCGTTTCAAGAAAGGAAGGCCAATACTGGCTCTGCCCAGGTTTAGGTTTATTTAGCATCAAGTATTCAGGCACAGCGCTTGTAAGCTCATGTTGAGGACAACAAAATGAGTCTTTAAGGAGATGGGCTCTGCAGGGAGTCTTAGATGACCGGGGGAAGGCAGTGTGGTAGCTGGGGAATCGAGGATCTTCCCAACTTAAGGTTCTTCTTGACCTCTGACAGGCCACTGAGTCTCTAATTTATCTACTGCAATTTGTCAATTTCCACACTCATCTAATTACCCAACTGCTTTATGAACAAAGCCAGCATCCAACTGGGGATATCCACGACCTACAGGGCTCTCGGAGGCAGCCCTCTTTTGCTATAGCTTTTCTGTAAACCCCATCTCCCAAGAGTACAAGTTCACACAGAGCAAAGGAGGAAAGACGCAGGCTTATAAGGCAAAAGTAGCGGCCTAGAAGCACTGAGTCCGAGAAAAGATACTACGCATGTTGGCAACTTTTCTGGAGCATGGTCTTCCAGGAGAAAGTGAACCTAATACTAGGTCATGTGCTTTTATACAAAAGTACACTGCCATCTCTGTAACACACAGCAATGAGAATAGGACCTACTTAATGAAAGTTAGCTTTCCAGCCTACTTTGTTCAAATAAACCGACATCTAAAGTGGTTTTGAAATACAGCATACAAAAACATACACAAAGTATGTGTGCGCTTATGCCAGAAAAGGGTGCAATCTCATTCTTCTCCTGGAAGACATGTAAGTTCAGGGAAGCCAAATCACTCACCTCACTGTAGAGTCTGAAGAACCAGTCACAATGACACGTTCATCATACTGGAGACAAAGGACAGAGCCAGTATGTCCTGTTAACACTTTCAAGCATTCCAAGCTGGTTTTATCCCAAATCTATTGAGACAAGATCAACATAGTATATCACAGTCTGATAAATGTGTTTGTCTCTGAACCATAAAACAGACCTGTGTTATAATAAATAAGAGGAGTTAAACTTCAAACAGGTGGAAAATGACAAAAAGGGAAGAGACAATATTGAATATTTTCCAAAACAGATGTACTATTTTGCTTACTTTGTCCCTCTAAAAACTGTACTCATTATATTTAACAGACTTATAAAGGGAATTTTTAAATTCTGAAAAGAGATGGCTCACCCTCTGGAAAACAGTGTGACACTATCTATTAGGAACCTTCAAAAATGTACATCCCTAACCCATTATGTTTATTTACAAAAATTTTAAAATAAAAAAATCTTTGACATTTCAGAAAAATGTCAAAGTAAACTATGAAAAGTTTTTAATGACAGAACAGAATGTTTTAGTATAGTAATGTTTTTTAAAAACTAGAATAAAAGCCATCTATATAGTGAAATAACCAATATGTATACTAAAAAAACAAAAACAGAGAAGAAAATGTTAATAATAATTGATTTTGTTCTCTGAGTGCTCTTTTTCTCCCTTCTTTTAATCTTTCCAATATTCTCCAAGTTTTCAATACTGTCCCCATACAATGGCGGATGGGAAATAATTATTTTTTAAAGATTGGATTATTAAAAATAGATTGTATGGACCTATTTCTTCCCTTGTAAAATAATACAATCATGATTTACAGTGTCTCTCAAGTTTACTGCACATAGCCAAGATGTAACAAGTGCTGCAGACATTTAACTGTCTTTCTACAATAGCAAGGGCTTGTTTCTAATTTCTGACCTATTAGAACCAGTTATTTTGAAAGAGTGATTAGTAGGGTCCAACTCTTGGTATCAACTCAGTTCTTGATCTCAGGATCGTGGGTCTGAGCCCCACATTGAGCTCCATACCCAATGTGGAGCCTACTTAAAAAAAAAAACAAAAACTTTTTTTGAAAGAGTGTTTAGTGATCCAGGCTTGGTACAGAATGAAGTACAAAAGGTTTCCAACCACTGGTCTAGATAATCTCTCTAAATCACAACTGTGTTCTACTATTTACATCTTATAAATCAAATGCATGCCTATTTTAAATTAAACATGGTAGCCTCTATAAAAGAATTCTTCAGAAAGACATGCCCTATAAATGAAATGTAACCCCATGGGCAGCCTATACTTGGGTAAGGTCCTTATAAACCATTTCTATCTATTCCTTAAAGGATAACTGCCAAAATTATTACTAACTAACCTGTAGCCACAGGTTGTCAGGGCTATCAATATGTATTACATAAAAATAGAGTTCTGTGATCAAATATGTCTTGGAAGTTGGGAAACACTGGATGTCTCTACTGTGGAATTTCTCAGAGCCTTTCTATGCTACTCTATCCTATGAATTTCTACGAAGGAGGTATATCACGCAGTCAACTTGAGGAAAGACCAATAGAAATTATCCAGAAAAGATGGCGGCAGGGAATTTGGAGAAAATGTAAGACAATAGCAAAAGATCCAGTATTTATGCAATTAGAGTCTCAGAAGGAGACAGAAAGAAAATGGTACAGAAAAAATATGTGGGGAAAAAAAAGGCCAAAGGCTTTTAAAATTTGGTGAATGAAAGACATACATTTACAGAGTCAAAAAGCTCCATGAAAGACTTCCTAGAGATGACATCAAAAGCATAACCCATCAAAGAAAAAAATGGTACGTGACACTTCATCAAAATCAAAATCTTCTGCTCTGTGAAAGATATCCTGGAAAAAATGAAAAGATAAGACTGGAAGAAAATACTTGTAAAACATATCTTAAAAAAGGACTTGTGTCCAGAATATGCAAAGAACTCTTAGGGTGCAATAATATGAAAACAAAGAAGCCATTTTAAAAATGGACAAAGAGGGGCACCTGGGTGGCTCAGTGGGTTAAGCCTCTGCCTTCGGCTCAGGTCATGATCTCAGGGTCCTGGGTGCATCGGGCTCTGCTCAACAGGGAGCCTACTTCCCTTCCCCCTCTCCCTCTGCCTGCCTCTCTGACTACTTGTGATCTCTCTCTGTCAAATAAATAAAATTTAATGTAAACTGGGGAAATGTACATTTAAACCAAAAACAGGTATAAGTGCAGTAAGTGTATTAGAATGGTAAATATCAAAGGAAAAAAACTGAGAATACCAAGGGCTACCAAACTTGCATAAAAAGGGAGCTCTCACACATTGGTAACAGGAATATAAAATGGTATTGCCACTTTCAAAACCAGTTTGGCCATTTCTTAGCAGGGAATACATACACTTACCATGAATCAACAATACCAATCCTATAATTTTACTCAAGTGAACTGAAAACGTATATTTTCACAAAAATTTGCATACACATTTATAGTGGTTTTATTCTGTAATTGTGAAAACCGGAAACATGGATGTCCCTCAACAGGTAGATGCATAAGCACATGCAGGTACACCCATAAAGTGGGTTACTACTAGACAGCAAAAAGGAATCAACTATTGCTAAATGATGAGTCTCAAATGCACCACGCTAAGTATAAGAAGCCAGACTCAAAAGGCTACATACTGTGTGAGTCCATTTATACTATATTCTATATAGTATATATACATATATATACTATATACTATATATATATATATATATATATATATGGTATATTCTATATATATATATATTCTATATACTATATTCTCCAAAAGGCAAAATTACAGGTGCAGGAAAAAAAGGTTTTAAAAAAAGGTCAGCGCCTAGGGGAAAGAATTAAACACAAAGGGGCTGAATAAGGGAACTTTTGAGGACAATGGAACTGTTTTATATCTTGATTTTCTGTCATGATTAACTCAATTCTTTGTGCTTGTCAAAACTCATAAAACTTTACACCAAAAAGAGCGAATTTTCCTGTATGTAAATTATAACTTAAAAAAAAAAACCAGTTAAAAAAACCCCACATGTTTTCTTAAATATGAGAAAATAAGCTACAAACAGTGTAAAACAAAATCTGTCAGATCAGCTGCCAAACATTAAACATGGAGAAATGATCCAGTTTATCTACTATTGAAAAGTGAATTAAAACATACAAATATAAGTTGCTCTATCATTCTTTTGTACTATCAACTGAGCCTTTTCAGAACCCATAAAAGGTAATGACTGTGATTTACAGGCAAGTAAGCAACACTTCCACAAGCTAGCAAAGTCAGCAAGAGTGCTGTGATACTGAGATATTTTCAATGTGTACCTAAACACAGAATACAGAATGTGAATGTGCTTAGAGAAGGATAAGAAGTGAGACAATCCAGGGGTCTGGTGTTAGTACAGGGAAATACTCTGGCTCTAGTTTTTCAGAACCACACTGACAGCTGCCAAGATGGAGTGGAATAGATAAAAATACAATCTGGAGTAAACGGAGAGATTCGATGATCTAGTGTCTAACACATAACCACAATTCTAAAAATAAAACATACAAAATACAGTCATTCACCTTAATAGAATTATCTCGTAGGCCACTGATAATTTTTTCATCATCATACTGTAAACAGTAGACACCTTTACTATTTTCAGAGCGGCACTGAATCCTCTGCAAGTTGTGTCGTCCACACCGCCAGTTAGATTCTATAGTCTGTGGAGGGAAAAGGAGGAAACAGACGAGTTTTTGTGAATTAACTATTCTATTAGCTTCAGACTTTAGTGCTGCTTCCAGGAACAGCATACCAGATACCCCATTTTGGTCTGCATAACTGTCTGTGGATAGGAATCATGTTCTTTTCCAAGTAAGACATTAGCCCAACAGTGTTTTTTCTCAAACACTCCCCTGACTGTCTGGCAACCGTCATAGGATTTCCAATGAGTTTGAGTTGGGTTTGAAAAAAAAAAAAGTGGCCTAGACAGAACTCATTATGTTTAAAGAATGCTCTTTGCACCCAAAATATACAAATAAACAGTAACTCACGGGGTCACTCTTTAATGCCAATTAAAATATCTGTCAAAAGACCACCACCAACATTAAGCATATACTGACAATCTATGTATCTATTCAAAGCAGTGTCTTCATCATCGAGAAAAGATCTTGAATAAACATTACATGCCAACTACTACAGAAAGAATTTTATTTCATAACTACTTTTAATCTTCTACCACACTGAAAGGTCCTTTAGAATAAGAATGGCACATTTCCACCCTGGATTCTCATTCTTTCATCATTCCTGCAACATTTACCGAGATGCTATGTTATTCCCCAATACTGACCACACTAAGCACTAGGGATGAAAAAACAGAATGCATACTGCTTTCAAGGGAGCTACCACTCAAGGGACACAGGTATCTGGAACTGGATATACTCTAAACATGTTTATTTGGCTAAACGATCCACACATTAAACTTGGAAGGATGTTCTTAGTTCCCTTTTACAAACATGGAAAGAGTTTAATTTCCTGAGGCCACAAAACTAGTAGCTGGACTAGCTGGAAATCATACCCAGTTCATCCTGACGCGGAGTCCATGTTTTCCACTAAAATATGCACTGTCTATAAAGAAGTATAGTCCTAGCTACTGAGGCAGTGAACACAGAGCGTAAGATCAGTAACAATTCCAGATAAAATATGAGTGCCAAATGAGTGATTAAAATTCTAAGTGCTGTAGGAGACCTACCGAGATAAACAGTACTATGGTTTCACACTAGTGGGCAAAGTTTGTTTGTTTTTTTTAATTAAAGATTCTTTCTTTCCTTCTTTCTTTATCAGACAGAGAGACAGAGAGCACAAGCAGCCAGAGGCAGAGAGAGAAGCAGACTCCCCGCTGAGCAAGGAGCCCAATGTGGGACTCGATCCCAGGACCCCGGGATCATGACCTGAGCCAAAGGGAGCCGCTTAACCAACTGAGCCACCAGGCTCCCCACTAGTGCGAAAAGTTTAATGAGGTGGGTCATACCCAGAGCACTTGAAGACCTGACCTTGGTAGTGGATATGAGGCATTTTGAGGATCAAAGGACACAATATTTCTACGAAGAACAACCAAAGTGCAAACTCCAAATGCTGGAAATTAGGGAACAAACCGTTTGGACTAAAATAACTGGTTACACCTGAGTTCAGAATATGGTTCGAAAGATTATCTCTGAGTAGTTAATTATCCAAGTAGCTAAAAATTTAATTAGTTGCTTGCTGAAGAAAGGTGACATATCTCATCTTCATTCATGATTAAGCACTTAGTTACCAGCTCTGCTGACATCTAACAAATTGTATTTCCTCTTATGTTGAAGGTGGTATGCTTCTGTATGCTCTAAAATGTTAAAATCTACTGAATGTTTTGTGCCAGGTACTGTTATGTGTTTTAAACATTTTATAGCTAATTTAATCATCACAACTCTGCAGCCGATAGTACCATCCTCACTTCACAGAAAAAGAAATGGAAGGCTGGCAGTGGTGACATACATATGCCAAAAAAGGAAAATGTTTCATCATTTGTGGCTTTTGTACTTAACACACAGGAGCCTGGAAATCTAGTCCCTGCCCTCAAAGAGCTCCTATGTACAACCCTGAGAGAGGGCAGGACCACATTATTTCCAACACCCACCGGGATGAAGGTGGGGCCACGGAGACGCCAGGAGCGAGAGAATGCTCATCTGCCCATCTGCTACCGAGACAGAGCTTCTCAGGCAGCGTCATCATTTCTAGTAAGTCTGTAAAATGTGAGAAATAAAAGCACATTCCAAAACCCCCCCAAAATTAATTCACCCCACCTCTGCTACCGCTACCGACATAGGTAACAGATAGTTATGCATAAGCAACTTTTTGAAAAGGGGTCCAGAAAAAAGGACTTCCTTAAACTGAATTCAATGCTTAAAGTCATTTAGAGAACTAACATATTTTTAGATAGTTGCCTAAGCCACCTCACAAGTTAAGCATACCAGGAAAACAGTGACTTACGGGACAGTTGTATTCCAAGTCTTATTCGTGGCCAGAGACCCCTGGCCGTGGTTACTGATGTTTGGGCCACACCCTACAAGGGCTCAAAGTTGCTGCAGAATGCATGACTCCATATAAACCCAAAGTATTACAAAGCTGACTCTGTAATATATCTTACATATATGTATCCGGTTATTTTTAAAATTCATGTAGCTGTTTTTAATTATAGAACAATTGCTTTAAGATATTACTGAAGTAGCTCTTATATGTTTCAATGCAAAGGAAAAGTATACTGACTATCCTATCACATGGGAGACAGAAAAAAATAATTTAATGTAAAAAGTGGAAGTGGAGGAATCCCCATAACAAAAAGAATTTCCCCCTCTCCTGGAAATGTTTTCTAGAACTGGGTGACTTGATTACCGTCTTTTATTAGACCTAAAAACCTAAATATACAGCAGAAAGGACTGAAGATGAGCTGGGCTGAAGCAGTGGTCAGCCTGGGGTACACACACTCCCGGAGAGTCCCAGGGAGTCTGGGCAGAGACCACCACCTGACGTGAAAGGCTGAGACATACCCTTGTTCTCTGGCCCTCCAACAAGCAGCAGAGGCTAGGACCTCTCAAAAGCTCTGCTAGTGGGACGCCTGGGTGGCTCAGTTGGTTAAGCAGCTGCCTTCGGCTCAGGTCATGATCCCAGCGTCCTGGGATCGAGTCCCACATCGGGCTCCTTGCTCAGCAGGGAGCCTGCTTCTCCCTCTGCCTCTGCCTGCCATTCTGTCTGCCTGTGCTTGCTCTCTCCCCCTCTCTCTCTCTGATAAATAAATAAAATCTTAAAAAAAAAAAAAAAGCTCTGCTAGATAATAGGCTCTTGTTCTAAGCTGAATGGAAGTTAAGAAATAGGAAATGGCTTAGCTTCTCAACTTCAGAAAAGAGACTAATTTTCTAAAATACAATTCTGAATTTTAAAAGAAAAGGGCTGCCAGATAATTCTTGATGGTTCATTTTAGGAAGCTCCCACTTAGGGCTGTGTTAAAAAAATTATTAGGTTCCTGAATCCCAAACACAAACACATAGTTTGTTTCAAAAATGCCAGGAAAGGGACACTAAACCAGCTCAGGGAGGTGATCGTTCTGCTGCACACCAATCTCACGTAATGCCCAAGACTTCACTCTTCTCAATTCCCCAGGCCACCCACAAAAGAAAGCGGCACTTGCTGCTGGCTGAGCCTGCCCGAAATACTACCTACTACCACCATATTTAATGACCTCAACTCTTACTAGAATGCTTATAAGCCAGGTCTTTTCAAAATACATACATACATACTAGGCCTTTAAAAATGGAAGGCAGCCCACTGTGGTATAGAAAATACCTAAGTCAGTTAGCAGCTTTGGCAAATGAGCTGGGACAGTCTGAGCTGCAGTTTCCTCCTCTGTAAAAATGGGAAAATAGCATCTACTTCCTCAAAACTGATGTAAGGATCAAATGAGATTACACATGTAAACGCTCATCACAGTGCCTCAAATGATACCAGTGATGCCCTCCCTTGTTTGCAGAGAACACGGACCAAAAGGAGTAGGCCGTGACCAAAAAAATCTTCTCACCGAAATGTCAGGAATGGCTGTCTCGGTCTAGGCTGATATTTAATGCTGCGAGCCCTGAGCCCTCCCTAACCATTCCCAGGAAGAGGCTAAGCCTTTCAGTGCAATTCAACTATGAACTCCAGTGGCAGGGATACAGGGCATACACAGGTGCACCTCTTTAATTATGCAGATACCTGCCATTTCACTTAGACATCGTGGGCTACGGCTACTGTTAGAAGAATATTTCGTGTTTTTGAGAACTTGTAAAATCCCCTTACCCTGTGGAAATTTTCAAAATACTGGGAAAGTAGCCATGATACACAGAGTATACAGCGGCATTTAAATTGGCAATAGAGTGAAAACAGATGTCTGAGTATGGAGGAATAACATTATTTTTAGAAGCCTAAACACAACTGGGTGGGTGGGCAAGTCTCAGCATTTTCTGGTCAGGACAATATTAATATCAAGTTTGCAAACCACAAAAAAGCTCCCCACTTTCCCTGAATAAAATGTGGTTTATTAAAAGGTGCGATACAACACAACATCATCTTACCAGTGGTCTATTCCAAGGAGAGTGCTTCAAAGACTTGAATCCAGTGAATAAAAAGAGGGAAAAAACCTATTCCATGAAAGAGTTTGCCACTACTCTAAGATGGCAACAGAAAAAAATCCAAATTCAAGACACAGAATTCTGACTGACTGGAGTCTATTATAGTAACTTCCATCTCGCTCCTGAAAGATGCCTGGGAGTGGGGGAGGGCTGGTAGAATGAAAAGAGCATGAGCTTTGGACTAAGAATCTGTTTTGAAAATTTGAGGGTTAGATTAATTAACTGTAGCAAAGTACCTAATAGTAAGCTCACCAGTAACAGGAAGAAGAAGAACTGAGACTCTAGATAGTAGAGGAAACATGGCTGCTTCCTTTAGGAATGTGCCTCAGGTTTTCCAGGAATTCCTTCTCACCTCAGAGGTACTCTAAACCCTCTCTTCTCTCTGTGTGGCAAGAACACCCATGAAAGATGAGCCTTTGCAGAAAGCGAAGAATACTTGTTTATTCTCCCCAGACGTCATCTTTCACATCTTCATTTCCTGAATAATGGGGATCGGCCTCACTGAGCTAGATTCTCTACTTTTTTCTTAAAAATTAGCCAATTTCTAGTAAGTTAAAGTGAAAAGGAAAGTCATCTGTTCATCAAAGTCAAATCTGGGAATGGACAGATGACAGGAGCGAGTACATAAAACAGAGCTGTCAAAGCACAGCAAAAAAAAGAAAGAGAAAAAGGTTTGTCAACTGGCAGCTTTGCAAAGCCCACGGGAACCACAAGGAGACTCTGCAGCTGTGTATGGGCAACTGGGCAGAGGGGCACAAACATCCACTTAGCACTCAGGCTGTAATTTATCTTTTGGCATTGTGCTTAAAACCCTTTAAAGTACTACCTTTCCCATAACTGGAACTAAAACAGGCCAATTAATCTTATCTTAACTCGCACCCTTTTTTCAAGGATGGTAAGTACTCACACCATTGGGAAAGATGAGAAGAGCACCTTGCAAAGTCCACAGGCATGCAACAACATACCTCTTTCCCCTTCACTTCTTGGATTTTCCAACTTTGAAAATGATAAACAACAACACTAAGCCTAAAGCTAGACAGGTCTCAGTTAAATTCCCATCTCTTCTCTTAGTCTTAGTTTCCCCTTGTTACAGATGGGGATAATATGTACCTTGCAAGAATTAAATGCAATAATCTATGTAAATCACCCAACCCAGTTCATAGTATACTACAAAGGCTCAAAAGTGGGTACAGTAATTATTATATTCTGCCTAAAAGTTTCATACCAGCCATAAGGTCAAGAGCCAAGCCCCTGAGTCTCCATTTGTTTGATCCACAGATCACCGATATAACTCTCTACATGTGCATCTGCCCTAGACAGAGTAAAACATACTCCCGAAACAGAGGTAAAGATCTCTATTTTGATGAGGTACCAGTAATCCATAATACAGAAAGTTGTACTAAGTACAGAAGAATATAAGGTTGATCACAGACTCTGTATACTCACTAGCTGTGTGATCTGGGGCAAGCTATTTAAACTTGTTGAGTGTCTCAGTTTCTGTAAATTTAAATAAGACCATGGCCTACCTTTCAAGGTATCTTTCAGAGTTAAATGAAAAAGTGTATTATAAAATGCTTCACAAAGAATCTAGCACAAGTGAACACTCTAATATGTGTGACACATTATCTTTTATTATTACTACTATTAGTGAATATACCAAAGTATAAAACATCATCCCTTACACTAAGAGATCTAGCCCACAAAAATCTGGAGGAGACTCTTGTGGCCAACCAGTGGGTTTTCCCAAACCACAGTTTAAGAATCACCGGGTAGACCACCATGATGTAGAGGTTTTGCATCAAATGGGGTTTTCCCCCACAGCTCCATTACCCTCACATCTGCCTCCTCCACTAACTTTAAAGTATTATTTCAGCCTGAGGAAATGGTTATGGTAGGTAGTGTCACATACTATCATGCTCCAGAATACTGAGTTCATACTATCGATTAAAACAGCACTCATGAGGATTAAATAAAATACCCTATGTCACCAAAACCTTTAACCTGATCAAAGTTCTTCCAGAGTTCTCATTTATTAATATTGACTTTAAACATCGTCCTTCTCATAACAAAGGACTTGCAAAATTATTCAAGGAAATTTAGAGGTACTCTGTAAAGAATAGTTGGAGGAAAAAAGCAAAAAATAATATAGTTTCTAATATATATGCACAAGCAATATCTGAGAACAACTATCTTGGAGTAAGAGACAGTCCCTCTCCCCTGAAACACACACACACACACACACACACACACACACACACACCCCTCTCAACGTAAGATTCAAGTTAACACTGTGTCTCAGCTCCTACACTATAGGAGCAATTTATTCTAAGTTTTGAGCTGCCAATGGATCAATTAATTCCTAAACTTTATGATTTGTCAGGCAGAAGTTTTCTATTATTTAGCTTTCCCTAAGAGATTACTTTACAGTTCATTTTAGGGAGCTGTATACTCAAGACAAGGGTTTGTGTTTTAAATATGATATTCCAGTCACACTGAGATTTACCATTAACCTAATGATTCCATCAGTTCACATCTGTCTTAAAGGGGGAAAAGGGGACTCCCCAAAAGGCGCATGTTTCTCCAATAATGAATTTTGGCACAATAACTTTTATGTCCATCACCTGGAGGAGAGGATTACTTCACATTTGGGAAACTGAGTATAACTTTATGGGTGATACAGCACTGCCTAGCATAGGCTAAGCCTTTCGCCAAGGAGGAAATAGTGAAGTAACTGAGACCTGCCATGAACACATGTGAAAGAGTTAATGAGAAATGCCTGTGCATGTCTTTCCTGGTTCAAGGAAAAGGGCTAAATAATAAAACTGAACTAATTAGAACACATGAATAATATCAAACATCTCCAATGTTTCTCATCAAGTTTACAGAGTTTTACTGGTCTGGTGAAGTTACACTCACATCCAAAATCCAGGAGCATAATTTGCTCTATAAAACCCACTTAACTATTGCTTAGAATCATATTTGAGTCACTTTTATGAAAAAAGTTATGGGAAATTTACAGAGGAAGCCGAGACTATGCCTTCTCCAGTTCCCTTGAGATGGCTCAAGAATGTAAAAGTGCTGACCTGAAAAACCGTGCCTTGGATTTTGGAAAATTTATCAAATTAGAATAAAAGCTGACTTTGGGTTCAGGTTTTAATTAACTGACAACCTCACAGACGTAATTCATGTTTCAGGAAAGAGAGATCATTTTTACTAAAAGGTATTATCTACTCTGAAGAATGGCTGCAGATTATACACCGATTATGACACATTTGCTTGAAGAGTTCAACTTAAAAAAATTACTAGCTCCATGTTTTTAGATCAAAAAACACTCTAAGGCAACATAAAAAGTTGAGAACAAGACACAAAGAGCCCATAAAACAGATAAATCATTAAGTTACCTCTATATCCTGGATAATCTTTGGGTATAATGACCTATAAAATGAATTGGGAGGGCCATCTGTAGGTCTGTTCTTAAACAGGTACTGATCCCTGGCAAATAAAAACAAACATATGTTACATTTTTGCACATAAAAGGGTGAATTTTATTTAAACATGGTGCTTACAAAGATACTGTATCTTTCAAGACTTTTGACTTGCACTGAACTTTAACAGTTCAAAAGCAGGGTTTCTGACCATTAAAATCACACGTTAGACACAAGCATACTTTCATTTCCAGCTCCGTATCATAATCCTGGCCTTTTATTTCCTGAACACCCAACACATATTAATATAGCCTTCCGTTCTTTAAGTTAATAAAAAATGCTAATGTAACTTTGTGAAAAACCTTACTTGATACATATCAAAATTCCTCCCTTGAAGAATACACAGCCCTAACCCTTACTCACACAGCGACCTGTACTTCCACCTGTAACACTCTCTGTGCTAACTGGACCAGGTTACATGGATGTACAAAGCTATAAAGCTACATATAAGTTAATGGGTTATCTGAAAACTCCTGCCCACTGTGCCTCCTGTACCTTTAATCAGAAGCAGTGATAAGTAGCAAATAGCATTATTTGCCTTTCTCATATTTTCTTTTTTTCTTATCTATCTCTTGCTAATAGTATCATTACCTAAGAATAGTGTGAAAGGAAAACCATAAATACATAGGTTTAAAACAAATAAATAAATAAATAGGTTTGAAAAGCCAAATTACTCATTCAAACTATATACTACTTCCTAGTGGTTAATACTTGTAAAGGAAATATGCATTGCAAAAGGAATTATTCTAACAGCTTTAACTCCCACCCACCCGTCTACCCCCTGCCACCCCTCCAGAACACTCCTCTCCCCACCTGTTGAAAATGGGGCAACACATTTGGCAAGTATAACTACTTATTTGGGCAGCTGAATCATGTCCAGGAAGCTTTTTCCAAGGAAACAGGCAATCCAAGAACTTACCACCCTCTTCTTTCTGAAAGCCCCTTCCATAGAGGGTCAGTGCGCACCATTCGTTCAATAAGCTTCTTCCAAAGCATTCCTTCAGAGATCACTCGCTGCCATTCTTTACATACCAGCTCTGCTGCGCACAGAGACCTGGCGTCCAGGTAAGAAAGAATGTTTTCTGCTATGTGGTCTAAGCCTTGCTCTACAAAATAGAAAAGTCAGTGAAGGAATGGGAAGGGAGATGGAAATGTACCAGTCACCATTCCTGTAAAGGGACAAGGAATAAAGAAATCCTAAACCAGGTAACATACTTGAGTAATAGCAAAAGTTCTGCAGATATACAAGTGCATGAGTACATAAATACATATGCTTCTTCTTAGCTCTGAGTTTTTAAGGTAAAACAATCGAGGGCAGGGCGCCTGGCTGGCTTGGTGGGTAGTGCACATAACTCTTGATCTCAGGGTCACTGAGTTCAACTCCGATGTCTGGCACAGAACTTACTTTAAAAAGTGTGTGTGTGTGCGCGCGCCTCTCATAACAGTTCCTGACTGTAAAAACCGATCCTGGACGGTTTTCTATTTTTCAGATACTATGAAAAAAAGACTTGCTTGCATTTTCTTTTACACAACCCTCTTACAAAACCACTATAGGACAGCAATTCCTCAAATTTTACAGATGAAATGCAGAGACGTAAAGTCCTCAAGGTTTCACAACTATAGAGTAGTAAAGCCTAGACTGCAACTCTGATCTCGCTCCTTTTCCCTCTGACTTACCGTCTCTTGTAACAAATCACCCTCTTAATACACAACCTACGTGACTCCCTCGGAGCCAAGGAGACCAAGTGAAACACCGACACAGCTTAAAAAGTTGATGAAAAGTTAAGAGTTAAAGTCAGGTCTCCTTAGTTGTATTTTTGTCAATCATTTCTTCATCTCCTTATGGAGGTAAAATCCTCAAAAGCAAGAACCACACATGTCTACAAATTCTTCAACCTTAAGAGGCTTATCCCACACCTCACAAGGGTCCTCCCAAAGACAACCAAGATAAAGAGTCCGCCTGACACTGCCATCTAGTAAGGAAATCACCATGGTCAACACTGTGGCCACCTGCAAACTCCCAGCCTGTGGTTCTAGGCAAGTCCCCTGTAGCTACAAAACATAAAGCCCAGGCCTACTGCAGTGGTGGGAACACTAAACATATAGGCAGAAAATTTCAATTTCAAGTCTAGGTTCCCCAAGTAGCACTTCTTTGACATGAAACAAATACTGAAATATAACCTAACCGGCCCTTGGTCTTTTACTGCTACAAAATGGTAATCACCAGTAACCACTGTCCTTTCTCACACAACCAGTAAGAATCAAATAAAAGAATTCTATGAAAAGATTTTAAAGACAACAAAACACCATACAGGATTAATATTTGCTCTCTTTTTCAAGATAAAAAGAAGCCATATAGCAGCACTAACTTGGCAGAATACAGGTAAGTCTTTCAACTTTCCCATCTGTATAAGACGGGGATAATCTCTATTATGAAAATATCAAAATGAGATGATGCATTAAAATGCTTTACAAACTAATGTTGTCTTCAACTCTGAGAATGACACTTTATTCTGATGACTGTGGTTTACAAGCCTTTCATAAACTAATAGCCCTACTCTAGTCTAGAGCTAATACCCAAGCTCTGATCTGATCATGAAGACTACAATGAAACCACAATCTTTTCTTGTACATGTCATTATATTACAGTTGGTGCGAAGATTACATTGCCTTTATCTAGTAGTCCTATCACGGTAGATTCCTAAGATGGCAATAAGTTAAAATAAATTCCTAGGCTTGTTCCCCAATAATATCTATTTTAACACCCCACCTCGTTCTAATGGAGAGATGAAGGGCAGCCTCATGCACGAATCTATAGTCATCCTTGCTATAATTCACCTTTGAAGCTTGATCTGACCCTTCCATGTCAGCCTCTAAATTCTGATTCCATCCTCCAGAAGACTGGGTATTCCACACCAAAAATCTGCATGATGGTCAAATGCAGTTAAGTCTTTATCCCAAGTTCTTGGCAAAAATGTTAAATGGATCAGAACCAAGGACAGCACCCATGTTTCTAGAGATTTCTATCCAGGCTTCTGTGGGTCCATTCATGAAATATTCACACATACCAATACTGAGTCACTAGTTCTGTAAACATCTGGATGTACTATTGTCCAGCCAAAGTCTCCCTATTCACTGTTGGAATATTTGGAGAAACTCTGTCCCATATAAAGACCCTACATTTCAATGAATGTTGGAAAAACATTCATTGAAACAATGAATGTTTCACAACATTGTTCTGACTCACTAATCTGATAACCTTATCCCCCTCCCCCACCCCAAAGTTAGGTGAATTTGGTGTGGCTACTCTTTGTATTTTCTTGCTGGTGCTTACTCCATAAAGTTGGTATTACATTTTTTGTTTACAAGTTGGCAAGTAGCTGCTCTGTGTCCCTTTTTTTAAACATATATAACCCAGGTTCATTAGGGAAAAATAATAAAATCCCTATCAGCAGAAAAGTCTTAATCCCTAAATCCTCTCAGAGATAAAGGCTCCTAATATTCTGTATACATCCTTCTAGGCTTACAGAACCCTACAGAGTCTTTTCAGCTGCAAATTATTTAACTTTTATCATCTATGTTAAAGGTCTGCTAGAGTGTAACATCAAATTTATCAGCCAATATCCCCCAAATAACACACCCATCTCTATTTCTCCAGTTCTTAAAACCATGAAAAGTGCTCACGGATCATCTCAGGGTGCTATCACGCAGGGCTACAGAACATACTTGTACAAGACGTAAAGGGCACAATTGTACTCAGGAGCTCTGCCTCTTCTCAATGCTCCACAATTCTGAAACTCACAACTACAGGTCCTGTCACTATCCTGGCACACAATGTCTTTAGGTCTGCTCATTTACAGGAGCTTTGGTTTCCTTTTTGTGTATCTCCTTGAACATGTGCCCCTTTCTTCCATCTTTTCCTTTAAAATCAGGAAAATCCATGGACAATCACATACAGTCATACTTGTAGCTCTCCACTGCTAGGACTAACAAATTACTAACAAGAATTTCAAATTTCAGAATCTCTCAGACTTCTATGTTCCTTTTTTTTTTTTTTTTTAAGTTTTTCAAGTCATGGGCTAATAGATTTAGCTCTTCTCTGAATTTTTCTAATTCTGGGTACCTACCTGACTATCTTCTACACGTCCTATGAGAACACGTTCACCTTTCAAGATCTGGTTTATTTCCATATCATTAACCAAATCCCCCTAATTAGTCATAAACACACCCCTAACTAATTACCCCAGTGAGTCCCCTGCTCTCTGAGAGAAGAAATGAATAGGAGACAAGAATGCATCAGATCATTGCTTTTTCAATGCAACTTCCTCAATGACTGCAACATCCCCACCACCTATGAACTGGGAAAGCATCATCCAAATCTTTCACCTGGTTGGGTGGTCTAGAAGCTGGTTCTCAGAAGCCTGTATGGTTTTAATTGAGTCACTTAGGGCAAATGATCTTTAAAACAAATAAACAAAAACAACAAGCAACAAAAACAGATTCCCTAGACATTTTTTTCTGGTCTACTGAAACAGAATCTTTAGATGGTGAGGACCAGGACTATCTGTGTTTTTAAGTGCCCCCAGAGAATTCTGAAGGGTTGGGAACTATTGCTTGATAGCCATGATACCCTTTTTAGTCCTCTTTGATTTTTTCCCCCCTTCAATGGCTCACCATTAGACTATTACTGAGTTTCTGCATAAGGGAATCTCTAACCTGGGGTGCCTGGGTGGCTCAGTTAAGTGTCTGCTCTCGGCTCAGATCATGATCTCAGAGTCCTGGGATCGAGCCCTGCGTCGGGCTCCATGTTCAGCACGAAGCCTGGTTCTCCCTCTCCCACTCCCCCTGCTTGTGTTTGCTCTCTCTATCAAATAAATAAGTAAAATCTTAAAAAAAAAAAAAAAAGGAAATCTCTAACACATTATTTCCTCTTCTTTCAAAATGCCATCACTCCAATTCAGTACAGTGTCTATAACATCTATGAGATTTACTTTCCTTGGATAATACTTGAAATTCATAACATCATTCTAGAAGGCAGCATCTTCTAGTCTCTTGGTAAATACACTGGCTATAGAGTCAGATAACCTGGGAACCTGGGTTGAAGCACATCAGTTTTACTTTTTGGATCTGTCTTCCATAAAACAAGAATGATATTCAATGGCTACAGTGGATGATCTGATATAATCTGCACAATAACCCTCTGACACTCACCTCTGCTCTCAGTACGCTCACCTTATGAACTACTTAGTCTTCGCTGGGAAAGTTAACAGGAGAAGGTTATTAAGGAGCCAGAAACAGAACTGGTACTTGCTAAATGTCAGTCTCTATTCTCCTTCCCTCATCCCTGAATCCCCTTAGCTGATATCACTGATCAAAAAGCTAAGCAATGTTGCCCTTCTTTATTATTTGCTGCAGAGAAAATGCTGTGCACCTCCTCTAGCAAAGCACCAAACCCACTGCTGGTGTTAAGTCTCAATTCCTTATGTGTTTAGGGTAGAGGAATCCCACCACCTCTATCTGAACACCTTAGAATAGCTGTCCTCAGAGCCATGCAGACCATGTAACCTTCTCATTTCAAGCCTATTCAGGACAAAGAAATTACTGAGTAAGGGGGTCCATTTGCCCCGGCTAAAATGTGCTTTGAGGTGTTAAAACTAAGCATTTCTTAAGTACCAATATCTGGCTCTCCCTGGCTCTATCCTGCTGAGACTCCCCCATCTCTCACCGCCACCCCCCTTCCCAAGGCAACAAGGGGACACCTTATGGTTTCAGAAAATGAGGCCAGAATAGGGCACACACAGTGCTGCGAAAGTGTTCTGTTGCTAATTACAAGCACCAGATGAAGGTCTGGAAAAATTTCAATAATAAATTAAAACAATTAAAAGGCACAAATTTCAAAGCTCAATATGTAAATAACACTGTATCAAAATAAAACTCAACTGTGTAACATCAGTTCAAGGCCCTTGACAACAGCCAGTTTTAACACAGCTGCTTAGATCATACAATTACAGTAACTTTCATTATTTCAGAGACACAGTTTGAAGAGCAGCTGCAAAGAAACTTCCTTCCCCAACCACTCCTGCTGTCCCTTTCTAGTCACAGATCTAGTTGTAAAATCTGAAATCAGAAACCTTTTGAAAGAAAAAACAATGCAACTGCTGACAGCAATAGCAACATCAATGGATGTCTTTAACTTGAAATACACAGACCTAAAGATTCAGACAGAACTGAAGTGAAATGACACTCAGGTCACAAAGCCCAATATTTAGTTGTACCAACAAAGTGGTGTAAACACCTACCTATATGATGTCAGGATGAATCAATTCAGAAATTAGTGGGTGAATAATTAAAACTTCCTGGCAACAAATCTTATTACCTCTGGAGAAGCAGGTGTTTCCTGCCTCTCCCAGACTTTTTTTTTCCCTTTTTAAAGTTACTATCCCCAGAATACCCACCACATGTCAGGCATATTACGTACATTGTGTTTAATCTTCATAATATCCCATGAAGTATTATTATTATTATTATTCCCACACAAAAAAGAAACCGAGGCTCCAAAAACTGGGTTCATAGAACTATTAAGTGCAGGGGTTGGGATTCAAACTTAGAGGCTGTGTAAATTCAAGACCCAAGCTCTCTCCACTCTGTCATGCTGGTCTTTGGCCCTGCATCCAGCCTAAAAAGCCATAGCTATGCTCTGGTCCTTCCTCATCTCCCAGGACCTTTGATCTAGTCTGTCACATTTACAGTCCCAAACAGTTTATCACCCTTACTTGGGGATAAGACAAATGAATAAACCACGGCCAGGAAGCTAAGTGTTTCAAAATTCTTAATTGCTTAGATACCTCACCAAAAGGATCGCCAGTGCTTATCATCCTCTTTGAAGTACAATCTGCCTCTACTTCAAATGGTATAAATTTTCCCTTTAACAACAGTTCTCACAAACCACAAACTTAGCCTGCAGAAATTGACATTGCAGACTAAACATTTACCATGATTTTTAGAAAAGCATATCATAATTATCACTTTTTCCACTGAACCAAAAGGAGCCAGAGACCACAAACATTTTCCATTTTCTTTATACTGACAGGTATGATATTCACAGTAAGCATTTAAAAGTGAGAACTATAGACAACTTTTATAGAATTAATGGCTTCTACATTCAAAAAAAGTCTTAGATTGACAATTTCAACAGAGTAAAACTTCAAACTCAAGATCATCTACAATAAAAGTTAAACACCAAATTAGAATAGTGATTAGTAAGTTGCTCCACACATTATTAAATTTATGTATGAACATACACATGGACCTGTTTCTTCCCTAATACTCTTAAAGCAGGGTCTGTGTTAAGGAACCAACGCCAGTTTTAATCCAAGTCTACTCGACACGAACACAATCAACTAGGCCAGCTTGTCCCCAGCTATTAGATTCATATGTATGATATATCCTGACATATGTATATATGTTCAGATCAAATCCTGTTAAAACAAATAGCGTTTTAACAAAAATATTTCCATGTCCCAGCCAATGGTCCATTCATTTCATGTAATATTCAATACCACAAAATTCCACTTTAACAGAGATATGGACAATGCCTTAAAATTCGCTGTAATGAAAACTGAATTGTATGCAATTATACTAACCATATTTATATACATAACACATGTTCATCTGTTCTGTCTCTCGTCCAAGACCGTATACTCCCCAAGAAAAGGGGTTGCCTCTGAACTACACTCTGCAAAGCAAGAGAACTTCAACAGTGCCACCTGGTGGATATTCTGTAAACATATAAAGTGAGTTGGGACTCTTAAGATGTCTGAGAAGCAAATTACAGGCCAAAAAATAAAATAAAACCCAAACAGTAGAAAGCAAAAAAATAAAAAATTTTTAAAAAAGAGAGAAAAGAAAAGAAAGAAAGAAACAACAGATTTGCCTGAGAAAAATGAAGGCATAACTTCATTTAGTTAAAAGCACTGTTGAGGAACAAATACAATCATCCACTTTAAAAACTGCCCTATCTTTTCTTGCTGTGAGATGCAATGTGAATCCAAAAAGGCTTGGCTGCCACAAGGGCTGTGAGTCCTGGCACCGCACACACCAGGGACACCGCACCACAGGCTCGCTCACCTTACTTACACCCGCCTGTAATTCCCTCTCCCTGACCCCCTCACCCTCCTTCCCTCTCATACAGTTAAAACCATTATCTGTTTCTCTCTCTCCTAAGTAAAAGTAATTATTACTGAACTGGGCTGTAAACATGTATTCTATACTTAGGGCCAATTTAAGGGATTTTCCAGAATAATCTTAACTACAATGATTTTAGCCTTTGCACTAACTTTTGAACCAGCCCCCACCATGACCCACATAATCAACACAATAACCAAGACGTATGATCTTTGCCATCTCACGCAGTTTCTCTGATCGCGGGCTTCCCAGTCTATACAATGAGAAAGGATTGGGGTGCCTGGGCGGCTCAGTGGGTTAAAGCCTCTGCCTTCGGCTCAGGTCATGATCCCAGGGTCCTGGGATCGAGCCCCACATCGGGCTCTCGGCTCTGCAGAGAGTCTGCTTCCTCCTCTCTCTCCCTGCCTGCCTCTCTTGCCTACTTGTAATCTCTGTCAAATAAATAAATAAAATCTTTAAAAAAAAAAAAAAAAAGAGGATTAAGTGATGGCTGAGATCTCTCTTAGCAATTAAAGACTATACAATTCTAGAAAGAGAGGATTCTTGTTTTCTTTTCTAGAAATTTTAATGCATGAAATGGGGCAAACAATGCTACATTTCAGCATAAAAACAACAGGAAAGTCAAAATTTTCTAAGCTAACTCTCAAATATCCTTAAACACTCCCAGTGTAGAAAGTAAACTAACACGTTTTAGAAGAAAGATTAGAAATTCGAAGCTGCCCTGAGACCTGAGCCCAGGTCCTATTTGTTGTGGAAATCCTTAGAATATGAAGTCCTAATGCACGGTCAATCACAGATAGGCTAAGGGCAGAGCTACTCCTTGAAGAGCTGTCCAGAAGCTGTGACAGGTTAGGGCTGGTGGCAATGGCACTGTCTGATCCCTGGCCATTTTTCTAGGTCCACCCTGGCAGAGCAGTTGTACCCTCTAGACTACACTGACCATATTAGAAGAAAACATTTTGGCTACCATTCACTTCAGAAGTGAAATCTATCTTACCTAGCCAAATTTACATCTAAAATCGAAAGAGGAGGAGGAGGGATAAATAGAGACAACAGAGAGAATTAATGAAGAATAAAAAATCAAAGGGGGCTGGAATAGGGAGAGCACAGAGGACTTTAAAGCAGTGAAACTATTCTATAGGAATCATAATGACAGATACATGTCATTACATATTTGCCCAAACCCACAGAACGTAAAACACCAAGAGTGAACCCTAATGTAATGTATGGGCTTTGGCCGATAATGATGTGTCAATATAGGCCTATGTGTTATATAACAAATGAGCCACTCTGCATGGGATGTTAATACTGGGGAGACGGGATGGGATGGTGATAGGGGGCTGGGGTGAAGATATGGAAAATATGGGAATTCTCTGTATTTTCCATCCAATCTTACTATAAACCTAAAACTACTAAAAAAAAAGTCTTTTTTTTTTTAAATCAAAGTAAACTTATCCAGAGGAGTATGTGGGTGTGGGGGAGATAGGGAAAAAGAGAGAGGGAGAGAGGGAGAAACAGTGAGGGAGAAGATGCAGAAATAGATTTCAAAAGATGTGATAAAGACGTGCCATCAGTTTTTCCCATACATTTTTGCCATTCCCTATCCTAAATGTCACTTCAAGTACAAAGGAACATCCTAAACTTTAGGACATTTCTTAAACACAAACACTGTAGGATAAATTGCCTCATGTATTTTTTAAATTACTTATAAAAGCAAAATACAGAGTATATATAGACTACATTGAAACTAACCGCATAGCATTAACTCATTAAATAAAACAATAATATGACCAAAGACCAAAACATTAATTGCAGAAACTGCCTACACTTCCTATAGAGATGCTATACGGCAACTCCTTTTCAAGTGCCATATATTAAAATAAAGTATGGATCCCAAAGAAACTCACACTGTAGTCACACTGTACTCATTCATTCATTTTACAAATACCGACTCAGCTCCATCTAGGCCCTTGGGCTGGACATTCTTCCACTGCTCAGCCTTTTAAAACACAAGGACAGTTACCTGGTAAAGCGGTGATAAAGTCCCGCTGCAGCATGGGCTTCAGGTAAGAGTTAATATGTCCATGCTGATAATGACACATTCGTGAAATAAGGTGTTCCACAAATTCCACTTGATCTGATTCAGACCACTGGTCAAAATATTTAATACACAAGTCTTTTTCTTTTTGATAGTTTCCTTCTGATGGCCTCTTTCTGGAGACGATCACAGATGATGTTCCATTACTTATCTATTTTAGAAAAATAAAGAAAAAAATTAATTAGTTTGATAAGGAAAAGAAATCTAATTAATATTTCATCGGAAACATTTCTTACCCTGTGCATTTAATCTTAAAATGCTAGTTATACCTTAAAGCCAAACTCATTCCTTCATTAATTCATGAAGTAATTTAAAATGTCTTCAGGGCCTGTGTCCTCAAATTAGTCTCTAAAGTAAATGTCAAATTTACAGCTATTTATACAGCTAAACGGTGTCTCATGTCATCATTCTCCAAAGCTTATTCAAAAACCATGTGGCTATTAGATAACTAACACTGGAGATGACCATCTTAGAAAACTTGCTCGACTAGACCAAGAAGCAAGGATTGTTTGTTTTACTTCCCCAAAGACCAAAGTCAATGCTATATTCATCTATGCCAATGGTCTCACACCTGTGTGCATCAGAGTAACAAGAGGGCTTCCTAACTCACAGACTGTCTGGCTCCACCACAGATGTCTTCATTCTACAGGTCTGGAATGCAGCCTGAGAATCTGCATTGCTAACAAGTTCCCAAGTGGTACTGATGCTGCTGGTCCAGAGAACACACTTTAGAGACCACTCTTTGAAAACCACTGGTCTATCTAATGAAGAAACCTGAAAGCAATTCAGTCTAAAAACTGAATCCATCTCCAAACTGTTTCCAGGGCTACTAAAATGCTGGCAAAAAAAATTTAGACTTTCACTCCCTTTTTTGATCACCTACTCCAGAAGTGACCCAGAGCAAACCACATACATATTCCTGAAATGATCCTTAGAGACTCCTACACTAACTGTGTATTTCTCATCAAATCTACATGGTCCTTGCATAAAACCAGCATATTGTTCTACAAATGAAAACTACATACACTGCATCTGACAACAGCACCCCCCCCCCCCAAAATCAGAATCCCTAGACTGAAGCCACAACTGCCACTGATGCTGTACGGCTCAGTAACATCCCTGCTTAAAAACAAAATTACCTCCATGCCTTTGTCAAACATTTGCCAAGCTATCTGCCCATCACTCGTTTGATAGCCCCTTCATGTGTAGTACTAAAAAGACTAGCAGAGAAGAGAATTTTGGGAACTTAAGAGTTATATTATGAACATGCATTAATTCTATTAGGAGCTTATCGCAGAAGTTTTACACAGGAAGAACCAAGAGCTTTGTTATCAACTATGTCCCCTAATTTACAGTGGACTGAATCCATCCCAGAAAGAAGATATCCTTCCTAAGTATCCAGAGAAACCTGGCTTTCCTTATAAAAATCTTAAACATCATACCTGCGTGAAGCAAGTTTTTCTGTCCACATTTAGAGTTACATAGTCGGAAAGCATTCAGCTCCCACCCCATTTATCTTATCACCTTCCTTGTCTAGGAATGTTTTTTTCCCTTGTCATTTGGGTGAGAGAGCTCACTGACACTGGGTACCACCAGAGGGCAGCACTGAACAGCAATTGTTGATGCTGCTTGTAATAAGACCTCTGTCTAACAGACCTTAAA
The DNA here is from genome assembly GCF_009829155.1 of Mustela erminea. Lineage (NCBI taxonomy): Eukaryota > Metazoa > Chordata > Mammalia > Carnivora > Mustelidae > Mustela > Mustela erminea. The sequence goes on along the minus strand of NC_045616.1, from coordinate 103,588,298 downwards.
ACTCAACATTCAAAACAGTCAGAAAAAATGAAAATTCCTCACTGTGGTGAATATCTGTTGGTATAAGGAGCATCTTTGCTACTTTAAAGTATAAGGGTATTCACCATAACGTTATAACAGAAAAATTAGAAATAACTGCCCAACTACAGGCAAATGGTTAAAGCAAATAATAATGCATATACACAGAGGACTATAATATAGCCATTAAAATTAGATTTATAAAGTAAGATTTTAGTAACAAGAAAACATGTTTAGGAAACAATGTTAAGGAACAAAAAGAAAGATGCAGAATTTTATATAGCATTATAATTAGTTATTTGTGTGAAGGGGAGCACACAAAGACAGAGTAAAGGATATGCACAAAAATGCTGAAAGTACCTAATCTGGAGAAAAAGAGCTTCCTCTTTTCTTTCTATATCTTATTATTTATAACTTGCCAAAGTAATTGCTTCCATAACAGGTTAGATGTAATGGTAACAACTTGCATTTGTGTACTGCTTTATAATTTAAAAAATACTTTCACTTTTGATAGGCAAAAGGTTATCTCATTTGATAAGCAAAAGGGTTATTATTTCATCGACAGAAGGGTTCCTAACCACCTAGCTTCCCTACAGCACTAGCATACCGTTAACTAGTTGACTGAAAGAACTTATTAAAGAAAAACCAAAAGCCAAGTGTTCAGAGCCACTGTGAGTTGAAAAATCAACAATAAATGAAGAGAATCCTATCGGAAAATATCAAATGTGAAAGAGGAACAGAAGTCAGTCTGCACACAGTTCCCCCAAAGAGTGGCAAATGCAGAATTCTACAGCACATTTTACATTTCTACTTCTAACCACCTGCTGGGACCAGAAGCATCTTCCTGGCACTGCTTTACTTTGTTTCATTTCATCTTAAATTTGTTGGCATACTTTATTCTTACTAACTTATTTACTCCTTTTGTTTCAAATAAAATGAACCCAGAGAATATTTTAACATTATTCTCTTCATATTCAGGTTTGTTTTGCCTTTGAAGTATCTTTATGAAAGGAAAAGTTATTTGTACCATAATGGTTGATGAAAGGATCAAATCATGAAACTTTATATCCCATTGGCACACCCCCCGCCCCTGGCAAAACACACACACACACACACACACACACACACAACACACACACACACACACACACACACACACACACATCCCTGGGGGATTGGGAGGAGACCGGGCAGACTAAAACAGAGTCAGAAGGGAAGAAAAGGGAGTTTAAAAGAAAAGGGCAAACTAACAAGAAATGGGGGAGAAGGGTGAGGGTAGCAAGACTAAGTCACCAAAGCATATACTGGTATGGCACGGTACTATTCTGGTGAAAAAGGACACCATCTTCGGCTTAGCCCGTGGCAATAAACTGAGTATCTTAGGCTACAGACACTTAAGAATCTTTGTAATAACTCCAAAACTCTTTACTATTCATAATGACACTTCTTTCCCAAAAGAACAGAAAATAAATAGGGTGGATTCCAAAACTAGTAAAAATGCACAAAGGAAAATGCTTGGCACCTGTTTTTATTGAGAACAGGAGTGGAGGGAGCGTCTTATCTACAGTAAGTCAACTGCTACCTTATCTGTGCCGCGTCATTCCTACCTGCCAAAGGGTATTTTTCTTTGGGGACTCATCTTCATTTTGATCCTCCATAACTGAAGTGTTCTAAGGGGGGAAAAACAGGTTATTTGAATTATGCCAAGTTTTGCAAATCCTAAATAACTACACCAAAATATAATTTTGAAATCCCAAACTAGAATGTACCAACACAAACCCAAGAGCTGTTTGGCTTGTGACTAACACATGCCGTTTTAGGTCAAGAGGGTTGTGCTCATCTGTCATAAATCAGGAAGTTAGTGACTGGACAAAAGGAAGCATGAAGTCTTTATTTATGAAGGTTGGGCATGCTTAGAAAACAGGCTGAATTACGGGGTTGGGGCTGAGGCTCTACCTCAGTCGTCTGCTATTATTTTTTTAACTTATGTGGCAAGAAGCCCCAGAGACTCAATAAGTTCTTGATGATTGCTCAAAACATTTACTAGAATGTCTGCTATTCAGAAAACCATCCCAACCATCATCGGCAATTAGGACTGCCAGAAACCCTCTCTCCTTTTCTCTTTCCTCCCTTGATAACCTTGTTTTTCTGGACCAGCTTTTCAATCTCCCTTAGCAAGCATGGTGTGTGCCCCAACTTTTTCCCTGAAGAGGAGGATGCTGGTAGCCAGTAACAATCTGGCTTGCCTTGGGAATGCATTAGCTTTTGATTTTTGTGTTTCCTGCACAAAGAGGCACTGTGTAATTATTCTTTCTGGTGACCTAGTCGCTCAATAGATGCCCATTAACTGGAGATTATACATGATTGGATTTTCCCTTTTGAAGCTCCTACCTAATAGCTAAATGGAAACTTAATGAGAGGGGAAAGTGGAAGAGTTGTGCTCTGAAAGGGATAACAATTTATGTCCCTCTAAGATTCCTTCCAAGCCTAAAATTCTAAGATTAAGGTAAAAACTTTATAGCATTCCATAGTAGTATTCAAAGGGATCCTGCAGACCTGTTAAAGTTATCAATGTTTACAAGATTCTGTTTATTGCGTTGGGAATAAGCCTATCTCCCCAAATTTCCCTATTTTTCCTTTATTTTCTTCAAGTCATAAAACCCACACAGTATTCTCAATTTGTTTGAAAACCCAATGTGGGTAAATGACAGAAGAAACACTGCTGAACACTAGTGTTCTATAGGTCACACACAGCTAGCTCTGATGAGGGACACAGTATGATGTACTACAAAAGTCAAAGGCCTTGAAACCAGAGAGAAGTTGAAATTACAATCTGGTCACTCATCAGTGTGTTGCTCATCAATCATGAGCAAGCTGTTTCTCCCACGGAAAAATACAAACCATATAAAAGTGTTGTGAGGACTGAGACTCCCCAGCACAGTGCTTGGTGTGTAACTGGAATCCCAAAAAATCAGTTCACGCCTTGCTCTGAAGATACTATTTTCCCCCAACTGTTATCCTCTCATACTTTCATAACCTCAGACTTTGAAAGAATAGCTCCAGATGGCTGCATATAGAGAAAATCCACTGGCTCCCTCAATAAAATCTTAAGAGCCCCACAGTCCCAGGGTCTACAATTGGGGAGAGGAGGAGAAAACCCAGGGTCCCTGTATGAGAAAGCCAACTATGAGCTTGAGAGGACAGCCATATGTCCAAAGGGGCCAAAACAGGTCTAGAGTGCAGACAGATAAATGATCTTGAATGGGAAGAAGACAATGGAGAATAGAAAAACAAAAGTAGTATTTCTCTCTCTGTGTAATTTCCCGTTTACTGCTATCTACAAGGACCTGGGATTAATAAAGCTGGCAGCGGAGTCAATAAAGGGGAACAGTGACTCAGTACATATCTTCTGGGTCCGACTGGTAGTCACAAAGCCATCTTTGCAAGGTCACAATGTCCTGGGTTCTAAGAGAGTGACAAGAAGAAAGTATTACTGGAAACACGATAAGTGAAGTATATAAAGTAGAAGAGAGATGGGAAGTCTCTGCCCCTGTCTTCAGGCACCCCAGAACACGTATGAAGGTTGCATAAATGTAGTATTTTAAACTAAAAACTTTTGTTATACAGGAATCTGAAGCCACCAGAACTATTATTCTGACCTAAGCTACCCAAATATCTTCCTCACTCAGGGAGCAAATAAGAAGTCCCCACAGACTACACAAGGAACAACCTTCTTTACAGTTTAATTGATTCTTCCTTTCATTCATTCCAAAACAGAGAAATGGTGCCTGTTTAAGCAGTTGAGAAAGAAACAACCCCTCTGATAAAAATGGCTACTATTCTCTTAAGGTCTGATAAAAGTGAATAAAGATATACAATTTTAATAAGATTGTATTTAATAAAGCCTTAGGGTGGCTGGAATAGCTCCCTCATCATACATATCTTTGCGACTTCTTTTATATCGCCTTCAGGAGAAGATGCCAAAGGGAAGATGCTGCTCTCAAGCTACACTGATTAGAGGATCATTTCCAAAGACGATTCCCGGCGACACAAGAGATGCTCACAGTGAAAAGGGTCCCAGGGTGTAGTAATCAAGTCTGACAAATGCTGTATGCTCCTGTACATGCTCTCTCCTCTCAAGCTTGCCCCCTTCTTTGTTTTCCTCTCCCTTCCCCACCCCCCTCACACACACACAGTCACAACCTATCTCATTAAGATACTAAAGGCCCTGTAATGTCCTGTAATTATACCATGCTAAATTAGTTTAATCCAGCTTTTCCAAGTTTGTTGGACCTGGATATCCCCTTTTACATCTCTTAATAATAGTTCGGCACATACTGGCAAACATTAGACTAGGACATTAACATGGCATAGTCCCTTCCTCCTCCCACTTTACTGGACAAATATTTCTGAGAGATCAAGGCAATACCCACTTTTGCTAGGTATAATATATTCCTCTCCTATTCCCCATCTTTCTCAGCCTACAACATGGGACTGTGAGAATAGGAGGGATGTCATGAATAGAAAATTCTCTTTTAAGAGCCACAATTTCTCTGAAGCACTTGAACTTTCACTCCTTGAAGATTAAAACAAACACAAGGTCACAGATTCAAGGGTAAGGTAAGAAAGACAATGAGTCTGCCAAAAGAAAAGGAAGGTGTTTTCCTACATCCACACTCTGATGAAACCAAGTTAAGCCAATCTGAAAGCTGAAACCCTCGTTAATTCTCCAACACTTCTGGGAAAGGAAAGTTCTTTGAAATACCAACCTGACTTATTCACTTCCTACCCTTCTCATCATCATCTCTTTCTTCCTGCAACTACCAAGCAGCATTACATGTAAATAAAAATGCAGACCTTCGTATCCTGATACCACTGCCAAAGAAAAACACAATCTAGGAAGAAGCAGCCAGGACTATTGACGTGACTGAAATGACTATTGGTCATTTCAGGTGCTATCTCTATGCTCATACAAAAAAGGACCCCAGGGTCTAAAAAAGTTTGACAAACGCCATACTCTACAAACACACCTGGCTCTCCCCCACGCCAAGGTTAAAATACACTTCATTTCATTAAGACACTAAAGGCTCAGAAATGTCTCATAAGTACCAGTCAGGTTAAGATAGTTTAACCTAGCTTTCCCAAGTTTGTTGGACATGGACACTCCCTTTCATAATAATACCTGATTTTAACAATAGCTCAGCAAATATTGGCAAACACTGGACTAAGGCAATACGTGGCCTAATCCTCCTTCTTCCCACTTCACTGGACCAGTGCTTCTGGGAGACAAAGGAAATGACCACTTCAGTAAAAAGAATATATTCCTCTCTCCTCTTCCCCATCATCCTTCCCAGACTACTTACTACATGAGGTGAGTCTGTGTACAGGTACAAAAAGCTCTAAGCAGTGATATATCTTTGCCAGTAGGTGCCACCAACTAACACAGAATATATTTCACTTGGAAAATCCTCTACTTCAAGAGTTATGTAAGAGGAATAAATTTCCTACTTTAAAAAAGCTGCAAACTCTACCTTATGAGTTTCCTGATGAGAAATGCTTATACAATGTAAGATTTTCGCACAAAAAGAATCTTTACTCTTGAGAGGAACCAAAAAAAAACCCAAAAAACAAAAAACAAACAAAAAAAAAAACAAAACAAAAACAAAAAAAACCCTACAAAGGATCTGGAAAACACGGGAACATTCTGCCGTTTTCTCTAGTGTTTTAAAATTTGGGGATTTAAGACATTAAGAATGACAGTTACATAATGCAAAATGTTCCTACCTAACTTTATTGGGTTTCTAACCTAGGCTTGTTTCATTCATTGTCTTTTAATCTTCAGAAAAAATATGAATGTATATGTTGCAATTTTACAGTAAAAAACTGAAGAACAGAGAATTAAGTAAGTGATTGAGAGTCACACAGTATACGAGAGATGCAGGACTCAGATCTAGGTCTGTTCTACTCAGAAATCCATGTACTTTCCATTGTCTTCCAACTGCTGGTTGTAGCCTATGAAATTAATTTAATGGGCTGCAACCAGGAAATTTTAATAAAATGAAATTGAATCTGGGCATTCTCCTGCCCACAACGGTTAGCATAACAAAAATCGCAAAGGGTAAATAAAAGGAATGAGCAAACACAGTACAGGAAAATTCAAATTAAAGGAAAGCAACAATCTTAATTGTACAAGGAGAACAATATTCAAGTCAGATGACTGAGTGACAATAAGTTTTTTAAAATCTCTAAAAGGCGGGACGCCTTGGTGGCTCAGTCGGTTAAGCAGCTGCCTTCGGCTCAGGTCATGATCTCAGGGTCCTGGGATCAAGTACCTCATGGGGCCCCTTGCTCAGCAGGGAGCCTACTTTTCTCTGCCTCTGCCTGCCACTCTGCCTGCTTGTGTGCATGCGCACGCGCTCACGTGATCTCTCTCTCTCTTTCTGTCAAATAAATAAATAAATAAAAATCTTTTAAAAAATAATCTCTAAAAGGCATAATTTATGAAGAGCCTAAGGCAAACTTTTACATACTGAATATAAAATTCCACAAAATACATCAAGGAAAAAAGTTACTTTTTTTTTTCTTTTTTAGTTTTTTAAAACACCTTTTTGTCTTTGAGACAAATCACAAAGACCAAACAAAAATAATCAAACACCTGACTTTCCACGGGACGTTAAAGAAAACAACAAAAAATACCAAAACTGATAGAGCATCCTGGGCCACAGATGAAATCTGAAATTTCAGTTAGAAATCAGGAACAGATTATTGTATATTTAAAATCAGGCAAGCAGAAACGTCAAAATATAGTTTACCAGTTACTATGTACCATAAATTCCAAAGATAAACAGAACAATGACTGGCACAAACAATCCAAACACTTTTGTGTTGTTATTGTTAATTCCACCCAGGCCCTTAATCTGGCATTAGATGCTGCACCCTTAAACCTAAATCTTACCAACACATTGCTAGGAAATGAGATCACTGAAGAGGCAGAAATATTCATTTGGAAAAAGAAGAGACAAGCTTGTCCAAAAAAGCAGTCCCTTCTCTCATACTAATCCTGTAATTCAGAAGGAAGAGAGCCACGAATACATCTATGCATACATGACTTTTTAAAACAACACCTCACCACCGTCAAATATAGCTCAAACAAAAACCTTCCTGTCCCTCCACACAAATACCAAAATACAGGAACAAACCAATTGTTTTATTTCTACAATATAATTAAAATAAGAATTAAAAATACAAATTCATTGGGAGGTTGTGAGAAATCACTGCTACATCAGTTTATTTAACCTACAGTTCCATTCAAATGTCTAAGTAGGTATTTGCCATTACTGACCTCACATAACAAGATCACACTGAGGTATCCGGAAAAATGAATACAGGGTAAAATTTTTCTTCCTTTCTTCACCACCAATTATTTTTTAAAGAGGAAAATGCTTACAATTTTAGATACTAAAAATATTTTTTAAGCTACAATAATTAAAGCAGTGTTGTACTTTAATTGGCAAAGCCAAGATCAATGAAACAAAACAGAAAGTACAAAAACAGACTCATTTATACTTACAAATTTGTATATGATAAAGTTTGAGCTTTGAATTGCTGAGAAAGGGATAACTTAAAAAAAAATTAAAAATAAAAGCTAAAATGCTACCTCATATTACATTCCAATATACATACTATAGATAAAAAGAATCAAATGTGAAAAACTATAACCATAAAACTCCTAAAAGCAAGCATACAGGAGCTTTTATTTTTTTAAATTCATGGAACACAGGAAATGCTGTCTAAACATGATATCAAACACAGAAATAAATGTGGGCTTGATTACATTAAAATTCAAACTAATCAATAATCGTAATCATAATCAATGAAGTTTAAAAACAAATACACTGGGGGCATATTACAATGTATGATAAATAACTTACTATATACAGATTTCTAATAAATGGGAAAACCAAAACGAAGTTCTTAATAGGCAAATAAGCAAAGAGTAAGTACAGATACTTCTAAACTAGAAATTTAAATGGCCATTAAAAATGAACATATACAACAACAAAAAAGAGACGCAATTTCTCACCTACTAAAGTTAGGAACTTTTATTACCATATACTGTACAGGAATTGGGCTCTCTGGTAGGATTATAAATTGTTACATTTCAGAGAACATTTATCAATATATAACTTCAAAAGGTACTGTGTAACACTCGACATAATTGAACTTACAGCAATTTATCCTAAGGAATTGGGAGACGTATATAAAATAGTAGCTACAACAATTTATAACATGGAAAAACAGAAAACAATGTAAATGTCCAACAAGAGAATATCACTTAAAAACACAAGAGAAATTTTTAATTCTTTTTTACAAGTTCATACTGAAGTATAATATAATAAAGAGCTTAATTCTCATGTGTAACTAGTACTCAGACCAACATAAAGAACATCACCATGGCCTCAAATACTTCCCTCCTATCACTTCCCTCATATTACCTCTCAGTCATTAATGCCTAAAGGTAACCACTATCGTTCTTTTTTAACCACTATCTTTTTAATATCAGCAGAGTCATAGATTCATTTTTGAACTTATATAAACAGATTCATATCATATATACTCTTTGAGTCTGGCTTCTTTTATTATGATTTGAGATTCTTAAATCCAGCGGCAGTTCATTCTTTTTCAAAAACTGCTATATATTAATTCAAAAGTTATTTATTCATTTTACTGCTAATGAATACTTCTACTTTTGGCATTTAAAATAATTCTGCCATATCTGCTGGTGTACATGGGTATGTATTTCTATTGGGTCTACACCAGGGTAGTATTTATACTACCAAGTTTTTCGAAGTAATTCTATCTAATAATCACTCCCACCAGTGGTGTATGTGAGTTCTAGCTGTTCTTTAACCAGGTATGGAGTGTATTTTTTGCTTGGTTTGGGTTTTTTTGTTTGTTTGTTGTTGTTATTGCTTAATTTAACACTCTGCTGGGTGCTTAGTAGGATCTCTCTGTGGCTCAATCTCTTTGCCTGATGACTAATGACTAATAATGCTGAACACCTTTTCCCAAATTTATCAATCATTTGGGTACCTTCTTTTGTAAAGTGACACTTTAAAGTTTTGGACCAGGTATTTCTGTAAGTGGCCTAAGCGGATCTTTGAAAATGGTTCATTATTCACTTTACCCAGAAAACCCCACAAAACCATGCAAATCAAGAGCTACAAATCAAGAGATTCAAATCTTCATATTCACTTTAAAAAGACCTGTGAAACTGCTAAGGCCATCAAAAGTATGCATATCCACCAAAAAGCCACGAGGCAGTGGAAGGATGAACTTGACAGAAACAATGCGTGCCACTCCATTGCTACCGTGGTAGCAAAGAGTTATTAGGCATGTCCAGGCCAAACAGTGGGGGGCTAGATACAGGGCTGGTGGCCCAAAAGATTAGTGAATTTTTATCACATATGCTTAAAAATGCAGAGAGCAATGCTGAACTAAAGGGTTTAGATGTACATTCTCTGGTCACTGAGCACATCCAGGTAAACAAAGCCCCCAAGTTGTGGCACAGAACTTACAGAGCTCACGGTCAGATTAATGCACACGCGACCAGTCCCTGCCACATTGAGGTGATTTTTATTGAAAACAAGCAAACTGTTCCTAAATCAGAAGAGGTAGTTTGCAGAGAAGAAAAAGATATCCCTTGGGGCTCCTGGGTTGCTCAGTGGATTAAGCCTCTGCCTTCAGCTCAGGTCATGATCTCAGAGTCCTGGGATCAAGCCCCACATTGGGCTCTCTGCTCAGCAGGGAGCCTACTTCCCCCTCTCTCTCTGCCTCTCTGCTTACTTGTAATCTCTCTCTCTTTCTCTCTGTCAAATAAATAAATAAAATCTTAAAAAGAAAAAAAAAAAAAAGATATCCCAAAAATAAACTGAAGAAACAAAAACTTGTGGCCCAGGAATAAATATGGCATAAAATAAAAGCAAATAAAAGTTTTTTAAAAAAACCTTTTAACTATGGGGCGCCTGGGTGGCTCAGCTGGTGAAGCTTCTGCCTTTGACTCAGGTCATGATCCCGGGGTCCTGGGATCGAGCCCCGCATCGGGTTCCCAGCTCAGCAGAAAGCCGGCTTCTCCTTCTGCCTCTGCTTGCCGCTCTGCCTACTTGTGCTCTCTATCAAATAAATAAATAAAAATTTTAAGAAAGCTTTTGACTTTTTTTAACCAGTCTTTTCTTACTGATATCTAGAAATTCTTTGTATATTCTAGAATGCAGTCCTTTTCAAAGATGTTTATTGCAAAGGTCTTCTCTTTATCTGAGGTTTGACTTTTCATTCTTTCAATGGTGTTTTTCGATAAAGAGAAGTAATTTTAATGACGTATAATTTATTCATTGTTTCTTTTATTATAATTTGTGATTTCTATATCCTGCTTAAGAAATATCTCTTCTCCTAAAGTCATATTCTCCCATATAGTAGTAGCCTAGAAGTTTTTACTTTACCTTTTTACACCTACATCTAAAATACATGCATACTAAACTTTATGAAAAGTAGAGGAGTCAGGATTCATTATGTTTTCAAATTGCAGTTTGCAACCTGTTGTGATTTATAATATCAATTTAATGGATAACCAGCATTTTAAAAAAATGAAATAGAACACAATGTACATCCTCTCTTTTATCAATTCTAACATACATTTTTCCATTTTTTTCATTTTAATCTCTGAAACTGAGATATTTCTTATAATCAACAGCATCTTCAAATTAAAAAGATAGGATTTTTTCTGAACGCTACAAAAATAATGGCATTTCCTACAATCCATGCTGTCTTAAGATTTCTTTTTTTCCTAAGGATTTATTTATTTATTTAGTTGAGAGCAAGGAGAGCATAAGTATGAGTGGGGGTGAGAAGGGGGAGAGAGAGAATCTCAAGCAGACTCCCTGTTAAGTAGTCAAGTAAAGCACAGAGCCCCGACACAGAACTGGATCTCATGACCCCAAGATCACAACCTGAGCCAAAATCATGCATTAGACACTCAACTGACTGAGCCACCCAGGCACCCTCCCCCACTGTCTTACATTTCACAAGGTAATACAGCATACATTGGGGAGTATATATTACTATATATTAGGAGTGTATGTTATGTTGTATACACACAAATACATATATATAAAACATATATATAAATAGGTATACGTGTACATACATATAAATTACACATAAACACATGCTCACATATACTAGATCTAAATGTAAATTTTTTACTGTTCTAAACGTAAATTTTATTTCTTGCTGTGAAAATACTTAAAAGCACTGAAAACCCCTGGTTAAGGTATTAAAGTACAATGAATCCCATACCGCAGAAGTTACCACCTTTTTAGCTTTCTTCTGATTCTTCTAATTATACCAAAAGGTATTTTTACATCTCATTAATACTTTCAATAACAAACAGTATCTGGCTAAAATTTCATATAGTCTCAGCAACTGCCTTTGATTTTTCAGTCATGCAGTGATACAGTCCTCTTTTCTAATTCTTTAGAAGAAGGATTTTTTAAACATGTGCAGCACATAAAAGAAAAAAATGTTATGCAGATATGTCAGAAACTGTGAAAGTTATACTCACCTGTCTAAAGGTAAGGGAAAACTAACTTAGAAGAACATGACATGAAAGAAGGTCTAAAGTATATTTGAAATTTAAAAGGGGGGGGCTTCAAAATAACGTCTGTATGGTTCCATCCTTATGAATAAAATTTATATTTATTTAGAACAGTATCTAGAAAAGGTGTGGTAATGCTAACAATATTATCTGTGTATTTTATTTTCTATTTGCTTAAAAGACACATCTCTTTTTAATAATAAGGATCAGTGATTTTTAAAATTAAATGTAAGAAAGTAAAAACTCCATGCCAAGACCCCAGATACATATGCTGAACGCTAAGGGAACAGAAACTAGTTCCTGAATGTTGAGGCAGGAGTCAGATCCTGCTGCATGTCATTTGACCTCTGTATGCCTGCTTCCTCATCCAGAAAACTGAAGTGGAAACAGGCCTCCCTGACAGAGGGAGTGAGAAAATTTAAAATTTTAAATTTTAAACTTAAAATTTAAAGGAGAAGCCAATCCTGACACTTATAAGGGCTCCCTTAGTCAAATTTTACCTCCGAAGGGCAGAAATGTTTGGCTGTGTTATTCACTCTGTGTTCTTTCCAGTTAGGATAATTCCTCGCACACGACTGAAGTACAGAAGTACAATAAGTATTTTTGACATGAATCTCAGCTAAAGTTATTATATTCTTCCTACTAATTGTAATGACAAAAATAGTAACCTTGTTTCTGCTTACTCCTTTCCCATATTTTCCAAATTGTCTGTAGTGACCAAAGACTCAAAATGTAGGGGGGTAAAAACCATGCAACACAATTCCTGGTCCTCATAAAAAGTGGTAAAGAAACAAAGATCTACTTTCAGAAAAGCAGTCATCCTATCACCCTTTAAGTATTCATTTACCTAGATAAAAGAACATATCATTAAGTATTTGACTGTTTAAAAAGGTCCAACAGAAGGATACAAGTCTGCTGGATTCTCCCTAAGAACGCGAACAGAGGAGTGGCAAATGGGCACTTCCATGCTTCCTGGTGCATTATTAATCATTATTAATACTTCGAAGAGAACTACAAAAGTAAAACTTGTCAAATGTTTCATATTCACTAAGGGAAGCCAGAAAAAGAAGGTGCTTTCAAAGAAGTCAGTAGAATGGTCAAAAGACACTGAGTCGTGGCACCACAGAGGGAGTCAGTCAGCTGAAGCGTAATGAGCAGGCCTGTAGAGACTCAGTGCCCCCACTGCACACTCCGCACTCTGACAATGACAAACTATCTGACTTCCTGTAAGTTACTTGACTTCTCTCTCTCAGATTCAGTTTCCTCTTTTAAAGGGAAGGAATAACACTATGTTGTAGGAACAGAAAAAACATGTACAAAAGCACCTACAACATATCACTGCTCAGTGTCAGTGCAGGGGATCTAAACCAGAAAAATATTTTTCCTTTTTTGCTTCCACTATTAATCATTTTTTTTTTAAACATGAAAGCATCTATCAGTGATGTCAGCCAAAGCTAGAGAAATACCACTATGCATCACAGTCATTTCTTATATTATTGTGTTTAAGTATAACTTGGTAAGTTAATCTAAGATTCAAACATAAAACCTACCTGAAGAAATTAAAAGGCAATGAATTACATTTATAAGAATAGTAGCTACCACTAACTGAGCACCAGTTAGAGATTATACTGTTTAAAGAAAACTGAAGAGAATTAAACCCATCAAAAACTTCAAAGACTAAGAGATGATGAATTCAACACAATGCCAATCAAAATCCCAGCAGACATTTTCCCCCTCCCAAAAATTAAGCTGATTTTAAAATTCATATGGAAATATTAAAAAAAAAAACAAAACAAAACAAGGCAACCTGGAAGGACTAACCTGAGAATTTACACTATGAGATATCAAGATCTATTATATAGCTGTTGTAACTAAGACGGTGCTATGTAGAGACAAAGGCAGAAAAACTGATCAACAGAACAAAATAGCATCCAAACTCAGATCCCACATTATGACTTCAACTGACTAAAAACCAAGGCCCTACTTTCTTCCCAAGGAGGAAAAAAACCCATTCTAGACAGACTGCAGATCTAAATGTAATGGTAAAATGATAAAGCTTTTAGAAGAAACCATAGGACATAACCTTGGAAAAGGCAAAGCTTTCTTAAACAGGACATAACTAATAACCAGAAAGAAAAATACAATAAATTATATTAAAGAGTTTCTATTCACTGAAAGAATTATTAAAAGACTGAAAGAGCGATTAAAACGTTCTAAAACTGATGTTGATGGTACAACACTGAACTGCATACTACTGAAATAGCTGAATTTAACAATATGTAAAATATCTCTCAATTTTTTAAAAGAATTAAATTTAAGAAAAAAAAAAGGCAATCCACAGACTGAGAGACTGATAATACATCCGAAATACTGAAGAGGAAAAAAAAAACTTCAAATCCACAAGGAAAACACATACACATACACCCAAACAAAAAATGGGTAAAACATTTGTATAGGCACTTCACAAAAGAAAATATCCAAATCACATTAAAAAATTTAAAAAATCAACCAAAACACTGCAAAAAGACAAACAATATTTGGATTTTGCTACACAGACTGAAAACGATAAATTAAAACCGTCTGAAACATGCTCTTGAATCACTGCTTTTTCCATCTGTCATGCATATATTAGGTTACTGACAACCTACATTTTCCTTTTTAATGCTGACAGTTTGCTTCATCTCATAATTTACTTACTCAACACAGGAAGTAATGGACATTAAACTTATTATTACTTTAGGGGTGCCAGGAAGGCTCAGTGTTTATAAAGCCTCTGCCCTTGGCTCTGGTCATGATCCCGGGGTCTTGGGATGGAGCCCCACATCAGGCTCTCTGTTCAGCAGGGAGCCTGCTTCCTCCTCTCTCTCTCTCTCTCTCTGATTGCCTCTCTGCCTACCTGGGATCTATTTCTGTCAAATAAATAAATAAAATCTTAAAAAAAAAACTTACTATTACTTTAAACACCACTGCAAAGAAACCTTCATGCCTACATTAAGTGATTACCTCTTTTGATCAAATTCCTAGAATTGCTGGCTCCATGAGAATGTGCATTTAGTCAATGGATGTCTGAACAGAGTTTCATCCCCTTTGTCTAATCATTTCTTTTCATTAAAACAGATATCATCTTACAATTTATTAACTCCAATAGCCAATTCTTATTGCTCACATTTCTGAACCTATCAGTAAGATTGAGTATTTCCTCCTTCTTGATATACTTCAATTCACTGGCTCCCAGCACTCTGCATTTGGCAAGTTCTCAGACCTCTACTATAAGAAATGTTAAAACTACCCAGACAAAAGAAATTAAACCAGAAGTAAACTTAGATCTAATGAAGGAATGCAGATTAATGAAGAGAAAAATGGTAAAAATTAGGGTATAGATAAAATAATTTTTTCCATTTTATAATTTTTTAAAATAAGACTGACTACCTGAGAAGTACAAAATGCTGCTCAATGAAATTAAACAAGTCACAAATAAATGGAAAGCTGTGCTGTGTTCATGGACTACAAGACTTCATATTATTAATATGTCAGTACTACCCAGACCAATCTACAGATACATGGTAGTCCAACAAAATCCTAACAACATTTTGTTTAAAAAAAAGAAAAAAATATATATAGATATATATCGATATATAAATATATTTGAGATATATATAGATATGTATCTCAAACATGTGAAATCTCAAGGACCCCCAGAAGCCAAAACAATTTTGAAAAACAACACTGGAGGGTTCACCCTTTCTGATTTCAACACTTTCTACATAACTACAGTAATCAAAACAATGTAGTGCTGGGATATGGACAAATCAATGGAATAAAAAGCCCAGAAGTAAACCCTCACTTATATGGTCAAATGATTTTTGACAAGGGTGCCAAAATCATTCAATGGGGGAAAGGACAATCTTCTCCACAAATGGTGGTGGGAAAAATGAATATCCACATGCAAAAGAATGAAGATGGACGCTTACCATGCACCATATATAAAAATCAACTAAAAATGGAGCAAAGACCTGAACGTAAGAGCTAAAACTGTACACTTCTTAGACAAAAACACAAAGGAAAAGCTTCGTGACACTCTACCTTGCCATGATTTCTTAGATATGATCCCAAAAGCACAGGAAACAAAAGTAAAAATAGATATATTAGACTACACCAAATACATAAAATAGATATATTAAACTACATCCTGTGCAACAAAAAGTATAATCAATAGAGTGAAAAGGCAACCCAAAAGCATAGGCAACAAAGTAAAAATAGATATATTAGGGGCACCTGGGTGGCCCAGTGGGTTAAGCTGCTGCTTAACCCATGATCTCAGGGTCCTGGGATAGAGTCCCACATCAGGCTCTCTGCTCAGCAGGGAGCCTGCTTCCCTCTCTCTCTCTCTCTGCCTGCCTCTCTGCCTACTTGTGATCTCTCTCTCTGTCAAATAAATAAATAAAATCTTTTAAAAAAATAGATATATTAGACTACATCAAATACATAAAATAGCTATATTAGACGATATCCTGTACATCAAAAAGTATAATCAATGGAGTGAAAAGGCAACCCATGAAATGGGAGACAATATTTGCAAACCACACATCCAGTAAGGGATTAAAATCCAGAATATATAAAAAAATTTCTATAACTTAACACCAAAGAATGAACAACCAGATTCAAAATGGTCAAAGGACCTGAACAGACACTTCTCCAAGAAGATATACTATTGGCTAAAAAGATTATGAGAGACTCAACAACACTATTAGATAAATGAAAATCAAAACCAATGAGATATTACTTCACACCTATCAGAATGACTACTGTCGTAACAGAAAATAACAAGGATGTAAAGAAATTGGAAACCTTGTATATTGCTATGTAAAATGGTATAGCTGCTATGGAAAACTAAATGGTGCTTCCTCAACAAATCAAAAACAGAATTACCATATGAGTCAGCAAGACCACTTTGAGGTATACAACCAAAAAAATTAAAAGAATTTCAAAATATCAAGGAGATAATTTGTATATTTATGTTCATATGACATTATTAACAACAGCCAAAATGTAAAGCAACTTAAGTGTCCAGTGAAGGAACAACTAACTGTTAAATAAAATATGATATAAATATGAAATGGAGTATTATTCAGCCCTAAAAAGGAAATTCTAATACATGTTAAAACACAGATGAACCTTGAGCACATTACTCTAAGTGAAATAAGTCACTCACAAAAAGACAAATACTTTATGATTCCACTTACATGAGGTCTCTAGAATACTCAAATTTGTAGAAAGAGAAAGGAGAATGACTGTTCCTTTTCCCTCCAGGGTAAATGAGAAGTTGTTTAGTGGATGCAAAAGAGTCCTCAAGACTGGTTGTACAACTATGTGAATATGCTTAACACTATTGCACTGGATACTCAAAAATGGTTAATATGGTAAATTTTATGTTAGGTGTACTTTATCAAATAAAAATTTTTTAAAAACCAGTAAACAGCTTCGGAAATAATATATATACACAAATATATGTGATTGATTAAAGCAAAAATGGTAACAATATATGTATCATAGCCTCTGTAAAAATGAAATGTGAGACAACAAGAGCACCAAGGATGGGAGAAGGGAAGCGCAAGTACACAGATTTAAGGTTTTTCTTCCCATATACATGAAGAGACATCTTATTATTTTAAGACAGGCTATGACAAGTTAAGGACAAACTGTAAACCCTACAACAGACCATGAGAAAAAGAAATTAAGCAAATGAAGTCTAAATAAGCCAACAGTAAAGACGAAAATGGATTCACTGAAAAATTCAATGAATTCCAAAAAAAAGGCAGAAAAAGAGTAAAAAGGCAACAAAGAGCAGATGAGACAAATAAAAGTAGGATGGTGTATTTAAAACCAAATATATTAGTAGTTAACTAAATAAAGGTAGTCAAAATTCTCCAGAAATTGTGAAATTGAGTAACTACATGCTATCTAAAAGAAACCCACTTTAAACACAAAGACACACTAGTTAAGAGTTAAAAAAAAAAACAGAAAAAGATACATACTGTAAATGACTAATCAAAGGAAACCTAAAAATCAAAGAAAATCAGTATTAATATTAGACAAAGTAGATTTTAGAGCAAGTACTGTTATCAGAGATCAAGTAAGGTGTTTCATAATGATAAAGGGATCAATTTATCAAAAGAATAGAACAATCCTAACTGTATTAACCCTTGTCTAACAGTATTTCAAAATATATCTGACACAAATTAAAGGAGGAACAGACAAATCCAAGTTTACATTTGGACACTTCAACACTCCTGTCTTAGTTATACATAAAACAAGCAGACGAAAAGAGTAAAGATATAGAGGACGTGAATAACACTATCAGCCAACTTAACCTAACTGACATTTATAGAACACTCTACCCAACAAAAGAACACATTCTTTCCAAGTACACAACAAACACTCACCAAGATAAATGTTATTCTGGGCCACAAAACAGGTTTCAGTAAATTTTAAAGGACTGAAATCATATAAAGTATGCTCTAGGATGACAAAGAATTTATCTAAAATTAATCAAACAGAAAATCCCAAAAAGTTTGGAAATTAAACAATGGATCAGTAAACAACACATGAATCAAAAGAGAAATGACAAGGAAAATTAGAAAACATTGTGAACTGAATGAAAGGGAAAATTCAACATACTAAATACTATGGGATATAACTAAAGTATAGAAAGAAATTTACAGGATTAAATTGCACCCTCAAAGTAATAATTCTAAGTTTCCACTTTAAAAAACTAGGAAAATATGGGGCACCTGGGTGACTCAGTGGGTTGAGGCCTCTGCTTTCAGCTCAGGTCATGATCCCAGGGTCCTGGGATCGAGCCCCACATCGGGCTCTCTGCTCCGAGGAGAGCCTGCTTCCTCCTCTCTCTCCCTGCCTGCCTCTCTTGCCTACTTGTAATCTCTGTTTGTCAAATAAATAAAATCTTAAAAAAAAAAAAAACTAGGAAAATAGCAAATTAAACCCAAAATAAGCAGCAGGAAGGATATAATAAAGATGAGATTTAAAGTTAATAACAGAAAAGAAAAAGACAATAAAAAATCCATGAAACCAAAGCCAAATCTTTGAAACAATAAAATCGATAAGCCTTAGTCAGATTTATTGATAAGGAAAAAAACAGGCAAGAAACAAATTTCCAGTCTTAGAATCAAAAGCAGGAACATAAATACAGATCCTGTAGACATTAAAGGAAAATAAGGAAATATTATAAATTTACACTGATATATTCCACAATTCAGATGAAAGGGGCAAATTCCTTAAAAGATACAAGAATACCAACAAGAAATATATAACCTCAGAAACCCCATATCTATTAAAGAAACTGGCTTCACTGGTGAATTTTATTTAGAACTCATGAAAGAAGCAGTATCAATTCTATATAAACTTCTAGATAGTAGATGAGGCAGAAACATTCCCAACTTATCTTCTGAGGCTAGCAATACCTTGATACTAAAATCCCTCAAACATATCACAAGGAAAAAAAAAGTATGATTGCTGTGAATGTTCTCCTATATTCATTTGTCAAATCCAAGTGAACTACAAACTTAAAATTGGTGAATTTTATTAAACATAAAATATACATCAAAAAAGTTAACTGTTAAAAAAAAATTTTTTTTAAAGATTTTATTTATTTATTTGACAGAGATCACAAGCAGGCAGAGAGAGAGGAGGAAGCAGGCCCCCCGCTGAGCAGAGAGCCCGATGCGAGGCTCGATCCCAGGACTCTGAGATCATGACCCGAGCCGCAGGCAGCGGCTCAACCCAATGAGCCACCCAGGCGCCCTAACTGTTAAAAAATTTTAAGTGCTAATCAAAAACAAAAACTTACTCACAAACCAAATTCAAGACCCAAATGGCCTGACTAGTAAATACTATCAAATATTTAAGGAAAAAGTAACAGCCATCTTTCATATTCTTTTTAAAAACAGAGAGTGTGACTCATTTTATTAGGATAATCCTAATGCTACCACCTAAGAAACAACATGAGTACCTTCAGGTACAATGGAACAGAAACGCTCAACAAAATACTAGCAAATCAAATCCAAGATTATATAAAAAGAATAATATATCATGATCAGTTGGGGCTTTCCCAGAATTAAAGATTAGCTGAATATTCAAAAAAATCAATGTAAGACACCACATTAACAGAATAAGATGATAAGTTATATGATGATTTCAATACCTGTATTTAGAGCATTTAAGAAAATTCAAAACCCCTCATGATTAAAAATTCTCAGATAACCTTCTCAATGTGATAAAGAAAATATATATGCATATGCATGTACACTCCACACACATCTATAGCTAACATCATACTTAATGGTCAAATGGAAAACATCCCCCTGTACTCAAGAACGAAAGTAGAATGTCCATTCTCATACTTGTATGTGACACAAATTTCACTAGTTATAGCCAGTACAATAACATAAGGAAAAATAAAAAGCATAAATATCAGAAAGGATCCAAACAGCATGACTGTCTACAAAGTAAATCCTAGGGAACGCACAAAACAAGTTAAACTAATATGTGTTGGTAGTAAAGTCACAGGATATAAAGACTAAAAAAGGACAAACAAAACTGCATAAAACTCAAGCCCTCAGCATAACCAGAAGGAATAGAACATAAGTAGAAAAACAAAGTCTGGGACACCAATATATTCCTTCCATAAGCCTTCCTGAAGAGCAAGAATAGTCCAGGATAAAATGCACAAAAAAGAAAAAGAGAAAAACAAGCAACACAAAATCACATTAAATATGAAAATACTGCGCAAGAGTTATGATCAATCAGAGTTGACTGCAGATAAGGGACTTAAAAAAAAAAAGGATCAGAGAAGCAAAAAAAGGAGTCCTCAAGGGGCTGCTCATTTATTTTATTTTTTTTAAAGATTATATTTATTTATTTGACAGAGAGAGATCACAAGCAGGCAGAGAGAGAGGAGGAAGCAGACTTCTCTGCTGAGCAGAGAGCCCGATGCAGGGCTTGATTTCAGGACCCTGAGATCATGATCTGAGCCGAAGGCAGAGGCTTTAACCCACTGAGCCAACCAGGCACCCCGCGGCCGCTCTTTCAAAAAAAAAAAGTGTGAAAGGAATGGTGAATAGAGGGAAGCTCCTCAAACTGATATTTAAAAAAAAAAAAAACTACAAAAAAACCTAAACCTAACATCATACTTAACCTAACATCGTACTTAATGGTAAAAAAAACCTTGGGGTGTTTTCACGCTAAGATGAGGAACAATTCAAAGATGTCCCCTCTCATTACTGTTTTCAACATGGTAGTGAAGTCCTAGAAAATATAGTAAGACACAGAAAGGAAATAAAAGGTATACAATGGGGAAAAAAGAAATGCAATTGTCTTTGTTGACAGATCACATGACCATCTATGTAAACAAACAAACAAAATCTGACCAAAAATAACTTCTGGAACTAATACACATTTACAACAAGGTTGCAGAACACAGGGTGAATATACAATAGTCATTTGCATTCATATACACTAGCAACGAACAACTGGAATCTGAAATTAAGAATACATCACTATTTACATTAGGATATCCAAAAATTAAATATTTAGGCATAAAGGTACCAACATATATGTAAGATTTATATGAGAAAAACTGCAAAGCTCTGATGAAAGATTACCAAAGAACTACAGCTGGAGAAATATTCCGTGTTTGTGGATAGGAAGACCCAGTATTGTCAAGATGTCAGTTCTTCCCTACTTGAGCTAAAGATTCAATACAATCCCAGTCAAAAGCCCAAGTTATTTTATGGATATCAACAAACTAATTCTGAAGTTTATACAGAGAGGTAAAAGATCTAGAACAATTAACATAATATTAAAGGAGAAGAGTAAACCAGAAGAAAGACAACTTACAACCTGAAAAATAATTTTAAAACTATAGCAGTAATCAACACAATGTGGTACTGATGAAAGAATACACAAATATATCAATGAAACAGACTATGAGCCCAGAAATAGACCAATATAGTTTGCTGATATTTGACAAAGGACTAAAGACAATACAATAGAGCAAAGACAGTCTTTTCAACCAGTGGGACTGGAATAATGTGGGAGGAAATCTAGCTGATCTTGGGTATGGTGGTGACTTTTTAGATACAACACCAAATGAATAATCCATGAAAAAAATAACTCATAAGCTGGACTTCATTAAAATTAAAAACTTCAGCTTTATGAAAGACATTGTCAAGATAATGAAAAAAAAGGGGCACAGACTGGGAGAAAATAGTCACAAAAGACACATGTGATAATGAATTGTTAGTTAAAATATATAAAGAACCCAGAAAAAAAAAATAAGAAAATACCCAATTTTAAAAATGGGCAAAGGACATGAACAGAAAGCCCACCAAAGAAGATAAAAAATGGCAGTAAGCAAATGAAAAAGATGTTCAACATCATATGTCATTATGAAATTGCAAATTAAAATGACAAGATACCACACCTATTAGAATGGCCAAAATCTAAAACATGAACAACATTAAATGCTGGTGAGTATGTAGACCAAAAGAAATTTTCATTCACTAGTGCTGGGTATGCAAAATGCTATAGCTACATAGGAAGACAGTTGGGTAGTTTCAAAACTAAACACACTCTTACCATATGATCACACAAATGCATTCCATAGTATTTACCCAAAGGTGTTGAAAACTTATGTCCACACAAAAAACTGCACACAGGTGTTTAGAGCAGCTTTATTCATAACTGCCAAAACTTGGAAGCAATCAAGATGTCCCTAAGTACATGAATGGATAAATTGTATACACCCAAACAATGGAATACTATTCAGTACTAAACAGAAATAAGCTATCAAGGCACGAAAAAAACACAAAAGGACCTTAAATGTGTATGACTAAGTGAAAGAAGCCAATGTGAAAAGACTATACATACTATATGATTCCAACTACATAACATTCTGGAAAAGGTAAAAACTATGGAGAGAGTAAAAAGATTAGTAGTTGGCAGGGGTTACAGGAAAGGAGGGATGAATATGTATCATTATACATTTGTCAAAACCCATCGAGTGATCAATAGGGTTCACCAAGAGTGAATACCAAAGTAAACTATTAAGTCTGGATGATGATACAGGTTCATGGATTGTAGTAGAAGTACCACTGTCAATACTGGAGAGGTTGTGCATGTGTGAAGGCAGAAAATGAAGATGAACCCTCTATACTTTCCACTCAATTTTGCTATGAACCAAAACTGCATTAAAAAATAAACGTTACGGGCGCCTGGGTGGCTCAGTGGGTTGAGCCGCTGCCTTCGGCTCGGGTCATGATCTCGGGGTCCTGGGATCGGGTCCCATGTCGGGCTCTCTGCTCAGCAGGGAGCCTGCTTCTCTCTCTCTCTGCCTGCCTCTCTGTCTACTTGTGATCTCTCTGTCAAATAAATAAATAAATAAATCTTAAAAAAAAAATAAAATAAACTTTACATAAATCTTTTTTAAAAGGGGAGAAAGGCTGGCATCTTTTGGAAACTATAGGACTAAACAAAAAAGAAATGCCAGGGGAAGGATTTTAAGATCCTGTAACATTAAAGAATTTTTGAAAAGCTTCTCCCAACCAAATCTCCTACTTCCTACCTAACCCCCCGCAAAATCTTCCAATAAAGAAACTATACTTTGTTACACTGACAAGGGATGCTCTTAAACAAAGATTTTTGTAAATTTAACCTCAAACTGCCAGTCCCGTCCCCAAAAAATGTAGAGACGTGAGCAATATTCAGCTATACAAAAACAAAACAAAACAAAACAAAAATACCCACCCATAAAACAAGGACAGGGAAAGAAGAGGGAGAGCAGAAGGAAACTAAAACACCACAAATCAGCCTTTCTTAACTGGGATTCAGCAAGATAATTATGTCCCAATGAGAGAGATTTCAGTAACTATTTTCTTAATTTCCAAAAAGACAATACATAACTATCATACTACTTATGTATAACAGAAGTTAATTTATTATATACCAGATATGCCTTACTGCTCTTACGGGATCTGACTGAAAAGTTACTCCAAACTGAATTAAATATACTCAAACAAGCTTTTGATGTTATTTTTGAAATGTCTTAAATCAGAAGTTCAAAAACAAGAACAGAAATGAACCAAAAGCAGAAAGAAATGAAACAAGATTTAACTCAGCAAAAGAAATAGAAACAAAACTGTAACAGAAATGAAAGTAAATTACAAGGCCCAAAAGTGATAAATTCAAATGAAAAATGTAGTGTCACTGAAGAAAAGCAGGAAAATACCCTAGTGAATGGAAATGAGATAAAGAAAGAAGCAAAATGGGACAGAAAGTGGTTGAAATGAGAGACAAAGAAGATCTATCTCATGTATAATTGGAGTCCATATGAGCATATATATGCATACAAACACACAAAATGAAATAGAATTAACATTTAAAACTGTAATCCAAGTTTTAGGATAAAGTTCCAGGGTTAAGTGAGTGAAGAAGAATGGAGAGTGACAGCTAAGAAGGTTTTCTTTTGGGGTGATGAAAATGTTCTAAGCCAGGGGCACCTGGTGGCTCAGTTAAGCATCTGCCTTTGGTTCAGGTCATGATCTTAGGGTCCTGGGACTGAGCCCTGCATCCAGCTCCCTGCTTTGCAGACAGCATGTTTCTCCCTCTCAGTCTGCCTCTCCCATGCCCTGCTTATGCTTTCTCTCTGTCAAATAAATAAAATTAAATTAAAAAAAAAAAGAAAAAAATGATCTAAGTTGATTAAGGTAATGGTTGCACAACTCTGTAAATATACTAAATACCAATGAATTTTATTACTTCAAATGGGCATATTGTATGATATGTGAATTACACCTCAACAAACCTGCTTAAAAAAAAAAGGAAGAAAAGAAAACAAACAAACAAAGCCTCACGGAAACTTTCCAGAAATAAAAAGAAACCTGACTGCATTTTTAAAAGGTGTCCTGGTAACTACAGAAAAATTGGTCCACAGCATTAAGTTCTTAGAAGTATCTTGCGGTAATTATTAGATTTTGAAGATAAAGAGATTTCTCACTTGAATTTAAAAAAAAAAAAAAACTTGAGAGAAAAAGCATTGGACTAGCATCAAACATCTTAAAAACAGTGTACCAAGTAAGGCATCAGTGGAGCAGCATTTTCAAAACATTGTAGAAAATAGGGGTGCCTGGGTAGCTCATTCGTTAAGGGTCTGCCTTCCGCTCAGGTCATGACTCCAGCATCCTGGGATTGAGCCCCATGTCAGGCTCCCTGCTCAGAGGGGAGCCTGCTTCTCCCTCTCCAGGTCCCCCGTGCTTGTGTGCCCCTATCTCTGTCATAAGAAAATAAATCTTTTTTTAAAACTGTAGAAAATATAATGTAAAGCGAAAATGTTCTATCCAAAGGCAACAGAAAAAGTATTTTTTTTTAAAGATTTTATTTATTTATTTGACAGAGAGAAATCACAAGTAGATGGAGAGGCAGGCAGAGAGAGAGAGAGAGAGGGAAGCAGGCTCCCTGCTGAGCAGAGAGCCTGATGCGGGACTCGATCCCAGAACCCTGAGATCATGACCTGAGCCGAAGGCAGCGGCTTAACCCACTGAGCTACCCAGGCGCCCAGAAAAACAGTTTTAAACAAGTTAACAGGTCAGAGAACTCTGTACCCATGAGCCCTTCCTCAGTAACCAAGAGATAACTCAGAAACAAAGATGCCCTGGGTGGTTCAGTTGGTTAGTGTCTCTTGATTTGGGCTTAGGTCATGATCTCAGGGTGGTGAGATCAAGCCCTGAATCAGGCTCCACAATTCTCTCTCTCCATATGTCTCACCCCCCATGTACAAGAACATGGCTCTCTAAAATAAATAAATCAATCTTAAAAAGAAGAAGAAGAAGAAGAAGAAGAAGAAACAAAGAAGAGAGTAGAAGAATAGGTTATACATTCTGACAAAGCAGAAATAATGCAACTTAAAAACTGGAAGGAGAAGGGATTGGAAGAGGAAAGAAAAACTCTGTTATATAGGCAGTTAAGTGGGAGCTAAAGAATTCCATGGAAGACTGATAGACTTGTTAATAAGACATTAAATAAAAAACCAAGAATTAGAGGCCTTTTAAAAAAGTTGTAAACGTAGTAACAGAACAATTAACAAACAATTACAAACAATTATAAACCTCCTTTTAATTTTAAAAGGAAATTTCTGGGCACATGGGTGGCTCAGTCTGTTAATAAGCATGTGACTCAGCTCAGGTCATGATCTCAGGGTTCTGGGATCAAGCCCTGTATTGGGCTCTGTGCTCAGTGGGGAATCTGCTTGAGATTCTCTCTCCTTCTCCCTCCCCCCCCCCTTTGCTCCAGCTTCCCCTCTCTCTGTCCCTTTCTCCCTTTCTCCCTCTAAAATAAAGAAATAAATCTTTAAAAAGTTTTCAAAAATAAAAGGAAAAAACACATCACAAAAAGAAAGCAGAAGATATGTGAAGAGACATAGATTAAAAAAACATGAACACATACTACTCCCAGTCCAAGCCAGATCAGGAAGACAAAAAACAAAGTTCAAAAGAATAAACATAATCAAAAAGGAAGAAAATCTTAGAGATATCAAACTTTACACTATGTTAATAGAGACTGAACCTACTTTTCAAGCACACATGAAAAATTTATGAAAATTGATCATATTTTAGATCACAAAGAAATAGTAAATCAAATAACAATAGTCTCTGAGAAAGGAGAAAAATCAAAAAACAGTAGTCTCGATCAAAAGACAAAAAAACTAAAAATGATTCCCATAAAAGTAATTTAAACATTTTTCTTCAAAATCAATGCTACAAAACAACCATGAAGCTTCTGGCCTATATGTCCTTTGAAGAGTTAACAGAATTCCCCTTGAAACCTGGTCTGCTGCATTTTTGCGGACTAGTTCCTTGGAAGTTTCTCTATTCTAGTCTTCATAACTTATTCTTAGACAAGACTACTCAACCCTATAGAGAGTGCAGTTCACCCAATTCATATGTTTGATACATGCCCAACAATCACACAAAAAGCTTCTTATGGAAATAGGCAAGTTGATACTCAAGTTCACATGGGCAAACAAACTTACAAGAATACTCAGGAAAGACAAAAAAAAAAAAAAAGGAAAAAGAAAAGCTACGGGGGCAGGGCAGAGAGGAAGGGTGGGGAGGGACAGCCCTACTAGGCACTAAAATCCACTATTATAAGCCATTCTAATGAAAAATAAGGTACTTTTATGGCAAAGGTATACATAATTACCTCAGTGTAGGGTCAGCAAGCTTTTTCTGTAAAGAGTCAAAAGGTAAATATTTCAGGCTTTGCAAGCCTCACAGTCTCTGTCACAACTACTTAACTCTTCTGTTGTAGCGCAAAAGCAGCCATATACAATATGTAAATGAATGAGTGTGGCTGTATTCCAAAATAACATTATTTACAAAAACAAGGCTCAGTTTGGCCAGCTGGTCATACTGTGCCAAATCCTGGTCTAACAGAATAGAATATCCAGAAATAGACCCAAGTACATATTGGACATTTAGTACATGGTAACAGTGGCATCCCACATCACTGCGTAACTTATTTTTTATTTTTATTCTATATATTTGGATTTCACATTTGGAACAAAGCCAGGACCCACCAAAAGGCTTTATAGACAAGTTTCAGTAAACATTATATATTACCTCTAATTTAGTCCCACAGATGAAACCATATATACTTTAAACATAAATAATCTTGGGGCACCTGGGTGGCTCAGTCGGTTAAGGGTCCTGGGATCAAGTCCCACATCAGGCACCTTGCTCAGTGGGAAGCCTGCTTCTCCCTCTGTCTACCACTCCCCCTGATTGTGCTCACTCTCTCTGTCTCTCTGAGATAAATAAACAGAATCTTAAAAAAATAATAATAATAATTTATTGTTGTATGCACTGTTAAAGAACAGCATGTTACATATTACCAATCACTGAAGAAACGTTAAAACCCAATGATGAAGGAGTTTTTTTTGGGGGGGGGAGGAGGAGTTTCTGAGAGTTATTGAGAAATAATTGACAAACATCAATGTACAAGTTTAAGGCATACAGCAAGACTGGAACAATCTTGTGGCTCAGTCGGTTAGCATCTGCCTTCAGCTCAGGTCATGATCTCAGGGTCCTTTACTGAGTCCTGCACTGGGCTCCCTGCTCAGCCAGGAGGCTGCTTCTCCTTCTGTCTCCTACTCCCTCCACTTGTACTCTCTCTCTCTGTCAAATAAATAACATCTTAAAAAAAAAAAAAGAAAAGGCACACGGCAAGATGGTTTCATTTACACATACTGTGACATGATTACCACAACAGCTAACATCCATTTTCTCATACAGATACAAAGGGAAATTATTTTTCTCCTTGCGATGAGAACTCTTAAAATTTACCCTCTTAACAATTTTCCTATATACTGTACAGCAGTGTTAGCTACAGTCACCGTGTTGTACCTTACATCGCTAATGGTTTGTATCTTTAGACCAACCACCTTCCTGCAATTCCCCCACTTCCCATCCCCCATCTTTTGTAACCAGAAGTCTGATCTCTTTCTCAGTGAGTTTGGAGGTGTTTGTTTGCTTTTTAAGATTTTCATACAAGTGAAATCATACAGTATTTGTCTTTCTCTGTCTGACATTTCACTCAGCATAACGTCTTCAAGGTCCATCCACAATATGTCACAAATGGTAGGATTTTCTTGTTTTTTATAGCTGAATAATATTCCATTGTATATATAAAACACAACTCTACATGCATTCATCCATGAATGAACACTTAGGTTGTTCCATGTCTTCACTACCATAAATAATCCTGTTATCAACTGCCAGGTGTGTGTGTGTGTGTGTGTGTGTGTGTGTGCGCACGCAGATATCTTTTTGAGTTTGTGTTTTCCATACCTTATATTCCCAGAAGTGTAACTGTTGGATCTTTTTAACAAGAATGCTGAGACAACTTATTAACCATTTTTAACCATAAAATTAGAGCCATACTTAAAAGATTATACATGAACAGACTCCAAATAGATCAGAAATTTAAACTTAAAGAGACCATAAGTACTGGAAAAAGGCATGTGTGAATTTCTTTCAAATCTGGGTGTAGGGTAAGCTGATTTAACTATAAGTCAAAATCCAGATACAATAAAAGGAAAAATAGGAAAATCTGGCTAGATAAATATTTTTAACTTCTGCACAGCAATATTTTTAACAGTATAAAATCAAAAGGAAAATGAAAAGCTGGAAAAAAATACTTATAACATATGTCACAAATGAAAGGACTTATATGCCTAAAATTTCCTTGACATTGAGGGCAAAAATTACCAAAATCCCAATAGGAAATAGGGAAAAGTATGATCAGACTTTTTTAAAAGATATAAAAATGACCCTTAAATAAGAAAAGATGTCCAGACTTACTCTTTAGGAGATGCAAATCAAAGTTACACATTTCTCACCTAACACTAGCAAATATTCTGTCAGTGAACCAGTGAGCAAACAGGCACTCTCATATATGTCTGGTGGGAAAGCAAACATGTACGACCCTTTTGGAGGACAACTTGGCAATATTTAACAAAATTACATCTGTAATTACATTTGATCCAGCAATCCCACTTCTAGGAATTATCCCTGAAGATACATGGTAATTAAATAACATTCTGAAAATACCTATGCACAAAGTTATTCAATGGAGCACCGTACATAGTTTCAAAAAAAAAGTGGAAGCAACCTATATACTCATATATAAGATACTGGTTGAATAAACTATGGCATATCAACACAATGAATACTATGCATCCTTAAGCAGGAATAATTAAGGCCTTAATATAGAGTAATTTTCAAGGTACACTTTTAGGTGAAAAAAAAATAAAGTGAAATGGAGAATTTATGTATCTATCTATGTGCCACCTTTTGTAGAAGAAATAAGCAGAGCAGAAATAAGAAAATATACATGTTCCTGTTCATTAGTACACTAAAAAACCCAGGAAGGATAAACCAGAAACTAATGAAACTGGTTACTCAGCGGAAACAGAATGGTAAGAATGAGAACAGGACAGAAGGATGCCTATACCTGCCTGTGTTGTTTTGATTCTTAGAACTAGGTATATTAAATGCTTTAGGTACTCAAAAATATAACCGGCAAGGATTGGGAGAGATGGAATATCAGCAAAAGAAATCAAACTAAATATACTCCAAATGAATAATAAAATCACACTTAATGATGGAGGGAAACTAAATCAAGTGACTTTTTTTTAAGATTTTATTTATTTTTTTGACAGAGAGAGATGACAAGCAGGCAGAGAGGCAGGCAGAGAGAGAGGAGGAAGCAGGCTCCCTGCTGAGCAGAGAGCCCGATGTGGGGCTCGATCCCAGGACCCTGTGATCATGACCTGAGCTGAAGGCAGCGGCTTTAACCCACTGAGCCACCCAGGTACCCCTCAAGTGACTTCTGAAACTCAGTAGACTAAACAGCCACAAGCAAAAGATTTGTATTTTAATTATGAAGAAATATTCAGTACGATTAATATAGTTATTTTTCAGTGATATAGGTGAGCAATTCTAACACCATACATTCTAGAACAGAGTGCGTAAATATATTGTGGGTAATAGAAGCCAGGTTTCTCGCTGTTAGAGAGGAGAGTTATAAAAACAAAAAGCAGGGGTGCCTGGGTGGTTCAGTTGGTTAACCATGTGACTCTTGATCTCAGCTCAGGTCTTGATCTCAGGGTTGTGAGTTCAAGTCCCGCACTGAGGTCCTCACTGGGCATGGAACCTACTTTAAAAAAAAAAAAAAAAAAAAAAACTCTAAAGACGGAAAGTGTTACCTTACATAAGGCTAGAATGAAATCTATGAGACTAGAATTGGAAATATTGTGAATTCATGGTTTTTAGTACACAGAAAAGGAGGGAATTTTTTTTTAATGAAGAAAGACAAAATTATACATGTATTACCTAACATGGTTGGCTGAGAGGGCCTAAAAGCAATCCCAGTAGCACTAAGCACACCTACCACAGAGATTTAAATACCATTCTTCACTAAAAGTAACCAATGCTCCTTGGAGAATCGACTCATCCCAGCACAGAGTATAGGAAAATAAACAATGAACCTGGGACATTTTTGTTGTAGCAGAAAGTAAGAAGTGCTTAAAGATCAAAAGGATACAGGAGCCAAGTTGAAGGGGCATCCACTAGCCAAACACTCAACAGCCTGGCCATCAAAATAAATAATGATAATAAGAAATTATAACCACTTAGTAAAGTAGGAACCACAAATCTATACTGATAAAATAAATGAATAAACGAAATTCTAATGAAAAAGCATTTAGTTTCAAAGTACCACGCCACAAAATATTTAATTACAAAGGGAAAAAGGATAACTTTACCGTGAAGAAAGCTGCTAGATACCACCTTACTCAAGTAATCAAGCTGATCACCATTAGTAGTGAGGCAAACCAAAACCATACACCACTGGATAATTGGATGCAATAAGAAGAATACAGCATCATTTTTGTGATATTCCTTTCAAAGATGTACAACTTAATTCTAATCATAAGGGAAAAGACAAACCCAAATTGACAGACATAACTACAAAATAAATTATAATCTTCAGAAGTGTCATGGTCACAAAAAAGTCCAGCAAAGACTGAGAAACTATTCAAGATTGAAAGAAATTAAGTAAGTATGACAACATCATTCTGAACTGGATACCTTTGCTATTAAAAAAAACCATTACTGGGGTGCCTGGGTGGCTCAGTGGGTTAAGCCTCTGTCTTCAGCTCAGGTCATGATCTCAGGATCCTGGGATCGAGCCCAGCATCAGGCTCTCTGCTCAGCAGGGAGCCTGCTTCTTCCTCTCTCTCTGCCTGCCTCTCTGCCTACTTGTGATCTCACTCTCTGTCAAATAAATAAGTAAAAAAAAAAAAAAAATTACTGAACTTCCGATGAACAGAAACCAAAGTTTGGATGGCAGAATGTGTCAATGTTATTTTATTAATTTGATTCTCCTATTAGGATTATGAAAAACAATCTCGTTCATAAGAAACATACACTAAAACATTAGAGCAAAACAAACTATTCAGTTAGCTTTACTTTCAAATGGTTTGAGAGACAAAAAGTTCTTTGCACTGTACTCAGAATTATGCTCGAAACTGTCTCAAACTAAACAAAAAGCAAAATCTTTCAACAGCTGGTGTGCATTAATTAATACCCAACACTTCAAATTGTGGGATCAGGGGCACTTGGCTGGCTCAGCTGGTGGATCATGTGACTCTTAATCTCAGGGTCATGAGTTTAAGCCCCATGTTAGGGGTGGAGCCTAGCTTCTAAAGAATTTTACAAATAAAAATAAGGGGCGCCTGGGTGGCTCAGTGGGTTAAAGCCTCTGCCTTCAGCTCAGGTCATGATCCCAGGGTCCTGGAATCGAGCCCCACATTGGGTTCTCTGCTCAGCAGGAAGCCTGCTTCCCCCACCCTCTCTCTCTGCCTGCCTCTCTGCCTACTTGTGATCTGTCTGTCAAATAAATAAAATTTTTTATAAATAAATAAATAAATAAAACAAATTGTGGGATCATATCTTTCAGAAGAAATGTGCTGAAATCTTCCGTGCTTCTTTTCACCACTACTGTCAGATGCTCTCAATAACCATCTCAAACTAGGACTGAATGAGGTTCAATTTTCCCAAGCCATTCACTACAAGTCAACAATTAGGAGTTCATCCATCCATCCCTTTCTGTGAACTTTTCCAGATCCCCAGGGGCAATGTTTCCTTTGGCAAAATCTTTTCTTTCAAATTAATTAGGTCATAGTGTCTTCTGCTACCAATACTTTAATCCTTAAGTTTTCATATCCTGCTGTCTTAAAGGTGGAGGATTTAACATTCACCTTTTATTCCAAATTAAATAACTAGGAAGCATCCTGTAATATAAGAGATCTTATATAAAGACTCCAATCATTGACTCCTGGAATTCTAAAAAGGAGGAGAGGGGAGAAAGAACCTCCATAAAGAGTCTCTTTGTACGATCCGTCTACAAAAATTGGCAGTTGATTCTTCGTATTACCAGGCCATTGCACAGTACATGGTACATAGTAGGTAGTCAGTAAATATGTACAGGATTTACAAGTGATTCTATACTTTAAGTATTTCTGAATAACCTCATTCTAACTAAAGGATCTCTTTTTTTTTAAAAGATTTTATTTATTTGACAGGGAGAGACACAGCGAAAGAGGGAACATAAGCAGGGGGTGTGGGAGTAGGAGAAGCAGGCTTCACGCTGAGCAGGGAGCCTAATGTAGGGCTTGATGCCAGGATCCTGGGATCATGACCTGAGCTGAAAGCAGTCGCTTAATGACTGAGCCACCCAGACGCCCTTGAATCTCAATTTTGAAGTCCATCATAGCACCCAGGAAATCAATAAGAAGGCACAGGTGGCACAGCTGTTACGTGTTTGAAAATGTCTCTGGAGTTCTTTTCCTTGGCTAAGCATATTCAGTAGTATTAGATCTTCTTTCAGAAGGCCATGCCTTAGCTGACTTAGCATATACTCAAATTGCTCAGAGAGGAATTTGTAAAGAGGCTTGTGAATTTAGAATATACTACTGAACAGGCTTGTTAAACTTTTTCAAAATAATAGTGTTAAATCTTAGTGTGGGTACAATGAGATACAAACTCTCTGGAAAACAATTTAACAAGACATATACAGTATGTCTCTTGGAAATATATTCTAAGTAATTCAAAAGGAAGGCAAAGATTTATGCACAAAAATGGTGATTAGTATTTTAACATTTAAAAATGAAGATTCTAAACACTCAGAAAAACGACAAATCACATGATGTTCATCAAATACATTACATGGTAATTTCAAATTATGTCATGAGAAATTTTTAGTAATAGGAAAACATTAACAATCATCCTAAGTGTACAAAGCATATAAAGTAAAATAAATATGAAATTACATACACATATAAAAATTTTCAACTATGAAACATAAACACGGATGAAATACTGACAGAAAATATGCCAAAACAGTAAGAATGGTACTTCCTAAATCGAGGATTATTTCTCATTTTCCTTTCCACTGTCATCCAAACATTCTACAACATGCATGTATTACTTTTATAATCAGAAAAAAAGAGTATTTTTTTAAACAAAACAAAAATACAACAAGCTAGTCTTCAAAGCAAAATCAATTTTTACTCAAAATACTCTTTCAACTCACATGATGAACACTTGGATTCAAAGAACTCAGAGAATAAAGTCCAAAGTAGTTCTAGCTAGGACAGCAAATACCACTACACCATATAATCCTAACAAAGCTTAAAGACAGCCATTCCTTCATATTCCTATTCATTATGCTATTCATGGACTACTCTAGAAAATGGGTATATTTACCATGCAGTGAATAAGACAGGACGCTTTTTCTCACAAAAGACAGATTCTGGTGGGGAAGAAAGATGACAGATAGGAGGGAGAAGAAAACACGGAATATAACTCCAGGCAGTGCTAAGTGCTATGAAGAAAAAAATAAAAGCAGGGTAAAAGAAGAGAGTGAAAAGCAGGAAGTTATTTTAGGTTGGGTGGTCAGAGAAGGCCTCTAAAGAAGAGATATCTGATGATGGTGGCCAGTTATTTGCCCAAGCACTGGTCTAGATAGATGTTGCACACTATGAGTATGAGTATGAGTATGTTGTACACTGTGAGTAAAGGAGATCCCCCTCCATAATGGACATGGGCTTCATCCATAAGCTGAGGGCCTTAAGAGTAAAGATTCTGCCTCAAGACTGCAACAGAGAAACCCTGCCTGAGTTTCCAGGCTGCTGGTCTGTCCCACAAATTTCAAACTTGCCAGTCTCCACAATCATATGAGCCAATGCTCTAACATATGTATTTAACTACCTACCTATGTATCTACCTACTCATCTATCTACTGCTGGTTCCGGTTCTCTGAAGAACCCTAGCCAATCTTAGATTTGGTCTCCCTGCTTCCTCTCTCCATTATATCATCTACACAGCAGCAAAAGATCCTGTTAAATGTTAGAGAGACAAACTAGTCCTCTGGTCAAAATTCTCTAATGACTTCCTATCTCACGCAGAATAAAAGCCCCAAATCTTGGAATGCTCTAGCTCACTTCTCCTCCATAGCAATTACTACTATCTAACATATTATGTGCTCTACTCATTATCTTTTTTTCCCCTACTAAAATTTAGGTTCCAAGACAGAGTGACAGAGTGGCTTTTTGTCTGTTTTGGGAAATCCTGTATAGTTATCCACTACATTAATCCCTAGCACACAGTAGAAGTATCATAAATATTTGTTGCTTGAAGAAAAACAAATGAATAAACAATGACTGATTTTTAATTTGGTCTTTGTGATTTCCTATGTTTTCCAGTTCTCTACTGAGCATGTATCTCTGCTATGATCATACGTTGCTAGGAATACAGCAGCCCCCCCAACCCACAGATCCACTTTCTGCGGCTTCAGTTACCCACAGTCAGCTGCAGTCTGGAGGCAGACGATCCTCCTCTGACTCGTCATCAGAAAGTCACGTGCAGCCTAGCATTACGTCACAGCGCCTACGTCATTCACCTCACTTCGTCTCATCATGGAGGCATTTTATCATCTGATTTCATCATAAGAAGTACAGTACAGTAAGATATTTTGAGAGAGACCACGTTCACACAACTTTTATTACAGTATTTTGTTACAATTGTTCTATTTTAATATTTTTGTTCATCTCTTATTGTGCCTAATTTATAAAGTAAACTTTGTAATATATATATATATGTATAGGAAAAAACATAGTATATACAGGGTTTGGTAGTATCAGCAGTTTCACACACCGACTGAGGGTCTTGGAAAGTATTCCTCACAGATAATGGGGGAACTACTGTAATGTAAGTTAGAATAATATTTTTCTTTGAAGTTTGGTCAAAATTTAAAAGCCCTAAGAAAGGTTGTATGGTTCCTCTGAGTCAGAATTTTTCCAATGAATAATACAATCTGAGGAATTAATCATAGACACTAAAACCTAGTGACCTTAATGTCCATCAAAAGAGATTGATTAGGGGTGCCTGGGTGGCTCAGTGGGTTAAGCCTCTGCCTTCAGCTCAGGTCATGATTTCAGAGTCCTGGGATCAAGCCCTGCATCTTGCTCTCTGCTCAGCAGGGACCCTGCTTCCCTTTCTCTCTCTGCCTGCCTCCCTGCCTACTTGTGATCTCTCTCTGTCAAATAAATAAATAAAAATCTTTTAAAAAAGAGAGAGAGAGAGACTGATTAAATTACTGCACGCCCAGACAATTGAAAATAGAGACTTTTACTAATATAAACCATATTGATAAAAATCAGGTTAAAATTCAGTTTAGAGAATATGGGCCTATACATAAACAAAGAAACAAAAAAAATATATAATACATATATGGAAATAAAATGTCAAGAAAAAAAGAATGGACACTAAAATGAAGTGAGAATATGACTGAATGGTTCATTTCTTTTTCATACTTAAAATTTCTGCAATGAAAAATTATTACTTTCATAAAAGGAATAATAAATATAAATCAATAGAAACATATAATATAAGCATTTTTATAAGTAACATAGTAAGTGTCTGTTATATGAGATCTAAGACATCATTTTTGTTGAAAATGTAAGGACATTTTCTAATGTGGTCTGAATCCCATTTGTTTGCCTCCCTATCCTCAAATTATACTGTTAAACCTTATCATCATGCACTCTGTTTAAGATACTATTAATTAAAACTATTAGTAACACAAAATGTAGTTTTAAT
This sequence comes from Mustela erminea, assembly GCF_009829155.1. Lineage (NCBI taxonomy): Eukaryota > Metazoa > Chordata > Mammalia > Carnivora > Mustelidae > Mustela > Mustela erminea. Next base: position 103,551,833 of record NC_045616.1, on the reverse strand, counting down.
TTTCCCATAGTGGAGGCTCTCTTCCACAGGAAATGTGATTTCTTTAGTACACTGAACTTTCAAAGTCTATAAAATGGTCAGAGTGGGGTGCCTGGGTGCCTCAGTCAGCTGAGTGTCCAACTCCTGATTTTGGCTCAGGTCATGATCCCAGGGTTGTGAGATCAAGCACAGGGCTCGACAGGCTGGGTGTGGAGCCTACTTAGAGTCTCTCTCTCCCTCTCCTAACCTCGGCTTTGTCCTCCTCTCTCACTTTCAAATAAATAAATTAATTAAATGTTCTAACCTCCATGAAAACAATTCAGCCACACCTATCAAAAAAAGCACCACCCACTTTGTGATAAACCAGAGAGCTATATATACTTAGATTTCTGATTTCTCTATAACTATGTTGTAATTCAAAAAAGAAAACAAACTGTACTCTTCTTTCTCACCACCCCCACCACCAAATCTACGAACGAATAAAGTACCACTGATGAGTTATTTAGACTTTATAAATCTGATGACATGTCTGTAATACAGTGTGAAGTAAATAAAGGAAGTAAAGGAAGGTGCTATATCAGTTTTTCTATTTAAAAAAAGGAAGAAAAATCCCTTAATTGTACAGTAATATACCCTCAGGTTAAAAACAAAACAAAACAAAACAAAAACAAATACACAGTGGTAGACAACAAACTGTTAACATTTGGGTGTAGGGGGAGATTGGAAGGGAGAGATTATTAAATTTTTCTATATATAGATAATTTAATTAACCACTGGTATTCTTTGGTCAAGCAATTCTACTTCTACGAGTTTATTCTAAAGACATAATCTTGCAAGCCTAAGATAAATGTCCAACGAAAATAGTAAATTGGAGCGCTAGGATACAAAAAAACTGATGTTTAAAGTTTCCTCAATAGGGAATTGGCCAAATTCTTTTTAAAATGATAAATAATACAATGCAGTATTATTGTAGCTATAAAAGAGAATAAGGTCATATAGGGTTTTATATGGTGACAGGGAAGAATGGTCAACATATACTAAAAGGATACTAGAAAACTAATTAAGTGATACTTTGGGAAGTAAGACCTGGGGTCAAAGGAAATTTTATATGTCTTTTATAACTTTCAGTACCAATCATACTATCTTTAAATCCATTTTTACAATTTTCTTAATGATGACATGAAACTGATTTCTCTAACATCTTTTTACTTTATAGGCCTTCTTAGATTTGCTTTAAAATGCCCTGGCAGGGGCGCCTGGGTGGCTCAGTGGGTTGGGCTGCTGCCTTCGGCTCGGGTCATGATCTCGGGGCCCTGGGATCGAGTCCCGCATCGGGATCTCTGGTCAGCGGGGAGCCTGCTTCCTCCTCTCTCTCTCTGCCTGCCTCTCTGCCTGCTTGTGACCTCTCTCTGTCAAATAAATAAATAAAATCTTCAAAAAAAAAAAAATGCCCTGGCAAAAACTAAGCTGGAAAAGAAGAAAGCTGAACTAAGAATAGCATTAATTTTGAATATTACTCAAGGTTGAGCTGAATGGTACTCTTTATTTTTCTGTATGTTTGGGAATTTCCATAGTAAAATTTTTCACATAAAATCTTACAAAGAGCCCTGCTGTGTAAGAGATAAATTCAGAGTAAGCACTATGTTAAGCTCTCCTTTAACCCACTTGTGACTCCAAAGTCAAACTCTGGGGTTCCAAAGGACATTTAAAACACCACTGGTTACAATCACTATCATCACCATAGTAATTCAGAGAGCCTGCACAATTTGATGGTTTCCTCCTTGCCTAACAAGGAAGACAGACCCTAAAACAACAGATGTTCTCTCTGGGTGGTGAGTTTACTGATTTTTTTTTTTTTAAGTAATGATATTTTGTAAATTTTCTTATAAAGAGAAAAGAATTTTTTTAGTGTTCATAAAATATAATAGACTGTGCCATTAAATAATCCAAAGGGTTACTCCAAGCCTTCCCAGTAGCCTCAGAGTACAACAGGATATGTAACAAGAAATGATAAAACCCCAATGTTCATTAGAAAAAGGACAAAGACAATTGAGCTGCAACACCCACTCTGACAAACGGAAGCAGCTCAACAAAAGAACACCTGACAGTTGGGGCCATATCATCATTCGGTCCTTTATCCTATTCTTAGCCTGCCCTGGCATGGAATCCAAGACTGTAAGACTGGAATTCCCTCTCCTTGAATAGGGAAGCAGGAAGAAGCAATGACAGAAATGGATTTTCATCCCCTCAACAAACAAGCAATCAGTAAGGGATAGCTGTTACCTTCCTCTACTTCACAAAATCCTGTAGGCAGATAGAACTATATTTTTAAGGATGAGGAAACTGAGATTTAGGGAAGTTAAGTAACTTGCCTTGTGTCACAGAGCTACTAAGCAGCAGGTGGAAGACTAGAACTGAACTTGTCTGCTCCAGAGCCAGGACTCTTTTCTACCAAGCTACAGCCCATATCTAAAAACATCCTTTCATCCCACGGTAAGTTCCAACTAAAGTGTTCTTAAACCTCTGTGGCTCACTGTCCATACTGAATGTAAGAAAAAAATCAAGAAAGGCAGCTGCCACGAAGTTGTACTGATTGTCCAGCACTATCCATACTAGAGCTTGGAAGGGAGAAGGCACTAAAACTTGATCCACATGATCCTTGCTGTCAATACAAATCATCAGTCTTTGCCTTGAGAAAAGCTTATCGCTAATACTCTCCCCAGCTGAGAGCTTTCAAATGGCATTCCCAAGAAAATTTGTCAGTCCATTACTACCATTCTAGGCGTGTTAGCATTCAACTTTTAACACTAGAAATAAAGGAGAATTTGTTCCAACCTTAAAATGGCATTTGCCAAGTTACTATCAACAGCATGGTGACCAAGGCACTGGCTTTGCAGTTATCGAGACCTACGTTCATAACCCAGTTCTGCCACTTTAACAAATGTGTAACCTTAAGGAAGTCAATTCAGTTCAATAACTGCATATACCAAAAAGCTATCACGGATAACTTTTCCATAAGGATTAAATGAAATAATCTAGTACCTAGAGCCTGACACATAAAAAGAAGGTGGAAAATAAACGATACACACTATTATTAACATTGGTATTAATCCCATGCCAGAATAGTCTTAGAGGCTTAGCAAATAATTCTTCATGGTCTGAACTCTTGATTATTCAATGTAACAATCAACTGATTCAATGTGGAGAGCTGAACCAACTGAGAAATTGATTCAGTTCAGCTTGTTCAGAGACATCCAGATATTCCAGTTTAACTGTTCTTAAAAAAAAAAAAAAAAGCGTTTAGTCTTTGTTTAAACTGGTTCACATTTTTTTAAAAGCACATATACATCTGGATAACTTCATAATTTATTACACTATACTTGTAGTTTAGTCTGGATTTTCCTTAACAGGTCTGCTTACTACAACACATTCCTTTGGAGCAGGGAACAAGTTTGTATTGTTCATCTTTATGTGGCCAGCACCCGTATAGGCCTTGGCACATACCAAATGCTCAGTAAATTTCTCGCAGAAAAGCCATTCAGGAAACTCACTAGCTTTAAGATTCAGGAGGATTCATTTTGGCCACAGGAATGCAATTTTTTTCACCTACAAATATTTGGCAGGTTTTTCTTTTTTTTATTTTCAAATAAACAATGGCTAAACAAGCCACACACCAGATATCTCAAAAGTAAAGTTTTCATAAACAAAACTAAGATGGAAAATTCCAGAAATAGTAGCATTCAAGCAAGAGTAAAGAACAATTTTGGAATTAGGTCGAGCTAGGGTTCAAATGCCAGCTCTACTACTTCACAGCTACGTGGTATTAACTTGGGTCCAACAACACGTATCACCTCTGAAACTCAGTTTCCACATGTGAAAAATGGGGAAAATAACACCTACCTCACCTGGTTGTCACAAAGCTAATATATGTGAAGTGCCAAGTACTGTTGATGGTAAGTTGTCTTTATTTTTTTTTTTAACAGTTTATTGAGATAAAGAGTGATTTTTTTTTTTTCAGTCTTAGCAATCCCTTTTCCCTTCTCACCCACAGCAAGCAGAACCTGGAGGGACTGCATAATGCCTAAAGATAACTATTATCTTTATTTCTACTTTTCAGAAGGTACACTAATTCAGCCACACAGGCAGGCTAATTGGCTCAAGCTCCAACAGGCAATGGGTCAGGTGTGGTAATTTTCAGAAGGACCCTGTCATGCAACCCCAGAGCCCAAGCAAAGTCAAGCAGGCTCTTCAGGTAACCTGTTCTCCTCTGAGGCCTCCTTACAATGGGCTCCCGGAGAGGTATGTAATGTCAGGCAAGAGTCATCTCTGTGATAAACCAAAGATGTAGCATATAAACTAACCGGCATTCTTTGAAAACCCAAGCCGAAATTAAATCAACTAAACTGTAGCACTGTTTGGACCCTGGAGAAAGAGAACAGGAACACTGGTGTTAAAACAGTAATACCTAAAACCAGTGAGTAGACAGGAAGGAAATCTAACATGTTTTTAAATATATGTTTACTTCCACTCACAGAGGGAACAAAACAGAGTAACGATTTGCTAATTCCAATCAGCTGAGTGCATACTTCATTCTACTGTGCTGCAGACTCTCAATTATATAAGAAAACAAAAACCTAAATAAACACAATTCCTAATACATCTCTTAAAACAGTATTTGCTCCATTCACATTTCAGTAAATATCGTTCAGTATTCCACCACATTTCAATGTCTAATCAAGGCAAAGTTTACATTTTTTCTCTCAAATAATTTTCCCTGGGAGAGGTAAGTCAAAGAACTTTGAACACATTTGGGTTTCCATTTTCAACAAGGTAAGAACCCCTATTTCCTCCCACACACCCCACCTCCAGAGAATTCACAATATACTAAAATATATTGAATAATGTTTCCCACTGGTCAATTACTTTGAACTGAATGCAGTAAAAAGAATCTGCACTTCAATCTGCACTACAGTTCCTCCCCTACTTCAATTTCTGGAAAAACTCACTCGCCCCACTAACAATTAACTTTAAACATTCAAGTAATAAGCATTTCAGAAAAACACACTATTACTATAATGCGAATATCCATTATTTAGCACCAAGGAGAGTCCATGCAACAACAGTCTGCCACTTCAAGAACATTTTTGTTAAAGTTACACTGCATGCAGGAAAGCTGCTTTTCCAAAGATAAACACATATTACATCGGAGCCTCACTGAAACACCCAATCCCTGGACCCTAGGTTTTGTACCGCCTTTTTATGCAGACTCCTAAAACAACCGGATCTTGTACTGAATTCACTCTCTAGTTAATTGTGTTACTGAGGTTCCAGTACAGTTTTCTAAAGAAAGCAATTTGAATCAATAACCACACCAATGCGACTCAGAATGTTTGCCAATAAGTAAATAAAATACACAATCCCAATATGAAATTCTCCTCTTTCCTGGTTCCCCCACTCCATTCAGAGACTGTAAACATGAATAGAAAGAGAACTTCGAGAACAGTAAAGTCATCCACGCCATCAATAATATCCCTCTAACCCATTTCCTCATTTTACAATGTTTTCCTAAAACAGGGCAGTCTCCACAGGACACCAGGAATTTAATATCACTTTTTAAAGATATAATGAACTGTGTGGAATATGCAGTGATGAAAACTGAATATTGCTACTGAAATCATACTTAATTAAATACACGTTTTCTCTAAAAAGAACTTCCCCAATAAAGTCACAATGCTTTCTGCCTTGGCTCCCTCAGAATCCATCCCAACAAGTGAGTGCAGTCAGGCCCCATTCCTGCTAACCGCTTTTTTCCTGAGCAATCCCTCCCCACCCCCACCCCCAAAAGTTTTACTTTTATCTGTGGAATTCTCTGCCAGCCTCGGCCTGGAAACCTGGGTAGACCCTGAGGACAGGTGTCAGATCTGGCCTTTGGGAAGTGGCCCAAACCAACAATTATTGGCAGCATAAAGCTGTGACCTTTAATAAACTTCAATTTGAGATTTTATACAATTAGTAATTCCCTCCCTACTCCTTTTTTGAAGGAGGGAGAGAAAGCATGCCAAAAGGATGAGTTTCAAAATAGAAAAATCACCACTTTAATTATGAAACCCTCCCAACTCAACAAAGAACTGTTAAAAGTAGCCAAATGGAAAATGTCAGGGTTTTGTGGGCACATGCACAACTATTAAACGTGAGAATCAGAACTTCAAGGTAGGGGAGAGGGGGAGAGGGGAATAAAAGCAGGAGCAGAAAAAGAGTAGAATCGGGCCCAGCCAAAGACCCATTTTCTCAGAGGGGCCCCTCCTGGTACTAACTCCTCCATGTGGGGCACCCAGGCTGGAGAAAAGCAGAGGGTTACACAGAACATTTAGCAGACTTAACATTGGATTAAACACACTACTGCAAGTTTCAACAAATGTTCATGGCATACGTAAAAAACACATTTACAACAAGAAAGAAGAGAGGCACCTGGAGACATCTGACACTGGGCATGCTCTGCAGGCAACTCAGTGCGCACATGCTCTCTACCAGGTTGGCGCAGCCTAGCCACAAAGACCTTGGCACAGAACACTGCAGGATGACAAAAAGGAAGGAAGAGAAGAAGCAGTTAGAGGCCGCAACAAATCACTCCTTCACACAGGCAACTTGAATGTTAGTTGGGCGGGGGATGCACCCTTGGCAGTTTGGAGGTCAGGGATGGTGGCTAGACAACCTACTGAATCCCTGGGAGAGGGCCCACTTTCTGTCCTACAGAAAGGAGGTTTCTGCTGCCAACCACTAATTCCTCAGGACACAGTGAACAGAACCAAGAGGGAGAGAGAGAATGTTTAAATGAAAACCCACTAAAGGGAACTGTGAAAGTCTGCATGCACAAGATTAGTGGTAAGATTGGGACTATAACTTCATAAAAATAACGGTTTCTAGTCAGTCATAAAATTATAACTGCCGTCATTACATCACCTACTATGTGCCCAGGACTTTAAATGTGTTTTCTAATTCCCACACCACAGTAAAGAAATGGAGGCTCAGAGGTTAAATCATTTGCACAAGGACACACAGCAAAGGAGGGGAGAGGCAGAATTTCAAACCTTCATTGTCTGCTATTAAACCCCCATTAATTCTACAAGACTATGATGCTTCTATTGTAAAAACTCTGATCATCTGAATTTTTGACAGAGTAGTTTTATACTTTCCTAAATAAAATCACAGGACACCTAGAGACATGAGGCAAAAGGAATAAGAAAGATGAGTGATAGACTGATAGATACAGGCAATAAAAGAGCTGATTAAAAAATATCTGATTTTTTAGTGACACCCACATCTCTGCCTTCCCAAAGAAAAAACTCTGGAATATGATGGTTTTAATTTTAGACTTTGTTTATAAAGTTCATTTGACATATGTAAGAACATAAAGGCTTATTTCATTTACCTATTCCCATTCTCTATTAAAATCTTGCTGGTCTTAATGGAATTAAGAAAAAAGAAAAAATATGAAAGTGAACATATGCATCATGGCTAGTATTTTTAAGACATTGGATTATTTATTATTCAATAAGTACTTTTTTCTGCAGATCTAAGGTCAATTAGTTTACTGCAAAAACAATAACCATGCAAAAAAAAAAATTTTTTTTAACTGAGGGTGGGTGTTTGCGTTCAACCAAAATGCTTCAGAAGTTTTAGACTCAACATCATAAACTTGTTTATCCTAGCTATAATTGGGCTGGTCAGACATCCTCATTTTTCCTTGGACAGTCCAGGTTTACACTTGTTGTCCCAGCATAGCTTTCATTCTCAAAAGCATTCTCATTTGGGAGACAAATTCTGTGGTCATCCCAATTATAATATAAACAAAGATAGCTATGCTTGAAATCAAATAGACCTGGGCTCCTATCCAGCATCTGCCACTTACCCCTTACGTATCACCTATAATTTAACTAGATATTGAGATTATTTATTTACTTATATATTTTAAAGAAGGCTCCTTGCTCAGCATGGAGCCCAAGTGCAGAGCTTGAATTCACAACCCTGAGATTAAGACCTGATCTGATATCGAGTCACATGCTTAACCCACTGAGTCACCCAAGTGCCCCAAATATTGATATTATTTAGAAAAGGCATTTAAAGAATACAAAACCAGAGGAATCAAATGGAATTAAAAAAATCAAGCACCTTTTTGTAACAACCACACATTTCCAACATGTGTCTTTACTGCACAGTTTACCACAGCCAATATAGAAATGTATCACTGACCATCCAGGGTTCCATATTTTGTAAGCCCAACACTTTCAAAGTGCCACAAAAGATGCTGAATAAATGTTGTATAATAATATAATAAAAACAGCTGCCATTTATCAAGCTCTTGTTATATATGCTAGACAGTTAACAGGGTAAACCCCCACAAAAACTTTTTTTTTTCCCCACAAAAACTCTTTTTAGAGAGGTATTATTCTATTTTACAGATGAGGAATCCAAGGACCAGTAAAGGAGTGCTTGATTTATTGAAACAGCAGCTTGTTCAGGAGCAAGAAAACAATGGCTAACTTGATAGTAAAATTAGGACTAGAAGTTAATCCTGCCTGACTCTAAATAAATCTGTTTTCTTTCCATTAAAACAATACCCAGAGAAATCTAGCAAATGCTTATTGAAAGAATACTTACATCAGTATGCACCAAAAGGAGACGGGCAGAGAAAAGGCCCAGACATACTACATTCATAGACATTGCTTACGTGGATTATTTTAAATTAAATAAATCCCCAACACCCCCATAGTTCAATTTAAAGTTTCCTTTCAGGAATCTTTATAATTATCCAAATCGTAGAATCACTCAGTTCTGATAACAGAGTTTAAGGATTACACCTGGATTCAACAACTGATAACAAATTAACACCAAAGTTCACCTGCAAATGAATTTTCATTTATTCCACAGAACCAGTCAGGTTCCCTCTGCAAGATTTAATATGTGTTTGACTCAAACAGTAAAACTATGAAGACACAGGAATACTATACCCTGATTAGATTATGCTAATGCCTTGGATCCAAAACTTTTTTTTTTTAAAAAGGACGTATTTTCATATTTAATAAACCAAAGAATCATACAGAACTGGAAGATAATTTAGTCTGCACCTGCACCCCTAATTTTAGAAGAAACTAAAGCCCAAAGAAGAAAATTAATAATCTTCCCAAAGTTTCCTAACCATCTAATGACCTAATACTTACAAATATATGGAAAACAACTAAAAAGAAAATTTTCTGAAAACTTAATTTCAAAATATTAGCCATTTATTACAAATGTTTTTAAAAGCTTGATACTGAAACTGTATATTCAGGAAAAGGTAAGAACCCTCTTAAATCTAATTTCCAAGAATTTGTAATCTCTATGAAAGACACTGTAGAGTACAGAGAGTGATGCCAGTATTTACTAAAGGTATTAGAACTTCTTTACTTTCATACACAATTAAGAAACCAACCACAGTGTTGAAAAAAGTTTTTACACAACAGAAATACACCCATCTTTTAATAAGGATGCACCTGCTAGTCTAAACGAGGCTCTCTTAAGTATAATGGCCCAAGAAGACATTGTTCAAATTTGAAAATAATGGATAAAAATAAAAGTTCTGCTTTTATCAACTAAGAGCATTAAAATGCAGCTAGGAACACAGTAGTAACTGATTCTTGGCGCTTCTAATTTTAAATTTAGGGGCCTCATTGGAAACCTATTGACTTGTGGAATAACTATTATCTATCATTCTCTAACAGAATAATGTAAAGACTTCTTTATATTAGCTATCTTCACAAGGCAGACTATTTTGTCTCTCTTTTTTCTTTTTTTTACTGGTCTCTCTTTAAACTTGAGGAACACCAACTCATTATTAAAATATGTTTCAAAAACCCTCACACTGCGGGTATTTATCAATTTTAACAAATGCTTATTGACCTACTTATTAAGGCAACAACAATACAAACTAAGCCTCTTTCCTCTTGAGATTGCAGCCTCAAGCTCAAGAGAAACCCACAGGGGTCACAATGGGGACACTTGAGAGGCCTCTCAGGGATAGAAAACCCCCAAGAAATGTTTGCTCTGATTTCACATTTAGCTACTTGTAATGACTAGTATTCTAATTCAGAATTATTCATAAAGAGTAAGAAACACTTCACACAGCGTTCTAATATTAACAGCAAATATCCAATTAGATTGATTATATTTGCAGGTTCTATAGCCAAAGAAAATAGCATTAGTCAAGGAAACTGATATTGTTTATTAATTCTGTCATACCCACTGTACAATCAAAAACCAAAATCAGGGCCACCATGCTGAGAAACACTGTAAGTCAGTAAAGACAAGAACAATAGCTTTTGGCATTTTTCAAAAGCAAAAAGTTATTAAAAGAGGTAGGAGAGAAATGTCCTAGGCTCTCTTCCTATTGCCATAGGAACCACAAATCAAAAGGAAAAAGTGGTTGCAGGCACCTTGTCTTCTAATTGGCTGGCTTGAAGGAGAACTCACAAAAGCTAACTTTGGTCTGTTTCTAGATGGGATTGTTTTGAATATCCTGCCCTGATTCCTTCTCAAAGAGGCAATTCTTCTAAAAGCTAGCCGAAGAGGTATTTTATGTCACTCACTCTTTAACATCACTCTGATTCAGAAATATGCCTTATTTTCTATATACTTGTAAGTGTAAATTTAGGGGTTTCCTATAAATCCCCTTATTTTTTTTCTTTAAACCACCTCCCACAGAATCATTACCAGACTCATTTAACTCTTGTCACCATGTTTGAGATAACTAAGAGGCTTAAATACTATTCCATTCAACAAACAGCTTACTGGAACTTACATCTGCAGACAGAAAAGCAATTAAGACATTCTCTCTTGTCCAGGAGTTCATAGGAGGGAATTCTGAGAATGTGCAGTGTAACACACACACACACACACACACACACACACACACACACACACACACACAAATAGACTTAACCCACCCAAAGGAGGAGGATGCCTGAACTAAGCCATAAAAGATGAGTAGGAGGCAGCCAGGGTAAAAAGAGAAAGACAGACATTCCAGGCAGAATAAATAGCATAAGCAAAGCCAAAGAGCTAAGAAATGGCACATCCTACTCAAGGATCTGCAATTAATTTAGCTTTACTAAAGTATTTCAGTATGAGATGGGGAAAGCTGAGAGGCCAAATCACAGAGGTCTTTCATAAACCATTCTATCAAACTTGGGACTTGAACCTGCAGACAACAGCTCTTACATACTGTGTGCTATATACAGCTCACCAGTAAAACAACCAATCCTTCCCAAGTGTGCAGTCCAATTTACCATCAACATGCCTAAGAGCTTTCTTCAGCAACTCCGCATACATACTGTTTCAACCATATCTGTCAAAGGGATAGAAGCAGGTCATGCAACATAATGGCAAGGGCTGGGTGATGTTCTTAGACTAAAAGTCAGGGATAAAGCAAAATATCAAGCCAAAGCCAAGCCAACTCAAGACAGCATCAAAGAAAGAACCTTGGCAGCTGGAAAGCATGTTGAAGAGAAGTAAGAAACAGAAGTCTCTTGGAGAATCTAACAAGACAGCCTCTCATTTTTATTTTACAACCAACACAAATTTCTTTCAGCCACGCTACAAAAAGTACATACAAGGGCTGGCACTTACCTTTGGAAGTACATTTCTAAAGCCAATTTTCATGCTCAGTCTAGGTTTTTGTTTTTTGTTTTTCAATACAACTTCCACCATGCCCTACTGATAGAACAGGACACAAAACAAACAGTGCCATGATAACAAAATGGGGGGTACCAAATAAGAGAAGTTTAAAAAAAAAAAGTCCATTTTATGGTTACTCTTTGGCCATAACACTCTCCACTGGGAATCTCTATCCAGGAGTGGGGACCTGGTGCTGAAGAATCATACAACAGACAGGCTCAAGGAGATTATGTAATTCCAGCTCACTAAACCTGGGTGTGCAAGCTAAAGAGTATCCATTCTTTCAGCTGGAGGCAGTCTTCACCTCAAAGCAAATAAAGCAAATATTAAAATTCATCCAAATCAGGAACTATCACTATTGTGTCTGGATTCTCAGACTGCTGCTTTTCAAGAAGCAGCAGTAGTTGTAGTGAAAATAGGGCCACAGAAAGCTTTTAAAAGCATCCCCAAAGATTCAGAACCTAGGCTTCTGCTGTTAAAATGTTTGACGGCAACCTATAAGAGCAAACTCCCACCCAAAATTGTACTGCTTTTATAACCAAGAACCATAATACAATAATCAGGATGTAGAATAAAAGTTAATACACAATTCAAAGGCATTCTCCAAAGCCTTTTCAAGAGACAAAATACCAGTCCAGTGCCTCCATGTGCGAAAGACTTTCCTTTCCTTATAATGGTATTTTATTATAGCAGAATTTGACATGTGACATATAACCAAAAAAGTTACCGTATCAATTCCTAACAACTGTAGGGTAGAACTACATATTTTTGTCAATACACCACAGAGCATTTTCAGGCTGGGATATATATTAAAAGAAGAAAAATATATGGGGAACAGAAGGCAGTGGAAGGAGGAAAGAAAAAAGCAGGCTAAGAGTGAGGGAAAATGATACTATCTACAAGTTTTAGAGCTTCAAACATCACCAAACAGGAATGAAATCAAGACTCAAAGCCAGAGTCCAAACCTTCCCTAAACCCTATAATAATATAAAAAAACAGATCTTTCAATGTCCAGACAATTACCTCATCTTGAGTGATTATCTCAGATGAGATACCAGAACCTGAAGCTAATAAAATTAAAATGAATCTATGCAGTTATCTTTGGTACATGGATGAAGGTAATTTTTCTTTTTGAATTTTTATCCATTCATATTTTCTGATTTTTCTCCAATGAATATCTAGTACTTATGATAAGTTTATACCATATTGCATGATAAATGATACTTTAATTATATAAGTAATTATATAAGTTGCTATATGTCATAAATAGTAACTTGACAACTTAAATAAAAACAAATTCTTTTCCCAAGAATGAACTAGGTCCATTTTAAACAACTGTAGTTTAAAATGTCTCAAGAGGCTGGAATGTTAGAAAAATACTTTACCCAGGGACCCTCAAAAACAGCAGTAAATCTTAAAGTGGTAATAACACCTTAGTCCTGATTAACTCCAAAGGAAAAAAATATCCTTATCCACTTTACAACCACCACCCAGGATTCAAAAATGTCACCAGATTTTCCAGAGCTCTCACAGAAGCTGCTGGAAAGAAGGATTAGATATATGGGGGTGGGGGAGCAAAATCTCTATTCTAAGCAGCATGACAGAGAACAGGATGTAACAAAATAAATCTATTTCCGGCAGAGCCACATGGGTCCTCGGTTGTACTAGGCCCAGTATGAGACTCAGCTGCCAAAAAGGAACAGATTCCCCCACCAAGCTCCAGGTCAGATCAGTCTGAACCCAATCCCAAAAGGGTTTACCAAAATCCACAAATCCTGAGATTGGAGAGAATTAAACAGTTGAATTAAGTACATCGGGGCCTTTGTCAATTAGCATCTGTGGTCCAAAGAGGAAGGTTATTCAGAACTAAGGGAGATGACTAAACTACAAGCTTAACCTCCTTTTCAATGAAAATGATGAAGGTAAAACGAAAGTTTACAAAAAAAGATAAATTGGGAGGGGGATGCACACTCATATTTCAGCGTGCCTACTGTGTGCTGCATACTGTACTATTGTGATCTCATTAACTTTCACCCCACCTCTGGCCAGACTGGCACGTTAGCTTTAAAGAGGAAGAAACTGAGGACCAGACACAGAAAATAACCTGCCAGAGGTCAAAAGTAGCAGATTTGCCCTTCTAACTCCAAAATCCCTACTTTCTCCACTAAATTATACTGCCTCTCACTTCCTTTGCTTGACATTAAACTCCCTTGAGCAGCAATTTTTTTCTCACCTATTTATAAATTTTATCTACTTGTCACCCATACATACTGCTGATGGGAGTGTAATAGGTACAACCTCTCCTGTTCAACTTATCAATACATATTCAATAGCTGAAAAACATGCACGTCATTAACTCAGCAATTTCAAGTGCAGGAAATTATAGTAGGGGAAAAAATAAAGACAGGTCCAAAAATACAGCTAAGAAGATATTTATCACATCAGTCACAATAGCAAAGGAAAAAAAGGCCCAACAATAGAGACTAGCTATACAAATTACAGATCATCCAGAAGACAGAATATTATGTGTCTACAAATAAAAATCATGTTGTAGGAGTATATGTATTGACCCAGAAGGATGTTTACAATACATGGAACATTACAATACACAGAAAAAGTTCAAGAAACATTAAGTGAATAAAGGCTACAAATAAAGGACTTCCATTTATGATCCCACATTTTTATTTAATAAAACATAAAATATGTACAAAATACCAGAATTAAATATAGGTGATGTTTATTTTACTTTTAGGGGGTGTCTACTATAAATTTCAGATCAGCTGGCAGACAATGGGCAACACAGTACTCAGTTTTCTCAATCCTCTCTCCACCAGGCCACCTCAAAACAGAGTTAATTGCCACTTCTGCACTGTTTCTTAAGACTCTGGTCATAGCAACTTGTCCCCAGTTCTAGTCTATTCCCTTTTGGTGAAAGTGGCCAACAGATGGGGTTAAGCTAGGTATCAGAATTTGGTTACACTGTGAGGTGACAAGGACGCTAACCTAAATTCATTTCAAAGTCTGAGACTTCCAGATAGCTCAGGGTACTTGCCAGATAACTCTTAGGTACTGATGTTCTGTCTTATGAGGCTGCCATTTCCAAATAACTGACAATCATACTCCATACTACATGACACCTGAGAGGACTTCCAGGAGAGAGAACTAAAAATTCACCTTGTGATTTAGACATCATTTGAGACTTGAGGGACATCTGATCTCATTAATCTACACCAGAGAACCAGGCCCCACTCTAAATTAACCCAACTTCCAGTTTCTTGCGATTCCAAATACAAGCCCTGGCTCCACCCCTTCCTAGTCCTTCTATCAATTCTGAGTCAAGATACTTTAATTAAAAAAAAAAAACTTTAATCAGAGAACTTCTGAACATGTCTGCACAGGATCTGATTGACCTAAGCTCTACTAAATCAAAATTCTTGCCCTACTTTCATGTGAGAGAGCGCAAAGTTTGCCATGATTTTAAAAGAACTGAAAGTGAAAATAAAAGTGAAAAAAATTTTTTCTCTGATATAACAAATATTCTCATTTTTTCTAGGAGGAGATATAACTTTCAGGAAGATGACTTGACTCCACTCACAATGGGTCTGACTAATTCAATTACAGTCAGACCACATCATAATCCTCTTTTAACTTTTCATTTTAAACTAAGCAGTCACTCAAAAAGGCTTATTGAACATGTCAGTATAGTACAATGCTTCAATAGACAAGGAAGAATTCGCAAAACCAAGAACTGTGATATTAAAATTGTTTCTGGAAATAAAGCTATACTATTTCCCAGTTCGCTAAAGAACGCAGCTAAATTCCTAAAAAGTATAAAATATTTAAAGAAATGCAGTTTCCCTGCTTTTAAGAGTATCAAAACTTAAACCCTAAGGATATTTTAAAAACACCAAAACACCATAAATAAAAACCTTTCAAAAACTTTCAAAGCTTCCATCATGCTTCCTCTTTCATTATTAGCTCTGAACAAGCACCTATAGAATGAAAGTTGATCCTACAAAGAAACCTTTTGAAGTCAAACCTTAACAGCATTTGAACAAGCCCTCTAATATTTTCTAAACACTGCTCATTTCTCAAATATATACTTATTCTCAGAGACCTAACAAGCCCCATCCTAAAGAAGCACACATCCCAAGTTGGCAGTCTCAATCTTTTTAAAATTTTATACATACACTAACACATTCAACTGTATGTTGACTTATTTAGAAAACAATGGTAATCAAAATTTTGCTTCTTCAGCTGGGAATAGCATGAAAAGTGAGCTGTCAAAGCCAACGTATAAAAGGGTATATTTTATCATCCCTTAATTAAATTTATAGCAAACTTTACACTTGCTCTACTTTCTCATATAGCCCATTGTCCTCCTATCCTAGGCTGACCTTGGTTTCAAATAAGAGTGAAGTTGTGTGCCTCACAATCCACTGGGCTTTGGGAACAAATGAATCTGTCTTTCAGCCAGGGGCTAAGGCTGCCTTAGTAAGGGATTCCTGCTGCTTGCTGCACAGCAAGGATGTCTTTGATTCCCTTCACACTGTCTGTCTCCTGCAGGCAACTGGGTAAAGAGAGTTCTCGCTGCTTGAAGCCAGAGATTTCATTATATTCTGGAGCTGAAAGGGACTCTACAGAGCATTCCGTCCATCTTCTTAAAATGGTTTTCTAGCCCAGGTCCTCTAAATCTCTCACATCATGCTTTTGGTGTGCATCCCCTTGAAAGCACCTAGTCTCGACAGCAGATAATTACTGCTAAACACATGCTGCAGTAAGGTCACCCTGCAAGTTTCAGACTCTTTTTGCAGCAGTACATATGGACATGGGTAGACTGTAGCACTCTGGAAGTCCTCACACAAAGCAAGTAATGAAGTTTAAGATGGAATGCCCAAATATAAATTTAAGAGATACTGGACTTGTTAAAAAAAAAACTGTTCAACTTCACTGTTTTAATAACTTTATGAATGACTCAGCTATAAGCCCTCAGCCAAGATGTTCTACAAAGCACAGAACACAGATGTCACCACCATAATAAAATTTTTCATTAACTCTGAGAGAATACAGTATTGAGAGGAGGATCAGAAGACAAATCTCACAGGGACATTTCCTACTGTGTTTAAGAGGAAAAATAATCCACGAGCCACATTTCTCTATTTTTTTTAAGCCACATTTCTTTTCACTGATGAGTTAAAATTCTACAAAGAAACAAAGAAACAGCTACCAAGACTGGGATGTGAATGAAAAAAGGTTGAAAGGGTGATAATACTATTAATTTGAAAATAAATTCATAAACTGGTCTATAAACCACAGAAAAATCATGAAGTAGTAAGTCTTCTTTTAAAAATTGTATTTTATTTCCCGGGGTGCCTGGCTGGTTCAGTTGGTAGAGCATGCAACTCTTGATCCAAATGTTTTAAGTTTGAGATCCATGTTGGGTGCAGAGATTACTTAAAAATAAAATCTTCAGGGGGTGCCTCAGTGGTTCAATTAGTTAAGCCTCTAACTTCTGACTTCAGTTCAGGTCATGATCTCAGAATTTTGAGACTAAGCCCCACGTCAGGCTCTGCACTGAGTGTGCAGCCTGCGTAAGATTCTTTCTCTCCCTCTCCTTCTGCCCCTCTCCTCCTGCTCCCCAGCTTGTGTGCTCAAGCTCTCACTAAAAAAATTTTTAAAAATAAAAAAAAAAAAAGAGGGGCACCTGGGTGGCTCAGTGGGTTAAAGCCTCTGCCTTCAGCTTGGGTCATGGTCCCAGGGTCCTGGGATCGAGCCCCACATTAGGCTCTCTGCTCGGCGGGGAGCCTGCTTCCCTTCCTCTCTCTCTGCCTGCCTCTCTGCCTGCTTGTGATCTCTGTCAAATAAATAAATAGAATCTTAAAAAAAAAAAAAAAAAAAAAAGCTTTTTAAAATAAATGAATAATAATAAAACAAAATCTGCAAATACGAAAATGAAAATAAAAATTATACATTTCCAAATAATAATTTATTAAAAATAGTATAATTTACAAGCAATTGGTAAGGGAGTTTACCAATGCATAATTTAATGTTTTTAAGTCCTTACAGTGCCTGTACACAGCAGGAACTCAATAAATATTTGTTAAGTTATCAAATAATGAACTACGAAAGTCCAGAAAGTCTATATGCAGAGCAAAAACTTGATTCAGGGCCAGAGAAGAGTATGTTATAATTTTAAGGGGTTGATGGTGGACATCTGTTTTTCGGCCACATTGCCTAATCACAGTGATTGATTCAGGAGTGGTGGGCACATGTTCCAAATCGAATCCCAGGACTTCTATGGAAGCCTAAAGAAAAGAGATTCTTTCCCACTGAGCTTGAACATGACAGGATGAAAGTCGGAGCTACTGATGCCTTCATGCTACCACAGGGAGAGTCTGGAGTTGGTTACCAGGAGGTATCACTTTAGAGTCTGAGAAAGAAACCTGAATCCACACCTACCTCTAGATTTTTCAAATTACATATTCCTTGTTATGGCTTATGACAGCTTTAAGTTGGCTTTTCTGCCACTTTAACTGAAAAAATCATAACAAACCTTAAATATTTAGTTCAAATACAACAGGCAAATCTCAAAAAAGGTATTTGATATGGCCAAAGACACAGTATTCTGCTGGAGAAACATTCTTATATACTTATTTTCTTTCCTAAGAAATCACTTTATTCTCGGGACGCCTGGGTGGCTCAGTTGGTTAAGCAGCTGCCTTCCGCTCAGGTCATGATCCCAGCGTCCTGGGATCGAGTCCCACATCGGGCTCCTTGCTCCGCAGGGAGCCTGCTTCTCCCTCTGACTCTGCCTTCCACCCTGTCTGCCTGTGCTCGCTCTCTGACAAATAAATAAATAAAATCTAAAAAAAAAAAAAAAAGAAATCACTTTATTCTAAAAC
Source organism: Mustela erminea (assembly GCF_009829155.1). Taxonomy (NCBI): domain Eukaryota; kingdom Metazoa; phylum Chordata; class Mammalia; order Carnivora; family Mustelidae; genus Mustela; species Mustela erminea. The sequence goes on along the minus strand of NC_045616.1, from coordinate 103,533,243 downwards.
AAATAAACAAATGTACTCAAAACTAAATGTTCCAAGAATATCTCATTCATGCTATACCACAGACACTAGGGAAAGGAAAACCTATATAACAGGATGAACTAATCAAAACTCTAAGAAGACCGTACAAAGAAGGCACAACAGAAAAGAGAGTCCTTATTTTCCAAAGAGCTCTGAAACCCAACACTGAGAAACCTGACCCACATTTTTATAGGCATTTCATTCCAAATAAGTAATGAGAATGGCATTACCAAGTACAAATACCAAATAAATTAAAAAACCTTAGGAAAAAATATATAGTTATCATCTAAAAATACAGAATTTCTGCAAACAGCTACAAAGAACAGTTACAAGCAGAGATTAATCTGTGCCCCTCCTGTTAAAAACTAACCTTATTCTGTGCATTTTTACATAAGTTTATTTCTTCATTCATCTTCTTTTCCTACATTTTTTTCTTTTATTTTCATTTTCCCACTTATTTTGTTTTTATCTTCCTACATTAAAGGTGTCATTGTAATCATTCAAATGGGGGGTGGGGATAAAGTAAGGTTTAAGTATATACTAACAGTAGCAAAAGTCACTACATATCTGAATTGAGAAAAAGGAGAAAGTTGAAAACAAACTATAGGAATATACTCTAATACTGATTGTCAATACTATATAATGTGTCATCACCATCCTCGACAAAACTGACAACTACATGCAGGCATTCCTGCGGCAGCTTACTGGTTCACCATCTACAATCAATAAATTATGCAGTTTTAACTCGGAAAAATGTAAATGCATATGTACAGTACTACGTTTCTCTAAGAATCAGCTACTTGGAAAGGATAGAGAACATCACAAAAGTAAGAAAGCACCATGGTGGAACAGGGAGCCTGATGCAGGGCTCAATCCAGGACCACAGGATCATAACCTGAGCCAAAGGTGGACGCCTAATGACTAAGCCACCCAGGTACCCTTGTGTGTGTGCATTTAGTAATCTTTTGCTTAGTTCCCAGGCACCTAGGTGGCTCAGTCGTCAAGTGTCTGTCTTCAGCTTGGGTCACGATCCCAGAGTTCTGGGATCGAGCCCCGGTATCACATCACATCAGGCTCCTGCTCAACGGGAAGCCTGCTTCTCCCTCTCCCACTCACCCTGTTTGTGTTCCCTCTCTTGCGGTCTCTCTCTTTATCAAATAAATAAAGAAAATCTCTAATAATAATCATCTTTTGTTTTGTTCTTATGCCCTCATCTATTACAGACACATACTGAACTATTCATGGATAAATGGATAAGACAAAAAGTAGAATACAGGAACATTTCCCAAGGTTTAATATTCAAGGTGATTTTTGGTGGTATATAAACATGTTTTAATGTTTAAGAGCTATATACTTAATTTAAATATATTATAAAAAATACATAACTAGCACATCAAACCCATGATTTTGTAGATTTTAATTGCTTAAGGTATGTTTTCCCTAAGAAAGCATTTACTGAGCTGACGTTAAGATCCCAGATCCAACACTACCTGACCTTAAGTAAGGCAGCTATTTAGAGGGCCAGAGAGGAATGGCTGGCTACGTTAAAGCAGACACCCAATAAATATTAGCTACTATGTTATTAGTAAAAGCCAACCTAAAATTCCAACAAAAAAGTCACATACAAGTAGAAAAGACTGGAACTGAAGAGAATGAGGCAAGCCTGGAATGAAGGAGGGAGGAAAGCATGAGGTCTTATAAAGGCAATGCAGGCACGGGTAGTGAAGGCCTTTCTTGGCCTTCTCTTCTCCATCTCCCCAGGTACTGAGAATATGCTGCTGCCCACCTATTAGAGCCTAGGGGCCCTGCTGCTCCTGGGCCTCTGGCTCTTGAGAGTGTAAGCCACCACTGAACATTCCCTGAACTAAGGTGATAGCTGGAGGTACAGCTTCTAAAACCAACAGAAGAGTTTTTCTTTTCCTTCCCCAGGGGGGAAGGAGAAAGAACACAAGGCTTTGAAGAAACAGGCAGATGATAAATAGAGACAAAATCACTATGTAACCTTGAGGGGAAAAAAATCCCTTCTCCAGTTTCCATTTCCTCACATGCTAAAATGTGGAAAATAAGCCTATCTTTCATTCAAAGTTATAGAAGGTTAAAGGAATAATGGATGTAAATCTAGCATTTAACAAGTGTTAGTCCCTCCCTCATTACTTTGGCAGGAAGATAGAGAACTCCTGGTGAATACAAGAAGCTGGGATGAAATGCACAAAAATAGTCAAGAACAGCTCTTGGACTGCATGGGTTTTGAACCAAAATAAAGGAGGAGAAGCATTCTGGGGTTGGTAAGTTTGGGAAATACTGGGAAACAAATTATTAAAATGACAATTATCAAGTCAATTTCCAAGAGGAGATTATATGAGCAATTTACCAAATTTACTTGACCTAAGGAAGCAACTCCCAGGAACAGCGTTCCTATTAGTCACGGACATATACATACACACACATGGAAAAGGGCGGGGGGGGGGGGAGGAAAAGAAAGAAAAAAGAGTTAGTAGTCATAGCAGCTGACAACTCCTTCAAAATGACAGCTATTATTAGTATTAGCAAAATAAACTGGACAGATTAAAAGTCAACGACAGGTTTATGGGGCACCTGGGTGGCTCAGTGTTAAGCATCTGCCTTCTGATCAGGTCATGATCCCAGGGTCCTAGGATCAAGCCCCACATCGGGCTCCATGCTCTGCAAGAATCCTGCTTCTCCCTCTCCCACTCCCCCTGCTTATGTTCCCTCTTTTGCTATCTCTCTATCAAATAAGTAAATAAAATCTTTAAAAAAAAAAAAAGAAGAAGAAGAAGAAGAAGTCAATGACAGGTTTAAAAATCTGGCGAAGAGGCAGAAAGGGAAAGAAGGGATGCTTCTGGACCTCCTGAGAGGAGTTTCTAATGGCAACAGTTTAAACTTCAGGATCAAGTTATTTAAAATTAAGGGATGATACTGAAACTGAAAACACCAGGCATTTAAGGAGCAAATGTATTCATTTTAAAAGTAAATATAAACTTCTGGTACAGATAGTGATTCTCATTTACCCTTCCAAATTTATTCCTTATTCAACCGGGCAGCTGTAGGGCACGCACTGTACTAGATGCTGGGAATATGCTATGAGCTGAATATGACATGATAGGCATGATCCTTGTCCCCGCAGACATTACTTTCTAATAAAGGAGCTGTCTAGTGGGGAGTTATGCAATACATTTATTAATTTCAATTATATTAACAGCAGCAAAGGAAAAGAACGGAGCATTGTAAGAATATGACAAGGGAATCTAATTTTGGGGGTACCTAGGGGACACAACCCCTAAGAGCTGATGCTTGAACTCAGCTCTAAAGGATAAGCAAGGGTTAATCAGGCAAGAAAGGAGGACAGGGTGAACCCTTGTAAATAACAAATAACAGATGACAATGCTTGTTAGGTCAAGGCACTGGAGGAAGGGGTAGGGGAATCACTATGACTAAGGGCAGAAAGATAGAGTGAAAAACAAAAAACAAAAACAGGCATGACTTCCAAGGGAAACAGAGGTGTTAAGTTTGGGATTTCTGATAGGTGCAACTGAAATCATCAAAGGAATGTCAAAATAAAAGACAATCTACACTGGTACTAGAAATCTAGATAGGATGCCCTCCACATATATAAGACATTTCAAGGAATTTCTTTAAGATACAAAAAAGAAAAAAACTGGATCGGAAAGTAGAGTTCACTAAATGTAAACAAAGAAATGCCTACCTAAAAAGTGAATGGAATTCCCAGCAGAACCTCACCTCCTACATCAAAGGAGGCTGACAGAAGTGAGCATCCTTGAAGCATTGAGTGAGGCCAAACATGATGGATCCCTCAGTACTTCATAAAGATCTGGAGCCAGGGTCTGGCCAGAGCACGGGCTGGCTTATTAAGCTTGCCACAGACTGTATATTGAGTAAAGCAAATACTGTACATTGAGTAAAGCAAATACTTCTGCAGCTGGCTTCTACCAAAAATGGCCATTTTGATAACAGAAAGGCAACACTGTCCAGCCACAACAAACTCACCCTGGTGACTTCCTTCTACCACATTCCCCCAAAGCACCTGGATTTAAATCAATAGAGTACAACTACAGCTACACATTTCCCTTTCTTCATAAAAGAAACATATATAGCCACAAACATAATATATCCAATATCACTAGTAATTCCAGAAATAATTCGTTAAATTCTTTAACCAATTGGTATTATTTTTTAATTAATATTCTAAAATGGCATCAACATGGAGAAAATAGCACTTTTAGAGAGAATAAGGTCTGTTTTATCATTTTCATGTAAGTAACAGAGAGTGGGTGAACTTCTGGCCTTATAAAATACACATGTTCTTGAAAATGTAATATATCCTTTGATCCATCAATTCTACCCCTCAGAAATGATCCCAAGATAATACTCACAGATGTGTTCAAAGATCAAACTATAAGAACAACCCAGTTTTAAGTTGCTACAAATCAGAAATATTTTTTTAAAAAAGAATTTAAATGTCAAATAAAGGAATAATTTCCTAACTAGTTAGCCATTTCTACATTCATATATACAAAGCACCCCTTCAAAATACTATAAGAGAAATATAAAACAGTTCAGAAAAATGCCACAAGTATTGCTGAGTTTTAAAAGCAGTTTGCGGGGGCAGCTGGGTGGCTGCCCAACTCTGGATTTCGACTCTTGGTTTTGGCTCAGGTCATGATCTCAGGGTTGTGAGATTTAGTCCTGCATCAGGCTTGCGCTGAGCATGGAGCCGGATCAAGAATCTCGCTCTCCGGGGCACCTGGGTGGCTCAGTGGGTTAAAGCCTCTGCCTTTGGCTCAGGTCATGATCCCGGGGTCCTAGGATCGAGCCCCGAGTCAGGCTCTCTGCTCGGCGGGGAGCCTGCTTCTTCCTCTCTCTCTCTGCCTGCCTCTCTGCCTACTTGTGACCTCTCTCTGTCAAATAAATAAATAAAATCTTAAAAAAAAAAAATCTCGCTCTCCCTCTTCCCCCAACCCCAAGTCGCACCCAGACATGCTTGCTTGCTCTCTCTCTCAAAAATTAATTAATTAATTAATTAAAATAAAGGCACTTTAAAAAATGATTTTATGTGTGAAAAATACATATGAAACATACATAAAAATGAAGGAAGGGAAATACACCAAATAGTAAGTCCTCAGGGGAAGTTCTGACTCTTTTACTTATTTTACATTATTTTTATTTTGAATTTTTCTATAATAAACATGGTCAATTCTGTAAAAACAAAACATAAGCTTATTATGTTCTTCAACAATTTTTCGATAGTGTTTTAATGTATGTGTAAACAAAAGCACTGAGCTAACTGGATAACTATATGGGGGAAAAATGAATCGTGATCCCTTGCTCAACCATTAAAAAAAAAAAAAAATTGTTTTAAGATGGTAAAGCCAAAGCTGTGAGTAAACTATCTTTAAGACCTTAGAGTAGGCAAAATTTTCTTAAATGGGACATACACACACACACACACACAAAAAAAAAACAATAAAAATGAAAGAAAAACCTGTAATTCAATTTTGTAAACATTAAGACCTTCTGTCCATCAAAAGACAATAGTAAGACACTGAAAAAGCAAGCCATAGAACAGATGTCTGCAATGTGTATCTGACAAAGAAGTTGTTTCCTGACAACTATAAAGAATTCCCACAAATCAAAAGGAAAAGATAACTAATTTTTTAAAAGGGTCAAAAGATTTGAATGGATATTTCTCTAAAGACAGTATCTGAAAGGCCAATGGGCACATGAAAAAAATGCTCATTAGTCATCAAGAAAATGTGAATTAAAATCATAATGAGACTCTACTTCACACATATAAGAATGGTTAAAACTGTCTGACAATGCCAAGTACTGATGAGGCTATAAAAGAAACTGGAACTCGCATATATTGTGGGGAGAGTCATAAGAATGTGCAACCACTTCGGAAAAAGATCTGGCAGTTACTTGGAAGAACTAAACTTTCTGCCAGCAATTCCACTCCTAGGTATACCCAAGAGAAAAGAAATATCCAAATAAAAATTTGAACACAAATGTTCATATGAAATTTATTCTAACAGTCAAACACTGGAAACAACCCAAATATTCTTCAGCAGGACAATGAATAAACAAAACATTGTATACCTGTGTAATGTAATTGTGCTAAGCAATGGAAAAGAATTAAAAAGTGATTCAACAAGAATGAATCTCAAAAACATTACACTGGGTAAATTAAGCTAAACACAGAATGCCTGCAGTATATGCATGCCATACAATTTCATCTATATGAAATTCTACAACATGCACAACTAATTTATAGTTATATAAAGCAGGTTACCAGAGGCCAGGTATAGGGGTGGGAAAACTGCAAAGGGAAGTGAGAGAATTTTACAGGGGGGTGGGGGGGCAGTTACAATGGATGATAGAAATGTTCTACATATTGATCATGTAGTGGTTATGTAAGTGTATATAGCTCCCAAATCTCAAGCAGTACATGTAAAATGAGCACACTTGACTGCAAGTAAATTATATCTCAATAGTTAATAGTCAATAGATACCATTACACATTCATTGGAATGGTTAAAATTAAAAGGACTAGCAAAACAAAGTGATGATTGGAACTCCCCACATTAGAGGTAGGAGTATAAATCAGTCCAAGCACTTGGAAAATAGTTTAGCAGTAACTACTAAAGCTGAACATATGCCTATCCTATGATCCAGTAATTCCACTCCTGGTTTTTTATAACTGATAGAATCAACTGCTTATGTCCACCTTAGAAGTGTGATATATCAGCCAAAGGCTGCAAACAATCCAACTAATTAATCAACAGTAAAATAAACAAACTATGGACTATATATACAATTGAATAATGCACAGGGAAAAAACCTGTTACAACAAAATGAATGTCATAGATATAACAGCAAGTGGGGGGGGAACTAAGAGTATAAGCTGTATGATTCCATTTATATAAAATCCAAAAACAGCCATGACTAACCTACAGTGAAAAAGACTAAAATAAACCTTTAGGAGGATTACTGACTTGGTGAGGCATACGTATAAGGAAGCCCTTAAAGTGCCCTGAAGTGTTCCGTATGTTGACTTGGAGTAGTGGTTACACAGTGTTCTGTTTCCACATGTAAAAATTCATTCAGCTGTACACTTAAGATTTGTGTTCTACACTACACGTAAGTTATAGAAACAAACATGTACGAATACCCTTTAAACCAATCTTTGCTCATCCTTTGAAGCTGAAGCTTATTACACAGAATGCAGATTTGGCTGGTCAGTGTGAGTCACTCTCACTCCCAGTCTTGTCACTTAAGTGCTCTCCAGGTCTATTTCCCTCAGACTGCCTAAGCCAGCAGTGCTAATAAATATCTAGAGTAATAGCACTGGCAATGGAGCTGGATAAAGTCATGCCCCAATCGGACAGGGAAGATGTCCAAAATACTTATTAACAACATAAATGATTTTAATATTGGTGTGATTTTAAATGTACCAGACAGTCCCATGTCAACTCATTACCCTTTGGATTAACTTCCTGCACAGACTGTGGTGAAAATTAAATGAAGCAGCCAACTCTCTAAAAATAAGTATATAGTTTAATTACTATTTTTGCCTGGAAATTTAGCTCTATAATTAAGAAAAAAAATTACAGTATATTCACTCCATACACAACTTCCAGAAATAGAGCCAGAGTTAGATTTTTTGACAAAAGGTGCTACTGGCATATTACAAAACTAAACTTTACACAGTGACAATGCAAGAAACTTTACTACTGTCTTCCAAAATTAATCAATAGATTATGAAAATATGTGGTTAACTTCCAGAAACCAACTTGTGAATGCAAAGCCTTTTAAAAGCATGACTTCATGTTTTAGTAGAGTTTGATTTACATCTTATCAATATATATATATACACATACACTCTACATTTTAAAATGTCTCATTTTCTCCTCTCTGCACCATCTGTACTACCTAGTATTACCCTGTAATATTCCAACAGTCTATGGACTGGTCTCACTACTCCAATATATCCTCCAAACCGATAGATCTAAAGCACAGATCTTTCTCAAGCTTTCAGTCATTCCTCCTCTCAAATCACATCTCCCACCCTCACACCCCAACTCTAATCCTGCAGGATCACACATGTTCAGAAGCTTGTAAGGGCCAGACAGATAAAGACAGATTTACAGGAGCTATAGGGACCAGGAAAGCACAAGCCCTGACTCTAATAAAAGGCAGCCACTCCTCAACTCCAATTTTCAGACAAACCAGAAATTAGTGTTTTGATAAGAAATTTCTCAAAAATTTTTTTTAGATTTTATTTATTTGTTTGAGAGAGAATGCAGGTGGGGGGGGGGGTGGGCAGAGGAAGAGTAAGGGAGTTCGCCCTGGCAGGGCTTGACCCCAGGACCCAGAGATCATGACCTCAGCCAAGGCAGATGCTTATCCAACTGAGCTGCCCAGGCACCCCCTATCTCAATTTTTTAAATCTTTGCAGACCAAATAAAATATATCTGTGAAGCTCGATGCATAAGCTACTATTTCATAACTTCTGACCTAAAGGGTAAAGTCGAAAATTTGGTTATAATATATCTTTGTAAATTTATCTTCCTCAATCCCACCACGCAACTTATACTCCAATATTATTCACAGAACTACTCACCTGTCCCACCCAACAGGCACTACAGACCATTGCCTGCCTGCCAGTCATCGTTCACTCGTTTACCTTTGCCACGAGAGCCCTCCCCTCCCCCAATACACCCATTTTTCATGTCTAGCTTCTGCTCAGGCCTCAAAGGGTGACTAAAACATCATGATCCCTACCAGCTTTCACACTGCACTACAGTTTTTTATGTAAAAGACTGTAAGCTTCTGGAAGCAAGGTACATTTCTGATTCTGTTCTGCACGCCCCACATGACTGAACAGTACCTGCTTGAGTTCATGTTCAATAATGAATGGAGCTATTTATCTGCTATTTACATAACAATTTGTATCTCAACTTGATAGCCATTATACACTAATATGGGCCCTTAGATTTTGAAAATCTAAAGACAAACAGGTTTAAAAAAATATCCCTGTAATACTAAATTTGAATCAGGGGCGCCTGGGTAGCTCAGTGGGTTAAGCCGCTGCCTTCGGCTCGGGTCATGATCTCAGGGTCCTGGGATCGAGCCCCGCATCGGGCTCTCTGATCAGCGGGGAGCCTGCTTCCTCCTCTCTCTCTGCCTGCCTCTCTGCCTACTTGTGATCTCTCTCTCTGTCCAATAAATAAATAAAATCTTTAAAAAAAAAAAAAATACTAAATTTGAATCAGAACTAATAAGATCTCATGGTTCTTTTTAAGTATACTCTTTAGTTCTATCTACTGAAAGGCTCTAAAAGCAATGACAACCCAACAACAAGGCTTTGGACTTCTAAATACCATTCCCCACTAAAAGGAATCAGAGCTTCTTGGAGAAATGGTTGATGCCTGAAATGCAGAGAAAATATCATATCAAAAGGAAGCAAGGTGCTACTTTGAAGGGGCTCTCATTAGCCAAATCAGAGACAATAAAGACTGCCGGAGCACCTGGGTGGCTCAGTCAGTTAAGCATCTCAATTCTCGGTTTCAGTTCAGGTCATGGTCTCAGGGTGGTGGGATGGAATCCCACCTCGGGCTCTCTGCTCAGCAGATTTTCTTCCTAATCCTCTCTCTCTTCCCAACTCCCCCCCCAATTTCTCTCTCAGATAAATAAAACTTTACCAAAAAAGACCGATTGTTAATACACTAAATAAATAAAAAGTCCATGAGGGTATAATGGTACACAAAAGAAAGGAGGAGAAACAGGGATGGCCTCTGTGAATGCTAGCTAATAAATGTAGACAGAGTGACAGAAAACCACAATTTTGTAACTCCTATTGTAATAACTGACTTCAGGATCAGGATGCTAAAACCATTTGGGGCGCCTGGGTGGCACAGATGGTTAAGCCTCTGCTTTCAGCTCAGGTCATGATCCCAGGGTCCTGGGATTGAGTCCCATATCAGGCTCCTTGCTCAGCGAGGAACCTGCTTCTCCCTCTCCCTCTGCTGCTCCCCCTGCTTATACTCTCTCTCTCTCTCTCTCTCTCTCTCTGTCTGTCTCAAATAAATAAATAAAATCCTTTTAAAAAAAAAAAAAAGGATGCTAAAACACTGGGTGAAATGTTGTAATGGAATAGGATATTTACAAGGTTCCAAAATACTGTCCCATTAATTCCTTTCTAAAAGCAGAGGATAAAATTGTACCTTTATAAATGAGAGACCTGGCTATTGCCACCTTAGCCAAGGGATCAAATTTAACATAGCTCATAATGGGATAACCTGTCATCAAGTGCCTCCCAACATGACTCAATGCAAAGTAAGTACACTTCACCTACGATGAAGCATTCTTGTCAGAATGTTTAACCTGGTTGCAATCAAGGCTCTCACCTAACTTCCAGTTTACAGTAAGTACAGTAGCTAGAGAGACAAGTTAAATGACACTATGAGGAAATAAACAAATGAAGAACATCCTGGAGGACAAGTGAGCTGGACTCTGCAAAAACAATCAATGCCAGGAGAGGAGGGGAAAGGGCAGAGAGAATGTTCCAAATGAAAAGAAATTGAAGAGATATAATAACCAGACACAATGGATGTATTCTGTTTGAATCCTGGCCTTTAAAACAAAATCGGGGGGGCGGGGGGGGCAGCATGCCAGAAAACACATCCTTGGGACAATTAGGAAAATCTAACTGAATATTTGATATTACATTATGGAATTATTTTAATTTTTTCAGACATAAAAATAGTATTGTGGTTTTATATATGAAATAGAAATGACTACATATAATATGTGGTTATAGATCTATATATACCTATATGTACCTGGTTCTGTGTGTGTGTGTGTGTGCGTGTGTAGTTTTAGAGAGAAAGCCTATACTTATTCTTAGGAGACAAGTGCTGGAATATTTAAAGGGTGAAGCATCATCCTTGCAACTTATTATCAAATTTTTTAACAACCACAAAGGATAGGTATTTGAGGAGAGAAGAACAGAAGATGAGAGAGAAAGAGGAAGAAGGGAGGAAAGTGGCAAGTAGGAAAAGGAGGAATGGAGGCATGGAGCAGAGAAATAATACAAATATGGCAAAACTCTAACAACTGTTGAGTCTAGGTGGAAAGCCTATACAAGTCTTTGTTGTACTGGGTTTCCCCCAACTCTTCTGTATATATATGAAAATTTTCATAATAAAAAGTTATGGGGCGGGGGGAGAAGCACAACTAAAAGAAAAAATATCAGCTTGAAATCCACATAACACCATGAGAGTATCAGGGAAAAAAGAATATTCTCAAACAAAGTCTTGAGAGTATATACTGCATGCAGCAGTACAACTGGAAGGCAATGTGGCAATGTCTATCAGATTTTTTAAAAGCATCTATCTAATGAACTTTACTCCTAGAAAACTTTCCTGAAGATAAACTTCTCCACATGTAAAATGACACAATAATACACTAAGTTATTCTTTACAGCATTATATGTAATAGCAAAAGACTGGCCATAACCTGTACATGTATCAGTCCAGACTGGTTTAACAAATTACAGCACCTACAATAAATCAGCATGCATCTTTTAAATTATCTCTTCAAAAAATATGGGTGCTCTTTGGGAACTGATATGAAACATAACCATGTCGTGTTTTACACTAAAAAAAATTCAAGGTGCAGAAGAATATACATGAAAGACATATACATGAAAGCTACACAAAAATATGGTTGAATAGCTGGAGTCAGAAGGAACAGGAGACCTGCCGACTTTTTTTTTTTAGTCTACTCCCTTTTGTACTTTATGAATTTTGTAGCATACACATATACAATGTATCCTAAAAACCTTTTTGTTAAGTACTGATTTACTGTAGCTATAATGAACTCCTCCTATCTCCATGCTTTCATTACCAAAACCAGGCATTACAGATCACCTGGGAATTAGGGCCTGAAGTCAGTGTGTAAGGTAAAAATAGCCTACAGTAAACATCTGCCTTACAAATCCCTTAAATACATGCCACACTAGACTGACACACCATCTCAGTAATTCCAACACAGCTAATATTCACTCCCTTTGAACAGTTCACTGTTTCTTCAACTGACTAGAATACAAAACAGCTGGCTTGTCCTTTGGCCTCATGTTGTGATATTAAAAATGTCTTTAAAATACCATAATCACACTTATCTCAGCTAGATGAGCAGCAGTCAAGAATTGAGACAGGCTGAGAAAAGAGCAAATTTTCGTTTCTCATGTCACACTTGATCCACAGCCTTCACTGTTCAGGTTATTTTTCCCTTGCTTTGGTCATGAGATGTATGGAAGTTAATTTGCTTAAATGTCCATAAGATACATAGTGACAATGTGGCGTTTTAAAAAACACATTTCAAAAATTGTACCTCCATTAATTAAACAAACCATTATAGTAAAAAAAAAAAAGCAAAAAAAAAAAAAAAGCAAATCATAACCCAAACATCATGGGCTAATTTGCAGACTGGGAACATACTGTAATGGACTATCCAGATTCAGATGAAAAGGAGAGTGGTAACACTGCTTGATCACTATCACATATGATCTAAGGTCATGTGAGCTTACAGTCCATGTCTTTATGTTAGCATTCCCATACACTGATACATAGATTCCTCAATCTATACTCAGAGAAATCTTAAAAATCTACTGAGTAAAGTGAGCTACCAGTGGAGCAAAATAAAAGTTCCCAAATCTTTCTCTCTCCCCCTGCTTTCTCTGATGCTCATATTCCTACTAGATACTTCTCAAAGAGGATTCACAACACACAACGCAAATTCATTATAAATTAAATTCATTCTTTTACTTTCTACCTCTCCCATGCCCTGTATGCTCTTCTTCTAATATTCCTCATCTTGGAAAAGATAGTAAACATCCATCTTGGTGCCCAAGGCAAAAATCTAAAATACATACTATAGTCCATCCATCACCTACTCCAATAATCAATCCTCTGTAGATCCTACCACCTACATCTTTTCTTAAGTCCAATCCACCTTCACCACGCCCACCATCAATGCTTTGGTTTGCCTTCCTCATTGCTCACTTGAACTAACTGGTCTCCCTGCCTTCAGTCTCTCTAATCCACTTTGCACACACCTGAAAAGTTAACTTCCTAAAATAGAAATTTGGCTATGTTACTCTTTCTTCCTTCATAACAGAAGAACAAGAGTGAGTCACAAAGTAATGATATAGCAAGCTAAAAACAAGCTCATTCAATAACATGATAAAATCCAAAGAGAATGTACCACCAAGTTTATTTTTTATGAGTTTGTTCTTATTCTACCCCACACTACATAACCAAATTAAATAAGCCAATACAACTGTTTTGGTCTATCGACTACATGGAAGCAAAAAAAATCTGACTGTCTGCCTTCTTAGAGTCAAAAATGAATACAAAATGAATCACAGCGTGATAAAGGCATTTATTTCCTTCAGTTTTCTGAAGGGAAATGAAGGGTTTCCCAGACCTATGAAGTCAAGAATGCATTCAAGCTGAAATGTACTAACTTGTCTAAAAGTGAATGCCTTAATCTGAAAAGGTTTGGGGGAAGTTAAAAGCAAAGAGAGAAGGATGCCTAGGTGGCTCAATCGGTTAAGCATCTGCCTTCGGCTCAGGTCATGGTCCCAGGGTCCTGGGAATGAGTTCTGCATCCAGCTCCTTGCTCAGCGAGGAGCGTGCTTCTCCCTCTGCCTGTCGCTCCTCCTGTCTGTGCTCTCTCTCTCTCTCTCTGACAAATAAATCTTTAAAAGGGAGGGAAGGGGCAAGGAAAGAAGTTGAAGGAAGAGGTTCAGCCATAGGGAAAAACCACCCATCCCTACTATAAGCTGAATGAGGTTGTCTCAGTCCCAGTCCAGCAAATATCTCACTTTTCTGGTTGAGTCCATGCTAACTATACAATCTGACCTGAGAGGTCAAGTCTATACACATAAGAACAGTATTTCAGGCATTTGGCTTGAGTCTTCAGGTCCCTCTAACTCGGTTTCTTACTGAAAACTTAAACTGGTATATTAATTAGGACTAGTAACCAAATCTACCTATCAAAAAGGTTTATATTAATCATACCAACATGCATATACCATTATAAACTAGTAGACTGGAATTCTGGAATTTACTTATCAGTCTTGCACAGCTGGTTAATACTGGCCATACCTGGGATGAGGCGTTGCTTTGAACATGCTGACCAAATCAGATTTCTTGGGGTTTAAAACCAATGAACAGGCCCAGGATGAAGGTAAATTCTAAAACTGCACATGTGGCTATTTAAATTAAATAAAATTTAAAATTCAGGTCCTCAGTTACAGAGCCATATTTCAAAACAGCCACATGTGACTAGTGGCTACCATACTGAACAGCAGAGATACTAAACATTTTCATTACCATAGAAGTTCTACTGGACAGTAATGTTCTGGAAGATAGCCTCCAACAAACCCTACTGTAAATCCATCTTGGGTTAACAGTCTGATAGTCCTGAATGACTAACACGGAACTGAGATCTAGACTGTTTTCTACCAAAGGTCAGAAGTAGATACTCGACACAACAACTGTTTCCTTTTCCTTTGCAGTGATTTCAGTTTTAGCCCTCAGGATTTCCACCCCTCTTCTTTTTTTTTTTTTTCCTAAAGATTTTATTTATTTATTTGACAGACAGAGATCAGAAGTAGGCAGAGAGGCAGGCAGAGAGAGAGAGGAAGGGAAACAGGCTCCCCGCCGAGCGGAGAGCCCAATGCAGGGCCCCATCTCAGCACCCTGGGATCATGACCTGAGCCGAAGGCAGACGCTTTAACCCACTGAGCCACCCAGGCGCCCCTCCACCCCTCTTCTTATCACTGGATGACACTCGATACTAGAGACAATACAGCACAGACTTTAGAAGCACACTCTCTGAAGCCAGATTGCCTGGATTCATACCTATCTTTGTCTCTTCCTAGACATGAGACCTTGGACATGTTATTTAATTACTCTATCATTCAGTTTCCTCATCAGTAAATATATAATGGTACCTTGAGTTACTACGAATATAAAAAGTTTATACATATGAAGTGCTTATAATTGTGCTCCACACAGAGTAAGTTTATGATAAAGACTTTTTTTTTTAAGATTAAAGGAAATGGATAATCTGGAGAGTATATTAAATACCAAAAAGGGATGCCTGGGTGGCTCAGCTGGTTAAGCCACTGCCTTCAGCTCAGGTCATGATCCCAGGGTCCTGGGATAGAGTCCTGGCTCAGGCTCCTCGCTCAGCAGGGAGCCTGCTTCTCTCTCTGCCTCTTGCCTGCCACTCTGCCTGCCTCTCTCTCTCTCTCTATCTCTGACAAATAAATAAATAAATAAATAAACTCTTTTTAAAAAATAAATACATACATACATACCCCCCCAAAAAGTCATGTTTTCAAGAGAGCTGCCTTCCAATGTAAGGCAGCTTTGTTACTCGTAAGGCTAACAAAGCACAGGTCAAAAGAAGTCCACATAATAAGCTACTGAGCTATTTAAATAACCAATAAAAACTAAGGAGGCACTGAGAAGATACAGGTTCAAGTTCACTAGAGCATATGATATTTCCCTGTATACACCATGTTTTGACATTTAAATGCACTGTCTCTCTTATACTCCCTAAGTTACCTTTATGTTCACTTGATATACTGACTGAAGATCTTGTAATTTCTTCACCAAGCAGAAAGACCACAAGATATAAAAATACCATGCCAAACAATGATCTATCATGTGTTTTCCAAGTGGAAGCCCTTTATGGAAAACCACACCTTGCTCTTGCAGATGGGCAATTTGAAAATCCAGAAGATGAAGTTCAAACTTCAGCAAACGCAGTCACATGGAAAGAGCCAGAACTTTGGAAACATAAAGACTCAAGCCTAAAGCGTGGCTTTGCCATTTACTAGCTGTATGACCCAGAGCAACTTGCACTTACTTAATGCTTATGAGCTTCATTTCACTAACTATAAAATATAAGGTTATAGCATGTGCCAACTGAGGAAGAAATATATGTGAAGAGCCTCTAACAGTGCCTGGCACTTACTAATGTTCAATAAACAGTTGCTACAGTTAATAAATCCTCCTGAGGACTCCAAGAGTCCCAAGAATAAAACACCACTACTTTATATGGTAACTACAATAACTATTTTGATCTGGTATTAGGTATAAACCATGAGATAATACCTTAAAATTATCACCTGTTTTCCATATTTTACAAGCTATGCCCCAAACAAACTTCCCTTGTTTACTGTACCCCCTGTCTGACTATAACTATAAACCATTTGGGCCTACAATAAAAATAACTGCACTTCTTACACTAAAACAAAGTGTCTACTAGAAATTCTTCCAGACACCATCACTAATCCATCCCAAACATGAACACTATATCTAAATATCTAACATTTCTTCCTTTCTCTATCAATGGAAAAAAGTGAAGAAATTCGTTTTTTAAGTTTCTTTCAGTGAGTTGAGTTTCACATAACAAAACAATACAGGGTAATTGCTTACCTGGACAATATTTTGTACTTCAGATCCACCAATCCAGAATGAATGGGGGTATTCCCTTTCAGACTAGTCTGAGAAAAGACAGCAGTCAAGCAGCTTCCAAGATTCTTTCCGTTTACTGTATCCAGCTTTCTTCAATAAAATCCCAAACATGCACTTCGGTAACTGTTGAAAGACAGAAAGCAATCCATACACCCACCATGGCACCAGCGGCAAAGGACAGCCACCAAGAAATGGAAGGAAGGGTCAATGGAGTGGTGGATCTGAGGCACAGAAAAAAAGTTACAACCCCTGAGTCAGCTATTCGGGATAAAAGTTCTGCAGCAGCATTCCTCACCTCTGTGCTGACAGAAGGATAAGAAATTCTACATGGCAAAGAAGGAAACATCCCTAGTATTAATTTTTACTCATGATAAATATGTAATTCCAAATGAGAGCAGCTAAACACTTACTCTACTACCCACATAAATTGTCTCGGACCATTCGGCTACAATGAACTTCCTTCTCCATTTTCTAAGACAGCTCCACCACCATGACAAAAAATTTGGCACCCAAAATTAATGATATGAGAGGGCTCAAATATATCCCAATAAAGACATTTAGGCATCTAGCAAGACATCTTTTGGTTTGCTACCTTTAAGACATCAAATCTGCACATTACCCAAATCTTCAACCCTCAACTGAAATATAGGATGTTTTAGAACACATGGCATATTTTAAGAGTGAACTTCTGATTCAGTAAAGGCCAATCCCCCACAACTGGCTGGTCATTGGGCTAAACTAAGGAAAATTATAAAAAAACACAATTTACTAAATGACACCTTTAAATACATAAGCCCAGTCCACACATTGTATCAACATTCTTTTACTACCATACCAACTCTTCCATTAGGCTGCAAATATATAAACAAAATATAAGGGAGACAGAAAAAAAGCACTCAACGGGATAACAAAGATAAAAACTTCAAAAAGCAATCAAAAGACTGTTAACTTACTTGGACATAAATTTCCTACCTCCTCAATTGCCACCTTGCCAAAATGTTCCTACAGTAATTATAATACCTACCTTTATTTAAAGACTACTAATAGGCCAGGCCTTTTACACTCATTACTCATATTTAATTCTCAAAAAAATGAGAAGAAATAACTTGCCCCAAATCCCACATCTACTGAGTGGTAGAGACCATGCCCTTTCCAACAAGCCCTGTGGCCTGCGAAGTCTAAAGACCAGAAAGGCCACGACTCCTGGGTTAGAAGAAACCGAGCTTCACCATCAAAGGTCCTGAGTTAATTAACATCAAAATGGAGAAGTAAAATATACCAAAGAGTAAATATTTCAGCCTAGCCGAACTAAAATACAACTGAACCAGTTAAACCATCCTGAAAGGGCTAACTCTCCATATCTCGGCACTTAAAAAAGCATTTCTTAACAAAGGCTCCCAATATTAATGATAAAACACATTATAATCTTGTCCAAGTAGGGCTTTGTGTTTAGCAGCAAAGACTGAGTCTGCGACAAAGAATATCAAATCCAGCTGAAATGGAGGAATTTTAAAATTCCAAGATCTGTCAATAAAAAGTCCACAGGCAATAACTAAAGATGTTTCGATGTATCACACTGTAGGCAAAACAACGGGAGTGACTGAAATACCAGCTTATTATTAGCCTCACCACACCGATCATATGGAAGTATCCTAATACCCACAACTTAAAAGAGTTCACATAAGTAAAATCTCAAGCAAAGAATGAGTGGCTCAAGCTTCTCCCTTTAAGCGATATCACCCTGAAGCCCAAAAATAAACTGAAAACCCAGTTTTGATAAAAGCAACTAGTAAGCTATGGGCTAGCAGCTAAGTCCTAAAAGAATGTGCTCCACTTTTCAAAGTATAACTTACTGCCATAACCAAAATGCTGAGCAATTATGGCAAAACACAACCACAATCTGACTAATGGACTCATTTCTGAACCTCTTGAATCACCAAGCCTTTTCTTGTATTACTGTGTTAATTTTCTTCTCTTCCCTTCAAATATTTACTGAATGCATAACTGGTGGCAGGCCTTATGCTGCTAGAGCTACAAAGCTTAACAGAAGCCAGACCAGGAGTGTAATGACTGACTTCTTCCTGTCCTCTGCCCCTTTCTCTTTGAGTCTCCCAAGTGATCATTTCACAGAACGAAAATATATTTTATTATTAGTTCCCGAAACTAGTTAAGCATTCTCAATTTAATTCTTAAAAAAATAATAATTAAAAATGACTTAAGTTCCTTTTTCTTAATAGTAGAGCTCCAACATAATTTTTTTTCTGTGGCTCTGAAGCAAGCTATTAGAACTGTTTCCTATATTCATTATAATTATTATATTTACCCATCTCTGCACTCAAAGACTTTTTTTTTCATTTTATGTGTTAATATCCCATTGTTTCTACTTCACAGTTTTCCACCCTGTGAAGGTCTTTTTTGTTGACTAACTGTAAGAAGGAATTTCCTAAAAATGCTTCCTGCTGACATCACAGAACCCTGCAATCTTTAAATTTTGTTAAAACAAAATTAAGATCCAGGTTAGAGATACCCTACTGGACTGTCAGGTCTTCCTGGTTTGTCTCTCATTTGCCTACAAGACAAACTTCCTGTTAGGCAATTGTGATCAGCAGAAACTTAACTGAGGCTAACAAGCACATTCTTGACCGACAGGTTTTTTCCCCCTTTGTCAACTAATTCAATGAACAACAATACAACCCCGGAGGAAATCTTGTATAATACCCACTGCTTATTCTGTTAAAGGTCAAAATCATCAGCTTTGCTAAAACAAGAATAAGAACTGGAAAATCCTAATTTCCTCATCAAAATTAAACCGAACAAACATAAATCACAATGCTCAATTGTAATACAAACTAATCACCAGCCCCCTTCTACCTTCTACTGAACAGGACTGGGTGGATTCTCTCTGTAAGTAGAGTACCCGTCTAATTACGTCTAACTGGCAATACTTAGTAATTGTAACACCACTTCCACTTCCCGAATTTCCAAGATAATACTTATTCTGTATGATTACATCATTTCCCCTAAAGACACCTCATTAAACAGACAGCTAAAAGCGATTCAATGTCAGGCCTCTGCAAAGCTTCACAAATAAATACACGAACTACTAAAGGGTAAAAATTAAAACACCATCTGTCTTGACTGTGCTTCACAAAACCCAGTCCCTGTACTTGTGGGGAAGTCAGTATGGCAAGCAGTTACCAGATAAGCGTCTGCAAGGTGTTTTCACATACATCTCTCCCATAATCCTCCCAACAACTTGGAGCAAAATCTACATTTTCTTATTTTTACCGATAACGAAAGCACAGCACAGAAGGTTAACTTTCTTAAGGTCACACAGCCCGCAGGTGATAGGGCTAAGATACAAACTCGGGTGCTTCCCTCTAAGCCCATACCCTTGCTGCTAAATCATGCTTTTCTAAGGTCACAGATTCCTCAGAACTTACTGGCTCTTGGCAAGTTCACATCCAAAGATATAAAAGGAATTTGGTTTCCTCAGTACTTTGCTATCAACCACTCTCCCGGATGTGTGTAAATTACTCTGCTGTGTTTAAGTCTGTAAATAATGGTTTTTAAATGTCTAGGGATGTCCATATAACACACACCACCCTCCTCATCTGCTTTACCACTCTTTTTCCTCTATTCATCTACACTTTTGTCTTAAAGTTATCAAAAGGAAATCTTAAAAACATTTCACGGCATGAAAAAAATTACCTTATTAATTAAATCAATGTTTCTACTGCACACCCAAGGACTCAGCATTTCGAAGGATTCAAAAGACAAGAGCCTCTGGAAAGGAAATTTAAACAAGATCACGAGCTTTTATGATACACAGACGGGTATGATAAGTCCCATAAGAGTTAGGAATAGATTATTATGAGAATTAGTGATACAGGGGAGAACTGCCATACAGATAGACAGCAATAATGCATGTCAACAATCAACAAGAAAAGTCGACTCCACATTTACTGATCACGTACCAAAAGAAGGCACTGTGAGTTTATCATTCTACAAGGGACACAGACAGGAAACTGTACCACGAACCCAGAATATGCTAAGTGCCACAAGATAAATACAAAGTGCCAGAATTCATTCATTTCATTTACAGTGAACATCATGTAGGCAGTGCTATAAAAACAAAATGGCATGTGCCACCATAATGTAAACTGACATCAAAAGAGGTGGCATCTAAACTGTATTTGAAGACAAGATTTTCTCAGTACAGGTGAAGAGAGAATTGCTGAAACTGACCTAAGCCAATGTGGACAGACAGCCGACTATTAAGTCCCTCCAGTAAACATCAGCAGCCTTCAATACATGGACTTGGTCAGTTAGTATCAGTGTTGACAGAAAAGAAAGGGGGGGGGGGAGCGTGAACAAAATCTGAAGAACCCTGGTCTGCCCTTCGGCTGTAATAAAGAATAAGTGAGGAATGGGGGAAGAAAAGCTGGGGCTCTGGAATTGAAACTACTAGGAGTTGAAGTGCTTTCTTTCCCTTAAAGTGTAAACACCACAAGGTGGAACCCAGGAACCTCAAAGCGCAAGATTCATAGGCTCAAACAGCACTACTCAGAGGGCTCTACAGCTGACCCTTGAACAACATGAGAGATTAAGAACACTGACAGTCACCTAACAGAAAATCTGCACGTAACTTTTGACTCCCTAAACTTAACTACTAATAGCCTACTGTTGACTGGAAGCCTTATCAATAAGGTGACTAACCAGGTGACTAAACACATTTTGTATTTCATATGTATTATATATTACATTCTCACATAAATTAAGCTAAGGAAAATATTAAGACAATCATAAAGAAGAAAAAAACATATTTAAAAAAGTATGTAAAAAATAAGTGGACCCACACTTCAAGCCCATGTTGTTCAAGGGTCAAATGGCTGTTCTGTGCTGATCTGTGAACCTGTATGATAGGCTAGTGATTTCCCTGTGCTAGCTCTCTGTTCTCAGGTTAGGGCAATCAAGAGCCAAGGGTACCAAGTCATGTTCACAGGATCATGTTTCTCCTTGTCAATTCTGAAGGGACACCTAACCTACTCCAAACCAGCAGCAAAAAATGATGTATTTGAGCCACCTCTTGAGGCAGGTAAATGAGTCTATAAATATTTATGTGGTTTATTTCATTCAGATCCTTCTTAAACCTTATCTATTTAATCTGCATTTGGTAAATCAGCACATGCTTAGGAGTAGATAAGGATAAGTGATGGTGACAAACTAAGATCCAATTTCCTAGAAGAGTCACTAAATCTTACTTACTCCAGTCAGAAAACCAGTGACAAGAAGGGGGTGGTGGGTAGGATCCAAAAAGAAAAAGAGAAAAATTTCCATGACTTCACTTATTTTCTTTCATCTCCTTGGCCTTGTGGCCTGCCCATACTTCAACAGCTCAAAAACACAGCACTGGTATCTTACCTTCTTAATAAGGTCCAACGTACTTTACCTATATTACTAAATTCAACAAGTAATACAGCCACTTAGAGATAACACAAAAGGAAAATGAGTCACGTAAGGTCATTGAGCAAAGAGAGGAACCAACCAACAGCTAACAATAAACTGCTCATCAATTTGTGTTTGTGGGAGGGGGGTGGGTATGCTCTCACATCCATAGAGGAAGCAGGGCTACCTTTCCTAACCTTGAACATCAGTTTCTGCTATCTTCTAATAGGGAAAACTTACCATCTTTCTCTTTCAATTAACAACTCTGTGAGTGCTTTCTAGTAATGAGGGTCTGAACATCAACTCATATTCCTATTTCAAGCATGGATAAACATCATGTGATACATAATGCAATATTCCTTCTTTCAGTGAAATCCACCATAACACACATGGTCTGGTAAACTTTGTATATTTCCTATTGGATTACTACTTTTTTACCTCATTAATAATAATGCTCATTCTACCAAAGTCAGAAATTTCAAAAACAGTCCCACAAACTAGGTACAATACTCATTCAATATAAGGCCACGAAAGTCATTTGGCAGTTAAATTATTTACTATGAGCAATTATAAATTCAGTTGTCTCAATGAAGAGTTTAGAGTCTATACTCAAGACTGAACCCTTCCTATGAGGTAGGTCAACTGGAGAACTACTCTTTGTGGACCCAGCCTGAGACAGAGCTACGTAGCAGTCACAAGGGGGGTGGAGGGGCATATTTTGGAGATTTAATTATTAGGCTATCACCAGCTTTATTTCTTAGTAAACTAAAAATAGTACAAGGGGAAAAAAAGAAAAAGAACCAATCATTGGAAGAGGAAGGATGAAGATTAACAAACTGGAGACACCCAAAAAGCCTGTTTCCTGTCTTTAATGTAGTACCCTCTGGAATATCAAATCAAAGTTATCCTGTTAACCATTAAGTACCAAACTGGTACAGGCAGCACAATCACAAATATTTGAGTATTGAAGCTGACTCATAAAAATCTAAAAATATTTCATGCTTTAGGCTTTCACCATACCATCAGTTTAACCCGTTCCTCTCTTTCAATTATGTTATTTTGAAACCAATGTAAAAAGTATTTTTAACCCAGTTTTGGAAACTAATTAAAATTCAGCAAATAAAAAGAGCATATGCAATTAGCTTTTAAGGCATTATCTTCTACATCCAATCCTGGATTTACTAAATCAGTTGTTAAATACCTGTGCTATCTACTACACTAAAATAAATGCATATATGGTTATGAAAAGGACTGCCTAAGAGTCTTATCCGGTATACCTTTGAGAGAATATCAAAATCCATATATGAAAAGGTCACTTCAAAACTGATCTCTTTGTTAAATTTTCTGAGAATCCCGGTTTTTAACATCCTTGAAAGGCTGAAATATCTTTTCAGATCATAAATAAGTAAAATCATGTATACTCAAAACTTTTTTAAAGTTATGAGCATGGGAAACCAATAAATTTAGGCCAGAGCTTTTTTTTTTTTTTTACTATACAGTAAACAATAGTAAATGAAGTACACTGTATTTCTTCTAATTCTTTTGAAAATAAAGACATTTTATTTATTTTTTTTTTTTTAAAGAACTCCATTCTTTTTTTTTAATGGAAATGGAAGGAGCACGGGAACAGCCAATTTCAGGGGCACCAAGTTAGAACTTTTCAATGTGAAGTACTCCCCCAGTTGTGAGGACACGTACTGTACATCCATAAGAATTCCAGGAAGAGATTTCCTCCAAAATAACCCACTACAAAATTTCTAGAACATCAAAACCTTCACTACAATAATAGTTCAATAAATTATACTGAAAAGGAAAAACTACTTAATGATGAAAATCAAATAAAAACTCACACGTGACAATATCCTTTAAAAAGCAAGCACACGTGTGCACACACAAAGCAGAAACAACCAAGGCCTTTTCTTTTCTTTCCTTTTCTTTTTTTTTCCTAAAGAATACTGGAGAAGTCTAGTTCTGTGCATTATACAAAGGACAGCAAATATTAAGCTGTCTGTGTGTTTATGCTACTGTACTTCCATTTTTAAAACATGCATCTCAACTCCCCAGATACCATCATCCACAGAAACCATGCAGCTATCCAACAGACTTTCAGTGTCACCATTTATTATTTATAGCATTAAATGGGGGAAGTGGCTCTGATGTCACCAACCCTACCAACTGGAATCACTGACTCAATAAACATTTTCACACTGGAGAAAATCTGACTACGAAAACATTTTGCTGGGTTAAGTAGATTCTTTCACCTTTCCTCTCAATCCAGGGGTAGAGGTTGTTACTGTGTTAGGAGAGATACAAAGAAACTGTCAAGGTTTCCACAGGAAGAAACCCTGGGCATGTCCATTTGCTGAGGTAAAGACTTCCTCCCCCCAACTCTCCAGAGCCCAGTTTGATTTCCCCAGTGTTCGAACTGGCAGGTAATAGCTGCCATGTTTCTTTTCTTCCACCAAACCATCCATCAAGCAGCAAATTCTTCTCTTCTAGTAACCACCTTCTTACAGTTGTTTCTAAAAACCCCTTCTGGCTTCAAGTCGTAAAACGGAAAGCGGCTGGGGTGTCGGTAAGACCGGGAAGTCTGGCATGGCTACCAATGGTCTGTAATAGAAAAGTGATCGCTTTCCGAGGGGCCTAGGATTCTCTCCCTCTTTTCTTTCCTTCCTCTTTTTTTTTTTTTAAATACGAAAGAACTGGCGGCAGTGATGAGAAGAACCCTCCCCCCCGCCCAATTTTCCCAAAGCAACGCTGGGAAACATGAAGTTAGGGTTTCCCTTTCCTGGGAGATGGAATCCAGAGTACCTGGGGCCTTGCTATGCAAACATCCCTCACCGCGGAGTAGGAAACCCTTTGTCCGAGAAGCTGGACACCACAGGAGCCCGGGAAAGAGGCCCCTTATCCGTCACAGCCTCAAACCCCAGAGCTCCCCACCTCCACCCTAGTAAGGCCTATCCGGGCATCCACACAGCCCTACGTAGGGGAGAGGGTGCTGAGACCCCTACTAGGACGCGGAGATCGAGGCCCTGATCGATCTCCTCCGTAACCCCCTCCCACCACCATCTCACTCGGCCTTAGTGGGGCTTGCAAAAGCGGTGCAGGCCTGGGCCGAAGAAATTCAAGGGAAAAAATCCCCTCCTAAGAGAAGGAGAATGAGATGCTAGAGCGAGTGTGAGCTAAGGCCACAGCATAATCGAGCGAGGGTCCTTCAAGAGATGGGCCCGGATATAGGACAGAAGGAGGAAGGAGAACCGAGGAGCATGGAGGGGGCCGGGCCAGGTCCGGCCTGAGATCTCCAGGGATCCCGAGGAACCGCGTCGGCCCCGAGGCCAGAAAAGCGGAGGGCCCCGGTCCGGGCCAAGGCGGTGGGGAAAGGCTGGGGCCGGCCTCGCGCCGGACGTTGAGATGGGCAGGCCCGCCCGGGGCCGGACGGACGGAAGAACGGTCCAGCGGGCCTCACTCACCATGAGCTCGATGGTCTTGTCCTCAATCACCGAGTCGGGCTCCATGGCGGCCCCGGCGGCCCCGCCTCGCTCTCCCCGCGCAGCAGCGAACGGCCCGGGCGGAGGAGGCGACGGCGGAGGCGGTAGAGGCGGAGGCGGCTATCTTAACCACTGTAGCTGCCAGCCCGCCCGGGCCGCCGGCAGCTCCGCCCTCCCCCTCGGCGAACGCAGTACGCAGACCGAGGACTACAGCTCCCAGCAGGCGCCGGGGGCCCGCAGAGCGTTGTGGGTATGAGAAGTCAACTTCAGGCCAATCTCTCTTGGCAGCCTGAAGCTGAATTCTGAACAAAAGTAGCACTGAACTGTCATGTGGGACAGGCAAACCTAAAGAATTAAGGGCTCCCCCAAAAAAGGGTCTCGGGCTCTCCACGACTACATATCCCAGAAAGCCCTGCGCGCGGGTTCTCCTTCCGGCTAGTTTCTCCTGACTTCCTGGCAGCCCCAGGCGACTGAGACCGGGACGGAAACTCAGAGGTAACTCTTCACTCGTCAGAGATCCTGCGTGTGAGACCGATTTCCGCACATGCGCAGTGGTTGCCTCAGAGCCCAGTCTACACCTAGGTAGCGGCAAGGTTGGTCCGCGAACGTCTGCGGCTAGGGACAGGTGGGTTCTAGATACGTTGGGAGGACTTGGGGCTCAGAAGTGGGAGGGGCCAACAAGCGAGAGAAGCTCCGGCAAGGGAAAGGCTGTGAAAGCTTGGGCATCACAGAAGTGAGGGGTTTGGAAATTTCGTTGGGGAAAGTGGGTTTCTGGAGGTGAGTTAACTATAGTGCTGTCTGTACGCACCACGAACTGTGAGGAGCTGACAGACGAATGGGAACCTGTGTATATTGGATATTGAGCCCCTCGTATTCATTCGTTCAGGAAATACTTGTTTTTTAAACTTCCAGCCTCTGCCAGCCTAAGCACTAGGAATCAGCTCCGAGCATTACAAGGAAGGACTCTGTTACCATAGTGCTTAATTCTAGTGGTGGGAAAACAGAGACTAGCCAAAACAGTAGGCGCTAAGAAGTACCGCAGCTGGAGACCTGCAGACTCCTAGTGAAGTCTGCCTTCAGCTCTGTGTGAACTTTGTCAGGTCTGTTAGCGCCCGCTAACCAAAGACCAGCAGGTACATTCTGATTGAACAAGTTCATTGTATTATCGGTTGCAGTGAGAGGGAATACGCACCAAGAGAAATTAATCATAGGTGTCTCGGTAAGAGTTGTTGTTAGGTGAGTTAGGAGAGGGTTTGAGGAAATGAGGCTTTACTCTGGATTAGATACTGTCAGGAAGTGGGGGTATTCCTATGATTGGGCATCTTAATCATGCCTGGAACAAGGCAACAGTAGATCGAGACCGAAGCTGTAATTGCTAAAGAAGCAGACACCCCTCATCAGCCAGAGTGGGGATGTTTGGTCATTTTTTATGGTTTGGACAATGTTCATGTTTTATCTGCGTCCGAATGTAATTAAGGAATGACCTTGTTTCTGTCTTGATCTATCCACAGTCAGAGAATGGCCCTATCTGATGTTTATGTCCTGTGAAATTCTGTTCAACAGGAGAGCACAAGGCCTACCTAACAGGGCCATCTATCATCTAGTAACATTAGAGCCAGGATAATTGTAACAGACCAGCTTCCAAATATCAGAGGCTGTTTTTCTCCTTCTCTAGTGTTTTGAATTCTCTGCACCTGTAAAGTGAGGGGACTCAGTGACCTAGAAATCTTTCCATTTCTAAGGATCAAGTAATTACAGTAATTTATATGCATGCAGGGCACAGTGTAAGTTCCACTGGTACAGTTTGAAGTTTCATTGTCTTTATCTGGTATTTTCTACCAAAAGAATTAAAAGAAAAGCAATAGGAAGGAAGAGCACAGAATTGGAAAGTTATTACCACTAACTTGCTGTCTGC
Organism: Mustela erminea; assembly: GCF_009829155.1. Classification (NCBI taxonomy): domain Eukaryota; kingdom Metazoa; phylum Chordata; class Mammalia; order Carnivora; family Mustelidae; genus Mustela; species Mustela erminea. The sequence goes on along the minus strand of NC_045616.1, from coordinate 103,505,779 downwards.
ATTTCACTAGGCCCCTTCCCCTGTCTGGACCTTGGTTAGTAAAACAGGAGTAATACAGGAGTTAGAATAAATGACCTCTGTTTCAGTTATGTGGTGTATCATAATAAGCCACACCCAAGAAATAGTAGCTTAAAATAACAGTGGTTTATTTTTACAGTTGTGTGGGTCGACTGAACACAGCTGGGCCCACATAGTTTACGGAGGTTACTCATGAGACTGTAGTCAGCTGGGAGCTTGTCAAAATGGCTTCGCATTTTCTAGGGCATCTATTCTTCATTTGGTGTCTTAGCATTCATTCAAGCTTCTGCATGGTAACTAGCTTCCAGGAAGACAAGCCCCAATGAGCAAATGATCATCAAGCCTTTGGTCGCACCATACTTGCTAATGTCCCATTGATCAAAGCAAGTTGTACAGCCAAGCCCAGAATCCATGTAGAAAGGGACTATTATGCAGTACAGAGAGTCAAGGTTCATTGAGGACTACTAATGTAACAGCCACCCAAGACTCCTGATGTACCAGGATTTGCCACAAGACCTACCACGTAGGGTTAGGGTAAGAGTCACAAGCTGAATTCCCCGATATGTGTGTTTATCCTACATCATTTTTATTGTTTTAAAATTTGACATTTTTGCATTTTAAAGTTTGAATTTCCATCTTCTCTTGAAAAATTAGACTATCTAGCTTTTTGGCTATGTGTGGCAACAATATTCAGGGGTTAAGTAGCAATGACCTTCTTTACTTGAAGCATGGCACTATAGATTTCTGCTGTCACCATTGCTCCCTGTTGTCTTATATCTGCCTGCTCCGCTCACTTAATTTTTGTGCCTAACCCACAGAGAGATTCGAGTGTGCAACACTTGGTGTTAGAACTGTAATGGAAATAACTCAAGGCTTCTATCCTTTTATTAAACTCTTATCCCACCGTAAGAGGAAAAAATACTATTGGGTCAAATTCCAGGAGCTCAATGAGATTAAAAAATCATGTATTAGCGAAATAAGTCAAGCAGAGAAAGACAACTATCATATGATCTCCCTGATATGAGGAAGTGGGGATGCAACATGGGGGCTTAAGTGAGTAGGAGAAGAATAAATGAAACAAGATGGGATTGGGAGGCAGACAAACCATAAGTGACTTTTAATCTCACAAAACAAACTGAGGGTTGCTGGGGGGAGGGGGTTTGGGAGAAGGGGGTGGGATTATGGACATTGGGGAGGGTATGTGCTTTGGTGAGTGCTGTGAAGTGTGTAAACCTGGTGATTCACAGACCTGTACCCCTGGGGATAGAGTATTATGCCTCCATCAGAAAGGATGAATACCCAACTTTTGTAGCAACATGGACGGGACTGGAAGAGATTATGCTGAGTGAAATAAGTCAAGCAGAGAGAGTCAATTATCATATGGTTTCACTTATTTGTGGAGCATAACAAATAGCATGGAGGACATGGGGACTTAGAGTGGAGAAGGGAGTTGGGGGAAATTGGAAGGGGAGGTGAACCATGAGAGACTATGGACTCTGAAAAACAATCTGAGGGTTTTGAAGGGACGGGGGGTGGGAGGTTGGGGTACCAGGTGGTGGGTATTATAGAGGGCACGGATTGCATGGAGCACGGGGTGTGGTGCAAAAATAATGAATACTGTTATGCTGGAAATAAAAAAAAAAAAAATCATGTATTGATAGAAGCTTTACCCAAGCTATATAAGAGGCAAGCTGAGCCACGGCTTATTACTTATGTTAAACAAGAACTCAGGTTCTCAGGTATTTTAACTGTTGGGCTAGAAGCCCGCTGCTGATTAGATTTGGTCATCAGTAAAGGCAGAAGACTTTGAGTCATATTTCCCCCTGGTTTTTCAGATAGCAAGACCTGCTGACAACAAAGTGGTCAGGTCGACAATCCCTTAACTGAAACCCCGAGGTCTGAAACGTATTTAGAATTCAGAATTGCTTAGTTTGTGCAGACAGTATGGTACACAAAGTGTATGTATAATGTAACACACTTAATGGAGTCGGGGAGAGCACTTCATAATCAAGTACATTAACTTCTGTGCCTCAGACCATGTGTGTGCCTGTTATCAATTTATAGCATCTTAGTTCCAAAATCCATTCTTCTTTTACATACTTTGGAATACTGGAGTCCAACTAGGACCCTGTGAACGTTTCTCCTCTGCCAGCTGGCACAACATTTAATTTTGTCAATAGGGAGCCCTAGAAGAACACAGGCAAATGAAGGATCTTCTCTTCCTAGTTCTAGTATACTTTCTAGTATACTTTCTCGTATACTTACCTTCTTGCTTTTGTGGTATACAGAACCAAATGGTTTGCAGAACCATACCTTCCCTGCAGCACACACACACACACACACACACACACACACTTGCGCGCGTGCACACACACGGGTGGCCAGGACATTCAGAGGGTGGCTTCCCTGTGAATTCAGTGACACTTCAGTGGGTAGTTTCCTACCTGCCAGCCACAACCTGTAGCACCTCAGCAAATTTCAGTCATCCAGTGGCCCATAACTAACCTCTCCCCAGTGAGGTCTGAATCTCAGCCTAGCAGTGGGGGTGGGAAGGCTCTTCCAAGTTTGTTTCTTCCTTGGGTACTCAGTCTCAGTCCTACAGTAGTGGTTGATCCCAATAATTGCTCTTTCTGTAATTAGCATTATTTTTGCCCCTTAATACTTAATACCCTGTTACTAGTTAATAGTTCTTTCTGCTTTTTATTTTGTTTTTTAGAGTCCACATTTAAATGAAATCGTATGTATTTGTCTTTCTCTGACTTATTTCACTTAGCATAATACCCTCTAAGTCCATCCATGTTGTCCCAAATGGCAAGATCTCATTCTTTGTTATGACTGAGTAATATTCCATTGTATGTGTATACCATATCCTTATCCATTCCTCTATCAATGGAATTGTAAGTTGCTTCCATATTTTGGCTTTTATTAATGCTACAATGAACACAGCAATTCATGTATGTTTTCAGAAGTACTCTTCCGTTTTCTCTGGGTAACTATCCAATAGTGGAGTATTGGATCATATAGTATTTCTATTTTTACTTTTTTGAGGAAACTTGATACTGTTTTCCACAGTGGCTACCTCAATTTACATTCCCATCAAGAGTGGAAACAGGTTCCTTTTTCTTAAATCCCCACCAACACTTGTCATTTCTTCTTTTTTTGATACTAGTCATCATTCTGACAAGTATAAGATGACATGTCATTGTGGTTTTGACTTGCATTTCCTTGATGATTAATGATGTTGAGCATCTCTTCATGGATCTCTTAGCCATCTGTATGTCTTCTGTGGAAAAAATGTCTATTCAAATCCTCCGCCCATTTTTAATCAATCTTTTTTTTTTTTTTTTGAGTTGCTTATTTCTTTACTTTGGATATTAGCCCCTTGTTGGACTTATCATTCGCAAACATCTTCCCCCATTCAGTAGGTTGCCTTTTCATCTTGCTGATGGTTTCCTTTTGATATGCAAAAGCTTTTTATTTTCGTATTGTATTTTTGCTTTTGTTTCCTTTGGCTGAGTAAACATATCTAGAAAAATGTTGCTAAGGTTGATATCAAAGAAGGTACTGTCTATATATACTTTCTTCTAGGAGTTTTATGGCTTCAGGGCTCACATTTAGGTCTTTAATCCATTTTGAGTTTATTTTTGTATATGGTATCAGAAAGTGGTCCAGTTTCATTATTTTGCATGTTGCTGTCCAGTTTTCCTAACACCACTTATTGGAGACTGTCTTTTCCCCATTGTATAGTCTTGCCTCCTTTGTCATAGATTAATTGACCATGTACGTATGGGCTTTTATCTTGTCTCTCTATTCTGATTTATTGACCTATGTGTCTGTCTTTGTGTCAGTATCATACTGCTTTATTAAAGCTTTGTAATATAAACAACAATTCTTTATATTAAATTTTCCCAAAAGAGTATGGCAGATGTGAGGGTATGTGACTTTAAACTAGATCATGAGGTGTTGTGGCATCTTTCTAGCTTTCTCGTGGATTACTTACTCTGGGGGAAGCAAGCTGCCAAGTCATGAGGACACTCAGGCAGCCCTGTGGAGCTGTCCAGCCGGTAAGGAACTAAGGCCACCTACCAACAATCAACTCTTGCCAGGCCTGTGAGAGGGCCACCTTAGAAGTGGCCCCTCTTGCCCCATTCAATCCTTCAGATGACAGCAGCCCCATTTGACATCTTGATCTCATGAGAGACCCTAAGCCAGAACCAACGGTCTATGTTGTTTATGGATCCCTGACCCATAGAGAGTTAGGAGATAATGGGTATTTGTTATTTTAAGCTGCAACATTTTGAGTTAATGTGTTACAGAGCAATAGGTAACCAACAGAGATGCAAAAAGAGAGAGCAAGTGAGCTACTTCAAAGTACTGGACTCAGTGAACTCTCTCTTAACCAAAGCACCATAAACCCTTGGTAGAGTTTTGTGTCTGTCCCTTTCTTATGAATACTGTTGAAGGTAAAAAGTAACATTTTGAAATGGTATATTTTGAATGGGTTTTTTTAATTCAGATAAATTATAGAGTGGGATAGTGCACTGAAACTTTTTTAAGTTTATTTTTTTTTAATTAAGTAAACTCTGCACAGCAGGGGGCACAGACTCAAAACCCCAACATCAAACGTTGCATGCTCCACACCAACTGAGCCACCCAGGCGCCCCCCCCCCCATTTTAAATATTTTTTCTTTTCTTTTCTTTTTTTTTTTTTTAATTTTAAGTAATTTCTACATCCAATGTGGGACTGAACTCATGATCCCAAGATGAGAGTCATATGCTCTACTAACTGAGCCAGCCAGGTGCCCTGCTTATTGCCAGTAGACATCAAAGAATGCAGTTCTCTTAGAAGAAAATCTTGTGGAACTCTAGAAAAAAGAATGGTGGTAAGAAATATTAAAGGGGTAGGGCGCCTGCATGGCTCAGTCAGTTAAGCATCTGCCTTCAGCACAGGTTATGATCCTAGGATTCTGGGATCCAGCCCCACATCAGGTTCTCTGCTCAGCGGGAGCCTGCTTCTCCCTCTCCCTGCCACTCCCCCTGCTTGTACTCTTTCTCTCTTTTTTTTTTTTTTTTTTTTTAAGTATTAAAGGGGTGCCTGGGTAGCACAGTTGGTTAAGCATCTGACTCTTGGTTTTTTCTTAGGTTGTGAGCTCATGATCGTGAAATCAAGCCCCACATCATGCTTTACATTCAGTGTGGAGTCTGCTTAGGATTCTCTCACCCACTCCTCCCTCTGCCTCTCCAGTTCATGCTCTTGCTCGCTCTCTCTCTTTCTAAAATAAATTCAAGAAAAAGAAGTATTAAAGATAGTACCCTGTTTATCCATATGACTGGGCTCCATGTTTTATCCATCTATAGAATCAGAAGCAAGGTAGTTATCATAAAGTACATATTGGCACATTTATTTAAACTGAAAAACATAGCCAACTTTTTCTAACAGTCTTTTTGGATTACTGGTTTGATAGTGTAGACTGGCTTTGTCAACAGATATTAGACAAGGTATATCTTTAGTTTCACAATTTTTAGGAAGAAACACTTAAAGCATATAAATAGAAATATTTCACCAATTAATTTATTGGCAAACATGGAATTAATATTTGTGTTTTCCTAAGTTTGAAACTTACAGGTGAAAGAAGATATCTCCAACTGAGAGAGTTATATTAGTCAAAAGAGAAGAGATTATGCTACAGTAGCAAATTAATCCTTTGCAACCCTGTGTATCGGTCCAAACTCAGTCAGAGAAGCAGAACCACTGAATATATTAAGGGATTTCTTACAAGGAGTTGACCTTACATAATTGTTAAATCTAATTAGGCAATCTCTGTAAGCCTGTTGTCTTCACAGCTGACACTGGATCTGAAGACCTTGGAGCAGGCAGTCAGGAAGGGAAGATGGAAATAAGATGTAGGAAAGCAAGCGTAAGCCAAACTGGAGTCCATGAGGATGGACTGAAACCTGTTAGTTTTTTTGTTTGTTTTTTTTAAGATGTTATTTATTTATTTCACAGACAGAGATCACAAGTAGGCAGAGAGGCAGGCAGAGAGAGGTGGAGAAGCAGGCTCCCTGCCCAGCAGAGAGTCCGATGCGGGGCTTGATCCCAGGACTCTGGGATCATGACCTGAGCCAAAGGCAGAGGCTTTAACCCTCTGAGCCACCCAGGCACCCTGAAACCTGTTAGTTCTTATTGCCTTTAACCTTGGTGGTGTCACTCTCCTGCAGAGGATAGAGCCCTTTGTCAAAGAGCCAAACCACAACCCTGGCCCAAGAATCAGAGAAGCTAAAGGAGGCTGTAAGGGAACTTGGGGTGATTGCAGACCCAACCACTCTTCACACCAAGGAGGTAAGAGAGCAAAACAATGACAATGTATATGGGCTATAAAATGACTTCGGTTTTACTTCTATTCTTCAAAGCCCACACAGGAGTCTGTCCTGTGGCCCACCCTAGTCAGAAACACAAAGGAACAAAATTCAAGGAAATGTGGCTCAGCCTAGCCAAGCTGACACATTACTGAGTTTCCCCCCCAGGGACATAATGTCTTAACACACATATTTTATTCATGCAAAGTCCAAAGAGGTCAGCTAACCTTCTATCTTTTAGTTACACCACCTGGAATTCATGGCCTCCCATACTGCTGGGCAGGGGGGACAGAAGGGAAGGTCACCAGCTGTTAACTGCCTTATCTCAGACGCACATCATTCCTGCTCACTGTTCAGTGGTCAGTACGTAATCACACAGCCCTGAGAAGTTGCAAGGGAGGCCAAACAGTATACTCTTTTCTGTCTGCATAGAGAAAAGGAAATGAAGTAGTATGTGTAAGTACATAGGATCATTTCTGCTACGTGAGTTTAATGAATAATTATTTCATAATTCTTGATAAAGACTTTTAGGTATGCTTTCCCAAAATTGATAAAGTTAATTTCTCCAGGAATGATGTAAAAAATGCTTTGTTTAGTCAGGTGATTTCCAGTACTTTGCTCTCAACAAAATTGAATGATGATTGAATTAAGTTTTAATGATAATTTAAAATAATTTTGCTAGGGGCGCCTGGGTGGCTCAGTTGTTAAGCATCTGCCTTCAGCTTAGGTCATGATCCCGGGGTCCTGGGATTGAGCCCCTACATTGGGCTCCCTGCTCAGCGGGAAACCTGCTTCTCCCTCTCCCACTTCCCCTGCTTGTGTTCCTTCTCTCACTGTTTCTCTCTCTGTCAAATAAATAAAATCTTTAAAAACAAAAAAGAAAAAAATATTAAAAAATAAATTAAATAAAATAATTTTGGTAACTGATCACTATGTAAATTTTGACATAATAACTTTGAAGGAATCCAGAGTTGTATAACATTGCTTTTATTCTTCTACAAACAACATTTATTCTTCTACAAACAAGTCTTTTAAGTCCAACATCTATAAATATGTGACCTAAAAATAAATTTGATGCCAAATCATCTTATTCTAGCAATAAGTAATGCTCATGCATGAATATGCAAACTATTTTTTTGGTTATTGGTTGGTTTAAAGACGTAGTTGTAATACAATTCTGTTTAATCATTATCAAAATGTTCATGTACTTATTGTTTGACCAACTGCATTTAATAACAATTCCAATGATAATTTAAATGCAGAAAGCTTTTTTGCTAACATTCCAAGCCTGGGATCACCAAAAATAAAAATTATAACACAACGTGCAGAAGAGAAGTAGGATAAGGTGAGCAATAAGACTTTCAAGCATAAAATTTTGGGGGGAAACAGACTAGAGATATGAATTCAAGGAGAAAAAAAGGATATAAAATTTCCTCCTATGAGAGAACAGCTTGTTCATGTATATTTAAAAGGTAGTATGAAATGACTATATATTTAAATTTCATTAAGAAAAGTAACAAAGCTTTGTGTTTTTTTTTTTTTTTAAGATTTTATCTATTTATTTGACAGAGAGATCACAAGTAGGTAGAGAGACAGGCAGAAAGGGGGAAGCAGGCTCCTCGCCAAGCAGAGAGCCTGACGTGGGGCTCGATCCCAGGACCCTTAGATCATGACCCAAGCTAAAGGCAGAGGCTTAACCCACTGAGCAGCTCAGGTGCCCCCAAAGCTTTATTTTTAAAGGTCAGTATTTATTGGGGCACCTGGGTGTCTCAGTCAGTTAACTTGACAGCTTTTGATTTGGCTCAGGTCATAACCTTGGGGTCCTGGAATCAAGCCCTACATTGGGCTCCATACTCAGCAGGGGTCTGCTTGAGGATTCTTTCTCTTTCTCCTTCTTCCTCTGCCCAGGTGAGCTCATTCTCTCTCTAAATAAGTAAGTCTTTAAAAACAAATGTCAGTATTTATAATACACTGGAAATTATATTCTCAGCTATTTAAATTTATACTGAAAATTTTTAGGTACTTTAAGAAATGAGTAATTACATAGTGTTTCAAAATTCTTTTGGGGTTACAAGAGGAGAAAAAGTCAAAGATCGTTGCTCTAGATCACTATGGTGACTGCAGAAAGGGCCTTGGTATCCTCAGTGCCAGACTCTCAAGTCTAGGATCTTGAACAAAACTAGACATTGGCCAAGAAGTCTCTGACATAGGTGTAAAAGAATTGGAATTAGAAAAGATTTCCCTTCCATAATAACTAAGGACATACTGGTTAAAATAACCATCAGGTAGCCAATCTCTCTGTCCCACTCCCCACTCCTGAATAGCTCCATGGTGAGCTACCTACTACGGCACTGAAAGCTGTTCACAGTCTAACTCCAGTACAGTTTTCCAACTTTCTCACTTTTCTTTCTCTCACCTCCTATTTTGGCTCCTCGCATTTAAAAAAAAAAAAAAAAACAGCTACATTCCTTCATGCTTGCATGTCCCTCTCTCTGGCAGTTCTCGCATCCTAGAGAAGATGAGATGGGTGCTTGCAAGCAGGGTACAAAACCAGAGGCAGTGAGAGACAGGGCAGTACATAATTCAACTCTAGTGTGAACTTTTTTGCTGGACCCTAACTCAGGTCCTTCTGTAAGGCCCTAAGCAGCTTGGAGGTTCCAAGTATTGAGAAATTTATCCCGAGGAGTATCCTAAATTCTGAGGAAACAGGCCAGCAGAAAACAGGTAAAGAGGGAAGAAGTTATATAGTGATTTCCTGATGAACTAGATTCTAGCTGCTGGAACACAGAATTTATAGGACCGAGATTGCCAGCATTAATCCCAATGAGTTGTGCTTGTGAAAGCAGGTACATCCTCTCCTGTTGATGGCCTTATCCTATTCCTTCCCACCTGAATGGGAATGTTGTGTGCCTGCTTCTCCCTTTCTTCTCTCTACTGGAGGATCTTTGTAGCCAGTAGTGGCTCAGAATTACCAAACTTGGAGCAAAGTATATGCAACAGGAGCCTTATCTATGTAACCCGATGTAAAAGGGACTATTTTAGTCTGGAGTTTCCGCTGTGGCCTCAAACCTGAAAAAAATAGGTGCCATTTTATTTTTTTTTTAAGATTTTATTTATTTATTTTACAGAGAGAGGTCACAAGTAGGCAGAGAGGCAGGCAGAGAGAGAGAGGGAAGCAGGCTCCCCACTAAGCAGAGAGCCCAACGTGGGGCTTGATCCCAGGACACTGGGATCATGACCTGAGCTGAAGACAGATGCCCAGCAAACTGAGCCACCCAGGCGCCCCAATAGGTGCCATTTTATTGGAAAGTACTATATGAAGTTTGACAGGCCTGTGAAGAAGGTTGTCCAAAAACCAGTTTTGCCAGCTCCTCAGCCCATCCCCCACTTTGAAGGTGTACCTGTGAGGCTTGTAGACTGATCTGCCAAAATGGAAGAACATTTAGAGAATTAGTCCCTCCCAGTACTCCCCAGATGCACTTCAGGGTGCCTCAGGGACCACTCAGATACCAAAGCATGTCCCTTTGTGTTTGGAGACATGGGCACTAGTTCCTCATTCATGTCTGCAAATGTGAATATGCGGGTAGGCCAAAGGCTGAGTAGGCCTAGCCTGTGGCCACAGAGAGAAAATACCTGTCTCCAGAAACACCTGCTCTTCCAAAATTCCAAGGAGCAAACATGCATGTTTGTGTAGGCCAGCTCCCCTCCCCCCGCCCCCGCCAACACACACACAAAAACATTGTCTTGAAATTGTCGCTGACCAAGAGGCCATCTGGAGGAGAAAGTGATTCCTACAGGGCTCCCCTGTGAGGAGTACAGCATGGGAGGTAGGAAATTAAGAGGGGAGGAAGGTATCAGGGAGCTAGCCAGAGGAGGTAACTCTCATCTAGAAATAATAGGAAACCCAAAAAGTGCCCCCATGAGAAAAGATAACAGCCTTTGACATGAAACATTTAGGAGATACAGGTACCAGATTATAATGGGACAAGTCAGGACATTTCTCCCCTGCCTCAGGTTGGGTTCCCCAGAAGCAAACCCTGAGATGAGGATACTACATAAGGAGTTTTTTAAGAAGTACTCCCAGGAGAAACCCGTTAGGGAGTGGGGAACCCAGAAAGGGAAGATAGACTGTGAGGCAGAATCCCATAGAGTGGAGTTTCAGCTTCAGGCTGATTCTGCATGATGTTCTGGGATGTAATTCACTCCCCAGAGTTGGTCCTAACCTGAACATGGACTCCTGGTCCTACTCCTGGAGCAGTCATTCAGCTTCCAGATACTTGCGCGCTGTGTTTCAGGCAAAGCCACATCAATAGGAGTGCCGGGCTTGAGAAAGAGTACATCTGACCCTTGAGCAACAGAGGTTACAGGCACCAAGCCCTTCTGCAGTTAAAAATCCACATATAGCTTTAGACTCTCCAGAAACTGTACTTATAGCCTACTGTTGACCGGAAGCCTTACCAAAAGCAAAAACAGTCAATGCAGATTTTACATATGTACTGTATACTAGTTCTTAAAAAACAGTTAATGCAGATTTTACATATGTATTATATACTAGTTCTTAAAAACTTACTCTAACAGTAAGTTAGAGAAAAAATATTCAGAAAATCATAAGGAAGAGAAAATAAATTTATAGTACTATACTGTATTGGGAAAAAAATCCATGTATAAGTTAAGTAAACCCATGTAGTTTAAACCCATGTTGTTCAGGGGTCCGCCATTAGAAAAGAAAGCGCACAGAATCTCTGGGAGGAGGTTACAGGGATCTGGGTAGAGCACTAACAGTGTCTGCCATAGATCATCCCAAGCACTGCTCAGATCCACTTGTACTTTAAATTAAGGTCCGTCACAGCCTCTGTAAGATAGGATTCATCATAATTTCTAGGGGAAGACTTAGAAGAGGAAGGTTTGAGAGAGCTGCAGCCCCCAAAGCTGCAGTTGGTCCAAGACTGTAGATAATTTGTCATCTTCCTTTCTACATGTTCTAGATCCCCTTTGCCCTTGCTGTAACATATCTGCTGTTTTAGAGGGCTTACCTTTGGGGGTGTCCTAGACCTTCATCCTGAGGGGTCTGAGGCCATGGATACCTATACTTCTATCAAGCTGGCCATTCATGCCTACAACTGGCCTGGGAATACAAGAGTTCATGAGCTAGTGCCACAAACAGAGTATGCATGATCCCCCGTTCCCAGCTGCACTCAGAGGGGACGTGTACAAAGTGTTGCACTGGCTCTTCACCTAATGATGGATTGCATGGTCTCTTGTACCTGAGTCTTCTGTTTCCATTTTGGTCTTATTTCCCTTCTGAAGTCTCAGTGTATCTATATTAGCTTCCTGTGGCTTTCACAACAAATTGCCACAAACCTGATGGCTTTAAACAGAAATGTATGCCCTCCCAGTTCCAGAGGCCAGAAGTCTGAAATCAGGCTATGAGCAGGACCATACTCCCTCAAAGGCTCTAAGAGCGATTCCTTCCTTTTGTCTTTTTTCCTTGTTCTTTCATGTTTTAATTCTGGTAAAATAGGCATAACGTAAATTCATCATATGATGCATTTTTAAGTGTACAGGACAGTGGCATTAAGTACATCATGTTTTTGTAACCTTCATCACCAACCATCTCAGGAACTTCTTATGTTTTCCCATACTAAAACTCCATACACATTAAACACTAACTCCTCATTCCCCCTCCCCTAGCCCCTGTCAAGCACCATTCTATTTTCTAGCCCCATGAATTTGACTGCTCAAGATACTTCATGAAGTGGAATCACGAAGGATTTGTTCTTTTGCAAAGGGGTCATTTTACTTAGCCTACTATCTTAGGGTTCATCCATGTTGTAACATGTATCAGAAATCCTTCCTGTTTAAGGCTGAGTTAGCTCTGTTGTGTGTATAGGCCACATGTGGTGTATCCATGCTTCCATTGATTGACACTTGGGTTGCTTCTTTCTTCTGGCTCTCATGAATAGTGTGGCTATGAACATAGCTGTACAAAGAACTCTTCAAATCCCTGCTTTCAATTCTTTGGAGCATATACTCAGAAGTGGAATTTCGGGATCATATGGGAATTTATTTTTAATTCTTTTAAGGAACTGCTATACTATTTTCCACACAGCTGTATCATTTTACATTCCCACCAGCAACTGCACAAGGTTCTAATTTCTCCACATCCTTGCCAACACTTGGAATTTTGTGGGTTTTTTCTTTTTTTGTTGTTTTGTTATTATTGTTTGTTTTGTTTTTGATAAGAGCTATCCTACCAGGTGTGAAGTGGTAGTCATGGTGGTTTTGATTTTCATTTCCCTTATAATTAGTGATGCTGGGCATCACTTCATGTACTCATCAGCTATTGTACATCTTCTTTGCAGGAATGTCTATTCAAGTCCTTTACCCATTTTTTAATCCACTTGTTTTTTTTTTTTTTCCTGGCTTTTTGTTGTTGTTATGTTATAGGAATTCTTTATATATTCTAGATTTTAATTTCGTAAAAAACATATAATTTGCAGATATTTTCTTCCATTCTGTGGTTACCTTTTCACCCTATTGATAGTTTCCTTTGATGCATAAAAGATAAAATTTGACATCTTTTTATTGTTGCTAACTATGCTTTTTGGGTCGTATCTAAGAATTATTGCCAAATCCAATCTCATGAAGCTTTCTCCTGTTTTCTTCTAAGAGTTTTATAGTTTTAACTCTTACATTTAAGTCTTTGATCCATTTTGAGTTCGTGTGTGTGTGTGTGGTATAAGGTAAGGCTCCACCTTCATTCTTTTGCCTTTCTTACCTCTTCCAACTTCTCGTACTTCCTGGTGTTCCTTGTCTTATGGCCTCATAACCCCAATTTCTGTCTCAATCTTCACATGGCCTTTTTCTCTTTTCTTCTGTGTCTCTCCTCTGTGTCTGTATCTTATAGGGAACCCGTCATTGGCCTGCCCTAACCCATGATGATCTTACCTTGATCTTTAACTTAATTATAGCTACAAAAAGCCTCATTCCAAATAAGGCCACATGTGGACATTCTGGGTAGGAAAATTGGTGGGGAGCAGTGGGGACTATTCAGCCCACTACAGTGTTCACTCTAATTTCCTTTGCCACAAGCAATTTTATTACCAGTTCTTTTGTTTCTCTTCCTTAAAACAATCTTTATCATCCTCTGCCACATCCTACTTAAAGCACTCCGCTCAACCCAGCTAGCTAGATTTTACCTATGCCTCTTCCTTATTTTCTTAGCAGTTGCTCTAAGGTCTGTAATATACATCGTTAGCCCTTTACAGTCTACTTAGAATTAATATTTAGCAATTCACCTAAAATGTAGAAAACTTGCAACTATATGGATCTATTTATTCCTTCCAATCTTTTATACCATAAATGTTCTATGTATTATACATGTTACATTATAAATCTTACAAGGCAAAATTTTGCATTAAGCTTTAAATGTTATTATGATTTCAAAGTCAGAGGGAAAAATAGTTTTATATTTACCCAGTTACTTACCATTTATGATGCTCTTTATTCTTTCCTGAATATCCAGTTTTTTTTTTAATTTATTTATTTATTTATTTTATTTCCAGCATAACAGTATTCATTATTTTTGCACCACACCCCGTGCTCCATGCAATCCGTGCCCTCTATAATACCCACCACCTGGTACCCCAACCTCCCACCCCCCGTCCCTTCAAAACCCTCAGATTGTTTTTCAGAGTCCATAGTCTCTCATGGTTCACCTCCCCTTCCAATTTCCCCCAACTCCCTTCTCCACTCTAAGAATATCCAGTTTTTTATCTGGTATCATTTCCTTTCTGTCTGAAGAACTTCCTTTAACATTTCTTATAGTGCATCTCTGCTGGCAACAATTTTTCTTTCTTTTTCTTTTTTTCTAAAAATGTCTTCATTTCTGTTTTTCTCCAAGGATATTTTAGTTGGACCTGAAATTCTGGATTGAGAAATTTTTCCTTGTACACTTAATGATGCTCGTTTTCTATCATGTTAGTGTTCTGCGGCTCCTATAACAAATTATCACAAACTTAGTGGCTTAGGACAACAGAAAGTCATCCTCTCTTATCCTGTCACAGTTCTTGAGGGCAAAAATCCAAAATCCAGATGTAAGCAGGCCGCACTCCCCATAGAAGCTCTAGACAAGCATCCTTCCTTGGCTCTTCTGGCTTCTAGTAGCTCCAGGCATTCCTTGGCTTATAGCTAGTAACTCTAGTCTTTGCATCCCTCTTTTTTTTAAAGATTTTTATTTATTTATTTATTTATTTGACAGACAGATCACAAGTAGGCAGAGAGGCAGGCAGAGAGAGAGGAGGAAGCAAGCTCCCTGCTGAGCAGAGAGCCCGATGCGGGACTCAATCCCAGGACCCTGAGATCATGACCTGAGCCGAAGGCAGAGGCTTTAACCCACTGAGCCACCCAGGCACCCTCTGCATCCCTCTTTATGTGCCTTTCTGTTCTTTCTTTTGTCTTCTCCCCCATACCCTGGTGTTTTTCCTCTAGTCATAAGGACACTTGTCATTGGATTGAGGGCCTACCTGGTTAATCTAGAATGATCTGATCCCAATATCCTTAACTTAATTACTCTGCAAACACCCTTTTTCCAAATAAATTCACATTCATGAGTTCCAGGGATAAGTATTAGACATATCCTTTTATATAGATATAGATATAGATATAGATATGTAGACATAGATATAATTGACATGTTAACATTATTAGTTTTAAGGATACGACATAATGATTTGGTATTTGCATATATTGCAAAATGATCATCACAAGTCTAGTTAATATCCATCAACCTACATAGTTATAAAAACTTTTTCTTCTGTTAAGATCTCCCTTAACAACTTTCAGCTATGAAATATTACTAACTATAGCCACCATTCTAAAGACTTTCATTCAAGTACATTATATCCCATGACTTATTTCCTTTTGTAAAAAGATTTCTTTATTGCGGCGGAGGGGCTAAGGGAGAGGGAAAGAATCTCAAGCAGACTCCCCGCTGAGCACAGAAGCCCGTTGATGCAGGGCTCTATTTCATAACCCTGAGACTATGACCCAAGCTGAAAACAAGATTGGGACCCTTAAACAGCTGAGCCACCCAGGCGCCCCGACTCATTTCTTTTATAATTGTGGGTTTATACTTTTCAACCACCTATACACATTTTGCCTACCCTCATCCCATGCCTCTGGCAACCACCAATCTATTTTCTCTGTATCTATGAGTTTGATTTTTGTTTTTCTGTTTTCATGCTTTTAGATTTCACATACAAGGGAGATGTATGTTATTGGTCGTTGTGTAACTTACTTCATTTAGCTAATACCCTCAAGGTCCATCCATGTTGTTGCAAATGGCATGATTTCCCTCATTTTGATGACTAAATAATATTCTATTGTATTTATACACTACTGAAGGACACTTAGGTTGCTTCCATGTCTTGGTTATTGTAAATAATGCTACAGTGAACATGGGGTGAATATATCATTTTAAGTTAGTGTTTTCATTTCCTTCAGACAATGCTGCAGTGAACATGGGGTGAATATATCATTTTAAGTTAGTGTTTTCATTTCCTTTTTATCCAGAAGTGGAATTGCTGGGTCATATAGTAATTCTACTTTAAATTTTTTGAGGATTTTTATACTGTTTGCCATAATGGTTGCAATTTAAATTTCTACCAACAGTGCTTAAAGACTTTTTCTTCATATCCTCACTGACATTTGTTATTTGTTATTTTTTTATAATAGCCACTCTAACAGGTGGGAAGTGATCTAATTATGGTTTTGATTCGCATTCTCCTGATGATTATTGATGTTGACTACCTTTTCATGTTCCTGTTGGCCTTATGTATGTTGCCTTATGTATGTTGCCTTATGTATTCACATCCTCTGCCTGTTCTAAACTGAATTTTTTTTTGTTTGTTTGCTATTGAGTTGTATTAGTTCGTTATTTATTTTTGGGTATTAACTTCTTATACGATACATAATTTGCAAATATTTTTTCCCATTTAGTAGGTTACCTTTTCATTTTATTAATGGTTCCCTTTAGTATGCAAAACCTTTTAGTTTGATGTAGTCCCCCTTGTTTATTTTTGCTTTTATTGCTTTTATTTTTGGAGTCAAATCCAAAAGAAATCATCACAAGACTACTATTAAGGAACTTACCACCTATGTTTTCTTCTAGGAGTTTGATGGTTTCAGGTCTTATATTCAAGTCTTTAATTCATTTTGAGTTTTGGGGTTTTTTTTGGATGGTATAAGATAGTGGTTCAGTGTCATTCCTTTGCATGTGGCTGTACCATTTTCCCAGCACAATTTGTTGAAGAGACTGTACTTTTTCCTTTGCATATTCTTATCTCCTTTGTCGTAAGTTAATTGACCATGTATGTGTGGGTTTATTTCTGGCCTCTGTTCTGTTCCACTGATCTGCAAGTCTGTTTTTATGTCAGTATCATACTGTTTTGATTTCTGTATATATGGTTTGAAATCAGAAAGCATGATGCCTCCAGCTTTGTTCTTTCTCAAGATTGCCTTGGTTATTTGCTATCTTTTGTGGTTCCATACAAATTCTGGGATTGTTTTATTTCTATGAAAAGTGCCATTTGAATTTTAATGGAGATTGCATTGAAACTGTAGATTGCTTTGGCTAGGATTGGCATTTTAACAATATAAATTTTTCCAGTCCCTGACCACAGAATAGCTTCCCATTTATTTGTGTCTTCTTCAGTTTCTTTCATCAGTGTCTTATAGTTTGCAATGTACAGGCCTTTCGCCAACTTGGTCTAATGTATTCCTAGGTATTTTATTCTTTTTTATACAATTGTAAAGGCAGTTGTGTTCTTAGTTTCTCTGATAGTTCATTATTAGAGTATAGAAATGCAACAGATTTTTGTATATTGATATTGTATTTTCCAACTTCACTAAATTTATTTTTTTTAAGATTTTATTTGTCAGAGACAGAGAGAGAGTATGTGAGGACAAGCAGGGGGAGTAGCAGGCAGAGGGCAAAGCAAGCTCCCTGCTGAGCAAGGAGCCCAATGTGGGATTCAGTCCCAGGTCCCTGAGATCATGACCAGACCCAAAGGCAGACGCTTAACCAACAGAGCTGCCCAGGTATCCCTACTAAATTTATTACTTCTCAGATTTTTGGGGAGTAGAGCCTTTAGGGTTTTCTATATATGATATCATGTTATCAGCAAATAGTGACTGTTTTATTCTTCCTTGCCAATTTGTATTCCATTTATTTATTTATTTATGCAATCATGCATGCCTAATTGGAAGTAAGACTTCCAATACTGTGTTGAATGAAACTGCCAAGAGTATGCATCCTTGTCTTGTTTCTGATCTTAAAGGAAAAGCTTCAGTTTTTCAGCAATGAGTATGATGTTAGCTGTGGCCTTGTCACAAATAACCTTGATTATGTTGGGGTACATTCCCTCTATATCCACCTTGTTTGGCATTTTTATCATAAAATGTTGAATTTTGTCTCGTGCTTTTTTTGCAGTAGAGATGATCAGATGATTTTTGCCCTTCATTTTATTAATGTAGTATCAAGTTGATTAATTTGCATGTGTTGAAACACCCTTGTAGTCCTGGAATGAATCCCATTTATCATGGTATATGGTTTTTTTAATGTATTTTTGAATTCAGTTTGCTAATATTTTGTTGAGGATTTTGCATCTATATTCATCAGTCATATTGGTGTATGATGTTATTTTCTTGTGGCATCTTTGTCTGGTTTTGTTATCAGGTAGTGCTAGCCTTATAAAATAAGTATTCCCTTTTCTTCTCTTTTTTGGAAGAATTTGAGAAGATGTGGTATTGATTCTTCTTAGAATGTTTGTTAGAATTCACCAATGAAGCCATCTGGTCCTATACTTTTGTTTATTGGGAAGTTTTTGATTACTAATTCCATCACCTTACTCATGATCAGTCTACTTGGATTTTTTATTTCTTCATGATTCAGTCTTATAAAATTGTATGTTTCTAGGAATTTCTCTATTTCTTCTATATTGTCCTGTTTGTTGGCATATAATTGTTCATAAGAAGCTCTTAAGAATCTTTCTATTTCTGTGTTATCAGTAACATCTCCTCTTTCATTTCTGATTTTATTTATTTGACTCTCTTTCTTGGTGTCTAGCTAATGGTTTGTTTTGTTTATCTTTTCCAAGAACTAGCTCATTGTTTCATTGATCTTTTCTGTTGTCTTTTTAGTTTCTATTTCATTTATTTCCATTCTATTTGTTGTTATGTTTTTCCTTGCCCTAAGTTTGGGCATCATTTGTTCTTCTTTTTCTAGCTCTTTGAGGTGTAAAGTTGATCATTTATTTGAGATTGTTCTTGTTTCTTGATGTGGGCACTTATCAATATGAACTTCCTTCTTAGAACTGCTTTTGCCTCATCCTGTAAATTTTGGGATGTTGTATTTCCCTATTCATTTGTCTTGAGGTTTTTTGTTTGTTTGTTTGTTTGTTTAAGATTTGTTTATTTGAGAGCGAGAGAGTACACTTAAGTGGGGGAAGGGGCAGAGGGAGAGAATATCCAGGCAAACTGTGCTGAGTATGGAGCCCAATTTGGTGCTCTATCGCACACTCCTTGAGGACCTAAGCCAAACCAAGAGTCAGACACTTAACCAACTGAGCCACCGAGCACCCCTATTTTTTTTATTTTCCTTTTGATTTCTTCTTTGATCCATTGGTTTTTTTAGTAGCATGTTGTTTAATCTCCACATAGTTGTGAATTTTCCAGTTTTATTCTTGTAATTAATTTCTAGTTCTCTACCATTGTGGTTACAAAAGATGCATGATATGAATTAAGCCTTCTTAAATTTAATAAGACTTTTTTGTGGACTAACCTGTGATCTGTCCTGAAGAATCTTCCATATGTGCATCAGAAGAACCTGTATTCTGTTGCTTTTGGATCAAACATTCTATTTATAGTCTGTTAACTCCCTCTAGTCGAAATGTTTTTTTTCAAGGGCAATAATGTTTCCTTACTTATTGATTTTCTTTGTGGATGATCTATCCATTGAGGAAAGTGGCGTGTTATCCCATACCATTATTGTACTGCTATCTATTTCTTCCTTCAGGCCTGTTAATATTTCATTTATATATTTAGGTGTTCCTATCCTGGGTGCATAAATATTTATAGTTGTTATATCTTCTTGCTGGATTGACCCATTTATCATTGTGCAATATATTTGTCTCTTATTACAGTCTTTGTCTTAAAGTCTTTTTTGTCAGGTATTTGTATAGTTACCCCAGCTGTCTTTTGGTTTCTATTTGCATGGAGTATCTTTTTCCATCGTTTCACTTTTAGTCTGTGTCTTTACATCTGAAATTACTCTCTTATAGGCAGCACATTGTTAGGTCTTGTTTTTTTATACATTATACACTTACACATTTTTTTATACATTGATTAGAGAAGTTAATCCTTTTACATTTAAAGTAATTATTGATGGGTATGTACTTATTTTAATTTTGTTCATTTTTTTTTAAAGATTTTATTTATTTATTTGTCAGAGAGAGAGCAAGCGAGAGCGAGCACAGGCAGACAGAGTGGCAGGCAGAGTCAGAGGGAGAAGCAGGCTCCCTGTGGAGCAAGGAGCCCGATGTGGGACTCGATCCCATGACGCTGGGATCATGACCTTTGGTTATTTTGTAATCTTTCTGTTCCTCTCTTCTCTTACTCTTTTCTTTAGGATTTGTTGTTTTTTTTTGTTTTTTTATTTTTTGTTTTTTTAGATTTTATTTATTTATTTGACAGAGATCACAAGTAGGCAGAGAGGCAGGTGGGGGGGGGGAGCAGACTCCCTGCTGAGCAGAGAGCCCGATGTGGGACTCGATCCCAGGACCCTGAGACCGTGATCTGAGCCGAAAGCAGAGGCTTAACCCACTGAGCCACCCAGGCACCCCTATGATTTGGTATTTCTGTAGTGGTACGCATAGATTCCTTTATCTTTTATGTATCTACTTTTCAGTTTTGCTTTGTGGTTATCATGAGGCTTACATAGAACAACTTGTATTTGTAACAGTCTGTTTTAATTTGATAACAACTTAAGTTTGAACACATTCTAAATCTGCATTTTTACCCCCCTCACCCACCATGTTTTAGGTTTTTTTCCTTTTTAAAAACATTTTTATTTATTTATTTGAGAGAGAGAGACAGATAGCGAGAGGAGAGCAGGAGCTGGGAGGAGTGGAAGAAGCAGGCTCTCCGCAGAGCAGGAAGCACAATGTAGGGCTCGGTCACAGGACCCTGGGATCAAGACCCTGAAGGCAGTTGCTCAACCAACTGAGCGAGCCAGGTGCCCCCATGTTTTAGATTTTTGATGTCACAACGTACATCTTTTTGTCTTGTGTATTTCTTAGGTTATTGTATAGTTATTTTTACTACTTCTGTCTTTTAATTTTCATACTAGCTTTTTTTTTAAGATTTTATTTATTTGTCAGGGAGAGAGAGGGAGAGTGCACATAAGCAGGGAGAAAAGCAGGCAGAGAGAAGCAGGCTCCCCACTGAGCAAGGAGCCTGATGTGGGATTTGATCCCAGGGCTCTGGGATCATGACCTGAGGCAAAGGCAGATGCTTAACTGAGCTACAGATTGCCAGTATCTACAGGATGCCAGGCATCCCTATTCTAGCTTTATAAGTGCACAACATACTGCCTTTCAAGATTAGATTTTTCTGAATTTTAATGTATATTTACCTTTACCAGTTAGATTTCTACTTTCATGTTTTCCGATTACCAATTAGTACCCTTTCATTTCAGCTTAAAGAAGTCCCTTTAACATTTCTAGTAAGAGTAAACTCCTTAACTTTTGCTTGTGTTGAAAACTCTCTCTCTCTCTTTAATTCTAAATGATAACATTGCCAGGTAGAGTATTCTTAGTTGGTGTTGTTTTTGTTTTGTTTTGTTTTGTTTTGTTGTTTTTCACATTTTGAATATATCATGCCACTCCCTTCTGGCCTACAAAGTTTCCATTGAAAAATCTTCTGATAACTTTAACAAGTTATTTTTCTCTTGCTGCTTTTAAGATTTCTCCTTGTCTTTAACTTTTGATACTGTAATCATAATGGGTCTTGGTATGGGCCCCTTTGGGTTCATCTTCTTTGAAACATCTTGGGCTTCCTTAACCTTGATGTCTGTTTCATTCCCCAGGTTAGGGAAATTTTCTGTCATTATTTCTTTAAATAAGTTTTCTGCCTCTTTTTCTCTTCTTCTGAGACATCTAAATGTGGATGTTGGGCACTTAGTCTTGTCCTACAAGTCCCTTAGGCTCTCTTTACTTTTTTCCTTTTTTCATTTTTGCTTCTTTGGTTGAGTGAGTTCCAGGACCCTATCTTTAAGTTCACTGATCCTTTCTTCTGCTTCATCTAGGCTGTTGTTGAACTTCTCTATTGTATTTTTCATTTCAGTTACTCTATTCTTCAGCTCTTTGACTTTTTTGGTACCTTCTTATTTGTTCATCTGTTCTTCTCGTGAGACTGGTGAACATCTTTATGACCATGACTTTGAGCTCTTTATCAGGTAAAGCACTTAACCTCTCTTTTATTAACATTTTTTTGAACTTTTATCTTTGTTTATTTGTTTGGAACATATTCATCTCTGTGCCTTTATTTTCCTTGATTCTCTGTGTTGGTTTGTATGTATTATATGAAACAGCCACATTTCCCAGTCTTCAAGGAAAGGCATCATGTAGGAGATGAAGCTTATTATTTAACGTTGCCCTAGCTCTTTGTTGTTTCTCAAGCTTTTATGATCGTCCAAGCAGCTTACTTTATTTTTAGTGGCTCTCAGTAAGACCTCAGGGAGGATCTCAGTCAGCACCTAGATTCAGACTAATTGAAAGTGAGACCTGTGGGCAGCAGCTTTTAGATATGCAAATAATATAGTCCTGTGGGACTGCCAGCATTAGCCTCACTAGCCATCAGAGCCATATGACCTATAGGTGTTCCCTGGGCAATAGCTACAAGACTCAGTCCACCAGATGAGTATACAAACTCTTTTCTGGGAGATACTGGCAACCTGTAGCAAAGCAGAAGCAGAGTGCAAAGATGGTATCCACCAGCCTCCATCCCTGGAAAGCATCTCAGTAGGCCCCTAGATGTATGCCAAACCTGAAGCCTGCCTCTCAGCCTGAAACTTCAGGAAAGCAAACAGGCCTTGTTCAGAGAGACTGCTGATGTGTTTCACTCTGCTGTCTGTGCTGTGCCCTGGGGATAGTAGCCAGCCAAGAACTGTCTCTGATTTTTGTAGTCACCTTTCTGGGACCCAAGGAACACAAGCCCTGTTGCCCACCAGATCTAGGGAAACAAGGGACATTAGGGAGTAGCCTCAAATATCAGGCACTGGGCATAAAAACCAGGGTACCAGATATGAGTACAAGCTTCTCTCTGGAAGATACTGACCTCTACAGAGTGGCAGAAGGAAAGCACAATGATAGTACCTGCCCTCCAAGGTGTCTGGAGAGGATGACATTGAGCTGTTAGTTGTGTATTTAATTAGAAGCTTGCCCCACAGGCCACAGCTCTGAATATAAGATAATAGGCCTCTTTCACAGAAAGATTGAGCATCTTAGTCTGTTGCCTCTTTACCATGTCTTTGGAGTGGTAAGAACATTTTTTCCCCCTCTCTATTTTAAAATAGGCTCTACACCCAACATGGGGCTTGAACTCACAACCCTGAGATCAGGGGTCCTGTATTGTACCAACTGAGCCAGCCAGGCACCCCTAGGACCTTTGTTTTTATTTGTTACAGACCTGTACACAAGTATAGCCTGTATACAAGGCTAGTCCCACTAGCCACCAGGGCCAAGTGACCTAGGGATGCCCCCTGAGCAGGAGCTGCAAAAATCAGGGGGCCAAATGAGGGTACAAACCCTTGTCTGGGAGATACCAGTACATTTGAGCAAGGCAGAGAGCACAAGAATGGTGCCTAGCGGCCTCCATCTTGGGACAGTATTTTAGTAGACTAGATGTGTGTCACATTGGGCTAATGTTTTAAGATAAGCAAATAAGCTTCTTTCACAAAAAGTCCTGGGCACTTTTCAGTTGACTGCCTCTGTGCTGGTCATTAGGGGTGAGTGATTCTGTGCACACAGCCCTTAAAGAATTGTTGTTGTGCCTTACAGTTGTGCCTTGTATTTCTCGTGGACTGAAGCCTTATTAGGTTTCAAAGACAGATGTTTTGGGGCTCACCGCTCAGGTACAGGTCTTAAAAGTTGGTGTGCCAGAGGTGGAATTCAGACCATTCACTCCTCAGTGAGAAGCTTGGAGTTTGAGTTCCCTTCTGATTGTGGGGCACCACACAAAGGGTGGACTTCATGGGTATGTGGTGTCTCAGTCTCTCCTACCTGCTTCTGTGTGAGTTTTCTCTATTTCACCGAATACACAGGCATTATTCAGCTGGAATGGGTGTTTTTGTTTTCTTTTTGTTTGTTTCTTGTTTGTTTTTCAGAGGTAATTGTTCCATCTGTAGCTGTAGATTCAGTGTGTCTATGGATGGAGGTGAGTTCAGGATCCTTGTACATAATCAACTTGGACTGGAACAGATATATTTTGGGGGGGATTCACAATTCAGCCCTCTCCATCTATCTTCTCGCCTCCATTCTAAGTCAGCAGTCATTCAAGTTGTTCTGCAGTATGTAATTTATCATTTTTCTTTGGTGCTTTCAAGGTTTTCTTTTTATTTTTGGTTTCAGCAGTTCGATTATGATGTGCCTGAGTATGGCTTTGTTTCTATTTTTCCTGCTTAAGATCTGCTGACCTTAAATCTATAAATTTGTATTTTTCACCAGATTTGGGGCATTGTCAGTCATTTCTGCAAATAGTTTTCTGGTCCTGTCTTTATCTTCTCCTTCTAGATATTATCCCATAGATCTCTTGAGTCTCTGTTCATTTTTCCCCCCTTCTTTTTTCTATCTTCTTTAGATGGGGTAATTTTTTTTAGTAACTCGGTCCTCTATCATGTCTGCTGCACTGTTAATCCCATCTGGTGAATTCTTTTATTTGGGGTACTGTTTTTTTCAATTCTAGAATTTCTGGGGGTTTTTTGTTTTTGTTTTTTAATATACATAGCTTCTGTTTTTCTGCTGTGACCTCCTAACTTTTCATTCATTGTGAATCTATTTTCCTGATTCCACTAAGGAAATAGTTATAGTTATTATTATTATATATATTATATATAGTTATTACAGTTATTATATATATAGTTATATAATAAACTCTTTATAAATCCTTATCTGTAAATTTCAAAATCTGGGTCTTCTGAAAATTGGTTCCATAAACTGTCTTCTCTCTGGAAAGCAGGTTACATTTTTTCTGTTTCTTTGTAAGATAATTTTGTACAATATCCTGGGTGTTCAGAAGGTCATGCTGTAGAGACTAGATTCTGTTGTATTTCTCTGAAGAATGGTTTTGGTTTTGTTGTTTTTAAAGAGGCAGTTAATTTGGCTTTATTCAAACTGTAAATATTTATTTCTTGGGCATCAACTCAAATCTCAGTTTAGCTATTTTATTCTTAGCTGGGCTGCTTGTAGTCGGTCCTGTGTGTGCATAGTTCATGAATGAACTTGAGTTTCGGCAGTGTTTATACACACAGTCTGGGGTTTCTCCTCTCTCTCTCCTTTCTGGGATATCATCCCTTTTCACTTTTCTGCAGCACAGTTGTCCTGAAGTTTGTTTTCTCATTTTTAAGACCAGAGAGACTGAGAATTTTCTTTCCGTTTTGGCTGTCTCGCACAGCACCAACTGCACTGTACCCTTAGGCTAAACGCCACAGAAAAAAGAAAGTCATTTCCTGCTATTCTCTTCTTTCAAGTTTTAGCTCCCCTCCAGGATATACTTGCCTTTATTTACTCTCTAGTATGTTCTGGTGGCTTTGTTTTTGTTGTCTTTTTGTTTTTGTTTTGCATTCGGTCTCAAGTTTATAGTTGTTACCTGTGGAAATATCAGGTTTACTCATTACTCAGCCATATCACAAGATACCCTAGTTTTATCCTTCTCCATCAGCTCAGTGTACAGAACCTCCTCCAGTGAAGCCATAGGTATCAGCTAAAGTTGAGGCATTAGTGGTACAAAACCAGAAGACTGTTAAGTCACCCAGTAAATAGTTTGGAGCCAAATTTTCCAAATGCAGACAGTGCTGTCTCTAAAGGCAAAAGAGGCCTGCAAAACATGATGCTTCTTTCTTAGTGTTAGAAGTCTCAAGGTGCAGTATTAATTCCTGGACTCTAAATAGGGATGTCGTGGCACAACATGCCCCAGATCATTGGGCACTTCAAATCTACCCCAGCAAGATTCTTATCTCCGAACCTCTGGAACACATGGTCTTACCAGGGCATGTAGAGTAGTTGCCACTTCTTACTCATCAGGTCCAGTTAATATTGTATGTCCACATAATAGACCAATGTAATGTTACATGGAAGGTCCAGAAAATCAGAGTCCATTGGGCTATGTTTTGACAAAGACCAGGAGAGTTAGTGGAAGAGCCCTGAGGCAAGGCAATGAATGTATACTATTGACCATCCTGGGTAATGCAAATTGCTTCTGATCTTCCTTTCTGATGGACATTGAAAGAAATCCATTCATTAGATCAACAGCTGCATGCTATATAAGAGAAGCTATGTTGCTTCATTCTAGATTCATGCAGGGCAGTTGCAGTGTGACTTGCTCAGGTAAGTTTGCTATACTCCACTGTCATCTGTGGTTTTCTTTCAGACCAGGCTGATAAACTAAGGTGGGATATAATGGGGGACTATTACCCTCGTATCCCTTATGTTTTTAGGGCTATCACATCATTCCGCCCAGGAGGCGGTATTGTTTGTGAATTATTATCTCAACCAGACTTGGGGTGGAGGGGTGTAGTTCATGAGCTTTCATTTGGCCTTTCGTACTACAGTAGTTCTTATTACATATGTCAAGGAAGTAATATCAGGGCTCTCCCAGATGCTGAGTATACTCAATTTCAGTATGCATTTGGATACCAAGGAAATGATCACCAGCTGTATGTGTGAAGTTTTGGACCCACTGTAAGAAAGACCTGGGTCAGAACTGCATATATTACCAGGCCTCCAGAATCCCTACTCTAATGATAGGTCATGGATGTGCTTTAGTTTGGGAACTTTTAATCCCCTCCTCAGTACCCTGTCATGATAGTTCCAACATAGTATCTCATTTAATGTGGGTGTCATTTTTTCCAAGTATTGAAATACTATCCCACTATTAGAATCAGCTGCAAGGCCCCTTGTCAGGGTGTTAAATATTGAGTCCTGGAAGAGTATTCCCATATCAACAAACACACCTCTAACCAGACTAATATTCCATTCTACCACCCCAAACCCTATGTCAGCATCATCAAAGGACATTTATAAGCAAGTACTCCTGGTTCTTGCTGATACATAATAGCCTGGTCTTATAGCTCCTTTGTTGAATAATCCTTTTCCACCCTTAACAGGGGCAGCACTTCCCCCAGACTGGTCATGCTGAGACTTGATCCTAGTTATTGGCCTCGTGTCCAGGAGGGGATGGGGGCTGATCTTGAGGAAGGCAGGTGTTGTGCAGGACATCTGCCTTAATTGAGGCCTCTGTGTGGTTTCTGCAGGGAGGGGGCTGCTGTTGTCCTCTAGCACAAAGTGATTCTGGGTACTCTTGCATGCCCGCATGTTCAGAGGAATCTAAAGGTTTTATGTTGTGAAGTGCATCTTCCCAGATATCCTCACCCAAAGTCTGTGGGTCCCACTCACTCCCCATCAAGGGCCTGACTTTAGTGTGGGAGACTTACTAAGGCTGCAAAGTTAGCTACTGCTGGAATTCTGTTCTTAGAATACAGTCCTGTGCGTGGTCTTCCAACATGATTTTCTTTCCAGATAGAGTAAATGACAGTCTAAAGACTATCTAAAGGAGAAGCTTAAAAAAAAAAAAACAACTTTCACTTCTTGCCTTAAATTAGTAACTGTCTTGAATCCATCATTTTCTCTCTTCCATGCATCAGTAGCATCCAGCAGCAAAATACTAATTCCACGGCCCTTTAAATTTTGGTTTTCTCTCTATTACACAAGCTCATGCAACCCCTTTTAGCTCTAGCTGGTTCCAGGTTAACAAAGGTACATATTTTATTTGTTTTTAAGTGATGAAAAATTTTTTTAAGAAAATTTCCTAAATCCTAGTAATGATGAAGGAAAAGATGTTAGGGTTCAAAGCTGATGGCCAAGAAAGTATTCTTTGGACATCTTTGGTGCAAAAAGGTGGTTTTATTAAAGCACAGGGACAGGACCTGTGGGCAAAAATTGCTGCTCAAAGGTACTTATTTTGGTAATAACAGTGCTGTGGCATCCCATGTGCTAGCAACATGCATTTCCATCAGTAAAAATGTCCTTACGGCCACCTGGCCAGCAAGTGATCAGATTCCAAAATCTCATCCTTAGAGTCTATTCCCTAGGACCACGACCAGTTTCCGATGTCTTTGGTAGGTTTCTTCAAAAGCAGACTATGAAATGGGAATTTGGGAGCAAGAAATCTATTAAGGAAATGCTCCCAGGAAGAACTGGAAGGTGACTAGAAGAAGCAGGATAGGGGAGGAGAAAAGCAAAGCAAGGGGGAGATCTCAAACAAAGTCCCATGGAGGGTGGCTTCAGCCTGATCCCATAGGGGAACTTTGGAATATAAATGACACCTCAGAGTTTCTCCTGACTTGTTACAAGGATCCTGGCTTCCATACTCCTGCTCGGATACTCCAGGCAATCTGTGGATATGACCCACCCACCTTTCAATGGGTGGGTAGACATAAATTCCCGGGCTCTTCTGACTCTGTGCCTGTAGACACTGTGGCTCCTGAAGCCCCAGAGCAGGCCTTCGAAGAGAGTCCCCAGTGTGGATGCTTGGAAGCAAAAGGCACAAAAGCTGGGGGACATGGGGGTAGTAAGTCAAGATCGTAAAGGCGACTTGGGTGGAACAACTGTGTCCATTACAAACTTATTACCTTTCCTTCCCTCCCTAACTCTGTTTTCACTTCTCCAACCCTGGGATAGCTAGATGCAGCCTAGGGTAGGAAGTAGGGAAGAAGAGGAAGAAAGCAAAGTGGCACGAATGACGAAGATGTGGACTATATTGGCATAGTCTCAGTTATACTGGGGTAACAAGTAGCCCTGAACTCTTGTCAGCTCGTACAGTAAAGTTTATGTTTTGCCCATGCCTCATGTCCTATGTGATATGGCAGAGGACTGCACCCCACGTGGTCACCAGGGACTCAAGTTGTTAGAGGATCCACCATCTTCTTCCATCCACCACATCTTGAACACACAGCTTTCCCATTTGTTTTCATGGGAGGACTGTGCATGGGCTTTTCAGTGTGCTTTAGCACAGGTGTGACAGTCACATGTCACCATGAAGCACAAGTCACAAAGCCCTGCCTGACTGCATGGGGCCAAGGAGTGGGTGGGATCAAACGGTACAGTTGGTGACTTTCATCCCAGCCATGCCTGTCTTTTTTACTACAAGCTTCTAAGTCTAGTTCAAACTTGAACTGAGTGAGAAAAAGAAATCCAATGAAAAGGTAAAACTGGGTAGCTAGTACTAATCAAATAAATTTGGAAAACCTATGAGGTTTGCCAGAGATTTTATCACTGAGGCAGAGGGGAAAGGAATAGGTAAATTATGAATGAATAAGGTTCCTAAAAAAAAAAAGAGCTAAAAATAGCCAAAATGCCTGATTGTTTTATACTGGTTAAGGAGCTTATGTACATTCACAGGGGGGTAAGTTAGTCATTTAAAACTATGTTTCCAGAGAGCTTTTAGTAACATTATTAAATGCTCATGTTATAAGTGAAAAAAAGTCAGGATATAAAACTGTATATGAGGATTCCCATCTCTTACCTGGATTACTGTAAAGACAGTAATTGTTACCCTCCGTAATGTCTCTGGTTCTCCAGTATGTTCCTTACACTGCTAGTCATCTGTCTGCCATATAAAGCTGATATCCCATGTGGCCTTCAGGATAAAATCCAGATTTCTTTTCATGGTGTATATTATATCCGTTTGGTCATGCCTACATCTTCTGCTTGATTTTTCTCAAATACCTACTTCATATCCTATTCTTAAATTTATATTTCCACCCCAGATATTTCCTGAGTTCCAGATGTATAGAGACAAGTGACATCCCTCTTTGGTTGTCTCATAGTCATCTCAAATTTAATATATGCACAATTAAGCCTTTTTTTTTTTTAAGAACTCTTTAAAATTGGACTTCCGATTCTCTCTCTTCACCACACCAAATCTTGTCCTGTGCCAGTCTTTTCCAATTCAGTAAGCGATACCTCTACTGACTCAGCCAGCAAAGCCAGAAATTCAGGAGCCATCCTTGAGTGTCAATTCCAGCTTATACTTGGTCCCTCCTGGCCTGTGATTCTTCACTGTGGCATGATAATTCCGCCTCTCAACTTCCGTTTCTCACTGGCTTGTTCTCTGACTCTACCCCAGTTTACATTACTAAGAGATTCTGATTCAACTTTGCTTCCGCTGGGTTTTCTTCATGTCCTGAAGGAAGTCAACCCATCTTGTTGGTTCTGTTTCACGAGTTTTTTAG
Organism: Mustela erminea; assembly: GCF_009829155.1. Lineage (NCBI taxonomy): Eukaryota > Metazoa > Chordata > Mammalia > Carnivora > Mustelidae > Mustela > Mustela erminea. The sequence goes on along the minus strand of NC_045616.1, from coordinate 103,475,838 downwards.
CATGTCACTGCTGTCATGGAATTGGTAAAGAAATGTTTTGCAGGGGTGCCTGGGTGGCTCAGTGGGTTAAGCCTCTGCCTTCAGCTCAGGTCATGATCTCAGGGTCCTGGGATTGAGCCCCACATTGGGCTCTTTGCTTGGTGGGGTGCCTGCTTCCCCCTCTCTCTCTGCCTGCCTCTCTGCCTACTTGTGATCTCTCTCCCTGTCAAATTAAAAAAAAAAAATGTTTTGCAAACTTTTTCAAAAACAGCTAGAGGTAGGAAAAAAAGAGCAGCAGACTGGTTCGGTGATTGATGGAGGCCTCTGACAGTGTCCACTTTGTATCTACACACTATTTTACTTCATTTTTTTGTTTTGTTTTGTCATCTAGACATTATACTTGTTTCTTTTTCTTTAATAACTGCTTTTTTGAAATACAACTCACCTACCATAAAATTCACCCTTTAAAAGTGTACAAAGAGTGGAGTTTTTTAGTATATTAATAGTTGTACAACCATTATTGCTACCTCATTTTGGAATTACTTAATTCCTCTTTAAATTTTTGTTTTCACCTCTCTGATGAAAAATTTCAAATTATAGCAGTTTTATACTTGGAGTTAGATTACTCCAGTACCGGGTGTGCTTGTTGGTGTTTCTAACGTCCATTGTTTCTGCTGGTTTCAGTTATAAAACTTTCCTTGTGTGCCCAGTTATTTTTTAGTTGCATGCTAGAGGTTTTATTTGTAAAACTATTTGCAGAAATTGTTGAAACCTAAGATGGTATACTCCTCAAGAGAGGATTCACCTTTCCTTCTGCCAAGTGCTTGTGAGCACTAGCAGTCCCGTATTACCCCAGGTCTTTTCAGAGGTTTTGATTATCAGAAGGAAAACTACAAACCCCATGATGCTTGTCAGTATCACCTTTACTCTTGTTCATGGGTACCCCTTTGGGGTTCCTACAAAGGGACTAGTTTCACTTGGGTTCCCTCCACTCTGCTTCTATCTGGCCCTGAGCTCTAATCTTCATGTTCTTAGCCATGGAAGGTTGTCAATTGCTCAGTGTCACATTTCTTTTGCAACTGAAATATATTTGACGTACAACATAATGATTTCATATTTTTATCTATTGTGAAATGATCTCCACATTAAGTCTAGTTAATATCCGGGGCGCCTAGGTGGCTCAGTGGGTTAAAGCCTCTGCCTTCGGCTCAGGTCGTGATCCCAGGGTCCTCGGATCGAGCCCCGCATCAGGCTCTCTGCTCAGCGGGGAGCCTGTTTCCTCCTCTCTCTCTGCCTGCCTCTCTGCCTACTTGTGATCTCTGTCTGTCAAATAAATAAATAAATAATCTTAAAAAAAAAAAGTCTAGTTAATATCCATCACCATACATAGTGTCAAAAGTTCAGGAAAAATACAGAAGTAAAAACGATGAATCACAGAAGTAGTAATGGTTAAAAGCGTACTGTGCAGACACTAGAAAGACAGTTTGCAAGCCAGGAGCACTCAAATCAAAACATGGAATGAGGCTTACAGGTTTATTATTATAAACTAGCTTATGTAGTATAGAAATAGTGACTTTGTTCTTCACAGTGGTTGGTTAAAATATTAGAATTTTCTTAAAGGGAATTATTGGTTACCTCATGGGGGAACAATTTAAGTTTCACTTACGATTTCCAGAGACATAAACTAGAAGAGACCCAGGCCAAGTTAGCCTCCCTTGCCTTGCAAAATAATCTCCAAGACAAGGTCTGGTCTTCATTTATGTGATTGATTCTAACAATTCCTTTTTAGTTATTCTCTTAGCAAGGTGAGTGTAGCCAACTAGGACAGTGTTACTCTTGATTTACCATTGTTTATGTAGCCGGGCTTAAGAATCACACATTCGTTGTTTCCGATAGTTGAGTTCTCAGGATGGAAGGTCGTGTAGTCACTGTTGCCAGCAGTCAGATCATCATCATACATGTGGGAGGTCAGATCACTTGAGTTCCTCAAGTTATCTAATCCTCATGGACATAATTTGAGGGGTGAGTAGCTGCCCAAAGACATTCAAAACCCTTGAGAGGATACAGCACACTAGAGAAATTCATATGACTGATAAAGAGATATGATTCTCTAAGGAGAATAATAGCCAAGGATTGAAAAATTCCCCACTGCAGAGATTCCCAGAAGCCAAGATTTAACCAACTAATCAACTTAAATGGGTTCTAATCAGATTCAGGTTTTACCTTTCTAATTCAAACTACATTTTTTTAGTTATTTTATGTAGGCATAGTAGATGTATTAACTATCACGTATCCTCATGATTGTTTTGGACAGCATGAACATGAGGAAGTTTTATTTCAGGGAGCAGAATTACAGATGACGTTACACCTTAACTAGACCTCTATGATGTGAGCAATCAAATAATTTAATAAGAGGCATTTATATGTAAATAAAAGAAAAACAAAGATTAATAGCTCAAATAAATTATAAATTCATTTTTGAGTTTAGACAGCAGCCAGTTGAGAAAATTTCTAGATTTGAGTTTGAAGCTTTTTTTGAAGATAAAATGAGGATGACACTTTAAGGCACATGGATTTTCCTGTGTGCAGTTTGTCTTTGATGATGTCACTTGTCATTGAACTTTCTTGAATGGTGGTCCATACAGCAACAGGAATGAAGATTACCCATACATGATCTACTATGGTGATTTATCTGAGGTTTACCAAACTGAAGTTTACACTACAGTTTTCTAACAAAATACAATTTTTTGTAGTTATCCCATTTTTATCAAAGAGAGCCCAACGCGGGGCTCGATCCCAGGATTCTGGGATCCCAGGATTCTTCGGCCCAAGCCGAAGGCAGAGGCTTTAACCCACTAACCACCCAGGTGCCCCTCTCTGATATATTTTGCTTAGCACTATACTTTCTGCTTCCATCCATGTCATTGCAGATGGCAAGGATTCATCCTTTTTGTGGCTGAATAATATTCCACTGTATATATAAGATACTTCCTCTTTATCCATTCATCTATTGATGTACACTTGGGCTGCTTCCATAATTTGGCTATTGTAAATAATGCTGCTATAAACATAAGGGTGCATGTATCACTTTCAATTGTGTTTTTGTATTTTGGGGGTAGATACCCAGTGGTACGACTTCTGGATCATAGGGTAGTCCTATTTTTAACTTTTTGACGAACTTCCATACTGTTTTCCATAGTGACTGTATCAGTTTGCATTCCCAGCAAGAGTGCAAGAGGGTTCCTTTTCTCCACATCCTTACTAACACTTGTTGTTCTTACGGGTTTTTTTAAAGTTTTGATTTATTTTCTCATTTAAGTAATCTCTACACCTAACCTGGGGCTCAAACTCAAAACCCCAAGGTCAAGAGTTGCACCCTCTACCGACTGAGCCAGCCAAGCGCCCCATTCTTATGTTGTTTTTCTTAGCCATTCTGACAAGTGTGAGGTGATACATCATTGTAGTTTTGATTTTCACATTTTGATTTACATTTATAATCATCAGTTTATTCAGAGACCTATACTTTTGTTTCGTTTCATCTTGGCTTAAGCAGCTTTATGAATGAATCCGCTTTGCACTAGATTTTTAGAAATTCTTATCTAGTTCAGTGTTACGATTTAAAGTTTTGAAAAACCTGTATTCTAGAATACTAGTGAGAGTCTTTTCCATGAATCTTTTTGAAGATGAACATCTTTGTCTGTAGTTCATTGTAAATGCTTCCAGAGAAAAATCAAGAGTAAAACAGTATCTGTGAATGACAAGACTTCAAAATAGCTTTGGTTAAAGATCTGGTAAGAGTTTGCCCCCGCGCCAAAAAAGACACAAATGAGAAGCAGATTGTTATCTTCATGATCAATAGTACTGTAAAATAATAACTGGAATTATAACTGATAACATCATACCAGGACATACTACAATTTTAGGAACTTTGTATAATTTCTGGAACAGTTACATTAATCACAGAATCAGGGACACCTGGGTGGCTTAGTTGGTTAAGCATCTGCCTTCAGCTCAGGTCATGATCCCAGGGTCCTGGGATCAAATCCTGTGGAGGGTTCCCTGCTCAGCCAGGAGTCTGCTTCTCTCTCTCCCTCTGCCCCTACCCCCAGCTTGTGCTCTCTCACATGCACACTCCCTCTCTTGTGCTCTCCCCCACTCTCTCTCAAATAAATACATAAAATTAAAAAAAATTTCACAAGATCCTTGTTCATAGCAGATATACATGTAAGAGGGAGGAGTCTTTATAGGACGTACAGGGAGAGTTTTAGACCAGGTAGAAGCCATCTTTGCCTTTAGAGTCCCTAACACAAGTCATCTATGGGGACCCCAGTAATTCTACCATGGTGTAAAATCAAGAATCATGGGTTTTTCCCTTTACATACAGCAGGGCAATTTACCAAATAGCTTCAACAAACAAAAACAGAAAGCAAATGTGCACTGTGAACTGGAGAGCCCAGAAACAGATAATGGAGTTCTGATCAAGAGAGATGTATCCTCAAACTCCAGAGTCAGTGAGAAATCATTGAGCCCAACATGGTGTGTGGGTACAACCTGGTTGCTCACCAGACTTGGAGTGATTAGGTAGCTTCTTTAGATCCTACTTCTGACCCCACATAGTGCCAAAAGTTCGGAGGGTGGGGGGAACAGACCTAAAACCAATGAATCCCTGAAGTACCAGTAACAAAAATACATTGTGCTTACACCAAAAAAACAGTTTGCGAGCCAGAGGCTCTCCAGTCAAAGCATGGAAGGAGACTCAGAGGTATATTATTACAAAGCAGCTTGTGTAGTGTAGAGGTAGTGACTGGTTGCAATATTAGAATTTTCTTAAATGAAAGGGAATTGATTAGTGATTATCTCATATTAGTTTGGGGATCATTTTAAGTTTCATTTATCATTTTCAGAGGCATAAGCAAGAATTGTCCCATTCAATTTAGCCTCACTTGCCTTCCAAAGTAAGTTAAACTTTGCCTGTATAACTAAACTAGTTTTGTCTGTCCAGAGAATTTTCAGGTCTGGACTTCATTTGTGTTTGACTTTAACAATAGTTAGGGAAAAAAAAATATTTCTTATAATAAGGACTTTTAAAAGCTACTCCCTTCACAACTTTCAAATATGCAGTATGGTGTGTTTTTTTTTTTTAAGATTTTATTTATTTGTCAGAGCAAGAGTGAAATAGAGAGCACAAGCAGGGGGAGTGGCAGGCAGAGGGAGAAGCAGGCTCTCTGCTGAGTAAGGAGGCTGATGTGGGACTCAATCCCAGGACCCTGGGAGCATGACTTGAGCCAAAGACAAATGCTTAACTGACTGAGCCACCCAGCCATCCTGCAATACAGCATTATTAACTATAGTCTTTGTGCTCTACATTATATCCCCATGACTTACTTATTTTATAATGGGAAGTTTGTGATTTTGACCACCTTCATCCATTTCACCTACCCGCCCCCATCCCCACCACTGGCAACCACCAATCCGTATAAATCTGTATTTATGAGCTTTGGGTTTTGTTTTGTTGTTTTTCTTTTGTATTGTTTAGACTCCACATATAAGTGAGATCATACATTTGTCTTTTCTTTGACTTATTTCACTTACCATGATGTCCTCAAGGTCTGCCTCATTGCAAATAGTAAGACTTTATTTTTTTATGAATGGGTAGTATTTCATTATGCATATATACACACTCACATACCACATATTCTTTATCCATTCATTCATCCATTGACAGACCCTTAGGTTGTTTCCATATCTTGATTATTGTAAATAATGCTGTAGTGAACATAGTGAGGTATATCTTTTTAAGTTAGTGTTTTCTTTTCCTTTGGATAAATATCTATAAGTGGAATTCCTGAATCGTATGGTAGTATATTTTTAATTTTTAAAGGAACCTCCATATTGTTTTCTGTAGTGGCTGTACCAATTTACATTCCCACCAACAGTGCATGAGGGTTCCTCTTTTTCCACATCTTCACCAATACTTGCTGTTTCTTTTCTTTTGATAATAGCCATTCTAACAGTTGTGAGGTGATAACTCATTGTAAGTTTGATTTGCATTTCCCTAATAATTAGTGATATTCATCATATTTTCATATACCTGTTGGCCATCTGGATGTCTTTGGAAAAAAATGTCTATTCAGGTCCCCTGCCCATTTTTTAACCAGATTGTTTTTTGCTGTTGAGTTGTATGAGTTTTTTTTATATATTTTGGATTTTTAACTCCTTATCATATATGATTTGCTAATATTGTTTTCCATTCATTAGGTTGCCTTTCATTTTGTTGGTAATTTCCTTTGCTCTACAGAAGGTTTATAGTTTGATGTAATTCCATGGTTTCATTTTTGCTTTTGTTGTCTTTGCTTTTGGTGTCAGGTCCAAAAAATTGTCACCAAGACCAATGTCAAGGAGTTGACTGCCTATGTTTTCCTCTAAAAGTTTAATGGTTTCAGGTCTTACATTCAAGCCTTCTTAACCATTTTGAGTTAATTTCGTATATAAAGTAAGAGAGTAATCCAGTGTCATTCTTCTCCTTGTGACTGTTCAGTTTTTCCAGCATCATTTACTTCAAAGACTGTCCTTTTCCCATTGTTATTCTTGGGTCCTTTGTCATAACTCAATTGACAATTTATGTGTGGGCTCTCTGTTCTGTTCTATTGATCTATATGTCTGTTTTTATGCCAATACCATACTGTTTTGATTGTTTTAGCCTTGTAATATGGTTAGAAATCAGGAACTGTGATGCCTCCAGCTTTGTTCTTTTTTCTCAAGACTGCTATTGCTATTCAGCATCTTTTGTGGTTCCATACAGATTTTACGGTTCTTGGTTATAGTCCTATAAAAACGGATATTGGAATTTTGATAGGGATTATACTAAATCTGTAGATTGCTTTGGGTAGTGTGGATGTTTTAAAAAATATTCTTCCAGTCCATGAGCATTCTTCCAGTCCATGGAATATCTTTCCACGTATTTGTGTTATCTTCATTTTCTTTCATCAGTGTCTTATACACTTCAGTCTATGGGCCTTTTACCTCCTTGGTTAAATGTATTCCTAGGTATTTTATTCTTTTCATACAATTGTAGATAGAATTGTGTTCTTAATTTCTCTTTCAGATAGTTTGTTATTATTGTGTAGAAACGTTTTTACATATTAATTTTTTATCCTGTAACTTCACTGAATTTATTAGTTCTTTTTTTTTTTTTTAAGATTAATTTATTGGGGCGCTTAGGTGGCTCAGTCGTTAAGCATCTGCCTTCAGCTTGGGTTGTGATCCCAGGATGCTGGGATCAAGCCCCACATCAGGCTCCTTGCACAGTGGGAGGCCTGCCTTTCCCTCTCCTACTCCCTCTGCTTGTGTTCCCTCTCTTGCTGTGTCTTTTTCTGTCAAATAAATAAAATCTTTTTTAAAAATAAGATTAATTTATTTATTCATTTTTGAGAGAGAGCAGGAGGAGAGGGAGAAGAATCTCAAGCAGACTCCCTGCAGAGCTCTGAGCCTGACACCAGGTTCAGTCTCACCATCCCGTAATCATGACCTGAACCAAAATCAAGAATCAGAGGCTTAACCAACTGAGCAACCAGGTGCCCCTTGAATTTATTAGTTCTAATAAGATTTTTTTTTTTTGGTGGTATCTTTAGGGTCTTCTACATATAATATCATGTCATCTGCAAATAGTGATCATTTTATTCTTCCTTGCCAATTTGGATGCCTTTTATTCAAATAATTGGCAAGAATGAACATCCTTGTCTTATTCCTGATCTTAAAGGCACTATTAAGTGTGATACTAGCTGTGGGCTTGTCATATTGTGACCTTTATATGTTGAGGTATGTTCCCTCTTTTTTGAGTTTTTAATCATGAATAATTGTTATATTTTTCTGCATCTACTCAGATGACCATATGATTTTTATCCTTCATTTTGTTAATGTTGTATATCGTGATTGATTTGTGGACATTGCACCATCTTTGCATCTCTAGGATATATTCCACTTGATGGTGGCATATGATCCTTTTCATGTATTGTTGAATTTGGTTTGCTAATGTTTTGTTGAGGATTTTTTCATCTATGTTCATTCATGATATTGGCCTATAATTTCCTTTTATTGTGGACTCTTCATCTGGTTTTGGTATTAGGGTAATACTTGGCCTCACAACATGAGTTTGGAAGTTTTCCCTCCTCTTCTGTTTTTCAGAAGAGTTTGAGAAGGATTGGTATTAATTCTTAGGATGGGTAAAATTCACCAGTAAAGCCATCTGGTCCTGGACTTTGATTTGTTGGGAGGGTTTTTTTATTACTGTTCAATCTCCTTATTGATTTTTATTACTGTTCAATCTCCTTATTGATTTATTCAGGCTTTCTCTTTCTTCATGATTCAGTCTTCTAAGGTTGTATATTTCTAGGAATTTTTCCTTTTAGGTTGTCCAGTTTGATGGTGTTTGTATTTCAAGGGTATCAGTAATGTCTCCTTTTTCATTTTTAATTTTATTTGAACCTTTCTTTTTTTTCTTGGAGTCTAAGCGTAGTTACTGGTTTGCCATTTTTCTCTTTTGAAGCTCTGAGTTTCATTGATCTTTTTTATTCTTTTTTTAGTTTCTCTTTCATTTGTTTTTACTCTGATCTTTGTTATATTCCACCCTCTACTAACTGGGCTCTTCTTTTTCTAGTTCCTTGAAATGTCAATTTAGGTCATTTATTTGAGATCTTTCTTGTTTCTTGACAGAGGTCTTTATTAGTATGAGCTACCCTCTTAAAACTACTTTTATTACATGCCATAAATTGGGAATGTTGTATTTTCATTAGTGTCAAGGTATTTTTTTTTATTTCTCTTTTGATTTTTTTCTTTGACCCATTGGTTATTCAGTAGCATGTGGTATAATCTCCACCTAGTTGTGAATTTTTAAGTTTTTTAATATATATTTTTTAAAATCTTATTTATTTATTTGACAGAGAGAGACACAGCAAGAGGGGGAACACAAACAGGGGGAGTGGGAGAGGGAGAAGCAGACTTACTGCTGAGCAGGGAGTCCAATGCAGGGCTGGATCCCAGGACTCCGGGATCATGACCTGAGCTGAAGACAGATGCCCAACTACTTGGGGCCCTGTCCAGTTTTCTTCTTGTAATTGATTTCTAGTTCCATACTATTACAGTTGTAAAAGATACTTGATATGATTTCAGTCTCCTTAATTTATTGAATTGTTTTGTGGACTAAACTATGATCTGTCCGGGGGGATGTTCCACGTGTGCTTCAGAAGAATGCAGAGTCTCTTGCTTTTGGATGGAATATTTTGTATATATCGATTAAATCTGTGGTCTAACATGTTATTTAAGGCTGTTTCTTTATTGAGTTTCTCTCTGGATGATCTATCCATTGACATAAGTGGCACATTAACATCTCCTACTGTTGTTTTGCTATTTCTCTCTTTGGTGGTGTTGGGTTTTTTTTTATTTTGTTTTGTTTCTTTTCTTTTTTTCTATCTAGTTATGTATAAGGGCAGAGGGAGTGAGGGAAAGAGAATCTTAAGCAGGCTCCACGCCCAGTGCAGAGCCCAGTGTGGGGCTCAATCTCAAAACCCTGAGATCATGGCCTAAGCCAAAATCAAGACTCAGACAGACACCTGACCAACTGAGTCACCCAGATATCCCTTCCTTTAGGTATGTTAATATTTACTTTATATGTTTTAGTGCTCCTGTGTTAGGTGCGTAAATATTTACAAAAGTTATATCTTTCTGTTGAATTGAGTCCTTTACCGTTATGTAATATCCTTGTCTCTTATTATAATCTTTGTTTTAAAGGTTTTTTTTTTTTTTAAGATTATTATTTATTTGAAAGAGAAAGAGTGAACACAAGCAGGGGGAGGGGCAGAGGGAGAAGCTCACTGCCCACTGAACAGAGAGCCCAACTTGGGGCTTGATCCCAGGATCCCGAGATCATGACCTGAGCTGAAGGCAGGCGCTTAACTGCCTGAGCCACCCAGGTGCCTCTAAAGTGTGTCTGTATGTGTGTGTGTGTATAAAAGTGTAGCTACCCAATTTTATTTTGGTTTTCATTTGTATGGAACATCTTTTTTTATCCATTTCCTTTCGGTCTCTATATGTCCTTACATATGAAGTGAGTCTTTTGTAGGCACCATGTGGATGGGTTTTATTCTTTTTATCTATTCAGCTACTCTGTCTTTTGATTGGAGAATTTAGTCCTTTTATACTTAAAGTAGCTATTTATAGGTATGTATCTATTGTCATTTTGTTCATTGTTTCCTGGTTGTTTTACAATTACTGTCTCTTTCTTTTTCTTTTGGTGTTTCCTTTTGGCTTAATGACTCTAGTGGTATGCTCAGGTTCCTTACTATTTTCTGTGTATCTACTATAGGCATTTGCTTTGTGGTTGCCATGAGACTTACATATTCACATATTCATAACAGTCTGTTTTAAATTGATAACAACTTAAGTTTAAATGCATTTTAAAGCAGTGTGTTTTTACTCTCCCCAGCCTATTTTTTATGTTTTTGTTGTCACAATTTTACATTTATCTTGTGTATCACTTGACTAATTATTGTAGTTATGGTTATTTTTATTGCTTATTCTTTAAACTTCATACTAGTTTTACAATTAATTAATCCACTACCTTTACTATATATTTACTTTTCCAGTGAGATCTATTCTTTCATGTTTTCGTGTTACTGATTGGCACCCTTTCTTTTCAGACTAAAGAGTACATTTAGCATTTCTTCTAGTGTTAGCTTAATGACAATGAATTCCTTTAGCATTGCTCATCTAAAAAAACTAGCTCTCTTTCAATTCTAGATAATAAGTAGAGTGTTTTTGGTTGGAAGTGTTTTAGGTTTTGGGGTTTTTTTTTCCCCTACACTTTGAATATATCATGCCACTCCCTCTGGTCTACAATGTTTCTGTTGAAAAATCTGCTGATAATCTATTGGGGGTTCCTTTGTGCCTAACAAGTTTTTTTTCTCTTGCTGCTTCTGAGATTCCTCTCCTTATCTTAAACTTCTGACATTTTAATTATAATATGTCTTGGTGTGGGTCATCTTGAGTTTATCTTTTTTTTTTTTTAATTAACACATAATGTATTATTTGCCCCAGGAGTACAGGTCTGTGAATCATCGGGCTTATACATTTCATAGTACTCACCATAGCACATACCCTCCCCAGTGTCCATAACCCAGCCACCCTATCCCTACCTTCTCACCCCCCAGCATCCCTGTTTGTTTCATGAGATTAAGAGTCTCTTAAGGTTTGTCTCCCTCCCGATCCCATCTTGTTTCATTTTTCCCCTACCTAGCCCCCAAGACCCCCCGCCCTGCCTCTCAAATTCCTCATATCAGAGAGATCGTATGATAATTGTCTTTCTCTGATTAACTTATTTCTCTTAGCATAATACCCTCTAGTTCCATCCATGTCATTGCAAATGGCAAGATTGGGTGGGGGGGATTTTGATGGCTGCCTTGTATTCCATTGTGTGTGTATGTATATATATATATATATATATACATTGTGTGTGTATGTATATATATATATATATATATACATCACATCTTTATCCACTCATCTGTTGATGGATAGCTAGGTTCTGTCCATAGTTTGGCTATTGTAGATATATATGGCAATATAGCCATAGTTTGGCTGTATTGGTGCTATAAGCATTTGGGTGCACATGCCCCTTCAGATCACTACATTTGTATCTTTCAGGTAAATACCCTGTAGTGCAATTCCTGGGTCATAGGATAGCTCTATTTTCACTTTTTGAGGAACCTCCATACAGTTTTGCAGAGTGGCTGCACCAGCTTGCATTCCCACCAACAGTGTAGGGTTCTCCTTTCCCCGCATCCTCACCAACATCTGTCATTTCCTGACTAGTTGATTTTAGCCATTCTGACGGGTGTGAGGTGGTATCTCACTGTGGTTTTGATATGTATTTCCTTGATGCTGAGTGATGTTGAGCACTTTTTCATGTGTCTGTTGGCCATTTGGATGTCGTCTTTGCAGAAATGTCTGTTCATGTCTTCTGCCCATTTCTTTCTTTCTTTTTTTTTTTAATTTTTAATTTTTAATTTTTTATAAACATATATTTTTATCTCCAGGGGTACAGGTCTGTGAATCATCAGGTTTACGCACTTCACAGCACTCACCAAAGCACATACCCTCCCCAATGTCCATAATCCCACCCCCTTCTCCCAACCTCCCTCCCCCCAGCAACCCTCAGTTTGTTTTGTGAGATTAAGAGTCACTTATGGTTTGTCTCCCTCCCAATTCCATCTTGTTTCATTGATTCTTCTTCTACCCACTTAAGCCCCCATGTTGCATCACCACTTCGTCATATCAGGGAGATCATATGATAGTTGTCTTTCTCCGCTTGACTTATTTCGCTAAGCATGATACGCTCTAGTTCCATCCATATTGTCGCAAATGGCAAGATTTCATTTCTTTTGATGGCTGCATAGTATTCCATTGTGTATATATACCACATCTTCTTGATCCATTCATCTGTTGATGGACATCTAGGTTCTTTCCATAGTTTGGCTATTGTGGACATTGCTGCTATAAACATTCCGGTGCACGTGCCCCTTTGGATCACTACGTTTGTATCTTTAGGGTAAATACCCAGTAGTGCAATTGCTGGGTCATAGGGCAGTTCTATTTTCAACATTTTGAGGAACCTCCATGCTGTTTTCCAGAGTGGCTGCACCAGCTTGCATTCCCACCAACAGTGTAGGAGGGTTCCCCTTTCTTCGCATCCTTGCCAGCATCTGTCATTTCCTGACTTGTTGATTTTAGCCATTCTGACTGGTGTGAGGTGATACCTCATTGTGGTTTTGATTTGTATTTCCCTGATGCCCAGTGATATGGAGCACTTTTTCATGTGTCTGTTGGCCATCTGGATGTCTTCTTTGCAGAAATGTCTGTTCATGTCCTCTGCCCATTTCTTGATTGGATTATTTGTTCTTTGGGTGTTGAGTTTGCTAAGTTCTTTATAGATTTTGGACACTAGTCCTTTATCTGATATGTCGTTTGCAAATATCTTCTCCCATTCTGTCAGTTGTCTTTTGATTTTATTAACTGTTTCCTTTGCTGTGCAAAAGCTTTTGACCTTGATGAAATCCCAATAGTTCATTTTTGCCCTTGCTTCCCTTGCCTTTGGCGATGTTCCTAGGAAGATGTTGTTGCGGCTGAGGTCGAAGAGGTTGCTGCCTGTGTTCTCCTCAAGGATTTTGATGGATTCCTTTCACACATTGAGGTCCTTCATCCATTTTGAGTCTATTTTCGTGCGTGGTGTAAGGAAATCGTCCAATTTCATTTTTCTGCATGTGGCTGTCCAATTTTCCCAGCACCATTTATTGAAGAGGCTGTCTTTTTTCCATTGGACATTCTTTCCTGCTTTGTCGAAGATGAGTTGACTGTAGAGTTGAGGGTCTATTTCTGGGCTCTCTATTCTGTTCCATTGATCTATGTGTCTGTTTTTGTGCCAGTACCATGCTGTCTTGATGATGACAGCTTTGTAATAGAGCTTGAAATCCGGAATTGTGATGCCACCAACTTTGGCTTTCTTTTTCAATATCCCTTTGGCTATTCGAGGGTTTTTCTGGTTCCATATAAATTTTAGAATTATTTGTTCCATTTCTTTGAAAAAGATGGATGGTACTTTGATAGGAATTGCATTAAATGTGTAGATTGCTTTAGGTAGCATAGACATTTTCACAATATTTATTCTTCCAATCCAGGAGCATGGAACATTTTTCCATTTCTCTGTGTCTTCCTCAATTTCTTTCATGAGTACTTTATAGTTTTCTGAGTATAGATTCTGTGCCTCTTTGGTTAGGTTTATTCCTAGGTATCTTATGGTTTTGGGTGCAGTTGTAAATGGGATTGACTCCTTAATTTCTCTTTCTTCTGTCTTGTTGTTGGTGTAGAGAAATGCAACTGATTTCTGTGCATTGGTTTTATATCCTGACACTTTACTGAATTCCTGTATAAGTTCTAGCAGTTTTGGAGTGGAGTCTTTTGGGTTTTCCACATATAGTATCATATCATCTGCGAAGAGTGATAATTTGACTTCTTCTTTGCCAATTTGGATGCCTTTAATTTCCTTTTGTTGTCTGATTGCTGAGGCTAGGACCTCTAGTACTATGTTGAATAGCAGTGGTGATAATGGACATCCCTGCCGTGTTCCTGACCTTAGCGGAAAAGCTTTCCGTTTTTCTACATTGAGAATGATATTTGCGGTGGGTTTTTCATAGATGGCTTTGATGATATTGAGGTATGTGCCCTCTATCCCTACACTTTGAAGAGTTTTGATCAGGAAGGGATGCTGTACTTTGTCAAATGCTTTTTCAGCATCTATTGAGAGTATCATATGGTTCTTGTTCTTTCTTTTATTGATGTGTTGTATCACATTGACTGATTTGCGGATGTTAAACCAACCTTGCAGCCCTGGAATAAATCCCACTTGGTCGTGGTGAATAATCCTTTTAATGTACTGTTGAATCCTATTGGCTAGTATTTTGTTGAGTATTTTCGCATCTGTGTTCATCAAGGATACTGGTCTATAGCTCTCTTTTTTGATGGGATCCTTGTCTGGTTTTGGGATCAAGGTGATGCTGGCCTCATAAAATGAGTTTGGAAGTTTTCCTTCCATTTCTATTTTTTGGAAGAGTTTCAGGAGAATAGGAATTAGTTCTTCTTTAAAGGTTTGGTAGAATTCCCCCGGGAAGCCGTCTGGCCCTGGGCTTTTGTTTGTTTGGAGATTTTTAATGACTGTTTCAATCTCCTTACTGGTTATGGATCTGTTCAGGCTTTCTATTTCTTCCTGGTTCAGTTGTGGTAGTTTCTATGTTTCTAGGAATGCATCCATTTCTTCCAGATTGTCAAATTTGTTGGCATAGAGTTGCTCATAGTATGTTCTTTTTTTTTTTAAAGATTTTATTTATTTATTTGACAGAGAGAGAGCACAAGTAGGCAGAGAGGCAGGCAGAGAGAGAGAGAGAGGAGGAAACAGGCTCCCTGCTGAGCAGAGAGCCCGATGCAGGACTTGATCCCAGGACCCTGAGATCATGACCTGAGCCGAAGGCAGCGGCTTAACCCACTGAGCCACCCAGGCACCCCTCATAGTATGTTCTTATAATAGTTTGTATTTCTTTGGTGTTAGTTGTGATCTCTCCTCTTTCATTCATGATTTTATTTATTTGGGTCCTTTCTCTTTTCTTTTTGATAAGTCGGGCCAGGGGTTTATCAATTTTATTAATTCTTTCAAAGAACTAGCTCCTAGTTTCGTTGATTGTTCTATTGTTTTTTTGGTTTCTATTTCATTGATTTCTGCTCTGATCTTTATGATTTCTCTTCTCCTGATGGGCTTAGGGTTTCTTTCTTGTTCTTTCTCCAGCTCCTTTAGGTGTAGGGTTAGGTTGTGTACCTGAGACCTTTCTTGTTTCTTGAGAAGGGCTTGTACCGCTATATATTTTCCTCTCAGGACTGCCTTTATTGTGTTCCACAGATTTTGAACCATTGTATTTTCATTATCATTTGTTTCCATTAATTTTTTCAATTCTTCTTTAATTTCCTGGTTGACCCATTCATTCTTTAGAAGGATGCTGTTTAGTCTCCATGTGTTTGGGTTCTTTCCAAACTTCCTCTTGTGGTTGAGTTCTAGCTTCAGAGCATTGTGGTCTGAAAATATGCAGGGAATGATCCCAATCTTTTGATACCGGTTGAGTCCTGATTTAGGACCGAGGATGTGATCTATTCTGGAGAATGTTCCATGTGCAATAGAGAAGAATGTGTATTCTGTTGTTTTGGGATGGAATGTTCTAAATATATCTGTGATGTCCATCTGGTCCAGTGTGTCATTTAGAGCCTTTATTTCCTTGTTGATCTTTTGCTTAGATGATCTGTCCATTTCAGTGAGGGGGGTGTTAACATCCCCTACTGTCATCTTGTTATTGTTATGTTTCTTTGATTTAATTATTAATTGGTTTATATAATTGGCAGCTCCCATGTTAGGGGCATAGATATTTAAAATTGTTAGATCTTCTTGTTGGACAGACACTTTAACTATGATATAGTGTCCTTCCTCATCTCTTATTATAGTATTTGGGTTAAAATCTAATTGATCTGATATAAGGATTGCCACCCCAGCTTTCTTTTGATGTCCATTAGCATGGTAAATTGTTTTCCAGCCCCTCACTTTAAATCTGGAGCTATCTTTGGGTCTAAAATGAGTTTCTTGTAGACAGCATATCAGTTTTTTTTAAATACATTCTGATACCCTGTCTCTTTTGATTGGGGCATTTAGCCCATTTCATTCAGGGTAACTATTTCATGATACGAATTTAGTGCCATCATATTGCCTGTAAGGTGACTATTACTGTATATTGTCTCTGTTCCTTTCCTGTCTGTTACTTTTAGGCTCTCTCTTTACTTAGAGGACCTCTTTCAATATTTCCTATAGGGCTGGCTTGGTGTTTGCAGATTCTTTTAGTTATTGTTTGTCCTGGAAGCTTTTTATCTCTCCTTCTATTTTCAATGCCAGCCTAGCTAGATATAGTATTCTTGGCTTTATATTTTTCTCATTTAGTGCTCTGAATATATCATGCCAGTCCTTTCTGGCCTGTCGGGTCTCTGTGGATAGATCTGCTGCCAGTCTAATATTTCTACCATTGTATGTTACAGACCCCTTGTCCTGAGCTGCTTTTAGGATTTTTTCTTTGTCACTGAGACTTGTAAGTTTTACTCTTAGATCACAGGGTGTCGACCTATTTTTATTATTTTGAGGAGGCGGTCTCTGTGCGTCCTGGATTTTGATGCTTTTTCCCTTGGCCAAATCAGGAAAATTCTTGCTATAATTTGCTCCAGTATACTTTCTGCCCCTCTCTCTCTTTCTTCTTCTTCTGGGATCCCAATTATTCTAATATTGTTTCATCTTGTGCTATCACTTATCTCTCGAATTCTCCCCTCGTGGTCCAGTAGTTGTTTGTTTCTCTTTTCCTCAGCTTCTTTTTTCTCCATCATTTGGTCTCCTATATCACTAATTCCCTCTTCTGCCTTATTTATTCTAGCCGTAAGAGCCTCCATTTTTTATTGCACCTCATTAATAGCTTTTTTATTTCAACTTGGTTAGATTTTAGTTCTTTTGTTTCTCCAGACCAGGATTCTCTCTCTAATATCTTCCATGCTTTTTTCAAGCCCAGCTAGCACCTTGATAATCTTTTTTTTTTTTTTTTTTTTGACAGAGAGAGAGATTACAAGTAGGCAGAGAGGCAGGCAGAGAGAGACAGGGGGAAGCAGGCTCCCTGCTGAGCAGAGAGCCCAGTGCAGGGCTCGATCCCAGGACTCTGAGACCATGACCTGAGTTGAAGGCAGAGGCTTAACCCACTGAGCCACCCAGGCACCCCGATAATCATCATTTTGAACTCCAGTTTTGATACCTTACTAATGTCCATATTGATTAGGTCCCTAGCCGTTGGTACTGCCTCTTGTTCTTTTTTCTGTGGTGAGTTTTTCCACCTTGTCATTTTATCCAGGTAGGAGTAGATGAATGAGAGAACAAAATACTAAAACGGTAGCAACAACCCCAGAAAAATATACACTAACCAAATCAGAGGAGACCCAAAACTGGGGGGAGAAGAAAGGTGGGGAAAAAAAAAATATATATATATATATATATATTTATATATATATATATATATATTTTTATACACACACACACACACACACACACACACACACATATTAGACTGGTCAATACCACAGAGCCACCACACACTTGATTTGGGGTGTATTTTGATCTCTTAGAAGTAACTGCCTCCCAAAATTTTAAAGAAAGAAAAATTTATATATATATATACAAAGATAAGGGTAAACATGATGAAGGGATAGAATATGACTTAAAGATGAAAATTAAGGAAGATTCTAAAAAAGAAATTGATAAGAAGTTGAAAAAAGAAGAAAAGAGGAAAGAAGGTGATCAAGTTGGAGACTAGAGCAAAGCCATGTGCTAAGTTTAGGGTATATGTTGATCTATTAGGAGAAAGTGTATCCCAAAATTTTAAAGAAAAAAAAAAAACTGCATGTACACAAAAAACAAGATTAAATGCAATGAAGGGATAAAATATGATGATAACAATGAAAATTTAAAAAGATTTCTAAAAAGTATTGGTAAGATAAAATAGTTTAAAAATGTTAAAATAGGAAAGAGGAAATATTTTTAAAAATAGAATAAGAAAATAAAATTTAAGAAATTAAACTTTGAAAGACTAAAGGATCATGGGGAAAAAGCCATGAATTCTAGTTGCTGCAGTCCTCTAGCTCTGGAGTTCCACCATTCTCATTGATTGGTGACTTGGTCTTGGCTGGATGTTCTTGCTTATCTTCTTGGGGAGGGGCCCGTTGCAGTGAATCTCAAATGTCTTTGCCTGGGGCAGAATTGCACTACCCTTGCCATGGGCCAGGCTAAGTAATCTGCTTGGTTTTGTGCTCGGTAGCTTTTGTTCCCCGAATGCTTTCCATAGAGCTTTGGAGGACAGGGATGAAAATGGCGGCCTCCCAGTCTCCGACTGGGGGAGCCGAGAGCTCCTTCCCACTCCTCAATGTGCCCTCAGAGAAAAGCAGTCAATCCCTTCCATCTCCCTGGTCTCAGGCCGCACTCCTAGCTCACCCAGCCTGTGACTTAGCGTTTCTATATCTGGTGCACAGCCCTGTTTGGAGTCTCCAAATCCAGCAGATTCCTGCAGCACGCTCCCATGCTGCTCCTGCCAGAGGAGGAAAGAGGGGGTCTCTCCAGATCTGCCACTTGTGGGGCCCCTGCTTGAAGAGCAGTGGTCGGACTGTGCCTCAGATCACAGTGTGAGGTAATCTCGAGCTGAGCGCCCATGCCTCGGGTCCATCTCTGCAGCTGGCCTAACCGCTCCAATACCTGGGAGCTCTGCCGCACTCAGACACCCCTGGTCTTTTTGTGACCCCGTGGGTCCTGAGACCACGCTGTCCCTGCAAGGGCTCCACCCCGGGCTTAGCCTCTGGTGCAATGTCCCTCAGTGGAGCAGACTTCTAAAAGTTGCAATTTTGTGCTCCCCTGCTCTATCACTTGCCGGTAACCAGCCTTCCCCTTGCGATCTGTCTTCCCGTATAGCGCCTGGGATTCACTTCTCTGCACATCCTACCTTCCAGAAAGTGGTCGTTTTTCTGTTCCTAGAATTGCTGCTTTGATATCCTGTTCTCTTTGATATCCTTTTGAGTTTGTAAGTGTTCACAATGGTTTGATAACTACCTAGCTGAACTCCTGGGACCTGATGATATTCAGGTCTCCTACTCCTCTGCCATATTGCTCCTCCCTCTTGAGTTTATCTTCTTTGGAACTCTGTGGGCTTCCTGGATCTAGATGTCCATTTCTTTCCCAATATTAGGGAAGTTTTCAGCCTTTATTTCTTCAAGAAAAATCCCTGCCTCTTTCTCTCTTCTCTTTTTGGGAACTCTGTAATACAATTCTTAGTCCATATGATATTGTCCTATAAAGCCCTTAAGCTATCTTCACTCCTTAAAATTCATTTTTCCTTTTTGCTGTTCTGACTGGAGAGTTCCACTGCTCTGTGTTTGAGTTCATTGATCTTTTTTCTGCTCCAGCTAGTCTACTGTTGAGCCCCTGTAGTGTATTTTTGAGTTTAATTATTTGTATTCTTAAGCTCTGTGACTTCTTATTTGGTACTTTCTTCCCTTTTGTTAAAGTTCTCACTGTGTTTATCCATTCTTCTCCCAAGTTGGGTGAACATCATTCTTCTCCCACATTGAGTGAGCATCTTTATGACCATTACTTTGGACTCTTTATCAGGTAAATTACTTACACATTTCATTAAGGTTTTTTTTTTCTGTTTTACCTTATTCTTTTGTTTAGAACATATTCCTCTGTTTCCTGATTTTGATAGACTCTATGTTAGTTTCTATGTATTAAAGCGAAACAGCCATCTCTTCCAGTCTTAAAGGAGTTGCCTTAAGAGATGAATATTATTGCTCAGCCTTGTCTAGCCCTTGGTAGTCTGTTGAACCTTTATGATTTTCTAAGCCACCTATCTTATTTTTAAAATAAATCTTCCATTGTTGGGGGTGTGCCAAGTTCTGTCTGTCCTAAAGTAGGGGATCTCAGCACCTAGATTCAGATTGATTAGAAGCCAGACCTTCAGGTAGCAGCTTTTGAGTATGAAAATACATATAATACTGTGGGGCCACAAGTATGAACCCTGCTGGCCACCAGACCAAGGGACCTGGAGGTGTTCCATAGATGGCATTAGCAAAAATTCAGGGCTTCAGACAAGTACATATTTTCCTTTCTGGGAGATACTGGAGAACTGGAGCAAGGCAGAGGAGGACCATAAAGGTGGTGTGCCCAGCCTACACTCTTTGAGAGCACCTCCATAGGCTTCTAGATGTGTGTCTTAGGCCAAAGCTCCTGGACAAACATATATACCTCTTTCACAGAAAGACTAAGGGGTGTTTCAGTCTGCTGTCTGTGCAGTAGTGTTCTGGGGGTGGTAGCCTGCCAAGAACTGATTGTTATAGTTCTGAGGGATGCTGGAACACAATCCTCCCTCAGCCCCCAGATTCAGGCAATCAAGAGGCATCCTGTGGGAAGCAGCCCCCAAAACTGGGACACCAGACATGACCAGTCCACTGACTGCATGTGCAAGCTCCCCTTGCAGAGATCTTGGGATTTTGGTCAGCTCCACATCTGTATGCTTTCTAGGATCAGCAAATGCTCTCAGGGTAAAATACCAGAATCATCTCTTTGGCCTTGTGTAATTGCTTCAATCCTGACTTTGTTAAGTCTTCACTCTCTCCTAGATCTCTTGTGCCTTCAAGTAGACATCTTTAATATTTTTGCCCAGTTTGCTTTCCAGTTTGTCCTCGGTTTTAGAGGACTGTTCTGAATTACCTCATCTGCCGTCACTGGAAGTGGAAGTTCTGTTTTGTTTTTATCAACACATGGTTAATCTGACCTAGTCAACACCTCTGATACCACAGTGGGTTAATATACATCTAGTCTGCAGCCTCCAGACTGCCACTGCTCCCCTTTCAGACCCTTGATGGCACAAGGACTCCAGACTGAGTATTTCAGTGTTGCAACATGCTGAGTCCTGGGTGTTTAGGGATCAGCTAGAGTCTTATTCCCTGCCTTTATGGAGCCTGCAGTCTGTCCATTCCTTTCTAAAGCCTCCAAGCTGTATGGGCCATTATTGCCTTCAATGTCAACATTATCTCTGTCCCCAGCTGGTCTGTTGAGTCACTGTCATGATTTCAACTCTCCTTCCCCTGAGTAAACTCTTTCCCAGACT
This sequence comes from Mustela erminea, assembly GCF_009829155.1. Lineage (NCBI taxonomy): Eukaryota > Metazoa > Chordata > Mammalia > Carnivora > Mustelidae > Mustela > Mustela erminea. Next base: position 103,454,539 of record NC_045616.1, on the reverse strand, counting down.
TATTACTGTGCTTGGGTTAGAAAGGGTAGGTCTGAGCCCAGGCATGCACGTCTGGCCCTACTCTCTCCAGTCTCATGGCTATAAACCATTCATATGGCAGTCCCTAAATGTGTTTTGGCACATAGTAGTTTGTCCTCCTAGACTCAGCGTCACTGCCTCTATGAGCTCTTGCCTGATTCTCTGAGGTCTGCTTCCTCAGCCAGACAAGTATTTTGAAGGAAATGTCAGTGTTTCATGCATTTCAGCATCTCTAGCACTTAGTGCATAAGAGATACCAGTTCATGTGAAATGATCTCATTTCTCAAGTTCCAGGTACCCCTTGAAGCATTATCTTCTTCGCCTATCTCTCCTTTTTCCTGGGAACCCCAGCCACTTTTCTGTCCCTTAATGGAGGCATGGCATTGCACCCCTGCCTCCCAACACACCGAGTTCACAGACCTATGGGATACCCTGACAGTTGACCACCACCTGCTGGTCATTGGGTTTCTAGTACAGTGACAGCTCAGGGCTGCAGAGTAGGGGTTCTTACTTTTAAGGTATTCCATAAAGAATGTAAAACCCTTCTTAGAATATTTTAAGATGTACAATATAAAGCACATAGTTTACAAGTGAAAGCAATCATAATGAAATACAGGTATCAAAGTGTTAGAAAACATATATATATATATATATATATATATATATATATATATATATACACACACATATCACATCTATAAAGATGTGATATGTATGTATATATGTGATATACACATCTCAAACAACAGGATCTAGTGATTGGTTTAATAACTACTGTTATTCCAAAGTGATAAAATTTTGAGATGTCTCCCCAGCTGTCTGGTGAGATGAAATCCCTGATTTCTCTTGCTGACACTGTCACAGGGACTGCTTATACTACTAGAGTTGGTTGCCTACATCCATATAGATGGGAAGTACGGAATTTCAGTTGGAGATCAGTCAAACTGAAAAACAAATCTTTTCCCACCTAAGTACAAAGACACTCAATTCTACCCTCTGATTCCTATTTGGTGATAGGAGGTCTCCCTCAGTGGGGTTTCAGAGGCATGGCAGAAAATTGCTTTTTAAATACAGTGCCTCTTACTCAGTGTAACAGGCAGCTGAGAGTAGGAGAGGAGGTATGGTGGAAATAGCACCTCTAGGTCTAAGTTTGAATTTCATAGGCATCATTTACAGTATTGTGAAGTTTGACCCAGCCTTCCCTTGCTCCGTGTCCGTTTCCTCACCTAGAAAATAGGAATGACAAGTTTTTCCTCAGAAGCTGTTAAAAGGATTTAATAAGTTAACGTGAAAAATCCTCAGGGTCAAATGTTTGATGTTACATGAAAGTGTTAATGTTAAAATCTGTAGAACGCCCACATGCACACGATATACGCGTGCACGCACGCGCACACACACACACACACACACACACAACTTCTTACAAAACAGAAACCCACCCCAAAGTCTGACTGGCTGTATGACTCACAGAAGATAGTAAAACCCTTCTCACCTAGCAATTGTGGCTAAGTCTGCCTTGCTATTTCCACCCCACTCTAAGAGAACAACCACAAATGTAAATAGTCTCTCATCTTGTTATTTTATTAGAAGCATATTTACATTCTTGCAGTTAAACTTTGCAGAGAACATTTTACAAAAGTTTTGTATAAAGTTTTGAAATGACATAAAAATAACTTCTATCCTTTATAAAGGGAAAATATAAGTTAGTTATATTTACTCTGCCAAAAATGGACTGAAAACAAGAAACACTTCCATCTGTCCCTTACAGAGGAAACATTAGCACAGGGCATGAGAAATACTGTGTGGGCCTTTTCACTGATGGGCATGCACGCTGGCTCCGTCATGAGCCTGGAGAACCCAACCAGCCCCCGTCCAGAAAGGACAGGGGAGCTATCAGGCCATGGGCAGCACTGAACAGGGAAGCAGCAACTCCCTGAACAAGAGTCAAGGAGTCATGTGAATGATAAGCCAGATAAGGGCATGATCAACGACTTCCATCTGAACTATGAAACTGGCATTTCACCTAAATACTCATTCTCACACCCCGGGCTGCAAAAGGCAACACTGTAAACAAAGCCAAAGTCAGCCCTGCCTGACCATTTGCCAGTGCTGACCTTGTCTGGTGGAACTTGGTCAGTGTTCTGTAATTACACTGCTGCTAGTTCATATTTTCCCAGCACCTGTGCACCAAAAGGAATAAAAGGGGACAATGGTTTCCCTTATCTCATATGTGTGAGACCAGAAAACTATCCCATCTGGGTCAAATACTGAAGCAGGCAAGCTGAATGTTCATTAATTTAAGAGCACCCCGCCTTCCCACAGCCCCCAGAGCCTCTTCACTGTGTACATAAGCCTTAGGAACCCCGAGTCCCTTCTTGTTGAATGGCTACCCTCCCTCCCCAAGATCCAGTTCTAACCGGTGCCAAGATCACTTCAAGAGAATTGCTTTAGAACCAAGCATCAAGCCTTAGACATTTAGGAGTGAAAGAAAAAGTCCTCCCTGGATGTTAGCCACTCCATCACCAGCAAAAGAGTACCCAGACTTAATATAGCATCCATATGATTCCTCAAAACCGCCTTCAGTTTTATTTAAAGCAGGTATAGAAGCCATTCATTTATATTTAAGTTAGAAATCAAAATGAATGAAGTTTTCTTTGTAGAGAAACTGAATGCCTATTTGAGCATTAGGGTTATCTACATCCTCCAGCCTTTGGGACTCAGAATCTGTAGGAGGCCAGCTGAGTAACCCAAAGGCCCAGGATTCAAAGCTGAGGTACGGAAGCTCTGCATCCACTGTGCTGCTAGGGACAGAAAGCATTACACTTCTCCTTGAGGCTTTTTCTTCCTCAACGGAAATCCCGGTGACCACCAGCCTGTGTCTCAAGTGTAAGGCCAGACTCCTCCTAGGAGAGGCAAAGGGAAGCAGCCTCCCCATATCACCTGTAGACTGGATGGGCAGGTGTGAGATAGGAACAGCCTAGACATAGTCTTTTGTGATGTAGAATTTATCCCTGAACACAGGAGCCTGTGCGGGGGCCAGAGGGAATCACAGACTGGCAGTTCAGCCTGTACCATTTATGCCAGCACCCAGCATACTTCATACCAGTGGCTCCACCTACACATGCTCAGGGGCACAAGCTCAGGCAGTGAATGTGTTTCAGCCCACCTGGCACAAGAGGCAAGCCTAGGTAATGCCAGGGGCCCACATGTGTGTATGTGTGCAAGTAGGGTCGGGGGCACAAGATGGCATGAAATACCCAAGACCAGCAGAATGAACCATTCAGGCTCTCCTCCATCCCACTGCTGTAGCTATGGCCTTATCTCAAGAGAAAAGCAAATCGGGGGTTACTGGAAGAATGAGGGCACACCCTGAGGCAGCTGGCTGCAGGGTGGGCTTCACTAGGAACCGAAAGGGCTGCTTAGAGCCATGGTTCTTGTCTGATACTACAAGAAATGGCTGCAAAGCCAGCAAAAATCACAATATGAACAAACTCATCATAATCAGCGACAGCACTTTGTGTCCACAGACAGCAAACCCAGTGTTCTGGCAAACAGCAGGGCCTCAAGGCTGCAGAACACCATTTCTCCTGGACTCTGACCCCACTCACTGAAAGCTTGAAGGGATGTAGGGCTCAAAAAGAATATACATTAAGATCATATAACACATAATAAAACCTCGCCCTCCATAAGTGAGCGAGAATTAAGGAGCTTGGGGATGGGTCTGTTGGGCACAGCGGGGGTAGCACAGGGCAAGGGGCTGGATTCAAGTTGGCATGGAAGCAAGAGGGAAGGGGGGTCCTGAGTTACTTGTTCACAGAGAATGGGTGGGCCTTGGAGGCCCACCAGCCTGCCACCCACCACCCCAACTGGCTGTTAAGAAGTATCCACAGAGCTGTAGGGGAAGAACTTGGTGGCCTTATTTGGGGTGGTAGGGTTCAGGCATTCTGTCTCCTCATTCATTTTGAAGAACATCTCCTGTTCTCGCTTCTTCTGGTTCAGATCTTCTTCCAGTGCCTAGGACGAAGAGAGGGAAGACAGAGCTCAGTCATATCCCACAGGACACAGGTCTCCTAAATACAGGACCCCCACCAAAGTGGCCTTCTCTGGAAATCCCCATCCCACCCCAGGCCTTTAGTGCATCGTAACTCAGTCTTCCCTCTTTCCTCTCCCAGAGCCGGTCACCCAGCAGATAGCTACCACCTCTTGCTTCATTCTGCCAGAACCATACAGGAGTTTGCTGTGGGCCAGGGGCTATAGTTTGTGAAATGCCCTCTCACAGATGTGGTGGGGGAAAGGGGCAGATGCCAAACTTCTGGCAGGGAAGCAGCCAAATGAATGGAGAAAGACCCAAGGTAGAAAATGGACAGATTTTTTAACAGCAGACAGTAGGGAGGTAGGGGATGGGGGTTGGTGGGGACAGAGATGCTCAAGTACATAGTGTTCCTAATGAGAGCACTGCCCCACAGAGATCATCCAGGGAGTTATTTTTAAAATACATGTGCCTAGCGGTGCCTGGGTGGCTCAGTGGGTTAAAGCCTCTTCTTTCAGCTCAGGTCATGATCCCAGGGTCCTGGGATCGAGCCCCGCATCGGGCTCTCTGCTCAGCAGGAAGTCTGCTTCCTCCTCTCTCTCTCTGCCTGCTTCTCTGCCTACTTGTGATCTCTGTCAAATAAATAAATAAAATCTTTTTAAAAATTAAAAATAAATAAAAATAAAATACATGGGCCTTGGGCACCTGAGTGGCTCAGTCAGTTAAGTGTCTGCCTTCGGCTCAGGTCATGATTCCAGCGTCCTGGGATCGGGTCCCACGTGAGCAGAGAGCCTATTTCTCCCTCATCCACTATCTCTGCTTGTACTCTCTTTCTCCATCAAATCTTCTTTAAAAAAAATACACAGACCTTCACACCCCCCGCTGAGATTCTGATTCTGAAAACTTGTGGTAGTTATGGCAGGACAGAGGTTCTGTGTGTTGCTAAAACACATTAGGTAACTCCAAGCAGAGTGTCTTGCTGACCATTACTACAGAGGCATCCCTGGGGCACATCCAAGTGTATCTAGATAAATTGGATCCTACCAAAAAATGTCTTGAGGGGTCTCCAATAAAAGGCATTCAATTAAAAAGGGAAGCAAAGTGTACTGGAAAGAACATGAGTTAAAGTCATAAAAGAATTCAGCTTTCTTATTACCAGCTGTGTGGCCTTCACACGTCACCTTTCTTCCTGTGTAAAATGGCAATATCACTACCTAACTAGCAGGGCTGTTGTGAGAATTAAACTAAAAACTGATGAATCATAGTTAGAGTAGTTCTTACATGTCAGCTGCTATGCTAAGTGCATTACATCTTATTCAGTCTTCAGCCTATGAGACAGATACTATTATTTCCATCTTATAGATGGAGAAACTGAAGCTCAGGGAGCTTAGATCACTTTCCCAAGGTTACCCAGCTAGCTAGGGAGCATAGCCAAGACGGGAACCTACCTCTAACTTCAGAGTTAACGCTCTGAAACACTGTGGTCTACCATCTGCAAAGCTGGGCACACACCCGATGCTAAGTAAATGTGGCTTCATTATTAAGCATCTGGCCATCAGCTCAGTTTCCTTATTTTCACCATAGAAGTAACCATGTTCATAGGGTTTGACCAGCCTTCTATTTTGTGTCTTTCTTAAGATTTATTAAATTTGAGAGGAGACAGAATGAGCAGGGGAGGAGGGAAAGGGAGACAAGCAGCAAGGGAGCCCGACGTAGGGCTTGATCCCAGGACCCTATGACCAGAGCTGAAATCAAGAGTCAGACACATAACCAACTAAGTCACCCAGGCACCCCTGTTATTATATGTCTCTTTTTAAGACTATTCTTTGGATGCCCTGAAATAGTCTCAACAAATAATTACCAGATCCCCCCTTATGCTCTTATTCCTTCAATAGTACTAAATTCTAGTGAGTGCTCTGTACTTTTTTTTTTTTTTTTAAGATTTTATTTATTTGACAGAGAGATCACAAGCAGGCAGAGAGGCTGGTGGGGGGAGGGCGGGAACAGGCTCCCTACTGAGCAGAGAGTCCGATGCGGGGCTCCATCCCAGGACCCTGAGACCATGACCTGAGCTGAAGGCAGAGGTTTTAACCCACTGAGCCACCCAGGCGCCCCATGGGTTCTCTGTACTTCTAAGCAAAGATGGACCCTGGATCACAATACCAATCTTTCCAGTCTGTTACAGGATGTCCATGTGAAGGCCGGCAAAGGTATTTAAAGTCACGCCGCATCTCGGACTTGACTGATTTGAAACTTCTGGTAATTCACATAGAATCTTAGCTCAAGTTCTCCTTTGCTGGATGTATTCATATTAAAGTGTTTGTGATAAGCAAACATTATAGAAAAGCAAGGTAAAAGTAGTACTGTTTAAGCTTTTGTAACAAGTTATAAAATCCAGTGCCTGTGGGAGGCAGCCAAGTGAACTGAAGGAGTGAAGAGAGCTGGGTGTGAGGCAGTAAGGAGTGGTGGGGACTGTGGTGAGGTGACGAGCACACACTGTGTCTGAAGAGGGCCGTTTCTTCTTAGCTCCAGCTGATGGCTGTCATGTGGCATGACAAACCCAGTATTGCTAGAGTTGGTTTTTCAAAAAAAACTGAAAACTCAGATTTTTATGTAAACTTTCCCTACACAGACATTCCTTGCAGCTATTGTGGGTTTGGTTCCAGACTACCACAATAAAGCAAATATCACAAAAGTAAATCAAATGAATTTTTTTTATTTCCTAGTGCATATAAAAATCATGTTTACCAAAACAAGTTATGTCAATGGCATACTATGGTCTTAAGTGTGCGACAGTGTGGTCTAAAAATACAATGTATATACCGTAATTAAAATGTGCTTTATTGCTAAAAAATGTAATTTATTGCTAAAAAAATGCTGTCATCTGAGTTTTTAAGCAATCTGTAATGTTTTGCTAGTAATGGCTCCTGACTGAACAAGATGGCTGCTGAAGGTTGGGGTGGCTGCGGCAATCTTTCTTTTTATTACTGAAGTATAATTGACATACAATGTATATATTCCTTCCAGGTGTATAACATGGTGATTTGACAATTCTGTACATCATGCTATGCTCACCATGGTAAGTGTAGTTATTTTTTTTATTTTTATTATTGAAGTATAGCTCACATACAAGACAGTTTCTTAAAATAAGGCCAACAGTGAAGTCTGCCACAGTGACCGACTCTTCCCTTCCCAAACAATTTCTCCATAGCATGTGATGCCGTTTGACAGCATTTTACCCACAACAGAATTTCTTTCAAGATTGGAGTTTGTTCTCTCAAACCCTGCCTCTGCCTTGTCAACTAACCATGTGGTATTTCTAAATTCTTTCTTGTCATTTTAAGTCTTCACCAGGAGTAGAGTCTATCTTGGGAAACCACTTTGTTCATCCATAAGAAGTAACTCCTCGTCCATTAGGTTTTGTCACTAGAGGGAAGCAATTCAGCCACAGCTTCGGGCTCCACTTCTCACTTTTGTGCTGTTTCCACATCTGCAATTACTTCCTCCACTGAAGTCCTGGACCCCTCAAAGTCATCCATGAGGGTTGGAATCACTTCTTTCTGAACTCCTGTTCATCTTCATGTTTTCACCTATTCTCATGAATCATCAGTGTACCTAATGGCATCAAGAATGGTGAATCCTTTCCAGAAGGTTTTGACTTACTTTGCCTAGATCCATCAGAGGAATTACTGTCTACGGCAGCTATAACCTCACGAAATGTATTTAAGTAAGGACACTTGAAAGTCAAATTTACTCTTGACCCATGGGCTGCAGAATGGATTTTATGTTAGCAAGCATGAAAACATTAATCTTTAAAAAATAATAACAACAACAACATCATTAGGGACGCCTGGGTGGCTCAGTCAGTTAAGTGTCTGGACTCTTGGTTTCAGCTCAGGTCATGATCTCAGGGTCATGAGATTGAGCCCTATGTTGAGCTCAGTGCTGGGCATGAAGCCTGCTTAAGATTCTCTCTCTCTCTCCCTATGCGCCCCCCACCCCTGCTCACATATGCTCGTGTGTGCGCTCTCGCTCTCTCTCTCAAAAACAAAAACAAACAAACAAAAAAACCATGTTGTACATCTCCATCAGATGACCAGGTGCATGGCCAATGAGCAGCAGGTCTCAACAGTGAGCTTAAAATAGTAAACCATGTTGTGAACAGATGTGCTGTCATCAAGGCTTTGCTGTTCCATTTCAGGAACACAGACAGAATAGATTAGCGTAATTTTTTTTTTAAAGATTTTATTTATTTATTTGACAGAGAGAGATCACAAGTAGGCAGAGAGGCAGGCAGAGAGAGAGGAAGGGAAGCAGGCTCCCTGCTGAGCAGAGAGCCTGATGCGGGACTCGATCCCAGGACCCTGAAATCATGACCTGAGCCGAAGGCAGCGGCTTAACACACTGAGCCACCCAGGCGCCCCAGATGAGCGTAATTCTTAAGGGCCCTAGGATCTTTGCAATGGTAAATGAACACTAGCTTCAACTTGAAGTCACCAGCTGCAGTAGCCCCTAACGAGATTCAGCCTGAAGCTCTGAAGGCAGGCAGTGACTTCTCCTCTCCAGCTATAAACTCTTCTTCTAATAGAAGACTGTTTCATCTGCGTTGAAAATCTGTTACTTAGTGTAGCCACTCTGATGAATTATCTCAGCGACATCTTCTGGAGAACTGGCTGTAGCTTCTACATCGGCATGTGCTGCTTCCCCTTGCACTTCTCTGTTCTGGAGACAGCTCCTTCCATTAAGCCTCATGAACCAACCTCTGCTAAATTCAGACTTTTCTTCTGCAGCTTCTTCACCTCTCAGTCTTCACAGAATTGAAGACAGTTAGTTAGGCCCCTGCACTGGATTAGGCCTTGACTAAAGGGAATTTGTGGCTGGATTAATCCATAAAAATTTTCTCCATTTCAGCAATAAGGCTGTTTAGCTTTCTTATCATTCATGTATTCACTAGATTAGCACTTTTAATTTCCTTCAAAACTTTTCCTTTGCATTCACAACTTGACTATAACTGTTTGATGCAAGAGGCCAGTATTAGGCCTATCTCAAATTTAAACATTGCCTTCCTCATTACGCTTAATCATGTCTAGCTTTTGATTTAAAACGAGAGCCATGCAACTCTTCCTTTCACTTGAACACTGAAAGTCCACTCTAGGTAGGGTCATTAATTGGTATAATTTTAGTATTACTGTGTCTCATGGAATGAGGCCTGAGGAGAAAGGGAGAGAGCCAGGGGAATGGGAAGTTAGTGGAGCAGTCTTAAGATATGCAATAGTTGGCCGTCTTTTTTTTTTTTAAGTGTATTTTATGATTTATTTTATTGAATAGTTGACACAATGTTACATTAGTTTCAAGTGTACAACAGTGATTTGGCAAGTCTATACATTATGCTATGCTCAGCACAAGTGTAGCTACCATCTGTCATCATATAATGCTACTCTCATACTCCTGACTGTGTTCTCAATGCTTTAACTTTTATCCCTCTGACGTATTCATTCTACAACTGGAAGCTTGTATCTCCCACTCTACCCATTTTTGTCCTTCCCCTCACCCCTTTCCTCTGTGGCAACTATCAGTTTGTTCCCTATACTTACAGGTTTGTTTCTGCTTTCTGTCTACTCTGTTTTGTTTCAATTCACATGTAATTTTATATATATATGTGTGTGTGTGTGTGTGTGTGTGTATGAAATGTAACCGTATTTGTCTGTGTCTGACTTATTTCACTTAGCATAAGACCTTCACGTCTGAAATGGCAAAGATCTCATTTTCCACAGCTAAGTAGTATTCCAGTGTGTGTGTACATCACATTTTCTTTATGCATTCATCTATTGATGGACACTTGGATTACTTTCCCATCCTGTTGTAAATAATGCTGCAATAAATATAGAGGTGCATATATCTTTTCAAATTACTTTTTTGTTTTCTAAATACCTAGTAGTGGAATTATTATGTCATGTGGTATTTCTAATTTTTTGAGGAATTTCCATGCTATTTCCCACAATGGCTGCACCAATTTACATTTCCACCAACACTGCACAAAATCTTTTTTCTCTGCAACCATGTCAACACTTGTTATTTCTTGTCTTTTGAATATGAGCCATTCTGACAGGTGCAAGGTGATACCTGCTTATGGTTTTGATTAGCATTTCCCTGATGATTAGTGACGTTGAACATCTTTTCATGTATCTGTTGGTCAAATGTCTATCTTTGGAAAAATGTCTATTCATGTCCTCTACCCATTTACTATTTGGGGTTTTTGGTGTTTAGTTGTTTAAGCTCTTTATGTATTTTGATATTAACCCCTTATCAGACATATCATTCGCAAATATAGTTTCCCATTCAGTAGGTTGCTTTTTCATTTTGTTGATGTTTTTCTTTGCTATGCAAAAAAGCTTTTCAGTTTGGGGTATTTCCGATAGTTTATTTTTGCTTTTGTTTCCCTTGCCTTAGGAGAGATACCTAAAAAAAAAAAAAAAAAAAAAAAAAAAAATAATGCTACAGCCTGTGTTAGAGAAATTATTGCCTCTGCTAGCTTCTAGGATTTTTATGATTTCAAGGTCTCACATTTAGGACTTTAATCCACTTTGAGTTTATTTTTATGTAAGAAAGTGGTTCATTTTCATTCTTTTGTATGGCTGTCCAGTTTTCCCAATACCATTTATTGAAGAGAGTGTCTTTTCCCCATTGTATATTCTTGCCTCCTTTGTCATAGATTAATGACCATGTAAGTGTGGGATTACTTCTGGGCTTTATTATGTTCCAGTGATCTGTGTGTGTGTTTTTATGTCAGTACCATACTGTTTTGGTTATTCCAGCTTTGTAGTGTATGTTGAAATGTGACATTCTGATACCTCCAGTTTTGTTGTTTTTCAAGATGTCTTTGGCTATTTGGGGTCTTTTGTGGTTCCATACAAATTTTAGTATTATTCTAGTTCTGTGAAGAATACTGTTGGTATTTTGATAGGGACTGCACTGAATCTGTAGATTGCTTTGAGCAATACGGACATTTAAACAGTGTTAATTCTTCCAATCCATGTGCATGGAATATCTTTCCATTTGTTTTTGTTACCTTCTATTTCTTTCATTAATGTCTTATAGTTTGTTCATCCCTAGGTATTTTATTCATTGTGGTTCAGTTATAAATGGAATTTCTTCCTTTTTTTTTTTAAGATTTTATTTATTTATTTGATAGACAGAGATCACATGTAGGTAGAGAGGCAGGCAGAGAGAGAGGGGGAAGCAGGCTCCCTGCTGAGCAGAGAGCCCGATGCGGGACTTGATCCCAGGACTCTGGGACCATGACCTGAGCCGAAGGCAGAGGCTTTAACCCACTGAGCCACCCAGGTGCCCTTGAATTGCTTTCTTAATTTATCTTTCTGCTACTGTGTTATTAGTATATAAAAGTACAACTGATTTCTGTGTATTAATTTTGTGTCCTGCAGCTTTACTGAATTGATTTAGTACTCCTGATATAGTTTTTTTGGTGGAGACTTTAGGGTTTTCTATGGATAGTATTATGTTTTTTGCAAATAGTAACAATTAAAAGGCATCCAAATTGGTAAGGAAGTATTTAATCTTTTCTTTTAAGTCCATTGCTGTGGCTACGATTCTCACTACTATGCTGAATAAAAGTTGTGAAAGTGGGTACATTCTCCTTGTCTTATTCCTGATCTTAGGGGGGAAAATTCTCAGTTTTTTACCACTGAGGATGATGTTAAGCGGTGGCTTTTTCATATAGGACCTTTATTATGTTGAGGTATGTTCCCTCTAAACCCACTCTGTTGAGTTTTTATCACAAACAGATGCTGGATTTTGTCAAAGTTTTTTCTGCATCTGCTGAGATCATCATATGACTTTTATCCTTCATTTTGTTGATACGTATCATGTTGACTGATCTTTTTAATGTATTGTTGAGTGTGGTTTGCTAATACTTTGTTCAGAATTTTGTCATCTGTTATTCATCAGGAATATGGCCTGTGGTTTTCTTTTTTTTGGATTGTCTTTGTTTTACTATCAGGATTAATTCTGGCCTCCTAGAGTATACTTGGAAGCTTTCTTTGCTCTTCCATTTTTTGGAATAGATTGAGGAAAATAATGTCTTCTTTAAATGTGTGGTAGAATTCACTGTGAATCCCTCTGGCCCTGGGTATTTGTTGTTGTTGTTGTTGGTAGCTTTTTGCATACCAATTCGATTTCATTCCCAGTAATTGGTCTGTTCAGGTTTTCTAATTATTCCTGATTCAGTTTTAGAAGATTGTTTCTAGGAATTTATCCACTTCTTCTAGTTGGCATATAATGTTTTGTACTATTCTCATGTAATCCTTTCTATTTCTGGGGTGCTGGATGTTCTCTTTCATTTCTGATTTTATTTATTTGGGTCCTTTCTCTTTTTTTCTTGCTGAGACTGGCTAAAAGTTTATCCATTCTGTTTAACTCTTCAAAGAAGTGGCTCTTAGTTTTCATTGATTTTTTTTTCCTGTCGATCTGTTATTCTCAATTTCATTTAAAGCTCTTATGGTTATTATTTCCTGTCTTCTCTTAACCTTAGGCTTTGTTCTTTTTCTAGCTCTTTTAGATTGTTTATGTGAGATTTTTTTTGTTTCTTGAGATTAGCCAGTATCACTATTGAGATTAGCCAGTATCACTATAAATTTTCCTCTTAGAACTCCAAAGATTTTGAGCCAGTGTGTTTTCATTTTCATTTGTGTCCATTTTTTCCTCTTTCATTTCTTCGTTCACCTATTACTTTTTCAGTAATATGGTGTCCAGTTTTCACAACTTCCTGTTTTTTTCAGTTTTTTTTTTCTTGTGATTAATTTCCAGTCTCATACTCTTGTGGTTGGAAAAGATACATGATATGATTTCAGTCTTCTTAAATTTATTGAGACTTGTTTTGAAGTTCACCATCTTTTTTTTTTTTTTAAGATTTTATTTATTTATTTGACAGACAGAGATCACAAGTAGGCAGAGAGGCAGGCAGAGAGAGAGAGGGAAGCAGGCTCCCCGCTGAGCAGAGAGCCCGATGTGGGACTCGATCCCAGGACCCTGAGATCATGACCTGAGCCGAAGGCAGCGGCTTAACCCACTGAGCCACCCAGGCATCCCGAAATTCACCATCTTTTGTGGTCAACTTTCATGGCACCCCAAAACAAGTATGATAATAAGATCACTGATTACCATAATAATAATGGAAAGTTCAAAATGTTGCAAGAATTATGAAAATGTGACACAGACATGAAGTAAGCAAATGCTATTGGAAAAATGACACTGGTGGATATACTCACCATGGGGTTGCCACAAACCATTAGTTTTGAAGGGGGGACACAATTGTTTGTGAAGTACAATGAAACAGGTATGCCTGTACTTAATTTAAAGGTTGGCAACTTTCCTTTTTTTTTTTCTTTATTTTATTTATTTGAGAGAGACCACACCAGCACAAGAGAGAGCAGCAGGTAGAGGAAGATGGACAAGTAGGCTCCTGCTGAGCAGGGACCCCAATGTAAGGGTTGATCCCAGGACCCTGGGATCATGAACCAAGCTGAAGGCAGACACTCAAGCAACTGAGCCACCCAGGCGCCCCAAGCTTGGCAAGTTTCAAAAAATTTTTAAATTTCTATATATTGGCCAAACCTAATACCTGTAAGCCAGTTTCAGTTTGCGATCTGTGCTATAGGTATAACAGTTTAGTTATCAAAGCTACCACTCTCTGAGCAGAGAGGTTTAATAACTTGCCCAGGGTTTCACAGAGAGTAATAGGGGAGCCACGACTTTACTTCATGCCTGTCTTACTCCAAAGCCTGTGCTCTGAATCACTGCTCTCCTCTGCCTACCCTATACATTCATCTATATAACCTGAGGCAGGAATCTGTAATCCTTTTGCTGTAAAGGGCCAGATTATAAATATTTTACTCTTTACAGGCTGTGAGGTCTCTGTCACAAATACTCAGCTGCCGTTATAGTACAAAATCAGCCAGAGACAATATGGAAAATAATGAGCTTGGCTGTTTTCCAATAAAACTTTAATAAATACAGATGGTAGGCCAGATTTGGCCCATGGACAATAGTTTACTAACACTCGCTTTAAGGGAAGCAAGGTTATCTACATTTTATACCCTAAAAAGCAAGATTGGGAAGGGAAGACTTGTCTGAGGCCATATTCTGTGTTAACTGTCACCCAAGCAACACTTAAATTATTGATGCTACCAGATATTCTGTACTTATTTGAAAGAAGTAAGTCTGAATTTCTCTAAAATTATTGTATAGTGTACAGTCACCTCCCCTGCCCCTGTATAGCTCAAGACTATAAATTATAATGCAAGAGTATAAAAAAGTCATATCACTCTGGTTCCATGCTCCAACAGTAACCCAGGTAGTTAATGACAGACAGTTCTACAAAGAATTCTATAAAATAGGATGCCTGGGTGTCTCAGTTCGTTAAGCGTCTGCCTTCAGCTGGGGTCATGATCCCAGAGTCCCAGGATCAAGTCCTGCATCAGGCTCTCTGCTAAGCAGGAAGCTCACTCTTCCCTCTCCCTCTGCCCCTCCCCCCTGCTTGGGGTCTCCCCCACCTCTCTCTCTCTCAAATAAAATCTTAAAAAATAAAATTAAAAAAGAATTCTGCATAATAGCAGGCCCACAAGCAAAATCCAGTATGGCTGTCCAGACATACACTGTGGTGCCTCCCCTAAACCCAGGTGCCTTGCAAATATGAGGCAGTTGTCAGAGGCAATGTGATCATTCATTTTCAAACTCTCTCCCAGGACGTGCCAAGGGTATAGAACACCCAGGTTAAGAGAGCCAAAATGAACATTTATTTCCTGATACCAGAGTCAATGTATGTTAGCAGGAGCATTATTGATTTGAGTTGTCAAGTATCAAAAGTCCCAACAGGCCTTGACTACAGAAAATGATGAACATGGGCCTGCTAAGAGGAAGGTCTGGGACTGTGGCCAGCTTCCAGACAGAAAGCTCCATTAGCACAGGTAGGGGAGCCTCACTTCAAGGACTTCCAGGGCCATCAGGCAGCTGAGGTGGGCAGCTGCCTCTTGTCCAGACCACAGTTAGAACAAGCAGAGCAGATGTGTGACGGCAGAACAAACCTCAGGGCCTCTGGAAACCTGACCAAGGGCAGTTAGGGCAGCTCTCGCCTCAGAGAGGTTGGGAGTGGAAGGAAGTAAGTATGTCCTTGGCCTTTACTAGGGGCTGGCTGTGGACTTCATCACACTGTACAATATCCACATCCACTTTATAACTGACCACACCGAGGCCCTCTGATGGTTAATTTTATGTGTCAGCCTTGTATGGCATGGCACTCAGTTGTTTGGTCAAACCCCCAGGGAGATGTCATTGTTAAGGAACTTTTATTTTTTTTTTAAAGATTTTATTTATTTATTTGACACAGAGAGAGAGAGATCACAAGTAGGCAGAGAGGCAGGCAGAGAGAGAGAGAGGAGGAAGCAGGCTTCTCGCTAAGCAGAGAGCCCAATGTGGGGCTCGATCCCAGGACCCTGAGACCATGACCTGAGCTAAAGGCAGAGAGGCTTAACCCACTGAGCCACCCAGGCGCCCCGTTAAGGAACTTTTAGATGTGATTAATATTTAACTCTGTAGACTCTGAGTAAAGCAGATTACCCTCCCGAATGTGGGTGGGCCTCATCCAAACGTCAAAGGCCTTAGAACTGAGGTCCCCCTAAGGAAAAAGTAATTCTGCCTGCAGACTGTCCAAGGACTCGCAACTGCAACATCAACTCTTCCTGAATCTCCAACCTGCCCTGCAGGTTTCAGACTTACCAGCCATTCACAAACCTAGGAGCCAATTTCTTCAAGTAAATCTATAAATCTGTATCTTATTTATATCTGTATTGACATTGTAGGCAGACACCTGTGCCTCAGCATGGAGGAGAGTCTACCACCGAGCCCACAAGCCCAGACATGGTTACCTTTTTGCGTGGCCGAAGCTTGTCCCGCCATTCCTTCAGGTTCTGGTTATGGCTCTCATCTAGAGCCTTCAGCTTCTGAGTTTCATGTTCTACCAGGAGGTGACACTTTTCATTCTGGAACAAATTCCAGGCAGAACAGGTAAAAAACTCAGAAGGCAGAGGTGCAAAAGGCTAACACAGACTTCATGCTATAGACCTGTTGACATCAGCATTATTCATTTCTTACTTCTTCTCCTTGATTATAATTTTATAGAAACTCTATACCTATTATACACGGATACCAAGAAACGCCTGGAGGAATATTTCAGAATATTCATGTTAATAGTTCTTATGTGGTAGGAGCTACAGTAATTTGCATCTTTCTTCTTGGTGCTTTTTTGCACTGTTTGAATTCTTCAACATGAACACTTATGTCATTTTTATAAAACTATTAACAATAAATAAAAATAAGTCCCCAAATCCCACCACTAGAGGCACCCACTGCAGAAATTTAGATGTTGTTCAGCTCACCCTCTATTATACACTTCTGACACCTGCTTCCCCCAACCCTTAACGTTACAATGTAAATATTTCTACAAAGAATTAACATTTTTCTTAATCATTTTCAATGCCTACACAGTATCCCAGTGTGGATTCATCAAATTCGAACACTCCCCTACATCTGGTCACTTAGGTTGCTCTTAATTTTCACTCTTTTATTTATTTATTTTTTAAGGTTTTATTTATTCATTTGATAGAGATCACAAGTAGGCAGAGAGGCAGGTTGGGGGGTGGTGTGGAGCAGGCTCCCTGCTGAGCAGAGAACCCGATGTGGGGCTCGATCCCACAGAACCCTGGGATCATGACCTGAGGCGAAGGCAGAGGCTTTAACCCACTGAGCCACCCAGGCGCCCCTTAATTTTCACTCTTTTAAATAGCACTGTATTGTGTGCTTTGGACTGAATTGTGTCTCCCCAAAATTCATATGTTGAAGCCCTAATCCCCACTGTGATGCTATTTGGAGTGGCCCTTTAGGGAAAAATTAAGTTTAGCTGAGATTCTAGGGGTGGGCCGTCATGATGGGATTAGTGTCTTAGACTAGAGAGGTGGCTTTCTCCTTCTCTGTGCCATGTAAGGACACAGCAAGAAGCAGGCCATTTGCAAGCCAGGAAGAGAGGCTGAACCCAACCACACCCGGAAGCTGATTTTAGCCTTCCAGGCTGTGAGAAAATAAACTTGTTTAAGCCACCCAGACTGGTATTTTGTTATGGCAGCCAGAGCTAAGATAACTATATATGTAATTATCTATATCTTGTGTCATTTCCTCAGAAGAAATTCTGTGGTAAGGATGAGGACATGGACCTGACGCATTCCCAACTTCACTGTTCTCTTAGGTAAGTTATCTGCTTCAAAAAAGTTACTTAGAATTTCTCACAAGCAAAAGATACAAGTCCCTGTTGATTCCTCACAGAGAATCTAAAGCAAGGGGAAAGCACTTTCATCCAGATACACCAACCCTATTGAGTTGGAAGAGTGAAACCCATTGGGGGATTTTTCGTTTTGGGTTTCATTCTCTGGCTTCTAAGGGTTTAAGAAATGTTTAGTTAGAAACAATAATCCTAGAAGTACAGAGTACCTTTGACCTGCCAGGAGCTGGGCCCCTGGGATTCTGTATGGGTTCTCTCAGTTAATCCTCCCAGTAACTCCATGAGGCAGGGATGGGGAAAACAGATGCAGAAGGTGAGGGGTTTGGATAAATTTCACAGAGCAGTACGTGGCAGGGTCCCTACCTGACAGTCTTCAATGCCTGTCATGTTTTCTCCACACCTCTCTGCCTCTCCAGAAATTGCCAGATGGGTCTAACAGCCTGAGCAATTTCCTGAAATCAGAGGTTTGAACCTGCCTATTCCTCACGTATGGCAATGCCTGGCTCTACCACAAGGGGGCTCCCGGTACCAGCTCCTGGGGTGGCGCCCCTCAGGCATGGGGCAAGCTCAGGAGTCAGGAATCTTGAAGAGTTCAGGATCTCCCTGGGGAAAGGGGTCACCAGGAGGTTGGCAACACCAGGATCCCGTTCCTTGAGCCTCTTGCCATTAAGGGTGATCTGAGCTGTAGGTTTTTCTGTGTGTTCTTTATCAAATTGAGGAAGTTCCCCTTTATTCCTAGTTTACTAAGAGTGTTACCATGAATGAGTGTTAGGTTTTGTCAGATGCTTTTTCTATATGATCATGTGCCTTTCCTGTAGCCTGTTGATGTTATGGATTACGTCAATTTTTGAACGTTGAACCAGCCTGGGATAAAGCCCACTTACATTCTTTTTAGATTTGTCGCAGTCAATTTGCTAATATTTTGTTGAGGATTTGTGCATCTGTGTTTATGAGAGAGAGTGGTTTGCTGTTTTCTTTGTAATGCCTGGTTTTGGCGTTAGGATAATCGGGACACTGTGTCCGCAGACACCCAGCAGCATGCAACCGCCAGGCCCCAGGCAAAGCACTTTCAGTTCAGTCATCTCATTTACAAAGCCTCACCCCCATCCTACAAAATGGGAATTCTCTCCCTCCCCCAGCCCATACCCACTCTGTGGAGGCAGGAACTAGAGCCTGGGAGGTGATGGGATTTGGCCAAAGCAGGATGGAAATTGTTTTAGCCCCGGCTCCTCTCAGGAGACTCCTTCCCTGTTTGTAGTTTTTGGTCCCTGAGAGAGGACTTCTTTGAGGGAAACTGAGGCAGTCCAAGAAGAGGGGGCAGGGAGGGCGGTACCTGCAGCTGCTGCAGCTCGCTCATGTTGCTCTCACACTGTGCCATCATGTCCCGCATCTGGTTCTCATGTTTTTGCTGCTGCTGTAGCCGCTCTGACTTCTGCCTCTTCTCCTCTTGCTGGGAGAACTGCCACAGAGATAGTGAGTGCCTCAGAGGGCCACAGGCCTGGCTGGGCCACTGGGGGTTGGGGGGTACCTCCACCATTTGTTCTAGAACACCCTGTCAGAGGGACTGCTTTGTGCATAACCCAAGTGCCCTACACCATTCAGGCTCTATCCTCCTCCTGAGCGGAGACCCAGGCTGGTGGGGACACGACACGGTATTGTTGTGACATGGCCACTACTCAGGAATCAGAGGAGCCCAGGGCCACCGACCCCATGTCCCCAAGCCACATGGATGACGCACAAGTGGGGTCTCGGTAAATGCTAGAGGACGGGGTTTACCAGTGGAGGAAGCCATGGGATCGAAGCACCATCATCTGAGAGGGAACAGTCCAGCAGAGCAGCTGATGAGGGGGTGACTGGCACGCCTCCTCCACGCCCCCACCCTGCAGCTCTCTCTTCCATCCCTCCCAGCCGCAGAAGGTGCAGGCCCCCAGCTCCAGCACACCCGCGGAGCCCCACCTGCTTGATCTTCTCGCGCTGCTCCGAGGCGCTGCCCGCGCCGTTGATGTGGAGGCTCTTCTTGTACATGGCCATGCGCGTCTTACCCTCGCTCCTCTGAATCTTGGGCAGCCGCGCTTTCTCCTGCTGCTGCCGCACCTTCAGCTGCTCCACCATGCGCTGATTGTAGCGCTGCATCTGCTCCCGCTCCTGAGGGGACAGCCGGCCAGGGCCAAGTTCATGGTCACATGTGCTTTGGGCCCTGGGGCAGGGGGCGAGGAGGGGGGCAGTGTGTGCAGGGAGAGGCCCAAGGCTGCCATGCACTATTCCAGAATCCAGGATCCATGTGGTCCCAAGTACCCGGCAGAGCAAGGCTGGTATCGTTTTACTTCTACTGTTAAATTTCTTAAGTGAGAACAGAAAATGTTGCTTTTTGTAAATGTTTGGGATTTTTACCTTCTAAATGCCTTCTCATATGATCTGTGGTCACATGCCATTAAAGCTAATACCACAGAGCAAAATACACAGACAGGGATGGTTCATCATTCTTGATGGCAGGTGTCAACTAAAAGCACTATTAAATTTGAGTTTTTCCTTCACCTAACACCTGTTTGTATTTCAAAACTTGACATGGCTGTCACCTCCTCCAAGGAGCTTCCCCTGACTTCCTAGCCAGGTTGGGCACCCTTATTAGAGCTGCCATAGTCCTGTGCTGACCGCCATCATTGCATTTAGATTAGGAATTGTAATTACCCACTGGCTGTACATCCATAGCTTGGTTTGTCTGTCTCTGTTCCCACTAAGGGGATCAAACCAAGACAGACAATTACACAGAAGTAGAGGGCGCTCTGGCCTCACAGAGCAGAGCCCTTGCCTGGTCTGAGGGGGTTAAGGAAGGCTTCCCAGCAGAAGTGGTTTAAGTTGATACTTAAAAGCACTCTGAGGGAATGCGTGCAAAAGAGAGCGATAAGGGGGAAATGGAAAGATGAGGGAGAAGGGGAAAAGTGAAAGACACACCCTAAGGAGTCCGTGAGGGAGCTGCCGTCTGCTTCCCTACATGGTTTTCCCTATTCCTAGCGCCTCCACCTAAGGCAGGACATCCCCCAAGAACCTCCTGGGGCCCCACTGCGACCAACACCTGGCTCTTCTTGGGAGCACAGATCATACTCAAGTGGCGCCCTGTCACGGCGTGGCCTCACGGCCCTACCCAGTCCTTTTGGTGGCAGCCTTGGTGGCCCGCCCAGCCAGGGACCTCACCTTCTCATGCTTGCGCACCAGCTCATGCCGCTGGAGAAAGTACTGGTCTTTGAGCTGCTGCTTCACCAGTTGGTGCCTCTCCTGCAGGTGATGCTCCTCCATTTCCCATAGGGCGGCCTCCCGGTCTGTGAAGGAGGAGGCCTGATGAGACGCTTATGGCCAGAGCCCCACTGGGCCAGGAGAGCAGTACACCAGGAAGTGACCAGAGTCAGAAGCCAGAGAAACCAGAGACCTAGGCTAGAGCTGCTCTCATTCACTAGGATTTGGGACAGGTAACAAACCTTCTGCAGGCCTCCACTCCTGCTTCTGCCAAATGCGTACAACCACACCACAGAGGGAGAAGTGTTCTCGGGAGACATATTTATGTTCAGTGTTTGTTAACGGGCAGGTGGGAAGGGCTCATGGAGCTTCATGAAGAAGCCAGGACAACTCTCTGTCACTATTTTGTCCTTTGGAAAATGTGGGACACCCTCCTTGGCCACTGCACGTCCCTTATATAAACATCATTGAGATAGCAGTATCTGGCATTTTATCACTGGAAGTCTATGATCGGATCCTCTGCTCAGCCACAGGCAGGGCACCGGTGTCAGAGGAGGACCTCAGGCCCCGAGAGACACATAGCAGGCTGCGCTCAACCCACGAAGAATGGTCAGTTTAGGTCACTGCATTCCTGTTCTGGGAACACTGGAGCTGCCCATGGTAATCGGAATGGTGATTTGGCTTCCTAACCAAAACCAGAACCACTGTCCCCTAAGGAGGGTGGGTCTTCTTGATATTGGGGGACAAAAAAACAAATGAGGGCAACATCTGTGGCTCCTCAGAACACCAGGGGCCCCATTTCGGGGCCCCATTTCGCAGCCCCATCCCTAAGTACTGAGGGGTCCACACTGCTCGGCTGCATGAGCCATCACAGCGCTTTGCTGTGTCAGTAAGCAAGAGACAGTGTGGGAACCTTGGCCCTATGTTGTTTACTTCTTCACAACAGGCTGCTCTGTTGGCTCAAAAGCCCGCAGGCGCCACACTCAAATTTTCACCATCCAACTGTTATACATGCAGCTCAAACAACAGATTTTTGGCCACTGAGAGCCCGCTTGCTTTGCACACCCCACAACACCACACCAAACTAGATGAGATAAAGCTCGGGCAGTAGAAAGACCCTAAGCTGAGCTGCCCTTCAGAGCTCTATCCCAGGACCCCACCCTGCCAAGTGACCCCATCCAGATACAGAAGCCTTCCCTCTGGGAGTGGTCTACACTGGGGTCTCCAGAAGGTCCTGGGCTGTGAGGAATCTGCCGGCATGCAAACCTGTCAGGGTGTCAGGGTGGTTAGGAGACCGGCTTCAAGAGGAGATCCGCGGTCAAGGCCTACTCTACCACGCATTAGCAGAGCAACCCCAGCCACAGCACAGTCGCTCCACAAGCCTCCGTTTCCTCGTCTACAAGAACACCTTGTTGCATAAGGTGAAGATTTAAAGAGACTGAGCCATGAGGACTGGCACACAGCCTGGCAAAGTAGTCACTCGATACATGATAGCTCTCATACGGGGCTCAATACTGTCCGACCCCCGGTACCCTGTTCACCCAGTGGACCTATTACAATTTCTACCCGCTCTCCATCGCTTTCTTTCTTTCTTCCTTCCTCGACATCAGAAATAATGTCAAATAGTGTTGGTGACAACTGGTTTCTGTGCCTCAGCCCCAACTTCAGGTGGGCTGTCCCCACATTTCGCCCTGAAGGAATGTCTTTTCTTTTTAGGGTGGAGAAGCACCTTGCAGTTCCTAGCAGAGCCCACTCTCTGGTGCCCACCTCGAAGGAGTTCCTGCTTCTTAGTGAGACACTCGCGCTCCTTGTCACAGATCTCCCGCCTGTTGTCAGCAGTGATCTTCTTCATCGCCAGCTCCAAGTCCTCCTTCTGCTTGGCCAGGAAGTCCCGGTCCTGTGTGGGAGAGAGAATAGACCTTTAGCACTGGCTTCGGCACCTCGCCCTCTACTGCTGTTACAGAAGATAGGTCATCACAAGCAGCGAAGAAAACATGTGGAAATGTGAGACTTAGAGACACGTCAACCAGTTGTGGCATGTGCACTTTATGTGGACCCTGATTCAAACAAATTGTAAAACAGAAGAATTAATGAGACAATTGGAAATGGAAATAATGATTCAAATGCAAATATGTCAGTAATTATTGTTAAATATTTAAAGTTTTAGGTACATTTATAGTATTGTGGATTTATTTTTTAAAGATACATACTGAGACATTTACAGGTAAAATGACAGGATATGTGGGGTTTGATTCAAAATAACACAGAAGGGTGGGGGAGTAAGGGGACAGGAGTTCCTAATTCCTGAGATCAGGTAATGAGGGGGTTCCTGTTGCACCTCTTTCTGCCTATGTTTTTAATTTGCCATCATAAAGAATTAAAAAATTAAAATTTAAAAACTTTAGGGAACACATAGGCAGAAACAAAAATGCCCAGGAATCATATCACCCAGGAGTAGCAGCTGGTTTGGGTTTATCTATACAAACATGTTTCTGCAAAAGGACTTAGAGATTTGTATACCCATGTTCGTAACAGCATTATTCACCATAGCTATGGGATGGAAACAATTATCCACAGACAGAAGGGCGCATTAATAAAATGTAGTATAGATAGACTGTGGAATATTTCTCGGCCCTGAAAAAGGAGGGAGATTCTTACGTGTGCTACAACATGGGTGACTCTCAAGGGCCTGCTAAACTGAAGTAAAGCAGACACAAAAGAACAAATACCATATGTTCCCACATTCAGGAGGTCAGATTTGTGAAGGCAGAAAGTAGAACGGTGGTTGCCAGGGACTGGGGGAGGGTTATCATGGGGTGTTACTACTTCTTTGGTAGTTTCAGTTTCGCCAGATAAAGGGTTCTGGCAAGGGGTGGTGAGGATGGTTGGCACAATGGGGTGAATGTAGTTAATACCACTGAACTGGACGCTAAAAATGCTTTAGATGCTAAATTCTGTTATATGTCTGTTTCACTGTAATTTTGTAAAAATGAAAAATACCATTCCATGTCCTAATGTAATCCTCTATCAAATGAGTTTTAATGGCTGAAAATACTTCATGGCCCAGGTATACCCTAGCTTATTCACCCAATACTTAATGGTTGTCTCTATTTTAGATAGTGCTGCTCTTCAGCCTCTGGGAACTGTTTGTAAACCTCTGTGATGATTTATCCTCAGGATTAGTCTCTAGAAACAGAAAATCCAGGCCAACAATATGCATATTTTTGAGGCTCTTGATACCACTACCAAAATGGCCTCCTTAAAGAGCCAGTCTCCTCTCCCTGTGTGGGGATGGGGGGCCATCTCCCCCACCCTCCCCAGCCCAGAATTCTTTTTCTGATGATAGCATCAAGGGACAGGCTGTAGGACAGAATGATGGTGTCCTGGAGAAAACACGAAGTCTGGAGACAGACTGAGTTTGGGGCCGTGCCCCATATTGCTAATTCTGGAGAGTCACCCCCTGAGCCTTTGTTTCTTCCTCTGCAAAGGGAAAACCAAATACCACCTACCCTGGTAAGCCATGAATGCTACACCAGATAGTATACAAAGCATTTTTAAGTGTACGTTTGGGGGCAGAGGAAGGACAATATACAGACTCCATACTGGGAGAAAAATGAGCACATGGTCTGACAAGGGCTACAATGAAGGCTAGTGAGACTGGGGCAGAGGGGACTGAGTCAAGCTGGGAGAGGCTGGCCGGACTAGACCCACGGGGCTTTGTAAGCACATAAGGAGGTTGGCCTATCTTATGAACAAAGTGGGAGCCACAGAAGGTTTTCAGGACACAAGACTATAGGGGGAGGGTAACATGATCAGATTTGGAATCTGTGTTGATTGCATTGGCTGATGGGAGAGAAAACTGTAGGAAAGCAAGAGAGGAAGCAGGGAGACTAGCTGGGAGGCTACTGCAGCAGTTCAGGCAAAAGATGACCCTAGCCAGAAGTCACAGAGATGCAGACAAAGTGGACAGACCCAGAGATAGTCTGGAGCTTTTTTTTTTTTTTTTTTTTTTTTTTAATCCAGGCTTTCAGGAAATGATAAAGGTTGGAGGAAAAGGAGGTATCAGGAATGACAAGGTTTCTGGCCTGACAGCAGGATGGAAGGCGGTGCCCCCTCAGAATCCAAGAACAGGGCCAGGTCCGGGAGATTGTGGGTTTGATGTATGAGACTCCAAAAGATGCTAAGTGGGCTGGTGGATGTACTGGGTTATTCAAGGAGGTAGGACATACACACAACCCTAAGACAAGGCAGGAGGCATGAAACACTTTGGAAGAGGGGGATGTAAAGAGCTGGAATATCCAGAAATGGGAGCTTACTCCTAGCCGGAGTGAGAGCAGTCAAGGAAGGCTGCATGGGGGAGGTGCTAACAAGGATAGGCTGGATTTAAGCACTCAGAATGAGAGATGGGTATGCAAGGGGCAAGGCATGGGCATAGAGGGGGAACTTCATCATTGAGGGTCTCAAGCCTGGGACTCTCCAACCCCTCTGGCCCCCCCTCTGGCAAGGACTCACGAGAAGCTGCTTCTTCTGCGCATGTTCCTCCATCTTCTGCTTCATGCTCTCCTTCCGCTGTTGCCTGGGGAGCTTCTCCACCTCGTTCTTCACCTGCATCAAAACAGCAGAGAGTGGCAGGGTCAGGCTCCCTCACATTTCCTAGAAAATAAGTCTTCAACCCCGGAACTCCTGGGTCAGGAAGACCAAAGGTGAGGTTCAGCTTTCTAGACACCGGCCCCCAACCGCACTCTCCACCAAGCCCCTCTGACAGGGGTCCCGACAGGCCTACTCCGGTCTGCTGCTGGCTCTGGCTTTGGACTCCCCCAGAGCGAGAGGTGCAGCTTTTGCTATTTGCAGTCCAGCCCCCTTCTGATGGCAGCACCTCCCTTTCCCTCAGAGGGGCAGCCTTGCTTCACCTTCGTCCAGTACTGTCCCGTCAGAAGCCTTTTTAGACATTTTCTTCCTCATTACCTGCCCCCATGAAATGCTAACCCCACAGATAAACTGTGAATCTGTTAAGCCATTATAATAACTGAAGCTATTTTTAACCCCTCAGGGGTGCGATCTCCCTGGAAAAGACAACACACACTTCAGATACCGGCTCCTCAGTGCCTGAAGTTCAGGTGGGGCTGACAGCACCTGCCCGGCTCCATCTGGCTCTAGGCCGGACACAGGACGCAGGCTGTCAGTCACCGTACTCCATGCCCTGGCCTTGGGGACTGGTTCAGAGGTGAACACATGACTCTTGCTGGACCGGTGAGAGCTTTAGGATGTGTGCTAGAACCATCGAAGAAAGCGGCTGTCTATCCTCTGGGGTTGCTAAACTGGGAGGATGGAGGCCATAGTGGGTCACCCCAGAGGTGCCTGCCTGAGACTAAACTCAGTGCCAGGAAGCAATACCAAAACCTGAAAAGGAAGGATTCCTGGTGACACTTCTGCCCTCCTGGTCAGAAGCCAGTAAGTGTTTTCAAGTCAGCTGGAAATGGGCTTCTGTTTCTTATAACAGAAGAGGGAGAAGAGATTCATGATAGTTCTCTCTAAGGCACCCAGAGTTTTTCACAGAGTTCTGAGGAACCCACACCTTAACAAGTCCCTGACATCCCAAAACTCACTGACAAAGGGCTCTTAGGAGCCGCTGTTAGGAAAATACTGTCCAGGATCAAAAGTACATTTCAGGGGAGGTCTTCTGGCCTGGTGAGTGTAAGCCAAAGCAGCCCCTCTCTCCTGTTGGCTACAGTGAAAAACCCTGGGTAAAATACGAAAAACAACTACCCGAGGGCTCTGAAAAGTAAACAAAAACAGGTGGCCATTGGAGGAGTCAAAACTTAGAGAAGAGGTTAGAACAGGGGCGAGTCTCCTAATTTTTCAGCTTCCTGGTTTTTTTCCTTTTGCGCTCCTGGCTTTGCACCAGTCCCAAACCTGCACAGTGGTGTGGTGGGAACAGTCACTCAAACTCCATAAGAAACCTCATGTTCTGGCAGAGGACCGGGAAAAGAGGCTTGGGCAGCTCAGACAGCGTGTGGGAAGAACCCCAGGGAGAAGGCAGCAGAAGGAAGGAAACCCTAATTCTGTGCGCGAGCGCACACACATCTCAAGCTCACCTGAGCGGTACAAGGCAGACCCAAAGCAGTATAGCAGGGGCTTTGAAAACCACACAATGATGGGAGCCGCCACCCTCAAGCCAAGACAGACCCTGTGCTCTGAGCCTACCAGGATCTGACTGCTAAAACAAAGTCGTCAACATTCTCCAGATTCTAATGGGACCCAGAGTATACAGACCGTAACATTCAAAATGTCAGTGATCAGTAAATGTCAGTAAATCCAAAATGACTCTACATACAAAGAATCAGGAAATTGGACCGAATTTCAAAGAAAAAAATCGTCACATGCCAATTCCAAGATGACCCAGATATTAGAATTACCAGACAAAAACTTAAACGCAGCTATTGTAACCGCACTCCATCAGGTGAAGGTAAACATACCTGAGGTTAATGGAAAGAGAGAATGTTGCCACAGAGAAATACAAACCCTAAAAAAGAGACCAGGGACACGTGGGTGGCTCAGTCAGTTAAGCATGTGATGCTTGGTTTCAGCTCGGGTCATGATCTCAGGGTCATGGGATCGAGCCCCACATCGGGCTCTCTGCTCAGTGCAGAGTCTGCTTCTCCATCTCCCTCTGCCCTTCCACCCCTGCACAGAGGCACATGCTCTCCCTTTCTCTGTCTCACATAAATAAAATCTTCAAAAAAGAGGATCACAAAAAACTTAGGACCAAACAATACAGCATCTGACATGAAACACAGAAAGCAATGGGCAGAGCTGGGGTGGAGTGGAGGTGACAGAGGGGCCAGTAAATTGGAAGAGTGAGTAATAAAAATTATACAACATGAACAACCAAGAGAAAGGATGACAAAGACTAAAGCTTTAGAGACTTACGGGAAAATACCAAAGGTGTGACATTCGTGTTTTGGGGATTGCCAAAAAGAAAGGAGAAAAAGACGGGTATAGAAAACGTACATCTCTAATGGCCAAAACCTCCTGGCTTCTGTGGCAGTGAACGACATCTTGAGAGCAGGGTTCCTATCTCTCTTGCTCAGTACACCCAGCACCTAGCACAGTGCCCTGCGTGTAGATAGGCCATACAAGAGGTGCTGAGTAGCTCTCATTTGGATAGGAGGTAACTGGGACCCAGGAAAGTTGCTGTCCAAGGCTCAACACAGTTAGTGATCCAGAGCCAAGACTCAGAACCAGGCCAGACTCCCAAGCCTCTACTCTCTGCACTGGAGCTGGGGGTGTGCTTCATACAGCATCGTACCCCAGCCCATTGGCCTGGCTCTCAGCAGGAGGGCCAGAAGAAGGGTAAGGCCAATGAGGTGTCCCCACCGGGCATAAAAGGGAATACCATAACCTTCAGTAATCAAGATAAATTACATTTTAAAATCTCAAAATTCATGTCCCAAATCATGACTATCGAATTTTTTTTTTTTTTTTTGAAGACTTCATTTATTTGACAGAGAGCACAAGCAGAGGCAGCAGTAGGCAGATGGACAAGGAAAAGCAGGCTCCCCGCAGAGTGGAGGGCCTGACACAGGACTCGATCCAGGACTCTGGGACCATCCTGAGCCGAAGGCAGACGTCTATGAGCACCCCAGGAGACCCATGAATATCAAAATTGTAAATACAGACAGGATCCCGCCCTATATTGCAGGAATCAAACTCATTACCTTACACTAATCTTGGTCCTACTGGAGGCTGACTTCAAGTAGCTGACATTCTGTTCACCGTGAATATTTTGCAGTTAGTTTTTATTTCAAAACACCACACTAGAATATTATTTGATGAGCAAGGTTTTTGGCGCTCCCTTAAGTTTTGTGCCCACACATCTCACCCCAGCTGTGGCCCTGCAGTGGCCTGAGGCCTCCTGGATACAACAAATGTCACGCCCACACACTGCGGTCTGGGAGCCGGGCTCTAAGGTCGCCAGCCCCACAGACCACCCTTAGAGGCTGTCCGGACACTGGGAACGGCCCACCAAGTACGCCCTTGCCTGCCGGCAACAGGCTCCACAGAGGGAGGTGTGGGGTGTACTTTGGGACCCAGATGCCTTCCCCAGGGTAGGCTGGGAAATCTGCCTCTCTCCCTTTGTCTCCAGACCATCTGCCTCTTTGCCACCCTCCCCTTCCTCTTCCAGCTGGGAGAGGAAAGAGAAGAAGACCCACGTGGGTCCCAACTAGGGGACTGCTGTTTGCCCCCAGCACCCGCTCCCCCTTCTGCTGAAAGCATCTCAGATCCCCCTGGGCTGCCATGCCTTCCTTCTCCCCTGTTCTCTTTCAGCTGGGGTTGCTAGGCTGGAGGATGTCCAGAAAGCTGCCCTGGAGTCAAGTCAACACAAGACAGTAAATGACGGAGAAGTGGCTCTTCATGGGGCAGCTGGGCCCGTGAATCCAGACACATGGACACGAGCTCCCGGAAGCGGGGCTCAGCAGGGGTTCTGATCACTTGCAACCTAGACACCCCCAGCCTCTGCCCAACACATACCTCCTTCTTCATCAGTTTGAGCTGCTCCTGGAACTTAGTATAGTCCCGGTCCTGCTCCAGCCGGATCCGCTTGGCCTCCTCCCGGCGGCGCACCGCGTGGTCCTGCTCCATCTTCTCCACTTGCTGCTTCTGCTGACGCTCCAGGTTCTCCAGCTCCGTGTCGAAGAACTTCTTCTTGGCCTAGAAGAAGCAGAAGGAGAAATTTAGCAAAGCCGCTTTATACCCAGGAGAAAGATGGGAATCGAGATGGGGTGAGCCCAGAGCTGATCAGGCCTGGACTTGAATCCCAGCTCGACCACCTCTGCCACGTGACCTGGGACAAGCCACCTAGCCTCTGCGAGTCTCCCTTTCCTTGCGCAAAAGGGAGACCAGACTGTCTACCTTGCAAGGTTCTTGCATGGTGCTTGACAAAGGTCCATCCCCATCTGGAGACCCTCCCAAATGACTCAGAGAAGCACTGAGACTTTCATGAGATTCTGTGTTCACAAGTCAAAGCCTTGTGAGATCAGGAAATCACATGAACTGGGCTCCCTACTGCCTGTAAGAAAACACGGTACAAGAAGCCCTCTGGGACCCGTCCTTTCTCGAACTCACATTGATCTCTTGTTCGAAACGTTTTTGCATCTGCTCCAGCTGCAGCTCGTGCTTGCTGCTCAACTGGGTCTGGTTCCGATGCTCTTCTTTCTGGAGCAGCCGAAGCTCACGGAGCTCCTGGCGCCTGAGGGGTGAAGAATGTGCAGCTCAGCGACCACAGAACTCACGGCTGGAGAAGTGGAAGGCTGGAGCATGGGACGGGGCAGAGGCATGACTAGAACTCGGGCTGAATTTGACATTTATGGACAGGCAAGACACTAATGATTAATGTATGAGACTACTTACAAATCTATAAGAGAAAAAGGAGGAGCCTACTTTTATTTATTATTTTTTAAAGATTTTATTTATTTATTTGACAGACAGAGATCACAAGTAGGCAGAGGCAGGCTGAGAGAGGGGGGGAGGCAGGCTCCCCGCTGAGCAGAGAGCCTAATGCAGGGCTCGATCCCAAGACCCTGAGATCATGACCTGAGCCGAAGGCAGAGACTTAACCCACTGAGCCACCCAGGCGCCCCAAGGAGGAGCCTACTTTTAAAAAGGAACACAAAACATGAATAGACATGAAAGAAAAAACAAAAAGGAATTTTTAAATTACCTAATATGGATATGAGGAGCAAACTGAAAATTCTATTTTCATTAAAAGGCTAGAGGATAGGGCAATTGATACTTTCATAACTTGCTGTATGGACTGATACATTCTGGAGGAGAACTGGTAATAAGTTCATGCCTTTTTCTAAGGTTTTAAGGTTTAAAATTTTTAAGATTTTAAGATTTCTTTTTTAAGATTTTTAAGATTTTGACAGAGAGAGAAAGCATACAAGCAGGGGAAGCAGCAGTGGGTGAAGGAGAAGCAGGCTGCCCACTGAGCAGGGAGCACGAAGCAGGACTCGATCCCAAGACTCTGGGACCATGACCTGAGCCAAAGGCAGATGCTTAACTGAGCCACCCAGGCGCCCCAACCCTCTGTACTTACTTCTATGCCCACAACTGTGGTCACTTTAGAGACCGCCGCCACATGAACAAGGAAGCTCACACTGGGGCTCCGCTTTCTGCCTCTGTAAATGGCACAGATCGTGTCTACCTCTCAGGTTCTTTGAGGGTTAAATACGGGGATGCCTGTTGTGCCCCCTGACAGGCACAGACATGGTAACTGGGTGCTAAAACTAAGCTAAGTTTTTATCAACTAAGTGGAAACTGCTGTAGTGATCATGAGAAAGAAGAGGCAAAGGCTGCTGCCCGTTCTCTGGGAAACCAGAGACACTCTCCACAGCCACATAAAGAAGCTTCCATCTGAGTCTCTGCTCATTGGGCAGTGAGAGAGTTGAGTGTTAATGAAGACACAGAAATCCCGACTCTGAAGAAACTAAGACTCGTATAACCCCTGGCCAAAAAAACGAAGGAATACAAGAGAAGGTGGGCAGCCAGGTTCAAACACTACCTCCCCACCTGGGTTCTCACAAGGGAAGGCAGGCCGAGACGGGCTGATGTCCTATAAGGAAGATATCACTGGGCACCAGCAATTTTAGGGAAAAAGAGAAAGAACTCTGACCTAGAAGTCTCAGTCTGGGAGAGTGAGTATCTGGTCACACAGTTCGAAAGCCTGTGTGTGACCCAGTTCTCTGCACATCCTAGCATCCATGAAGGCCAGGGGTGGGATGGCGGTGGGGTGGGGGGTGACAGCCAGCCTGGGAACAAAGTGAGCCTGCCACTTCCCTGCGCAGCCCAGCAGCCTCGCTGGGTGTACAGGACGGTCGGCGCTCTGGACCGGGACCGAGGCCCTCGGACTCTGCGATGTCTCGCCTTTAAACCTGAGCAACACACAGCTCCTCTCCTTAGCAAAAGGGTGGGAGTCTCAGGCCAGGGCCAGCAGGCATCGATTCAAGATGGGGTATAGTGGGTCTACAGTTTTATCCCAGGAACCTGAACCGCCCAGAGAGGAGATGATGGGATGGAAACGCAGCCCCTGAGGTCTGAGCCTTAGGAGCACAGGTCGCCTCCAGGTGACCAAGAAAATGGAAGGGGCTGTCATCCTCCAAGAGCAACCATCCTCCCTCCCACCCTCTATTGTGAGCCTCCCCAGCCCCCATGATCAGAATGCCTGTGCCTGTGTGTGTGTGTGTGTGTGTGTATATGTACACATGTGTACATGCAGAAATGCAGAAACACCTTTGATGAAAAGTCAGCCTCTCCTCTCTGCGGTCCCTAGAGGGGAAAGTGCTCCAGAGCACTAAAACTGCTTCCGAGTGGCTTTGGGAAGCTTGTTCTGTTTAAAAAGATAAATGTGTTCCATGTTCTAGAAATGTTCTCCAAACTAATGATAAATTTACCCTGCAAAGGCCAGGCCCCAGGGGAGTTCTGTGGCTGCAAGGCCTCCCTGACTGCTAAGCCCCCTACCCCTGGCAGCCCCAGGAAGCTTCTGGTCCAGTGGAAGCCTGGCGGAATCATCAACACACACAGATCTACTTAGAATCGCAGCTCTACCTTCTCACCTGGATGATCCAAGGCAAGTAACTTACCCGCCAAGAAACATTGTTTCCTCATTTACAAAATGGCGGAGGGGCACCTGGGTGGCTTAGTTGGTTAAGCATCTGCCTTTGGCTCAGGTCATGATCTCAGGGGGGATCAAGCCCCCAGTGGGCTCCCTCCTCAGTGGGGAGTCTTCTTCCCCCTCTCCCTCTGCCCTCCCCACCGCCGCTCATTCTTCTTCTCTCTCTCTCAAGTAAATAAAAACAAACATCTAAAAAAAAAAAAAAAAACCAACAAAATGGGGGAAATAGGGTCTCCCTGAGGAGAGGTTTACCTCCTCCAAAATGCAAAGGTGGCTCCCAGAAGACAGCTTTGCTTCACACTCTCCTCCCCTCACCAGTCTCACTGGTTTTGCCTCCAGGATGTATGCTGAACTGATCCCTTCTTCCCTCTTCCCGGCCCAGCTGGGCTGGACAGGATCTCGCTGTCACCCTATGTCACTGTTGCCCTCTACAGCCCATACTCCTGCAGCTGCTAGAGCCATCTTTCAGAAGGGAGACAAGAGCCAGTCACTCTCCAGATTTTTCACTCTGGCTGTACCTGGGACAAAATCGCAGCCCACGTGACTTCTGCCGTCGCGCTCACACTCCAGCCCTATCCGCTCAGCTTCTTAAGCCGCAGTCAGTCCTCAGGCCTTAGCTTTGCAGCACGCTCCGTGCTCCCGCCGCCACTCCACTCGGGGTCTCCCACACCCAGAGCAGCCTCCCCCGACCCAGGGGCTACCATATCACCCATTACTTCCTTCACAGCATGTACCACAACAAGGATGACTTTGCGTGTCATGTGTTGGCCCATTACATGTAAGTTCTACAACGGCAACAGCCTCATCTATCTGCATTGCTACCATGTCCCCCAACTTGGTAGATGGATCAATGGATCGGGGAGTGAGTGAGCAGATGAATGGATGGGTGAGTAGATGAACGGGTGGATAGGTGGGTGGGTGGGTGAATGAGTGGATGGATGGGTGGATGGTGAGTGGGAGGGTGAGTAGATGGGTGGGTGGGAGGATGTATGGATGGGTGGGTCAGTGGATGGGTGAGTGAGTGAGTGGGTGGGTGAGTAGATGGATGGGTGCATGGGTGAGTGGAGACATGGGTGGGGTGGGTGGGTGGATGAGTGGATAGATGGGTGGGTGGGTAGGTGAGCAGGTGGATGGATGGGTAGGTGGGTGAGTAGATTGATGGACAGATGGGTGGTGGGTGGATGGATGGGTGGGTGGATAGGTAGGTGAGTAGATGGATGGATAGATAGATGGGTGGGTAGATGAGTGGAGGGATAGGTGGCTGGTGAGTGGATGGATGGGTGGGTGAATGAATGGGTAGATGGGTAAGTGGGAGGGTGGGTGGGTGGGTAGATGGATGGATGGATAGATGGGTGGGTGGGTAGGGTGGGTAGGTGCATGGTGGGTGAGTAGAAGGATGATGGGTAGATAAGTGGGTGGACAGACAGGTGGATGGGTAAGTGGATGAGTGGATGGATATGTGGGTAGATGGTTGGAGGAGTGGGTGGATGCGTGGGTGGACAGATGGTGAGTAGACGAGTGGGTGGACAGAATGGTAAATGATGGGCAGGTGGAGCAGTAAACAGATAGGTGGATGGGTAGATGAATGGATGGGGGGACTGGGAGGTACAGGAGCAAAACCAGTTGCCTTTTGTGTCCTTGATCCCTCACTTCACACTGCAGAGTTCTCTAACCAAAGGAGCCTACAACCCTCCCTTCTCACCACACCCCCATCACCGCCATCAGCGGCCCATCCCAGGCTTGCCTGAGAAACCGCATCTCCTCATCCTTCTTCTCATCCTCGCTGATGATCTTGGAGGTGGTGATGCTCACCTCGACACCGTCCACCACAAACTTGCGTGTCCTCTTGAGGGTTTTATTGTGCAGCCTTGAGTCCTGGAAGGGCCGAATCATTAGGCAAAGGTCAGGATTTCAGCTAAAAACCTGTGGGTGACACAGGGGTGTGGCCCACAGCCTTCTTGGTCCCGTAGCCTCGACATCCAGGTAGGACATAGCTGTCCATCATCCCCTTCTTGCCCCAAGCTTCCGAACTTGGGGTCCTGAGTGTCTGAGCTTACCCCTTCGACTCCCCCTGATCTATGCCTTCAAACACTGCCCCCCAGCCCGACACCTGGCTGCCAGCGCTCTCACACAGAGGACGCGGCAACACAAAGAACCAGGTTCTAATCCTCCCTCCACCGCGCACTGGCCCTGCGACCCTGAGCAAGGCCCTCGTCCTGCCCAAGCCTCAGTTTCCAAAACTTGTCAGAGGAAGAGAACAGCAGTACTTCCCTCCCAGGGTGGTTACAGAGATACAGTGAGAGAACGCGTGGGGGACACAGCACAGAGCCCAGCTCACGGCAACTGTTCAGTACTTGGTATTTATATCCGACAGTTACGACTGCCGACCACACTGTCTTACCCACAGTGCCAAATCCAAAGAGCCCAGGAAACTGAAGTTCATAACTGATTTGGAAGCCAAACCCAAGCTGACCTGAACTCCACAGGAGGCCACACCCGTCTGGAGCAGCCCCCATGGAATTATTCACCATCTTCACCTTCTCCTGTGACTAATCATGCATTTCAGACGCAAGTATTCAGAGAGCTGCCAGGACTCGGGGTGGGGGTGTCAAATACCCTCTGAAAACTGGTCCTGATTTGGCAGAGAGCCTGTGGGCCTGCCCTAGAGTCAGCACAGCATATCCCCACTCTGACCTCAACAGGCTTCCAAAGGCCCTTCCTGGAGTAGCCCAGCCCTGGGTTCCCAACTCCGCCCCAAGGGCCGTCCAGCCAGAAAAGCGAGGGAGGCCAGGGTGGCGTACTGCACTCCTTCCCCACAAGTGGGCTCTGAAGCCCCGCTCCTGCTCAGCAGGACCAGCGCTGGCCCTCGCTCCCTGAGGGCTCAGCTCCCCCGATCCCCAGGCTTCCAGGGGCCCCAGACACCACGGGCACTGAGCAGCCACGCCCGACTCTGGTCCTCCTATGATACCCAGCTTGGCGTCCCAGGGCTCAACTCAAGACTACCAGTGAGAGATGGGGAGTGGCGGGGAAGAAGGGAGTCCAGGGCTGCAGCCCTCACACCAGGACTACCGCTGGTCACGGCACCTCCTGCCCTCCCCTCACTCCGCCGAGGTGACAGGCTCCTCATCCCACTGCAGGGTGCTGACGCAGCCCGTGGACTCTTTTCAGAACTGCCGTGTTCCCTGACTCGGTGCCAGTCGGCCAGCAAAGGAATGTTCTTGACACCCTTGAGAACAGGCAGGGGAGACCCTGCTCTGGCCTTTATTTTTTTATAATTACTTTTTTTTTTTTTTTTTGGTTGGTATTTTTTTAAGCAGAGGAGGGACAGATTACCTGTCTTAAGGCAGGTGATGGGCCCTAATGCCACTCATGGGGCCCATCATGTGGGCCATGGGGCCCACTCATGTCTGCGCTCATCCTGGTGACATGTTCAAACTGGGCTTTCCTTCTCCTCCTGAAGCTAATTGTTGGGCTGGCTGCCTGCTCGTCCCTCTTTCACTTCCCTTCATTTAGCAAATATTTTTCAGTCTCTACCGTGTGGTTTCCACCAAGTAAACAATGGGAGAAAAAACCAAAATGCTACAGTATCATCCCTAAAATCACTTGATTGACCAGTGTGGCCTGGTCAAGTGGCCAAGGGCGAGTTCAAGGACCTCCTGAGATTTATCAGTGTGGGTGGGGGAGGGGTCGGCCCTTCCAGAGGGAAAGCAGAATGGCATGTGGGCTTCGGAGCCCATAGTCTGTGGGTCTGGGCAGCTCTCCGCCCCCCACCAAAGCCCCCGTCTGCTTGTTTGTACACGGAGATGATGAAGGGGCCTCTGTTTTCTTTTAAGCACGTCACAGTGCTGGCCTTCAGGCTGAGCCCTCAAGCTCAGGGGCTACTGTCGTTCACAATGTTACCCACCTCCAGAAAGGCCAACCGAGCCCCAAGAGTGCCTCCAGCCCACTCCCTATACATGACTCAGCCAGTCAGCCGCGGGCCCGCATGGCAGACCCCCAAACAAGAAAACTTCCCTCCTTGACTTCTCCCACCCAAGCTTCACCAAACCTGATTTAAATGGACACACAATTTGAAATTTAAACCTGAGCCAACCGCCCGGCGTGACTAAATCCCAGACTGAACTCAGATACTCTGGAGATTACACTAGGAGTTGAGCTCAAAGCTCTTCACAGAAGCGCAATCCCTCATGATCCACTTAAAATGGAAGGCAGCCGCTAACTGCTTCTAAAACCAAAACTGGGCTGAAGCATGTCCTACACACTCCGGCCCCAAACCTGTGGGAGAAGAGGTGGCATTACCTTGAGGGACAGAGAGCCTGTTTCTCTGTTCAGGGACAGGTCGGCTGAGAGAGAGGTGCTGTAGTCCATGCTCTCGGAGGTGGAGAGGCTCCCACAGTCTGAGTCCCTCTTGGACGGGCCAGGGGCGGCCTGGGTGGGGAGCTCCAGGCTGCCGTTGGCTAACTTCTCAGTACCCAAGGTCTCCAGGGCACTGCTGTTGGGGCGGCTCTGGCTTGCTTTTTGGGACTTGTTAGCTGTTGGACTGAGCTTCACTTCCTGGTCAGCGACTTGCTTCTCCTCAGATACCTGAATTCTGGCATCCATTGACACTGGCCGGGACTTCCGTAATGGTGCTGGCACCGCCAGGCCATTCTCATTTCCAGGAGCTGCATCTGGGGGGTTGGTGGTTTGGAGGGATCTGTCCCCAGGGGGCTGGCTGGGCCCATTCACATTGTCCTGAGGCTGGCCAGGTGGCAGTGGGGTGAAGGATGGTTCTTTGAGAAGCTTGTCGGTATTGAGACTCAGCTGACTCACCTCAGAAGAGTCTCGAGTATGGTTCCCCAGAGGCTAGGAAGAAAAACAAGAGTTAAAACCATGCTATTGTATGTCTAAGACAAGAGTCAGAGATGCAGCAGGGCTGGAAAGTCAGACACTCACAAGGTGAAGTAGGCCAGGACCAAGGAAGTATTGTTGTTATCCCTCTCCAGTGATCCATAGTCCTCACTACTCACTACTCCCTACCAACAATAGAATTACTACTTGTTGCGAATTAACTGAATACCTGTTCTTCCTTCTAGAAACAGAAACAACTGTGGGTAGCTGGACAGCTCATCCCTTGTCTGAAGTTGGCAGTGGCTACTCTGCTCCAGCTAACTGTGACAATGTGAGATAGACCTTCCAATTTTTTGAGACAAGCTAGAATCTGGATTTTTACCTGACACCACCTGAACTAATTCAAGTTTTGGGGTTGTTTGCTTTTTTTTTTTAGTTGCATAAAAACCAAACCAAAACCATCCAGGAGCTAGATTCAATCCCTCATCCACGAAGTTTCTAAAGTTTTGTTTTGTTTTGTTTCTTAGAGCTTCTGGGGGGGTGGTAAGTACTGGAAACATTGCCATTGTGAAATAGAACACCCACTTCTGTGGATAAAACATAAACACCCAGTGAATGAATATAGTGAGCACCCACACAGCCACCTTCCACGTCAGGAGTGGAACACTGCCCCCCTCAGAGACACCCTGCCTATGTCTGTCTCTCCCCTTGACATAATAGTTGTCCTGAAGTTGATCTCTAAGTTTTACAGGTTAGTTTGCTTGTTTTCAAATAAGATATTGACGGAATCACACCGAAACATTCCCTTGGGTCCTAATGGCCACTGGTTTTAACCTTGGATATGGAAGCTTCCAGAAGGAACTCTAAGCCTCCTCCTTATTCAACACCCCTAGAATGATGGTTCAAAAATTCAGATCTGATCCTGTCATCAACACACCAAAGCCCAGCCCTTGTCTGAAACCCTCATTAGCCCCCACTGCCCTCGCAACAGGATCAGCCTCCTGCCTAGGGAGAACCAGGCCAGTGTGACTGCTTTCCGTCTCCCTCCCCAACCTTGCTATCTGCTGCATTCTCCGGGAGCCAGGCTCTGGACACACCACCTCCCTCTCCCATCATGGTTTTTCTACACCTGGTGGCCCTACCGCCTATCAGCTCAACCAGACACGTCATTCCTCAGGCCTCACTTTGCCCATCTCTAAAATGGAGGCCTGGTTCTCCCCTCAGAGTTGCAGAGTGCCCAGCACCCAGTGAGGACTCCATAAAAGGCTATGGCTGCTGCGCTGATTCTGTCCCTCCTCCTCCGTGCTTCCCTTCCTCATCCTGGTAAGGATTCAGGCCAGCCTCTGGCTTCTCCCAGGATTCCATTCAACTCAAGACGGCATTATACCGTCCATTCCCTGACAGACGCGGCCAGCCCCTGCCTCACACACTTCATGGCACCATCTGGACAGCAAGTTTCCCTCCTGGAAGAGGCCCTTCCCAAGTGGCTCAGACCAGGGATCTGAAAGCAACAGCTCAGGACAGAATCCAGCCTACAGAAATGTTTTGCTTGGCTTGAATGTTTTTTAAAAATTTAAATTAGCTTTAATTTAAATTTAAATTCAGCCAAGTGCTGAAGCTGCTGATAGGTTACAAATGTGCCAAGACCTGGGGCCCCTGGGCACTCAAGGCAGGGAGACAGGGTCTGGGGTGCCCGGAGCCCTCAGCCTGTTGCCTCTGGTCATGCACAGCCTTTATGTGCATTTATCCCACAGGGTGCTGAGCTCACATCTGAGCCACAACAGGAAAAAGGCAGGGAAGCAATGAGTCAGCTACAAACAGTTAAAAATTGGAAGTTCCCATGTGAAAATCTAGATTACAGCTCTTTCTTGAAAACTTACAGAATCTGGCCCACACACCCCTACTGCCTCACTCTGGCCCATGTGCTGACTTACGTAACCCGTGGCGTGGGGGGCTAAAATCCCTAAGCTGCGGAGAAACCGGAATCCTTCCTGCGCCCCCACCCAGATTCCCTCCTATCCCTCCCAAGGCTTGAGGGATCCCATCCCTCCTCAGGACCCGCTTTCCCAGGGCTTACCGAAGTGGCATCCGTGGAGTCCTCCTCTTCCCCCTCCTCCCGGCCATCCTCGATCTCCTCCATCACTTCGGCCTTGGCCTCGGCCACCAACTCCCGCAAAGCCTTGTTGCTGGTGACGCTGCTGACGAAGGGATGCTGAGGGGCAAGACACATCTGGATTAGAACCACTTGGGCTGGAGGGTGCAGGAAGGGCAGGCGAAGGCTCAGGGAAGGCCATCTCCCAAGCAGAGAAGGCCAGTGGCATCCCTGAGCGCAAGGGGAACGTGCACTTGGTAAGGGAGACTGGAGGGGGCTCACGAAGTCCTGTGTGTGGAGGAAGAAGCTGAACCCTGGCTCTGACCCCACCCGCTGTGCAACACTGAGCAAGTCATCTTCCTCTCCAAAGCGGAGACGATAGTGCCAAACCTACAGGGAGGTCATAAGGGTTAAGCAGGATAATGTATAAGGAAGTGTTAAGCCCAAAGCAGGAGCTCAAGCGATGTTTGGGGGGTTGTCTGTGCATTTGTTTTCTTTTTTAAAAGGTTTTAATACATGGTTTTAAAATACCTACTACAGGGGCACCTGGATGGCTCAGTGGGCTGAATGTCTGACTCTTGATTTCGGCTCAGGCCACGGTCCTGGGGTCCTGAGATCAAGCCCCACATCGGGCTCTGCACTCAGTGCAGAGTCTGCTTGTCCCTCTCCCTCTGCTTGCTCCCATTCTCTCTCAAGTAAAATCTTAAAATAATATATCAACTACATATACTTTATTGAAATGTTACTTATACTGAGTCAAGTTCACAATTTACTAAGCTCAATGACTTTTTCCACCCGTGGTATAACCATGCCCACCTGCAGACACTGAAGTCTTCTGTCTCCTTGTCATCAAGCCCTCTCCCCACAGCTGCTCAGCCCTGGGAACTAGTTCTGCCTGCTCCCTCATTCCATGTGAACACAATCATACAGTATGCAGCCCTCCCTGGCTGACATGGTGGTTGAGACCATGAAAGTTGCCTCCCTCATTGCATATATCAGTAAACTGGTCCTTGTTCATTCCCGTGCAGTATTCTACCACATGGAGAGGTCACGACCTGTTTATCCATTCTGCTCCTGACACACAGATGTGTCATTTCCTGTTTTGGGCGACTATGAATAAGGCTATGAATGAGTGCCTGTACGTAGGTTTTTAGGAACACGTGTGTTTGCAAATTCTTAAGGGAGCGTCATGTAAGTTCTACCCTAGGCATTTGCAGAAATGTCACATCTCTACAGTAATGACAGCTCTTTCACACGGCTTGCAAAACACCAAAGTACTGAAGGCCTCAGCAGATGTTAAATCAGCACAAGCACCTTCCCTAGCAGAAGTCTGCTCTCGGGAATCTAATCCCCAGCCCCAGGGTGTGGACGAGGATATGAGATGACTGATCACCCAGAGAAAGGGATGTCGTGTGTGTCTTAGGGGAGCAGGGGGCTGTCATTAAGTTGGAGTTTGCTTATTTGAAATTTAGAGGAAGGCTCTGATGACATCTACTGCTTTCACAGTTGGAAAGTTAATCCGTGGAGGAACAGCATCGACG
The DNA here is from genome assembly GCF_009829155.1 of Mustela erminea. Taxonomy (NCBI): domain Eukaryota; kingdom Metazoa; phylum Chordata; class Mammalia; order Carnivora; family Mustelidae; genus Mustela; species Mustela erminea. Next base: position 103,413,778 of record NC_045616.1, on the reverse strand, counting down.
AGATTGCAGGGAAGTACGTACATGATAAAGACATTTTCGGCACCTGGTAAACACCTTCACCACTGACAGGTCCATCACGAACCATTTTTATGTGTCTGAACATTTAGAAGAGTTCATCTGTGGAAGGTCATGAGACAACATCCCCTTTCCCCTCGGGCACCTATCTCTGACCAGAAAGGAATAACCCTCACTCCTTTCAAAGAGCCCTAAACCAGCCTGGCCTTCTCTAGTTAGTCCGGACTAGTGCAGATTTTAAGAATTTCATTTCTTGGGGAGCCTGGGTGGCTCAGTGGGTTAAGCCGCTGCCTTCGGCTCAGGTCATGATCTCAGGGTCTTGGGATCGAGTCCCGCATCGGGCTCTCTGCTCGGCAGGGAGCCTGCTTCCTCCTCTCTCTCTCTCTCTGCCTACCTCTCTGCCTACTTGTGATTTCTCTCTGTCAAATAAATAAATAAAATCTTTAAAAAAAAAAAAAAAAAAAAAGAATTTCATTTCTTGGGGCAGCTGGGTGGCTCAGTCAGTTAAGGTCTGACTTTGGCTCAGGTCATGATCACAGAGTCCTGGGATCGAGCCCCATGTTGGGCTCCCTGCTCAGTGGGGAATCTAGCTTCTCCCTCTGCCTACCGCTCCCCCTATTGTGCTCTCTCGTTCTCTCTGTGTCAAATAAATAAATAAAATGTTTTAAAAAAATTTTTTTTTTAATTTCCTTTTGCTCTGTCCCATGGCCCATTCATTCACGATCTGGGCCCTGGCCACATGTTGAGGCCAATGATGTGCCAAGCGCCGAGAGTAGGATGAACAAACAGTCTGGGCAGGGTCCCTGCCCCTGGGGGCTTGCCGCTGAGTGGAAGAGAATAGGTATGCAACCAAATGACCCACAAGATCATGACAGATGGGGACGCCCGGGTGGCTCAGTCAGTTAAGCATCTGCCTTCGGCTCAGGTCATGATCCTTGGTCCCCTGCTTGGGCTCCCTACGCAGCAGGGAGTTTGCTTATCCCTTTCTCTCTGCCATTCCCCCCAGCTCGTATGCACTCTCTCGCTCTCTAAGAAATAAATACATAAAATAAAAAAATAAAAAAATTAAAAAGATCATGTCAGATCAGGTAATGGGATAGCATGAGGCTGAAACCACATGGGCCTGTCCTGGGCGGTGGAGGCTGCTTCGTCTATGGTCACAGGAGGCTCCCTGAGGAGGCGACATTCGAGCTGGCCGGGAAAAGATCTGGGCACAGAGAGTTCCAGGTAGGGGAGCAGCAGGTGCAAGGGCCCTGAGATAAGACTGAGTCTGGCAGACTGAAGGCACAGCTAGAAGGCCAGGGTGGCAGGGGTTGTGGGAGACAGAAGAGGGGCCAGAGGAGGAAGCACAGAGTGGTGCATGCAGGATCCTAGAGCCATAGTGAGAAGCTGAGACTTTCTTCTCAGAAGTTGCTGGAGGGTGCAGCTGAGAGGTGGTATTACCGGTTACTCTTTAAAGGTGTCCATCTGGGTGCTGTTTGGTTCCAAAAGGTCTTGAGTGGGAAAGCTAATAAGGGCTTACTCATCATGGGAGGCAGGAGGGTGTCGTGGTGAGAGTACTGGCTTTAGAGGAAATCTGTCTGGGATGAAATGTCACTTCCACCACCACCTTGGGTGAGTCACTCAATCTCTCTAAGCCTCAGTTAACTCATCTGTATACTGGGAATAATAGTACAGCTGTTATAAGCACTACAGTAAGTGCTCCAAGTATGGCAGTCATCATCACCACCTCCAACACCACCACCACCATCACAGCCAGTCACCACCACCATCACCACCCTCACCACCAGCAGCACAGTTAGGTAAGCCTTCAAGGCACAGATTGCCCCCCGAGCCATCCCTCTTCCCTCCTACATCCCCACAGAGCACAGCTTTTTGGAACCGAGGGTGAGAATCAGATCCCGAAGGTTCCTGAGCCTTGCATTGCCCGACCTCACACATGAATCTGAGCAAGGAGCCATGGGACACATCATGGCAGTTGCTGAAGCAGATGCAGCAGAGCTAAAGAAGGCAGGCACAGGCTTCTGGAAATACCAAGTTTTCACCATGGCACGCTACACGTTGACCAACTCAGTGGCTTTCCAGCATGGCCAGGAGTCTTGCTTTCTTGGGGCTAGACCATCTGCCCCACTGCCTCCCATGGGCACCCTGGGGTCCTTAGGAAGGGGACAACCCGGGGAAGAAAGCCCTTTGCCAGAGGAAAAGGTGAGTGGCGCAGGAACAGTATTGTCTGTGTACACAGGTGAGGCAAAGGGGGCCATACTTGTCCATTCATGGTGGACCCCCTCCCTAAACCCATGTTTCCAGTGGGCAGCTGGCCGTTCAAGACCCACCCACTCTCCAAGACGCCCTCACATCTGACCGCAGAGGGAGCTTGGGCATCATTTCCTCACCCTTCTACTGTATGAGAGGGAAACTGAGACCCAGGCAGAACCTTTTCAGAATCTGACCTTGGGCAAAGAGGTCCGCACATGGATGCTGAAGCCACATGGACCTGCATTCAACTCCCGGTCCTATTATCTACCTGCTGTGTGTCCTCAAGCAAGTGACTTCACCTCTCTGAGCATCAGTTTTCTTCTATGTAAAATGAGGCTCTTAATAGTACCTCCTTGGTATAAAAATTAATCCGGGGGATCAAACTGTGTCCTCTTGTGCCCTCTCTAGCCCTTGTTGCTTCGGCTAGTTTTATTTTCAAGCTCTGCTTGCAAGCACATGTCCCCGAAGCTCCAGGCCTGCTGCCTGAGTGTTGGAGGCTGGCACGAAGCGGGGTTTGGGGCAGCCTCAGCCGCCTCTGCTACTGTTGTGAGCTTGCATCTCATTGGCTAATGTGGTCACATTCTTGTTCCGATTGACCAGGACAAGTCGCCCACCCACTTCTAGAGTTGAAAGTGGACTCTGCTCCATTGTATTTTGGGGACTGGGAAGATCGGCGGGTTAGCTCCACTGAAGAAAAATCAGGAAGGGTGAGTTATGTCATAAAAGGACAATGATTCCTACCACCAGTGCTGCCTCGTTCACTAGAAAAGTTTCTGCCCTATAACATGAGCTCAGTATATAATGGTTGAATGGATGAATGGAGGGGGGGAGAAGTTGATTCCTGGGAGTCTAGTGTAGTGAAGAGAACACTGGCCTGGGGGTTAGGAGACCACTACAATCTTGGGTTGGAATCCCCAGGCAGGCACGGCTGACAAGGCAGCCCCTCTAGGGGCTGATGAGGCCCAAAACACTGTTTTGTCAACTTCTCTGGAACAGAAAGCACAGACTACCTCCCTCACTGCCTCAGAACCACTAACTCCAGGGATGTGTCCAAAGGAGAGAAGTCCCCAACCCCAAGCCACCAAGGCCCAGGAGAGAGGCAGAACCCTGTTGCCAGGAAGGCCAGGGCCTTCCTGGGCAGGAAGTGCACAGTATGCCTGAGCGGGGACAGGCTGGTCGGGCACACAGGGCCCCAGAAAGATGCTCAGGCACCCCCACAAGAGGCCCAGATCAGAGGGGAACTTAGCTGTCAGCTCTTTCAGGAAGAGACACAGCTATTCGGTGTCATCTCTGCAGGAAGCCCCAAAAGGCCACTAGACAGAACCCCTCCTGCCATCTACACATACTTCCTTTCCAAGAAGGAGCCTGATTTTCCTTGATGCGCTTAGAAACCATCAGCCAGGGTGTCCTGTACTCTGAGGCTGGCTTTAGATAATGCCTGAAGCCACTTTCAAGGTTCCAGCTGTCAGCATCTGTCCAGTGCCCCACTCCCTCCCGTCTCATCTTCACTCTCTCATCCCTTCTTCCTCTCTCTAATTCATTCAGAGAGGAGGCTTACCAGAGTGGTCAAGACAACAGGCTTCGGAATGACACAACCAGAATGAGAATCCCAGCTCTGTCTCTTACAAGCTGTGTGATCTTGTACAGGCTACCTAACCTCTCTGTGCCTCAGTTTTATCACCTGTTTGATGGAAATGGGAACAGTACCTACATCACAGGGTTATTATAAGGATTAAAGGGTTAACATTTGCTAAACATTTAGAATTGTACCTGGCATGGAGCAATGGTTACACTACAGTTAAGTAAAAACATTAATATTTGTTGAGGGCCCTGTACATACCAGACACTGTTCTGGATGCTTGGGACACATCAGTGTACAAAACAAAGACTGCTGTCCTCAGGGAGCAGACATGCTAGAGATCAACAATAAACTTAACAAACAAGTACACCATGGAAAAATCAAAAGTAGGGAAGGGAAAGGAGAACTGAGAATATGTCGGGAGTAGAAGTGGCTGGTTTCCAGTTTGAAATAGGGTGGTGGGGGAAGCCCACTGAGAAAAGCAAGGACTTAAAGAAGAGAGTCAACCATGGAGACCTCAGGAAAAAAACATTACAGTCAGTGTAAAGAGCTGTGCAAAGGCCCTGAGGCAGCTGCATGCCCAGAATGGCTGAAATACAGTAAGGAGGCCAGAGTGGCTGGCATTGAGTGAGGGGTTATTATGGGGTAGGCAGATCGTGTAGGACCCTGCAGGTCACCGAGACTCTGGAGTTTAGCTTAAGTGAGAGGGGAGCCATTAAGGGGCTTTGAACCAGGGAGGGACGAGAACTGACATACGTGTTAAGGTTTCCCTTTGGCTGCTGTGCTGAGAACAGATAGAAGGAGAACAGGGACACCAGCGAGGAGGTAATAATCTAAGCGAAAGTCATGGGGGCAGCTCTGACCTATGGTTGCAATGGAAATGGTGCAAAGTGGTCGGACTCGGGGCACATTCTGAAGGTAGGGACTACAGCACTTCCTGACAGAATGGATATGGAGCACATAAGAAAGATCAGCACCAAGGATGCCTGCAAGGTTTGGGGCCCCAAGGGCCGGGTGGGTGGGTTGCCGCTCCCTGAGATGGGACAGACATCAGTGGAGCATATGTGGGGAAAGCAGAGGGCACTCGGGTGTGGATGTCCACATGGGGGCAGAGAGGAAGGGGCTGGCTGTGGACACCTGGGGCAGGTGGAGCAGTGTGGGCTGCAGGGGAAACGTGGCTGTCGCTGCAAACCCTCGAGGTGAGCGAAGACTTGTGGGGAGGGGTGCAGCTGGTGCACTTCCACGGTGATCAGCCGCAGGGAAGAGGAACAGGGGGAGGATGCTACGAAGGAGTGACCGGGGAGAAGGGAAGACACCAGGAATCTATGGGGGTCCAGAAACCAAGCGTTGACAGTGGCAAGGGTGAGGATCAATTGTGGCTGCCGTGGCTGGGTCCCCGGGAGCAGCCTGGAGCCAGCCACCGGGTCCAGCGACGTGAGTCACACATGACCCTGACACGAAGGGCTGGGACACTGCGTGATAGGCTTACAACCAACTCAACAAGTGTCCCCGGAGCCCCTGAGTGATAGCCATCATGCTAAAAACATGGCGCACACAGAACCTCATTTACCCAGACAATTGCACCAAGGGAGCACAACTCACATCTCACAGATGAGGAAACTGAGACACAGAGTGAGAACAACTCCTAGTCCGGGTGGTCAAGCATGACCTCAGAGCCCAGGTCCCTGATTGCTGTGTGACAAGGTCTCCCAAATCTCTGTGCAAATGAGGAGATGAATCAGAAACCAGTGTCAACTCACAGCATGAGGTGCTTGGAGGAAGCTCGGGAAGCAGGCAGAAACAAGGGGCATGAACAGCTCTGCAGGGGCACTGGGAAGCCAAGATCTGGAGGCCCCTACCTGTCACTCAAAGCCAGGTGATCTCAGGCAGGCCATGCTCCCCCCACCCCCACCGCCCCCTCTGCCCAGAAATAAAGAGGCACAAGAACAAAGCTGACAGCAGCCTAAGCCCTGAAAGGCATTTTTTTTGTATCTCAAGGGATCACTCCTTTTTCTGCAACCCTTTCTTTCTTGCACTAAGAATCCCCTGGCAGGACATTGTTTGCAACTATGTAACAAAAATTCCTGGCTAGGGCTGAGGCTCTAGGGCTGCCACGTGGGGACAGAGGACAGCTGGTCTCTTCCTGGTGGAATGTCCTGGATGGCCTAGAGGCCGGATGTAGCAGGCCAGGAGGCGCCCGCTTACAGGAAACAATTGGCCCCAAGCGGCTTGGAGCTCCAGCTTCTGACAGTGATGGCCCGCCCCCTCCTCTGGCTTCCCCACCAAACACTGCCATTCCCAGAATATAAGGCCTCTGATAGCGTAGCCCAGAGAGGTTAAGCTAAGCACTCTATGGTATCTTTGCACTTAACCCTCAAAACGACTCTGTTAAAAAGGAGGGGCATGACCATTATCCCCATTTCAGAGTGAGATCTGAGTCACAGAGATATGAAGCCAATCTCCCAGGGTCTCACAACCAATACGTGGCAAAGCCAGGATCTGAACCCAGGACTCTCCAGCCGCAGTCCACACCCACTCCATCACTGCGCTGCACACGCCAGAGGGGAGCTGGAACCTGGAATACCAACAAGGGGCCTTTGCCTGGCACACAGTAGGTACTCGGGAGAAGCAGCTGCACACAAACAAAGACTCTGTGCTTGGCGTGGCTGCTTCTTCCTTTCTTCCCAACACATATCAGACACCATGAATCACTGGCGTGGAAGGATCACAGTGGGCAAGGTGTGGAGGGGCGGCCCCTCCCCAGAACCCAGGCCCACTTTCTCCTGGTCTCCCATCAGTGTTGTGTTGACAGCATGGGGACAGCGACTAGAAGGCCTGAGGACAGCAGGACAGGTGGTGTGTGCCACTTTCAAAGCACGAGGCACCAGCCAGGGCAAGGGGCAACTCCCAGCTACCTCCAGTATTTCAAGAAGCTTCAAGGAAACCATCAACCCCCTCTCCACACAAGAGCCAGAGATTCCTCACACAGTAGCCAGAGGGGCCCTGAGAAGTACAGGTCAGATGCTGTGTCCCTTGTCCAACCCTCAGGGGCACCCCACCACACAGAGGGTACAGGGTACACCACACAGAGGGTACAGCTCAAGTCCTGGTCTGGGCTTTCGAGACCCTGCATGACCCCACGTGACCCTACGCAGCCTGACCCTTTCTTGTAGAAAAGAGTGAGCACCGCAGCCTGCCTGTCCGTCTTTGAAAGGCCAGCTGCCCACTGGAAACCTGGGTTCAGGGAGGGGGTCCACCATGAATGGACAACTATGGCCCCCTCTGCCTCAACTGTGTACACAGACAAGACTGTTCCCCCTGAGCATGCGCTCTCCTTCTGGAAGCCTGCATCCTGCTGCAAAGCATCTGAGTGAGTGTATGGGGGGTGGGGTGGGTGTGCGTCCTCTTGGGGAGCACACACCCCGAACTTCTCTGATCTCTGCCCTCACCCTTGGCTCCGTGCCCTGGCCTCCTCACTCCTCCCAATCATGCTTTGCCTCAGCTGCCCAGCACCCCTCGCCTCGCCCCTCAGCCCCCTCTGGGGTCAGCTCACACAGAGCGCTTCCGTGCCCTCTTCTTATCAGAGAGCCACCCTCGCAGGCCCCCACCCTTCTGAGTTGTTTCCTTTCTCCCCGGAGCCCTTGTCTCCCTGCCATGGGCGCTTATCTGCTGTCTGTGCCCCGTCTCCCCCACGAGAACGTAAGCCGTGTGAGGACAAGCTCTGGGGGAGCTGCCTTCATGACGGCCGTCTCAGTCCAAGAGCCCAGGGAATATCAGCTGATTAATGAATGACTCTTCTGGCCATCGCCTGGGTTGGGGAGCAACACACCCAGCTTCCAGGTCATGGGTGAGCTTGCCCATCTTCTGTGTGCAAAAGAAGGGCAGGGCAGAGGGGGCAGGCAGCCACCCCAAGGACAGGGCAGCCACGTACCTCCAGGAGCTGCGCAGCACTGGGCCGGGTCTCCGGGTTCTTATCGAGGGCCGTCTTCAGGAAGTCGCGGAACTCCACAGACCTGGGGGGGTGGGCACAGGTGGTGGCAGTCAGCTCAGAGTAGGGCAAGAACTGAGAAAATTCCCGAGTCACAGACTCTGCTCTCCTGGGAGTCATGTGCTTCCCCGACACAGCCCTCAAAAGACAAAGGGTGCCTTCATGAGCAAAAGCAGCGAAGGCGACAGGGCTTTCAAGATGACCTTCTCATCATGAACATCATTGTACAGATGGAGATATGGACATCAGTGGAGCAGGGATTTGCCCGAGGCCACAGAGCAAAACAGAGAAGCAAGGGGGTTTAAGTTTGAGCCCCCGTTCCCAGCCCAGGGCTTCCCCCAGGCCCGATTAGGCACTTCCTCCCATAGTGGCATCCGCCTTCCTGGCTCACACAGTCTGCGCTGAAAGACAGCCCATGTTAGGAGCACAGAGGACAGGAAAAGGAATGGAGGGCACAGGTGGCTCAGAAAGGCCAGGAGACCCCCAGGCCTAGCAGGACCAGGAGAGCCCTGGCCCTCCACCTGCCCAACCCCACATGTCCCATGTCCCAGGCCCACTGGCCACACAGCCAATACCCTCAGGCAGGCTTGCTCCTTACCACTTGGAAGGTGAGAGCAGCGTGGGGGGATCCGACTTGGCAATCTTGAGCAGGACCCGCATGGGGTTGAGCTCATGGTGCGGGGGCTCAATCTGGGCCATCTCAATCAGAGTGATGCCCAGGGACCAGATGTCAGCTTTGTAGTCATACGGGGTGTCCTTCATGGTCTCACACATCACCACCTCAGGGGCCATCCTGAACCAACCAAGGACAACAGAGGGCTAAGAACCTGGCCTCCCCAGGCACTTCTCAGAGATTCAGAGTCAGGGGTCACCACCAGCCAGTGTCAGAGAGTTGATGGCACTCCCAAATCACGATGTGCATTAGGGTCCATCCCACTGTCTTCCTTACGATGGTCTTCACTTGGAAAGATGCCTTCAGGAGGGGGTCCATGGCCACGTCCGGCTGCAGTTCCCGATGTCTGCCACGAGATGGCAGCAACAATCCAGAACACAGAGTCCTGGGGAAGGGGCGGGTGGAGGCAGAGGGGAGGGTGGCCCGAGACCAACTGGGGGCACAGGTGGGCTGAGAGAATACAACTGCACAGAGAGAAGGGATGGGAGAGAACAGGAGAAAGAGGAATAAAAGGGCAGAGAGAGAGAGAGAGAGAAAGAAAGGGTGAGTAATAAGCAAGCAAGAAAGGAGCTTAACTCCCAAGTGAGAATGCATGTGAAAAACAGAAAGTAATTAGGTATGAAACTGAAAGAGTTTTCATGGTTTTTTTGTGTGTTTGTTTGTTTTTTTAAGTAATAGTTTTGGAAAAGAAGGAAACACAATGGTCTAGAAAAGTCCAGAGAAACTTCACGGGAAGGTAGGAATTGTTCATCCTCACAGTCCCAGCCCAGGGCCTCCCATTCAGTCTGTACTTGTTGAATTAAACAGGAATTGAACCATTTTCTGGGGGTTCCCGTTCAGGTGTTCTTAATGGAGCATTTTCTATATGTATTTTCCCATTTAATGCTCATAACAACCTGTGAACCCTGATTTCGTAGAGGAGGAAACTGGGCCACAGGGAAGCTAAGCAGCTTGGCCAAGATCACAGCACTCCTGAGGGCTGCCGCCTGGGCTCAGACCAGCAGGCTGACCCAGGAGCTCTTGCTGCTGTCCTCTCTTCTCTACAGCAGTCCCAGGTCACCTCGGGGAGTCTGAGGTTCGACCTTCAGTCCACCATCCCCATTCCAGAAACTGCAAGACTCACCAGTAAGGCGTTCCTATAAAGGAATCTCGCTTCTGCAGAGTTTTCAGATTCTTGGCAGACACACCAAAGTCAGCTGCAAGACAAAAATCAGACAGAGTATTCATTGGACATTCCTCCACCCACAGCCCTGGGGTGTGAACTCGGAAACAGACGTTCCAAATCAATTAACAGGTACAATTTCCTACATAGCTAAGTTCTGATCATTAAAAACAGACCTACTGATATAAAGATATATAGAGACATGCACCTTCCTTCCTGCTAATGAGAGTATAAATTGAAGAGCCTTTCAGGAAAGCAGTTGGGCAATAAATCGCAAGAACCTTTCAAGTATCCACACTCTTCTGATCCCGCAATTCCAGATCTAGATAGTTACCCCAATGAAGTCATCTTAAACGTAAGAACAGTTTGCAGAGTGATGCTCATCGAAGCATTATTGTAATAATGACCAATTTTTTTAAAAAACCTAATTGTTTGACTTTCAGGGAGTGATTTTAATCAGCAATAATTATGCCTTGGATGGTCACTGGCCATCATAATGTTTCTGCAAAAAGCTGAGAGGGTGATTTTAAAACTTTATATTCAATATATAATATATTCTGTCTTTTCCAAAAGGGATCTAAGCTGGCATATCAAGGCAAGTGCACACGCACACCAAACACATACACACACACAGGAAGATGAACCAAGAAATTGAGAGGTAAGAAAGATAAAGGGTAAATGACTGAACAGATTAAGAAAAATGGGATGTGTGGCCACATGGCCGTATTTTATTGGTATTATTGAAGTATTTTTATTCAGTATTTTAACACTGAATTATACGTATTAATACATGTCAATATTAGGGGTGCTTGAGCAGCTCAGTCACTTAAGTGTCCAACTCTTGATTTTGGCACAGGTCACAATCTCAAGGTCATGACATCAAGTTCCACGCTGGGCATGGAGTCCACTTAAGATTCTCTCCCTCCCCTTTACCCCCGCCAAGGCAAAACAAAACAAAACAATTGATATTAAACATTTAGTACGTATTTAATATATGAAATTAATATTTAACATGTATTTAAATGTTATAATATTTAACACAATATTAAGATACTGTATTTATATACTTCTTAGGTTAACTAGGAAAAGGGAGGATGCCAGTTGAACATATGGTATGGTCCCCATGATGCTCCCTCCCCAGAGAAAAGGGCAGAGATCTACATGAACCGACTTGGAAGAAATATGCCAACTTGCTAAACTGGCTGCATACGGATCATGAGACCAGACAAGGTTTCTTCTACTTTTCTCAATTTTTTACATTTACCATGATGAACACGTACAACTTTCAGGAATGATATAAATAAAATGTATCTTCAAACACACCCCACACTACCAGTCTTCCTTCACATGCTCACTACTACAAAAAGAATCCAATGCCACGAAGAGTAATCTCCAATTCCTGTCTTCAAGGGTAAAGTTTCATTTTTTTAAAAAATAGAAAAAAGTATATTTATTGTCATGTTTTCAAAAAACATTCCAACTAATAAGTTAAGATAAACTTTTACGTGGCAGAAAAACAGATAAGTTTCATCTTGATTAAAAAATAAATTGAGGGGGTGCCAGGTGCCTCAGATGGTTAAGCATCTGCCTTTGGCTCAGGTCATGATCTCCAGTGTCCTGGAATCACACCCTACATGGGGCTACCTGCTCAGCAGGGAGTCTGCTTCTCCCTCTCTTTCTGCCCCCTTACCACACTCATGCACATGCTCTTTGTAATGAACAAATTTAAAAAAAATTTTTTTTAAATAAATCAGTACAAAAAGTCAGGAGAAGGGCAAGGCACCTGGGTGACTCAGAGGGTTGAGCATCTGACTCTTGGTTTCGGCTCAGGTCATGATCTCAAGGTCATGAGACTGAGCCCATGTAGGGTTCCATGCTCGGCATAGAGTCTGCTTGGGATTCTCTCCCTCTCCCTCCCCCTCCTAGGGTGCGCTCTCTAAAATGAATAAAATCGGGCATCTGGGTGGCTCAGTGGGTTAAAGCCTCTGCCTTTGGCTCAGGTCATGATCCCAGAGTCCAGGGAGCCTGCTTCCTCCTCTCTCTCTGCCTGTCTCTCTGCCTACTTGTGATCTCTGTCTTGTCAAATAAATAAAATAAATAAAAATAAATAAAATAAATAAATAAAAATAAAATAAATAAATAAAATAAATAAAAATAAAAATCTTCTAAAAAATGAATAAAATCTTTAAATAAATAAATAAATAAATAAATAAATAAATAAATAAGAATTCAGAAGGAAGCAACATCTTGAGCAGACTGGTGAAGCTTAATGCAAAAAGTTGCCAAGCCACATAATTACCAGCCCCACAGGAAGCCTCCATCTAGCTCTAGAAAGGAGCTGGCCGGAAGCACAGATCTAGGACACCGGCTGTTCTGGAGCGCTTGAATCAGACCAACTGGTTCAAACCAGGAAGGAGCACAATGCTAAGAGGGGGGCCTGAATACCAGAGAACCGGTTCGAGTCTTGGCTCTTCTATTTCACTGGTTCATTCACCTGTTCACTGGGGTGCCTTCCAGAGCCAGACATTAGCCAAGAGCGAACCAAGTGAACCAAGGCCTTGACCTTGAGCAGCTCAAAGTTTAGTGGTGCAAGCAGATAGCCACCAAACACCAGTTAATCTCTATTCCTAACTGTGTAAGAGGGGAGCACAGGGATAAGAGAGTCCACAGTCAGGGAGGTGAGACAGTGCAGGGAGGGAGGGAGGGCTTGGAGGAAACACAGCTGAGGGCCTCCACACTGTTCCTTCATTCAACATATATTAATTGAACATCTATTATGTGCCAGGCACAGTTCTAGGCACAGAGCTGAACCCAAATCTCCACCCTCATGTGCCTTTTACTCTAGCAATGAAAACAGGCCTTCAACACACCCCCATGTGATTCATGGTGGGGGCAGGGGCAGATGGGTGGCTTTTTTAAACAGGAGGTCAGGATCTGGGGAAAGATATTTCCAGACAGGGATAACAATCTGGTGGAAGGGCCTGGAGGGGCAGGGCAACGTGACTGGAGGGAGGGGAGGCAGAAGCAGTTAAGTTGGAGACAGGCAGGGGTCAGGACAATTAGCAAACCTCCAACCTTCAGTATCCCTGTGTGTGACACACGGGTGGTGATACTAGAATTACTTTGCAGGGTCACCATGAGGATTAAAGGACACTCAGAAAGCACTTGGCACCAAGCCCTGTTCCTGGTAAATGCTCTGGCCATGGGGCAGGTGAGCTGGGAGAATTTTAGGCTGGGGCATAGCTGAGAATTTTAGGCTAGGAGCCGTCAGGAAAACTGGTCTCTAAGCCCAGTCCCAGCTAACTAGATAGCAGCAGATGACGGGCCTGGGAGGACCATCTGGCCCAGGGAGGGACCAACAGCTGCTATAGAGGGAGGTACAAAACCAGGAAACCCAGATGAGAAACTGGCTCTGTAGCTGACTACCTGGGAGGCCAGGACGAATCACCACCCCTCTGGGTTCCTGGAGAAGAATGGCGGTGCCTGGCTCACCTCCTTCCTACAGGGCCTGGGGCCCACCTTCCCTGCAAACACCAGTAAGGGCTGGCCCTGTCATCCCAGGAAATCTGGAAACAGCAGTGAGTGCTTCTCAGACCCAGCATGAGGCTCCCAGGAGGGAGGCAGGAGCTGCCACTCCCCTATCAGGGTCTCCAATCCCTGTCTGAGAAGAAAGAGGAAAAGCAGAAACCACCAACTTTCACAATGACACACAGTTGGTCCCCCAGGCCCCTCCCAGCCAGCCTTTGGGATAGCTGCTACTTCCCCCTTCTGCCACACAAGATCAGGCCCACCCAGGCAGCTCCTCCCTGCAGCAGTGGACCTCAGGCTCAGGGAACGCAGTTTGGGCTTGGACAATTCAAAGGGGGTTCCCCCAGGCAGTCTGTTCTAATAAAAATACTCCTCTCTCCTTCTCCCATTTTACAACAAGAATTGGAAACAAGGGCAGCAGGTGGGTGGGGAGTGTTTTGTAAATTATCACATCCATAAGGAAAGGGTCCATTTCTGCCTTGTCCACAGCCGCTCCCTCCGCACCACATGGGGCCCACGGAACACTGTTCCCAAATGAACGACCAAATACATGAACTGCCAGTCTTTTGCTAGACCACCTTTGAAGTCTAGAAGAAAAGAACACTGGTTTTTAAGAAATATGTTTGACAGAAATTCTCTTTCTAGAAATAAATCCTCCAAACCAGATGATAACATACATGGAAACTTACAAAAGCATTATTCGAAAGCGTCAAAAAATTGGAAGCTGCCAAGTTGTTGCTAGAGCTCAGCTGGCAAATGGTTAAATGATGGCACAGTCCAGCCATGAGCCACCAGGCAGCCCTTGAAAAGAATGAGGTTGCATGTGTTTGTACTAATGTGGGATGCTATCCCTAGCATGTTGCCCGGAACATGCTGTTGACTAATCGATGCATATGATAGAAGGTAGAGTGTGATTACAGTTGTCTTTTAAAAGAACGACCTCTGCACACCGTGCGAGCAGACACACCGCACACACAGAAGAGGGGTTGCGAGGTTACACGTCAAACTTAATATGTTGTCACCAACTCCCTGGAAGGAGGATTTTGGTGAGCACACCAAGGGGGTCTTATATTTTTTATCTTTAGACACTTTTATTCTTTTTTTTTTTAATTAATTAATTTATTTGAGAGATAGAGATCACAAGTAGGACAGAGAGGCAGGTAGAGAGAGAGGAGGAAGCAGGCTTCCCGCGGAGCAGAGAGCCCGATGTGGAGCTCGGGATCATGACCTGAGCCGAAGGCAGAGGCTTTAACCCACTGAGCCACCCAGGTGCCCCGAGACACTTTTATTCTTTAAAATATTTTTGATACGGATGCCTGGGTGGCTCTGTCGTTGAGCCTCTGCCTTTGGCTCGGGTCAAGCCCCGCGTCGGGCTCCCTGCTCTTCGAAGAGCCTGCTTCTCCCTCTCTCACTCCTCCTGCTTGTGTTGCCTCTCTCGCTGTCTCTGTCAGACAACTAAATAAAATCTTTAAAAATATATATTTTTTATAAAGAGTACCTACTGCCTTTCTGGTTTAAGAAGATGAAATGCTCACAGCAAAAGTTCTTCAGGTTTGTGGGTTTTTGTTCTTGCTTTTTGAGTAAAACCCAGTGGGAGCCAGGATGTGGTGAGAGCACCTCGCACTTGCCAGGGGGTGAGCTGCACACGCTGGATGGAAGGCACACTGGCCGCAGCGGAGAGAGAAACCCCTGAAACACGGCACACACCCAGCCAACACTTCTAACAAACACTGCTGTTTACTGAGAAGTGAGCAGGCATACAGTGCTGCACAGACGTCCGTCCATCACTTCGATCCTCCCCTGCATATCATTTTGTATATCATCAGCCTGTATATCCCTATGCATGTCGTTTACAGCCGTGACCCTTTGGGGGTAGATTATTTACAGGGAAGATTATTACTCCACCCCTTTTTTTTAATAAAACATTTTACTTTATTTTTTTTAATCTTTTAATTTTTTAATAAACATATAATTTATTTTTATCCCCAGGAATACTGGTCTGTGAATCTCCAGGTTTACACACTGCACAGCACTCACCATAGCACATACCCTCCCCAATGTCCATAACCCCACCCCTCTCTCCCAGCCCCCCTCCCCCACCCTTTTTTTTAAGGTAGATTTTTGTGTTTTGTTTTGTCTTTTTTTCTGACACAGAATGAGAGAGAGAGAGAGAGAAACAGAGAGCGAGAGAACACAAGCAGCAGGCAGAAGGAGAGGGAGAAGCAGACTCCCTGCTAAGCTGGGCACCCCCACCCACCCACCCAGATGGGGACTCAATCCCAAGACTTCGGGATCATGACCTGAGCAGAAGGCAGATGCTTAACCGACCAAGCTACCCAGGTGCCCTATTATTCCTCTTTGACAGATGAGAAGACTGAGGTTTAGAGACGTTAAGGAACTTGCGAACTGTCACCCAGCTCTAAGGACAGACAGGACGTTGAATCTGTGCTCTTTACCACTGCCTAGTCCTCTGTACACAGAAAAAAACACCGAAAGGGGGCCTACAGGGTGCATTCTCGCAACATCAGGAGAGACTTCTGTTTCCTTCATTGTGGGTCTTATTGCAAACTGTCTGTATGACTGTATCTATCTATATACTCACTTATATATAGTTTCTTCCTGTTATCAAGGCAATGCTGCTTATAAAAAATTCAAACATTTACAGATGAGAAAGTCTCCATAATCCTGGTAGAGATAAACATTTATGAGTTTGCTGCATATAGCTCCAGATTTATATAAATAAAAGTGTATATGTAAATAAAAATACTTTTTAAAAATGAAATCAGATTAAACCTGCTATTTTGCAGCTGTGTTTTGTCCCTTCACGTATACATATACATTTTTGTAAGAGATTACACATTTTCTACAATTTAATTTTCAATAGCTAAAGAAGATTCCATTGTACCATAACTTATTTAATTAATCCTCTACTGGAGTAAATTGGATCATTTCTCATTTCTTACTGTTACAAATACTGCTGCACTAAATATCACTGCACATATTTTCCTATACGTGTGTAAATACCATATTTTACTTTCATAATTAAAAATTACATACATAAGAACTATTATGTATTACACACATACACAAGGCTGTGAATTTAGAATATATGAAGATAAGTAACAAAATCTCTCATCTGTCCCCTTAACTGTAGACCACCAAAAGAATCCAAGAGGAGCCTTTTCCCAGATAATGTCAAGCTAGTTAGAGGCAAACCACTGTCCAATAAGAGTTCTGTACCCCCCTGCCCTCCTGGACCCTCCACCCCTGGCCAGTGAGTCTGTAGGCCAGCATGGGTAGGGAAACCCTGGAATTCTAAGTCTGAGAACCTTCTATATGGTCCCCAACCAGGGATGGTACCTATGTTCCAAGACGTGTTTGAAAGGGAATTTGAGGGGGGGGGGTGCACCTGGGTGACTCAGTTAAGAGTCTGCCTTGGGCTCAGGTCATGGCTTCAGGGTCCCAGGATCAAGCCCCACATCAGACTCCCAGCTCAGCAGGGTGTCTGCTTCTCCCTCTCCCTACCCCCTGCTCACACACATGCTCTCGCATGCTCTCTCTCAAGTAAAAAAATAAAATAAAATAAAAAAAAAGGAAAAGGAATGGGGGCCGTCTGGTCGTCACAATGAAAAGGAGTGCTCCTGCCATTTAGTGGGACAGAGCCACCGACACTGCGCCTCCCAAGGCAAAACACTGTCTCATCTAAAATGCCAGCAGTGGCCCTGCGGACCAACGCAAGCCAGGGTCCTCACAGGACCCACCGGGAAGCGAAGCCTAGAGAGGGCGTGGGGCCTGCTGACACGGAGGTGGGGATGGGAGAAGGCAAAGGCTTCGCCCCCCAGCCCTGGAAGCCCATGGGCCCTCTTCCTCTGGATTACCACGCCAGCTCATTAAGAGGGAGGATCCACCAGGGCTCCCAAGGGACTTCTCTTAATTATCAGAACGGTCTGCCTTCCCAGGAGTGCCATGGAAACGGTCCCTGGCAGGGAGGCGAGAAGATTCTGAGACCAACTGCTTCCTGTCTCTGAGCCTCAGTCTCCCCACCTACTAAAGACATCGCATCTCTGGCCAAATAGGAGACTGACCCAACTGCTCGACTTCTCCATTTCTGTGTTCATTTTCTCTTGTTGTTGAAACACACGTGAGCACTACAGAGGCCCCCGTCTTCCCGCTCACCCCTCAGCCCCTCAGCCCCCCAGCCCTCCTGCTTCCCTCTCTCCCCTCTCCTACAGAACCCTGTCTTTTTCTGGTATGTTCTCCCTCAGTCACACATTCAGAACTCTGTTCTTGCTTCCAACAGGCCACGCCAGTCTAAGTGGATAACAACTTGTTTTTCAGGCCAGTACAAATCTTCTCACCCTCTGGAGAACCATCGACCCACCCCAACCACGCTGCTCCACGGAGAGAAAGAGGGAGCAGCTGGGCAAGGCTTCCATCTTGCTACCCAACCCCGCCTTCCTTCTCAGGGAGCGCCACGAGCTGGGCCAATCAGAGAAGCCCTCCTTACTGGATCACGTTGATTGGTCGAGAGATCTTCACCTACGCCAGGCTAAGCCAATCAGAGTACTACACTGGGATTACGGACTCCAAGACCTGAAATGGTGAGGTTCAGTTGGTCCTGCAGGAGGTGATCCTGAGAAAACTTAAACTAGCCCCTGCCAGAAGCTCTGTGAGGCGGTCTGGTCTGAGAGCCTAACCGACATGCACGGAAGGGCAGACCAGAGAGTCTCTTGTGTTCCAGGGTCCAGCTGCCCTGGATGCCCAGCTGTATCGCTTCACCATCACAGTTCCGTGTATCATACACGCACATTTTCCTGTCTGCCTTAAATCACAGAAGACCGGTTCTTATCACTAGCACCAAGAATCTAAAATAGAGTAATGGTTAATCACGTGGGCTCTGAAGCCAGATGCACTGGTCTGAAGCCCAGATGTGCCTCTTACTGGCTGTATGATTTGTGTTTAAGCTAACCTCTTTAAAAAAAAAAAAAAAAAAATGCCAGATATCCCACCTCTGTAAAATGTTATGAGTGGTCTTTGAGGACTAAATGAATTTCTATATTATCAAACACTGGCTCAGTTCATGGCAGCCAGAGTGAAAGAACCAGGGCACCAGGACACCGGCGACAACACACAGGAATTCTGGGGTGGGGGTCAAAGTGGGGGTGAGAGGCAGGTAACTGGTTGCTGCCAGGCCCACTTGCCAGGCCTCCTGTGCACCAAGGGGACTTTGGGAATTAGGAACCCTCCAGTAAATAAAATGAAAAGTAATGGCAATGCTGGAAGCTGCTACTGATCTGAGCACCTTCTATATGCCAGGCTCTGTGCAGGGCTTTGTGATTTTTTGGCCAGTCCAGACTTCTGCTGGGGACTTGGAAGACCCCTAAAGTAAAATTCACCTCCCATTTTCAGAGACACACAGCTGGGGAGAGGAACATAGGTTCTCTAGAGAGGGAACATTCTCTCTCATGGCAGCTTCTCTGAGACATTCCTAGGCCCAACATCGCCCACCTCTCCGATGTGCTGGACACCCACAGACGCTTTGCATACACTCTCTAACTTGTCACACCAACTCTGTGAGACAGGAACGATTACCACACCCCTGAGTTTGAGAAGTCGAGGCTCCAAAGTCTTAAGTGACTGCCCAAGGTCCTCTAATGCGAAGTGGCAGATTCAGGACAAGAGTGCCGGTCTTCAGACTTCAAAGTCCACCCCCCAACTTCATATCCCAACTGTCCCAGGGCAGCAGATCCTCTTCCCTGCTCTCCACACCAGTGCATTCCTACCAGTCATCAAGAACTGCTTCACATCCACTCAGAGCTAGAACTTGAGCTTTACTTGGCAACTATCAAATGAATCTCAAGGAAGTCTGATACCCATGCCAGTCCTTTGTACACTCTCCCTAGTGGTCACAGTAGCCCTGTGAGGCGAAACTGCTGTTATACCCATTGCACAGATGAAGAAACTGAGGCTTGGATATTAAATATGTTTCTCCAGCTCAAAGTGGCAGAGCCAGGATTTGAACCAGGCTTGTGTGTGCCTAGAACCCCCGCTTTGCTCAGCTCACCCTGCCGCTTCTTCATTCTATGTCCACTCCAGGGAGCAGCACGGCTATTGTCTCCAACGAGGTGACTCCCTTACTTGGGAGAAAGATCTGCTAAGCAATTCTCTTCTGTATCCCTGAGTTATATAAAGACATAGGGCAGGGGAGCTCAGAGGCCCAAGACAGTTCCAAGACACTAGAAAACTGTCACCCTTTCCCCCAGGCCTCCTCCACTGCTCCGTCAGGCTGCAGATCCCAGGCCCAAGGGGGAAGGGGGATTTTCCAAAACAGAACAACAGGCCTCAGCAGGCCTGCACCCCACCACTCCCAGAGCTCAGCAGAATTGTGTAAATACTCACACTCAACTCTCCCTGAACTTTTTTCCTTTCTGATTGGCTTCCTGGTTTTCTCAACTGCATATGCCAAGTCATTTGGAAACCCGATGCACCCATCTGCTTCCATCCCACCCGCTGCTAAGCTCTGAGTGAGATTCTGGAGTCTGCTCAGCATGTCAGCGCCCTCCAGATTTAGGGGGTGTTTAAGGGGGGGCATGGAAATGGGAAATGAGCACCCCCAGGGATATCTCAGCCCGAGGCTGCTGGGCCCCTCCCTCCTTCCCTGTCCCTGCCAGGGCTTCCCTGCGCTGAGTGGCTGCTCCTGGCCAGGGTTTGCTGTGTTCTGCCTCCTCCAAGTGATAAGTTCTCGAAGGCTAAGCTGAAGGTTTCCTTCAAATCCTGCAGATTCGAAGGGATTCTCTTCTCTGCCCCCCATATACTCCCTGAGCCTAAAGGCTAGGCACTCCCCAACCAGGCCCCTCCCCGGCCACCCACACTCTACCCCTGAAGGAGCCTGTCCGTGGGGGCTGAGGAGTCAGGAAGACCTGAGGCCCAGCCCTACTACTGCTTCTCAGTGGCCTCTTCTGGGCTGGTAGAGTCCCTACCCTCCCCACACCCCTGCCCAATACCCCTGGAGTGCCGATTGAATGAGGTGCCTAGAAAGTGCCTCCTCTAATGGCTGGCATCAAGTAGGGGCTCCATAAACCCAATAAACATGCACTACTTGTATTATCAGTCCCCCAAAATACCCTGTTTCTCATCACTGTGCCCCTGCCCACCAGGCTTCCTCTTCCTGGACTCCCCTGTCCAATCTGGTTTACCTGGCAAATACTTATCCGCCTTTCATAACTCAGCTCAAACTATCCTCCCCTCAAAGTCTCTTCCAAACCCAAACCTCCAGGCCCAGGTTCTTGGAAGAACAGATCAGCCCTCTCCCTACACTCCCTACCCCAGCACCATCTCCCTCCCCAGCCCTCCCCAGCCCTGAGGCTCCCTTCTACCTCCCCACTACCTGAGAACTCTGCAGGAGCAGAAGGACTAGGGTCTCATTCCCCTCCTTGCCCAGCACAGGGCTTGGCACACAGCAGACATTAAAGGAAACAATAGTAAATTACAGCTGGGCTTTACAGAGGGCTTTTACACATGTACTTTCTTGTAACTGGCCTCCTGACCCTGTGACAGACATTCTATCATCACTCTCATTTTACAGATAAGAAAATGGAAAAACAGCATGGTTAAGTGACTCTTCCAAGGTCACAGACCTAGAGGCAGACTTGGGATTTGAACTCTGAACTCTCTGACTACAGAGTGCATGCTCTTAACCATTCCCGGTGAAAGAATGAACAAGGAGGGAGAACAGCCACATGGATGTGAGCTGAACCCCAGAAGGCGCAGACGCTCCATGTATCAGGGTTTCCAGTCTTCGGGACACAGAACAGAGTGCGACCCTCTTGTGCCCGAAATGAGAAACTTCTTCATTCTGCTGGTTTCAAGACAGAACCAACCATACCCTCTGGATGACAGAGCATTTCTAACAAGCTCCCAGCTAATGCTGACGCTGCTCATGGATAGTGGGGGGTGAAAGCAGTGCTTACCAAAGTGTGCCCCCATTATCAGCTGCAAGTGGGAGCTTATTAGAATGCAAGTTCTGGGGTGCCTGGGTAGCTCAGCTGATTAAGCATCCAACTCCTAATGTTGGCTCAGGTCATGATCTCAGGGTCCTGGGGTCGAGCCCTGCATCAGCCTCCTTGAGATTCTTTCTTTCCTCTCCCTCTGCCCAGCCTTTGGTCCCAGCTCATAAGGAAGGAAGGAAAGAAATGTTGAAAAAAAAAAATGCAAGTTCTGGGGTGCCTGGGGGGCTCAGTCAGTGCAGCATCCAACTCTTGGCTTCAGCTCAGGTCATGATCTCATGGGTGGTGGGATGGAGCCCTATGCCCGGCTCCACCCCCAGCAGGGAGTCTGCTTGAAGATTCTCTCCCTCTGTGTCTCCCCCAACATGTTTTTTTTCTCTCTCAAATTGATAAATAAATCTTAAAAGAAGAGGAGAGGGGAGGAAAGGAAGGCAAGTTCTTGGGCCCCACCCCAGACAGAAACCCTGGGTTATACCCAGCAATGTGAGTGTCGGAGCCTCCAAAGCACTAAAATGTACTAAATCTGAGAACCTACCAGCCTTGCATACATTTTGTACGGCCCAGCCCTTCCCTAATCCATCCATCCGCTCCAAGTACACACGGAAGTGAGTGCACTGATGTGGGCCGTACCTGAGAAGTGAGCCAGTGGCCCTGGGATCAGCTCTGGCCCTGTCCTTGCTTAGCTCTGTGACCCAAGGCAGGTAGGTCCCCACCCTATCTGAGCCTCAGAGCCCTCCAAGCAAGGGTATTGGGAGCTGCCCTCTTGCAGGGGAAGATGTCCTTGATTGTACTGTACCATTCTGTGCCAACCCTCATGCCCATCCCTGTAGTCCTCACACAGACTCAACACTGGTGCAGTCCGTCATAATTCTTGACAGAATTCAAATGTTCCTCAAAGCCACAAAGGTTCCACTAGAGGAACGACAACAGTGACACTCCGATGTTGGAAGGACAGGGTTGAGGGGCGGGGGCGTGCAGATGAATGAATACTTTTGCTACCAGGAAGGAATTACTAGAAAATAGAGTGGAATGCAGTCCAACTGGTAAATAAGAGCATATCCTCTTCTCTGCCATTAATACCACTGCCAGCACCTCTCTGTACATCCTCCCACTGGCAGAGACGCAGACCTTATCTGGGATGACCACCAGTGCCAACAACTAAATAATGAAATTGGAGGTACTTCCTGGTTTTCCCCTCCAAGCCTTCCTGTACTATGTAACTTTTATTTAATAAACCTTCATTATTTTTTCATCACACAATAAAAATCATTACTTAAGAAAAAGCATGACAAGCACATTATTTATCAATGCAAGAGGAAACATGAAAAGAGTTAAAAGTGTCATCCCTGGAAATGGACGGGGAAAGGTGGTGGTGGGAGCAAGGAAGCAAGTGTGTGTTATTTGGTTAAAAAAAAAAAAAAAAGTATAGAGACGCCTGGGTGGCTCAGTCGGTTAAGCGTCTGCCTTTGGCTCAGGTCATGATCTCAGGATCCTGGGATGGAGCCCCACATAAGGAAGGCTCCCCACTTGGCAGCATGTCGGCTTCTCCCTCTGCCTCCGTGACCTCTATCGTTCTCTAAGTAAATAAATAAAAATTTAAAAAAAAATTTTTTTTTAAGTATGAGAAACACAAAACTTCTGACACCTGCTACAACAGGGATAAACCCTGAGGAGAGGATGCTGAGTGAAATACATCAGACACCAAAGCACAAATGACTGCACTTATATGAGGTCCCCAGAGTGGTCAAAACCTGACAAAGAAAGCAGAATGGAGGCTGCCAGGGGCTGGGGCTTGGGTGGGGCTGAGTGTTTAATGGGGACAGTGTTTCCGTTTAGGATGATGGAAAGTTCATGGAGACAGATGCTGGTGATGGTTGCCGAACAGCGTGAATGTACTTAATGCCCCTGACCTGTGTCCTTCAAAGCTAAGATGATACATTTTATATGTATTTTAAAAAGCTCAAGTCTGATGTACTATTTTCTATTTGTGAATGGAGGCGGGCTCATCCCTCTGTCCATTGTGCTCACTCAAATTCTCTTGATCATTAGCAGGACCAAAAGGGTCAGACCAGCACCTCCCACAGTGCAAGCCAGCCTCGCAAGCCAGCCTCACCAGTGGGATCCCTGTGTGGCAAGGGGCTGTCCTGTGCACTGCAGGACATCAAGTATCACTTGCCCCTACGCACCAGATGCCAAGAGTCTCCCCGGCCCTAGCTGTAACAAACAAAGATGGCTCTAGACACTGCCAAACATCCCTGGGGGACAAAATCGCCCTCAGTTGAGAACCAGTGGGTTAGACTGTGCCAATGGGAACAATCTGCGCTCTGTGGCCCAGGGCAGGTAAGACAGCCTGGGCCAGCATGGGAGTGAGGATCTCGCACATACTCCCTCCTGCCCGCAGAGGTCGGGCTGATGACCCCCAGCAGGCACCATGGGGTCTGCCTTCCCATCCTCACCCACAGACACCCCTTACCCAGCCTGATGTCTCCCTCGAGGGTCATCAGCACATTGCCAGCTTTCAGGTCCCGGTGGATGATCTTCTTGCCATGCAGAAAGTTGAGGGCTTCTAGCATCTGGCGGCAAACCACCTGAATCTGGGGCTCCGTGAGGCCTCTGTCTAGCTCTGGAAAGAGGAGAACCACTGTCAACTCAGCACACACTCACTGCAGGCAGGCTGCATGTCAGGCTCGTGCCAGGTCCAAGAAATACAAATGCAGCAAGCATCACGGAGCACTGACTGTGTACCAAGTTCACTTCCAAGTACTTCCCATGTTACCTATTTTGTCCTCATTGTCACCCTATGGAGCAGGCATGGTCATTACCTCGGTTGACAGATGAAGAAGCCAAGGTTCAGAGAGATCAACACACTTGCTCAAGGTCACGTAGGTAGAAATTCACAGATCTCAGATTCAAGCCAGCCAGCCTGCTTCAGAGCTCAGGTTCATCAACGAAACCCTTCCAAGAGGCAAGATCCCTTTTGCAACCGGGCAATGAAGGGAAACGCACTCCGTGTCAGGCTCCATGCTTGGCGCAGGGACACTGAGAGGGGCACGGGAACGGTGAGCCAAGCTCAGAACAGAGTGGGATTTGGATGGGGGCTGGGGACGGGCAGGCTGGGCAGCAAGCCCTTCTGCCTGGAAATGAGCGGGCTCCCCAGAAGTAAGGGCATTCAAGCTGTGTCTTGTAGGAAGAACAGGTGTTTGAGAGGCGGAAAGGTGGGGCTAGGGCATTCCAAGTCATTCCAGGCCATTCCAGGTCAAGGAAGCAGCAGAAGCAAAGGCCTGGAGGCTGCCACGGGCTGGTATTGAAGAAATGTGTGCTGGCGGCTGGTGGAACTGGGAGGTGAAGGGCTGGTGGGAAGGCTGTCGTCAAGAGCCTCTGGGTGCTGGTCGGGGAGACACACGCACAGCGGCACATCCCAGTGTCCGCTTAGAGATCCTTAGGGCCCTTCTCTGAGTGGGTGGGGGGCACAAAGAGTTTTCCACACAAGGGGCACTGCATGTGCAAAGGACCTTTTTGACTGAAGGGGAAGGTAAGGGGAAAGTGAATTGAGGTCAGAGGTCAGAAGGACCTGATTGTGCAGAACCTCAAAGGCTATCTCTGAAAGGCTACGCTTTAATTGAAATGCAATGGGCAGTCCAGGGGAGGCTTTCTAAGCAGGCAGAGACAATCTGATTCTTGCAATTAAGAAATTCTCCTTAGCGGGGTTGAGGGAAGAGCTAGCAGTGGAGCAGGAGCAGGCGGGGAGCTCGGCCAAGGGCTGTCATTGTCGTCCAGCCAAGGCTTCGGAGAGGAAGCATTCCCCACCCAATGGCTGAGGGAGGTGAGAACGACAGAAGGGGGACTGAGTGGGTGGAGAGAGAGGGAGGGCATGAGAAGACTCGAGGTCCACACCCTGAGCTCACTGACCTGCTGGTCATCGTGATTAGTGCTTGTTTCCATCAAGCCACCTGTGCTGAAGTGAGCCTCCACTGCTCTGCCTGCGGGGTCCTCGGGCCGCAGGCTCCAGGGCCAGCCAGCCAGGGCACTGTTTACCAGACCTCCCCCTGACTAAAAGAGCACTCCCCCTTCTGTCCCCTCCCACTACCACATCTGGCCAGAAATCCTCCAGGACAGATCCCGCAGGCTTGGGGAAAATACACCAGACAGGCTGGAGAAGCCAGCAGCATTGCCCTGGGAAGCCTGGCCCCACACCCTACCAAGGGTCCCTCTCTGGGGTCTACATAACCCCTGTCCCTCCCTGTGGCATCATCCTTAACTCCCATGTCCCCACAAACCATGGACAGACTCAGACCCGTGGTGGGGGCCGCATCAGGACCACCCAGTCTGAGCCTGAACAGAGGCGCTGCCCTTTATTAGCTATACAGTTTCTCGAAAGTGCTCCACACATCTGGGCCTTCATCTAATCCGTGAAATGGGATGCTGACAAGCGAGGTAGGCAGGGCTCCAGCCATAAAGCATGGCCACTCCTCAGTACAAAGGACAGTCAGTAAGAGGGAATTACTGTTACGCTGGTCCTGAGATTATACTAGATTCTCTGCAATTTTTTTAGATGTCAAAAAGGGACTTGCTCGTGGCTGATTTCTCTACATAAATGAAATCAGATAAGCACAGTGGTGGTGGGGGTTCTGATGATGGTGATGGCCCCAGGGTCACCATTTTCTGAGCCTTTAACCAATGTACCAGGCATGGAGCTAGAGACTCGATGCATTCTTTGATTTAATTTTCACAGTGACCCAATACAGTAAGGTAGTAGGCCTTTTTTAAGCCCAGTCTGCTGTGATATAATTCATTGACAGTAAAATTCATTTTTGTTTAGATGTACAATTTTACAAATTTAGACAAACATATCTAGTCACGTAACTACCACCAGGATTCAGATACAGAATGTTTCCATCACTCGCCCAAATCTGTGTGTGATCAACACTTCACCCCCATCCCCAGCCCCTGAGCTGTCACTACTTTGATTTCTGTCCCCATTGTCTTGCCTTCTCTAGAATGTCTTATAATTGGAATCATACAGATAAGTTCTTCAGATTAATTTTTGATTACACAGCAATAAATGAATATCTTCTTCCTATTAAAAAAATCTGCAACACTGCAGATGAATCCTGCGTCTGTTTGAAACCCCAGCCAGTCCCCCACGACAAACCCCCTTCCTCCAGAGGAGGGCTGAGAGCCAAATGTTTAAGAGCTGGCAAAGTAAGGCCAAGCAGATCAGAGCAAACACTGGGTGTTAACTAACTACAGGAGCCATACAGTAACACACTATGTGTATTCTCCTCGTCTAGCAAAGGGGCCAGCCCAGCGCCCCACAGCTACCCCGCAGAGGAACCTAGAATGAACCGCAGGTCTCTTGAACCCCAAGCCCAGGATCATCACTCTGTGTGACTCTGCAGAGTGATGGGGAGATACTAAGGGCAGAAAGTCCGTCTAAGCAGGGCAGGCATCTGTGGGAGAGTCCATTCCTCATCACATAGCTGCAACCAGGGCCGGGTCTCATCTTGTCAGGTCTCCCCATCCCACCTTCTCTTCTTCCACCTTGACTTCTAGAATGCTGGTGGCGATGTTCCTTTAACCGCTGCCACCAATAGGGAGAAAACCACCTGGGGCTGGAGCAGTCAGATCCACCAGGAGAACTGAAACAGGGAGCAAGAGAGTAAAAGCGCCTGCAGGCTGAGCCACAGCTCATTCATAATTAGTGGGTCCTGCCCCACTTATGAATGAGGTCAAGGATGTGGTATGTATAAACGCCTCTTCCATCTCTGACATTCTCCCGCAGGCCTCGCTGAGCTAAGCTGTACACCTGAAGAGGCCGAAGCTGCTATGTGGCTCCCATTCGCCTTTCTTTTTTAGTATCTGAACACATGACCACCCAGCAAGAAGACCACATTTCCCAGCCTCTCTTCCAGCTATGTGCTGTTCAGATGTGCCAATGAGATGTAAATGGAAGTGTCATGTGGGGCTTCTGTAGCAGCTCCTGTAAAAAGTGGAAATGGGGTGTGTGTTTGTCAAGTTGGCCCACCCTCCCTTCTTCTATCCTGCTGTTTAGAATCCAGATATGATTGCTGGAGCTCCTATAGCCGCCTTGTCACCATGAACAGAAAGCTATCATGAGAATCGGACCAACACAGAGAAAAGTGGGGCCAAGAGTTGGAGAAAGAAACCAAGTTCTTCTGAGAACGTTAAACACCCCCACCCAACAAAAACAAAATAAACAACAACAACAAAAGAACTCCTAGATCAACCTATGCCTGAAGCCAGACACCCTTGAACTTTTTAGTTATTTGTACAAATAAATTTCCCCCTCCCACATCTCCCACCTTTTTTCCCCACTAAACCAATTTAAACATTCTTTGATCACCTTATAACAGAGAATCTCAACTCATACAAGACCACCATTTATATTTTGTTTAATTCTACCTAGAACAATGAAAATCTTCAAAGGCAGTCTCTGCTGAAAGAAGGAACACCCAAAGGTTGTATCATAAGTACTCACATCCAGTCACCCACCGTCACCACCTCCCCAAGACCCCTGGGAGTGGTAAGGGGCCCTGCAAGGAAGGCCAGCATTTCCATAGCTCTGGGAAGGGCTGCCACAAACCCAGGAGATTCCTGAGATAACTCGGGGGAAATATAACAAAAGAGTGGCTGAACGGTTCTATGTAATACAGAAAACCTCCCCTCTCCAGAGCCGCCTCACAAGCCTGGGCCTGCCTCTCAATGTTCTGGGGACCCAGAACCCTGGCCTCTCCTCACTCACTGCCCATCAGGCCAGCAAGACCCAGGATCCCATCTCAGTCCTGCTATGGGACTCTCAGCCAGCCCCTTAACCCCTCTAAAGTGTCAATCTGGTCAGGAATAAAATAGAAAACACTTGGATCCTGTAAACGAAAGGACCCACCAGTCTCTGTCACATGGTGACTATTCACAACTGTTCAAGCTTGTATGGGATATCAAAACCCAGTAACAGCCCCATTAAGCTCTTACCAAATGGGCGGGGGGGGCCCCATTTTTCAAAGAACCTCCCTCAGGGGTCTCATTTTCACCTCCTAAGGGTGCTGTGGGGTGGGGCACACCCATCTTATGGCCAACAAGGCTTGAGGGGGTGAGTGACCAGCTCAAGGACACAAGGCCTTCTTTTCAAACAGGAAGAGCTGGTTTTCTAATGAGCACTTGCGTTCTCTCCAGGAACAGAGCCCCTGCTTCCAAAAGGGGACTGAGCATAAAGGTATTCAAACGGGCCATGTGACTTGCTGGGGAGAAGGGAGTGAAAGACATCAGTCCCAGCCTAGGGCCCCAGAGCCCGCCCCAGCACCACTGCACTGGATCAAGGAAGACTCACCCAGCATGATGGCGTCCACGGCTCCCCCAGGACAGAACTCGATCATGATCTGCAGAAGACACAAGGCAAAGTAACAATGAGCGGGGCACACAGCCCAGGATCAACCCCAGTCCTGGCAGGATCAGGCAGCACCCAATGCCCTGGCTCGATGGCCTCTCCTCCTCCTGTCCCAGGGCCTGTCCAGTCTACACTCCCCTAATCTGACCCCAACCCACACAGGAGGCTCTATAATCCAAAGCTGTTGCTGGGCATTTTTCAGGGGGGAAAAAAAGTTGCCGTGGAAACCCACAGCACAAACAGCACAAACAGCATTTGCCACCAGACCTGCCCCCTCCCCGCTCCTCTGGCCTCCCCTCCTCCTGTGTCCCCACCTGCCAGCTCCCCACTTCCTAAGCTCCATAACCAGCAGTTTCAGAGGACCCCTCTGCCCACATCCAAGCCGGCTGAGCCCTCGTGGAATCCAAGCACCCATCTCTTGCCTCTCCTCCATCTTCTAGAGGCCAGGGCCCTCGCTGGCTTGGAACGGCACCTTGAAGACCAGCTCAGGTGCAGAAGAAATCCAGGCCCAGAAAGGGGATGGGATTGACCAAGGCCACAGATTATTTAGTGGCAAGTCCTGCACTAGAAAGGTTTCTTAACTCCCCCGGTCATTCATTTATACATGCGTTCCTTCATTCATCACACACCCAGTAGGTAGCAGGCCCCAGAGAACAACCAGACCCCCAGGCCCCCAAGGGGCTCCCAGCCCCGCACAGGGGCCACAGAAGGACAAGAAGACGGCAAAGTGCCATTGGTGCCAAGCCAGGGCCCCCTCTCTGGCTCTCCCCCATCCTCGCTCCTTCTCGCTTACCCTGAGCTCCTATCACATGTGCAAAGATGCTGTTTCTTCCTGAGATGATGGAAGCGAGCAGGCGGGGAGGGGCAAGAGCCTCACCAAGGACAGCACACATTCCTGAAATCTCCTCCCACTTCCAGGCCCTGGCCCTGCTTGCTCACAAAGTCCCTCCAAATCCACTTGGCAGAGGCAGGCCCCGTGCAGTGGGGCCCGTCATTCTCGCAATGGGAAAGAAAACCGCAGCCATACCCGCTGGGCCAGAGCCGCTCTCCAAGCCAGAGGAGGGAGGAGTGGCCTCAGTGTTTCCATGAGTCTCCATCTTGTGGCAGACCTTCCAGAGACTTCCCGGCAATGTAAAATACGGATGCGGTGATGCAGGGCTGGACCCAGGTCCCCAGGCCACCGTTCGCTAGCTAGGGCTTTGGGCAAGTGACTTCAACGGAGCACATTTTCTCAGCCAAGAAGATGCGGCCGCTGATAACATGGCTTTTAACCGGGCCCCCACCACTGGGCTATATTTGGGGGATGGGCCACATCTGGATGCAAGAAACCATAGCAGGTCAAGAATGGGGCCATGGATAGGGACATCTGGGTGGCTTAGTCAGTTAAGCAGCTGCCTTCGGCACAGGTCACAGTACCAGCATCCTGGGATCGGGTCCCACATCAGGCTCCTGGCTCAGCGGGGAGCCTGCTTCTCCCTGTGCCTGCCGTCCCCCCTGCTTGTGCTCTCCATAGCTCTCCCTCTCTGACAAATAAATAAAATCTTTAAAAAAAAAAAAAAAAAGAGGGGGTCAAAGACTTTAGGGTACAAGATACTGGGGGTAGCAACATAGGGCGGGGCCTCTAGGAGACAAGCCTGCACTCTGTTGCAGGAGGCTCCACGCCAGGGGAGAGAGCCATGTACGGGACACTGCCAGGTCTCACACCACCTCCTGCCAGGAAGGAAGGATGTGGCCTCTGAGGTGCCCAGGGTGACTCCAGTCATGCCTGGCCAGTACTCCCCAGGAACTTCTAACACTACAATGACCCTGGAAAAAAGCCATCAGAGATGATTAATGTCCTACAACCCAGAAGAGTGAGATAAGGTATTTCTTTTTCCCACTCCCTCATTCATTCATTCATTCATTCATTCATTCATCCATTCATTCATTTACTGTTTCATTTAACCAACCACCAACCAACTAGACATGTTCCCAGCGGTCAGGGAACAGACGTGACCCAGACAGAGGCACAGACCTCTTGCAGGACTGCCTCTTGTTCTGCCTTTCAACAATTCTCAGCTCCAGAGGCAAAAAAAAAAAAAAAAAAAAAAAAAAAAATCCTACAAACTACTAGAAAAGTCCAGCCCCAGCCATGAAAGGCAATGTGGAAAAGAAGCAAAATGGTCATTAGGCAAAACCACTTACTATCCGAGCAGCCTGTATGATGGGGGGATATGCACCCAAACCCCACCAGAATGACAGGTCATACAAGCCTTGCTGGACAACAGGGACCCAGATGGGGCTCAGTCAGTACAAACTGTTTCTAAGACTACTTCCTTGAGCTAAAATGTCTGGGATTTTTCTGTTCTTGTGTTGGTTTTTGAAACTCCATGAAAGATATCCTCTCTCTTCTCACCCAGAAAAATGCAAACAGGAACACGTGTTTGCATGTAATTCTACTGAATTCTCAAACACTGAAGTTCCCCCGCGCTACCAGCCCAGGCTACCACCAAACCCAGGTCAGGAGCCCCTGCTCTGCCTCTCCAGCCCTTACTATGTGTGCCCTTGGGTAATGACCCCCATCTCTGCAGAATGGAAGGATACTCAGGATCACCCAAGTGAATGGCAAGGACTGGATGAGGTGGTGTTTAGGGAACAGGCCCAACTCCGTCCACACAGCGAACACACCCGCAGGCTCAGGCACTTCCCCCTTCTCCAACAGCCTGAAGCTGAAAAGGACAAGATAAACTTGAATTCAAGTCCTGCCTCTTAATTGGCTCTGTGACCCTGATTAAGTGACTGAATCTCCCCGAGCCTCAATTTCATCTGTAAAATGGCACTAACTTCTACCTCTAATGTCAAGGCTGTTAAATGAGATTCTCGACACAAAAGCACAACAACCAAGCCACAGCAACCAACACGCTCTTTCCTGTTGAATCTCTTGCAAACAAAACTACCAGCCAGTGTCACACTCAGACCATGTTACTCAGGTTTCCCACAAATCTATGCCTTCCTAGAACTACAGCCCATCTGCATGCCCGCTGTTATCATCAAGAGTCAGTGCAATCGGTGGTCAAACCCGGGCACTTCCTGCCTCTGTTAGTGAAACCTTCGCTTACACAACACCCTTGCACAAGGTCCCTCTGACCAGCCTCTCCAGGGTTCAGCACTAGGAGAGCTTGAGCGTCCTCCCAATCCTTCCTTCTTCCGCAGTTCAAGAGCTCCATGACCCCATGCACTTCCCTTTTGTAATTTTTAAAAATTTATTGACTGATTGACTGACTGATTGGTTGACAGATGGCTTTGGCTCCTGAGAAGCTCTGAGCTTATCTTTGGTTTTATTCCCGAGAATAAAGGTATCAGCTTTTGGTTCCATGCCAGGATTAAACCCATGATATTTCACAACTTGCATATGGACCCCAATATAGTGTTTTGATGACCATCCTGTCCAAGTCTGAAAGAACAGCATTCCTTGTTATTAATCACGTATGTGTAAGAGTGATAGCCCATTAACCTTCGTGTAAATACTGCCTATCCTCTTACATAGAGCAAAATATGGTCTGGGTTTTCTTCCACCCCCCCAGCTTTTTCTTTTTTCCCATCCTTTTGGCTTGAAAAAATTTCACATCTTAGTGCCTTGATGTGATAAACAAACAAACAAACAAAAAGTTCCCGTTCATAACATAGTTCTTACTAGGTTCCATTATATGGATATTTTCTTTAAAAAAAAAAAAAAAAAAAGATTTTATTTTTGTTTATTTGACAGAGAGACACAGTGAGGGCGGGAATACAAGCTGGGAGAGTGGGAGAGGGAGAAGCAGGCTTCCCGCCAAGCAAAGAGCCCAATGCAGGGCTCAATCCCAGGACCCAGGTATCAGGACCCGACCCGCAGGCAGACACACCAAACAAATGAGCCACTCAGGAGCCCCCCCACCAACTGTATGGATCTTAATGCTCTAGCTTTCAGCTTGTCAGTGGCAAGGCTGCAGGGGACTGCTACAGAACTGCATGGGGTTTGGAGCACCTGGGTGGCTCATGGGGTTGGGTTGGGTGTCTGTTTTGGGCTCAGGTCATGATCTTGGGGTCCTGGGATTGAGCCCCACATCAGGATCCCTGCTCTCCGGGGAATTTGCTTCTTCCTCCCCTTCTGCCTCTCCATCAGGTTCCCCATCCCCCCCCCTCACCCCCACTCATGCATACACACACTCTCTAATAAAATCTTTTTTAAAAAAGAAGAAAGGGGCACCTGGGTGGCTCAGTGGGTTAAAGCCTCTGCCTTCGGCTCAGGTCATGATCCCAGGGTCCTGGGATCGAGCCCCACATCAGGCCCTCTGCTCTGCAGAGAGACTGCTTCCCCCTCTATCTCTCTCTGCCTTCCTCTCTGCCTACTTGTGATCTCTGCCTGTCAAATAAACAAATAAAATCTTTAAAAATAAATAAAAAGAAGAGGAGGAAGAAGGCGGCGGTGCCTGGGTGGCTCAGTCATTAAGCGCCTACCTTCGGCTTAGGTCATGATCTGGGAGTCCTGGGATCAAGCCCCACACTGGTTTTCCTGCTCAGCAGGGAGCCTGCTTCTCCCTCTGCCCCTCACCCTGCTCATGTTCTCCCTCTCTCTCTCTCTCTCTCTCAAACAAATACATAAAATCTTAATAAAAAAAAAAAAAAAAAAGAAATGTTGGGGTATCTGGGTGGCTCAGGCATTATGCATCTGCCTTCAGCTCTGGTCATGATCCCAGGGTGCTGGGATCGAGTCCCACATAGGGCTCCCTATCCAGAAGGAAGCCTGCTTCTTCCTCTCCCACTCCCCCTGCTTGTCTTCCCTCTCTCATTGTCTGTCTGTCTCTCTCTCTCTCTCTGTCAAATAAATAAATTAAAATCTTTAAAAAAATGCATGGGGTTTAGTTAACAAAATAATCCCAATTAATAAAATAATGACAAATAAAAATAAAATAGGCATCTCATGACCTTAGGAAGTCACTAAATATGCGTGCCTAGAAAACGGAATGAAAGCACATATGTCAACACCCAGAGAAGGATTACAAGTGGTCTACACTTGTATGTATGTTCCACATTTTAATCAGCAAATAGGAGTTCTAAAAATATTAGAAAGATATTTGTAAATGACATAACAGATAAAGGGCTATTATCCAAAATCTATAAAGAACTTACCAAACTCAACACCAAAAGAACAAATAATCCAATCAAGAAATGGGCAGAAGACATGAACAGACATTTCTGCAAAGAAGACATCCAGATGGCCAACAGACACATGAAAAAGTGCTCCATATCACTCAGCATCACGGAAATACCAATCAAAACCACAATGAGATACCACCTCATACCAGTCAGAACAGCTAAAATTAATGAGTCAGGAAATGACAGATGTTGGCGAGGATGTGGAGAAAGGGAAACCCTCCTACACTGTTGGTGGGAATGCAAGCTGGTGCAGACACTCTGGAAAACAGCAATGGAGGTTCCTCAAAAAGTTGAAAATCGAGCTACCCTATGACCCAACAATCACACTACTGGGTATTTACCCTAAAGATATAAATGTAGTGATCTAAAGGGACACGTGCACCCGAATGTTTATAGTGGCAATGTCCACAACAGCCAAACTATGGAAAGAACCTAGATGTCCATCAACAGATGAATGGATAGAGAAGATGTGGTTCATATATACGATAGAATACAATGCAGCCATCAAAAGAAATGAAATCTTGCCATTTGCAATGATGTGGATGGAACTAGAGGGTATTATGCTGAGTGAAATAAGTCAATCAGAGAAAGACAATTATCATATGATCTCCCTGATATGAGGAATTTGAGAGGCAGAGTGGGGGGTTTGGGGGGTAGGAAAGGAAAAAATGAAGTAAGATGGGATCAGGAGGGAGACAAACCATAAGAGATTCTTAATCTCAGGAAACAAACTGAGGGTTGCTGGGAGGAGAGGGGTGTGGAGAGGGTGGTTGGGTTATGGACATTGGGGAGGGTATATGCTATGGTGAGTGCTGTGAAGTGTGTAAGCCTGATGACTCACAGACCTATATCCCTGGGGCAAATAATACATTATATGTTAATAAAAATAATTAATAAAAAATATTAGAAATAAACTTTTTTTTTAATGGTAAGAACTGGCCTAAAATAGCCCTTGGCTACAGATGCATCTATTCCGCTTAAGAGGGTGGGGGGGATCTATGCCTGTCCACAATGAAAGCTCCAGCAGGCCTGTGCTCACTGTGTCCGAGGATGTAAAGAGGTTTCTCAGGATCAAGGGTTCCTGGGTGCAGAGCTGAAGGCCTCTAAGCCCTCACCAAGCCCCAATTCCAAAAGCTGCAAGTACCAAGGACCAACTCCTTGAAACCATCAGAAACTCATCCTTCACGCTCCCTTGAGAGCAGCAAGCCACTTGGGGCTCAGGGTTTTCTCAGGACCAGGAGAAGTGAGGTTTGTGATCAGTTTAATACATCAATAAGCACCAACCGAGGGTCTTCCAGGGGCTCCACAGTGCTAGGTACAGCAGGGCCATAAAAGTCATATTCAATCAACAAACACTATCTGAGCTCTGTGTATAACAAGCCTAGGGACAGGGGACCCATGATGAACCAGACAGGTCCCTACCCCAAGACCACAGGCAGAGACCAGTACAGGCACATTGTGACTATGTCACCTAAAATCCTGTGGCCATCCTGGAGGGCCTCCCAGAGAAGAGGTGGTTTTGAAGAGCAAATCTGCCAAATGAAGAAGGACAAAGACATTGCAGGAAGCATACAGCAAGTGCAGAGGCAAAGCAGAGTGGAAGAGTATGAAGGGGGAACCGTACAATGTTCCAGGGAGTTCAGATGGATGGGAAGAGAGTGGGTCACAAATGTTACCTGGAACTAGAATTCAAACATCTCCAAATATATGAACTTGACTCTGAAAGCTCTGTGTGTATGTCTGGAGAAAGGTACCAAAGGGTTTTAAAAAGTGGTGTTACAGATAGGTTTCTGCTTTAGAGGATCCCCCCTGGATACGGTATTTCTAAAGGCTAGAAAAGCAGAGGAACAGTGGATTTGGTGCAAATAGCCAAAAGGGTAAGGTATGATGGCTTCCCTCCCCCTGCATATACAGCATTGGTTCCTTCACTTTTGTGAAACAGTCGGGATAGCAGAGTAGGACTCACCCATCCTCAGTGGGGAGAGGAGGCCTAACTCATTCAAGGGAAATTCTTTGCCTCTTGCACTAAGGGCTGGCTCAGGGCTGGTCTAAGCACAGCCAAGCTAGTGAGCTCTGCTTTGTGGTGTAGGATGCCATGGTATCTCCCTCTGGAGCCAATTAGGAAGCACAAAGCCTTGATGGCTGTAGGCAGCCATCTTGCAGTCATGAGGGAAGCCTATGTTGAAGACACAGCTGATACAAAGAGGAGGGCAGAGAGAATCACAGCACTACTGAGCCGCACTCAAAATCCCCCTCAAACCTGACCTTCCCCTGTACTTTTCAAATAAAATATGTAAGCCAATTAATTTCTTCCATTGTTTAGGCTAGTTTGAGATTTTCTGTTACTTGTTACCAAAAGCATCTGATCTCACGTTCCACAAGAGATGATGAGGATGAATTAGAACAAAGAGGAGGATGAGGATGCCATCTCACTGGGCAAGTAAGATTTTCCTAGTAATCTCTAGGTGCTACCAGCTAAAAACACTATGTCAGGAGTCTTCAAACTTTACTGTGCATCAGAATCACTTGGAGAACCTGCTAATACAACAAAAGTCACTGGACCCCACCCCTGGCTGGGGTAGGGTCCAAGAATTTGCATTTCTAACAAACACCCGGGCAAGGGTTGCTGGTCCCCTGACCATACTTTGAGAATCACTGCTCTATGGAAATGTGCAAAAAAGCAAGAAGCCTGGACCCTGGGGCCATATCTTGCCTCCCCCTAGCAAAAACTAATATAAAATGCTGGTAGAGATATCTGGGGAGCAAACTGGCAGGATTATCATCTCTTTTATCCTCCTTAATAACCTGAACTTCCTCATCAGTGTTCCTTCTTTGTGCCTCTAACCAAAGAGCTAAGGGCTTGGGTAGGATGTAAGAGCATCTTGGTAAACCTTTACCAAATGATGAGCTGAGAAGCCCTGGGTATTTTCAGAGGCTTTAGGGATTTGCATTATTAAAGATCATCAGTGAGAAAAAGATGGACTCCATCACAGTATTTTCCCAAAAAATAAGTGTATAAAAATATTATATAGGTATAATATATACACTTACATATTTATAAATTATATATTACTATATATAGTGTGTGTGTATATATATATATCCTATATATACTAATATATATATTACTATATATTACATATTATACCCCTAAGTGCACATCAAGGAGTATATGGGGATTAGTAGAGATCGGGTGGGTAGAATTGACACCAAGATCACAAGCAACAGAAGAAAAAATAGACACAATGGACTTCACCAACAATAAAAGCTTTTGTACATCAGAAGACAGGATCAAGAAAGTGAAAAGACAACCCACAAAGTGGGAAAAATACCTGGAAATCATATATTTTGATTAAAAACCAACTAACCAGAATATATAAAGAACTCTTACAACTCAACAATGAGAGGACAAATAACACAATTTAAAAATGGACAAAGGATTTGAATAAATGTTTCTCCAAAAAAGAGAAAGAATGGCCAATAAGGATATGAAAAGATGCTCACCATCATTGGTCATTAGGGAAATGCTAATCAAAACTACAATGAGATACCACTTCATAGCTGCTAGGATACCTAGAATTAAAAAGCTGGAGAACAATAAGTGTTGGCAAGAACATGGACAAACTGGAACCCTCAAACAATGATGGGGGGAATGTAAAATGGGGCAGGTACTTTAGAAAATGGGGTAGCAGTTCCTCATAATGTTAAACACAGTATTACCATATGATCCAGCAATTCCGCTCCCAGATAATACATCCAAGATAATTAAAAACATATGTCCATTTGCCAGACTGACTAAAAAAAAAAAGAGAGGACTCATATTACTAATATCAGAAATGAGCAGGGACATTACTACTGATTTTATAGAAATAAAAAGAAGATTGTTAAGAGAGTAACTAAGAACAACTGTAGACCCAAGAAACTAGATAACCTGGACAAATTCCTAGAAACACAAAAAACACAAATTCCTGAATCACACAAAAAATAGAAAATCTTTTTTTTTAAGTTTTTTTTTTTAAGTTTTTTTTAAAGATTCTATTTGCTTGACAAACAGAGACCACAGGTAGGCAGAGAGGCAGCCAGAGAGAGGAAGGGAAGCAGGCTCCCCACTGAGCAGAGAGCCCGATTCGGGGCTCGATCCCAGGACCCTGGGATCATGACCCAAGCCGAAGGCAGAGGCCTTAACACACTGAGCCACCCAGGCGCTCCTAAGACTTCATTTATTTATTTGACAGAGAGGGATACAGAGAGGGAACACAAGCAGGGGGAGTGGCAGGCAAAGGGAAAAGCAGGCTTCCCACTTGAACAGGGAGCCCAACACAGGGCTCAATCCCAGCTCCCTGGGATCATGACCCGAGCCGAAGGCAAACGCCTAATGGCCAAGCCACCCAGGTGCCCCCAAAGTAGAAAATCTTAATGGGTACTACCTAACTCATTCCAGGAGGTCAGTATGACCCTCTCAAATATCAAAGCCAGACAAACACCTGCAAGAAAATAAAACTACAGACCAATATCCCTGATAAATACTGATGCAAAATCCTTAACAAAGTACTAGCAAATCAAATTCAGCAGCATATTAAAGAGATTACACAGTGGGATTTATTCCTGAAAGGATGGTTTAACATACAAAGATCAGTCAATGTAATACACATTAATGGAATGAAAGAGGAAAAAAACATGATCATTTTAATTGACTCTGAAAAAGCATTTGGCAGGGTGCCTGGGTGGCTCAGTGGGTTAAGCATCCAGTGCTTGATCTCAGCTCAGGCCTTGATCTCAAGGTCATGAGATCAAGCCCCACATTGGGTTCCATACTGCGCATGGAGCCTACTTTAAAATAATAATAATAATAATAATACAATTAAAATTAAAGAAAAGAAAAAAACATTTGACAAAATTCAACATTCCATCATAAGAAAACCATTCAACACATATGGAATAGAATAAAACCACCTCGGCACACCTGGGTGGCTCAATGGGTTACGCATCTGCTTTAGGCTTGGGTCATGATCTCAGGGTCCTGGGATGGAGCCCCACGTCAGGCTCCCTGCTCAGCAGGGTGTCTGCTTCTCTCTCTTCCCCTCTCCCAGCTTGTGCTCTTCCTCTCTCAAATAAATAAAAATTTTTAAAAAGAAGAAAACCACCTCAATGTACCAAAGACCATATATGACAGTGAACATAGTGAACATCACACTCAGTGGTGAAATACTGAAAGCTTCTCCTTTAAGATTAGGAACAACACAAGGATGCCCACTTTCTTCACTTCTAGTCAACACAATACCGGAAGTCCTAGCCAGTGTAATTAGGCAAGAAAAAGAAATATAAGCAAGCAAATTGCAAAGGAGGAGTAAAATGATCTCTGTTTACAGATGACATGACCTTGTATGTAGAAAACCCTAAAGATTATGAACACACAAAAAATTGTTACAACCAGTAAAAACAAATTCAGCAAAGTTGCAGGATATAAAACAACACACAAAATTCAGTTGAGTTCCCATACGCAGACAATGAATAATCCAAAAAGGGAATTAAGGAAACAATTCCATTTACAATAGCATCAAAGAGAAGAAAATAACCCAGGAATACTTAGGGAAAAAAAAAAGAGGGGCGCTTGCATGGCATGGGCAGTTGAGCATCTGACTCTTGGTTTTGGCCCAGGTAGGGATCTTGGGGTTATGAGACTGAGCCCTCCATTGGGCTCCACCCTCAGTGAGAAGTCTGCTTATTTACCCTCTGACCCTCCTGCTTGTGCTTTCTCTCTCTCACTCTCAAATAAATAAATCCTAAAAAAAAAAAAAAAGTATTGGCACAAATGTATAGAAATGGGAACCCTTGTGCATTTCTAGTAGGAATGTGAAATGGTATAGCCATTGTGGAAGAGAGTACAGAGGTTCCTCTAAAAATTAAAAATAGAGGGCACCTGGGTGGCTCAGTGGGTTAAAGCCTCTGCCCTCAGCTCAGGTCATGATCTCAGGGTCCTGGGTTCAAGCCCCACATCAGGCTCTCTGCTCCACAGGGAGCCTGCCTCCTCCTCTCTCTCTCTGTCTGCCTCTCTGCCTACTTGTGATCTCTGTCTGTCAAATAAATAAATAAAATCTTAAAAAAAAAAGAATTTAAAAATTAAAAATAGGATTTAAAATATTCAAAATAGAAATCCTTTATGATCTGGCACTTCCACTTCTTGATATATAGCCAAAAGCTGAAAGGAGGATATTCAACAGGTCTGTCTACCAGTGTTCACAGCAGCACTATTCACAATAGCTAAAAGGTGGAAACAGCCCAAACGTCCATCATCAGATGAATGGAAAAACAAAATATGGTATATACATATCATACACACACACACACACACATAATGGAATATCATTCAGCCTTGAAAAAAGGAAATTCTAATACATGGGTGTACATCAAAGGCAACATGCTAAGTGAAATAAGCCAGCCACAAAAGCACACACACGATCCCTCTTATGTGAGTTTCCCTGAGCTGTCAAATTCATAGAAAGAGAGAGCAGAAAGGTGAGTGCCAGGGGATAGGGAGGAGAATGGGAAGTTGGTGTTAATGGTACATAGTTTTGGGGCAGGTGAGTGGCTCAGTTGGCTAAGCATCTGACTCAGCTCAGCTCAGATCAGGTCGTGAGTTCAAGGCCCACACTGGGGTCCACGCTGGGCATGGAGCCTACAAAATAATTATTAATTAACTAATTTAAAATACCGGTATGAAGACTATACTTTCAAGGATCATTTCTATAGTTTGTTACTAGAGAAGTTTCTCTGAATGTGTACAGCACCCAAATGTACCAATATGCCGTTTCAGTTCAGGAAGATGAAAAAGTTCCAGAGATGGATGGCGGGAACGATTGCCCAACTTTGTGACCATACTAATGCCACTGACCTGTACTCTTAAAAATGATTATAATGGCAAATGTTTTCATTTTTTTTTAAAGATTTTATTTATTTATTTGTCAGAGAGACAGAGAGAGTGAGAGAGAAAGTAGGTGTTTTCGGGTCTGTAGCCAGACGGTGTCTGTCGCAAGCAGACTGCTTTTGTAGCCGGAAAGCAGCCAGAGGCTCCTGAACAAATGGGCACCGCTGTGTGCCCACAAACCTCCATCTACAAACACAAGGGGCGGCCACACTTGGTGCACAGGCTGTTGTTCATCAGCCTCCTATTCCAGATAAAGAAAACTGAGGCACAGAGAGAGTCAGGAACTTGTCCCCCACTACCAAGAGACGAGGCCAGGATTTGAACCAAGTGCTTTGACTAAAGACCTCATAACCTATTCCCTGGGCCCAACTTCCTCCCCAAACAGCTGGGAAGATCTACGATACTTCAGACACTTTCCCTGCTGACATCTGAGTATCTTTATTATAAGGTTTCGACTGGACCTGTAAGATAGGAAGTCCTCTCCCACCCTACCCTGGAACCCACGGCAGGTGCAGGCAGAGCAAGGATTTGAACCTGGCCCACATGCACCAGGCTGCTCACACAGTTGTCCTCCCTTA
Source organism: Mustela erminea (assembly GCF_009829155.1). NCBI lineage: Eukaryota > Metazoa > Chordata > Mammalia > Carnivora > Mustelidae > Mustela > Mustela erminea. The sequence continues at coordinate 103,372,491 of NC_045616.1, read as the reverse complement.
GGAAGGCGGCTCTGCCTGAGCTTGGATACAAGCAGCACTTGTAAGAGATGCACTTGCTCTTTCCGGGCCCTCTTGTCAGGAGGAGTTCCCTCACCATCACCGGTCTCCCTCCTCCCCACCCATGAGCTTTGTTTCCCTGGAGACACGAGCCCATACCCGCGCTCAGAGGGTGCCCGATGGTGGACAGCCGGCAGCTGCTGGCTTCTTCTCTGGCTGAAGGCCAAAGGAAACTGGAAACCTGTGTTTGCTCCCCATCAGTTTAGATTAAGCAGCTGTCATGGAACAGCGTAAGGGTCACGGCCTCGTTACATGATCTTGGCGGGTCACATCACCTCTCCCGTCACTCACGCCTTCATTGATTCACTTACCCATGGATTCGTCAGGCACCCATCTACCCTGTCCCTATACTATGTTAGCTCCTTGGGCTATGGCAGTGAAAAACAGCCCCTGTGCTCCCGGAGTTCTCATTCAGAAAACCAAACCTCCGCATCTCGGAGATGAGTCCACCTGGCAGGGGGTTTCGGGGAAGGGGGCACCAAACACCACTCAGCTGCACAGCTCAATACAGAAGGTACCACCTCCTTTTCCAGCCTGGGGATGCTCTCGGCACCAGCTTCTTCAGAGCTGTGCAAATCAATCAACTCACGACTCCTTAAGACCAATGAAGCCAGAATCAAAAATCTCACCTCTCTACCAGATCTGCCTTTCAGGGCCAAACATCAACAACAAGGTGATTTCTGCCCTTGGAAGTAACACACCAAGAAAACGCCAGGTATGCAGCCATTTGACCTACACAGGCTCACTCAGTCCCCTCAACCTCAACAGGCTGAGTGCCTGCCAGGTCAGGGACCTGGGGTCAGCCTCAGTTTCCCCAGCCATGACATTTCACTGGAATCAAGACCTTATTCCGTGCCAGGCCCTGTGCCACATGCTTTGCGTGGATTATCTGAAAACATGACCCAGCACACAGTGAGTCTATGCTCAGTAAGTGTTACCAACTGTTATTAGCAGTTAGTGATACTTTATTCCCAATTTTACATATGGGGAAACTGAGGCTCAGAGAGATTAAGGTCTCTCTGATTAAGGGGTTTTTTGTTTTATTTTTTTAATAAAAGCAAACAAACTAAAACCAGAATAAGAAAAAAAAATAGATTTTTTTTATGGTGTCAACACTGAATGGAATTAAACCCAGATCTGAGTAAAGAGAAGACAGGGAGGCTGCAGGAGAGGCCCCAACAATCCATACCGGAAAGGGACTGCTGAGTCCACAGAAGCTTTTGTGATGGCACAGCGGGTCCCTTCCCAGCCAGGGAGAACCAGCCATACCTCTCAAGGCTGTGAATGGACGAAATGAGTAGGGGCAGAGCCAGGACCTGAACTGGGACGATCTGGGTGCCAAGTCTGGGCTCTGTTCATCTCCCCAGCTCATGTGCCAGACCTAGTGACCCCATCCCCCTTTTCATGCTTCAAGGAAGAAGCGACAGAAAGCTTGAGTCCCAGCCCCTGGGTGGGTAGGGGAAAGGCCCCCTCTCTCTCCAGGCTCCAGCCCTCGTTGGGCCCCACTGGGCCCCACTGGGCCCCAGCGGTCAGCTCACACATACCAAGGGAGCTTGCTCACCAGGAGATAAGGGAGCTGGGATGTCCCAGCCCAGATAAGAAAAAGCTTGGACCACCCACGGGGTTTAGACATTAACTTTTACAGCCCAGGCCATAGGGCCGAGCAGCAGGATTGGGGGGCACCACCATAGCCCAGTGGTCCCCGCAGGACAACTGAGGCACGCACAAGCCAGAGATGAGGCATCACCATTCTGCTCTGTGCCTGGGGCCCCCTTACCTCCCCAGCCTTCCCTGAAGCCAGTAAAGAGCACTGAGTACACCCAAGGTGCTCAATAAATAAATGCTGGCAACATTCCTGGAACTAAAGTTAAATAAGCCAGAGCCGGGAGGTCTGGACACAGTCCCAGTTCTGCCACTGTCCTTCGGTGGGGCTGGCAGAACCCCTTTCCTGCTCTAGTCCTCAGTTTCCACACCTGGAAAATGAAGCTCTGAACAGCTGTAAGTCATTTGCAACATGGGCATTATAGGGCTCAAGGGGAGGAACTAAAGTCCCTTTATCATGGAATAAGTAGTTTATACCTATAAAAGTCCATCCACATTAGCAAAGCCTCAAGCTCGCATATGATCAGTAAGTGTTCACTGGGTACATGAATGAATGATTATAAGTGAAACATGTCAGCGGCCTTAAGATGCCCAGAATTCAGGGCAGAACAGCCAAAGGCTGACAAACACAGCAGACACCAGGATTCGGCAAAGCAAGCTGGATGGAAGCTCCCAATTCTGCCCCCTCCCCCACCCCCCCACAGAGAGCGGAGAGCCGATGGCTGCCATAAGTGAGCACCTAATGCATACTGGACCGTGCTAAGCATTTCTTTACTGGAAGCAGTTTTACTCATCCTTCTGCAGTTTGGGAAGCTGAGGTTTGATGAGGAAAGGGCTTCCCCAAAGCCGCTCAGCATGTAAGGGACAGAACCAGGACATAAAGCCAGTCTGTCTGACTCCAAGACACAAAGGCGGCTGAAGTGTGGAGCCTAGAGCAAGCCCTTTGCCTCTCTGGGCTTCTTTCTTTCTGGGGAAACAGACAGGTACCACAATCATCCAGGCCTCCCAGCCCCTGGGCAGGGGGACACCCCATCAGCGCACAAGGCAAAAGGCTTCTGGTTCCTCAACAGAGGTCTATAGAAAGAAGGCCACAGAGCGGCCACCAAACACTAAACAGTCGACACAAAAATGTCTCTAGCTTCTCAGCAGCCTTGTCCCTGTAGGTGGAGTCCCCAAACCTCCGCACCTCTGAGCTCCAAACCAAACAATGTGGCCATTGAGTGGGGCAGCCCACGCCCACAAGGCCTCCCTGGAACGCGGGGCCTCCTTCCTCCACCCACAGCTGCGCCTGCCACGTCCACAGAAAGCCCGTGGAAGGAACCATGTGAACCGAGTGGCCTCAATGGGCAGGAAGGGCACTCGGAGCACAGGGGATGACCTTGGGGCCTGGGGGGCAGGGGATGGGGCAGGTAGAGGGGCAGTTCTGCCACGGCAGAGGGGAGAAGCAATGATCTGACAAGCTTCTGAGCCTGTCTAGTACGTTCTAGGGCCCCTTGGCCACAATCCCAGAGGTGGGGCCGTGTCCTAATATGCTGGCACAAGTCCCTGGGCAGCTCTGGGGTGCTACTGAGGTGACTGGAATCCGGGAGTGCCTCACCCCTTCTGGTGCTGTCCAGCCCAGAGATCAGGAGCATTGGCTTCAGGACCAAAGTCCCCTAAGCCCAAGTCCAAAGGCTGCTGCCGAGTGATGGCAAGCCTCCATTTCCTCATCTAAAAAATGGGGCAACTCATTCCTACCCTGACACGGACTGGGGAGATTAAATGAGATCGCACGTGTAAGAATAACAAACATAGGCCCAGCACTTAGCCAAAACCTGACAGACGACAGTCACGGTCATCATTTGGATAGTCACTGCCAACACCACTATCCTCACCACACCACCTTTCAGGAAAGGCCAAGTTCAGGCTTAGAACCAGACTCTGGGGCAGATGCAAACTGAACGTGCAGTCCCTGGGGAGAGAGACACGGGAAGATGTGTGTCTGCACACACATTTTCCATCCATCTCACCATCTGTCTGCCCAGCTCCCATTCCCAGCTGTGCCAGGACCCTTGCAGAGACAGAGAGGAAGGAGCCAGGGCCATAAACCTGCCCTCTGGGAAGGTAAAGTCATGGAGTGAACAGGGTCACAGGCAATACCTGCCGGGTAGGTGACACCATTTTCAACTAAATTTGTTAAACATCTGTGGCATTTGAGATGGTCCATAGACATGTGCTGGGGGGGTGGGGGGAGGCACCGGAAGGAGGCAGGCAGGGATCCACAACCCAGGGCATGAATGTGTGAAGGAATGTTGGCCGCCCCGCTGACTCGGTGAGGTCTCATACCGTCACAGGAGTCTGTGGTTGTGGAAACAGCAGACACAGACAGGAGTAACCATGATGGAGTCTCCCAGACTCTGCAGCAGCTAGAAATGTTCGAGTTCCCCTCAGTGACAACATGAGCCCGAAGTCTCCTGACAGAGATGGAATGGGAGGGGCACCACTAGGAGGACAGGAGAGAGCCCCACGACCCCCCATACACCCAGGACTGGAATGATCTGTTCCCTTCGGGGCCCAGCAGGGCACAAATGCTAACCAGGACTGGGGCCAGGGGGCACACAGGCAGATAGGGGGCAGGTGCCCATCTCCGGGAGGCTACACTCAGCCAGCTCCCAGATGCCGTACAGACATACAGGCCCATGGAGCCAGAACTGCCGACCCTTCCAGCCAAGCCAGGTGCCTGGATTCTTAAATGAAAGATGTCAATTTATAAAGGCTCATACTATTTCAAAAAATTGGAAAATCCCTGTCAAAACAGTCTGTGGGCCCGATTTACGCACTTATCTGCCCATCCAGACCTTAAACGACACCTCTGACCTGTTAACTAAGTGCCTAGCACAGGGCTTCTACTCTCCGCCAGCTGGGACACGCTGGGTTTCTAACTCTGAACAAAGCACTATGAGGTCAGTGTCTTCACCCTGGGTCCAAATGAAGAAACTGAGGCTCTGAAGCATAAGAAGACCTGTCCTGGGTCACACAGCAGGAGGGGGGCTGTCAGATTCCAACCCAGGTCTGGGTGACCCCAAAGCCCATGCCTGATGGACTGAAGGGATGTGACGGTTACAGGAGGGCTGAGGAGGGGATGACAGCTGGCTGACAGGGTCAGATAGTCAACAAAACCCATGGTGACATGCTTGGGGAATGTGATGGGCAAATCCCTAGAGCAGAGTCACCCTGGCTCCTCTGAACGTCACACCTACCCAGGCAGGCTATGCTACCAGCAGGATTCCAGGCAGCCCCAGGTCACTGCCGCCTGTCCACTCACATGCCCACCTACAGGACTGCACCTGTGCCCAGCCAGGGAATGCCAGCAGTGCCAGGAGGACCAGCGAGGCCTGAGGGAGAAGCTGGGTGGACCCCGTGGCCACAGGACCCCTCTCCACCATGCACTGACAAGCAATGTTCTGCCAGACAGTGGGCTCCCCAGGTGGATGGCAGGAGGTCACACATAGCATTCTTTGGACTGTTCCTAGGGGCTCACAGGGCTGGCAACCAAGGAGGAGACAAGGTTTTAGGGCCCAGATGATCTGGTTTGGAACCTGGCTGTGAGTCAAGACAAGTCACTCTCTCTCTGACCTTCGATCTTCACTTCTGTAAAATGGAGGGGACCCCATCTCTAATTTGTGACAGTTCAGCTGTCACAATTAGTTCAGACTTGTACTATGACAGTTCAGAGCATCATGAAAAAGCCCAGCTTTTGTGGACTTGTCCTTCTCACCACCCCTCCCCCACTTCTTGATTCCTGCTCTCGCCCAAGAAGCTGCAGGCCTCCTGAAATGAGCCAACTTCGGTGGAAATACCTCGAGATCAACCCCTCCAAGTCCCTCGAGTTGTGGACCAGGAAGCAGGGGCACAGACAGGGGATGGTGCTTGGTTACAGTCACACAGCGACTGGGTCTCAGATCCAGGAAGATCTCAGTATCCTGACATCAGCCCTGCGCTCCTGCCACACTTTCTAGATGTACACAGAGCTGCTAGCCACTTCCTACTATCACCTTCACTTCATAGCTCTGGCTTCTTTAAGGCCAGATAGGCAATCTCTGTCAGTGACCAACAGTTGCCCTCCTAGCCCAAGGCGACAAGCCACAGAAACCCTGGCCAGTGAAATGTGGTCATCGGGTCATGTGGACAAGTGCGGACGGGGGGCCCCTCCCATCCACACCCTGCTCTGTGACCCTGGGACCTGCACTTCCTCTTTGCAGAATGTTTACTTTCAGACAAGAAGCCACACTCTGAAAAGCCCCCAGTCACTCTTGTGGGGTCTCTCACACACACACACACACACACACACACACACACACACACGTCGGTACACATGATCAGGAAGTTCACAGAGCCTTTGCAAGCCTATTTTTAGACTCCCCAGGCCAGGAGACCTGGCTTCAGAGCCCACCAGGCCTGAGTAGCTAACTTGTGGGGCAAAGGAAGCTGCATATATGAAAAAAACGTGCTCTCACACACTTTTCTACAAACATGATCCTCTTGGTTATCCTTACTTTCCTCGGTTTTGATAGAGATGTGAGAGAAGAAATGTTTCCTCTCAGTTCTACTTGAAGTTAAACACTGGCACACTGCAATGACAAACAGGCCTCAGCATCAGGGATGCATCAGGGAGTGGTGAGGTCTGAGGCTCATTGGAGATCACATCCCTATCTGTGGGGGCCCCTGACACTTGCTGCCATGCAGCCTAGACAGCCATAGCTCTAGAACGTTCAAGGCCAGAATCTGCCAAAATGCAAGCAACAAATTTCTAAAAACGTCTCACATGCCAAACAGAAAGTGTCTGGAGGCCCAGTCTGGTTTGAGGTCATCCATCTGCAACTTACTCTGAGGGCTGACACGCTGATGAGGGGCCGTGGCTCCCAGCCTATCTGCCACGGTCAATACCATCCCACCCCCCAAGAGCGAGCAAAAGACTGAATGGTAAAGACCTGTAGTTTTCAGTGGGGGTGAGTCTGCAACCACCCCCCTCACCCTGGGGATATGTGGCAACATCTGGAGACGTTTTTGGTGGTCAGACTGAGCAGGGAGGTGGGAAGTTCTATCGGCATCTAGTTGGGTAGAAACAGGGATGTTGCTAAACATTCTAAGATCCAGAGCAGTGCACCGCCCCCCAACACACACACACAGAGAATGATCCAAACCCTGCTACAGACCAGAGTCCAGGGAGCTACTCTGGGGGCCACCTTGGGAGTGGGGAAGTCTGTACTTATGTGAAGAGGTCCACTTGACAAGTTCCTCTTAGCAAGGCTGAAGCCCGGCAGTGCCCAGGCTAAAGGCTTTGGCAGTCAAAGGGATCGCGTTAGAATTTAACGAATTGGTTTATTTCTGCTTATGGCAAGTGGGTCCTAGTTTTCCATTTAGGGCAGGGAGATGACAGTTTCTTTTTAAATAAGTGTATTTAATTTCTAGAAAGTGAGTCACTTGAAGAAAAGAAAAGGTTAACTATCACAGAGGAAGTGGAATGAATGAGGGGTGGAAGAGGCGACCCAGCAAGGCTATCATATAAATTCTGTAGATATTCAGCACTGAGCACAGTTAGCTCAGACCCAGGGAAAACCCAGGGAGACTGCCTGATGGTGCAAACCTTCCACACCAGGAGTCACTGCTCTGATCAGTACTCAGCAAGGGGACTGCTGGGCGAATTAAGTTACCGCAAAACTTTCTGACCAGATGAAACCAGGGGGCACAGGGTCTTCTGAACACGACCTGCGCCAGGTCTCCAGGATGGCCAAGCCTGCTGTGTGCACAGGAAGGCCTTTCCTCACTCTGCGGTGTTGTTACCCTTCTTACTGGGGGGACATGATCACAGCGATGCCTCAGGAAGGTTTGCCACGTAAAAGGCAGAAAAGCCAGAACAGAGGGAGATGCAGGAAACTGGTGGTAGAAGGAGGTGGAAGGCATTGAGGGAATGGGAATAAAGGGCTAGGAGTGGAGGGGAGAGAGGGACAATGGCATTAACTAAGCACCCACTTGGTGCCACACCTGTGCTGCTGCCCACACCTGACCTGCATGACTCACTTAATCCTTATCACAAGATATGTTGTGTCACCATCATCTCCATTTGTGCTAAAGAGACAGAGCCCCAAAGGTTAGCTAAGATCCATACCGGCACCGAGAGGACTGGAGCCCATTCCCTCGCTGCAGGGCCGGAAGAGAACACACACTTGAGACAGGCACGGAGGAGGAGTGAAGGGACTCAGACACCAAACAGACTGATGGCTGAAGAAGGCACTGCTCTGCTTGAAGCCCCCAGGGGTTTCCTGACACCTACATTAAGATCACAACCCCCACCTTCCCGACTCCTGTCTCCCACCATCCTCACCCCAGCACACTGCCCCTCACTGTCTTTGAACACAGTTCACACACTCTCACTTGCTGTCACCTTGGTCCTCCCTCCACTGGCTCCTTCTCAAATGCCACCTCCTCAGAGAGGCATCCCAGACCACACACAGGAGGTAGCTTGTCCTGTCCCCAGGCCTCACCTCCTGCTGGCTCGAGTTTGATTTTCCTCCAGTATGAAGCCCAAACACCCCCTTGGCTGGTCAGACCCAACCTGCCTGCATCAATTTCTATATCCAGAGGGCCTAAGACAGGGCTTGGCCCAAAGAAGGAATCCAGCAGAGACTTGGTTATATGAATAAATGGAGAACACAGCTAACTGCCAGGACTGCAGGCTTAATTCCCCCAAGATTACCCAGGCTTCTAGAGGCCAGAGTCAGATGTTCTGGGGTGAACAGGTAAAAGATTAAGACAGCAGGGTCTGTGTCCTGTCAGAAAGGCTGAGCCATGGGATGCCGGGGCAGTGCAGTCCCCTGAGTGTCTGACTTTCGGTTTCGGCTCAGGTCACGATCTCAGGGTTGTGAGGTTGCCCCTCCCACTCCTGCACATGCTCTCCCCCTTACTCTCTAGAATCAATCAATCAATCTAAAAAAAAAAAAAAGAAAGAAAGAAAGAAGGAAGGAAGGAAGGAAGGAAAGAAAGAAAGAGAGAGAGAGAAAGAGCCTGAACAAGACCTGCAGTCAGGAAAGGATCAGAAGGGGCTTCATAGTCATCACCATGTGAAAAGCAGGATTCTAATCACCCTCATCGCCCCTGATTCCACACAAGGAAAAGCTTTAGAGAATTCAAGATTCCTTCCCTCTTCCCTAGCAGCTACCACTCACTAAGAGAACCGCTTCTTTCAAAAACATGGCCAAAGCTGGCCCCAGGACGTGCTCTGTGGGGTTTCAATCTCCCCAGGACAGAGCGGGCCCCAAAGAGCCACAGCAATCTAGAGGGGGACCAGCACGGGCGTCCATTCCTTCCCTTGCACTGGACCAGCCCTAGGCGAGAATGAAAGCAGGGCCCAGTCTCCCAGAGGCGACACCAAGACTGGTAACTGCTGAAATGTGGGTGGTAGAAGGAGAGAGAACACCTGAAACAGAGAGTAAAGGAGGAAGACAAATTCCACCTAGAGGTACGGGGAAGTGAAAAGGCCTCACTGAAGCCGTGATGCTCTTGCTGACCCCACATGACATCGGAAGGGCGGGCTGGGGGGAGGGGACAGGATGAGCCAATAGCTGGAGGCGCTGCCTCCAATAGCTTAGAAGAACTGGAGAAGAGAACTGGGAAAGCATCCTCGGGTGGCAGACTACAGCCTGTGTCCTGGGTGTGGAATCTATCCTGGGGAGCCGGGGAAGGGCTTTTTATAAGGCAGTGTAACATGAGTAAGTTCCCTCATCCGAGGTCTTTTCTGCATGTCTGGCCTTGTGATGAATTTGCTGTGTGACCTAGAGTAAATCCCAGACCCTCTCTGGTCTGCAGATGCCTCATCTTCAAATGAGTGGGGGCTATGTGGTACCCAACTGCAGCTTTCCGTGATTTAGTCAACACTCCAGGGGTCTGGCTCCAGTGGTATGCTAGAGCTAGCCTTCACTGGCTTAGGAAACTGATGGTGACATTTCCAGGAATTTTTGTAAGCCGGCTGTTAAAACACAACCATGATTAAAAATTAAGTTACATAACTTTGTAATTTTTGGAATGGTGTTAAAAACAAAGATGACAAATACTCTAAACTCATCCTTTTCCTCATCATTTTACCACATTCTACTGTTACCTCTACTCTGGATATTATTTACCTCTACTGCAAACCTCTTTCCAGCTGTCAGTGACTTGGCGTTTGTAGCCTGAAATTAACCAAAGTGGGAATGTTTACACTACCGAAATTGGCAGATGCTCTATATCAGGGGTGTTCTCCTCCAGGAAGTAACTGTTAAATATTTCCCATCATCCCACTCGCTCCCACTCCCGGATCGCCTCTTGAAAAACGGACCCAACCCTTGCAAGACTTTCCCAGAGACCAAAATCTAGCTCAGGGCTGAGGGTGGGGACAGGAGGGATGTTGATGGGGAGGGGTCATTTTAAACCAAAGCAAATTCACAGGGGCAGCCCAGGGGTTCCTACACTCACTCATTTTGGGGCCCTGAGTCTACATCCAGAGCTGCACTGTGGACACTGTCCAATCCAGCACCCACTAACCACACTTGGAATGTGCCTGGTGTAGAACTAAATGTATTTCATTCACTTTTAATTAATTTAAATTTTAAAACTGACACTCAATTCCGTTACTTGGAAACATTTAAGAATGTTGAGACAACTTTGCATCTACTTTGTCAACTGTAAATTTTATGACATCTAAATATAGATTCCTGGTGAAAATTTAGCTGTTGAATTGAGATGTGCTCTCAGTATAGAACACACACTGGAGTTGAAGGCTTAGAATGAAAAAGGTAGTAAAATATCTCATTAATAATTTTTATATTGGGCACCTGGGTGGCTCAGTGGGTTAAGCCTCTGCCTTCGGCTCAGGTCATGATCCCGGGGTCCTGGGATGGAGCCCCACATCGGGCTCTCTGCTCCGCGGGAAGCCTGCTTCCTCCTCTCTCTCTGCCTGCCTCTCTGCCTACTTGTGATCTCTCTCTGTCAAATAAATAAATAAAAATCTTTATTAAAAAAATAATTTTTATATTGCTTACATGTCAAAATAATATTTTGGATATACTAGGTTAAAAAATTATATTATTTAAACTAACTTCATCTGTTTCTTTTTTTAAAATACAGCTATTAGAAAATTTTACATTACCTACGTGGCTTACGTTACATGTCTACTAGACAGTGTTGGTCTAGAATATTCTGGGGTGTTTTTCCCCCATTTGCAACATTTGATATTCAAAAGCAGAAGTAGGCTTAAGAAACTACAGCAGGATTTTGCTAAGATTACAAATCCTGGAAGAAAACGAGCTCATCTTGTCAGATTGTAGGTGAGGTGGTTTGGTGAATGTCCACTGACCCAGTCAGGGGGAAGGTCTCTCCCTGGATGCCATGGCTGGGGAAAGGGTTCAGGGCAGCTGGATGAGAGCTGGTTTCTCATGCCCGAGGCCAAGCCCTGAGAGCAGATCTAGGTCCAGGACGGGTTTTGTCAAAGACACCAGCATGACAAAGATGGCTCCTGGCGCCACACAGGAGGCCTGGATCCAAGACCCATCACGCAGAAGGAAACACCAAAAAGTCAGTACAGCTTCCAACCTTGTATCTCAGAACAAGACTTCTTCCTCCCCTACTTTTGCGCATGCTGTCTCTCTCTTCAAACTGCTCTTCCTTCTCCTGGCCCTCTGGAGAACTCCCACGCATCCTTCAAGATACAGCTCAAGTGTCCCTTTTGCAGCTTTTGCTGACCCAGTAATGTTCCCATCTCACAACATTTTCTTACTGCTTTCTGGTTGACCTCAAAGCTTTTACTCTTGCCCCCTCAAACCTGATTTCTTTCTAAAACACAAAATATATCTCCCCTCTGGAAAATTACCACAGAGTCCCCCTTACGTGAAACAGTTCTCAAAGCTTAACGAGAACCAGAGTCGCCTAAAAGGCTCCTTAAGGGGTGCCTGGGTGGCTCAGTGGGTTAAGCCCCTGCCTTCAGCTCAGGTCATGATCTCAGGGTCCTGGGATCGAGCCCTGCATTGGGCTTGCTGCTAGCGGGGAGACTGCTTCCTCCTCTCTCTCTGCCTAATGCTCTGCCTACCTGTGATCTCTCTCTGTCAAATAAATTAATAAAATCTTAAAAAAAAAAAAAAAAAACGTCTCCTTAAAACAGACTGCTGGGCCCCACCCAGAGTTTCTGATTCAGCAAGTCTATCTGGGTTGGGACCTGATACTTAACATTTCTCACAAGGTCCCAGGGATCACTGCTGCTGCTGGTCTGAGGGCGCTACTTTGAGAACCACTGATCTAAAAAGTTAAGTGCTGGGAATGCCCAGTTGGCTCAGTCAGTTAAGCTTTTGCCTTCGGCTTAGGTCATGATCCCAGAGTCCTGGGATTGAGCCCAGCACAGGCTCCCAGCTCAGCAGGGGAGTCTGCTTCTCCCTCTCCCTCTTCCCCTTTCTCAAATTAATTAAAACTTTAAAAAAAAAAACACACACAATAAATGTTAAGTTCAAACTCTTCACCTTGGCATTGGAAGCCCTGCACACAACACGGGCTCTAATTACTTACAGCCCTTGTCTTTCCACATGCTGCCCTTGATCCTAGACCACCCATTCTCCAAATGCCACAAATTTCAGGCCTCTGCACCACTGACCATGCTAACCCTTCTATGGGAGACCCTTTCCCCGTCCTCCACCTCGTTCCAGCAACTTCTGCCTTGATTTCAAAATGTCTAAAACCCAAATCCTCAAAAATGAGGACATGGCAACTTTAAGGGCTACAAAATAACAAACGCAGGCAGTTAAAGGGCAGCTACAGAAGACAGCGGTGAGAAATGGTTCCAGCTGCAGCAGCGGCCCTGGGTAAGAAAGCACCAACCTAAAGGCAACTTTGGGTCAGAACATTCTCATGTATCTATTTAAACAACCTCATGACAGTCACAGCCCAGTTACAAACTGTTCTTCTTTTCTATCTGATTTCCAAACCTGTCACTTTGTAGCTGTGTGGCCTTGGGTGGGAACTTATTTAACCTCTTTCTTTCTTATTTTCATCTGTAAAATGGGGAAAAAGCAACTACCTCATAGAATGAAAAGCAAATGACATAATTGCAGTAAAACAGCTTTAAAAGGCCTTGCTCACAGTAAGCCCTCAGTAAATGTTAGCGTGCTTAGTATTATCCTTGGACCTGGGGAAGTCAAGAACTTGGTACCGGGCCACAATCAATACTGGGGACAGACATATAAAAGATGGTTTTCGTAATGAGTCCATGATCAGCAGTTCAAGAAAGATTATATGGATGGACAGGAGGATGGATGGACAGATAAGCAGATAATGTTGGCTGGGTGTGCTTTGTGGACAGGTAGATGGGAAAATGCCTGGTAAATATGAAAAGTGGCCCTGTGACTCTAGTTCAGCAATGGACACACAGATGCTTAAAAATATTCCTAAAGAGGTTCACAGACAAGCAGACAAAAATTCAAAGAGGTCCATCACAACTTTGTTTCTAACAGAAAAAAAAAGGAAGCAGTGTACATATCTAACAACGGAGAAAGGCACAGTCAGAAGATGGAATTCTACCAAATAATCAAATATGAAGATGCAGGTGTTTCCCCCACTCACATGAAAAGTGGTTCTCAACAGACCTTAAGTAAATGGGGTATCTGGCTGGCTCAGTTGGTAGAGCACACAACTCTTGATCTCAGCGTGGAAAGTTCAAGCCTCATGTTGGGTGTAGAGATTACTTTAAAAAAATAAATAAATAAAGGACGCCTGGGTGGCTCAGCCGATTAAGCAGCTGCCTGCAGCTCGGGTCATGATCCCATCCCGGGTCCTTGGTTTGAGTCACACATCGGGCTCCCTGCTCAATAGGGATCCTGCTTCTCTCTCCTCCCTCTGCTCCCTCTGCTTGTGCTCACTCTCTGTCAAATTAATAAATAAAAATATTTCATAAGTAAATAAGACTTAAGTAAAAAGAGTTAAAGGTAAAGTTGTAAGTATGGGGTCAATTCTTTTTAAAAAACCTGTTGGGGGGCACCTGGGTGGCTCAGTGGGTTAAGCTTCTGCCTTCAGCTCAGGTCATGATCTCAGGGCTCTGGGATCAAGCCCCGCATCGGGCTCTCTGCTCAGCAGGGAGTCTGCTTCCCCCACCCTCGCCTGCCTCTCTGCCTACTTGTGATCTCTGTCTATCAAATGAATAAATAAATAATTTTTTTAAAAAATTAAAAAATAAAACTTAAAAACCTGTGGGTATGAGTATGTTTGTGTATATATATTTTTTAAAAGCCTAGAAAAATATTTTTTAGGTATGGTTATCTCTGGTACAAAAATTTGAATGATTTTAATCTTCTTTTTCTGTATATTCTCATTTTTCTCTGCTAACTATATATATATATATATATATTTTTTTTTTAATTTCTTAAAAGAGAAAGCTTTTTAAAAAGCAGCTCGATGAATCAGGACAGAGGAAACACGTAGGCACAGGTGTGACCACGAGCTAGAGGGCATGTCCTCTCTGTGCCTGGGTCTCCATCCTGCTCAGCACCCCCTGAGATACCTAGAGACCATAGATGAGGAAGGGTTTGGATTCTGCAGCTGGCAGTCTGGGGGTGGTTTTAAACCCCCAGTGACATCCAGGAGGCGCCCCAAGGAGACACTCAGAGAGGCAAAGGGAAGTTGGTTTCTATCCAGGACTGGAAGGGGAAGCAGAATCCATGGACAGACCACTGGGCGAGCTGGTGGGGGGGGGGGTCACATTCTCACTGCCCTCAGACAGTGGCTTCCTTAGGCTCCGTCAAATGAGAGGGATCAACTCTGATGGGAGTTTCTAAACTAACTTTTGGTTTTCTTTTCTTTTCTTTTCTTTTTAGATTTATTTATTTATTTATTTGTCAGAGAGAGCAGGAGCACAGAGAACTGCGGGCAGAACATGCAGAGCGAGAAGCAGGTTCCCCGCTGAGCAAGGAGCCTGATGTGGGACTCGATCTCAGGACTGTGGTATCATGACCTGAGCCAGAGGTAGATGCCCAACCAACTGAGCCACCCAGGCGTCGCTCCTTTGGTTTTCTTAAACAGCAGGATTCTTTTCACAAATGAAACAACTCAGTTTTCCCCATCAAGCATCAGTGGCTTCTTCCTAAAAATTGGCATCCCGTGCAAACATAAATAAATAAATAAAACCTGGGATAAATAAATAATAAATAAACAAACATAAATAAATAAAACAAACCTGGGATAAATACATAATAATAAATTAATAAATAAATAAATCCCCCCCCCCCTTTTTAAGATTTTATTTATTTATTTGACAGACAGAGACACAGCAAGAGCAGGAACACAAGCAGAGGGAGTGGGAGAGGGAGAAGCAGGCTTCCCACTGAGTAGGGAGCCCGATGCAGGGCTCAATCCTAGCACCCTGAAATCATGACCTGAGCTGAAGGCAGACTCTTAACCTACTGAGCCACCCAGGTGCCCCCTCCCCTTATTTTAAAATCACAAAGCACCACTTGTCACCTCCTAAC
Organism: Mustela erminea; assembly: GCF_009829155.1. Taxonomy (NCBI): domain Eukaryota; kingdom Metazoa; phylum Chordata; class Mammalia; order Carnivora; family Mustelidae; genus Mustela; species Mustela erminea. The sequence goes on along the minus strand of NC_045616.1, from coordinate 103,357,315 downwards.
TTCGCATTAATTTCCTAAAATGTAACTAAAGCATAGTCACGCTCTCTCTGAACTTCACGAACTACCATGATAGGCAGTCGAGCTTCCAACACCCCCCTGCTGACTACCCAGTCGTGAGTAACCTGGTCGCTGTGTGCAGCACCACGGACCTGGACCAGCTCTCCCAGCTGCCGCACCCCTGCAGACACCCAGGCCTGCCCCCCCTCAGCTCCCTCTGCAAAACACCTACGTGTGCTTCTGAAGCATGTGCAAAATGCCTACATGTGCAACTGTATCCACAATTCACTCCACACTCATCCTGCACAGTGATTCTGTAACAAATGTTGCTCTGAGCTTTGGGAACACAGATAAGTTGCTTTACCTAGAAAACACTTGCTGAAAAAGAGTCCAAAGAGACACCTGTGTTGTAGAAGTCTAGGTTTTATAAACTGAGAGGCATTCAGACCAGACAAGGTCCACGGGAGAGGTATTGTGTGGGGGGGTGTGCCCGGGGCAGACCCAGGAGCACTGCAGGATTACCCTAGAGAAGCTTGGGGTGATCCTGAGTTTGGAAGGTGGGGCTCAAAGCTGCACTGTGCACATCACACTCAGGCTGCTGATGGAGAACAGGGGCTGTTAAGGGTCCCCCTTCCTTAGCGCCATCACTGAAAAGAATCCCCACACAGCACCCACAGCTAATAACAATGCCACTGTTACAAATAATAAAGCAGCCAACAGTCACCGAACATATGAGCTAGGTACCATTATTACCCCCATCTTGCAGTTGGAAAAACTAAGGCAGAGAAGTTAAGAACCTGCCTAGGGCTCTCCAGCTTGTAAGGGCCAGAGTTGGATTTGAGGCCTGGCAGCAGAACTTTAGAGTTCTTTCCTGCTCTAATCCAGTGTCCCCACTCCCCGCAAAAGTGGGGAGGCTCTGCAGGAAGGGAAGGAGAGGCGGGACCTCCAGCCCCTCTGCTTCACCTTCTTCTCACCCCAGCCCTTGCCCCCCAAGCAGACACTGAGAAAGAACGGAGGGCCTCTGAACCAGGCTAGCTTGGCCTACCACACCACAGGGACCCAGAGGGGACAGCAGGTGGCCCTTACCCACAGCTTCCCATCGTAATAGTAGGCTCCCAGGAGCTTGACAATGTAGGGGTGGTCACAGGTGGCCAGGATGTCGATCTCCACGGTGTAGTCCTCCAGCTCCTCCTCACTCTTGGTCTCAATTACCTTGGCGGCAGCCAAAGCACCTGTCTCCTTGTTCTTGGCCTGCAAAGTGGAGACAGAGAAGGTCAATGAGGCCTGCACAGCAAGAAACCAAATCCGGGAAGCCATCCTAGAGAGGCCCGTGGAGTGTGCCCGCAGAGGCCAGGGGTCCAGACTGTGGGGGACTATGGGGACCGTGAGGTCAGAGCAGGAGATCCGCTGCTCCTGACAATGGCCAGGGCGGCTTATTTAGTCAGTGCAGAGGGCATGTGTGAAAGACAATGTTCGACATTTCGTAATCATGTTTTTTATTTTTATTTTTTTAAGGTTTTACTTATTTGACAGAGACAGGGGAGAGCCCAAGCAGGGGGAGCAGCAGTCAGAGGGAGAGAGATAAGCAGGGAGCCCAATGGGGGGCTCGATCCCAGGACCCTGATCTCATGACCTGAACCCAAGGCAGACTTAACTGACTAAGCCACCCAGGCACCCCAATTATAATTTTTAAAGTACAACATACCCATCCTATGGCATAAATAAAAACACAAAAATGGCATACATAGCTCTACAAATACCAACATGGAAAGACTGTTGAGTTGCTCAGTAAGAGATCCCAGTCACTGAACAATAAAGTGATAGGACACCCTTTTTTTTTTTTTTAAAGAGTTTATTTGACAGAGAGAGAGAGAGGAGAGAGAGCACAAGCAGGGGGAGAAGGAGAAGGAGAAGCAGGCTCCCTGCTGAGCAGGAAGCCCATCACAGGACTTGATCCCAGGACCTTGGCATCACAACCTCAGCCAAAGGCAGACACTTAACCAACTGAGCCACTCAGGCACCCTAAAAACAGTCAATTTTATGTTATGCATATTTTACCACACTCTTAAGAACTGAGAGCAAGGGAAAAATAACCACATGCAAGCAACTCCAGCCACAAGGAACCAGTGTCCAGGAAAAGGGAGCAGAGCCCACGTGTGCTCAGGAGGCCCCATGAGCCCCAAGGGCTGCAGCTGGGAGCACTCTGCACTGTGCTGCATGAGGGAGCACACTTTCCTACAACACAGGCCATGAAAGCCAGCCACTTGTCTGGAGCCTCTGACTCGCCATCTGTGGGAGAGCACGGGGTACCAAGCTGCCCTGGACTCCATGAGCAGCCGGGTCACTCACCACTGGGGACAGCATCGATGCCGCTCGCCTCAGGGAACAACTCTGCAACCTGAGGAACCGCAGATGGTGATGTCCCAGCTGCTCCCACACGCCTAGCACCTCATGAAGGACAATGGGCCTTCACATTGCCTCCCATGGCACCCAGCACCTCAGTGTCCCCACTCTACAGGTTCAGAGGCCAGACATGGCTGGAGCTGGGGTTGTGACACTGGAATTTGAATCTGAGTCCTCTCATTTCTAAGACTCTGTGCACTTTCCACTATTACACTATCATCTCCAGAACTCAGAAGCCTCTAAGACCGGTGCCAACAGACACCTACAGGCGCTCCCAGGCCAGCCCTGCACAGGGCACCCTCTGGGCAAAGACCAAGCTGGGGTGCCTGGGTGGCTCAGTCAGTCAAGCAAAGACATAGCACCCTTGCTCCTGGCCTCAAGGTCCCGTTGGAGACCCACCCCTCTACTGCTAGTGACTGGACAGCATGCTCACAGGAGAGGGGAACTGAGAGGGGGTGTCGATCCTCACCAGAGAAACTTCCGGAAGGGAGTGATGCCAGTGGGCCTTTTTTTTTTTAACTCATTTGTAAATTTATTCTCATTTAAAGTATCTGTTTCTGTTAACTGAGCTACAAAGTCCCCAGGCCCCCACGCAGTAACAACAATGGTCTCCCACTGATCAAGGTCACGGAACTACAGTTCAGCACAGGCTAACTCACTTATCTCCTTAATCACCCGACGGTGCTGGTGCTGTGACTGTCTCAGGCGCAGATGAGGAGATGGAAGCAGCGTCCCCAGCAACATGGGAGACAGGGCTGGTCTGGACCCTTGCTGCCAGGTCTGCACTCTTTGGCTGGCCCACCCGTCCCCCACATGGTCCCTTCCACATGAGACCCGGGGTGTGGGGAAGGGAATTTCACATGGGACCATTCCCTGGGGTCAGTCCAGGTCCTGGAACTCACCTGCTCATTTGCCCTACCAGAGTAGAGTGGGGGCCTCTCCCCTAAACGTGGTTTTAAAGGCTTGTTGAAAACACCTGAGGAATTCGTGAATTCAGCCATTGGGTGCTTGTGCTCTCGTGTTCTCTCTAACTCTCTCTCTCACCTGATTGTGTACCTGCCCTTTCATTTCCGGTAATGATGATTTTTGAGGGTCCCTAAGAGGGCCATCAAAGTACCCTTACACATTGCACAACACGCATGCTCCATCCCTCTAAACACAGAAGAGGAGGGAAGACCTGCTCGGCTCTTGGACAAAGAAGGTGGAGAGCTTAGCGGGATGGCCAGAGCTGGGGCCGGGTGAGCACGGTGACCACCCTGACCATGCTCTCCTGAGCCCCAGCCAGAGCAGCACAGGGGAGAGCTGAGCTGGGCTTGAGCCACCCCCACCCCCAATCATTCACCTTTCACTCCTGAAAGGCGGTAAAAAGAGGCTGCATGTCACCTCTTCCTGGGTTTCCTCAAAACAGGATTTTCTCCCCCCGGAATTGGGGGAGGCTCAGGCAGGGACTATTTCCCATGAGTGCACAAGACCTTGCCCGCCTCCTGAAAGGTGGCATTGACCAGCCCTGGGCGCCAGTGTCAACACCGAGGGACACCCACTGCCCAGCACCTCGCTCAGATTATAGAGAACAGAGCCTGCCAGAAAGGGGTTAGTTGGCAGCGGTCATGGTGCCTAAAGTGACTTGGCCAAAATTAAATTCCTTAAAAGCCTGGTTGAGGCGGCAAGCTGCTTACCCCAATGTCAGAAAACGTAATAAGGTTGATGATAAACACAGCTAACATTGCCTGAGCACTCACTGGGTGCCAGGACAGCCCTTAAATGGAATTTCTCACTTCATCCTCCATCTAGCCCTTGGAGATAAGCATTAGTATTCCCTACTTACAGATGAGAAAACTGAGATTTTGAGAGGCACCATGATAGGCCTCAGGTCACACAACAAGTAAGGGGGAAAAGCAGATTCAAATGCAAGCCCACCTTGCTCAGAGCCTAAATCCCAAATCTCTTCTCAACCAGTCCCTCTCGATGAGCACCCTGCTCCATCTCCCGTTGCTAAAGATAAATGAAGACCACAACCAACAACGTGCTTGGCAGCTACTGGGTACTAAAAGTACCAAAATTTATCCACCCATAAGCCATTAAGGCAGGTGTTAGCCATTATGCCCATTTCCCAGATTAACAGACTAAGACTCAAAGGGGTATCAGAACCCACCCAAGACTGTGAGCTGTGGTGGTCTCCTAACCCCCAGGCCAGTGTTCTCTTCACTACACTAGACTCCCAGGAATCAACTTCTCCCCCCCTCCATTCATCCATTCAACCACTATATACTGAGCTCATGTTATAGGGCAGAAACTTTTCTAGTGAACGAGGCAGCACTGGTGGTAGGAATCATTGTCCTCCTATGACATAATTCACCCTTCCTGATTTTTCTTCAGTGGAGCTAACCCACCGACCTTCCCAGTCCCCAAAATACAATGGAGCAGAGTCCATTTTCAACTCTAGAAGTGGGTGGGCGACTTGTCCTGGTCAATCGGAACAAGACTGTGACCACATTAGCCAATGAGATGCAAGCTCACAACAGTAGCAGAGGCGGCTGAGGCTGCCCCAAACCCCGCTTCGTGCCAACCTCCAACACTGAGGCAGCAGGCCTGGAGGTTCAGGGACATGTGCTTGCAAAAAGAGCTTGAAAACAAAACTAGCTGAAGCAACAAGGGCTAGAGAGGGCACAAGAGGACACAGTTTGATCCCCAGGATTAATTTTTACACCAAGAAGGTACTATTAAGAGCCTCATTTTATGTAGAAGAAAACTGATGCTCAGAGAGGTGAAGTCACTTGCTTGAGGACACACAGCAGGTAGATAATAGGACCGGGAGTTGAATGCAGGTCCATGTGGCTTCAGCATCCATGCGCGGACCTCTTTGCCCAAGGTCAGATTCTGAAAAGGTTCTGCCTGGGTCTCAGTTTCCCTCTCATACAGTAGAAGGGTGAGGAAATGATGCCCAAGCTCCCTCTGCGGTCAGATGTGAGGGTGTCTTGGAGAGTGGGTGGGTCTTGGAAAGCTAGGGGTGGTCCAAGCGGATGGGGCACCTGTGGGAGTTGACAAGCAAGGAGTCACATAAAGAACAAGTGGCTGCCTGTGGCCTCTGACGTCCATCTCTCCCACTGGCGGAGGCAAGGCTGGGGTCCAGCAAAGGATGGAGGAGCCCCCGCCCAGCCTTCCACTGCTGGCTGGCAGTGACTAACGCCTCAGCCCACACCCTTGACAGCAGACACACAGTGGCCACTTGTGTTTACTGGCCCGGGCACCTCTGTGGAACAATCTTCCCCCTTGTGAAGCTCTCGGAGCCCAGCCTGGAGGAGGTGGGGACAACTCTCAAAACAGGGAGCCCTGCCCCACCCATGGGGCCCCAGCCAGTCCAGTCAGGGGCTGGGGGCTTCCTAAAAGTCAACCGCAAAGCAGCAGCTGGTGGGGACCACCCCCAGGCCCATCCCTTTCCGTCCCAGCTGCAAGCTGATCACTGTGTGACTCCCTCCTCCTCCAGGGAAGAGCTGGTATCACAGAACGCAGAGATCAGAAAGAACATTAACCACCACTTCTACGCCCCAACTCCCTAGTCTCCTCGCACGCAGATGATGAAACAGAGTTCATACAAGTGAATACAGTGACCAAGGTCCAATCTGGGACAGCTGCCTTATCCCCTTTGCAGATTCACAACTCTCTTCCTTTGGCAACTGCCTCTCTCTCTTGGTGCAAGGGGATCATAAGAAGCTCAGCCCATTGGGTCCCAGTGCACAGCCCAGGCCCAGCCACTCACTGCTGGCCCTCTCAGCCATAGCTAGTGGTTCACACTTGCACAAGTGACCCACGGCAGGCCAACAAGGTTGTATCTGGGTAGTTCTGAGTTAGTCTGGGGTTTTATGGTTTTTTGCTTACGTTATCAGGAAAGTGGCTTTTTTTCTTTCTTTGGGGTTGCTAAACAGGTAGAATGAAAGGCTGGAGAGTCTTATAGCCTATGTGGCCAATCCTTCTGCGACCCTGCCTGAGGATGAGGTCCTGACAAAGGAAACAGAGCCCACAAATGGAGAAGGGCAGATAATGAGGTCTGTGGACACCTGGAGCCAGCTGTTCCTGAAGACCGGGTTTGCCCTTAGACTTTTCAGTTACATGAGCCAATAAACTCCCTTCCGGGCTTCTGCCATTTGCCACCAAAGAGTAAGTAAGTTTGTCATCTCTGGGGGTATTTCAGCAGAGAACACGTATCCCTGGAGGCACCTCACCACACAACATACATGTAACACAGGCCACCTTCAAAAGGGTCACCAAGACCTACCAAGTGACCTTCACTGAGGCCTCTCAGAGGACCTAACTGAAAATCCAGGATACAAAGATCCAAGTAGAAAACACAGTTACTAATGGGCCACAGGCAACAGAAACCAGGGGATTCTTCTGCCAAGAGAGTTTTCCTCCGAAAAAGTAGAGATGTATATTTATTAAATTACCAGAAACGAGGAATAATGGGAACATCTAGCGTGGGTGACAAAACAGGTGGTAAAATGAGTCTGCTCATTACTGATAAAAACAGACTCAATCCTCCAGAGACAAAAATTGGCAATAGGTTTTTAAAGCCTCTTCTCCCTCATCCCTAAGAATTTAAGACCAGGAAACTATTCAAGTAAAGACAACAAAAGAAGGGTACTAAGATCATGTTCACAGGAGTCCATAATGATGGCAAGAAAATGCAAATGACCTAAATGTTCAACAATAAGACAATGGCTAACTCAGTGAGCTATTAAGCAATGCTTTAAAATGGTAAATAAGAAGACAATACAGTAATGAGAGAAAATAATTAAGCCTCAATTGCCAGTCAACAAGGCAGGGTAATAAAAGTATAGCTAAGCTAGAACTTTGGGAACATTCTGGGTATCTACAAATAAGGAGGACCTGAAAACAGAGCATAAGGAATACAACTGGTTTATGAAAATTAATTTCACTCAGTGACATCTGACAATTATCCATAGAGGTCCCAGCAAGGACAGACTGGGGATGGTGCCCAGAAGTGACCCCTTTATCTTGACCTTGTCTTGAATATATCCAGGGATGGGCACCCTCATCTGTCCAATATGGCAGTTACCGGCCACACGTGGCTGCCACACTGAATAGAGCAGAAACAGTACGTTCCCATCACAGCAGAAAGTTCTAGTAGGCAGCATTGCATAGAAGGCTGCACCTCGCAGAAAATACTTTCTCCCAAAGGTGAGGGGGCATCTAAAACTCACTGCCATGTTCCAGACCCAGCCTCAGAAACACGTTGTTTCTTCTTCTAGGAACAAACAAAGGTCTCAAGGGCCAAGAGTGGGTAGAAGCAGCTCAGGTGGTGATCAGTCACTAGCGAGGTCTCCTAGCAACCTGGCTGGGCAGCAGGCGTGAGGGAAGGCTCCCAGCCGGCCTGTCAGATGAGCAGCCTGTGGGGGTCAGAGCCAAAGAATGGAGCAGACAAGGCAAAAATTATCTATTTTCCCCAGCCTCTTGATGCCGATGGCTGTGTCAAATACAGTTCAGGCCCCTGGAACCGAGGAGGGGCTTGGTCTGTGTCCCACAGTATACAGCTGTGGCATCCCTGCCCAAAAACATTTTCTCTTTGGACAGTGAGGTTTGTGACCCATCACAGGAAAGGCTTCAACTCTATTCCCACAGGAGGAAATCTGGCCCTTGGAAGGTCACAGCAGGACCGGCCCCACGCAGGGGAAGGGCCCAACCTAAATGCAAGCAGGGTATTCTGAGGGCAGCAGACATAGAGACAGGATAGGCAGCCAAAGTGGTCTCGGGTTCAGACACCGCTAATGCCCCTGGCTGGCAGGCACGAGTCCACTGAGGAATGGTGCGCCAAAGCCTAGCCTCCCAGAGGCTCGGGTCTCATGGGCCTCAGGAAGATGGCGGCCTCCCAAGGCCGCCTATGGTCTCTGGAGGGGTAGATAAGCAGCACCTCACCTGTCTCCAGGATGAGTCCATGAGGTATGTAGAAGTACCACTATCTGCTCATGTTAAGAGAAAATGAAGGCCATTGCCCCAGATCACCCAGCTAGGAAGCGCTGTCAGGACTTGACGCAGGCCCAGCTTTTCCCTCAGAAGCCCCTGAGAGGAAATACTCCAGGGGCTCCCACCCAGTTTCCAGGTGTCCCAGTCCTCCTTCCCCAGCTCTCCCCTCACGGCCTTCAACCAGAAACCTTCGTTGGACAAATGTCAACGGCTCCCTGCTGCCTGACACAAAGTGTGGACACCCTGGCCAGGCACGCAGCGCCCTGGTGACTTGGCCCATCTACTTTTCCAGGATCCCACTCCATCCCGTACACAGCCCTTGCTGTGGCCCGTGCCCTTCTGCCTCCTACTTTCATGCCTTTCTTCGGCTCTTTCCTCCACCTGGAGCGCCTTCCCCATACTGGGCTTACCCCACAAAGTCTAACTCAACCACAGCCTGTTCCGTGAAGCGCTCTCGGAGCCCCAGCTCCCCAGCTACTAATTCACACCTTACTAGGCCTTTCTCCACAGACCTCCTGGTGCCCCAGTCATCGGTGTTCAAAGATTCTCGAACTTGGCTTTGAGCTCTGAATGGTTAAGCCCATGTCTGATTCATTTTAGTCTAGCCCACAGACCCTAACCTGGCTCGAGATAGCCAGTGGGTAGATGGGAACATGGGAGGGTGGGTGGATGGAAGGGAGTGAGGTATGGAAGGATGGGTGTGTGGAAGGATGGACAGATGGACACATGGGACAGTGAGGGAGCAGGAGCATGAATGGGTGGATGGGAAAACAGAGGAGGGAGGAATCAAGTAATGAAAAGTAGGCCTAGGCAGTAAACAATCATTAAGTCTTCTTTTTCCCCCAAAAGGCACTTGAGCCTACCTTGTTGTTGGCTTCCACGAATACCAGACTCTCTCTTTCCCTCAATAATGTAGCTGAGAAAGCTATTTCTACAGGAGCCTAACCTACGGCATCTCACCCATGTCCTCATCTTTGTCCAAACTAGAAACGGGCAAATTTCCACGAACTGATTTATGGAATGGAAACCACACAGGACTTAGGTTCAAATTCCAGCTTCACTACTTACCAGCTAAGCGCCTTTGGGGAAGGCAAGAAACCACGCTGTCGTTTTCTGACAGCCATGTGGACAATTCCAGAGACGTGGAACAAAGTTTAGAAGCCACCGTGGGTTAATCGTGAGGGAAGAGCTGGGGAAGGAGGACTGGGACACCTGGAAACTGGGTGGGAGCCCCTGGAGTATTTCCTCTCAGGCGCTTCTGAGGGAAAAGCTGGGCCTGCGTCAAGTCCTGATAGCGCTTCCTAGCTGGGTGACCTGGGACAGTGGCCTTCATTCTCTCTTAGTCCTCGCTTAGGACTGTGTATTTTTGATTTTCAAAAGCCTAAAAGCACGTTTGCCTTGTTCACCAATATATCTGCTATTATTATGTTCAGGCAGAGTATACACTGGGTATTTTAAAATAATGGATGGATGGATTGGTGTGCGTATCTGTGAGCAAACAGAAAGAAGTGATGCCCTCCACGTAAAAACAGGAAGGAAAGTGATGAGAAGTCCATTTTCCTGTCAACATATTTATATTACCGAATCTCTAGCTGGTCGCTCCTCTCTACCTCGGAGAAGCCAAAGCCTTTGACTGGGCAGGATATACACAGTTAATGAGTCCTGCCAAGTGCAGAGAAAGCACTTCCCTATCAATAATCGCTGGGCCAAGTTTCAGCTTGCAACAAATAAGACGGCCAAGTTTCAGAACAAGAGACACTTAAGGATGGCAAAGATTGCCAGGCACAAAGCAGAGGAGTGGCGTGGCTTCCAAAGCCAGCCATTTAATACCCTCTCTCTCAGGGAAGTGAAGCCTGGCGAGCCATCCCAGCACAGCAGGGAAATGCTGATCCTCCAAATCCTTCTGGGCTAGCAAATAAAAAAACCAAGACCCAACAGGATTGGCCCCAAAGATACCACGCCATGGCCTTGCCCCAAAACTCAGGCAACCTGTCCAACTTGGCCAGGGATGTGGGAGCCTTCGGATCTCAGCTCTTCAATAGTGATGGGGATCCAACCCCACCTACTGCTGATAAAAGAGAGGTGAGAAGGTGATAGAGGGCTGCTGCTCCCACCTCTCCGGAGCTCCCTCTAGCTGGAGGAGGGCCCAGAGAGGAATGGGTGCTGAGTCACGGCAGGAGGGCAGCATGGGGTCAACAGCCTAGAGGCGGGAGAGAAGGAAGAAGCTTCAGCCAGCGCCTCCTCTGCGACCCGCACCACCCACACACCGTACAAGGCTCACCTCTCTCCATCCTGACCACAGCCTTGGGGAACGTGTGCTCTTACCAGCCCCACTTTCCAGGTGGTTCCAAACCTCAGAGGTGAAAATGGCTCTATGTTTTCAATCAACAGTACTTTCCATGCTGTCTTTTATTATTTTAAAAGCAACACACACTCATGAAAGAGAGTCTTCAAGATATAATATTACAAAGAAGACAAAGCACCCATAATCCCTTGAGTGGACCTAGAAGGTATTCTGCTAAGTGACAGGAGGGAAACAGGAAGAATACCCTGTGATTTCACTTAAATGTGGAATCTAAAAAACAAACAAATGAACAAACAAACAGAGTCTTAAATACTGAGAGCTGGTGGTTGCCAGTGGCAGGAGGAATGTGAAATAAAGGGGATTATGAAGTACAAACTTCGGGTGCTGGGGGGCTCAGTCAGTTAAAAGTCTGCCTTTGGCTCGGGTCATGATCCCAGGGTCCTGGGATCGAGTCCCACATCGGGCTCCCTGCTCCTGGGAATTCTCCTTCTCCCTCTTCCTCTGCCTGCCCCTCCTCCCTGCTTATGCTCTCCCCCTCTCTCTGTCAAATAAATAAATAAAATCTTTAAAAAGAAAAAAAAAAAGAGGTACAAACGTCCAGTTATCAAATACATAAGTCACAAAGATAAAAATACACTAGAGGGAACATGGTCAGGAATACCATAACAACATTTGGTAACGGATGGTGACCACACCCATCGCCGTGAGCGCCGAGTATCTCACAGGATTACTGAATCCTTACTTGGTACGTACACCTGAGGCATTGTGGAGCGCCTCCCGCGTGCAAAGGCGGGGCTGTACCTGCCTTCACACTTCCCAGCTGTGTGACGCCAGGGGACTTATGTGACCTCTCTGTGCCTCCCTCTCCACCTTCGTCCAATAAAGATGTTGGTAGTTGCTGCCTCACAGGCTGTGGGGAGCATTCAGTAGGCTAAGGTATGAAAGATGCTTAGAACCAAGCAGGCCGTAGTGAGCTCCCCAGAAACATGTGCTCAGTGTTCTCTCGCTCGCCGCAAGGACCTGCTTCCCGACTTCATAAAAGTGGGATTAAACTGCACACACCCATCAGGCGTTTCACTGCACAGTAAGTACCCTTCTGCACTGTTGCCAATGACTGTCGTAGCATTTCACTAGAGGTCACAAACAGCCCTTTGGATCACAGAACAGTCTTCCACGGCAACGCCTCCCAGAGCTACAGGCCGTTCCACTGATCCCCATCTTGCAGAAGAGGAAACTGAGGCAACATCACCTGCCCTGAGTCATACAGTAGAGACAACGGGCAAGCCAGGTCTTGTGAGGGGAAGGGCGCCACCAAGTGCGGAGCCTCAGAGGCGGGGCTCCAGCGGGGGGCATGGGGCGCTCCTCGGGTCTTCTGAGGAGGGCTGTGCTGGCCGCAGGGGATGGCGAGCAGGGAGAGCAGAGGCTCGGCACACAGCTGGCTCTGGTTCTGGGATGCAGGCACCAGTCTCCCCTCCTTGGTCAACAGGAGCCAGCAGGAGGTTTCCTGTCACCTCAGAGTGGGGGTGGGGTGGAGGGCACTTGAGGAAGAAGGAGGCTTGAAAACGCGCTGGGCCCAGGACACACAAAAAAGGTAGAAGGACTCTCAAGGCCAACCAGGGAAGCTGGCCAGCTCTGATGGGGTCATTGCCTCAGGGTGACAAAGCCAGCTTTGATGGTGGCAACAGCCTCTGAGGCCAAGAATTGGGCCTGGGCTCCCAGACAAAACAGGCTGGAGCTTTCCAGGAAGGAGGGCAAAGGCAGGCGCGCCCTTCAGGGTACAAATGCTGCTCTCCCACCGACCACAGTGGCCTCAGCCATCCCCGGCTGACTGGGCACGGACAGGCACGGAACGGAGACCGTGAACTTGGAGCCTCTTTATCACTGAATCATGTTCATCATCATAACACAGCGAGAGAGAAATAAGCTCCAGGCTCACCCCCAGGAACCCATCACACCAACTTCTATGCAAGTAGCAACCTCCAGCATGACAAACATGGGGGGTCAACCAGGGGCCTCCAGGAACTCTGCGTGCCCACCCTCAGGAAGCCAGTCTGGTCCATCACCAGAAAGAATCATCAGCACGATGACAGCCACCTCCCCTTTTCCCTCCATTATGAGCACTATAGGAAGGTCTGGCCATGACTCAGTCTTCCCAAGTTCTCTCAGGGAAGCACTGTTTTGATCCTTCGTGTTACTGCTCAAGATACTAAGGCTCACAGAGGTGAGATGACTTTCCCAAGGTCACACAGCAAGTAGGGAGGGAGACTAGGAGAAAGCTCAGCACTGATAACCTTGCCTAAGCTCATAATCACAGTGCTGGGCCAGCCCACAGAGGAAGGAAAGTAGGGCTGGCACCTACTCATTCGTTGTTCACTCCTTCAGCAGAAATTAACTAAGCATCTACCATGCGCATTTACTATGTTACCCATAAACATAGGACCTTACATCTTTCAGAGAGGAAAGAAAATAAACGAGTAGTCACACGAAAGAAACCTAGTCTGTGACCAGAGCTCTGAAAGAAATCAGCACAGAGATATCACCTTGGTCAGGGAGGGGTGGTTAGGGCAGCCCTCTCTGAGAGGGGACATGTGAATTGAGATCCAGAGGATGAGCAGGAGCCCTGGCTGTGCAGAGCAGTAGAAGAGTGGGAGGCAGAGAGAACAGCTCGTGCAAAGGTCCTGAGACAGAAAAGGGATATACTTCCTTCAACTCCTCTCAGTGGCCCCATCCCCCCACCCTCCAAACAGAAGCTGTCTAGAGTTAACTCTTCAGTCACCAGCATGTGGTTAAACCTCTTGAGTCTCAGGGCCTGAATTCTGGCTCTGTAATTGCCTGTTAATAAGAAAACAAAACAAGCAAGCTATGGGGAAAGGAAGAAAGAAAATGTAGCAAAGGGTAAAGTAGAAAGAAAGGGGAGGATGGAAAAAAGTGAGTGAAGAGGAAGGTGAGTGCAGTGGAGGGAGGAAGACGGGACAGGGAGAAAGGGGAAGGGAGGACGAAGCACCCAGGAGCACCCCAAGCCTTAGGATGCTGTAGCACAAGCCGGGCCACACCCCCCAGAGCTCCAGCAGGAGGCCAGGAGCACCCAGCTTCCCCACCGTGACACTCACCCACTTCCCCTGCCACTTCCTCTGTAAGCCGGAGCCCTGCCTACACCCGTCACCACTTCCTCTGTGTGAGAGGCTCCTGCCACCATCTCGGGGGCTCAGACCCAGCTGAGGCTGAGGCAGGCCTAGGAAGGAGGGCGTAGAAACACCAAGGCCGCAGGGAGACACCACACTGAAGGGACCTGCGTCCTCTCCTCACCCCCTTTGTCTTTCCCTCCATACTGTACAAGAGAAAAGCACAGGCTCCTAGCCAGAGACTTCTAGGGTCAAGTGCCAGCCTTGCCATGGAAAAGCTGTGTGAGCCTAAGCAAATCAACCAGTGTGTGCCTTTCTGGGCCTGTTTCATCGGGTGTGGAGTGAGGATGCTAGCCTCTGCCTTTCAGGGGGTTAGCAGAAGCATAAATGATGAACACGTAAGAGCAACTTCGCGCTCATTTTGTTCTCCTTGAAACCCACAGAGCCTGACACACAGTAGGTGCTCAGTTAATCACTCTAATGGCTAACGCTTATTTGGGCTTTCCCAAGGTCCTGAGCCAAGTGGTTTCCATGGGTTTTTTCACCCCCCAGTCCCTTTATGATGTGGTCCCATTCCCAGTGCCACTTTGTAGCTAAAGACACAGGGGCATGCTTAAGTATTTTTTGCAGGATCCCACAACCCACAAGAGGCAGAGACAGACTTTGACTCCAGAAACTCATCCAAGTACCCGTGCCATCTCTAATCCCTGGGAAATAGAGGAGTTTTCCTTCCCTTCTCACCCTCTCTGCTTTCTTGCCTCCTCCTCACGACCATCCCTCTAGAGACCATCTCTCTAGAATCTTCCCTGCCTCCCACGTACAAAATCTTGTTCTTGGGTTGGTTGCCTTCCATCAGTTACTTCCTCTCCCTTGGTTTTGATGGGGGCCTGACTACAACTCTGGCCTTCCCTCCTACCCCCACCTGCTGTTGTCCCTGGGGTGTGGCCACGCTGTCCTACCCTTCACTCATCAGTGGCCATCCTGGCCTTGGGCAGCCAGGAAACCTGGCTCTGGAATTCCCTCACTCCCCGACTCTGGTGACCCTCCAAAAAGAGTTCCCCGCACAAGGCCGACCTGGTCAGGCCCTGGGGACTCAGGGCAAGCAGGACATTAGCTGAGCTCAAAACCATCACAACCAAATTCCTTGGCTTGGCATTCAAGGTCTTCTTGACTTGGCCCCAAAAAATATTCTTGATCTGACCCTGCCCTGGCCAGCCCTTCCAGCCAGGCCCAGCTCCCAAGTCCACTGACCACCAGACTCGAGGAGGCAACTGAGATGTACAGAGGGGGCCAGGAGGAGGGCCCAAGGTGGGGGCGAGCAGCAGAGGCCAGATTTGCACCAGGCAGCACAGTGGCCACAGGTCATCTGGGGCACCTGAAACAGGGCTAGTCCAGACGGAGACGTGTCATAAACACAAAACACAAACCCATTTCAAAGACTTAGTATGGAATAAGAATATTAAATATCTCTTCCGGGGCACCTGGCCAGCACTATCAGTAGAGCGTGCAACTCCAGATCTCAGGGTTGTGAGTTCAAGCCCCACATTGGGCACAGAGATTACTTAAACACAAAAATATTTTTTAAAAATCTGTTTTTTTATTCTATATTGATTACTATATGCTGCATATGATACTTTGGATATATTAGGTTAAACAAAATAAACTATTAAACAGGTGGCCGACAGACACATGAAAAGATGCTCATCATCACTCATCATCAGGGAAATGCAAATCAAAACCACAAAGAGATACCACCTCACACCGGTCAGAATGTCCTGCATCAAATACACAAGAATCAACAAGTGTTGGTAAGGACACGGCACACACTGCTGGTGAGAATGTAAATCAGTGCAGCCCACTGTGGAGAAGATTATGGAGGTCCCTCAAACAATTACAGAGATAGCAGGGCGCCTGAGTGGCTCAGTCGGTTAAGCGTCCAACTCTTGATTTCGGCTCAGGTCATGACCTCAGGGTTCGGAGATCGAGCCCCATGATGGGCTTCATGCTCAGCAGGGAGTCCACTTGAGATTCTCTCCCTCTCCCTCTGCCCTGTCCCCCCACCCCCAACCCTGCACGCACTCTCTCTAAATAAATAAATATTTTTTTTTAAATCGAGAAAAATAGTGATATCACACAGCCCAGTATTTCCACTAGTAGGTATTTACCCAAAGAAAGCAAAAACACTCATTCAGAAAGACCTCTGCACCCCAATGTCTACCACAACGTTATTCACAACAGCCCAGATACGGAAGCACTTCACGGGTCCGCTAATCGATGAACGGATAAAGACGCGGTGTTATGTATTACTATTAGCCATAAAAAAGACTGAGATCTGCCACGTGAGACAACATGGACGGGCCTAACGGTATCATGCTAAGTGAAGTCAGTCCGAGAAAGACAAATGCCATGTGATTTCATTTATATGTGGAATCCAGAAAACAAAACAACCAACCAACCAAAAACAGACTCCTAAATACAGAGAATACACTGGTGGTAGCCAGAGGGAAGGGGGGCTTTTATGTGAAATATGAGTTCATAATGCTAGCCAGACCTTCAGATTTGGTTCAGCCACCGTGGGAAGCCACAGAAACCAGTCCACAGGCCGTCCCAGCCTCCCAGGCCACTGACTGGCAACCTCAGGCCTCACTACATGGCCTCTCTCCCAGGCCAGGCTTCTCTCCAGTTTGCTATCAGAACCCCACCTGCCTGCCTAGTGGCAGCCTTCCCCTTTCCCCACGAGCCCTGCCTGTGTCCTGCTACAGCTCAGTCAACCTGGCAGAACCCTCTCCTCCTCCCCGCACCCTGTGCACCCCACAGCAGAGGAGGACGCTGGCCACATGGACCTCCCGGGAGCCAAATGCTGTGCCCTCCATGTGGGGTGAGCACTAGTCTCAGCCCCCACCCTACACATGAGGGAACAGGCTCAGAGACCAGCCACTCGCCTGAGCTCGTACAGCTGCAAAGTGGGACAGCCAGGACTGGGACCCTGGTCCATCTGGCGGCAAGGCCTGAGTCTTTTACCATACACTCAGGGACTTGTCACACAGACACGAATTAATCCTCTTTGCCCCACTGAATCAAGCCAGTTCACTTACAGGAGGGAAGAGTGCTGAGCACGAACAAGTCTGCCCCCCACGGGACATGTGGCGATGCCCGGAGACTATCAGCTGGCACAGCTAGTGGGGAGGGGGAGGAGGTACCAGCACTGGCGATATTTCTAATGACTAGAAGCTAAGGATACTGCTAACATCGTATCATGTGTGGGTCAGCACCCCCTCCACAAAGAATCCCCACCCAAATGTCAACAGTACCAAGGTGGGGAAGCCCCAGTGTGAGACAAGCTGGACCCCAACACCAGACCTTTACTGTTCAGCTGCCTGTACCTGCCCACCTATGTCCCTCCTTTTTCCTGAGGCTCTTCCTTGCAGCTGATCTCTTCACTCTGACAAAAGACATGGTGGACACGGCATCCTGTGATGGGAACGGAAACCACCCCTCAAGCAATGACGACAGCCAGCACAATGACCCCCCCCAATCAGCTGGAGCTGACCCCCTGACTCACACCTATGCAGACAGACCACAGAGAGGCCATGCAGTGATGGACAGTTAACCTTCCCCTCATTCAAATATGAAAATGTCCACCCAAGGAGAGGCACAAGCCTCCAGAACATCACATACCCTGTCTGTACAGGCGTTTTTCTGTAAGGTGCGTGCAGGACCCTATGCCCGCCTCTACGTACAGTGACAAGGTTCCCTTTCTAAATACTCATCCTAACCCTCGACAAAAGGAACCCATTCACTCTCTCGCCCAGGGACTCTCAGCTTTAGAAGGTAATCCCATGATGTCCTTATTTGCTCCAAGTTTCTCTTGTGTGACAAGTTCACCTGGTGTTGTCTTTATCTGTGACTCACCGAAATGCAAACTCACACTGGTTGGGTCTCACTATAAACATTATTTCTTTTCTTTGAAGATTTTAGCTCCATCCTAGGACCCCGGGATCATGCTCCAAGCCAAAGGCAGCCGCTTAACCAACTGAGCCTCCCAGGCACCCCTATAAACACTATTTCTTCCTTGTCCCCAGGGAAGCAGCAGTAACCAGCCACGGCCTTCTCTTTTTGATACCACAAGCATCAACAATAACAAAGTATCTTCCTTTCTTGCCCACTTCCTGAGTGAGGATCAGATGCTAAAGGGATGTTCCTTCCTCAGCTCCTTTAGCCCTCCTCGCCCCCGGATTATTCTGTCCTTTTACAGATAAGAGCCTGAAGCTCAGAGTGCAAAGTCCCCAGCTCTGCTTGAAACCCAGATCCTCCTGGGCCCCAAATTCCTTCCCTTAACCACCCCATCCTACTGCCCTGACCAGAAGTTGGAACCGGGAGTGGCCATGCACAGCTGTTTTCTGCAGGGTGTGGGGCAGGCAACCCTGGGAGTGTCCCCTGGTCTGGGTAACCTTGGGAGGCCAGGGGACCCCGCATGCAAGTGAGGGCTGGGGATCTGCGTAGTTGTTGAGTTACCATCGCCAGGGCCTGCTCTGGAGCCTGCTAGAAACAGTCCTAGTTTTAAATCAGCTGCTGAAGTGGACCCTCTGAGGTCGGCAACACCCCAGGAAGCTCGGGCTACTGGAGTTTAGGACCAAGCCAGGAACCCACTCACAATAGCACGGACTTCTATTTAAAAACACCAGGCTGAGCGGAAATAAGGTTACTGCCTGGGGGCAGATCTCTTTCCGGAGGAGGAGGAGGAGGCGCAGAGGCCCAGCCCTGGGCAGCCCCAGAGGAAGCAGAAACCCAGGCCTTACAACTATGGGCAGGAGAGGAGGTGAAAGCAGGGCCTGGGGCAGGAGGAGCAGAAGGCCTGACAGCTGGCTCCTGCCTCACTGGACCTCTGCTTTGTCTGAACCAGCGGTATCTAACTGGCACTTGAAGGGTGAAGGTTAACAATGGGTCTCTGGGCTGGAGGGCACCTGAGGCCCCCAAGGAGGGCGGACCCACCCAGGGCCCCAGAGGACTTGCTGATTGGCCCTCGACCAGAACAAGAGGCAAAAGGGAGACCCTACCAACTTCTCTTGATTGTTTTTAAAAATCCACCCTCGGAGAAGCAAAGCCTTCCGTCCTTCTGTAGGAATTCAGTAATTCCCTTCTGAGCGTCGAGCCTAAAACAGGATTTAAAACACAAGAAGAACTTCACTAGCAGACCTGCTCATCAATGCACAGATGTGCTCTAAGGCTCACTTTGGAGATGCCAATGTTGTCCCAACACCACTGACACATCACAGAACAATTTCATCTAAGCACTGAATTCCTGTCGGCTTGGGTGCAGTTTTGGGGACCAGAAACACGAGATGAACACAGAACACTGCACCCAGCTGAACCGAGCGGCGAAGAAGTGCTCACGACGCACAGGCACGCCCCTCCAACATCTGTCAGGGCCATGTCTGGGGTCCCACTTAGTGCCTGACTTCAGATAACCCTCCTCCCACCGACGCTTCCCCTGCAGCCACGGGTCCCGCCCCCATGGCCACAGCAGCCAACACATTCTCATCCTACAGTGCTGGAGTTTGTGTGATATGCTTGTATTTCTTACCTATAAACTTGTGTACAACTGCACCCCCGATTTTTTCAGATTCCTATCTTTTTTTTTTTTAAGTGGGCTCCTGCTGCAGTTTTTCAGTGCTCTGCCCTTAGCACTGTATTTTTTTTTTTTTAAGATTTTATTTATGTATTTGAGAGAGAATGAGTGAGAGAGAGCATGAGAGAGAAGAAGGTCAGAGGGAGATGCAGACTCCCCAAGGAGCTGGGAGCCTGATGCGGGACTCGATCCTGGAAGTCTGGGATCATGACCTGAGCCGAAGGCAGTTGCTCAACCAACTGAGCCACCCAGGCATCCAGCACTGTGTCTTATAAGACAGTGATTCTTACGGTTTTTGTTCAGCATCAAGGTCTTTTGGGGAAGGCATTATTTACATTATGGCTAAACTGACTGCATTACGTAAAATGCTTAGTACAGTGCCTGGCACATAAATAAATATAATCATAAGCATTTAATCAACTGTGACTTGTTGGGGGAAAAAATGTCAAAGGCACCTTGAATGGCTTAGTCAGTTATGCTTCCAACTCGGTCGGCTTCGGCTTGGGCTGTGATCTTAGGTGGTAGAATGGAGTCCCGTGTGGGGCTCCGAGCTCAGCGCACAGTCGGCTGGAGATTCTCTATCTCCCTCTCCCCCGTCCCTTCCTTCCACCCACAGATGGTCTCTAATAAATTTTTTTTAAGTTAAATATCCAATAAGATTAAGACCAAGGCAGCACTGAGCCATCCCAGAAGGTACGCAGGAAGCATTTAGAATAATACTAAAAGACATTTCAGGAATGAAAGATGGTATAAAACACTGTAGGTATGTGAGATAACAACTCTGCATTAAAACATTTTTTTTCACCGTAAAAAAACGATTAAGTCTGTAAGGAAATATAACAACATGTCAAGAGCAATTGATGGGACTTAGGGTGATGTTCTTCCCTTTACCTAAAAAAAATTTTCTTTGTTTACTCCCAATTTGGCAAGACCATACGCCTCTTAACAGCTTAAAGATAACGTAAGATCAAAACCAAAGTAATTTTCAAGAAGCGGAAAAATGGGGCACCTGGCTGGCTCAGTCTGTGAGGCAGGTGACTCCTGGTCTCAGGATTGTGAGTTCAAGCCCCATGTTGGGTGTAGAGATTACTTAAAAATAAAATCTTTAAAAAGGAGAGAAAAAAAGGCAGAAAAATCATCTCAGCCTGCTAACCCAACTCTTGATGTTAGCTCACTGTGTGCTCAGCACGTGAGTGCCTGCCCTGCTGCTCTAACAGAAAGCCCGTCCTGCTCAGAGGCAGCTTTGTTCCACTCAACATCAAACTCTGCCACCTCTTTCTACCTTGTCTTCAGAATAAAGAGGATTTTTAAGAAGCATTCTGAAATGATACAGGACAAGAATTTTGAAACTACATATATATATATATATATAGTAACATTTGCTTTGTATTAAGTCATGAGCTAGAAATTATTTTCTTCTGATATCAATTTGCATGGCATAAGGATTAGGTAAGAATGACCTTGACGCCACCCAGAATGAACCCTATCCTCTTCTTTGTCTCCTGAGGCCAACAGTTCACTGGTTCATCAGGGAGAAGAGGAGAAAGGGGACTCCAGACTCGAGGCTGCTAATGTTTCAACTCTGAGCTTCTGCAAGACCTTCATCAGGAAATCTGCAGTCAGAGTCCTGTCCTAACAAGCACATGACAAATTGAGATTTCTAAGGCTGCATACACCAGGGAAGTCCTCAGGAAGGACTTCCCCATGCTGGCTGCCAGGAGAACAGAGGGAAGAGATGGTGCTGGCCATGTCCCCTCCAGTTCACAGCCAGCCAGCTGCCCAGGCACCGTGTCAACATTTTACAGTCCCAGCCATAAAACCTAGATGGAACTTCTGGCCTTTGCTGCCCCGGTGGCCATGCCAAGGAACAATGAAGTGGAAAGGAGTTATAGTCACTGACAAGAGTCTTTAGTAAAGCACTACCTTATTCAACTTGAACTTCAAGAGGCTAAGCAAGCAGCTTTTCAGAGGAGGACGCATGGGTGACAGGGATCTTCAATCCACGGTGGGTCTTCCATAGTGGGTAACTGAAGCTCAGAGCCTTGGGTTCTAGTCCCTTCTTTGGGGGCCCCAGTATCCTCGCATATAACATGAGGTTGGGTTGGAGGAGCGGGTCACACCCCAAGGCCAGGCAGGTGATGTGATATATTGTCTGGGTGTATCAGCCATCACACACAGCTCTCTTGCTTTAGCTCTCCCTTGTCTTAATTATGAGAAAAATCACAGGTTCCGAGGTGATGGGGGGGAGCTGTGCTGCAGCCAACGCACAGCATTGGGAACTAGATTCTCTTAAAAAGGGTCCACTTGGCCTGGACAACCAGGGGACAAAATAACTTGTGAATCAGATGCACTCCTTTGTATGAGACCTCCAGAATACCAGAGGAGTTTTACAGGGCTAAGGGAGGCGGAAATGACAAGCGAAACTGACAAGGGGAAATCTTACAGCATAAAAGTAAAGTTCTGCATTTAGGCTTAAAAGAAAACAAGGGGCGCCTGAGTGGCTCGGTGTTTTCAGTGACCAACTCTTGGTTTCAGCTCAGGTCATAATCTTGGGTCCCAAGATTCAGCCCTGTTTGGGCTCTGTGCTCAGCACAGTCTCTTTGAGATTCTCTCCCTTCCCCTCTGCCAACTCCCCTTACGGTGACCACCCCCCCTTCACCTCACACCAATGCTCCCATGCTTGCTCTCTCACTCTCTAAACAAAAGCAAATGAAATGAAGGAAGGAAGGAAGGGAGGGAGGAAGGGGATGAACCATATGGAGCCAGGATACACCGAAAGAGAACAAGACTGCCAGGGAAAGCCAGCCCCTATCGGAGAAAAAGTATCAGTGCAAGACAACAATAAGCCCTAAGAACACCAACTGAACCTTCTGGAGAAAGGAAGATGTAGTAAGCTGACCAAGGGTCCAGCTGCCCTTATGATGGTCAGGGCACATCTGGAAGGGCAGCGTGTGTCTGGAGATGGCAAGATGCCACGCTGGGAAGGGTAGAGAAACTATGCCTCAGATACCTGCAGAGCCCTCAAGAAGAGAAGGGCGGCCAATCAAGGCAGCCCCAAAGGCACAGTGTGAGCGATTACAGAGCCCTGCTTCTCCAACCCCAGGACCTCTGCTCCAGTGGGCGTTCTACCCAGTAACAGGAAATGCGGGCTCAGAAGGGAGATGGTAAGGCAACAAACAGGCACCCCAGGGGTCTGGTTGGCCTCAAAACTGCCTACAGGAGCAGTACTTCTCTAAAGTTACTGTGCTTAGCAATCACCTGAGCATCTTGTTAAGATGTAGACTTTAACTTAGCAGGGCTGGGGTGGGACCAGCCATTCCGCATTCCTAATGAGCTCCCAGGTGATGCTAATGCCATTCCTCCAGGGACTACAATTCCCTAACTAGGTTCTAGACCACTTTCAAGGTGGAGAGCAAGTCCTGACCACGTGGGCCTAGAGAACCACCACCACCACCACCCCCGCCCCGCCGTGGTCCAGCCTCCTAAAACGGCAATCCTGGGGTCACAGTGGTGGACAAGCTACTGGAGCCCCAAGGAGAGTGGGCCGGTGTCTCAGGAGCGAAGATCCCTCCTGGAGTTACACAGCAGCTCAACATGGGGGATCCTCTCAGTAAAGGTTCCCTGGGGAGGCGGGGTGGGGGTAGATCAGGGAAAGGGTGGAGTCAAGCCCTCTGTGTTTGCGTCCCGAACACCACTCAGCAACTCAGCATTGGTTCACAGGAGCAGCAACCAGACAATGACCCGCTGCAAACGCGTCTAGAATTAATCAGCTCTGCCCCACCCATGCCTCCACAAAAGCTTTCTGCCCCCTTATTCCTCCAGGGAAAGGTGACTGAACACTGGAAAGCTCCCCAGCGGTGACTCACACACACACAATCAAATCCGATCCCCGCAGCGCAATATTCACAGAGCCCTGACCTCCCCCTTCCTCCCGCCCAGCCCGGAGCCCACCTTTCCAAGCCTAACCCCTCACTCTCGAGCCACCCGTTTTCCTGGCTCTGGCCTATTTTCAGGTGTGTCCCCAACTCCACCGATCCCAACCCTTCCAGACTCGGCGAGTTTCTGTCTCCACTCCTTTGCATTCTCACAGCATCTGTGTGGCCTGTCTTAAAAGTATGCCTAGAATCAGTTTTACGGCGGCTGCGTCTTCTCGGATGCCAAGGTCCTTTAAGCGCCCCCTTTGTCTCCCCCTGCGGCGCCGAGTGCGGTGCCGGAGGCACAGGAAGTACTCAGGAACGGAGCTAGGGCAGCGGCGGTGCCCAGAGGGGGCGCCCACCACGCAGGGACCAGCCGGGCTGAGTGAGGGTCCCCAGGGAGGAGCGCGGGACCCCGAGTTCAAGACCGGCAGCTCCTCTGCATCCTCCGGAGCCGGGGCCAGGGCTGAACCCGGCCGGCGTCCCTTCCTTCCGGAGCCGCTCCACGCGCCCAGGGCCACCCATCCCTAGCGCCCTTACCTTGTAAACCTTTCCGAAGGCGCCGTCGCCCAGCTCGCCCACGATCTCCCACACTTCGTTGGGGTCCACGTCCCGGCGGACGTGCTCATATTCGCGGGACTTTCTCTTCTCGAATGTAGACAGGCGCAGGATGCGGCGGAAATTGGCGAAAGCCATGGCTGGGGGCGCGCGAGCCGGGGGGCGAGGTGGCGCCGGCTCCCGCTCGGGCTCGGGCTCGGGCTCGGGCTCGGGCTGTGGCTCCCGCGGCCGCGAGGAGGAGGGGTTGGAGGACGCCGCCGCGCTCGGGGGTTCTCCCCAGACCCGCCCTTCCCCGCAGCCAGACCCCGGTCAAGTGCGCCCCGGGCTGCGCGCGGCGGGAGCACCCGGAACCGCGCTGGCGGCCACGGTCCCCGCCCCCGCTCGGTCGCGTCCCCGGGGCCGCCTCCCCACTGCCCGCCCCGCTAGCGCCGCACTCCCGCCCAGCCAGCTAGCCCCGGGACGCGTTCCCGGGACCTGGCCCCGAGCCCACCCACGGCCGGGCTCCACCTGCCGCTCCCAAGCAGCGCCCGGAGACCCCTTAATTGGCTGCGGGCGCTCCGCGGCTCCGCCCGTCGCCGCAGGGCACTCTGGAAACTGTAGTCCCCCGCGCGCCGCGCGTCCGCGAGCCACGGCAGGGCTTTAAGAGAACTTAGGGTATCCCTTGGCGGGACTGGCCAAGGTCTGCGAGGCCAACCGCACCGCACGGCTCTCTTAAGGTCTGTGGGAGCGAGAGGGGAAGAAAATTGGCTTTCGCGAACGCCTACTGATTGTCCCCCGAAGGCCAAAAAGCTGAAGGGCATTCATCAATGAATCTGCCCCGCCACTACACTGCAATTCCGCTTTGCTCGCGCCTACTTTTCAGGTAGGGGACGCCCGGCGGGCGAAGACACCCGCCAGCCCCAGGCTGCACATCCTGCTGGAGGATCCGGTGCGGTTTCCTCGGCGTGGTGCTGCCTCCTAGTGCACGAAATGCCGCGCCCCTTGCGGCCTCCGCTAGTCCCCGGAGGCCGGGGCTTCCCGGCTCGTTTCCTGCTTCCAGGGGCTCTCCCGCACCAAGATCCACAACTTGGCCAGCATGAGAGGGCTGGGAGGAAGAGCTCCTTGGGGACTTTTTAATCACGTGCTTCATGATGCATCTTAAGATATGTTTGCATATTAAGTAAAAGCTTTCTTGGTCTTCACTTCCCAATTTAAAACTGAGCTCATTACAGAAGGAAGTGAAGTTTTCTTTGCAAACCATCATCCTTGATCCTGACTGTTTGACTCACTCCTCGGCTGCTGTGCCAGCTACTGTTCATTCTCTATAGGACAAGTATACTTTTACCTAAATCTACAAAGTGGTTCTGTGAAGATCGTTAAAGGAAATCTCTAAATGGAGTTCAGAGGCTAGAAAGGGGAGCCCATAGCACCCATAGTCAATAACAGGAAAATTGAGGGAGCCTGGGTGGCTCAGTAGGTTAAGCCTCTGCCTTTGGCTCAAGTCCTGGTCCCAGGGTCCTCGGATCCAGCCCCGCATTGGACTCTGCTCAGCAGGCAACCTGCTTCCCCCTCTCTCTGACTGCCTCTCTGCCTACTTGTGATTTCTCTCTCTCTCTCTGTCAAATAAATAAATAAAATCTTTTTAAAAAATAATAGAAAAGTTGTCGATTGCAGACTCCAGCATAAGAATACTCAACAGGAACATCATCAATACAGGGCCCAACAGGGAATGATGCACACATTGCAAATTGGGAAGAAATCCACTACTCTGGTAACTCAGCCAGTGGAAAACCATCATCACCCTGAACTCTTGCTTTTCTCCAATAAAGTTTCCTTTAAAATGATTCCTCCCAACTTTCTCCTTCTCCATAAAATAAAGTTTCTCTTTGTTGTTGGACTTGCCTATGGTTTTGTCTTAGCTTGCATGTCCGGAATTGCAGTTTTCTTTTATTCTCCTATAAACCCATTTTGCTGATAAAATAAACTGGCTGTTTTATTTTTTAGGTTACATTTCCAAGTAGAGGATGCTGAGGGGTGGGCAGCCTGCAAAGGTTGTTATGGTCACTTTACCTTATAATCAAATGGAATGTCAGTGAATGTCACACTCTGGGAATCCCCACCCCTATGGAGAATGTCAATGTTGAGATGTTTTCACCCCTTCCTGAGCAGTGTGCAAATAAGAAATGTAATTCTAAGTTTGAAAAGCTAACTATAGAACCCTGGTTTGCTGGTGGTGGCCTGCACAGAGGGGCACCCTACTAAAGGTTGCCAGGAGTTCTGGGGAATTCTGGGGCTGAGGGTACAAAGCACTTGAGAGTCAACCCACCTGAGAGGCAAGGAAATGGGAATTTTTCCTCCAAGCCCCATCTGTCTGTGACCAAGGGCTGCTCCCTAAAGCAGCACTTCCAGCCTGCTCTGCTGAGGGACAAGAGAACACCCCCAAGTTAAGAGATGTCATGAGGCTTTGTACAGCTTCTACTAACAGTCCTTACATTTCTTTCTTTTTTTTTTTTTTTTAAGATTTTATTTATTTATTTGACAGAGAGAGAGATCACAAGTAGGCAGAGGAAGGTAGAGATGGGGGGGGGCGAGCAGGCTCCCTGCTGAGCAGAGAGCCGGATGCAGGGCTTGATCCCAGGACTCTGGGATCATGACCTGAGCCGAAGGCGAAGGCTTTAACCCACTGAGCCACCCAGGTGCCCCAGTCCTTATATTTCTTATTTCTTTTCCTTTCCTATAGCATTTGCTAGGATCTCTAGCTATATGTTAAATAGCAATAATGAAAATGAAAATTCCTGTCTTGGTCCAATATTTAATGGAAAAGGATTTAAAGTTTCTCCTCTAAGTATGATGTTTATGAAAGGATGGTAGCAACTGATCTGTACAAAAAAAAAGAAGCCTCCTGATAGTCCTAAAATTCGCTAATAACTTTTTATCATATCATTGTTATATCATCTACTATAAAGTAGAACTGTATAAAATATTTTATGCATTTATCACATAAGTTAATCATAATATTAGCCATATGATTTTTCTCCTCTAGCCTCAAAACATGGTGAATTTCATTGATTAAAATCGTCTTACAGTCCAGGAAAGTAAATATTTTGCCTGGAAAATCTTACATTCAGGATTTTCTTATCTATTCACAAATCAAATGGGCCCATACTTTGTTTGTACTGTCTTTATCTTGTTTTAAAATCAAGGTACTGTTAAAATAAAAAACAAATTCAGACCAGGCTTAAAAATTCCCCAAGCAGACAAAACCATTTTAGTCATACAAACAAAGCTTAATTTAGCTTATTTTGCAAGACTAACTTGACCTAGGTCATTTCTTACATATGCCTCTGGAAATCACAAGCAAAACTTGAACTGTTTCCTAAGGTTGATATAAGGTAACCACTGACCAGTTCCTTATCATTTAAGAGAATTCTAATAATGAATCACTGTGAGAAATAGACAGTCACTGCTTTCTTACTATATAAACTGTTTTTATAACAATATACCCATAAGCCTCATTGTAGGTTTCAGTTTGAGTATTTCTGATCTGCAAAATGTCTTCTTGGTGTGTACACCAACTTGGTATGTACATAAACTTTTCTAATTACTACTTAAGTGATTTGCTGGTTTTATTACTATTATTTCTGAACTTTTTAAAAAGATTTTATTTTTAAGTAATCTTTATAATCAATGTGAGGGTCAAACTCACAACCCCAAGATCAAGAGTCCCATGCTCCACCAACTGACACAGCCATGTGCCCTTCCTGTCTCACTTTTGATTACAGTTTTGTGGGGTTTTTTGTTAGATTTTATTTATTTATTTGCCAGAAAGAGAGAGAGAGCACAAGCATGGGGAGTGGCAGGCAGAGGGAGAAGCAGTTTCCCTGCTGAGCAAGGAGCCCAACGTGGAACTTGATCCCAGGACCCAGGGATCATGACCTGAGCCGAAGGCAGACACTTAACCAACTGAGCCACCCAGTCATCCCTTGATTGCAGTTTCTTACTGCGTTTAGACATTGCAAATATCTTTCTGATTTCTCATCCCTCTGTTAACTTTGCAAACAGTGTCTTCTGTTGAGCAAAAATGCTTAATACTGATGTAACTGAACTATTTTTGTTTTAATTTTGAAAGTTTCAAAAATCAACTTTGAGGCTTAATTTACTACTCAGTAAAAATGCACCCAGTGTCAGCCTACAGTTCACTGAGTTTTGACAAATGTAGATACCCATAAAACCATCACCATAGTCAAGGTACAGAACTTTTCCAACATCCAAGAAACTTCCTTCTGCTTCTTCACAAGTCAATCTCCATTAACACTCCTGGCCCGAGCAACCTCTCATCTGGAATTGGAATTGTCTTTCCTAATTTACCATATAAGTGGAGTCATACAGCATGTGCTCTTTTAAATCCGGCCTCTTTCCATTCAGCATAATATTTGTGGAGATTCATCATGGTGTTACATATATTTGTGGTCCATTCTTTTGATTACTGGGAGTGTGCTTTGTATGGATATACCATAACTTGTAATTCCATTCAGCTGTGAATGAACATTTGAGTTGTTTCCAGTCTTTAGTTTTTAGAAATAAAGCTGCCATGAATATTTGTCTACAAGTCTTTGCATAGACCTATATTTTCATTTTTCTTGAGTACCCCTAAGAGAGCAATTGCCGAATCCTATACTAAGTATACGATTAACTTTATAAGAAATATCCAAGCAGTGCCTGGGTGGCTCAGTCAGTTAAGAGTCTGCCTTTGGCTCAGGTCATGATCTCAGGGTCCTGAGATCAAGCCCCACACCGGGCTCCCTGCTCAGCAGGGAGTTTTCATCTCCCCCTGCCCCTCCCCTGATCGTGCATGCCATCTCTCAAATAACTAAATAAATAAAATGTTTTTTAAAAAAGAAAAAGAAACTATCCAAGTATTTTACACAGTGGTGTTATCACTTTACATTCCCACAAGTGATATTGCTCCAAACACATTATCATCATTAATTCTAGCCATTCTTGTGAGTACATACATACTGACATTTGCCCTCAAGACATTTGCCCAAATCCTGAACTACAGAGCTTAGGGAAGGAAGACAGAAAATACAAAAGAAAGCCAATAGGCTCACAGGCTGAAAAGTTAAGCAGAGCCCAGATGTGGTCTCCAAATACAATTTTCCATAAAATGAGACTATGACTCGTTGGGGAAGTGCTTTCTAGATCTAAGACAAAAAATGTCTGTCCTCGCATCAATGTCTGTGTCAAGGTTTGAAACAGAATAGAGAATGTGTACAGATGGTAAGTATGCACATATAAGATGCTCAACGTCATCGTCAGTCATCAGGGAAATGTATATAAAAACCACTGAATCAGTTTGGATAGGTTAGGTTATGCTACAATTAAAAAAAAACCCATCTTGGTAGTTTACACAAAGATCGATTTCTTACTGTATAGTAAGCTATAAAGAATGTCACATCTAAGAAAAAAATGGATGATCTACAAAATTACAAATTTTCTTGAGCATCTCAGAGAAGTGAGGTCCCAAGACAACCAAGTGACCTGAGTTCTGGAAATCAACAAGCTCCTGCAAGGATAGATAGGGCACAATACCCTGTTCACATGGCAGCATGTGGCTGAAAATGGTGGCCCCCATCCAAGTGGCGGAGAGAAAAGCAACTAAGGTTTTGGCAAAGGGTTAAACGCAAAATGTGGGCTGTCATATCGGTGTGGAATAGTTGGAGTGCCCAGGTACAAGGGGTGGTCACACGTGCTCATAATCTCCTTCCCACAAGTGAGAGACACTGGGGGCAGGGCCGCAGACTGAAGAGTGCCCCTTCTTGCCCATGCAGGAGTAAAGGAGGTGGTTGATGGCCACCCGAGGATGAGTATAAGGGCTCCAAGACTTCCCCAGAAGTAGCAAAAGCAACTGCACTCAAAGCAAAAGCTTTGTGCTGTTGAGAGAGGGGAACAAAACCCCTCCCTCCCAGGGCCAACTTCTGGAAGTTGTTATAGTAGCTAGTAGCACTCACCCTGACTGCTACACTGGGAAAATGTTGTTAAATGGAGGACGTTTTCTTCTCCCTCCCCTCCGTGCCAGTGGATCTTTCCTATTGTAGCTCTTGGTAAATTCTGAACGCACCTGCAACTAGATTCCTCACACGACATTATTTTTAGTGTTGTATACAGTTAAGATTCGTTTAGGTTTACTCACACATTTTTAATTTCTGGTGCTCTTCTTTCCTTCCTGAATTTCTGTGTTTCCGTATGGGATTATTTTTCTGTGCCTGAAGAACTCCCTTATGGGTGTTATTTTTCACAGTTTTTATGTGTATGGATTTAGTTTGCTAATGTTTTATTTAGATTATTGCTTTTATGTTCACGAGTGAGATTTTTAACTTGCTTTTCTTATACTGATCTTGCCATGTGTTGATATCAAGATTATGTTAGATACATAAAATGAGTTGGAGAGTTTCCTCTCTTTACAATTCTCTAGAAGAATGATAAAGCCTGCTGCATATTTTTTTTCCTTTTAAGTAAACTGTATGTCCAACATGGAACTCGAAATCACAACCCTAACATCAAGAATCATCCCCATTACCGACTGACCCAGCCAGGCACCTCACGTGTTGTACATTTTAAGCTTACAAAATATTTTATGTCAATTATATCTCAATAAACCTGGAAAAAGAATTGTAATATAACTAATTTAAAACATATATTGATTACAAATTGAAATGATAACATTTCAGACATGGGGTTAAATGTTATCAAAATTAATTTCACTGCAGGGCACTTGAGTGGCTCAGGTAAGCATCCTACTCTTGGTTTCAGCTCAGGTCATGATCTCGGGGTCATGAGATTTTGAGATCGAGCCACTCAGTGGGCTCTGTGCTGGGCATGGAGTCTGTTTGGGATTCTCTACCTCTCCTTCTGCCCACTCCCCAACCATGCATGCTCTCCAGACAAACAAATAAATACAATCTTAAAAAATTATAATAATTTCAGTTCTTTCCTTTCTTCCTTCCTTTCTTCTTCTTCTTCCTCCTCCTCTTCTTCTTCTTCTCCTTCTTAAGTAGGCTCCACTCAATGGGGCCCAACACCAAGCTTGAACTCACGACCCTGAGATCAAGACTTCAGCTAAAATCAAGAGGCTGACACTTAACTGACTGAACCACCAGGTAGCCCTTTTTATTTTTTTTAAAAAATGGCTACTAGAAAATTTCAAATAACATATCCAACTCAGATCTGTGGCTCACAGAGTATATTTATCAGACAGAGCTAATTTAGCTCTTTTTTAATAAGATTTTATTTTCCAGTAACCTCTACACTCATTGTGGAACCAAACCCACAATCTCGAGATCAAGTGTCACGTGCTCTGCCGACGGAGCCAGCCAGGCACCCAGAGAGTTTGTGTATAGTACTCTTATATGTATTTTCATCTCTTCCATATCAATAATTGTTTCTTCCTCATTCTCAATTTTAAAAATCTTTCTTCTTATCACACTTGCCAAAAGTTTATGTTTTTATTGGTCTTTTCTTAAAACCAGCTTTCACACTAGCTCTAACTACAAGCTTATAAAAAATACAGGAGACAGAGGGACGTGTTAACACATTGGAGATAAAATCTGCAAAAACCAGAATGTTTCCCTCTACACAACAATCTGGATTATTCAACAAATAAATTGCAAGAAAAAGAAAGGAGGAACCTGAAGATATTAAGAAACAGTCTAAATGTAACACTTCGATCTGTTTGGTTTCCTGACTTAATTTACTAACAATTTAAAGAAATAATCAAGGAAATGTGAATGCTGAGTGAATATTTAATGACATTAAGGCATGATGTTGAGTTTTAGGTATAGTAGTAGTAGGTGATTATGTCAAAAGGCTGTTTTAGTAATTTTTCATATGTTTTTTCATTTTTCTTATTTTCTAACTATAAATACTCCCCTGACGAGCACTTTGGCCACATAGCACAGGTTTCTATGCGCAAGGAGAGCATGTTCTCACATTCATTTCTAAGTGGTCTGTGATTTCAGTTTAGAACTGGTTATATTTTAACAGCAGGGGAATAATGAAGTTAACAAGAGACTTAGCAAATCCTGATGGAGCACAAGGTGGCTCAGTCGGTTAAGCGTCTGACTCTTTTTTTTTTTTTTTTTAAAGATTTTATTTATTTGTCAGAGAGAGCGAGCGAGAGCGAGCACAGGCAGACAGAGTGGAAGGCAGAGTCAGAGGGAGAAGCAGGCTCCCTGCGGAGCAAGGAGCCCGATGTGGGACTCGATCCCAGGACACTGGGATCATGACCTGAGCCGAAGGCAGCTGCTTAACCAACTGAGCCACCCAGGCGTCCCTAGCGTCTGACTCTTGATTTAGGTTCAGCCCCATATTGGGCCCTGTCCTCAGCAGGGAAATCTGCTTAAGACCCTCTCTCTCTCCCTCTGCCCCACCCCTGCTCATGCATGCTCCCTCTCTCTCAATAAATCTTAAAAGAAAAAAAAAAAAAAAGATAATAAATCCTGACAGCAAGTGCAGAGGACTGGGAGGAAGCAGTTTCAGTTTCTGCTTCCATAACATTACATCATAGGGAGGCCTTGGCTCCCAGAACCTCTCTGTGTCCAACGTTCTAGTTCCAAGGCAGAATACTCTTCTGTTCCAGGTGGCCAGAACCTTCAGCCTAATGAAGGCCACGATGAGACTGAAGCAAGGATCGTTTCTGTGGTACCTCTATCTGGACAAGCTGTACTGCCTGTTATCCGTGAGGAACGTGAAGGCCTTGCTGGAGTATTTTCATCTTCTTGACGTCCACCGCAACAACACCTTGAATGGTCAGTGTGTCAGCAGGGCTTCCTCTGAGTTGTTACCTGGCTTTTAACTAATGTGCAGGAAAACTCGCAGGACCAGAATATATAATATATATTTTATCTTCTAAATGAAGCAAGAGAAATCACTTACCGAGACTAGAGACCAGGGGCAGTTGAGTGAGGAGGAGAAGGCCGCAGCCTCTGGTGGGGACACTTGCTCCCCCTTGGTGATTTGGAGAGCGTGTCGCCTTCCTATTTAAGGGTCATTTTCCTCATCCATAAATGAGGCTTCTAATAATAGAGCACACCTCATGGTTGGAAAAAAAAAATGAAATCAGATAATGTGTGGAAAATGGCTAGCATAGTGTCTACCACATGATAAGAACTTACTGTTAATTATTTTAATTATTCCTGGGGGATCCCCATTCAGTCATTACCCTGAAGAGCCCCAAAAAGATTTCTCATCTATCAAGTGGGAGGTTTGAATCAATAATCTGCAGGATCCCTTCTAATTTTTGGTTATTTGTGACCAAAAAGTGTTGAAGATCTTGACCCTACCTTTGAATGCACAAACTAATGGAGGACCAATTAAAATCCTTTGTGCTTTTTTAGGTTTTTTTTTGTTTTGAAGGACTGGATATAAATCAAGTATCCTATCCATTTATTGTGATCTGAAGGAAATAAATGTCTTTTATGAATAAGGTATTTCTTCCATAAAGATTTTTTTTAAAAAAATTTATTTATTTGAGAGAGAGAAAGAAGTCAAGAAGGAGCAGGGGAGAGGCAGAGGGAGAGGGAGAGAGAGACTCTCAAGCCGACTCCCTGCCGAGCACGGAGCCGGACACAGGGTTTGATCACAAGACTCTGATCTGGAGTTGGACACTCAATCAATTGCGCCACCAGGTGCCCCTTCCATAAAGATTTTTTTCTTTTTAAGATTTTATTTATTTGACAGACAGAGATCACAAGTAGGCAGAGGCAGGCAGAGAGAGAAGGGGAAGCAGTCTCCTGTGGAGCAGAAAGCCCAATTTGGGGCTTGATCCTAGGGCCCTGAGATCATGACCTGAACCGAAGGCAGAGGCTTTAACCCACTGCGTCACCCAGGTGCCCCTTCATAAAGATTTTTTAAGAGCTTATGCAGTCTTCACAAAATTATGAAAAGACACCTTCGTTTTCTCACAGTTTCATGCCTCAGTTTTTCTCTTTACATATCAATTCACACACAATGTCACCAAATCTTTGCAATAGCCCGGACCTAGATAAGGCAACTGTAAGGCCGGGTGTAAACAGAAAAGCTGGGACAAACCCAGGGCTTCCTGACTCCCAAGCCTACACTCCTAGTCTCACCAGAATGTTTGCCGAGAAGTCTGGTCTCCCTAGTAACGACATCACTCTGCGATGATGCAAAGCCCGAGAGGTGACGTCATGCTCCTGTCCTCTGCTCACCAGGGGACTGGGGAGTGCTGTGAGAGAGTGTAGGCACAGCCTGAAGTTTTGCCTTCAAGGAGGCAGCGACTTAAGGCTTTGGAGATGCATGTGCCAGAGTCCGCTGCTTTAAAAACAGTTTTTGCTAAGTAGCTCCTAAGTCTCACACCGAAACATTTCTCAAGGAGCAACTACACAAAGGTCATATATATAAAGGTGGATATATATAATGTTTTGTTCCCACATGTTCATACCGAGTGGGGCATAAGGAAGGGATATGGAGACCATCAGATGCCCCTCAAATCATGGCATTGTGATGACTGGTTCGCTATCCTCTTAGCTAGATTCAGCTGGGACACCAAACTACATAGATGTTTTTGCTGTTGTTATTTTAAAACAGATTTTATTGGGCGCCTGGGTGGCTCAGTTGGTTGGACGACTGCCTTCAGCTCAGGTCATGATCCTGGAGTCGCGGGATCGAGTCCCACATCGGGCTCCCAGCTCCATGGGGAGTCTGCTTCTCCCTCTGACCTCCTCGCTCATGTTCTCTCTCACTGTCTCTCTCTCAAATAAATAAATAAAATCTTAAAATAAAATAAAATAAAATAGATTTTATTTATTTGAAAGAGTGAGTGACGGAGAGAGAGAGAGCACAAGCAGGCGAGCGGCAGGAAGAGGGAGGGGCAGCCTCCCCTCTGAGCCAGGAGCTTCATGTGGGGCTTGATCCCAGGACCCCGGGGGTATTACAAAGATGTTTCATGTATTTATTGGAGTCATATTTTACACAGGAGATAGGTTCTGTAACTAGCAGACCAGGGGACATAGCATGTACACAAAGTCACACTTTTCAAAATCTCTATAAAGTTACCATGGGTGATTTGCATATACAATCTATAAGCCACATACTAGCCTATAAATGTGTCCCCATGCTGCTTTCTTCTATCTTTAACTCCCCGAGACAGATGATCAGTGAGTGGAATTTCTGGCAAAAACCTTCCCTGTTTTTTAAGTCACAGTATTTGTTTTCTGTATGATTGAATACATCTGTATTAATTAATCTGCAAAAGACATGGCTTCACTGTGGAAAGAGTATGTCAGGCGGACATCTGAGTCCCAGGTCTGCCACCCCTCCGTGGGATCCACCAGCCAGCAGCAGCAGCAACATGAGGAGCTTGTGAGAAATGTACACTCAGTCCAGCACCATGTTTCATGAATCAGAGTCTGTATTTTTACAACATTCTCAAGTGAATGGTCTGCTCCTTATAGTTACAGAAGCACTGTAACGGACCTGTTACGACCTGATGCTTACTATAAAAGGGTGTGATACCACTTTCCCTGCAGGGGTGTCAGGGTCCAGTGAAAGGCGGCAGTGAAAGCACCTAGCCCCTGAGGTGTTCAAGATTGCTCCTTTCCCCCATCGCCAAATGCATGCGCTTCACATAGGCATGAGGAATACTGAAAATTTACAGGAGTGATTTTTAAATTTCTCTGTTTTCATGATCTCGAGTGAAAGACCCAGGTGAGGCTCAGCTTCTCCAAGGTGTCTGAAGTCCCCAGTGAGAACTCAACTCTGTCCGGTATGAGGAGTACCCTGCACCTTTTTTGGTTATGGACACACCTCTGTGGGCTTGGTCACGCACGTGAGCTGGGCTCAAGAATCGAGCCCAATCCACTGTCTCATCCTCCACAGATCTGGGCACAGGGCCTTGTCCAACTCCTTGTCCAGCTCCAGGGCAAGAAAGGTTTGAGAACTTGAAGGCAGAGTGACGAAGAGAGACAGAATGTGTTATTGAGACTGCGCTGGGTCAGCAAGCTTTGGGCATTGCTGCCATTTATGTGGCTCCCTTTTGTTCGGCATCTGGAACAGTCTCAGAATAATCGGTCTCTTCACCTTCCTGCCTTAACAGATGTGCTGTTCTATCACTTCCTTCACCACGTGACTAGCTGGAACCGGACACAGATCATGATTGTGTTTAACATGCTGGACTGGAACGCTGTGGGCGAGATCGGTTTTGACCAGTTCTACATGTTGGTCTGCATCTTGCTGGCCCAACAGGCGAGTAACAAGTCAGGATCCAGGGCTGAGGCGGCAGAGCTTAGCTGCCTCCACCATCTTGCAAAATGTAACAGTGAATTAAGATTGCATCAGAGTTGTCTTCATTTCACTCAAAACAAGAAGGGAAAAAAATGGGGAGAGAACTACTTGTGGTTCCTAAACGGTCTGTCTATAACCTAGAAATCTTCAGGCCACCCAGCCTCACGCGCCCTGCTGCCCATGTTCAGCCCTCCCGCATCCTCTTTCTGTAGACCTCACCCTACCGCTTCCCTCCTTGGCATGCCCTTCCTTGTCCTTCCTAAAGAGCCACCAGGCATCCCAAGTGCCTCACACTCTCAGTGATTGGTTTTCTTGGAGAACTTTCTAAAGGGGATGGGACGATGGAGATGAGAAACTTTCTTCTTTGGGTTCCTACCTTTCCTCAGACACACTCACTCCCAATGTGTCTTTATCTACTTCCCTTGTAAAGGAAACTTGTGTTCAGGATCTTATCACCTTACTGTGATATTTCACAAGTAGATTTTCACCGAATGTAAGGAAATGTGTTGTAGAGACAAGGGTTCATTCTAGCACAATTGATCACAACAGGGGGCTTAAGTTCCCCTCAAACGATGTTGAAGAGAAGGACTTGAAACATTGACCATAGAAGCCTTTCAACCCTGAGCTTCTAGGATTTTGCCTTTTGTTTTTAGCCCCCTAGGAAATGGATGTAAATACAGTCCGAGGTCACTTTTTAAAATTAATTCTTAAAGAAATGTTTAAAATATTTTATCTATCCATATAACAGAGAGAGAGAGAAAGCACAAGCAGGGGGAGAGGCAGAGGTAGAGGGAGAAGCAAGAGCCCTGTAGAGCAAGGAGCCTGCTGTAGAACTGGATCCTAGGACCCCAGGATTATGACCTGAGCCGAAGGCAGATGCTTAATCGACTGAGCCATCCAGGTGTCCAAAGCAGCCCAAGTTTGGAAAGTAGCACCAACACTGTTCCTTGTATAACGTATTTCTCTCAACAGAACCACTTGGAAGAGCAATTTATCTTCCGCCATTCCCGGCCTGTCTTTGAGCTGCTTGACCTGGACGGAGCACTGAGAATTGGTGCAGAAAACTTCCACATGTACAACTTTCTCTTCAATATTAAGAAAGAGGGCCTCAGAGAGCTCTACCATGACTTTGACATCACAGGTGACCGTGTAAGTGTGATCTGGCAGGCTCTCTGCCAAAGGCAGAGATAATGTCCTACTCCCTACTGCAGACATGGGTAGGGAAAACCTGCTGAAGTGTGTCATGGCACTGGGATCAGAAAAAAACTGAAGAGATTTATACGCCTTTGAAGAGAGAGGGCTAAGTGTTTTATCATATAGATGGATGCATAATTACAGAAACTTAGTGAAGAAAATTTTGTTTAGAAGTTTAGAGAAGGAAATACATAGGGCAGGAGTTTATGTTGGGGGAAGGGTTTATAGATTTAAGTAAGTAAAGTACAGATGGGAACATACATGAGCAAAATCCTAAGAGAGAACAACTCTGGTGAAGACCCTGAATTCTACCTATTTAAAGAGGAAGTCTGTGGGGCACCTGGCTGGCTCAGATGGTAGAACACAGGACTCTTAATCTCAGGGTTATGAGTTCAAGCCTCACACTAGGTACAGAGCCTACTTAAAACAGTTTTTTTTAATTAAAAAAAAAAAAAAGGAAGTCTATGCTGGGAAAGCAAGTGGGAGCTAAGGTTGAAAAAGATGGATCACACTAGGTAGACCTTCAGGTGTCAGCCTGAAGCATCTAGACCAGTCTAGAAGTAAGAAAGCAGCAGAAGTAAGAAAGTGATCCACGGTCACTTTAGAGTTCACAAAGACTCTCTGTTCCCGGCTCCTAGACTACAATCAGACTATAATTATGCCCTAATTACTAAGCCTCTTCAAGTTTCCAAGTTTTTAAATGGGAAATGATTACAATCCTGCTGTCATCTGAAACAAAGTATCAAATCCTTCCTGAAATAATTTTTCTTTCTTTCCCCCAACAAAAGCGTCTTAATTACAAGGAATTTAAGCTGTTTACTATCTTCACCATGGACAAATACCAGGAGAGGCAGAAAGCAGAGAAAAAGAAAGGGAAAAAGGATCTGCTCAAAAAGAAAAGGCTTCATCACGTTAATGTGACCCTCAAACAGTTTTTTGGAACAAATGTATCTGAAAATAGACTATAAGTAATCACAACTATTAACATATCTAAAAATAAATTTAGAAACTCTAAGTGGATATTTTTACATTGGCTTTTACACATGAAAGTTTCAAATAAGTGCTCTTTGATCAGCAGGTTCTTAACTTGAACTTATTGACCTCATGATAAATACAATGTGAAGTAACCACTTTCTCTGTGGATGTGTCTCAATTCTGCTGCTGCTTTTCAGATCAACACTATTCATAAGTGTATCCAAAGAATTACAAATATTGTCTGGAGCTAAACTGCTGAAAGACGGTGATGCCTTCCCACTTTTTTTTTTTTTTTTAAAGTATTTCATTTATTTATTTGACACAGAGAGAGAGATATCACAAGTAGGCAGAGAAGCAGGCAGAGAGAAGGTGGGGTGGGGAGCAGGCTCCCTGCTGAACAGAGAGCCCCATGCGGGGCTCGATCCCAGGACCCTGAGTTCATGACCTGAGCCAAAGGCAGAGGCTTAACCCACTGAGCCACCCAGGCACCCCGCCTTCCCACTCTTTGTCCCTAGTGATCTAATAAGCTCAGAATCCTGTCTGTTCTCTCAATCATTAAGCTAAAATCACCTGGATGCGAGACACTGGAAATTGGCAAATGGTGAAGCGCCCCTACCTATAAGGGAAACAGACCTTTAGGGATATGGGAGCTGTGTTCTATCTAGGACCTGAATTACAAAGTTAGGTACTCAAACAACTGTACAAATCTATTAGGGTAGAATGATTATTACATGTCCTTGCATAATTTTAATTTTGTGTAATTAATGCCTTGAATAATTTACAAATGTTTTCAGCCTGGGGCTTGTGAATCCTCCCTCCCTGATTGTACTGTGATAGTAATGGTGGTAACTACCCATAGTAAGTGCTTGCTACGGGTTAGGCAGGTGCTTTAAGTGCATCAAGTTATTTATACTCATAACCCTGTGAGTCAGGTGTTACCCAGAATTTACAGGTGAAGAAATTTTGGCGAAGAGAAATTAAGAACCTTCCCCAAAACACATGGTGTACCAGTGGTAGAACCGTGATTCAAATTCAAGGTCAAATTCAATGCCTATGCTCCAAGCAAGTGATCTGAGTAATTCACTTCCACTTTAGCAAATTCTCTTTAAGTTTGAAGACAGCATTTTCCTGGCTCAGAAATCCTTTCTGCATGATGCTAAATATCACATCTCTTCCTACCATAAACTTCTGAGGAACAAGTTTGGCCAACTAAAGAGGTACAGCTCATTTACTATAAACCAAGAATTTCTTTAAGGATCAGTTATGCAACATGACTGACCATAAGGCATTCAGAGCTCGAGTTACCTAATCACCCACAAAAATCACTGTCAATGCGCAACAGAAAAGAATACTGCTTATCTAAGATTGTCGTTCATAAGTCAAACTTGTTAAGAACAGAAATCATGTTCATTACTGTGAACACTCTGTATTTAAGATACAAAGCACTCAGAACCGTGCTCTTCTCTTCCTCTGATGTGGTGGAAAGTGCACTTGTTCTCTGAGAAGAATATCCTCTGGCAAACAAGTGTGGATGCTACTATGCCTACACAGAGTACTGAACTGAGAGACTAGTACTACCTGGCTGGAAAATGACATTTGGAAACCCACCATCCTTTCAAAGGGCCTTGCCATTAAGCTTAACTTGGGATACGTTTCTGCCTCTTTTCTGGAATCCTAGATGGCTTTTGCTGGCATACAGCCTAAGATCTACACATAGTTGTGGGAGGAGAAACTATACCAAGGTCTTAGAAAGGCTTCTCTTTCTCATTTTCCTAGGGCAAGACTCCTGAGATACACAAAAAGGAACCATGGCATATGTTTTTTACAGACACAGTCTCTAAAGCAAGAAGATACTGTTCCTCTTATTGCTTCAGAATGGGGCCATGGGGGCAAAGGGAAAGTACAAGATAATAAGTATCACAGGTTATAATTCTGACTGACTACATTTTAAATTAATATTTAAAATAATTTATTCATTTATTTCAACCTAATTTAAAATGAACATCAAATGACCAGTTTCAGGATTGAGTTTCCCCTCCTCCCTGGAAATCATCAGAGTGACTATAAAAGGTATCAGGGTGCAACTCTCAGATTTTAAAAGATCCTTTTAAGCACATTTTCAGGGGTGCCTGACTGGCTCAGTCAGTTGAGCATCCAACTTTGGCTGGGGTCATGAGCTCCAGGTCCTGGGATTGAGCTCCTGTCCCGCACTCAGCGGGTCGTCTGCTTGAGGATTCTCCCTCCCTCCCTCTACCCTTAGGTGCCACCACCCCCCACTCTCTCTCTAAAATAAATGGATAGATTTAAGGGAGGGGGGGAGGAACATTTTTGTAAACTGTGCAGTTCTAGAATAGACTCAGGAAACTGAGCGTTTAGTTCGGATGGGCCCAAACTGAAACTCTATAAAAACTAAAATTCAATAGCATGGATAAAGTGACATTCTTTGGGGACTAGACATACAACAAAAAAACCAATCTGTTAGTGTCTACTTCAGGACTCTTTTCCTCAATTACATTATAAAATTTAAAGTTTAAAAAAATGTGCTTGTAGGTATGTGTATAGATGTTTCAATTAAGTTTCATTATTTCAACAGTGAGTTAATCCACTGTGCTCTCAAGGTAGAGCTCAGTTAGACCAAGTACATTTAGGTGTTCTTTGGAAGGTGGTAACGCTCTATAGCATTACTAAGTCATAGTTACATCAGAATGCCTTAGTCAGCAAGGCACGCCCTTGTTCAGGGGCCAAAGCAAGGGCAGAGGAGCTGCACTTGTAGAGGGGGTGACCAGCAGGCTGGGCTGAAGAAAGCACTAGAGTTTCAGGCCTGCACCACAGGACTGGTCACTCCACAGTCTCTATCAGCTATAAAAAGGGAAGAATTTTTGAGGAAGCTAAGCAACGTGAAATCATTTCTTTTCCACTAGTCCTTAGCTCTTATGTATTATCATCACTTGCCTCATGCCAAAGACCAAGACTAGAAACGGCCAAATCAACTCTGCTGACACCTGCCAAAATGGGCAGTTGCCCACATGAAAAGCCCCCACAGAGACAGAGAACAGAAATCGCAGGAGACCAGTTACTGCAAGGGAGGTTATCGGCCACACTCCTCTTTTTTCTTTTCTTTAGTCTAAATACTAAATCACAATAGCATTTGAGAATTTGAGATGGACACAGGTATATTTGGTAATTTGTTCAAT
The DNA here is from genome assembly GCF_009829155.1 of Mustela erminea. Classification (NCBI taxonomy): domain Eukaryota; kingdom Metazoa; phylum Chordata; class Mammalia; order Carnivora; family Mustelidae; genus Mustela; species Mustela erminea. The sequence continues at coordinate 103,315,763 of NC_045616.1, read as the reverse complement.
TAATAAGAAAGACCATTAAAAAAGTATAGTCTTTTTAAAAGCCATCATAAAATAGTGATTTTTCCTCCATCAATGGGAAAAAGACCCATGAAAATTAATTCAATAAGCAGTATCAGGAAAAGTGGGATTAGCTAACTATGTACAAAAACAAAGGAACAAATTAATAAATCTGGGCTGCTATTCTATTCCTTGCACCAAAATAACTCCAGACAATGAAACCATTAAAGAAATACTAAAAAAAATGAGAAAAAATTTTTATAATCTGACTGGGTAAAACCTTCTGAAGAAAACCCTGAAGCCATAAAATACAAATCTGATCAATCCAACCAAGCAAAACTTAAAATTTGCACATGGTGTAAATTATACAAAGGCAAAAACAAATAGTAACACATGATAGAAAATGACTAATTTCCTTAATAAAGAGAGTTCACAAATCAAGAGGAGAAAAGCCAAAGTACACCTGAAATATGAGCAAACACAAACAATTTGCAGAAAAAAAAGGCCTAAAACATACATTAAAATGTTAAACTACAAAGAAAATACATGAAGACCACAGGATACAGATTTTCACTTAGATTGTCAAAGAACAAAATGTTGGTTAGGATATATAAGAAAATAAGAGCAATTATATTGCTATCGTATCAAATTGGTAAAATCTGGAGGGTAATTGTGCATAACTCTTTGACCTAGCAATTCTCTCTTCAGGAGTGCTTTCTATAGATGCACATAGACATAATGATGTAGCTATAGAAAAGGACACTTCTCAGCACCATGGTTTACAGTAGCAAAATTGCAAGTAGCCAAATTGACCAAAATGAAGTCCAAACAACACAAGACTGGTGCAACCATAAGAAGAGGCAGACCCAAGATTCATCATTTTAAAGAGAAATCAAGGTGAATGGTGTATGTACTTATGAAAAAAACAGGGTAGCATGGGTGAATACACTCAATGTACATCAGAACAATGGTTTTCACTGTGTGATTCTGCGGACCAGCTGCAGCAGCACCTGGGACCTCTCAGGAATCCAAATTACTGGGGCCCACTCAGACCTACTAATGTGGAACCCCTGGGAGAAAAGTCTAGCAATCTGTGCTTTCAGATGCCTTCTAGGTAATTCTGATGCATTCTCAAGTTGAGGAACTGCTGGGCTGGAGTATCTTTCAAGATACCAAGAACACTGGTAACAGTTGATACATCTGGTGATTGGAGAGAGACTTTTCACTTTGGTATTTTGGGATTTGCCCACATACATATGTATTACCTATTTTAAATAAAAAATTATCAAAACCTGCCACTTTGATCCAAAATGGATAAGAAATGAGCTCAGTGTTTCTAGAAAACTGAGTTATGAGTTCTGATTTATGGCATGAGCCTTAAGAGAAAAAAACAATAGTCTACTTTAGACCAAGATTTCAATGTGGAGGATAAATCATATCTATAAATAACCATGTGTGGTTTGGCACAGTGGAGCCTAAGTCTGATGAAAATGAACTTGTTATTTATTGAAGTAAGTTCTTAAAAAGAAGAAAAACCTTTTTAGAGGTTTTATTAGAATGAGGCAGTTTACTCTTATATAGAGAGTAACAATTAAAAACCCAGAATAAAGGCCAAGACAAAGAGAAAAATTGAACATTTTTTTTTTAAAAAAGCACAAAAACCCTACATACTAAAATTGTACACATCAAGTATTGGTCCAATCTTATATCAATCTATTTACATTAAACAGCACCATGGTTTTCTCACCCAGGTTAGTTAAACATGCCCAGAAAATCGTTATGCAAAGTATATGTACCTTTAAAACAAAATTCTTAAGAGAGCTCTACACAAACAAAAAAAACCTTCTTAGCTACCATAGATTATTGATGATATCACCCAATTCAACTTAGGAAAAATAGGTTTGAACACTTTTCCAGTTGTCAAACTTTGAGAACTGTTACTATTCCATGTAGCACACAAGTAACAAACTCTTTGAAGACAGGGGCATTATGTTCAAACACCTTCAAAGACCCACCTTCAAATATAAAAATACTCCTTTGGAATTACCGTTGCTGTCGTCTCTTGAATTCAGATTCAATTATCAACAACCCTAAATTGAATATAGCCACAATCTTCTTTAAAATGATTGCATAAAGAAAAGGAAGTAGTTAAAGCTCTCAGAAACAAGGTAGGTTATAATTATAGATATTATATCTAATCAGGCTACAGTAAATTTAATACCATTTTAAACTTTACATTTAAACTAATTAGCAGTTTCATTTTGCCATTAAAATTAATAGTGCTTCACATCCAAATAGGTGTGGAGGTCTGATTATTTCCAACTGAGAGCTGTGTACGTACCTTCTTGCCTCTACTTTGCCATATCACAGTCTCGGGGCTACAGTGATTATGTGATAGTCCCCCTCTTCTTTCTGGAACTAACTTTTCAAAGGCCCCAAATTAAATAAACCCTTGGCAGCTTTTTTCCAATATAGTGCGAGAGAATCAGGTGCTCTCACCAGATTTAGCAGTCCTCTCATCTAATCTGCAGATGGCCCTTCATTTGACTTTTTGCTAGGAAAGATGAGAGGGGAAAACTGTCATCTACCACAAGTAGAGGTAACAGTGAACTGGAAAGTTAATGTATAAAGCAGTGTTTCGTCATTTGGTGTCGTTGCTGATGTTTAAGTGACGTCCATACACGTACCAGTAAATTAGGAGTTGATATTTTCTCTAAAAGACTGAAAATAGGCACAGTTCTCCCAGGCACAGATACAACTTGTTTTCCTTAAAACCTTCCTGCAAACTGGGAGGAAGAAAAAATTGACTGTGTTATCTTATAGTGTGAACATCTGTCCTTGATTCCTTGCATTCCCTGGCCCAGTGCATTTGGGGGCATGCGCTGAAAAGTCCCAAGCAGAGTAGGTAGATCGATGAAGGTATAATATAGTAGTGACCCTCTAAGCCTGGATATAAAAACAGCTTTGTTATACAGACATTTCAAAATATCTATGCAGCAAAGGGACAAAAGAATTTTCAACTGAGTATCAGCTGAAAATCAGAGATCTGACTGCACTGACTAAATTATTGCCTAGTGTTCCAGAAGGGTACCTGCCACCAATGTGCTGGAAGGCACCAAAATTTAGTGTGAATGTAAATAAGGAGCTCAAGATACAGGGATGGGGAAAGCAATACCGAAACACAATTAGCCAGTCTCTGCTCCTTTATGGCTAAATATTAATTGAGCAAAGAATTCAGACCAGATAGAAGTGAACCTCAAATACTGCTCTTTTCAGTTTCTATTTTAAAAAGCTCATTTTATAACTGTTATTGATGTTTTTTGGGGAAAAAAAATACATATATATATATATATACACAAACACACACACATTTTTATATATATATATATATATATATATATGTATTTTAATCTGTATTCACAAGGTGCTTGGTGCTGTTCTTCATGGACATAACATTCTATTTACAGTCCAAATCATTTAAATACAGTCATTACATTATTGGGTGTTTTAAAATAAATGGTTATCTATTTTTTAACTGCCTTTCAAATTAGAAACTAATTACATGAGTCTCAAAGGCTGGCTCTTTGTGTTTTATTAATAATTTTTGTTGGTCTCCATCACAGATGGAAGTTTTCACTGGTAATTCCTCAGAACTAAATCCATTCATACGGAATTCAGAGCAGTGAAAATAAATTTCACGCCATAGAGTAGGAAATGACAACGACAACAATAAAAAGGAACAGGCGGGATCTTGGGACCAGCCAATAGGACCAATCAGTTCTCAACTGGTGTTGGGTTTTGCAAAGGCTGGCTCATTATAACTTGCACAACATAGTCCTTTGGGATCTTCAGCTCTTCCAACTTCATTTTGTCGGTAAGAGGTCTGCCAGAAAAGAACCATCGCTGGCTACTCGGTTCCACACCTTCTGCTGCATGTAGCCTCCTCTTCATGTGGTATACAGTGTCTGTGCTGCGGACCACAAGTTTGAGGTCTTTGCCTGTGGAAAGGCGCAAACGGAGCTGACATTCATATCCAGAATTAGGCGGTGGCTCAGGAATATCCAGAGTCTCTATGTCGCTCTTTTCCTCTATCATGTTGATTGGTGGTGCCAGGCAGTAGACTGGAAGCTGATATCGGTTGCCCAGTTCATCATAGCACTCTGTGAGTGCACCTTCAGAAACAGAAGATACAAACAGAGTTTCATCGAAATGAATACATTTTTATTTACACTTTGTAAAATGCTCAAACCCCTTGCCAGCTTGCCACTGTAGAGAAAAAAATATTAAGGCCAATCATTGCCAGCTGCTTAGCAATAATCATTGTCAAGGCCCACAACCAATTATTTGAGGGTTTATCTAATTTTACCTTAGCCAGGACACCAGCTCCTTTCCCTCACCTTTTCCAAGTCATTTCATACGACATTCACACTTTCATTAAATGATAAAGAAAAAGAAAGCACAAAAGAATTCAAATTTACTAATATTATTAATGCTGGCACAAATTAAGGGATATTCAAATTGCATTGGGGTATCTTTTTAAAGAAATGAGTCAGTAACTTTAACAACCACAAAAAACAGATCCCTAGCTCAATTCACCACAACACAGTGTTCCAGAGCAGTTTCCTTAGTGCCTCGACTTCCTACACACTTGGCCAAAAGTCCTTCATCCAAAGGGACCACAAACTGGAGATGACAAGCCTACCAGCTGCTCTGGCTCCTGGCTCATAGATGAATCTCATTAGCACAATCACTACAGAAATGACTGAGGGGTTGTATTTAACCTCAATTAGTCAATCTGTTACAGAGAAGCCTTGGGTTAAAAAGGAAGAATAAAAGGGGTACAAAGTTTATAACCAGATAGCTCAGGGAAAAGAAGCATTCATGGCTTAAAAGAAGGTATTAATGGCTGTTGAGTTTTTTGTTGTTGTTTTTTTTTTTATAAAGCATAAACTGCATTATAATCCCCAGGCCTTTCCTTATGAAGCTTGAAAGCACACTTAATGAATGCTTTCTTACAAGGTTGTTCATATCACATCCTTTGCTCAACCTGAACGTTAATGTCAGCTGATTGATAAAAAACAAAAACATCGGGGCGCTTGGGTGGCTCAGTGGTTTAAAGCCTCTGCCTTCAGCTCAGGTCATGATCCCAGGGTCCAGGGATTGAGCCCTGCATCGGGCTCTCTGCTCAGCAGGGAGCCTGCTTCCCTTCCTTTCTCTCTCTCTGCCTGCCACTCTCCCTGCTTGTGATCTCTCTCTGTCAAATAAATACATAAAATCTTAAAAAAAAAAAAAATCTACCATATTCAAAACACTCATATATAATGAGTATATAGGGTTGGGACAATGAGAAATATTATCAATGAACCAATGAGTTAACAAGCTGATCTTTGTTGTCATTATCAATAGGCTGAAAATACAAAGCACCCAAAATGAGACTGGAAGTCACCAGTCCAGCATGGCTTCGATCCGTCTGTCTTCTAAATTACATAAGATGGGTTTGGGTCAGAATTCAGTCACCAAGCATAACACACGACTCTCCCCTTTCCTCTGTGTTTAAAGATACCGTACAGCCTCTGTGCTGTTCACTAATTAATCCAAATGCTAGGACATTGCAGAAACAGATATACTTTAAGCACAGTTGTGATCACCAGTAGTTCCCTAATTAGCAAGCATCATGCTAAAGTATCAATGCTATTTATAAATAGGGGTATAGTCAGTTGTACTAACTTCACTATTTATATAGCTTAGTCCTGAGACAAAGAAACCTACATTAGTGTCTGACCCCAACTAGTGTCTTCCAGATGGGCTGGCCACCAGGAGAACCAGGAAAGAGAACGTGCAGAGTTCACGAAAGACCATCACCTCCATTAAGAAAACACCTCAGGTAGATATCCCACTGACCCACTGATAGTATGGTCAGCCTGATAAGTACAAGAGCGACATTCTGGCAATGTTCTGCTAGAAAAACTTTCTTTTAGAGAAGCACCATTATCTTTGAAATCTGTAGACCAAGATGAAACTCCGAGCCTTGTTATGAACCAGCTGTGCAACCTTGAGCAATATTCTTTTTAACCTGAAATACCCTTCTTAATTAGCAAAATGAGACAGAAAACCTCTAAAGTGGTTTCCAGGTTTGCATATTCTTCTTCACCTGCAGTACCATGACAGATATAAAATAACAGGACTATAAACAAAAGCAGTCAAACTGCAAGCAGAATGATGTCTGGACTGAAAGACAGCTTACATTTGTAGCCTCTCTAGAAAAACTAGAGATGTCAGAAGCAGCTTTTATGAGTGTGCTACAACATGAGTGTATGTCAATCTTGAAACAAACATACAATCTAATAGGTACTTTGGCTCCTGAAGCAGTCTTTCTAAAAAAAAAATAATTTCAGTCATCATCTGCCAGTTCATTCATTACTTTTTTTTTTTTTTAAGATAATACCCTAAAGGAAGAGATTTTATTTATTTTTTTAAGTATACTCTACCCACCAACATGGGGCTCACATTCAAGATCCTGAGATCAGTCAGCCAGGCCTCCCTGGAAAGCAGTCTTTTCCCTTCTGTCCTTCAGCCCAGCAAGTTAGAAATTCAGTTTTCAGATCTCAAATGGGTGAGGATAAAAATTCCATTAAAGAGGTGCCAGTAGATGGCATATCTTCTTACTCCAGCTCAGGAAGTGCTCATGCCTATGATGCTGGAAATCAGCTACCCAGACTTCGTATTGCTTGGCCCTCATACTTTAATATTTTGAGAAAACTTGCATTTTATTTAACATGGAGTTTTCTGGCTTATTTACTCTTTTCCTCACTTCTGTCAAATTATAATCTGAGTTCTAAACATGCTCTGAATAACTAAATAGAGGAAAAGTCCAGACCATGATGTCAGATAGGATTTAGTTACATTTTTAAGCTATACTTTTATGGGTTACTCTCTCCCCAAGTTAAATATCTGGGATCAATTTATCAATAAAAACAAACTTTGTTTACAATTTAGCCCACAGTTGACTATTATCCCAGAATTACCTACTCAGAGCAGAATGACTCCTCTGTTGGCCCAGACCCTTTCGAACAATATACTCCCAATTCTCCACCATCTACTAGCCCTGTATCTCTTTAGGAAAGACAAAACTGCCCTGCTAATAATGACCTCTAAACACATAACCTCTGTGGGATTTCATGAGGGCCACTCCACATATTCCACAGAGTTGCTGCAGGAACATTTACTAAACACCTGGAAGAGTGTAAGCCACATCACTAGCTCTGGGGAGGAAAGTTTACAAGAGAGACATTTTTCTTGATCCCCAGAAACTTCTAACTGAGGTAAGCAGATATGGCATACCCACCAGAGATTTTAAGTACAAATACACTGAAAATCAACCAAATGCTGAGACATCACACAACAGAAGAGTGACTAACACTGGTAGAGCAAAAAAGGAGAAATTCTGTGGAAATAGTGTGTTCTGGCCATGACACAGAATAGAAATAAAGGGCATCTCAAGAAATAGCAATAACATGGGAACAAGAATTAATACAAGGTAAATAGGATATAGCAAGAGGTTTTGCTGAGATGAATAGAGAATCGATGATGTGAAACTACTAGATTGACAGCAATAGTGACAACCTGACAGAAGGTTCGGGGGTTTAGATTTCCTACTACAGGTGGCTGATACAGTACATGAGTCATTCACCTAACAAATACTGAATGCCTGTTACATGCCAAGCAATGTTCCAGGTGAACAAGACAAAGCCTGGAGATTATTTTACCATTTGCATAAAGGGAGAATGATTGGAATAAAAAATCAGCCAAAATGATTGCCTGACTACAGCAACAGAAATGGATCTGAGACAATCAGACCTAAATGACAGGTTATATGATGGAAAACAAAAAGGAAAGAAGAATCACCTAAACCGGAAATGAGAGTGACAGAGAATTTAGGGTTAGAAGCTTTTTTGCTTAGTTTTTAACTGCTTCAGGTTCAGTGAGATACTGTATCAACTCAATTATGAGCAGGTAACTGAAAAAGTATATCAGGAAAAGGGTAAAAGCAGCTTGTAGAGTAATAATCTCAAACATACAAGTCTGAACATACAAGCAAACATATAAGAGTGCTTACTAGTTCTGGTTCTGAGCACTTCGAATACACTGACATTTAATCCTCACAACAGCCCTTTATGGTCAATCTATTAACACTCATTTTGCACATGAGGAAAGTGAAGCAGAAAGAACTTGTCCAGGGTTACATACAATAAGTGACAGACTGAAATAACTGGGATTCCTGAGGGCTTGGTTCCTGGGTTAGTGATATGGTAAATGGGAAAAAGGAAATAGACATGGGGGGGAAGGGCACAGGACAAATATTAGAGGGGTGAAAAGCCAAACATGAATCACAGGGAGTAAGAACCCAATGGTCTAGGGCTGCCTGGGTGGCTCATTATGTTAAGTGTCTGCCTTCAGCTTAGGTCATGGTCCCAGAGTCCTGGGATGGAGCCCTGCATCAGGCTTCCTCGCTTAGCAGGGAGCTTGCTTCTTGCTCTGCCTGCTCTGCCTGCCACGCCCCCTGCTTGTGCGCTCTCTCTCTCTGAGAAATAAATAAAATCTTAAAAAAAAAGAAGAGTCAGCAGTCTAAATACAGTCCACCAACACATACGGACCTGGAAGATGAGAAAAAAGAAAATGGCAACTAAGTTTCAGTCCTGTGAGGCCACCAAATATAGTGACAAAATGGACATATTACTGTCACTGTCTCATCTGCCATATTTGAGAGGAATATGTGAATAACAGGGCATAGTTAGAAGACAGGAGAGTTTTTTTCTAAAAGCCTGTGTGTTCAAACACAAGAGGGAAAGAACCACTTTAAAAGTTGATAATGTAGGGGCACCTGGGTGGCTTAGTTGGTTAAACCTCCAACTGCTCATTTTGGCTGAGGGCATGATCTCAGAGTGGTGAGACTGAGTCCCACATAGGGATGCACTAGGTGTGGAGCCTCCTTAAGATTCTTTCTTCCTCTCCCTCTGCACCCCCACCCCCTGCCCTCATGTGCTGTCTTTAAAAATTAAAAAAAAAAAAGTTGATAATGTAGGCATTTTTCTAGGTTTTTTTCTTTTTCTTTCTTTTTTTAAAAAATGGTGATGCTTTTTTTTTTTTTTAAGATTTTATTTATTTATTTGACAGACAGAGATCACAAGTAGGCAGAGAGGGAAGCAGAGAGGAGGAAGCAGGCTCCCTGCTAAGCAGAGAGCCCGATGCGGGACTTGATCCCAGGACCCTGAGATCATGATCTAAGCCGAAGGCAGAGGCTTAACCCACTGAGCCACCCAGGCGCCCCTAGGTATTTTCTTTTAAAAAAATTATTTACTTTAGAGAGAGCGCATGCAAACATATGCACAGAGGGGTAAGGTGGGTATGGGGCAGACAGAGAGAATCTCAAGCAGACTCCATCCTCAGCACAGAGTAGACACAGGCTCCATCTCATGACCCCCATATCATGACTTGAGCTGAAATCAAGAGCCTGACGCTTAAACTACTGAGCCACCCAGGAGCCCCTAGAAGGTTTTTATTGACCGCCCCCTGGGCACAGAGGGTGTAGTTCATTTAGTAGTTCTGTACTAGCTCTAAAGAAGCTCTAGTCAGGCTTGTTCACACTTGTCACCAAGCAGCCTCTGTGGAAGACATTCTTGTCTTTTTACCCTTCTCCTCACAAACCTATCACAGCCCTAGCAGAGACAGATGGCTACCAAGATAAACAATTGCCAGGGCATCGCCTCCCAGGTCAGGAAGCCCTAACATCTCCCCATGATAGTAAGAAATCTGCCAAGACTCCACCTTCTGTTCTCATTCCATACATAATTTGCTGAAGTTGTTATTTACCTTCTATCTAGATGACTGCCTCAGATATTCCCTTTTCCTTGGTCAACTTGGTTTTCTATGGCTATTTTAAATTAGGCATCAAAATATTTCACAAGAAAACTATAAAGATAAAACTACCTTATACACCAAAAAATAAGAATAGCTTTACTAAGTGCCAGGAACTCTTTCTCAATCTTTCAGGTTAAAAAAAGATGTTTTTTTAAAGCATTCAAAGGCCTCTCCGCTTATCCCTCTATGCTCACTCCTCTAAGACTGCAGTCAGTCTTAACATTTTTGCCACTTGAGACTTGTATAGCTACATGGACAAATTTGTAAAAGTTAAAAATCAACTTTTACATTATGAAAATTTGGAGAAATGAAATGTTATCTTGTGATGATGGTTTCACAGGTATATACATGCCAAAGCTGATCAAACTGTACACTTTAAAAATATGTGCTGTTGGCATATTTCAGTATACCTCAACAGAGTTGAAAAATTTAATATTTAAAATACACTGGCAATCTGATATAGAAAACTGCCCTTCCAAAATTAATTAAGTGGGTGATGTCCTGGAGCTGCAAGGCTTTTGCTATACTGGGTGTCTCTTCCAAAGCTTGTGGAAATACTGTCTTTATTGCTGCCTTTTCTTTTTCCTTTTTTTTTTTTGACATCTCTTTCCTAACTGACCCAGAAGGCACAAACTCTGACTTTTTCAACAAATGTGACCTCCTATGGCAAGGAAAGCCTAAGTACATAATTGAGTTGGACAAAAGCAGTGATATAACAGAAAGACTATAAAAGAACAAAACAGTAGATTAGTCTTATGATTTGGGAAGCCCACTGTCAAGCCTGATGGAGGGACAGAAGACTAGAGAAGCAGTGAATCTGATGCAAGGAGTAGCAGCTTTGGAGTGGATCACACTCAAATTTTAATTTAGACCCTAATTTTGGACATATTCAGTCTGTTTCCTCAAGGACTATAGTATCTACCTCATAAAGTTGTTGCAAGGATTAAACAATAAAACATACGCAAAATTGCCTAATACATATTACAAACCCACTGAAAACAATAAGGTTAGTTCCCTTCTCACGTAAGTTTTTTTTTTTTTTTTAAAAGATTTTATTTATTCATTTGACAGAAAAGAGAGCACAAGTAGGGGGAGCAGCAGGCAGAGGCAGAGGGAGAAGCAGGCTCTCCTGCCCAGCAAGGAGCGCAATGAGGGGCTCAATCTCAGGACCCCAGGATCACCACCTGAGTCGACGGCAGACCCTCAACCAAGACACCCAGGGGCCCCCTAAATTTTAAACCTCAGAAGATGACTTATGGAAGAGAGCTCACCAATACCAATATACAAAGGATCAAACTTCTAAAATCTGAGTTCACTGCTTTAGGCCTCATGGGATTCTCTATAAACCTGAATCACAGTAATGTCAAAGGGCCATCACAATTACCTTTCATTAGGATATGAACAGTCTTTCAGGACTAACTAATGACAGTCTCTCTCATGCAAACATTTTGTTGGGAATTATATTAAGCTTATATCTGACAGTCAGGCTTTAAGAGCAGTTTTAGCTCTCATCCTACCAAGGTAGCTTTTAAGACTGTGGTATTCAGAAGCACCAAGTCTACCAGGTCTTACAGTAAGCACAGGTGAAAGGTGATTTAGTTTGTATTGCTCAAGCCACTATGACGGTTAAACAGTAAATACTTGTGTAGGGGGGTGCCTGGGTGGCTCAGTTGGTTAAGTATCTGACTTTGGCTCAGGTCTTGATCTCAGGTCCTAGGATCAAGCCCAGTGGGCTCAACTGGGCTCCATGCTTAGTGGAGAGTCTGCTTCTCCCTCTGCCCCTCCCCCTGCTCATATTTGCACTTCCTCTCTCTCTTAAATAAATAAATAGAATCTTTCAAAAAAAAAAAAAAAAGAGCTTGTAAAGAAGTGCCTGGGTGATGCAGTTGGTTAAGTCTCCAACTCTTGGTTTTGGCTCATGTCATGATCTCGTGGGTCATAATGTCATGGGTCCTGAGATCTAGCCCCAAGTCTGCTTAATTCTCTCCCTCTGCCCCAACCCCCAACTCACCGGAGTGAGGACTCTCTCTCTCTCAAATAAATCAATCTTTTTTTGGGGGGGGGGAAGCTTGTGTAACATTTTGTCACATTTCTAAGGGGACAATGATCTTTGGACAGGCCTACTGACACAAGGACAATCTCCCACCTCAGCTATTTCAGGGCCTTTGTTGCTTTAACTGGGGGAAAAAAAAAAGGTTGGGGGGTTTAGTGACAGCAAAAGAAGAGTGGATAAATTTACATTTTATAGCTCCAAATAATTTTTGTTTCTTTGACAGAGAATGGAAACTATTAATTCACATACTAATATACTATTAATTTATGGTTAGTCATTTACCAGATCCTATATAAATGCCGTTTCATTTCTAACACCACAGTCTAGATAAAATTCTCTATCTCCCACGTACGTGTAATATCTTCATGCTTTCATTCCTAAGCCTTATGTTCATGACAAATTTATCAATTAAGTTTATTAAATGACAAATTCTTACAGGGACCTTTATAGGAACCAGAATACATGGTCTGCTTCTTAATGGCCTCTATCACATTTAAGGGAAACAGAAATGAGGTCTATATATATGCATTTCCTGCCTATCCATGTCTTAGAAAATCTACTTGTTTCTCTTTAGTATTAATAAGTATGTAGGTTTTGTTTTTGTTTTTGTTTCTTAAGATTTTATTTTCAAGTAATCTCTACACCCAACGTGGGGCTTGAAACCACAACAAGATCAAAGTCGCAGGTTCGGGGTGCCTGGGTGGCTCAGTTGATCGAGCGTCTGCCTTCAGCCCAAGTCATGATCTTCAGGTCCTAGGATCAAGTCCCGCATCGGGCTCTGCACTCAGCATGTAGTCTGCTTGGTACGCTCCCTTTGCCCCACCCCTTGCTTGCTCTGTCTCTCAAATAAATAAAATCTTAAAAAAAAAAAAAAAAAAAGGAAGAAGTGGAGTCACCAGCTCCACTGACAGGTCAGGTGTCCCAAGTATAGTTTTAGAATATTCTGTACAGTGTGGGAGGGACTAAAAGTGGAATTAACCATGAAGATTACTCATGTATTCCTATAAAAAACAGAAATGCAATGACTTTGTCTTTCAATTGCTTTGTTGTTAAATCCAGTACTTGAATTCAAATCCTAACTCCAATTCCAGGACTTAACACTTGGAAAAAGGATGTAACCATTCTGTATTTCAGTTTTCTCATCTATTTATTTACTTATTTATTAAAAATATTTTAAATTTATTTTAGAGAGAGAGTCTTAAGCAGACTCTACACTGAGCATGGAGCCCAACTTGGGGGTCAACCCAGGACCCTGAGATCATGACCTGAGCTGAAACCAAGAGTCACACACTTAACTGACTGTGCTACCCAGGCACTCCTCCTTCTCATCCCTTTAAAATAGGGACTATTGTAGGTGATTATTACAGGCATGAGGATTATATAACACCACTTCAAAACATGAATTATGAGTATCTTATTATTCCTGGTTCTTAGTCTAGGTGTTCTTTTCATCATGTTGGCTCCCTAACACAGAATTGCTCTATTTATATTATTTATGAGTGCCTTTAAAAAAAAAACTTTAATAAGATTTTTCGAAGTTTATTTTAGAGACTGGGGGAAGAGAGAGTGTATGTGCAAAAGAAGGGCAAGAGGCAGAGGAAGAGGGAGCCCCTAGCAAACTCTGCACAGAGCATGAAGCCTGATATGGGGCTCAATCCCACAACCAAGATTTGGGCTGAATTGAAGTCAAGAGTCAGATGCTCAACCAACTGAGCAAGCCAGGCTCCCCTAAGTGCCTTGATTTTTTTTTTTTTTTTAAGATTTTATTTATTTGTCAGAGAGAGAGAGAGGGAGAGAGAGCGAACACAGGCAGACAGAATGGCAGGCAGAGACAGGGGGAGAAGCAGGCTCCCTGCCGAGCAAGGAGCCCCATGTGGGACTTGATCCCAGGACGCTGGGATCATGACCCGAGCCGAAGGCAGCTGCTTAACCAAATAAGCCACCCAGGCGTCCCAATGCCTTGATTTTTAAAGACTTAATCACATTACACAAAGTTCAATTTATTCACATTTGATGTATTTTGAGGTAAGACCAGGAAAAAGGAAAATAATATTCTGGGCAACTCTTTTTCCTTCTATATTTTGAAGGTGATTAAAAAAGTTTTTAAAGAATTACCCTTTCCTACTTTCTATATCCCTAAGCATGATAAAGGACAAAAGAAATGGACCTTCAAAAGCCTAACTGAAGACCTGGTAATGTTTAGCCACAAGAAATAATGAGTAAAGTTGGAGTTAAGTCTGTAAAAAAGGGAAAAGTATATGAATAATGGTGAGGAGCTACTCCTAGACAAGAAAGATTAAGAGGGGAGCTTTTACATTTGATTTGGGAGGGAGATGGAAAACACAGTAATTGCAGATGCTGAAGAAATAAACCACCACCTTTCTAGAAAATTAGAAAGTAGGGAAAGAGGGAATAGCCAATTTTTAAAATCCTTTTTAATCTTCTATATAAGAATTCTAAAAAGCATTAAATCCTCTCATCTTTATGAAACAAGTATTGTTTCTGAACAAGCTTTCACTGAAAATTACTGAATAGTGACTATGGGCCAAACTCTGAAAAATGAAAATAATAACCACCTTTTATTTATTTATTTATTTTTAAAAAGATTTTAAGTAATCTCTATACCCAAATTGGGACTTGAACTCACAGCCCTGAGATCAAGAGTCATGCTCTACCTACTGAGCCAGCCAGGAGCCCCCCCACCTTTAAAAAGAAACAGAAAAGGGTGCCTGGGTGGCTCAGTTGGTTAACCAACTGCCTCCAGCTCAGGTCATGACCCTGGAGTCCCAGGATCCAGTCCCTCATCGGGCCACCTGCTCAGGGGGCAGTCTGCTTCTCCGTGACCCTCTCCCATCTCATGCTTTTTCTATCTCAAATAAATAAAAGCTTTAAAAATACATACATACATACATTATACATACATAAATACAAACCCTCTGTTTATGCTAATCTGGGTAAACCACTTAATCTGTGACTTAGTTTCATTAGCGAAGTACTGTATTAGGAATGTTTTTAGGATTTTTAGGTAATGGCAAAATCCAGTCAATTAGAAAAGGAGATACTCTTTTTAAGAAATTTAGGACCATGAGAAAAAATGTGTAAATCATGAAAAATAAACTGCTTATGGGATTGGGAGACTGTGGAAAAGAGGTACTAGATACCAGAATCATCCAGGGAGATTTTTCCACAATACACTTGTCCACATATATCCTCAACCTAAGTCACAATTTCCAGAGTGAAAATACATTTGCTCATTTAAAATTCCCCGATAGTTATGATACCATCTTCTAACTCTATTGCCATTTGAGAATAATGAACTAAAGACACTGCTGATATTAATAAAGAAAGATAATTAGAAAGCACAGAATTATCTGGTGCTTGGACAAGACAGAAATATAATGAACACGACCTGCAGGCTGGAGTTGAGACAAGAACAGAATTATTCATGGAATCGCTATATGAAAAAGAAACAAAGGAGGAAATATGAGGCATGGGCATTGGGTGATGGGAGGTGTTTTGGTTGTTTCTCTGAAAAATAACTCAGGAAATAAGGTAATTATGATTATACAGAAAAAAGGCCACTGACAAATACATAATTTTTGTGCACATAATACCAGTAATAAATATAATTTAAACCAAAAACAGTACGGTCCTTGCTTACTTTGCATATACAATCTAAAATAACAGGCAAACCTATACAAATAACATTTACAAAGACATTTCCATATAGTTATCAAACTTTAAGAGATTTTTTATAATATTTATATTGGGAAGATAATATGAATGGGTTGGGATAATAAGATCATAGGAAGGGAAAACAGGATGAGATGAAAACAGGGCAAGACCTGACTGAAGGAAGCTTAGAAAGGAATGTATGCCCTAGGATCTCTTCAGATTGTCAATCTAAGATCAGTTCAATACTTTCATGGGTAACACAGATGTAGATGAAAGAATAGAGATGGGCCTAAACAGGAATGATGCTAAACTATGTCATCAATGCTTTGGTGTCCAATTAATAAATCTGTTACTAATGTTGCTATGGAATCAATACAATCTCAAAATTCAATTAGGCATTTGCCCATGGGCAGAGTCCCCCAAAAGCCAGAGAAAGATGGTATCAGTAGATAATATATCCATAAAAATCATCAAATTGTATTAAAGAATTTGGTAAAAGAATTTACCTGTTAATGCCAGAGTTCAAGAAAAGCAGTTCATTCGCACTACTATTTATCACTTTTTGGCCTATGGTTAGAAATTTATATGTGTTAATATCACATTTAATCAATACAACCACCCTTTAACATAGGTAGTTATAATCCATATTTTATAGATGGCAGCATTGAAGCTTACAGAAAAGAAGTGATTTGCCCAAAGTTGCATAGCCATGAGTAATATAGTAGAGACAGAAAGGAAGGCTAGGTCTGATACTAAAGCCTGAGCTAAAGCCTATGCAATATTTTAAATTTAAAATATGAATTATAGGATGTTTAGGGTCTAACACAGCAAAGTGTGTCCAAAGTAAAATTTCAAATATATAACTACACCAAAAAGGTGGAAGACATTTCAGTAACACCACTGATTAGGTCTAGATAAAAGCATGTAGCTAAATAGCTGAGTTATAAACTCATGGTGAGTTAGAGTACATGAGTGAACACAATTCTAAAGTCCATCCAAAAAATGCTATTAAGGTTCAAATATGAACAAGGGAATTTAATCAAAGGTAGCAAAGACAGTAAGACCCAGAAAGTTATTATAGAGCTTTGAACAGGAGACATCAATTTGATTTCTTCATGCTAAAGCAGAAAATACTCCTTAAACGTAGGAAGTAGAAACTCATCCTATCAAATTTCCAAGAATAATTCTCTCTAATCTATTGGTTGGTGGGCTGCCAACAACTTTACTTTTCTTGGCAGTTCACATAGGTAAGCAAAAACAAGGGACTTAAGTATTTGCCCATACCCAATAAAATATACATATACCCCTGCCTTACATAAAACAGTTACTTTGCCTCCATTAATTTGTAAACAAGGCCATAATTTTTTCTAAAAGATTTATTTATTTATTTATTTGAGAGATAGAGAGAGAGAGAAAGCGAGCAGTGAGAGAGGGAACACAAGCAGGGGGGGTGGGAGAGGGAGAAGCAGGCTTCCTGCTGGGCAAGGAGCCCAATGTGAGGCCCGATCCCAGGACCCTGGGATCATGACCTGAGCCAAAGGCAGATGCTTAATGACTGAGCCACCCAGGTGCCCCAAGGCCATAATTTATAGAACACAATCAGACATTCCTACAGGTAACTATAAGTATAAAGTAAGGAAGTCAAAGAAATTCTAAGGTTCCGGATCTCAGGCTTCTAAATTAAGACAATCACAAATAAATTAATTCTTTCCCACTCCCCACCCCTACTCTCAGCTTGCAAACCTGTACAAACAAACAATAAATACTGCTTTAAAAAAATATGGGATATAAGCATTAAAAAGAGAAGGATGATAAAAAATTTGTAAAGGAAGTCTCTTTCCTTTATTTATATAAAGGTAATAGTTGAAGACAAAATATAAAACTAAAAGAGGTAATGGAACAAGATGAGGTGCACCCCCAATCACACGAGGTAAAGAATTCAAAGACTATCCTTGAAAATCAGCACTAAAGAGTCATACTAAAATGGTATTTAACTACACAGTTTTTCAAATATAGGAGGCATCATTTTCACACCTGTGCAGAAAAAGTCATCTATAAACAGTGGGTACTCAATAAATATTATTAACCCAAGCCTCTACTAATAGGCTTTCATAATAAAGAACAGAAAAGCTATAGAATATGTATTTTTAAAAGTTTCTTGGAAGCACAGTTAATTCAGAAAATTAACAGACATTTGGGAAACTGGGAAGGATACTAAGTTAAATATCTTTATTTGAAAAGGAGTCGGGGAGCCTGGCTGGCTCAGTTGGAACAAACATGCGACTCTTGATCTCTGGGTTGTGAGTTCGAGCCCCACATCAGGTGTGGAGTTAGCTAAATAAATAAAACCAAAAAAGAAAGAAAGAAGAGAGAGAAGGAGGGAGGGAGGGAGAAAAGGAGTTAAAGGACATAAAGCAGATAATTAAACAGGGAAAAGCAGTGTTCTGAAAATACAGACAAAGAGAGAGATTGAAAAAGAAAAAATGAAGGTATAAAGAAACAGAAAACAATGCAAAGGAATGCAGGTGATTACACAAGGGGCTAAAGAGACAACTTGGAAAAATATTAATTTGAAAAACTAAAGAGAAAAATTTATAAGTACAATTATCAAAAGAGCAAAGAATATAATATAAAATTAACACTTAAATCTCAGTATATCATGAAAAATTTTGAAGAGTTTCTAATTAAGGAGACCAAGCAAGAGGATATGTATGGGTCCAGCAAACATGTGTCCCTGGAAACACTCAAAACTAATCATGTTCCTTCGAGTCACATTCCTAAGCAAAATAGAGAGAGGTTCTTAATAATGCTCAGGGTCACAATCATAGAAAACTGTCCTTGAGAACATGTGACTTCTAAGTTTGAGTTTGCTCATTATGCTAAAAATAGGCTTGTTGAGAAAGTACAATGACTAAAGGAAAATCCACTGAGTCTCTATGGCTTCTGAAATCTAAATGTGAGACTTCTCTAGTGCCCACAGGAAATGAGTGCAGTAGAAGCTCTAGAAGATTGGGACAAAGGATGGAGGGCCCTTGATGAAGAACTAGCAAGTTTCTGAGTATGGAAGTTGGAAAATATAGGTTATCAAGTGTTCGCTTTCTTGAGATTAAAAATACTTAAAAAGCATAAAAAATAGTGGGACACCTGGCTGGCTCAATTGATGGAGCATGCAACTCTTGATATTGGGGTTGTGGGTTCAAGCCCCATGTTGGGTGTAGCACTTACTTAAAAAATGAAAAAATGAAAAACAAACACACAAAGTAAATCTTTCTCCAGCTAAAAGACATACAAAGAAACAACGAGCAATGTTCCTCTTAAAAAAAAAAAAAATGCACAGCAAGAAAAATGAACTCTGCATTTGGTTTCTTGTTATTGGAAAGGAGCTGAGTATGTTCCCTGTTATCCTTGAAAACCACCAAACCTACCATGTGGTAATGTTATGTTTGCACCATCAATGATTGCTTGTGCCAGTTCATGATCATTGCTCTCAAAAGCATGTGCAGCAGCCTTCAAGGCATCCCAAATCTCTTTACGGCCTTCAAAAGCTGGTGCGGTGTCCCAAAATTCGTCCCTCTTGCTGCGCAGTTGTCCATCTGTCATGGGATAATCGCTTTTCCATTTGGGTTTCTCCTTTTTCAAAGGTTGGTTACGACCTAAGGCGACTGCGAAGAAAAATAAAAAATTGACATCAAAACCAAAATTTATAAATGATATATTAAAAGTGATCTGGTCATTCCTCTTTGATTCATTCCTCAAAATTATAGCTAGAAGTCTGCCTAATAATTAATTCTTGCATTCTGAAATTTTCCCTATTTTGGAACTACAAGAGCAAATGGAGACATTAGATGGCTCTATCTAAAAGTTCCAGGGACAACTCAACTCCCAATGCCTTCTCCAAAGGATGATTTTAATAATTACTTAGAAAAATAGCATTATGTATTTCATCAGACAGTAATGGCAGGATTTTAAAAAGACAAAGGATGCTATAAAAAAGGTAAGATACTAGGAAAAATCAAGTAACATTAGCTTGAATCTCAGGACTCTGGACATATAAAACCAAAAAGTAGGAACTGAAAAATCCTTAGCAGGGGAAAGAATGCTCTGCAGTGTTCAAAGGAATAGTCAAATCAGCAGCTCCATGAGGAAACCTGATCACAGGAGCACCCACTCTGGACTTCAGTCAAGGAACTGTAAATGCCTCTTTTTGAAACCTACATAGTAGCTAATTTTGAAAAGGGTGAGACAGGTGGTCAGAAATTAGTGCTTCACTCTTCGGAGAAAATAGGACAGAACAGGTGATCCTTCATACTGGACTATGGGAGAAGTTCTAACCATAAGAAACAGAAGAACTACAACATCCTACAGTAGTTTCAAACCTAGAGGAGAAGAAAAAAGGGGGCAGGAGTCCACTCCTCATTTGCTGTAAAAGGCAGCAGAGCTCCTTAGAGAATGCTACATAGTGGTAGGGCTAGAACAAGACTGATGCAGCTTCTTTTACCCAGATACTTACCTGGCCTATCATCACTGATTCCACACCAACGTAGAGAGCCATTCTTAATCTTATACAGTGCCAGAGACAAGAAATAGTTTGATAGATGCAAAAATCAGTAAAAAGAAAAGTGAAGCTTGATGGGAGTCTTGGGTAAGAGTGGGTGGGAAGTAAATGACAGAGTGGTGGGAAGGAGAGGGTGTGTGTCAAAATTCAATGTTCTATATTTAACTGCAGAAAGAATACTAATTTAAAAGAAATTACTCTCAAAATGGTTTTAAAGAAGCCATGAAATTAACCATTCCCTTACTGGCCCAGAGCCAAATGAAATTTGGGCTATTCATAATAGAAATAAATACAATTACTCCAGTTCCTGGGCAATCTCTATCCCTTACAGAATGCTATGCTGCCAATGACAGAACAAACTAATGCTGCAAAGTGTATCTGGAGTGACAGTTGGATTCAGCCATGCTCTTTCCACCTAATCTGGCCATTTTATCTCAAAGCAGCAAACAACAGGTCTCATCCTCTACCTTCAGAGTGGCACACTATGCCACTGCCAGCTATTTTTCCATTCAAACATCCAGTGTTTTGAATCCCTGTACTTTTTGGCCATGTAGCTTATCCTAGTGAAATGGCAACCAGCTGAATTCTAAAAGGATACGGATAGCAAAGCAGGAAAACTGTCTATTTAATAGCAGAGCTAGAAAGAGGACCCACGTATCCTTAATTAACAAATATGTGCTGGACATCCACTAAGGGGATCACTACAGATGGGTGTATCAAGTTTAATTCAAATGTGAGAAACATGATCTATACTAATGACTTTCCCTTGTATTTTCTAAATAATAAATAAATGTACATAGCACATTATTCTCTAAAAGGTGTTCAGAATATGTCAGATAATCACAATCCACCCCCTACTGGTTCTACCAACAAGGCAAAATGAAACGCATGTTTATTTTCTGCTATATTAACCTTTAGATAAGTCAGTAATAGTCTAGGGATGACACTAAAAATTAGTTTACTGAACAGGGAGTAGAAGACAAAGCACAATAGGTAAATAACTATTTGAATAGGTATCTATTTAACATTCAAATGAGTACCTATTACACAAAGTTATCTATTCAATATTCAAATAAGATACCTACTTGAATAAAGTTTCAGGTTTTCCTGAGTAGTTCCAGAGAACTGTCTAACCTCAAATATATTAAATGTACCTTAGAGATAACCTGTTGTAATTCTCTAATTGTGAGAGAATCACAAAGCAAAGGCAAAAACAACAAAACCTCTACAATCTCAGTACTTAAACCTAAGAAACCGAAAGAGGCCCTCAGAGGGACCTGACAAAAACAATCTCATAACAAAGGTAGAAAATAGGGGCATCTGGGTAGCATAGTAGATTAAGTGTCTGACTTTGGCTAAGGTCAAGATCTCAGGGTCCTGGGATCAAGCCCTGAGTTGTTGTTGTTGTTGTTGTAGTTGTAGTCATTGTTGTTGTCTACAATGGTGGGGCTCTGCACTCAGTGAGGAGTCTGCTTCTCCCTCTCCCTCGGACCCTCCCCCTGCTCCTACTCTCTCTCACTCATATAAATAGATAAAATCTTTAAAAAAATAAAGGTAGAAAAATACTTTGGAAAAAGTAAAAGCCCCTTCCTTATGAATGAGGAAGCTTTATTTTACCTCTCCCACCTACAAAAGGCATAAGAGCAAAGTCCCATAAAAAGGACAGATGATACATTATGCTTAAGGATAATCACTCCAAATCCATCTCAAACCTATATGCTGAAAAGTTCCAAAGTCACTACTTTATGTGGTAGTAAATAAGACAAAATAAATGTTTGTGACATCAAGCAAGCTTCCTTTTTTCTGTCTCTACTTTTCTCTTTATCACAAACACACATAACAGATAAAGTCTACTGAACATCCATACTAAAATACAGAAGTGTTTACAACATATTTTAGTGAAACCCCTGAGCAGTGCAGAATTTTCATTAAAAATATGAAATTAAAAGCCTCATTTTAGGGGGTGCCCACGTGGCTCATTCTGAGAATTCTTATTCTGAGAATTTAAAATACAAGTACCTTCCTTATTTTAAAAAGAACTGTTCTATGATGGTCATGCACATCCTATGCATATGAGTATATTTTCTAGGAATTGGTCACCAAATGTTGTGCTTTGATTTTAGCCGATATCATAAACCTAAATTTCTGAAAATACCTGGACATAGAAATCAGTCTAGCAGCTAAGAAGCTATGTTTTTGTTTTTTTTCCCACCAAGTCAACCATTCTCAGTTATAAAGAAAAAGACCATAAACTATGTGTACTCATTAGATTACATCTTATGCTCTGAAACTTTCAGGTTTATCTGTTTCATATATCATCTGACTGCTGAAACCAAGAAAGATGCTCAGTACCGTTCATATGTCTGGGACTAAGCATAGCATTATGCTCTAACAATGGATTTAAAGATAGGAAACAGTTTTTATTCCCTAAATTTCAGTTTTATTTTATTTTATTTTATTATTTTTTAAAGATTTTATTTATTTATTTGACAGAGAGAGATCACAAGTAGGCAGAGAGAGAGAGAGGAGGAAGCAGGCTCCCTGCTGAGCAGAGAGCCCGATGCGGGACTCGATCCCAGGACCCCGAGATCATGACCTGAGCCGAAGGCAGCAGCCTAACCCACTGAGCCACCCAGGCGCCCCCCTAAATTTCAGTTTTAAATCTTTAAATTGCAGGCAACCAACCACACTAAGTTTTTTTATTCCATGGTTTAACATATAGCAAAAGATTAATAATGAAACCTAATTTTATTATTTCAGAAAATACCCTTCTTTCCCCCATCACTCCAGTTATTTTTCTAAAACTTTTACAAAAAACTCACATCTCAGAAAACTCTTACTCACATTCATCTACTCATTTTAACTCTCCTTAAAAACGGTCAGCACTTAATCCCTTTCTGACAAATAAATAGTTTTAACATGCAGAAAACCCAAGAAAAGTTTGCTTTTCAGATTCAAATATGCAACATAATCTTAGACATTATCTTTTACTCCACAAGTGAATGAATTTGCTAAGAATTCACTTTGACATTTTGATAAAAAACATGGGGCGCCTGTGTGGCTCAGATGATTTGAGTGTCTACCTTCAGCTCAGGTCATGATCACAGGGTTCATGTGTTGAGCCCTGTGTTGGGCTCTCTGCTCAGCCAGTAATCTGCTTCTCCCTCTGCCTCTCCCCCTGGCTTGTGTTCTCTCCCTCTCTCTCTCTCTCTGTCAAATAAATAAAATAAAATCTTAAAAACAAACAAAACAAACAAAAAAACTCCACTGATCTCTAAAATGAAGTATGTTTATAGTTGTTTTCCTGCTTTTGGTTCTGCTCTTTTGGTTTCCTGCCTTTTGGTTCCCTAATTTAAGATTCAGACTCTTCACATGAATAAAGGAGAACCCATAATGTAGAAGTAAGGTATATATCAAGATATGACTCACATAATAATAGCTGTAACAGATTGAAAACCAGAGCATTCCATTTCACTAAGACAACAGCCTAAGGGAATAGACTGAATATTCAAAGAGCTCACCATCAAAGGACAAAATGTTGTTGCACAGAATTCTGAAAATTTGAAAGCAGCAAGGAACAGGATTGGGATAATGTTCCTATATTTAGATTGATTAGAGTATGAAGATCATGAAAATGAAAGGGAAATTTTTGTCACTCCCAAGAGTTATGAATAGATCCCATAGAACTCTTCCACAACAGATGGTGCTGGCCTAAAACTATATTTGTATTTTATTCTCATGTAAATCTAGAATGCACTATACAAACACATACATACTACATATATTCCCTTTACCTAAAGTAACATACTGCCAAAATAAAAATAGGGATATAGGGGCGCCTGGGTGGCTCAGTGGGTTGGGCCGCTGCCTTCGGCTCAGGTCATAATCTCAGGGTCCTGGGATTGAGCCCCGCATCGGGCTCTCTGCTCGGTAGGGAGCCGGCTTCCTCCTCTCTCTCTGCCTGCCTCTCTGCCTGCTTGTGATCTCTCTCTGTCAAATAAATAAATAAAATCTTTTAAAAAACCCCAGGGATATAGGGATTAAAATGCTTCAACTAAGAGCATCAACATGCTAAAAGTCAAAACCATACCCATAACTTCTCTAAAATCTGAGAATTTAGATGTGGAAGAGATCTTAGATGGTACCAGCTAACCTTACTATTTAACAGGAAGGTAAGGAAGGCCTAACATGGATAAATGACTTGCTCAAGATCAGAAAGAGCCAGGACTATAACCCAGATGACTAGATTAAAAGTCCAGAGCTCTTTTTGCATTATAGCACTCCATGTCTTATTGGGGCTGAGAAATGGTTTTCTTTTACATATCAAATCAATTACAAGCTTCATTCAAAATAAAGCATGTGTTGTTTTTCTAGTAGCACTCATTCATCTTTCACAGGCTTTGTTAGGACTAACGAAATGTCTCTGATGGGACAAAGGAAAAGCTAATTGAGCAGTACCAGATCCCCAACCTATCTAATCTACCACCTAATTCATTTCTTCAGAGATACCATGCTCACTAAAGAGGAATCCTTTTTTTTTTAAATCCAAAGAATTGGACTTAAGATTTTATTTATTTGACACAGAGAGAGACAGCACAAGCAAGTGGTGCTGCAGAGGAAGAGGGAGAAGCAGGCTGCCCGCTAAGCAGGGAGCCCAACGCAGGGCTCAATACCAGGACCCTGGGATCATGACCTGAACTGAAGGCAGATGTTTAACTGACTGAGCCACCCAGGTACACAAAGAGGAATCCTATTAACAAGGGAGGAGGTAATGCAGATTTCTGGTCTGTCAGCTTCAGCCTAGAAGTACTCAGCACCTGTAACAGACTAGGCACTAAAGATATGTATGTATACTTATCTAGGTTAAATATACTGTTTTTTATGCTAATTTTATTTAAAAAAATAGAAACAAGAACATTGACTATGCTTCCATCCTACAGTCTGTAAAAATTAAGCAGTTAAAATAGAATTTTAAAGACATATATATATAATTTCTAATGTTGTCTGAGTTAGCTTTATTGAGGGGGAAAAAATAAACATAATGATTTCCTGGCCTGTTTTTCAGAGTATAAATCTAATTACCAATGGCCTGAGCATACAAACAGGCAAGAGGAAAGCCAACCTACAACACTGTATGTGCAAGGATGGGCGAATCTCATTAAAAATGTTACACAAGCATGCTTGTTTTGGCAGCACATATACTAAAACTGGAATGATACAGGGATTAGCATGGCCCCTGTGCAAGGATGGCATGCAAATTTGTGAAGCAGTCCATATTTAAAAAGTTACAAAAGCATACAGTTAAATCCAACAAATGCGTACAAAAAACCCCAACTTCATTTTGAAGACTGAAATTACACAAAATTGGAACTAAGAATATGGTCACTTAACAGGAGCCCACTGTACCTTCTAAGCAGTATATGAAATTTTCAGACGTTTTATTCTACTGATTTGGGCAATGGTTTTAGATAGAATCACATTCCTTGCATTGCAGGGACCTTTACTTCTGTTAATTTACAGGTTGTTCAAGGGATGGGAAGCACACAAAAGGTAAGGATGTCCACCATCCCCACAACTATTTAACCTTGTTTTGAAAATGTTAGCCAGCACAGACAGAATAATCAGAAGTGTGAGAACCAGAAGGGAAGAAGTAAAACCATCTCTAATTGCAGATGATACGATAGTATGACTAGAAAATACAAGAAAGTGCTAAAATGGAATGATTAAAAAAAATCAATATGGTAATGGGATACAAAACGGAAGCCTTATATATATAAAATGCCCAGCTAGAAGATTCAATGGAAAAAAAGGTCCCATGTATAACAGTGTCAAAAAAGATATAATACCTGGAATGCAACAAATATTATCAGGATATATTTTTTAAACTCCTGTAAGTCCCAAAAGTAGACTAGACTTTGACAAGATGAAGACCTCTTTTGTAGTTGGACATTAACATGTCTAAGTTGCCAATTCTTTCCAAGTGAATATCTACATTTAGCATGTTTCCAATGAAAATAATTAAACAAACAAACAAACAAAAAAACAACTTGGGGCTCCTGGGTGGCTCAGTGGGTTAAGCCTCTGCCTTTAGCTCAGGTCATGATCTCAGGGTCCTGGGATGGAGCCCCAGATCAGGCTCTCTGCTCAGCAGGGAGCCTGCACCCCCAACCCCTGCTCCCTCTGACTGCCTCTCTGCCTACTTGTGATCTCTCCCTGTCAAATAAATAAATAAAATCTTAAAAAAAAAAAAAAACTTTCTGGGGGTGCACCTGGGTGGCTCAGTCAGTTAAGCATCTGTCTTCAGCTCGGGTCATGATCCAGGTTCCTGGGATTCAGCCCCAAATGGGCTCCCTGCTCAATGGAAAGCCTGCTTCTCCCTTTCCCACTCCTTCTGCTGTGTTCCCTCTCACTCTGTCTCAAATAAATAAATTTTTAAAAATTTTAAAAACTAGGGGTGCCTGGGTGGCTCAGTCATTAAGCACCCGCCTTTGGCTCGGGTCATGATCCCAGGGTCCTGGGATTGAGCCCCATGTTGGACTCTCTGCTGGGCGGTAAGCCTGCTTTCCCTCTCCCACTCCCCCTGCTTGTGTTCCTGCTCTCACTGTCTGTCTCTGTCAAATAAATAAATAAAATCTTAAAAAAAGTTTTTTAATTAAAAAAAATAAAAAACTTTCTGAAGATGGATGAGTTGATTCTAATATATAAAAACAAATGGACAAGAACAGCTAGGAGAATCCTGAAAAAGCAGCACAACAAGGGAGCTGGCCCTACAAATATTAAATACATACTAAATACTACAAATATTAAAACATAAAACCACTACAGTTAAAAGTGCATAAGGCATATGAATATTTAGAATATAATGAAGTTCAGAAAAAATCCACATATACATGGATATTTAGTATATGAGAGATTTTTATCTTAGACTGTTGAAAAAAATGGGCATTTTAAGTAACAATGTTGGAACTGGATAGTCTCTGGGAAAAAGATAAATTTGGGTCAATACTTTAAACTGTACACCATAATAAATTCTACATGAATGAATCAAAGGTCTAAATGTAAAAACTGAAACAATGTATGCACTACAAGAAAATATAAATTTCTCTGTAATAAAGGAATAGTAAATGCTTTTCCAGTAGCAATAAGAAAACTTAATTTTCATGTCGGGGCAGGAGGAGTCAAAATACAAATGACAAGCTTGGAGAGTAACTTACATTATAAGGGGCTAATCTCCCTGGTATACAAAACTAAAAATGGAGAGGACAAAAAGCAGAAACTCTGTAACAGAAAAATGGGCAACAGATGTGAACATCCAGTTCAAAATGGAAAAGGTTAAGTGACATATGAAACAATTTCCAATCTCCCCCATAAGAGAAAAGCAAATGAAAACTATGCTGGAATTCCCTTTTTTGCTCTTAGGCAACAACTCACGAATCTGACACTGGTAAGTTGTGGAGAAATAAGATATTCTCTTACATTTGAAGTAGGAGTCTAAGATACCATAGGATTATTATCCAAAGGATTCCCAGTGAAGGGGGAATTTGGCAACATCTAATATAATCACTTATTCATCCATTCACTGAGTCAACAATCCCAGCTTTAGGATTCTCCTTTCAAGATATACGCCATATAGGGGTGCCTGGATAGCTCAGTTGTTTTAAGCATCAGCCTTTGGCTCAGGTCATGATCCCAGGGTCCTCGTATAGAGCTCCAAGTTGGGCTCTCTCCTCAACCAGAAGTCTGCTTCTCCATCTCCCTTTGCCCCAACCCTCAACTCGTGGTCTCTCTCTCTCTCAAATAAATAAATTAATTAAAAAAAAAAAAGATATACTCCTTGTAAATATGAAAAGTTATTTCCTGCAGGCTTATTTGTATTAAAAGCAATCCAATGGATATATACAGTACAACAATATGATGAAATATAATGCAACTGTAAAGAATAAAGGAGAACTGTGGAAACTCAAATTGGGAGAAATTTCCAGAATAATCAAGTCAAATAAATGAGACAGAACAGTACATATATAGTGATACATTTTGTTTAAGGAAATAGGAGAAACAACTACCTCTCTCTATATATTTGGTTTTGTAAAAAACAAA
This sequence comes from Mustela erminea, assembly GCF_009829155.1. Classification (NCBI taxonomy): domain Eukaryota; kingdom Metazoa; phylum Chordata; class Mammalia; order Carnivora; family Mustelidae; genus Mustela; species Mustela erminea. The sequence goes on along the minus strand of NC_045616.1, from coordinate 103,287,468 downwards.
AACAAATGCACACATACTACAAGGATAAAACAGAAATTAATGAAAACAAGTTATCTACAAGGGCTGTGGGATAGAAGGGATAGATGGGAGCAAGACTTATGAGTATAGCTTTTTATATAGATTTGACTTTTGGAAAGTTGTAAATGTTTTACATATTCAAAACAAAACCAAACAAAAAAACCAAACTCTAACACTAAACACAGAAATAAATGAATGTAAGTATATATCAAATGTTAACATAACCATATAAAGAAAATAATTATTTCAAGTCAGTTTTGAACATGATACTCTGATTATTCAACTTTAGTGGGATACATTTTAAGCAACAAAAAATCAACTACAAAAGACATCTTTAACTTCACTCAGCAGGTTTAAGTGCTAAGAATTCATGTATAATACTAATTACTATAATTCTACAACACTGGATATTTACTGTAGGATAAAGTAAATAAAGAACTATATTAATATCAATAGGAACTGAATTTTTTAAAAATTTATTTGACAGAAAGAGAGAGCACAAGGAGGCAGAATGGCAGGCAGAGGGAGAGGGAGAAGCAGGCTCCCTGCAGAGCCCGATGTGGGGCTCGATCCTAGGACACTGGGATCATGACCTGAGCCGAAAGCAGATACTTGACCGGCTGAGCCACCCAGGCACCTCAGGAACTGAAATTTAAGAAGATTTTATTTATTTGAGAGAGAGAGCACAAGTGGCAGAGGGGCTGGGGGTGGGGGGACAGAAGGAAAAGAGAAGTAGGGTCCCCTCTAAGCAGGGAACCTGATGTGGGCTCCATCTCAGGACCCTGAGATCATGACCTGAGCTGAAAAGCAGATGCTTAACCAACTGAGCCACCCAGGCGCCCCAGGAACTGAAATTTTTAATAAAAATAAAAACATATAAAAATTAGGCTAATTTTGAATTGTACATATCAATATAAACTCATAATTTAAAAAGTGCTTTATAGCTCTGTTGACTAAAACGGCTTAGAAATAATAGTAGTAATAAACATACCTCACTCCCAGATTTTAGTTCTAAATACCACACCCATCTAAAAGGTCCTAGGGCGTTTGGAGAAATGGCTAGTGCTATGATTAGGCCTGGAAAAATTAAAAGCAAGCCTGGGACATGTAGTTGGCTGAGAGAACAAGAAAGTGCTCGAATGACAAATGAGATCACCTCAAAGGCACAAAGAAGACAAGTCTGAAGGAGACAACACCTGCATCAATTTTGGAGCATAAAAAATAATGACTAGAATTGACTTTAATATATTGAATAAGTAAAATTCATGAATCTTTACTACTACTAAAAGGGAAAGATGAGAGAAGAAAGGCTCTTTCTTACTGAAGAATGCCAGTAATAAAGGAAGAATGACATGTTTAAAGGAATCATTCTTTACAACCCCAAAATTGATTAGGGTAAGGATCATCAATAGATATATTAAAACATCCTGGGTAACAGAACAAACAAGCCATTAGAGGATCACAGAGGAAAAATTACACTGTAGATATCTGACACTCATTACTTGAACCAAATAGCTAGACTTAACCTCTTGATGCACTGTAGTATGAAGTATAAAAAACAAAGATGTAATATTCATACCCAAAATGTTTAATTAAATCTAATTAAGCTTTAAATCTGAACTTCTTACTTATAGGAAATAAAAAAGATAAAGGAAAAACCTCAAGGTTGTGAAACTGAGCCCCGAGTGGGGGTGCTCTACACTAGGCAGAGTCTGACTGAGAATCTCTCTACCTCTACCACTGCCCTACTCCTGCTCATGCACACACACACACTCTTTCTTAAATAAATAAATAAATAAATAAATAAATAAAATCTTTAAAAGAGAGAGAAAAATGTAAATATAGCAAAATGTTAACTACTAAATCTACAAGGGTACACAAGTGTTTATTTTACTACTTTTTTCATCTTTGAATATTTTCACAATAATTTTTTTGGGAAGAAAACCCAAACACTGAGAAGCAATTAAGATTTGAACACATTAGGGGTGCTTGGGTGGCTCAGTGGGTTGAGCCTCTGCCTTCGGCTTGGGTCATGATCTCAAGACCCTGAGATGGAGCCCCGCATCGGGCTTTCTGCTCTGCGGGGAGCCTGCTTCCCCTTCTCTCTCTCTGCCTGCCTCTCTGCCTACTTGTGATCTCTGTCTGTCAAATAAATAAATATAATCTTTAAAAAAAAACCAAAATAGGACTTCAAAGTATATGAAGAAAATCTGAACTAAAGGTGAAATAAGACCATCCCACAATTATACTTGGCTATCTCAACATTCTTCAATCAGTAACTAATAGAATAAGAAGACAAAAAAAATCAATAATACAGAAGACAGTAAAAACATTATTAATCAACTTGACATTAATGACATTGCTAGGACATTCCACCCAACAAGGAAAATATATATATATTCATATCAAGGGCACATATATCATTCACTCCAAGATAGGCACTACAAAACCTAAGAGAGGGGGGCGCCTGGGTAGGGGGGTCATGATCTCAGGGTCCTGGGATAGAGCCCTATATCAGGCTCTTTGCTCAGCGGGGAGCCTGCTTCTCCCTCTCTCTGCCTGCCTCTCTCTGCCTACTTGTGATCTCTGTCAAATAAATAAACAAAATCTTAAAAAAACCTAAGAAAACAGGAATGACATAAAATGTGCTTTACAATCATAAATGGAATTAAATTAGAAACTGATTACATAAAGTTATTTGGAAAAATCCTAAAATAATTAGAGATTAAATAATACAAAACATCCAAATAAGTCATGGGTAAAAGAGAAGTCAGAAAATACTTTGAGGGGCACATGGGTGGCTCAGTCAGTTAAATGTCTGCCTTCGGGTAAGGTCAAGATCCCAGGGTCCTCGGATCAATTCCGCATTGGGCTCCTTGCTTAGCAGGGAGTCTGCTTTTCCCTCTGCCTGCGGTTTCCCCTGCTTGTATTCTCTGTCAAATAAATCAATAAAATCTTGAAGAAAAAGAAAACTTTTGAGTGGGGCACCTGGGTGGCTCAGTTGTTAGGCGTCTGCCTTCAGCCTGGGTCATGATCCCAGGGTCCGCAGATGGAGCCCCACATCTGGCTCCCTGCTTGGCGTGATGCCAGCTTCTCCCTCTCCCACTCCCCCTGCTTGTGTTCCCTCTCTTGATGTTTCTCTGTATGTCAAGTAAATAAATACAATCTAAAACAACAACAACAACAAAACTTTGAATGGAATGAAAATGAAAATATATCAAAATTTTAAGATGCTTCCAAAAAGCACTGCTTAGACAAAAATTTATAGCATTAAAATGCTACTATTAGAAAGTCTCAAATCAACCATGTAAGCTTCTACTTTAAAATGCTAAAAGAACAAATTAAACTCAAAGTTTAATAAAGAAAGTAATAAAAAGCAGAAACCAAAGAAACTGAAAACAAAAAAAAGAGAAAAATTATAACGGCAAAAGCCTTAAAAAAAAAAGTCAATGAACTGATAAACTTCTAGCCAGACTGACCAAGAAAAAAAAAAGACAAAAATGCTCAACATCAGGCACCTGGGTGGCTCAGGCAGGATTTCAGAGTCCTCGGATGGAATCCCTACATTGGGCTTCATGCTCAGTGGGGAGTTTGCTTCCCTCTGTCCCTTTGCCCCTCCTCCAACTTGTGCTCTAGCTGTCTCTCAAAAATCTTAAAAAAAAAAAAAAAAAAAAAAAAAAAAAAGATTATCAACATCAGGAATGACCAAGGGAACATCACTAAAGATCCAGCAGATTTTCAAGGGATAATAAAGTAACATTCACTGAGGAAAAAAGGGTTAATTAACTTGACTACCTCTGTAGAAGACATTAAGTTTGTCTTTACAAACTTCCCAAAAAAAGAAAACTCCAGGCCCAGATGGGATTATTGAATTCTATCAATATAAAGAAGAAATGATGTAATTACTCTTCCTTTCAGAAAACAAAAGAGAACGGAATACTCCCCAATTCAATCTATGGGGTCACAACAGCACCGTTAACAAAATAAGACAAATTAAAAAAAAGAACTACAAACAAGTATGCCTACAAGTATGCCTCATAAACATAGATGCAAAGATGAAATAAAGATCTTATCAGGCATATAAAGACTGAAAGAATTTATCACCTGCATACCTGCATCACAGGAAACGTTATACAGTCCTTTAGGCAGAAAGAAAACGGTAACAGATGGAAATATGAATCTATACAAAGGAATGGGGATCACCAAAAATGGTTACCTACATGAATAAATATAAAAGATATTTTAAATTATTATTCAACTCGCCTTACCAAATAATTGAGTGCTATCACCAAGAAAAGCAGAGTAAGGATTTCTGAAAATCTCTACAAATACAATGAGAATATTGTCAAAATAAACTTCAGAACTCTGGCAATTAACCAAAGACCTCTTACAACCTAGGGAGCATGTAGTCTTTCTTATTTAAGAAAAAGTGCTATTTGGGGGCACCAGGGTGGCTCAGTGGGTTAAGTCTCTGCCTTCTGCTCAGGTCATGATCTCAGGGTCCTGGGGTCAAGCCCCGCATCGGGCTCTCTGCTCGGCTGGGAGCCTGCTTCCCCCCGCCCCCAATCTCTACCTGCCTCTGCCTACTTCTGATCTCTGTCAAATAAATAAAATCTTAAAAAAAAAAAAGAAAGAAAGAAAAGAAAAAAGTGCTATTCTGGCAAAAACCATGAATTTTGTGGTATTTTAACATGCCTTTGACTAATCCCCCTTTTCCCACCTCCAAGGTAACCTTGAAAACCAACAAACAGCAATCATAGTAAAAGCCACCAGCATCACAGGCACAAGACGGGTCAAAAAACCCCAAATTGAAAAACCTTTCATTTTTTAGCCTATGTGTACGTTCTCTAGGAAATACTACTCATAGAGTCTGTCTTTATTTTACCTAACTTACAGTTCTCCCAGAATAAACAGCCTTTTCCTGGGGGCATTTGTCAAAAACAATAAGCAGAAATTGTTTAACACTGCACCTCCAAGAGGTAGTGAAACATTTGGGTCAAGCAAGAAAAACTGTTCAAAGCTGGGAAATGCGATGTCCAGAAAAACTCTACACACTTCTAGGAATCTAAAAGGCTGCACAGGCATAGGACTGTGCATATCTAGAGCTGTGTACATGTTCAGGAAAGACCAAGAATGTGCTAAGGTCTCACTTCTGACACTAAGACTCTGTAACAGCAGGAAGTAAGAGCTAAGGCACAGCAGTAAACCAGATGAATTTTAAAGATGAGTCCCAATATGAACAAAGAGCCATGTAGCGAAGAATGAGTTACTGGTTCTGCACTTTTAAGGAAATATATCCAATCATTAGCTCACCACTAAGCTAACTAGCAGAGACTTCAGGGGCCACACCTAATAAAGAACACAAACTTTACAGAATTAGTTCAGTAAAGTCAGTTTAAAAAAAACAAAAAACAAAACAAAACAAAAAAAAACCAGCAACAACAATAACAAACCCTGAAGGAGGAGACTGATTTGAAGGGTTGTAAATGTTTAGGTTTTAAACAAAAAGTAAGTCATGCAAGGAAAGTATGGCCCACACACAAGAAGGAAGGAAAGCAGATAATAGAAACTCACTGAGAAAGTCCAGACTTCGGACTTACTAGAGTTTAAGTCGCTATCTTAAATATATTCAGCGCACTAAAGAAAACCATGTGTAAAGAACTAAAAGAATGAGAACTAAGTCTTGGTTTTTTTTTTAAGTAGGCTACATACTTAATGTGAGGCTCAAACTCATGACCCTAAGATCAAGAGTCATATGCTCTACTGACTGAGCCATTTAGGCACCCCTGAGAACTCTTAATAAAGAGAGAGAAAGTTGGGGCACCTGGGTGGCTCAGTGGGTTAAAGCCTCTGCCTTTGGCTCAGGTCATGATCCCAGGTTCCTGGGATCAAGCCCCACGTTGGGCTCTCTGCTCAGCGGGGAGCCTGCTTCCCTTCTTCTCTCTCTCTCTCTGCCTCTCTGCCTACTTGTGATCTCCGTCTGTCAAATAAATAAATAAAATCTTAAAAAAAAAGAAAAAGAGAGATAGAAAGTATTTTTTTCTTAAATATGAATATAGTTGAGACACAATGTTACACTAGTTTCAGGTGTACAATAGTGATTCAATATCTCTATTTGTTATGCTATGCTCACCACAAGTGTAGCTACCATCTGTCATCACAGAATGCTATTACAATATCACTGACTATATTCCACAATATCAACTGAATATATTCCCTTTGCTGTGCCTTTTATTCTTGTGACTTATTCATTCCATAACTGGAAGCCTGTATCTCCCACTTCCATTTACTCATTGCTTCCTCTACCCACCAAGAGATAGAAATTATTTTTAAAATCATGGAGTTGAAAAGTGCAATAACAAATGAAGAATTCACTAGAGAGACTCAATATCAGATTTGAGCAGGAAGGAGGAAGAGTCAGTGAACATGAAGATAGGTTCATTGAGATGATCTAGTCTGAGAAACATTAAAAAAAAGGAAGGAAAATAAACAAAGCCTCAAGAGTTCTTGACAATGGCAACCAGTTAAGATTACCAATATACATACACATAACATGAGTCCTAGAAGGTAGAGAAAAAGTTAGAATGAGTATTGGGAAAAAAAGTGGCACAAAACTTCTTATATCTGATGAAAAACATCAATCTACATAGCAAGTAGATCAACAAACTCAGAAATCCCTATCTAGACATATCATAATTAACCTGACAACAACCAAATGTAAAGAGATCTTGAAAGAAAAGGAAGGAACTCATTACATACAAGACATTCTCAAAAAAGTTCAACAGCTGATTTCTTAGCAGCAGCCATGAAGGACTGAAGGAAGTCAGATGGCAAATTCAAAATAACGAAGAGTGCATCAACTAAGAATTCTATACCCAGCAAATGGTACATTTTGAAAATTATGGAGAAAGTAAAACATTCCTAGGTAAACAAAAACTGAGAGGATCTGCTGCTAGCAGACTAGCTCTGCAAAAAAATACCAAGAAGTTCTTCAAGCTGAAATAAAGTGATACTTGACAGTACTTGAATATACATGAAGAAATATATATATTTTTGACTTGAAATTATTTCTCCTATTTGATTTTTTCTTTTAATTAGGGCCCACAGCCAGCATGAAGCCCAATGGAGGGCTTGAACTCTCGAGCTTGAGATCAAGACTTCAGCTAAGATCAAGAGTTGGATATTTAACCAACTGAGTCACCCAGGTGCCCCTCCTATCTGATTTAAAAGACAATTGTATAAAGCAATAATTATAAATTTGTGCTGATATACATACAATATATGAAGTGTATAAAGATGTAATTTATATATCAATAACAGCACAAAGAGTGAAGGGAAGGGGTTACATTAAAGTTTTTATATGCTACTGAAATTAGATTGCTTTCAATTAGAACTATATTGTTAAAAATTAAGATGTTATTTATAATCTCCAGAGCAACCAACCATAAGAAAATGATTCGAAAATATATAGTGAAAGAAATGACAAGGGAATTAAAATGATATGCTAGCAAATATCTATTTAACACAAAATAAAGCATTAATAGAAGAAAAAAGAAGTAAGACATGTAGCAAAATGGCAGGTGTAAGTCCTATCTTACTAGTAATAACATGAAATGTAAATATTAGGCATTCTAATTAAATGCTGAAATTTACAGGGGTGCCTGGCTGGCTCAGTTAACAGAGGATGCAACTCCTGATCTTGGGGTTGTAGGTTCACCCCATATTGGGTACACAGATTACTTAAAATTTCTTTTTCAATCTTAAAAAAAGATGTTGAAAAAAAAAAAAAGATGTTGAAAATTACAGAATGGACAAAAAAACTATCATCCAACCATATGCTGTCCATAACAGACACTTTAGATTGAAAAACACACTTAAGTTGAAAGCAAAAAAATCAAAAAAGATATATCATGCAAACAGTCACCAAAAGAGAGCTGGAGTGGCTTTAACACAAACTTTTTTTACTAAAGACAAAGAAGGACATTTTATAATAAAGAGGTCAATCCATCAGGAAGATATAACAATTATAAACATATATGCACTTAACAATAGAGTCCCAGAATATATGAAGGAAATACAGACAGAAGTGAAGGGATCAAGTTTTACAATAGCTAGAAAGCAGAATACTCCATTTTCAATAATGGATAGGATATAGACAGAACATCAATAAAGAAACAGAAGACCTGAACAATACTATAAATGAACTAAACCTTATAGACAGAAGTATAGAACATTCTACCCAACAATAGTAAAATAGTAAAATACATGGTTTTCTTAAGTGCACATGGAAATTTGCTAGAATAGACTACTAAGTTAGGCCACAAAACAAGTCTCAATAAACTTAAGACTGAAATCATACAACATATTCTCTGACCAAAATGGAATGAAGATAGAACTCAGTAAGAAGGAAAACTGGAAAAGTCATAAATATATGGAAATTAAACAATAGATTCATACCAAATGGATCAAATAAAAAAACCACAAGGAAATGTGAAAAAATAAATGAAAACAAAAACACAAAATACAAAAACTCATGGGATATAGAAAAGCAATGCTCAGAGGGAAAGATCTCAATCAATAACCTAACTATACAATTTAAGGAACTAAAAAAAGAAGAGCAAAGTAAACCCAAAGCTAGCAGAAGGCAGATAATGTAAAGATAAGAGCAGAGATAAACAAAACAGAGAACAGAGAAACAAAAGAGATTCAATAAAGCCAAAAGTTAGTCCTTTGAAAAGATCAACAAAATAAAACGTTTTAGCTCAACTAAGAACAAGAGAGAAGACACAAATAACTAAAATCACAAACAAAAGTACAGTTATTATTACTACCTTACAGAAGTAAAAAGGATTACAATACTGGAATACTATAAACAATTAGTTGTACAACAACAAATTAAATAACCTAGGTGAAACAGACAAGTTCCCAGAAACAGATTATCAAAATTGACTTAAGGAGAAAGATGGGCACCTGGCTGACTCAGGCAGTGGATCATACAACTCTTGATCTTGGGTGTAGAGATTGCTGGGAAAAAGAAAAAAAAAATCGAAAAACAAGAAAAAGAAAAGGAGGAGGAGGTGGAGGAAGAAAAACAACAACAACATCAACAGTAAGAGACCTATAACAAAAGATGGAATGGGTAATAGAAAACCTCTCAATAGAGAAAAGCCCAAGACCAGAAACCTTTGCTGGTGAATTCTACTAAACATTTAAAGAATTAACAACAATCCTTTTCAAATGCTTTCAAAAAATAGAAGAGTAGAGAACACTTCCTAACTCATTCTATGAGGCCAGTGTTACCCTAACCAAAGCCAAAGATAACTGCAAAACAAACAAAACAAAACCCCAAAACAAAAAACCACCCCCCAAAACAACAGACCAATATGCCTTAAGAGGATAAATGCAGAAACTCTCAACATAATATTAGCAAACTGAATCCAACAGCATATTTAAAAGATGCTAAATACCACACGATCAAGTAGAATTGTCCCAGTAATGCAATTCGTTCAAAATAAGAAAATCCACGTAACTGGGGCACCTGGGTGGCTCAGTCATTAAGCGTCTGCCTTGGGCTCACGTCATGCTAGCATGGTCTTGGGATCAAGTCCTGCATGAGCCCAGCATCAACCCTGCATAAACCCTGCATCAGGCTCCCTGCTCAACAGGAAGCCTGCTTCTCCCTCTCCGACTCCCCCTGCTTCCCTGCTTGTGTTCCCTCTCTCGCTGTCTTTCTGTCATATAAATAAATAAATAAATAAATAAATAAAATCTTTATTTTAAAAAAAAGGAAGATCAATGTAATTAATATGCCACATTAAAGAATGAAGAAAAAAACATGCAATCATCTCTATGAATAAAAAAGAGTTACCTGATAAAACACATTATTCTTTCACGATAAAAACACTCAAAAAGCTAAGAACAGAAGGGCGCTTCCACAAAATGGTAAAGGATCTTGATAAAAAAAAACCCACAGCTAACATCATACTCAATAAACACTGAAAGCTTTCTCCCTAATGACAAGGTAAGAACTAAGAAACTCTTACTATTGCTTAAAGAGAGCAGGAAGGGAGATCCTATAGCAGTAACGTTCAATAACTAAAATATACATTCTAGGGGTGCCTGGATGGCTAGGTGGGTTAAGCCACTGCCTTTGGCTCAGGTCATGATCCCAGGGTCCTGGGATCTAGCCCCACATCAGTCTCCCTGCTTCTCCCTCTGCCCCTGATTATGCGCTCTCTCTCACTCTCTCTCAAGTCTATTTCTAAAAATATATAAACTTATTAGTAATTATAAAAGTGACATTTTAAAAAATCACCATTTGACAACCACTATAATTATTTGAGGCAACAATTATCAATGGATATGAGAGTATCTATTGGATAAGAAACAAAATATTTACATAAACTCAATCTTCCTACTAAATACTTATTATTTCCATAGGAAAAATGTTATTAACTTTGCAGTGAAGAAACTTAGCTAGAACCATAACTGATCAAAATTAACTTCACCGGGGCCCCTGGGTGGCTCAGTGGGTTAAGCCGCTGCCTTCGGCTCAGGTCATGATCTCAGGGTCCTGGGATCGAGTCCCGCGTCGGGCTCTCTGCTCAGCGGGGAGCCTGCTTCCCCTTCTCTCTCTCTCTCTGCCTGCCTCTCAGTGTACTTGTGATTTCTCTCTGTCAAATAAATAAATAAAATCTTTAAAAAAAAAAAATTAACTTCACCAATAATGGGAAAACAGACATTTTTCTGTTGAATATACAGATTCAACTGTGTATGTGACTCCTGACATCATGCACTGGGAAAGACACAATCTCTGTGGTATTCTTGCCCCAACTACATAATCATGAGGAAGCCAAGCTTGATGAAACATCAGAAAAATTTAAATTAATGAACACCACAAAATAACTGGCATGTATCTGTATGTTTCAAAATAACAAAATCATGAAAGATTGAAAAGTCTCCAGAAGAGCTCCAGATTAAAGTAGCCTAAAGTAGACAACTAAACAAAATGCATGATCCTGGGAGATTTTCTTTGAATATCAGTGAAGATAATGATGAAATTGTCTGAAGTCCACAGAGCAAATATTAGCATTATATCAATATTAAGGTCCTGGTTTTGATAATTGTATGGTGGTTATATAAGAGAATGTATTTGCTCTTAGGAACTATATACTCACTGAAGTATTTTGGGGTAAAAAGGTTTCCTGTCTGCAACTTATCAAATGGTTGAAGAAAATGTAACTATTTAAACTTATGTACATATATATAAAGAAAGATTATAAAGCAGATGTGATAAAATGTAACATTTGGGAAAATCTGAATGAAGGGCATACAGAACTTCCTTCTACCATTTTTTGCAACTTTCTTTAAGTCTGACATATTTTAAAATAAAGTATAACAAACAAAAAAGACCTGTGACCTTTTGACAATCCCTTAGGTATAGATTTGGATTTGGGAGAGCAACCATGTTATTAACCAAGATCTCACTAAGGCTGCAAAGACCCAGGGCCCTATAATGGTGCAGGCTGTGTCTGGATGGAATTAGATTTTTTAAGACTTTCCCTGACCACCTCAAAATTCTTCAGGAATTTGCAAGAATATTCCTGTAAGGATTTAGAAGTACCTGCCGGCAATGACCCCATCACTCTGATTGTAGCATCACAGGTATAGAAAGAAGCAGTCTGCCATCAGAAATAGTAGGTCAACAGTCACTGTGAAGAGTGCTATCTATATACTGTCCTACTGAACACTCTCAATGCCAGTATAATCTCTGTCTTAAAATGAGGAAGAAAACTTAAAAGCCAAAATATCTAAGTGGGGAGGAGGATAAGGGAGATGGCAATAATAAAATAAGTTTAATTGGATTGTTACAAAGATTTAATGGGGTAATATTTCTCACAGACACAATTAGAACATTGCCAAGCATATATAAAAAAACAATACCTAAATGTCTGTTAAATTAATACAAATAAAAATCTCCCAAAGATCATAATACTAAATGTTACAGCTGGGATCAAACTGAGACGGACTCCAAGGTTCATATTCTTAGCCACTAGGCCTTTACTGTCTCATTGCTTTAAGAGTTACTGGATTGTTCAACTTTCACCTACCCTTCCAAAGTAAATCAACATGATAACCAATCTGTCAGGTCACAACGATCTATGATGAAGGTGTGAACCAGTGCTTAGGATGGCACAGCAAGTTGGCATGGGTCTCAAGTGCCCAAACTGCACGCTATTTCCCAGACAGCATACACCAGTTACCAAAAACATGTTGATGCCTGTCCCGAGCTGCTGCCAAGAAAAGTACAAAGTGTTTCCTAAGCCACCAGTGATCCGTAAGACTCTATTCAAGGGGGTCTCCATTTTCAATGTGAAAAGTTTCCTTTGCTTGAGAAATTGGCCAAAATGTGGGTAAATGCACTTTACTTGAATTACACTCATTTGCCAAGTCCTTTTCTTTTAATGGGCTTCTAAGTGCAGTCAAAGCCCTCTTACTTTTAACAACAGGTCAGAGTCAAAGAGTATGTTCAACAGACTCATAGAACATAATGGTATTTTGGCTTGTACAAGATTTTGCAACAAAATCTATAAAGCAGAACTAGGACTCAATCATCAAAATCTCTCTCTCCACCAAGTTATCAGAAAGTGATATTTGATGCAAACAATCAACAGAAACTACTAGAAACTGTACCACCTTGGGGTTAGAGTAACGGGAAAAGACAGATCTTGAATGTCACTTAATTCTTTAAAATTGCATCTATGGCTATTAACATTACAAAACACAAAGCTCTACTTTTAGCTTATTTAAGTGCACTGTTCTGAAGGAAGTAATGTCGTAAGGAATACATACTCTCACAAACTGTACACATAAATGCCTTGGGAAACTTGCTCAATTATAGCAAGGTTTTTCCTTTGCTCTAGTTTACATTGCATTTCTTCAGATTAAGTCCCAAGAAGTACATCTCTCACTTCATTGTGGTGACTCTACTAATCTTACCTTTCGAAACAGAGAGCCAGATTAATTTTAGAAAAAATACTGATAATCTCTCCAGAAATGAAAAGCTAACAATGACATTTCCATTATATCCGTGAACATGAGTAAAGTCAAACTCTCGAAGCCTAACTGCTCTAGAAGCATAGCTACAATGACTAAAAAATGCACATTTCTCTTAATGTATGATTTTTGCTTTTTTTATACATACAGTATACAACATGAGTATGAAAGAATGCACACCAAAATGTTTGTTAGGTGGAAGGATAAATGTGATTTACTTTTTCTTAAATATGCTCCTTAACTTTTAAAAAATTTTTTACAGGGCAACTGGTTGGCTCAGTAGGTTAGGCATCTGCCTTTGGCTTGGGTCATGATCCCAGGGTCCTGGGAAGGAGCCCTGTGTTAGGCTCCTTGCTCAGAGGGAAGTCTGCTTCTCCCTTTCCCTCTACTGCTCCCCCTGCTTATGCTCTCTCTACCTCTCTCTGTCAAATGAATGAATAAAATCTAAAAAAAATTTTTTTAACTTAAAAAAATAAAATTTTTTTTACAAAAAAGTTATTTATAAGTTTTTTAAATGAGCATAAATATATACAGTAAGAAAAGATTAGTCCTAAATAAGTTCTCACATAAGAGACCATATATAAGAATACACAAAAAATAATAATACATACATAATATATATTTTGTGTATGTCTATTTTTATATATACCATATATATATAATGAACATGTCACATATAGGAATTAAAAGCTTCAATTACTCTCCTTTCTTAACTAGAAAGCAATCTTACAAATGTTCCAGTCTGAACTTCTGACCGGTTTAGCAATGCTGTAAGTAGCTTTTAGACAGTATCAGGAATAAATGCAAAGACATCATTAGTCAACACTTTCCTACTCATTAAAATTGTATAGCATTTCCCCCAAGACTTCAGTACAAAAATAACTTGCCAATGTGTTTGATACTACCTATTATTAAAGCAGAATTACTTCTCAATGGAAACTGAATTTTATTCTACATCCTAATTTTCTTTAATCTCCCTCAATGTCTCATCAGAAAATTTCTTTTTCCTCCCTCTTTAATAAATGGTAGAACTTCTCACACTTTTAGTATTTAGGCTTTTAGTATTCATGCTTATTCCAAACTGAAAAAAATTATCTTTCTCACTGAAATGCACCTTAAAATAAGGAAATTTATTCTTAAAATGAGGATATTTATTATTCCCATCTTAAAATGCTTAAGGATCAACCATTACAGAAAAAAAAGTTAAATGTTTTTTAGTCATTTCTTTGCCCTATGTGGTTACATTGTAATTTCAAGTCAGAATCTTCAGTATTGGTATACAGAAAACAATAATGCATATACAAGAACCTATTTCCTACCCCATGACAGGTCCAATACAAAAAGACAGTCTCTTTGCTTCCAAGGGTAGCTTCAGTAACAGATAAGCAACTCTCCCCATTCTCTTGTTACAGCTGAAGTATCTCATTCAATGTTCATTCCAGAAGTACTGGGTATCATTTTATTGTTTCTCAAGTTAGCTTTCATTATGTCCTATTTATATGTGGTGGCACACACATCTCAATTTTTCAGTTCAAAATTATGAGATGTTAAAGGACATATAAACTACTTGAGTCATTTAGTAAGAGACAGGCATCCAAAACATCATGCAACCATCACAAACCCAGAGCAGCAAAATCCAAATTCATAGAAGGATGTGTTCAATAGGCCCTATGTGTTAATTTTTGGCAATATGATGAATAAAGGCCCAAATGCTTTTTAATCACCAAGCTAAAATTATTATTCCCAGGGTAACTAAAGTTCAAGGCAGAAATATATTGGTGACTGCCAAAGAGCATAAGCTACCACAATGAAACTATATTAGGGACCAGCATAGGTCTGCCCTCCCAGTTCTGAGCAAGACACATTCAGGAGAGAGATGGTCTCTGTTCCCTTATCAATAAAACCAGAAGGTGGTTCCAAATGTTCATATGCTGACATTTTAAATACAAATATTCGTTCACTTCTGGGTTCCAATCCCCATCCTTTAAGTGCTAGATATAATAATCAGAAAGAACCTTCATGTAATCTCCTTCAACTCACCCCTTGGGGCGATCACCACTTTATGATCTGAGACAGATTTTCTAATACTCTATACTAAGGGTGATTTCAGAGCATAGGCCTAGAAAAACTTTATTAAGCTTTCTTCAGATTAGACAAATCTTTCTTTTCTTGTACTTCAAGGACCTTAAGGAAACTTGTTTCCCCACAAGGCTCAACTGCTAAATTCAAGTCAAGTTTGCATAAACTGAATTTTAAGCTGAAAACATTCAGTCTCTATTAGGAGGTACAGGTGAAAGTGAAAAAGAGGGGCACAAAAGATGAATGAGATTAACACTTTTTTCCACTTAATCAAATTTTAGATAATTAAGATCTTAATTCAGAATTTCTACCTTGCAAAAAACAATATAATTTCTTTTTTTTTTTTTTAAGATTTTATTTATTTATTTGACAGATAGAGATCACAAGTAGGCAGAGAGGCAGGTAGAGAGAGAGGAGGGGGGGAAGCAGGCTCCCTGCTGAGCAGAGAGCCCCATGCGGGGCTCGATCCCAGGACCCTGAGATCATGACCTGAGCCGAAGGCAGAGAGGCTTTAACCCACTGAACCACCCAGGCACCCCAACAATATAATTTCTTGACTAAGATTGAAGACAATTACCCACCTCATTTTTTACTGCTACCATCTCCATTTTGGCCACAAGAGTGAACACAAGGGTCCTTAAGAAACACATTCCATTAACTTTAACTCAACTATGTTTCTTGCCACAAAGGAAAAACACACATACTTCTGCTGCAAGAAAAGAAAAGTCAACCCAAACTCCTTATCATCAGTGGACATGATACTGAATTAAAAAACAGAAGACGGAGCTTACAGTTTGGGATACTCCTTTTACTCCTTATTCAGATCAAAACTTCTCTGTGCCTGAGGTTCCTCCTTTGTGAAACAGCGATACTAACATCATCTTTCCTTAAAGTCAAAGGGTTCTTGTAAGAATCAAGAAAATATGAAGATTTTTTTTTAAATAAAAAATTTTAACAAAGATTATATATTACAGTCAAGGCTCTTCTCACGTATTTGTTAATTATATTTGTGAGCCTGAAACACTGAAAAGCCATTATTTTAATGACTTTAAGATCTCTTCAACAAGTATTTCTTATGTAAATCTGTTACTTACATGCCACTCACTAGGCCCTGTTGAGATATTACATACAAGTTTAAGTATGTTACACAGGTATACTCAGTTTGTTGTGTAAATAACATAGCCAGGAAGGGATATTTTGATAAATAAAAATAGGATGAAAGTATGAAACATAATTGCATTACTAAATATCTTATAACACAAGGCATGTCTTAAAAAAGTTATACGTTATAACATTGTATTTGCACAATTAAATGGATTTTCCCCCAAACATAAGCTCCTTATACTTTTTATATAGAGAAGTGTGGTTTAGACCCCCAAAGTACACTTAATCTTTAAATACTTCAAAGATCAGTTTCATCCTACAACTTGTCCCTAGATTTTGCCCTCCTCCAACATCCCCCAAAATGTCTGCTGAAAATAACGCACAAAACAAACAAAAACCCCTAAATTCAGAGAACTCATAAAGGGTGCCTTCATTACTCCCCACTAATATAATTTTAGAGGCTGTATGTGAAAACTGAATTTCTGCTGCATTCAATGTAAGTACAGATTCAGCTAAAGGGCAGCCCAACAATTCTACTGGGCTGAGTGGGCAATAAATATAATTAACTCTTTTCATATGCAAAGCAATTTGAATCATGACTAGGTTTACTAAGGATGACAGAAGAAAATACACAAATAAACACAAAATAAGCAGGGAGACCTTAATAAGCAAATTAGATTACTGCCTCCTTTCATCAAATGGGCAAAAAAGAATCTATCCCAGAGTTAATTATCCCTAAAGATAATGGGTTTTAGTACAACTAAGGAATGAGTAAAATAATTTCATTCAAAAATCAAATTAAATACTTAAAACCAAGTGGTAAACTTTTCACTTTCCAAGTGATAAAACAGTCACAACTATGTATTCATTGTTTCACTTACTTAGCCCATCAGGAACTATTTAATGCATACATATATGCATCATGAATTATACTACATTCTAAGGATACAATAAGGAAAAAATCAGACATGACCCCCCTGACTTCCCAGAGCTTACAATGTGGTAAGGTAAGACAGGAAATAAATAATTTCTAAAAGCAGTTTCTCAACAAAGGGAGGGGGCCATACTATTTTTTTTTTTTTTAAGATTTTATTTATTTATTTATTTGACAGACAGAGATCACAAGTAGGCAGAGAAGCAGGCAGAGAGAGAGGAGGAAGCAGGCTCCCCGCTGAGCAGAGAGCCTGATGCGGGGCTCGATCCCAGAACCCTGGGATCATGACCTGAGCCGAAGGCAGAGGCTTTAACCCACTGAGCCACCCAGGCGCCAAGGGCCATACTATTTTTAAGAACTATAATAAAAAAAGCACTTCACAGCAAATATTTACATTCCAAATAAATAGGTCAAAGGCCCTGAAAAGGAAAGAAGCCATGTTCTGCTGACTAGGTGCAAAGCTCTTTCAATGACATTCCTTCTATGTTTCATCTCCATCTAGTCCAGGAATGTTAGACTACAAATATGACAGACACCAGACCTCACCTACTAGCATCTCATCTGATTCTGGTTCTTCCTTCATTATCCACAGTCATATCTTTCAAACACAAGTTCTCATTTGTCAACCCCTTTTCTCTTAAGCACTACCTCCCTGACCTTTCGAAGTTTAAACGTAACACAAGCGTGCCCTAACAGTAGGCAAAGAGTTGAAATATTTCGAACTGTAGGCAAACAGTTGAAATATTTCATGCCCAAGAGAGGAAGGAGAAAAGTGAAGCTGTGTCAGAGGAGTAGGCCTAACAGTGCTAAGGTGCATTTCCAGCTTCAAATGGGCTGAGAGGTAAAGTCCACATCTTAAATAATGAAACAGCTTCACTTACAAAGTGCATTATGAAGCCAAAAGTTGCTCTGGAAGAGAAAGATCACCAGAACACTTGTCCCTAGCGAAGACAAATCAAACTTCCAAATCTATATAACCAGACTGCAATTAGTAATACAGAAACAACAGTCATCACCTTATTGATTCCTTTCACTTTTTTTTAAGTAAACTCTATGCCCACTGTGGGGCTGGAACTCATGATTCCAAGAGTCACATGCTCTACTGACTTAGCCAGCCAGGTACCCCTACCTTCACTATTTTTAATGTTTTACCTTTCCTTTGTTTGTTTTTCAAGATTTCTTAGTGTTAAAATTAATCTGGGTAGCATTTTACTTCTCTAAATTGTGTAAACTTAATTAATATTGTATTATTTTTTCAGTAATTGTTTGAAACTTCAAATATCTAGTACAATGCCCTCAACAGTATACCTATTCTCAGAGTAGAGAAAAACTGATTGAAATTATGTGCTAAAAATTTTTTCTAGGACCTAGTCACCTATTTTTTTTTTTTTTAAGATTTTTATTTATTTATTTGAGAAAGAGAGAGAGCATGAGCTGGGGGGAAGGAGTAGAGCAGAGGGAGAGGGAGAAGCAGACTCACTGCTGAGTGAGGAACCTGATGTGGGACTCGATCCCAGGACCCTGAGATCATGACCTGAGCTGAAGGCAGATGCCCAACTGACTGAGCCACTGAGGTGTCCCTAATCACCCCATTTTAAAAACTGGTTTCAAAGAACTCAAGGAAACAAAACAACTGATGCTTTAGAGTTCTACAAACAGAATTCAAATTATATGTAAAATATATAAATATGTATATATTTTAAGAATTTTTTTTACTTATGGGATAGCCTGGTGGTCGGTTAAGCATCTGCCTTCAGCCTGGGTCATGATCTCAGGGTCCTTGGATCCAGCCCCACATCAAGCTCCCAGCTCAGTGAGAAGCCTGCTTCTCACTCTCCCTCTGCTCCTCCCCACTCCGCTTGGTGCTCTCTCTTACTCTCTTTGAAATAAATAAATAAATCTTTTTTAAGGAAGTTTTTTTCAGAGAGAAAGAGAGAGAGAGCACTGAGCAGAGGGAGCGGCAGAGGGAGGAGAAAGAGACTCCCCAGTGAGCAGGGAGCCCGACATGGGGCTCACAGGAAGCTCAATCCCAAGACTCTGAGATCATGAAACCAAGAGTCAGATGCTTTAACCACCTGAGCCACCCAGATGCCCGATTTGTTATTTTTAAGAATAATAATAAGCACCCTCCCATCAAATGTAAAATTTCAAACATACAGGCCATCATGAAACATGTTCGTCATGAAACTGACCATGGAGACAGTGGAATGAAGTTTCTCTTACCATCCCTATGCACATATGAAACTTAGGGAACTTCTTGAAATGTGTCACTGACTGGGAAAACCAGAGCTCTACACAGTGCCTTTTATTACTACAGGGGCATACATGTCCACTCACGTAACACTGAATCAGTGAACACACTAATAGAGCACCTTGCATATCTGGCTCCACTAACTGTCACAGTAAGCTCAGGTGCACCTGCTTAGTATATTCTCTCATTACAAAAAGTAACTCAAAAATGCTCAGCAAAAATATAACTTAAGTCGGGGTGCCTGGGTGGCTCATTCCTTAAGCATCTACCTTAGGCTCAAGTCACAATCCCAGGGTCCTGGGATCAAGTCCCACATTGGGCTCCCTACTTGGCGGGAAGCCTGCTTCTCCCTCTCCCACTTCCCCTGCTTCTGTTCCCTCTCTTGTTGTGTCTTTGTCAAATAAATAAATCAAATATTTAAAAAAAATTTTTTTAAAAACATATAACATAATTTTTGAGTATAGTTGATAGTGATTTGAACTTCAAAAAAATCTCTTACAGACTTTATAAGACTCTAAATAATTTACTTTTATTTTTTAGTGACTGTACAATCAAAAGAAAATGAAATACTGAGGCTGACACATTTGTGTTCGATGTAAGGTATATCTAAAAAAGCATTCAACTGTTAAAAACGTTTGACTACACTGATCTCATCCAACATGCTCATTTTATAGTTGAGAAAAAGATCTAAGAAATGAGGAAATCAAGTGACTTACTTATGGTCATAGATGTAGAAAGACAGAGGTGGAATTAGAATTTTCATTACACTACACGGTCCTATTTAACAAAGTTCTTGTTCTAGAATTAAGTAAGGCTTTTATTAGGAGAATTTTACTTTCTCCTAAACACCTTACAAACTTATAGATGTATTTCACACAACTATTAATTGAGGCTAAGGTATTATGAAGCCTCAAGTATTATGAAGTCTGTACCATGTCCAATGTAGCTTACATTCTGAGAAGGTAAGTAACGTTGAAAAATTACAATGAAAGAAGATTTTTGTAAAAATGGGAGAAAGTGATACAAAGGGTACAAACTTGCAGTTATAGGAAGAATAAGCTCTGAAGACCTAATAATGTACAACATGGTGACTATAGTAACAGGGATTGTAGCCTTGAATGTTGCTGAGAGTAGATCTTAAGCTTTCTTACCCCACTCCCCACAAAGTTAACTATGTAAGGTAATGAATGTGTCCGTTATCTATCTTGATTTTGATAACAGTTCCATAATGTATATGTATATCAAATCATGACCCTGTTAAGTTTAAATATATACAATTATAGAGAACCCAAATATGGACCCTCAAATATATGGTCAACTAATCTTTGACAAAGCAGGAAAGAATATCCAACGGAAAAAAGATAGTCTCTTCAACAAATGGTGTTGGGAAAATTGGACGGTCACAGGCAGAAGAATGAAACTGGACCATTTCCTTACACCATACTCAAATCGATGAAATATCTAAATGTGAGAGAGGAATCCCATCAAAATCCTAGAGAACAGGCAGCAACCTCTTTGACCTCAGCAACAACTTCTGGCCAAACATGTCTCCAAAGGCAAGGGAAACAAAGGCAATAATGAACTATTGGGACTTCAAGATACAGAGCTTTGCACAACAAAGGAAACAATCAACAAAACCAAAGACAACCTACAGAATTGCAGAAGATATTTATAAATGTCCTAACAGGTAAAGGGCTAATGTCCACAAAATTTATAAAGAACTTACAAACTCAAAACTTCCAAAAGAACAAGTAATCCAAGAAATGGTGAGAAGAAATGAAGGGACATTTCTCCAGACATACAAACGGCCAACAGACACATGAAAAAATGCTCAACATCACTCGGCATCAGGGAAATACAAATCACAACCACAATGAGATACCACCTCACACCAGTCAGAATGGCTAAAATTAACAAGTTAGAAAACAACAGATGTTGGCAAGGATGCAGAGAAAGGGGAACCCTCTTACACCGCTGATGGGAATGCAAGCTGGTACAGCCACTCTGGAATGAGGTTCCTCAAAAAGCTAAAAATAGAGCTACCCTATGACCCAGCAATTGCACTAGTAGGTATTTAACCCAAAGATATAAATGTAGCGATCTGAATGGGCACCTACATCCCATTGTTTATAGCAGCAATACCTACAATAGCCAAACTATGGAAAGATGCCCACTGACAGATGAATGGATAAAGTGGTATATATACAATGGAACTTTACTCAGCCATCAAAAAAAATGAAATCTTGCCATTTGCAACGAAGAGGATGAAACTGGAGGGTATTAGGCTAAGTGAAATAAGTCAATCAGAGAAAGACAATTATCATGATTTCACTCTTACGGAATTTAAGAAACAAAACAGTAGCATAGAGGAAGGGAGGGAAAGATAAAGTAAGAAGAAATCAGAGAGGGAGACAAACCATAAGAGGTTCTTTTTTAAAAGATTTTATTTATTCATTTGAGAGACAGAGAGCAGGAACAAGGGGGGAGAGGCAGAGGGAGAAGCAGACTCCCTGCTGAGCCAGGAGCCCGATGTGGGGCTTGACCGTAGGATCTGGAGATCACAACCTGAGCCAAAGACAGAGGCTTAATCATCTGAGCCACTCAAGCGCCTCAAGAGACCCTTAATCATAGGGAACAAACTGAGGGTTGCTGGAAGGAGGGGGGTTGGGGGGTAATGGGGTAATGGGCATTAAGAAGGGCATGTGATGTAATGAGCACTGCGTGTAGGCACCCCTCTACAATACTCTTCAAAAAAAAAAAAAATCAGTGTTACAGGGAAGAAAAGAGGAGGAACTGTTCAAGATGTAAAAAGATTAGAGACAAAAACAAATGCAATGTCTAAATGCTGAATATGTCCTAATTTGGGAAAAAAAAAAAAGCTATAAAAGAGGCACCTGTGTGGCTCAGTTGGTTAAGCAACTGCCTTTGGCTCAGGTCATAAGTGGGGAGCTACTTCTCCCTTTCCTTCCATCTGCTTGTGCTCCCTCTCTCTCAAATAAATAACAAATACAATTTTTAAAAATAGCTATAAATACAAGACATTCTGAGGATAATTGGTAGATTCTGATTAAGGACTAGATCTTAGTAGTGATAATGGTATTTGCATATTGAAGTGTCAGAATGTCTGTACTCTCATTTAAGCAAATATTTATACACACATACACAACTGATGGGTATTCAAACGTTTGTTGTGTTAAGAGTCTTTCAATTTTTCAATATGCCTGAAAATTGTCATTAAAAATCTTTAAAAGAAGAATTAGATATAATCTTGACAATGATTTAATCCATTTTCTTCTTTTAACCACGTAAGAAACTGAGCCCAAAGTACCACAGCTAATGCAGGCCTTTTCTCAAGACATTAAAACTGATGCAGGTCTGTACAATCTGAGCACAAACTCTTTCCGTGT
The DNA here is from genome assembly GCF_009829155.1 of Mustela erminea. Lineage (NCBI taxonomy): Eukaryota > Metazoa > Chordata > Mammalia > Carnivora > Mustelidae > Mustela > Mustela erminea. Next base: position 103,264,619 of record NC_045616.1, on the reverse strand, counting down.
GGCAGAAAACTAAGACACAAGAGACAAAAACTGATCTGAGACAAACACACACATACAATAAAAAAGTTGTATGTGTGGTTTTTTAAAAAGTAATCTTTACACCCAACATGGGGCTCGAACTTATGATCCCAAGATCAAGTGCTGGATGTTCTTGCGACAGAGCCAGCCAGGTGCCCCTCAAGCATGTAAAAAAAAGTTAAACACATTTCTTACACTTAATATGTGACAATATGATTAAAAACTGCAAAAGAATAAAAATCTGTTTAAGATTGTAACAACTTAGCACATCACAATTTTATATAAAATAACCTCAGAATGCAGCGTTAAATGGGAAAGTTTGTTAGATGCACCAAAACAAAAACAAAAAACCACTTAAATAGTATCACCTATACTGTCTCCCAACTTGGTCTATTAATTATGGCAATTCTGCCTTCAACAAATCTGATAACATAACTTGAATAACTTCACATTTCACCTACCCCATCCACAAACTTCTTGCCAGTCCCCCCAGAAGCCATGTTTTCTCATATTTCTCTACAAGTAATTTCCTCTGCATACAAGATGACCTTCTGCTTTTCTTCCAGCTTCTTCTCTTTTAAGACCAACTACTTATACCACCTCTTCAGTGAAGTTTTCTGACTCTGCTCCCCACTACTCCCTGAATTTCCATATTATTTTTTCGTTGTATAGAAGCTTTTAAAACTTTTCCTAATTAAACATGTGATTCCTCCATTAGACTATAATCCACTTGATATCATAGAGCAGGTCTTACTTGTATCTGTTTATAGTTAGCTTCAAGTGCTGGCAATTAGAAATAATGGAGGCTGGCTATTTTTAAAAGTTTCAGGAAGAATCTCACCTAAAAAACAGTGTTTGCCCTGAGTTAAAAGTGATAGTTTATCATAAAGCGTAACTGAATGATCTGAGTCTAGATCTGCCCCTTTGATATAAAGTCACATAGTCCAAAGCACAGAAACTATCTGAACTGATCCAAATAGGTCTGCTTTTGCTTATACCTAGGAGCCAATTACAGTAAATGCAAAAAATTATTTAAAGGGTTTCCTGTGAGGACTTGATCAGAAAAGTCCAAAAATCATTAACTCATTATTTAGTCAAGTCTTTGACAAATGTGTATCAAGACCTCCTCACACTCAAGTAAAATTCACTTAAAATGACTCCGACACATTAAGATTTTTTTTCTTTAGACGTCTAACTTCAACAGAAATTCCACTTCTGAAAACACAGTTATAATGGAACTGCCTAAAAGTTTTATTGAAAACATGCAAAAAATGGCATTATAACGCCCAATGTATACTCGGCAATATTTAACAGCTCAGCTGAATATATGGAATATATTCAAAAACAAACTTGATTCTTACTGACTGCAAGTCAAAGTAGCTGATGCAAGGTGAAAACATGCTGATTGTTCTTGGCCAACACACATGCATCTTTAAGTACATACGCGTTAGTAAAGTCTCAACCTATGGTCCTTGAACTACCAGTGAATCATGAGGAGCTTGTTGGTAGCCTAGTATGCCCGATAAGCAGAAGCAGAAAGCTGGGTAGGGATGGTGAGGGGCGGCGGGAAGAATCAGGTGCAATGGTCCACCAAATGAAGATAAACCATTCAGGTGGTCTGCAGTAAGGAAAAATGAAAAGAATCACTAAATCAGCAAATTGATCATCATGCCCAATTAATATGATCATGTTGCTAAATGAAGTCAACCTAATGCTTTCTTGAAACAAGAGAAGACGGGGAGCCTGGGTGGCTCAGTGGATTAAAGCCTCTGCCTTTGGCTCAGGTCATGATCTTTTTTTTTTTTTTTTTTTTTTAAGATTTTATTTATTTCTTTGACAGACAGAAATCACAAGTAGGCAGAGAGGCAGGCAGAGAGAGAGGAGGAAGCAGGCTCCCTGCTGAGCAGAGAGCCCTATGTGGGGCTCGATCCCAGGACCCTGGGATCATGACCTGAGCTGAAGGCAGAGGCTTTAACCCACTGAGCCACCCAGGTGCCCCCAGGTCATGATCTTAGGGTCCTGGGATCGAGCCCTGCATCGGGCTCTCAGCTCAGCTTGCTCGCTCTCTCTCTCTCTCTCTCTCCCCCTGCCTCTCTGCCTACTTGTGATCTCTGTCAAATAAATAAAATCCTTAAAAAAAAGAAACAAGAGGGCGCCTGGGTGGCTCAGTGGGTTAAGCCGCTGCCTTTGGCTCAGGTCATGATCTCAGGGTCCTGGGATCGGGTCCCGCATCGGGCTCTCTGCTCAGCGGGGAGCCTGCTTCCTCCTCTCTCTCTGCCTGCCTCTCTGCCTACTTGTAATCTCTCTCTGTCCAAAAAAAAAAAAGAAACAAGAGAAGAATGTGTTTTGGTCAAAAACCACAAGAGAGATTAATTGATTTATTAATATAACAGTACAAATTCCTTATTGTAAGTGATCAACACTCAATAAACACTTTTTTAAAAAAGATTTTATTTATTTATTTGACAGAGAAAGAGAGAGAGAGAGATCACAAGTAGGCAGAGAGGCAGTCAGAGAGAGGAAGGGAAGCAGGCTCCCCAGCGAGCAGAGAGCCCGATGCAGGCCTGATCCCAGGACCCCGAGATCATGACCTGAGCCGAAGGCAGAGGCTTTAACCCACTGACCCACCCAGGTGTCCCCTCAATAATCATTCTTATCAGAAGGCTCACCTGAGTATAGTACTACTAGCAAGATGCTGCCAAAGCTTTGCATTTACAGTAAAAAATCAGATAAATTTAAAAATAAAATCCATCTATTAAAATTGAGAGGTGTTAGAGACTAGGGCTATCAAAAAATCAGAAGAATGAAGATCCTCATCATTTCTAATGGCTTAAAGATTTTAAAGATTCTATTCATAGCATACGGTACTAGCAAATGATTTCTAAATACAGTCAGAGGTGAAAAAAAGAGTCCGTTTAATATCCATAGCAAGAATCTTTAAAAAATGCCATTCCAACATAAATTCCAAGACAATACTGACTGGGAAGAAACATCAACCCTTTATATGCTAGAAAATTGAGAACAAAAGGGGACTAGCCCAACAGAAGGTAGCTTATTCAGTAGGGGCTACAACATCCCATGTCAATTTTTAATATAAATTCAAGTGCTTAAATCTCATCCCAAAGAGCATTCTCCATATCTTACTATCTTCCAACTGTAGCACCCGGGACCTAAATTCAGTTCTCATAACCTACCAAACTTACCTACCCAGAATTCCACTGTATTTCCAACCTATAGCTTCTTGCTGCCTTATTTTCCTTTAGGTCTTTCCCCACAGATCTACTCCTCCTGGTAAAATCAAGCACCTTCTACTTTACATCAAGTAAATGCCTCCTGGGGTGCTTGGGTGACTCAGTTAAGTGTCAGAATTTCGGATTTCAACTCAGGTCATGATCTCAAGGTCATGGGATTGAACCCCACATCGGGATCCCTGCTCATCAAGGAGTCTGCTAAAGTTTCTCTCTCTCTCTCTTTCTCTTCCCCACTTTCCCCTGTTTCTTTCTCTCTCAAGTAAATCTTAAAAAAAAAAAAAAAAAAAAAAAGGAAATACCTCCTATTTCACAGTACATCTCTCTCCAATTGGTATAAAATTTTATGCACTCTGCTTATAAAAGCCTCAGAGCTACCAACGCTGAAAATATGAAAAATTTTTACTTCCACTGTTACATTTGGGATAAGCACAGACTAAATCTTCAGTCCTCCTCATGCTCAATTCTGCTTCATTTTTTAATTATAGACTCAGTCCTAAGAGTAGAAGCATAAGAAAATTCAGTAAACCACCTCGTTAGATGATGTGTAGTATGGAACACTGAAAATACATAAAGGGGAGACAATGATATTCTTGGTGAAGAAAGAAACAAGGTTTTTGCGGAGAAATGTGTTTGTTCTAACATACACTAACTTCAAAAGAGCTACTGGAGGGGTGCATGGGTGGCTCAGTGGGTTAAAGCCTCTTGCCTTCACCTCGGGTCATGATCTTGGGCTCCTAGAATCTAGCCCCACATCAGGCTCTCTGCTTGGCGGGGAGTCTGCTTCCCCCTCTCTCTGCCTGCCTCTATGCCTGCTCGTGATCTCTGTCTATCAAATAAATAAATAAAATCTTTAAAAAAAAAAAAAAAGAGCTACTGGGATATTCTGGGGTTGAATGCTCAAGAAGTCTATCTTGAGTTTGGTTGTAATAAACTACAGGTAGAATTTCTGCAAACACCACACCAGAATAAGTTAACAAACCAAGTTATTTTCTGAAATTGTTAAGAATGGTGTGTTCAAATACAATCAGATCTATAAATTTCAAAGGCAGACGACAGGACTGATTTCCTGTTTCCCAATAATTCAACAAAATTGAGAATACTGACCATCTAGTATGGTCAGGCCCTGATTAGAGGTAATCACCTCATTTCTCCATCTTCTATGAAATTTTGACAACTCAATTCTTAGTACTTTCCTTCCCTTTTTACTTACTTATAAGTAGTCATTTATTTTTAAACCTTAAGTCAACCTCCCCCAGCTGACTCCAAAATCCACATTCATAACCTGAGTATCTAGGAGGTCCATACCTAAACTTCTGCACCATCCAACATGATGTCCCAACTTAAAAATTCTGTCAGCTAAACCTTAACATTACTGAAAGGCAAACTATAGATTGCCCAAGACAGCTCTTTCTTATTCCCCAAAATCTGCCAGGCCATCTCAATATTCCTGGTTATCCAGATTCACAAATACGGGATTACAGATCCTCTTCGACTGATAATAGGTTACATCCCAATACACCCATCATAAATTGAAAACTACAAATCCTAAGTTAAAAATGCATTTAAGGGATGTCTGGGTGGCTCAGCTGTTTAAGTGTCTGCCTTCCGCTCAGGTCATGATCTCAGAGTCCTGGGATCCAGAACCGCATCGGGATCCCCACTCAGCAGGGAGTGTTTCTCCCTCTCCTCTTGCTCGCTCTCTCTGTCTCATAAAAAATCTTCAAAAATAAAAAAGAAATTACATTTAATACAACTAACCTATAGAACATCAAAGCTTAGCCTAGCCTACCTTAAATGTGCACAGAACACTTACATTAGTCTATAGTCAGGCAAAATCATTTAACATAAAGCTTATTTTATACTGAAGTGTCAAATATCATAAAATTTATTGAATGTTATACTGAAAAACAGAATAGTAAGTCTATTGGTTGCTAACCCTTATGACCACATAGCTGACTGGGAGCTGCAGCTTGCTGCCACTGACCGGCATCACAAGAGAGTCTCATACCACCTCTCACTAGCTACAGAGAAGATCTAAATTTAAACCGTGAAGTATGGGTTTCTACTGAATGTGTATGTATCACTTTGTACCATCATAAAATTCTAAGACAGAAAAATTGTAAGGTGAGCCATTATAAGTCAGGGGACTGTCTGTACTTTATTTTCTTTTATGTATTCTTATATCCAATAAATTACCAACTCATGTCATTTTTTTCCTATTGGGTTCCTCCATTTAGTCTCTTTCCACTATAAGCAATCCTGTATCAGTGCTTCTCCAACTTTAATATGCATAGGAAGCATTTGAAAATCTTGTTAAAAATGCAGATTCTGAATTATTAGGTCATGGGTGGGGCCTGAGATTCTGTACTTCTAACATATTCCCGGGTTCCTGCAAAGCTGCTGGTCCAGGGACCGTATCTTTGAGCAGCTGAGATCACTACTTTCTTTTATTCCCTCAGGACTTGCACAGTTTATCCTATGGTATATTTATCTGTTTACATAGTGTTTTATAGTTATTTCATGTATGCATATTTTAATATGCTTTCCTAAAAAAGGATTTTGGCATACTCAAGAAATAAGATCATGCTTCCTTTTTTTGGAACAAGAGCAACATATTGTGGGTATTCAATGCCTGTTGATTGTAAAATACTTGTGCAGAAAATATAACAATCACCTCTTGATTAAGAAGTTGAAGTAGGTTTATGGATTACTTTCATCAACTTTTTAAAAAGCATTTCATTGCTAATCAACCTTATCCCCATATACAGAAAAGAAACTTAAAACAGCTTTCTATTCATAGTTAGGAAAGCAAATTGTTAGTTAAGTTAGACTGTGAATTATTGGTTATAGATTTATTCTTTCTCCATCAGTGAAGAATTAAATACATTTAAAACAAAAACTAGAAACCCAGGCAGCAAAAGAAAAAATAAACTGGACTCCATTAAAATTAAAAACTTTTATGTATCAAAGGACATCATCAAGAGAGTGTAAAGACAGGGGAGAAGGGGAGCAGCAGGAGTGGCAGAGGCTGAGGGACAAGCAGACTCTGCCAAGGGCAGAGCCAGATGCAGGACTCGATCTCATGACCCTGAAATCATGAGAGTCAGATGCTTAACTGAGTGAGCCACCCAGATGCCCCCTGGGGGGAAAAAAGTAAAAAGACAACCTAAAAATGGGAGAAAATATTTGCAAATCATCCCTGTGATATGGATTTAATGTACAGAATATATAAAGATCTCCCACAACCAACAACAACAACAAAAACCCAAAATAACCCAATTAAAAGATAGCCAAAGGGCTTAAACAGAAGTTTCTCCAAAGAAGATAAACAAATGTCCAAGAAGAACGTTAAAAGATGCTCAACATCACTAGTCATTAGGGAAATGCAAACCAAAACCACAGTGAGATAGCACTTCATACCAACTACAATGGCTATAATTTTAAAAATGGGAGATTAGTGTGGGTGAACATATGGAGAAACTGAAACACTTGTAATGTTGCTGCTAGAATGTAAAACAATGCAGCTACTGTGGTAAAGTCTGGCAGTTCCTCCAAAAGGTAAACCATTTAACCTAGCAAGAATTACCATATAACCTAGCAATTCCACTCTTAGGTATATTATAACCAAAAGACTCAAAAACAGGGACTCAAACAGCTCTTTGTACACTGAAGTTCATAGCCACTTATAATAAACAAAAAGTAGGAACAGCCCAAATGTCCATCAATAGTAGAATGGATAAACAAAATGTGGTATATACATACAATGGAATATTATTCAGCCATAAAAACAATGAGGTACTGATATTACTACCACTGGATGAACCCAGATATTATGCTAAGTGAAATATACCACAAACAAAAGAATAAATATTGTATTACTCCACTTATATGAAATATCTAGACTTGATAAATTCATAGAGACAAAACCTAGATTTAGAAGTAAACAGGGGTTGGGAGAGAGGAGCAGCAGTATTGCTTAATGGATCCAGAGTTTCTAATGGGAGAGATGAAAAAATTTTGGAAATACATAATGGTGATGGTTGCACACTGAATTATACACTTAATGCCACTGAATTATACACTTAAAAATGGTTAAAACGGCAAATTTTATATGTACTGTATCACAAGCTAAAAAATGAAACCGGAAAAAAAGAGAAATATTTTAGTACAGCTCTGAGTTCAAGTTTCTGACTATTTGCAAGCTATGTGATGTTAAGCAAGTTATTTAATTTCTCCCAGCTTCAATCCATCCATAAAATAGAGATATTATCCAACTCCCAGAGTTGCTGAAGACTAAATGAGAAAATAATCACTTAGCACAACACTTCTTACATAACAAATACTGGGTAAATGGTAGTTAATATTACTCAAAAACTACCGTTAATCAAGTAGGTAGACTATAAGGTTGCTATAAATGAATACCCAAAAAAATTCCACGATATTCTCATGACATTCTGAAATAAAGAAATGAATGCACAGCAGTCAGTTATCTTGCTGGAAACCTGGAAACTTACATGACCACCAAGGGTTAGTCCTCTTGGGATATTACTGAACCTAAGAATAAATGACAAACCCAGAAAGTAAGAACCTATTTTGTACATTATTGTGTTCATTAAAGAGGTGAACAAAATTAAAAAAAAAAAAAAAAAAGCTAGTTAGCTCTCTCAACTAATCTCATTTTACTGTTTTCCACACACACACACACACATATATAATTTATTTATTTATTTAAGATTTTATTTATTTATTTGACAGACACACAGCAAGACAGGGAACAGAAGCAGAAGGAGTGGGAGAGGGAGAAGCAGGCTTCCCACTGAGCAGAGAGCCCAATCCCAGCACCCTGGAATCATGACCTGAGTTGAAGGCAGAAGCTTAACGACTGAGCCACTCAGATGCCCTGTCATGTATTTTTTTTTTTAATCATGAGATTTAATTCATTAGCCAATGCCATGGACTAACATAAAGCCTTGTCTAAAGGCCCTCAGTTCCAACCCCAGCATCACAGTATCACTATAATAAGGCAGAGAACCACATAGAATATGCTGTTAAAAAATGTTCTAGGAGCATGGAAGCTGGGAGTGAACTGCTAAATAATTGCATATAATGTATATAATATAGTTGTCTTGATGAAAATTAAGGCATTTAAAAAACTCAAACTCACAAACAATTCTAGGCAAAGTATACCAGAGGAAAATACTACAAATGATTCCAAAATAACATGTAACACAAATCTTAAAAATGTAAATTAAGCAATTTCCGTATCCTAAGGTCTTTTTGCAAAAATTTCCCAAATTCCTTCAAAGAAGTAAATCACCAAGTAAGGAAGTTTTTCTCATGTACCACAACTAACTTGCATACATAAGAGACTTAGATCCAGAGGGAAAGGGAAAGTACAGTATCTCAACCAAAAAGGTTTTTAAAAAAGTCTTTTTTTTCTACTAAGACTAGCTAATCCTCAAGAGTCAAATCAATCTAAAATGGTGAGATTCCACATTACATTCAATAACACTGTGAATGTAATTAGAAAGGTCATGAAAAGCATCAGAAGACTTTATTTTTACTTCATGTTGATAAAAGAATTTTTCATAACCCAAATATCCTGATTAAAACTATGAACCATTATGTTTGAAAAGCGAATGATCTGTGCCAACACACTTAGGAAAAATAGTTTTTCTTTTCTCAACAAAAACCTAAAATAAAAGCAAAAACTATTTAATGTGTTAACCTGAAACACTCACCTGAGCTAATTCCTTTAAACCACAATTAACTCTTAACTATCATGACAATAATGACAAATAAAGGCTTCCACAATTAAATTCCAGAAACAATCCTTTTATCCCACACAGCTCCTTCCTCCATCCCAGTTACATGAGGCCCATACTTCCTCTTCAGGAGAAAATAAGGAGGTTTGATAGTTGGTGTTTCTTTTTTCTAAACTTTACTTTGGAAAGGTACAGCACAGCTTAAAGTCCAGAGAACTCAGTTCTCAAGGAAACTGATACTAGGGCTATCTCACTAGACACCACTGGCAGTAAATTATCAGAAGCTAAGACTTCATGCTTTTAAAGACCCATGCTAATAATGCCTGGCTGGTCATAAGTCAGGTTACCAAAAGGCTTAACGAAATTGGCTCAAGTTCATTACCAAGAAGGGAAAGATGTTTATTACAAATTTTGAGTGCAAAAAAATCAAATTTAATTGAAACTAAACACTACCTATAGCACGTACTAATATATTTTGGTACCATTAGTGATCACCTCAATTGCAGGCAGAATCACTGTGACCCCCCCCATCTGACCTCACCCCAGAGCTGTTTTAAAATCATACCCTTTTTATCTCCTGCTTTGTTATCACTGAGGATCTCACTGTTAATGCGCCACCAAATAATGCTATGACATGAAATGCACTATTAAATACCATTTGCACATACAAGTTTTTTTTCAAGACACACTTCACTGAACTCTTAAACTATCTGCCCAGGATTTAATCATACAGGAAACCCACAGATTTTAATGAGGTGGCATGGCAAAATATCATGTAATTCAGGAAATTCATCAGCCAAATGTTAGGTATAGTTTATAAGTGGAGCTCAAGTGAGAGGGCAAGCAACTGGTCTAAAGCTAGTATAAGAAAAAGTCGTAGACCCTCTCATCCCCAAACGACTTAGTTTAGGAACTTATAAATACGCCCCACATTCTAAGACATCTAACAGAAGGTTGGAACAAAACCAACACAGTCATCTTTGCTATTCCTAGCTGTTTCTTCTTTGACTAAAACATTCTGCCCTCTACACAAGCTACAGAGTGGACTCAGGCAACGATCATTTAAGCCAAGGTAGAATTAATTTTCTTATTACACCGCTATACTACAATGCCGACTGAATAAGAAAGCTCGCCTCAGCAAACCATTTACGATAAATCAGAAGTGCGTTCCGTGTTAGAAAACTTTTAAAGTACTGATCCTACGAAGCTAAGTCGGACTCTTGTATTTGTGCTTTTATCCTACACATTTTCCTTTACGTAAGGCGGATAGGAATTTGACTAGCCCACCCCGACTGCAAACTGGCCCAGCACCCGCACGCTGTAGCAAGAAGCCACGTTTTCCTCGGGCGGACTGTTTCCCAACCCCTCCTTAAAATAATGCGTGTAGCCACTTGAGACTTCCCCGGCCAAGCTCCAGAAACTTGCAGGTTTAAATGGCCAAACTGGAACCAACCAGGGCAGCTGTCATCTGAAACTCAGGAAAGCTGAGACCAGCCAACTCTGCTGAACGAGGAAGGGTGCGGAGAGATGTGGCGGGGCCCGTCGGAGGGAATGCATTAGGCTCCCCTCCCCAACCGCCCCCCCCATCAATTCGCTTTTCTGCAACCCCAGCGCCGCCATCCTGTTCCTGAATAATTAAACGGGCTGGGGAGGGAGTGAGGTGGCCAAGAAAGGCAGTTTCTGGTCCGAGTTTCCCGAGCCGAGGCGGTGGGGTCTAGAGGCCGAGGGCTACATCCCCGGCGTGCGAAGGACTTTCCTCAGGGGCCGGGAGGGCAGGGGGCGACCCCGCGGCCGGCGGGGCGGCCGGCAGCGGAGCGCGGGGAGTGACGTGGAGGAGGGGATGACAAAGGGGCGCGGGGGCCCCGGCCGCGCGGCCCG